>NC_091067.1:159670819-164470819 GCF_000393655.2 Nicotiana sylvestris | reverse complement strand
AGGCGTCTAGCAAATATTTCTGGATTATAGTTATCAAAATTAGTATGCATTAATTTTTTGTTTTTTTGTTTTTATGGTACGGTAATTTATGGTACGGTAAAACTTATAAGGTAAAAAGGTAAAAAAAAATTGTTGTAAAATTTTTTGGTGATTAAAGTCTTATGTTGTAAAGTCCTACTCGGTACTCTCTCTCTCTTATTCTGTAAACCTATATTGTTACAGTATTATCAAATTATGAACTGAAATTACCCTTTCTATACTCTTTTTTTTTTTTTAAATTCTTCACTCTATTCATATATATACTAGTATTAATACCCGCACGGATTGTGATGACCCAAAAAGTCATCTCGTGTTTTAGAACCCAATCCGGGGTTCCGAGGCCTTCAAGAACTCATTTTTTCTCCTCGATTTGCGTGCATAGTCCAGACATATATCCGGAAATCCCTTATGTGAAAAATTTGAGAAAATGCTAATTTTGCCTTTAAATTTGAATTGAAGTTGATTTCGGTCAATATTTTGGGTAAACGAACCCGGACCTGTGATTTGACGGTCCCGGAGGGTCCGTAATAAAATATGAGACTTGGGCATATGCCCGGAATTGAATTTCGAGGTCCCTAGCCCGAAAAATAATTTTTTGAAGAAAATTGTTTAACTGAAAAATATAAGAAGTTTACAAATTGAATAATGTTTGAATTCGATGGTATCGGGCCCGTATTTTGGTTTCGGAGTTCAGTACAGATTTAATATGGTATATAAGTTATGTCTTTAAAATTTGGTAAGAAATGAAATTCATATGACGTGATTCAGACCCTCGGTTGTGAAAATAGTAACTTTAGGTGTTCTTGAGAAATTCATTGATTTTGATGTTAAATTCGTTGTTTGACATGTTATTTTGGAAATTTGATTGCACGAACAAGTCAGTATGATGTTTTTAGACTTGTGTGCATGTTTAGTTTGGAGCCCCGAGGGCTCAGGTGAGTTTCAGATAGATTTCGGGGCGTTTTTGACTTAGAAAATCTGGTATAAGTTGTTGGTTTTGGTGTGCAGGCATTTTGTGCTTCGCGGTCGCGAAGCCACTCTCGCGATCGCGAAGTGTACTCAGGGATGGGGCTAGGTTTGTTCATCACAAACGCGTAGTCATGGTCGCGAACGCAGAGCACTGAGGGGCTGCTCTACGCGAACGCGACCGGTGTCGCGCGAACTTGTTTTGTAAAATGGACGCGGGCTGGGAATCAGTAATTTCTTCTATGCGAACGCGTACGATGGTCCGCAAACGCGAAGGCCAGGGGGGTATTCTTCGCGAACGCGTGGAAGAACTCGCGATCGCGTAAGCCTGATCAAGGCAGCTCTTCGCGAACGCGGCAGACCTTTCGCGAACGCGGCAGACCTTTCGCGAACGCGAAGAAGGCCTGCCCAGTCTTTTAAAAATAGAACTAAAACTGGATTAGACCAAAATTTCATATCTTCTTCCATTGAATCCGATTTTGGGCGATTTTTTAAGAGGGATTTCATCACCAAATCATAGGTTTATATCCTTAAACTCATTTCTTTCATTTTCCATCAACTTCCATTAGATTTATAGGCATAAATCTTGTTCTTTAAGGGTAGAAATTAGGAATTTAAGAGAATTGGGGATTTTTCAAATTTGGGGATTTAGACCTCGATTTGGGGTCGAATTCCGAAATTAATTATATATTCGGGCTCGTGGGTGAATGAGTAATCGAATTTTGGTCTGAACCTCGAGTTTTGACCAAGCGGGCCGGGGTCGATTTTTGACTTTTGGGGGAAAGTGATAGAAAATCTATAACTGAGCATTGGAGTTGAATTCTTTAGCATTTATTGATGTTGTTAAGTTAATTATGGCTAGATACAAGGGAATTGGAAGTGGAATCTAAAGGAAAAATGGTATTTGAGGCTTGAGTTTGGCTGTGGAAACTGGAATTCGAGGTAAGTGTTTGGCCTAACCTTAGCTTGAGGGAATAAGTGTCATGTCTTATTTGCTACGTGCTAGTGTTGCGTACGACGTATAGGTGCGGTGACGAGTATCTATACGTTGGTGTTGAGCATGCCCGTGAGTCTTACACTGTGATTGTTGTGATTCTTATTATGTACTATATATGCTTAAATTGATGATTATCCACGTTGAACAAGAAGTTGAGTATTGGCGCAAGTTGAGATTATTTTGTGAAATTAACTGTTGGAACGAGATTGGTTATAGCTGATTCCCTTGTCGGGATGTACTTATTTCTATTGTTGATTCCCTTACCGGGATGTATTTATTGCTATTGTTTATTCCCTTGCCGAGATGTTATTGTTTCGACTGTTTGGGTGAGGAAAGCGTGATAAAACACGACGGGTGATGCCGTGTGTCACACCCCCTTTTTGCGCGCCTACCCCGAAGGATAAATGCGTGAGGGAGTTTTTCCATTTTAAGTGACAATATTCGAAATGGGATTATTTATTTAATTCAGAGTCGCCACTTGGGAAAGGTTTGGCTTTTGGTGTCCCAAGTCACCGGTTTATCTTGAATCCCAATTCGAGGAAAATATTCGACTTTCCAAATGAAGTCTGCGAACCAGAAATTCTAAGTAAGGAATTCTGTTGACCCGAGGGAAGGTGTTAGGCACCCCCGAATCCCGTGGTTCTAGCACGGTCGCTTAAATTGTTATAATGGCTAAATATCTGATTTAAATACATGTTGTGACTTATGTGCTTTTATTAAGTTTAAACCGCTTTTATTATTATCATTTATTTTATAGAATTGCAACGTCGTGAAAATGCATCTCGAACCACGTCACAATCAATGCACCCGTAGTTGTTAACACATTTCGACTCCGTTGAGATTTGAATTTGGGTCACATAAATGCGCACCCGAATTTAAGAATGTAATTTAATTAAAATCGCGTCTAAAGAGTCTAACGCGTTATTATCTTTGGGGAAAGCCGTGAAGTTCGCTAAATGGCCACTCCCCAAATCTAAGTAATTATTAACATCTATTGAGGGCCCCGCAGTTTATGCGTCTTTATTTGGCGAGGCTCGCCTCATTTATTTTAAGGATATCCTAAAGTGACTACATTTCTATTAAATTTGTTTCTAAAATAAAAGAGAAAAAAATCCTAATTAGTTACATGCTTAAAAAAAAGGCGTAACATATTACATGCTAGATTAAGACAAATGTTAACGGAAAGGAATATTACTAAAATTGAAATTATAAATAAACTACGGAATCGACAAATAATATGTTCAAAAGAAACTAATTATCCTATAACTAGATTAAACTCGCATTGTTAGATGACTTGAACCGTTGGAATTAATTATTTACGACTATTTGAAACTAGAATCAATCTTAATTACTAATGCATATTCGAAAGTTTATTAAATTCAAACGTTAACTCGTCTTGTTTGAACTCAAATCATGCCATAATGCCTAATTCACGAAAATTAATTTAAATTCATGCTTTAACTAAATTTAGCTACATGTTCACGATTAAACTACTGTTGACAATATTAAAACCTTCAAGCTAGTGAACTAACCAGTTTTACCAAGCCGATTCACTAAAGACCAACTTATGTTATTTTCCTCTTACTCCAATTGTTAAACAGTTTGACAGTAATGAGCATGCTTAAACATATACTACCTAATAACCAAACTAAAACAGAGTATTATTTAATACATCACTACAAGATGCCTAGTTATGCAAAGCAACCGAAATTTACAGAATAATAATACATGAGATAACCTAAACACAATCAGTAAAAGAGACAAAGAAAAAAAAACTAAATTAAAACTTCAAAGTTCCATTCTTCATATGTATTCATGCTTTCACATTTAAGCTTACAATATCGATAAGGTTACGGCCATGTACCTAGTATTGGAAGTAAAAGAAGAGGAAGCTCAGTAGAAGCAGCAGTAGCGTAAATACACAACAACAATAGGTTCATCAACAACAAAACCAGTAACGACCAGTAGAATAACCCAGTAACAGATTGAAAACCAGGAACACCAGAATGCAATCGCAGTCAAAGAAGAAGAGAGACGGATACAAGACGCAGTAGTTTACTGATTTTTGAATAACACTCAAGGAAAAGCAGCCTGAAATTATTCAAGTAAAAGTTCAGCTTGTTTTTCTCTTTTTGCTCTCAAATTCTGATTTCTCAAAATTCAGTCAACTCTCTCAACTTTTTTTTTCTATCTTCTTCATCCTCCTACAATGTGTAAAAATGACTCTATTTATAACCAAGACTCTTGTCTTGAACCACTAACCCGAAATATTCCCATAATTGCATGCCTTGCCCCCACTACTTAATGTTTTTCTTATTTAATTCCCTTATTCCCCATGCATACATGTTTTGTCCCCCACTATATTAAACAAATACATTATTCCCACTCCATTATGTCTTGTCCCCCACTATATTAAACAAATGCATTATTCCCACTCCATTATGTCTTGTCCCCCACCATATTAAACAATGTATTAACCCCCACTACCCCATGTCTTGCCCCCCACCATGTACTATTGTAATATTATTAATGCCTAGTGGACGGAGCACTCAAAGTTAAGGCTCGTTTCCCATTTTACCCCTGAAATAATTTGAAATCACCATAACACCCCCATCAGCTATATCCAAATCCTAATCAATTAACCGATTACGACAGCTATAACCAATTCCGAAAATTCAAAAGTTGCACACAAAGGAAAATTATTTTATTTTGAATTTTTGGGAGTAATTCTCATATAGGGAAAAAATCACGTGCTCACAGCTGCCCCTCTTTGTCCGAAAACACGAAGAATTTTCGTGCAAAGATAAAGTGAGCGGATACGAGCGATTTTTGCCCGTTGGAATACTCCGTGTGAAGCATTTTTTTTGAAGATTTGACCGAACCTTTGCTTCAAAAGTTTCCTACATATCCTGGGCTAAACAGGAATCAGGTCAATGTAGTTCGGGAAGTTTTGGTAGTTGGGACTACCATGGAACTGCGATGCTGCTGTTACTACTATTGCATGTTGTTACTACTGCTTTACCGACCTCCTTATTACACCAAAGGAGAATTAAAACTAAGCTAGCTATGCTTATCAACTACTAGTTACAAGATTCCTATCTATAATTCTTTCGCAAATTGATCTTGAGTCTTAGCTGATTCTGCTAGTAGATTTCGATCTGAATCTTGATGCTCGCAAGTTGTAGGCGCTTGTTTATTTTTGCAGCATTGAGTGAAGCGGGATTGGCGGAGCTCGTGACTTCAATCATATTTTGAGCGATACACACTTTGTTTGTTCCAGTATTTGGGCTCATCTTCTTTTGTTCTTTTCTTCCTTTCTTTTATTCTGGATTGAGACTTACTCCATAGGTCATCTCGATCCCTGTGCCTCGAGGTCAAACCTGCTCAGACAACGAAACAAACAAACGAACGAAATTTTTCTGCCCCAGTTTTACTAGGAAAATTTCGTGAGTTAATTACCATAAAAATCTACATAATTGATGAGGGGATTGGAAATCTCAAGTCTAAAAGACGCAACTCAGGGATTGGAGCCCTAATGTCGGCTAAAGAAAAATCTCTCAACTCAGGTATTGGAGCCCTAATGTCGGCTAAAGGAAAATTGCTCAACTCAGGGATTGGAGCCCTAATGTCGGCTTAAGGAAACTTTCTCAACTCAGGGAATGGGGCCCTAATATCGGCTAAAAGAAAACTTGCTCAACTCAGGGATTGGAGCCCTAATGTCGGCTAAAAGAAAATTGCTCAACTCAGGGATTGGAGCCCTAATGTCGGCTAAAGGAAACTTGCTCAACTCAGGGATTGGCGCCCTAATGTCGGCTAAAAGAAAATTGCTCAACTCAGGTATTGGAGCCCTAATGTCGGCTAAAAGAAAACTTGCTCAACTCAGGGATTGGAGCCCGAATGTCGGCTAAAAGAAAACTTGCTCAACTCAGGGATTGGAGCCCTAATGTCGGCTAAAGGAAAATTGCTCAACTCAGGGATTGGAGCCCTAATGTCGGCTAAAAGAAAAATCGCTCAACTCAGGGATTGGAGCCCTAATGTCGGCTAAAGGAAAATTGCTCAACTCAGGGATTGGAGCCCTAATGTCGGCTAAAGGAAAATCGCTCAACTCAGGGATTGGAGCCCTAATGTCAGCTAAAAGAAAATTACTCAACTCAGGGATTTGAGCCCTAATGTCGGCTAAAGGAAAATTGCTAAACTCAGGGATTGGAGCCCTAATGTCGGCTAAAAGAAAATTGCTCAACTCAGGGATTGGAGCCCTAATGTCGGCTAAAACGAAAATCGCTCAACTCAGGGATTGGAGCCCTAATGTCGGCTAAAAGAAAATCGCTCAACTCAGGGATTGGAGCCCTAATGTCGGCTAAAGGAAAATCACTCAACTCAGGGATTGGAGCCCTAATGTCGGCTAAAAGAAAATTGCTCAACTCAGGGATTGGAGCCCTAATGTCGGCTAAAACGAAAATCGCTCAACTCAGGGATTGGAGCCCTAATGTCGGCTAAAAGAAAATCGCTCAACTCAGGGATTGGAGCCCTAATGTCGGCTAAAGGAAAATCGCTCAACTCAGGGATTGGAGTCCTAATGTTGGCAAAAGGCAACTAGGGAATGGAGGCCCTATGTCTAAAAATCTCAACTAAGGGATTGGAGCCCTAATGTTGGTAATAGGCGACTAGGGAATGCGAGCCCTATGTCTAAAATCTCAACTTAGGGATTGGAGCCCTAATGTTGGCAAAGGCGACTAGGGAATGGAGGCTCTATGTCTAAAATTTTAACTTAGGGATTGGAGCCCTAATGTTGGCGAAAAATAGGTTGATATTGGGAATTCTAATCTAACCCTTTTTTTGGAATTTTCTTCTTATTTCTCTTTTCATTTTTTTTTTGTTTAGTAGAAATGTAGGAAAGAATTTGGAGGAAACTTCCCTCTTGGGTTGATTCCTTGCTGCAAAGCTGTTTCTTGCAGTTGTGCATTTCTTTTCCCTTTTGGTTGCACCTGTTTCTTGCACGGTTGCTTTGGATTGCACCTGTTTCAATTTTCCAAACAAAGAACAATTGTCAGTTTGAAAACGGTGGTTGGTTCGGTGGCCTTGATCATTCCAATTGCTTGGTCTCGGCCTCATTTCTGTTGAGAAACTTCGCCATTGCTTGGCTTCAAAGGCGACCCCCTTTCAAACTGATAAGACTCAGATTTTAGGATTTCATGATGACTCGCCCGTGTAAGGCTTTGGTTCTCATTCCGCTTTCCAGACCTTTGCCTTTGACTTTCTTCTCTTTTTTTTTTCTTTTTTTAATGCCTTTACGTTGGAGGTAATCAAACATTATGATCAGTCGGGATTGGACTGACGCACCACTGAGGCTGGGTATTTTCTTCACCTCTTGCTAGACGGAGCTCTGTGAAACCGGTCCTGCCACCTTTTCTTTCTAACACATTTTGGAATTTAGGGTTAAGCCGAAAGGGATTCAAGGAAAGGTAAACAATGAGCGAAAAAACGAATTTAAAAGAGAAGCGTCCCTTTCAGGGGAAAAGAAGGACTTATCTGAGGTGCATGCTGGCTTCAAACTGACATGACATGCTTTTTGGACTGGATGCCCGAACCTCACAAACTCGCATTTCCTCATGAACCAAAACGGATCTATGTTTCCCAATCAGGGAACCTTGCCAGAACTTTCTGTGGTGAAATCATCTTTTCGGGCGACAGCGCCCTTTGCGGGTTTTCGCTAGTCGACCTCTCTAATTTCTCTTCTCACCGTCGCTCGATAGTACCTCTTGCGGGTTTTCACTAAACGGACTCTCTCATTCTTGGTTTCTCTACTCTCATCGCCTCATGGTGCCCAAAGGTTTTCACCGACAAGACTCTCTCATTTTATTTCTCTCAATTTTAGAATGCATCGGCTTCCAACCATGATATTTCTTGGTTTCCCCCGCCTTTGGCAATTGATCCGAAGGACTTGTACTTGGTTTTTGGTAAAAAGAATTGTGGATGAAATTACAACTTCGGAATCATTTGGTGTGCCCGTGGTTGAACCATTATAACATCTACCCCAGTTTCAACTTCAGGGAAAATTGGATTTTTGTTTTGGTGTGACTGAACCCCAGAGAGAGGCTACCTACGTATCCTTTCGGAATCAAGTCAGACGTAGTTCAGGCTAATCATTTGTTTTTTTCCTGAGCATCAGGGAATTTTTGATCCTCAAACCTAACTACAGTGGCTAATCGCGTGGGACTTAACCTTTCCAACTTTATTTTGTCTTTGTAGGCCTTTCTTTTCTGTCTTCTTTCTTCCAACTTCAATTTTAGAGCATTTGGGGGTACCTTGGTTTCTTCAACTTCGCTGAGGCGATTAGCCATGTGAAACTCAACCCTTTCAACTTCAATTGCCTTTATAGGCGCTTTAATTTGATTTTCTCCTTCCAAGAGTTTTGATTCCTAAGCATCAGCCGCCATGGCCAGTCGAGGTCGACTTGATGCACCTGCTGAGGCTGGGTGCCTTTTGCACATTAGCGTGTATCAAACGAAAGCCCTGTAAATCAGTCTTGCCATCCTTTCTTTGTCTTGGTTTTGGAACAGTGTTAGACCAAAAAGGATTCAAAGAGAAACAAATAATTGAATGGAGAATGAGTTTAAAACTAGAAGTGTCCCTTTTGGGGAATGGAGAGAAGGACTTATCTGGAGTACATGCAGACTTCAATGAACATGACATGCCTTTTGGACTGGATGCCTGATCTGTGTAAACCCTCCGACTCTCAAAAATTCATCACAACTTTGCCTTGAATACCGAGGAACCTTGCCAGGACTCTGTTGATGCCGATGGCTGTGAGGATCTTATTTTCGATCATGGGTGCCCTTTGTGGGTTTTTTACGAGCTGGCATTTTTCATTTCATTTTTTACCATCTCCTTATAGTGCCCGTGTGGGTTTTCATTAACAAGACTCTCTCATTTTCATTTTTCTTTACTTACCGTCGCCTTACGATGCTCGTGTGGGTTTTCACCAATAAAACTCTCTCATTTTATTTCTCTTATTTTGCTTGCGAGGATATAAGTAACTACATTCTCTGATCTTTGAACATTCTTACCGATTGATCGGAAGGACTTGAACAGGATTTGGGGTAAAACGAGCTTGGATGGAATTACAACTTTAGAACCTTTCTGGCGAACTGTCGCCGAACCACTATAACTTTTGCCCCAGTTTCACTTTTTTTTGGGGGGGGGGATCTTGGATTTTATTTTGGTGTGACTGAACCCCAAGGAGAGGTTGCCTACGTATCCTTTCGGAATCAAGTCAAACGTAGTTCAGGAAAATCATTTTGTTTTTGATTTTCTTTTGTTTTTCTGATTTGCTTTGTTTTTCACTTTCTTCTTCCCTTCCGTTTTCCTTTTTTTCATTTTCATTGTCTTTTCTTCCTTTTTTTGTATATATATTTTCTTATTTTTCCAATTCTTTCTTCTTCTTTTTTTCTTCATTTTTCTTTTAAAATTTCAATTTCTTTTTTTTTTCATTTTATTTTTCAATAATACTATCAGGTTCCAGAGAGGGTAATCAAGGAAGAGTAACCAACTCAAATGGGTTTGCAAAGGGTTGATAGTGTTTGGGTAGCGAGAATGAAAGCCTTCGTCATCTCAACCGGAAAATATTAGAACTATATGTATGATCCAAAATAGTACCTTTTGACTGCATTTGCATTGACAATTATTTCAAGGGCATTTCCTTCGATGTGTCCCAAGTACAACGCACTCTTTTGGCAGTACTCTTGTTGCAATGTATGTACCTTTCCAATCTGGACCCAATTTTCTTTCAGCTTTTCCAACTCTTTGTTTTATTTTCTTAAACGTATCTTCATTGCGATCTAATCCTTGATTCATTATTTCGAGGTCTGACGACTTTCAGGATCCGGGCATGAAGTCCGCAAGCATGTCGTGTTATTGAAATCTGCATTTAAGAGAATTGAAAAGAGAATAAGAAAGAAAAATGACAAGATTAAGAGAAGAGACATTCCTAGACAGTGAAATATTAATTTTCATTTTTTTTTATTTTGATTGATTTTTTTTGAAGATAGAAGGGTTTATACAAGAAAGTAAGACAATAAAGTAAAACATCTGGATCACACCCTGAGATAATCTGGATGCAGAAAGGATAGCAAGACTGGCTACTAAGACTCCCGTCTGATGGGGAACTTTCATGTTTGGCAACCATTTTATGGCTTTTCTTCTATCTCGGCAATGGTTGTAATGGCCTTCAGTGCTAGATCAAATTCCTCATCTTCACAAATCATTCCGACTATTGGCCTATTGTTGTGGGCGGGCAACAGATTGTTCATCACATCAGGAGCTTCTTCATCTCGAAAAACGATTCTTTCAGCTTCAATCGAATCTTCAACTGCCCTTTTGAGGGTCCAACAGTCCTTTGTACTGTGCCTCACTGCTCCAGAGTGGTATTCACATATAGTGTCAGCTCAGTGCGGTGGGGACTCGGGGTTCAACCGAATTTGGTCCACTGGCTGCAATAGATCTAGCCTAATCAGCTTTTGGAACAAGCTTGAATACGATTCACCAATAGGGGTGAACTGATTCTTTCTGAAAGGCTCTCTTGGGCGAGGAGTGTACCGGGGAACATCTGATTGAGGATTGTATGGAGCTTGGTAAGGATGGACATTTCTGGGAAGTGGAGCTCAGTTTTATGGATAATATTGTGGCCGCGTGTAAGGTTGCGCATTCATCAACGCATACCAACAAAACCAATCACCTGAACAGAACCTGGCTAATTTACTCACACACACAACCTTGTTAGTTTTGAGGCATTTAACATATAGGAAATCGCACGTTGGGATGCAATGCACCTAAACAGTTAAACGCTTCTACCATGTGTTTGAACGGGTCGCATGTTTCATCCTAACCTTAAACTAGCCCTCTTCACTATGTACCTCTTTTCTTTTATTCCTGCCTCTCTTTAACCACTCTTGATCTTGTTTTTGCCGCTCTTTTTTTTTTGTTTTTGGCACTTTTTTTTTTAATTTTTCTCTTTTTTTTTTAATTTTTTACTCAATTATTTTATGGCTATGATCGAACCGATGGGGATTGCCTATGTATCATGACCCCACATGAATCAGATCTTGCATAGTTCGGGAGATCGTGAATAGAGTAAGTAAACTAACTCTTTTTTTTTCTTTTTGGAATAATTGTTTTTTAAAAAAAATGATTTAAAAGAATAAAGGTTTTTTTTTTTTTGGATTTTTGTTTCTTTTGGATTTTTCTAAAAAAAAATCTTTAAAAGAAGAAAAGGATATATTTTTGGATTTTTGAATTTGACTCTATTTTTATTTTTTTGAAAGAAAGACTTCTAAAAATTCCTTTTCTTTTGATTGGAACTTTGAGAATTTTAGAAGTAAAAAAGAAAATATTTTTGTTTGAATTTTCATTTGTTCTCTCTTTTTCTAAGTAAGAAAGAAAATATTTTCTTTGGAGTTTGGCTGTCGCCTCTTAATTTTCGAAAGAGGCACTTTTAAGAAAATATTTTAGATTTTTGAGTTTTTTTTATTTATTTACAAAAGCACTTCTAAAGAAAAGCGAAAATATTTTTGGACTCATATTTTCAAAGTTTTTATGGATATTTACAAAATAAAGATAGCTAAAGAGCTATTTTTTCTGGATTTTTGTTTCTAATATTTTTTGGATTTTTTGGAAAAATACTTCGGAATGAAGGAAACCTATATTTTAGATTTTGATTTTTATTGATTTTTCTTTTTTTTTTGTATGAAAGATATTAGAAAGAAGGAAACCATTTCTTTTTTGAGTTTAAAAACTACTTTTTTTTTGTTTTTATAATTTTTAAGGAAATATTTTCAAAGAAGGGACTGGAAGAAAATATTTTTGGATTATTTTTTGAAAATTGGGGTTGGAACCGATGAGGTTTGCCTACGTATCTCACATCCGGTGAGAATCAAACTCGCGTAGTTCGGTCAGATAAAACAAACTTCTTTTGAAAAACAAGACTCTTTTTCCATTGGCAAACCAAAACCATTCTTCATAAACAAAACTCAATTTTTTTCTTTTTTTTTTTCAAAAATTCGGCAGAGTTTCGACACTATTTGGACGTTGATTTTTTTTTTTCAAAGCAGGCGATTAACTACCTTTATCTCCCTTTCTTCAAGACATTCAAAGTCATGCAAGTCCGAAACAAATGCACAAATAGCAAGTTGGATGCATCAGGATGGTCTTTTGTCATTTTGGTACATCTGTCCTAGACAGACCCAACCCCTGTGTTGAGCCTCCAAAGTCAAATGCATATGATGGAAACAAACGTTCCTACTAGGGATCCGACATAAAGCTGAGTTATTCTAGATTCGTAATCTGGGTATTTGTTCTAGACTGTGTACCCGAGCGGACAACTCGAGTCGAGGAGGGGGCTATGTACTAGGGACCCACGAGATCGTCCGGCTTTGTAGCTTGTCCGGCCTCTTTCTTATTTCAGGGTATGACACTAACAGAATAGGGAGTCTCGACCAGCAAGCACATCCCCGAAGATGAGAAGAGGAGGGTTTCGGCACAGTTTATATACAGTTCAGATAATATCAAAGCGGTAAAAGGCAACATTTAGCACGTTATGCCCAAACATGTAATAAAGATCAGATAATAAAGCCAAATATAACAATTATTCTAAGCTCGAATTCTTGAACCCTGAACCAGAGATTCTGGGTTCGTTCCCCAGCGGAGTCGCCAGAGCTGTCACACCTCCTTTTTGCGCGCCTACCCCGAAGGATAAATGCGTGAGGGAGTTTTTCCAATTTAAGTGACAATATTCGAAATGAGATTATTTATTTAATTCAGAGTCGCCACTTGGGAAAGGTTTGGCTTTTGGTGTCCCAAGTCACCGGTTTATCTTGAATCCCAATTCGAGGAAAATATTCGACTTTCCAAATGAAGTCTGCGAACCAGAAATTCTAAGTAAGGAATTCTGTTGACCCGAGGGAAGGTGTTAGGCACCCCCGAATCCCGTGGTTCTAGCACGGTCGCTTAAATTGTTATAATGGCTAAATATCTGATTTAAATACATGTTGTGACTTATGTGCTTTTATTAAGTTTAAACCGCTTTTATTATTATCATTTATTTTATAGAATTGCAACGTCGTGAAAATGCATCTCGAACCACGTCACAATCAATGCACCCGTAGTTGTTAACACATTTCGACTCCGTTGAGATTTGAATTTGGGTCACATAAATGCGCACCCGAATTTAAGAATGTAATTTAATTAAAATCGCGTCTAAAGAGTCTAACGCGTTATTATCTTTGGGGAAAGCCGTGAAGTTCGCTAAATGGCCACTCCCCAAATCTAAGTAATTATTAACATCTATTGAGGGCCCCGCAGTTTGTGCGTCTTTATTTGGCGAGGCTCGCCTCATTTATTTTAAGGATATCCTAAAGTGACTACATTTCTATTAAATTCGTTTCTAAAATAAAAGAGAAAAAATCCTAATTAGTTACATGCTTAAAAAAAGGCGTAACATATTACATGCTAGATTAAGACAAATGTTAACGGAAAGGAATATTACTAAAATTGAAATTATAAATAAACTACGGAATCGACAAATAATATATTGAAAAGAAACTAATTATCCTATAACTAGATTAAACTCGCATTGTTAGATGACTTGAACCGTTGGAATTAATTATTTACGACTATTTGAAACTAGAATCAATCTTAATTACTAATGCATATTCGAAAGTTTATTAAATTCAAACGTTAACTCGTCTTGTTTGAACTCAAATCATGCCATAATGCCTAATTCACGAAATTAATTTAAATTCATGCTTTAACTAAATTTAGCTACATGTTCACGATTAACCTACTGTTGACAATATTAAAACCTTCAAGCTAGTGAACTAACCAGTTTTACCAAGCCGATTCACTAAAGACCAACTTATGTTATTTTCCTCTTACTCCAATTGTTAAACAGTTTGACAGTAATGAGCATGCTTAAACATATACTACCTAATAACCAAACTAAAACAGAGTATTATTTAATACATCACTACAAGATGCCTAGTTATGCAAAGCAACCGAAATTTACAGAATAATAATACATGAGATAACCTAAACACAATCAGTAAAAGAGACAAAGAAAAAAAAACTAAATTAAAACTTCAAAGTTCCATTCTTCATATGTATTCATGCTTTCACATTTCAGCTTACAATATCGATAAGGTTATGGCCATGTACCTGGTATTGGAAGTAAAAGAAGAGGAAGATCAGTAGAAGCAGTAGTAGCGTAAATACACAGCAACAACAGGTTCAACAACAACAAAACCAGTAACGACCAGTAGAATAACCCAGTAACAGATTGAAAACCAGCAACACCAGAATGCAATCGCAGTCAAAGCAGAAGAGAGACGGATACAAGATGCAGTAGTTTACTGATTTTGAATAACACTCAAGGAAAAGCAGCCTGAAATTATTCAAGTAAAAGTTCAGCTTGTTTTTCTCTTTTTGCTCTCAAATTCTGATTTCTCAAAATTCAGTCAACTCTCTCAACTTTTTTTTTCTATCTTCTTCATCCTCCTACAATGTGTAAAAATGACTCTATTTATAACCAAGACTCTTGTCTTGAACCACTAACCCGAAATATTCCCATAATTGCATGCCTTGCCTCCACTACTTAATGTTTTTCTTATTTAATTCCCTTGTTCCCCATGCCTACATGTTTTGTCCCCCACTATATTAAATAAATATATTATTCCCACTCCATTATGTCTTGTACCCCACTATATTAAATAAATGCATTATTCCCACTCCATTATGTCTTGTACCCCACTATATTAAACAAATGCATTATTCCCACTCCATTATGTCTTGTCCCCCACCATATTAAACAATGTATTAACCCCCCACTACCCCATGTCTTGCCCCCCACCATGTACTATTGTAATATTATTAATGCCTAGTGGACAGAGCATTCAAAGTTAAGGCTTGTTTCCCATTTTACCCCTGAAATAATTTGAAATTACCATAACACCCCTATCAACTATATCCAAATCCTAATCAATTAACCGATTACGACAGCTATAACCAATTCCGAAAATTCAAAGATTGCACACAAAGAAAAATTGTTTTATTTTGAATTTTTGGGAGTAATTCTCATATAGGGCAAAAATCACGTGCTCACACCGTGCACATTCATACTTATGCATATGGTGAGGAAAGAGGGATAAAGCACGAAGGGTGATACCATGCACATTTACATTTTATATTGATGCATATGGTGAGGAAGAGAGACAATTGCACGAAGGGTGATGCCATGCACATTCCTATTATTCACATGGTGAGGAAGAGTGATAAAGCACGAAGGGTGATGCCGTGCACATTTTCATTATTGATTGAATGGTGAGGATTGAGAGTAAAAGCACGAAGGGTGATGCCGTGCATTTATTTTCTATTATTGTGGTTATTTGCTGTTGTCACACCTCCTTTTTACTTACACCCCGCAAAAGAGGATAAATACAAGGGAGTTTTTCCAATTAAAGGACAATCGAAATGAGATTTATTTATTTAAAGGTTCAGAGTCGCCACTTGGGATAATTTAGGGTGTCCCAAGTCACCGGTTTAAAATCCCGAATCAAGGAAGTTGACTCTGTTCTATAGCCTACGAACACAGAAATCCGGGTAACAAATTCTGTTAACCCGGGAGAAAGTGTTAGACATTCCCGAGTTCCGTGGTTCTAGCACGGTCGCTTTGATCATACTTGGCTTATTAAAATTGTTTAATTACTGACTTTAGATCCTATGTGCATTTACCTTTTACCGCTTTTAAATCACTTGATTACTTGTAGTTAAAGAATTGAGTTACGCGTACGTATACTCTTTTCCTTTGGAGCTCAAAAATCATATCACACGAACGTGTCTATAATTAATAAAGCTTTGTTTATTAAGAAAGTTTAGCCGAAGTTGCGTGAACGCATACTCCGATTTTGTTTTTTAGAAATCGTAATCATGTCAAGCGAACGTGTCCGCAATCACGGTGGTATATTAAACGGGCCTAAAGCAAAGTACGAACATTTGTTATTTTATATCTAAATCATAAGAAATTAGTAGAGGGCCATGCATTTAAGAACTTGAACTAACTATGGAAGGCCACTATTATAACTCGCATAATATGACTCACTTTGAAATCACCTTAATAATCTAGTTAATTTATTAAAAGACTACTTGAACTTAAAGGTGTTAAACGGGCCGGGTTGACCCGTAACCGGACCGACCCAAACCGGTAAAAATCGGAACCGGACCGGCCCAGTACATAGGGGCCGGGTGGGGCTGGGTAGGAGGGGTAGAGGGGTTTGGTCCGTTTAAATTTTGGTAACGGTTAACCGGACCGGTCAAACCTGGTCCACGTGAACAGTACCATGTACCGGTTAAACCAGCCCGGCCCGGCCCGGTACAATATTTATTTTTGTTTTTTTTTTTAAATTTTTTGAATTAAGTGGGGCCCACTAACCGTTAGCAACGGTAAGACCTGGCAGGGATCCGTTGCCCAACGGGTTAATTGCACTAATAGCCTCTTTTTTCTTTAAAATTTAACCTTTTTCAATTTACAAAATTAACCTTCTCTAAAACTATAAATACACCCCCTCTTCTTCATTTCTTCACTCAACTCTTATTTCTCAATCTCAATTTCTCTCATTCTCCAATTTTCAAGATTTCAAGTCTCAATCTCAAATTCTCAATTCTCAATTCTCAATTCTCAATTCAATTTAAATCATGCCTCGTACTTCTAGAGTGCGCTCATATGTTTGGCAACACTTTGAGGTGGTAGAAGAAAATGAAGAAGGTCAGAAAGTAAAGTGCAAGAACTGTGGTCAAGTCTTAAATTTTCGTTCAGAGTCTGGCACAGGCAGTTTAAGGAGGCATATCAAGTATTGTCTTGAGCGTCCTCCGGAAATTCGTATTTAAGATTTTAAGACAATTTGTGTTATTTTAAAATTATTAGACGTATTTATGCTTAATGTTTTAGTTTGTTAAATTAATTTAAAGTATTATTAATTTATTATGCATGAAAATTTAGTTTTACTATTTTTTGTTAATTTACTTTTTAAATGCAAACTTTAATTTTGAAATAAATGTTTTATATTAATACTTTTGTATTATATAACTTGTATTCTTTTAATTAATACAAAGTATTAATATAACTTACAATAGTTATACAAAATACAAAAAAAATTAAAAAATACACTAAACCCGGCCCGGCCCGACCCCCTCAACCCCTAACCTGTACGGTTCAATTTTTACCCGGATGAACCCGAACCCGTTAAACCCGTTAAGCCCCAACCCGTAAAAGGCCCGGACCGTAACCCGTACGGGTCCAAAAAATAGCAACCCGGCCCGGCCCGGCCCGGCCCACCCGTTTAACACCCTTACTTGAACTTCTAATTTAATTTCAAACCAAACTACTTTGCAATTTGAAAGCTAAAGGATTATTAGAAGCGGAACCCACGTTTGATTGTCAAAAGAATTAGGATAGCTATGTGCCTAACAACCAATTGCCAATAGTTTGAACAGGACATGAGAATGTAATTGGGCTCAACATAAATCCCAAATCAAAAGAAGAGCCTGCATCTAAAAGAAAAGTTCAGTAACTAGACTAAAGATATTAAGCTCATGCAATATATGATAAAATAACTCCCACTTACAAACAACCCTACACTCATGCACAAACGGTTTTGATTTCCCAAATGAATTTAACAGTCCCAAGCTAAAAGTAAGCAATATGCTCATTGGGGGAAATAGGCTCCCGATATTACAGAGTTAAATCACAAGCCTAAAGCAAATATCATTCATGCATTCAAATACTGATGACAGGGAGGCAGAATTCAAGTACTGACTTTAACAGGGGTAAATACAATCCAAAAATAGCTCTCAAGCAGCTGCATTGAGCTTTAAAGTTTTTCAATAGAACTCCCAACATCAGACACTTAGACTCTGAAGCCATTTGAACCCAGAACATAACAAGTGACCATAAAATTAACCTGGAATCAAACGCTACCATACAACTCACGTCTTGTTCAACTAAGTCAAATCCATATCTCAACAGCCCAAGGTTAAATACAATGGTAGGAATTCAAAGATTAAACTATGGAACGATTAAGAAATACTATGAATCTGGAAGTAACACTATGCAATTCAAAGAAAGACAACTAGATTATAAACAGAGAATTTGATGTCATGCTTTGAACATCCATTTTCATTTCATACTTCAAACTTGCTTTGCATCTAGTACCAAGAATATGTACATGATGGCAGCAATCAAACAAGGAAAAATGGGTGAGAGAGCTAGAAGAAGCAACAACAGCAGAACCAATTTTTAGACAGAAAAATGATGCGCAACAGTCCAGAATCCAGTTTCAATCGAGCAATAACCACAACGAACTTCAAACCAGACTTTTAAAACCCAAATTCAGTCCATTTTTACCCCAGATGAGTCAGAAATTTTTTCAGAAATTGAGAACCTCAGAAATCACAGAAGAATTTCAATGTAACAGTGATTTTTTATGAAATTTTAGCTGTTTTTGATTTTTCTGAATTTTTCTCATCTTATCTTTGAACTCTCCCTTGAAATGCAAGATAGAGATGCCCTTATAGGCAAAGCATTAGGGTAGCCCTAAGAGAGTCAGACTTGCACTTACCCCCCCTTTCCAATTTTTATTTTAGCTAAAATACCCCTAATCAACTATCAGAATTTCAAACACAGCCCCTCATCCCATTTCCTGAAAGCTTCTTAAGGTTGTTACATAAGATTCCCCTACCCTAAATTTCCCAAACTAACCCTTAAACCCCTTGTTATTCACCTTCTAACCCTCAGACCAAAATGTGGGCCAAGTTGAACCTAGGCTGACCACTTTCTTTTGGACTCAAAGTTAATTTACTAACTCAAATGACCAAATATATCAAACAGCCAGTCATACTTCAATTCATAGAACTCGGTCTAAAAATCCCCTTCAGCCCACAATTTTATAGTAAGGAAAAAAACTAAAACTAAAGAATTCAAAAACAAATGAGAAATGGAGACTAGTTTCAAAACTAAACTAAGACGAGACATGCAAAAACAGACGGACAGAAGAAAATAACAGAAGAGAACAGTGGGAGAAAGAAAAGAAAATAGAAAAGAAAACTGAAAGAAAATTACCTAAAGAAAGAGCATCAGACAAATATAATGGAGAACTTGTAACTATTTGATTTCGACCAAATCCGAAGTTAATCATGTGTCTTTAATATCAAAGACACACGAATAACCTCGATTTGGGCCTAAAATATTTCATGGAACCTCGGTTTGAAACTTTGGGGATTTTATGATTCAACCTCTGATATGAAATTCGAACGACTCTAATGATGTTCAATGGAAACTGAGTGGAGCTTCGGCAAGAGGAGAGTGGAGTGGTTGTTTGGTGTGAATCTGGTCGGGATTGGAGACGTTTAGGGTTTTGGTCATTCCTTTGATTCAAGATTCGAGAGGCTAGGTTAGGATTTGAGGGTGGGTATTTGGAGGCTTGGAAAGAGGAGGAGGAGGGGAATCTATGGTGTTAATCTGAAAACGATTGGACCGACACCACCGGCGGAGACGATTTCCGGCGGGTGGTTCAGGGCGGAGGCGACGAGGGATTTTCTGGGGTGTGTTAGGACGATGAGACCGGGGGAGGGGGGGTAGGGTTGTGTTTGGATATATATATATATTAAACCTCCCCCAGTTCTGATCCGTTGGATCAGGCAATATCAACGGTCCAGATGAAAAGAGCTGAAACGACGTCGTTTGGTACTGGGGAAAAGCCAGACCGGGTTGGACACGGGTTTGGGCTAATTTGAACGGGTAATTTCGTTTGGGCTGGGAAATTTGGCCCAGATTTAAACCTTCTTATTTCTTTCTTTATCCTTTTCAATTTCAAAATTCCCTTTTCCAAAATTAAATAAATCCCAAATTGATTAATAACCAAATTAACCTACCCAATTAGGTTAATCACTCATCATGGTATTTACAATAATTAATTAAATCCTAAATTTAAAGAAAAATTATACAATTCATAATTAAAAAGTAAAAATGCAAAATGAATTATTTTTGTGATTTTCATTTTTTATAAAACAAACTAATTTGCTAATTAATCTAAAAATATAACATTAAATCCTAAATGTAGATGCAACATATTTTTGTATTTTTCATGAATTAAATAAAATGTGCACAGACAAATGCAAATAGTTAACAGAAAATGCCACGAAATCCAACAAAATTGCAAACACTGAAAGAAATTATTTTGTTTTGAATTTGTTGGAGTAATACATATAGGGCAAAAATCACGTGCTCACAGTTGCCCTTCTTTGCTCGGAAACACGAAGAGTTTTTGTGCAAAGATAAGTGAGCACATACGAGCAATTTTTGCCCGTTTGAATACTCTGTGTGCAACATTTTTGAAAAAGTTGACTGCACCCTGCTTCTGAGGTTGCTTACATATCCTTGGCTAATAAGGAATTAGGTCAGTGTAGTTCAGGAATGTTTGCTAGCTGGGACTACTAGGAAGCTGTGATTTCACTGTTGTTGCTGCTATTGCTACTGCTTATTGAACCCCCTTATTATATCGTCAAAATAAAACAAGAAGCTAGACTAGACTATGATATATGGATTACAAAAGTCCTATCTGTATCTTCAAGTTTGCTCTTGTTTTTCTTGTTGCCTTGTTGTGCTCCATTCTCTCGGAAACATCCATTTGTTGCCACCTTGAATTGTAAACTGAGGTGTTTTCCCCTTCTTCAGGTGGGTGCCTGACTGCTAAACTTGATATGTATTACCATGCTATCCAGGCGGGCTCCTGACTTCAAAATGTGAATGTATTCCCATGTTATCCGTGCGGGCTGTTGACTGATGACTTGAAATGTATTCCCTGCTTTCCAGGCGGGCTCCTGACTGCTAACTTGAAATGTATTCCCTGCTCTCCAGACGGGCTCCTGACTTCAATATAGACAAAACAAGGAAAAAATTTTCCTACCCCAGTTTGGTGACTGGGCACAGGTGTAAGTGTAAAATGGATCACATTACCAAATATCGGTAAGAACTTGAAAGCTAAAACTTGAATTGTACTCCCTTGTTCTCCAGGCGGGATCCTGATTGCTGACTTGAAAGTATTCCCTGCTTTCCAGGCAGGCTCCTGACTTCAACTTGAAATGTATTCCCTGCTCTCCAGGCGGGCTCCTGACTTCACAATAGACAAAACAAAGAAGTTGAAAGCTAAATTTAAATTGTACTCCCTTGTTCTCCAGGCGGGCTCCTGACTGTTGCACTTGAAAGTATTCCTTGCTCTCCAGGCGGGCTCCTGACTGTTGACTTAAAAGTATTCCCTGCTCTCCAGGCAGGCTCCTGACTTCAACATAGACAAAACAAAGAATTTGAACGCTAAAACTTAAATTGTATTCCCTTGTTCTCCAGGCGAGCTCCTAATTGTTGACTTGAAAGTATTCCCTACTCTCCAGGCGGGCTCTTGACTTCAACTTGAAATGTATTCCCTGCTCTCTAGGCGGGCTCCTGACTTCAACAAAATAAAAGAAAGAAAATTTTCTGCCCCGGTTTGGTGGCTGGGGACAGATGTGATTGTAAAACTAAATCATATTACCAAGTATTACTAAGGATTTGAAAGTTAGGTCCCATTATTTAGAGGGGTCCTGACAACTCTTAACTAAACGACAATTTAAAATCTAAGTTATATCTTCTACAAGTGTGACTTCTGCTAAATTTTGCTATCTAAGAGGATCTTTAAACTACTCCCCATTATCCAGGAGTGTCCTGAAAATCAAAAAGTCCAATTTTATCTTAAGAGTGACAACTTTTATGGTTGAATTACACTACCTTACAACAGACTTTATGCTAAATGTTGTTATCTAACCGAAATCTTAAAGCTAAGTCCCATTATTCAGGAGGGTCCTGAAAACTCTTAATTGGTTCTTATCTCAAGCATGCAAACTTCTAAAACAACTTATATTCCTTTGGGATACATTTATGCTAGATTATGCTATTTCTGAATTTTAAACTAGGTCCCATTTTCCAGGAGGGTCCTGAAAATCAAAAATCAAACCTGTTTGGTGCTTGCTCTTTTCCCCTACGGAGAGTTTCTCCGAATCAAACGAATTTTCTGCCCCGGTTTCAATCAAAGAAAATTTTGTCAGTTTAAAGTGGTGGTTAGTTGATGGCATTCTTGCTGAAGGTCTTTCTGCTGCAATGTTTTGTTCTGACTGGCTTCTCCGAACTAGCACTGAACAGTTTTGACTTTCTGACTGACTTTCAAACCCCATGACCTTTGACGAACCGAGTGTTCTATACCCATGCTGTTGTTTTACCTCTGACCTTTTTATCTGAACCTTTGCATCTCCCATGACATTACCAATCCATTCCACTGATGAAGCTTCTGGTGATTCTTTGTATCCCTCTCTTACATCATGTTATCCTTAGTATTCTTTGACCACTCCGTGCTTTGCAATTTTGGAAGTTGGTAGTGAGCTTTGAAATTCTTTTCACTTGATTTGAACAAGATTGACATTTGAAACATCTTTAGATAAATACCCAAAATAAAATGAAATGCAATGACTGTGCAGGTTAAGAATAAAAAGAATCCAAAACCAGATGACTGTTACAAAAATAGAAAAAAAAGGAAACTTATCTGAGTGAAACAGCTAGTACCAATGATCTCGACATGCATTTCGGATTAATCAGCCCAATCTGTCCAAACAATCAACTTTCAGTTGCTGTACTTAGTTGCCCCAGAATTTCCATGACTTGATTACTTTACCCCAAACCCTGCCCTTGTTCATCCTGCGGTGCCCTGAAAGGTTTTCACCAGCAAACTTCTTTCATTTGTTCATCTCTCAACTCACTTTCGCCTTACGGTGCCCGTGAGGGTTTTCACCAATAAGACTCTCTCATTTTAATTTCTCTCAGATCCCGTTGCCTTACGGTGCCCATGAGGGTTTTCACCAATAAGACTCTCTCATTTTATTTCCCTCCTTGCTTGAATCGGAGTGTTGCCCTCGGCATGAATTACCTTTACCTGCTTGACTTGGCATTTCTCAAAGACTGATCAGAAGGTCTTTCTTTGGACCGTAATGTGGGCTTTTGGACAGGGCTAGGAAGAAAGGGTAAAAAAGGCTCAAAACAGTTCAAATGGGTTAGAATTACAACTTTTGGGACCGGGTTTCCCACAACAACCACGACTTCTGCCCCAGTTCCTTGCTTGGGGACTTTTGGATTTTTGTTTCGATGAGACCGAACCGTGAGGCTGCCTACATATCCTTAAAAGGAATCAGGTCGAACGTAGTTCATGTCATAGAAATTACTTTGTTGTTGTGATTTTTATTTTCTCTCTTTCTTTTCTTTCTCTCTTTTTTCTTCTGTTGTTCTTCTTTTTTTTTCCTTTACTCTTTTTTTTCTTTTTGCTTTTCTCTTTTCTTTTCTTTTCTTTCTCTTTCTTCTCTTTTCATTTTTCTTCTCCTTTTCCTTTCTTGTTGATTCTTTCTTTTTCTTTTCACTTACTTATCTTCCGCACTTGCGTTTCTGAATTGTGTCGTTGGTCCCGAAAGAGGGGTATGAAAGAAAATAAATAAGGCTCAAAAGGGATGACAAGGGATAGAGTGTTTAGATAGCAGAACAAAATGCCTTCGTCATTTCAATCTTCAAAATATGCCAAATACAAACAAGTACAATCAAAGAAAGAAATCATACATAGTATATTTTGACTGCATCGGGATTGATAGCCATTTCTACACATTTGCCATCTATATCTGTAAAATACAATGCGCCATTGGACAACACTCTAGTTACAACAAATGGCCCCTGCCAGTTTGGGGCGAACTTTCCTTTTGCTTCAGCCTGATGAGGCAAGATATGCCTTAACACTAATTGACCCACTTCGAACTTCCGTGGACGTACCTTCTTGTTATATGCTCTCGCTATTCTCTGTTGGTACAATTGGTCGTGACACACTGCTGCCAATCTCTTTTCATCAATTAGACTTAATTGCTCCAAGCGAGTTTTGACCCATTCAACGTCATCAATTTTTGCCTCAGCGACAATCCGAAGGGATGGGATTTCCATTTCTGTGGGTATTACTATCTCCGTGCCATACACCAACAAATAAGGGGTGGCCCCTACTGGAGTACGGACAATAGTGCGATAGCCCAGCAATGCAAACGACAGCTTCTCGTGCCACTGCCTAGAACCTTCCACCATTTTTCGAAGTATCTTCTTTATATTCTTGTTGGCTGCCTCGACTACTCCATTCGCCTTAGGGCGATATGGGGTGGAATTGCGATGTATAATCTTAAACTGCTGACATGTCTCCATCATCAGATGACCGTTGAGATTAGCACCATTGTCCATGATGATTACCTTCGGAATCCCAAACTGACAGATGATATTAGAATGCACAAAATCGAGCACTGCTTTCTTGGTCACAAATTTGAAAGTTTTCACTTCAACCCACTTGGTGAAATAATCGATGGCTACCAGAATAAATCTGTGTCTGTTTGATGCTGCTAGCTCGATTGGCCCAATGACATCCATGCCCCAAGCAACAAAAGGCCATGGTGCAGACATTGTATGTAATTCAGATGGTGGAGAATGAATCAAATCTCCATGCACTTGGCACTGATGACATTTACGCACAAAACTGATGCAATCCCGTTCCATAGTGAGCCAGTAATAACCTGCTCGGAGAATCTTCTTTGCCAGAACATACCCACTCATATGCGGTCCATAAACACTGGAGTGCACCTCAGTCATGATAGTTGTGGCCTGTCTAGCATCTATGCATCTTAGTAATCGTACATCTGGAGTTCTTTTGTAAAATACCCCTCTACTGAAGAAAAATCCACTTACCAATCGTCAAATTGTTCTTTTCTGATCACCTGTGGCCTGTACCGGGTATACCCCCATCCTGAGGTATTCTTTGATATCATGGAACCATGGCTCCCCATCGAGTTCTTCTTCCACCATATTATAGTAAGCGTGCTGTTCACGAACCTGAATCTGCAAAGGGTCCACATAAGCATTATCTGGATGATGTAACATTAACTCCAGAGTATCCAAAGCATCGGTGACTTCATTATGGATTCTTGGGATATGCTTGAATTCTATCGACTGAAACCGTTGACAAAGATCATGCAAACATTGTCTGTATGGTATGAGTTTCAAATCCCGTGTTTCCCATTCTCCCTGAATCTGGTGCACCAGGAGGTCCGAGTCACCCAAGACCAAGACTTCCTTGACACCCATATCCACAGCTAACCTCAAACCTAGAATGCAGGCCTTGTATTCCGCCATGTTGTTGGTGCAGTAAAAATGAAGCTGAGCCGTAACAGGATAGTGCTGCCCTGTTTCAAAAATAAGTACTGCTCCTATCCCCACGCCCTTCATGTTTGCAGCTCCATCAAAGAAAAGTTTCCATCCCGGATTCTCAACTTGCTCCAACTCATCAATGTTCATCACTTCTTCATCAGGGAAATAAGTTTTCAAAGGTTCATAATCTTCATCAACCGGATTCTCGGCCAAATGGTCCGCCAAGGCCTTTGCTTTCATTGCAGTTTGAGTCACGTAGACAATGTCAAACTCTGTGAGCAGGATCTGCCACTTTGCAAGCCTCCCTGTGGGCATAGGCTTCTGAAAGATATACTTCAATGTATCCAAGCGAGATATGAGGTAAGTAGTATAAGATGACAAATAATCCTTCAACTTCTGTGCCACCCAAGTTAGGGAGCAACATGTCCTTTCAAGATGAGTGTGCTTAACCTCGTATGGCATGAATTTCTTGCTGAGGTAATAGATGACCTGCTCCTTCCTGCCAGTGATATCATGTTGACCCAATACACAGCCGAATGAATTGCCCAATACCGTCAAATATAGAATCAAAGGTCGCCCTGGTTCTGGCGGGACCAACACGGTTGGATTTGACAAATACCCTTTTATCTTATCAAACGCCTCCTGGCATTCATCTGTCCACTTGACTGCAACGTCTTTCTTTAACAGTTTGAAGATTGGCTCACAGGTTGTCGTGAGCTGAGCGATGAACCTACTGATATAATTCAATCTCCCCAACAAACTCATCACCTCGGTCTTGTTCCTCGGAGGTGGCAATTCCTGGATGGCCTTGACTTTCGATGGATCCAGTTCAATTCCCCGACGGCTGACTACGAACCCCAACAACTTTCCAGATGGCACCCCAAAAGCACATTTTGCAGGATTAAGCTTGAGATTGTACCTGCGATGCCTCCGGAAGAACTTCTTCAGATCCCTGACATGGTCAGACTGCTTTCTAGACTTCACGATCACATCATTCACGTACACCTCAATTTCCTGGTGTATCATATCATGGAATATTGTTGTCATTGCCCTCATGTAGGTTGCCCCAACATTTTTCAAGCCAAATGGCATGACCCGATAGCAGTACGTTCCCCACAGCTTGATGAATACCGTCTTTTCTGCATCTTCCTTGTCCATTAAGATCTAATGATAACCTGCGTAGCAATCCACAAAAGAGTCAATCTCATATTTGGTGCAATTATCAATCAAGATATCGATGTTTGGCAGGGGAAAATTATCCTTCGGACTTGCTTTGTTGAGATCCCGATAATCAACGCACACCCTGGTTTTGCCATCCTTCTTTGGCACAAGCACAACATTGGCTAACCAGGTGGGATACCGCGTGACCCGAATAACTTTCGCATCGAACTGCTTGGTGACCTCTTCTTTGATCTTTACACTCATATCCGTTTTGAACTTTCTCAGCTTCTATTTGACAGGAGGGAATACCGGGTCAGTGGGAAACTTGTGAACCACTAAATCAGTGCTTAGACCCGGCATGTCGTCATAGGACCATGCAAAAACGTCTTTGTATTCTAATAGTGCTTTGATTATCTCCTCCCTGAGTTGAGGTTCCAGATGGACACTTATTTTAGTTTCACGGATTATTTCTTGGTCCCCTAGATTAACTGCTTCTGTATCGTTCAAATTAGGTTTGAGCTTTTCCTCAAAATGACTTAGTTCTTTACTAATTTCTTCATAGGCCTCATCATCATCAAATTCCAACTCGTCATCACACTTAATTTCTCGTATTATTATTATTTCAAAGTTATATTGGCTTTTAAAACTAGGCCGAAGATTCCTCATGCATGTCATGTCATTGATATCAGCATAAAAAGAACTATACAAAAGAAGAAAACAAAAATAAAATTAGAAAAAATGAAGGAGAAGGAACAATTGCATTTCATTGAATATAAAGAACAGGGTTTTAACACATCCAACTGGACGGAACATAATATCTGAATTACAGACCCTGGAATAATCCAGACAAATAAAAGAAAATCAAAACCCACTACCAAGACTCCCTCCGGGTAGGAAGAGGAGTAGCTTCCCAGTTGTTGACTTTTGCACGTGGTCCCACAAATTGCACATCTGCCTTGCTGGACCCTTCCCGAGCCTGAACCATATTGACCTCGGCGAATAACCTTTCGAACCCCTTCTCCAAGTCTCCATCAGCACCAATCAGTGGTCCAGGGACCTTTGACAACAATTGTTTTCTGATACCCGTCCTGACGAATGACCTAGACAGACGCAGGATTGGCTTTGGCAATGCCCATGCTTTCTGTTTCATTTTTCTAGCTCTTATCACGTCTGCAACGGTAGGCTTTAACCCCAGACCAAAAGTATCCAGATTCTTTGGAAGAGAAACTGGCTGCACAATACCTTGCAGAGATGCACCTAAACCCTTGCCCGATACGAAACCATTTTTCAACATTTCAACAGCTACCATAACTGATGCCGCAACCATCTTTGGAGTTGGAACGCACTTTCCTTCCGGAATTTTCTCTACCGACACTGTGTCGAAAACCTGATAAACCCATGGTCCCTTGTCATCATCAACCTCTATGAACAGATGGATGGCACTATTGGGCACACACAAATTATCTTCGCCGTGTACAACAATTTCCTGTCGATCCCATTCAAACTTGACCACTTGATGCAGAGTAGATGGGACTGCTTTGGCCGCATGGATCCAGGGTCGTCCCAATAGCAGATTGTACAAAACAGCCACATCGAGCACCTGGAATTCCATAGTAAAGTCAACTGGCCCTATTGTGAGCTCAAGCACTATGTCTCCGACTGAATCTTTCCCTCCACCGTCGAATCCCTGAACGCAAATATTGTTCTTGTGAATTCTTTCATCCTCCACTTGCAGCTTGCTCAATGTGGAGAGAGGACAAATGTTCGTGATAGACCCATTGTCAACCAATACCCGAGTAACCACAGAATCTTCGTATTTCACCGTCAGATAGAGGGCTCTATTGTGCTCGGTACCCTCAACGGGCAACTCATCATCGGAAAAAGTGACTCGGTTTACCTCAAATATCTTGTTAGCTATCTTTTACAAGTGGTTTACTGAAATTTTGTCAGGAACGTGAGCCTCGCTCAAGATCTTCATCAAAGCACGACGGTGTTCGTCTGAATGGATCAATAATGACAAGAGCGAGATCTAAGCTGGTGTCTTTCTTAACTGTTCCATAATGGAATAGTCTTGCGCTTTCATCTTTCTCAGAAATTCTTCTGCTTCTTCCTCAGTCACTGCTTTCTTCACCAACACTGGATTATCTTTTGAGGTCTTAGCTTTTCTCAACTCTTCGGGGGCAAAGCACCTTCCCGATCGAGTTAAACCATGGGTCTCACACACTTCTTCTTTAACCTCTTTCCCCTGGTAAGTTACTGTCACTCATTCATAATTCCACGGGACCATCTTGCTGTTGATCACTGGAAGCTGAGTTACTGGTTTTATAATAACAGGCTCTGTGCGAGCACCCTTCACGACCACAACAGGTTTACTTGTAACCCCTGATACCACCACTTTAGCTTTCTCTGGTTTCACTGCAACAGTGTTTGAAGACCCTTTCTCGGCTACCACAGCTGGTTTATTGTCTACCCCTTTCAACTAGACCACTGATTTCCCACTGGTTACCTTTTCCTTTGAACTATTTTCACTGGAGCGGATCATCATCACCGTCTGCGAGGGTTTCTTAGCCTCCCATCCCTTGTGTATCAACTCAATCATATGGGTCTCATGGTGAGCTGGTAGCGGATTCTAGTTGATATTTGGTGCTTCTGGGGCCTGAACCTCGATACGATGAGTATCAATGAGCTCTTGTACAACTGTTTTTGGTTTCCAGCATTTCTCTGTGTCATGGACCAGGGCCCCTGAACAATACTCACAACTCACCGAGCGATCAAGATTTCTGGGAAGGAGATTCGGTAGTTTGGCTTCGATCGGATTTAACATGCCCAACTGTCTCAGCCTGTAGAATAGACTAGTATAGGATTCTCCCAATGGAGTAAAAGTCTTCTTCTTCTACAGCCTCTCGTTCTTAAAGGCTTGATTTGGTCGAAAACCTGTTGCAGGAGGATTTTTGTAGGCTTTTGGGGGTGGATAGTTATTTTGTGGAGCTTGGTATTGATTTTGTGGAGCTAGCGCACACCATTGCGCGTGAGCGGGAGGTTAGGTATAGGTTTGTGCGTGATAGACAGAAAAATGGGGATCTGGCGGTAGGTAGTAATGTTGTGATGGGCTATATGGTGCATGGGGATAAGGTCAAGGATGGTTGTAGAACTGTAGAAGGTTCCTGGATCCACCCCAAGCTGCTGACTCGATCGTTGCAACACCCTCTTTCTTCTTCTTTCCGAGTACACCCCAGTACCGTTTTGAATGGCCTGGGTGGTTGCTTTGATTGCTGAGTAACTCATGATCTTATTGGACTTGAGTCCCTCCTCAACCATGCCTCCCATTTTCACAACTTCATTAAAGGACTTGCCCACTGCTGACACCAAATGACCAAAATAAGTGGGCTCCAAAGCCTGCAAGAAATAATCAACCATCTCACTCTCTTTCATCGGGGGTCAACCCTTGCTGCTTTCTCTCTCCAACGGAACCCATATTCTCGGAAACTCTCATCGGGATTCTTCTCGATCTTCGTCAATGACAGAGGTCTGGGATGATTTCAAGATTATTCTGAAAATGACAGGCAAAGGCTTGGGCCAAATCGTCCCATGTGTACCACCTGCTATGATCTTGTCTGGTGTACCATTCTAGCAACGACCCACTCAAACTTTGGCTGAAATATGCCATTAGCAATTCGTCTCTTCCACCTGCTCCTCTCATCTTGCTACAAAATCCTCTTAAGTGTGTTACCAGGTCACTATGCCCATCGTACAGATCAAACTTGGGCATTTTGAACCCTGCTGACAACTGAAAATCTGGGAACAAACATAAATCCTTATAGGCCATACTCACTTGACCTCCCAGCCCTTTCATATCTCGGAACGATTACTCTAAGCTTTTGACCTTTCTGATCATCTCTTCATGCTCGGGGTTGTTAGGCGGTTTCTCGGTCTCTACCGGGATATCAAGATGAGGAGTGTAAGGATATGGCTCTAGAACTTTGAAGGTGGGTTCAGGGGGATAGTACTGGTTGTCGTGAGTTTGGAACAGGGGTTCACTGGAAGATCGGTGTAATGTAGTAGGTGGAGGTGCCACAAAAACATGTGTAATTGGTGGAGGAGGATATGGGACTTGTTTGAGTGGTGAAGCTTGATAAGTATGGGAAGTGGTGCCATGGCATTGTTGGTAGAGGGGAAAGGCTGGAGATGAGTTCACAGTGGGAGGCTCCGGAGGTTGGGCTGATGGTGGGATATAAGAAGGGTTGGCGAGATAAACCGGTGGCGGATGCCCCTTCGCCCAAGCTTGGTACATTTCAGCCACCTGCTGCTTCAGCTTATACATTTCTTCCCTCATCGCATTAATGTCCATTTCTTCCACCTCTTTCGATGGGTCGACAATACTTGTTTCTGGTTCCTGGTCGACCATATTCAGCCTGTCTTTCGATCGGTTGTTGTAGGAGTGAGTTGCCAGAATGCCAGTCAACTAACCACCTGCCTGGACTTAATACATCAAACAAACAACCTTGTTAGCGATTAGGCTTTAACAGATTGGTAACCGCACATTGGGCATGAATGCACCTAAACAGTTAACCGTTTCTATTATGTATTTGATCGGTTGCATGTGTCATCCCGGCCTTTTCTTTCTTTTAATTGCAAACATCCCATTTTCTCTCTTTTTTTCTTTCCTTTCATTCTGGCCTCTATTCTCTCTTTGTTTTTTCTCTATCTTATTTTCTCTTTTTTCTTTCTTGTTTTTCCGCTCTTTCCTTTTCTTTACTCTCTTGTTTTTCCTCTTATTTTCTTTCCCTTTTTTTCTTCTCTTTTTTTTTAAATTTATTTGGTTGCGGTCGAATCCTATGGAGATTGCCTACGTATCTTGACCCCGCATGAATCAGACCAAGCGTAGTTCTTGGGGATAAGTGTAAAATAAAGTAAAAACATTTTGGGATTTTCAATTTTCATATAAAAATGCTATTACAAAGACTGAAACTAGCAGACTCGAAAGAAACTAACAGACTCGAGATAAAGACTTAAAAACAAACAACCCACATGCTCTGATAACAGAAATACAGACTCCAAAACAACTGGCAGACTTTAACGGAAAGAAATTACAGACTCAAGAAATCACGAATACATCAATGCCTCAATTGTCCCTGGGACCCGCGGGGCATCATTCGTCCTTGCTGCGGGCCGAATCGCTAAATACCCTGAAGGTGGTAGAGATCTTCCATTACCCGACGAACAAAATCATCACAGTAGCGAAGAACATAGATCTCGTCATATCCTCACAGCTACTGCACTTCATTGAGATATAGTTGGCGATCCTTTTGACTCGCTCTCTTATGAAGCCCTTCTCTTACAACAAATGCCCAATTTGTTCGGTTCTGGCTTCCAAATTCCGTTCGGCTACCTGGTTATGCTCTTGGAGTTGTTGCAAGTCCCTTTATAGTTGTGCCATTAAGGCGTAACAATGTTCTCTTTCAGCCTCAAATTTTTTGGCTTGTTTAGCCATTTCACCCTCGAGGTTGCCGATTGCCTTTTCCCAACCTGTGACCCCTCTTTCATATATTTCTTTCATCCGTTGAACGAAAGCTGCACGCCCTTCGGTGCTTTTAGCCAACCCTGCCCGTGCTTTTTCTAGTTCAAACTCAGCTTTTTGCAGGTCATCTTCGTAGTCACGTACCTTTTGAGTGAGGTTGTAAATGAGCCTCTCATCTTTCCTGCTTCGGCCTGAGTTCTCGGCTTCAATTTTCAACTATCGAACCTAAGCTTTGAGGGCCTCATTTTCTCGTACCAATCTTCTCCTTTCACCTTCGGCCTCTTGTGCCTGCAAATCATTGGTAAAGGTGACATTTCTCAATTCTTCTCGCAGACCGTGGATAATGGCCTTATATTCCTTTTTGTTCTCCCCCAAGCTAACCTCTCTTGAATTTTATCATCAAAGGCTTGAATATGAGGCCTTTTAGCGGGCCTCTCGGGCTCTAGCTCGTTGTTTATATAAGACATTTTTTCAAACCAAGCAGCATAATTTGGATCTACTTCCCCCTTGGCGATGTCTGGTACTTGGGTGCCATTTTTTAGATACCGGCATGTATTCCAATCCTGCTGAACTACAACCTTAGGCAATGCAGCTTCTGGATGCAACTCTATGACCTGGGTGCTTAGATCTTCATCTTCAGGCACAATCTGATACCTTGCCAATTGCCACAATACCCTTTGCGGTGCATATGGCTGAATACTCCTTACGCCCATTATCCTCAGGTATCCTTTCGTAGCAGTCATATAGATGGCTTCTGTCCTCGGGAGCCATCCTATAGTCCACTCGACCTGACGTGCATCAAGAACTTTCAAATGAGAAACCCATGCTTCAAATCCTTCTGGTGTGTTGTAATCTTTTATCCTCTCCTCATAACTAATGATGAAGTTGTTTGGGCTCGAACCGTAACTTATGAATCTAGGATGATGGCGAAGATGCTCGATCAACCACATTTGTAGAATGATACTGCAACCTTCAAAAAATTGAGCCCCTGCTTTGCACAAAGTCAATGCTCAATAGATATCTGCCAGCACCAACGGGGCAAGTGTATGATCTTCCTTGGTAGTAAGGATTTGTGCAATTCTAGCCATACGAATATCCACCGTTCCTTTCTCATTTGGAAAAACCACGATCCCCAAGAATTCCACAATAAATGCGAACCAACGATGAATTTGCCAAAGGCCCTTGTTTTGTTTGTTTCTCAGACCCTTTTCATGCGTTTCAAAACCAGCAGAATGCCCACCTAAAGTATAGGAAATGGAAAGCACAACAACCGTTGCTCACACGTTCCTTATTCGTCTGTTTACTAATATTCAGGAGGTCAAGGAACTTGTTCACCAATGGAGCCCTTGGAAATATAAGTTGTTTCTTCCTCATGTCCCCTTCGAATTCAATGTACCCGGCTACCTCCTCCAAAGTAGGGGTGATCTCAAAATCTGAGAAACGAAAGATGTTATGAACAGGATCCCAGAACGTTACCAAAGCTTTGATCAGATCTTCCCGTGGTTTGATTTCAAAGATGTCTATAAGAGCACCCAAGTGCTTTTTCACCCATTCCTGACCGTCTTCGCCTAGATCATTCCACCACATACGCAAGTGTAGCCGAGCCTGTTCCCTGACCACTTCTGGCAGTTCTTGGATGGTATTCATTTGTTCCTGTGGAAGATTAAGGTTAGGGTTGACTCGAGTTGACCCTTTTGTAAACATTTTTTCGAAAAAGAAAAGAGAAAATAAAACAAGAAAAGAACCATAATCTCTTCCCCTGTATGCCAACTTTAGCCAAATGGATGTTTTCGCAAATACGGCCCCTTTCCAATTTCATGCGAATTTTGAGGCCGAGGGAATTATTTCAGGACCCCTCACAAACTTGTCCATTCTTTTATGAAAATAGCCTTTCGACAACTGAAAAATACTCTGAGGCTATCTCGGCAAGAACGGTTTAAGACATGGCCGAAGCTGGATCGGCTTATTTTGACCAAAAATCAAGATTGCATTCACTCGACCACTGACTCTCTTTTCTTATTTTTCTTCTCTCTTTTTTCAAGAACAAGGCCGAACCTTATGTAGGCTGCCTACGTATCCCACATCCGGTGAGAATCAGACCTGCATAGTTAGGTCAGTTCTGACACATTTTAAAGAACACAGTATTAGACTCTTTTAAAAATAACTTTTTTTTTGAAAAAATTTGGGCAGAGTTTCAGGATGCTTTTTAAATACCGGGATGTTTAGAACTGGGTTTTATTTCCTTCCCTATATCACTCTTGGTTTTCCCTCTTTTTGTTTCGCTTTATTTTTCCTGGCCGGTCAGCATGCAAGCCAAAATAAATGTTCACATAGCACGTAGAATGCATCAGGATGGTCTGTTATTTCGGGCACACCTGTCCTAGACGTACCCAACCCCTGTGTTGAGTCCCCTAAGTCAAATGCACATGATGCAAACAAACGTTCCTACTAGTGATCCAGTGTGAGGTTATGTTTTTCTAGGTTTAAATCCTGGGGTTTTGGTCTAAACTTGGGGTGCCCAAGCGGACAACTTGGGCCGAGGAGGGGGCGACGTACCGGGAGCACTAAAGTCTACCCGGCCTTGTTGCTTGCCCAGCCTCGCTCTATTTGGTATAATTTCTGTAGAAAAAGCAGGCTACGCGAACGTATGCACCATTTCCAGAAGACTCAGATGGGTGGCGTAAGAAGACAATTATATACAATTCAAAAAATATTAAAGCGGTAAACAGATAGCATTTAGCACAAAAGATTCACAGAATACAGTAATATCAACAATAAGTAAAATCATATTAACAAGCTCGAATTCTGAACCCTGAACCAGAGATTCTGGGTTCGATCCCCAGCAGAGTTGCCAGAGCTGTCACACCTCCTTTTTACTTACACCCCACAAAAGGGTATAAATACAAGGGAGTTTTTCCACTTAAAGGACAATCGAAACGGGATTTGTTTATTTAAAGGTTCAGAGTCGCCACTTGGGATAATTTAGGGTGTCCCAAGTCACCGGTTTAAAATCTCCTATCGAGGAAGTTGACTCTGTTTTATAGCCTGCGAACACAGAAATCTGGGTAAGGAATTCTGTTAACCCGGGAGAAGGTGTTAGGCATTCCCGAGTTCCGTGGTTCTAGAACGGTCACTTTGATCATACTTGTCTTATTAAAACTGTTTAATTACTGACTTTAGATCCTATGTGCATTTACACTTTACCGCTTTTAAATCACTTGATTACTCGTAGTTACAGAATTGAGTTACGCGTACGTATACTCTTTTCCTTTGAGCCGTCAAAAATCATGTCACGTGAACGTGTCCATAATTAATAACCTTTGTTTATTAAGAAAGTTTAGCCGAAGTTGCGCGAACGCATACTCCGATTTTGTTTTTTAGAAATCGTAATCATGTCACGCGAACGTGTCCGCAATCATGGTGGTATATTAAACGGGCCTAAAGCAAACTACAAACATTTGTTATTTTATATCTAAATCATAAGAAATTAGTAGAGAGCCATGCATTTAAGAACTTGAACTAACTATGGAAGGCCACTATTATAACTCGCATAATATGACTCACTTTGAAATCACCTTAATAATCCAGTTAACTTATTAAAAGACTACTTGAACTTCTGATTTAATTTCAAACCAAACTACTTTGCAATTTGAAAGCTAAAGGATTATTAGAAGCGGAACCCACGTTTGATTGTCAAAAGAATTTAGGATAGCTATGTGCCTAACAACCAATTGCCAATAGTTTAAACAGGACATGAGAATGTAATTGGGCTCAACATAAAGCCCAAATCAAAAGAAGAGCCTGCAGCTAAAAGAAAAGTCACTAGACTAACGATATTAAGCTCATGCAATATATGATAAAATAACTCCCACTTACAAACAACCCTACACTCATGCTCAAACGGTTCTGATTTCCCAAATGAATTTAACAGTCCCAAGCTAAAAGTAAACAATATGCTCATTGGGGGAAATAGGCTCCCGATATCACAAAGTTAAATCACAAGTCTAAAGCAAATATCATTCATACATTCAAATACTGATGACAGGGAGGCAGAATTCAAGTACTGACTTTAACAGGGGTAAATACAATCCAAAAATAGCTCTCAAGCAGCTGCATTGAGCTTTAAAGTTTTTCAATAGAACTCCCAGCATCAGACACTTAGACTCTGAAGCCATTTGAACCCAAAACATAACAAGTGACCATAAAATTAACCTGGAATCAAACGCTACCATACAACTCACGTCTTGTTCAACTAAGTCAAATCCATATCTCAATAGACCAAGGTTAAATACAATGGCAGGAATTCAAAGATTAAACTATGGAACGATTAAGAAATACTATGAATCTGGAAGTTATACTATGCAATTCAAAGAAAGACAACTAGATTATAAACAGAGAATTTGATGTCATGCTTTGAACATCCATTTTCATTTCATACTTCAAATTTGCTTTGCATCTAGTATAGTCCAAGAATATGTACCTGATGGCAGCAATCAAACAAGGAAAAATGGGTGAGAGAGCTAGAAGAAGCAACAATAGCAGAACCAATTTTCAGACAGAAAAATGATGCGCAACAGTCCAGAATCCAGTTTCAATCGAGCAATAACCACAACGAACTTCAAACCAGACTTTTAAAACCCAAATTCAGTCCATTTTTACCCCATATGAGTCAGGAATTGTTTCAGAAATTGAGAACCTTAGAAATCACAGAAGAATTTCAATAGAATAGTGATTTTTTATGAAATTTTAGCTGTTTTTGATTTTTTTGAATTTTTCTCATCTTATCTCTGAACTCTCCCTTGAAATGCAAGATAGATATGCCTTTATAGGCAAAGCATTAGGGCAGCCCTAAGAGAATCAGACTTGCACTTACCCCCCCCCCTTTCTAATTTTCATTTTAGCTAAAATACCCCTAATCAACTATTAGAATTTCAAACACAGTCCCTCATCCCATTTCCTGAAAGCTTCTTAAGGTTGTTACATAAGATTCCCCTACCCTAAATTTCCCAAACTAACCCTTAAACCCCTTGTTATTAACCTTCTAACCCTCAGACCAAAATGTGGGCCAAGTTGAACCTAGGCTGACCACTTTCTTTTGGACTCAAAGTTAATTTACTAACTCAAATGACCAAATATATCAAACAGCCAAACATACTTCAATTCATAGAACTCGGGCTAAAAATCCCCTTCAGCCCACAATTTTATAGTAAGGAAAAAAACTAAAACTAAAGAATTCAAAAACAAACGAGAAATGGAGACTAGTTTCAAAACTAAACTAAGACGAGACATGCAAAAATAGACGGACAGAAGGAAATAACAGAAGAGAATGGTGGGAGAAAGAAAAGAAAAGAGAAAAGAAAACTGAAAGAAAATTACCTAAAGAAAGAGCATCAGACAGAAATAATGGAGAACTTGTAACTCTTTGATTTCGACCCAATTCGAAGTTAATCATGTGTCTTTAATATCAAAGACACACGAATAACCTCGATTTGGGCCTAAAATCTTTCATGGAACCTCAGTTTGCAACTTTGGGGCTTTTATGATTCAACCTTTGATCTGAAATTCGAACGGCTCTGATGATGTTCAATGGAAACTGAGTGGAGCTTCGGCAAGAGGAGAGTGAAGTGGTTGTTTGGTGTGAATCTGGTCGGGATTGGAGACGTTTAGGGTTTTGGTCATTCCTTTGATTCAAGATTCGAGAGGCTAGGTTAGGATTTGAGGGTGGGTATTTGGAGTCTTGGAAAGAGGAGGAGGAGGGGAATCTATGGTGTTAATCTGACAGCGATTGGACCGACGCCGCCGGCGGAGACGATTTTCGGCGGGTGGTTCAGGGCGAAGGCGACGAGGGATTTTCTGGGGTGTGTTAGGACGATGAGACCGGGGGAGGGGGGGTAGGGTTGTGGATATATATATATATATATATATATATATATATTAAACCTCCCCCCAGTTTTGATTCGTTGGATCAGGCAATATCAACGGTCCAAATGAAAAGAGCTGACGGACGCCTGCAGGACTACATCAGGTCTCCACTAGACTCAAGGTAGCAACCTCGAACTATGGTCTGTATGGTCCAATACCGAAATCTACACAAAAAGTGCAGAGTGTAACATCAGTACAACTGACCCTATGTACTAGTAAGTGCCGAGCCTAACCTCGACGATATAGTGACGAGGCTAGGACATGACCAACATCATAAACTTGTGCAGTTAAACAATATCTAACAGAATAACAATAATAGAAACTAAACAGAAATTTACGGGAAGGGGCAACATGCTATGAGGGATACCAGAATAAGGAAACACAGATATAATGGAAACGAAACAACTAAGGCACTTGCACCAATAATAGCTGTGAGCACGTGATTTTTGCCCTATATGATTACTCCAACAAATTCAAAACAAAATAATTTCTTTCAGTGTTTACAATTTTGTTGGATTTCGTGGCATTTTCTGTTAATTATTTGCATTTGTCTGTGCACATTTTATTTAATTAATGAAAAATACAAAAAATATGTTGCATCTGCATTTAGGATTTAATGTTATATTTTTATATTAATTAGCAAATTAGTTTGTTTTATAAAAAATGAAAATTAATCTTGTCATCTAAGAAAACTGCACCCCATTATCCAGGAGGGTCCTGAAAACCAAAAATAAGTCTTATCTTAAGAGTAACAACTTTTGCGGCTGAATTATACTACCCTACAACAGAACTTATGCTAAATTTTGTTATCTAATGAAAATCTTAAAGTTAAATCCCATTATTCAGGAGGGTCCTGACAAATCCTAATTAAATCCTATCTCAAGAATGAAAACCTTGAAACCAACTTATATTCCTTTGGGGTACATTTATGCTAGATCTTGCTACTCACCGATTGTTTTGAATTTTAAACTAGATCCCATTTTCCAGGTGGGTCCTGAGAACTTCGAATTAAAACCCATTGTCCAGGTGGGTCCTGAGAATCAAAATCAAGTCTTATCTTAAGAGTGGCAATTTTTACGGCTAAATTATACTACCCTACAACAAAACGTACGCTAAATCTTGTTATCTAATAGAAATCTTAAAGCTGGATCCCATTATTCAGGAGGGTCCTGAAAACTCCTAATTGAATCCTATCTGAAACATGCAAACTTTGAAACCAACTTATATCCCTTTGGGGTACACTTACGCTAGATCTTGTTACTTATAATTGTTTTGAATTTTATACTAGGTCCCATTTTCTAGGAGGGTCCTAAGAATTTACTGTCAAACCTGTTTGGTGCTTGCCTCTCCTTATAGAGGGTTCCTCCAAAACAATCGAAATTTTCTGCCCTTATTTCAATCAAAGATAAATTTTGTCAGTTTCAAATGTGGTGGTTAGTTTGTGGCATTCTTGCTAAAGGTGGCCTCTCCACTGTCGTGGTTTGTTTTGACTGATTTCCCCGAACTGACTAAGCACCGCCTGACTTTCTGACTGACTTTCACCCATATGACCTTGGATGACCCGAGTGTTCTATACCCAAACTGTTATGTTGCATCTCTGACCCATTCAACCACACCTCTACATCTCTCACAAAATTACTAAACCATTTCACCGATGGAACTTTCGCTGACCCTTTATATCCTATTTCACATCATACTATCTCTAGCAATGCCTTGGCCACCCTGTGCTTTGTGAAACTTTGGAAGTTGGTAGTGAGCTTTGAAATCCGTTCTTATTTGCTTAAACAGAACTGACATTGGAAACATCTTAGAGAAATAAACCCAAAAGAAATGAAATGCAATGACTTTGAGAGTTAAGGACAAGAAAAATCCAAAACTGGAAGACTGTCTGAAAGGGAAAAAAAGAGATTTATCTGATTGGAACAGCTGACACCAATGATCATGACATGCATTTAGAATTAGTCGGCCCAGTCTGTCCAACCAATCAACCTTCAATTGTCGTACTTTACGCCCCGAGTTCTTTGAAACCCATTTTCTTCATCAAAACCTTGGCCTTATTCGGCCTGCGGTGCCCCGAAGGATTTTCACCAACAAACCTCTCTCATTTATTCATCTCTGAACTCACTTTCGCCTTAAGGTGCCCGTGAAAGTTTTCACCAATAAGACTCTCTCATTTTGATTTCTCTCAGCTTTCCATCGCTTTACGGTGCCCGCGAGGGTTTTCACCAATAAGACTCTCTCATTTTCATTTTCTTTTTTTGGAAAAAGTGTTTCCCCTGATATGAATCGCCTCCCTTGCTCGACTTGGCATCTCTTGAAGACTGATCGGAAGGTCTTTCTTGGGACCATAATGTGGGCTTTTGGATAGGGTCAGAAAGAAAGGGAATCAAAAGGCTCAAAACAATTCAAATGGGTTCAAGATTACAAGTTTCGGAATCAAATTTCTTGCAACAACCACAACTTCTGCTCAGTTCCTTTACTTGGGGACATTTTGAATTTTTACTTTGATGGGACCGAACCGTGAGGCTGCCTACGTATCCTTAAAAGGAATCAGGTCGAACGTAGTTCATGACATAGAAATTTCTTTGTTGTTGTGATTCTCTCCTTCCCCTCTCTTTTCTTTTCTCTTTTCCTTTCTTTTTTCTCTCGCTTTTTGTTGTTTTGTTGTTCTTCTTCTCTTTTTTTTCTTTACTTTTTACTCTCTTTTTTCTCTTTTTTTTTCTTTTTTTTTTTCAGTTTCATTTATTTTTCTCTTTTCCTTTACTTATCTTTCGCGCTTGCATTTCTGATCTTTGCTACTGATTCCAAACGAGGGGTATGAAAGGAAATAAATAAGGCTCAAAGGGGTAACAAAGGATAACATGTTTAGATAGTAGAACAAAATGCTTTCGTCATTCTAATCTTCATAACATGCCAAGTACAAACAAACACAATTTAACCAAAGAAATCATACATAATATCTTTTGACTGCATCAGAATTGATAGCCATATCTACACATTTGCCTTCTATATCTGTTAAATACAAAGCACCATTAGACAACACTCTCATTACGATGAATGGCCCCTGCCAATTTGGGGCGAACTTGCCTTTTGCTTCAGCCTGATGTGGAAGAATACATTTCAATACTTGCTGACCCACTTCAAATTTCGGGGGACACACCTTCTTGTTGTATGCTCTTGCCATTCTCTTTTGATACAATTGACCATGACACATTGCTGCCAATTGTTTTTCATCGATCAAACTCAACTGTTCTAGGTGGGTTTTGACCCACTCATCATCATCAATTTCGGCTTCTGCAACAATTCGAAGGGATGGGATTTCAACTTCTGCGGGTATCACTGCTTCCGTGCCATACACCAGCAAATTGAATCTGCCCCTACTGAAGTACGAACAGTAGTGCGATAACCCAGCAATGCAAAGGGCAGTTTTTCATCCCACTACCTGGAGCCCTCCACCATTTTCCGAAGTATCTTCTTTATGTTCTTGTTGGCTGCCTCAACTGCTCCGTTTGCCTTGGGGTGGTAAGGGGTGGAACTGCGATGTGTAATCTTGAACTGCTGACATACCTCTTTCATCAGATGACTATTGAGATTAGCACCATTATCTGTAATGATCACCTTTGGGACCCCAAATCGGCAAATGATACTTGAGTGCACAAAATTGACTACTACTTTCTTGGTTACAGACTTGAACATTTTAGCCTCAACCCACTTGGTGAAATAATTGATGGTCACCAAAATGAACCTGTACCCATTTGATGTTGTTGGCTCAATGACATCCATGCCTCATGCAATAAAAGGCCACGGTGAAGACATTGTGTGTAATTCAGATGGTGGAGAATGAATCAAATCTCTGTGCACTTGGCACTAATGACACTTGCGCACGAAACTGATACAATCTCGCTCCATAGTGAGCCAATAATAACCTGCTCGAAGAATCTTCTTTGCCAAAATGTACCCACTCATATGCAGTCCAAAGACTCCAGAATGTACTTCGGTCATGATATTTGTGGCCTGTCTAGCATCTATGCCTCTTACCAATCCATGATCTGGAGTTCTTTTGTACAAAGCTCCTCCACTAAAGAAAAATCAACTTGCTAACCGTCGAATTGTTCTCTTTTGATCACCCGTGGCTTGTACCGGATATACTCCCATTCTGATGTATTCCCTGATGTCGTGGAACCACAACTCACCATCAAGTTCTTCTTCCACCATGTTACAGTAAACATGCTGATCATGGACCTGAATATACAAAAGGTCAACATAAGCCATATATGGGTGATGTAGCATTGATTCCAGAGTAGCCAAAGCATCAACAACCTCATTATGGATCTTTGGAATATGCCTGAACTCTATTGATCGAAACTGTTCACAGAGATCATGCAAACATTGCCGGTACGGTATGAGTTTTAAATCCTGTGTTTCCCATTCTCCTTGAATCTGGTGCACCAGAAGGTCCGATTCCCCCAAGACTAAGACTTCCTGGACACCCATGTCTACAGCTAACCTCAAACCCAAAATGCATGCCTCGTACTCAGCCATGTTGTTAGTACAGTAGAAACGAAGCTGAGCCATAACAGGGTAATGGTGCCCTGTTTCAGAATTAAGTACAACTCCTATCCCAACGCCTTTCATTTTAGCAACTCCATCAAATAAAAGTTTCCAACCTGACTCCTTAACTTGTTCCAACTCGTCAATGTGCATCACCTATTCATCAAGGAAGTAAGTCTTTAAAGGTTCATATTCTTCATCCACCAGATTATCAGCCAAATGGTCGGCCAATGCCTGGGCTTTCATCGCAGTCCGAGTCATATAGATGATGTCAAATTCTGTAGCAAGATCTGCCACTTTGCAAGCCTCCCTGTAGGCATAGGCTTTTAAAAGATATACTTTAGTGGATCCAACCGAGAGATGAGGTAAGTAGTGTAAGATGACAAATAATGCTTCAACTTCTACGCTACTTAGGGCGCAACATGTCCTTTCCAAGTGAGTGTACTTAACCTCATAAGATGTGAACTTCTTGCTGAGATAATATATGGCCTACTCCTTCCTGCTGGTGATGTCGTGTTGACCCAACACACAACCAAACGAATTGTCCAAAACTGTCAAATATAGAATCAAAGGTCTCCCTAGTTCTGGTGGCACCAACACAGGTGGGTTTGACAAGTACCCCTTTATCTTATCAAATGCTTCCTAACACTCATCTATCCACTTGACTGCAACATTCTTATTCAACAGTCTAAAGATAGGCTCACAAGTTGTTGTAAGCTGAGCAATAAACCTGCTGATGTAATTCAACCTTCCTAATAGACTCATCACCTCAGTCTTGTTCCTTGGGGTGGTAATTCTTGGATAGCTTTGATCTTTGATGGGTCCAATTCAATACCTCGACGGCTGACTATGAATCCGAACAATTTTCCAGATGGCAGACCAAATGCGCATTTTGTAGGATTGAGCTTAAGATTGTACCTGCAAAGCCTTTGGAAGAACTTTCTCAAATCTCTGACATGATCAGACTGCTTTCTAGACTTTATCATTACATCATCCACATAAACCTCGATCTCCTTGTGTATCATGTCATGTAATATGGTTGGCATTGCCCTCATGTAAGTTGCCCCAGCATTTTTCAAATCGAAAGGCATGACCCTGTAGCAGTATGTCCCCATGGCGTGATAAATGCCATCTTTTCTGCATCTTCCTCATACATTAGGATCTGATGATAGCCCGCATAGCAATCCACAAAAGACCCAATCTCATGTTTGGCGCAATTATTAATCAAAATGTGGATGTTCGGCAATGGGAAGTTATCCTTTGGGATTGGCTTGTTGAGATCTCGATAATCAACACACACCCTGGTCTTACCATCCTTCTTTGGTACAGGCACGACATTGGCTAACCAAGTGGGATACCGTGTGACTCGAATGACCTTTGCCTCAAACTGCTTTGTGACCTCTTCTTTAATTTTTACACTCATGTCTGTTTTAAACTTCCTAACTTTTGCTTGACAGGAGGGAATGTCGGGTCAGTGGGCAATTTGTGAACCACCAAGTCAGTGCTTAGACCCGGCATGTCATCATATGACCATGAAAAAATATCTTTGTACTCAAACAATGCTTTAATTATCTCCTCTCTGAGTTGAGGTTCAAAATGGACACTTATCTTAGTTTCTCTGATATTATTGGGGTCCCTTAAATTGATTGCTTATGTATCACTCAGGTTAGGCTTGGGTTTTTCTTCAAAATGGCTTAATTCTTTACTAATCTCTTCAAGGGCCTCATTGTCATCACACTCTATTTCTTGAATTATTATTTCAGAATTAGATTGGCTTTTAAGACTGAGCCGAAGATTCCTCATGCATGTAATGTCATTGAAGCCAGCATAAAAAGAACTGTTCAAGGAAGAAAAGAAAAACTATCAGGAATAATGAAAAAGAGAAATTTCATTTCATTGAAATTAAAAGATAACAAGGTTTATACATCCAAACGGACGGAACATAGAATCTGAATTACAACCCTGGAATAATCCAGATAAACTGAAAGAAAATCAAAGCAAACTACCAAAACTCCTCCCTGGTGGGGAGAGGAGTAGCTTCCCAATTGTTAATCTTTGCACTGAGCCTAAAAAATTGCATATCTGCCTTGATAGAACCCTCTCCAGCTTCCACCATGTTCACATCATCGAATAAGTTGTCGAACCTTTCAATTAACTCTTTATCAGGACCAGCCACAGAACTGGGAACTATTGTTACTGGGCGTTTCTTGGTGCCAGGCCTGACAAATGATCCGGAGAGACGTGGGACAGGCTTTGGGAGGACCCATGCCCTCTGTTTCAACTTTCTGGCTCTTTTCACATCTGCAACTGTGGGCTTGAATCCCAAACCAAATGTATCCAAGTTTTTGGAGAGGGACACCGGTTGTATGATACCTTGTAGAGATGCACCCAAACCCTTGCCAGGTACAAAACCATTTCTCAACATTTCAACGGCTACCATGATTGATACGGCAGCTACCTTTGGAATTGGAATGCACTCCCCTTCTAGAATTTTCTCGACACCATGTTAAAAACCTGATAAACCCATGGCCCCTTGTCGTCTTCAACCTCAATGAGTGGTACAATGTCATCACTGTGAGCGCACAAGTTATCCTCGCCATGCACAACGATTTCCTGTCTCTCCCATTCAAACTTGACCATCCGATGTAGTGTAGATGGGACTGCTTTGGCAACATGAATCCAGGGTCGACCCAATAGTAGATTGTACAAAACAGCCACATCTAGCACCTGGAACTCCATGGTAAATTCAACTGGTCCTATTGTCAGCTCGAGCACTATGTCACCGACTGAATCTTTCCCTCCACCGTCGAACCCCCGAACACAAATACTGTTCTTGTGAATTCTTTCATCATCCACTTTCAATTTGTTCAGAGTGGAGAGAGAGCAAATATTCGTACTAGAACCATTGTCGACCAGTACCCGAGTAACCACGGAATCTTTGCACTTCATCGTAAGATAGAGGGCTCTGTTGTGCTCAGTACCCTCCACAGGCAACTCATCATCAGAAAAAGTGACTCTGTTTACCTCAAATATCTTGTTTTCTATCTTTTCCAAATGGTTTACTGAGATTTTGTCAGGAACATGAGCCTCGTTTAGGATTTTCATCAATGCTCGACGGCGCTTGCCTGAATGGATTAACAATGAAAACAATGAAATCTGAGCAGGTGTCTTCCTCAACTGCTCCACAATGGAATAGTCTTGCACTTTCATCTTTCTCAAAAACTCTTCTGCCTCTTCTTCGGCCATAGCTTTCTTTACTAGCACTGGGTTATCTTTAGAGATTTTTGCTTTTCTTAACTCCTCGGGGGCAAAGCATCTCCTCGACCGAGTCAATCCATGGGTCTCATAGACTTCTTCTTTTACTTCTTTTCCTTTGTAAGTCACTGTCACCCGTTCATAATTCCACGGGATGGCCTTGTTGTTGACTATCGGTAATTGAGTTACCGGCTTCATAATGACAGGATCTGTGCGGGCACCCTCCACAATTACAACAGGCTTTTCGCCACTCCTGGCACAACCACTTTAGCTCTTTCTTGTTTTACTGCAACATCACTTGAGGTCCCCTTCTTGACCACCGCAGATGGTTCACTATTTGCCCCGCTCAACCTGATCACTGATTTCTCACTTGTTGACTTTTCAACTGGCCTGGCTTCACTAGACCGAACCATCATGACATTCTGCGAAGGCTTCTTAGGCTCTCCTCCCTTATGCACTATCTCAATTATATTTGTCTCATGATGGGTCGACAATGGGTTCTAGTTGATATTGGGCGCCTCCGGAGCTTGGACTTCAATCCGATTGGTATCAATAAGCTCTTGAATAGCTGTTTTCAATTGCTAGCATTTCTCCATGTCATGCCCCAGAGCACCAGAACAATATTCGCAACTTACAGAATGATCAAGATTTCTCGGGGGAGGATTTGGCAATTTTGGCTCGATCGGCCTCAGCATATCCAATTGTCTCAGCTTGTGGAACAAACTAGTATAGGACTCTCCCAATGGAGTGAAGGTTTTCTTATTGTGCAACCTCTCATTCTTAATTGCTTGATTGGGCCGAACACCTGATCCAGGAGGGTTTCGGTAGACTCTTGGGGGTGGATAGGCATCTTGTGGAGCTGGGTATGTATTTTGTGGGACTGGAACATACCATTATGTATGGGCCGGAGGTTGGCCATATATTTGGGCATGGTGGATAGAGAAATAAGGGTTTGGTGGTGGATAGTAGTGTTGGGGTAGGTTATACGGGGTATGGGGATAGGTTTGGTGGTGGGGTCGGGGCTGATTATAGTAATGTGATGGGCCCCTGGGTCCGAACCAAGCTCCTGAATCGATCGTTGCTACATCCTCTTTCTTCTTCTTTCCAATCACTCCTCCAGTTCCACTTTGAATGGCCTGGGTGGTTGCCTTAATAGCCGAGTAGCTCATGATTTTGTTTGACTTGAGCCCTTCTTCTACCATACCGCCCATCTTCACCACTTCATTGAAGGACTTGCCTATAGCTGATACCAAATGACCGTAATAAGTAGGTTCTAAGGCCTGTAGAAAATAATCCACCATTTCACTCTCTTTCATTGGAGGGTCCATCCTTGCTGCCTATTCTCTCCACCAAAAACCGTACTCCCTGAAGCTTTCATTATGCTTTTTCTCAATCTTTGTCAAGGACAGACGATCTGGAATAATCTCGAGATTGTACTGGAAGTGAGAAGAGAATGCTTGGACTAGATCATCCCATGTATACCATCATCCATGATCTTGCCGGGTGTACGACTCTAGCGCCGAACCACTCAGACTTTGACTGAAATATGCCATTAGCAACTCGTCTTTCCTTCCAGCTCCCCTCATTTTGCTACAGAAACCTCTCAAATGTGCCACTGGATCAACATGACCATCATACAAATCAAACATGGGCATCTTAAACCCTGCAGGCAATTGAACATGTGGAAATAGACATAGATCCTTGTAAGCCACGCTTACCTGACCTCCCAACCCTCGCATGTCTCTGAATGACTATTCTAGGCTTTTAACTTTCCTGAACATCTCCTCCTGTTCGGAATTTTTAGATGGTTTCTCAATTTCCATAGGGAGATCAAAATGAAGGGTGTATGAATAGGGTTCTGGAGCTTTGAAAGTGGGTTTCGGGGGGTAATATTCGTTATCATGGGCTTGGAATAAGGGATCACTAGAGGATCTGTGGAGTGTAGCGGATGGGGGTGTCATAAAGACAGGAGTGGCTGGTGGAGGAGGGTATGGAACTGGTTTGGGTGGTGGAGCTTGTGGTGTTTGGGAGGTGGTGCTCTGGTAGTGGTGGTAAATGGGAAAGCTCGGGGATAAATCAGTAGCAGGAGGTTCCTGAGACTGAGCCAGTGGAGGGACGAAGGCAAGGTTGGCGGGATAAAGTGGTGGTGGGCGCCCTTTTACCCATGTTTGATACATCTCGGCCATCTGTTGTTTCAACTTATACATCTTTTCTTTCAAATTGACATCCGACTCTTCCCCCTCCCTCAAAGGATCGATAACACTCGCATCAAGTTCTTGATTAGCCATGATCAACTTGTTTTTGGATCGAGTGTTGTATGGGTGAGTTGCCAGAATGCCAAACAAACTAATTACCTTCCTTTACTGGATTTGGCAACAACAAACTCGTTAGCGATTATAGATTAACAAATAAGCAGCCGCACATTTGGGGAATGAATGCACCTAAGCAGTTAACCATCTCTATTATGTATTTGATCGGTTGCTTGCGTCATCCCGGCTTTTTCTTATTTCCATTTGCAACTTCTCTTTCTCTCTTGTTCACTTATGCCTTTCTTTACTTGATTTCTCATTGTTCTTTACTCTCTCATTTTTCTTTCTTATTTTGCCATTGATTCCTTCTCACTGTTTCTTATTTTCTCTCCTTTTTCTTTTCTTTTTCTCTCTTGTCTTTCCTCTCCTTTTCTTTTTCTTTTCTCTTTTTTTTTCTCTTGTTTTTCCTCTCTTTTCTTTTTCTTTTCTCCATTTTTTCTTTTGGTTATGATCGAATCCTATGAAGATTGTCTACGTATCATGACCCCACATGAATCAGACCAAGCGTAGTTATGGGGGATAAGTGTAAAAATAAGTAATAAAATATTTTGTGATTTTCAAATTTTCATAAAAAAGAAAATGCTTTGATTACAACGACTCAAAAACTAACAGACTTAAAAAGACACAAACAGACTTTGATGAAAGATGAAAATACAGACTCAAAAACAAACCAACAGACTCCACCAGAAAGATGAAAATACAAACTCAAAAATAGGCTAACAGACTCCAATGAAAATCACGAATACATCAACGCCTCAACTGCTCCTGGGGTCCGCGGGATATCATTCGGTCTCGCCACGGGCCTATGCGCTAAATCCCCTTGGAGGTGGTAGAGATCTTCCATTATCTGGTGGACAAAGGTCATCACAGAGGCAAAGAACATGGATCTAGTCATATCCTCACAACTACTGCACTTCATCGCGTTGTAGTCGGCGATCCTTTAGACTCTCTCTCTTATCACACCCTTTTCTTGCAACAAACGCCCAATCTGCTGGGCCCTGGCTTCCAAAGTTTGTTTGGCAACATGATTTTGTTCTTGAAGTTGTTGCAAATCTCTTTCTAACAGTGCCATTGCTGTATAATAGTGCTCTCTTTCAGCCTTAAAGTCTTTCACCTGCTTGATCTTTTTGTTCTCAACGGTGATGACCCTTTTCTTCAACCCTGCAACCTCATTGTCATATTTCTCTTTTAACTATTTAACCAGGCGCGCTCGTTCTTACACATTCTTGGCCAATTTTATTCGAGCCCTGGCTAGCTCACCCTCTGCTTTGTTCAAATCAAAACCATACTCAGCCACCTTCTGCTTAAGGTTCTTTATAATCTTTTCATCCTTTGCGCTTCTGGCAGGATTTTCAGCTGCTATTTTTATTTCTTGAATCTGGGCTCGAAGGGCCTCATTTTCTTTGGCTAGCTTTTTCTTTTCACCCTCATCCGCCGCAACTTGCAAACCGTTCTCGAATGAGAGATCCCTGAATTGCTTTTCCAGCTTTCCTATTGTGGCCCTGTACTCATTCTCCTTGGCCAACCAAGCCCACTATTCTTGTGACGCCTCAATGAATTCCTGAATGTGAGGCTTTTTGGATGGTCTTTCCGGTTCTGCCCTTGTAGTGTTCTTCTTTCTGTACCAGGCAAGGTAGGCGGGTGAGACCTCGCCTCTAGATAGGTCACGCACTCGAGTGTTCGCCGTAAAAAACTGGCACTCGTTCCAAATAGAACAAACTGTTTCTTTATAAATTGGCCGTCGGAGCTAACCTCGACCGCATAAACACTAAGATCTTCATCTGGGCGCGTCACCTGGCACCTTCCCAACTGTCTCATCACCCGGTATAGAGTGTAAGGCTGAATGCCTCGAAGACCCATTAGGAAGAAGTAAGGACTGGTGGCGTGCATATACACAATTTCTTCAACAGGAAGCCAACCTAGTGTCCATTCTTTTTGCCCTGCAGTGATGGAGCGAAGGCGGGATACCCATTCTCCAAACCTTTCTGGCATCTTGAACCCTAAAATCCTTGTGTCAAACTCTTCAATGCAGCTTTTCTCTGTGGAACCATAACTCATATACTGAGGGCGGTGACACAGGTGTTCGATCATCCACATCTATAGTAGCAAATTGCATCCCTCGAAGAAATCTTCCCCAACTTTACAAGATGTGAGAGCTCGGTATATCTCAGACACTATCATAGGGGCAAGGGTGCTCTTGGTGTTGGTAATAAAGACTTTGACGACTCCAGCCACCCGCAAATCGATATTCCCATCTTTCCGGGGGAACATCACAAGGCCTAAGAAAGCTACCATGAAGGCGAAACGCCTATGCTCATCCTATTTTGCTCGGTTCCCTTTGCTACAAACCCCGCTTTCCGGGTTGTTGAATCCTCCTACATACCCATACCTCTGGTATATGAAACGTAGAGTGGAAAAATCGTCCGCCAACTCAGAGTACGAGATTCCCTTGCTTATATTTAGCAAATCCATGAATTTGTGAGAGTTAACAGTTCTTGGAGCGATCAGATACTTATGCCTCAGACCTTCAGTACTTCCGATATAACCTGCTATCTCTTCTAAAGTGGGTGTGAGTTCAAAATTCGAGAACTGCAAGACGTTGTGAGATGGGTCCCAAAACGTAACCAATGCCTTTATGATGTCTCCTCTAGGCCTGATCTCAACAACCCGGTGAGTCCTCCCAAGTGTAGATTCACCTTATCTTGCTTTGATTTACCCAGATCTTCCCACCACATATGCAACTCCAAAGGGATCTTGTTCATGACTGTTATTGGCAAACTTTGACTCGTGCTCATTGTGCACATTTATTAGGGCGATTAAGCAAAATCAAGACTTATTTGACTCAAAAACAAAGTTAACACTATTTTTCTCTCTTTTTTTCAAATTTTTTATTTCAAAATAAAACACGGCTTTGCAAATACGACCTTTCAGCACTTCCGGGGAGAAGATTTTAAGGCTGTGCTTGCTAACCGGCCAAAATGCCAAAAAAGACCAAAGGTGGCTGTTCTTGCAAAAACAGCCTTCCGACGTCCTTTTGGGAACATTTGGCTATTTTCGACAAGAATGACTTCACCTTACTTATTTCTAACAAAGTAATAAAATTTTGGTGCCTTTTGAGTTATTTTTGCAAAAAGGAAGTTGGACCCGATAGGGGTTGCCTACGTATCCCACATCCAGTGAGAATCAAACTGGCGTAGTTCGGGCAATTTTAACAAAACAAAAACCAATTTTTTTCTTTTTTTTTTCAAAACAAAACAAAAAATTTCTCTCTTAGCCCTCACATTGACTTTCCTTCTCTCAACCTTTCCCCTATAAGCCGGTCAACATGCAAATCCGAAGCAAATGAATGCACAAGTAGCAAGTAGGATGCATCAGGATGGTCTTTTTCATTTTGGGTACACTTTTCCTAGATAGACCCAACCCCTGTGTTGAGTCTCCAAAGTCAAATGCACATGATGCAGATAAGCGTTCCTACTAGGGATCCGACATGAGGCTGAGTTATTCTAGGTTTAAACCCTAGGTGTATTGTTCTAGACCTGGCTTACCCGAGAAGACAACTCGAGCCGAGGGGGGCTGCGTACCAGTAACCAAAAGATCATCCGGCTTTGCAACTTGTCCGAACCTCATTCTATTTGAGTTATGACACTAACAGAAAGAAGTCACGAGCAGCGTGCACTCCTCGGGAGAGAGAAGAGAGGGGTTTCGTAGCAGTTTATATACAATTCAGATAATATCAAAGCGGTAAAAGCAACATTTAGCACATTAGGCCCAAACATGTAATAAATTCAGATAATAAATAAAGCCAAATATAACAATTCATCTAAGATCAAATTCTGAACCCTGAACCAGAGATTCTGGGTTCGTTCCCCAGCAGAGTCGCCAGAGCTGTCACACCTCTTTTTTACCTACACCCCCGGAAGGGTGTATAAAGGAGTTTTTTCCAACTTAAAGTGACAATCGAAATGGGATTTATTTATTTAATGATTTAGAGTCGCCACTTGAGATAATTTATGGTGTCCCAAGTCACCGGTTCAAATCCTGAATCGAGGAAAAGATTGACATTGTTTTACAGTCCACGAACACAAAAATCTGGGAAGGAATTCTGTTAACCTGGGAGAAAGTGTTCGGCATTCCCGAGTTCCGTGGTTCTAGCATGGTCGCTCGACTGTTATAGTTGGCCTATTATCTAATTTAAATACATGTTTTAGCCTATAGTTCAATTTTAACTTATTAACCGCTCTTAATCATTTTTAGGAAGATTGCAACGTCATTTAAAATATGTCTTGAACCATGTCACATAAATGCACCCGCAGTCTGCAACACATTTTATATAACATTGTCGAGATTTGGATTTGGGTCACATAAATGCGCACCTGAGTTTAGGAAGGTAAATTATTAAATAGTGCGCCTAAAGCAACTATACATTTTCAAGTTTGCGAGGGCCATGGAAATTCCACTAGGTGGCACGCAAGGATCAAACAAGATTAATTAAATGAGGGCCATGCAATTATCATTTTGTTTGGCACGCCGCACCTCAATTCCAAATTAAAAAAAAAGGAATTCAAAGGTAAACCTTTTAGGGCCATAACTATGTCCTATTTAACGTGGCTCACCTCAAACCCGTTTAAAGAAAATTGATTAACTTAACACCAAGGGTATCGAATTCTTACTTCGAGTGAGTGTCTCAAACCAACTCGTTCAAATTTCCAGGATACCCTTCACAAACATTCAGTTGATAGGAAATCCAAAACTAAAACAAGCCCAAATCCTTACGACGGACCCATTTTGAAATTGAAGAGAGAACAGATGGGCTTGAATCACAAGGCCCAAAGGTTGTGAATGCAAGCCCCTCCCTTTCGTTCCAGTTTGGATTCAGAAAACCGAACTCAAGGCAGAACAAATCTTCTAAAATGACAACAGGCCACAATAAGACTCGAGATCAAGTCCCTACAACTTATCACAAAAGGGCGTCCGGGTATTGGAATTATCTCGTTCAAATTAATCCTCTAGCCGGTTGAATTAACGGTAATTACTCGAGATGCCACACTTGATCAACCCTCATTTCAGTAACTAACAGAACTTTATGAGACTATTAAATACACGAACCCAAATTTTACTCAACCCCCTCCCCACATCTGAACAAAATCAATATTTTTAAGCAAGAAAACAACAAGAAGTAAAGAGTTAAGCTAATCTAAGGATGACTAAGTTGTTATGCAAACCATGAAAGAGTAACCTGACATACGAAGAACTAATGGAAGGAAAAACATGGTATATCAGATTTGACTAAAGAGAAACATATGGAGACTAGTCTGATAAGCATACATATGCGACTAAGAAACACATATCCAAGGTTCAACAGAGCTTGACCAACTCAGACTAAAGAAATAGTAATTCTCTACTTATACATATCATCATAGACTTGAGACCATTCTTAAGCCCAAACAGTATTCAAGCAGACCCCAAATGCAACCCTTAAAGTGAAATACAACATTAACAACATGAACAAAGCATACATAATGCAACTAGAATAGATAACACATGGACAAAATATGGACTCGAGTAGTTATTTGACAACAAAAGCTAGCATTTATCATCTCTTAAATTTGATTACATGACTTTCACATTTGCACCTCATATGCTACTTCAAGAGTCGGTGCATATCTGATGATGAACAAGGACAAAACCAAAAGAAGTGAAGGATCGACAGTAAGCAATAGCAAGAATCAGCCCAGATTCACCCAATAAAATAGTGAAATCCACTCAGAAAAATCAATGGAACAGTGAACCAAACAACAAAACTTAAACCAGAATTTTTAAAAACCCAAATTTAATCCATTTCAATCACAGAATAAGAATTTTTGATTTTCAGAAGTTTTTCAAGGAATTCTAATTAATGAAAGGATCAGAAATTTCCAATTTACTCAGAATTTTTTAACAATTCTTTAGCCGTTTCAGTTTTTCAGGTTTTTATCTCCTCATTTCTGACTTGAATGTCAAGCAAAGGTGCCTTTATAGGCAAACTTTTAAGGCTGCAGAAATGCAACTAGTTTTGCACCCTAATCCTTTTGACATTTTCATTTTAGCTTAGGCACCCCTGATGTAAATTTTAGATTTCAGAATAGTCCCAAACCCCTCTTCCTAGAAGCTTCCTAAGGCTGTTACACCCAGATTCCCTAAGATAATTACCCAAAATACCCCTTGAACCCCTGTTAATTAACCAGAGAAACCAAACGGGCATGGGTCAAATTGACCCAATATTTCAATTCAAAAACCTGGGTTAATTCCTTCCCTTTGGACCCAATTCCAATTCAGAAATCCAACAGAAGGAACTAAAATGCAGAACAAATAATAGTAAGAAAAAATTCAGACTCAAACGGATTTCTGAACCAAATGCCCTCTATGGCCCAAGACTAAATTTAAATCAAACAAACTAAACTAATGAACCCAAACAAAATTAAAGAAAAATACTAATTAATGATGAGCCTGGATTAAAGAAACACATGCAGAAGCGATTTTGAGGAAACAGAGGAAAAAAAAAAGAAAAATAGAAGAGGATATAGAAAAGAAAATGAAGAGAAGGGAATACTGAAAATACCTGTCCGAAAAATACACAGCCCTCTGCCTTCCCTCTAGGAAGAGAAGGAATAGTATTTTCGTCATCATTTTCCGGTCATAACTTCGGCATCCGGTGGTGGATCTAAACATACTTGGTGTCAAAAGATGCATAATTTCCTTACGAATAATTCCCATTAAGTTTCAACTTCAGATCTATAGTCAAATTTTGGAGATCTTAATTTCATTTTCGTGAGTTACTGTAGCAGACATTCAATTTCAGCTATTCAGCTATTTCCAGCGCTACTTTTCAACACAACTGCTTTGTTGTTGATAAGTGAAGGTGTTCTCTTCTCTTCTAAGATTGGTTTGAATTCTAAGCTTCATTTTAAATCGAATTTACTATTTTTAACAATTTGAACTGTGAAATTGGATTCATAATCATAAGCAGTAAGTAACGTGAAGCTAATTCGAATTACAGTAGCATCATTTTCGTGCAAAACTGCTGCACCTTTTTCATGTAATTAATCTGCTAAATATTTACAACTATAATGGACACACAGGCAGGTGGCCAGCCACCTTTTGTGGTTGTGCTGCCTTCCCAACCTCCTCCAAACATTGCACAAACATCAGGGAGCATAAATAACAACAAACAACCTATGGATTACTCCAAAATTCTGAGACCTTGCACTTTAAATGCTGCAATGATTGAGCAACAGGAAGTTAAGCCAATTCCCATTCGTCCACCTACAATATTGAATGGAGAGCATGTTATTCAGTTCACAGAAGCAGAAGTAGAAAGGATGGATATCATCGAGGGATTACAATATGCAATAGTTGGTAAATGTTCTTATGGCAGCCCAGAAATTCAACAATTGCGTAAGTTAATACCAATTCAATGCGGTATTAAAGGTGAGTGTAACATTGGATTTCTAAAGGATAGGCACATTTTGATTAGAATGACGTTAAGGCAGGATTATCTTCATTTCTCATCAAAAACTCATTACATAAAGGACAAGGATGGATATCAATATCAGCTTAGGCCTTTGATTTACGACTCAAAGTTTAAAGCAGATGAAGAAACACCCAAGGCAATGGCTTGGATTTCATTCCCAGGTTTATTGCCAACATTTTTTGTGAAAGAATGTCTATTTTCTCTAGCTACGGCAGTAGGTAAACCCATGCATCTAGACATGGCAACAATTAATAAAACTAGACCTAGTTGTGCTAGGGTGAAGGTACTAGTTGATCTACTTGCAGATTTGCCTAAAAAGGTGAGGATTGACATATTCATTGAAGCTAAAGGAACAACAAGAACTGAATGGGTGAGAATTCAATATGACATGCTACCTAAATATTGCAGACATTGTAAACTTCAAGGGCATGATCAATTTGAATGCTGGAGGATACACCCTAAACTATATGTGGAGAAGGAGAATGCTAACCAAGCAGATACAACTAAGAAGCAGGACAGAGGGAATCTACAGCCTATAATGATTCTATCTAGTGGAAAGGTCGTGGGTAATGTGAATCTTACAACAAAAGAGCAATGGAAGGAAGTGAAGGACAACAGAGTTAGAAATTTAATAAATCAAAATATTAGTCTCAATAATAATGGAATGGAGATGGCACCAGATAAGAAGTTTGAAAACAATAAGAACAAGGTGGGCACAAGCACTGTAGATAGACAAGCAGAAGCACAAATCAACAGTGGTAAGGAATTGGTGGCAGTAGACAATGAAGATAATGATCATGTTCAAGTAGCTAACAAGTTTGCAATATTATAAGGAATGGATGAAGAGGAGAACCTGTTAATCAATTGACAATGGTGGCAGCTAATGCAACAACAAACAGTCCAGCAGTTCGTAACCAAGCATCTACAAAGCAAAACCCAAAACATATGGTCAATAATGAGGGAAACCTAAATCCAGCAGCACAAGCGTTTCATTTTAACTCATCGGGGATTGGTTCGACTAATGGTCTAGTCAATGATACTGCACAATGGGTAGAAAGAAGTTTTAAGGATAAAAAAGGAGATGGAATAGTGAAGATCAATACATCATGCCAGCAAATACCACCACAAGATACATTAGTGAACAAGGAACTTAATAAAACTCCAAAGTCTCAAGTAGAAGGGTCAAAATCGTCTACAATTAAAAACATAGTGCAAGGATATGGAGGCAGGCTATGGGATGCACAAAGGGAATACGATTCAGAGGAGAATGAAGTACCACTAGGAGCACAAGTTGATGAGGAACCAAATGAAAAGGACAAAGAAGAAGATGAGCAAAGTGTAAATGGAGAGCCCAATGTCAATGACGACAATACAACTGGTAATTTTTTAATAATGGGAGGATCAGTTGAGCACAAAAATAATTATCAGATAGCAGAAATCACAGAAATTAGAAACTATGAAGGAGGAGGACCAGAGGTAAATGATTCTGGAGGAACAGAAGAAGATAAAGATCAAAAATCACAAGAAAACCCACAAGGACACAACACAACAGAGAAGGAGAAACAGCCAAAACAAAAAACAAAAATAGTAACTGTTACTGTTACATGGGAGAAAAACCAATTGCAGCTGTTAAAACGAGGAGAAGAGAAGGCCCTGGTCCCTAAAACAAATGCATTTGGAGGTACATCATGAGGGAAGGAAGACAATGAAGAAGGAGAAGAACCTGGTAGATCAGGATACGACATGGATCAAGAATCAACTACCCAACACCTTATGAATGCTGCAAGGCAAGGTGACTTATCACCTACGCAAGTGGAAAAGGCAAAATCAGCAGCAAAAGGTAAGAAGAAGCAACAAAAAGATAATTTTGCAGTTCCAAAACCTGGGGTGCACACAAGGAGAACGCTAAATAAATCAAACAATAAGTGATGAATGCTCTCATTTGGAATATAAGGTCAGTCAACACACAGCAGGCCTTTGAAAGGGTGACAAAAATGCATATGAAAAATCACTATGAATTTGTTGGATTAATGGAGCCAAAGCAACAAGCAAAAAAAATGGAAAGGTACAGAAACAAGATAGGACTTGCACAAGCATTTGTAAATATTTCAAACAAGATCTAGGCTTTCATAGATAAGGTATTTGAGGTAACTGTTATGTATAATATGGTGCAACAATTAACACTGCTATTGTTTCATACTGAATCGCATGTGGAGTTTGTCATAACATTGATATATGCTAAGTGTGATGCAATTGATATGATAGAACTATGGGAATCATTATATGCAAAGGCAAGGGATATGGATGCACCATGGCTTGTAGGAGGAGATTTCAATGTAATATGGGACGAAGAAGAGAAGTTTGGTGGGTTACCTGTGTCATTGAATGAAATTGATGATTTTCGACACTGCGTCAACACTTGCAATCTCTTTGACCTTGGATTTAAAGGTAGCATATTTACATGGTGGAATGGAAGAGCAGAGGAAGACTGTATATTCAAAAGGCTAGATAGATGCTTGGCCAATCTTCAGTTCCAACAAACATTTCCAGGAATAGAGGTGCAACATTTGTCAAAGACTGGTTCCGATCATAGTCCAATGTATCTGAAGTGTGATATTGAGACTCCACCAATTAAAAAGCCTTTTAAGTTCTTAAATTTCTGGGTGGAACATGCAACTTTTAAAGATGTGGTGAAAGAGAATTGGACAGCTGATTTCAGTGCAAATCCTTATATTCTTTTTAATCACAAGTTAAAAAATTAAAGAAGGCCCTTTCACTGTGGAGTAAGGCTACATTTGGAGATATTTTCCAAAAGATAGCAAGCATGGAGGAGGTAGCATGAAGCAGCATTTGAAGCAAATCCTACAGGGATGAACAGGGAAAGGTTACAAAAGGTTCAGGCAGAATTTATCAAATGTCTTGCACTAGAGGAGAAATATTGGCAACAAAAGGCAGGCATGACTTGGTTCAAGGAAGGGGATAGGAACACTAAGTTCTTCCACGCACAGGTGAGAGGTAGGAGGAAGAGACTTCAGCTTAACAGAATTCAAAATAGTGGAGGAACATGGATTGAAGAAGAACAAGAAATTGCAGAAGAGGCTATCAAATTCTATGAGGAACAGTTCACAGAAGCAGTTACTCCTTCATCATTTGATATTCTAGAGCATGTTCCTAATATGATTAACAATGAGCAAAATGCAGAATTGATTAAGCAGCCAACAAAAGAGGAGGTTAAAGTGGCAGTACTCGGACTAAATGGTGATAGTGCTGGGGGCCAGATGGTATGACAGACAAATTCTATCATTTTTGTTGGGATATAATAGGGTATGACCTGTACGACATGGTGAGGGTGTTTTTCAATGGTCATGATCTACCCAAGTGTGTGACACACACAACCTAGTTCTGCTACCAAAGAAAAAAGAAGTTACCATTTTTTCTAATCTAAGACCAATAAGCCTCAGTAATTTTTCAAATAAGGTTATATCAAGGGTCGTACATGAAAGGCTAGTAAAATATCTCCCAAGTCTGATATCAGAGGAACAGTTAGGTTTTGTTAAGGGCAGGAATATAGTAGAAAACATCATTCTAACTCAGGAAATAGTGACTGACATTAGGCTTAGAACTAAGGCTGGACCTAATGTCATCCTGAAGCTAGATATGACCAAAGCTTACGATAGATTATCTTGGCTATTCCAAACAAAGGTACTGAGAAAGATGGGATTCACAGAAAGGTTAATAGGGATTGTCTTTGGATTAGTTTCAAACAATTGGTATTCTATTCTAATCAATGGTCAAGCCCATGGGTTCTTTAAGTCCTCAAGGGGAGTAAAACAAGGTGATCCTGTATCCCCAACTCTTTTTATATTGGAAGCAGAAGCATTATCTAGGGGTCTCAATGCACTACATACTAACCTTTATTTTTGTGGATTTGGGATGCCAAAGTGGAGTCCAAAGATCAATCATTTGGCGTATGTAGATGACATGATTATTTTCTCATCCTCAGATGAAACATCCCTTGATTATGCAAGTGCTGAATGCATATGAAGATGCATCTGGGCAGCTTATTAACAAGACCAAATCAGCTGTGTACCTGCATCATTTAACAGACATGGAATTGGTCAGCAAGGTGGAAAGGATCACAGGCATTCATAGGAATGATTTTCCTATCATATATCTAGGATGCCCTATATTTTATGCAAGAAGAAAGCTGGAATACTATCAGCCCCTAATTACTAAGGTAATGGACAAACTGCAATCATGGCAGAGCAAGTTATTATCAGTAGGGGCAGGGCAGTTCTCATATCCCATGTACTGCAAAGCATGCCTATGCATCTACTATCAGCTGTAAACCCTCCAAATTATGTGATAAATAGGTTGCACAAATTGTTTGCTTAGTTTTTCTGGAGCAACTCTGTAGGAGGAACTAGTAGGCATTGGGCTTTATGGAATACTTTATGCATGCCAGTGGAGGAAGGAGGAATTGGTTTCAGGTTACTGCACGATGTAGCAAAGGCATTATTCAGCAAGTTGTGGTGGAATTTCAGAACAAAACCAAGCTTATGGAGCTCTTTCGTATGTCAGAAATACTGTAAGAAAATGAATTCAGTAGTTGTTCCATGGAAAAGGGGGTCTCGCATTTGGAGAAAAATGTTGGAATGCAGAGATCTGATTGAACATCAAATCTTTTGGCAAACAAAAAGGGGATCCTCACTTTTTTGGTTTGAAAACTGGACAGGTCTTGGTGCACTATATTTTTTGGTTCTTCAGGACTTTGGCATTGATGAAACAGTACAAAATGTACATGATGTTACCTTAGATGGTGAGTGGGATGTGGACAGACTATTTGAAATGCTTCCTGAAGACTTAGCAGTACACATTCTGGAGAAAATCAAACCACCTTTACCTCAGCAGGCTCTTGACATGCCTTGTTGGATGCTGGAAACAAGAGGATATTTCAGTGTTAAGTCAGCATGGGATTATACGAGAAGAAGAGACGAACCAAGAATAACTTATACGATGATTTGGGTAAAGGGACTGCCTTTTAAAATAGCATTTTTCATGTGGAAAGTATGGAAAGCAAAGTTATCTCTAGATGATTTCTTGAAAAGGGTAGGCTAGTGCATGCCATCAAAATGTTGGTGTTGTGTACAGCCTGACGAGGAATCTCTTCATCACTTGTTTTTAGATCAGAAACTGCAAAGACAACTTGGAAATACTTTTTATCGAGGGTAGGAATAGATGTGGAGGGACTTACATTGCACCAAACAATCACAAAATGTTGGACTGCAAATGTGTGCTTAAGGCTCAAACCAGTAATGCAAGCACTCCCATCATGTGTAGTATGGGAACTCTGGAAAAGAAGAAATAGTATGAAGTATGGTGATGCTGTGACAACTAGCAGGGTGATTTATCAAGTTTCATCAAATCTCCAGGCATTGGTGAAAGTGAGAAAGCCTGGGATGGACATGGTACCTCACCAATGGCAAGATCTTTTAGATATGATGGAAAATTTCACTCCCAAACTTAAGGTTACCAAAGTCATGTGGGAATTTCCAAGTGCAGGATGGCTAAAAGTTAATACGGATGGTGCATCGAGGGGAAATCCAGGCAGGAGCTCAATAGGATTTTGTATAAGAAATGAAAATGGTGACATATCCAAGGCAGTAGGGAGGGAGATTGAGGAGACAACAAACACAGTAGCTGAAGCAAAGGCCATGGTAGAAGTACTAAGGTTCTTCAGATGTCAACAATACTCTCATGTATGGCTACAAACTGACTCAATGTTATTAAAAAAGATAATGGATGGGATCTAGAAACCACCATGGATTATATATGAGCAGGTAGAGGAAATGATGCAACTAATCAATGGGGGCAATTTCACAGTTACTCATATTCATAGGGAGGGCAACAAGCTGGCAGATCATTTGGCTAGTTATGCTTTAGATCATGGAGAAATAGAATGCCAACATTTCTTGCATCTAGATGTACAAGGAAGGAGGTTAGTTAATGAAGATAAGATGCAATGTCCAACGCTAAGGGTGAAGGTGGACATGAGATAAGAAGCAAAGAGAAAAGGAAGAGCAGGAGGAATGTCAACTTAATCGGCCAATATTTTCAAACCCAAAAAGAGAAGTATATTTATCAAGCGCGGGTGCCATTCAATGCTTATGGAACTCAAAGCTGCAATTTTACGAAATAACCGATGATAAAGAACAAAATCATTTCAGTGAACAAGATGGGAACGTGAAGGTTTGCACATTTACAAATAACAAACTATTGGGAGTGTCCACAAACAGCCTAGGGATTCTGCACGAAATGCAGGACCATAATTGTTTTAAACTAAGCATTGAGGGATATAGTGATTTCGAGAATCACTGTCATGTGCGGACATGGCTTAATATGGAAAGCGTGAAGCTTGTCTCCTGGTCTGGGTAGCACAATCGAGTCAAAAGGAATGCAGGAACGGAACAACAAAGCACACGCGTGCGTTTGGCTGTCTCAGAAAATGTTGATAAACGCATGGAGGGTGGCAGCTGCTACAACAAAAGCATCTGGGACGTGATTTCTTGGGAGTAAATAACAACAGGGAAGGACGCATGCTTTCACTCGGAAAGGCGTGCTGGAACCTAATGCATGCGGGACATGAACTACTTTGGTGCAAAACGAGATATGATAGAGCGTGGAAAAGCTTGATACAAGAATGGAGGGTGGCATCTGCATCAACCAAAAACAGTTGGGACATGATTTGTTGGGATTAAAATACCAAAAGGGAGGCACGCATGCTCTCAATGCATGCTGGCTAAAATTGATACTTGAGCATGAACCAAAAAGGCTCAAAACGAGAAATGGTAGAGCGTGACCAGCTCTGTATTCGACAAAGCCAATAATTAAATAATGGCCAGCCATTAAACAAAGACCAATGTATTTGGCGCAACAACAACAAGTATACGAGTTGGAACAGAAGAGTATACGCAAGCGTCCAGCTTCCTAGAAGGCAGTCGAGTGATTGCAACTGGATAGAAGCAAATGCGAAGGAGAAAGGCATATACTAATGCATGACTTTTAGTTATACAAAGTGTGATATCAACTTTGAGTAATATACTCAACTTTGATAATAGGTATTATGTAGTTTACAAAATTTATTTCGTGCATATTTTAATTTTTCATGATACTTTGTTTTTCCTTTTATATATTAATAAAAACCAACCCTAGGCTATGCCTAGTGGATTTATTAAAAAAAATACCTGTCTAAACCAGGTGAACAAAAAATCCTTGAACAACCCTTTTGAAGAATCTGATTTTGGATCGAAATAAACCTTAATCGCGTGTTCTCGACGAAAACACGCGACTAAAGTCCAATTAGAACTCAAATCTTTATCCACTGGCTGATTTGCATCTTTGGAGATTTAGGGTTCCGCCTTTAGATTTAAGATTTGAAGGGCTTTGGGCAGATCCGAGGGAAAATAGTGGTGGATTAGGGAAGTAGGAGCCATGGGGGTTCTCTAGTGTTGTTTTGGGGTGATTTGGGACCGGCGCCAACAGCCTAAGACGGTGGGATATCAAGGCGGCGCTAGGGTTTGGTGGTGGTCTCGGAGAGGGGTGAATTGAGAGAGACGATGAGAGAGGAAGTGGGTCTTTCCGACATTTAAATACCAAAATTGAGTCAGTTCTAGATCGTCTGATCAACTGAGATCAACGGTCCATATCAAAATAATTAAAACGGTGTCATTTGGACTGTTGGGGGGGGGGGGGGGGGAAGGACCGGGTTAAGGGCGGGTTTGGTCTTGGACTGGGGCGGGTTTTGGGTTTGTAGGATTAAAATTAAGAAGGCCCAAAAAGACTTCTTCTACATTTCCTTTTCTTTTCTTCTTTTCAAATTAATTCTTTTTAATTCCTTTTTTATCAAAATTAAAAATTAAATCCTAAGTTAAATCACAAAACCAAATTAACCTAAAAAAACTAATTAATTATAAATAATAATTATCACAAGTAATTAAACACCGAATTAAAGGAAAAACTACCCAAAACAAAACTAAAATTAAAAAGGTGCAAAATAGGTTATTTTTTGTGATTTTTTCCATTTTTATAAAATAACTAATTTGTTAATTAATCCTAAAATATGAAATTAAATCCTAAATGCAAATGCAACATATTTTTGTATTTTTCATTAATTAAACAAAGTTAACATGCGTAGACAAATGCAAACAATTAACAAAAAATGCTACAAAAATCTACGAAATTGCAAATAATGGGAAAATTTATTTTATTTTGAATTTGTGGGAGTAATTCATATAGGGAAAAAATCACGTGCTCACAATGGACTACGGGATGATATCTCGGGAAATTCACTAGATATGTAAAGATGGGACTACAAGACGGTATCCTGGGAGATTCCCGATTGTTACTCTTGGTGCTGAGTTGTATTTCCTTTCCATGTTTACCTTGTCTTGTATAGTTGTTGTTGTTTTGTTCATCCTATGTTATTGTACTGTTGTACTTATTTATACTGTTTCGTCCTATACTGTTGATCTTTATATTTTATTCAACCTCAGTAGGGCCCTGACTTTCCTCGTCACTACCCAATCGAGGATAGGCTTGGCACTTACTGAGTATCGCTGTGGTGTACTTATGCCTCTTCTGCGCATGTTTTCACATGTAGATCCAGGTACCGCTGATAAGGTCTACTATCCTTGAGGGAGGCGACTGCTCTAGAGACTTCGAGGTACATCTACCATGTCCGCAGATCGAGAAGTCCCTTTCTATTCTTGCTTTTAGTATTGAGCCCTTTTGTACCTTCCTGTTCTTATTAGATATTCCGGAGTTAGAGTTATGTAGTATTGATCTTAGCTTGTGATTCATGGGTTTCCAGGTCTTGGATTTATGTTTGGTATTGAGAATTAAACATGGTGTATGTCGAGCAGCACATTTAAACACGGTTACTGCTTTATTTCTGTTTTAAATTGTTTACTTCCGCAAATTTTGGTTTTTCTTCCGCAATTAGGCTTACCTAGTCGTAGAGACTAGGTGTCATCACGATGGTTCATGGAGGGCGAACCTGGGTCGTGAAAAGTTGGTATCAGAGCTCTAGGTTCATAGGAGTCATGGATCACAAGCCGGTTTATTAGAGTCTCGCTGATCGGTATGGAGACGTCTGTACTTATCTACGAGAGGTTATGTAACCGTTAGGAAAAATTTCACTTCATTTTATTCCTTGTCGTGCGATATTTTGGCATCACCATTCTAAACTTCTATCTTCTATTCTCTCACAGATGGTGAGGACACGTGCTACTCGAGATGATCTGGTACCCGCGCTCCCTACTGCAGCCTCAGAGGCCGGGGCTGGGGTAGAGGCCGAGGACGCACACGTGGTGCAGCTAGAGCACCTGTGTGATCTGTCGCTAAGGTACCACCAGTGGATCTAGCCTGAGTCTAGGCACCTGACACACCTACTGCTACTACCACTCCAGCTCTTCAGGAGACTTTGGCACATTCATGAGCATGTACACCACTCTAGCTCAGGCAGGGTTGCTTCCCCTTGCTGCAGCTACGTCTCAGGCCAGGGGAGGAGCACAGACTCCCGTCGCCCACACTCCTGAGTTGCGAGTGCATGTTGAGCAGGTCCCTGAGATTATTCCTGTACCACTTGCAGTGCCAGCTCAGCTCGAGGACAGGGCAACTACTTCCGAGGATGAGTAGTTAAGGCTTGAGAGGTTCAAGAAGTACAAGCCTCCTGTATTTAGTAGTCTAGCATCGGAGGATGCTCTGGGATTTCTTGATGAGTGTTATCACATTCTCCGTACCATGGGTATCTCAGTATCGAGCGGGGTTTCTTTCACTACCTTCCAGCTTTAAGGATCCGCCTATGAGTGGTGGCACACCTATGAGGTAGACAGTCCAGATGAAGCTGCTTGACTGACTTGGACTCAGTTTCCAGATTTGTTCCTGAGGGAGTATGTTCCTCAAAGCCTTAGGGACGCATGTAGCGCAGAGTTTGAGCATTTGCGCCAGGATGCTATGACTATTTCAGAGTATGCTGTCTATTACACCAGTTTGGCTAGGCATGTACCAACCTTGGTTTCTACTGTTCGCGAGAGAGTTCGCCGATTTATTGAGGGCCTTATTCCCAACATCAGGTCTAGCATGGCTCACGAGTTGAATATGGATATTTCTTATCAGCAGGTGGTGAGAATCACTAGGAGGATTGAGGTATGCATGCTAGGGAGAGAGAGGAGAGGGAGGCCAAGGGGTCTCGAGAGTCGGGCCATTATTCGGGTGCCCGTACCCCAACTGCAGGTCATCATTGTAGGGGTTATATGAGTTGCCCTATTCATTCAGATCTTCTAGCAGCCAATAGTGCTCTAGCTCCTCCTAAGCCTCAAGAGCCTTATTATGCACCACCGGTATCTAGCGCGCCTCATGCACGGGGTGCTTACAAGGGTTAGTCCAGTAGACCTGGCCCTAGCCAGTTACAACCACCACATCCTCCCAGAGCTTGTTTTGAGTATGGTGACACACACCATATGGTGAGGCATTGCCCCAGACTTGAGAGAGGTACACCTCCACAGACTTATCAACCACAGCGTGCTTCGCAGAGTTCTCAGGCTATGGTTACAGCTCCAATTGCTACCCACCTACTCAGCCAGCTAGAAGTGGAGGTCGGGAAGGTAGAGGTCGCCCTAGAGGGGGAGGTCAGGCCAGATACTATGCCCTTCCTTCCCGTACCGAGGCTGTTGCCTCTGATTCTGTCATCACATGTATTATATTGGTTTGCCACAAAGATTCATCATTTCTATTCGATCCAGGCTCTACTTACTCTTATGTGTCTTCTTATTTTGCTCCGCATTTGGGTGTACCTCGGGATTATTTGAGTTCCTCTATTTATGTTTCTACTCCTGTGGGTGATTCTCTCGTTGTGGACCGCATTTATCGATCGTGTTTGGTTGCTCTTAGTGGTTTTGAAACCAGAGCCAATTTATTGTTACACAGTATGGTTGACTTCGATATTATCTTGGGCATGGACTGGTTGTCACCCTATCATGCTATTCTTGATTATCACGCCAAAATTGTGACGCTGGCTATGCCAGGTGTACCGCGTGTTGAGTGGAGGGGTACTTTAGATCACACTCCCAGTAGAATTATTTCTTTTCTTAAAGCTCAACATATGGCTGAGAAGGAGTGTGACGCGTATTTAGATTATGTGAGAGATGTCAGTATTGATACCCCTTCAGTTGATTCCGTTCCAGTTGTACGAGATTTTCTCGATGTATTTCCAGGTGACCTTCCAAGCATGCCACCTGATAGAGATATTGATTTTGGCATTGATCTATTGCCGGGCACTCCACCCATTTCTATCAATCCGTATCGTATGGCTCCTCCTTAGTTGAAGGAGTTGAAGGATCAATTACAAGAATTTCTTGATAAGGGTTTTATTCGGCCCAGTGTATCACCTTGGGGTGCTCCTGTCTTGTTTGTGAAGAAAAAGGATGGTTCTATGCGTATATGTATTGATTATTACCAGTTGAACAAGGTTACAGTGAAGAACCGTTATCCTTTGCCTCGTATTGATGATCTGTTTGACTAGATTCAGGGCACACAAGTGTTTTCTAAGATTGACTTCCACTCAGGGTACCATCAGTTGAAGATTCGGGAGCCATATATCCCGAAGACTACTTTCAGGACTCGGTATGGCCATTACGAGTTCCTTGTTATGTCATTTGGGCTGACCAATGCCCCAACAGCCTTTATGCATTTGATGCATAGTGTATTTCGGTCGTATCTTGACTCGTTTGTCATTGTCTTGATTGATGATATTCTGTTGTATTCTCGGAGTCGGGAAGATTATGAGAAGCACCTGAGGACTGTGCTTCAGACTCTGAGAGAGAAGAAGTTATATGCTAAATTCTCGAAATGTGAGTTTTGGTTGGATTCAGTGGCATTCCTAGGCCACATGGTATCGAGTGAGGGTATTCAGGTAGATCTGAAGAAGATAGAGGCCGTGAAGAGTTGGCCCAGACCATCCTCAACTACAAAGATTCGCAGTTTCCTTGGTTTGACGGGTTACTACTGTTTTTTTGTGGAGGGGTTTTCATCGATTGCGACCCCTATGACTAGGTTGACCCAGAAGGGTGCTCCATTTTAGTGGACAGAGGAGTGTGAGGCAAGCTTTCAGAAGCTCAAGACAGCTTTGACCACAACCTCAATTTTGATACTGCCTACAGATTCAGGGTCTTATACGGTCTATTGTGATGCCTCGAGGGTTGTCCTAAGAGCGGTGTTGATTCAGGACAGTAGGGTGATTGCCTACGCGTCCAGACAGTTGAATATACATGAGAAAAACTACCATGTTCACAACCTTGTGTTAGCTTCCATTGTTCATGCCCTGAAGATTTGGTGCCATTATTTATATGGGGTTCCCTATGAGATTTACACTGACCATCGGAGCTTGCAACACTTGTTCAAGCAAAAGGATCTAAATTTGCGCCAGAGGAGGTGGTTGGAGTTGCTAAAGGACTATGATATCACTATTTTGTATCACCCGGGCAAGGCCAATGTGGTGGCCGATGCTTTGAGTCATCGGGCAGAGAGTTTGGAGAGTTTGGCTTATTTACCAGTATCAAAGAGGCCTATAGCGATGGATATTCAGGCCTTAGCCAGCCATTTTGTGAGATTAGATCTTTCGGAGCCCAATCGGGTTCTAGCTTGCGTGGTTTCTCGGTCTTCCTTATTTGATCGTATCAAGGAGCGGTAGTATGATGACCCTCATTTTCTTATCCTCAAGGACAAGGTTTAGCACGGTGATGCTAGGGATGTGACTATTGGTGATGATGGGATATTGGGGATGCAGGGTCGGATTTGTGTACCCAATGTCGATGGGCTTCGAGAGTTGATTCTAGAGGAGGCCCATAGCTCGCGGTATTCTATTCATCCGGGTGCCGCGAAGATGTATCAGTATTTGAGATAACACTATTGGTGGAGGCGGATGAAGAAAGATATAGTTGGATTCATAGCTTGGTGTCTCAACTGTCAGCAGGTTAAGTATGAGTACCAGAGACCGGGTGGGTTGCTTCAGCAGATAGAGATTCCAGAGTAGAAGTGGGAGAAGATCACCATGGACTTTGTAGTTGGGCTCCCACAGACGTTGAGGAAGTTTGATGTTGTTTGGGTGATTGTGGATCGGCTGACCAAGTCCCCTCACTTTATTCTTGCTTATTCCTCAGAGCTGCTGGCGTGGATCTATATTCGGGAGATTGTCCGTATGTATGGTATTCCAATTTCCATCATTTCAGATAGAGGTACCCAGTTCACATCACGGTTCTGGAGAGCCGTTCAGCATGATTTAGGTACTTGGGTGGAGTTGAGTACAACATTTCATCCTCAGACAGACAGATAGTTCGAGCGCACTATTTAGATTCTTGAGGATATGCTCTGTGCATGTGTGATTTTAGAGGGTCTTGGGATCAATTTTTTCCATTAGCAGAGTTTGCTTACAACAACAGCTATCAGTCCAGCATTCAGATGGCAACGAATGAGGCTTTATATGGTAGGTGGTGCAGATCTCTGGTGGGTTGGTTTGAGCCGGGTAAGGCCAGATTGTTGGGCACAGACCTGGTTCACGATGCTTTGGAGAAGGTTAAGGTGATTCAGGATAGACTCCGCACAGCCCAGTCCATACAGAATAGTTACGCGGACCGGAAGGTTCGTGATGTTTTCTATATGGTTGGAGAGCGGGTTCTGCTTTGGGTATCGCCTATGAAGGGCGTTATGAGATTTGGGATGAAAGAGAAGTTGAGTCCGAGGTTTATTGGCCCTTTTGAGATATTGAGGTATGTTGGGGAGGTTGCTTATGAGCTTGTCTTACCTCCCAGCTTGGCAGGGGTTTATCCGGTATTTCATGTTTTGATGCTCCGGAGGTATCACGGCGATCCGTCGCACGTGTTGGATTTCAGTTCAGTCCAGCTGGACAAGGATCTATCTTATGTTGAGGAGCCAACATCAATATTGGACAAACAGGTCAAAAACCTGAGGTCAAAGAACATTGCATCAGTGAAGATTCAATAGCGGGGCCAGTCGGTCGAGGAGGCGACCTAGGAGACCGAGCAGGATATACGCAGCTGTTACCCTCATTTTTTCACTACTTCAGGTATGTCTCTATGCTTGTTCGAGGACGAACTAATGTTTAAGTATAGGAGGATGTGACGACCCGGCCGTTTGTCTTAAGAATTTATGCACTGATCCCCTATTAATTTCTTTCCCCAAGTTTAATTCTGCTATTTTTATTTGCCGGGATGTTCGGCTTTGAGTTTCAGAGAGTTTTGGGATACTTAATCCCTAAATGAGCGATTAAGTGTTAGAAAGTTGACCATAGTCGGAACAGTGTGAAGACGGCCGTGGAATGGAAATCTAATGGTTCTGCTAGCTCCATTGAGTGATTTTGGGGTTAGGAGCATGTTCCGATTGTGTTTTGGAGGTCCGTAGCTAATTTAGGTTTGAAATGCCGAAAGTTGAATTTTGGAAGTTTCTGGTTCGATAGTGAGATTTTAATTCGAGGGTCGAAATGGAATTCAGAGAGTTTCAGTAGTTCCTTTATGCCAATTAGGATGTGTGTGCAAAATTTTAGGTCATTCGGATGTGTTTTGGTTGGGTTTTTTATCGAAAGCGGAATTCGGAAGATTTTAGGAACTTAGGCTTGAATCGGATGTGTTTTGGTTGTTTTGATATTGTTTGAAGTGTTGTAAGGATTGTTACAAGTTTGAATGAGGTATTAGGTGATGTTGGTGCTTTTGGTTGAGGTCCCGGGGGCCTCAGGGTGATTTCGGGTGGTTGACGGGTAGTTTGAGAAATGGTTGCAGCTGCTGTATTTTTGCTGCTTCCGGTATTTTTGCATATGCGGCGACTAAGGGACCGCAGAAGCGGATTTTGGCTTTTCCTTCAGGTTCCGCAGATGCGGAAGGGACACCGTAGAAGCGGTGTCGCATCTGCGAAAATGTAATCACAGATACGGTTTCTGGGCATTTAATGATAGCCGCAGATGCGACGTGGTTTCCGCAGAAGCGGGACCACATCTAGGCAGAGCATATAAATAGTTGCCTACACGAATTTGAGAAATTCTTTCACCATTTCCATCCGGGTTTGAAGCTTTTGAGAGAGATTTTTGAGGAAAACAAAGGAGAATCACTTGGAGGTAACATCCTTGACTTTACAACTCGATCTTATGTGATTAAACACCTAATTAGTGGTGGGAAATTTGGGAAAAATGGTTAATTAAGGCTTGGATTTAAGAGTCCTTTAAATGAGGATTTAAGGGGTCATTTGGACTCCGATTTTAGTGTTATTGTTATGTATGGACACATGAGAGTGCGAGGTTTCTGAAAATATAAATTTCACTCGATTCCAAGATGTGGGCCCAAGGGGCATTTTTGTATTAGCTTAGAAGTTAATTGTAGAATTAGTTACCTGAAGTGTTATTTACATTATGCAATTTAATTGAATAGATTTGGGCCATTTGGAGTCGAGTACTCGTGGCAAAGACGTGGTGTTGGGTTGATTTTGAGCCGGTTCGAGGTAAGTGTCTTGCCTAACCTTGTGTGGGGGACCTTCCCCTTAGGATTTGCATATTTGGTAATTGAAATTCCTTGTACGTGAGGTGACGAGTGTGCACTTGTGCTAATTGTTGGAAATTAGATTTTCTTAAGTAATTACTAGTATGTTTCCTTTCATGTTTCTATTTCTTGCACTATTAAGCATGTTGTTAGCTTAGGAAAGCATGTTTAAGTGACTTAATTTGCCTTATTTGATTCAAACTGCCTTACTTGAATTTTGTGCAGCATGCTAGGCTAGAATCACTTATTGCATTAATATGAAATTTTGCTATTTCTGTATATCTTCCTCCTACTGCTGTGTTTTTATTTTGGGACTACGAATGTGGGATTCTGGTAGTTCCCACTTGTCTGTTTACTTTGGGACTACGGGTTAGATTCCCGATAGATTCCCCTGCATATTTACTAAGGGAATGGGGGTTAGATTCCCGGTAGATCCCCCTGCACAGTTTTATGGAACTACGGGAATGCACCCGGTAGATTCACCCAGTACTGGGTATTTACATTTAGGACTATGGAACGGGATTTCTGGTAGATCCCTGCGCACTATGAGTTTGACTACGGGACAGTATCCCAGGAGATCCTTCGGACATATATATATGATGGACTACGGGACGGTATCCCGAGAGATTCACTGGATATGTAAAAATGGGACTACAGGACGGTTTCCTGGGAGATCCCCGATTGTTACTCTTGGTGTTGGGCTGTATTTCCTTTCCATGTTTACCTTACCCTATATAGTTGTTGCTATTATGTTCATCCTGTGTTATTGTACTGATGTACTTATTTATATTGTTATGTCCTATACTGTTGATCTTTATATTTTATTCAACCTCAGTAGGGCCCTAACCTTCCTCGTCACTACCCAACCGAGGTTAGGCTTAGCACTTACTAAGTACCGCTGTGGTGTACTCATGCCTCTTTTGCACATGTTTTTTATGTGCAGATCCAGGTACCACTGATCAGGTCTACTATCTTTGAGGGAGGCGACCACTCTAGAGACTTCGAGGTACATCTACCGCGTTCGTAGACTGAGAAGTCCCTTTCTATTCCTTCTTTTAGTATTTAGCCCTTCTGTACCTTCCTGTTTTTATTAGACATTCCAGAGTTAGAGCTATGTAGTATTGATCTTAGTTTGTGATTCATGGGTTTTCGGGTCTTGAATTTATGTTTGGTATTGAGAGCTAAACATGGTCTATGCCGAGCAGCACATTTAAACACTGTTACTGCTTTATTTTTGTTTTAAATTGTTTACTTCCGCAAATTTTGGTTTTTCTTCCGCAATTAGGCTTACTTAGTCGTAGAGACTAGGTGTCGTCACGATGGTTCACGGAGGGCGAACCGGGGTCGTGACCATATTGTAACGACTCGACCGGGCATGTTGAGCTTTTGCACTTGCCTCGCCAATTCTCGGGCATGACTTGCCCCGTGTGTTGTATTATGACTTATGTAAATCGTTGGTTTTGGTTTTTAGGGTAATCAGAATGAATTTGGAAGAAAACAGTTCTCAGTTGAAGCTTGAAATTTGAAAGGTTTGACCAAGATTTGACTTTTTTGTATATGATCTTGGATCAGAATTTTTATGATTTGGTTAGCTCTGTTAGGTGATTTGGGACTTAAGAGCGTGATCGGAATGCATTTTGGAAGTCCGTGGAAGGTGTAGGCTTGAATTGGTGAAATTGAGATTTCGACATTTTCCGGTCGATAGGCTAGATTTGTTATAGAGGTCGGAATGGAATTACGGAAGTTGCAGTAGTCCCGTTGTGTCTTTTGGGATGTGTGTGCAAAGTTTCAGGTCATTCGGACGTGGTTTGGTTGGGTTTTGATCAAAAGCGTAATCTACAAAATTTTAGGATTCTTAGGCTTGAATCCAATGCAAATTTGGTATTTTGATATTGTTTTGAGTGTTCCAAAGGTAGGAACAAGTTTGAATGATGTTAGGATATGTCGGCATGTTTGGTTGAGGTCCCAAGGGCCTCGGGTAAGTTTCGGATTTCGAGACGCGGACCGGGGCCCGGGTTTGAGCAATTTCGGGATTTTGATGTTAAATTGGATATTTTCGAGTGGGCTTCGATCCCTTAGCATATTTTAATGATTATGTACTGATTTTTGCTAGATTTGGAGCATCCGGAGGTCGATTCATGCAGGCGAGGCATCGCGGGCTATAGTTTGGACCGGATCGAGGTGAGTAATGATTGTAAATGTTGTCCTGAGACTTTGAAACCCCGGATTGCACATCGTAGTGCTATATTAAGGTGAGACACACGCCTGATGACGAGCATGGGGCCATGCACTATTGGGGATTGTGACTTGGTCCTTCCCGATTGATTATTTTACCGCGTATTTGATTGAAAACTATTTGATATCATCATTATTTGGGCTGAATTCCATATTTGGGCCTAGTGCCAACTATTTGAACCCTTCGGGGATTTTTGTTGATATTTTCTCACTGTTTTGACTTTATACTGGAACTCAGTCATGTTATTTTCCACTGTTTTCAAAATTCAGCCAAGTTTACTTTGCTTTAACACTTGAAATGATATTTCAAATAATATTTTGGGGTTGAGCATCATGTTTTATTGTTTCCCGAGTGGCTTATGTGATTTTTGACTGAGTAAGGTCGAGGGCCTGTGTTGTGAGGATATCTTTTGGGTCGGGCTGCACGCCGCAGCAATGATACACTAATCTGATTATGAGTCCGAGGGCCTGAGATATGTATGCCATGAGGTGACTTGTTGATATTTATATGAGGCGGAGAGCATGTTTATGATGCCACGAGGTGGCTTGATATTGCGTTTGGGGCGTAAGGGGCCCCTCCAGGAGTCTGCACGCCCCCAATGAGTGCGGGTACCCATTGTGATATGAGATATAGCCCGAGGGGCTAGTACTGTTCTATGTGATTTCCCGAGGGGCTGGTACCGTTCTATGTGATTGCTCGAGGGGCTGGTATTGTTCTGAGATATTGCCCGAGGGGCGGAGTTGTTGATATTGTGCCAGAGGGGCAAACCTTTATGTGTTTATCTTTCATATTTACCTATCATTTACTTGTTAAATTGTGTATTTGTGCCCGAGAGGCGGATCTTCAGTGCATATCTGTTCTAGTTGCTTTGCATTTTATTGTTGAACGGTTAAAAAGGTATTTTTTAAAGAAGTATGAACTGAACTAAGATGTTTTAAAGAGATTTCACAGCTTCATTGCTTTCTTAAATGGTTTTATACTGCATCTATACAACATGTTGATATGCTTACGTGATTTCTTACTGCTCAAGTTTCATTTACCTTTATTACTCACTGAGTTGGAGTACTCACTTTACTCCCTGCACCTTGTGTGCAGATTCAGGTATTTCTACACCCTGTAGTGGGTATTGGTTGATCGAAGGCAGAGCCATCGGAGTTTAGCTAGGTAGTTGTCGGCGTTTGCAGCGTTGCTTTCCTCCCTCCTTATTTCATTAGTCTGTATTTAGCCTACTTCAGAACTTAGTTGTATTTTAGACCTTAGTAGATGCTCGTGACTTGTGACACCCCGGTATTGGGCTGTGTTTGGGTCGTATTCCGCACTTTATACTATCTTTTGTTTAGTCTTTGGCTTATTTACTCATACTTAGACTGATTGTTAATGTTTAACTCTTTAAAAACAGAATTGGGACTAGTTGACTAGCCTTGTCTTCATGAGAGGCGCCATCACGACCGGGTCCGGGTTTAGGGTCGTGACACATATGATTTCATACTATTTTTGACCGAAAATTAATCATTTGTATTTTTAAATACCAAGTAGTCTTTTTTAACTATTTTTCTATGCATAAAATTCATTTTTGTACAATTATCAACTATTTTATAAATTATTTTATTCAATTTAATTGGGTATTTAACAAATAGCCCCATTTTGTTTCAATTATAACCTAATTAAACCAGACCCAAAACCCCAATCAAATCAGCCCAAGACCCAGGCCCAAACCTAATCCTACCTGACCCAATTCCGTCCAAATCCTAGCCGTTGATCATTTCTGATCAACGGTCCAGATTAATCCCTTCCTTAAATAACCTAAAAGACTACCCCCCCCCCAACCATCATTTCTCTCATCACTCTCCCCTGTCTCACCCTCTCATTCTCTCTCAAGCCCTCTGCTAAACCTAAGCTTCTACTCACCGGATGTTGGCTCACCGATATCAATGGTGGTTCCACCACCACCCCTACCTCCATGGCTCCCTCACATGCCGGATCCTTGCTACCTTGAGGCCCTCAAAGGAACTAGAAGGCAGTTCACGCACCTTCCATGGTTTGTATGTCGTTCTCAGGCCGTCCATGGTTGTCCGAGTAAGATTCTACCGTCTCTAGCTAGAACCTGTGGTTTCTAGGTCAGTTCTCTTTCTTTCTGGGTTGTCTCTATGAAACCATAACTATTAGCTCCTGATTTTTTAGATATGTAACAAATCTGAGTAATTTTTAGCGATCTTTACTGTTTTCTTGATAATCTTTCGATTTTTCAAAAATGTCTCTTCAACTTCAAAAGTAGGGTTTCTTAACCCCTTTTCAAAATGGTTTCTCCTCTGATTTTTAGTATTATTCTATGATTTCTACTGTGTTTAAACGGTTTATTTAAGTTTTCCCTTTGTTAGATTCATTATGTGGAAAACCCTAATTTCTTAGTTCTAATCTTGGGTTTCTGAGTTTGTTTTTGTTAATATGTTCAACTAATCTTTATGTTTCTATGAACACTCCGTGATTCTGAGATCTTTACCCTATGTTTTCTTGTTAAGTTTTTGACTTCGACTATTCTTGCCTATTATGTGTTTATTCCCAAAAAATTTGTGGCTATTTCCTCTCATCAGTACCATCATTTACTTTGAACCCCGGATTTATATTATTCTTTTACCCTATTCTTATTTGTGTTATGTTTGCTTCGTTCAGTTGTAATACTTTCCTTTGGTCAATGTTACCTTCTAATGGAACCCCTGATTCCCTGTGATTGGTATACTTTATTCCCTGCCGATTTCAATCTAAATATTTTCTTGACTTATTTAGTGGTTGATTATGCTGTCAAATTTATTCTTAGACATTCTCCTTAATTAGAATTTGTCGAACCTAGCCTCTATTACCAGCTCTATATTGTGCTTATTTCCTTATGTGACATGTTCAGTCTCACATTGATTCTTTCCTTGTTTGTTATTTGTCTGCACCATTTGAAGTTAACTCCCCTAATTAAGGGAGTACTTATACTGATTTTATACTAATTGATACCTAGTTCCATAATTACTACTTGACTTTGATTCTTACCTTATTATTCTCCCTAGTTTCAAACTATATATATGCTCTCTCATTAACACACACAGACACGAACACTTTGGTTCAAAAAAATCTCTCTCTCTCTCACTCAAACTTTCGGCTCTCTCTCTCTCTTTGTGCTACTTACTATTATTCAGAGTTAGCCGGCCACAAGCCAAGGCTGACTATTGTGCTCTCCTGCCCCTTCACTTTTTTGTTTACTGTCTTCTTTACTGGTATGTCCAGATTTCAATTTAAGTCTCAAAAATAATATGTTTCTTTTTCTCCTTTAGTTCATCATGTTCCTGATTTGTTTCTAACTCTATTTCTGTTGTTCAACATGTAATTAATCTCTTTATGTTAGTTATATACTGCCCCTAAGGATCAACATGTTTATCTTCTGTAGTCAATGTGACTCGACCCCCTTTTATGTCTAACTGGTTTTAGTATGAATCTCTCTTTGGCAAAATAATTTTGTACCTTAAATTTATTTGGTTATGTAGTTCATGATGTACCCCAATACCATGAACCCCGTAAGAGCTTTTGATGCTGTATCTATGTGGACCTCTGCCTATTATGTTTTTACCATCATGTGCTTTATGTGTCCCAATTCCCTATCACCCCTGTGTGTAGGTTTGTTCCTTCTATTTTGGTTTTGTGCTCTTTAAGTATTGCTGAGTTGGTTTTGGCTCCATGTTTGATCTGCTATTGTCTAATCATGTAACTCTCTCTTTTCAAAGTTGCTATACTACATGACTTCCAATTTTACTCCACAAAACTATTTCAAACAAGTCTCTTTTAACACTGTTTTCTTACTAAAACCCTTTCAAAACTATGTCAAACACTCTCACTCTACTCTTAGACATTTAAGTTCTGACCCTCTAATGTGTGACTGCTTAGGGATCCCTATGAGATCCCTCAAAACTCTGATACTTAGAGCTAACCCTTCCACACTATACTTACTCAACTATGACTATGAAATCTGGGTATGAGCACTACCCGGGATCCCTTAAGGTCCTTAGGGAACTCTGACACACGTGGATTATGTGAAAGTCTACGAGGCAATCAAGCATTGGTAATTTTGGAGATCTGGGCCTATTTGTAGGCTCCCTATAGAGTAACTTCTTATTTTTCTTATCTACTTATGTAGTTCATTCGATATTGGTCTGTAATAATTTGTAAACGAACATTGGGATCTAGATAGTGAAAATGGGAGGGTAGCTATGCATGTTATAGACATCAAAGGGGTAGAAACCATGCTTTAGGTTTATATTTCCTATATGCGCAATAAAGTCCATGTTCAAAGCATATTATGTATTAGAAACCATGCTCTTAGGTCTCATTTATACTTTTTCAGCATCTCATTTTTGACATTCTTATCACTTAGAAATCCTGTTTTAGGATAAAGGGGCATTAAAACAAAGATTGTTACTCTTGAACACTTGACAACATGCTCTATAATGCCCTAACCTTTTTCTGCATTTAGAAATCCTGCTTTAGGAAATTTTGCAATCCTGACGTGCATTTAGAAATCCTACTTTAGGAATTCTGCATATAAACCATTACGAACTTTATACATGCATCTTAGATACCATGCTTTAGGATCTCATTCGTACTTGCTCAATCACACCTAGTATAAACCACTGATTATGGAAGATGTAAAAATAGCTTCACATTTGATTATCCTGTTTAAAATAAACTGGTAATAATCCATGCATTTTATAACAATTAGAACAGTATGATTTAGGTAAAATAACTCCTTCATTGTTCTAATAGTTCTGGTAACAATTGTGCATTATCCTACGCCTAGGCAAGCCTTAGGTGATCCAGTTTCTTATAAAATTGGAAACTACCCCTTTGTGTGTACTGCTTAATGATTAACAGGCTTAAAATCAGTAGGCAAACTGATTAGGGCCCCTGCTTCTGAGTTATAAAATGAACCTGCATATCTACTGTGTTCTTATATTCGCCTAAACATCATGTCTTAGGATACTGATTAACAATAAGGCCCTTATTTATGTTTAAGTCGTGTTGTTTACATGCCTTATCTGTGGAGGTAAACTGAGCCTCTTATTTGCTCCTTCATGTTCTTATTTTCTAAGAGTCACATGTGTTATTGCTTGTCGCCTTAGTATTTTTCCTTTAAACCTTAGGGGTCGGTCTGGAACTGCCTATAGGTAGAGGTCCTAAATCTCCTCCAGGACTATTAAGAAGGGACGGGTAACAACGAGATCATTAACCGACATTTGCATTAATAACCATTAAGGGGGTGGGAAGGGTAAATATGGAATATGATGACTACACGCTAATGTCACGTGTAGCCCCTCATTGAGGAGTGTTTACCAGACATTATGTGGGGTGATCCTATAGGCTAACCAACCTAGGACTCCTCCTTTCCCAAAAGTCCTTTTGTTTAAAACTTTGTTTTTATACAAATTGTTCAAAATCTTTGTCTTATCGTTTGAGTTATACAATGTCCAACGTGCTTTACTTGCAAATTATTTGATTCAACTATTTATTTGATAATGGACTAATTCGTGAATATAAGTTCGGCCGGGACCCATAGTTATGTTCCGAGAGGGGTGGCTAACACCTTCCTCTCGTGGTCATTTCGAGCCCTTACCCTAATCTCTAGTAATGCAAACTAGTCTAAGAGTTAATCGCTCTAGGTGCCCTAACGCATCGTAACTCGTTAGGTGGCAACTATTCAAATACCCAATTCTCAAAAGGAAATGAGTTATTACCCCATGAATGTCGAAACCTGGACTCTCTCTGTGGAGGGAAAGAAAGGGGCGCGACAGCATGGCGACTCTGCTGGGGATACCTTTTAGGCTCTTACCATAACGAACTTATCTTTTTGCAAATTAGTCCAAGCATGCTTTATCCCATACCCTTCTCCCTTATTTGAATTTAATTGTCCATTTTTAAGCATTTATGGTTCTTTACCCCTGAAACTGACTTGTCTTTTTTGTTTTCTTTTCCCTGTAACTGTCTTTCAATTATTTAAATGTTGTACTTATTTTTTGTTCCTACGTGCAAATACTTGACTACATATTATTAATTGCTGCATAAATCATGCTCCACATCATATTCCACTCATGCGTATCAAATCCTATAGCAACACTTTAATGAGTGGTTGCGCTCTTCCTATTTACTACCCTTAAATTCGGAAAGGCTTATTTGCGGTAAAACCAGTCGATCAGTGGTGCAGTCGACGGTTCCATGCTTTCTCCCTCGAGTTATCCGCTTGAAGGTACCAGTCTAAAACCCAATAAAAACCTTACTCTAGTTAAAATTGTGCATGTATCATGGTTATACCTAGTCGGATCGGTTATGTTGTCCACATAATGATCCTTAAGATAAGTCTTATCCAAAGTCCATCGGATTTTCCATAATCCCAACGGACACAACCATGTTTTGTGCATTAATTTGGAGAACTAAATGTCAATATGTTGATCATAAATGTAAAAATAGTCGAGTCCGGTGGGGGTAAGGTCTAACCCCTTTGTTTTGCAGAAAATGAGGCATGAGGTCCCTAGATTTGGTATGGTTAGCAACATCCCACCATTGCTGCTAGATTGGTGGGAGCACCTTTCCTCAAGTGACAAGAAACATGTGAGAAAGTACCTGGGTAATCTGCCTTCCTTGCTAGATATTGAACCAAACAACAAGTTGATCGAAGCTGCCACTTTATTCTGGGATAGTGAAAGGGCTGTGATTTGTTTCAGCGACATAGAAATGACATTTGTGACGACCCGACCAGTCATCTTAAAAATTAACACCCTGATCCCCTATTAACTTCTTTCCCCAAGTTTATTTCTGCTAATGTGAATTTGTCGGGATGTTCGGTTTTAAGTTTCAGAGAGTTTTGGGACACTTAGTCCCTAAATGAGAGCTTAAGTGTTGGAAAGTTGACCGTAATCGGAACAGTGTGAAGACGGCCTCGGAATGGAAATCTGATGGTTCCATTAGCTCTGTTGGGTGATTTCGGGCTTAGGGCGTGTTCGGATGGTGATTTGGAGGTTCGTAGTTAATTTAGGCTTGAAATGCCGAAGGGCCGAATTTTGAAGTTTCCGGTTCGATAATGAGATTTTGATCCGAGGGTCGGAATGGAATTCCAAGAGTTGCAGTAGTTTCGTTGTGTCATTTGGGATGTGTGTGAAAAATATAAAGTCATTCAGACGTGGTTTGGTTGGGTTTTTTATCAAAAGCGGAATTCGGAAGATTATAGAAACATAGGCTTGAATCCGATGTGTTTTCGTTGTTTTGACATTATTTGAAGTGTTTTGAAGATTGATACAAGTTTGAATAAGGTTTTATGATATGTTGGTGCCTTTGGTTGAGGTCCCGGGGGCCTCGGGGTGATTTCGGATGGTTAACGGGAAGTTTGAGGACTGTTACAGCTGCTATATTTTTGCATCTACGGTTTGGGGACCACAGATGCGACACCCAGAAGCTGCTAACAGGTCGCAGAAGCGAAATGTAAGGAGGTCAGCAGGTTCCACAGATGCAAGGGTTTTTCCGCAGAAGCGGAACCACATCTGCGAGTTGGAAACCACAGGTGGAGAAATTTGCCATTTAATGAAAAGTCATAGATGCGACGAAGTTTCCGCAGAAGTGGGACCGTATCAATGCGGAAATCGCTAGGCAGAACATATAAATAGTTGCCTTCGCGAATTTGAGGGATTCTTTCACCATTTTCATCCGGGTTTGAAGATTTTAAGAAAGATTTTTGAGAAAAACAAAGGGGAATCACTTGGAGGTAACATCCTTGACTTCATAACTCGTTTTATGTGATTAAAGATCTAATTAGTGGTGAGAAATTTGGGGAAAATGGTTAATTAGGGCTTGAGTTTAAGAGGCCTTTAAATGAGGATTTGAGGGGTCATTTGGACTTCCATTTCAGTGTTCTTGTTATGTATGGACTCGTGAGAGTACGAGGTTTCTGAATGTAAATTTAACCCAATTCTGAAACGTGGGCCCGAGGGGCATTTTGGTCATTTTACATAATTTCACGTATTAGCTTAGAATTTAATTGTAGAATCAGTTGCTTGAAGTGTTATTTACATTATGTAATTGAATTGAATAGATTTGGGCCATTTGGAGTCGAGTACTCGTGGCAAAGACGTGGTGTCGGGTTGATTTTGAGTTGGTTCGAGGTAAGTGGCTTGTCTAACCTTGTGTGGGGGACCTTCCCCTTAGGATTGGTATATTTGGTAATTGAAATGCCTTGTACGTTAGGTGAAGAGTGCGTACTTGTGCAAATTGTTGAGAAATTCGTTTTTCATTAAGTATTCACTAGTATATTCCCTTTTCCTCTTTCATTACTTGTGATATTAAACCTGTTGTTAGCTTAGGAAAAACATGTCTAAAAGATTTCATTGCCTTATTTGTTTAACCTGCTTTACCTGAACTCCGTGCAGCATGCTAGGCTAGAATTACTTGTTGCCTTGATATGAAATTTCCATTTCTGAATAGCTTCTTGTTGCTGCTGTGTATTTACATTGGGACTATGGATGTGGGATTCCGGTAGCTCCCCCTTGTCTGTTTACTTTGGTACTATGGGTTAGATTCCCGGTAGATCCCCCTACACAGTTATATGGAACTATGGGAATGCACCCGGTAGATTCCCTCAGTACCGGGTATTAGCATTTGGGACTACGGATCGGGATTCCAGTAGATCCTCATGCATTGATAGTTGGACTACGGAATATGATCCTGGGAGATCCACTGGATAGTTGTAATAGGGACTACAGGACGGTATCCTGGGAGATCCCCAATTTGTTACTATTGGTGCTAAGCTGTATTTCCTTCTGTGTTTACCTCATTTCTGTGTAGTCGTTGTTGTCCTGTATATTCTATTTTCTTTTCACTGTTGTGCTTATTTATACTGTTATATCTTATACTGTTGAAATTTATTATTTTGTTTAACCCCAGTAGGGCCCTGACCTTCCTCGTCACTACCCGACCGAGGTTAGGCTTGGCACTTACTGAGTACCGTTGTGGTGTACTCATGCCCTTTTTGCATATGTTTTTCATGTGCGGATCCAGGTACCTCTACTCAAGCTTACCATTCTTGAGGTGAGGCGATTCTACAGGACTTCAAGGTATATCTGCCGCTTCCGCAGACCGAGGAGTCTCTTTCTATTCATGTATTTTAGTATTTAGCCCTTCTGTACTTTTGTTTTGTTAGACATTTCGGAGATTAGATCTATGTAGTTTTTCTCAGCTTATGAATCTGTGAGTTTCCGGGTTTTGGGTTAGTGTATCAGATTTCGAGAAGTTATGTGTATATTCCGAGCAACATTTAAATATTGTTTCCTTTAGTTATTTTTGGTTTTTGATTATTTATTCCGTAAGTTAGATCATTTTTTTCGCATTGTTAGGCTTACCTAGTTGTAGAGACTAGGTGCTGTCATGATAGTTCACGAAGGGCAAACTGGAGTCGTGACAAGTTGGTATTAGAGCTCTAGGTTCATAGGAATCACGAATCACAAGCCGATTTATTAGAGTCTCGCTGATCAGTATGGAGATGTCTGTACTTATCTATGAGAGGCTATGTAACTGTTAGGAAAATTTTCACTTCATTTGATTTCCTTGTCGTGCGATATTTTGACATCACAATTCTAAACTTCTGTCTTATATTCTCTCACAAATGGTGAAGACACGTTCTACTCGAGATGATCAGGAACTTGTGCCCCCTACTGCAGCTATCAGAGGTCGGGGACGGGGTAGAGATTGGGGACGCGCACGTGATGCAGCCAAAGCACCTGTGCGAGCTGCCGTCGAGGTACCACCAGCGGATCCACCTGGAGTCCAGGCACTGACACACCTACTACTACTACTCCAGCTCTTCAGGAGAGTTTGGCACAGTTCATAAGCATGTAAACCAGTTTGGCTCAGGCAGGGTTGCTTCCCTTTACTGTAGACACATCCCAAGCCAAGGGAGGAGCACAGACTCCCGCCTCCCGCACTCTTGAGCAGCAAGTGCATGTTGAGCAGGTCCCTGAGATTATTCCTGTACCATCTGTAGTGCCAGTTCAGCCCGAAGATAGGGCAGCGGCTTCGGAGGACGAGCAGCTGAGGCTTGAGAGGTTCAAGAAGTATAAGCCTCCTGTATTCAGTAGTCTAGCATTGGAGGATGCTTTGGGATTTCTTCATGAGTGTACCGCATTCTATGTACCATGGGTATCTCAGGATAGAGCGGGGTTTCTTTTACTACCGTCCAGCTTCGATGAGCTGCCTATGAGTGGTGGCACACCTATGAGTTAGATAGTCCAGATGAGGCTGCTTCACTGACTTGGGCTCAGTTTTCAGATCTGCTCCTGAGGGAGTATGTTCCTCAGAGCCTCAGGGACATATGGCGCGCAGAGTTTGAGCATTTGCGCCAGGGTGCTATGACTGTTTCAGAGTATGTTGTCCGTTACACCAGTTTGGCTAGGCATGCACCAGCCTTGATTTCTACTGTCAGCGAGAGGGTTCACTGGTTTATTGAGGGACTTATTCCCAGCATCAGATCTAGCATGGCTTGTGAGTCTGAGATGGATATTTCTTATCAGTAAGTGGTGAGCATTGCTAGAAGGATTGAGGGTATGCATGCTAAGGAGTGAAAGGAGAGGGGGGACAAGAGGTCTCGAGAGTCGGGCCATTATTCTGATGCCCGTACCCCAGCTGTAGGTCATCATGGTAGGGGTTATATGAGTCACCCAGTTCATTTAGCTCTTCTAGCAGCCAGTAGTGCTCCAGCTCCTCCTATATCTCAGGAGCCTTATTATGCACCTCAGATTTCTAGCGCGCCTCCTGCTCGGGGTGCTTTCAGAGGTCAGTCCAGCAGACCTGGCCCTAGCCAGTCACATCCACCACGTCCTCCCAAAGTTTATTTTGAGTGTGGTGACGCATGTTATATGGTTAGGGATTGCCCCAGACTTGGGAGGGGTACACCTCAACAGACTTCTCAGCCACAACGTGCCCCGCAGAGTTCTCAAGCTCTGGTTATAGCTCCAGTTGCTACCCCACTTGCTCAACCAGCTAGAGGTGGAGGCCGAGAAGGTTAAGGTCGCCCTAGAAAGGGAGGCCAGGCCAGATACTATGCCCTTCCTGCCCGTACCGAGGCTGTTGCATCCGATTCTGTCATTATAGGTATTATACTGGTTTGTCACAAAGATGCATCAGTTATATTTGATCCGGGCTACACTTACTCTTATGTGTCTTCTTATTTTGCTCCGCATTTGGGTGTACCCTGAGATTCTTCGAGTTCCCTTGTTTATATTTTTTCTTCTGTGGGAGATTCTCTTGTTGTGGACTGCATTTATCGGTCGTGTTTGGTTGCTCTTTGTGGTTTTGAGACTAGAGCCAATTTGTTGTTACTCAGCATGGTAGATTTTGACATTATCTTGAGCATAGACTGGTTGTCGCCCCATTATGTTATTCTTGATTTTCACACCAAAACCGTGACGCTGGCTATACCAGGTGTACCGTGTGTTGAGTGGAGGGGTACTTTAGATCACACTCCCAGTAGAGTTATTTCTTTTCTTAAGGCTCATCGTATGGTTGAGAAGGGGTGTGATGCGTATTTAGCTTATGTGAGAGATGTTAGTATCGATACCCCTTCGGTTGATTTAGTCCCAGTAGTATGGGATTTTCCCTATATGTTTCCAGCTGATCTTCCAGGCATGCTGCCTGATAGAGATATTGATTTTGGCATTGATCTATTGCCAGGCACTCAACCCATTTCTATTCCTCCGTATCGTATGGCTCCTCTTGAGTTAAAGGAGTTGAAAGATCAGTTACAGGAATTGCTTGATAAGAGTTTTATTCGGCCTAGTGTTTCATCTTGGGGTGCCCGTGTCTTGTTTGTAAAGAAAAAGGATGGTTTTATGCATGTGTATTGATTATCGCCAGTTGAACAAGGTTATAGTGAATAACCGTTATCCTTTGCCTCGTATTAATGATCTATTTGACCAGCTTCAGGGTGCACGGTTGTTTTCTAAGATTGATTTGCGCTCAGGTTACCATTAGTTGAAGATTCGGGAGCCAGATTTCCCGAAGACTACTTTCAGGACTCGGTCTGGTCATTACGAGTTCCTCGTCATGTCATTTAGGTTGACCAATGCCCCAGCAGCCTTTATGCATTTGATGCACAGTGTGTTCTGTCCATATCTTGATTCATTCATCATTGTCTTTATTGATGAAATTCTAGTGTATTCCCGGAGTTGGGAAGATCATGAGCAGCACCTGAGGACAATGCTCCAGACTCTGAGAGAGAAGAAGTTATATGCTAAGTTCTCGAAATGTGAATTTTTCTTGGATTCAGTGGCATTCTTAGGCCACGTGGTATCAAGTGAGGGTATTCAGGTGGATACGAAGAAGATAGAGGTCGTGTAGAGTTGGCCCAGACCATCCTCAGCTACAGATATCCGCAGTTTCCTTGGTTTGGCAGGTTACTACCATCGTTTTGTGGAGGGGTTTTCATTGATTGTAGCCCCTATGACCAGATTGACCCAGAAGGGTGCTCCATTTCAGTGGACGGAAGAGTGTGAGATGAGCTTTCAAAAGCTAAAGACAACTTTGACTACAACCCCAGTTTTGGTATTACCTTCAGGTTCAGGGTCTTATACAGTCTATTGGGATGCCTCAAGGATTGGCCTCGGAGCGGTGTTAATGCAGGATGGTAGGGTGATTGCCTACGCATCCCGACAGTTGAAGATATATGAGAAGAATTACATTGTTCACAACCTTGAGTTGGCTGTCATTGTTCATGCCCTGAATATTTGGCGCTATTATTTATACGGGGTTCCCTATGAGATTTATACTGACCATCGGAGCTTGCAGCATTTTTTCAAACAAAAGGATCTAAATTTGTGCTAGAGGAGGAGGTTAGAGTTGCTGAAGGATTATGACATCACTATTTTGTATCACCTGGGCAAGGCCAATGTAGTGGTCGATACTTTGAGCCACCAGGAAGAGAGTTTGGGGATTTTGGCTTACTTACCAGCATCGGAGAGGCTTATGGCGATGGATGTTTAGGCCTTAGCTAGCCAATTTGTGAGATTGGATATTTCGTAGCCCAGTCGGGTTCTAGCTTGAGTGGTTTCTCGGTCTTCCTTATTTGATCGTATCAGGGAGCGACAATATGATGATCATCATTTGCTTGTCCTCAAGGACAAGGTTTAGCACGGTGATGCCAGAGATGTGACTATTCGTGATGATGGGGTATTGAGGATGTAGGGTCGGATTTGTGTACCCAATGTTGATGGGCTTCGAGAGTTGATTCTGAAGGAGGCCCATAGTTCGCGGTATTCCATCCACCCGGGTGCCGCTAAGATGTATCAGGATTTGAGGCAACACTATTGGTGGAGGGGGATGAAGAAAGATATAGTTGGATTTGTAGCTTGGTGCCTCAACTGTCAGCAGGTGAAGTATAAGCACCAGAGGCAAGGTGGGTTGCTTCAGCAGATAGAGATTCCAGAGTGGAAGTGGGAGAGGATCACCATGGACTTTGTAGTTGGACTCCCACAAACTTTGAAGAAGTTTGATGCTATTTGGGTGATTCTGGATCGGCTGACCAAGTCCACTCATTTCATTCCTATGTGTACTACTTATTCTTTAGAGCGGTTAGTTGAGATTTATATCCGGGAGATTGTTTGTCTACATGGTATTCCAGTTTCCATCATTTAGGATAGAGGTACTCAGTTCACATCATGGTTTTGGAGGGCTGCTCAGCGTGAGTTGGGTACTCGGGTAGAGTTGAGTACAGCATTTCACCCTCAGATGGACGGACAGTCCGAGCGCACTATTCAGATTCTTTAGGATAGGTTTCGTGCCTGTGTGATTGAGTTTGGAGGGTCTTGGGATCAGTTCTTGCCATTGGCGGAGTTTTCTTATAACAACAATTATCAGTCCAGCATTCAGATGGCGCCGTATAAAGCTTTATATGATAGGTGGTGTAGATCTCCGGTGGGTTGGTTTGAGCCGGGTGAGGCTAGACTATTGGGCACGGATTTGGTTCACGATGCTTTGGAGAAGGTTAAGGTGATTCAGGATAGACTCTATACAACCTAGTCCAGACAAAAGAGTTACGCGGACCGGAAGGTTCGTGATGTTTCCTATATGGTTGGAGAGCGGGTTCTACTTTGGATTTCGCCTATGAAAGGTGTTATGAGATTTGGGAAGAAAGGTAAGTTGAGTTCGAGGTTTATTGGCCCTTTTGAGATATTGAGGAGTGTTGGGTAGGTTGCTTATAAGCTTGCCTTACCTCCCAGCTTGGCAGGAGTTCATCCGGTTTTTCATGTTTCGATGCTCCAGAGGTATCACGATGATCCGTCCCACGTGTTGGATTTCAGTTCAGTCCAGCTGGACAAGGATATATCCTGTGTTGAGGAGCTAGTGGCAATATTGGACAGGCAGGTTAGAAAGCTAAGGTCAAAGAACATTGCATCAGTGAAGGATCAATGGCGGGGTTAGCCAGTCGAGGAGGTGACTTGGGAGACCGAGCAGGATATGCGCAGCCATTACCCTCATCTTTTCACTACTTCAGGTACGTCTCTATGCTCGTTCGAAGACGAATGAATGTTTAAGTGGAGGAGGATGTGACGACCCGACCGGTCGACTTAAGAATTAACTCCCTGATCCCCTATTAACTACTTTTCCCAAGTTTATTTCTGCTAATGTGAATTTGCCGGGATGTTCGGTTTTGAGTTTCGAAGAGTTTTGGGACACTTAGTCCCTAAATGAGAGCTTAAGTGTTGGAAAGTTGATCATAGTCAGAACAGTGTGAAGACGGCCTCGGAATGGAAATTTGATGGTTCTATTAGCTCCGTTGGGTGATTTCGGGCTTAGGGGTGTGTTCGGATGGTGATTTGGAGGTCCGTAGTTAATTTAGGCTTAAAATGCCGAAGGGTCGAATTTTGAAGTTTCTGGTTCGATAGTGAGATTTTGATCTGAGGATCGGAATGGAATTCTGAGAGTTGCAGTAGTTTTGTTGTGTCATTTGGGATGTGTGTGCAAAATATCAGGTCATTCGGGCGTGTTTGGTTAGGTTTTTGATCAAAAGCGAAATTCAGAAGATTTTAGAAACTTAGGCTTGAATCCAATGTGTTTTGATTGTTTTGACGTTGTTTGAAGTGTTTTGAAGATTGGTACAAGTTTGAATAAGGTTTTAGGATATGTTGGTGCCTTTTGTTGAGGTCCCGGGGGCTCGGGGTGATTTCGGATGGTTAATGGGAAGTTTGAGGAATGTTGCAGCTGCTGTATTTTTGCTGCTTCTGGTATTTTCGCATATGCGGTTTGGGGACCGTAGATGCGGCGCCGCAGCAGCGGCTAACAGGCCGCAGAAGCGAAATGCAGGGATGTCAGCAGGCTCCGCAGATGCTAGGGTTTTTCCACATAAGCGGAACTGCATCTGCTAGTTGGAAATCGCAGGTGCAGAAATTGGCCATTTAATGAAAAGTCGTAGATGCGACGAAGTTTCCGCAGAAGCGGGACTACGGATGCGGTCCCAGGGCCGCAAAAGCGGAAATCACTGGGCAAAACATATAAATAGTTGTCTTCGCAAATTTTAGGGATTCTTTCACCATTTTCATCCGGGTTTGAAGTTTTTAAGAGAGATTTTTGAGGAAAACAAAGGGGAATCACTTGGAGGTAACATGCTTTACTTCATAACTCGTTTTTATGTAATTAAAGATCTAATTAATGGTGAGAAATTTGGGAAAAAATGGGTAATTAGGGCTTGAGTTTAAGAGGCCTTTAAATGAGGATTTGAGGGTCATTTAGACTCTGATTTCAGTGTTCTTATTATGTATAGACTCGTGAGAGTACGAGGTTTCTGAAAATGTAAGTTTCACCCGATTCCGAGACATGGGCCTGAGGGGCGTTTTGGTTATTTTACATAATTTCGCGTATTAGCTTAGAATTTAATTGTAGAATCAGTTGCTTGAAGTATTATTTACATTATGAAATTGAAATGAATAGATTTGGGCCATTTGGAGTCGAGTACTCGTGGCAAAGACGTGGTGTCGGGTTGATTTTGAGCTGGTTCAAGGTACGTGGCTTGTCTAACCTTGTGTGGAGGACCTTCCCCTTAGGATTGGTATATTTGGTAATTGAAATGCCTTGTACGTGAGGTTGACAAGTACGTACTTGTGCAAATTGTTGAGAAATCCGTTTTTCATTAAGTATTCACTAGTATGTTCCTTTTTCCCGCTTTCATTACTTGTGCAATTAAACCTCTTGGTAGCTTAGGAAAAGCATGTCTAAATGATTTCATTGCCTTATTTGTTCAACCTGCTTTACCTGAACTAAGGGTGTCTAACGGGCCGGGTTGACCCGTAACCGGACTGGCCCAGATCGGAAAAAATCGAAACCGGACCGGCCCGTACATAGGGGCCGGGTGGGGCTGGATAGGAGGGGTAGAGGGGGTTGGTCCATTTATTTTTTTTAACGAGGTCAAACTCGATCCACATGAATGGTATCGTGTACCGGTTTAACCGGAACGGACCGGTACAATGGCTAAATCTTTTTTTTTTTTTTGAAATCTGTGGGGCCCACTAACCATTGGCAACGGTCACCCCTGGCAGGAATCTATTGCTTAACACCCTTAATTACATTAATAGCCTCTTTTTTCTTTAAAATTTAACATTTTTTCAATTTACAAAATTAACCTTCTCTAAAAATATAAATACCCCCCTCCTCTTCCTCATTTCTTCGCTCATCTCTCAATTCTCATTTCTCAATCTCAATTCTCAAATCTCAATTAAAGTTAAATCATGCCTCGTACTTCTAGAGCGCGCTCATATGTTTGGCAACACTTTGATGTGGTAGAAGAAAATGAAGAAGGTCAGAAAGTAAAGTGCAAGAACTGTGGTCAAGTCTTAAATCTTCGTTCAGGGTCTGGCACAGGCAGTTTAAGGAGGCATATAAAGTATTGTCTTGAACGTCCTCCGAAAATTCGTATTTAAGATTTTAAGACAATTTGTGTTATTTTAAAATTATTAGACGTATTTATGCTTAATGTTTTAGTTTGTTAGATTAATAAGAAGTATTATTAATTTATTATGCATGAAAATTTAGTTTTACTATTTTTTTGTTAATTTACCTTTTAAAGGCAAACTTTAATTTTGTAATTTTGAAATAAATGTAGCACTTGCAATTTATAAGTGCAATTTTTTCCCATATTCCTTGTATTCTTTATGTTAATACTTTGTATTAATATAACTTACAATAGTTATACAAAATATAAAAAAAATAAAAAATACAATAAACCCGGCCCGGCCTGGCCCCCTCAACCCATAACCCTTACGGTTCAATTTTTACCCGGATGAACCCGAACCCGTTAAACCTGGTAAGACCCAACCCGTAACCGGCCCAGACCATAACCCGTACGGGCCCAAAAAATCCCAACCCATCCCAGCCTGGCCCACCCGTTTAACACCCTTAACCTGAACTCCGTGCAGCATGTTAGGCTAGAATTACTTGTTGCCTTGATATGAAATTTCCATTTCTGAATATCTTCTTGTTGCTACTGTGTATTTACATTGGGACTACGGATGTGGGATTCTGGTAGCACCCCCTTGTCTGTTTACTTTGGGACTATGGGTTAGATTCTCGGTAGATCCCCCTGCACAGTTATATGGAACTACTTGAATGCACCCGGTAGATTCCCCCAGTACTGGGTATTTATATTTGAGACTACGGATCGGGATTTCGGTAGTTCCCCACGTATTGATAGTTGGACTACGGGACGGGATCCCGGGAGATCCACTGGACAGTTGTAATAGGGACTACAAGACGGTATTCTAAGAGATCCCCGATTTGTTACTATTGGTGTTGAGCTGTATTTCCTTCCGTGTTTACCTCGTTTTTGTGTAGTCGTTGTTGTCCTGTATATTATGTTTTCTTCTCAATGTTGTGCTTATTTATACTGTTCTATCTTATACTGTTGAAACTTATTATTTTGTTTAACCTCAGTAGGGCCCTGACCTTCCTCGTCACTACCCAACCGAGGTTAGGCATGGCACTTACTGAGTACCGTCGTGGTGTACTCATGCCCTTTCTGTGCATGTTTTTCATGTGCGGATCCAGGTACCTCTACTCAGGCTTACCATTCTTGAGGCGAGGCGATTCTACGGGACTTCGAGGTATATCTGCCGCGTCCGCAGACTTAGGAGTCTCTTTTTATTCATGCATTTTAGTATTTAGCCCTTTTGTACTTCTGTTTTGTTAGACATTCTGGAGATTAGAGCTTTGTACTGTTTTCTCAGCTTGTGGATCCGTGAGTTTCCGGGTTTTGGGATAGTGTATCAGATTTCGAAAATTTATGTGTATATGTCAAGCGGCATTTAAATATTATTTCCTTTAGTTATTTTCGGTTTTTGACTATTTATTCCGTAAGTTAGATCATTTTTTTTGCATTGTTAGGCTTACCTAGTCGTAGAGACTAGGTGCCGTCACGATAGTTCACGGAGTGCGAACTGGGATCGTGACAACACCGCTTATAGAGGAAATTGGAGGGTTTGCGAGATTGACTTGGGACAATCTTGGGCTATTGGTTTCAGAAAACCATACGAGCAGGGTATTTTTGAAGATGATAGGGCTGAAGAAGAATGTCGACCTAGTGTGCTTAAAAGAATCTTACATACCTTTCAAATACCTGTACGAGAGGTATGGCCATAGCAAGTCTTTCCGTACTTATCATGATGAGATCTGTCTCACTTCTCTGGGTCACATCCACCGCAAAGTGTTTGTATTCATTGTGTGCTTCCTAGGCCTGATAGTGTTCCCAATGAAAAAAGGAAGAATCCACACTAGGTTGGCCATGGTCGCCAAGACTCTGATGGAAGGGATTAATGGACAGACATATACCATAGTCCCCATGATCATACCCGACATCTATAGGGCTCTGGAACGCTGTCAAAGAGGGGTCAAGCATTTCGAGGTTTGTAATTTGTTGTTGCAGTTATGGTTGTTGGAACATTTCCGAAAGGGTTGCTATCGCCAAGAATTTCGACGAAGGGATTGGAACGACCATATTTCCTTCCATCACGCTAAGCAGATGACTTACATTCTAAACAGATTTGCTCAGCTAGAAAGCGCCAAAAAATGGGTAGAGTTCTTCGACAACCTGATCGAGGAATAGGTGTAGTGGATGTTTGAATGGTTCCTAACAAACAAATCTATTATTAGGTCCAGGGATGCTCTGTACTTGGTGTTGATCAGATTGAGAGGGATATACCCATATGTCCCTATGCAAGTTATGAGGCAAGCAGGCAGGAAACAGGTTGTATAAGTCATTTCAGGGCAGACTTTCAAGATGACGATGTCCCTTACAAGTGTTAAGCTCAGCACATGTGGCATTGCAAAATCATTGTGGAGAAGAACACGATCCAGACAGGTATCATGCAGGGTTCAAGCCTCTCTACCGGGCATGGTTAGAGGACAATCTGAAAGGAATGGTGAACAGAATCATAGATGAGGAAGCTGAAGCTCAAGTCAAATACAACAGGCTGCGCAAGATGGTCCACGACTCTGAGAATGAGCACTGAGAAATACATGAGAGGAATGTGAGGTTTATCGGGGAGTGGAAAGAGATGGCAGTCACTTCCAACAGGAAACTGGAATATCTGGAGCGAGGAATAGTGGAGCTGGAATGTAAAGTTTTAAAGAGGATTGAAAATTGCCAGACCATTGAAGGAACTGAAGGAGGACATTTGGCCAGAGCCTACTTATTACTGGGGCTGCGCAAACTGGTGGATCTATATGATGGAGTCCGGAAGATTGAATCTTGGGAAGGTCCTTCTGGGACCAAATAAGCTAGATTTACTTGCTTTTCCTAAAATGTAATAAGGCCAAATGCCAGTAGTGACTTATTTTATTATTATCTTAGTGTCGTTTTGGAATTCGTCTATTTTTATATTATGAAATGAAGCATTTATTGGCATTAAAAGTTCTCCAAGTCTATTTGTCGCTAGGCCCACCTCGGGCACAACGAGGTTCCCAAAGTAGGACACGAATTTACATTTTCGCAATATGTGTTTAAATACTGCAAACATTTCAGGATCCTCACTGACTTGTTACCTTTTTGTTTTTTGCTTATTTTTATTATTTTTATTCCTATCACCTTAGATTGGTTCACTCATACTGGACTCATCAACGTATCACACTAGATCTAGAGGCCCTCCACCTCCTCCTCTTCCAAGCAATACAAAAGGTAGAGAAAAAGCAAAGATGGACGGCTTAAGTGGAATCCGAAAGGAAAATGTTGAGAACGCAGAGACTTTAGATGGCCGTAGTACTCCGGCCCCAAATGATCTAGTCTTGAGACTGGAATAAAGGACACTGGAATTTCAAAAAGAACTTGAGCAGGTTCGCAACTTGGAAAACTTGTCACTCACCCTCAATGTCCCCGATATCCACCAACAAAAGACAAAGAACCTGACACCTCCTCAGAACACACAAAACCAACAACCAAAAAATCCTACCGTACCAAATCAATACGCGACTCCACTCCAAAATATCAATCCATTGCAAATACCAACTCCACCACAATATCATCATCAACTAATTTAGTACCCACCAACCACCACTTACTATACTCTCCAAAACACACCACAACCCATTCCAGATCCACAAAACACACCCAATGACCATCACTACACCCAAGTTCCTGGCACCCATCAAAGCAACCCTATATATGTGGAAACTATACCTCATTCTACCCAACCAATCTCCTATACATCGGAATCTTCCGAGAAGTACTTGCTCATTAAAAACATGGTCGAAGAACTCAAGAAGTTAATAAGCCGAGTTTAGGGTGTTGAGGGCAACAGAGGAATAGAAGGTTTGAACTATGAAGATCTGTGCATACAGCCAGATGTCGAACTGCCAGAGGGGTACAAACCTCCCAAGATCAAAATGTTCGATGGTACAAGTGATCCCAGGGCTCATCTAAGGACCTATTGTGACAAGCTTGCCGGGGTCGGAAAAGATGAAAATATCCGTATGAAGCTCTTTATGAGGAGCCTTACTAGGGATGCTTTGTCTTGGTATATCAGCTAGAATCCCAAGAAATGGTCCAATTGGGTAAGCATGGCGTCGGATTTCATGGATCGATTCAGGTTTAGCACAAAGAATGCATCAGATGTCTTCTACATTCAGAATCTTAAGAAGAAACCTACTTTTGAAAGGTTGATGGTTATCAAAAATCACAAATTCTCTGACGTCATCAAACTCGGAGAAAGAATCAAAGAAGGAATCAAGAGTAGGATGGTAACAAACTTCGAGGCACTATAAGCCACGAATAAGGCACTACAATTAGGTGGCATATCGAAGAAGAGAGATGTTGGGGCAGTAATGGTGGCCCAGGGCCCAAAATCTCCACTTACCTATCAAACACCTCCAACCACATATCAGACACCTCCACCCACATATCAAACACCTCCACTCACACAACAAGCATCACCGCCTACATATCAACCTTCATCTCCCAGATATTCCCAACCAACCATTGTCCATCACACCTATAATTCACAACCATCCCACTTCCAATCAGCACTAGCTCGCCAAAATTATCCAAGGCCAAGACCCAACTTCGACTGCAAGCTACCCAGACAATGCACCACCATTGTTGAGCCCATTGACCAACTGTATGAAAGGTTGAAAGCCGCAGGTTACGTCACTCTTGTTCCCTATATAGCATTAGAAAATTCATCCCAATGGGTCAATCCCAACAAAACTTGTGCGTACCATTCATGTATGAAAGGGCACACCACTGTTGAGTGCTGAACATTGAATGATAAAATCTAGATGCTAATTAACAACAAGGTCATACAAGCAAAGGAAGTCACACCTAATGTCCGCAAAAATCCTCTACCTAATCACAGAGGTGATAGTGTACATGTGATAGAGACAAATGAAGAATGGGACCCTGAGGGGTCGATTGGGCTTATTCAAGAAGGCGATGACTTTAAAGTTGCAGTCACACTTACTCCTATTGTGGTACAGACTTAGTCCCCAATCGAGGTTGAGGTAACTGCATCAGTTCCATTTGAGGTGGAAGTGGCTCTACTCGCAGCCACCCCCACCCTATTTGAAGTAGAAGTGGTCACACCTTTTACTATGACAGTATCAACCACACCCCCATTTAACTAAAAAGCAATACCCTGGGATTATCTTGTCGAGACTCGGCGAAAACAGAAAGACAAGGTAGAGAAATCTAATGCTACACAAGGAATGACTAGAACCAGAAGAGTCTATACACCTGAACACCTGGGGAGGTTCAAGTAAGGAGGTCACTACTAGGTTGCCTATCATTGAGACCAGGCTAGATGACCTGTGGAGGAAAGTACAAGCAAACGAGTATTCTCTTATTGACCATCTAATTAAAGTCCCTGCTCAGATATCTATCATGCCACTATTGCAGAATTCGTAGGTACACAAGAACGCTTTAATGAAAGTACCGCGCGAGGCTTATGTACCCAATAACATCACTAGTAATGGCAAACATGGTTGGGCAAGTGCTGGAGAGCCATAAGATTATCTTCCACAAAAATGAGCTATCGCCCGAGGGTTTGAATCACAATCGAGCATTACATATCACAGTGCAATTTGAAGACAAGTTGATTGCCAGGGTCCTGGTTGATGGAGGTTCGAGCCTAAATATTTGTCCATTAGACACTCTGAAAAGGTTGGACAAAGGTTTCCATGAGATACAGGCAGGAAGCATGAATGTGAAGGTTTTCGATGGGTCCCAGAGGGCCACAATCGGGGAAATCAACCTTTGCATGCAGATGGGGCCAACTTGGTTCGACGTTGAATTCCAAGTGCTTGACATACCAGCCTCATATAATCTTCTGTTGGGCCGACCATGGATCCATACTGCTGGAACCATGACTTCCACACTACTTCAAGCCGTGAAATTCTAATGGAACCGTCAAGAGGTGATCATCTATGGAGATGGGAGTAATCCCATCTACACTAGTCAAACCATCCCGGCCATTGGACATAGAAGAAGGCTAGGAGGGGATATTTATCAACACATCAAATGAGTCAATGTCGTCGAGAAGGATAAGTGGTAGAGTAACAAAATAAAAAGCATACTAGCATGGTCCAGATATGAACCCGACAAAGGGTTGGGAAAGAACCTCCAAGGCATCACCAAACCAATACAGCTGAAAAATCATGGTACCACCTTTGGGCTTGGATACCAGTATACATGGCAAGAGTACAATGATTGGTCGCCTTTATGGCACAGATCGTATTACCCTCTTGAGAAACCAGTTCCATGTTTGGAACAAGCTTTTCATCAGGCTGACATGATATGGGGGACTGCAAAGGAAGAAGAGCTAGATGGGTTGAAGAATTTGTTCTTGGATGATGAGGACATGGACTGTGGTGCCATAATTGAGGAGGAGGAGGAAGAAGGCCTCACTATTTAGACTATGGCGAAGGGAGTTGTTCTCAGGAACTGGGCCGCCACACCATTCTAAGCCCTCCGAGTCCCTGGGTAGCTTGGTAGAATTTACTTCTATAAGCCATTCTAGGAATTTAATATTTCTCGTAATTTGGTTTTAAGTTTTACTTGTTTCAAAATGAATGCTCGATTTATCGAGCCATACCTTGTCTGGACAATTTTTCAAGTTTTAATCGAATGTATTTGCTCTTTATTATTCACTACTATCTTTACATTTTTCTTTTCTACAGCATTATTATTACTTTTCCTGATGAACCGGTAATTGTGACATGTAATGAGGCAACACAACATGAGAATAGTGATTTGGATGATGAGGATGAGACACCTGAAGAAATTATCAAGGAGGTTGAAAATTTTGAGAACAATCCTAAGTCCAATCTGGACGAGACCGAAGCAGTGAATTTGGGAGACACCGAGACCGTCAACGAGACCCGTATCAGCATTCAATTGTTACCAACAGAGAAGAAAGAGTACATTCATTTCCTAAAATAATATGAGGACATTTTCGCATGGTCAGATGATGACATGACAGGTTTGAGCACTTCCATAATGGCTCACAACTTGCTTACTAATCCTATGTGTCCGCCAGTAAAACAGAAACTCAGAAAGTTCAAACCAGACATGAGTCTGAAAATCAAGGAGGAAGTTACCAAGCAGATTAAAGACAAAGTTCTCAGGGTGGTTGAATATCCAACCTGGTTAGCTAACATTGTGCCAGTTCTGAATAAGGATGGGAAGGTCAGGGTATGTGTCGACTATCGGGATTTAAATTGAGCAAGTCCCAAGGATGACTTCCCACTACCGAATATACACATCCTGATCGATAATTGCGCCAAGAATGAACTCCAATCCTTTGGCGATTGCTTTGCGGGTTATCACCAGATTTGGATGGATAAAGAAGATGCAGAGAAGACAACTTTTATTACACTATGGGATGTATACTGTTACAAAATGATGCCATTCAGTTTGAAGAATGCTGGGGCCACTTACATGAGAGCCATGACAACCATCTTCCATGATATGATACACAAAGAAATATAGGTGTATGTGGATGATGTCATTATCAAATTCAAGAGGGTCGTAGATCACATAGTAGACTTGAGGAAGTTCTTTGATAGAGTGAGGAGGTACAATTTGAAACTGAACCCTGCAAAATATGCATTCGGGATTCCCGCAGGAAAGCTACTGGGATTCATCATCAGTTGTCGAGGGATCTAACTGGATCCGTCTAAAGTCAAAGCTATTCAGGAGTTACCACCACCTAAGAGCAAAAAGGATGTGATGAGATTTTTAGGACGTCTCAATTATATCAGTCGCTTCATAGCACAGTCCACAGTCATATGTGAATCCATCTTCAAGATGCTAAGAAAGGATGTCCAAACAAGCTGGATCGAGGATTGTCAGAAAGCTTTTGACAAGATCAAGTAGTACCTATCCATACCACCAGTTCTGGTCCCGCTAGAACTAGGACGACCTTTGCTACTCTATCTATCTGTATTATATGGAGCCTTCGGATGTGTTTTGGGAAAACATGACGAGACAGGAAGGAAGGAGTAGGCCATATATTACTTGACTAAGAAGTTCACACCTTATGAATCACGGTATTCCCTTCTTGAATGCACTTGCTGCAATTTGACCTGGACAACTCAAAAATTGAGGCACTACTTCTGCGCATACACTACATATCTCATATCCAGGATGGACCCTCTGAAGTATATATTCCAGAAACCCATGCTGATCGGGAAGTTGGCTAAGTGACAGATACTACTAAGTGAATTCGATATCATGTATATAACCCCTGAAAATGTATTTTCTTGATGAAGAAGTATCATTCGTAGGAGAAGACATTACTAAAGCATATGACGGTTGGAGGATGTTCTTTGACGGAGCTGCAAATTTCAAAGGAGTGGGCATTGGAGCGGTTTTGGTGTCAAAAACAGGTCAGCATTATCCGGTATCTGCTAAACTCAGATTTCCTTGCACCAACAACATGGCGGAATATAAAGTCTGCATACTAGGGCTAAACATGGCAGTTGACATGAACGTACAGGAGTTGCTGGTGATCAGTGATTCGGATTTTCTTGTGCACCAGGTACAAGGAGAGTGGGCCACCAAGAATTCCAAGATATTGCCATATCTGCACCATGTGCAGGAATTGAGAAAGAGGTTTACGAATATAGAATTCCGTCATGTACCCAGAATTCAGAATGAGTTTGACGACGCATTGGCCACTTTGTCATCCATGATACAACATCCAGATAAGAACTACATTGATCCCATTCCGGTGAGGATCCACAATCAGCTGGCATATTATGCTCATGTCGAGGAAGAAGCAAACGGAAAGCCTTGGTTCCATGACATCAAAGAGTACTTATCAAAAGGGGAATACCAGGAGCATGCAAAATACACTCAGAAATGCACACTCCAGAGATTGTCAAATCATTTCTTCCATAGTAGAGGGAACTTGTACAGAAGAGCTCCTGATTTGGGTTTATTAAGATGTGTTGACGCAAAGGAAGCTTCTAAGCTACTTGAGGATGTGCATGCTGAGACCTGTGGCCCACACAAGAATGGTTTCGTCTTGGCTAAGAAGATACTCAGGGCAGGTTACTTTTGGATGACAATGGAGATGGATTGCATTCAGTATGTTCGCAAATGCTTTCAATGTCAAGTGCATGCCGACATGATAAAAGTGTTGTCAAATGAGCTCAATACAACAAGCTCACCTTGGCCATTCGCTGCTTGGGGAATGGATGTTATTGGTCCGGTTGAGCCCACTGCTTTAAACGGACACAGGTTTATTCTGGTAGCCATTGATTACTTCACAAAATGGGGAGAGGTTGCATCCTAAAAAGTTGTAACCAATAAAGTCATCGCAGATTTTGTCAAGGATAATATTGTCTGCCGATTCGAAGTTCCCGAGTCCATTATTACCGACAACGCCGCCAATCTCAATAGTGATTTGATGAAAGCTATGTGTGAAACTTTCAAAATCAAACACAATAATTCCACAGCCTACAGACCTTAGATTAATGGAGTTGTAGAAGCTACCAACAAAAACATCAAGAAGATACTAAGGAAAATGGTAGAGAACCACAAACAGTGGCACGAGAAGTTACCCTTCGCTCTATTGGGATACAACACTACAATTCACACATCAATCGGAGCAACTCCCTACATGCTGGTTTATGGTACTGTGGCTGTCATCCTAGCCGAGATAGAGATTCCTTCTTTAAGAGTCATACAGGAAGTTGAACTCAGTGATGTAGAGTGGATAAGGAGCCGCTATGAGCAATTGGACCTGTCGCACCTCCTTTTTCCGCCCCCGCGAGGGTACAAGGGAGTTTTTTCCAATTAAAGGACAATCGAAATGGGATTTGTTTATTTATTTCAGAGTCGCCACTTGGGAATTTTATGGCGTCCCAAGTCACCGGTCTTAATCCCGAATCGAGGAAAATATGACTCTGTTTGTCGTTTTGCGAACCAAAAATCCGAGTAAGAAATTCTGTTAATCCGGAACAAGGTGTTAGGCATTCCCGAATTCCGTGGTTCTAGCACGGTCGCTTAACTATTTTTATAATTGGCCTAATTATCTTGATTTACTAAATACATTTTTTCTTATTGCATGATTTGGTTACTGCTTTTGTTTAGATTGTTTACAATTATAGACCCTTCTTGAAACGAATCACGCGTACGTATATTCATATTATATATTTTTATAAATGTAAAGAATCGTGTCACGCATACGTGTACACAATAAGATTGATAATATTTTTTATTATAAAAAAATTATGGCCGAAATTGTGCTTAAAATAAAATTACGAACGTTCGTCACTCTTGTATGATTAAATAGTGAACTGCACATCTCGGGTTATATGAAATTAATTTAATTTCCTCTGAAGAACCCCCTTTTATTAAAAATTTTGCTCGAAGTTGCGCGAACGCATAATCCGAACTGCTTTTAGAAAGGTAATTAGGTCACGCGAACGTATCCCTAATTACACAAAATATTCTTGATGGTAATATAAAATTTCTACAAATGTTTATTATATCCATCTATTTTTAAATATGAAAGTCATGGGAAATCACCGATTGGGACGCCTCCAAATTTTTGAAAAAGAAATCAAAATTTATTAGATGTTGACCACAGGTTATATTTTAAACGTATGAATTATATACCTCAGAACTATTTAAATTTAAAGAATTAATGATATGAAAAATAAATAACGTGCAGCTAAATTTACCATTTTTATCGTGAATATAGTATCCGTATTTTATTTATGTATTTTTAGTACTTGATAATTATATGCACAATTTATTTGTTATTTTCCTAGGCTTAAGACTAAGTGTATATGTTTGAAAATTTACCAAAAAAAAAAGCGAATTACGTGCAAAACTAGGAAAGAATTAATTGATAAGCAAACTAATAGTTTTCGAAGAATTTTCATTGTTCTATTCAGAGCGAACTCTAGTTTGTATATCTTTGACTTAAATGTTGCATTTTTAGTATTTATAAATCCGACCTCCTTCTACACAACTAGTTTTTAGTCCAAAGGTCAAATTATTTGGTTAATTTGCTTACGATGATTGAATTTGGGATAGGTAAAATTAAAGCAAAATTTTTCTCGGCTTACGCAAGCTTTTTACAAATACTAAATTCTACACTTTGTAAAATCATTGACATTATTTTATATACTATTTTTAAGAAATGAGTTAATCGCATTCCTAAAGTAAATGGGCCATTTGTTATTAAGAAAGAGAACTAATCTCCAAATTGATTTAATAAAATGACATTACATGTAACGTAATTATACATCTGAACCATCCGTAATATTCCAATATCTTAAACGTAACGGATTATATCAATTCACCTCTCACCTATAGTTATACACATAACCGTTATCATGCCATATACGAACAAGAAACAACTTACATCCTCTAGCTTTAAACAAAAATCGGATGCTTGACGAGATATAATAGTAATGTGGTTCCTTGATATTTCCATACTATCCTATACTTAGCCAACAAGATTACAAAATTTAATTAATGGTCAGCTTTCTGCCGTGTTCCTTATCTTCACAATTTGAAAATAAATGTTACCACTAAACTTCAGAATAAATAAGATTACAGCAGAGTTTATACTACTCCAAAAGGCCAGTTGGCTAATAGCTACCATGTCAAGTATAATACTACATTAGCTAACTAAAAAAACTGAAACTTAACTAATAGATTTAAATGAGTAGAGGACATAATTGCAATTCCAAACTTCATTTATTTGCAATATTGAAGCTTTTCATGACATGAGTCTACAGATATATACCTGGAAATGAGGGTAAAAGAGGTAATATTTCAGCAACAGCAGTAACAGAAACCCAACAACAGAAAAATGCCAATCAATTCAGCAGATTTGAACAAACCAGCAAGACCCGTGAAAACCAGACGAACAGTAGCAGAAATTTTAAGAAAATTTCAGATTTAATCAAACAGTATCACCAAACAAACCCGGACAGATATGAGGAAACAATATTTCTGATTTTGCTTTCTTTCTTCTCTATTTTTCTGTTCTGTTTTCTTTTTTCTGTGTGTGTGTGTGTGCTTTTTTTATGTTTTTTCTTTTTCTATCTCTCTTTTCAGATAATCTCTCTCTCTTTTTTTCTGTGTTCTGTATCTCTGTGTGTGTATCTCCCTGAGTGTCTGTCCTCCCAGAAATTAGTCCCAATACCCCCTCTTATACAACTTAATTCCTCCCTTTTTCTACTGCCCGGACCCCTTTTCCCCTTTTAAAAATCAGAAATTTCCCACTTCCCTCATTTTCACTTTTAGTTCCACTAAGAAAAACCTTTTCCCTTATTTTCAGCACTCCCAATTCCCTTTGTCCCCCATTATTGCATTAATTAATACCCTATTTAACAAAGCACTAAACCAAAGTATTATCCTCACTGTCTCATTCCCAGATTGCCCCCTGAAATACCCTTAAACTGCAGCTTTTGCCAACAGCAGTAAGTTTTGGACTGAATCTTAACTAAAAATGCAACCTTCTAATCCAATAATATCTAATTAACATTTGTAAAACTGAATTCAAACCAAAACATCACATTAACACCACACGGAACTCAACATAATCATTGAAGCTGAAATTGAAACTTGAATCAATATGCACATGAATGAAGGTAATGTGAATGCAGGTTCATTGTCAGTTTAGTGACAATGTCCTGAAACTAAACTGAACTGAAATATGCATATGAATACAAATATCAGGCATTCAAGTTCATTCCTGAAATCAAATGGCCCTGGATCAAATATACACAACAACATTTGACGAACTTGCTGACTTAACAAACAAGAGTGAATTAACTATCGAAACTAATTAATGGACATGCTTATAACAACTTATACCAAACAATCAGACCCCAGACAATTTAGGCAAACGGGCTGTTTCAATCAACATTAACATGAACAAGAATTTATAATAAGACAACTAATCGACGAACTTAATCGAGTCGATTACACACATTGTAAACAATTACCACAAACAGAAACAATGTTATAATTTAATCGAATAAGCGGGTATAGTGGATATGAGACAGAATCAAGTAAAAAAAATAGGAAAATTATACAAATTACTAAAACAGGCAATAATACACACATATGGTACAAAAGAAAAATAGGAAAAATACCTCTGAATCTTCAAAATTATATGGACCTAGGCTCAAAGTCAGACCTAAGCATTTTGAGGTCGAACAGACTTTAATTGAAGTGTTCTCAACTGAGAACACCTCGATTAAAGTCTATTATGCCCCAACCCTTCAATTAATTTGGTCAGATTCCATGATTGGAATTTTAGGGTTCCGTTTTTTTCAGATTTAGGGCTCGAACATTTCTGGGCAGATTCGAAGGGAATCAAGGGTGGTTTAGGGGTAAAGGAGGCCTAGGGGTCACCTGGTATGAATTTGAAAAGGATCTGGGCAGTTCCTGTTTGGCTCGAATCTTCAAATGAAGATTCGAGCAGTTTTAGGAATATTCGACCTAAGCCATTACCGGATCTATGACAAGGGTAGTTGGGATAAGCTAGGGTGTTGATTTGGAAGTTATCGAAGAAAGTTAGGTTTTCAGACCAAACTTTGATCAAAGATTCGAGGTGTTTGGGTTTGATTCGAGGTAAGCCATGATAATAGTTGGAACGGGGAGGTTGAGAGGAGTTAAGGGTGTTAAAATGGAGTCGTTTGGACCACCGAAACCGCCGTGAGGCGATTTCCGGTGGGTGGTTGACGGTGGTTAACGGTGGGGTTCATCTAGTCTCATGAAAGAGACAATGAACAGGACAGGGGGGTGTTTGGTTTGGGGGTGGGGTATGGTTTAGGACTTATATACGGGGTGGGGTGGATGGACCATGGCCGTTGGATCAACTGAGAGCAACGGCCTGGATTAATCCACTCAAACAAACGGTGTCGTTTGGTCTCTTTGAGAGACCGGGTAAAAGTGGACCGGGTTGTGGGATCGGGTTTGGTCCAAGCTCTGGGGCCATTGGATCAAAGAAAATGGGCGTGTCAGATTGAGCATCTAAAACGGTGTCGTTTCAAACCAAATCAGGGCTGCAATGAACCGTTTGATTTGTTCGATCAACGGCTCAGATTGAAGGATGACAAAACGGCGTAGTTTCATCATCCTACTACGTCGTTTTGGTTGCATTTGAGACCAGCTGGTTTGGATTGGGTCAGGGATGAGTTTTGGGCCTGAATTTCTCCTGGCCCAGTCCGAGTTTCCTTTATATTTACCCTTTTTCCATTTTTCTTTAATTAAAAAAATTAAACAAAAATTCTAAATAAATTGTAAAAATAAAATTACACACATATTATTTAACACCTATAATAACTAATACTCAAATTAAAAATTTAAATAAAATCAACACAATGGCAAGAAACACATATGCATATTTTTTTGTGATTTTCTTTCTGTAAAACAAACCTGTTAATTCCTAAGTTGAAAAACTAAATCTTAAATGCACATATTATATTATTTATTTATTTTTTTGTATTTTTAAATGCATTAATAAAATTACACACGCACATATACCTATGCAAACGAACAGGAAATCCTTACAATATTTCCTAAAAATAACACATAATTAAAGAAAAGACCTAATTTCAGGAATTATTTTGGAGTAATTTGTATGAGGCAAAATCACGTGCTCACGGGACCTTATAGATGGAAAGAGATGAATGCAGTATATCACGGCCAACTTTACCAGAACAGAATGTCTAGAGCTTTCAACAAAAGAGTCAAACCAAGATAGTTCGCACCAGGGCAGATGGTATTAAAGAAAATCTTCCCGCATCAAAATGAAGCCAAAAGGAAATTCTTTCCCAACTGGCAAGGTCCTTACATGGTTCACAGGGTACTAACAGGAGGAGCACTCATACTTGCAGAAATGAACAGAGAAGTCTGGTCAAAACCAATCAATTCATACACAGTCAAGAGATACTATGCCTAGATTATTTCACATTTATTTTCTAATATAAGTGAACTACGCTTCACCTGATTTCCGTTTAAGAGGGAATACGTAGGCAGCCTTATGGGTTCGGTCATATCGTAATAAAATTTTTATTTTCCCCCAAGCTCAGAAACTGGGGCAGAATTTTGAGGAGGACCCTCAAAATTTCGGAGCAAGTCCAGCTAATGCCATCACATGCCAGGAAGATAGTAATCAGCTAAGAAACGGGGGCAGAATTTTGAGAAGGACCCTCAAAATTCCAACATAAGAGAGTTGCAATCCTTTGAAATGCGTTACAGTCACTAGTTTATCAAATGTATCAATATATTTCTGAAATAATCCTATTTTTATCATATTGCATATTTTCGAAAAAACTCTATTTTCATAGCAGTCAGGTGTCACCCAGGGGAACTTGAAAGGCTTTTAGAATGAAGAGAAGCAAAGCTATACGACAGAAACGCGAACCAACCTTCCCCCCACAAAACTTACAATTTTTCTTTGAACGCATGCACATTAGACGAAAAGATAACATCCACGTAGCAAGATCACTATCAATCAGGCCATCAGACACCGCATATATCTCTAGCTAAGACATATACTACTCTTATTTGCTACCTGCTCTTTGCATGAGGCTAATCCTTGCCTTCATAACTGCATGAGGCTAATCCTTGCCTCCACAACTGTATGAGGCTAATCTCTGCCTCCCTATTTGCATGAGTCTAATACTTGACTCCATACCTACATGAGGCTAATCCCTGCCTCCCTATTTGCATAAGTTTAATCCTTGACTCCATGAGGCTAATCCCTACCTCCATATTTGCATGAGTCTAATCCTTGACCCCATACCTGCATGAGGCTAATCCCTGCCTCCATATTTGCACGAGCCTAATCCTTGACCTCATACCTGCATGAGGCTAATCCATGCCTCCCTATTTGCATGAGTCTAATCCTTGACTCCATACCTGCATGAGGCTAATCCCTGACTTCCTGTTTGCATGAGTCTAATCCTTGACTCTATACCTGCATGAGGCTAATCCCTGCCTCCATACTTGCATGAGGCTAATCCCTGCCTTCCTATTTGCATGAACCTAATCCTTGACTCCATACCTGTATGAGGCTAATCCCTACCTCCCTATTTGCATGAGTCTAATCCTTGACTCCATACCTACATTAGGCTAATCCTTGCCTCCCTATTTGCATGAGTCTAATACTTAACTCCATACATGCATGAGGCTAATTCCTACCTTCATACTTGCATGAGTCTAATCCTTGACTCCATACTTGCATGAGGCTAATCCTTTCCTCCTTACTTGCATGAGGCTAATCCTTGCTTCCTTATTTGCATGAGTCTAATCCTTGACTCCATACTTGCATGAGGCTAATCCCAGCCTCCCTCTTTGCATGAGGCTAATCCCTGCCTCCATATTACATGAGGCTAATCCCTGCCTCCCTACTTGCATGAGGCTAATCCTTGCCTCCATACCGGCACGAGGCTAATATTTTCCTCCACATTTGCATGGGACTAAGCACTGTCCCGTTTTACATAGATATTACTCTATTTTATTATCTATTTGTTTTCCAATTAGGTAAGCTCTGCCCTCCATTTCGCAAGACTAAGCCTTGTCTTGTTAACATCATATTATTACATATCATGGGCTGAAATATCGCCAATATATCCGAAGGCGTCATAGTCTAAAAGGCATCATACTCATAGCTGAAAGATACCATGCCATGGCCTGAAGGATCTCTCAAACTTGCATATCATTATTCAAAGGTGTCATGGTTCGAAGGCACCATTTTTATGGCCCGAGAACATCATTCCACGGCCTGCGAATCTCTCATCAAACAATTTATGGACGAGTACATCATGGTCTAAGGATGTCATCCCTAACCATCCGAAGACAACTTTCATGGTCCAACGGGAACCTGCATCGTGTTTAAATTTATGCATAGTATATGTTTGTATTGCTTCTATTTGCAAGTAACCTGGTGAGAAACGGCTATCCTAGCAGGAGCAATCCCGCTCCAGTTCTCTCAGCCATATCAAACCTAACCATTCCCGTAAACCATTCACTTACCCAGCCCCTAGATGTTGCGTCCGTTCTTGAAATGACTTCATTGGTATACTTCGCTGACAAATCTGGAACTATACATGGCCAGATTCCTGTAAGACCGGGGATATGTAGGCAGCTCAGAAGCCGGAGTGTGGCTTAATCTCTCGAACTGTTTCGCTTGGTCAAAATTGGCCATCATTTCTTTACCCGAAAAATCTTTCATCCTTCCCGAGTAAAGAGGGGAAGCTGTTGATACCCACCCAATTTTACCCCAAAATATTTTAAAATTGCATATATACCTTCAAAATCATGCATTAATAGCAATTGGTATTTTTCATAATTTTTCTATATTTTTATTAATTTATCCAGCATTTTGGTTTCTAATAAATAATTATAAAAAGGCATTACAAATGATTTTAGAAGCATATCTTGATTTAACTTATTATTTATGGTCTTATTTGAATTAAATTATTGTATAATTGGCCAAATTGTCATCTTTTGGCTATAATTGCAATAACTTTGCAATTATAGCCCAATCATATGATTTCATACTATTTTTGACTGGAAATTAATCATTTGTATTTTTAAATACCAAGTAGTCTTTTCAAACTATTTTTCTATGATAAAATTCATTTTTGTACAATTATCAGCTGTTTTATAAATTATTTTATTCAATTTAATTGGGTATTTAACAAATAGCTCCATTTTATTTCAATTATAACCTAATTAAACCATCCCCAAAACCCCAATCAAATCAGCCCAAGACCCAAGACCCAAGCCCAAACCTAATCCTACCCCACCCAATTCCGTCCAAATCCTGGTCGTTGATCATTTCTGATCAACGGTCCAGATTAATCCCTTCCTTAATTAACTTGAAAGACTACCCCCCCCCCCCAAACTCTCATTTCTCTCATCACTCTCCGTCATCTCACCCTCTCATTCTCTCTCAAGCCCTCTGCTAAACCAAAGCTTCTACTCACCGGACGTTGGCTCGCCGATATTAGTGGTGGTTCCACCACCACCCCTAGCCTCCATGGCTCCCTCACATGTCGGATCCTTGCTATCTTGAGGCCGTTAAAGGAACCAGAAGGCGGTTCACTCACCTCCCATGATTTCTATGTCGTTCTCAGGCCGTCCATGGTCGTCCGAGTAAGATTCTACCGTGTCCAGCTAGAACGTGCGGTTTCTAGGCTGGTTCTCTTTCTTTCTCGGTTGTCTCTATGAAACCCTAACTACTAGCTCCTGATTTCTTAGATCTGTAACAAATTTGAGTATATTTTGAGCGATCTTTACTGTTTTCTTGATAATCTTTCAATTTTTCAAAAATGTCTCTTCATCTTCAAAAATAAGGTTTCTTAACCCCTTCTCAAAATGACTTCTCCTCTGATTTTCAGTATTATTCTATGATTTCTACTGCATTTAAATGGTTTATTTATGTTTTCCTTTTATCCGATTCATTATGTGGAAAACCCTAATTTCTTAGTTCTAATCCTGGGTTTCTGAGTTTGTTTTTGATAATATGTTCAACTAATCACTATGTTTCTTATGAATACTCCGTGATTCTGAGATATTTACCCTATGTTTTCTTGTTAGGTTTTTGACTTCGACTATTCCTGCCTATTATGTGTTTATTCCCAGAAAATTTGTGGTTATTTCCTCTTATCAGTACCATCATTTACTTTGAACCCCAAATTTATGTGATTTTTTTACCCTATTCTTATTTGTGTTATGTTTGCTTCGTTCAGTTGTGATACTTTCCTTTGGTCAGTGTTACCTTCTAATGGAACCCCTGATTCCCTGTGATTGGTATACTTTATTCCTTACTGATTTCAATCTAATTATTTTCTTGCCTTATTTTGTGGTTGATTATGCTGTCAAATTGATTCTTAGACATTCTCCTTAATTAGAATTTGTCGAACCTAGCCTCTATTACCTACTCTATACTATGCTTATTTCCTTATGTGACATGTTCAGTCTCACATTGATTCTTTCCTTATTTGTTATTTGTCTGCACCGTTTGAAGTTAACTCCCCTAATTAAGGGAGTACTTATACTGATTTTATACTTATTGATACCTAGTTTCATAATTATTGCTTGACTTTGATTCTTACCTTATTATTCTACCTAGTTTCAAACTATATATATGCTTTCTCATTAACACACACAGACACGAACACTTTGCTTCAAAAAAAGCTCTCTCTCTCATACTCAAACTTTCAACTCTCTCTTTTTGTGTACTTACTATTATTCTGAGTTAGTTGGCCGAAGCCAAGGCTGACTATTGTGCTCTCCTACCCCTTCACTTTTGTGTTTACTATCTTCTTTACTGGTATGTCCTGATTTCAATTTAAGTCTCAAAAACAATATGTTTCTTTTTCGCCTTTAGTTCATCATGTTCCTGATTTGTTTCTACCTCTGTTTCTACTGTTCAACATGTAATTATTCTCTTTATGTTAGTTATATACTGCCCCTTAGGATCAGCATGTTTATCTTTTGTAGTTAATGTGACTCGATCCCCTTTTATGTCTTACTTGTTTTAGTATGAATCTCTCTTTGGAAAAACAATTTTGTACCTTAAAGTTATTTGGTTCCATAGTTCATGATGTACCCCAATCCCATGAACCCCGTAAGAGCTTCTGATGTTGTATCTATGTGGACCTCTTCCCGTTATGTGTTTACCATCATGTGCTCTATGTGTCCCCAATCCCTATCACCCATGTGTGTAGGTTTGTTCCTTCTGTTTTGGTTTTGTGCTCTTTAATTATTGCTGAGCTAGTTTTGGCTCCATGTTTGTTCTGTTGTTTTCTAATAATGTAACTCTCTCTTTTCAATGTTGCTATACTGCATGACTCCCTCTTTTACTCCATAAAATTGTTTCAAACAAGTCTCTTTTAACACTATTTTCTTACTAAAACCCTTTCAAAACTATGTCAAGCACTCTCACTCTACTCTTAGACATTTAAGTTCTGCCCATCTAATGTGTGACTGTGTAGGGACACCTATGAGATCCATCTGAACTCTGATACATTAGAGTTGGCCCTTCCACACTGCACTTACTCAACTATGACTATGAAATCTGGGTGTGAGCACTGCACGGGATCCCTTGAGGTCCTTAGGGAACTCTGACACACCTGTATTATGTGAAAGACTACGAGGCAATCTGGCATTGGTAATTTTGGAGATTTGGGCCTATTGGTAGGCTCCCTATGGAGTAACTTCTTATTTTTCTTATCTACTTATGTAATTCATTCGATATTGACCTGTAATAATTTATAAACGAACATTGGGGTTTTGATAGTGAAAATGCGAGGGTAGCTATGCATGTTATAGACATCAATGTAGTAGAAACCATGCTTTAGGTTTATATTTCTGTATACACAATAGAATCCATGTTCAAATCATATCATACATTAGAAACTATGCTCTTAGGTCTCATGTATACTGTTTCAGCATCTCATTTTTGACATTCTTATCACTTAGAAATCCTGCTTTAGGATAAAGGGGCATTAAAACAAAGATTGCTACTCTTGCACACATGACAGCATGCTCTATAATGCTGTAACCATTTTCTGCATTTAGAAATCCTGCTTTAGGAAATTTTGCAATCCTGCCGTGCAATTAGAAATCTTGCTTTAGGAATTCTACATATAAACCATTATGAACTTTATACATGCATCTTAGATACCATGCTTTAGGATCTCATTCTTACTTGCCCCAGTCACACCTAGTATAAACCACTGGTTATGGAAGATGTAAAAATAACTTCACATTTGATTATCCTATTTAAAATAAACTGGTAATAATCCCTGCATTTTATAACACTTAGAACAGTATGCTTTAGTTAAAATAACTCCTTCATTGTTCTAATAGTTCTAGTAATAATTCTGCATTATCCTACGCCTAGGCAAGCCTTAGGTGATCCAATTTCTTATAAAATTGTAAACTACCCCTTTGTGTGTATTGCTTAATGATTAACAGGCTTAAAATCAGTAGGCAAACTGATTAGGGCCCCTGCTTCTGAGTTATAAAATGAACCTGCATATCTATTGTGTTCTAATATTCGCCTAGACATCATGTCTTAGGATACTGATTAACAATAGGGCCATTATTTGTATTTGAGTCATGTTGTTTACATGCCTTATCTGTGGAGGTAAACTGAGCCTCTTATTTGTTCCTTCATGTTCTTATTTGCTAAGAGTCCTATGTGTTATTTCTTGTCGCCTAAGTATTTTTTCTTTAAACCTTAGGGGTCGATCTGGAACTGCCTATAGGTAGAGGTCCTAAATATCCTCTAGGACCATTAAGAAGGGACGGGTAACAGTACAGAATAAAGATCGTTAACCCACATTCGCATTAATAACCATTAAGGGGGTGGGAAGGGTAGATATGGGATATGATGACTACGCGCTAATGTCGCGTGTATCCACTCATTGAGGAGTATTTACCGGACATTGTGTGGGATAATCCTATAGGCTAACCAACCTAGGACTCCTCCTTTCCCAAAAGTCCTTTTGTTTAAAACTTTGTTTTTATACAACTTGTTTAAAATCTTTGTCTTATCGTTTGAGTTATGCAACGTCCAACGTGCTTTACTCGCAAATTATTTGATTCAACTATTTATTTGTTAATGGACTAATTTGTAAATATAAGTTCGACCAGGATCTACAGTTGTGGACCGAGAGGGGTGCCTAACACCTTCCCTTCGAGGTCATTTCGAGCCCTTACCCTAATTTATGGTAATGCAAACTAGTCTAAGAGTTAATCACTCTAGGTGCCCTAACATATCGTAACCCGTTAGGTGGAGACTCTTCAAATACCCAATTCCCAAAAGAAAATGAGTTCTTACCCCCATGAATGTCGAAACCCGGACTCTATAGCAGAGGGAAAGAAGGGGACGCGACAATAATCTTTAGCTATGTTGTGTTGTCGGGCCTATAGGGAATAGGGTGATGTGGTTACATGGAGGTTTGACGGCTTTGGGACGACTCCTGGCACATTCGAGGACGAACGTATGTTTAGTGAAAGAGGATGTAATGACCCCATCGATTGTTTTGAGCATTTATATTTTGTTAAGCTATTTGAAATCTTGATCAGCATCGTATGATGCATTATGACCTGTGTGAGTCATCGGTCTTGGTTTTCAGGTTATTCGGAGTCGATTCGAAAAAATGAATTTCATTATTGAAGCTTTAAGTTTGAATAGTTGACCAAGTTTGACTTTTTAGCATTTGACCTCGGATTAGAGTTTTGATGGTTTCGTTAGGTTTGGTTGGTGGTTTTGGACTCGGGTGTATGCCCGGATTTGCATTTGGATGTTTGTAGAAGGATTCGACACTAATTAGCGAAAGTTTGAAATTTGAAGGTTTGGAAAGTTCATAAGTTTGACCGAAAGTTGACTTTGAGGATACCGAATCCGGATTGTGATTCTGGAATTAGAATAGCTTTGTTATGTCATTTAGGACTTGTGTGCAAAATTTGGGTTTATTCATGGTTGTTTTAATATGTTTCGGCATGAGTTTTAGTAGTTGAAAGTTCAAGGTTCATTTAAGCTTGATTTGAGGCGTGATTCGTCGTTTCGAAGTTGGTATGCGTGATTTGAGGCCTCGAGTAGGTCTGTGTTATGTTATGGGATTTGTTGGTATACTTGGACGGGGTCCCGAGGGGATCGGGCATGTTTCGGATCAATTTTAGATTATTCTTCTTCATGTTTTCATTGCTGGTTGTTGCTGGTTTCTGGTGCCTCGATTGTCCTTCGCGATCGCGAAGATGGGTATGCGATCGCGTAAAGGAAATTTAGAGCTGGGACATTTTTTAAATTGCATTCGCAAAAGGGTGACTGCGTTCGTGTAGGGTCGTTTGGGTTACTATCCGTGTTCACATAAGAAGAACTACGGTCGTGAAGTGTTGATATTTGGCAGTTGGAAGCTGGAGAATTCTTCAACACGATCACGAAATGCGAGTCACGTTCGTGGAGCTTTGGTATTAGTGGTCATCGCGTTCACGTAGGTTGAATCGCGAACGCATAGTGCTCTTTGGTGGCAGATTATTTTTGTTCATCGCGAATGCGAAGGATATTCCGCGTTCGCGTAAGAGTAATTCCTAGGCAGAATTATAAAGTACTATATTTCGGGGGTTATGGTCATTATTACATATTTAGGGCTATGGAGCTCGGATTGAGGCAATGCTTGAAACAATTTTCACCATGTGGATTGGGCTAAGTGTTCTCTACTCATTTTTGATTTTATATCATGAGTCTATCTTAATTTTTGGCATTTGATTGAGGGTTTCAAAAGGAAAATTGGCAGGTTTTTGCCTAAAACTTCATAAAGCGAATTTTTAAGTTTTGATCATCGATTTAGAGTTAGATTTGAGTGAAACTAGTATGGTTTGATTTGCAATTGAATAGGTTGTCGGATTTTGTAAGTCTTGCTGGGTTACGGTGCGGGCCCTAGTTGGACTTTTGGGATGATTTTTTTGGGCTTTTGATTAAGGGTTCGACCTTTATCATTTGGAATTGCTTCTTTGGGCTTTATTTGATGTATTTTAGTTGCATTTGCTTAGTTTCGAGTCGTTCGGAGGTCAGTACGCACGAGATGGCATTTGTGGAGCATCATAGGGCTTGCTTGGTATTGGATTTGGCTTGTTCGAGGTAAGTAACACATTTAAACTTGGTGTCTAGGGTATGAAACCCTGAATTACATGTTATTTTTTTGGTGTTAAGGTGACACATATACTAGGTGATGGGCGTATGAGCGTGCACCGTGTGAACTATGACTCCATTATTCATGTGGTACTATATAGTTACATAGTCTTATCTATAACCATGAAATATTTACGTGCTAGAGCTATTGAGTTGTTATCCATGTTAGAAACCATGTCTAGGATACATACTTATTCTGTTGGGACCCATTGAGACATATTACTGTTGAATAATTTGTTTAAATTGCAATTTTATACTCAGTCATGTTCATTCATTTCATATCATATCTCAGTCTTTTTTGCTATTTACACACATTATATAATCATTTTAGGCTAGTTTCATGGCATTGTGAGCCCGAGAAACTGGAGAGATTGATGACTGAGTGAAGCCGAGGGCCTGAATGTGAGTGATATTATGGTATCGGGCTACATGTCGCAACATATTATTTTAATTTAGGCGAAATGGCTTCCTGACCACTTAAACTTGTCGGATTTTTTAAAGCCGATACATAAACTTTCTATTTTCCCATTTAAACACTCGAACTCATTTTTTCCATAACTAATAAACACATCTGACAAGAGACCATGTGCGCGTATATTACACATACACACATATGTCCATCCAGTCAGCAAATGACCAATGGATATCTTACTTGTCAAGGGCGCGAAAACCCTAACCCTGGTCCCCTCTTTAATGCAAGCCTTTTGAATAAGCCTGATTTGATAAATCTATCTGTTAGGAAAGATCTAAAGATTTGTTCACCTTGTGGGGATTGTTCTGAAGGATTCTTCCCTTCTAGTTCTTGTATTGAAAATGCAAACAGGGTATGTACTCCTTGCTCTCTTTGCCAGAATAGCTCTTGTTCGGATGTTTGCAGGCTCCAAAACTCGGAAATGATGAAGCATCAGCATCAGCATCAATTGCGTCAACTACTGCTCAGAGTCGGGTCTTCTACTTTGGATTTCTTGTTATATTTAGTTGGATTATGTTTGTTAATCGGCATGATAGGCAGCAGAACTAAACAAGATGGAAAGAACCAATTTGCCTCATGTATTCGCAAGCCTGAGAAGGAAACTGATGCAAATATCGACCCTCATCCTCATGTGTCAGTGTCACCGTGTCCAGGGGAAGCTCAGGTTTTCCAACTCTTAGAGTTTAAAGATGCCACTAATGGGTTCAAGGAGTTCAACGAACTTGGAAGGGGAAGTTATGGGGAAGTCCAAAACTTAGCTTCAGCTCTACAATGACAAAATATACAACTTTCCACCATTTTCACGGTCTGAAAAAATGAAAAAAAAAATGAAAATGGAGCTTCAGATTTTTAAAAATGGAGGAAAGGGTATTTTAAAAGGAATAAATAAGAACACAATTAAACACAACCCATTTTGTTCTGTTGGGCGTTGGGAAGGGGGTTTTCACGCTCATGTACGTCGTGTTCCTCATGCGGGCTGCTGATTAGGACCAACTGATGCCACATGGGCATGGTCAATGGTCAAATGTGTTTATTAGTTATGTAAAAAATAAGTTCGAGTGTTCAAATGGGAAAGTTATAAGTTTATGTATCGGCTTTTAAAACTCCGACAAGTTTAAGTGGCCAGGAAGCCATTTCGCCTTTAATTTATGCCTGAATCTCGCTTACAATGGCTATTGGGCTGAAAGAGCCCCTTCGGAGTCTGTACACAGGCCCAGTGAGCGCAGTTGATTTATATTGAGGGATATATCTTCACCGTACATGGATCATGCCAGAAGCATTTATAATTGGGGATGGATCTTCCCCGGGCTAGATTGGCCTTATACAGTACTGAGTGATTGACTGTCAGTTGCAATATATATAGTAACTGATAGTCAGTCACTCAGTACATATATATATATATATATATATATATATATATATATATATATATATATATATATATATTTGAAATGGATCTTCCCTGAGCTGGTGTCACGACCCAAACCGTTGGGCCGCAACGGACATCCGGTACCTTACTCAACCGAGTACCAACGTAACGTATCTTTCTTATGACATCATTATATACACATGACATATGGGCCTATAGGCCAACATGATCCTTTATAAACTCAAAACATAGGCCGACAAGGTCGTACAATCTTTCACGTACAAGACATATGCCTACAAGTCTCTAAGAATACATAAATGTCATAAAGGTTGGGAAAGAGTCACGCCATACCAAACAATACATGTCTAAAACATACTAACTAAACGAGAAACTCCGAAGCAAATAGAGCAAATCAACATCTTTTGTTGAGCTGATAGCCTACTTGGAGGGCTCTCGACCTGTCTATCGGAACTTGCGGGCATGAAACGCAACATCCCCAGGCAAAAGGGACGTCAGTACGAATAATGTACCGAGTATGTAAGGCACATAAATAAATACATAAGGGACATGGGAGAAATATAGAGTACATGACTCAACCTATAAGTCTGAATAACATTGTAAATCATAAATTACGTTTAGCGTCATGCATATGTGTATGAATATCATGTCATGCATAGGTACATATTTCATAACATCATCAGCCTCTGAGGGCATCCCATCATATCGGCCACTGTGGGAAAAATCATCATCGTATACCAGCTGATCAGGTGGTGGTGCGTATATAATGCCATAATCTTTTTCATATCCCATATACATATACATACATATATATATATATATATATATATATATATATATATATATATATATATATATATATATATATATATATATATATATATATATATATATATATATATATATATATATATATATATATATATATATATATATATATATATATATATATATATATATATATATATATATATATATATATATATATATATATATATATATATATATATATATATATATATATATATATATATATATATATATATATATATATATATATATATATATATATGAATGCAATACATGAAAAGTACGTTAATAAAATCTTTCGAAATTTCATAAGACCATTTTGTCTTTGAGCAATATCATAAAGTAAAATTTTTTTTCAACTTTCATATTTTTCTGAGACCCATGAACAGATGATAAAATATTATGACACATGGAAATTCAAAAACATAGATATCTCTAATACTTCTATGAATAGAGTTATTTATGGAATTTGTGCATTTGCACGTTTCATTCGTATCGTATAGATCATGCCAAAAGAATGAAGGGATAGCCTTAACATACCTGGAATAGGAACAACTTCGTATAATATTCTTGGAGAAGATTGCACTGTACTCCTTTAGAACCGCATTATGTTGAACTATTGAAGATTTACGTTGCTACGGGCTTAACCACGTTACTTAACATATAAATTCTGATTTTTGGAGTGTTTTTTTGAGAATGATAAGTAAAAGTGTTGCTCATGTTCATGAATTAAAATGATGAAGTTATCAATCCTTGAATGTAATTTTAAATTTTCCAAGGATTTCATTGTTCTTGTGTGAATGAGAAACAGAAGTGTTGTTCATGAATTAAAAGGATAAAGTTATGTAACCTTGAATGGAATATTAAAGTTTCCAAGAATTGAAATCCTTGGAATTGGAAAGGATATTTAGTGTTGTGACACATAATCGAGGAATGACCTTAGTCATATCCTTGTAAGGTGGCTAGCTGCCACGTTGCTTTTGGGGGTGGGAATTATTATATTTTTATCCACTTATTAGTTAACCGGGTAATGTTTCGTTACCCGGTAATTAATCTATTACCCGTATAATTTAAAAATTACCATAAATTACTTAAAATATTACTCACTTTCCACATACCTTATACACCTTACTATCATGGCCATGTAGTATCTTATATGGCACTAGTCCATAAATACCGGGCATTTTAGCTTGGGCCGTATTTTACCCCAACATGTCAAACTTCGACAAAATTCATTTTCTTAGATATTACTTACCCTCTTACCTTCATGAATTTACTCATCACTTATAATCCTTATAATCCCAAATAATATTTTCCTTGAACTGATGTCAATTACCTTACGACAAATTCAACATACATTACTGCAGGGTGCAACATCTTCGTAACTTATTATTGCGAAGTGTAACATCACCGTAATGTAATATTGCTGGGTACAACACTGTTGTAACTTAATACTGCAGGATGCAACATCAACCGTAATATATTACTGTAGGATGTAACACTATCGTAATATATTACTGCAAAGGGTAACATCATCGTAATATATTACTGCAGAGCATAAGATTATCGTAGTATAATACTGTCGAATGTAATATCGACGTAATATTGCGGGGCGTAACATCATTCCCCCCCTTTGGAACATTCGTCCTCGAATGTTGACTGATGCTTTTATTATTTTCGTAACTTACAGATCTTGTGAATACTTTAATACTCTTCTTGCCATTTAAGCAATTACTCTATAAATAAATCCAAAGTCTAGGGCATTCCCCCTTAGTCCTTTTGCTCAAATCATGACCTGTGGTCGAAATCTTCCTAATCTTGCAACTTATGTTACCTCCTGTCATGCAGCCTGTATGACCCTGGGTTTAGAGGTGCACTTATGCGATTCATCTTTCCTTTTTCCTTTTATCTTTTAGTCAATCTCTAGGCCTTACTTTGTATATACAAGGCTTAATAGGATACCTCTCTAGGCCTCTATAGGTATACTAAAGTCCTTTGCTCGATACTTTGTAGAACTTGCGAATATGGCCATATCTATTTCATAGATCTGGTTACCCATTCACATGACTTTACTGTATTTACATGGGTTATACTGTACCATAATTTTTGCTTCAATCTACCTTTATTGAGGTATGCTTACCAAGTTCCCAGTTACTTTTGTTGCCTACCCTTTAGGTATAAATCTCAGTCCTTCAATGCTCCTTCATTACTGTTCGTCTTAAGAATCATGGCCTAGCCTCATGTCATACTTTGTAACTTATATCTGACCATTGTTGATTCGCCTCAATGTTGATCTATAATCCTTTACTTGAAGACTTGAAACTTTTTTACGTAATACATTACTTTTAGGGCTTACGTTGTATTGAGGAATATTTGAAGTGATTTCCATAATCATATTTCATAGTGTCTCAATATGATTCACCTTATGGGGTATCTTGATTTTGTGCCGCCAGTGAAATCTTTTTCTCCTTCTCTTCTTCTATTTTCTCTTCTTCTTTTTTTAAATCATTATTCAAACTAAGGCCCAAACGTCATCCTTTATCTGCCACAACTATCCCTTCATTTTATTACTAGGTCAGCATTTCATTCTTTCTAAATGTTATTAATCTTAGATTTCTTTGAGTTCATTCAGGCTATACTGAACTTTCAATAACTTAGAGAAACCATTATCTCTCATGTTTTCATGGACTTAATCCTGAGGAGTTATCCATTCTCGTCACCTTTTCACTTGTCTTTCCTCATTCTTACTCATGTTTTCTTAAAAAACTTTGTTGCTCTACCATACTTAAGCTTGCGACCTATAAATATCCATTTATAATACTCGAAACTTTCCTTCAACTTGCTTGCAACATAGATTTCCTTATGTTATTCTGGAACGTCGAGCAATACATCACATCGTCTCCAACTCTTCTCTACTCTCTTAACTAGATCTCTCAGTACTTAGAAACCATAGGTTGGAAGACATGCCGCTATCATTCCCGGTTATTGGATCCCCGTGCTTATAACCTTCTATCCTAAGTATGGACTATTTACAACTTTCTGCATTTGAGTATCTCATATGTTGTTCACTTTTACCTTACATAAAATCTTGTATCATATCTTTTATCTCTTTCATAACCTCCCTTCCACCTAGGTATAATTCACGTCCCTAACTTGAAGCTCTATTATAATACTCGCACCTCTAGTACATACACAATCCGGTATGATCTTCATACTGACTTCTTATGAGGCTGGTTGTATACGGTGAAATTTAGGAGACTGATTTCTCCTCGATTGAATACCTCGAACAGTGACCCCGAAAGCCTGGGATCTCGAGCTAGTCACTTCCCTCAAGATCGAGTTGTACCCCGCCAAGGATAATGTCGGCCAAAGCCCCAGCAAATGCAAGGATCCCTCGAGGAACGCACCCGGGGTCAATAAGGTCTATTTAAGTGCCTCGACATTGTCCCATGCACGCATCACAGAGCTAGCCGGTTGTCCCATCCTATTTCTTGTATCACGCAACGTATCTTGTACTAAGATTGGACTCTTCCCTTCTATAAAAGGGGAGTCGCTAATACCTTGTAAAGGCAGAGGTCCAACCATTCTACTAAAGGGCAATAATATCTTCTCCTCTCTCTTTCTCCTCTCTAACTCACTTGCCCTCACTGGTTCGAAGTCATTTAGATTTATAATCTTCTTGTCTATTCTTTGTTTACCACTTGATATTTGCTCGGAGTTACCTTAATATTCATCGCCTTTTTACCTGTTCTTCATCACATAGCTTAGTATTGGCCGTAAAGAGCCTTGTTAGATTATATCTTCAATTGTTATCCCATCCCCGACTATCCTCGATAGCTCGAAGCTCGACCCTGACATTGACCCCGAGGTCCCTCATTGACCAGACCTATATCCAGGCAGCAGGCCCTTCGATTCAATTATTATCTCGTTCTAGCTCATATTTAATCTTTAAACTTCATATTATTAGCATCAACTTATCTAACAACTAGCTCGGGAATAGATCACATATTTTTAGAATCTTATTTACAAATTTATTTGTTACTACCATTTTCACAGTAAACACTGGTACTTCTTCTAACTGGCTTCCTTGTAGAGCCATTATAGATTATGGTTGTTGTGTTATTTCTCTTGAACATCTGATATTAAGAGTGATTCTGTCATGTTCTCCAGCACAACTTCTATAATTTTTCTAGGTCCAATAATCAGACTCTTGATTTACTTAAGTGATGTAATTTTTTTTGTTTCCTCTTCCTTTTGATCAGCTCTTACGTAGGCTTAAGCTATCTTCCGATCTGTGGCTCATGGTATCAGTTATTACCTAGCCTTTCATGGGCATTATGGAATATCCATGATACAATCTTCTAATAATTCAATTCTTTTTCTATGCCCTGGGCTCAATTCTTTCTTTTAACTTATACCGGAGTCTTCTATGGCTGTATGATTGTCAACAAATATGCTACTTGGATAATACTCCAAAATCTTGAGTGTATCTGTAACGTACTAACTCGGGATCATTGATCAAATAATTCTTTCGTTCCATCTTTGCTTTCTTTCAACGTAAACTATTACTTTTCATGGTCTTTCTACTCCCTCGTTGCGTCCATACTTAGCTTATCTTAGTGCCCACACTTGCCAAAGTTTTCATACAACTCATATGATCTCGAATATTACTTTTAATTTTACTTCCCGTTCATTAGCCGCGGTAGGTGCCACTTTCCTTTGGAATGCTTACAATGTTGTTACGAATTGTTGTTACACGATCATTTCTTCTTTAGGTCGTTGTGCTAAGGTTGAAGCCTTCTTTCTTATCTCCTTAGCTAGTCTTTCGTTGTAGTACTTAGGGAGAACACTTGACTCTTGTAAAGCTATGAGCTTATTACGGACCTTTTTGATGTCCTTACTTGCATGTAATCATCTGTAGTTGCTTACCTCCATGCCCTTGTGCTTGTATGGTTGTTTCTGAACTGATATTTTGACTGTCTTCCCAGTGGCACTTTTTTATCCCTGTAACACTCATACGGTACCTTTAACTACCCCGACTATTGATTGAATATATCTCAAGTATTATAATGATATTCTCCGAGGCTAAATTCTCCATGTTGGGTTCTACAATATTTATTTTACACGAACTAATGACTCATCTGTAACCTCATGTTTAGCCATAACTGGGATCTTCCTGACCAATTACTAACTACTCGTTGGGCCATTCTCCCATCAATATTCCTCGTAATCTTTCTTGGGTTATTTACTTTGTTTTAACTTACATCTCGCATTGGCTCCGTATTTTTATTAATAATAGCTCGGGCAGGAACCTTTACTTCCTCTTCTTGACGTCGTGCTTGCACAATATTCTTGAATCATAGCGTATTTGTAAGATTTGAGTAAGTGCCATCGCATTCCTCTTTCATTTATTGCATTCTTCCATTACCATTCCATAGTCAGTAGAACCACTTAATTCTGACTTAATGCCACATCACTCCATATTCCCCTCTTTAAGGGTGTACTAAAAGCTTAAGCCACGAGGATCTACCTATAGATGTTTTACCTCTTCATCTTTGGCGTCATTTCTCAATATCAATGATCGTTACTCGCCTTGCGGCAATCCTTCTGTACCAAGGATGACAAATTCCCTTACTCGCGAGGGTGACACTTAACATAACGGGCATATACAGTCTCTTAAGCTTAACTTTTCTCACATTGCTTGCTCTAGGGAAGCGTCTCCCTGAATGACCATTCTCTGAATTCATTATGAATCTTCTTTTGTGGTCCATTCTATTACCGCCGGAACAAAATCTGAAATTACCATGATGCCGAGTACTTTTCAATCATTCAGTCCCTAATTTATATTTAGTTTATCTTGTTTACCAGTCCATACAGATTTCTATTACTCTAGGGATTAACTCTCCCCGCTGGTAGTCGCGTTGGATCACGAACTTGTTTCTCAAAATGAGGATATAACCTTATGGCCTATACTCTTTTGTTGTCTTAAGGCCCATCACTTTTCGTCACTTCCTTCATTTGACTATAGGTTCTGTAACACTCTACCGTTTTTATCCATGTATCACACCTTATTCATAATGCTTCCTTATCTCTCTTCTCATTACTCTACTAATATTTCTGCATATCCTTTTTCTTGTGAAAACTTCAATACGACATTCTTTCGCCTTTAGCTTCCCTTTGCTCCATCTAATGGATCTTTGGGTTGCTCAACATCCTCGCTCTACTAGGGATGAGAGCCACACTTAAGGTAATATTTATCCCTTCAAGGCTTATAGTGCATGTCTTTATAGTACACATATTTGGCTGCACTATTTTAGAGTGCACCGTCTAGGTGTCTCATAAAGAGATCTATTAGCACATTTGCAATATCCTTCGGAAATGTCAACTGACCAATCAATTCATCCATCATATATTCTTATACTACTTTTGTTAACCCCTATAGGGCTGGAAGGGGTGCGGCCAAATGTATATACCTCTGTTACTATTGAATATAACTCAAAAAGCTTATGTTCCTCTGCCTCAATTATAAATGTTGTTAACCTTCATTAACTGGGTACCTCGTACCCTTTTTCACCTTGCTCTTTTTACTTGCTGAAACTTGTACTTATCTTCTTAATCTCTCATTGTCCTTTACCATAAAGATGGATAGGTATTCCTGCCTTAAGGCTTCTTATCAGGAAGCTTACACCTTTCAGTACACCCATGAACTACTAAAGACCTCATATTTACTTATCGTAGGCATCATACAAAAATCCAATTCCTCTGACTCAGCTCTTCCACAACTATCTTTCTTTCCAACCTTCTTTCCGGATGTAGGCATCGTCTTATCATGAATAAAATAGATTTTCAGAATTTGAATTCTTATAAGTGAGCTCTACTACATGATCTAGAGTAAGAAGAAAGAGTGACAATCCTAAATTCCCTGTAGCCTCCTGCTTATAAATGTGGTGCACGACACACCCATAAACAAGACTCTACTAGACACGGCTTGTAGACTTTCTAGGACAGAACTGCTCTGATACCACTTTTGTCACAAACCAAACCGTTGGGCCGCGACGGGCACCCGGTACCTTACTCAACTGAGTACCAACGTAACGTATCTTTCTTAGTAAATCATCATATACACATGACATATAGGCCTAATAGGCCAACATGATCCTTTATAAACTCAAAACATAGGCCGACAAGGCCGTACAATCTTTCACGTACAAGACATATGTCTACAAGCCTCTAAGAATACATAAATGTCATAAAGGTCAGGATAGAGTCACATCATACCAAACAATACATGTCTAAATCATACTAACCAAATGAGTAACTCCGAAGCAAATGGAGCGCACCAACATATTTCGATGAGTTGATAGCCTACTTGGAGGGATCTCGACCTGTCTATCGAGACCTGTGGGCATGAAACGCAGCATCCCCAGGCAAAAGAGATGTCAGTACGAATAATGTACTGAGTATGTAAGGCACATAAATAAATACATAAGGGACATAGGAGAAATATATAGTACATGACTCAACCTGTAAGTCTGAATAACTTTGTAAATCATAAATTACATTTAGCGTCATGCATATGTGTATGAATGTCATGTCATGCATAGGTACATGTTTTATAACATCATCATCCTCTGAGGGCATCCCATCATATCGGCCACTGCGGGCAAAATCATCATCGTATACCAGCTGATCAGGTGGTGATGCGTATATAACACCATAACCTTTCCCATATCCCATATATATATATATGCGTATATAACGCCGTTTGAATCATATTTCAGCCACTGTGGGCAACATCATCATCATATACCAGTTGATCAGGTGGTGGTGTGTATATAACGCCATAACCTTTCCCATATCCCATATACATATATATATACATATATACACCTATATAATGTCATCTGGTCATGGGTCAATGCACATGAATGCAATGCATGAAAAGTACGTTAATAAAATCTTTCGAAATTTCATAAGACCATTTTGTCTTTGAGCAATATCATAAAGTAAACTTTTTTTCAACTTTCATATTTTTCTGAGACACATGAACAGATGATAAAATATTATGACACATGGAAATTCAAGAACATAGATATCTCTAATACTTCTATGAATAGAGCCATTTATGGAATTTGTGCATTTGCACGTTTCATTCGTATCGTATAGATCATGCCAAAAGAATGAAGGGATAGCCTTAACATACCTGGAATAGGAACAACTCCGTATAATATTCTTGGAGAAGATTGCACTGTACTCCTTTAGAACCGCATTACGTTGAACTGTTGAAGATTTACGTTGCTACAGGCTTAACCACGTTACTTAACATATAAATTCTAATTTTGGGAGTGTTCTTTTGAGAATGATAAGTAGAACTGTTGCTCCCATTCATGAATTAAAATGATGAAGTTATTAATGCTTGAATGGTATATTAAAGTTTTCAAGGATTTCATTGATCTTTTGTGAATGAGAAACAAAAGTGTTGTTCATGAATTAAAAGGATGAAGTTATGTAACCTTGAATGGAATATTAAAGTTTCCAAGAATTGAAATCCTTGGAATTGGAAAGGATATTTAGTGTTGTGACACATAATCAAGGAATGACCTTAGTCATATCCTTGTAAGGTGGCTAGCTGCCACGTTTCTTTTGGGGTAGGAATTATTATTTTTTTATCCACTTATTAGTTAATCGGGTAATGTTTCGTTACTCGGTAATTAATTTATTACCCATATAATTTAAAAATTACCATAAATTACTTAAAATATTACTCACTTTCCACATACATTATATACCTTACTATCATGGTCATGTAGTACCTTATATCGCACTAGTCCATAAATACCGGGTATTTTAGCTCGGGCCGTATTTTACCCCAACATGCCAAACTTCGACAAAATTCATTTTCTTCGATATTACTTACCCTCTTACCTTCACGAATTTACTCATCACTTATAATCCTTATAATCCCCAAATAATCTTTTCCTTGGACGATGTCAATTACCTTACGACAAATTTAACGTACATTACTGCAGGGTGCAACATCGTCGTAACTTATTACTGCAAAGTGTAATATCACTGTAATGTAATATTGTTGGGTACAATACCGTCATAACTTAATACTGCAGGACACAACATCAATCGTAATATATTACTGCTGGACGTAACACCATCGTAATATATTATTGTAGAGGGTAACATCATCGTCATATATTACTGCAGAGCATAACATTGTCGTAATATAATACTGCCGAACATAATATCGACGTAATATTGCGGGGCGTAACAACTGGATTGGCCATATACAGTACCAAGTAACTAAGCATGTCGAGTGATAGAGCATGATAAGTGGAAAGTGTGAGAGAGTGATATTGAGTACTCTAAGAGTGTGAGTAAATGAGTTCATCTCTGAGATACATTGCATTGACATACATGCATAGAGATGCATTTTCCGCTTGTTGTACGGTATTACGTCATTCATGACTTCTTACATATATTGACATATAGGCATAGAGATGTATTTTTCTCATGCCACTTGAAAATGAAACATTTACCCGTCGAAAGCTTTTTGGGAAAATCACAGTTTCAAACTTACTTATATTTTTTTGGCGATTTCGGTAAAAGATTTGGGTTTTTACTGATATACTTGAAAAACGGGCCTATTTTTCTGGAACTGTGAACGATCTGATCTTTGAGTTACTTCTTTTATCACTTTCATTATATTGTTATGAACTGTTGTTGGCTATTAATGTTGGACTACGACCTATGTTTCAGCTTGTCACTACTTTCAACCTAAGGTTAGGTTTGTTACTTATTGAGTACATGGGGTCCGTTATACTCATACTATACCTCTGCACCTTGCGTGCAGATGTTGGATGTTGATGTTGATGTGTTCGATGGGAGCTAGATTTGAAGATGTATCTACATTCCGGTTGTAGCTTCCTCTTGTTCATGGTAGCCTTAGAATTATAAAATATGTTTATGCACATTTCGAACAGATGATGTATTTATTTCATATCAACTTTGTAAATTCTATGTCTTAGAAGCTCATGATTTGTACTATCAGTCTTTGGGAAATGTATAAGATTCAGATATTTTCTTTTACTTATTTGCCTTATTGAATTTTATTGGAATTGGATAGCTGTTAATTGGCTTACCTAGCAAGTTGGGTTAGGTGCCATTACGACTAGTTGGATTTTGGGTCGTGACAATTATGTTCTCAAGTTGGCTATTTAAAGCCCTTCATGTTTAATAAAAAATTGAGAGGCATTTTCAATCAATACTTTTAATCTTTTTGTTGTCTCGTCTTTTAAAAAACTAACATCAGTCTTTACGTACTATTTTTTTGCTCTTGCAGTTTTGTAATGCTCTAATGCAAGCATTTACATATGAGTTGCAAATTCTCGTCAAATTGATCTACTATCATGAAACATTTTATCTGTAAAAGAATTGATCTTGATGAATTGGTTATCTGTCTTGTGTCATAAATACTCTAATATTTTTCCAGATATTGTGCTTAAATCTCATTCAGTCAAACTGTGAATAGATGGAGCTGTGACAACTGTGTATATTATCCAAATTCTTAAGTGGATTAATGCTCCTTATAGAACATATGAATTACTGTCAATTTATGATAAGGTATGCATCTTTTATTTTGATGATTTGACAAACTTTATAAAAGAACAAGATAAGGAATCTGATACAATTAGTTCCCTTGCATTCAAAGTAACTAGTGAGATGTCTGATTCAATTCTAGATGAAACCAAATAAGGAAATAGCAGAGGGAACAGATAGGGATCAGTTTCCTTGGTCGTTGTACAGTCAACTCTATAGTTGTAAAAGCTGTTGCACTGTACCGTCTGGCAGCAATGCAGCAGCGCAGCTGTAGCTTGATAAGGCCAAACTAAAAGGCACTTTATTAAACCACCCTTTATGACATCACACACACATATTATTAACGTGAGGCAAGGGAGTTCATTTTCTTAGCACTTGCAAATCAAAAGAAAATATTCTCTCAAGTGCTAGCCACTACATCTCTCAAGAACAAAGCTACTGCAACCTCAAGGACCAGATCCAAATATTGAAGATATCTTAAGTCCTTAGGTTTGTTGAGTCTTTGTTATTTTTTTCTTCACTTGTAATTCCTACTTAGCTTAGTTAGAAGCATTGTGTAGGAAACCTTTGTAAATCATAAACCATTGTGTTTGTGTCTTGGATAGAGTTGCTCGAGTTGGAAGTATTTGTAATAAATGTATTACAATGTGGCTTGTAATATGTGTGTTTCAAGTTAGTGAGGGATATGAAAGTCTTTGTAATAGAGTTATTACAAAGTGGCTTGTAATAGAGTATTACAAGTTAGTGAGCGATTAAGAGGTTAATTCCTAGGTTGCATAGGTTGTAACCTGAAGTTTGCTCGGTTAGTGGAGTTAAAATCCTACTAGGGTAGGTTGTGGTTTTTAATCCCTTGAGAAAGAAGTTTTCCACCTAAATATTGTGTGTTCTTTATTTACTGCCGATTTACAGTGGAAACAGATAGAAAACCTGGTTCCCTACACTATTTAGTTTTATAGTTTGTTGCTTACTATGGAAACTAATAGAGAACCTGGTTCTCTATATAGTTTGGTGGACCCTTAAATTCGATCAATTGGTATCAGAGCATGTTCTTTTTAAAAGGTTAACACCTAGAAAAGATCTTCATGGCTTCTCCACTAAACTTCGAGGAAGGACAATCAACATACAGACCATCAAGATTCAACGACCAATACTATGGTTGGTGGAAAACAAGAATGTATCACTTCATAATGGCTGAGGACTCCGAGCTTTGGGATATGATTTGTTATGGTCCCTTTGTCCCTATGAGGGCTGTTGGAGAGGGAACAAGTAATGTTCCAAAAATAATAAAAGAATACAATGGTGCTGACTGAAAAGCTATTAAGAAGTACTTCAAGGTGAAGAAGATTCTTGTGTGTGGTATTAGACCAGACAAGTATAATCGTATCTCGGCTTGTGAATCTGCCAACGAAATTTGGGAAACTCTTCAAATGGATCATGAGGGAACTATTCAGGTAAAGCAGTCCAAAATATATGCTTAAAACTGAGTATGAACTCTCTAAAATGGAAGAGCGTGAGTCCATTCAAGAGATGCATACCCATTTCACCTCCATAATCAATGAGCTTTATTCTCTTGGTGAAACCATTCCAACCAACAAGCTAGTCTGGAAGATACTCAGTTAAAGACCTGCAGAAGCTAACTATTGACGAGCTTATTGGAAATCTCAAAGCATATGAGATGAAAAGAAATAAGGATCTTGAAAGAAGAGAGCCCAATGAGGAGAGGAACCTGGTTCTCAAAGCTGCCCACACTGATTCAAGTAGTGATGAATCTAAAATGATGTATCTCACTCGAAGATTTCAAAAAATGGTTCGTAAAAATGGTGGGATCCCAAAGAAAGGAAGTTCCAACAGGAATTTCAAAAGAAATGATTACTTTTAGAAGTGTGAAAAGCCTGGACACTTCATTAAAGATCGCCCTCTTCATAAGCAGGATCATTACAAAACCAACACTGCTAAGGCAGCTAAGAGGAACCAGGTCCCTGTCAGGAAATTTAAAAGAAGAGATGTTACTGCCAACATGGCGAAGCAAACTTTGGCTGACTGGAGAGATTCCTCCAGCAAATCTGAAGGTGAGGATGACCAAGGAGATGCATCTATGATGGTTGCTAATAATTCAAAATATGAGTCAATCTTTGCACTCATGGCTAAATCTGATGATGACAAGGACAAGGAGGAAGATGAGGTAAATTTTCTTAATGTTCAAAGAAATTTAAAAACTTACTCTAAGAAAAAATTGATGTCCTTAGCAAATGTGTTGATTGATGCCTATCATAGCCTCATTAATGAGAAAAATGCTTTAATATAAGAAATTGGTGACATAGAACAACAAAGGGATGACATGGTAATTTCTATTGTAAACTTGAAGGAACAAGTAGAAGAAGTAACTACAGAAAATAACTTGTTGTAAAAACAAACAAAAAATTGGATGGACAACACTAAGGGTTAAAAAGTGGCTAGTAAGTCTCAACTTGAGCTTAAGAGTGAGCTTAAGAAAGTTAAAACAAGTCTTGTTGCTGAGCTTGAAAAGAATAGACAACTTTAGGAGGATTTGAAAAGGTTTAAAATGATCTTGATAAGTCACTTAAATATACTTGATCCTCTGATGTAATAACGTCTATGTACAAGAGTAATGGTGGAAACAAGCAAGGAATCAGGTTCCAAAAGGTTAAAACCTCCTATAATCCCCATAGCAAGTATGTAACTATGGTTGATAATTGGTTGTGTACTCACTATGGTCAAACAGATCATTACAAAGACTCTTGTAAAACTAAAATTTAGTCTTTGCAAAAAAACAAAGTTTTTGTTGAAAAGCGGCCTACTGATGAGGAACATGGTTCCCTGAAAAGAATATATGTGTTGCATGCATGAGCAAAAAGAAGTTTGATCCGCCTGTTCAATCATTATAAGGGACCCAAGTTGGTTTGGGTTCCTAAGTCTAATCATTGATTTAGCGTGCAGGCTGAAGTGAGAAGTAACAGTAAAAAATGGTGCATGGATAGTGGCTGCTCTGAGTATAAAATTAGAAGAATGAATGATTTCCTCTCACTCTAGGCCTTCCAAGGTGGGAGTGTGTCCTTTGGAAATGACAAGAAGGCTATATTCTTGGTGTTGGCAAAATTGACAAAACACTCTCTCATGCAACTAAAAATGTGTACTATGTGAATGGCTTGAAATATAGCTTGTTGAGTGTGTCTCAAATCTGTGATAAAGAAAAAATGAAGTAAAGTTGTTATCCAAATCTTGCACTTTCACCAATCTTAAAACTGGTGAAATGGTATTGATAGCCAAGAGATTCAAGAATATCTATGTTCCAGACCTTGATTCACTAAATGGTAGTGATTTAACATGCTTAAATATCATTGATAATGATGTAGAGTTATGGCACAGACGACTGGGGCATGCGAATTTTTATTTGCTGAAAAAGTCGGTTATGGAGGGCCTGGTTCATGGGCGAAGCATTCAACACTGCTTGCTACTTAATTAACAAATGCATGATCAGGTCCCTTCTTAAGAAGTCTCTATGAACTGCTCAATGGGAGAAAACCAACGATGACTTACCCGAGAGCCTTTGGATACAAAATGTTTTGTTCTTAACAATGGTGGAAAATGGTCACATAACAAAGAAGATGAAGATGGAGAATTTACAAATGCTCCTGATAAAGCTATAGATATTCCAAACTTCGACAAAAATCGTTTTCCTCGATATTACTTACCCTCTTACCTTCACGAATTTACTCATCACTTATAATCCTTATAATCCCCAAATAATCTTTTCCTTGGACGATGTCAATTACCTTATGACAAATTCAACGTACATTACTGCAGGGTGCAACATCGTCGTAACTTATTACTGCCCCTTGCGTGCAGATGTTGGCTATTGATGTTGATGTGTTAGAAGCTCATGATTTGTACTATCAGTCCTTGGGAAATGTATAAGATTCAGATATTTTCTTTTACTTATTTGCCTTATTGAATTTCATTGGAATTGGATAGCTGTTGTGAGCACGTCATTTTTGATTCACGAAGGCTATTCCAAAAGAAATCAAAAAATAAAACAAATTTCCGTGTTGTACAATTTTTAGAATTCGCGTGGCATTTTTGGATAATTATTTATGTTTTTGTCTGTGAACGCCTATCCTGTTTTAATTAATCCAAAAATACCAAAATACATGTTGCATGCATATTTAGGATTTAATTGTGCATTTTTGAATTAATTAAACCACATCCTATTTTAAAGAATGAAAATCACAAAAATATGAATTTTGGTAGCTTTGTCATTTTTTTTAATTGTGTGATTTATTTTAATCAATATTTGATCTTGTGTGTTAATTATTGCTAAGGGTTAATTAATATCTTTTTAAAAATAATCTTGGTTTTACAATTTAATTTAGAAATTTTTGGTTTTTAGGAATTAAAAAAAATGAAAGGAAAAAAGAAAAGAGTGAAAATCGGATTGGGCTATTATTTTTGGACCAAAAAATCAGGCCCAAATCACCCATTTACCAGGTCCAGTTGGCCTGGCCTGAGACGTCTTAAAACGACGTCGTTTGGTCACTCCAAATCAAGGCCGTTGGATTAAATTGATCCAACACCTGAGATTCAATCTCCCTTACCCGTTCCCAAACTCGACCCATTCCCCGGTTCAAATCGACCCCCTACTTAAACCAAACGACGTCGTATTGGTTAATCTCCTTGATCCTGGCCATTGATCTTAATTGATCTAACGGCCGGGATTAAATTCCCCACATGGTATATATTCCTAAATCCTACCCCGCCCCCTAAACCAAACCCCCCCTCCCGCTCACCTCTTCGTCTCTGAGCTTCAGAGATCAAACAGATCCTCCGCCTTCAACCACCGTGCTCCGCCCACCGAAAATCGCCTCATGGCGGTTCCGGTGGTCCAAACGACCCCATCTTTTCACCACTGATTCCCCTCGACCTCCCCATTCTGAATCCCTAACTCTTATCCCTTGAATCCCACCCGTATGCTTTGAATATTAGATCAAAAATCAGGCCGGAACCCTATCTCGTCCAATAGCCTCCAATTTCACACCACAACTTCCCCAAGACTTCCTCGTTCCAGTCTCACGCTCATTTTTCTTCGAATCACCCCCGAACTCCTCGAATCTTAGATCAAAGAAATTGACCCAAACCCTAATCCATTCAAATGCCACCAAACGCACACCCTGTGATCTCTTGGACCCCCTCACCATGAATCCCTTATCGACTCTTTTCAAATCATCGTGGGGTAGCTCGGATTCCATGTCGAAGTTAGGCAGGCCAGGTTCCATGAATTTTGAGCCAGAGACTGACTTTAGCCATGTTGTTTTCCTTCGAAAACACATGGTTAAAGTCCGTCTCGGCTTGAAAATGGGAAGAGCCTTGAATTTTTTTATCGAGTTGTGATTTGGGTAAGTCTTTTACGTCCAGTTTTGATTGTTCACTCTTGCAGTTCCGTTTGTTTACTCTATCCCTTCCTCTTCTTTAAATTGGCATGAATTTCCCGTTTGAATTATGGTCAGTAGTCTAAAGTCCAAACTTGGGCCAGTTTGCGAGTTGAATTTGTCAAAGAACTGGTTTAATTTGTGTCTGTTTAGTTTGGTCAAGTTCAGGCTACCAATTATGTTGTCGTTGTGATCCCTTAATCAGTGATGTTAGCCTGTACAATAGACCTAATGCTTAGGAAATGGTTCGTGATTGTTTGATCCTAGACTTGTGCTATTAATCAGGTTTCGTTTCATGACACTTGCTTTGCCTCATCTCTAATAGCAGTCTCATGTTGATAGTAGTTAGGTTTAGCCAAATTGTTGTGAATTAAAACTTATTCTATAGTGTGTGATTCCCTTTGTTTGCAATTCATGTTGTTGATTACCTACCTAGTTGGTCATCATGAGGTCTACTAGTCTTTCCAATCTGAAGTTTTGTAATCTGTCCAGTTGAGTTAGGAGTCAGTTGTTAGGATTTTGATAGTTTGAACTGGTTATAGCTGAAGGGTTTGATACAGAGTGAAAGGGATTGGGTAGGACAGTAATTTCAAGGGCTTTAGAAGGGTAATTTGGGAATTGAAAAGTTTAAAAATGGCTAGTTTAAGTGTTCTGTCCAGTAATTACTAATTAACATTAAACTAATGCATTTGTTTAGTGCTAATGAGGAACAAGACATAATGGTAGGGGAGGGTTTAAAGGAAATGGATTAAGAAATAGGTGTCCATACCCATTTGAATTTAAATAAAGAAAAGACAAGGGTAGTGGGGAACAAGTGAATTAAAAAGAGAACAAAACATGTAGTAGTGGTTGAGGAATATCATGGGCAGAAATACTTTCTTAATTAACTTAATGCTCCTAAGAGCTGGAAGGTGAATAAGGTTTGGCTATAAATGAAAGGAGCTTTACACAGTGTAGAGGATCCTTTTTAGTCTGGACTGGCTTTTTATTTGGGCAGACCTTAAGGCATAAAAGGAAATAGATATTGAGGAGAACATTGGGAGAGATTTTTAGACGAGGAGTAAGAGTTTAGAGTCAAAAACACATAGAAAGAGTCCAAATTGAGGGAGTTTCCTAGAGATTAAGGATTTCAGTTTTAAAGAGTTTGAGAGTTTTGAAGGCTTAAAATCAGTTTTTTAGAGAGATGTAGATTTTTGAAGGCATTCAGTTTTGGAGAGAGTTCTTATACAGTTTTGAGGGGGTGTGAAAACATTGAGAAAAGAGAATACTGTTTCATTGATCCTTCTCATTTTCTTTTTCAATTTAGAACTAGAATTCAGTCCCTTAATCTATTTGCTTCGAGTCTGTAGGTTCGAGTTAGTGGATAGATTAGCTGACTGCTTATACTTCAGTCCCTGATTCATTCTTGGGTTTTGGCATTGTTTGAGGTTGTTCTATCAACTCTGTTTGGTTTTCAAAATTTTCTGGGCTTCGAACTTGGGTTGACTTGCTGCTGTTGAGTTGTTGTTAATTGCTGGACTTGTTACCCGTTGCTGACCTCCTTCTCTTCTCATTGTATTGCCATTTCCAGGTACACAGCTGTAACCCTGGTTATTTGTAAGCTGAAAACATGAAGCATGAATATACATGAAGATTTGAAGCTTTAAGTATGATTTAGCTTTTCTACTGATTTGTATATTAGGATATCTCACTCACTAATATCATGTAAATGCCTGCCGGATGTATAACTGGACAGTTCTTGTAATGATTTAATTTGTGAACTTTCGAATGAACTTTATATCTGCTCTTGGTCAAAGGGGGAGTGTTGTAGTCAATAATATTTGGTTTGTTTTATCTTGATTAGTAGGTAGTGTATTTCGAATGCATGTCCGTTAGAATCCGGCCTAATTGACTATTTAATTAATATAGAAATCTAATTTTAATATCAATGGCTTGAGTTTAGGATTAGGAATAGACATCTAAATTACCTCTTTCTAATTATTGCTCTTCTAAAACCTGTAGTAATATACTTAATTAGATATAATCACTTCACATTTCTGCGTGGCAAATTGTTGAATATGTGTAGAATAACTTAAGTAAGTTTCATTAAGTGTTTAGTTCGTTTAAAATTGGAAGAGTGATGTGTTTTGTCGAAAAGAGATCGATAGCCCGTATTTAGGCGGATTGGGCCTCAGCACTTGAATAAGATGGCACAGGTCCTGTTTTTAACACTACATTCGTTTGGACCTGGGCCCAGGTTGGTGAATAGCCATGCCCGTCTACGTACTTAGGTTCTGATTTTAAATGGGTGGTGTTCATGACCCAATTATAATAGCTCTTAAACCATATAATTAACTAGGATTCCTCCTTTTATTTTAGAAACGAACTAAGTAGAACACTATAGATTACTTTAGGTTTGCCCTTTAAAGATAGTAAAATGATATGAGCCTAGCTGAATAAATACATAAATGGAGGGGCCCTCGTTAAATGTATATATTAAATACTTAGATTCCGGGACGGGCCGTTTAACGAATTTCACGGCCTCGTCCAAAATAACAACGTGTTAGTCTCTTTAGGCGCGTATCTTAATAACATCACCTCCCTAAATTCGGGTGCGCATTTATGTGACCCAAATCCAAATCCCAGCGAAATTAAAATGTGTCCAAAAATCACGGGTGCATTGATGTGACGTGGTTCAAGACGTGTTTTAATGACGTTGCAATTCTCTTTAAAATAATAATTAAAATGAATAAAAGCGATAAAGAGTTAAAATTTGCACATAGGTTCAACATGTATTAGAATCAGATATTTAAGCCAAATATAACAGTTGAGCAACCGTGCTAGAACCACGGAACTCGGGAGTGCCTAACACCTTCTCCCAGGTTAACAGAATTCCTTACTCAGATTTCTGGTTCGCGGACTGTAATACAGAGCCAATCTTTTCCTCGATTCGTGATTCAACCGGTGACTTGGGACACCATAAATCTTCCAAGTGGCGACTCTAAATCTTTAATAATAAATCTCGTTTCGATCGTCCTTTAATTAGAAAAACTCCCTATGTGCCCCTTTGCGGTGGCACGGTGAAAAAGGAGGTGTGACAACTCTGGCAACTCTGCTGGGGAGATAACCCAGAATCTCTGGTTCAGGGTTCAAGAATTTGAGCTTGGAATAATTGTTATAATTGGCTTTGTTTATTATCTGATTTTTACATGTTTGGGCCTAATATGCTAAATGCTGCTTTTACCGCTTTGATATTATCTGAATTGTATATAAACTGTGCAGAAACCCTTCTCTTCTTACCTCCGGGGATGTGCTTGCTGGTTGAGACTCCCTATTCTGTTAGTGTCATACCTTTGAATAAGAAAGACATCGGACAAGTTACAAAGCCGGACGATCTCGCGGGTCCCTGGTACGTAGCCCCCTCCTCGACTCGAGTTGTCCGCTCGGGTACACAGTCTAGAACAAATACCTAGGTTACGAACCTAGAATAACTCAGCTTCATGCCGGATCCCTAGTAGGAACATTTGTTTGCATCATGTGCATTTGACTTTGGAGGCTCAACACAGGGGTTGGGTATGTCTAGGACAGGTGTACCAAAACGACAAAAGACCATCCTGATACATCCAACTTGCTACTTGTGCATTTGTTTGCTTCGAACTTGCATGCTGACCGGCTTTTGAATACTTTGAGGAAAGAGAGATAGAGGTAGTTAATCGCCTGTTTTGGAAAAATCAATGTCCAAATAGCGTCGAAAATCTGTCGGATTTTTGAGAAAATGAAAAAAAAGGTTTTGTTTATGAAAAATGGTTTTATTTGCCATTGAAAGAGTCTTGTTTTCAAAAAAAGTTTGTTTTATCTGCCCGAACTACGCCAGTTTGATTCTCACTGGATGTGAGATACGTAGGCAACCCCCATCGGGTCCAACCTCCCCTTTTACAAAAATAGCCAAAAATGTCAAATTTTAATTATCAACATAAATAAGCCGGGTGATGCCGTTTTTGACAAGAATAGCCGAATGTTCCCGAAAGGGACACCGGAAGGCTGACTTTGCATAAACGGCCACTTTTAGTCATTTTTGGATTTTTGACCGGTTGACTCACCCGGCTTTAAAATGTTCATTCCCGAAGTGCTGAAAAACCGTGTGCGGAACCGGATCTTCCTTTTAATCTGTGAAAAATTAAAAATAGTCAATTTGTTGAGTCAAATAAATTTTATTTCTTAATCACCTTAATGAATGTGCAGGATGAGCACGATGCAAAATGAACATTTTTCAATAATGACTAAAATCCCTTTCAAGTTGCGGCTATGGTGGGATGATTTAGGTGGTGAAGGGCAAGATGAGGTCAAGAAATATCTAAAAGGTCTTACGGGTTTATTGGAAATCCAGCCTCGGGGGATATCATAAGAGCTTTGGTCACCTGCTGGGACCCGGCACACAATGTCTTCCACTTCTCCGATTTTGAACTCACCCCGACTTTGGAGGAAATAGCCGGGTACATCGGAAATGCTGAAGTTCCGTTGAGGCAAAAATACATGGTTTCTCCAAGAGCTGTCACTGTGCATCGGTTCTTAGATTCGTTAAAGATACCCAAGACGGTCCACAACCCATATTTGGCCGCAGTTTTTTGTAATCCACGCTTCATATACGACAGATACAGTCATGTCGGAGGATTCAATAACCCGGGTAACAAGTTATGCAGCAAAAGTAACCGTCAGAAGTGGGACGAGCATAGACAAGTGGATTTTATGATAGCCTTTTTGGGCCTTTTGGTATTTCCAAGGAAAAACGGTAACATTGATCTGAAAATAGCCGGGGTCGTCAGTACCTTGCTCACTCAAGATAAAAGCACTCTTGTGCCTATGATAGTATCTGATATCTTCTGAGCTCTCACAGCCTGCAAAGCCAGAGGTAACTTTTTCGAGGGGTGTAACTTGTTGCTACAAATATGGATGACTGAGCATCTCTGCCACCGTTCCCAGCTCTTGAGTTATGGTTCCTCGAAGAAAACTTGCATAGAAGAGTTCTACACAAGAATCAAGGGGGTCAGTCTACCTGAGGGAGTTACGACGTGGACATCATTCTTTCGGACCCTCACCACCAGCCAAATACAGTGGACACTAGGATGGTTTCCCATTGACGAGGTCATCCATATGTCGGCAGCTAGGACCCACTTTCTATTGATGGGGCTCAAGAGTATTCAGCCTTACGCGCCATATCGGGTTTTGAGACAACTCGGGAGATGCCAAACAGTGCCATAGAAGGAAGATCTTAGTGCTCAAGTAATTGAGATTAGCCTTGACAGACAGTTCCCTGAAGCAAGAGTCTGTCAGATCTGGAGTGAATTCCAATATTTAAAAGCAGATGCTTGCATGCAGGATCAGGCCAAAGGCAAAGTGGCGCCAGGATACCTTGCTTGGTACATGAGAGAACTTGAGCATGAAAGTCCGGCTAAAAGACCCCATCTTTAGGAATTCATCAAGGCGTCGCAAGAACAGTAGGATTGGTTGGCTAAAGAGCACGAGTACAGGGTTACAATAGGCAAGTTGGAGAAGCAAGTTATAGATTTGAAATTTGAGAAAGATTTGCATATCGCTGCAGATGAGGGAGAAAAGAGAAAACTAGCTCACGAAAACGAGGTCCTCAAAGCTCAAATACAGGAAATGAAAATAGCTACCAGAAACCCAAAGAGAAGTCGGGCTGATGAAAGGCTCATAAACGGTTTGAAGAAGAAAGTCCTCGATTATCAAGAAGACCTGGAAAAATCTAAAGCTGGTCTAGTGAGAATCCAGGTGAAATGGATAAAGAAGGCAGAAGAGCGAGCACAGTCTATGCAACAAATGAAGAGGGACCACGAAAGGAGCATCACTATATTGAGAGAAACAACATCCACTCTCAAAGAGCGGATCTTCAGACAAGCCCGAGATGCCAGAGCAGATAGGAAGCGCTACTATGATCTAATGGCCCGAATAGAGAAATAGATGAATGAGTTTCAGGATCAACTCCTTTACAACGCTCAAATGCTGGGGACGTGGAATCAACAAATAGAGCGATTGCTTATGGAAAGGGACAGAATCAAGGGACAGAATCAAGGGAAGAATCGACGATATCGGGCACTACATCACTATAAAGTGCCTAGCTTGTGAGGATATGTCCCGTACCACCTTCTTTGCTTCAATAATGATTTATGTCCACCAGGTCATGGAACATTTGAAAGATCTGCAAAGGGGTCTTGCACCAAAGTCCGCGGCGAGGCCGAACGACGCCCCGCGGGTGCCAAAATTCAAAACTCTGAAACATTCATAGTTTGAGTCTGTATTTTCCTTGTCTTCAGAGTCTGTTGTCCGTCGGAGTTTGTATTTCCCTTTTTGGCATAAAGTCTGTAGTCTGTATCAAGTCTGTCAATTTCCTTTCAAAAATGTTTTGCCTTGTAATAAAACGTTTTGCTAGTAAAGGTTGAAAAATCCAAAAATGGTGCCTTTATTCTCCGCACTAGTGGCTGAACTATGCCCGGTCTGATTCATGTGAGGACATGATACGTAGGCAATCCACATAAGATTCGACCACCACTAAAAAGAAAAAGAGAAAAGGCAAAGGGAATAAAAGAAAGGAAAAGAAAGAAATAAAAAGAGAGATAAAGAAAGTTTCAGAAACACTTAAACGAGGCACAAACAAAGTAAGCTGTAATGACGCATGCGGTCAAAGCAAAGACATGTTAGAAATGGTTAAACTGTCTAGGAACATTGCATCCCCCAACGTGAAATTGCAATATGTGTTAAACTCTAATGCTAACAAGTTTGTTGTTTATCCAGAGATTTCGAACCAGTTAGTTTTTTAGATTGTTCTGGCAGATTACCATTACCAAACAAGATCCAAAGGGCCCGTACTAAAAAGCATGACTAGTTCAGACCAAAGTGTCGAGGATGAAAGGACGGAGAATCAAATGCTGAAGAAGGAAATGGATAAGATGAGACAGGAGATGAAAGAAATGCAGCTGGCCTTAGCTAGGGTACAAAAAGTGCCTGGCCCTCCCGTTACTCCTACTCTCCCACCAGGACACACGCCAGAATACCCTCCCCCCGGCCCTTCGACAAGCTTCCCCAGTCACCAATACTATTAGGGAAGAAATGCCTATGATCCCCAAGCTTCACAACCCAATCAGAACCCTCTTCCACCAAATGTTCCTGTTTTCGTGGCACCCCCACCAGCCACGCTGTAAAGATCATCCAGCGAGCTGTTGTTTCAGGCTCACGATAACTAATATTACCCACCTGAACCAACCTTCAAAGCACCCGAGCCTCATACTTATAATACTCACTTCGAGATCCCGGTAGAGACTGAAAAGATTACTAAGAGCCTAAAGCAAGATGAAGTGCTTCGAAAGGTTAAAAGCCTGGATTAATCCTTCAGAAATCTCCATGGGTTAGGCAACCAAGTAAGTGTGGCCTACAAATATCTGTGCCCATTCCCCGACATTCAATTGCCGGCAGGGTTCAAGATGCCAAAGTTTGATCTATACGAGGGGCACGGTGATCCAATGGCACATCTGCAAGGTTTTTGCAGTAAGATGAGAGGGGTCGGGGGAAAAGACGAGCTGTTGATAGCTTATTTTGGTCAAAGTCTAAGCGGGTCTGCACTAAAATGGTACACAGGACAGGATCCTAGCAGGTGGTACACCTGAGATGATCTAGCACAAGCCTTTGCAGGCCACTTTGAGTACAACCTTGAGATTGTCCTTGACCGTCTCACATTGCTAAAACTTGAGAAGAAGCCCGGGGAAAGCTTCCGAGAATTTGGGTTCCGTTGGAGAGAGCAGGCGGCAAGAGTTGATCCTCCGATGAGAGAGGGGGAAATGGTGGACTACTTTCTGCAAACTCTGGAGCCAACTTACTTCGGTTACCTGGTGACGTCAGTTGGCAAATCTTTCAACGATGTAGTAAAAATGGGCGTTATGATTGAAGAGGGACTTAAGTCTAACAAAATCCTGAGCTATTCGGCGATTAAAGCAACCACTCAGGCCATTCAGAGCGGCACGGGAGGTGCGCTCGGAAAGAAGAAAAGGGTAAGATGTCGCAACAGTTGAGGCAGGTACTTGGTCCATATCCAGAGGCCCCCCCCCCTCACTACCAACCTAGACCCCATCACTCAAATTACCCACACATTCCATACGGCCCTCCACAGCCCTACTACCCACCACAAGAGCTACATTTCTCTGTCCATCACGCCCAAACTTACACCCAGCCTCTGGCTCGCCCGCAATGGCATGCGCTGGCTCCCCAGAATACATATCCACCTCCACAAAACACATATTCACCTCCCCAAAACACATATCCACCACCAAGGGCCTACAGGAATCCTTCGGGACCAGGTTTTCGTGGGAATCAGACTTTCAGGAATGAAAGGGAACATTCACTCCACTGGGAGAAACTTATACTACTTTGTTCCACAAATTGAGGCAGTTAGGCCTATTGAGTCCTATGGAGCCCAAATTGCCAAATCCCCTTCCCAAAAATCTGGACCACTCGGTAAGCTGTGAATATTGTTCGGGGGCTCCCGGGCTTGATACTAAGAAGTGTTGGAAGTTGAAGACTGTCGTACAAGATCTTATTGACACAAATAAGATCGAGGTCCAGGAGCCAGAGGCACCTAACACCATGAAGATCACATGATCGAGCTAGTGCACGAAGGAGGGAAGCTCAAGAAGCCCTCACAAACAGTAATGATGATCCGTGCCAGTCCGAAAGAAAAGTTGATCAGTGAAAAAATGGTAGTACAGTCAGAAAGGGAAGAAGGCAAGCCAGTGGTGGTGATGGGGAAGAGTTCATCTGATGTTTCCAAGAATCCAGAGCCTGTCAAAGTAACAGTGCAAGGGATATCAAGCAAGCAAGTAGCCGTGAAGGGGGCATGCATAGGACCAGTTGTTATCAGGCCAGTAATGCAGTTGCCGATAATCAGCGAGAAAGCTGTGCCATGGAGCTACAGTCAAGTAATGGTAATGCATAAGGGGAAGGAAATTATGGAGGAAATATGTGAGGCACAGGGGTTAACTCGTTTGGGAAGGTGTTTTGCTCCCGCAGAGTTAAGAAGGGTCAATCCAGTAGCAACAAAGAATCCAGTTACCGAGGAAGAGGCGGAAGAATTTTTAAAGAAAATGAAGGCGCAAGATTACTCCATTGTGGAGCAGTTGAGGAATACCCTGGCCCAGATCTTATTGTTATCGTTGTTGATCCATTCAGATGAGCATCGGTAGGTATTGATGAAAATTCTGAACGAAGCCCATGTTTTGGATAAGATCTCTGTGAATCATCTAGATAAAATAGCAAACAAGATTTTTGAGGTCAACATGGTCACTTTTTCAGACGACGAGTTGCCCGTGGAAGGTACAGAACATAATAGAGCCCTTTATTTAACCGTGAAGTGCGAATACTCGGTAGTCATTCGAATACTGATTGATAATGGGTCCAGTGCCAATATTTGTCCTTTGACCACATTGGACAAACTAAAGGTCGATGGTGACAGGATTCACAAGAACAGCATCTATGTTCGAGGGTTTGATGGTGGTGGTACAGACACAGTGGGTGACATCATACTTGAATTAACAATTGGTCCAGTCGAGTTCACCATGGAGTTTCAAGTGTTAGACATGGCAGTATCATATAATCTTCTGTTGGGGAGACCCTGGATCCACGCCGCCAAAGCAGTGCCTTCTACATTACATCAGATGGTCAAATTCGAGTGGGATAGGCAAGAGATTATAGTACATGGGGAAGACAATGAAAGCGCCGTAAGTGATGCCATCATACCCTTCATAGAAACTGATGATGATAAGGGACTGTGGGTCTACCAGGTTTTTGATATGGTTTTAGTGGACAAATTTCCCGAAGGTGAAAGCATCCCACTTCCCAAAATAGCAGCTGCAACTGTCATGGTAGCCTCGGAAATGTTGAAGAACGGGTTTGTGCCAGGTAAAGGTTTGGGGGCTGATCTTCAGGGTATTGTTCAGTCGGTTTCTTTGCCCAAAAATCTGGATACCTTTGAGTTGGGGTTCAAGCCTACAACAGTGGTTGTGATACGGGCCCGCAAGTTGAAGAAAAGAGTCTGAGTCCTTCCCAAGCCAATCCCGCGCCTATCCAGATCATTTGTCAGAGCAGGTATCAGAAAGTTGTCGGTCCCGAAAGTTCTCGGACCACTTATTGGGACAGATGGAGATTTGAATGAGGGATTTGAAAGGTTGTTCGCCGATGTCAACATGATAGAAGTTGGAGAAGGGTCCAGTAGGTTAGATGTACAATTTGTGGGGCCTAGGGCAAATATCAACAATTGGATGGCTACTCCCCTTCCTACCCGGAGGGAGTCTTGGTAGTGGGATCTGATTTTCTTTCTTGTCTTTTTGGATTATTTCAGGGTTGTAATCCAGTTTTGTTTTGTATTTAGCAAAGTGTGAAACTCTGTTATCCTGTATTTTAATAAAATGAAAGCTTCTTTTTCTTCTTATTTTGTTCTAATTTTGTTTTCTTCTTTTCTCTTTCTGAACAGTTCTCTTTATATTGGTTCTAATGACATGGCATGCACAACGGATCTTCAACCCAGTCTAAAAAATCAATATGATTTCGAACTAATTGTACAAGAGGTCGATTATGATGATGAATTGGAATACGGTGAGGATGAAGCCTTCGAAGAGATAAATAGAGAGTTAAGTCAGTTTGAAGAGAAATCCAAGCCCAACTTAAATGACACAGAAGTCATCAATTTAGGAGATGCGGATGATATCAGGGAAACTAAAATAAGCATCCACCTTGCACCGAATATCAGGGAAGAACTAATCAAAACACTTATTGAGTTCAAAGACATTTTTGCATGGTCGTATGATGACATGCCGGGGTTTAGCACGGATTTAGTAGTTCACAAATTGCCCATTAACCCGGTATGCCCTACCGTCAAACAGAAATTGAGGAAGTTCAAAACAGACATGAGTGTGAAGATTAAAGAGGAAGTAACCAAGTAACTGCAAGCAAAGGTTATTCGGGTCACTCGATATCCTGATTGGTTGGCTAATGTGGTTCCAGTGCCGAAGAAAGATGGGAAGATCAAGGTGTGTGTCGATTACCACAATCTGAACAGTGCAAACCCAAAGGATAACTTTTCATTACCCAACATCCATATCTTGATTGATAATTGTGCCGGACGTGAGATCGGGTCTTTTGTGGATTGCTATGCTGGGTATCATCAGATTCTGATGGATGAAGAGGATGCGGAAAAGACGGCTTTCATTACGCCGTGGGGGACTTATTTCTACCGGGTAATGCCATTTGGTTTGAAGAATGCTAGGGCAACGTACATGAGAGCAATGACTACTGTGTTTCATGACATGATACACAAAGAGATTGAGGTATACGTGGACGATGTGATCATAAAATCCAAGAATCAGGAAGACCACATAGCAGACATAAGGAAATTTTTCCAAAGATTTCGAAGGTACGATATTAAGCTCAATCTGGCCAAATGTGCATTTGGTGTTCCATCTGGGAAGCTATTGGGATTCATCATCAATCGGCGAGGCATTGAGTTGGACCCATCAAAGATCAAATCCATCCAAGATTTTCCACTGCCGAAGAACAAGACAGAAGTAATGAGTCTGTTGGGAAGGTTGAATTATATCAGCAGGTTTATTGCTCAACTCACAGCAACTTGTGAACCCATTTTTTGGCTACTGAAGAAAGATGTTGCGGTAGAATGGATGGCGGAATGTCAGGAAGCATTTGACCAAATCAAAGGATATTTATCAAATCCACCTGTGTTGGTTCCACCTGAGCCAGGAAGACCGTTAATTCTTTATCTAACGGTTCTGAAGAATTCGTTTGGATGCGTACTGGGGAAACACGATATTACAGGAAGGAAGGAGCAAGCCATCTATTATCTTAGCAAGAAGTTTACAGGCTATAAGGTTAAGTACACTCAACTCGAGAAGACATGTTGTGCCCTAACTTGGGTGGCCCAGAAATTGAAGCATTATCTGTCATCATATACTACTTATCTCATTTCACGCTTGGATCCACTGAAGTATATTTTCCAAAAGACTATGCCCACACGGAGGTTAGCGAAATGGAAAATATTACTCACAGAGTTCGACATCGTCTAAATGACGAGGACGGCCATGAAAGCCCAAGCATTGGCTGATCACTTGGCTGAGAATTCTATTGATGAAGAATACGAGCCATTGAGGACGAATTTTCCTGATGAAGAAGTGATGCATATAGATGAGTTGGAATTATCTGAGGAAGCAGGTTGGAAGCTCTTCTTTGATGGAGCCGCAAATGCGAAAGGAGTTGGAATAGGAGCGGTACTTATTTCTGAAACAGGACATCATTATCCTGTTACGGCACAGCTACATTTCTATTGTACTAATAACATGGCTGAATATGAGGCATGCATTTTGGGCTTACGGTTAGCTGCAGACATGGATGTCCAGGACGTCTTGGTCTTGGGAGACTCGGACCTCCTGGTGCATCAAATTAAGGGTGAATGGGAAATAAGGGATTTGAACCTCATACCATATCGACAATGTTTGCACGATCTGAGCAAGCGATTTCGATCAGTGAAGTTCAGACACATCCCAAGAGTTCATAATGAGATTGTCGATGCATTGGCCACCTTAGCATCAATGTTGCACCACCCAGACAAAATTATATTGACCCGTTGCATATTCAGGTTCGTGATCAGCATGCTTATTGTAACATGTTAGAGGAAGAACTGGATGGCGAACCATGGTTTTATGATGTCAAGGAATACCTCAGGATGTGGATATACCCGGAGTAGGCCATCGAAGATCAAAAGAGAGTCATTCGGCAACTGGCAAATGGATTTTTCCTTAGTGGAGGAGTGTTGTACAAAAGAACACCAGATTTGGGATTGTTGAGATGTATAGATGCTAGTCAAGCCACGACAGTTATGACAAAGATACATGCTGGAGTTTGTGGGCCACATATGAGCGGATATGTATTGGCGAAGAAGATTCTTCGAGCGGGGTACTATTGGCTCACTATGGAGCGTGATTGTATCAGTTTCTTGCGGAAATGTCATCAGTGTCAGATACACGGAGATCTGATTCATTCCCCGCCGACAAAATTGCATACAATGTCAGCACCATGGCCATTTGTTGCCTAGGGCATGGATATCATTGGACCAATTGAGCCAGCAGCATCCAACGGTCTTAGGTTTATTCTGGTGACCATCGATTATTTCACTAAGTGGGTTGAAGCTAAAACTTTCAAGTCGGTAACCAAGAAGGCATTGGTAGATTTTGTTCATTCCCATATCATCTGTAGATTTGGGATCCCAAAAGTGATCATCACGGACAATGGTGCTAATCTTAACAACGGTTTGATGAAAGAAGTATATCAGCAGTTCAAGATTACACACCGCAATTCCAACCCATATCGTCCCAAAGTGAATGGAGCAGTTGAGGCAGCCAACAAAAACATAAAGAAGATACTTTGGAAAATGGTAGAGGGTTCGAGGCAATGGCATGAAAAATTACCATTTGCGTTGTTGGGTTATCGCACCACTGTTCGTACTTCAGTAGGTGCAACTCCTTATTTGTTGGTATACAGAACTGAAGCAGTGATACCGGCAGAAGTTGAAATTTCATCCCTTCGGACTGTTGTTGAGGCTGAGATTGATGATGAAGAGTGGGTCAAAACCCGTTTGGAGCAGTTGAACTTGATTGATGAAAAGAGATTGGCAGTTGTGTGTCATGGCCAGTTATATCAAAAGAGAATGGCAAGAGCATACAACAAAAAGGTGTGTCCCCAGAAGTTTGAAGTGGGCCAGCAAGTGCTGAAACGCATCCTCCCACATCAGGCTGAGGCAAAGAGCAAGTTCGCCCCGAATTGGCAAGGGCCATTCATTGTAACCAGAGTGTTGTCCAATGGCACTTTATGTTTAACAGATATCGAAGGGAAATGCGTCGACATGGCTATCAATTCTGACGCAGTTAAGAGATATTATGTATGATTTCTTTTAATTGTAATTGTAATTGTTGTTTGCATTTGGCATGGTATCGGAGAATGAAATGACGGAGGCAATTTGTTCTTCCATCCAAACACTTCAGCCTTTGCTTCCCCTTTTGAGCCTTATTTATTTCTTTCATACCCCTCTTTTGAAATCAGTAATGAAAATGAAAGAAAAAGAGAAGAGAATAATAATGATAATAACGACAAAAGAAAAGTCACAAGAAAAACAAAGGAATTTGGAACTACGTTTGACCTGATTCCTCAAAAGGATACGTAGGCGCCTCACGGCTCGGTCATAGTGTAACGAAAAATAAAAATCCCCCAAGTAAGAAACTGGGGCAGAAGTTGTGTTTGTAATTTTGGGAAGGAAGTTTGATTCCAAGAGTTGTAATGTTTTACCTATCAAAATTATTTTGAACTTTTTGATACCCCTTTTCATTTTAGCCATACATAAAAACTCATATTGATTTCCAAAAAATACCTCCCGATCAGTATCCGAGAAGTGCCAAGTCACGCAAATGGAAGTCGGGAATAACACTTTGATCCCCAGCAGAGAAGAGGATCATAAGCTGGAAATGAATTGATAACCGAAAGAATCCCAAATAGAGAGAGTCATATCGGTAACACTCCAATCCCCAGCTGGAAAAAATAAAATAAAATGAGAGAGTCTTATCGGTGAAAACCTCCACATGCACCATAAGGCGACGGAAGTTGAGAGAAATAAAACGAGAGAGTCTTATCGGTGAAAACCTTCACAGGCACCATAAGGCGACGGGAGTTGAGGGAAATGAGAGAGTCTTATTAGTGAAAACCCCTCGAAGGGCACTATGAGGCGACAAGGGGTCAAAAGAGGCAAACAAGATAAGATTGATGGAAAGGATCCGTCGAGGCATCAAGTAGTGCAAAGATGTTGAGTCGACAAAAGAATTAGGCACTTACATATCCCCAACAAAGTAAGGCCATCAGAAAGATTGATTGATATAAATTGACTAGGTTGGTTAATCCAAAATGCACGACATGATATTGGGATCGGTTGTACCATTCAGATAAGCTCTTTTCTTTTTTTTCTTCTTCTCCCCAACATTTTTCAGAAAACTACTCTTCTTTTATTTTCTTGAATTCATCATTTTTATTTTTATTTTTATTTTTAATTTTTAAAGACTTTATCTCCCCAGCAGTTTGTTTTTGAAAAGGATTTTCAGAGCTTATTACCAACTGCCAAGATGGTGCAAAAATACAATGTGGATAGGATGGGCCAAAGATAATGCAACGGAACGAGAAAGACGTTTGTTGCAAGACCAAATGATGGATTGGTCTAGGATTTCGGGGAGAGTATGGAGAAAAGTGGGAAGCAACAATTAGTGAATAAAGAATCGTCAAGAAACAAGAGCATCCCTGGCAGATTATCGACCAAGTTCTAAGAGGGTCGGACAACACGGAGCAGGGAAAGAAGAGGGGAAAGCCATCCCCAGCAGGAATATGATCGCCAGCAGGAATATCATCCCCAACAAATAATCTCATCCCCATCAAGCTTTGGTGATGTAATGGAACACAAAGCTAGGAAAAGAGAAAGAGAAAACCATCCCCAGCAGGAATGGCACAACCATTCACCACGTTTTAAACTAACAAAAAGTTTCTTTTATTTAAAGCAGAGACAGGAAATGGTATAAATGATGAAAAGACATCATGATACAAGAAAGATTGTCAAACTGGGGCAGAAAATTTCTTTCATTTTGAAAATTTTCTGGAGGTCCGGTACCCACTTGGGGAAGAAGCAAGATAACACAAGTTTGGGGAAAAATGGTATCCCCAGCAGTTTTCGGAAGAAGGCCAAACAAGTTTTAAAGGAAGCAATTTCGGAAGAAAGATAACACAAGTCTTAAGGGAAGTAGTTCCAGTGGAAGGAAAGCACCAGCTTTAAGGGAAGTAGTCTTTGAAGGAGGAAAATAACATATTTTTTGAATAAAACACCGGTGTTATCCCCAGCAGTTTTCAGAGGAATGAAACACCAGTTTTGAGGGAAGCAGTTTTGAAAGAAGATGATTCAAGTTAGAAGGAAAATGGTTCAAGAGGCAGGAAGGAACCACAGCAATAAAACGCATTTTTAAGATTTATTGAAGTAAGGAGCCCGCCTGGAGAATGGAGGTGTTATATTTTTTTGAGTTGTAGTCGAGGTCAGGAGCCCGCCTGGAGAATGGAGGTGTTATATTTTCAAGTTGTAGTTGAAGTCAGGAGCCCGCCTGGAGAATGGAGGTGTTATATTTTCAAGTTGTAGTTGAAGTCAGGAACCCGCCTGGAGAATGGAGGTGCTATATTTTAAGAAGTAGTTGAAGGCAGGAGCCCGCCTGGAGAATGGAGGTATTATGTTTTGGGAAGTAGTGAAGTCAGGAGCCCGCCTAGAGAATGGAGGTATTACATTTTGAGTTGTAGTTGAAGTCAGGAGCCCACCTGGAGAATGGAGGTTGTTGTCATTTCAAATTGAAGAAGTCAGGAGCCCGCCTGGAGAATAGAGGTGTTATACATTTTAAGAAGTTGTTGAATGGAGGTGTTATATTTTTTAAGTCGTGTTTGAAGTCAGGAGCCCGCCTGTAGAACGGAGGTTGTTATATTTAAGTTGAAGAAGTTAGGAGCCCGCCTGTTAGAACGGAGGTTGTTATATTTTAAGTTAAAAGAGTCAGGAGCCCGCCTGTAGAACGGAGGTTGTTATATTTTATGTTAAAGGAGTCAGGAGCCCGCCTGTAGAACGGAGGTTGTTATATTTTAAGTTAATGAAGTCAGGAGCCCGCCTGTAGAACGGAGGTTGTCATATCTTTAAGTCATTGAAGGAGTCAGAAGCCCGCCTGGATAACGGAGGTGTTACATTTTAAGAAGCTGTTGAATTCAGGAGCCCGCTTGGAGAATGGAGGTATTATATTTTTAAGTCGTTGTTAAAGTCAGGAGCCCGCTGGGAGAATGGAGGTGTTATATTTTTAAGAAGTTGTCGAAGTCAGGAGCCCGCCTGGAGAATGGAGGTGTTATATTTTTAAGTCGTGTTGGAAGTCAGGAGATCGCTTGGAGAATGGAGGTGTTATATCTTTAAGTTGTAGTTGAAGTCAGGAGCCCGCCTGAAGAATGGAGGCTGTTTTATCTTTAGATTACTGTTGGAGTCAGGAGCCCGCCTGTAGAACAGAGGAGTATATTTCAAAACAAGTCAGGAGCCCGCCTGTAGAACAGAGGAATAAATTTCAAGTCTGAAGTCTGGAGCCCGCCTGTAGAACGGAAGACTACACTCAATTTCAAGTCAGAAGTCAGTAAAGCGGAGGGTTACAACACAATATCCCCAGCATAAATTCCGCTGCAGAAATCATAAGGAAGACTACAATAGAAAGTTTGAAGATAGATAAGATGTTGTAATCCCTAGCTTAGTCTAGCTTTTAGTTTTCTTTTGGCACGGTGTAATAAGGATACCGAAAAGTAGTAGCAACAGCATGCAGCAGCAGTAACAGCAAAAATGCAGTCCCATGGTAGTCCCAGCTACCAAAACTTCCCGAACTACATTGACCTGATTCCCTTTTAGCCGGGGATATCTAGGAAACCTTTGAAGCAGGGGTTCGGTCAAATCTTTCAAAAAAATGCTTCACACGGAGTAGCCAAACGGGCAAAAATCACTCGTATCCGCTCACTTTATCTTTGCGCGAAAACTCTTTGTGTTTTCGGACAAAGAGGGGCAGCTGTGAGCACGTGGTTTTTGCTTCATGAAGACTATTCCAAAAGAAATCAAAAAATAAAACAAATTTATGTGTTGTACAATTTTTAGAATTCGCGTGGCATTTTTGGATAATTATTTGTATTTTTGTTTGTGAACGCTTATCCTGTTTTAACTAGTCGAAAAATACCAAAATACATGTTGCATGCATATTTAGGATTTAATTGTGCATTTTTGAAGTAATTAAACCACGTCCTATTTTAAAGAATGAAAATCACAAAAATATGAATTTTGGTAGCTTTGTCATTTTTTTTAATTGTGTGATTTTTATTTTAATCAATATTTGATCTTGTGTGTTAATTATTGTTAAGGGTTAATTAATATCTTTTTAAAAATAATCTTGGTTTTACAATTTAATTTAGGAATTTTTGGTTTTTAGGAATTAAAAGAAAATGAAAGGAAAAAAGAAAAGAGTGAAAATCGAATTGGGCCATTATTTTTGGACCAAAAAATCAGGCCCAAATCACCCATTTACCAGGTCCAGTTGGCCTGGCTAGAGACGTCTTAAAACGACGTCGTTTGGTCACTTCTAATCAAGGCCGTTGGATTAAATCGATCCAACGGCTGAGATTCAATCTCCCTTACCCGTTCCCCGGTTCAAACTGACCCCCTACTTAAACCAAACGAAGATGTATTGGTTAATTTCCTTGATCCTGGTCGTTGATCTTAATTGATCTAACGGCCGGGATTAAATTCCCCACATGGTATATATTCCTAAATCCTACCCCTCCCCCAAAACCACCCCCCCCCTCACCTCTTCATCTCTGAGCTTCAAAGATCAAACAGATCCTCCGCCTTCAACCACCATGCTCCGCCCATCGGAAATCGCCTCACGGCGGTTCCGGTGGTCCAAACGACCCTATCTTTTAACCACTGATTCCCCTCGACCTCCCCATTCCGAATCCCTAACTCTTATCCCTCGAATCCCAGCCATATGATTCGAATATTAGATCGAAAATCAGGCCGGAACCCTATCTCGTCCAATAGCCTCCAATTTCACACCACAGCTTCCCCAAGACTTCCTCGTTCCAGTCCCACGCTCATTTTTCTTCGAATCACCCCCGAGCTCCTCGAATCTTAGATCAAAGGAATTGACCCAAACCCTAATCCGTTCAAATACCACCAAACTCACACCCTGTGATCTCCTGGACCCCCTCACCATGAATCCCTGATCGACTCTTTTCAAATCATCGTGAGGTAGCTCGGATTCCAGATCGAAGTTAGGCAGGCCAGGTTCCATGAATTTTGAGCCAGAGACTGACTTTAGCCATGTTGTTTTCCTTCGAAAACACATGGTTAAAGTCCGTCTCAGCTTGAAAATGGGAAGAGCCTCGAGTTTTTTTATCGAGTTGTGATTTGAGTAAGTCTTTTATGTCCAGTTTTGATTGTTCACTCTAGCAGTTCCGTTTGTTTACTCTGTCCCTTCCTCTTCTATAAATTGGCATGAATTTCCCGTTTGAATTATGGTCAGTAGTCTAAAGTCCAAACTTGGGCCAGTTTGCGAGTTGAATTTGTCAAAGAACTAGTTTAATTTGTGTCTGTTTAGTTTGGTCAAGTTCAGGCTACCAATTATGTTGTCGTTGTGATCCCTTAATCAGTGATGTTATCCTGTACTATAGACCTAATGCTTAGGAAATGGTTCGTGATTGTCTGAGCCTAGACTAATCAGGTTTCGTTTCATGACACTTGCTTTGCCTCATCTCTAATGGCAGTCTCATGTTGATAGTAGTTGGGTTTAGCCAAATTGTTGTGAATTAAAACTTATTCTATAGTGTGTGATTCTCTTTGTTTGCAATTCATGTTGTTAATTATCTGCCTAGTTGGTCATCAGGAGGTCTAGTGGTCTTTCCAACATGAAGTTTTGTAATCTGTCTGGTTGAGTTAGGAGTCAGTTGTTAGGATTTTGATAGTTTGAACTGGTTATAGCTGAAGGGTTTGATACATAGTGAAAGGGATTGGGTAGGACAGTAATTTTAGGGGCTTTAGAAGGGTAATTTGGGAATTGAAAAGTTTAAAAATGGCTAGTTTAAGTTAAGTACTAATTAACATTAAACTAATGCATTTGTTTAGTGCTAATGGGGAACAAGACATAATGGTAGGGGAGGGTTTAAAGAAAATGGATTAAAAAATAGGTGCCCATACCTATTTGAATTTAAATAAAGAAAAGACAAGGGTAGTGGGGAACAAGTGAATTAAAAAGAGAACAAAACATGTAGTAGTGGTTGAGGAATACCATGGGCAGAAATACTTTCTTAATTAACTTAATGCTCCTAAGAGCTGGAAGGTGAATAAGGTTTGGCTATAAATGAAAGGAGCTTTACACAGTGTAGAGGATCCTTTTTAGTCTGGTCTGGCTTTTCTTTTGGGCAGACCTTAAGGCAGAAAAGGAGATAGATATTAAGAAGAACATTGGGAGAGATTTTTAGACGAGGACTAAGAGTTTAGAGTCAAAAACACATAGAAAGAGTCCAAATTGAGGGAGTTTCCTAGAGCTTAAGGATTTCAGTTTTAAAGAGTTTGAGAGTTTTGAAGGCTTAAAATCAGTTTTTTAGAGAGATATCGATTTTTGAAGGCATTCAGTTTTGGAGAGAGTTCTTATACAGTTTTGAGGGGGTGTGAAAACATTGAGAAAAGAGAATACTGTTTCATTGATCCTTCTCATTATCTTTTTCAGTTTTGAACTAGAATTAAGTCCCTTAATCTATTTGCTTCGAGTTTGTTGGTTCGAGTTAGTGGATAGATCAGCTGACTGCTTATACTTCAGTCCCTGATTCATTCTTGGGTTTTGGCATTGTTTGAGGTTGTTCTATCAACTCTGTTTGGTTTTCAAAATTTTATGGGCTTCGAACTTGGGTTGACTTGCTGCTGTTGAGTTGTTGTTAATTGCTGGAATTGTTACCCGTTGCTGACCTCCTTCTCTTCTCATTGTATTGAAATTTCCAGGTAGACAGCTGTAACCCTGGTTATTTGTAAGCTGAAAACATGAAGCATGAATATACATGAAGATTTGAAGCTTTAAGTTTGATTTAGCTTTTCTACTGATTTGTATATTAGGATATCTCACTCACTAATATCATGTAAATACCTGCGGGATGTATAACTGGATAGTTCTTGTAATGATTTAATTTGTGAACTTTCGAATGAACTTTATATCTGCTCTTGGTCAAAAGGGGTGTTTTAGTCAATAATATTTGGTTTGTTTTAGATTAATTATTAGGTAGTGTATTTCGAATGCATGTCCGTTAGAATCCGGCCTAATGGACTATTTAATTAATACAACAATCTAATATTAATATCAATGGCTTGAGTTTAGGATTAGGAATAGACATCTAAATTACCTCTTTCTAACTATTGCTCTTCTAAAACCTGTAGTAATATACTTAATTAGATATAATCACTTCACATTTCTACGTGGCAAATTGTTGAATATGTGTAGAATAACTTAAGTAAGTTTCATTAAGTGTTTAGTTCGTTTAAAATCGGAAGAGTGATGTGTTTTGTCGAAAAGAGATCAATAGCCCGTATTTAGGCGGATTGGGCCCCAGTACTTGAATAAGATGGCCCAGGTCCTGTTTTTAACACTACATTCGTTTGGACCTGGGCCCAGGTTGGTGAATAGCCATGCCCGTCTGCGTACTTAGGTTCTGATTTTAAACGTGTGGTGTTCATGACCCAATTATAATAGCTCTTAAACCATATAATTAACTAGGAACCTCCTTTTATTTTAGAAACGAACTAAGTAGAACACTATAGATTGCTTTAGGTTTGCCCTTTAAAGATAGTAAAATGAGATGAGTCTCGCTGAATAAACACATAAATGGTGGGGCCCTCGTTAAATGTATATATTAAATACTTAGATTCCGGGACAGGCCGTTTAGCGAATTTCACGGCCTCGTCCAAAATAACAACGTGTTAGTCTCTTTAGACGCGTATCTTAATAACATTACCTCCCTAAATTCGGGTGCGCATTTATGTGACCCAAATCCAAATCCCAGCGATGTTAAAACGTGTCCAAAAATCACGGGTGCATTGATGTGACGTGGTTCAAGACGTGTTTTAATGACGTTGCAATTCTCTTTAAAATAATAATTAAAATGAATAAAAGCGATAAAGAGTTAAAATTTACACATAGGTTCAACATGTATTTAAATCAGATATTTAAGCCAAATATAACAGTTGAGCGATCGTGCTAGAACCACGGAACTCGGGAATGCCTAACACCTTCTCCCGGGTTAACAGAATTCCTTACTCAGATTTCTGGTTCGCGGACTGTAATATAGAGTCAATCTTTTCCTCGATTCGGGATTCAACCGGTGACTTTGGACACCATAAATCTTCCAAGTGGCGACTCTGAATCTTTAATAGTAAATCCTGTTTCGATCGTCCTTAATTGGAAAAACTCCCTCTGCGCCCCTTTACGGTGGCGCGGTGAAAAAGGAGGTGTGACAGCTGTTAATTGGCTTACCTAGCAAGTTGGGTTAGGTGCCATTACGACTAGTTGGATTTTGGGTCGTGGCAATTATGTTCTCAAGTTGGCTATTTAAAGCCCTTCATGTTTAATAAAAAATTGAGAGGCATTTTCAATCAATACTTTTAATCTTTTTGCTATCCCGTTTTACAGTCAACTCTATAGTTATAAAAGCTGTTGCACTGTACTGTCTAGCAGCAATGCAACAGTGCAGCTGTAGCTTGATAAGGCCAAACTAAAAGGCACTTTATTATACCACCCTTGATGACATCACACACACATATTATTAACATAAGGCAATGAAGTTCATTTTCTTAGCACTTGCAATTCAAAAGAAAATATTCTCTCAAGTGCTAGCCACTACATCTCTCAGAGAACAAAGCTACTGCAACCTCAAGGACCAGATCCAAATATTGAAAATATCTTAAGTCCTTAGGTTTGTTGAATCTTTGTTATTTTGTTCTTCACTTGTAATTCCTACTTAGCTTAGTTAGAAGCATTGCATAGGAAACCTTTGTAAATCATAAACCATTGTGGTTGTGTCTTGGATAGAGTTACTCTAGTTGGAAGTATTTGTAATAAATGTATTACAATGTGGCTTGTAATATGTATGTTTCAAGTTAGTGAGGGATATGAAAGTCTTTGTAATAGAGTTATTACAAAGTGGCTTGTAATAGAGTATTACAAGTTAGTGAGGGATTAAGAGGTTAATTCCTAGGTTGCATAGGTTGTAACCTGAAGTTTGCTCGGTTAGTGGAGTTAAAATCCTACTAGGGTAGGTTGTGGTTTTTAATCCCTTAAGCAAGAAGTTTTCCACCTAAATATTGTGTGTTCTTTATTTACTGCCGATTTACTATGGGAACATATAGAAAACCTGGTTCCCTCTACTATTTGGTTCTATAGTTTGTTGCTTACTATGGGAACTGATAGAGAACTTGGTTCTCTATATAGTTTGGTGGACCCTTAAATTCGATCAATTGGTATCAGAGCATGTTCTTTCTAAAAGGTTAACACCTAGAAAAGATCTTCATGGCTGCTCCACTAAACTTCGAGGAAGGACAATCAACATACAGACCACCAAGATTCAACGGCCAATACTATGGTTGGTGGAAAACAAGAATGCATCACTTCATAATGGCTGAGGACTCCGAGCTTTGGGATATGATTTGTTATGGTCCCTTTGTCCCTATGAGGGCTATTGGAGAGGGAACAAGGATTGTTCCAAAAATAATAAAAGAATACAATGGTGCTGACTGAAAAGCTATTAAGAAGAACTTCAAGGTAAAGAAGATTCTTATGTGTGGTATTAGACCAGACAAGTATAATCGTATCTCGGCCTGTGAATCTGCCAACGAAATTTGGGAAGCTCTTCAAATGGCTCATGAAGGAACTATTCAGGTAAAGCAGTCCAAAATAGATATGCTTAAAACTGAGTATGAACTCTCTAAAATGGAAGAGCATGAGTCCATTCAAGAGATGCATACTCGTTTTACCTCCATAATCAATGAGCTTTATTCTCTTGGTGAAACCATTCCAACCAACAAGTTAGTCTGGAAGATACTAAGTCAAAGACCTGCAGAAGCTAACTATTGACGAGCTTATTGGAAATCTCAAAGCATATGAGATGAAAAGAAATAAGGATCTTGAAAGAAGAGAGCCCAATGAGGAGAGGAACCTGGTTCTCAAAGCTGCCCACACTGATTCAAGTAGTGATGAATCTAAAATGACGTATCTCACTCGAAGATTTCAAAAGATGGTTTGTAAAAATGGTGGGATCCCAAAGAAAGGAAGTTCCAGCAGGAATTTCAAAGGAAATGATTGCTTTTAGAAGTGTGAAAAACCTGGACACTTCATTAAAGATCGCCCTCTTCATAAGCAGGATCATTACAAAACCAACACTGCTAAGGCAGCTAAGAAGAACCAGGTCCTTGTCAGGAAATTTAAAAGAAAAGATGTTGCTGACAACATGGTGAAGCAAACTTTGGCTGACTGGGGAGATTCCTCCTGCAAATCTGAAGGTGAGGATGACCAAGGAGATGCATCTATGATGGTTGCTGATAATGAATCTTCAAAATATGAGTCAATATTTGCACTCATGGCTAAATCTGATGATGACAAGGAGGAAGATGAGGTAAGTTTTCTTAATGTTCAAAGAAATTTAAAAACTTACTCTAAGAAAAAATTGATGTCCTTAGCAAATGTGTTGATTGATGCCTATCATAGCCTCATTAATGAGAAAAATGTTTTAATATAAGAAATTGGTGACATAGAACAACAAAGGGATGACATGGTAATTGCTATTGTAAACTTGAAGGAACAATTAGAAGAAGTAACTAGAGAAAATAACTTGTTGAAAAAACAAACAAAATATTGGATGGACAACATTAAGGGTAAAAAAGTGGCTAGTAAGTCTTAACTTGAGCTTAAGAGTGAGCTTAAGAAAGTTAAAACAAGTCTTGTTGCCGAGCTTGAAAAGAATAGACAACTTTAGGAGGATTTGAAGAGGGTTAAAAATGATCTTGATAAGTCACTTAAATATACTTGATCCTCTGATGTAATAACGTCTATGTACAAGAGTAATGGTGGAAACAAGCAAGGAATCAGGTTCCAAAAGGTTAAAACCTCCTATAATCCCCATAGAAAATATGTAACTATGGTTGATAATTGGTTGTGTACTCACTATGGTCAAACGGATCATTACAAGGACTCTTGTAAAATTAAAATTTAGTCTTTGCAAAAAACAAAGTTTTTGTTGAAAAGCGGCCTACTGATGAGGAACATGGTTCCCTGAAAAGAATATATGTGTTGCATGCATGAGCAAAAAGAAGTTTGATCCGCCTGTTCAATCATTATAAGGGACCCAAGTTGGCTTGGGTTCCTAAGTCTAATCATTGATTTAGCGTGCAGGCTGAAGTGAGAAGTAGAAGTAAAAAAATGGTGCATGGATAGTGGCTGCTCTAAGCATAAAATTAGAAGAATGAATAATTTCCTCTCACTCTAGGCCTTCCAAGGTCGGAGTGTGTCCTTTGGAAATGACAAGAAGGCTATATTCTTGGAGTTGGCAAAATTGACGAAACACTCTCCCATGCAATTAAAAATGTGTACTATGTGAATGGCTTGAAATATAGCTTGTTGAGTGTGTCTCAAATCTGTGATAAGGAAAAATGAAGTAAAGTTCTTATCCAAATCTTGCACTTTCACCAATCTTAAAACTGGTGAAATGGTATTGATAGCCAAGAGATTCAAGAATATCTATGTTACAGACCTTGATTCACTAAATGGTAGTGATTTAACATGCTTAAATATCATTGATGATGATGTATAGTTATGGCACAAATGACTGGGGCATGAGAATTTTTATTTGCTGAAAAAGTCAGTTATGGAGGGCCTGGTTCATGGGCGAAGCATTCAACACTGCTTGCTACTTGATTAACAAATGTATGATCAGGTCCCCTCTTAAGAAGTCTCTCTATGAACTGCTCAATGGGAGAAAACCAACGCTGACTTACCCGAGAGCCTTTGGATACAAAATGTTTTGTTCTTAACAATGGTGGCAAATGGTCACATAACAAAGAAGATGAAGATGGAGAATTTACAAATGCTCCTGATAAATCTATAGATATTGCAAATGGAAAGACTGATTTGATGAGTCAAGTCAAGTAAAGCATCTAAGGAGATGCAGTAGAATCTCCAAAAGGCACAGAAGAACCTGATCCCTCTATCACCTCGACTGAAGTTGAACATAGGGTTGTTGATGCTGCATTAGGTACTCCTAATGCAGAACAAAAGAGTGGAAGCCATTATTCTGTAGATGTCAATGATGATTCATATATGGAGGAACCTAGTCCTTCAAATTCTAAAGCTCAAGTATCCAACTAGAAGTAAAAGAGTTCATATCCCTTCAAAATGTAATCACACCCTTAGACTCTAGTATTCAACCTAGTTCTAAGGCAAGGAACATTTTTTCCCTCTTAGCGTTCTTGTCTCAAATCGAGCCTAAGAACATCAAAGAAGCATTGAAAAATACTAACTGGATAGCTGCTATGCAAGAAGAACTCCATCAGTTGAGAGGAACCAAGTGTGGCACCTGGTCCCTAGTCTTTCAAACAGAATAATGATTGGTACCTGGCCCAAAAGACTCTCACTTGAAGATTGCCAAGGTAATTTTGAGGTATCCTAAAGGAACGCAAGACCTGGTCCTCGTCTATTTTTCAGGAGATACTTTTGACTTAGTTAGATATGCTGATTATGTTGAATATCTGGTGGATAGAAAGAGCACATCTGGAATGACACATTTTCTGGGGTCATGCTTGATCTCATGGGGTACAAAGAAACAAACAGTGTGGCTCTTTCTACTGCTGAAGTTGAATATATGGTTGCTTCTTCTTGTTGTGCTCAACTACTACAAATCAAGCAATATCTTGAAGACTTCGGTGTATTTACAGCTTGAACCCGATACAACACAAGAGGACAAAGCACATTTATGTGTAACATCACTTTTTGAGGGATAATGTTGAAAAGGTTCTGATTTGTATGAAGTTCTGGAAGACATAGGACAAGATAGAAGACATTTTCACCAAGGTGCTGAGATGTGAACACTTTGAAAGAAATCATCTGGAGTTGGGGTTGATCAAGCTTAACTAAGGACCTGGCCCCTCGATGATTGGTTATGTTAAGAAGGAAAGGTACAATGCTAAAAAGTATTTTTCGGCGACATCTAATTCAAAATCTATATTGTTACTGGTTTACATACATGGCAGTTTCAGGACAAAACAAGTAAGAGTAACATTGCCCTTCTAAGAGTTTTTGCTCAAATTTTCAAAAACCATTAAGGAACCTAGTTCTTGTGACTCAGGTTAGAAGTCTCTTCGTTTTTAAGCTACTGAAGTGTAATGTCATTAATTTATTCCCATATCTCCCTAAATTTTTGAAGTCAAAATGTTAAACCTTTTCTCAACTGACTTGTTGCCCCGAAAAACCATTTCCTTCTCTCACACCCAAATCTTATCTAAAAAAACTCTCTCTAAATATGCCAGAAGTGAACCCAACTCTATCACCTTCCAAAATCCTAACTCCATCTGAATCGAAACCTAGGAAGTCTTTGGTAGATTTTGATGGGACTTTAACTGAAAAAGAACGGGGTAGATCTAATATTCTAGAGAGTGACGCTGAAATTGTTGCTGGGTTTGTAAAAGCCTTGAAGGATGGAGGAATCAGTGAATGTGCTGGAAAAGGGGGAACTGAATGACGGACCTGGTCCTTCAAATCCTTCTTAGGATGTTAATTCTGATGATGATCTTCCTCTCCTGGGTTATATGCTTAAATGAGCCTCTAATTCAGTAAAAATGATTGATGAAAAGTAGGTTGATTGATGATGAAGTGGTATGACCTGCTGATGTGGTGATTGTGGAAGAGAGTATGAAGTGGAAAAATCTTCACTTGTGAGAAGGAATTCAAAAAAATGAAGAAAAAAAAGTTGGATAAGAAAAATCCAGCAGATGATAAGGGTGAACAGATTGAGAAAAATAAGAGGGAGCAAGGTCGCTCAGGGAAAGAAAGGGTAGTGTGAGTGAGGAATATGGTTCCTTCAGAAGCAAAATGTTGAGTTATCGGGTTTGGAGAGGTAGAAGACTCTGAAGTCTCAAAAAGTGTTGTTAGGAAGAGTGTTGACTCTGATATTACTGAAAAATGGAGGAACTTCTATTGAGTTCCAAAAATAGAATCACCTCTTTGTTCCTCCAAGTCCCAAGGTTTATGAATAAGAAGTAAAAAATACTTCTATGTTGTATGTGATACTCTGATGCTATGTATGTATGGGATTGAGCTTGTTCTTGATGAGGAGAAGCTTGGCAAGATTCTTGGTGATCTGATTAATGGTTCAGCCTGCTCAGATAGGTAGAGAACCAGGTCCCCGTGGACCCTTGGCAGAATAGAATGCTAAGTTGAAGGGTAAGAATAAAATATTGAGGAAACAGGTGGAGGAACTGAGAGAGCAGATGATCATTGATCAAAGGAGAGTGAATGAACGAATGTACAAGCTCATCAAGGCCTTAGCCCCTTACTTTTCTTCCTGCCCAGTGATCCATATCTTTCACTCCTTCCAAATTCCCTCAAATTCCTTTCTTCTTTTGATCCCTATATTTGATGACATTGGTACTTAGTTGTTTAAATTGTCATATTCTATATTGTTAAAACTACTATGCTTTTGTTATAATTACTTTACTATGGGAAATCACTCTATTTTTGTGCAATGACATTCACTTGTTGTTCTTGTTATTATTTATGTTGTGTTGCCCAAGTGGCATGAGTTAATGCTGCTGAACTTCTTTTTTGCTTCTTATGCTATTCTTTTCAATTATGCCAAATGGGGGAAGTTACATAAGTGTCAACCAGGGGAGGAACATAATTGAATTGATATGTTGTGTTGTGCATGAAAGATAGCACTGCTTCACATGGGGAACGTTGCTGATAACATGTTGATTATAGGTCTGATCCGCAGGGAAACATGTGAGGAATATGGTTCTCAAGGAGAACATTAATTTTGGGTTTGTTATTATCAAAAATGGGGAAATTGATAAGTTATGTTATTTTGTGCTTTGATGATTTGCCAAACAATCTTGAAGAACCATCTGTGATCAGTTCCTTTGGTCTGGTTCTCATGGGGAATATGACTGATTCATAGGGGGAACAATGTGGAGATCTGGTTCTCAAGGGGAATATCAATTCTAAATTTGTCATTACCAAAAAGGGGGAAATTAATAAGTTATGTGTCTTTTGTTTTGATGATTTGACAAGCTTCATGATAGAACAAGATAAGGAATCTGATACAATTAGTTCCCTTGCATTCAGAGTAACTAGTCAGATGTCTGGTTCAACTCCCTGGTCGTTGTACAGTCAACTCTACAGCTGTAAAAGCTGTTGCATTGTATGGTCTGGCAGCAGTGCAGTAGCACCAGCTGTAGCTTGCTAAGGCCAAACTAAAAGGCACTTTATCACATCACCCTTGATGATATCACACACACATATTATTAACATGAGGCAAGGGATTTCATCTTCTTAACACTTGCAAATCAAAAGAAAATATTCTCTCAAGTGCTAGCCACCACATCTCTCAAGAACAAAGTTACTGCAACCTCAAGGACCAGATCTAAAGATTGAAGATATTTTAAGTCCTTAGGTTTGTTGAGTATTTGTTATTTTGTTCTTCACTTGTAATTCCTACTTAGCTTAGTTAGAAGCATGGTGTAGGAAACCTTTGTAAATCATAAACCATTGTGTTTGTGTCTTAGCTAGAGTTAGTTGAGTTGGAAGTCTTTATAATAGAGGTATTATAAAGTGGCTTGTAATAGGTGTGTTACAAGTTAGTGAGGGATACTAAAGTCTTTGTTGTCACGACCCAAACTGGAGGGCCATGACTAGCACCCGTCCATACTTTCCGAGCACTAACATACCTTTTATCTAACCTTCTTTATTATCTTTTGGGGCCGACGATATCAATATAAATGGTAGACATGGATCATGGACAACCAACAATAAAAGATGATGGCATGAACATACATAACATGGGATGACCATACAAACAAGAAACTATATATAAGGTACGAGCTACCACGCTACCATGAAAGACTATACAACAAAAACTGGCCGACAAGGCATACCAAACTATACATGAGTCGACACCTGTCTATGAGCCTCTAAAGGAACATAAGTACTGCAACATTGCTGGAACATGGCCCCGACATACCCATAATGTCTATAACAAAAATGCATACCAAGACTACGACAAGTCCGAAGAAGGGATCTCGCCAATCACCGCTGAACTGGACAGCCTACTGTGGTGGGGGAGTTGCACCTGCCTGTCTATCAGGACCTACAGCACGACATGTGGCGTCCACAAATAAAAGGACATCAGTACGAATAAAGTACTAAGTATGTAAGGCATGGAACCATAAGTACGAACAGTAATATAAGCAGGGATAGAGAATATACAACTTGTAACATCTAAGTACCTCTGAGAGCTACTGACATGAAATGCATGATACATATGTATATATACATAAACTTGTAAAATATACCCCTCTATGGGCATCATCATCATCATATCATACCCGACCGTAATAGGCTCGGTAAAATCGTACTCAGCCATCATAAGGCTCGGTAGAATCGTACCCAGCCACGTCGAGCTCGATAAAACCCAACTGATCAGTGGTTGCACAATAGGTGCTGTACCCGGCCAACTATAGCGTGACTCGGTAGAGTAAAATAGATACATATATACAATGCATGCTCGACTCATAGAATCGCGTTCTAAACCTTTCGGAGTGACGTAAGGTCGGTATCCTCTGTACACGTTATTAGGACTAACTCTTTACCATGAATCTTATAAGAATCAGGAAGTACCAACAACATTGATAACATAAGAATAAGAGAAGCAACATTAACATCAATCGTTCCATAAGAGGGGAAATAATGTAAGTACTGCTAGCTTCTAAGAGTAGAATATCTTTGGAAGCTCGTTCATTACATTATGTACAATCGGAGTCGTGCAAAAGAAGGAAAGGGATAGGCTCACATACCTTGTGTATACTGCCGAACCTCAAGCTATGCAAATTTCACGACTCCTTAGTCTACAATAGGAGAAATGACAATATCGTTAACGTTTAAGCGTCGTAACTATTATGTACAGACCACAACCTATTTTACGATGAAATGGACAGCACCTCCCTTTTTTATATGACTTCCCACAAGTGAAAACAATCACCAAACAGCCTAAACAACATCAATGTTAATCATATTGAACCTCCCAAAATAGTCCACCAACCGATAACATTACTATCAAGCCTTTCGATATATATTTCACAAGTTCTAGCTTCAATGACTTAGCCACAACTTGGATAATCTTAAATACATGTAGAGTAAGAGGTTCCTTACCTTTAGACAGAAAGAACAACTCCAATTTGACCTTAATTGTCCATGAAATATCCTTCCAATGCTGCCACAATAACAAGGAAGCGAAACTAGCAATCAATTAGTGTTTTTCGGCACTAGAATCACTTTAGAAGGCTTGAAATCACCTAGGGTTGATATTAAGAACTTGAGGTAGTATTTACAGAACATAAACTCCTTAAAACAACCTCTCACACGAGCTGGAACAACACAAAAATGAGCAACAACAAGAAGAACAAGAAACTTACTAGCGCCACGGGATTCCCGACACTTGATTTGTGTCGTTTGCCCTTTGTTTGGGTCTTGAATCTTGAGAGAACCTTGAGATGGTATTTTTAGGGTTCTAAGGTCTAAATATAGTAAAAAAATTGATTTAAAATGGGTTGGAGGCATCATATGGATATCCAAATGTCTTAAACTGCTTAAGTGGGCCCCATAGAAAGGTGCTTGGCGCAGTCTCGCCAAAACGCGAATATATCTCTATTATGAGATCGTATCGATGAACGGTTTAATGCGTTAGAAATTAAACTCATAGATCTTCAATTTGGTGGGTAGATCACCCCATACGTCTAAGTAAATTGGGATAAAAGCTTAGTAACATTTGACCTAATATTTAAGTAAAATTATAAACCTAAGTTGCGACAACTTTTGTCGACTTTTGTCTAATAACTCGTTTGACTTCAAGACTGATAATACGGATATTATATGATTCAAATACCTTAAAACATTACCTCTTGAGAGTATTAAGCACCTCTAGGTTTACCCAAAAATACGGCTGACAACATCCTTGATTCGTTTAACTTCTAATACTTGTTAACTGCCCTTATACACCTTTGTATCATTTAAGACCAATAGGATTAACTTCTTATCATCTTAAAGATAATCTCTTCATGGATTTACGTCGAATACCTTATGGCATGAGCTAACATATGTGAATATGGGTTTTAACACCCTCCCCCCCCCCAGGAACATTTGTCCTCGAATGTAAGGGTTTATGGGGAGTCCAAATCATCGTGGATTCCAACGGAAATTTCCGATCACTTTTCTCCTATAAAATGGTCACTAGAAAAACTTGCAAGCAGTTAAGCCCAACATATGGCCTCACAAGGCTACACAAAGCATTATGGATATTTACATTATCTGCATATCACCATTTTGTATTAAGGAAGAGTATTCTCAAGTTATTGCTTACCTCATAGAGCCGTTTTACCTTCCAATGTATCCTGTGTTCCACCAGCATCCTTGTTATCTTCATTCTGGAATAAGTAAGGGTATTTAGACTTCATCTCTTCTTCTGCTTCCCATGTCATTTCTTCCATATTCTTGTTCCTCCACAATACTTTGACAGAAGCTACATCTTTTGTTCTCAGCTTGCGGACTTGTCGATCTAATATAGCCACTAGCACTTCTTCATATGATAGGTCCTCCGTAACTTGTACATCTTTGATAGGGACAACTCGAGAAGGGTCTCCAATAAATTTTCTCAACATAGATACATAGAATACCGTGTGGACAAATTCCAATTCGGATGGTAATTCTAACTCATAAGTAACCTGTCCAATTCGTCGAAGAATTTTATACGGCCCGATATACCTTGGACTCGGCTTACCTTTCTTCCCAAAACGCATAACACCCTTCATTGGTGAGATCCTCAGGAAAACCCAATCACCAACCTCAAACTCCAGATCACGACGTCGGACATCGGAATAAGATTTTTTCCTGCTTTGTGTCGTCCTCAATCGCTCATGTATCACTTTCACCTTCTCAATGGCTTGGTGAATCAAATCTGGCCCATATAATTCTGTTTCACCGACTTCGAACCATCCAACTGGTGATCTACATCTCCTCCCGTATAATGCCTCATATGGGGCCATTTTAATACTGGAATGGTAGCTATTATTATAGGCGAATTCTATGAGTGGAAGATGGTCATTCCAATTCCCCTTAAAATCTAGAACACATGCTCGTAGCATATCTTCCGGTGTATGAATGGTACGTTCAGCCTGTCCGTCAGTCTGCGGATGAAATGCAGTGCTGAGATTCACTTGTATGCCTAAACCCTTCTGAAAAGACCTCCAAAAGACCCTTCTGAAAAGACCCTTCTGAAATGCAGTCCTGACCACAGCGTTCAGATTCATTCGGTGCCTACCGAGTTTAAATGAAAGGCAGCTGTTTCAGAATCTATTGCCAGCTACGCTAAGGATGCTGACTGATGCAATGAGCAACAGTGAAAATGTTTTAGCCCAGGACGTGCTGTCATTTTTTACTAAATTGGCGAAGAATGAGCCTAGGTTCTTAAGGACACAATTAGCAGATGTGGTGAACACTATGTTTGAGATAGCAGAGGCTAAGAGTTTGAAAGAACCGACAAGGCACATGGCAGTTAGCTTTGTGTTAAAATTGCTCGAAGGGAAGGAGAAGGCCCTTGGCATGCTACAAAAATTGCCATGGTTTACTAACACTTTCCTTGAAATTCTATTTAATTTGTTACTGGATATTAAGGATGAACCTCATTGGCATACTGCGGAGACCAACAATGAGAATGCAGGGGTAACAAAAGGATACTATTTTGGTTGCAGTGGTTTGGAACAGTTGTCTAAAGCATTAGGTGACAAAACTATTGCTCCTGTTGCCATAGAGCAGCTGAGTGCTTACTTGGTTGCTCCTGAGTGGGAGAAACGCCACGCAGCTCTCATTGCACTTTTTTATATTGTTGAAGGAAGCTCAAAGGTACAAGGCTGATGTCTCATTAGTGTATTTATCATGATTATGTTGTCAAACAGAGAATCTACGGTTTCTATGTTTATAGGTGATGATCAACTACTTGGAGCAACTAGTGAATATGGTTCTGCAACCTTTCCAAGATCCTCATCCTCGAGTCAGATGGGCTGCTATTAGATCAATTGCCTGGTGGTCAATTGAATTCTTTCCAGATTTGCAAGAAAAATATCATAATCATGTATTGCCTGCATTAGCTTCAGCTATGGATGATTTTCAAAATCCTCGAGTTCAGGTCTGGCCTATGGTGGTAAAAATCTTTAATATATGGCTGTTGCAGACTTCCCAAATTACAGTTGAGCTATGAAAGAATTGATTATTATTGATACAGGAAACATCCAGCAAAAGTATCTATCTTGTTGCGCACCTTTACCATGGATTTACATATTCCATAAAGTTGATGATTTATAACTTTGTATAGTCTTAATCTGTTTAATCCTTAAAAGTTTGTTGTTATTGTAAGTAGAGAGAATAATTAATTAATTTTACATATTCTAGTATGTTTGTTGATAAGAATCAGGGCTTAGAACAGGACCAAAATAACCTACATTGTTGGTGCATACAATTCTATACCAGACTCGTCGTTCTATTGCATTCTGCTTGAGTCCTTTTGGTCTGGATGTAATCTTTTGAGAAGTCTCTTGACTATCATTAACATCTGTTACCAATTGGCCCTCAACATCCACGTTTGCTATTTTGCAATACAAGGCAAATTAAGTATGTTTGTGAATCTTCCTTCTGGAGCCTTAATAGCGCACTGGCTTCATATTTAAGCTTATGACTACATAAAGCTCTTGCCTAAAATGACCGCTAATGTACAAGACTACAGAAGAAGTAGTTACTACAGAGAGATATGTCAGGCGAAGTATCTGAAGTGGCCCTTAATAGAGTTTGACGAATTTATTGCATAAAGATTTGGTATAAATGTGTTATTACTGCTTCATTCAATTCATGATAACAACTAAGTGACTCCTTTTACTCTTTTTGGAATTTTCATAGGCACATGCATCAGTAGCTGTCATGAAATTCTGTATATCTAAAAAGCCTGAAACTTTGGTACCCTACTTAGATGGGATACTCAACAAACTGCTTGTACTTCTGCAGGTACGCGAAAGTAGAGGCCGCCATGTTATAAAGTTTGATTACTGCTAACAAGTCTAAGAGATTCATGCTGTATTTTCCTAGTGATTGCTGTTGTTTGAAATGCAGACTGACAATCAAATGGTTCAGGAAGCAGCATTAGATGCATTGGGTTATATAGCTGATTTTTCTAAAGTAGTACCTACTTGCATTTATTTTTTGACTCAATTCTACTTCTACTTATGTTGTGAATAATGATGGTTAATATATCATACTTCAACAGGAGCACTTCCAAAAGTACTATGATTTTGTAACGCCGCATTTGAAAGCTCTGCTGGTAAATGCAAATGATAAGTCTAATCACATTATTCGAAGCAAAGCCATGGAATGCATAAGCTTTGTTGGGATTGCTGTTGGCAAAGAGAAATTCAGAGATGACTTGCATCAGGTCTTCTCCCAAATATGCCCAATATTTCTTTTCATATGTGTGTGATGCGGAACACATACATTAGTGTGCCATGTGAAAACGTATCTATATACTGTGAATTTACCATTGTTAAGTGATAATTTGCGGTGTAAATACTTTTTAATTAATGATGATTAAGTGACAAAGTTTATGTAAGAAGACACATTTCATGTATAACCATTGATGGAATGTCTTCGTTCCTGTTTGCATTTGCGTTAGCTATGCTTTGTCAGATGGCTTTCTTGAGACAAACCATAGCATTGATTGCACCAATTTGAATTACCATTTTCTTCAACAGTTTGGACTTGGGAGCAATGTCTAATGACTTGATATACTTTCTCCTACAAGTTCCTTTTTGATCCTACATTCTACATCTCTTCCAGCACTTTGTTTCATCTCTTTGTGGTATGCCGGTGTGATCTTATCCCTTTATTCATATCTCAACGCCAACATTTTCTTTTTATATTTTTTTTGGTGACACTATAGGCTATGGAAGTGCTCAAGTCATTACAAGAATCACGGGTGAAAGAGCTTGATACTATTGTTTACATTCTACAGGTATGTGTTAATCCTTTGATTTTACAGGCTTAGAATTTCTTTTTAGATTGGCCTCTCATATTTTCTTGATTTCATCGCAGGCATGGTCCAGAATTTGCCAGTGCGTGGGGAAGGATTTTCTTCCTTACATGAGTACGGTCATGCCATTTTTGGTTGAATGTGCTCAACTTGAGCCCGATAAGACCGTATTCACTAATGGACCATATAGCAGGTAAGCTTTTCTTATTAGACTTGGGGAACATTTTTGTGGTAACTTCTCATGAAACACATTTTCCTAGAAAATGCTTGCGTTATAGCACACGCCTACTAGTCTGAACACATTTTCTCAAGTCCAGCTGAAAGTACATTCCATTCTCATATCTTTCCATTCCCTAATTGTACACAATCAAGTAATAGAAACACAAAAAGAAGAAACATATAATTTGTAAAAGCATTCCATTCATAGTGGTCGTATGATGCTAGCTCCTGACCCTAGGATCCACTTACGATGGTATTCTTTTCTTTATCAGATTAATCTTGAGCCTGTTTTGTTGATTCTTCCAGCTAATCAGTTTTCTCTCAATTTATCCAAATACCTTCCTTTCCTCCTCCTTTTTATCTCCAACGTTTACTCGCAAAAATTCCCGAAAATCATTAACTTGTAAGTCTCCATCTAATACCTCGTATCTGCGTTTAAATTTATAGCTCAAAGTGGCATAACATGTTCTCTAACTTTGGCAAGAAAATGATCGACCTATATTGCTTTGATATCCGCCAGAAGGTATACCACGTGTTAGCACAAACACTTCTCTCACTTAATGATGGCTAGGTAATATATAATCTCACCTCATAGAATCACTTAAGCATAGTAATCATATGGTTCGGTGTAAACATCGAGTGCAGGTAAGTTTTTACCATACCGGGCATGGTTCAATTAATTTTCCACATCCTGTTGTCAAACTCGTATCCATATGTGTAGTCACCGGCCACATCTTTAGGAGCACCTATAGTTGCTGCCTTTCTCACCTGTTAAACATATTTTCTCCTGAATATGTATGATTTCTTGTTAGGAGTATTTCTTTTGCTTTACTGATCAATACTAAGACTGCTATGGAGAGGTGGTTATCGCTTAAGTTTCACCATTTTGTAGTACACAGAAAGTCAAGCTTTGGGATGAATTAATATGCATCAAAGGAAGTGACCTCCTATATGCGAAATTTGTGGCCTGTAGTAACCTTGCTTTGTATGCTCTGAGCATGAAAGAAGACTTCTACCCATGGATACCCCAGGTTAGCATGAATATCACTTGCCATTTACTTTTTTCCATGTAATGTTAAGTGTACTCAAAATTAACGGGTGATATTTATCGGTTATATCATGAAACAGGCTGCTTCAATTTTTGCTCCCCTTCTGAAATTCTATATGCACAATAACATCAGGAATAATGCTGCTCGTGGTAAAAAAGGATAAAGAAACTCATGATTTCAATGTGGTATGCTTTATTTTCCTTTACCTTCTCCAATATTATTTCGTATGAGATGTTTTTATTTGTGGTTAAGGATTATACGTCCTGTTGCGTTCAGCTAAACTGGCGGTAGAGAATGGGGCTGCTCAAGGTGGAGAGTCATACTTCAAGCAGTTGTCTGGCAATATAATATTGGCTCTGGGAGACGCTTTATATTCGGTTGCCTTCAACACATCACTATTATGTTTTTCTTTTGTCTATGGGGAAAAGGTTTGAGCTCCATTTATCTAAATAAGAAGAAAGTGACTTCTGATTGCTATCTCCTGCAGGAGCCTGAGACAAAATTATGTGCATATATATTGCGTTCATTGGGTAACTGCCTACAGGTACGTCATGTTAAGATGCTCTTTTTACTTTGATCCAAGTTTGTAACTTTGTATTGTTCATTTATGATGGTGGTGTGCTGCCTTTGAGATTTTTATGTTCACTATGATAAGTAAGATAGTACAGCATGGTCCAATCAACGCTTTACAACCATATATAGAGCGAGACCTGGGGACACGAAAAGTGACTTGCATAGTTCAGTGATCAAGTAGATTAGACGCTTTGTCTGACTTGATACTTAGTCTGTGTATGAGCACATGCAGAATTTATTGTTCTTCCTACGAAAAGGCATACTTGGACCATAATAAAATGCCTGAAAATTGAAATGTGGACCAAAGTCTGATAACTATAAAAGCTCCCTTGACATGAATAGGTAAGACTGAAAAACATATAATTAATGATGTAGTAGATGGACTCCATGTCGGAACTTCATTTCAGTAAATCATTGTTAAGTCAAGCCTAAGCCTTGATGGCAGAGTTACTAAAACCTGTGTTGGTGGAGGTAGCAGGTATCCGATGGAATAGTTCAGGTGCGCTCAAGCTGGCTTAGACACCATCATAATTAAAAAAAAAGATTATTGTTAGGTCAACTTATGAAATGTTCATGATTACTGTGAGAAAGTTCTCACACGAGAAAATATTCTTGATTAATTGTTAACAATGATACAATGAGCTCTATATATATAATACATGTCCTACTCCTAATACATAAGGGATTAGGGTTATTTACTACTCCCTCCGTTTCAATTTATGTGAACATGTTTGACTGGGCATGGAGTTTAAGAAAAAATGAAGACTTTTGGAATTTGTGGTCCTAAACAAGTCAAAAAAGGGCCCAGAGTATTTACATGGTTATAAAAGCTTCTCATTAAGGGTAGAATTGTAAGTTTAAACTAAATTGTTACCAAATTTAGAAAGGGGTCATTCTTTTTGAACGGACCAAAAAAGAAATAGGTTCACATAAACTGGAACAGAGGGAGTACTATTTAACTATCAAACTAACACTCCCCCTCAAGCCAGTGCATATAAATCATATGTACCGAGCTTGTTACATATATAACCAATACGAGGTCCAGTGAGGGACTTGGTGAAAATATCAGCAAGTTGATCATTCGACTTCACAAATTTTGTAGCAATATCTCCCGAGAGTATCTTTTCTCTAACAAAGTGACAGTCAATCTTGATGTGTTTAGTTCTCTCATGGAACACTCGATTTGACGCAATATGAAGAGCAACTTGATTATCACACACAAGTCTCATCTGACTAATCTCACCAAATTTCAACTCATTGAGCAAATGTTTGATCCAAATTAGCTCACATGTGGCCATAGCCATTGCTCGATATTCTGCTTCTGCACTAGACCGAGCAACCACATTTTGTTTCTTGCTCTTCCAAGACACCAAATTTCCTCCTACTAAGACAAAATATCCAGACGTAGAACGTCTATTAGAAGGTGATCCTGCCCAATCAGCATTTGAGTATCCAACGATCTGCTCATGGCCTCGATCCTCAAACAATAAGCCTTTGCCTGGGAAGACAAATACTCTAGGGTATTATCACTATGAAATGTGCGGATAGAAACCCCAAATTGATTTTGAATTTCAGCGTGGAAGGTCTGGAAAATAGAAAACAATTCAGATCGATTTTTCATCAAAAATATCCAAGTGCACCTGGAATAATCATCAATAAAACTGACAAAGTAGTGGAATCCTAAGATAGAACTAACCCGACTAGGACCCCAAACATCTGAATGGACTAAAGTAAAAGGTGACTCTGCTCGATTATCAAGACGCCGTGGGAAATGGGAGCGGGTATGCTTACCGAGCTGACACGACTCACACTCTAGAGTGGACAAGTGAGATAAACCAGGTATCATTTTCTGAAGTTTTGACAAACTCGGATGTCCTAACCGTTTATGTAATAAATCTGGTGAATCAGTAACGGGAGAAGTTATTGGAGGAAGATAAGATGCGAGTCCATGTGATTTTGCAAGGATAAGGTAATAAAGTCCATCTGATTCACATCCGGTACCAGTGATCTGCCCTGTACTGTGTTCCTGTATAAAAACAAGGTCATCAAGAAATAAAACAGTAGATTTAAGTGATTTGGCTAAGCGACTAACGGCTATGAGATTAAAAGGACTACCAGGAACATAAAGAACTGAGTCTAAAGGTAAGGAAGGAAGTGGACTTGCTTGACCTATTGCAGTTGTCATGGCTTAAGACTCATTGGCCATTGTGACTGTTGGAAGAGATTGAGAATATGAGATACTAGTGAAAAGAGATTTGTTACCAGAAATATGATCAGATGCACCTGAATCAATGACCCAAGACTCAGAAGGTGAAGATTGGGAGACACCAGTCATGCTACTATTTGTTGGAACAACGGAGGCTAATCCTGAAGATGTCTATTTGCGTGCTTTGTACGGAAGGAACTCAATATAATCCGATAAAGAAACCATCTGGATTGGATTTAATGCATTCGATCCAACGAATTGTGAGTCTAAGGCTTCTAAGGATGACATTATAATGTTCACACCGGAAAAGGCCAGAAAATTGTTTGGAAATCACTGTTTTCACTATTACTGTTCACCGGAAACACTGTAGCTCGCCGAAAAATAAAAAAAATCGTCGAAATCTGATGTAAACTTGATGGGTAGGCTCGGAAAAACAAGGCGATTACACTGTCCAAAAGAAAGTTTTTGAAATTCTGGCCGAAACAGCCCTCACGCGCCGGCGCGTGGGACAGACGCGCCGGCGGCGGCAGAAATCCGGCAGGCGCGTGGATGAGTGTTTTCATGTGAACTTTTTTGGGGTTTGGTCGGATCTCTCTTGGGAACCTTTTGGTGGTGTTGGATTTTGCACAACGCTGATAATTAGTGACTTTGACGCAAATAGTCACTTAGGTCACCGGAAAATCTCACGGTGACAGAGTTCTTTCTTCCCGGATGTCGCTGGAATGACGTACAGCGACTTATTCTCACCAAAGCTCTGATACCATGTGAGAAAGCACGGGAGAAAATATTCTTGATTAATTGTTAACAATGATACAATGAGCCCTATATATATAATACATGTCATACTCCTAATACATATGGATTAGGGTTATTTACTACTATTTAACTATCAAACTAACAATTACTCTCAAAGCAAGAGACATAACTAGTTCTGGTAACTAAGTGAGTTAGAAACAATTTTGGCTTACTATGGTCCTTTTCGTGTCTTCTTTTAGATCTGCGGACCACTTCTCAATGAAGAACAGGTCTGTAGCATCATTGGTGATATAAAGCACGTCATCACGGAAATTTCACGCAGAAAAGGAGAACTTACAGAGAGAGCAAAATCAAAAGACTTTGATGTTGAGGCTGCTGAACTGTTGAGGGAGGAAAGAGAGCAAGAAGATGAAGTTTTTGAAAATGTATGTTTGATCGGAGAACCAAGTTCAGATTTAACTCATGACGCCATGTTATCTTTATACAGGACTTTCGCTTTAACTTATTCTCGAGTTACATAAACATCTTTTTTCAGGTTGGTCACATATTGGTTACATTGATCGAAACATTCAAGGCTGCTTTCTTGCCTTTTTTTTATGAGCTTTCATCATATCTAATGCCTAGTGAGGTAAAGTTTCAGCTCATGATAACCAATGTCATTTTAACCCTATAGGTTGTTTTTCTTATGTCCTTTTTTCTCTGCTTGAAGAGCAAGGATAAAACAGCTGCAGAGAGAATTACATGTTTTTTCATCTTTGATAAACTTGTGGAGTATTGCGGCGAAGAAGCTCTAAAGTAGGTCTATCTTTATGAGTTTCTTCTTAAATAAGGTCATAAATCTGATAGTTACTTTATGTCCAAACTAGGTACTTTAATATATATCTTCCTTTTCTTTTGGAGGCAAGAAACGACGAAATCCCACTTGTTAGACAGGTTCATACATTTCGGTCAAATTACATTTGCTATTTGATTCATCCACACACCATTAACTAGTGTTGTGAGAAGGCACGGGAGAAAAATATGATATATTGATATTGTGTGTGATGCAATACAAGAGGTGTTATTTATAGCTACTCTATACAAAGGGGATGTTACTCCTATTCCAATGTGGGACAATTACATAACTATCTCTAACATTTACATAGCTATCTCTAACACTCCCCCTCAAGCCGGAGCATATAAATCATATGTACCGAGTTTGTTACATATATAATCAATGCGAGGACTAGTGAGGGACTTGGTGAAAATATCTGCAAGTTGATCATTCGATCTCACAAACTTCGTAGTAATATCTCCTGAGAGTATCTTTTCTCTAACGAAGTGACAATCAATCTCAATGTGTTTAGTTCTCTCATGAAACACCGGATTTGATGCAATATGAAGTGCAGCTTGATTATCGCACACAAGTTCCATCCGACTGATTTCACCAAATTTCAACTCCTTGAGCAATTGTTTGGTCCAGACTAGTTCACATGTTGCCATAGCCATTGCTCGGTATTCTGCTTCTGCACTAGACCGAGCAACTACATTCTGTTTCTTACTTTTCCAGGACACCAAATTTCCTCCTACTAAAACACAATATCCAGACGTAGAACGTCTATCAGAAGGTGATCCTGCCCAATCAGCATCCGAGTACCCAACGATCTGCTCATGACCTCGATCCTCAAACAGTAATCCTTTACCTGGAGCCGATTTTATATACCGGATAATGCGGACAACTGCATCCCAATGACTATCACAGGGAGAATTCATAAACTGACTTACAACACTCACAGGATAAGAAATGTCGGGCCTAGTCACTGTGAGATAATTTAATTTACCAACCAGCCGCCTATAGCTTGCAGGATCGCTAAGCGGCTTCCCCTGTCCAGGCAGAAGTTTAGAATTCGGATCCATCGGCGTGTCAACAGGTCTGCAACCTGTCATCCATGTTTCCTCAAGAATGTCTAACACATATTTCCTTTGAGAAATAACAATACCTGAGCTAGATTGAGCAACCTCAATACCTAGAAAGTACTTCAATCTGCCTAGATCCTTAGTTTGAAAGTGCTGGAAGAGATGCTGCTTCAGATTAGTAATACCATCCTGATCATTGCCCGTAATAACAATATCATCAACATAGACTACCAGATAAATACATAGACTTGAAGCAGAGTGGCAATAAAACACAGAGTGATCAGCTTCACTACGAGTCATGCCAAACTCCTGGATAACCGTGCTGAACTTACCAAACCAGGCTCGAGGAGACTGCTTTAGACCATAAAGTGACCGACGCAAGCGACATACAAGGCCACGAGACTCCCCCTGAGCAATAAAACCAGGTGGTTGCTCCATATAAACCTCATCCTCAAGATCACCATGAAGAAAGGCATTCTTAATGTCCAACTGATAGAGGGGCCAATGACGAACTGCAGCCATGGATAGAAAAAGGCGAACTGATGCCACTTTAGCCACTGGAGAGAAGGTATCACTGTAATCTAGCCCAAATATTTGAGTGTATCCTTTGGCAACAAGACGTGCCTTAAGTCGATCAATCTGGCCATCGGGACCAACTTTGACTGCATAAACCCAACGACAACCAATGGTAGATTTACCTTAAGGAAGAGGAACAAGCTCCCATGTACCACTTGTATGTAAAGCAAACATCTCATCACTCATAGCCTGTCGCCATCCTGGAAGAGACAATGCTTCACCTGTAGACTTAGGGATGGAAACCGAGGACAATGAAGATATAAAAGCATAATGGGGAGATGACAGACGATGATTACTCAAACCAACATAATGAGGATTAGGGTTTAGTATGGTCCGTATACCTTTTCGAAGTGCAATCGGTGTACTAGGAGCAGGATCCGCAGTAGGAGCCGTATCAGGTGCAGGACGAGAACCAGATGGGCCTGATGTAGGGCGCGAACGACGATGATAAGTCAAGATTGGTGTTCCTGTGGCTGGGGAACTAGGAGGGATAATACTGGACTCCTCAAAAGTTGGTATGGGTGAAACCTCTGTGGTTGAAGGTGGAGGAGGATTACTAAACTCCTCAAAAGTCGGTATAGGTAAGACCTCAGATATGTCATGGTGGTCAGCAGAAGTGACATCAGTTGTGAAGAAAGGTTTAGACTCGAAAAATGTGACGTCAGCTGACATAAGGTACCTATGAAGATCAGGTGAATAACAACGATATCCCTTCTGAACACGAGAATAACCAAGGAAGACACACTTGAGAGCACGAGGAGCTAACTTATCTTTCCCCGGGGCTAAGTTATGAACAAAACATGTGCTCCCAAAAACCCGAGGTGGAAGAGGGTATAAGGCTGACTGGGGAAACAATATTGAATGTGGAATCTGACCCTTGATGGGAGATGAAGGCATCCTATTAATCAAATAACAAGCTGTGCCAAGTACATCTTGAGTAATCATCAATAAAGCTAACAAAATAACGAAATCCCAAGGTTGAACTGACTCTACTAGGACCCCATATATCAGAATGAACCAAGGAGAAAACAGACTCTGCATGACTCTCAACACTACGCGTAAAGGAAGCTCGGGTATGTTTCCCAAGCTGACACGACTCACAATCTAATCTAGACAAACTGGATAAACTAGGCACCATCTTTTGAAGTTTGGATAAACTCGGATGTCCTAAACGTCTGTGGATTAGATCTGGAGGATCTGTAACTAGACATGTTGTGGAAGGACTGAGCGAGTTAAGGTAGTAAAGACCTTCTGATTCACGACCTGTACCAATTGTCCGTCCCGTACTGCGGTCCTGCATAATAAAAGAATCATCAATAAAATATATACCACAATTGAGGGCACGAGTCAAACGACTAACAGATGCAAGACTAAAAGGACAACCAGGAACATAAAGAACGGAATCTAGGGTGATAGAAGACAATGGGTTGGCTTGTCCAACTCCTTGTGCCTTAGTTTGACATCCATTGGCTAAAGTAACAGTAGGAAGAGACTGTGAATATACAATATTCGACAAAAGTGATTTATTACCAGAGATATGATCAGAAGCGCCTGAGTCCATGACCCATGGTCCAAGAGTACTAGACTGGGAAACACAAGCAAAAGAATTACCAGCAATAGGAGTGTCAGTCTGGGCAACTGAGGCTACTTGTGGAGATGTTTGCTTACTTGCTCGATACTGAAGGAGCTCATTATATTCTTCTTTAGATACAGAAAAGCCCTGGTTACCTGTAGTCTCGCTTTGAGCAACGTAGGCATTTTTGGGTGGACGGCCATTTAAGGAATAACACATTTCGCGAGTGTGTCCAAGTTTGTGACAATAAGAACACTTGGGTCTAGATCTCCCAAAACGACCGCCTCCTCGTCTATTCTCCATAGCTTGAGATGCCCGAACATCCACTGTCTGGGATGCAAAAACAAAGGAATCAAGTATCTGTGATGAAATCACTGGGTGACTTGGTGCTGCAGCAAGGCGAAGTAATCGAGAGAATAATTCATCAACTGTAGGGACAGTCGGACTCGCCAAAATCTGGTCTCGTACTGAATCAAGATCATGAGGAAGTCCAGCGAGTGTAAGAACTAGAAACATTTTCTGTCGCTGCTCTTGTTGTTTTGACACACTAGCAGAAACTGGCATCAATGTCTCAAATTCCTCCATGACTGCCTGTACCTGACCCAAGTAAGTAGACATATCTAATTCTTGCTTCTTTAAGTTTGTCATCCGTGATATCACATCATAGAAGCGAGATATATCATTAGTGTATAACGTACGAGCCTTTGCCCAAACCAAATAACATGTCTGGAATGGCCGAAACAAAGGCATCAACTTAGAATCAATAGAACGCCACAAGATGCTACATAATTGAGCATCAATTTTTGCCCAAAGCGCTATCGCCTTTTCATCTCCTTCGCTAGACTGTTTAATCAGATGATCTTGCACACCTTGACCTTTACACCACAACTCGACAGATGAAGCCCAAGCTAAGTAGTTTGAACCTCCCATTAAAGGTTCCGAGGTAATCATAACATTAGAGTTTCCAGAACTCATGCTTTTAGACCCAAAAACATCAATTCCCAAAGACATCTTGTAAATTATTACCAAATAAGAGAAATAATCAACTGTAATCCACTGAAAATAGAGTAAGGAACACTGAACCAGAATAGTAAACTACTGTAGCAGTTGGAAAGTTACTGTTGCAACCGGAAAATATTCAAAGTGGCCGGAATGAAATAAAAACGGTAGGGGTAGGATCGGAATTACCAGAAGACCCAACTGTTCTGAAGGAACTTTTTCAAAAAATGGCCGGAAGTCAACTTTTTGAAATCACTGTTCACGCCGGAAAAATAAAAAAGTGGTCGGAATTTGGTGTAACCTGGATGGGTAGGCTCGGAATTGCAAGGGAAACAATCTGTCCTGAAGAGTCGTCGCCAAAAAATGGCCGGAAGGTGGCCCACGCAACGTTGGAACTTCGCCGGAAAATTTTCTTTGGACAGCTACAGTACCGCCGGAGATTTTCACTGGGATTTGGTCGCCGGACAGTGACTACTCTTGTGGTAGTATTGGATTTTGTGCACAACACTGACCGAGACAAAGCAGACGCAAAACAACTTTGAAAGTCGCCGGAAAAAAAGGGTTTCGGTGACTGATTTTACTTCCCGGAATCGCTGGAATTTATGCACAGCGATAAATCTCTCACGATAGCTCTGATACCATGTGAGAAGGCACGGGAGAAAAATATGATATATTGATATTGTGTGTGATGCAATACAAGAGGTGCTATTTATAGCTACTCTATACAAAGGAGATACTATTCCTATTCTAATGTGGGACAATTACATAGCTATCTCTAACAAGTGTCATGTTCAGAATGCGCTTTTTGGACTTGGGCTTTGTGCGGAATACGCTGGTTCTGTTTTCAGACCTTTTGTTGGAGGTATAATACTGTTAAACATAATATTGAGATTCCTCTCATCGTGGGGAAGTGGAAAAAGAGTGATCTATTTTGGTATTTACTAAATCTCATGACATGATTCAGAGGCTCTTCCAAGGATCAATGTGGTGATAATGCATTTTCGGGCTCGTGAAGTTGAGAATGAACTTGCATATGATAATGCTATTTCTGCACTTGATAAGATATTGCAGTTTCATCGGGAGACTATTGACTCAGCACAGGTTTGTACTTCTGATAATCACTAAAGTTTTCTTGTTCATGCATTATATATACCTTCAACTCATATATTCTCGAGTTATTCTAAAATATCAGGTTTAGATTTAAGTTACTTCATTACTAACTTCATTTCATGCATCAACAGTTCTGGACTTGCTATAGTCTTTTGATCACCTTTGTCTTATAGATTTTAAAATCTGAAGCCATTATACCAGCTCGATTAGCGATTCCAGTAAACTAGGAATGTAGAGACACAGTGCTAGTCTTAACTACTCATATAGTGATTCACAAGAGTACCCTGTAATTCTTATTTAAGCCTTTAGTTGAAAGGTGTCTTTGGTTAACTCAACAAGGAATTTTAATATTAGGAAATTTGAATATGGCTGTAATAACTAAGCTCTTTGAATGTTAGTTCCAAATGCATGGAGGTTCCATTATTCAGCCTTTACTTTCTTTTTCTTTAAATATAGTTCTCCTATCTATTTGATAAATTTCATATATATTGTTACGCGGCGCCTTCCTGAGATTCCTTGGAAGGGCGACGTAAGGCTAAGCAACTGATGTCAGTGCAGTTGCTGTCCGCCAACTGAGGTCCCCTCCGTACGTTAGACTAGATTGTCAGTGTCGTACGGGAAAACCAATGTCAAGAGAAGTTGAGAGAACAGGAATGAGAATTGAGAATGAAAGAAAGCTTGATTGCATAAATGAAAGCTATTACAGAAAGGCAATGCGGTGTCGAGGGGGAGAGACACCAGTACAGAGAATTGTTTGCTAGCTAGAAAGTTTGATTGTTTGGTCCCCCTTAATAATGCTTAAAAAAATAATCCAAAGCTACAAGACTAGACTTGATTAAGCTAGAGAAACATAATGAAATTACATGGAATAAAACTACTCTATATTTACAATGAAAAAGACTTAGTTTGCTATAAGGCAGAAAACAGGGCCGTTGTCGGCAGCATAGTCTTTGGCATCAGGATCTGCGCGCGCGGCATTGTCTGCGCGCGCGGCGCTGTTGGCATCTGCCTGCGGTTGGGCGCTGGCGAGGGATATCGGTGGGGCGACAGAGGCACATGCGCGCTTGTCACTTGGCGCGACCAAGACCACGGGGCCGTCCGTGGCGCTAGGCATTGGAAGGCTTGCTAGGACGCCACGGGGCGCGCCCAAGGGGTCATGGGGCACGGCTGGAAAGCCGCCCATGACATTCTCCCCCACCTGAGTTGGCGACGTCCTCGGCGCCTTACTTGCAAGATAATCTTCAATTAGGCTCTTGTAGGCTTTGAGGTTTGTTCCCCTCTCCCAAGTGTTCTCCTCTGTATCACAGCCCTGCCATTTCACCAAGAACTCCTGGTGATCTTTCCTTGAGGCATGAATCACTCTATCATCAAGGATAGCTTCAACACGCCTTTTCCCGGTTGAATTGGGCCCTCGAATACTGGGTATTGTGAGCTGGCTCCTTGAAGGATCCTCTGTATCTTCCCGAAAAGGTTTCAGGAGGCTGACATGAAAAACAGGATGAATTTTCCACCAAGCTGGGGTATCCACCCGGTATGCAACTTTCCCAATACGCCTTTCAATGGACAAGGGTCCAATATATTTTTGCAATAAGCGAGGGTCATGGACCCCTGCAAATAAGTAACGTTTTGGAATTTTGACCATCACTTTGTCTCCTACTTGGTATTCAACAAAGCGACGATTCTGATCAGCATGCCTCTTCATCCGCTTTTGAGCCTTGACAAGATAGCTCCGCACTATCTCCAAATTTTGCTTCCACTCTTTAGAGAAGCTAGCAGCTCGAGGAGATTTAGACATATTTGGTGCATTGACGGTGTGTGGGAGTAGCGGTTGCTGTCCGGTAACAATTTCAAAAGCGCTTTTGTTTGTACTAGAGCTCTTTTGTGAATTGAAACACAGTTGAGCAGCATCCAGAAGCTTCACCCAATTCTTCTGCGATCCGGTTACAAAATGACGCAAATATTCCTCCAACATACCATTGAACCGCTCCGTCTGGCCATCAGATTGCGGATGAAAACTTGAGCTGTGATTCAGCTTCGACCCAAGACACTTAAAGAGTTGGGTCCAAAAGTTGCTAGTGAAGCGTGAGTCACGATCACTAACAATATCTTTGGGTAGGCCCCAATATTTGACGACATGAGAGAAGAAGAGTCGAGCTGTATCTTCTGCTGATATATATTGTGGGGCAGCAATAAAGGTAGCATATTTGGAAAACCGATCTACCACAACCAAGATAGTTGTTAGATCTCCGACCTTGGGCAATCCGGTGATGAAATCCAGGGAAACACTTTCCCAAGGTCTCTTTGGGACAGCTAGTGGTTCCAAGAGTCCCGCCTGTGTTAAGCGGTCTGACTTGTCCTTCTGGCATACTAGACAAGTCTTCACATACTGAGCAACGTCATCGGCCATTTGAGGCCAATAATATGCACGGCGAAGTAACGCCATGGTGCGTTCTTCACCGGGATGGCCGGCCCACAGAGTATCATGACATTCCGCTAGAAGAGTCCTTCGTAGATCTCCTCCTTTAGGAACATAAAGTCGGTTCCCTTTCACTTTCAGAAAACCATCTTCCATGTAGAACTGGCGAGTCTTGCCTTGTCCTACCAAATCAACCAAATACTGTGAAGCAGGATCTCTTGATGAGTAGATCTTGTATCTGGTCCTTGATGGAGGTGGCTACCTCGCTCCCCCTTAGGGTGGCGAGTAAGCACACTGATGCTAGATCAGCTCTCCGACTGAGCGCATCAGCAACATGATTGGTCTTCCCACTTCGGTATTCCAGGTTGAAGTGGAATTCAGCTAGGAGTTCCTGCCACCTGGCCTGTCGACCATTCAACTTCGGCTGGGTCATGAAATGGCTAACAGCTGTGTTGTCTGTCTTGACCACGAACGGGGTTCCCAGCAGATAGTGCCTCCAGAGGCGCAAGCAGTGGACGACAGCCAATAATTCTTTCTCATGGGCGGCATAGCGCCGCTCTGCATCTTTTAGCTTCCGGCTCTCGTACGCCACAGGATGCCCTTCTTGTAGCAAGACGCCACCGAGGGCATAGTCAGATGCATCTGTTTGTACTTCGAATGGCTTGGCCAGATCAGGAAGGGCCAAGACGGGGCTACTAGACATAGCCGCTTTCAATGCGTTAAAGGCCTCCGCTCGCTTGGGTCCCCATTCCCAAGGCGTGACCTTCTTGAGGAGTTCTGTCAATGGTACTGCAATGAGGGAGTAGTTTTTCACGAATCGCCGATAGAAATTGCATAGACCAAGGAACGCCCTCAAGGCGTGGATATCCTTAGGTGGCGGCCAATCTGTGATTGCCTGAATCTTCTGCTGGTCCATCTTGATCCGCCCTTCCTCGATGACATGTCCGAGGAAGTCAATTTGCTTTTGAGCAAAGGAGCACTTAGATAGCTTCGCATATAGTTCATGCTCCCGCAATCGAGCTAGGACCTTCCGCAAGTGCATCAGGTGTTCCTCCAATGTTTGGCTATATACCACAATGTCATCCAAGTAGACCACCACGAATTCATCAATGTACTCTCGGAAGACTTGGTTCATCAAAGTGCAAAATGTAGCTGGGGCGTTAGTCAAGCCGAATGGCATAACCAGGAAATCGTACGACCCATATCTTGTCACACAGGTCGTCTTGTGCTCATCACCCTCTGCAATCCGAACTTGCCAATAACCTGTCTTCAGGTCTATTTTGGTGAACACCGTCGCACCACCCAGTCTATCGAACAAGTCTGCCATTAACGGAATAGGGTACTTGTTCTTCACAGTAATTTTGTTTAGAGCCCGATAGTCCACACAGAGTCGTAGACTACCATCATGTTTCTTTTGGAATAGCACAGGGGACCCGTATGGGGATTTGGAGGGCACGATAATCCCTGTGTCTAGCATTTCCGTCAATTGTCTCCGAAGCTCGGTGAGTTCGGGTTGTGACATTCTGTAAGGCGCCCGGGCAGGTGGCTTCGCGCCCGGCACCAGCTCAATTTCATGATCCACAGTGCGCCTAGGCGGTAGTCGCTTTGGCATGTCTTGTGGCATGACATCTTCAAACTCTAGTAGTAGCTCCTTCACGGGTTCAGGAATGGGACCCGAGGAGCATTCTACATCTTCGATGCAGAGGGTTGCCAGGAACGTAGGTTCGTTTCTTTTGACCCCCTTCTTCAACTGCAAGGCCGAGATGTTTTCAACGGCCATCTTCATGGGCATGCACGGGATAACGCAGGGCTTGGCCCCGTTTGCTCCCATCATCAGTAACATGTCAGCATACGGTACAGGCATGGTGTTGGTTTGCCTCAGGAATTCCAATCCAACTATCAACTCGAAGTCATCTATGATCACCACGCGCAAGTTGAATTTTCCTTCGTAAGGGCCAAGCTTCATCGGTACTTCTTTGGCTATTCCACCCACTGGCTGGGGAGGTGAGTTGATAGCCTTGACACGGCCTCTACCTTTCCCTACGACTAGACCAAGGCGCTCCACCTGAGTCGAGGCTAAGTAGTTGTGGGTAGCACCCGTGTCTACCATGGCCCGAATGGGCTTGCCATTCACCTTCATCTCAACGAACATTAAGGTCCTCTCGTGCTTAAGAGGAGTCTCATCATCCGCCTTCTTTTTCCCTTTCTTGGTGACTGGACATGGGTCCTTCTTCTTACGGATACCAGCACTAGTCTCTGCTAATGCCTCAGAAATGGAGCCAACAATTGCATTGAAGGCACCTACTGGTTCAGTCTGATCCGCATCGTCTGAATCGTCATCCGTCCCATCATCAAAAGTCTGATGGGCATTCATCTGTGCCTGTGGGCACTCATTGTTCCAATGTGGTCCACCGCAATGACGGCACCCTGAAGGAGGCTTCCTCCCCCGATCATTGTTGTTAGACGCAGCACTGTTGCTGCCTGTGGAGGGAGCCTTAGGTTTGGTTGAGCTCCGATCTCCCCCACTTCTGCTAGGGCCACCATTGCTAGACTGGCCCCCTTTGAATCCCGCTCGGGTAGGCGGTTGAGGCCTATCCTTCCGAGCTTCCATTTGATAGTCCCCAAGGCATTCAGCTGCTTGGATCGCCTTGGGCAGGGTATCTACCCGTTGCCTTTGTAGAGGGCATAAGGTTTCAGCCCTTCTAGGAAAGTGAAGAGCTTGTCTTTGTCCCCCATGTTGCGTATGCTTAGCATGAGCGCGGAGAATTCCCGCACGTAGTCCCGCACAGATTTGGTCTGACGGAGCTCCCGTAGCTTTCTCCTTGAATTGTATTCAACATTTTCGGGGAAGAATTGTAGGCGGATGGCTGCCTTCAGTTCTGCCCATGTTTCGAGAGCATCTTCACCGGCCTTGATGGCTTCGTATTTCACCCGCCACCAGAGTTTAGCATCACCCTGAAGATACATGGCAGCAGTTGCTACCTTCTTAGCTTCTTCTAGGCCCCCAACAGCATCGAAATATTGTTCGACATCAAAGATGAAGTTCTCCACTTCCTTGGCATCCTAGCTCCACTGTATGGCTTTGGCTCAGGAATTTTCAATTTTTGTGTCGCGGAGGTGGGGTTTGCAGCGCCCCCGACCTGGTTTCCACCGCCTCGCAGTAGGCCCTGTAAGGCAGCATTGACAACATTGAGCTTGTCTGTCAAGTCGTCAATAGTTTGTTGCATGGCAGTCACCCTATCTGCCTCTTGTGCCCTGTAAGCTAAATCCTCGGCACGCTCCTGTTGGAGTCCCTCGAATTTGCCAAAAATTTCGGCTGCCTCTGTGGCTGCCGTTTGCCGATCTCCCTCGGAGTCACGACTGATGTTTTCTATGTCAACTTCGGCCTGGAGCACCCTGCGGTCCAGGTCATCCAACCTTTGCCCTAGGCTGGTTCTTAGTTCAGGCACCGTATCCATGATGGGCAGTAATCCGTCAACCGTCTGTTCAAGGGCCGCAATGCGGTCCCCATGATTCACCATGGTCAGAAATGGTGGTAATGGCAATGCGTTCCCTCGTCCGATGTCGAGCCTAGGCTCTGATACCAACTGTTACGCGGCGCCTTCCTGAGATTCCTTGGAAGGGCGACGTAAGGCTAAGCAACTGATGTCAGTGCAGTTGCTGTCCGCCAACTGAGGTCCCCTCCGTACGCTAGACTAGATTGTCAGTGCCGTACGGGAAAACCAATGTCAAGAGAAATTGAGAGAACAGGAATGAGAATTGAGAATGAAAGAAAGCTTGATTGCATTAATGAAAGCTATTACAGAAAGGAAATGCGGTGTCGAGGGGGAGAGACACCAGTACAGAGAATTGTTTGCTAGCTAGAAAGTTTGATTGTTTGGTCCCCCTTAATAATGCTTAAAAAAATAATCCAAAGCTACAAGACTAGACTTGATTAAGCTAGAGAAACATAATGAAATTACATGGAATAAAACTACTCTATATTTACAATGAAAAAGACTTAGTTTGCTATAAGGCAGAAAACAGGGCCGTTGTCGGCAGCATAGTCTTTGGCATCAGGATCTGCGCGCGCGGCATTGTCTGCGCGCGCGGCGCTGTTGGCATCTGCCTGCGGTTGGGCGCTGGCGAGGGATATCGGTGGGGCGACAGAGGCACATGCGCGCTTGTCACTTGGCGCGACCAAGACCACGGGGCCGTCCGTGGCGCTAGGCATTGGAAGGCTTGCTAGGACGCCACGGGGCGCGCCCAAGGGGTCATGGGGCACGGCTGGAAAGCCACCCATGACAATATATATGCAGTTGTTTTTGCTTTTCCTACCTCTCCAGAAAATGAAGGGGGAAAAGTTTAAACGCATATACACTGTGACTCCCTGTGTTCCTTTTAGATAATACCTGCATATATAGATAGATTATAGTGGTTGATTCCTTTACAACTGACTTAATTTTAATTAACCTGTAGCTGAGGGTGTTTAGTCAACTTAAGAAAAGCTGAGTTTAGACACTTTTATGTATTAAAAGCAAACTGAAGACACTTGATGTGTAACATACATTATCAGTACTTTTCCTTGTTTCAAGGAAAATGGACTATGAACATATATTGATTAGTATTTGGTACAACTGAATATTCCTCTTGTTCACTTTTTTTGGGAAGGGTATTGTCCCATTGTGCATATACTCACCATATCAATATTTTGGTAAAACATGTGGCTTTTGATCTTCCAAGATGAAATGATGCTCCTCCTTTGTACCTCAAAATCTACTTAAAGTTCCGCAAAGTTCTCATTCCATATTTTCTGGTAGATTATTCCAGCTTGGTTGAATTCTCTGCCTATAAAAGGTGACTTGGATGGAGCCAAATTTGTTCATGACCAACTTTGTTCAATGGTTGAAAGGTACTGAACTAGTCTGCTCTAGTACTTTTATCATCATCTGGTCTCTACTTTACCTTTTAAGTTTCCTTTTTGTTACCTTGGCACTGATAGCCAAGGCAGGTTACAAGGTTATAAATGACAACCTATCAATACTAATTTCAATGATATAATTGTATTGGCTTTCTTCAACCCGTTGCTCCTTGATGGTTACTATTTGATGCTACATTTTTCTCTTCTTTGCTTATCGTCTTTCTCCCCCTCTTTCCTCCTCTTCTTCTCCCCTATTCTTCCTTTCCACCTTTTCTTGAGCCGAGGGTCTATCGGAAACAGCCTCTCTACCTCTCCAGGTAGGGGTAAGGTCTGCGTACTCACTACCCTCCCCAGACCCCACCCGTGGGATTATACTGGGTATGTTATTGTTGTTGTTGTTGGTTTTCTTCAACCCATTAATTAGTTGGTCCATTAGATTTCCGCAATTAATTTATTTGGTTTAACATAATTTTGTTAGTTAGTGCAACCTTGACTCTTGACAGCAAGCATTTGTGCTAAAACATCACCATGTTTTTTACATAGATGAATTATTAAACTATGATCTTTGTAGCATTTGGCGGTTTGACTTGATCATCTTATTGGTGGTTGTTACTAGGATTTGTCTATTTTCCCATTCAGCAAATTAAACACTAGCTGAAATTTGCAAACTCTAATATGTAATCTCTTATATTAATTTCTTGTTTAGTATTTAATGTGTTAGCAAATTTTTCTCATTTGCAGGTCAGACAGAGAGCTTTTTTTTTTTTTTTTTACCACAAAAATGAACAAACTATTATAAAAGACATGTTTATTACATCATGGTGACTCTACAACACTTGGAATTTGCTTTCGTAGCTTGCAAACAAGTACATACCCAACAAACCACCAAAAATAGGTTTTCGTAATTATCATGTCAGGTTAAAAGGTGCAACTATCACTTAATGAACATAGAATTACAAACATCAAAATCTGCACTAATCACATAATTGGCCAAGAGCTTGTGCTGTCTTCCTTGACCTGACTTCTTTTTTGTAACCCAAAATATCGTCTAAGATCGGTTTCCAGATAGCTGTGCAAGAATAATAGCCAGTATGATGAAAATGACAACAATCAGAACTGGACTGTAATTAGGCTCGCTCCTGATTATGTAGGATTTCCTTTTGTTCAAGGTTCCCGAATCTCTGCAAGTTTTCAGGATCGCTTCGAGCCTCTTCAGAGTTTTTGTTTCATTTGGATCATTATTATTAACCTTGGATTTCAGCATACAAGAAAAGTCAAAAAAAGCACCATATACATCTGCAATAGTCCTGGTCTGGTCAATGACCTTAGCAGTCAGACCACGTCTCATTTTTACCACTCCTCTGAAGACTTCAATGTTGTCGTAGCACATAGCTAATGTCCCAATTGCCATTGGGACCTTAGCAGACAGAGAGCTTTTGGGTCCTAATTATGAGCACTTTCCAAAAATTATCTCAGTTTTTACAGAGGTTATTTCAATATCAGAACTGTTGGGAATAAACCTCCTACCAAAATAATATTCACGGTAATAAAAGCGAAATAATAATGTAGCATCGAGATACGGTAATTAACAAGAATAAAAGAGTAACAATGACACCAAGATTTTTACGTGGAAAACCCTTCTGAATATGGGAAAAACCACGATCCCGAGAGGAGCAACTGATATCACTATAGTAAGGAATTTACACTTTGTAGGCCCGAGTAAAATACTACAAAGACCACTACAATACTCAAAAGAAATAATCCTCTTTTGATATTTTACCTCACTACAATATCGCTCACACTCTCTATTTTCTTCACAGACTATTTTCTTATATCTTGTCTGTGAAACCTCACTCTTTCTTTCTAGCTCTCAGATATATTTTCCTCTGAGATTGATGATGATAAAAATGAGAACCGAAGCTCTCATTTTATAGGCAGAATACATCCTACCTCATTTGATAATACAGGTTCTGCAGACTGCTTAATTTGACAAAGAAATCGAACGTGGGCTGCTTAGCAGCCATATTTGACAAAAGTTAACAAAGGAAGAGAATTCTTCCATAATTCAAGGGCTGGACCCCACAAATCTCCCCCTCCAGTCTCATTCACCCGAAGGAGGTAACATCAGAGGTACTAGTTTGAGTGTATGCCGACAAGTTTTTTGCAAAGCTCGAACTTGTCTCTTGGTACTACCTTGGTTAGCATATCCGCAGGATTTTCGCTTGTGTAAATCTTTTTGACCTGTAAAGATTCGTTCGCCACCTGCTCACGGATCCAATGATATCTCACATCTCTGTGTTTGGTCCTTGCATGGTACATAGAGTTCTTGCTAAGGTCTATTGCACTTTGACTGTCACAATAGACGACATACTCCTCCTAATGCAATCCAAGCTCTTGAAGGAACCGTTTGAGCCATATCATCTCCTTGCCAGTTTCAGTAGCGGCAATATACTCCGCTTCAGTTGTAGAGAGTGCAACACACTTCTGCAACCTCGACTGCCATGATATAGCTCCCCCTGAAAATGTAAACAAATATCCAGTAGTGGATTTTCTATTATCAATGTCACCTGCCATATCAGCATCTGTATAGCCCTTCAAGATTGGATCAGATCCTCCAAAGCACAAACAATCTCTCGTGGTACCTCTCAGGTACCTGAGTATCCACTTGACTGCTTCCCAATGTTCCTTTCCAGGATTTTCAAGAAACCTGCTGACAACACCAACTGCGTGAGCAATATCAGGTCTAGTGCATACCATTGCATACATTAAGCTTCCGACTGCTGAAGAATAAGGACAGATCTCCTTTCAACTTTGCTATCAACCCCTTGTCTTTTCCTACAATTAACATGTCATCCACATACAACAACAATATAATAAAGTTATTCTCAGAAAATCTTTTGAAGTATACACATGGATCAGAATAGGTCTTTAGGTATGTTTGACTTTTCATGAATGAGTCAAACTTCATGTACCACTGCCTTGGTGCCTGCTTCAATCCATAAAGACTCTTATTCAATTTGCACACCATGTGTTTCTTTCCAGCTACTTCAAATCCTTCTGGCTGCTCCATATAAATCTCCTCTTCCAAATCTCCATGAAGAAATGCAGTTTTCACATCCAACTGCTCCACTTCAAGATCTAGGCTAGCTGCTAAGCTCAAAATTGTTCGAATAGAAGTCATTTTGACAACAGGTGAGAAAATTTCGTCAAAATCAATACCTTTCTTTTGTTCGAAGCCTTTAACCACCAATCGAGCTTTGTATCTGACCAGCTTGCCATTTCCATCTTTCTTGAGTTTAAAGACCCATTTGCATTTGAGTGGTCTTTTACCCTTTGGAAGTTCAACCAGCTTGTATGTGCCATTTTTCTGTAGAGATTCCATCTCTTCTTGCATAGCTTTCATCCACTGGTTCTTTTCTGGATGGGACAGCACCTCCTTAAGACTTTCTGGCTCCCCCTCATCACTGATGAGGACATACTCTGTGGAAGGGTACCTGCATGACTCTACCCTTGGCCTCTCTGATCTCCTCAGAGGTTGAGGTTGTTCTTCTCCCTGAGTGGGGTGCTCCACTTCCTCGACACCTTCATCAAGTTGCTCCCCCTGCTCAATAACCTCACCAGGTTGCTCCCCCTGCTCGGCAACCTCGTCGGTCGTACTTTCTGCACTTGTGGGATTGTTAGAAGTAGAAGGAATAGTAACAAAGTTAGGAATTATACCATTCTTCGCCTTTTCTGACATATCAGCAGCAGTTCCAACTTCACTTTCTCGGAAGACTACATCTCTGCTTCTGATGACCTTCTTCTTTACAGGATCCCACAGTCTGTACCCGAACTCTTCATCTCCATATCCGATAAATATGCAGGGAACAGATTTATCATCCAGCTTTGTTCTCTGCTCTTTTGGTACATGTGCAAAAGCTCTGCAACCGAACACCTTCAGATGCGAGTAGGACACCTCCTTGTTGGTCCAAACTCTCTCTGGGATTTCAAACGCCAACGGAACTGATGGACTCCTATTGATCAGGTAACAGGCTGTCTGAACTGCTTCACCCCAGAATGACTTAGGCAGTTTAGCCATTCTGAGCATGCTTCTCACCTTCTCCACAATGGTGCGGTTCATCCTCTCGGCTACGCCATTGTGCTGTGGGGTTCCAGGAACTGTCTTTTCATGTCTGATCCCATGACTTGAACAATACTCTTCAAATTCCCTTGAAGTGTACTCACCTCCATTGTCACTTCGGAGACGCTTTAGCTTTCGACCCGTCTCCCTTTCTACTAGAGCATGAAACTTCTGGAAAACTTGAAACACCTGATCTTTGGTTTTCAAAATATAAACCCATAATTTTCGTGAAGCATCATCAATAAAAGTAACAAAATATTTGTTACCGCCCATTGATTCAATTTCCATTGGGCCGCAAACATCAGAATATACTAAATCAAGTATATTCAATTTTCTTTCAGACGATGTCTGAAATGAGACTCTATGTTGCTTACCAAATAAACAGTAGTCACAAGGTTTTACCGTTGTACCTTTGGCATAAGAAATGAGTGATTTCTTGGCAAGAATCTGCAATCCCTTCTCGCTCATATGACCCATTCTTTTGTGCCATATGACCCATTCTTTTGTGCTACAAATCTGTAGAAATCTCATCTTGTGCCGCGTTCAATTCACCTTGGCATATTTCTGCATTTGTCCTGTACAACGTGCCGCGAGCAACTCCCTTTGCAATCACCAATGATCCCTTAGTGAGTCTCCACTTTTGATTTGCAAAATAGTTCTCGTATCCATCTCGGTCTAAAGCAATTCCCGAGATCAAGTTCATCCGCAAATCAGGTACATGCCGCACATCCTTTAGAACCAATGTGCATCCGACATTTGTCTTGATACAAATGTCACCAATCCCCGCAATCTTTGAGTAACTTGTGTTACCCATTTTCACTGTGCCGAAATCACCTGCTACATATCTGCAAAAAAGATCTCTTACCGGTGTGGCATGGTGAGATGCCGCTGTGTCAACCACCCATTCCGACTCTGGACCTGACAGGTGCATGCATTCCTCTTCCTCATTTATAAAGAGGACAACATTATCATTATTTTGCACCATGGCGGCTGTGTTGTCGTCATTCTTCTGGCCACTGGTTTCACCTTTGCCCTTCCTTGGATTTGGGCAATCTCTTTTGAAGTGACCTGGTTGATTACAGTTGTAGCAATTTCTGACTCTTGATTTGGATCGGTTCTTTGACTTCCCACGAGCTCCGGATCTACCATAGTTGTTCGAACTCCTTTGATAACTCCTGCCTCTACCTTCTGTGATGAGAGCCTGTCCTTGATTTTCAGGCTTCTTTCTCATCTTCTCATTGAGTAGAAGAGCCGATGTGACATCTTTCAACTCAATAGTAGTCTTACCGTGCAGGATGGTTGTTGCCAAATTATCGTACGAAGATGGCAACGAGTTCAATAGCAAGATGGCTTTATCTTCTTCCTCGATTTTCACTCCGAGGTTGGCAAGCTGTGTGATTAGTCCGTTAAACACATTTAAATGTGACAAAAAATTCGTACCTTCACTCATGTGTAGGGCGTATAACTGCTTCTTCAGGTACAATTTATTTGTCAGCGTTTTGGACATGTATAGGCTTTCCAACCTTGTCCAAATTCCACGTGCAGTGTCTTCATCAATGATGTTATTTACCACATCATCTGATAAGTGCAACCTGATTGCACTAGCAGCTCTTTCATCCAAGTCAGCCCAATCCTCAGCTTTCATGGTATCAGGCTTTTTGGAATCAACATCTAGAACCTTGTGTAATCCTTGTTGGATGAGCAGATCTCTCATCCTTCTTTGCCATGTTGAGAAACCGTTATCTCCGTTGAATTTTGCTACCTCGTACTTTACTCCGGACATTTTTATTTTTCACCAAGTATAGTACTACCGACAGTGAATAGTATTTCAGTGAACGAGCAGAACCTGTGCTCTGATACCAGTTGTTGGGAATAAACCCCTTACCAAAATAATATTCACGGTAATAAAGCGGAATAATAATGTAGCACCGAGATACGGTAATTAACAAGAATAAAAGAGTAACAATGACACCAAGATTTTTACGTGGAAAACCCTTCTGAATAAGGGAAAAAACCACGACCCCGAGAGGAGCAACTGATATCACTATAGTAAGGAATTTTACACTTTGTAGGTCGGAGATAAATACTCCAAAGACCACTACAACACTCAAAAGAAATAACCCTCTTTTGATATTCCCACCTCACTACAATATCGCTCACTCTCTATTTTCCTCACAGACTATTTTCTTATACCTTGTCTGTGAAACCTCACTCTTTCTTTCTCTCTTTGTTGGTGTGTAGAAATGAGAGTTGAAGCTCTCCTTTTATAGCCAAAGCTTCACCCTCTAAAGCCTACAATATTTGACAATTTACACACACTTTTCACAATTCAACAAAGTTGGCTACCAAACCAAAGAAATTCAACAAGGTTGGCTACCAACCAAACCAAGTCAACAAGGTTGGCTACCAAACCAAAGAAAACTCTTATTAGGCACATGCCTAATACTTCTTCAATGAGATGGACATCATCAATCTCCCCCTCCAGTCTCATTCATCCAGAGGAGGTAGCACTGTCTTCTAGTTTGAATGCATGCCGACAAGTTCTTTGCATAGCTCGAACTTGTTCCTTGGTACCACCTTGGTCAGCATATCTGCGGGATTCTCATTTGTAGAAATCTTCAAGACTTTTAGAGATTCATCATCTACCATTTCTCGAATCCAATGATATCTCACATCAATGTGTTTGGTCCTTGCATGGTACATAGAGTTCTTGCTAAGGTCTATTGCACTTTGACTGTCACAATAGACGACATACTCCTTCTGATGCAATCCAAGCTCTTGAAGGAATCGCTTGAGCCATATCATCTCCTTGCCAGTTTCTGTAGCGGCAATGTACTCTGCTTCAGTTGTTGAAAGTGCAACGCACTTCTGCAACTTAGACTGCCATGATATAGCTCCCCCTGAAAATGTAAATAAATATCCAGTAGTAGATTTTCTGTTGTCAATGTCACCTGCCATATCAGCATCTGTATAGCCCTTCAAGATTGGATCAGATCCTCCAAAGCACAAACAATCTCCCGTGGTACCTCTCAGGTACCTGAGTATCCACTTGACTGCTTCCCAATGTTCCTTTCCAGGATTTTCAAGAAACCTGCTGACAACACCAACTGCGTGAGCAATATCAGGTCTAGTACATACCATTGCATACATCAAGCTTCCGACTGCTGAAGAATAAGGAACTTTAGCCATGTTCTTCTTCAATTGTGTGTATCTTTCCATTGCAATTACATAGCCTTTTATAGGCATAAAGAGAAAAGATGATGGACATAAAGTAGGAGATTTAATCTTTAAGCTATTCACAACATGGACATCCCATGTAGCATTCAATGTACAAACTATTCATAACACTCCCCCTTGGATGTCCATGTAAGATAATATGTTTCATTAAGAACTTAAAAAAAATATTGGGATATACATAGTTATTTATAATATGCATTGCTTGCTACCTCATTAAAAACCTTACCAGGAAAACCCAGTGGGACAAAACCTTGGTTAAGGAAAAGAGTGCAGCGTGTAGTTACTCCCCCTGATGAAAAATCACTTAATGTCTCGAAGACGACGCATTTCAATCTTATATATCAGCTTTTCAAATATTGAGGTTGGTAATGCCTTAGTGAACAGATCAGTCAAATTATCACTTGAACGAACTTGTTGTACATCTATTTCACCATTCTTCTGAAGATCATGAGTGGGAAAAATAATTCGGTGAAATGTGTTTTGTTCTATCTCCTTTGATATATCATCCTTTCAATTGAGCTATGCATGCAGCATTGTCTTCATACAATATTGTTGGAATATTCTCTTTCGAAGAAAGACCACATGTTTGTTGAATGTGTTGAGTTATCGATCTCAACCAAACGCATTCTCAACTTACTTCGTGAATGGCTATTATCTCTGCATGATTTGAAGAAGTAGCAACCATAGTTTGTTTTGTTGAACGTCGTGATATGGCTGTACCTCCACTTGTAAATAAATAGCTTGTCTGAGATCGACCTTTGTGTGGATCAGACAAATATCCTGCATCTGCATAACCAATCAATGATGACTTGGATTCATTTGAATAAAATAAGCCCATATCAATGGTCCCTTGGAGGTATCTGAATATATGTTTAATACCATTCCAGTGTCTTTGTGTTGGCGAAGAACTAAATCTTGCCAATAAGATTACTGAGAAAGCTATATCTGGTAGGGAATTATTAGCAAGATACATTAATGCCCAATTGCACCAAGATATGGTACTTCGGCAACAAGAAGCTCTTTATCATTTTCATGAGGTCGGAATGGATCTTTCTTTATATCAAGTGATCTCACAACCATCGGGGTACTCAATGGATATGTTTTATCCATATAGAATCGCTTTAAAAACTTTTCGGTATATGTTGATTGATGGACAAATATTCCATCTTTCATATACTCAATTTGTAGACCAAGACAAAATTTTGTCTTTCCAAGATCTTTCATTTCAAATTCTTTCTTCAAACAGTCTATTGTTTTTGGAAGCTCCCCAGGAGTTCCAATGATATTTAAATCATCAACATACACGGCGATTATAACAAATTCAGATCCAGACCTTTTTATAAAGACACAGGGACAAAGTGGATCATTCTTGTACCCTTCTTTCAACAGGTATTCACTCAGGCGATTGTACCACATACGACCTGATTGTTTCAATCCGTATAAGATATCTGAAGCTTTATTGAACAAGTTTCTCGAAAACTTTTATATGCTTCTGAACAATTTAAATCCTTCAATAATTTCCATTATACGCATATCAAGTTTTTCATGTATTGCCAGATTAAAATCTTAAATGACTACATCCACCACACGAGAACATGTCTCTATATAATCAATGCCAGGATATTTACAAATATTCTTGTGACACAAGTCGTCTTTATGTCTATCGGCTTGATCTTTTTCGCACAAGAACACATTTACCTCCACTGGATTTATACTTTCAGGTGTTGGGACTCCGTCCAACTTTATATTTTTCAAGTGAAGTCAATTTTTATTGAGTATTTTTCATTTGGCCAATCATTTATCTGTCCAAATTTCATGACAGATTTGAGCTCAAGATCCTCGTCAATATTAATAATATTGAGCGCTACATTATGTTAACAATATCGTCGACGATCATTTTATATCGGTTCAATTATTATACAATAAATACATAACTTATTGAGATCTATTTATCTCATTATTTTTTAGGTACCTGAGCCTCTCACATGAGATTTTACGAAGTGTTATGTCGTGGTATTCTTCTAAAGCACTTGCCTCCTTATTATGACCATTTTGAATATTTGCCCTTCTCCTTCTTCAAGGAGTTTTATCTTTGGAACTGATTGGTCTGTTATGCTTCATGCGTACCATAGACTCTGCCCCTTATGGACTTTATTTTATTTTGAGCATTAACAGCTGAAATATAACATTTAGCTTTGGGTCAGCAAATGCGTCTGGCAATAATTTGTAAATGAATTATCACTTGAACTTCAAGTTCATATTTTCTTGTGCGAGGATCTATATGTATTCATAATAATTTATTTCACGTATCACTTTCTTAGCTGCCCATTTTCTCCCCCTAATGTTGGGATCACCAACACATTTCTCAACCTTCTTTGGGGACTCATCTTTGTGCATTTTGTGGCATAATTAAATCATATAGTACATCTATATTTCTATATAGAAATTATTTGTTTCCTGACCCTGAACCGATTGTAATAGGGAGAATTTTTTATATATAACTTGGCTAGATGTGTACAAGTGCTGTTGTATATTAAATAATACATCTCATACCAAATTTCGTTTTTGGGAGTTTTGTTCTCATAACCAATGATTTAGCTATAATTGGAGGCATACAATTTCTGCTAAACCAACTTGGATTTAAACCAGTATTATTAAGATAAATCATCATAATTTATATTCTGGAATTGTGCTCTAATAATTTGAGCAAGCAATCTTGCAAAAACCAAACTGCAAGTTGATAACAAATGCACATGTGACCATAAAATAGATGCATCTATTAAAATCATATAATAGTAAACGGTCCACATGGCAGGTGACTGGGCCCATATATTTATCACCTTTTAATTGTTCTATAAATCAAGGGATTCAATCCCAACCTTAACTGGTATATTATGAGAATAAGCAGCACAAGATATTTCTTGAAGAATCTTTCTATTCTTCAATATATGCCAATGTAATTCTCAATTAATTTTTCGCATCATAATTGAACCAGGATGGTCAACCGGTTATGCCAACTAATATTTATTTTAGTAAACCTCTAGTTTACTTGTGGCATATTATTCCATCATCATGCTTTTATTTGTGTAGTACAAATAGAAAGAAAATCGGGTAACCTTTCATATTTACCTTGTATGATTATAGAAATATGAAGATATTCAATCTTCCTTTCATTTATAGTCTCAATATGCCAACCACTTTGACTTATACATTTGAAACTCAAAAAAGTTTCTTTTGAGACTTTACAATATCAATATCATGAATAATTTTATTCATCTGGGTAGTAACAAATTAGTTTTTCCGGAGCTCTTAATAACTTTTGTACTACAAGATATTTTATCATACCATTCATATGGTAAATGTATCTTTCACGGAGAAACTTATATCATAATAAATTGTCATGGTCAAAATCATCATAAGCAAAATCATTTCTTGCTTTAATTTTGCCTTTAATAACTTTTATAAGGCATGACAAAATAATATTTCATGTACGCGACCAATGACATATTCATGTAACCACACAATAATATTTATTCTCTTTATTCATCATTATATCATCAGTATGGTACAATGGGACACAAAACTCAATGTCTTACCTCTATAAAGGCATGTTAGGCCTTAATAAATTGGGATCCAAACTCAACTCTTATTATTATGGAGCATCAGGACTTGATCTCAATGTCTTACCCTCAATCAATGGTATAATAGGCTAAACAATATTTAGAGTCACTCTCAAGCCTTAATTTTAATAACATGCCAAGAAAGTTGTAAACAACTAATTTGCAACTTAGCAAATCACATTTGCTTTCTTAGATAAGTGGACAAATCTCAAATCAGCGTAAAGCTTTATTAATTATTTGTAGCATCTGTATGAAATACAATTGTTTGTAGTCAGAACATTTCTTCTAAATTTTATTAGAGTTTAAATGGATCATAAAATCATTGTCATAATATGTCAAAGTGCAGTATGACTCACCCTTGAGCCTTTATGAAAAATATCAATTATCAATCTTGTGGTCATCAGTAGAAGCGGGATTAGTTATAAGTATATAATCACTTCTACAAGTCATGTATATCATGAAACTTTGCTATAATTCAATTGTTATTTACTAATGCAAGATTTTCAATTTTAAATAACTATTATATAATAAAGTTTAGGTAGTGATAAACCATCAGCAAAGTAGTAACAACCATATAGAAATCGATTAAGAAATTATTATGATCCATTGACAATTAAATCTCATAATTAAGCATTGACATCTGTCAGTTACCACTTTCCAAATAAATGAATCTTAAAATCCTCTTTTCTAAAAGAGAGAGAGAGAGACATCTTCAAAATTATCAATATATTTATAGGCTGCAAATTTACATCCAATAACTTGTAATAAATTATGATAGTGTTTGATAAATATTATAGAACACATAAAAAAAACACTAAGTGTTTACATGATATATTAGTAGCCAAATTAAAAATGTATGCATGTTCAGTATTTATTGAATAAGTCAACACACTTGATCAAGCTATTTCAATTACACAAAGACTAAAATAGTTTAAAGTGATCAGAGAGGTTCAAAAGAAATCCAAATTGATGAAAAATTCAAACAAAAATTAAAGTACTTAAAAAAACTGAATATTCAAACCATAGTAAGCAAGTTCTGTTTTGAAAGCTTACATATGAAAAGCTTAGCTATTATTAAAAATCAATGTAACTAAGAATATTATTAATAAATGATGATATAAGAGTTCCAAAGCGGACCGCATATACTTGTTAGGCTAAGAAGATTAAGTGAAGGAAACATATCTCACATATTTTACAGAGAAGAATCACATCCTTGAAAGCTTTGGAAAATTTTCAAGTTCAATAAATGAAAATTAGTAAACTGTAAACTTACATATGTTTCTTCTTGATTCAACCCGCTTATTTTCTGATTTTAGGTATTCAATATTTTGTAGTTCAACGATGAACTTGGTTATCTTCATACTTAAAGATGATGGCTGAAATAAAAATTAGAGCTTCGTGCTGATAACGTGTTATAAAATAAAAGCAATTTAGTAAAACATGAACAAGAAATATAGATAGAGAGAAGGAAGAGATTTTCTTCTTCAATTGTGTGTATCTTTCCATTGCAATTACATAGCCTTTTATAGGCATAAAGAAAAAAGATGATGGACATAAAGTAGGAGATTTAATCTTTAAGTTATTCACAACATGGGCATCCAATGTACAAACTATTCATAACACTTTAGTATTACATATGATTTATTGTCAATTTACGTCACAAAGCATCTTTATAGGCCGCTCGTTGACCTATCAAAGTCTTCTAAAAAGGTTTTTCTTTGCTGGATATTAATTGGTTTTGCAGTTATAGGCACAACCTTCTGGTCTCAACTTTTTTTATTATTATTTTATTTTTAAAACCCCTCCCAAATTAGGAGGATCTATAGTGTTTTCACACTTTCCCTCCGGCGTGACTCGAAAGGAGGTGCTTTTACCAACTGAGCAACGAAAGGAGGTGTTTTTACCAACTGAGGAAGCCTCACTTGTCTAGCCTCAACATTGAAACAACCCAAGACAGGAAAGGACAAAGCGAGTTGATTGCAGTAGGCTAATAACTAACATAAAAATGAACCATCCGATACTATATAGAGACCTTAATAATGCAGAGATGACTCAGAACTTGGGATTTAAGCGTGGTGAATACGTCTTGCTTTCAAACAACAATGGAGAATTTTTTCCGTTAACCACGAGTAGAAGTAATACACCTCGTACGAGAGAGAGAGAGAGAGAGAGACTACACATAAAAAATTAAAGATTATCCAACAACAAAAGGAGAAGCTGCAATTTCCTGGTCCAATATACACTAAACTTCATCACTGTTCCATAGTTGTACTACAAATCAGACAGTATGCTGTGCGTGGCTAAAGTAACAATATTCTAAGTCACAATCAACTCTTTGTACAAGATCTCTACTGAAATCTATCATGTTTGAATTATTCTCCAAAAAACCTCAACCAACAATACCAGATAATCCTAATATCCTAAACAATTTGAGCGGCATATACAAAACCTACTGTTGTGTATTTGTTTGATCGAATCTGCAGTGAGAACATCAACAATGAGTCAATTACATTGAACCATCATAACCAAAAGAAGGGGAAAGAATTTAGACAATAGAGCAAATAGAAATCACCATCCTCCAACGCACAACTACCAAGATGTGTTCCAATTGTAGTTCCAATTGTACTGTACAATTTCAGCAAAGTCAATTTAAACACACCTCTAAATTACTTTGACGATCTTTTTATTCATTCAATTGAATAAATTCAAAAACATTATCTGATAATTAATTAACATATGCTAATCTACAAAGTGGTTACTAGACCAACTATGTTGTATAGGGCAGAGTGTTGGTTAGTCAAGTACTCAGAAGATAAACGTAGCAAAAATGAGGATGTTGAGATGGATGTGCGAGCATACCAAGATTGATAGGACTAGGAATGAAGATATTCAGGCCAGGGTGGGAGTGGCTTTGGTGGAGTACAAGATGCAAGAAGCGAACGATTAGATGGTTTGGAGGAGCGCAGATGTCCCGGTAAGGAGGTGCGAGAGGTTGATCTTGGTGGTTTGAGGAGAGGTAGAGGTAGGCCAAATAATTATAGGGGAGAGGTCATTAGGCAGGGTATGGTGTTGCTTCATCTTACCGAGGACATCACCCTTGATAGGGAGGTATGAAGGTCGAGAATTAAGGTAAAAGGCTAGTACGTAGTCAAGAGTATTTCTTCCCATACCAGTAGTATTAGTGTTAGTCTGGTGTTCTATAATTGTGAGATTTCTATTACTGCGTGTTGTTCCTTTTGCTTCATTTTTTTATTATCTTGTTGTTAATGCTTGTGCTCCTGCTTTCTTTTCATCTTTCCTCGAGTCGGGGGTCTATTGGAAACAACCTCTCTACCTTCAAGGTATGGGTAAGGTCTGCGTACACACTACCCTCCCCAAACCCACTTGTGGGATTATACTGAATTTTTTGTTGTTGTTGTTATGCTAATCTACTTATTACAGATATGAAACACAATTATTTATACTCTCATGATTCTTTTTTCTTCCTTTTTACTCGTCCAATTTTTTCAAAAATCTATGTAGCTAGGTCCATTATTTCTATTATTTTAGTCTGTGAATCCTCGAAAAAGGAAAAAAGAATCATATAAACTTACACTAAACAAATAATAACAAGACTTCCATAGCAAGCACACATCATCCGACTGGGATTAGTTTTAGGACCTTCTAGTTGATGAAAAGATGCTTGCTAACTCAACCAACCTCCTAGGATTCTTGACTTTTTGAGTTATTTGTTTGAATACTTGGTGAAAGGCAAACCGTTACACCTGATTTTGACTTGTGGAAGCTGGAAAATTATTTTTCAAAGAAACATCAATTGGCCCCATGGCATAAAAACCAGACCTACTTCGAGCAATACTAAGTTACCAAAACAAAGTCCTCCTCGAAGGAGAACAGAGAAAGATGAAGAAAGAACAATATAATTCTCGTAGTATTTTTTCCAAGCTGAGAACAAAGTCTTCCCGTATGGGATGTTCTAGCTGAATGTATATGATACTCTCTTCACTTTGGGATGTTCTAAATATTTAACATAATTACTGTAATACAACAACTTCAAGATTTCAATTCACTTACCTAGTTTTTCTCCCTATCAACTTACTACAACAACAACAACAACATACCTGGTGCATTCCCAGAGTGTGAGGTCTAGGGAGGAATGTGTACACAGACCTTATCCCTACCTTGTGGAGGTAGAGAGGTTGTTTCGTATAGACCCTTGGCTCAAGAAAAACATTTCTCAGCACGTTCGAACAAGAATCCTATCAACTTACTACCTAATCAAATTTCAAAAATTCATCCCCCTCCTTCTCATTCAATCAATTAAATATGCCTCAACTCCAAACTAGTTTGGGTCTCTATAACCATTATGCTATTTTTCGGCACATCAAACTCAAGATTAAATAATTTGTTTGTTAAGACAAATAAGAAATTTTTTGTAAAACCAGACGTTCAGTTCTCTAATACTCACACGTATTTCTAGACTGACATACAAGATCCTACCAAACCAAAAAGAATTATATGCAATTGTGTATTATTCTTAATTAGTTCTATATAGATTCCAAGAAATTCTAAGACTTTTGAGATAACTTCACTCCCATGTGATATTTGACTTATTTGATACATAGTTAGCGCCTTCCATAATCATAATGTCACGGCTATTAACCGACACATGAAGATCCACACAGGACATGGCTAACCATCTCAAATGACGATCTCTAGCTTAATCTTCTATATGTGATACGTGCACCATAAATCAAAATTAATATCTTAGACTTCATGTCCACTCAAAATCATCATATAAAATGGAATCAGAGTAACAATAATATGATCACCAGAGCCTTTCATGTCTAATGAATTTTTATGAGACGGGAGAAGTACCTAAACAACCAATCTCTAGCGAAACCATTGTATCTCAAGTATTCTGATGCATTGCAATAAGAGTAAATACTGCAAATTTAATGAATTTTATAATATGGAGAAAGTACCTATACACAATCAATCTCCAGTGAAACCATTGTATCTCAAGTTTTCTGATGCATTGGTTAATCTCTCAATGCCTCCTGAAAGTCAAGACACAAAGTTGGTTATCGAATGAGAATAACAAAAAGCACAAAAGTCTTGCCTTGGTTCTGTACCCTACCATTTGAATCAAGCAAGTTGTCTGTATCTGTTGCTAGAAAGGGAGTCCTAGCATAGCTCTCCAGTATATCTGAACATGGTCAAAATGGATGTAAAGCATGCATAATTAGCATCATACCAGCTCATCTGAATGCCTAAGACTTTGAAAATGGAAAAGCAAAGAATCCAGAGATGATCGGTGAAATTACAGAGAGAACGGCTAGAGGAAGACATATACCAGAACTATTAGTGAAATCAGCAGTCAAGTCTGAGAAACCAAAATTTTGAGGTATTTCCCCTAAAAATCCAAATGAAGTGGTGTCAGCATCCAGAAGAGGTTCAGTAAGGGGCTGCGTGTTCGACTCCACACTACTAAATGACGAAACAGATGCATCGCCCATTGCAGCACGTGACTCCAAGTAACTGCTATGAGGACCAAAGGCAAACGGAGAATTGCCACCATAAACAGGTTCTGTCTTAATAATCCTCCCATCCAATGTTTGTCTCATCCCCATATTAGAGTGCTGGCCCAAAAACACATCAGGAGGAACATCAATTTTCCTGCTATGGGCAGGAATATCAGTTGCTGTTTGCATGCAAGAGAGAACAGACGAGCTGCAATTACTGAATGCATTGTGTCTATCTGCATGTATAGGCTCATGCATGCCATTAGGCTTTGCAGCAGTTCCAACATTTTCTGCAGGATGGCAAGTTGAGTTTTGATGCACTGCAGTAAGGCAAGCAAACATAACATTAAGTAGAGACAACAACACAGCTTCTTAAATGCAGGTTTTAGCAAGAACACAGATAAAATAAAGCACATAGAGGGCATTGACTTAAGGATAAGTCTGGACAAGATATTTAGTGGCTGACTCCAAACCGAACACAGTACTCTTCATGCTTGTTGCAGATAAGATCACACAAACTAAAAGCAAATGGCTCATCAAATTTTACACGTTAATTTCAAAATATAGAAAACTAGTTGATTCAATGGATTAAAATAAGAAATTAATAAGCTAAAAAAATTCAGATGCTACATGCTAAACGATTTTTTCCAAGCCAAATATCCGTGCTTGGTGAATTAGGGCTACTATTTACCAGGAAAAAGCTCGTCTCTAGACACAAGCTTAAAGATAAAGAAGTAGGATTGGGAACAATTTCTTCCAAGTTTGGGAAGTATAAATTATAAGTTTCTCCTCCAACAAATGAACTCAATATACGCACACTACATATTCTTTAACCTCGACATAATCAGCAACATTCACCCCTATACTATCTACTTCACATCTTGGGGAAACCTGCTCACAACACTTAAAGAAGTCAATACTTAAAGATTAAGACACTGTAAAGCTCATTGACAAAGAGTGCCACAAATGAATCTCTTGATTGGGAAGCTGAGAAGAGCTCAGAGCATCTGAAAATCAAAAACCTAATGTAGGACAAGAAAATCAGAGCAATCTTGTCTTGTTTTTTTTTTAAATGGGATTAGGAACATTCAGATCTATCCTTAGAAAGGAAACTCTACATTCCTGAGTTCACCCTAACCTTGTTAAAGAAAAAAGAAGAGGAAAGAACTATGTTGAAGACTTAATTATAATAGAATACAAAATACACCTACTTAAGGTGCCAAACCCAAGACTCGTGATATTTGTTCCACGTGGCATAATATCCAACTAATAGCATAACTCTGCTAACACTATTCTAATACTAATACTTATCATTCTAACATGCCCCCTAAACTCAAAATGGGGAAAACATCTTGAGTTTGTCTATTTGCAAACATGCAAACTAAATAACGCCAGAAACGACTAAAAAAGCTGGATGAAACAGCTCTGGTCGCTGTAATCTCGCTGCAAAAGTTGTTGCTGAAACAATGGCTAGAAAGGTGCAAAAGCAAGAAATGTCCAGCAGATAGAAACACGGCGCCCTTGCAATGGTTATGCTGAAATGACATGGCCTACCGGAACAGTCACCATATAGAGGTGCCGCATCGCCAGAACATTCACTTGGAAAAAGGTGCAGTGATTCAAATGGTTGCCAGAAAGGAACACATTGCTGCCTAAATAGGCAAGATGCCGCCAGAGCCGTTGCAGGAAGAAACGGTTGAAGCAGAGAGGAGTGATGTTAAGGAGAGAAGGATGCTGGTCACTGGAGAGATGAGTTGTGCGATTGCTGGAGTGAAGAGTGGTGCTGGAGACGATTGCTGCAAAAAGAAAGAAAAGTATTTCTGGGTGGGAAGTCTTAGACGAGCTACTCGAATCTCTACAAGATCATAGAGGCTTTGATACCATGTGAAAAAATAAAGAATAAAAATAGATATTGAAGACTTAATGATAATGGAATATAAGACACCTATTAATTGGTGTCAAATACAAGACTTGCTTGATATTTGTACCATGTGGGACAATATCTAATTAATAATCTCTCTCTTCAACGCTATTCTAATGCTTACACTTGACATATGGCATACTTATGAACACTTGTACATGTGGGAACAGATTAGAGACGAAACCACTATATGCATAGCTTTTTCAACAACGAAAATAAAAACAAAGAATGACAATTTCATATTTGGATCCTCCGTCTAAAACAAAAAGAGTGCTAACTTTTATGAGTTCTTACAGCATAAGATAAAATGGTTCTTGCTGGCTTTACCAATATCAATATACTTGCCCCTTCCCCAATACAACCCTTCCGGAGGACACATTAACCACAACAGGGATTAGAAAATAATCAACCAAGAAAAAAAAATTTAGGCGTCGGTCAGACAGAAGCTTCTAAGAGTGTCTTACTGGGAATTAAGGAAGTGCAAATACTTTTTTGGGGGGGGGGGGGTGAGGGGGGGGGTGTTGTTTGTAACATCGCAGATCATAAAGCCAGATATATAGGATATTAGACATGTTTAAGCAAAAATAATAGGAGTAATGTCAGGAAAGAGATGCATCAAATACTCTCATCAACATATCAATAATGGATCACGTATGTTGAAAGCCAATGTTCTACAATGGCGGTGCATAGTTTAAAAATCTGCAAATAACACTTAATGTAGCGGGTGATGCATCAGACGCTGGAAAGAAATTTTAAATTCGGAGGAGGCAAATGCAAGAGGCTATCAGAAAGAAAGGAGCAGAAGGTTACGGTATAACTCCTCGTAGTAAGACAAATGAAGTATATATCTATATAAAGAAGGATTTATCAAAATACCTATAAAGAAGGATAAAACTAGAGGCTTATAGATGTGTTCAGGCATTGGCAGAAATTGAGCGTAAATGAGGGCAACTTCATCAGCAGCATCCAATCATAATGAGCGAACACAGGCTTCGATTGCAGACCTAATGGAAGAGTCTGCCAACCAATTACATTTAAGTGCAGCTATAGTGTATGATGTGCTTTGAGGTAAAGTCATATGGTTAAAAAGTTATACACTACTTTGGTATATGCACAAACTGAGCATGAATTGAGCCAGTTAGAAGACTGCTTCTAGAGCTACTCAGTGACAAGATACTGATTGATGCATGACAACTAAAATGCAGAAAGCTTCACTAAATATCTATCTTACATGGGGAAATATTACACCCATTGGACATAGGTAGAGAAGCAATTGCACTTGGAACTTGCTGCGTCATCTTCACCTGTTCTGCAAGCAACCTATTGAACTCAATTATTTGCTCTTTCACCATCAGCTTCAGGTAATATGCTTGAAAAAACTCCTGATTTTCTTCTTCTAGTTTCTGCCAAACTGGAAAACAGGGAGAACATCATCATGCTAAAGAGTTAAGAGACTAGAATCACATAAAAGATTTGAATTGCTACATGCATAAAAGCAATACTGAAACAAAGACACAAAAATAAACAGCACAGAGAATAGTTAGTAAGTATATTTGTATGCTATAAAAAACAGCTCATTAGAGGCATTAGTAGCTTCACATTAGTATTAATATCATCTTTTCACATACCATCTTCTTGATAATATGCCTGCTAGAGCTGCAAGTGTTCATGAGTACATTCATAAATAGAGGACAGCACAAAAATCTCTCTGATTGCTTCTCGAATGACACAGGTATATAGTACATGTAGCAGCTTTACACCCACTGATGAGTTCAAATGATTAAAAGTAGCCTAGTTGACAGAAGTGTCAGAGAATTCTGTAAAAATTCCACAATATGCTATCAAATATGATGCAGATAAGCTAACCCCTACTGTGCAGGGTTCCCAATCTTTTCCAGTTACCAAAAGGTCAATACTCAGGGTTACCCCAAACAAGAAATTCAGCTCTGTGACACATCCATCCATGCCCCCCTGTATTGCTTTCTAGAAGATATAATTGTGAAAAAATAGTTAATCTTATGTTACTTCACTACTGGCTGTTATGCAGTTCCTCTTGCCTATTAACCAAACGCAAATGAAAAAATAGAAATGAGAAACTATAACATATGGTTGGATAACATAGAAATTCGTCCACGGATAAAAATGCAACAATCTATTGTTAAGTTGCACAAGATACTAATCTTTTGCTTGATCTTTTCCCAAAATGGATGCCAATTGGTAAGAACCAATTCCTTATGAGCCGCAGAAGTTTGATCTAGGAAGCTATCTCTTTCTTATAGGCCAAGGAAGTTTGATCTAGGAAGCTCTCAATTCCAGTCACTCGCTTAAACAATTGTTAACACAAGGTTTAATGAAGATATTTAAATCCTGACTCTATTCCACTTTTCTGACTCTTTTAATTTTGGATGTTCCAAAATATTTGACACCATTTCATTTTTATGCAGCTTTCACAACTTTCAAGAATTCAATCATATTAAACTATTCAACTTTTAAACTTTGATGTGACATTTTATCTATCAAACTAATTTCTCAACCAATACTTTAATATTTTTCTTCCACTCTCAATACACAAGTCAAACTAATATCTTAAAATGTGCCCAATCAAGCACCAAAAAATAAAATTAATACAGAGAGAGTTTAAGGTATGACTCAGATTGCTTCTACCTTTAAATCCTTAGAACAACTACCTCTGTAGCCGTGTTTAGCAAAAAGTCATTACTTATTTGAGTTCTAAGAATTTAAAGAATGAATCCATAATTAAGGGGGGAAAGAAGCAATGACACTAGTGTTGGAGGTTAGCTGGCCCTGCTCAAGGATATTTACATACTCATGCATTCATACACTTGTTTTCCTCAGACACTTGTTAAACACAAAGGAAGCATTCCGCTGTAAAATTAGAGATAAAAAATAGACAACAACACAGGACAGCTAAAAAAAAGGCACTCAAACAGAGGTGGTCATTCAACTAGTAAAATATAAAGCTTATAACAAGCAGTAATAAACTCGACTGTCACAGCACGAAAAGGTGATTTTTGGTTAAAAATGCATAGAACATCAGCATGTGTGAAAGAGCTAAAAAGACATGGGCAGAAGAAACTCTTTTTCTATAAGTTATGATTGACACTTTCCATGTATATTGTATTTTTTGATAATGTATCTAGTATTTTCAAGAAGTATGAGGAATACTAGCAGCCACTATTAACCATAGGGAGCTTTCTGATCCTTATTCAAATCTCTTTCGGACTATCTGTGTTGTATGAATTCTTAGGTTCATCCTCATTTGACAACACATGGAGGAAGTGAGTTATGCCTTGAAAAATATATAACATACCGAGTTCAGTAAATCTAGGCTCTATGTTGTCCTGGATGAAGAGAGTGTTCACAACTTCTTTTCGACTCATGTATTGCCGTAGACACTGCTCTATCCGATTTTGCACCTGAAACTCAAAACAACCATCAGCTTTTTCACGTGTCATTGCGCACATCGCATGATTATTCAATTTAGAACAGCTGGTGATTGTGAAAACTCAACTAACTAGGATACCCAAGCTTTCTTTTTGGTTTGGTTTTATTTGGAGAGTGAGGGGGTTAAGCTTCAGAGAATAATATTAAAATGCAACACTAGATTATGCAGTGTTGGTTGAAGTATACGTCATTAATGATAACATTCCATAAAGGGACAACTGAAATAATAATTAAAAATAAAACTATTTCTCCTTCAACCAATGAACTAAATCGCTCTTTGTCCCCAAAAAGATGCTATTAGTTGTTAAATATTGATAAGGAGACAGGCTCAAGGATTTTATTAGTTGTAATTATCTTCATATACATCATCAACGAGCCAGCAAAACATTCTTCCATGTTAATGGGGAAGAGGAACCACGAACAAGTTCTTGTGTTTTAGAGAAGTAATAATAAAGTAATTAGAATCATCACAATTGCTTCTTACCTTTTCGACAATTGTGTTTCTTAAAGAATGATTACAACCGAGAATAAGACTAAGCAAAGAGACAAAGTAACAGTAGGAGATCACAACTCATCTACAGAAAGATTGAAAGCATACCATTTGTATATCTTCACAAGAGACTTTTCTTCCATCTCCGCTCGACATTTTTGAGGCTCCAACACTTGGAACTATTGCAATAAAGTTCTATGCCAATATTTCAGTAGAAGTGTACACCCAGCTTATGCGCACCATCAATGAGTATATTGTAAAAGGTGGTCACTTACACCTACTGTCCAGCTTCATTAAAAAATATTTACTATTAGCAAATCACATATCAAGGCTCAATAAGAGAAATTTATATGAGGATGCAGGGGTCGACAAGATTCACCAAGGCATTCAAGTTAATGTCCCTGCAGCAACAGGTCATTGGAAAAGGGAAGAGAGGGCTATGTATAAGTCGTGATGACTTAAATGATGACAAGTACAATAAAAAACAAACAAAAAGAATGTGGAGTGATATGAGAGGATCTTCGGTGTCCTTATTGCCAGCAAGGATGAAGCTCAACTAATATCTTACAACAACAACAACAACAAGAAAAAAACAGTGTAATATCACATAGTGGAGTTTGGGGAGGGTAGTGTGTACGCAGCCCTTACCCCTACTCGTGGAGATAGAGAGGCTATTTCCAATAACTAATATCTTACGAGTCAGTAGAAAATTGACCTATTGGGAAAGGATGAATATATATAACTGCAAACGAATACAATCCATCCCATCCCTAGTAACAAAGTAAACCTCCAGACACAATCCTACCTTAAGGTTTTCGGTGATGCAATTTGTAGCCAAATCCCTATCATACAATGACTTCATAAGTATGAGCTACAAGGACTCATTCAACTACTCAGTCTCCGCGATATAACAAAAGCTAACATACAGTTACACGAAAATAAGGTCATTGCAAAAATGCATCAAGAACTTTATCTCGAACTTCTTTCCTCCTGAAATTCCACTTAGTCCACTATTCTTCTACTTCCAAGAAACCTTACAATTCTTGAGCTACAAAGCGAAATGACCCAGATAGTAAAATTAACCATAAAGAACTACATCTCTGCATACATAATACAACCAACAACATACACACGTAGTATAAAACCACATTATGGTCATATCCAACTTCCTATAACTTCACAAGTGGACAATTTAGCGCAGAGGGGTTGAAAAATCAAAACACAAAAAGAATAAATTAGTCGTCTTTCTGTATATGCACACACTAAATATAAAACCACTCCATGGTCATACGCCAACTCCATATCACGATCATCACAATTAAAAACACAATAACTCCACAAAAATACACAAAACCCAGAAATCTTAAAGACAAATAGAAACAGAGATCAATTGAATACATAATAGTATCAAGATTCAAGAACCAACTTGAAAATGCATCAATATAAATAAATACAAAAAAAAAATAGAACTTACCTACTTGAGAGCGTAAATATTCAGAAATTGAGAGAAAGTGTTTGAGCAAAGGAGTCTGAATGAAGAGTTGTAAGTATAATAATATAATAAGAGCTAAGTGTTATTTGATTCAAAAGAGGAGTCTTTTTATTGAAGAAAGGGAAAGGTAGGAGACTGATGACGTGGCTATTTCGCCATTGCATGACCTCCTTTCTGCTTTTCCCTCGTGTAATTCCACTCTCATTTTTTTATCCTTTTCTTTAATTATTATTATTATTGGAGCTTTTTGGAAATTTTTGACTGCTTTTATTTCTTGATGGGCTAAAAATGGAAAATACATAGGAGTATTCTTTTCATATTAGTTTTAACTAGTATTAGCACCCGCGCAGATGCGCGGATACTAACCATGTTAGATATTTGAGTTATTTGGATTATATGTAAAAAAATCTTTAAAGTAAAACCTTCTCGATAAATATAGATTATCATTGGATATTAATTAAGAAACACTGCATGAAAATGATTAAACATTTCTCAAATCTCCTAGTTATAATTCTATTTTTCCTTTTTAGTATCATTCTCGCCGGTGTCATTGGGTCCAAAAAATAGTCAGGAAGCAAAATAATAACTCGTGTTTATGGCAAACCAATCAAAGGTTGAGACTATGAAGGACTCTTTGGATACGACTTGACTCTTTTACTGTTACTTGAACTCTTATTTGGTGTGTTGATATATTCTAAAATTATTTCTATTTTAAATTTTCAGTTTCTAAAACTTTATTTTTAAATAATAATTATTTTTATAACAATATAAGTAAAAATATTATCCTTAATTCAAAACTCATTTTAATCGGCTATCTAAAATTTAAAAAATTCTTTAGCGAGTGATTTTCTTTCTAGCATGACTCCATTTTGATATTTGATATTAACCATGTGAAATATGTGAGTTATTTGAATTATATGTAAATAACCTTAAAATTTAAACCTTCTAGGTAACTATAGATAATTGTTAGATATTGTTTATGGAACACTACATGAAAAAAGGCTAACATTTTCTCAAATCACATGGCGATAATTTTATTTTTGCACCATTCTTATTGGTGTCATTGGAACCTAAAAATAGTCACAAAGCAAAATAATAACTCGTATTTATGAGCTCTGGCAAAGCACAAAGGTTGGCACAATATGAATGATTCTTTGGTTACGACGTGACTCTTTTACTACGACTTGAATTCTTATTTGGTATGCTATTATGTTTAAAAAAAATATTTCTATTTTGAAATTTCAATTTCTACAACATTATATATATTTCAATAATGATTATTTTTATAATGATGCAAGTGAAGATATTATCTTTAATTTAAAATTCGCTTTAATCGGTTATCTAAAAATTTAAATGATTCTTTGGCCGTAAATTTTATTCTAGTATGACTCCATCTTGAGTTTATCGATATCTCTAGCCACAGATTTTAAATTTTGAATACCCTATACATATACAGATTTTTTATTCTTTGAATCATTAAATGTTAGATTAATTGATTGTTATTATATAGCATTGCATATATTGTCTTAAAATTGCCAAGCAATTTTTTCTCGACACCATACTTGGCTTAACCTCAATGCAAACTACTAAGTTACAATAAAATTCAAATTCGAATACCATATCAGTTTGTTAGTAATAGTAAATTTTTTTAAAAACGACACACAATTTAAATAAAAAAAATATTCTAAGATATCCTTATCTTATAATCTATGTATTTGAGTTGAAAAAAATATTTGAAATCGATGAGATCGTCTTCCAAATTTTTTACACTCAACAAAGATGAAACAGAAGAAAAAATTCGTTGTCGTCTCTTATTTCTGGTTTTTAGATTTTTCATACATTTTTTTCTATATTTATTTTCTTTTATCCTTTTTTTTTCTTTCTTTTCTTACATAAAATTAAGTTATTTCGTAAAAAAGGATGAGTTTTAATTTAATAGAAATTGTCTACATAAGAACTTTATTTATATGTTTAGTCTTTGGTTGAAATTCTGTCATATTATTCTTTTGGCTTTATCTTATCAACATAAACAGGAGGTCACCCAACCACTTAAATTAATAAATTGAGGATGTATAATTTATATATAATTCATATGTAACATGTGTATAATCGTTTGTAATAGGTATATCATCTATGTATATTAGCTATAAAAAGTAAACAATAAATCTGCCCGGATATTTATGTAATAATCCACAAGATTTCGGTTTCTTGATTTTATCCATGATATGACTTCTATTATAATTATTTTAAAAACTCTCTACTAAAATTTAAAAATATCTTGTCTTTTATTTTAAAAATTACATTATAATTTAAAAAATAATCCCATTTCGAAATAATTTGTTTACATTTTAAAAATAACTATTTCATGCCATACCAATTTTTTTTAAAATATTTTTTTTGTTATACTTGAAAATCGCTATAGAAACTATCAATTAGAAACCAATATCCCTCCTTTTGAAATCGAGAAAAAAATCTTTCACATAATCTAATGATTCAAAACTAATATTTTTCAATAAAAAAATACTACACCATTGTAATGTTGGTTTGACTGCAGCTAAATGAAGAGGTTTCGGCTTATACCTTTCAATTCCTAGAGGGTGTTAAATAGAAATTAATAAATTATATAGCCAAAGTTTTGTTATCTGTTTGATGTCCATTTATATAGATTGATTTTTCAAACAAACATTTTTTCAAAAAGAAAAAAAAACAACTAGTGTTGAATATTGACTGATTTTTGTAATGTTTCTTTCCCCAACATGTAGGTTTACTTTATTATATATGTAAGTAAATTTTTATCAACTTTTAGACTTTTTTTTGTTATCTGGATAAACATAGATGTGTACCCTATATATTATATTTATTTTAAAAGAAATTCACTTTATTCAAATCGAGCTATAGACTATAATTATAGGATTTTAAATGTAAAAGAGTTTATAGTTATATGGAGTATTTTTTTTTGGCCAGAGGCGAAGTAGTATTTACATAATTTGAATTAAGATAACAAAAGTTCCTAATATAATTGCATGTGATCACTAACCGAATTAAGTATGATAACATGGTAACAAAAGATATTTTTTTTAATTTTAATTTTAATTCAAATTTAAAAACTTTATATATATAAATTCAAAATTATCCTTATATATATATATATATATATATATATATATATATATATATATATATAACATAGTCAAATATAGAATAAAATTACCATATACTATTGACATTTATTAGTTTGTCATTTGGCTTAACTACAAAGTCAATTATATATGGTAACTTTATGGCTTTAATATATATATAGATTCAAATCGAGCTATAGACTATAATTATAGGATTTTAAATGTAAAAGAGTTTATAGTTATATGGAGTATTTTTTTTTTGGCCAGAGGCGAAGTAGTATTTACATAATTTGAATTAAGCTAACAAAAGTTCCTAATATAATTGTATATGATCACTAACCGAATTAAGTATGATAACATGGTAACAAAAGATAATTTTTTTAATTTTAATTTTAATTCAAATTTAAAAACTTTATATATATAAATTCAAAATTATCCTTATCTCTTCTCACCATCCCCATAGTGTATGAGACAAATGTATGCATTTCGATTAGGGTTGTATTCTATGGTTACGATTCTACCATATATGTCTTTTTCATTCCGTCGAAAATCGATTTTACGGTATAGACGTTTATGACCTCCCCCTTTATGCCTTGCGGTAATGATTCCTCTGGCATTACGACCTTTACCACAATAATGTTGTCCATAGATCAAATTATTTCGTGGATTGGATTTCACTTGATTGTCTACGGATTCCAATTTGGATCATAGAAAAGATTCTCTTTAAGCGAACCAGCCTATCCTCTGTATAGGGCTTACACGACGATTGGAACAAAGACACATTTGGTTGTGAATTCCCATGTGGCAGGCATATATCTACACAAACCAATTAATAGTTCAAGTCACACACTCCCATAATCCATTTTCTCTTCACAAAATTCCCTTCAATCCCCCCATTTAGTTGACATGAATAGTTAAAGGGGTTTCGCTTGGTGGGCTGGGAATGCCCGACTTATCAATTTATCCGGTAAACTACTAGGGGCTCTGTCACACCTCCGTTTTTACCTGAGATGGGGTATAAGAGAGTTTTTTCCAGTTTAAGTGACAATCGAAACGGGATTATTTATTTTATTCAGAGTCGCCACTGGGGATAATTTATGGTGTCCCAAGTCACAGGTTTGTTTTAAATCCCAAATCGAGGAAGGTTGACTCAGTTTTAAGTCTACGAAACCAGAAGACCGGGTAAGGAATTCTCTTAACCCGGGAGAAGGTGTTAGGCATTCCCGAATTCCATGGTTTTAGCACAGTCGTTTAACAGTTTATACTTGGCTTAAATTATTTAATATCCTACATGCATTTTACTTTTACCGTTTTTTTTTAAAAAAAAACTTGATTATTCGTAATTAAAGAATTGAGTTACGCGTACGTATACTCTTTTGTTTTAGAGCGTCAAAAATTATGTCACGCGTACGTATCCATAATTGATAACGTATTTTATTTAAGAAAATTTTAGTTTGAAGCTGCGCGAACGCATCCCTCGAGTCCCTTTTTTTAAAGAGTTAAATTTACAATTATGTTACGCGAGCGTATACATAATCACAATACTAATCTAAATTGGGTCTAAAGCAAACTACGATCGTTCAAAATAACAAAAGAAATTTGCGGAGGTCATGAAAAATTCAATTGATGGCAAACCCCGATTATAAAAGAGTTAGTATTAATTATCTGCGGGGCATGACTTATTTAATAAAAATGGTAAATCTCAATTTCTAAAGAGTTAAAATTAATTAAATGAGGGCCATGGGTTTTGGGATTTTATTCAACATGGCGCACCTCGAATTACTTTACTCAGCCAAAACAAACTAAGGATGTTCATAAGTGATTATTTTGCTAAATGAAAAATATGCTAGCTTCATGACTTAATTGCTTTACCAATTCATATATGAAATGGCTCGAACCAACATATCATATTCGTTTTAATCCCAATCCAATTTTGTATCTTCCTAAGACTAACAAACGGCCCAACCAATGTAAATGCTAACCAAGCAGCCTATCAATAATCCATACTTGTAGCAATGAAATACTATATATTCCTCCACCAAGTGATAAATGATTGATTACAAATATTTAGGATCTATTTTTCTTTTCTCTATAAAGGCCCAGAAATACCTTGTTTACGTATCATTGGAAAGTGCATTAACATAAATACGGCAGTAAGAAGCGGCAATACAAAAGTGTGTAAACTATAAAAACGGGTCAAAGTAGATTGTCCCACACTAGCGCTTCCGCGCAATAATTCGACCAAGGGTGATCCTATTACAGGAATAGCGTCAGGGACACCTGTTACTATTTTCACTGCCCAATAACCGACTTGGTCCCAAGGTAAGGAATAACCAGTTACGCCAAAAGATGCGGTTAATACAGCCAGAACCACACCTGTAACCCAAGTCAATTCGCGAGGTTTTTTAAATCCGCCGGATCTTACAGCAAAATCATGAATACTATCAAATGACCAAATAAATACAGAGGAGGCAAATTATATTTATTCAATTCCACACCAAGAGAACAATACAAGTCCACCGATTATTATTGACTTTAAATGATTACTAGTTTATATCTAAAGCCCTTAAAAGAGAATAGCCATCGAAATAACTTAAACAAACATATACCAACACTCTACAGTTAATGACCAAATTCCAAGATTTATTTTTCATTCAACTGGAAGAAACTGAGCTCATTCACCTTAAATTATAACAAAGTCCAAATCTAAGAGGAATCCAAGTTCAAAATTCATAATAAACGAGTTCAATTATAGTCCACCCCAATTTAATCCAGATTCGACCAATTAACAGACTCAACCAAGGACCTATGTATTTTATGGAAGATGATTAAGAGATTTCTTGAATGTTAACACATAACCAATCAGATTTCGAAATTACGACAAGTTCATTGCAGTAGAAATGAAGGATCGTAATTCAACATACTTCAGATTTCCATTCAAACTTAAAAGCCAAACAAATCAAACCTAATAATGGTTTGATTATGAAAGCAATATTAAATTCCAATTTCAACGATTAACAAAAGGCAATGGAATTTAACAATTTCAATTTTATAACAACGCAACTAATCATACTGCTCCTTCACAGAAGTTACCATATCTAGTGATATTTGATCATTCAATATCTAATTAAGCAAATGACTACTCAAAATTATATGCAGAACTCCATTACTGACCTAACTAAGCAAACATGTTGTCCTAACTTTTAAGCAGATTTAAACATTATGACCAGGTCCATTTACACAGTGCTGGTTTTAGATTACAGAATATTCGACCAAAATTGAATCCCATATCCATTTTAAACCAAACTCAACCCCTAAAAACACTATCACTGACCAACATTCAAACGTAAACATATTCAAACTAAAACTCGAAATAAAGACAGAATTAAACTCTTCTAATGAGAATAAATGGCCAACATGCTTCAAATCTTCTTGATTTCCATATCACAAAAGGTTTTACAGTGGGCAGAATAAAAATGTGCCTAGAAATGAGAGTAAAAAGGGGTAAGATTCAGCAGTAGCAACAACAAAACTCAGCAGTAGAAATACACCAAGGAAAACCTATTTTTGATCCAAATTCAAACCAGTAGAAGGATCAAATGATGCTCAGTAATCAAAATGCAACCAACACTTGAACCAAACACTTGAAAACCAACAAGTTCAAATCATTCTTAACCTCTGATTATTCACGAATTATTTCAGAAATGAAAAGCCTCAAGAATTTCAGAAATTTTAATGGAACAGTAATATTTTGTATTTTCCCCGTATTTTTCTGAATGTTTTTTTTCTTTTTGTTTTTTTAGTACCCCTTTCTAACTCTTAAGCTCTATATATCTTCGATTGTCCCCTCTTTTCAGTCTGTTCAGCCCTTTTAAATAAGCACTCAGCTTAGTGCTTTCTCCATTACTAATTTATCTTTTCATTTCTTAATTGTCCACTTAACCTAATTAGTGTAATTCTAACCCTACCACTATTGAGAAGCTTCTTAATTAGGTGAACACTTAAATAATTCTCACTATTATCTTAAAGTTTCTATTTTTAAACTTGAAATTCATGGACCAGGCTGAACCCAATTCATATCATTTTAGGCTATTCAATCTTTATACAAATAAACTCTCCCAGCAGATTGCCTAATAGCTCTTAAAATGAAACAATTTCAATTTTTCAATAAAATTAGCAGGAATCAATTCAAGAACTACTGTGAGTTTAAACTACCGAGAAACAAAACAAAAACCAAACAAAATCAACAAACAATCTATTAACTAAAACATAGAACAAAAAGGACCAAATAAATATTCTAATAACATAAAGGAGTAGAAGAAGATAATAATATAAGGAAATAGAAAAAATTAAAATCAGGAAATCTACCTCCAAATATTTGAATACTGTCTCTAATTAGGCCTTTAATTTTCTTCGAATTTGTGGTCGGAATAGACCTTAATCGAGTGTTCTCGACTGAGAACACACAACTAAGGTCGATTTCGACATCAAACCTTCAAACATCTAACGATTTGGATTTTTGGGTTCATTTTTTTTTTCAAATCCAGATTCGAGGGGTTTCAAGGGTATTCGAGGGAAACTAGTGATAGATTAGGTATGAAGGGGTCAAGGCGGTTGTGTGGTGTTAATTTGGGGTCGATTGTGTAGGTTAGGGTTCAGGGGTCTGAATTTTTATCAGATATTCGACAAGTTCTGAGATGATTCGAAGGTAACAGGTTAAGGATTCGGAACGGGGAGATGAAGGAGAGTCGATGGTGTTAATTTAGGGTTATTTGGGCACCGTTGTGACGACCCAAGGGGTCATCACCGTAATTCTTCCTTGTTCCGTGCTCCCGAGACCTTGAAAACCTCGCTTTTAGTCGCCTCGATTTGCATGCGCAGTTCGGGCGCGTAGCCGGAAAGTTTTTATGTTAGAATATGTGGATTTTGTGAAAAAGTTGATGAATTTTGGTATTAATATGCATAATGTTGACTTCGGTCAACATTTTGGGTAAACGGACCCAGGAAAATATGGGACTTGGGCGTGTGCCCGGAATCAAATTCCGAGGTCCCAAGCCCGAGAAATGAATTTTTGAAAGAAATTATTTTCTGAAATTTGATATGAAAATTTGAAATGAAAAGGAGTTAGAAAATATAGGTATCGGGCTCGTATTTTGGTTCCGATGCCCGGTACAAGTCTTAAATATGTGTTAAGCACTATCTGTAAAGTTTGGCTAAAAACGGACGTCATATGACGTGTTTCGGACTTAAAATGGAGAATTTGAGTTATGAAAGTTGAAGAAAGAAAATCATGTGTTTGAGGCTTGATCCTATGTATATGATGTTATTTTGGCGATTTGATCGCACGAGTAAGTCCGTAAGATGTTTTTAAGGTTGTGTGCATGTTTGGTTTGGAGCCCCGAGGGCTCGGGTGAGTTTTGAATGGGGTCCAGGAGGTCTTGGACTTAAGAAAATGCAGGTTCAGGTGTTGCAGACACCAGTGCGGCCGCGGTCATTTCCGCGCGGTCCACACTGGAGCCGCGATGCATTTTTGTGTGGTCCGCGTGGCTGAGTCTGAGGGCTAGGGTTTCAGGTTAACCAGCGCGGCCGCGCACCAAAACAGTGCGGTCCGCGCTAGAAAGGTTCAGAGAAGCCCCAATTTTTTCTCCCACTCGGCACGGCCGCAACACATTTTTATGCGGTTCGCGCCAGGTCCTCAGAAAGGTATACAAGTTCGGAAAATCTCAGTCATTTTTCACTTTTCAAAAACCCAAAACCTAAGAGGCGATTTTTCCAACAATTTTTCTTCCCCAAAACAATTGGTAAGTGATTTCTAACTTAATTTCTTTATTCCTTAACATCTTTTAACATAATTTCAATTTCAAATCAAAGATTTTCATGGGGAAAATTGGGTGTTTTGGGTAGAACCTAGGTTTTCTACAAATTGAGAAGTTGGACCTCAATTTGGGGTCCGATTTAAAAACAAATCATATATTTGGATTCATGGGGGAATGAGTAACCGGGTTTTGGTCCGAACCTCGAGTTTCGACCACGTGGGTCCGGGGGTATTTTTGACCTTTTTGGGAAAAACCTTGAAAAATCTATTTTCATGCATTGGGGATGATTCATTTAGTAATTATTAATGTGATTAAGTAACTTATGACTAGATTCGAGCGGATTGGTGGTGGAATCAAGAGGTAAAGCTATACTAGAAGCGTGAGTTGAGTTTGGAGCATTCGAGGTAAGTGTTTGTTCTAACTTTGGCTTGAGGGAATAGGATTAGGATGATATTTGCTACTTGCTAATGTGGAGTACGGTGTATAGGCATGGTGACGGTTATCTATGCACCGGAGTCTAGCATGACCGTGAGTCTTGATTGCTTTTAATTCGAATAATGTGACACAAGCTCCTTGTTTATTTGATGAGTTTCATATAATGTGAACGGTTGAGGTAAAATTGTGATTGGTGTACTTTTGGAGCGTTAGCTCGAACATGAATGTGTTAGTTGAGGAAGAATGGATTTAAAAAGGAGAATGTGTTGTGAATACTCCCTTGCCGGGATATGTAGACTGATATATATATTCTCCCTTGTCGGGATATTTTGGGCTGTCAGCTGTACCCTTGCCGGGTTAAAGGTATTGAGTTGTTATTCTCCCCTAAAGGGGTCTACTATATGAAGTCAGATATTATGAACTATATTATGGGATCGTGTGGCACGCCGTCCACTTATATATGATATTATGGGATCGTGTGGCACGTCGTCCACTTATATATGATATTATGGGATCGTGTGGCACGCCGTCCACTTATATATGATATTATGGGATCGTGTGGCACGCCGTCCACTTATATATATATATATATATATATATATATATATATATCATGGGAACCGGAGTCTCCTGCTTATTTTCGATATTTCATTTTTACCTGTTACTCCCCGATAGCATGTCCCCTCCTAGCTTTACTTTGTATTATCTTGTTATTGTTTTTTTTTCTTGCACTTGTATATATATCTGTACAGGTTAATTATGGTAGGTCCTGTTTAGCCTCGTCACTATTTCACCGGGGTTAGGCCAGACACTTACCAGCACATGGGGTCGGTTGTGCTGATGCTACACTCTGTGCATTTTTGTGCACAGATCAGGGAGCAACTTACGAACCACAGCAGTAGGATTTCTGGGAGCTATCTTCAGTCCAGGGAATCTCGAGGTAGCCTAGCTGGCGTTCGCAGGCCGAAATCTCTTTCCATGTTTTTCGTTTGTTCATCTTGTATCAGACAAACATGATGTATTTCCTTTCAGACATTGTTTGTAGTATTCTGTAGTAGTCCGTGAACTAGTGACACCAGACCTTGGGTAGTGATGTGTATTAAACTTCCGCACTTTTGGTTTTCAGTTGCTTTAGATTTAAAGTCTTCCGCTTAAATTTTGTCTCATTTATTATATTGTTTGAAAGAAAGCAGGAAAGGTGTTTTAAATATTTAGCTTGCCTAGCTCCGATAGTAGGCGCCATCACGACACCCGATGGTGAGAAATCCGGGTTGTGACAAATTGGTATCAGAGCACTAGGTTACTTAGGTCTCACAACTTACGGACAAGCTCAGTAGAGTCTGAGGGATCGGTACGGAGACGTCTGTATTTATCCCGCCGAGGCTACTGAGTTAGGAAAACTTTACCTTGTTCATTCTTGTCGTGCGATTCTGTTTCTCAAGTACTGATTGTCTTTCCACTCTATTCTTTCGCAGATGGCGAGGATACGTGCTTCCTCTTCTACCGCGCAACAGCCTGAGCCCCCAGCAGCAGCCCCTATTAGGGGCAGAGGGCGAGGCCGAGGGCGGGGCAGAGCTCAGCCCCGAGCAGCATTTCCAGCGACAGAGCCTCAGGTCGATTTTGAGGAGGAGGTTCCGGCCCCAGCTGTTCCAATGGGCCCAGCTCAGGTCCCAGAGGGTTTTATAGCCACTCCAGTGCTTCAGGACGCTTTGGTCCGACTGGTAGGCTTTATGGAGGGCATTTCTAGAGCGGGTTTTCTTCCGGTAGCTCCAGCCACTTCTAAGGCTGGGGGAGGAATTCAGACTCCCGATACTCGTACTCCAGAGCCGGTAGCTCCTCAGGCTCAGGTTCCAGCAGTTCAGCCAGTCGTGGCAGTTCAGCCAGCTGTGGCAGCCCAGCCAGGTATTGCGGCTCAGTCTAGTGATGGTGCGGCTATGTCCGCGGATGCTTTGTAGAGGCTTGATCGTTTCACCAAGCTCTTCGCAACCACATATAGTGGCACCCCCTCAGAGGATGCTCAGGATTTCATATTCAACTGTCATGAGGTTCTACGGACTATGGGCATTGTAGAGACCAATGGGGTCGACTTCGCCACTTTTCTCCTGGAAGGATCCGCCAAGACTTAGTGGAGGGATTTCTGTTTAGCCAGGCCAGCAGGGTCGCCATCATTGACCTGGGATCAGTTTTCAGAGTTATTTTTGGGGAAGTTTCTTCCAGTTACTCAGCGAGATGCTCTTCGCAGGCAGTTTGAGCGTCTCCAGCAGGGTCCTATGACGGTCACCCAGTATGAGACCCGGTTCATTGATCTTGCTCGTCATGCCATTGTGATACTCCCCACCGATAGAGAGAGGGTGCGGAGGTTTATTGATGGGTTGGCCCAGCCGATCCGTGTTCAGATGGCCATGAGTGCCGGTAGTGAGATTTCATTTCAGGAGGCAGCAGATGGTGCCCGCCGGATAGAGATGGCACTTGCTCAGGGAGGTGGTCATGGGTTTGATAAGAGGCCCCGTCATTCGGGTAGATTCAATGGTACCTCGTCTGGAGGTAGGGATTCTTATGGTAGAGGCCATACTTCGAGGCCCTTTCAGTCAGCTCTCCAGGCTTCTCATGGTACACCAGGTGGTCGTGGTTCTCAGCCGCAATATTCTGACCAACAACTCTTCAGTTCACCATCAGCACCTATCAGTGCACCACCACTCTATTATTCTCAGCAGCCGAGGGCTTGTTATACTTGCGGCGATGTGAGTCACATTGCCAGATATTGCCCTCGAGCTTCCAGCAGCTCGCAGCAGCAAGGTCCTCGCCCGATGATCCAGGCACCAGTTGCGCCACAGCCTGCCCAGCCAGCTAGAGGCAGGGATAGAGGACATAGAGGTGGAGGTAGAGGTCTTATAGGTGGAGCTCAAACCGCTAGAGGTAGGGGTCAACCAGCAGCATATCGTCCCAGGGATATGATTCAGGGAGGTTGGGCCCAGCCCCGTTGTTATGCTTTGCCAGCCAGGCCAGAGGCTGAGTCATCAGATGCTGTGATTACAGGTACTATTCTGGTCTGTGATAGGGATGCTTCTGTGCTATTTGATCCCGGATCTACGTATTCATATGTGTCGTCCTATTTTGCACCCTATTTGGTTATGCCTAGTGACTCGTTGAGTATTCCTTTTTATGTGTCAACTCCGGTGGGTGATTCTATTATGGTCAACCAAGTTCATCGTTCTTGTATCGTAGTGTTTGGGGGTCTTAGACCCGTGTTGATTTGTTGCTTTTGGACATGGTCGACTTTGATGTTATATTGGGGATGGATTGGTTATCCCTGTACCATGCTATCTTGGATTGCCATGCCAAGACCGTGACCTTAGCCTTACCGGATTTACCCCGTTTAGAGTAGAGAGGGACTTCTGGTCATTGTACCCGCAGTGTTATCTCGTATGTGAAAGCTCGACGTATGGTCGAGAAGGGATGTTTGGCCTACTTGGTATATGTTCGCGATTCTAGCGCGGAGGCCCCTTCTATTGATTAGAGAGCCCGTTGTTCGGGAGTTTCCTGAGGTTTTCCCTTCAGACTTTCCGGGTATGCCGCCTGACAGGGATATCGACTTTTGTATTAATTTGGCCCCAGGCACTTAGCCCATTTCTATCCCGCCATATCGTATGGCCCCGCCGGAGTTGAAAGAGTTAAAGGAACAACTGCAGGATTTGCTTGAGAAAGGTTTCATTAGACCCAGTGTTTTGCCTTGGGGTGCGCCGATGTTGTTTGTTAAGAAAAATGATGGTTCGATGAGAATGTGCATCGATTACCGACAATTGAACAAGGTTACAATTAAGAATAAGTACCCACTGCCGAGGATCGATGATTTATTCGACCAGCTTCAGGGTGCGAGGGTGTTTTCAAAGATAGATTTGAGATCTGGCTAACACCAGATGAGGATTAGGGCGTCTGATGTCCCTAAGACAACATTTCGCACTCGGTATGGGCACTATGAGTTTTTGGTCATGTCATTTGGATTGACTAATGCCCCAGCAGCGCTCATGGAGTTGATGAACCGAGTGTTCAGACCTTATTTGGACTTGTTCGTGATAGTCTTCATTGACGATATTCTTATATACTCCCGCAGTCAGGAGGAGCATGAGCAACACCTCAAAGTGGTCCTTCAGACCCTAAAGGATAGTCAGTTGTATGCTAAGTTCTCAAAGTGCGAGTTTTGGTTAAGTTCGGTCGCATTCCTGGTCATGTCATATCAGCAGCAGGTATTCAAGTGGACCCGAAGAAGATAGAGGCAGTCAAGAACTGGCCTCGACCAGCTTCAGCTATGGATATTCGGAGTTTCCTAGGGTTAGCAGGTTACTACCGTCGGTTCGTGGAGGGGTTTTCATCCATTGCAGCCCCTATGACCAGATTGACCCAGAAGGGTGTCCAGTTCAGGTGGTCGGACGAGTGTGAGGTGAGCTTTCAGAAGCTCAAGACGGCTCTGATTACGGCACCAATATTGGTTTTGTCCATAGGTTCAGGGCCATATACGGTCTATTGTGATGCATCTCGTATTGGGCTTGGTGCAGTGTTGATGCAGGAAGGCAAAGTCATTGCTTATGCTTCGAGGCAGTTGAAGATCCACGAGAAGAATTATCCGGTTCATGATCTCGAGTTGGCAGCCATTGTTCATGCCTTGAAGATCTGGAGGCATTACTTATATGGCGTGACGTGTGAGGTTTACACTGATCACAAGAGTCTTCAGTATCTGTTCAAGCAGAAAGAGTTGAATTTGAGGCAGAGGAGGTGGTTAGAGTTGCTAAAGGATTATGATGTTACTATCTTATACCACCCGGGGAAGGCCAATGTGGTGGCCGATGCATTGAGCAGGAAGTCCGCCAGCATGGGTAGTCTTGCTTATATTCCAGTCAGCCAGAGATCGCTTGCTTTGGATGTTCAGGCCTTGGCCAATCGTCTTGTGAGGTTGGATATTTCTGAGCCTAGCAGAGTGTTAGCTTGCACGGTTGCTCGTTCCTCACTATTAGAGCGTATCCGCGAGCGGCAGTTTGAGGATCCCCATCAGTGTGTCTTGAGAGACACGGTGCAGCGTGGAGGTGCCAAGAAAGTAACCTTAGATGATGATGGTGTATTGAGATTGCAGGGGTGAGTTTGTGTGCCCAATGTTGATGGGATTTGAGAGTTGATCTTAGCGAGGCCCACAGTTCTCGGTATTCTATTCACCCGGGCGCCGCGAAGATGTATCAGGATCTGAGGCAGCACTATTGGTGGCGTAAGATGAAGAAAGACATCGTTGTGCATGTGGCTCGGTGTTTGAATTGTCAGCAGGTTAAGTACGAGCATCAAAGACCTGGTGGTCTATTTCAGAGGTTGCACTTCCCGAGTGGAAGTGGGAGAGGATTACGGTGGATTTCGTTACTGGACTTCCGATGACTCGAAAAAAGTTTGATGCAGTTTGTGTCATTGTTGATAGGCTGACCAAGTCAGCGCATTTTGTTCCTGTTGCAGCCACCTATTCGTTCGAAAGATTAGCCGAGATTTATATCAGGGAGATTGTTCGCCTTCATGGGGTGCCGCTATCTATCATTTCGGATCGGGGTACGCATTTTACCTCGCATTTCTGGAGAGCGGTTCAGCGAGAGTTGGGCACCGAGGTTGAGTTGAGTATAGCATTTCATCCCCAGACGGATGGTCAGTCCGAGAGGACTATTCAGATTCTTGAGGACATGCTCCGAGCCTGTGTCACTAATTTTGGAGGCTCGTGGGACCAGTTTTTGCCTTTAGCAGAGTTCGCCTACAACAACAGCTACCAGTCCAGCATTCAGATGGCTCCGTATGAGGCGTTGTATGGTAGGCGATGTCTGTCTGCAGTTGGATGGTTGAGCCGGGAGAGGCTCGATTATTGGGTACGGATCTGGTTCAGGAAGCCTTGGACAAGGTCAGGATTATTCAGGATAGACTTCGTACAGCTCAGTCCAGACAGAAGAGTTATGCAGACCGCAAGGTCAGAGATGTTGCTTTCATGGTTGGTGAGCGGGTATTGCTCCGTGTATCGCCTATGAAGGGTGTGATGAGATTTGGGAAGAAGGGCAAGCTCAGCCCTAGGTTCATCGGTCCATTTGAGATTCTTGATCGTGTGGGAGAGGTGGCTTATATACTTGCCTTGCCACCTAGCTTGTCAGCTGTGCATCGCGTGTTTCATGTATCTATGCTCCGGAAGTATCGCGGAGATCCATCGCATGTGTTAGATTTCAGCACTGTCCAATTGGACAAGGATCTGTCATATGAGGATGAGCCGGTGGCTATTCTAGACTGGCAGGTTCGACAGTTGAGGTCGAAGAGTTTTCCTTCGGTGCGTGTTCAGTGGAGTGGTTAGCCTCCTGAGGCATCGACCTGGGAGTCCGAGTCCGATATGCGGAGCCGTTATCCTCATTTATTTCCCGACTTAGGTACTTCTTTCTTTTGTCCGTTCGAGGACGAACGGTTGTTTTAGAGGTGGAGAATGTGACGACCCAAGGGGTCATCACCGTAATTCTTCCTTGTTCCGTGCTCCTGAGGCCTTGAAAACCTCGCTTTTAGTTGCCTCAATTTGCATGCGCAGTTCGGGCGCGTAGCCAGAAAGTTTTTATGTTAGAATATGTGGATTTTGTGAAAAAGTTGATGAATTTTGGTATTAATATGCATAATGTTGACTTCGGTCAACATTTTGGGTAAACGGACCCAGGAAAATATGGGACTTGGGCGTGTGCCCGGAATCAAATTCCGAGGTCCCAAGCCCGAGAAATGAATTTTTGAAAGAAATTATTTTCTAAAATTTGATATGAAAATTTGAAATGAAAAGGAGTTAGAAAATATAGGTATCGGGCTCGTATTTTGGTTCCGACGCCCGGTACAAGTCTTAAATATGTGTTAAGCAATATCTGTAAAGTTTGGCTAAAAACGGACGTCATATGATGTGTTTCGGACATAAAATGGAGATTTTGAGTTATGAAAGTTGAAGAAAGAAAATCATGTGTTTGAGGCTTGATCCTATGTATATGATGTTATTTTGGCGATATGATCGCACGAGTAAGTCCGTAAGATGTTTTTAAGGTTGTGTGCATGTTTGGTTTGGAGCCCCGAGGGCTCGGGTGAGTTTTGAATGGGGCTCGGGAGGTCTTGGACTTAAGAAAATGCAGGTTCAGGTGTTGCAGACACCAGCGCGGCCGCGGTCATTTCCGCGCGGTCCGCGCTGGAGCCGCGCGGCCGCGATGCATTTTTGTGCGGTCCGCGTGGCTGAGTCTGAGGGCTAGGGTTTCAGGTTAACCAGCGCGGCCGCGCACCAAAACAGTGCGGTCCGCGCTAGAAGGGTTCAGAGAAGCCCCAATTTTTTCTCCCACTCGGCGCGGCCGCAACACATTTTTGTGCGGTCCGCGCCAGGTCCTCAGAAAGGTATACAAGTTCGGAAAATCTCAGTCATTTTTCACTTTTCAAAAACCCAAAACCTAAGAGGCGATTTTCCAAACAACTTTTCTTCTCCAAAACGATTGGTAAGTGATTTCTAACTTAATTTCTTTATTCCTTAACATCTTTTAACATAATTTCAACTTTCAAATCAAAGATTTTCATGGGGAAAATTGGGTGTTTTGGGTAGAACCTAGGTTTTCTACAAATTGAGAAGTTGGACCTCAATTTGGGGTCCGATTTAAAAACAAATCATATATTTGGATTCATGGGGGAATGAGTAACCGGGTTTTGGTCCGAACCTCGAGTTTCGACCACGTGGGTCCGGGGGTATTTTTGACCTTTTTGGAAAAAACCTTGAAAAATCTATTTTCATGCATTGGGGATGATTCATTTAGTAATTATTAATGTGATTAAGTAACTTATGACTAGATTCGAGCGGATTGGTGGTGGAATCAAGAGGTAAAGCTATACTAGAAGCGTGAGTTGAGTTTGGAGCATTCGAGGTAAGTGTTTGTTCTAACTTTGGCTTGAGGGAATAGGATTAGGATGATATTTGCTACTTGCTAATGTGGAGTACGGTGTATAGGCATGGTGACGGTTATCTATGCACCGGAGTCTAGCATGACCGTGAGTCTTGATTGCTTTTAATTCGAATAATGTGACACAAGCTCCTTGTTTATTTGATGAGTTTCATATAATGTGAACGGTTGAGGTAAAATTGTGATTGGTGTACTTTTGGAGCGTTAGCTCGAACATGAATGTGTTAGTTGAGGAAGAATGGATTTAAAAAGGAGAATGTGTTGTGAATACTCCCTTGCCGGAATGTGTAGACTGGTATATATATTCTCCATTGTCGGGATATTTTGGGCTGTTAGTTGTACCCTTGTCGGGTTAAAGGTATTGAGTTGTTATTCTCCCCTGAAGGGGTCTACTATATGAAGTCAGATACTATGAACTATATTATGGGATCGTGTGGCACGCCGTCCACTTATATATGATATTATGGGATCGTGTGGCACGCTGTCCACTTATATATGATACTATGGGATCGTGTGGCACGCCGTCCACTTATATATGATATTATGGGATCGTGTGGCACGCCGTCCACTTATATATGATATTATGGGATCGTGTGGCACGCCGTCCACTTATATATATATATATATAATGGGAACCGGGGTCTCTTCTGCTTATTTTCGATATTTCATTTTTACATGTTACTCCCCGATAGCATGTCCCCTCCTAGCTTTACTTTGTATTATCTTGTTATTGTTTTTTTTCTTGCACTTGTATATATATCTGTACAGGTTAATTGTGGTAGGTCCTGTTTAGCCTCGTCACTACTTCACCGGGGTTAGGCCAGGTACTTACCAGCACATGGGGTCGGTTGTGCTGATGCTACACTCTGTGCATTTTTGTGCACAGATCAGGGAGTAGCTTACGGACCACAGCAGTAGGATTTCTAGGAGCTATCTTCAGTCTAGGGAATCTCGAGGTAGCCTAGTTGGCGTTCTCAGGCCGAAGTCCCTTTCCATGTTTTTCGTTTGTTCATCTTGTATCAGACAAACATGATGTATTTCCTTTCAGACATTGTTTGTAGTATTCTGTAGTAGTCCGTGAGCTAGTGACACCAGACCTTGGGTAGTGATGTGTATTAAACTTCCGCACTTTTGGTTTTCAGTTGCTTTAGATTTAAAGTCTTCCGCTTAAATTTTGTCTCGTTTATTATATTGTTTGAAAGAAAGCAGGAAAGGTGTTTTAAATATTTGGCTTGCCTAGCTCCAATAGTAGGCTCCATCATGACACCCGATGGTGGGAAATCCAGGTTGTGACAACCGTCCACCGCCGTGGGCGATTTCCGGCGGGCGGAAGACGGTGGTGTGTCGGTTGGTCTCTGAAGAGAGACAAAGGAGGGGGGGTTCTAAAAGGGGTAAGGGTTTTGGGTTTGATATATTAAATGTTTGATTTAATTAGGGCCGTTGGATGATTGGAATCCAAGAGCTCTGATTAAATCGTAAATGGGAAACGGGGTTGTTTTGGTTTCATTGGGCAAGACCGGTTCATGGGTGGGTAAGGGTCGGATACGGGTGATTGGCCGAAGTTCTGGTCGTTGGATGTAGATGAATGGACGGTTGAGATCTGTTGAAATCGAAACGACGTAGTTCTGTCCCTATACTACGTCGTTTCGCTGGTCTCAGAGACCTAAAAGTTTGGACGGGGTATGGGCGTATTTTTTGGGCCTGCAGATTTGGGTTTAAAGAACAGCCCAAACTTTGATTTTTCATTTCTTTACTTTTCAAATTAATTCCTTATTTCTTGTTTTATTTTTTCAAAAATTAAAATCCTAAATTAAGTTATAAAACCAAAATTAATCTTAAAAATACTAATTCACTCTAAATTATAATTAACATGAATAATTAGACACTAAATTAAAATAAAAGCACACAATTTGACTAAAAATATGTTATTATTATTATTATTTTCATTTTTGTAAAACTCCTAATTATTAATTAATCCAAAAAATGTAAAATCAAATCCTAAATGCAGATACTATATTTTTTTTGTATTTTTTAATGTGTTAATAAAATTAAACATGTACATAAACATATGCAAATAATCAGAAAAATAGTGTAATGATTCCTAAAAATAACACATAATTAAAGAAAAGACCTAATTTTGGGAATTCTTTTGGAGTAATTCGTGTGAGGCAAAAATCACGTGCTCACAGCTTCCCCTCTTTGCCCGGAAACACGAAGAGTTTGCGTGCAAAGATAAAGTGAGCGGATACGAGCAATTTTTGCCCATTTGAATACTCCGTGGGAAGCATTTTTTGAAAGATTTGACCGAACCTCTGCTTCAAAGGTTTCCTACATATCCTTGGCTATAAAGAAATCAGATCAATGTAGTTCGGGAAGTTTTGGTAGCTGGGACTACCATAAAGCTGCGGTTTTACTGTTACTGTTGTTGCTGCTGCTGATACTGCCTGCTGACCTCCTTATTACACCATGCCAAAAATGAAGAAGCTAGACTAAGCTATAATCTATGTTTTACAAAGATTTATTTTCAAACTTGATCTTGTGACTGATGTTGCCTCGTTGACTTGTATTTTCCTTAGAAGTTCCTTTGTGGCTGACTTGAATGATATTTTTTGAAATGCTTTCCCTTTTTCTCCAGACGGGTGTCTGATTGCTGGACCTTTTAAATGTCTTCCTTTGACTATTATTTCCTTTCCTATGTTCTCCAAGCGGGCTCCTGACTACTCGAACTTGAATTGCTTCTTTCCTTCGTTCTCCAGGCGGGTTCCTGACTACTTGAAATTTGAATTGTTTTCCCTTGTTCTCCAGGTGGCTCCTGATTGCTGAGACTCGAAATGTATTCCCTTGTTCTCCAGGTGGGCGCCTGATTTCAACAAAATAGACAAAAACAAAGAAAAATTTATGCCCCAGTTTGGTAGCTAGGCATACATATGAGTGTAAACTAAATCATGTTACCAAATATCAGTAAGAACTTGAAAGCTGAAACTTGAATTATACTCCCTTGCTCTCCAGGTGGGCGCCTGATTGCTGAAACTTGAATTATTGTTCCTTTTTCTCCAGGTGGACGCCTGATTACTGAATCTTCAACTGCTTTTCCTTGTTCTCTAGGTGGACGCCTGATTGCTGATACTTCAACTGTTGTTCCTTATTCTCCAGGTGGACGCCTGATTGCTGATACTTTAACTATTGTTCCTTGTTCTCCAGGTGGACGCCTGATTGCTGATATTTCAACTGTTTTTCCTTGTTCTCTAGGTGGACGCCTGATTGCTAGTACTTGGTCATGCTCTTATCTTTAACATCCGTGTTGTTCTCCCTGTTCTTCAGATGGGCACCTGACTTCAACAAAAATAGACAAAACAAAAGAAAATTTTCTGCCCCAGTTTGGTAGTTGGGTGCATCTATGAGTGTTAAACTGAATCATATTACCAAATATTACTATGAATTTGAAAGCTAGGTCCCATTATCCAGGGGGTCCTGACAACTCTTAACTAAATGACAATTTTAAATCTAAGCTATATCTTTTAAAGGTATGACTTCTGCTAAATCTTGTTATCTAAGAAGGTCTTAAACTACTCCCCATTATCCGGGAGGGTCCTGACAACTCTTAATTAACGACAATTTTAAAGCTAAATTATATCTACTGAAGGTATGTCTTATGCTAAATCTTGTTATCCAAGACAGTTTTCACCGACAAACCTCTCTCATTCGTTTGTTCCTCAATTCCTTGTCGTCTTATGGTGCCCGCGAAGATTTTCACCGATAAGACTCTCTTATTTTTACTTTCTCTTAGCTTTCGTCGCCTCATGGTGCCCGTGAAGGTTTTCACCGATAAGACTCTCTCTTTTTTACTTTCTCTCAGCTTTATCGCCTCATGGTGCCCATGAGGGTTTTCACCAATAAGATTTTCTCATTTTCATTACTTTTCCTACTTGGATCAGAGTGTAATCCTGATATGAATCACCTCTATTTGCTCAACTTGGCATCTCTTGAAGACTGATCGAAAGGTCTTTCTTTGGACCGTAATGTGGGCTTTTGGATGGGGTTAGAAAGAAAGGGTATCAAAGGCTCAAAACAATTTGACATGGGTTTAAAATTACAACTCTTGGAATCACATTTTTTATTACAAGTACAACTTTTGCCCCAGTTTCTTGCTTGGGGATCTTTTGATATTTTATTTTACTATGACCGAGCCGTAAGGCTGCCTACGTATCCTTAACAAGAATCAGGTCAAACGTAGTTCACACTTGAATTTCCTTGTTGTTATACTTTCTCTTTTCACTTCTTTTCCTTTCTCTTTTCTCTTTTTCTTTCTTCTCTCTCTTTTTCGTTATTGATTCCAAAAGAGGGGTATGAAAGAAATAAATAAAGATCAAAAGGGGGAACAAAGGGTAAAGTGTTTAGATAGCAGAATGAATTGCCTTCGTCATTTCAATCTTCGAAACAATGCCCGGTACAAACAATCAACAATTATAACAAAAAACTCATACATAATTTATCTTGACTGCATCGGAATTGATGGCCATGTCTATGCATTTTGCATTTTCATTCGATATCTATTAAACATAGAGCACCATTGGACAATACTCTGGTTACAATAAATGGCCCTTGCCAATTCGGGGCGAACTTGACTTTTGCTTCAACCTGATGTGGAAGGATACGTTTCAACACTTGCTGACCCACTTCAAACTTTCGAGGATGCACCCTTTTGTTGTATGCTCTTGCCATTCTCTTTTGATATAGATGGCCATGACATACTGCTGCCAATCATTTTTCATCAATCAAGTTCAACTGCTCCAAACGGGTTTTGACCCACTCATCATCATCAATCTTAGCCTCAATGACAATCCGAAGGTAAGGGATTTCAACTTCTGCAGGTATTACTACTTCAGTGCCATATACTAACAAATAAGGAGTTGCACCTACCGAAGTACGAACAGTAGTGTGATATCCCAACAACGCAAATGGTAATTTTTCGTGCCATTGCCTCGAACCTTCTACCATTTTCCGAAGTATCTTCTTTATGTTTTTGTTGGCTGCCTCGACTGCTCCATTCGCCTTGGGACGATATGGGGTAGAATTGCGATGTGTAATCTTAAACTGTTGACATACCTCTGCCATCAAGTTACTGTTAAGATTAGCACCATTATCTGTGATGATAACCTTTGGGATTCCGAATCGACAGATGATATTTGAGTGAACAAAATCGACCACTGCTTTCTTGGTCACCGATTTGAAAGTTTTGGCCTCAACCCACTTGGTGAAATAATCAATGGCTACCAGAATGAACCTGTGCCCGTTGGATGCTGCTGGCTCAATTGGTCCAATGACATCCATTCCCCAAGCAACGAAGGGCCATGGTGACGACATTGTGTGCAATTTCGATGGTGGAGAATGAATCAAATCTCCGTGTATCTGGCACTGATGACATTTGCGCACAAAATTGATACAATCTCGCTCCATGGTAAGCCAATAATAGCCTGCTCGGAGAATTTTCTTTGCCAACACATATCCACTCATATGTGGTCTGCAGACTCCCGAATGTACTTCGGACATGACAGCCGTAGCTTGTCTAGCATCTATGCATCATAATAATCCAAGGTCTGGTGTTCTCTTATACAAAACTCCTCCACTTAATAAGAATCCATTTGCCAACCATCGAATTGTTCTCTTTTGATCCCCCGTGGCTTGCGCTAGATATATCCCCATTCTGATGTACTCCTTGATATCGTGGAACCATGGTTCACCATCAAGTTCTTCTTCATTCATGTTACAGTAAGCATGCTGATCTCGGACTTGAATATGCAGAGGATCGACATAAGCTTTGTCCGGATGGTGCAACATTGATGCCAGGGTAGCCAAAGCATCGGCCCTTATTATAGACCCTTGGAATATGCCTGAACTCCACTGATCGAAACCGTTGACAAAGATCATGCAAACATTGTCGGTACGGTATGAGCTTCAAATCTCGCATTTCCTATTCTCCTTGAATTTGATATACCAGAAGATCCGAGTCTCCCAAGACCAAGACTTCCTCGATATCTATGTCTGCAACTAGCCTTAGACACAAAATACAGGCTTCATACTCAACCATATTGTTGGTGCAATAAAACCGAAGTTGAGCCGTAACAGGATAGTGATGCCATGTTTCAAAAATAAGCACAGCTCCTATTCCGACTCCTTTCATGTTGGCAGCCCCATCAAAGAAAAGTTTCCAGCCTGGTTTTTCAATTTGCTCCAGTTCATCGATATGCATCACTTCTTCATCGGGAAAATAAGTTCTCAATGGCTCGTAATCTTCATCGACCAGGTTTTTGGCTAAATGATCGGCCAATGCTTGGGCTTTCATCGCAGTCCGAGTCACATAGATGATGTCAAACTCTGTGAGCAATATCTTCCACTTCGCAAGTCTCCCTGTCGGCATAGGCTTTTGAAAGATATACTTCAACGGATCCAAGCACGAAATGAGGTAAGTAGTGTAGGATGACAAGTAATGTTTCAATTTCTGATCCACCTAAGTTAGGGCACAACATGTCCTTTCCAGATGAGTGTACTTAACCTCATAAGCCGTGAACTTCTTGCTAAGATAATAGATGGCCTGTTCCTTTCTTCCGGTGATGTCATGCTGCCCCAGTACACAACCAAATGAATTTTCCAAGACTGTCAAGTAAAGAATCAAAGGTCTTCTTGGTTCTGGAGGAACCAGCACGGGTGGGTTTGACAAGTATCCTTTTATCTTATCAAATGCTTCTTGACACTCATCAGTCTACTTGACCACAACATCCTTCTTCAGCAATTTGAAAATAGGCTCACAAGTTGTCGTGAGCTGAGCAATAAACTTGTTGATGTAGTTCAACCTCCCTAACAGACTCATCACTTCAGTCTTGTTCCTCGGAGGTGGAAATTCTTGGATGGCTTTGATCTTTGATGGGTCCAACTCGATGCCTTGCCGACTGACTATGAATCCCAACAGCTTTCCGAATGGAACACCAAATGCGCACTTGGCAGGGTTAAGCATGAGGTTGTACCTGCGAAGTCTCAAGAAGAATTTCCTCAAATCCCCAACGTGGTCGGCTTGACGCTTTGACTTTATTATCACATCATCCACGTATACCTCAATCTCTTTATGTATCATATCATGAAACACCGTAGTCATTGCTCTCATGTAAGTTGCCCCGGCGTTCTTCAAACCAAATGGCATTACCCGGTAGCAATAAGTTCCCCATGGTGTGATGAATGCTGTCTTTTCTGCATCTTCTTCATCCATTAGAATCTGATGATACCCTGCATAACAATCCACAAAAGATCCAATCACATGCTTGGCACAATTATCGATCAAAATATGGATATTGGGTAGTGGGAAGTTATCCTTCGGACTTGCTTTGTTGAGATTGCAGTAATCGACGCATACTCTGATCTTGCCATCCTTTTTTGGCACAAGTACGACATTAGCCAACCAAACAGGATATCGAGTGACCCGAATAACCTTTGCATCCAACTGCTTGGTGATTTCTTCTTTAATCTTCACACTCATATCAGTTTTGAATTTCCTTAACTTTTGCTTGACAGGAGGAAATGCTAGATCAATAGGCAATTTGTGGACCACTAAATCAGTGCTCAAGCCCGGCATGTCGGCATACGACCATGCAAAAACTTCTTTGTATTCGATGAGTGCTTTGATTAACTCTTCCCGGATCTTTGGCTCGAGATGGACACTTATTTTAGTCTCTCTGACATTATCTGTGTCCCCTAAATTGATGGTTTATGTTTCATTCAGGTTGGGTTTGGATTTTTCTTCGAAGTGAATTAACTCCTTACTAATCTCTTCGAAGGTCTCACCCTCATTGTATTCTAATCCGTAATCACAATCTACTTCTTGAACTATTATTTAGGAATCAGATTGATTTTTAAGACTGGTCTGAGGATTCCTTATGCATGCCATATCATTAGAGCTAGCGTATAAAGAACTGTACAGAAAAGAAAAGAAAAACAAAAGAAAAATTATCAGGAATGATAAAGAAAGGGAAACTGCATTTCATTGAATGATGAAAGATAACAAGGTTTGCACACTTCAAACAGACTGAAAGATAAAAATCTGGATTACAACCCTGGAATGATCCAGACAAACTGAAGGAAAATCAAAATAAACTACCAAAACTCCTTTCGAATGGGGAGAGGAGTGACTTTCCAATTATTAAGCTTTGTTTCTGGCCCAACAAATTGAATTTCTGCGTTGCTAGGACCTTCACCACTTTCCACCATGTTCACACCGTCAAACAACTTTTCAAATCTTTCAATTAACTCCTCATCAGGATTAATCATAGAATTGGGAATTGTTTTTATTGGGCGACTTCTGGTACCGGACTTGACAAATGATTTGGAAAAATGTGGGACTGGCTTTGGAAGGACCCATGCCTTCTGTTTTAGCTTTCTGGTCTTTCTTATGTCTGCGGCAGTGGGCTTGAATCCCAAACCAAATGTTCCCAAGTTTTTGGGAAGAGACACCGGCTGTATGATGCCTTGCAAAGACGAGCCCAAACCTTTACTGAGTACAAAACCATTCTTCAACATCTCATAGGCTACCATGACTGGTGCGGCAGTTATCTTTGGATTTGGAATGTATTTCCCCTCCGGAACTTTCTCTACCAACATCGTGTCAGAATCCTGGTAGACCCATGGTCCCTGGTCATCTTCCACTTCAATGACTGGTACAATGGCATTGTTGCGAGCACATAAACTATCTTCCCCATGTACAACTATTTCTTGTCTATCCCATTCAAATTTGACTACCTGGTGTAGTGTTGATGGGACTGCTTTAGCGGCATGGATCCATGGTCTCCCCAACAGTAAATTATAGGAAACAGCTATATCCAGCACCTGAAACTCCATTGTGAACTCAACTGGCCCTATCGTCAGTTCTAGTACTATGTCCCCAACTAAATCTTTACCTCCGCCGTTAAATCCCCGCATGCAAATATTGTTCTTATGGATCCTCTCATCTTCTATTTTTAACTTGCTTAGAGTGGAAAGAGGATAGATGTTTGCGCTTGACCCGTTGTCGACCAATACCTGGGTCACCACAGAGTTCTCACATTTTAATATGAGGTAAAGAGCTCTGTTGTGCTCAGTACCTTCTACAGGCAATTCATCATCGGAGAATGTGACTCTGTTTACTTTGAAGATTTTGTTGGCTATTTTTTCTAAGTGATTCATGGAGATCTTATCGGGAACGTGTGCCTCATTCAAGATCTTCATTAAAGTTCGACGGTGCTCATCCGAATGGATCAATAATGATAATAGGGAAATTTGAGCAGGCGTCTTTCTTAATTGTTCCACGATATAGTAGTCATGTAGCTTCATCTTCCTCAAGAATTCTTCTGCTTCTTCTTCAGTTACGGCTTTCTTTACTAGCACTGGATTATTTTTAGCTCTTCTTAACTCCTCGGGAGTAAAACACCTTCCCGAGCGAGTCAAACCCTATACTTCACAGATTTCTTCTTTGACTTCCTTCCCTTTGTACATCACCATTACCCGTTCGTAATTCCATGGAATAGCCTTGCTGTTGATTATTGGTAACTGGGTTACTGGCTTGATAATAACCTGATCTGCGCGGGCTCCTTCCACGATTATGATGGGTTTGTTGGCCGCTCCTGGTAAAATCACCTTCACCCCTTCCTGTTTCGTTGCAAATTTGCTTAAAGGCCCCTTTTCAACTGCCACAGATGGCTCAACACTCTTTTTGCTCTGCTTGAGCACCAACTTCTCATCTGCTGATTGTTCATCTGTCTTGACTTCACTAGACCGAATCATCATGACGGTCTGTGATGGCTTCTTGGGTTCTCCCTCCGCATGCACTATTTCGACCATATTTGCCTCCTGATGGGCTAGCATCGGATTCCTGTTGATATTGGGTGCTTCGGGAGCTTGAACTTCAATTCTATTGGTATCAATAAGCTCTTGCATCACACTTTTCAAATGCCAGCATTTTTCTGTATCATGACCCGGAGTACCAGAACAATACTCACAGCTGACAGTATAGTCAAGATTCTTTGGAGGAGGATTTGGCAGTTTGGACTGTATCGGCCTTAGCATATCTAGTTGTTTAAGCTTGTGGAACAGACTAGTGTATGATTCTCCCAACGGAGTAAAGGTTTTCTTTTTCTGCAACCTTTCACCCTTGAATGCTTGACTAGGCCTGAAACTTGGTCCGGGAGTGTTTTGGTAGGCTCGTGGATGTGGATAAGTATTTGGTAGGACAGGAGCACGCCATTGAGTGTGGCAGGAGGTTGGTTGTATGCTTGTGCATGGTGGACGGAAAAATGAGGTTCTGGTGGGGGATAGTAGTGTTGGGGTGGATTGTGGTGATAAGTTTGTTGGTGGGGTCGAGGTTGATTGTAGTGGTAAGGCGAACCTCTGGATCCGGACCAAGTTCCTGAATCAACCATTGCTGCTTCCTCTCTCTTCTTCTTCCCAATCCCTCCTATGCCGCCCTGAATAGCCTGAGTAGTTGCTTTGATAGCCGAATAGCTCATAATTTTATTCGACTTGAGGCTTTCTTCTACCATGCCCCCCATATTTACTACTTTGTTGAATGACTTTCCCACAGCTGAGACCAAATGGCCATAGTAAGTAGGTTCCAAAGCCTGTAGGAAGTAATCTACCATCTCACTTTCCTTAATTGGGGGATCTACTCTTGTTGCTTGCTCCCTCCATCGGAAACCATATTCTCTGAAGCTTTCACTGTGCTTCTTCTCAAGTTTAGTCAAGGACAGTCGATCTGGAATGATCTCAAGATTGTATTAGAAGTGACAAGCAAATGCTTGCGCCAGATCATCCCATGTGTACCATCTCCCATGGTCTTGGCGGGTATACCATTCCAATGCTGATCCACTCAGACTCTAACTGAAGTAAGCCATTAACAATTCATCTTTTCCTCCAGCTCCCCTCATCTTGCTGCAAAAACCCCTCAAGTGGGCTACTGGATCGTCGTGCCCGTTGTATAGATCGAACTTGGGCATCTTGAAACCTGCCGGTAATTACACATTCAGGAACAGACATAGGTCTTTGTAGGCCACGCTGACTTGCCCTCCCAACCCCCGCATGTCTCTAAATGATTGTTCTAAGCTTTTAACTTTCCTGAACATCTCCTTCTATTCGGTATTTTTGCCTGGTTTATCAGCTTCTATCGGGAGGTCAAAGTGAGGAGTATAGGAAAGGGTTTCTGGAGCTTTGAAAGTGGGCTATGAGGGGTAGTATTGGTTGTCCTGGGCCTGGAACATAGGCTCTATAGGAGATTTGTGGAGTGTAGCTGGTGGAGATGCTACGAAGATAGGAGTTACTGGTGGAGGGGGGTATGGAATCGGTTTAGGGGGTGGATATTGTGGTGAATGAGAAGTGGTGTCCTGGTAGTGTTGGTAAATGGGAAAGCTCGGGGATAGATCGGTGGCTGGATGATCCTGATTTTGAGCTGGTGGTGGAGTGAAGGTAGGGTTAGCCGGATAGGTGGATGGCGGTTGTCCTTTAGCCCAGGCCTGATACATTTCGGCCATTTGTTGTTTTAATTTGTACATCTCTTCTTTTATGGCATTAACGTCCAACTCTTTTCCTTCAATGACACTGGTGTCTACATCTGGGATAGACATGATTATTTCTCCTTTGGATCTGGTTTGATAGGGATGGGTTGCCAGTATGCTTAGGTGTACTAACTGCTTGAATTCTGATAACAACAACCAAACTTGTTAGTGATTAGAGTTTTAACAAATAAACAACCATACATAGGGATGCAATGCACCTAGTCAATTAGTCATTTCTACTATGTATTTGCTAGGTTGCTTATGTCATCCCAGCTCTTCCTGACCTTTCCCTTTTATTGTCACTCACGCCTATCTTTTATTCCTCTCCCCCTTTATTCATTTTATTCTTTTCTTTTGGTTATGGTCGAATCCTATGGAGATTGCCTACGTATCATGACCCCGCATGAATCAGACCGAGCGTAGTTCTGGCGGAAACAATTATTATTACTGTTATTTATTTTAACAAACGAAACAGTACAAAGACAAAAATGACATTACATTTGGATAATACTTTTAAAAAAATGGTTTAAAAGACTCAACATGGACTTAAACTAAAACATGACTATTATATGAAAAGTTCCAACAACTATGACCATGCTTCACTCCGCAATCTTTTGCTTTTAATCACTGGAACATCTGCTCATGGTGGGGCTTGACCCGGCTGACCTCCAAGTGTATGGTACATCCTCTCTAACTCCATTGCAAGATGACGGGAAAAAGTAGGTGCATGATCTAGAAACCTCTCATAATCTATCCCTTGGCAGTTCACATAACTTTGAGAGGTGTAAACAACCAAATCATGGATTTGTGATCTTAAGTCCTGGAGATTCTGGTCTTGGTTTTGTAACTGCTATTGGCGAGTGGTGGCTATATCTCTTATGTGGCCTTCGCGATCTAAAGCCGACTCCAATTGAGCCCGAAGTCTGGCCTGATCGAGTCTTGCCTGTGCTCTCTCCCTATCAATATTTGCGTGCTAATGTTCTCTATTGTACCTTCTCATTTCTTCCAACTGTGCATGGAGTTGAGCTTCTGAATGTATCCAATGGTCATTCTCTCTCTTGAATTGAGCCATTTCTTCTTCACATCTCATTATTTAACGTTCCTTACTAGATTTGGCCTCCTCATTTAACTGTATGATTTTTTCCTTAGCTTTGTCTAACGCCTTTTCAGTCTTTGTCAAGATGGAGTCATAATATTGCATTTTTTCCATCAGATTGGCAATGATTTTCTGATCTTTCCAACTTCTCACTGGCGCTTCGGAGGCTTTCTTCATCTGTTGAAACTGAGCGCGGAGAGTTTTATTCTCGCTAACCGGGCTCTTCTTTTCACCTTCTGCTTCTTGTGCTTGTAAGTCTTTCTCCAAATTGAGGTTCCTCAGACTTTCTTCTAAGGCATGAATAGTTGCTTTGTACCCCTTTTCCTTTTCACCCCAAGCCAACCGTTCTTGGATTTTGTCATCAAAGGCTTGAACATGCAGTCTTTTTATGGGCCTTCTAGGGTCAGGTTCTGGTGCATCATCCACACGGGATCTTTTCTCAAACCACCTAGCATAACCCGGATTTATCTCACCTTTCGCAGGATCTGGAACTTGGGTATCATCTTTCAAGTATCGACAACTATTCCAAATCCGCTGGATTAAAGCCTCAGGGAGAGTGGCTTCGAGGTGTAGCTCAATTACTTGCACACTCAAATCTTCATCATCAGGAACCACTTGGTATCTCCCTAGCTGTCTTAGAACTCTCTGTGGTGCATACGGCTGGACACTTCTTAAACCCAACAGCAACAAATAACTCTTTAAGGTTGACATGTGTATCACCACTCTTACCAGGAGCCATCCCAAAGTCCACTCAATTTGACTTGCCATTAAAGATCTTAAATGGGATATCCAGGCTTCCACCCCTTCTAGAGATTTATAATCTTTTATTCTTTCTTCATAAGTCTCGATGAAATTGTCCTTGCTTGGACCATACTGCATGAACTTGGGGTGATGTCGGAGATGTTCAGTCAACCACATTTGCAACAAAATATTGCAACCTTCAAAGAATTTTGCCCCGGATTTACACAAAGTCAACGCCCGATAAATGTCTGAGAGAATGATTGGGGCAAGAGTATGATGTTCTTTGGTAGTGAGGACTTGTACGACTCTGATTATGCGAATATCAATCGTCCGCTCTTTGTTTGGGAAGACCATGATTCCCAGAAAAGCCACCATGAAAGCGAAGCGACGGTGAATCTGCCAGGTGTCCTTGTTTTGTTTGTTAGTAAGGCCCTTTTCATGAATTTCAAATCCATACGGCTTTCCGAACCTTGAATATAGGAAGTTGAAAGAACAACACCCTTTGACAACGTTGCTTTTTCTGATTTGATTACTGATATTCAGAAGACCAAAGATCGGTGTACTGAGGGAGCCTTTGGGAATATAAGATTCTGGTTTCTCAAATCTCCGTCAAAACCGGAATATCCAGCTATTTCTTCTAATGTGGGAGTAAGCTCGAAATCAGAGAAGCGAAAGACATTGTGAACAGGGTCCCAAAAAGTCACTAGCGCCGTAATCAAATCATCGTGTGGTTTCACTTTCATAATATCTGTGAGAGCTCCCAAATACTTAATGACCCATTTCTGACCATATCCTCCTAACTCGTACCACCACATCTGAAGCCGAAATAGAAACTCATCTATATCTGTGAACGGTGGGTTTTGGATGGTGCTCATTTTGTACCTGTGAGTGATTTTAATTTAAAAACCCAAAATCAAGACTCATTTTGAAAAAATCATTAATATTTCTAAAAAAAATTCGTATAAAGAAAAAAACACTTCGATGAAGAAGATTCAAAGGCTGTGTTTACTAGCCGGCAATTTTTTTTTTTTTGAAAAAAAAACAACCAAAGGCGGTTGTTCTTGAAAAAATAGCCTTACGGCGCCCTTTTGGGGACATTCGGTATATTTTAGACAAGAATGTCATCGCCTTACTTATGACAACACAATGACATTTATGTACCCACATTTTATTTATTTATTTTTTTTTTATTTTTTTTTTTAAATAGTTGAGCCCGATATGGGTTGCCTATGTATCTCACATCCCGCGAGAATCAAACTTACGTAGTTCGTAATAAAAAGACCACTCTTAAAAGAAACACAAAAATTTTCTTCTTTTTTTTTCAAAATTTCAGTAGTATTTTTAATTATTTTGGAAATTGTTTTTCTTTTTCGAAAACAACCAATTTTCTTTCTTGGTCCTCATATTGATTTTCCTTTTCTAACTTTTTCCTATAAGCTGGTCAACATGCAAATCTGAAACAAATGAATGCACAAGTAGCAAGTAAGATGCATCAGGATGGTCTTTTCATTTCGGGTACACTTGTCCTAGACAGACCCAACCCCTGTGTTGAGTCTCCGAAGTCAAATGCACATGATGCAAACAAACGTTCTTACTAGAAATCCGGCATGAAGCTGAGTTATTCTAAGTGTAAAACCTGGGGTATACTGTTCTAGACCTGGCTTACCCAAGCGGACAACTTGAGCCGAAGTGGGGGCAACGTACCGGGAGCACGAAAGTCTACCCGACCTAGTTACTTGGCCTAACTTCGTTCTATTTGGTATGACTTCTAACAGAAAGGTGGGCCACGCGCACGTGTGCACCATAAATTCAGAAGACTCAGAAATAAGAAGGGTTTCATAACAGTTTATATATACAGTTCAGATAATATCAAAGCGGTAAAAAGCAAAATGTCGCACATTAAGTACAAACATGTGAATAAAACTAGATAAAAAAATAAAGCCAAATATAACAATTATTCTAAGCTCAAATTCTTGAACCCTGAACCAGAGATTCTGGGTTCGGTCCCCAACAGAGTCGCCAGAGCTATCACACCTCCTTTTTTACCCGAGATGGGGTATAAGGGAGTTTTTTTCAGTTTAAGTGACAATCGAAACGGGATTATTTATTTTATTCAGAGTCGCCACTGGGGATAATTTATGGTGTCCCAAGTCACCGGTTTGTTTTAAATCCCAAATCGAGGAAGGTTGACTCAGTTTTAAGTCTGCGAAACCAGAAGACCGGGTAAGGAATTCTGTTAACCCGGGAGAAGGTGTTAGGCATTCCCGAATTCCATGGTTTTAGCACGGTCGCTTAACAGTTTATACTTGGCTTAAATTATTTAATATCCTACATGCATTTTACTTTGACCACTTTTTTTTAAAAAAAAATCACTTGATTATTCGTAATTAAAGAATTGAGTTACGTGTACGTATACTCTTTTGTTTTGAAGCGTCAAAAATCATGTCACGCGTACGTATCCATAATTGATAACGTACTTTATTTAAGAAAATTTTAGTTTGAAGCTGCGCGAACGCATCCCTCGAGTCCCTTTTTTTAAAGAGTTAAATTTGCAATTATGTTATGCGAGCGTATACATAATCACAATACTAATCTAAATTGGGTCTAAAGCAAACTTCGGTCGTTCAAAATAACAAAAGAAATTTGTGGAGGTCATGAAAAATTCAATTGATGGAAAACCCCGATTATAAAAGAGTTAGTATTAATTATCTGAGGGCCATGACTTATTTAATAAAAATGGCAAATCTCAATTTCTAAAGAGTTAAAATTAATTAAATGAGGGCCATGGGTTTTGGGATTTTATTCAACATGGCGTACCTCGAATTACTTTACTCAGCCAAAACAAACTAAGGATGTTCATAAGTGATTATTTTGCAAAATGAAAAATATGTTAGCTTCATGACTTAATTGCTTTATCAATTTATATATGAAATGGCTCGTGTCGCACCTCCTTTTTTACATACCCGAGAGGGTACAAGGGAGTTTTCTCCAATTAAAGGACAGTCGAAACGAGATTTATTTAATTATTTCAGAGTCGCCACCTGGGAATTTTAAGGCGTCCCAAGTCACCAATTTTAATCCCTGAATCGAGGAGAATATGACTCTGTTTATTATTCTGCGAACCAGAAATCCTGAGTAAGGAATTCTGTTAATCCGGAAGAAGGTGTTAGGCATTTCCGAATTCTGTGGTTCTAGCACGGTCGCTTAACTGTTTTTATTATTGGCTTAATTATCTTGATTTTACTAAATACGTTTTTATTGCATGATTTTATTACTGCTTTTTACTTATTGTTTACGATTATAGGGACGAATTACGCGTACGTATATTCGTATTATATATTTTTATAATTACCGAGGATCGTGCCACGCGTACGTGTACACAATAAATTTGTCCATGTTATAGTTTTTTATAAAATATATATTCGAAAATAAAAAAATAAAATCAGGAACATCATCACCCCTTTTGTTTAGATAATGAACTGCACACCTCGGGTTATATGAAATTATTTAACACCTTTGGAAAAATCCTTTTCTTCAATATTCGCTCGAAATTGCGCGTACGCATAATCCGAGTTTGCTTTTTAAAATATAATCAGGGTACGCGAACGCATCCCTAATTGCGCAAAATACTTGTAATGGTATTATGGATTTTTCACAAATTGTTTATTATATTCATACATTTTTTATGTGAAAATCATGAGAACTCCCATTTTAGAGGCCTTTGAATTCTTTGAAAAGAATTCACAATCTATTAAAGGTTGCCCGTCGATAATTTCCGAGTATAAATTATATTCATTCCAACTATTCAAATTCAAAGAACAGAATAAAAATATGATTAATGCTATTTTTGACAAATATAACATATATATGCCAAAGAATGAATTGTATATGAAACTGAAAATGAATTATAAAGGAAAGAATATTTTTCAAGAACTTTTATTATTATTAATTAGTGCAAGTTCTATTCCTAATTACCATTGATATAAAGTTTTGCAATTTGTGTTCGCACATCTCATCTTATTCTCATATACTTGTTTTGATCCAATAGGCGAAATTAATTTAATTAATTATGCCTATGATTGAGTTATATATATAATCAAACCCATTTGATTCTAAATCTATGTGAATTATTACAACTATTAACTTTCACATCGTATAAGTTCCTAAACCCTTTTATTATTAAGAAAGAGAACAAGTCTAATTGACTTAATAAAATGATATTGCATGCAATATTACTTACCATATTTGACATCGTGAACATAACGGATTATACTAACTCGTCTTTCAACTATAGATTAGGAACACAACCAATGTTATGCCAAAAGATAGCTAATTGCAACCAATCATCATCTAGCTTTAAACAACAACTAATTAACTAACAAAATAAACTAATAGCATATTTTCTTTGATATTTCCATATTATGCTATACCTATCTAATAATACCGTAAAGTGTAAATAAAGCCAACTTTCTGCCATGCTTCCTATTTACACAACTCAAAGATAACTAAACTAATAAAATTTCAGCATGGATAACATTATTACAAAGTGAAAAAATAAGACAATCAACTTGTAGCCATCAAGTCGAACTCACTACTGGCTATCCAACATGAAATCAAAGTTGAAACTTAAATGTTTAAACTTAAACGATAGGAGGCAATATTACAATTTAAAATTTCATTTATTTGTCATGTTGAATCTCTTTCCAACATAAAGTTTAAGAGATATGTACCTGAAAATGAAGGTAGAAGGAGTAAATTTCAGCAGTTGCAGCAGTAATAAATTCAGCAGAATATGCCAAATAATTCAGCAAATTTGAGCAACAAACAGGATCCGGGGAACCCAAATGAACAGTGACGATATTTTTAAAAGACACTGCAGATTTTAACTGAACAATGGAATCAAATAAAGTTGAACAGATTCAACAAAAGAACAATATTTCAGATTTCAGTTTCTTTTCAGTTTCAAATTCCCATTTTTCTGATTTTTCTGTTTCTGCTGCTGTATCTGTGTGTGTGTGTGTGTGTGACTGTTCTCTTTGTTTCTTTTATGTTTCTTCTTCCTATTCAGATTCCGAAAGGAATTTGATTTTTCTGCTTGATTTTCCACACTCAAATCTGACTTTTCACTCTCTTAAAATCTGCTAAGTCAGATTTTCTTTTGAACTACTGATTTTCTCTCTTTCCTTTCTTTTCTGTCTGAAAAGGTTCCTAAATCAGATTTTTTCTTCTTCTCCTCTCCTAAAATTTCTCAAACTCTCTTCAAGTCCCTCCCTATTTAGCTGTCCAGCTCCCTGTATTTATACAGGGCTGGTCCTATACTTTTTAGTGCTTCTTGGACCCCTTTATTCTTTTTTAAAAAACAGAAAGTTCCACTACAAACTACTTTTTAATACTTTATATGATCCTATCCTGATTTTAAGCAGCCCCATTACCCTTTGTTTCCCATTAGTATCTTAAATTATAGCCATTACATTCCACTTCCAGCACACTAGCACTAACACTGTTTTTTACTGTTTCATTCCCAGAAATGCCCTGAAATCCTACTGTTATTACTGCCCATTAATACAAGATCAAAATCTATTATGAAACAGATTTAAAAATTTGTTCAAACCTAATTATCAACCTGATTTAAAACAGCTAATACCAATTCTCTTAAGTTCCTAACACAGTTGTATCTACCCAACAATTGTGAAATTGAATTTACCTAACATCTCAACAACATCACACAGAATTCAACAGAACAATTCAAACTAAATTTGAAATATGTATGAATGCAGGGGCATTGTCAGTATACTGACACTGCCTGAAACCAACTGCTCAGAAATTAATACTCAAATGTTTGATAAACTTTCTGACTTATTAAACAAGAACCAACTAATTAGCAAGGACTAACTAACTGATTACAACAACATGATAATAGTCAATCAAAACAGGTGAGCAGGTTATTACAATGTATTATCATAAACAGGGATTCATAATGTAACTAATCGACGAACTTAATCGAGTCAATTACACACATTGTAAACAAACATAACCAACAGAAATATTTCACTTTAGGAATCAAGTAGACGGGTAGGGGACAGTATAATTGACTAGAAAATTATGAAAAATTAAACAGACTAATGAAAACAAACATATAATACACATAGAATACACATGAGAAATAGAAAAAATACCTCTGACCCTTCAAATACATTCCGACTCAACTCGACTTGGATTTGGATTTTGTTTGAAATCAAACAGACCTTAGTCGAAGTATTTTCCACTGAAAATACTTCGACTAAGGTCGATTAAACCTCAATCTTTATTCAATCTGGACAGAATCCAAAAGTCTGGTATTTTTAGGGTTCTTGAAAGTTCGATTTGGGATTTACTCATTTCTGGTTAGATTCGAGGGAAACCAAAGATGTTCTAGGCACGAGGGAGGTCAGGGGGGTAACTGGTGTGAGTTTGAAGTAGGTTGGGATAAGGTCAGGTTGTACTCGAATCTTCAAATGAAGATTCGAGTAGTTCCAGTATGATTCGAACCATGCAACTAACAGATCCTTGGTGAGGGAATTTAGGAGAAACTGTGGTGTTATTTTGGAGGTCATCGGAGAAGATAAGGTTTTCAGGCCAACCTTCGATTTAAGATTCGAAGAGTTGGGGCCTGATTCGAAGGAAACCAATGTTAGATCTGTGTAGAGGATGTTCAGGGGATTCTAGGGTGTTATTTTGGTGACCGGCGGCGTTGATGCCGCCGGGTTTCAGGCGGTGGGATCCTAGGGCGGCTAGGGTTAGTGGTGAGTTTGGGAACGATGATGAACAGTGAGAGGGGGGTGTTTGGTTAGGGGCCGGGGTAGGGGTTTGGTCTTTATATAGGGGTGGGGTGGATTGATCTCATCCGTTGGATCAATTAAGATGCACGGTTGAGATCAATCCACTTAACCAAACGTCGTCGTTTGGTCTAAGTTCAGGGTCGGCCTGGATTGGGTCAAAGGGTTACGGGTTACGGGTAAGGGTAGTGTATCTCAGCCGTTAAATTGATCTAATCTAACGGCCCTTGATGAATGATCACCAAACGACGTCGTTTGGCGTAGCTGAATTGGACCGGACATGGTCATCTGGATTGGGCTGTGGGGGGGAATTAATTCATTTGGGCCTGGATTTTAATCCAGGTCCGATTTTGTATATATATACATTTTTTTTCATTTTTTCTAATTTAAATTTCTAATTTTAATTATAAAACAATTTTAACTTCAAAAATATATTAATTACTCTATAACAATTATTTAACACATAGACAAGACATCAATCACACAGTGGAATATTTAAAATAGAACTATTGCATATTTTTTGTGATTTTATTTAAATTATCTTTTAAATGCATAATTAAATCCTATATGCATGCAATATGTATTTTATTTTATTTTTTCATTTTATTATGACAAAGTAAACACTTACGGACATAACACAAGTGTTTAACACCACGCAAATTCAAAAATTACACAGTAAAAAGAAATTTATTTTATTTTTTTGATTTATTTTATTTTTTTGAAATTACACAGGTAAAAATCACGTGCTCACAGCTCGAACCAACAGATCATATTTGTTTTAATCCCAATCCAATTTTGTATCTTCCTAAGACTAACAAACGACCCAACCAATGTAAATGCTAACCAAGCAGCCTATCGACTAATAAGGCAATTGGAATTAAAATTAACGAAATTCACATTTTTCTCAAACAGCTTATTTTCCAACTGAAAATAGAAGCTACAGAATCTTACAGCAAAATCATGAATACTAGCAAATGACCAAATAAATACAGAGGAGGCAAATTATATTTATTCAATTCCACACCAAGAGAACAATACAAGTCCGCCGATTATTACTGGTTTTAAATGATTACTAGTTTATATCTAAAGCCCTTAAAAGAGAATAGCCATCGAAATAACTTAAACAAACATATACCAACACTCTACAGTTAATGACCAAATTCCAATATTTATTTTCATTCAACTAGAAGAAACTGAGCTCATTCACCTTAAATTATAACAAAGTCCAAATCTAAGAGGAATCCAAGTTCAAAATCCATAAAAAATGAGTTCAATTATAGTCCACCCCAATTTAATCCAGATTCGACCAATTAACAGACTCAACCAAGGACCTATGTATTTTATGGAAGATGATTAAGAGATTTCTTGAATGTTAACACATAACCAATCAGATTTCGAAATTACGACAAGTTCATTGCAGTAGAAATGAAGGATCGTAATTCAACATACTTCAGATTTCCATTCAAACTTAAAAGCCAAACAAATCAAACCTAATAATGGTTTGATTATGAAAGCAATATAAATTCCAATTTCAACGATTAACAAAAGGCAATGGAATTTAATAATTTTAATTTTACAATAACACAACTAATCATACTGCTCCTGCACAGAAGTTACCATATCTAGTGATATTTGATCATTCAATATCTAATTAAGCAAATGGCTACTCAAAATTATATGCAGAACTCCATTACTGACCTAACTAAGCAAACATGTTGTCCTAACTTTTAAGCAGATTTAAACATTATGACCAGGTCCATTTACACAGTGCTGGTTTTAGATTACAGAATATTCGACCAAAATCGAATCCCACATCCATTTTAAACCAAACTCAACCCCTAAAAACACTATCACTGACCAACATTCAAACGTAAACATATTCAAACTAAAACTCGAAATAAAGACAGAATTAAACTCTTCTAATGAGAATAAATGGACAACATGCTTCAAATCTTCCTGATTTCCATATCACAAAAGGTTTTACAGCGGGTAGAATAAAAATGTACCTGGAAATGAGAGTAAAAAGGGGTAAGATTCAGCAGTAGCAACAACAAAATCCAGCAGTAGAAATACACCAAGGAAAACCAATTTTTGAGCCAAATTCAAACTAGTAGAAGGATCAAATGATGCTCAGCAATCAAAATGCAGCCAACACTTGAACCAAACACTTGAAAACCAACAAGTTCAAATCATTCTTAACCACTGATTATTCAGGAATTATTTCAGAAATGAGAAGCCTCAAGAATTTCAGAAATTTTAATGGAACAGTAATATTTTGTATTTTTTCCCGTATTTTTCTGAATGTTTTTTTTTCTTTTTGTTTTTTTAGTACCCCTTTCTAACTCTTAAGCTCTATATCTCTTCGATTGTCCCCTCTTTTCAGTCTGTTCAGCCCTTTTAAATAAGCATTCAGCTTAGTGCTTTCTCCATTACCAATTTACCTTTTCATTTCTTAATTGTCCACATAACCTAATTAGTGTAATTCTAACCCTACCACTATTGAGAAGCTTCTTAATTAGGTGAACACTTAAATAATTCCCACTATTATCTTAAAGTTTCTGTTTTTAAACTTGAAATTCATGGACCAGACTGAACCCAATTCATATCATTTTATGTTATTCAATCTTTATACAAACAAACTCTCCCAGCAGACTGTCTAATAGCTCTTAAAATGAAACAATTTCAATTTTTCAATAAAATTAGCAGGAATCAATTCAAGAACTACTATGAGTTTAAACTACTGGGAAACAAAACAAAAATCAAACAAAATCAACAAACAATCTATTAACTAAAAAAAACATAGAACAAAAATGACCAAATAAATATTCTAATAACAGAAAGGAGTAGAAGAAGATAATAATATAAGAAAATAGAAAAAATTAAAATCAGGAAATCTACCTCCAAATATTTGAATACTGTCTCTAATTAGACCTTTAATTTTCTTCGAATTTGTGGCCGGAATAGACCTTAATCGAGTGTTCTCGACTGAGAACACACAACTAAGGTCGATTTCGACCTCAAACCTTCAAACATCTAACGATTTGAATTTTTGGGTTCGTTTTTTTTTTTCAAATCCAGATTCGAGGGGTTTCAAGGGTATTCGAGGGAAACTAGTGATAGATTAGGTACGAGGGGGTCAAGGCGGTTGTGTGGTGTTAATTTGGGGTCGATTGGGTAGGTTAGGGTTCAAGGGTCTGAATTTTTATCAGATATCCGACAAGTTCTGAGATGATTCGAATGTAACAGGTTAAGGATTCGGAACGGGGAGATGAAAAAGAGTCGATGATGTTAATTTGGGGTTGTTTGGGCATCGTCCACCGCCGTGGGCGATTTTCGACGGGCGAAAGACGGTGGTGTGTCGGTTGGCCTCTGAAGAGAGACAAATGAGGGGGGTTCTGAGAGGGGTAAGGGTTTGGGAGGGTTTGATATATTAAATGTTTGATTTAATTAGGGTCGTTGGATGATTGGAATCCAACGGCTCTGATTAAATCGTAAATGGGAAACAGGGTCGTTTTGGTTTCATTGGGCAAGACCTGTTCAGGGGCGGGTCAGGGGCGGATACGGGTGATTGGGCGAAGTTCTGGTCGTTGGATGTAGATGAATGGATAGTTGAGATCTGTTGAAATCGAAATGACGTAGTTCTGTCCCGATACTACGTCGTTTCGCTGGTCTCAGAGACCTGAAAGTTTGGACCGGGTATAGGCGTATTTTTTGGGCCTGCAGATTTGGGTTTAAAGAACAGCCCAAACTTTGATTTTTCATTTCTTTACTTTTCAAATTAATTCCTTCTTTTCTTGTTTTATTTTTTCAAAAATTAAAATCCTAAATTAAGTTATAAAACCAAAATTAATCTTAAAAATACTAATTCACTCTAAATTATAATTAACATGAATAATTAGATACTAAATTAAAAGAAAATCACACAATTTAACTAAAAATATGTTATTATTGTTGTTTTTTTCATTTTTGTAAAACTCCTAATTATTAATTAATCCAAAAAATATAAAATCAAATCCTAAATGCAGATACTATATTTTTCTTTTGTATTTTTTAATGTGTTAATAAAATTAAACATGTACATAAACATATGCAAATAATCAGAAAAATAGTGTAATAATTCCTAAAAATAACACATAATTAAAGAAAAGACCTAATTTTGGGAATTCTTTTGGAGTAATTCGTGTGAGGCAAAAATCACATGTTCACAGGCTCATCTAGCCCATGCTGGATTAATCGTATTTTGGGCCGGAGCAATGAACCTATTTGAAGTGGCCCATTTCGTACCAGAGAAGCCTATGTATGAACAAGGATTAATAGAATAAAATTACCATATACTATTGATATTTATTAGTTTTCCACTTGGCTTAATCACAAAGTCAATTATATATGGTAACTTTATGGCTTCAATATATATATAAATATTGATGATTGATTTTCTACTTTTGTAAACCTATTTTGTTATTTTTTCAGAGGGGGAAAGTTGAGTGGTTGTCAAAAGAAATTTTCATCTTTTGAAAAGTAAAATCGACCTCTATTAATGAGAATATAGTTTTGAAAAATAAATGCAGCGTCACAATTACTTAGCAATCTAAAAAAATGTTAATATATGGGAGAATATTTTGTCTCGGGTTTTGAACGGCTGAAATTCAAAAATAACCAGATTTACAAGTGATCATTCAAAAATAATCATTGTTTCAAAAGTAATCGAAATTTAGCAACTTTTTATGTAAAGATAAATCTGAACGAAAATACTGTTCAAAATCCAAAAAATACTCCAGCATAATATACTGGAACTCCAGCATAATATACTGGAGTTCCCGTATAATATACTGGACTTCCAGCATAACATACTGGAGTTCCAGTATAATATATTGATCCAGCATAATATGCTGGAAGTTCATACACATGTGCTCCAATCTCCAGTATATTATGCTGGAACTTTCTGCGTATTGGAGTTCCAGCATAATACTGGACTTCCAATATAACAAACCGGAGTTCCAGTATAATATATTGATCCAGCATAATATGCTGGAAGTTCATACACAGGTGCTCCAATCTCCAGTATATTCTGCTGGAACTTTCTGCGTATTGGAGTTCCAGCATAATATGCTGGAAATTCATACACAGGTGCATCGATCTCCAGTATATTATGCTGGAACTTTCCGTGTTGCAGCAAAATAGTGACTATTTTTCAATTGTGGCTATTTTTCAATTACTTTGCAAACGCTGGCTATTTTTGAATGACCAGTTCGAAAACTGGCTAGCCCGTGTTATTTTTCGTTTTGAACCGAGCAAATTGTAATTGGACTGTTGGTTTTAGGGAAAGCCTTAACTTACCAACCTCTAGCCATTAGTCATAGACTTACCAAAACTAGCGAAGTACATATAAAAATTGAAAAACCAAATAAATAAGGTTCTTTCTCTCAAAGAATCACATGCAAAAATCACCTTCCATATTTTTAAGCGTGATTAGCAATATTAGATGCAAGATGGAAAAGAAATTTTATGGATGAGGTAGCAAATAAGGTGATGAAATACAAAAAAATATATATACAATATTCCAAAAATCTAAACAAAAAAGGAACTTTTTCAATGGGTATAATTGAAATTCCATTAAAAACGTGTAAATAAGTCAATATACAAAATTTGAGTAAGATTGGAGGTGGTTTGGATTGGTTTTGTATCAAAATTCGTAATTAAATCGAGTTCAAAAATTCTTCTGCAATACATGCATCAAACATGTATCTCACACACAGGTATACCTGGATATACATGTAATACACAATTGATACAAATATGATGCGATACACAGTGTGATACACATATCATTTTTTTCATGTTTAGTTTTTACTTCGAATTTTCAATTCAAACCGCCTCAAAACTTCACCAAATTATCCCTAAATTGAGATTCAAACTCTTTAAGATGTAACCAATCTATTCTAATAACATTCACTCAAAAGAAAGCAAAAATTTGACTTTTTTTGCTACAAATAGCTAATTGGTTAATATTAGTAATATTTGGCTAATATTAATAATATTTTATGAATTGACCAATTTTTATAATGAACTACTTATAAATGAATATAGCTGATAGTTTCCTTGGTTTTATGGTGAATTCGGCCCAATTTGTCAAATGCTACTGAAACTAACATAATTTTTTCACCCATCTATTTAAATTATTATCTAACTAGTCTTAATGTAGGTGTATGGCGTTTCTACCTTATTTCGATGTGCAGTTTTTGTAAATCACATAAATATTGTATAAAAAAATAATGTTTGAATTATAAAATAAGAAGTTGGCTTGTGAATCTTTTCCAAGTTAACTGTGAGTAAGTCAATCAAAATGCCAAACTTCAATCTTGGTTCTTTCTTTTTCTGGAAAGAATTATCAAATCATATAATTTTAATATGTAGCCCGTGTATCCGAGGCAAAGTTGAGTATAGATATCATGAACGTGAGTGCAGGATATCAGGCCAAGAAACCCGACAACCATTTCTGTCTTGACTCGGATTTTCTCAACCCACGGGAATCGTGATGGCGACTACTTGTAGAAGCTAGGCAAGTCACACAATTAGGAATCTTTAACTCTTTTGTTTTAATTCTTTTTACAACTTATATTAACAAGTGATAAACATTTAAGTAACAACGGAATATGAGATTAAGCGGAAGACTTAGACAAAATAAACCAAAATAATACATAAATCAACATATGCCTCTACCCAGAAAATGATGTCACAACATTCACGGGCTATCTATGATTACTACATACAAATGTCTGAAAGAAAGATCATTGTATGTCTCCGATACAAATGATAACATAACACAATAAAAGATAGAGGAGACGTCGGGCCTGCGGACGCCTGCAAGGCTACCTCGGAGTCTCAGTGGACTGAAGGCTAGCTCCCCTACTACTGCTGACCAAGTGATGCTCTGGTATCTGCACAGAGTGTAGCATCAACACAACCGACCCCATGTGCTGGTAAGTGTCTGGCCTAACCCCGGCGAGGTAGTGACGAGACTAGGATCGAACTCCAGATAAACCTGTGCAGTTATATAACATATGGCGGAAAATAAACAGGAATAAGCAGTTTAAAGGGGAGGGGATACGTGCTTCGGGGAACATATCAAATCCAACAGCAACTTAATAAGATATGAAAGGACAATTCAATGTCTACAACAATACAATAACAATACTGTTGCGACGCGCAACCCGATCCCTTATCTTTTAATATTGTTGCGACGTGCAACCCGATCCACATATATAACTGTTGCGGCGTGCAACCCAGTCCAATATAATATCTGTTGCGGTGTGCAACTCAATCCAATATAATATATATTACGGTGTGCAACCCGATCCAATATAATATCTATTTCGGCGTGCAACCCGATCCAATATAATATCTGTTGCGGCATGCAACCCGATCCATCAATATATATAATAATGTTGCGGCACACAACCCATCTCAAATATACAGTCAACAGTGATCATAATAACAGTCCCGGCAAGGGGTCAACAATAAACTACACTATCCCGGCAAGGAAATTCAACAGTACAAGTATATACGTCCCCTCAAGGGAGAATCAACTATAATCAATCTTAACTCAACTCCTACTCATCTCAATTATCACCAGTTCTCAATCATAAGTATCTTCCACGAAAATAAACTTAAGTCTTTACTCATTATCAAGAATTCACCCACTATAGCATTTGTAGTATCATTTAAGAATACAACAAATATCAATTTAGGACTCACGGTCATGCTCGACACTAGCGTATAGATACTCGTCACCATACCTATACGTCGTACTCAACAAGAAGCAATTAGCAAATAGGACTCAACTCTTAATCCCTCAAGCTAAGGTTAGACCGAACACTTATCTCGATGCCTCGAACACAACTCAAGATTCAATTATAGCTTTACCCCTTGATTCCACCGCCAATTCGCTCGTATCTAGCCACAAGTTACTTAATTACATTAATAAACGCTAAATGAATCAATTTGAATGCATGAAAATGAGTTCCCAAAGTTTTACCCAAAAAGTGAGAATCGCCCTCGGGCCCACATGATCAAAACCCAAGTATCGAACCAAAACCCGATTACTCATTCCCCCACGAGCTCAAATATATAATTTATTTTGAAATCGAACCTCAAATCGAGGTCCAAATCCCCAATGTTTTGAAAAACCTAGGTTCTACTCAAAACACTCAATTTCCCCCATGAAAATCATTGATTTTGAGTTGAAATCATGTTAAAAGATGTTAAGGAGTGAAAAAAATGTGTTAGAAGTCACTTACCAATGTTTTGGGGAAAAAAGTTGTTTGAAAAATCGCCTCTTATATTTTTGGGGTTTTGAAAAATGAAAATAACTGAAAATCTCATTTGTTTATACCCCTCTCAGACCCCTATGCGGACCGCACAAAATGGACTGCGACTGCACAATTCTTCCTAAGGGTACTGCAGTCCAATGCCCCTGTGCGGATCGCACAAAGTCGACTGCGACCGCACAGCTCTCCACCGCGCACAACACAAGGCCGACCGCGGACCTCGCTGGCCCCTTCCGCAAGTCGCACACATTTTCGTGCGGACCGTACTGGCGGGTTCAGAGACCTACAACTTCTCTGAACCTGCAACATCTGATTTTAAGCCTGTGACATCCTGAAACCTACCCGAAGCTCACCCGAGCCCTCGGAACTCCAAATCAAGTATACACATAACCTCAAAAACATCCTACGGATTTATTCGTACAATCCCATCATCAAACTAACATGCAACATCATGAATTAAACCTCAAAACTCAATATTTTCATCAAGAACTCTCAAAGTTCATAACTCTTCAACCGAAAGTCCAACTCACGTCAAATGAACTCCGTTTTCATCAAATTTCGCAGTTATCTTTCAAATACTATAACAAGTTTGTACCGTGCTCCGGAATAATGATTCAGGCCCGATAACAATGATTTCAAACATTAATTCTTTTCTTTATTTCTTAGATAATTCAGTAAAATAATTTCTTTCAAAAATTGATTTCTAAGGCTTGGAACCTCGGAATTCATTTCCGAGCATACGCCCAAGTCTCATATTTTACTGCGGACCTTCCAGGATTGTCGGAACACGGATCCGGGTCCGTTTGATAAAAATGTTGACCAAAGTTAACCATAATCAAATTTTTAACTCTATAATTTCTATTTCTCATATTTTCACATAGAAGGATTTTCGGATATAGGTCTGGACCACACACACAAATCAAGGTGGGGTAAAAGGGAGGTTTTTAGGCCTCAGAACACTGAATGCACTTGCAACACAAGTGATGAACTTTTCTGTCATCACATTCTCCACCTCTAAAATAACCGTTCGTCCTCGAACGGACATAAGAAGGAAGTACCTAAGTCGGGAAAAAGATGAGGATAACGGCTCCACATATCGGACTCGGACTCCCAGGTCGATGCCTCAGGAGGCTGACCTCTCCACTGAACACGAACAGAAGGAAAACTCTTCGATCTCAACTGACGAACCTGCCGGTCTAGAATAGCTATCGGCTCCTCCTCGTAAGATAAGTTCTTGTCTAACTGGACAGTGCTGAAATCTAACATGTGGGATGGATCGCCGTGATACTTCCGAAGCATGGACACATGAAACACTGGATGCACGGCTGATAAACTCGGCGGCAACGCAAGTCTATAAGCCACCTCCCCCACTCGATCAAGAATCTCAAACGGGCCAATAAACCTAGGGCTAAGCTTGCCCTTCTTCCCAAATCTCATCACGCCCTTCATAGGCGACACTCGAAGCAATACCCGCTCACCGACCATGAATGCCAAATAACGAACATTGCGGTTTGCATAACTCTTTTGCCTGGACTGAGCCATACGAAGCCTATCCTGAACAATCCTGACCTTGTCCAAGGCCCCCTGAACCAGATCCGTACCCAACAACCGAGCCTTTCCCGGCTCGAACCATCCAACCGGAGACTGACACAGTCTACCATATAAAGCCTCATACGGAGCCATCTGAATACTCGACTAATAGCTGTTGTTGTAGGCAAACTCTGCTAAGGGCAAAAACTGATCCCACGAGCCTCCAAAGTCAATGACACAAGCTCGGAGCATATCCTCCAAAATCTGAATAGTCTGCTCGGACTGCCCGTCTGTTTAAGGATGAAACGTTGTGCTCAACTCGGCCCGCGTGCCCAACTTTCGTTGAACTGCTTTCTAGAAGCGCGAGGTAAACTGCGTACCTCGATCCGAAATGATAGACACCAGCACACCATGAAGACGAACAATCTCCCAGATATAGATCTCAGCTAACTTCTCGGAAGAATAGGAGACTGCCACAGGAATAAAATGCGATGACTTGGTCAGCTTATCAACAATGACCTATACTGCATCGAACTTCCTCCGAGTCTGGGGGAGTCCAACAACGAAATCCATAGTGATCCGCTCCCACTTCCACTCGGGAAGCTCAATCCTCTGAAACAAGCCACCAGGCCTCTTATGCTCATACTTAACCTACTGACAATTCAAACACCGAGCCACATATACAACGATATCCTTCTTCATTATCCGCCACCAATAATGTTGCCGCAAATCCTGATACATCTTCGCAGCGCCCGGATGAATAGAGTATCGAGAGCTATGGGCCTCCTCCAAAATCAACTCCCGAAGCCCATCCACATTAGGCACACAAACTCGACTCTGCAATCTCAAAACTCCATCATCATCTAAGGTAACCTGCTTGGCACCTCCGCGCTGCACCGTGTCTCTGAGGACACACAAATGTGGATCATCATACTGCCAATCTCGGATACGTTCCAATAATGAAGAACGAGCAATTGTGCAAGCTAACACACAACTGGGCTCAGAAACATCTAACCTCACAAACTAGTTGGCCAAAGCCTGAACATCCAAAGCAAGCGATCTCTCACCGACCGAAATATAAGCAAGACTGCCCATACTGGCTGACTTCCTACTCAAAGCATCGGCCACCATATTGGCCTTTACCGGATGATATAAGATGGTGATATCATAATATTTTAACAACTCCAACCACCTCTTCTGCCTCAAATTCAACTCTTTTTGATTGAACAAATACTGGAGACTTTTGTGATCCGTGAACACCTCACATGCCACGCCATAAAGATAATGCCTCCAAATCTTCAATGCGTGAACAATGGTTGCCAATTCCAAATCATGAACTGGATAATTCTTCTCATGAATCTTCAACTGCCGCGAAGCATAGGCAATGACCTTGCCACCCTTCATCAATACTGCACCAAGCCTAATACGAGATGCATCGCAATAAATGGTATAAGGCCCTGAACCTGTGGGCAAAACCAACACTGGTGCCGTAGTCAGAGCTGTCTTGAGATTCTGAAAGCTCGCCTCACACTCTGAACGGGGCACTCTTCTGGGTCAACCTGGTCATCTGACCATCTGAACGGGGCACTCTTCTGGGTCAACCTGGTCATCAGGGCTGCGATAGATGAAAACCTCTCCACGAACCGACGATAGTAACCTGCCAATCCCAAGAAATTCCAAATCTCTGTAGCTGATGCTGGTCTAGGCTAGTTCTTGACTGCCTCAATCTTCTTCAGATCAGCCAGAATACCCTCTGTTGATACAACATGACCCAGGAATGTAACTGAACTCAACCAGAACTCACACTTTGAGAACTTAGCATATAGCTGACTATTCCTCAAGTTCTGAAGAACCATTCTAAGATGTTGCTCGTGCTCCTCCCGGCTACGGGAATATATCAAAATATCATCAATGAAGACTATCACAAACGAATCCAAGTAAGCCCTGAACAATCGGTTCATCAAATCTATAAAAGTTGCTGGGGCATTCGTCAGCCCAAATGACATCACTAAGAACTCGTAATGCCCGTACCGAGTGCGGAAAGCTGTCTTAGGGACATCGGATGCCCAAATCCTCAACTGATGGTAGCTAGATCTCAAGTCAATCTTCGAAAATACCTTGGCACCCTAAAACTGATCAAACAAATCATCAATCCTCGGTAATAGATACTTATTCTTGATTGTAACCTTGTTCAACTGCTGGTAATCAATACACATTCTCATCGATCCGTCATTCTTCTTAACAAACAACACTGGCGCACCCCAAGGCGAAACATTCGACCTAATGAAACCCTTCTCAAGCAAGTCTTGCAACTACTCCTTCAACTCTTTCAACTCAGGCGGGGTCATACGATACGACGGGATAGAAATGGGCTGAGTGCCCGAAGCCAAATCAATGCAGAAATCAATATCCCTGTCGGGTGGCATACCTGGCAGATCTGAAGGCAAAACATCAGGAAACTCACGAAAAACGGGCACATAATCAATAGAAGGAACCTCAGCACTAGAATCACGTACATATGCCAAATAGGCAAACACCCCTTCTCGACCATGCGCCGAGCCTTCACATAAGAGATAACACTACGGGTAGAATGACCAGGAGTCCCTCTCTACTCTAAACGAGGCATACCTGATAAAGCTAAGGTCACAGTCTTGGCATGACAGTCCAAGATAGCGTGGTAAGGTGATAACCAGTCCATCCCCAATATAACATCGAAATTGACCATGTCTAGAAGCAACAAATCCATACGAGTCTCAAGACCCCCAATCACCACCATACAAGAACGATGGACTCGATATACCACAATAGATTCACCCACTGGTGTAGACACATAAACAAGAACACTCAATGAATCACTAGGCATAACCAGATACGGTGCAAAACAAAGATGACACATACGAATAGGTAGGCCCTGGATCAAATAACACTGAAGCATCTCTATCACAAACCAGAATAGTACTTGTGATAACCGCATCTGAAGCCTCAGCCTCGGGCCTGGATGGAAGAGAATAACATCGGGGCTAGGCCCCACCACCCTGGACTACATCTCTGGGATGACCTGCAGCTGGCTAGCCTCCACCCTTAGCGGCCTGAGCTCCACCTCTAAATCCTCTACCTCCACCTCTAGCACCTCTACCCCCACTTCTAGTTGGTTGGGCTGGCTGTGGAACACCTGGTGCCTGAACCATAGCGCGGGAACCCTGCTGCTGCGATTGAATACCCACTAACCTCAGACAAGTCCTCTTGATATGACCATACTCACCACACTCAAAATATCCACCTGAGTGTTGTGGCTGAGGAAACTGAGACTGAACCTGGCGACCCGAATGACCACCCCAAAAACTCTGGAGCGGCGGTGCACTGATAGGAGCTAGTAGTGCACTGTAGGACTGTTGATCAGAATACTGCATTTGCGGACCACGGTTACCTAAAGCACCGTGAGAAGCCTGAAGAGCTGACTGAAAGGGCCTAGGAGGATGACTTCTACCATATAAATCTCTGCCTCCAGACGAGGCACCACTGAATCTACCCGAATGACGGGGCCTCTTGTCCGATCCATGACCACCTCCCTATGACAGGACCATCTCAACTCTACGGGCCACATTGGCCGCCTCCTGAAAAGTAACCTCACTCCCAGCCTCCCTAGCCATCTGAAGATGAATCGACTGAATAAGATCGTCAATAAATCTCCTCACCCTCTCTCCCTCGGTAGGAAGTATGACAAGAGCATGGCGAGCCAAGTCGATAAATCTGGTCTCATACTGGGTAACAGTCATGGAACCCTGATGGAGACGCTCAAACTGCCTCCGATAGGCCTCTCTCTGAGTATAGGAAGAAACTTCTCCAGAAATAGCTGTGCAAACTGCTCCCAAGTCAATGCTGGCAATCCGGTTGGCCTAGCCAAGAAATAATCTCTCCACCAAGTCTTGGCGGATCCAAACAAGCGAAATATAGCAAAATCGACCCCATTGGTCTCAACAATACCCATGTTCCTGAGAACCTCGTGGCAGCTGTCTAGATAATCCTGGGGATCCTCAGTAGATGCACCGCTGAAAGTAGAAGTGAAGAACTTGGTGAACCTATCCAGCCTCCACAAAGCATCGGCAGACATAACTGCTCCATCACCAGTCTGAGCTATCACACCCGGCTGAACTGCTCCAACTAGCTGAACCACTAGAGTTTGAATCTGGGGAGCTACCTGCTCCGGAGTGCGGGTAGCAGGAGTCTCGGCCCCTCCTCCAGCCTGAGAGATGGCTGGTGCTATAGGAAGCAAGCCTGCTCGGGTGACACTCTCCATGAGACCCACTAATCGGACCAGAGCATCCTGAAGAACTGGGGTAGCAATAAACCCCTCAAAGACTTGAGCTGGGCCCACCAGAACTGTTGGGGCCAGAACCTCCTCATCAAAATCAACCTGAGGCTCCGTCACTGGTGCTACTACTCGAGGCTGAGCTCTACCCCTACCTCGGCCTCTAGCACGGCCTCGGCCTCTCCCTCTGCCCCTCGTGGGAGCTGCTGCTGGGGGTTCGGGCTGCTGAGCGGTAGATAAGAAAGCACGTGTTCTCTCCATCTGCGAAAGAATAGAGTAGAAATTCAATTAGCATTGAGAAAAAAACCGCACTACAGGTAAGAACAAATGTGAAGTTTTCCTAACTCTGTAGCCTCTGGGGGATAAATACAGAAGTCTCCGTACCGATCTCTCAGACTCTACTGAGCTTGTCCGTGAATTGTGAAACCTATGTAACCTAGAGTTGTGATACCAATTTGTCACGACCTGGATTTTCCCCACTCTCGGGAGTCGTGATGGCGCCTACTCGTAGAAGCTACGCAAGCCACACAATTATGAATCTTTAACTCTTTTGTTTTAATCCTTTTTATAACTTATATTAACAAGTGAAAAAAATTAAATAATAGCAGAATATGAGATTAAATAGAAGACTTAGACAAAATAAACCAAAATAATACGTAAATCAACATATGCCTCTACCGAGAAACTGGTGTCACAACATTCACGGACTAACTATGATTACGTATAAATGTCTAAAAGAAAGATCATTGTCTGTCTCTGATTTAAATGATAACAGAACATAATAAAAGATAGAGGAGACGCTGGGCCTGCGGACACCTGCAGGGCTACTTCGGGGTCTCAGTGGATCGAAGGCTGGCTCCCCTACTGTTGCTGACCAAGTGCTGCTTCGGTATCTGAACAAAGTGCAAAGTGTAGCATCAACACAACCGACCCCATGTGCTGGTAAGTGTCTGGCCTAACCCAGGCGAGGTAGTGACGAGGCTAGGACCGGACTCCAGATAAACTTGTGCAGTTATATAACATATGGCGGAAATAAACAGGAATAAGCAGTTTAAAGGGGAGGGGGTACGTGCTTCGGGGAACATATCAAATCCAACAACAACTTAATAAGATATGAAAGGACAATTCAATGTCTACAACAATACAATAACAATACTGTTGCGGCGCGCAACCCGATCCCTTGTCTTTTAATATTGTTGCGGCGTGCAACCCAATCTACATATATAACTGTTGCAGCGTGCAACCCAATCTAATATAGTATCTTTTGCGGCGTGCAACCCGATCCAATATAATATCTATTGCGGCGTGCAACCCGATCCAATATAATATCTGTTACGGCGTGCAACCCGATCCATCAATATATATAATAATGTTGAGGCGCGCAACCCGTCCCAAATATACAGTCGACAGTGATCATAATAACAGTCCCATCAAGGGGTCAACTATAAACTACACTATCCCGGCAAGGGAATTCAACAATACAAGTATATACGTCCCGACAAGGGAGAATCAACTATAATCAATCTTAACTCAACTCCTACTCAGATCAATTATCACCAGTTCTCAATCATAAGTATCTTCCACGAAAATAAACTTAAGTTTTTACTCATTATTAAGAATTCGCCCACTATAGCATTTGTAGTATCATTTAAGAATACAACAAGTATCAATTTAGGACTCACGGTCATGCTCGACACCAGCGTATAGATACTCATGACCATGCCTATACGTCGTACTCAACAAGAAGCAATTAGCAAATAGGACTCAACTCCTAATCCCTCAAGTTAAGGTTAGACCGAACACTTATCTTGATGCCTCGAACACAACTCAAGATTCAATTATAGCTTTACCCCTTGATTCCACCGCTAATTCGCTCGTATCTAGCCACAAGTTACTTAATTACATTAATAAATGCTAAATGAATCAATTTAAATGCATGGAAATGAGTTTTCCAAAGTTTTACCCAAAAGGTCAGAATCGCCCCCGAATCCACATGGTCAAAACCCGATTACCCATTCCCCCACGAACTCAAATATATAATTTGTTTTGAAATCAGACCTCAAATCAAGGTCCAAATCCCCAATTTTTTAAAAAACTTAGGTTCTACAAAAAACACTCAATTTCCCCCATGAAAATCATTGATTTTGAGTTGAAATCATGTTAAAAGATGTTAAGGAGTGAAAAAAATGTGTTAGAAATCACTTACCAATGTTTTGGAGAAAAACGGTTGTTTGAAAAATCGCCTCGTATGTTTTTGGAATTTTGAAAAATGAAAATAACTGAAAATCCCGTTTGTTTATACCCCTCTCAGACCCCCCCCCCCCCCGTGCGGACCGCACAAAATGGACTGCGGCCGCACAGTCCTTCCTGAGGGTGCTGCAGTCCAGTGCCCCTGTACGGACCGCACAAAGTCGACTGCGGCCGCACAACTCTCCACCGCGCACCGCACAAGGCCGACTGCGGACCGCACTGGCCCCTTCCGCGGTCGCACACGTTTTCGTGCGGACTGCACTGGCGGGTTCAGAGACCTGCAACTTCTCTGAACCTGCAACATCTGGTTTTAAGTCTGTGACATCCCGAAACTCACCCGAGCCCTCAGAACTCCAAACCAAGTATACACATAACCTCAAAAACATCCTACGGATTTATTCGTACGATACCATCATCAAACTAACATGCAACATCATGAATTAAACCTCAAAACTCAATATTTTCATCAAGAACTCTCAAAGTTCATAACTCTTCAACCGGAAGTCCAACTCACGTCAAATGAACTTCGTTTTTCACCAAATTTCACAGTTATCTTTCAAATACTATAACAAGTTTGTACCGGGCTCCAGAATCAAAATACGAGCCTGATAACAATGGTTTCAAACATTAATTCTTTTCTTTATTTCTTAGATAATTGAGTAAAATAATTTCTTTCAAAAATTGATTTCTAAGGCTTGTGACCTCGGAATTCATTTCCGAGCATACGCCCAAGTCCCATATTGTACTGCAGACCTCCCGGGATCATCGGAACAAGGATCCGGGTCCGTTTGCTAAAAATGTTGACCAAAGTCAACCATAATCAAATTTTTAACTATAAAATTTCTATTTCTCATGTTTTCACATAGAAGACTTTCCGGATATAGGTTCGGACCACGCACGCAAATCAAGGTAGGGTAAAAGGGAGGTTTTTAGGCTTCAGAACACTGAATGCACTTGCAACACAAGTGGTGACCTTTTGGGTCATCACAATTCCTCCTGCCAATCGCATATTTCCCCCTCCCAACTATTCCCATCTACTATGGAAAAAATTAGGAACTCACAAAAAGCCCAAGAAACTACACCTACAACCAGGGGCGGATGTTGAGTTTGGCCTCTAGGTTCATCCGAACCCAGTAATTTCGATGCGGAACATAAATTATTGTATAAAACTTCATTAAAATTGCAACAAACGATAGGTCTGAACCCATAACTTTGAAAATACAATGGGTTGAATGCTAAAAACCTTAAAAGTTGAACTCATAAAATCTAAATCATGGATCCGCCTCTGCCTACAACTTTCATTATGAAGCCTTAAGGTTTAATTTGATCCAATTCTCAAGAATCTAAAAAGGTTCTCAATATATCTTTGAAACTCATTAAGTAGCTTGAATTTGAAGATTAACTTCTCTTGATAAGAGATTTAGAAAATGCCTAAAACAATTCCTAACTTGGACAAAACATTTGGTAGAGCATAGGAAGATCCCAAAAAGCAGCATCAATATTACAATCATGAATATTCTCCCAATACTCATTCACTCCATTCATAGCATATAGTGATGCTGATATTTGCCTCTCAACTTTCATATGTTCAAATTCAGGTATCTGATCTTCAACATTTCCTATCTCATGAACAACCCCTCCTTTTGGCACCTGAAAATTACCAACTTTTTCGTCCAAAATAATCCTATCAAAATCAGTTGAAAATGTTGAAGAATGATCAAAATTAGAAGACCCCATTTGATCAAATCCAGCCATAAAGTTGCTCAAATCTGGTTTATATGCATCATCAAATATCTGAGTTTCTTGATGACTTCTTGAGCCACTAGTATCAGTGTTAAAACTAAAACTATTGCTAACACTAAGAGAACTTTTACAAGAAGAAACAGTAGTACTAGTTGTAGCAGTAGTTGTAGTAGTAGTGTGATTTGTAGGAGTAGTTTTGGACTTGATATTGTTGAGGCTTTTCTTCTGATTGAGGAGATTTCTAATTTTCATAGATAGAGCAGGATTGACAGGGGAATGGTTATGGAAATTCGTTCGAGTATTTGATCCTCGGAGAAGACAAGCAGCCTCATCATAAGCCTGTGCAGCTTCCTCAGCTGTATCAAACGTTCCGAGCCACATTCTGATCTTCTGTGTTGTGTTCTTGATCTCTGCAACCCATTTTCCTGAAGGCCTTTGTCTTACCCCTACAAATTTCCTTTGTTTTTGAACTTTAGCACTCCATTCTTTGGTAGAATCATATACTTGTTCTTGTTCCATCGAAAATAAGGCAAAGATATACGTTGAAACAACAACAACAAATCCAGTATAATCTCACGAGCGGAGTCTGGGGAGGGAAAGTATGAGAAAATGACTAAGAGGAGAGGAATGATAGAGTTCTTTAAACAAAAGAGACAATGTTAAGGTGGTTTTATAATCTTTTGAAGTCATGGGAGCCTTGTCTTCATTTATTTGTTCTTTTTTTAGTTGACTGAAATATCAATGTTTATGTTAGGGAGAAAAGATGTGAGAATATGTCATGAAGGTAATGACTTGTTTAACATAAATGATCAAACCAAACACAATTATGTAAGAATATTTATTTGTTTATTTTATGTGTTTGTTAGTTTGTTATTATGTTTGCTGCATTTTTTGCTAAGCATGCTCTAAGTCTCGCACTTATGCACGTTCTTTGTCTTTTTGGTTAAAGTGGTGGGAAATGATGCCTTAGTTTCTGGCCTTCATCTCTTCTAGATTCTTTCTTTTAAATATGTATTTTGGATGATCAAAATACCTAACATATCAACTATATGTCTAATTAGTAAAGGGTCTCTGGAAATTCTTTTCTTTATCTCAATTTTCGAGGACTAATGATGATGGCATTATATTTTTAAGTATCATTAAGTGGTGGCATTGTTCATCATCCTAAAAAGGCACATTTTGTCATTTTTGCAGACCATGAATCATTCATTATTGGTGCCCGCAAAAAGCACATAAATGATATACTATGCTTATCTTAACAAAGAGTGATCTTAATTTGACAAATTATTGTACCACCAGAGATTATGATGGGATGATAAATATTCATTTATCGTTAACAAAAGGTTTCAGTTCGAATCTTGAAACTAGAGTCTTTTTCGGTAGGAACGCTTTTCTCCCAAAATAAAATTTTCTGGCGTAAATCTGAATTAATCGGGCCCAAAACAGTACTAGACAACCGGTGGAAACCAAAAATGTTTTCGAAAATAAAGAAGATGAGTTCATTTCAAAGATGGTAAAAAATAATACTAGCAAAAATTATAAAATCTTTTCTAGAATTAACATTTTAACAACTTCACAAGAAAGGGAGAAAGAGAAAATTTAAAAATGACTAAGACATGCTAGCCAGTACATATAATATAAGATTCTAGATAGGATGTTATTAAAATACAAATGAAGCACACCAAATATAAAAAGAAACAAAAGTTAAATGTGGTCTAGTTCTTGACAAAAATAGCATAATATTTGGTGGATTAGGACAACTTGTACTTAGTCAACCATAAAACTAAGTTGCAATCACGAAGCTTTCATCATTTTCTCAACTACTTATTGTACTTCTTCCCTCCAAAAATCTGCCATTTGGATACATCCCATGCTTCTCACTAAAATTAAAAAACAATATATCATCCAACAAGTATAAAGTTAGTTTCATGTAGACTATGGTAGGTACAAGAGAATCTTATGGTTCACGCTGCATTTTATAAACTTAACATCAACTAAACCTACTATAGGTTTCTAATGTACAGAAATATGGGAGCTTTTTTGATAGTTGGAATAGTACTGAATTGGTGATCTGTTTTAGCTGAAAGATGCCTTGAGATGGAGAAATGTCACATCAATATTTCATGGATATGTAAGATTGATTAGTTTGATGCATGAGTCTTGCTAAATATATAGTTGGTTCACTTAAAGGCTTGATACATGCCTAAACATAAATCTAAAACTGGAAATTAGGGTAACAACGGTTTTCAGGAGCAAATACAAATATCTACTTATACGTCACAATTCTAATGATATAAGCTGTATGAATTCTTAATATATTAGGTATTGACTCTCTTAAATAATAAAACCCCGGAATTCCAAAAATGTTATACACTAGTTTAACTTGGCTAAAATATGGTATAACAACAACTATCCAAACAAGCTGTAAGAGTATTGCCTTTGACATGAAAATGTTACTATTGTCAAAGAAAGATAAAAAGAATGTTTATATGATGGGCTCCAAGTTACATGCTAAGTAGAGTACTCAAACTGAGAATTGAAAAGATAAGTGGGGAGTATTTATCGAACAAAGCATTAAAACTACAACGAACATAATCCAATTATTCCTTCAATGATGTTTGGAAGAGTAGTGCTTTTAAGAAGTATATAATACATGTAGATGTTGCAGAATATCTTCAATCCTTTGTGCTAACAACTGAAACACTCTTGACTCTTTTAGCTGAAGAAATGACGCACTGTTACAACTTACATAGTAGTATGCGTGTTGGAGTTGGGGAGTGTGAAAATTGTTAAATATAACAAGCCCAACATCTGAACCATCGCCCTGGAGTGATCACACGAGATAAGCTAGGATATTACATTGGAGAATTATCGATCATCAAAATGTTTGCCCAACAAAAACTACAGTAATAATAGTTTCATTGAATTTCAATTCCATCAGGTGACATAATGGATTTCAATTCCATCTCCTCCCGAGGCAAAATATATGACCATGCTGATTCCATGGTGACTATTGGTAGTGTTTGCTGAAGATGCCTCAATGCATCAATCATACGATTTGCAGTTTCTTCTGTAGCAAGTTCCTTTTCAGAACACAAAACCTACAGAAGTAACAGACAGTTACTGATTGTTTCCATAAACATAAAATTTAGTTTGATAAACGCCACATTCCACGATACAGTGAGACAATCATATTGGCAAATTAATTTAAAGGACAAGGGAAGTAAAAGAAGTGAATGTTATTTAAAGTTAGATCCTTGAACAGTATTTCTACATGGTTTTTTCTACTCTACTCTGATAATATTTTACCTTGTTCTTTTATCAGATATTTGCAGCTACAGAGAGCTGATAGTCAAATTGATACTTAAAAAACATAACACAAACAATGCAGAATGCAATTTATAGAATTTCATGAGGTTTTACTGTTTTTCTTACAAGAATAAATAAAAGAATCACAGTTGCAAAATCTTCATGTCTATCACAAATGAACAACTCAGTCGAGCATCTAGATCAGCTTTGATTTCACACTGACCTCTGCAAAAACTGAAATAACTTTTGGAAGGTATTCATAATTGGGACCTAAAAGTTCCTTGTCGGACCTGCAAGTGAGAAAATTCAGTAAACAGTAAAAGACTAAAAGGCGTTGATATATGAGATCACATATTAGAGTTTGCACTTCATGTTAATGTTTAGTTTGTCAGTTCAAAACCTAGATAAATCTCAGTAACAACCACCAACAAGATGATTTTGTCAAGTCAGATTCATCTGTATTTAAAGGTTTCACCGCCTAATGAAATTTTGTTATACCAAATATATCAAAACTGTTGCAGATGCACTGTCATTAACTTGTAAACTAGTTACTACAGTATTAATATATTGCTTCACTAATTTAGTCAAACAGATGTTTTTTTAGTTTTCCCTAAATCTAAAATTACAGAATTCATTTAACACAGATACATTCTTTTGTTAAGAACTATTAGAATTTACAATCTCTTCTACAGAAAAGATTTCTAATAACATGTTGCCATTTGTGAATTTTGATATTCTCTTTTGTGGTTCACAACAACATAACGAAAAACAATTTCCAAAAGCAATATAATTGCATTAATTGCTAAGAACTGAGTTTCATTGTTACCCCTGTAAACAGCCTTAATGACCAATGCTAAGATAGCAAAACCAATCCAGAGTAAATGAGCATAGAGCAAACCAATCCAGTACCTTTCGACCATTGAACACAACAGTTCATGAACATGTTTGGCGTCATCCAAGTCAGCTTTTATAGGCAGGCAATTCAACCAAGCTGGAATAATCTGCCAAATGCCTTGGAATAAGAATTAGGGGAAATTACAAGCATAGTGGACTACTCTTGTAAATCTCTATATGCAGGCTTAAAACAAGCATCACACGACTATATCCATGGTCGTTAGCAATTGTTTCTCAGGATGATTCAATTGACTTACTGACTTCTAGATTTTATTAGACTAATATTGAAAAGACAATTATCTGATCCAAACATTATGACATTACTTAAACTTTTTGATGCATGCAATGAAGTACCCAAAATTTATAACTGAAATTTTGGAATGCCAGCTCAAACATATATGAGCTGAAGGTATAAGAAATGCATCAACAGATAAAAAGACATACCTGGGCTAAGTCGATACTTTCACCATGAAACTGGCATATCTTACCAAGTGCAGAAACAGCATTATCATATGCACATACATTCTCAAGTTTAAGAGAATTTTTATGCATTATCACTACATTGATGCTCGACAAAGCTTCTGCAGGTTCAGGTCATAAGATTAAGTGGATACAAAAGAAAAACATGTAACTTCTTTTCCCCTTATCCATGATGAAAATGGTCTCAATATCACATTCAACAATGTCATACCTTCAACAATGTGTTTGAAAGAAGTACGACCATATTCCGCCCAAATTCCAAGTCCATAAAGAGCAGCCTGAACATGACATCAGAGTAAGCACAAGTAGCGAATGCAACTTGACTTAAATCTATTACAACCAGTAAGATGTACAAACCTGTCTAACATCTGGGTCTTCATCATTGCTTGCGTCCAAAACTAAAGGAAGACATACATCATAGTACCTAATTTTGACAGGAAGTAACAATCAGATTTTGGAACCCATATTTGAGAAATACCCATACAAATAGACCTACTTTAGAGCTGCTTCAGGGCACTCCTCCATAAGAGCATCAAAGATACAAATAGATGTACATCTTTCACGAGGTGTTTTCTCCTTGGCCTTCACACAAGCAAGAAATATTGGATGTGGAAAACAATAAGATTTAAACGGAAAAAACAGCTAGAGGTTAAGATGACATTGGTTATAACTTACCCACATAGGTAGTAAATATGATGACAACTCGTCAAGGAAAGGCAAGAAAGAAGTCTTGAAAGATTTGATGAATGTGCACAATATTTCACCAACCTATTAAGAACGATAGTATGATTCAAAAATACTGGTAGATTCGAAGTGAAATACTTGTAGAAAGACAACATTGTGTTCTTATAATGCCTGAACTCCATTCTTATATAGAACATACATTGCCAAAAATTACGTCTTCTTGCTTTATTTCGGCCTCCCTCAACAATTCAGCTTCCTCAGCATCAAAGTCTTCTGTTTTTGCTCTCTCCGTGAGTTCTTGTTTTCTATCTGAACTTTTTGTAATGACATGCTTTATTTCATCCACGACGCTAGGAACCTGACTTTCACTGAGAAGTGGTCCACAAATCTGAAAGAAGATACAAAAAGACCACAATAGCAAAAATATTCCTTTGCATTCTAGCTTGCCTTCTGCCACTGTTACTCTTAACTTGACACTACTATGAAATATTAAAAATAATATCCATAAGTTGGCTTATGGAGCCAATCTAATCACAAAGTCAATACGCCAAGTGGATTTTGTGATTATGCTATTTGTCAATGTTTAAACATTTTATTATGGGTTAACCATGTATTTGTAGGTATGAGTTCTACATGCGTTCACACACGTAAAAATCAAATAAAGAGGTCCTCCTTTACTTGATCCCTGAACATATTAGCGTGCAAGTCATTGCTCATTTTCCCCATGTCTTCCTCCGCATAAGAGCTGTACTATAAGCTTTCTTTTGCTTCTAGAGAATATAACTGGTAAGAGTTTGGCGAGTGTCTCGTTTAGATCTCTAGAGAAGGATAAGAAATCGGGTCATATATCTAGAGTGACTACAAAAATTTTGAGGATCTTTTTTACACAAATATACATAGTTCAAACTAATCGGAATTAATTCTTGAACCCGTTGTGTTTAGTCTAAATCCGCCACTAAGAAGAATCCCAACGTATCAGCCTCTTTAGTAACTTGATAATAACCAGAAGGTATTTTGTGTATCATAAAAACCTATACGTAGCTCAAGACGAGGGGTCGTCTTTGGCTACTGACTAGGGTCAGGGAGGTATCTCCTTGATTAATAGTTGAACATGCTTGATGAACTTAGGGACATGTATATACAATACCTCGAGGTACAAGCACTAAAATCATGTTGTATTTAATGCGTGAGATGTAAAGGCCAACAGTTTGATCGTGTTGGAATATAACCTACCTGCAGGCAGTCGTTCAATTTATCTAGCATGATTGCACATGTTTCTGTCACGTACTCCTGTGCACATGAGAAAACATATCAAGTGTAAATTTTGCAGTATCCAAATAGACGACCCAACTTAATCATTTAATCCACCAAAAAAACAAGGAACAAAAAGAACATAAGTACTGATGTTAAGGACAACCGTGTGTATAGCGTATAGCAAAGACTGTATTATATGGTCTGACAAGTTCTTCGTGGATGACTCACTTTCACCTTTAGCAATCCCTTTCTTAACAGCCAGTTTAGCAGAACGCAACAAGATGGGCATGGCTTAAACAGCATAAATTATAAAATTGCATCAGCAACGGGAAAGATTAAATGAAAACAAAAAAAAAAACATATGAAGTCATGAGAATTCTCACTTTTTGCAGCAGATGCCCTGATCTCGTGGGTATAGATGTCAAGAAGCGGAACAAAGATTGAAACAACCTGTTTCATGCATTAACCCATTGATATCACTTGTTTAATTTGACTTCATTCAACAGCACATGAAAAGAAAAGAAAAGGCACAGGTTTTCATGCCAACCTGGGAAATCCATGGGTAGAAGTCTTCCTTCAATATATCAGCATAGTTGCGTAGCAAATTACAGGCTTTAGTTTTCACCTCTAGGACATCTCTTTTCTTGACTTTCTCTATACTGCAAAATGTGAAGTGTAAGTGAGATCCTAGGTACCCCGTAACAACCACATCTCGCAGAAGTCTTAGTACTTGTTAAAGAACTAGCTAGAAATCATATTAGAAAGAAGTCTTTACTTAGTTAACTACCCATCTCAAAAAACTAATACGGTTGTTGAGTAAGGCAAAAACAGGTACTCCTAAAGATGTGGTGACTACACATCTTTAGATTAATTTGACTACAGCATTTGGCAATCCAATTCAGACTATGAGTCAGTAAATGTGCGCAGAACACAATGAGAAGAGGCTTGACGACGGACTTTTAGGTTTAAATAGTGCAACATAGATTTACAGCAACTCAATAGCAAAAATTACACAGAAAATGTACACCTTATGTCGCGGTTCCACTTACCATGATCAGATTCATCTATCAAAAGTATGTTCACCTTGTGCCATGGTTCCGTTTGTCATATCGATAGACGTTAAATTTTAAACAAAGCGTCTTGCTTATCAATAAACAACAACCACTACGCCTTGATCCCAAACTGTTTGGAATTGTAATATGAATCCTTAATCTTGATTCCACTCTATTTAAGCATGTTTCGATTCAATACTAAATAATTTATCTTTAGGACAACCTAAGGATTCTCAATTAGATTAACTATTATGACATTTATCTTATACTGTCATAGAGATCCCTAACCAAACTAGACTTCTGTCAAACACTGCACCTATTGTAAGTGTTACAACAATAACTAAAACTATAATCCCGCTAGTTTAGGCCGCCTATATGGATACTTCTTTCATTGTAGTTTGATCTTCGTTAAACTAATACTTATTCCAACAGATTTTAAGTCTTCTGGGACAACTTCTACCTATGTGTATGACGTCTACCTTGTTCTGTTTAATATCCTCAATCATAGTAGTGTCACACCTATGAACCAGTTCATAGAAGGTTTACGTAGGACAAGCAAAATTATCTCAGGCTACTTCTCTTATTTTATCCTCTATATACTACTTCTTGTTTCAAGTTATCCTCTATATATACTACTTGCACCTTCTCTCTTATGTGGTTATTTCTAAACTTGTCCAGTCTTGTTAATTTGATGGTACATCCGACTTAACATCGCGTTTCTAAGACATTCATCTTGTGGATATGTGTGGTCATAGAGAACTAACACTTATTCGTATAGCATTGATGGTCTCACAGATATTCTATAGTACTTGCCTTTTACTTCAACAGTGTCTTCCTATCATGTAACACTCTTATTCTATTTTTAATATATATATATATATATATATATATATATATATATAAAATCTATCAGGACATTCTCGAGAAAGACTAAGCCTTGATATTTGAACTGTCTACATCTGGCACATCAATTCCTTTTAGTCTCACCTCAAATTTATTCTTCTTATGTAGGATAAACTTGCAATGCATATACCTAATTGTTACTTGTAAAACCCTCTCTCCACAATGTTTTCTCATAGTTCAAGCTTTTGGTTGCCTCTCTTAATAGCTTTGTCAATTATCATTGCATCATCAGCACATATTATACACCGAGATATTTCATCTTTTATATACTGGTTTGCTTGTCCGATTTCTATTGGTTAGAATTTGGTTCTGATATTATTTGAATGGATCTAATCCAGCTTAAAACCTCAAGCAACAGGTGGAGAGGCCCAAGATTTTTGTAAGACCTTTGGATGCGCTTTCACAGGCAATGTAGAGAGAAAGTCAAACCTGGATGATAAAATCTTAGTACCTTTTATTATCTAATTTAAGTTGAGCACATTGAATACAAAAGGGCATGACTACATTCATATAAGGAAGAAACTCCTGCTCCAGGCACTCGCAAATGTTACTACATGCCTGCAATGTAATAAAGAAAATAAAGACATGCCAATCTAGACAGAAATATTAATCTTAAAATCAAGTGATAAACATACGCTTAGCATGTAATAAGTAACAGGATCAATCGCCTTCATTTGTAATATTCCTAGTAATGACATAAGCTCTTCCATAACCTTCAATAACAACAACAAAAAGGAAACAAATAAAGTGAGCTCCATGTTGAGAAATGGCCAGGGGAAAATAAACAAGAATGAGAATGCCAAGACAAGCAGAAAGGAGGGAAACCAAAGTGGAATTGGTAAGAGGAAAGATATCCCTGTCATTATTTTGTTGCACATTATTATTGAAAGTAGTAGTAACTCAAACAAGAGTAATCTACACTACGGTTTGACTATGGTACAGTCATCTGACAAAGCATAACAAACGGAAAAAGAAAGAAGCCATCCCAATCAATGGGATCAATATAGTGTTAAGCATCCCATGAGTATGGAACTGAAAAAGAATGTATTGGATCCACTGGGCATAATTGATAGAAGACCTGTTTTTCATCATCTCTAAATTTCTCTTTTCCACCAGCAAGCCCAACAGAGCTTATGCACTTTATTGCTCTGGCACGAAGAATGAGATTAGATTTAAGATCTGTGTTTCTCAGGACAGTTTTCAAGTGTGGCATAACAGTGTCATAGTACGTTCGGAAGTGCCCCTGTTGACGTAGAATATATTAGCCTTCATGATTCATAATATAAGTGGAAATAGAACTGAGTCACGAAAAAATGCACCAGTTAATACCTCAACAGATTCAGCTATAGAAGCCAATGCCCTTAATGCTTCTTGTTGGACTATTTGCTTGCCATTCTACATTTCAAGCAACAAAAAGGCGAAAAAGCATCATTAGTCTCTTGCACTTGTCAGCAGTGACATACTTTTGTAATTTGTCGGCCTCTATATTTCCACACCTGTATTAGTACAAGCAGTTTGTTAACAAAATCATCTAGGTAAGGAATCAAAGTTTCTGGCTTGTCAGGCACACCGAAGTCCACGAGAGCTGTCATTGCACATGCCTATGAAAATGCCGAAAGAGGAAAGGACAAAATTAGTTGGAATCAACAACTGAATGGAGGCGTAGCACATCTACAAAAAGTTTAGGCCTAAGATTGTTCTGGAAACTTTATTTAAGGGTATACTTTAGACATCTCCCCATACATTTAATAATTATTACTTCCTCTATAATCCAACAAATTACAATCACTTAATGTTCTTGTAAGTCAGCAAGAGAGCTATTAATGCAACCAAAATAAAGTTGTAAAAGAAAATTTTCCATAAACACACACGTGAATCTAATAAGTTAGATAAAATTATAATACTAATTTTAAAAGGTTCTAGAAGGGATGTTACACAATACATCCTTCATTTGCCTCATGCTGCAGAAAAGCACAAGTGACTGTGTGACTAAGCAAATTAAAACATATATAGCCAAGAGACTTCTTAGAGTATTTCAAAGATTATGTCAAGATATCACATGAAGAGCCAACTCCCACAGTACAGGATATATCACATAGGACAAACCTGCACTCGTGAATGAAAATCATCCAGAGCTGCTGACAATGCAAGCAATACTTGGTTATAGAATTGTTCTTGCAAATGTGGAGAGAACTCAGCCAACAACTGGCCAATTGCATAGCAAGCGGCATATCTTACTCGAGGATGAGGATCTTGCAAAACATTTAGGACCAAATCGACCACTTGCTCCAGATTCTTAATCATCACCTGTAATAGCAAAGAAGCCATGATTCCAAGGTAATCACCTAAGAGAAGACAAAGTAGTATACGGCATTCTGGTATAGTAATGTGCGCATGGGGGCAAACTATCTTATAAATTTAAGCAGTTTGCCAGCAAAAAGCCCCTCTTAATGGTACGAGTTAAAATAACAGTATGTGTTATAATAAAACCAAAAATACAGCCATAATAATTATATACACAACTAACTAGAGAACACTGTTGTACCTTTAAGCAACCTTTGGCAATATGAGCAAGTGCAATGAGAGCTGCATGTCGTTTCTCCCACTCTGGGGCAGCCAAGTAAGCAGATATCTGCTCTATAGCAATATGAGCAACAGAGTTACCTCCTAATGCAGCAGAAAACCGCTTTAAACAGTTCATACCAACGTGGTAGTTAATTGTTGCCCCTGTATCATCAAACACGGTCTCGGCAGTATGCCAAGCTGGGTCATCCTTAGTATCTAGTGTTAACTTTAATAACATAGCAAAGCATCTGTTAATGAACAACGGCAGCTTCTTCATCATTCCTGGGGCCCTCTTTCTCGTCTCAACCAAAGTTATCAAAAATTCAATTGCTAAGTACCTTGTCCCTTGTTCCAATTTCTCCTCCTCAGCTATCTCCAATATTGAACCCACAACAACAACTAGTTGCAGCCTGAAAAAACCAGGGTCATACTTGGCCAATTCTAAAAGGGATTCAAGCGTTTTCCGGGCTGCCTCACCGTTGCTCGATGCGTCAGCCAACGTCAGCGTCCTCATCATACCTGGTAATAGATCCTGAAAACGCTGTTTTTCATTTGAATTCGGTATGAACTGAATGAGGCTGGTCACAGCACTCAGGGCATCCATCCTCAATTCAATATTAAAAGTATCATCATTTAGTAAACTTAGGAATAACGAGTGCATATTTGTCACCCAGCGGAATATTGGTTCGTTCCCAACCACTGCAAGGTCAAAAAAGAAATTAGGCCAGTTGTTATCAGGGAGAAGTGAAGCAGCCAACTTTGAAACGATGTCGCAGAGCTTTATTATAACAGATTGTGATTCTTCAATCTTCATATGACTAAGAAGAACATACTTGATGCTTGATTGAGTCCCCTCACTTAGATTGCCCCAAGTGGACCAGTCAATGTCGTCATCCCGATCACTAAGAAACTCGCAGAGGAGTACAGCGCACCTTGGAGGGAAATCAAGGTTATCGGAATAGCAGAGAAAGTCAATAAGGTTGTTAGCAAGAGACTCAGGATCCTTGTGCTTCATCAGGTTGAACATTGACTTAGCCTCCAAATGTTTTTCCTCGGAGTTCCCCATTTCATCGGAAATTAAAGTTTCAAATGCCTCTTCTGAGTCGGTCCCGAGAATTTCCTCCATTTCGGCCCTCTGGAACTCAGTCGATTCCGTATCCATGAGAGAGAGAGAGTTGCGAGAGACAACTATGGAGTTTCAAATACTAGTAGTACTTATTTTACTTAACTGTAGAGATTTCTCGACTTACGTAAGAATTTATACCAATTAAAAAAATTAACAAAAATGAAGAAGAAACAGCAGCCCTTTTAGCCTTGTATTTGTCATGAATGAAATTTAAATATGACAGAAAACTTAATAGTACTTTGTTTTTAAATGCTCTGCTTACCCTAAAAACTAGATAACAATTAAACTTATAATATAATTTTAAAAATATGTGATTTCATCTAATACTAATTGATAAACGTAAAGATTAGTAATATAAATTGATAATTAAATAAAATAAACCAGTGTTTGAACAGGATTCAGCCCTCGAGCTTGAATACTCTCGAGCTAGTTTGTGCAAGAACAGTTAAAATGTAACAAGCTAATGAATAAGAATATATGCCAGAAAGTATTGTATTGCTTTGATGTGCGTTAATGTAATGTGACGTGCTTACAAATGATGGGGACTCCTCTTTATATAGTAGAGGAGTCCTAATTATGGTATAACTCTAATTATAGAAGGAAATCACATGATTAGCTAATTAACAGCCTTTGATTTGATCCATTCCGAGATTTCCGCCGCGATCTTCGATCAGTCACGGATATCTCTCTTTCCTGTTATCGTGCTTCGCTCGGAGTTTGCCTTGTTTGATCTCGATTGCCGCCGGCTAGGGGTGTCAATTGTTCGGTTCGACCGGTTATTTTATAAAATTTGTACCATACCAATTTTTTGGTTATTCTATTATGTATAACCAAAATTAGACTTTTCGAAACCGTCCCAATCATGTCGGTTTCTCTTCGGTATCGGTACGGTTCGGTTAATTTTCGGTATTTTTTTTAATATCATGTAAAATTTACCAGTAGAAGTAGAATTGCAATAGCATACGTTCTTTTATAGGACTTAGCAAAACTCTCTAGACATTTTAACTGTTTAAAGGGTGATGAAATAAAAAAAAAGATGGCTAGAGTATAGATCCATCAACTATTCTACAACAGCGTAAAAGAAATCAAACAAAGGCAAAAAAAATATTAATCACACGAGTTGAAAGATATATCAAGGTGGGACTCAAGAATAAAGTCTATAGAAGATTAAATATTCAAAAAGATAAATCTAAGTTATATGAAAGGAAACATATTTAATACATTGTAGTTTGCTACTCATAATCGCTAGAATACTTTGTGTCTTGCTAATAAAGATACTTGAAATAACTTAGTTTAAGTAAAAGTAGCATAATATGTTTTAGGAATTAGTATTTTGAATTTAATTACTTGTTGGCTTGTAATAGTTTTCATAATTCCAAGGCTCAAAGAAAATTTAATGCGTTATTATTTTTAAACTTACTAAATAAATATATTTTCTACATGTGAAATTTATTCGATACGGTTCGGTATTTTTTCGATTCTACCCTAATTATCGGTGCGGTTATATATTTATATAAAAACCTACGATTTCTTAAAAAGAAACCTAAAAATCGGTTCGGTGCGGTACGGTTCGGTCGGTTTAGTCGGTTTTCGAATATCCATTGACACCCTTACCGCCAGCTTCGACCTCGGCAGGTATTTCGGTTCTCGAACACAGCACCTTACCTTCGTCACTTTGATCCGCTCCACTTCGAGGCTAACCCTCGAAGCAATTCCCTAGTTTCGATTAAATAGTAAAATCGGGTAGACCCGATTTTAACCGTATACAGATAGTCCCATCGTTTCTTGGAGTGTAATAAGAAGAAACGAATTGAGCCTTCGATTTTGTACCTCGACTGGTTATGATGTCACCCTCATGACGTAAGCGACTGAAGTGTCCCGTCGGTACAGTTCCCAAAATTATTAATGAGCGTCAGTTGGTGGTCGGCGACCAGTGTATTTGAACTGTCGTAGCGAACATTATAGATAGGTTTTCCTCATAATTTCTCAAACTTTACTTTCAAACTTCTCTTAATCTTCAGAGCGATCTACTTCTTCCAAGTTTTTCAGTTCTGCAAACTCTTCAAATCATGCTGTCAACCTTCTATCAAAACAACAAATCTTATCTTCTTCTTTCTCTAAACCCATATAAAAATGGCAAAAACGTCAAAAATTGTTCCTCAAAAGGAAAAAACTTCTTCATCGCGGTTAGCCGGCGATAAAACGCCGGTGGAGCCACACCTTGAGGAGTGTGTTCCCGGGGGTGTGATCTTACTTCCGACATTAAAGTCGAGAAAACTTCGTCGGTCCCTGGTCAATGCGAGCCAATGTCGAGATATATATGCTCGATAATTGAGGGCAAACTCGAGCAGGTGAAGAAAGATTGCCATTGGGAAGGTAAAGAAGTGGTGATTCTGACCCCCGAAGAAGACATCACTACTCATGTAAAAGGGTTTGTAAGTGTTTACACTTAACTTTTCACACCGGGCCCTGTCGATCCCGTCATCATTGGCTTCTGCCGTCAATACCAAATAACCCTAGGCAGATCCATCCCTCTTTTTGGCGGATCGCCATTCTGCTCCGATTCTTCGTGAGCAAGGTCGAAGGGATGCCTTTCACCCTCGATCATCTCATCAGAATATATAGCCCCCGTCTTTATCGAGGCGAGTTAATAAGGCTTCAACGTCGGGCTACCAATGTGTTGTTCTCGAGCATAGATGAGGACAAGGATCGAGGATGGATGGGCCGGTTCGTTCAAGTGAGGACTTCCAATATAATCCCGGACGAGAAGATGTCATTCCCCGACGAATGGAACATGAAGCATAAGTACAAACCCACATATAGCTTCTGTTTATTGCTTTGTTTCTTTTTCCTTTTCTCATCGACATCCTTTCGTATGATGCAGCGGTTTCTTGGGTGCTTGGTGCAATTCTGAACCTCGAGATCTGGGTTTTGAAACTGGCTTCGACCTCTTCGTATGTTGAGCGCTAATAGTGCCATTTGGAAAAGGCCGATGGGAGGCCAAAAATCATGGTAAGCTTCTTTACATGCATTTGATGCTCTTCTTTAAAATGTTTCTTTTCATTTTTACTTGATTTCCTTTCATACAGGTCTCGGAGACAATGCTGTAATGAGGCCCCCGTCCGGGGAGGAAGAAAACATTTCCCAACTGCCCGCTCTGAAATAGAAGAAAGAGCGAAAACAGAAAGAAGTCTTGAGTTCCACGAACCTGGACGAGCCAAAACTTAAGAAGAGGCGAGCCCGCAAGGGTGAGGTTATTCCTTTATCGGTGGAGTTGATCCAACTCTTAAAAGAGGAGGAAGAAGAAGAAGAGAAAAAGGATGATACTGGTCTAGTGGCTCGAACATGAGCTAGCACTAAGGGTCAAAAGGCCACCAGATTGGTAAAAAATGGAGATACTCAACTGGAGTCCCCAAGTTGATGGGAGACGAGGTAACCCTACCTCGGGGTAAGAAGACATCGTAAATGGCTGTGGAGGCCAGCCCCGAGGCTGTTCGAAATAGAGAGAGCACCCCGAGTGACCCACTTGGAGCAATAAAAATCGGAGACTCCCCTCCGTTTCCTTTATTCTCAGATGAGGAAGTTCGAGAGGCTCGGGCCATACAGACTCCTCACGTAGAAGGTGCCCTTAGAGGGGAAGACCTTTTCGTGGCTGTTTTGCTGGGGTTGACGATGTTGTTGGCTCGAGTGTTATGGCAACATCGAAGAAGGATTCGAGTGGGGCTCCGAGTCTCTTCGATGAAGCACAACAGGCTCTGAATCGGGTAAGATTTTGACTCTCTTTGTTGATATCATACTTGTGTTTCTTCCTTTCTTATATAATCTCTTTTCTTCTATCTGTGCAGGCTTTGGCGCTTTATCAGGAGGCATTATCCAAATCTCGAGCGGAACTAGGTCGGCATGAGACCGATATTCAAAGGCTTACCGAGGAGAAGAATGCTCTCAAGCTTATTGGTGAGCAAAAAGAAAGAGAAATCGAAGGTCTCTAAGCTGCTGTGGCCCTGAAAGAACAAAGTGAACTGACCGAGCATGTAAGACGCTTATGGCCTCGGTTTGGGAGTGACGGCTAATGATTCGATCTCACAGGTCCAATATCTACATGAAACGATAGGGTAACTCCAAGGAGAGGTAGATGAGGTAAAGGCAGAGACTTTAATGTGGAAGCAAAATATGGATCGTCTTTCCTCGGAGAAAGAGGCTACTCGAGCCCAACTGTTAGTGGCCGAAAGTTATGTCACGCCCCGAACCTGGGCCTGGACGTAACATGACACTTAGTGTCTGACTACATGTGACCGAGCGAACCAACTGGCTGGTTGAATCAACATGTGATATCATAACATACTGAATGCGGAAGATAAACTAACACATGCTGATATACTGAAAGTCTGAATGATATAAATCAAAGTGCGGAAATACTAATATAATTCTGAAACATATTTGTAGCCAACATAGCTTAATATGAAAAGCCTGTGACTCTGTCTAACTGTTACTCTAGTCTATGAAGTACCGAAAATACTAACTATTTGTAAATACTGAAAGGCTGTAAAGTAATGATAACGCCCCGGAAGAGCTGGGGATCACCAAACAATTGATACGAGAGTCCTAGCGCTCTAAATCGTCAACCTGTAAATCATTACCTGCATTATGAGATGCAGGCCCCAGGCAAAAGGGACGTCAGTACATTTGAATTGTAGTGTTATGTAAAGCAACTGAAAGAAAGAATTAAAAATGCTAAAACTAAAACTAAGCTGATAACTGAGAATTGATAATTAATAACTGAAATGATAACTATTGAAACTGAAACTGAAACTGAAATGATAACTGATAACGGATAACTGATAACTGATAACTGATAACTGATAACTGAACTGATAGTTGGTAACTGAACTGATAACTGATAACTGAAATGATAAAGGAAGTAATGATATGAATACTCCCTCTTCTGAATGATGAACAACCTGTTTATCTGAATATTAAACTGCGGCCTCAGACCCAATATCTATATATGTGCACAAACTGCGGCCTCGGGCCCAAGTATACGTATACATAACTGCGACCTCAGGTCCAAAATGCATAAAGCATAAACTGCAGCCTCAGGCCCAAAGATGCATAAAGCATTAACTACGGCCTCAGGCCCAAAGATGCATAAAGCATTAACTGCGGCCTCAGGCCCAAATATAGGTGTTCAACATTCAGGGATTTAAAATCAGGAACTGAGAATCATTCTGCAATACATGATAGTGAAATACTGAATCACACTGAGTTACATGATACTGGAATACTGGATTACGCTAAGTTACATAATATTGGAATACTGATTAGGACTAGACTAAGACATGTATTCTTGAACTGATTATGAACCCTGAAACTTCAACTGTTTATGACATGTTGAGTAAGCTATACTGAGACTTAGGGACATCAAACCCAAGTCTATATTGAATACAAACTGAGCTCAGAACGTTCAGAATGAAAGTCATGAACGAGTTATGAAGCTAGAGAATAGAAGTTCTACAACTATTCAAAGAACTAGGCTTAAATATATTTCTGAGGCAATTGATACGTCGTAAAAGAAACGTAATGTATGGAGAATCATTAACATTCCCAAACATAGAGAGTTAGCCTCACATACCTTAACTTCCTTCTCTTGAGCGTAATACAACATTCGCCAACTCTTTCAACTTCAATCTATATCAATACAAGTCAAAGGTATTCCATATTAGCAATAATACGCATGTTTTGGTCACTTAGGCATTTTCTCAAACACTTGGTGGTATAAAGCTTCATAACCCTTATTAATGGTGTCTCTACACCCAATAACTCATTCTCTTGCTCCTAAATAAATTCTAAAGTCTCAAATGATTATAATCAACATTATTCTTTATCACCAATAAGGTAATCAACACTCATAACCAATAATAACCAATCAACAACCAAAACCTATCACCGTTTATGCTTTTCTATCAGACTCATCAACTCATATCTCATGAAATAGAGTCTATAATCATTCATTCAATGATAGAATCAATTAGAGGGTGAAGATATTACCTTTTTGACGCTCAATCTTCTCGAATTCGAGTTCTAGGGCTTCTTCTCTCAACAAGGAGGTCCCGATCGAATATCTAATGATATGGAGGGTTTACCCATGTTAATAAGATGTTGGAAAATTGAAATTAACTTAGAATCACCGTTAGAACTTACCTTGCATGGTGGAAGGACCCTTAAGGAGTTAGGTTTTTGAGAGTTCCCCTTTCTAGAGCAAGGTTTTATGTTTTGGGGCTGTGGGGAAAAAATATAGCTTTAAAATGACCCCCACGAGCGCGCCCGCACACCTGGAGACCTGCCTGCGCTACTGACCATGCTAAATGACAGTAACACTGCCTTAAAATTAGCATGGTCGCGCTATGGGGCGCGCTACCGGGCACGCATATTGCATACTATTCTGTAAAATGCACATAACTTTTTGCACAGAGATCCGTTCAGGATCTATAATATATCGTTGGAAATATAGTTCAAAGGTCTACAACTTTTATGCTTTGAGTTTTCCCAAATTCCTTACACAATTTTACTAAACTCTATTGGAATACAGACTTTCTGCAAACTTTGTCGATTTTGTCAAATCTTATGCACCTTACTTTCCATCTTGATTTTGAAACAACTATTTTCGTCCATAATCATCCTGATGGGACTTCACATGCCCAAAATATAACCTTACTACTCCTTTAACTCATTCATACTTGAGCCGAATTTACGGGGTGTTTCCAGGGCATGAAGGAGAAAAGCTCAGGTCAGCCCAAGAAAAATGGAGGAGCTCAAGGGTCTGTTGGCCATTGAACTCGCAAAAGCCAAATCTGAGGTTGAAATGGCTAAATCGATGCTGAGGCGATCGTGGTTGTCTTCTGATCTGATGCCGAAGCCGCTCAAGCTCGAGCAAAAGAAATTTCCGATGCTGCTCAGGCTCGAGCAATCCGTTTTGCTGAGCATGCTAAATGTTAGTCTCGAAGAGATACTCTTGAGGAGATTCATGCTCGTGGCTTTAACCTTGCTGATGAGATCGAGAATGCGAAAGAGCTTGAGGCTGAAGCTAAACCGTTGCTCTCCTCTGACAATGATGATTTTGGGAGCACAAGTGGTTCCGAGGGTGGAGAAGATGAAGATGAGGCTCCCGGGGAGGATTAGGCATTTAGAATTCTTTCTATTATTTTTTTGAATTTTTTGTGTAGGGTCCTAATCGATCCACGTAAATATTTTCGTATATAAAAGATCTTTTTTCTCTTTGATTTGTCTTCATTTCAATTTCTGCCCCATACAAATTTCGTTTTGACCATGTCTTGAAAATTCATAAGTATGAGGCTTGGGCAATTTGATCAAAATCGGACTAGTGTAGTTTTTATAATCGAGTGAGTATTTGCTCGAACTCGAAGTAGGACGACCCTTAGGTTTTAGTTGAGTGAGGATGATTTCTCAAACTCAAAAATGGCCCTTAGGCTCTTGAATTAGGCCGATATGGCCTTAAAATTTTCTCCCTTTTTGGGTAAAAAAGTTAATCATAAAAATTTGTTTGTGCCCTAGCATCAAATAAATCTGTTAGGATTTTCGAAGGTCAGAGTTATCGGAACTCTTTGCTTTGTTACGCCTTAGCATGAAATGATTTTGTTCAGGAGTTCAAACAATTTGGTACCCCTTAGGGCTTTTGGGGGGCTGATATGATCGAAATCCTTTGTAAATTTGCCGAGGGTAGCCTTTTAAACCGGTTTTATGAAGATATTTGAAGGCCTATTTTATTACGAAATTCGGACGTCTCCAAACTGTGTTAGTTTGGTCGTAGCCTTTAATTTGGGATTTGCCTCTTGGGCTTGCTTCCTGATTATACTTCGAACTTGTTCAAAGTGTCAGTCCCGAGTATGGCGGATGTGGCCTATGAAGTTGAGGGTTGCCTTTTTATGGTCTTACGATCTCTAGATTTTAGTAATTCAAACATGTTGATTTTTGGGACGACAGTCCCCGAGTAGCTCGGCCTTCGAGTCAGTTTCCGTAATAGATCATAAGTACGAGATAGTGAAGTAAAATTTTCTAAGACACAGAATATTTGGAAAAGAAAAATACTTCTCTTCATATATTATACATGAGTACATGTTTACTTTTTAGGGCTCGAGTAATCTATGTGAGCACAGTTCGTTTGACCGTTTGACCCTTAAAAATTTTTGCAGTATAGCCTAGCTTCTTGTTTTCTTTTAAGCAAGGTGTAACAAGGAGATCGGTAAGCAGTAGTAATAGCATGCAACAACAGTAACAATGCAGTCCCACGGTAGTCCCAGCTACCAAAAACTTCCCGAACTACATTGACCTGATTCCTGTTTAGCCCAGGATATGTAGGAAACCTTTGAAGCAAAGGTTCGGTCAAATCTTTTTCAAAAAATGCTTCAACGGAGTACTCGGATGGGCAAAAATCGCTCGCTTTATCTTTGCACGAAAACCCTTCGTGTCTCCGGGCAAAGAGGGGCAGCTGTAAGCACGTGATTTTTGCCCTATATGAGAATTACTCCCAAAAAATTCAAAAATAAAATGATTTTTCTTTGGTGTGCAATTTTGTGATATTTTGAAGAATTATTTGTATTTGTCTGTGCGTGTTTATTCGCTAAATTAATAAAAAATACAAAAATATGTCGCATTTTGCATGTATGATTTAATTCTACAATTGTTAGTAATTAAAATTGTTTTACAAAAATTAAAAATTACAAAAATAGGCATCGTTTGCATTTTTAGCATTTAATGTCCAAATATACAATTTTATGCTTAATTAATACTTAATTGTGCGTTAATTGTTATTGGGAGTTAATTTGCGCCTTTATAACTTAATTTAGTTCTTAATAATAGTTTAAGTATTTTTATAATTTAGTTTTAGAAAAACAAAAGAAGAAAAGAGAGCGAAAATATAAAGAAAGTCGGAATTGGGCCTCTTCTTCAATTTCAAGCTATAGGCCCAAAAAATGGCCCAATCTTCCCTACGACCCAGTCCATTTCGAACTGGGTCGACCCAGTCCATAACCCAACACCCCTATTATCTTACAAACAACACAAAACAAAAGAAAGAAAGAAGAAAAAACCCTAAAAAACTAAGAAGTCATCCGCCCCCACCCCTCCTATCTTCTTCTTCTTCCTCAAGCTTCTCCACCTCCCATGGCTGCCCTTCCTCACGCCTCCACCACCTCAACACACACACACACACACACGATATTCTCCATCGTCCCATCGACCCCAACACGAGCATCCATGGCTGCTTTCTCCCCCCATTTCCCGTTGTCGAAACCAAATGACCATTGGAGTAGCTTCACGTCCGCCATTGTTGCTGCGTTTTCTTCCAGTCGTTGCAGCTGCTACTGCTGTTCCTTCGTCATCCATGGAGGGCCTTCTACTTCCATCTTCTCAACTTCAAGTCCAAGCGACCAAGCTGCTCCGTTCTCCAAAACGCAGCAATGAGAGCTGCTCGAAACCAACCCAAAAACGAGCTCCATTGTCGCTCCGTCGTGTTGCTGCGTCGCTGCGTCTTCAGCTTCACCATTGCTGCTGCTGCTCACGTTTCTGCTCCAGCTGCTTCTCGCCGGGTCTGCCTTCGTCCTCTTCGTCGAGCTCAAGCTTGAGCTCGACATCCATGGACGCCGCTGTTTCTTCTTCATCGAAGCCCAACTCCATCGCGCTACTGCTGCTCCGTTCCAGCTGCTTCTTGCTGCGTTTTTCTTCATCTTTCACCTCAAATGATGCTTGTTTCTTTGTCGTCTTCAAGTCCGTTTATGCCCAAGTTCGTTGGTTTCGTTTAGAGTTCGTTCGATGTTCGTCGTTGGACATTCACGGTTAGTTATTCTAAGTTCTATTACGTCCATAATTTGTTTGATATTTTCAGATTTTGAATTAGCATAAGTTTGCTTTATTTTTCTTATTTTGTTTTAGATAAAAATTGTTAGTTTAGTTATATTGTTGTTAGATTTAAGTTGAAGATTTAATTTAATTATTTTCAGTTTGTTTTATTAATTTTAAGAGGATTTAGTTTTAATGTAGAAAGGTGTTAGTTTAAATCGTTTAAATCCGTTGTTTGTTGTTAATATAGATTTAATTCGTATTCATTTTTTGAAGTTGGTTTTAATTTAGTGATTTAATGTGAAGTTATGTTTTGGTTTTAATTTTTGGATCATGCATCTTTGTTATAAGTTTCGTTGGATTTAATTTAAGAAAGATTAGTTGATTATTTGAAGATTAGTGATTTGAATATGTTTATTTGTTTTGTTTAAGTTTAATTCAAAGTTTGAACAAAGTTTGTTTGTTATTGTTATTGTATATTTTCATTCATGTTCATACTTTGTTTGGTTGATCTTGAATCCGAAATTTGTATAGTTTGATTTCTTGTTTACCATTTATGATTATTTCTTGAATGGTCTCATAATCTTGTTTAAAGTTTAATATAAGAATTGTTTGTTGTAATGTTGTTAGTAGTTGATTTTAAGTTCAATATGATTGAAGTTAGAAATCTAAATATACTTGTTTGTTGTTGTTGTTTAAATCCGAAAATAGGTTTGTTGCTAAAATATTGTTCAATCAAATTTTAGTTGTTCTTTGTTGTTCAATTTGTGTTCATGTGATTTGTTGTTGAAATGTTGTTAAAATCGTGTTCATGTGATATTGTTGTTATGATGTTCATCCATGTTCATATTGTTGTTTGAACATTGTTAGAAATTGATCATATTGTCTATATTTTGGTTAAGTTTGATTAATTGATGTGTTATAGCTGATGGGTAGTTTGGTAAATTTGTAATACGTTCAGGGGTAGTTTGGTAATTTCAGTAAGGTCGGAAGGGGTAGTTTAGGAATTGTACATTTTGAAATTGTTTATTTGAAGCATGGGGGACAAAATGAAATGGGGTGGGTTGTGATATGATTATTTAATATAAAGGGGGGACAAGATTTAAATTAAAGGGGAATCTTGCATTATTTTAATTAAAGCATGGGGGACAAAATATAATGGGGTGGTGTGATATGTTTATTTAATGTAATGGGGATGAGTGGAAAGATAATGGGTTGGGTAGAGAAAAAGTATTGATTTAATTGATTAAAAGATTTATGGGATGGGATTATATATATGGGAAGTCTTGAAGACAAATGAGGATAACAAGAAAATAGAGAGAGAGAACACATACTGACGAGAAAAAATACACACACAGATAGAGAGAAAAAACGGACAGAGAATAGAAGAGAGAAAAATTCCGAAAAAATATTTAAGCTTTCAAAATAAAAATAAAAGCTAAAAAATCTACTGCTTTCTTTCTTTGTTTGAAATTAGTATTAATGGTTGTTGTTTCATTTAAAGCTTAAAGCTTTTGTTTTTGGGATTACTACTCCACCGGTCTGTTACCGGTTTGTTACTGTTGCTGGGCAGTTGTTCTGTTGCACTGTTATTACTGTTGCTGATTTTCATCTTCATTTTCTTTTGCTTCCTATATCAGGTACATGTCTTTTAAACTCATGTTGTGAAGAGCTTCAACATGGCAAGTAAATGAAGTTTGGAATTATAAGGATGTCTTCTACTAATTTAAATTTTATTAGTTTAGATTTCAGTTTTGTTTTAGTTGGTTAATATAGTACTAAATCAATTAATAGATTAGTTCTCTTTCTTAATAATTAATGGCTTAGTTATTTTAGGAACGCGATCAACTCATTTCTTTTAATATATGAAATAATGTCAATAATTTTTTTTACAAAATATAGAGTTAAGTGTTTACAAATAGTCGCATAGGCAGAGAATAAGAATTGGTTTATTTATCTCAAACTCAATCTTTGTAAACAAATTAACCAAACAATTATAACTTTGGATTAAAAACAAGTATATGAGAAGGATATGGGATTTACAAGCATGAATTGCAACATTTTATATAAAGGATATGTAGAAATAGAATTCGCATTAAATATAATAATAAAAATTCTTCAGAAACTATTAATTTGTTTATCAAATTAATTCTTTTTCCAGTTTTATATGCGATTCGATTTTTGGATATGTTAATGTTGTATCCACGATAAAAATGGTAGTATTTTTAGTTACATGTTGTTTGTTTCTTTTTCATATCATTAATTCTTTAAAATTTGAATAGTTTTGAGGTATATAATTCATACGCGTAAAATAAGACTTGTAGCAACGCCTAATAAATTTTGAATTCTTTGTCAAGAAATTTGGTGGCATCCCAATCGGTAATTCTCCATGACTCTTACATTTAAAAATAGATGGATGCAATAAACATTTGTAGAGAATTTATATTACCATCAAGAATATTTGCATAATTAAGGATGCGTTCGCGTGACTTGATTATACTTCTAAAGGCAATTCGGATTATGCATTCGCGCAACTTCGAGCAAATTTTTATTAAAAAGATATTCGTCGGAGGATCTTAAATTAATTTCATAAAACCCGAGATGTACGGTTCACTACTTAATCATATAAAAAGTGCGAATGTTCTTGATTTTATTTAAAAATACAATTTCGAAAAAAAATTATTTTATAATAAATATATTATCAATATCATTGTGTACACGTACGCGTGACACAACTCCGCATGTTTTAAAAAATATAATTTATAACACGAATATACGTACGCGTGATTCGATTCAAAGAAGGGTCTTTAAATCTAAATAGAAGCGGTAACAATAAAATCATGCAATAAAAATGTATTTAACAAATCAAAATAATCAAGCCAAATATAACAGTTGAGCGACCGTGCTAGAACCATGGAACTCGGGAATGCCTAACACCTTCTCCCGGGTTAACAGAATTCCTTATCCGGATTTCTGGTGCGCAGACTGTTAAATAGAGTCATTCTTTTCCTCGATTCGGGATTAAAATTGGTGACTTGGGACACCCTAAATCTCCTAAGTGGCGACTCTGAAATAAATAAACAAATCCCGTTTCGACTGTCCTTTAATTGGGGACTTAACCCAGAACCACTGGTTCAGGGTTCAAGAATTCGAGCTTAAAATAATTGTTATAGTTGGCTTTATTTATTATCTGATTTTTTTACATGATATATGCCCAATGTGCTAAATGACACTTTTACCGCTTTAATATTATTTGAATTATGAATATATACAACTGCTACGAAACCCCCTTCTTTCTGAGTCTTCTAAATTTATGGTGCACACGTGCGCGTGGCCCACCTTTCTGTTAAAGTCATACCAAATAAGACGAAGTTGGGACAAGTAACTAGGCCGGGTAGACTTTCGTGCTCCCGGTACGTTGCCCCCGCTTCGGCTCAAACTGTCCGTTTGGGTAAGCCAGGGCTAGATCAATATGCCTCAGGTTTTTTCACTTAGAATAACTCAGCTTCATGCCGGATCCCTAGTAGGAGCGATTGTTTGCATCACGTGCATTTGACTTTGGAGACTCAACACAGGGGTTGGGTCTGTCTAGGACAGGTGTACCAAAAAAAAAATGACCATCCTGATGCATCTTACTTGTTGCTACTTGCGCATTTATTTGATCCGGATTTGTGTGTTGACTAACTTTTGAATATCAGGAATAATATTTTAAAATTGAAAAAAAAAAGAAATAGCGGTTAGGGAATTGACTGTTTATTTTTGAAAAAAAACCAATGCCCAAATACTGTCAAAACTCTGCCGAAATTTTGAGAAAATGAAAAACAAATGTTTTATTAGTTTGTTTATTAAAACCAAAGAAAAAATAGAAAAAAAAATCGTTGTTCTGTCTTATTTTTCAAAAAAAAATAAAAAAAAATAAAAAAATATATATATATATATATATAAAGGAAAATAGTTTGTCTTCCCCTGAAAATGACAATGAAAAAGAGTCTTACTTTTAAAATAGTTTTTTTTTATTCGTTTCTGAAAAATTCAAAATAATAAAATAAAAAGAGTCGCGTTGAAAGTGGTTTTATTATTTGTTGCAAATATATATATATATTTGTTGCAAATATGTATATATATAAAAATCCAAAAAAGTTGTTCTTTATTTCCAAAAAATGTATATATATCTTTATTTGTTGCAAAAATATTTGTCGTGCCAAAAGTCTAGAAAAGTTTTTTTTAGACTCTCAATTTTCAAAACAAAAAAAAAATCCAAATTTTTTTTTTCCGTTATTGACTTCTTTAGAAAGTCTTTTTAATTATTAAAATATATATATATATATATATATATATATATATATATATATATAATAAAATAAAACAAATTCGAAAATATTTTCCTTCTTCTTTAAAAATTGAAAAGAAAATTCAAAATTCAAAAAAAATATTTTTTTTAGAAAGCGTTTCTTTTATTAAAGGTAAAATTCAAAAAAAAAATATTTTCTTTCTTCTTAGAATAAGAAAAAAAAATATCTTCCTTTTACTTTTGAATTTCTCAAAGTTCAAATCAAAAGAAAAGGAATTCTTAGAAGTCTTTCTTTCAAAAAGAAAATCAATCAAAAATCCAAATATATATATATATATATATATATATATATATATATATATATATATATATACTTCATTTCTTCTTTTAAAGCAGTTCTTTTACAAATTCAAAAAAAAATAATATTAAAATTAGTTTATTTACTTTTTTCACGACATGCCCGAACTACGCGGGTTTGATTCTCACCGGATGTGAGATACGTAGGCAACCCTCATCGGGTCCAACCCCCATTTTTGCTAAAATAGCCAAAAACCAATAAATAAATAAAAAACATGTCAAAATTTTAATTTTTTTTCATAAATAAGTCGGGCAGTGTCCAGCCTCCACTTTTTGCTAAAACAAAATAGCCAAAAAAAAAAATATGTATGTCAAATTTTAAGAGTCATAAAGAAGTCGGGTGACGTTGTTTTATCAAGACATAGCCGAATGTTCCCGAATGGGACGCCAGAAGGCCGACTTTGCATAAACAACCACCTTTTGGGTCATGTTTAGGATTTTGGTCTAGTTGACCCACACAGCCTTAAAAATCTTCGTCCCCGAGGCGCTGAAGGGCCGTGTTTGCAACACCAGGTTTTTATTGTAATTTAAAAAAAAAAATAGTCGGCGGTCAGGTGAATACCGTTTGAATTTTGTCATAATAAGCCGAGCCAGCTTCGGCCGCGTCTTAAACCGTTCTTGCCGAAATAGCCTCAGAGTATCTTTCAGTTGTCGAAAGGCTATTTTCGTAAAAGAACGGACAAGTGTGTAAAGTGTCATAAAATAATCCTCTCCGGCCTCAAAATTTGGACGGGGCCACATTTGCAAAAATAACCGTTTGGTTGCATTTGTCAAACGGAGAAAGGAAGCTGGCCGTTTGTTTTGGAGTTTGTAAAACTTTTGATTATAATATGTGGGTCGTTTGATTTTCAAGTTTGTAGGTCATTTTTAAACCTTTGAAACCCAATATGAAAATTGAAAAAAAATGATTAGTATTGTTCATCTTTTATTGGTCCGAACTACGCAAGGTCTGATTCATGCGGGGTCATGATACGTAGGCAATCTCCATAAGATTCGACCACCACTGAAAAAGAGAAAAAAAGGGAAGAAAGAAAAATAAAGGAAAGCGCAAGTGCATCGCATTTCTGATAGAACGGTTTAACTGCTTAGGTGCATTGCATCTCTAATATATGATTATCTGTCAAATGCCCTGACACTAACGTGATGGCTTCCCTTTGCTGTGTTCATATATAGAAAAGTGGTTGGTTGTGGTAACTCCTCCCTGCAAAGCAAATGACACAGAACCTCAGAACAGGGTGGGTCGGTACTGATGACCGACAACAATTGGTCGAACAGAACAACGGGTTGGTAGAAGAAGTGAAAATGCTGAGACAACATGTGGCAGACATGTATCAAGCATGGATAACTGGGAAAGCACCACCCCCACCACCGCCAAGCTTTTCAAACTCTGGCATTACCCATCCCCCATACTCTCCATCCCAACCCACTTATGACAGCTTTCCTAGCTACCCGAGTAGCTCCATCACTCGTCCACGCTACTCCCCTCCCCAATGCTACTTCTCTCCACGAGGTTCCCAAAGATGGGCTTCACTTTCCAAATACCCAGCTCCACAGAAGGCCTATCCACCCTCACAAGCCTACCGGAAGCCCCCTGGATCAGGTTTCCGGCCCAATCAAGCATTTAGGAACGAAAGGTTGCTGAAACGAGGAAAGGCTCTCACCCCTATCGGAGTATCTTATGCAAGTCTGTTTGAAAGGCTAAAGCATGCTGGCTTGATTGAGCCGCTCCCCGCATATACTCCAGATCCACATGCAAGAAACTTTGATCCGGCAGCGCAATGCGCGTACCACTCCAATGTCATAGGGCACAACATTGAGAGTTGTCGTAATTTGAAAAGGGAAGTAGAGAAAATGATCCAAGAAGGGCGGATTGTGATCGATAACAGTAACATGGAGCACTCGAACCCTATCGAGAACTTGTTGACGGAGGTTGATGATATGGAAGCTGATAATGGTCTTGGCAATACTAATGCAAAGCTTAGTGGCTAAGATGCCAATTTTGATAAAATGGGAGGACGCTCCGTTCCTTGGTTAGCAAGAGAGAAGCTGTTGGTGGTTTATTTTGTTGTCATTTCTGTTATCCGGATTATTCTTAGGGTTGTAATCCGAATATTGTCTTGTGTCAAACCTTCTTATCTTTCCATTTTTGTCGTATCAGTTTGTTTAAGTCTCGTTGATGTTGTGTTAAGATTTTATTCTGGTTGTTTTGTTTGTTTTTCTAACCATTTCGCCGGAAGTCTAATACAAAAGCCGGTCTTTTATTATTTCCAGTCATCTTTTTATTTAGTCCTTTTGTCATTTTCGTTCAATGCCGATTCTAGGGACATGACATGCGCACACAGTTTGGGCCTAGTCTATAAAGTTAATCATAAAACCCTGGGAAGGTGATCAAAGCATTTAAAGGAAATAAGAACGGTTTGAGATTATTTGAAGCCCGAGTCATGTGGAACTGGGGCAAGTAAAACATAAAGAAAACCGTTAAATGCAAGATTCGCCAAATTGGCATGAGGGTCGTGCATGAGAGTGAGAGTGTCGCCCAGCAGTGCTTTAGAAATGACAAATGAAAAAGCAAGTGTTTAACATAATTGTCAAGTCCAGCACCATCGGAAGAGACTATAAATCTATGTTCAATTGTGTTGTTTGCACTTGGCATGTTTTGAAGACTGGAATGACGAAGGCATTTTATTCTGCTACCTAAACACTTTATCCTTCGTTACCCCTTTTGAGCCTTATTTATTTTCTTTCATACCCCTCGTTCGGAATCAATAGCAACGACTAGGAAATACGAGCCTGGGAGGTAAAGAAAAAATCAAAAAAAAAAAACGAAAAGAAAAAGAAAAATGAAAAAAAAACAAAAGAAAGTCAAAAAGAGGAATTGGGAACTACGTTTGACCTGATTCCTCAAAGAGGATACGTAGGCGCCTCACGGCTCGGTCATAGGGAGCACAGTGTGCATAGTGCGCATGGTGTGCATGGTGTAATAAAAAGAAAAAAAAAATAATAATTAATTATAAATAAATAATCCCCAAGCAAGAAACTGGGGCAAGAGTTGTGCTCGTTGTAAGCAAAATTGGTTCCGAAGGTTGTAATTTTGAACCCCAAATTGATTTGTTTTTAGCCTTTAATACCCTTTCTTTCTAAGCCTATCCAAAAAACCCACATTACGGTCCAAAGAAAGACCTTCTGATCAGTCTGCAAAAGATGCCAAGTCAGACAAATGAGAATCTTACCAGCGAACATAACATTCTGTTCCACAGCAGAAAGGACTCTAATCTCCAGCAGAGAGAGTCATACCGGCAACACTCCAAATCCCCAGCTAGAAAGTGATATAAATGAGAGAGTCTTATCGGTGAAAATCTTCACGGACACCATAAGGCGATGAAAGCTGAGAGAAAAACCCAAAATGAGAGAGGCTTGATAGTGAAAACCCTTCGGGCACTACAAGTCGAATAAGATTGGGAATCAGATGGGGAATAGTCAAGGGAAGACCTTGAAAGACGATTGATGACGAAGGATAGGCCACATATGCATGTCATGACCATTAGAGTCAGTGTTTTCATTTGATAGGTTTTTATTTATAGTTTCTTTTGTTAAAGAGTCATTTTTTCCTTTGTCTTTTATTCTGTTCCCTTTTATCTTTTCCTTTCATAGCAATTTCCCCAGTAGAGTCTGTTTGGTCAAGACCAGTGGGAAATGACTTCAAAGTAGACCATCAGCTTTCCAAGATAAGATCTGACTAGTACATCCAAGTGATATAGTCAGGAAGGAACAAGCGCGAGGCCAGTGTCAAGAAAGATATCCCCAGCAAAAGGATTGACGAGTGTCAAGAGGGATATCCTTGCCGAAATCAAAGGTTATTAAACCTCAAGACCAGAGCCCGTGGACAAAACAAGAAAAACAATAAGCATGATTTGGGAAATTCATGCGAGACTAAAAGGTCGGGAAAATGCAAGTTTCCGAGCCATGCCACGAAAGAAGAGGGATATCCCCAGCAGAAAAGGATTATCCCCAGCAAATAATATCATCCCCAACAAGTTGTGGAACGCAGAGCAAGGAAGGGAAAAGGGAAAACCATCCCAGTGGGAGTATCACAACCAACCACCGCGTTTTAAACTAACAAATTTTGTTTAAATTGAAACAGGTAAAGGAAGTGGCATTGATGACAGAAATGCAGGCCATAAGGGAGACTGTCAAACTGGGGCAGGAAATTTTCCTTTCATTTGGAAAATTTTCTGGAAGTTAGATACCCATTCAGGGTAAAATGAATATAGCACCAGTCTCGATGGAAGTGGTCTTTGAACCAGTTTTACCCCCAGCATAACAAGTTTTAATAAAAGAGGTTGTTCCCCAGTAGACAGAACAAAGGGATGACATTTGTGCTCAGAAAAGCAAAAAACCATTATCATCCTCAGCAGCTTCCAGAAGAATGAAGCATCGATTTGAAGGGATAAAATTCCCCAGCAGCATTATCCTCAACAACGTTATCCCAAGAAGATAACACTTTTATCCCTAGCAGTGTTGAGCGAAAATAAATTCTGAAAAAAAAAATTGAATTTGAAGGAGGGGAAGAAAGGAGACTCCCACAGTGGTATTATCCCCAGCAAGCAAGAACAAAGCAGAGCGAAGGAAAAAGAAAAGAAAAAGTCAGGCGTCCACCTGGAGAGTGAGGATGAAAAAAAAAAATTAAGAAGAAATCAGGCGTCCACCTGGAGAATGAGGATGAAGAATTAAAGAAGAAGGCATTTTTAAAAAAAAAAAAAGAAAAAAAAAGAAAGGGTTGTTAAAATCGTGCCAGCCAAAGAAAGGAATGACACTTTTGAAAAAAAAATGGTTGAAGTCAGGAGCCCCCCTGAAGAATGGAATGGCGATTTATCGGTTGAAGTCAGGAGCCCGCCTGAAGAGAGGATTGGCGATTATTTTCAAAGTTATTGTCAGGAGCCCGCCTGAAGAGAGTCAAGGCATTTTTAAAAAAGTTGTTGAAATCTTGCCAACCCAAAGAAAGGAATGGCGATGTATGGTTTGAAGTCAGGAGCCCGCCTGAAGAGAGGAATGGTGATTATTTTCAAAGTTGTTGTCAGGAGCCCGCCTAAAGAGAGGAAAGGCATTTTTAAAAAAAAAGTTGTTGAAATCTTGCCAACCTAAAGAAAGGAATGGCGATGTATGATTTGAAGTCAGGAGCCCGCCTGAAGAGAGGAATGGTGATTATTTTCAAAGTTGTTGTCAGGAGCCCGCCTGAAGAGAGGAAAGGCGTTTTTAAAAGTTGTTGAAATCTTGTCAACCTAAAGAAAGGAATGGCGATGTATGGTTTGAAGTCAGGAGCCCGCCTGAAGAGAGGAATGGCGATTATTTTCAAAGTTGTTGTCAGGAGCCCGCCTGAAGAGAGGAAAGGCATTTTTAAAAAAAAAGTTGTTGAAATCTTGCCAACCTAAAGAAAGGAATGGCGATGTATGGTTTGAAGTCAGGAGCCCGCCTGAAGAGAGGAATGGCGATTATTTTCAAAGTTGTTGTCAGGAGCCCGCCTGAAGAGAGGAAAGGCATTTTTAAAAGTTGTTGAAATCTTGCCAACCTAAAGAAAGGAATGGCGATGTATTGTTTGAAGTCAGGAGCCCGCCTGAAGAGAGGAATGGCGATTATTTTCAAAGTTGTTGTCAGGAGCCCGCCTGAAGAGAGGAAAGGCGTTTTAAAAAAAGTTGTTGAAATCTTGCCAACCTAAAGAAAGGAATGGCGATGTATGGTTTGAAGTCAGGAGCCCGCCTGAAGAGAGGAATGGCGATTATTTTCAAAGTTGTTGTCAGGAGCCCGCCTGAAGAGAGGAAAGGCATTGTCAAAAGTTGTTGAAGTCTTGCCAACCTAAAGAAAGGAATGGCGATGTATGATTTGAAGTCAGGAGCCCGCCTGAAGAGAGGAAAGGCGTTTTTAAAAGTTGTTGAAATCTTGCCAACCTAAAGAAAGGAATGGCGATGTATGGTTTGAAGTCAGGAGCCCGCCTGAAGAAAGGAATGACGATTATTTTCAAAGTTGTTGTCAGGAGCCCGCCTGAAGAGAGGAAAGGCATTTTTTAAAAAAAAAAGTTGTTGAAATCTTGCCAACCTAAAGAAAGGAATGGCGATGTATGGTTTGAAGTCAGGAGCCCGCCTGAAGAGAGGAATGACGATTATTTTCAAAGTTGTTGTCAGGAGCCCGCCTGAAGAGAGGAAAGGCATTTTAAAAAAAGTTGTTGAAATCTTGCCGACCTAAAGAAAGGAATGGCGATGTATTGGTGGAAGTCAGGAGCCCGCCTGAAGAGAGGAATGGCGAATTATTTACAAAGTTGTTGTTGAAGTCAGGAGCCCGCCTGAAGAGAGGAATGACATTCATTTTTGTTGTTAAAGTTGGGAGCCCGCCCATAGAACAGAGGCATACATTTCAGTCTTTAATTTTCAAGCATTGAACTTGGGAGCCCGCCCAGATAACAGAGGCATACATTTCAAGTCTTTAATTTTCAAGTATTGAAGTTGGGAGCCCGCCCAGATAACAGAGGCATACATTTCAAGATCAAGTCAGAGAACAATAAAACAGAGGGTTACAATAGGAATCCCCAGCAGGAAACAATAAAATTCCCCGGCACCGGGAAGCAGAAGGTTGCAACAAGAGGTCACATCACAAATTCAAGTGCATGTGTCAAAAGAAGAAAAGTACCGGAAGAAATGCAAGCAGACAAGGAAGCAAGGCAACAAAAACAAATTGTACTCTAGCCTAGCTTCTTGTTTTCTTTTAAGCACGTTGTAACAAGGAAATCGGTAAGCAGTAGTAATAGCATGCAACAACAGTAACAGTGCAGTCCAACGGTAGTCTCAGCTACCAAAATTTCCCGAACTACATTGACCTGATTCCTGTTTAGCCCAGGATATGTAGGAAACCTTTGAAGCAAAGGTTCGGTCAAATCTTTTTCAAAAAAATGCTTCAACGGAGTACTCGGATGGGCAAAAATCGCTCGCTTTATCTTTGCACGAAAACCCTTCGTGTCTCCGGGCAAAGAGGGGCAGCTGTAAGCACGTGATTTTTGCCCTATATGAGAATTACTCCCAAAAAATTCAAAAATAAAATGATTTTTCTTTGGTGTGCAATTTTGTGATATTTTGAAGAATTATTTGTATTTGTCTGTGCGTGTTTATTCGCTAAATTAATAAAAAATACAAAAATATGTCGCATTTTGCATGTATGATTTAATTCTACAATTGTTAGTAATTAAAATTGATTTACAAAAATTAAAAATTACAAAAATAGGCATCGTTTGTATTTTTAGCATTTAATGTCCAAATATACAATTTTATGCTTAATTAATACTTAATTGTGCGTTAATTGTTATTGAGAGTTAATTTGCGCCTTTATAACTTAATTTAGTTCTTAATAATAGTTTAAGTATTTTTATAATTTAGTTTTATAAAAACAAAAGAAGAAAAGAGAGCGAAAATATAAAGAAAGTCGGAATTGGGCCTCTTCTTCAATTTCAAGCTATAAGCCCAAAAAATGGCCCAATCTTCCCTACGACCCAGTCCATTTCGAACTGGGTCGACCCAGTCCATAACCCAACACCCCTATTATCTTACAAACAACACAAAACAAAAGAAAGAAAGAAGAAAAAACCCTAAAAAACTAAGAAGTCATCCGCCCCCACCCCTCCTATCTTCTTCTTCTTCCTCAAGCTTCTCCACCTCCCATGGCTGCCCTTCCTCACGCCTCCACCACCTCAACACACACACACACACACACGACATTCTCCATCGTCCCATCGACCCCAACACGAGCATCCATGGCTGCTTTCTCCCCCCATTTCCCGTTGTCGAAACCAAATGACCATTGGAGTAGCTTCACGTCCGCCATTGTTGCTGCGTTTTCTTCCAGTCGTTGCAGCTGCTACTGCTGTTCCTTCGTCATCCATGGAGGGCCTTCTACTTCCATCTTCTCAACTTTAAGTCCAAGCGACCAAGCTGCTCCGTTCTCCAAAACGCAGCAATGAGAGCTGCTCGAAACCAGCCCAAAAACGAGCTCCATTGTCGCTCCGTCGTGTTGCTGCGTCGCTGCGTCTTCAGCTTCACCATTGCTGCTGCTGCTCACGTTTCTGCTCCAGCTGCTTCTCGCCGGGTCTGCCTTCGTCCTCTTCGTCGAGCTCAAGCTTGAGCTCGACATCCATGGACGCCGCTGTTTCTTCTTCATCGAAGCCCAACTCCATCGCGCTACTGCTGCTCCGTTCCAGCTGCTTCTTGCTGCGTTTTTCTTCATCTTTCACCTCAAATGATGCTTGTTTCTTTGTCGTCTTCAAGTCCGTTTATGCCCAAGTTCGTTGGTTTCGTTTAGAGTTCGTTCGATGTTCGTCGTTGGACATTCACGGTTAGTTATTCTAAGTTCTATTACGTCCATAATTTGTTTGATATTTTCAGATTTTGAATTAGCATAAGTTTGCTTTATTTTTCTTATTTTGTTTTAGATAAAAATTGTTAGTTTAGTTATATTGTTGTTAGATTTAAGTTGAAGATTTAATTTAATTATTTTCAGTTTGTTTTATTAATTTTAAGAGGATTTAGTTTTAATGTAGAAAGGTGTTAGTTTAAATCGTTTAAATCCGTTGTTTGTTGTTAATATAGATTTAATTCGTATTCATTTTTTGAAGTTGGTTTTAATTTAGTGATTTAATGTGAAGTTATGTTTTGGTTTTAATTTTTGGATCATGCATCTTTGTTATAAGTTTCGTTGGATTTAATTTAAGAAAGATTAGTTGATTATTTGAAGATTAGTGATTTGAATATGTTTATTTGTTTTGTTTAAGTTTAATTCAAAGTTTGAACAAAGTTTGTTTGTTATTGTTATTGTATATTTTCATTCATGTTCATACTTTGTTTGGTTGATCTTGAATCCGAAATTTGTATAGTTTGATTTCTTGTTTACCATTTATGATTATTTCTTGAATGGTCTCATAATCTTGTTTAAAGTTTAATATAAGAATTGTTTGTTGTAATGTTGTTAGTAGTTGATTTTAAGTTCAATATGATTGAAGTTAGAAATCTAAATATACTTGTTTGTTGTTGTTGTTTAAATCCGAAAATAGGTTTGTTGCTAAAATATTGTTCAATCAAATTTTAGTTGTTCTTTGTTGTTCAATTTGTGTTCATGTGATTTGTTGTTGAAATGTTGTTAAAATCGTGTTCATGTGATATTGTTGTTATGATGTTCATCCATGTTCATATTGTTGTTTGAACATTGTTAGAAATTGATCATATTGTCTATATTTTGGTTAAGTTTGATTAATTGATGTGTTATAGCTGATGGGTAGTTTGGTAAATTTGTAATACGTTCAGGGGTAGTTTGGTAATTTCAGTAAGGTCGGAAGGGGTAGTTTAGGAATTGTACATTTTGAAATTGTTTATTTGAAGCATGGGGGACAAAATGAAATGGGGTGGGTTGTGATATGATTATTTAATATAAAGGGGGGACAAGATTTAAATTAAAGGGGAATCTTGCATTATTTTAATTAAAGCATGGGGGACAAAATATAATGGGGTGGTGTGATATGTTTATTTAATGTAATGGGGATGAGTGGAAAGATAATGGGTTGGGTAGAGAAAAAGTATTGATTTAATTGATTAAAAGATTTATGGGATGGGATTATATATATGGGAAGTCTTGAAGACAAATGAGGATAACAAGAAAATAGAGAGAGAGAACACATACTGACGAGAAAAAATACACACACAGATAGAGAGAAAAAATAGACAGAGAATAGAAGAGAGAAAAATTCCGAAAAAATATTTAAGCTTTCAAAATAAAAATAAAAGCTAAAAAATCTACTGCTTTCTTTCTTTGTTTGAAATTAGTATTAATGGTTGTTGTTTCATTTAAAGCTTAAAGCTTTTGTTTTTGGGATTACTACTCCACCGGTCTGTTACTGGGTTGTTACTGTTGCTGGGCAGTTGTTGCTGTTGTACTGTTATTACTGCTGCTGATTCTCATCTTCATTTTCTTTTGCTTCCAATATCAGGTATATATTTTAAATTCATGTCATGAAAAGCTTCAACATGGCAAGTAAATGAAGTTTGGAATTATAAGGATGTCTTCTACTCATTTAAATTTTATTAGTTTAGATTTCAGTTTTGTTTTAGTTGGTTAATATAGTATTAAATCAATTAGTAGATTAGTTCTCTTTCTTAATAATTAATGGCTTAGTTATTTTAGGAACGCGATCAACTCATTTCTTTTAATATATGAAATAATGTCAATAATTTTTTTTACAAAATATAGAGTTAAGTGTTTACAAATAGTCGCATAGGCAGAGAATAAGAATTGGTTTATTTATCTCAAACTCAATCTTTGTAAACAAATTAACCAAACAATTATAACTTTGGATTAAAAACAAGTATATGAGAAGGATATGGGATTTACAAGCATGAATTGCAACATTTTATGTCAAGGATATGTAGAAATAGAATTCGCATTAAATATAATAATAAAAATTCTTCAGAAACTATTAATTTGTTTATCAAATTAATTCTTTTTCCAGTTTTATATGCGATTCGATTTTTGGATATGTTAATGTTGTATCCACGATAAAAATGGTAGTATTTTTAGTTACATGTTGTTTGTTTCTTTTTCATATCATTAATTCTTTAAAATTTGAATAGTTTTGAGGTATATAATTCATACGCGTAAAATAAGACTTGTAGCAACGCCTAATAAATTTTGAATTCTTTGTCAAGAAATTTGGTGGCATCCCAATCGGTAATTCTCCATGACTCTTACATTTAAAAATAGATGGATGCAATAAACATTTGTAGAGAATTTATATTACCATCAAGAATATTTGCATAATTAAGGATGCGTTCGCGTGACTTGATTATACTTCTAAAGGCAATTCGGATTATGCATTCGCGCAACTTCGAGCAAATTTTTATTAAAAAGATATTCGTCGGAGGATCTTAAATTAATTTCATAAAACCCGAGATGTACGGTTCACTACTTAATCATATAAAAAGTGCGAATGTTCTTGATTTTATTTAAAAATACAATTTCGAAAAAAAATTATTTTATAATAAATATATTATCAATATCATTGTGTACACGTACGCGTGACACAACTCCGCATGTTTTAAAAAATATAATTTATAACACGAATATACGTACGCGTGATTCGATTCAAAGAAGGGTCTTTAAATCTAAATAGAAGCGGTAACAATAAAATCATGCAATAAAAATGTATTTAACAAATCAAAATAATCAAGCCAAATATAACAGTTGAGCGACCGTGCTAGAACCATGGAACTCGGGAATGCCTAACACCTTCTCCCGGGTTAACAGAATTCCTTATCCGGATTTCTGGTGCGCAGACTGTTAAATAGAGTCATTCTTTTCCTCGATTCGGGATTAAAATTGGTGACTTGGGACACCCTAAATCTCCTAAGTGGCGACTCTGAAATAAATAAACAAATCCCGTTTCGACTGTCCTTTAATTGGAGAAAACTCCCTACGCACCCTCGCGGGCGCGGAAAAAGGAGGTGTGACACCAAGTTTGTACAATCCTTTTCCGATGATATCGAGGACCTGATACGGTCCCTTCCAGTTCGGACCGAGCTTTCCTTCATTTGGTTACGAGTGTTGATGGTGACCTTTCTAAGGACTAAGTCCCCGATTTTGAAGTGTCGAAGATTGGCTCTTCGATTGTAATATCTCTCGATTCGCTGTTTCTAGGCGGCCATTCGAACGGGGGCGGCTTCCCATCTTTCATCAAGTAATTCGAGGTTCGTATTCATAACCTCGTGATTCGATTCTTCCGTTGTATACTGAAACCTCAAGCTAGGTTCCACGACTTCGACCGGAATCAGAACTTCGCTACTATAGACCAAAGAAAACTGTGTCGCCCCCGTACTAGATTTCGATATTGTTCGATATGCCCAAAGGACCTTGGGCAATATTTCTCTCCATTTTCCTTTAGCATCATTCAATCTTTTCTTGAGGATTTTGTATGACGGTCTTGTTCATCGATTCGGCTTGTCCGTTCCCACTAGGATGATATGGTGTTGATAGAATCCTTTTTATTTTGTAGTCTTCGAAAAACTTTGTCACTTTGCTGCCGATGAATTGCTTTCCATTGTCACATACGATTTTTGTAGGTACCCCGAACCGGCATATAATATGGTCCCAAATGAAGTCGATGACTTCTTTTTCTCTGACTTTCTCAAAAGCCTGCGCTTTAACCCACTTAGAAAAATAGTCAATCATAAACAAAATGAATTTAGCTTTATCTGGGGACGATGGTAGAGGGCCGATGATATTCATTCCTCATTTCATGAACGGCCATGGGGATAGGACTGAGTGAAGTTGCTCCCCAGGCCGGTGGACTATCGGCGCATACCTTTGACATTTGTCGCATTTTTGAACAAATTCTTTAGTGTCTTTTTCCATATCGGCCTAATAGTATCCTGCTCTGACGATTTTGTGAACCAACGACTCGGTACCAGAATGGTTTCCACAAATGCCCTCATTAATTTCTCGTGGAACATAATCGGTGTCTCCTGGTCCCAAACATTTTGCTAATGGTCCATCGAACGTTCTCCTGTATAGTGTTCCATCCTCAGCCAAAGTGAATCGTGCGGCCTTAGTACGTAAAGTCCTTGATTCTTTAGGATCCGATGGAAGCTTCCCGATCTTTAGGTATTCGATGTACTTATTCCTCCAATCCCAGGTTAGACTTGTTGAATTTATCTCGGCGTGTTCTTCTTAGATTAATGACCTTGAAAGTTGTATGATAGTCCCTGAGCTAAGCTCATCATCTTCGATTGATGACCCCAAATTTGCAAGGGCATCGACCTCGCTATTTTTTTCTCGAGGTACGTGTTGTAGCGTCTATTCTTTGAATCGATGTAGAGACATTTGTAATTTATCTAAGTACCTCTGCATCTGATCTTCCCGAACCTCGAAAGTTCTGTTGACTTGATTTACCACAAGTTGGGAGTCACACTTCGTCTTGATGACCTCCGCTCCTAAGCTCTTAGCTAACTCGAGACCTGCAATCATGGCCTCATACTCGACCTCATTGTTAGTCAATTTCGAACTTTTGATAGATTATCTAATTGTGTTTCCTATGGGTGGCTTCAAAATGATACCCAGCTCGGACCCCTTCACGTTCGAAGAGTCGTCTGTGAAGAGGGTCCAAACCCCGAAGATGTACCGGATTTTAACAATAATTCCTTTTCGACCTCGGGTACGAGAGATGGCATAAAGTCGGCCATGAAGTCTGCTAAGATTTGAGACTTGATGGCTTTTCAGTGTTGATACTCGATATCGTACCCGCTGATCTCGATGGCCCATCTGTCCAATCGGCCCGAGAGTTCGGGCTTGTGCAAAATGTTGCGAAGGGGTAGGTGATTACAACACAAATAGGGTGACATTGAAAATATGGTTTTAATTTCCTAGAGGCGCTTATGCGCTAATTTTCTGAGTGTGGGTACCGGGTTTCGACTTCTCCTAAGGTCCTACTAACATAATAGACAGGAAATTACGTACATTGTTCTTCTCGAACTAAGACTCCACTTACCGCTATCTCCGAGATTGCTAAGTATAAGTAAAGTTGCTCATCCGCCTTTGAGGTGTGAAGCAACGGCGGGTTCGACAGGTATCGCTTGAGTTCCTCCAAGGAATGTTGGCATTTCGGGGTCCAAGCGAAATTTCTCTTTTTCTTAATTAGGGAGAAAAACCGATGGCTTCTATCTGAGGACCTTGAGATAAATCGACCCAAAATGGCTATGCGCCATGTTAACCTTTGTACAGCTTTGACATTATCAACAATTGTGATATCTTTGATGGCCTTGATTTTATCGGGGTTGATTTTGATCCCCCGATTTGATACCATAAAGTCGAGGAACTTCCCCAAGCTGACCCTGAATGCACACTTCTCTGGGTTAAGATTCATGTTGTACTTTCTCAATATGTCGAAGGTTTCCTGCAAATGTTTCAAATGGTCCTCTGCTCGCAGGGACTTAACAAGCATATCATAAATATAAACCTCCATTGATTTACCTATTTGTTCTTCGAACATTCGATTTACTAGGCATTGATAAGTAGCACCAACATTTTTTAGTCCGAATGGCATTACATTATAGCAATAGGTGCCGTATTTAGTGATAAATGAGGTATTTTCCTAATCCTCTGGGTTCATTTGTATTTTATTGTACCCAGAGTAGGCATCGAAAAAACTAAGAATCTCGTGGCCGCCTATGGCATCGATCATACGATCGATATTCGGCAAAGGAAAAGAATCTTTAGGACACGCCTTGTTTAAATCTTTGTATTTTACACACATTCTAAGTTTATTCCCCTTTTTAGGGACTACGACTACGTTTGCTAGCCACTTGGGATATTTTACTTACCGAATGGATCCTATTTTGAAAAGTTTTGTTACCTCATCTTTGATGAATGCATGTTTTACTTTGGATTGGGGTCTTCTTTTTTGCCTTACCGGACGGAACTTCGGGTCTAAGCTTAATCGATGAGTAGTAATCTCCTGTGGGATCCCTGTCATGTCAAGGTGGGACTAAGCAAAACAATCTATATACTTGATAAGGAATTTAATGAGCTTCTCCTTGAGCTCGGGGGTTAATCCCGTGCCCAAGTATACCTTTCGATCGGGCAGATGCTCGATCAGTATGATTTGCTCCAACTCTTTGACTGTCGACTTCGTTGCATCAGAATCATCGGGGATTATGAACGTTCAAGGTATCATTTAATCGTTATCCTCAAAAATTTCCCGCTCCTCTGATCGGGCTGAGGCCGACGAATGTGGTTGCTATTTGACTTCTTGCTTTCTTTTCGACTCCGATCTCTTTGTCGATGATAGTGCTGATACTGGTATCACTTTGTCGATTGTAAATATCTCTTTGGCGGCAGGTTGTTCGCCGCACACCGTTTTGACTCATTCCGAAGTTGGGAACTTCAGAACTTGATGAAGCGTTTAAGGTACTGCTCTCATGTTATGTATCCAAGGCCTTCCGAGTAGTGCGTTGTACCTCATGTCACCCTAGATCACATGGAACTTTGTATCTTGGACGGTCCGAGCAACATTCACTAGCAAAATGATCTCTCCTTTGGTAGTCTCACTCGCCATATTAAACCGTTAAGTACCCAAGCTGCGGGTACGATCTGATCTTGGAGGCCGAGTTTCTCTACGGCCCTTGATCAAATAATATTTGCTGAGCTGCCTGGATCAATCAACACACGTTTAACTTGAATTTTATTCATAAGGATAGATATTACCAGTGCGTCGTTGTGAGGTTGTTCGATCCCTTCCGCGTTTTCATTGTTAAAAGACAAGGTATCTTCTGGTAAGTAGTACCAAGTTCGCTTTTCTCTAGTGATTGTCATTTTGGTGCATTTGAACATTGGTCCTTGATGGATATCGACCCCACCAACGATCATATGAATTACGTGTTGTGGCTCTTCCTGCTCGTTTTTCCTGTTCGAGTCTCTGTTTTTGAAGTGGTTCTTGGCCCGATCACGTAAGAATTCTCGAAGGTGACCCTCGTTGAATAGACGGGCTACCTCCTCCCTCAACTGTCTGCACTCTTCGGTTCTATCACCATGGGTGCCATGGTATTTGCACATTTGATTAGGGTTCCTTTTAGCTGGATCGATATGCAAATGTCTAGGCTATCTAGTATCCTTAATCCGACCGGTAGCCGATACAATACCTGATGCATCGATGCTGAAGATTTATATTCTGACAATCGAGGTGCCTTTTTGGACCCGGTATCCCTATCGAAATCGCTCCTACTCATGAGACCTCGGGAACTCTGTCTACGATCATTCCTTTTGTCATTCCAAACAGGGTTGTGTCCGTGCCTGCTATTTCTTTGATCTCCACCATATGGCTGATATTTGTCCTTGTTCGATCGAGGTTCCCGATTGATGTCTCTTTTGAACTCTATCTTTGGATCTATTGCGATAAATCGAACAAATCGGAGCCCACAATTGATCATCTTCGACCCTAATATTTGATTGATACCGATTATGTACATCGGCCCAAGTGACAGCTGGATATTTGATCAAATTTTGCTTCAATTTTTGTGAAGCTACGGAGCACCGAGTGTCGAGACCTTACATAAAAGCTTGAACAGCCTAGTCATCGGTGACTCGAGGCAAATACATTCTCTCCATTTGGAACCGAGATACGAATTCTCTGAGCACCTAGTTGTCCTTCTATCTTAACTTTAATAGGTCCGATTTCCTCGTTGTAAATTTAATGGCTCCGGCATGGGCTTTCACAAAAGAATATGCGAGTATAACAAACGAGTCAATAGAGTTGGGTGGTAAGTTATGATACTATATCATGGCACCCTTCGATAAGGTTTCTCCAAACTTTATCAATAGAACGGATTCAATCTCATCATCTTCTAAGTCATTCCCTTTTATTGCCCATGCGTAAGAACTGACATGCTCACTAGGTCGGTGGTTCTATTGTACTTGGGAATTTCTAGCATGCGGAATTTTTTCGGGGTGGGCTTCGGTGCCACACTTGGTGGGAAAGGCTTCTGCACGAACTTCTTCGAATCCAAACCCTTTACAATCAGGGGTGCCCCCCGTATCCGGTCAACTCGTGAATTGTACGTTTCTACATTTTTGTCATTAGCCTCAATTTTCTTTTCACCTGATTCGATTCACTTAGTGAGCTCCTAGAGCAATTTCATAATGGAAGGATCAGTCCCCGATTCATTAGTGTTCGATTTCTCCGGCACAGGTTCGAATCTGGAATAACTTCTTGTGATGTTTCGAGCTTAATTCTGCTTGGTGCTCGATTCTGATTTTGGAGTTGCGCTATCGCAGCTTGTTGAGTTTGCAACATTTCAAATATCATTCGAAGGCTAATTCCGCCTTCTTCGCCACTATGTGCGTTCTAATCGGCTGCTTGAACATCTCTGTGAATGCTATTTTAGGGTCGACGCCCAAATTTCCATTAATGGCAATATGAGAACTGGACGTCAATTGGGTTAACAACTTGTAGTCCATCGGGGTTTACTGGAGGTACTCCGTTTTCCGGGGTGACTACATTCTCATTCTTACCCTGAAGACCAAGGTCGTTGTCTGTATGTGTGGGTGCTACTTTAGAATTCGACATGTTGATCCTGAAATCAAAGATACTTACAAGAACAAGCGTAAAGCAATGTGTGTTATGGAAGATTAATACTAGGCAATCATTATTATTCTTAGCCCCACGGTGGGCGCCAAACTGTTTACCCTAAAAATTGGATAACAATTAAACTTATAATATGATTTTAAGGATACGTAATTTCACCCAATACCAATTGATAAACGTAAAGTTAGTAATGTAAATAATAAAATAAAATAAACTAGGATTTGAACAGGATTCAGCCCTCGAGCTAGTTTGTGCAAGAACAGTTAAAATGTAACAAGCTAGTGAACAAGAATATAAACCAAAAAATATTGTATTGCTTTGATGTGTGTTAATGTAATGTGCCGTGCTTACAAATGATGGGGACTCCTCTTTATATAGTAAATGAGTCCTAATTATGATATAACTCTAATTACAGAAGGAAATCACATGATTAGCTAATTAACCGCCTTTGATTTGATCCGTTCCAAGATTCCCGCCGTGATCTTCGACCAGTCACGGATATCTCGCTTTTCCGTTATCGTGCTTCGCTCGGAATCTGCCCTGTTTGATCTCGATCCCCTCCGGCTTCGACCTCCACAATTATTTCGATTCACGAACATAGTACCTTGCCTTCGTCACTTTGATCATCTCCACTTCGAGGCTAACCCTCGAAGCAATTCCCTGATTTCGATTAAATAGCAAAATCAAGTAGGCCCGATTTTAGCCGTATACATGCTCATATTTTAACAAGCATCAAATTTCTCTTTTATTTTAAAGGATTTTTGGCCTAAAATTATAAGTGACTTTAGAGGTGGCAATTTGATCTCAAACTCATTTGATCCGTTCAAGGTTGGGCTGGTCATTGGCCCACTCATTTGTTGAATTTAGACCATCTTGACTCAACTCATTTCAACACATCTAAAATTGAGCTGATTTTTAGCTCAAATTGATCCATGAGTAACTTAGCTAAAATATCTTTAAAATAACTTTTTTTTGTTTGATACGTTATATATATGACTATAACAAAAGAAAAAAGTCGTATTTGATAATTAAACAATTAATAAGAAAACAATACATATTAATTAAAGCTTGGTAAGAATTGGGCGGGTTAGGCTATGACCCAAATGACACTGTATAGCCGCTCTCAAAATAATTGCTGAAAATATATATTTTTTGCATACATATACATTATGTATGTTATATACAAATATTATACACTTTTTCACCTATCGAATGTAAATAATTTCTGGTGCGGGCTAAAAGTAAAAAAAACCCAAATTTTACCCCAACTTGACTCAGCCTATTTTAGCCCAAGTTACTTTTAGGCGAGACATACAATTAGCACGACCCGCACATTTGACACCTCTATGTGACTCCATAGTCATACAAATGTCATATTTTAATTACACGCACCTTTCTTGTGAAAGTCATTTCGTGAGCGAAAAGGAGATCATATCATGGGTAGATCCTTAGCTTGCAATATGGTACGGGGAAAAGGATAATATTTCACTGGATCCAATATATGAAAATTATAATCGTGTCCAAATCTTGGTTAATAGTGGTTTTCTTCCTCAATTATTTAGTTCCAAACTTCCAATACTATATGGTTCTAAATCTTGACTCTCAGAAAAAGTCTTGTAAAAGCAAATTCTTTTTATAATGAAGAAGTCTAATAAATTGATAAACTTCACATGGCCGGCCAAATCGAAATGATTGAAAATAAAAAAATGCAGCCTAAGATCTGTTTTTCACGTAGCAGCAAATTGATGGGGAATCGTTGGCCTAACTCAATCCCAAAAAGTAATTTATGAGGTTGACCAAGATGATATAAGGAGTCTAATATTTCCATCCTCAACTGATGTGGGATATTCATTAATAGCCATGTCCTCTGCAGCATGAGGGCTGTACATGGAGAGCGCCGCGGCACCACCATTTTTCCTTCCAAACCTGTTCCACTTTCCCTTTTTCTCTCAAATCACCATCATAGTTATAGAGAGAAATAACAATCATCTAATTTTTGTTGTTTTTTTTCTCAAACGAATTTAGAAAATATTGAGGAATAGTAATGGTCACATAAGCAAAAAATAAAGAAAGTAAGAAAAAACCTGCCTAGGTTCTCTGTGTACAATGAAAACAAACTTTTTCTTATAGCAATACAACAATTTATTAATTTCTAGCAGACAACATGATCAAGAAGGCTGTTGGGCATGATACTCTTACCATGGTGTGAGATTGTCTGCTTTGAGCCAAGCCCACACAGTTTTCTCTAAAATGTGTCACGCCATTAAGGGGAGAATTCCAAAATTGCCAGATTTATAAGTGGTCATTCAAAAATAGCCACAGTTTCAAAAGTCATCAAAATTTAGCCACTTTTCATGTAAAGATAAATTTGAACGAAAACACTGTTCAAAATCCGGAAAATACTCCAGCATAATATACTAGAACTCCAGCAAAGTATATTATACGGGAGCCAGCAAAGTATACCGATCCAGCATAATATGCTGTAAGTTCATACGTAGGTGCACCGAACTCTAGTATATTATGCTGGACCGGTCTTTGTTGCAGCAAAATAGTGGCCATTTATCAATGACTTGGCAAACGTTGGCTATTTTTGAATGATCAGTCCGAAAACTGGCTAGCACGTGCTATTTTAACGCGATTAAGAGATCCCTACACTTTATATATAGACTACCAATCTTTTCAGCTACTTTTGTTCGCACAGCCAACAAAGGCAACCAAACTGCAAAAGCTCAAGTGCCACTGTAAAGAGCCTCTGAAACTCAGATTAGATGCTCTTCCACTTGGAACACTCAGTGTGCATGGTAAGATCTCGAAATTCAGCTTGTCCTAGAGGCTGACAAAACTAACTCTATCAAATGTTTCGTTGCCACAAACTGAAATGTCTAATATCAGGAGATACCAAATTTAGTGGTTCTCAAGTTGGAGCATAGAGCATTTCAGGAATGAAAATGGGACATTAAAGAAGAGTTTCACTACCCTCAAGGTTCTTAGATTGATGTCCCTCAAAATTACATAAGGGAATGCCCCAGATGAGTCCTTGCCAAACCTCGAATGGCTTCTGGTAGAAAGATATTTCCATCTTCAAGAAATCTTTGCTGCTATTGCATAGATGCAAGCCTAAAGAGGATTGAAGTGAAACAGTGCGGTGATTCTCTTGAAAAATCAATGAAGATTTGAGGAAGATCTAGACTATAATGGAAAGGCAATCGAAGTCATTGTGTATGCCTTAGATTCGTCTGCCCGACATGCACATAAAAGCTGCAACACTGGTTCAACAGGTAAGTGACACAAGCTTATTTGCATCATCTCCTGAGCTTGTTCACACAACTTTTTAAACCTTAGTTAAACATACTTTAAGAAGTGTTTCTTTGCTGTGCAGAGGAGAAAGAATGCAAATTCAAGATAGAAGTGAACAACTCAGTCGAGCAACTGCTGGTCCTAGTTTCAAACTACTGCTGCGAAAATTGAAGCAATTAGTTGAGACCAGAATGTTGAATCTGGCCTGTAAGCCGAGAAATTTGATAAACATCCAAGACTAATCCATGAGATTACATGTTAGCCAACAAAGAAATTTGCAGGCTAAACCAAATTAGATTTTGCTGTTTCGTATCATAAGCTAGTAAACAAGCCTATCAAGGAGAATCAGAGAACCAGATTCAATATGGTTTCACATAACTTCTTGGCCATGTTTACTGATTTTCTTGCTCAACATATCTTATAGAAATTTTCATGAAAATCGAAGAAGGGGTAGAGCTTTCACTATGAAACATAGCCGCTTCTGAATTAGGATAATAAGCAGTTCAAAGCAGCTGTAGAGGAACCATCAATTCACCGGTTGGCTGAATGAGATACCTTCATTTTTTTGTTGAAAAAGGATACTGTCAGTAGAAACCCTGTACATTTGTCTAATAGGTTGTCACGCACCATAATTGTTCATGCTCCTTATTTGTAATTTATTGAAACAAAGTTCAGCTGGAACAGTAGTATTATTCAGATTTACACAATAAAAAAGTAAAGGTAAGGTTCCACCTTTAGCTTGCAGGCTCTCATACTCCGCGCACACCTATGAAGGCCAATATAAAATGTCATTCCCCAAAATGAATGATGTTTGCAGGATGAAGTAAGCAGCAAAATGTTTGAAGGACACAAAGTTGCAGAAATCATAGCTTCATTGCACTCAGCGGTGGAGTTAGAGTTTGAACCTATAACCTGAAGCAATTTTTAAGCCACCTTTGCCACTCCACTAGCATCTTCCCTTTTGTCAAGAGAATTATTTTACCCTATTTTTGCAATATAAGTTTTTGACGACGGCCTTTCAATTTACGCCCCTTGCGTCCACCTAACTTTGCCCCTGATTGCACTGATGACTGTCGCACCTCCTATTTACCGCGCCCGCGGGGCGCGTGAGGGAGTTTTCTCCAATTAAAGGACAGTCGAAACGGGATTTATTTAATTATTTAAGAGTCGCCACCTGGGAATTTTTAAGGCGTCCCAAGTCACCAATTTTAACCCCTGAATCGAGGAGAATATGACTCTGTTTATTATTCTGCGAACCAGAAATCCTGAGTAAGGAATTCTGTTAATCCGGAAGAAGGTGTTAGGCATTTCCGAATTCCGTGGTTCTAGCACGGTCGCTTAACTGTTTTTATTATTGGCTTAATTATCTCGATTTTTATTAAATATATTTTTATTACGTAATTTTACTACCGCTTATACTTATTGTGATTAAGGACCCTTCTTTGAATCGAATTACGCGTACGTATATTCGTGTTATAAATTTAAAAATGCGGAATTGTGTCACGCGTACGTGTGCACGATAACTTTTGATAATGTATTTATTAAACAATCATTTTTTCGAAATTTGTGTCGAATCAAGAAAAAATTGTTTTTCTTAAATAGTGAACCGCACATCTTGGGTTTTTTATGAAATTGATTTAACGCCTTTGAAAAAATCCTTTTATTAAATATTCGCTCGAAATTGCGCGTACGCATAATCCGAATTTGTTTTTTAAAAATATAATCAGGGTACGCGAACGCATCCCTAATTGCGCAAAATATTTGTAATGGTTTAGGGATTTTCCACAAATTGTTTATTATATTCATATATTTTTTTATGTGAAAATCATGAGAAACTCCCATTTTAGAGGCCTATAAATTCTTTGAAAAAAATTCGCAATCTATTAAAGGTTGCCCGTCGATTATAATTTCCGAATATAAATTATATTCATTCCAACTATTCAAATTCAAAGAACAGAATAAAAATATGATTAATACTATTTTTTAAACAAATATGACATATATATATATGCCAAAGAATAAATTGCATATGAAACTGAAAATGAATGATTCATAAAGGAAGGAAATATTTTCCAAGAATTTTCATTATTTACTTAATGCAAATTCTATTTCTAATTACCATTGATATAAAGTGTGGCAATTTATGCTTGTACATCTCTTTTCATTCTCATATACTTGCTTTTAATCTAATAGGCCTAATTATTTGGTTAATTTATTTTATGAAGGTAGATAGGCATTCGAGTTTATAGGAAAGGAATTATTATACAAGCCAATTCAATAAAATTACCTTACATTCAACCTAGCTGTATGTCGTAAACATTCATAACGTTTTAACATCGTAACAAGCTATATCATATCACCTTTCACCAACGTTTATACACACATCTATTATCTTTATAAAAATATACCATCAATACCATCTTAACCTTATTTAACAACAAGAGTTAGTAATGTAGTTTTCTTGATATTTCTACATTACTCTTTACTTAGCTAACAACACCATAAAATTTAAATAATGGCCCACTTTATGCCATGTTTCCTACCTTGACAATCTTAATCACAACTATACTTTAATGAAAATTTAGAAAATTAACCTTGTTACAACACTTATACAAATTTCAAGAAATGACATTTAACTTACAGTCTTCCTATCAACATATACCACTTATTTGATCCAGAAACAAAACTGAATTTTTAATTAAAGAGCTCAAATGAATAAAGATATTATTACAATTCAAGCTTCATTTATCTGTCATACTGAATCTCTTTCCAACATAGAATTTAAAAGGATATGTACCTGGAAATGAAGGTAGAAGAAGTAAGTTTCAGCAGTTACAGCAGTAACAAAAACAGGCAGAAAATGCCAAATAACGCAGCTGATTTTGAGCACAATCAACGAGTCCCGTGAAACCAGACCAATAGTAACGGAGATAAAAAAATTCAGATTTAAACCACACAGTATTAATAAATAAACACGGACAGATTCCAGAAAAAATATGTTTCGGGTTTTTCTTTCCTTTTTCTACATCCGTTTCAGATTCACTGTGTGCGTGTGTACGAATACTCTCTTTTGGTTTTTTTTTTCTGTTTCTTCTTCCTCTTCAGATTCCGAGAGGAATCTGATTTTTCTGCTGATTTACTCTTTTATCTCACTCTAGGTGTATTTTTCTTAAACTCTCTTTCAAAATCTGTTCTCCAGTCTGTAAGCTCTCTCTCTCTGTCTAACTGACTCCTTTCAGTCTGTCCAGCTCCTGTATTTATACAGGGCTGGTCCTATACTTTTTAAGTGCTTCTTGGACCCCTTTCTTTTTTTTAAATCAGAAAGTTTCCATTAAAACTGCTTTTGAATAATTTAAAACTAAGTGCTCTTATCAGCAGCCCCATTATCCCTTGTTTCCCATTAGTATCTTAAATTATAGCCAACCAACATTCCATTGAAAGCACACTATCACATTACCCTACTGTTTCATTTCAAAATAAACCTGAAATCCTTCTGTAATTACAGCCTTTAAACTAAAGTCAGAATATGTTGCAAAACAGATTTTAAAGTCTGCTTTAACAGTTATAACCAGTCCTAGGATTAAATTCCTAGTACAATTGTATTTAACTAACACTTGTAAACTTGAATTCAAACTTAACATCACAATCAATTATACTGAATTTAACATAGCAATCAAACTGAATTTTAACATTGGACTAAAGTCAAACAAACACAGGGGCATTGTTAGTATACTGACAATGCCCTGTTCAGAAAATGATATATACAGCACACATTTGAATTCACTGATTCGCAAACAAACATGATTTAATTGACGAGTATTAATCAGTTGATTACTTATAACATTTGTCCATAATTAGTCTAAAACAATAAAAACAGACTGTTTCAATTAGCATTATCATAAATGAGAATTCATAATATAACTAATCGACGAACTTAATCGAGTCGATTACTTACATTGTGAATAATCACAACCAACAGAAATAGTTTCATATTTTGATCATATAGACGGGCATGAGACAAAGATGACAGAATTTAATCAAAACAAAAATATGAAAAATCAACGAGTTATTAAAACAAACAAAAATACATACAGAATATACAAACAGAAATAGAAAAGTACCTCTGAATTTTAATCAGACTCGAACTCAACTCGGCTTCGGATTTTGTTTGAAATCAAACAGACCTTAGTCGAAGTATTTTCCACTGAAAATACTTCGACTAAGGTCGATTAAACCTCAATCTTTATTCAATCTGAACAGAATCCAAAAGTTTGGTATTTTTAGGGTTCTTGAAAGTTCGATTTGGGACTTAACCATTTCTGGTCAGATTCGAGGAGAACCAAATATGATACAAGGGTGAGGGTAGCCTAGGGGTCATTTGGTGTCAGCTTAAAACGAATCTGAGTTTGTTCTTATTTGGTCCGAATCTTCAAAAGAAGATTCGAGAAGCTCGGAACTGATTCGAGCCAAACAAACTTCAGATCCATAACAAGGCATGCTAGGGGGTACTATGGTGTTATTTTGGAAGCCATTGGAAAGGTTGGAGTTTTCAGACCCACCTTCGATTTAATATTCGAAGAGTTGGGGTCTGATTCGAAGGAAACTAAGGTTGGATCTGTGTAGAGGATGTTCAGGGGATTCTAGGGTGTTATTTTGGTGACCGGCGGCGTTGATGCCGCCGGGTTTCAGGCGGTGGGATCCTAGGGCGGCTAGGGTTAGGGGGGTCTGAGGAAGGTGATGATGAACAGTAGAGAGGGGGGGTTTAGTTAGGGGGCTGGGGTAGGGGTTTGGTCTTTATATAGGGGTGGGATGGATTGATCTTATCCGTTGGATCAATTAAGATGCACGGTTGAGATCAATCCACTTAACCAAACGTCGTCGTTTGGTCTAAGTTCAGGGTCGGCCTGGATTGGGTCAAAGGGTCGGGTTACGGGTTACGGGTTACGGGTAAGGGTAGTGTATCTCAGCCGTTAAATTGATCTAATCTAACGGCCCTTGATGAATGATCACCAAACGACGTCGTTTGGCGTAGCTGAATTGGACCGGACATGGTCATCTGGATTGGGCTGTGGGGGGGAACATTTTTTTTTCATTTTTTCTAATTTAAATTTCTAATTTTAATTATAAAACAATTTTAACTTCAAAAATATATTAATTACTCTATAACAATTATTTAACACATAGACAAGACATCAATCACACAGTGGAATATTTAAAATAGAACTATTGCATATTTTTGTGATTTTATTTAAATTATCTTTTAAATGCATAATTAAATCCTATATGCATGCAATATGTATTTTATTTTATTTTTTCATTTTATTATGACAAAGTAAACACTTACGGACATAACGCAAGTATTTAACACCACGCAAATTCAAAAATTACACAGTAAAAGAAATTTATTTTATTTTTTGATTTATTTTGGAGTAGTTTTCGTAAGGCAAAAATCACGTGCTCACAGCTGCCCCTCTTTGTGCGGAAACTCGAAGAGTTTTCGTGCAAAGATAAAGTGAGCGGATACGAGCGATTTTTGCCCGTTCGAATACTCCGTGGGAAGCATTTTTAGAAAGATTTGACCGAACCTCTGCTTCAAAGGTTTCCTACATATCCTTGGCTATAAAGGAATCAGGTCAATATAGTTCGGGAAGTTTTGTGGTAGCTGGGACTACCGTGGGACTGTGATGTTACTGCTGCCTCGTGCTGTTTTTACTTCTTGCTGACCTCCTTATTACACCTTACTTCGAAGGTAATGCAAAAATTAAACTAGATTATGGTACAGGAATTTAAACAAATCTTATCTAGATCATGCCCTTGCGTTTCTTGTTGTCTTGATATCTTGGTGACTCTTGGGCATTTGACTTATTCCGTATTCCTTTTCATTGTGTCCTGTATTTTCTTTTGGGACTCTTGTTGTTTCTTGCTGGGGATTTTGTTGGACTCCTCTGCTTTATTGATTCTAAGTGTGCTCCTATTTCATATGAGCGGGCTTTTGATTTCAACACTTCAATTGCATTCCCTCGTTCTTCAGGTGGGTGCCTTGACTGCTTCTTTTCCTTCTTCATCCTCATTCTCCAGGTGGACGCCTGACTTCTTCTTCTCTCAACCTCGTTTTCCAGGTGGACGCCTGACTTCTTCAATTCTCATCCTCATTCTCCAGGTGGACGCCTGACTTCTTTAATTCTTCATCCTTATTCTCCAGGTGGACGCCTGACTTCTTTAATTCTTCATCCTCATTCTCCAGGTGGACGCCTGACTTCTTTAATTCTTATCCTCATTCTCCAGGTGGACGCCTGACTTCTTCTTTTCTTCATCCTCATTCTCCAGGTGGACGCCTGACTTCTTTTAATTCTTATCCTCATTCTCCAGGTGGACGCCTGACTTCTTTTTCTCATCCTCATTCTCCAGGTGGATGCCTGACTTCTTCAATTCTCATCCTCATTCTCCAGGTGGACGCCTGACTTCTTCTTTTCTTCATCCTCATTCTCCAGGTGGACGCCTGACTTCTTCTTAAATTCTTCATCCTCATTCTCCAGGTGGACGCCTGACTTTTTTAATTCTTATCCTCATTCTCCAGGTGGACGCCTGACTTCTTTAATTCTTCATCCTCATTCTCCAGGTGGACGCCTGACTTCTTTTTAAATTCTTCATCCTCATTATCCAGGTGGACGCCTCACTTCTTCTTTCTCATCCTCATTCTCCAGGTGGACGCCTGACTTCTTTTTAAATTCTTCATCCTCATTCTCCAGGTGGACGCCTGACTTCTTCAATTCTCATCCTCATTCTCCAGGTGGACGCCTGACTTCTTCAATTCTCATCCTCATTCTCCAGGTGGACGCCTGACTTCTTTAATTCTCATCCTCATTCTCCATGTGGACGCCTGACTTCTTTAATTGTCATCCTCATTCTCCAGGTGGAAGCTTGACTTCTTCTTTTCTCATCCTCATTCTCCAGGTGGACGCCTGACTTCTTTTTCTCATCCTCATTCTCCAGGTGGACGCCTGACTTCTTCAATTCTCATCCTCATTCTCCAGGTGGACGCCTGACTTCTTCTTTCCTCATCCTCATTCTCCAGGTGGACGCCTGACTTCTTTTTTCTTTGTCCTCATTCTCCAGGTGGACTCCTGACTTCTTCAATTCTCATCCTCATTCTCCAGGTGGACGCCTGACTTCTTTAATTCTCATCCTCATTCTCCAGGTGGACGCCTGACTTCTTCAATTTCTTCATCCTCATTCTCCAGGTGGACGCCTGACTTCTTCAATTTCTTCATCCTCATTCTCCAGGTGGACGCCTGACTTCTTCAATTCTCATCCTCATTCTCCAGGTGGACGCCTGACTTCTTCAATTCTCATCCTCATTCTCCAGGTGGACGCCTGACTTCTTCAATTCTCATCCTCATTCTCCAGGTGGATGCCTGACTTCTTCAATTCTCATCCTCATTCTCCAGGTGGACGCCTGACTTCTTCAATTCTTCATCCTCATTCTCCAGGTGGACGCCTGACTTCTTTAATTCTCATCCTTATTCTCCAGGTGGACGCCTGACTTCTTCAATTCTAATCCTCATTCTCCAGGTGGACGCCTGACTTCTTCAATTCTCATCCTCATTCTCCAGGTGGACGCCTGACTTCTTCAATTCTTCATCCCTATTCTCCAGGTGGACGCCTGACTTCTTTAATTCTCATCCTCAATCTCCAGGTGGACGCCTGACTTCTTCAATTTCTTCATCCTCATTCTCCAGGTGGACGCCTGACTTCTTCAATTTCTTTATCCTCATTCTCCAGGTGGACGCCTGACTTCTTCAATTTTCATCCTCATTCTCCAGGTGGACGCCTAACTTCTTCAATTCTCATCCTCATTCTCCAGGTGGACGCCTGACTTCTTCAATTCTCATCCTCATTCTCCAGGTGGACGCCTGACTTCTTCAATTCTCATCCTCATTCTCCAGGTGGACGCCTGACTTCTTCAATTCTTCATCCTCATTCTCCAGGTGGACGCATGACTTCTTTAATTCTCATCCTCATTCTCCAGGTGGACGCCTGACTTCTTCAATTCTCATCCTCATTCTCCAGGTGGACGCCTGACTTCTTCAATTCTCATCCTCATTCTCCAGGTGGACGCCTGACTTCTTCAATTCTTCATCCTCATTCTCCAGGTGGACGCCTGACTTCTTTAATTCTCATCCTCATTCTCCAGGTGGACGCCTGACTTCTTCAATTTCTTCATCCTCATTCTCCAGGTGGACGCCTGACTTCTTCAATTCTCATCCTCATTCTCCAGGTGGACGCCTGACTTCTTCAATTCTCCATCCTCATTCTCCAGGTGGACGCCTGACTTCTTCAATTCTCATCCTCATTCTCCAGGTGGACGCCTGACTTCTTCAATTCTCATCCTCATTCTCCAGGTGGACGCCTGACTTCTTCAATTCTTCATCCTCATTCTCCAGGGTGACGCCTGACTTATTTTTCCCTTTGTCCTCATTCTCCAGGTGGACGCCTAACCTCTTTAATTCTCATCCGCATTCTCCAGGTGGACGCCTGACTTCTTCAATTTCTTCATCCTCATTCTCCAGGTGGACGCCTAACTTCTTCAATTTTCATCCTCATTCTCCAGGTGGACGCCTGACTTCTTCAATTCTCATCCTCATTCTCCAGGTGGACGCCTGACTTCTTCAATTCTCATCCTCATTCTCCAGGTGGACGCCTGACTTCTTCAATTCTCATCCTCATTCTCCAGGTGGACGCCTGACTTCTTCAATTCTTAATCCTCATTCTCCAGGTGGACGCCTGACTTCTTTAATTCTCATCCTCATTCTCCAGGTGGACGCCTGACTTCTTTTTAAATTCTTCATCCTCATTCTCCAGGTGGACGCCTGACTTCTTCTTTCTCATCCTCATTCTCCAGGTGGACGCCTGACTTCTTTTTAAATTCTTCATCCTCATTCTCCAGGTGGACGCCTGACTTCTTCAATTCTCATCCTCATTCCCCAGGTGGACGCCTGACTTCTTCAATTCTCATCCTCATTCTCCAGGTGGACGCCTGACTTCTTTAATTCTCATCCTCATTCTCCATGTGGACGCCTGACTTCTTTAATTCTCATCCTCATTCTCCAGGTGGAAGCTTGACTTCTTCTTTTCTCATCCTCATTCTCCAGGTGGACGCCTGACTTCTTTTTCTCATCCTCATTCTCCAGGTGGACGCCTGACTTCTTCTTCTCTCATCCTCATTCTCCAGGTGGACGCCTGACTTCTTCAATTCTCATCCTCATTCTCCAGGTGGACGCCTGACTTCTTCAATTCTCATCCTCATTCTCTAGGTGGACGCCTGACTTCTTCAATTCTTCATCCTCATTCTCCAGGTGGACGCCTGACTTCTTTAATTCTCATCCTCATTCTCCAGGTGGACGCCTGACTTCTTCAATTTCTTCATCCTCATTCTCCAGGTGGACGCCTGACTTCTTCAATTTCTTCATCCTCATTCTCCAGGTGGACGCCTGACTTCTTCAATTCTCATCCTCATTCTCCAGGTGGACGCCTGACTTCTTCAATTCTCATCCTCATTCTCCAGGTGGACGCCTGACTTCTTCAATTCTCATCCTCATTCTCCAGGTGGACGCCTGACTTCTTCAATTCTCATCCTCATTCTCCAGGTGGACGCCTGACTTCTTCAATTCTTCATCCTCATTCTCCAGGTGGACGCCTGACTTCTTCAATTCTTCATCCTCATTCTCCAGGTGGACGCCTGACTTCTTTAATTCTCATCCTCATTCTCCAGGTGGACGCCTGACTTCTTCAATTCTCATCCTCATTCTCCAGGTGGACGCCTGACTTCTTCAATTCTCATCCTCATTCTCCAGGTGGACGCCTGACTTCTTCAATTCTTCATCCTCATTCTCCAGGTGGACGCCTGACTTCTTTAATTCTCATCCTCATTCTCCAGGTGGACGCCTGACTTCTTTAATTTCTTCATCCTCATTATCCAGGTGGACGCCTGACTTCTTCAATTTCTTCATCCTCATTCTCCAGGTGGACGCCTGACTTCTTCAATTTTCATCCTCATTCTCCAGGTGGACGCCTGACTTCTTCAATTTCTTCATCCTCATTCTCCAGGTGGACGCCTGACTTCTTCAATTTTCATCCTCATTCTCCAGGTGGACGCCTGACTTCTTCAATTCTCATCCTCATTCTCCAGGTGGACGCCTGACTTCTTCAATTCTCATCCTCATTCTCCAGGTGGACGCCTGACTTCTTCAATTCTCATCCTCATTCTCCAGGTGGACGCCTGACTTCTTCAATTCTCATCCTCATTCTCCAGGTGGACGCCTGACTTCTTCAATTCTCATCCTCATTCTCCAGGTGGACGCCTGACTTCTTCTTCTCTCATCCTCATTCTCCAGGTGGACGCCTGACTTCTTCTTTCCTCATCCTCATTCTCCAGGTGGACGCCTGACTTCTTCAATTCTCATCCTCATTCTCCAGGTGGACGCCTGACTTCTTCAATTCTTCATCCTCATTCTCCAGGTGGACGCCTGACTTCTTTAATTCTCATCCTCATTCTCCAGGTGGACGCCTGACTTCTTTAATTTCTTCATCCTCATTATCCAGGTGGACGCCTGACTTCTTCAATTTCTTCATCCTCATTCTCCAGGTGGACGCCTGACTTCTTCAATTTTCATCCTCATTCTCCAGGTGGACGCCTGACTTCTTCAATTTCTTCATCCTCATTCTCCAGGTGGACGCCTGACTTCTTCAATTTTCATCCTCATTCTCCAGGTGGACGCCTGACTTCTTCAATTCTCATCCTCATTCTCCAGGTGGACGCCTGACTTCTTCAATTCTCATCCTCATTCTCCAGGTGGACGCCTGACTTCTTCAATTCTCATCCTCATTCTCCAGGTGGACGCCTGACTTCTTCAATTCTTAATCCTCATTCTCCAGGTGGACGCCTGACTTCTTTAATTCTCATCCTCATTCTCCAGGTGGACGCCTGACTTCTTCAATTCTCATCCTCATTCTCCAGGTGGACGCCTGACTTCTTCAATTCTCATCCTCATTCTCCAGTTGGACGTCTGACTTCTTCAATTCTTCATCCTCATTCTCCAGGTGGACGCCTGACTTCTTTAATTCTCATCCTCATTCTCTAGGTGGACGCCTGACTTCTTCAATTTCTTCATCCTTATTCTCCAGGTGGACGCCTGACTTCTTCAATTCTCATCCTCATTCTCCAGGTGGACGCCTGACTTCTTCAATTCTCATCCTCATTCTCCAGGTGGACGCCTGACTTCTTCTTCTCTCATCCTCATTCTCCAGGTGGACGCCTGACTTCTTCTTTCCTCATCCTCATTCTCCAGGTGGACGCCTGACTTCTTTTTTTCTTTGTCCTCATTCTCCAGGTTGACGCCTGACTTCTTCAATTCTCATCCTCATTCTCCAGGTGGACGCCTGACTTCTTCAATTCTTCATCCTCATTCTCCAGGTGGACGCCTGACTTCTTTAATTCTCATCCTCATTCTCCAGGTGGACGCCTGACTTCTTCAATTTCTTCATCCTCATTCTCCAGGTGGACGCCTGACTTCTTCAATTCTCATCCTCATTCTCCAGGTGGACGCCTGACTTCTTCAATTCTTCATCCTCATTCTCCAGGTGGACGCCTGACTTCTTTAATTCTCATCCTCCTCATTCTCCAGGTGGACGCCTGACTTCTTTAATTCTCATCCTCATTCTCCAGGTGGACGCCTGACTTCTTCTTTTCTCATCCTCATTCTCCAGGTGGACGCCTGACTTCTTCAATTCTCATCCTCATTCTCCAGGTGGACGCCTGACTTCTTAAATTCTCATCCTCATTCAACAGGTGGACGCCTGACTTCTTCTTTTCTTCATCCTCATTCTTCAGGTGGACGCCTGACTTCTTTTTAAATTCTTTATCCTCATTCTCCAGGTGGACGCCTGACTTTTTTTTTCTTATCCTCATTCTCCAGGTGGACGCCTGACTTCTTTAATTCTTCATCCTCATTCTCCAGGTGGACGCCTGACTTCTTTTTAAATTCTTCATCCTCATTCTCCAGGTGGACGCCTGACTTCTTCTTTCTCATCCTCATTCTCCAGGTGGACGCCTGACTTCTTTTTAAATTCTTCATCCTTATTTTCTAGGTGGACGCCTGACTTCTTCAATTCTAATCCTCATTCTCCAGGTGGACGCCTGACTTCTTCAATTCTCATCCTCATTCTCCAGGTGGACGCCTGACTTCTTTAATTCTCATCCTCATTCTCCAGGTGGACGCCTGACTTCTTTAATTCTCATCCTCATTCTCCAGGTGGACGCCTTACTTCTTCAATTCTCATCCTCATTCTCCAGGTGGACGCCTGACTTCTTCAATTCTCATCCTCATTCTCCAGGTGGACGCTTGACTTCTTTTTAAATTCTTGTTCCTCATTCTCCAGGTGGACGCCTGACTTCTTCTTCTCTCATCCTCATTCTCCAGGTGGACGCCTGACTTCTTCTTTCCTCATCCTCTTTCTCCAGGTGGACGCCTGACTTCTTTTTTCTTTGTCCTCATTCTCCAGGTGGACGCCTGACTTCTTCAATTCTCATCCTCATTCTCCAGGTGGACGCCTGACTTCTTCAATTCTTCATCCTCATTCTCCAGGTGGACGCCTGACTTCTTTAATTCTCATCCTCATTCTCCAGGTGGACGCCTGACTTCTTCAATTTCTTCATCCTCATTCTCCAGTTGGACGCCTGACTTCTTCAATTTCTTCATCCTCATTCTCCAGGTGGACGCCTGACTTCTTCAATTCTCATCCTCATTCTCCAGGTGGACGCCTGACTTCTTCAATTCTCATCCTCATTCTCCAGGTGGACGCCTGACTTCTTCAATTCTCATCCTCATTCTCCAGGTGGACGCCTGACTTCTTCAATTCTCATCCTCATTCTCCAGGTGGACGCCTGACTTCTTCAATTCTTCATCCTCATTCTCCAGGTGGACGCCTGACTTCTTCAATTCTTCATCCTCATTCTCCAGGTGGACGCCTGACTTCTTTAATTCTCATCCTCATTCTCCAGGTGGACGCCTGACTTCTTCAATTCTCATCCTCATTCTCCAGGTGGACGCCTGACTTCTTCAATTCTCATCCTCATTCTCCTGGTGGACGCCTGACTTCTTCAATTCTCATCCTCATTCTCCAGGTGGACGCCTGACTTCTTCAATTCTTCATCCTCATTCTCCAGGTGGACGCCTGACTTCTTTAATTCTCATCCTCATTCTCCAGGTGGACGCCTGACTTCTTCAATTTCTTCATCCTCATTCTCCAGGTGGACGCCTGACTTCTTCAATTTTCATCCTCATTCTCCAGGTGGACGCCTGACTTCTTCAATTCTCATCCTCATTCTCCAGGTGGACGCCTGACTTCTTCAATTCTCATCCTCATTCTCTAGGTGGACGCCTGACTTCTTCAATTCTCATCCTCATTCTCCAGGTGGACGCCTGACTTCTTCAATTCTTCATCCTCATTCTCCAGGTGGACGCCTGACTTCTTTAATTCTCATCCTCATTCTACAGGTGGACGCCTGACTTCTTCAATTCTCATCCTCATTCTCCTGGTGGACACCTGACTTCTTCAATTCTCATCCTCATTCTCCAGGTGGACGCCTGACTTCTTCAATTCTTCATCCTCATTCTCCAGGTGGACGCCTGACTTCTTCAATTCTCATCCTCATTCTCCAGGTGGACGCCTGACTTCTTCAATTCTCATCCTCATTCTCCAGGTGGACGCCTGACTTCTTCAATTCTCATCCTCATTCTCCAGGTGGACGCCTGACTTCTTCAATTCTTCATCCTCATTCTCCAGGTGGACGCCTGACTTCTTCTTTTCTCATCCTCATTCTCCAGGTGGACGCCTGACTTCTTTAATTCTCATCCTCATTCTCCAGGTGGACGCCTGACTTCTTCTTTTCTTCATCCTCATTCTCCAGGTGGACGCCTGACTTCTTCTTTTCTCATCCTCATTCTCCAGGTGGACGCCTGACTTCTTCAATTCTTCATCCTCATTCTCCAGGTGGACGCTTAACTTCTTTAATTCTCATACTCATTATCCAGGTGGACGCCTGACTTCTTCAATTCTCATCCTCATTCTCCAGGTGGACGTCTGACTTCTTCAATTCTTCATCCTCATTCTCCAGGTGGACGCCTGACTTCTTCAATTCTCATCCTCATTCTCCAGGTGGACGCCTGACTTCTTCAATTCTCATCCTCATTCTCCAGGTGGACGCCTGACTTCTTCAATTCTCATCCTCATTCTCCAGGTGGACGCCTGATTTCTTCAATTCTCATCCTCATTCTCCAGGTGGACGCCTGACTTCTTCAATTTTTCATCCTCATTCTCCAGGTGGACGCCTGACTTCTTTAATTCTCATCCTCATTCTCCAGGTGGACGCCTGACTTCTTCAATTCTCATCCTCATTCTCCAGGTGGACGCCTGACTTCTTCAATTCTCATCCTCATTCTCCAGGTGGACGCCTGACTTCTTCAATTCTTCATCCTCATTCTCCAGGTGGACGCCTGACTTCTTTAATTCTCATCCTCATTCTCCAGGTGGACGCCTGACTTCTTTAATTCTCATCCTCATTATCCAGGTGGACGCCTGACTTCTTCTTTTCTTCATCCTCATTCTCCAGGTGGACGCCTGACTTCTTCTTTTCTCATCCTCATTATCCAGGTGGATGCCTGACTTCTTTAATTCTTCATCCTCATTCTCCAGGTGGACGCCTGACTTCTTTAATTCTCATCCTCATTCTCCAGGTGGACGCCTGACTTCTTCAATTCTCATCCTCATTCTCCAGGTGGAACGCCTGACTTCTTCAATTCTTCATCCTCATTCTCCAGGTGGACGCCTGACTTCTTTAATTCTCATCCTCATTCTCCAGGTGGACGCCTGACTTCTTCAATTCTCATCCTCATTCTCCAGGTGGACGCCTGACTTCTTCAATTCTTCATCCTCATTCTCCAGGTGGACGCCTGACTTCTTTAATTCTTTTACCAGGTATTTCCTGACACAAATATTGTATTTGCCCCTGTTTTTAAAGAAAACTTCGTTAGTTTAAAGCAGGGTGGTTGACTGGGGTATTCTTGCCGATGGTGATGCTTCTCTTCGTCTCTCTTTATTGCCTTGGAATGGTTGAAAAGACTGTTTTGTCCTTGTAATTGATTCTTGACTATAGGATTCCCCTCTGTATGTTTTCCTTCAAAACCTTTCAACTGTAATCATATGTCCCTTCTGACTTTGTTGATCCACTTTTGATTTCACCTTTCTTACACCCATATCTTTTATCTCCCACCTTTCGTGGCTGTATTTTGTAACCTTGAATCTTGGTAGTATACCTTGACATTCCTTCTTATTTGTTTGGAATAAAACTTATCTCGAAGCTTTTAGAAAAGTAAGATTATTAGTGACGAAATACGCTGATTTCAACAATTATAGAATGAAAATAAAAATCCAAGTTTTGGATGATTGTTGGAGAAAGAATAAAAACTTATCTGATTGGATTACTGGCACCAATGATCAGGGTATGCATTTCGGATTAATCAACCCAGTCTTTTAATCAATCTCCTTTCAATTGTCTCATTTTGGTTTTCCCCAAAATTTCCGTAATCCAACTTCATTTTTCATTTCACAGACCTGTTGGACTTGCAATATCTCAAAGAGTTTTCACCGATAAACCTTCCTCATTTGTTCATTTCTCACTTCCTTTTCGCCTTATGGTGCCTACGAAGGTTTTCACCAATAAGACTCTCTCATTTTACTTTTCTCTCAACTTCCGTCGCCTTATGGTGCCCGTGTGGGTTTTCACCTATAAGACTCTCTCATTTTTACTTTCTTTTCTTGTTTGTACCAGAGTATTATGAACCATCTTCATTTGCTTGTCTCAGCATTTTTCTAAGATTGATCGAAAGGTCTTTTGGTATGGGGTTAGAAATGGAAAAGGTATTAAAAGCTAAACAGTTCTTGGTATGGGTTAAAAATTACAACTCTTGGAATCTTTCTCTTATTTGCAATACAGTTTCTCTGCCCCAGTTGTTTTATTGGGGTTGCTTGACATAACTTTTTGTGCACATTATGTATATTGTGCACCCTATGACCGAGCCGTAAGGCGCCTACGTATCCTTCTTTGAGGAATCAGGTCAAACGTAGTTCACTAAATAATAGTGATTTTTTTTATTGCTTCCAAGAGGGGATAGGAAAGAAACAAGTATGACTCAAAAGGGGGAAAACAAAGGGCATAGTGTTTGGATAGCAGAATAAATGGCCTTTGTCATTCCAATCTTCGAAATAATGCTAAATACAAACATTCAAAAAAATTTATGCATAATATCTCTTTACCGCGTCAGAATTGATCGCCATATCTATGCATTTGCCTTCAATATTTTTTAAACATAGTGCACCATTTGATAATACTCTGGTCACAATGAATGGTCCTTGCCAATTTGGGGCAAATTTTCCTTTTGCCTCGACCTGATGTGGAAGAATACGTTTCAGCACATGCTGACCTACTTCAAACTTCCGGGGACGCACCTTTTTGTTGTATGCTCTTTCTATTCTTCTTTGATATAATTGACCATGACATACTGCGGCCAATCGTTTTTCATCAATCAAGTTTAACTGTTCCAGACGGGTTTTGACCCATTCATCATCATCAATCTTTGCTTCGGCGATGATCCGAAGGGAAGGAATCTCAACTTCTGCAGGAATTACTGCTTCAGTGCCATATACCAACAAATAAGGAGTTGCTCCTACTGAAGTGCGAACAGTAGTGCGGTATCCCAATAATGCAAATGGTAATTTTTCATGCCATTGTTTTGAACCTTCTATCATTTTCCGAAGTATCTTCTTTATGTTTTTGTTGGCTGCTTCTACTGCTCCATTCGCCTTGGGCCGATATGGGGTAGAGTTACGATGTGTAATCTTAAACTGTTGACATACTTCCTTCATTAAGTTGCTGTTAAGATTAGCACCGTTATCTGTGATGATCACCTTCGGGATTCCGAATCGACATATGATATTTGAGTGGACAAAATCGACCACAGCTTTCTTGGTCACTGATTTGAATGTCTTGGCCTCAACCCATTTGGTAAAATAATCAATAGCTACCAGAATGAACCTGTGCCCATTGGATGCTGCCGGCTCAATTGGTCCAATCACATCCATGCCCCAGGCAACGAATGGCCATGGTGCCGACATTGTGTGCAACTCGGATGGTGGAGAATGAATCAAATCTCCGTGTATTTGGCATTGATGACACTTGCGCACAAAACTGATACAATCTCGCTCCATGGTAAGCCAATAGTAACCAGCTCGGAGGATTTTCTTTGCCAACACATATCCACTCATGTGGGGTCCGCAAACTCCTGAATGTACTTCAGACATGACAGCTGTAGCTTGTCTGGCATCTATGCATCTTAATAATCCAAGATCTGGTGTTCTTTTATACAAAACTCCTCCGCTTAAGAAGAATCCATTTGCTAATCGCCTAATGGTCCTCTTTTGATCTCCTGTGGCTTGTGCGGGATATATCCCCATCCTGATATACTCCTTGATGTCGTGGAACCATGGTTCACCATCAAATTCTTCTTCAACCATATTGCAATAAGCGTGCTGATCGTGGACTTGAATATGTATTGGATCTACATAAGCTTTGTCCGGATGGTGCAACATTGATGCTAGGGTAGCCAATGCATCGGCAACCTCATTATGGATTCTTGGAATATGTTGGAATTCCACTGATTGAAACCGCTGACAAAGATCATGTAGACATTGTCGGTATGGGATGAGCTTCAAGTCTCGGGTTTCCCATTCTCCTTGAATTTGATGTACCAAAAGATCCGAATCTCCCATGACTAAGATTTCTCGGATACCCATGTCTGCAGCTAGCCTTAACCCCAAAATGCAAGCTTCATATTCAGCCATATTATTGGTGCAATAAAATCGTAATTGAGCCGTAACAGGATAGTGATGCCCTGTTTCAGAAATGATTACAGCTCCTATCCCAACTCCTTTCATGTTAGCGGCTCCATCAAAGAAAAGTTTCCAGCCATACTTTTCAATTTGCTCCACCTCGTCGATATGCATTGTTTCTTCATCAGGAAAATAAGTTTTCAACGGCTCATATTCCTCATCGACCGGGTTTTCGGCTAAATGATCGGCCAGTGCTTGAGCCTTCATTGCAGTTCGAGTCACATAGATGATGTCGAATTCTGTGAGCAATATCTGCCACTTTGCAAGTCTTCCCGTTGGCATAGGCTTTTGAAAAATGTATTTCAATGGATCCAACCGAGAAATGAGGTAAGTAGTGTAGGATGACAAATAGTGTTTCAATTTTTGAGCTACCCATGTTAGGGCGCAACATGTCTTTTCCAGATGAGTATACTTAACCTCATAAGCTGTGAACTTCTTGCTAAGGTAGTAGATGGCCTGTTCTTTTCTGCCAGTGAGGTCATGCTGCCCCAATACACAACCAAATGAATTTTCCAAAACCGTCAAGTAAAGAATCAAAGGTCTTCCTGGCTCTGGCGGGACCAACACGGGTGGGTTTGACAAGTACCCTTTTATTTTATCGAACGCTTCTTGACACTCATCGGTCCATTTGACCGCAGCATCCTTTTTCAACAATTTGAAAATTGGCTCACAAGTTGTTGTGAGCTGAGCAATAAACCTGCTGATATAATTTAACCTTCCCAACAAACTCATTACTTCAGTTTTGTTCCTGGGAGGTGGCAATTCTTGGATGGCTTTGATTTTTGATGGGTCTAGCTCGATGCCTCGTCGACTGACTATGAATCCCAGCAACTTTCCAGATGGAACTCCAAATGCGCACTTGGCAGGGTTAAGCTTGAGGTTGTACCTGCGAAGTCTTAAGAAGAACTTCCTCAAATCCCCAACGTGGTTGGCCTGATGCTTTGATTTTATGATCACATCGTCCACGTATACCTCAATCTCCTTGTGTATCATATCATGAAACACTGTGGTCATTGCTCTCATATAGGTTGCTCCGGCGTTCTTTAAACCGAATGGCATTACCCGGTAGCAATAAGTTCCCCATGGTGTGATGAATGCCGTCTTTTCTGCATCTTCTTCATCCATTAGAATTTGATGATACCCGGCATAACAATCCACGAAAGACCCTATATCATGCTTGGCACAATTGTCGATCAAAATATGGATATTAGGTAATGGGAAATTATCCTTTGGACTTGCTTTGTTGAGATTGCGATAGTCGACGCATACTCTAATTTTGCCGTCTTTCTTTGGTACAGGAACGATATTAGCCAACCAAACAGGATATCGAGTGACTCGAATGACCTTTGCTTCCAATTGTTTGGTGATTTCTTCCTTAATTCTCACACTCATGTCAGGCTTGAATTTTCTCAGCCTCTGCTTGACAGGAGGCACCGTTGGATCGGTGGGCAATTTGTGAACCACTAAATCAGTGCTCAGGCCCGGCATGTCGTCATACGACCATGCAAAAACATCTTTGAATTCTATGAGTGCTTTAATTAACTCCTCTCGGATCTTTGGTTCCAGATGGACACTTATTTTAGTTTCTCGGATATTACTCGTGTCCCCTATATTGATGTCCTCGGTATCACTCAAGTTAGGTTTGATTTTTTCCTCAAAGTGAATTAACTCTTTACTAATCTCTTCAAAAACCTCATCTTCATCATATTCTGATTCATAATCACAATATATTTCTTGAATTAATATTTCGGAACCAGATTGATTTTTAAGACTGGGCCGAGGATTCCTCATGCATGCCATATCACTAGAGCCAGCGTAAAAGGAACTGTACAGGAAAGAAAAAAAAGAAAAGAAAACTATCAGGAATGATAAAAAAGGAAACTGCTTTTTATTGGATGATGAAAGATAACAAGGTTTTGCACACTTCAAACAAACTGTAAGATAAGCTTTGGGATTACAACCCTGAAGTAACCCAAACAAACTGAAAGAAAATCAAAATAAACTACCAAGACTCCTTTCGAATTGGGAGAGGAGTGGCTTTCCAATTATTGAGCTTTGTTTCTGGCCCAACGAATTGAACTTCTGCGTTGCTACACCCTTCTCCGCTTTCCAACATATTCACATCACTAAACAATTTCTCGAACCTTTCAATTAATTCCTTCTCAGGATTGACCCGGGATTTAGGAATTGTTGTTATCGGGCGATTTTTAGCACCGGTCTTGACAAAAGACTTTGACAGATGTGGGACTGGTTTTGGAAGAACCCATGCTTGGTGTTTCAGCTTCCTAGCCCTTATCACGTCATTGGCAGTGGGTATGAACCCCAAACCGAATGTTCCCCAGTTCTCGGGGAGAGATACTGGTTGTATAATTCCTTGCAAAGATAAACCCAGACCTTTGCCGGGTATAAAGCCATTCTTTAACATTTCATAAGCTACCATGACTGATGCAGAGGATATCTTTGGATTTGGAAGGTATTTCCCCTCTGGAATTTTCTCTATCGACACTGTGTCGGTCACTTGGTATACCCATGGTCCCTGGTCATTTTCTGTTCCCTCGACCGGTACAATGGTACTGCTGTGAGCATTTAAACTTTCTTCTCCATACACGACTATTTCTTGATGATCCCATTCAAACTTGACAGCCTGATGTAGTGTTGACGGGACTGCTTTAGCAGCATGGATCCATGGTCGACCCAATAACAAGTTGTAAGAAACAGTTATGTCCAACACTTGGAATTCCATTGTGAATTCAACTGGCCCTATTGTCAGTTCCAACACTATGTCGCCAAATGAATCTCTGCTTCCACCGTCAAACCCCCGTACGCAGATACTATTCTTCTGGATCCTCTCCTCTTTAATTTTTAATTTGTTTAAAGTGGAGAGAGGGCATATGTTTGCACTTGACCCATTGTCAACCAATACCCGGGTTACTACGGAGTTTTCACATTTCACGGTGAGGTAAAGAGCTCTGTTGTGCTCGGTACCTTCCACAGGTAATTCATCATCAGCAAATGTAATTCTGTTTGTCTCAAAGATTCTGTTGGCTATTTTTCCCAAATGATTTACAGAGATCTTTTCAGGAACATGAGCCTCATTCAGGATTTTCATCAAAGCCAGACGGTGCTCCTCTGAATGGATCAGTAATGACAATAATGAAATTTGAGCGGGGGTCTTCTTTAATTGATCCACAACAGAATAATCATGGAGTTTCATTTTTCTTAAAAAATCTTCCGCCTCTTCTTCCGTCACAGCTCTCTTTGTTGGCGTTGGATTATTTTTAGTTTTTCTTAACTCTTCGGGAGTAAAACATCTTCCCGAACGAGTCAAGCCTTGCACCTCACACACTTCTTCCTTGATTTCTTTTCCCTTGTACATTACAGTCAACCGTTCATAGTTCCATGGGATGGCTTTGTTGTTGATGATCGGCAGCTGGATTACAGGTGCAATAATAACCTGATCTGTACGGGCTCCTTCCACGAATACAATGGGTTTGTTAGCAACCCCTGGTATTATCACTTTCGGCCTTTCTTGTTTTGCGGCAACTTTGCTCGATGATCCCTCATCGACTATCATAGATGGTTCATCACCATTTTTGTTCTGCTTAGACACCGGCTTCTCCTCCATTAACTGCTTATCTGGCTTGGTTTCATGAGACTTGATCATCATGACAGTTTGTGACGGCTTCTTTGTCTCCCCATCAGTTTGTATGATTTCTATCATATTAGCCTCTTGATGGGCTGGCATTGGATTTCTATTGATATTTGGGGCTTCGGGGGTTTGAACCTCGATTTTATTAGTATCAATCAGTTCTTGTATTGCATTTTTCAAATGCCAGCATTTCTCCGTGTCATGGCCTGGTGCACCGGAGCAATATTCACAGCTAATGGTGTAATCCAGATTCTTTGGAGGAGGATTGGGTAGCTTGGATTGTATTGGTCTCAGCATGTCTAGCTGTCTCAGCCTGTGGAACAGACTAGTGTAAGACTCTCCCAATGGAGTGTAAGTTTTCTTTTTCTGTTCCCTTTCTCCCCTGAATGCTGGCCTAGGCCTGAAACCTGGTCCGGGATAGGCTCGTGGGTAAGTATTTGGTGTGACAGGAGCACGCCAATTGGTGTGAACAGGTGGCTGATTGTATGCTTGAGCATGGTTAATGGAAAAATGAGGCTCTGAAGGGTGATAGTAGTGTTGGGATGAATCATGGTGGTAAGCTGATTGGCGAGGTCGTTGTTGATTATAGTAAAGCGGTGAACCTCTGGGTCCCGGCCAAATTCCTGAATCAACTACTGCTGCTTCCTCCCTCTTCTTTCTTCCGATTCCTCCTACCCCGCCTTGAATAGCTTGAGTAGTTGCCTTAATTGCTGAATAGCTCATGATTTTATTTGTCTTGAGGCCTTCTTCCACCATACCTCCCATCTTCACTACTTCGTTGAATGATTTCCCAACCGCTGAAACCAAATGGGCATAGTAAGTCGGTTCCAAGGCTTGGAGGAAGTAGTCTACCATTTCGCTCTCCTTCATAGGAGGATCCACTCTTGCTGCCTGTTCTCTCCACCGAAAACCATACTCTCTGAAACTTTCATTATGTTTCTTCTCAAATTTTGTCAAAGATAATCGATCTGGGATGATTTCCAGATTGTATTGGAAATGGTATGCGAATGCCTGTGCCAGGTCATCCCAGGTGTACCATCTCCCATGGTCCTGGCGTGTATACCACTCCAAAGCTGATCCGCTTAGACTTTGACTGAAGTAAGCCATCAATAATTCATCCTTTCCCCCAGCTCCTCGCATCTTGCTACAGAAACCCCTTAAGTGGGCTACTGGGTCGCCGTGCCCGCTGTATAGGTCAAATTTGGGCATCTTGAAGCCAAATGGCAATTGTACATTAGGGAATAAGCATAAATCTTTGTAGGCTACACTGACTTGCCCACCTAATCCTCGCATGTCTCGGAACGACTGTTCTAGACTTTTGACCTTCCTGAACATCTCTTCTTGTTCAGCATTTTTGGCTGGCTTGTTAATTTCGGTTGGGAGATCAAACTGAGGAGCAGGTGAATTGATTTCGGAGGCTTTGAAGGTGGGCTCCGGGGGTAATATTGGTTGTCCTGGGCCTGGAATGTAGGCTCACTAGGAGATTTGTGGAATGTAGCAGGGGAGGTGCTACGAAAACAGGAGTCATAGGTGGAGGAAAATATGGAACAGGTTTTGGAGGTGGAGACTGCGGTGTCTGGGAGGTGGTGCCTCGGTAGTGCTGGTAAATGGGGAAGTTTGGGGATAATTCAATGGTGATATTATCCTGAGCTTGGGTCATTGATGGAGCAGGGTTATTTGGGTAAGATGGGGGTAGCTGTCCTGTAGACCATGCTTGGTACATCTCAGCCATTTGCTGCTTGAGCTTAAACATCTCTTCTTTCATTTTCCCGACATCCATCTCCTCTAGCTCCATACCTGTGTCAACATCTGGGATAGACATACTTTCGGGTATTGGTCCTTTTGATCTTGTGTGATAGTGATAATATGCCAGTATACTCTTTAGAGAAACTAATTGCTTGAATTCTGAAAATGAACAAACTTGTTAGTTTTGAGAGTTTAACACATATATAATCACACGTTGAGATGCAATGCTCCTAGACAAATAATCCCTTTCTATTATGCATTTGCTCGGCTGCTTGTGTCGTCCCAGCTTTCTTGAAATTTTTATTGTTATTCACTTTTATTTATTATATATATCTTTTATCGTGGTGGTCGAATCTTAGAGATTGCCTACGTATCATGCCTCACATGAATCAGACCTTGCGTAGTTCGGACCAAAGGCAATCACTTTTATTCATTACACAAAGATGGAATTACATTTGAAAACTTTAAGAAAATGGCTTGAAAACACACACACTTAAATCAAAATAAAAGATACAATTCTTAACATCTCACAACGTGCCCCACTTTCCACTTTTGTTGTCAAATATTGGATTATCTGCTCAATGTGGGGCTTGACCTGGATGGCCTCCCAGCGTACGATACATCCTTTCCAACTCCATTGCTAGATGACGAGCAAAAGTGGGCGCATGCTCTGTAAACCTTTCATAATCCATTCCTTGGCAGTTTACATAACTTTGAGATGTGAAGACTGCCAGGTCGTGGATTTGTGCCCTGAAACCTTGGAGACGTTGGTCTTGGTCTTGCAATTGCTGCTGACGAGTGGTGGCTATATCTCTGACACGGTTCTCACGATCTAGAGCTGATTCTAACAAAGCTCGGAGTCTGGCCTGCTCTAATCTTGCTTGCGCTCTTTCCCTGTCGAGGTCTGCTTGTTGGTGTTCTCTGTTGCATCTTCTTGCCTCTTCTAGTTGTGCACGAAGCTGGTCTTCTGATCGCATCCAATAGTCCTTTTCCTTCTTGAATTGTGCCTTGTCTTTTTCGGATTGCCTATCCTGGCGTTCCTTGTTAGATCTGGCTTCTTCGTTTAATTGTTGGATCCTTTCTTTTGCCTTGCTCAATGCCCTTTCGTTTTCCGCAAGAATGGAATCATAATCTTGCATTCTTTCAAAGAGATTGGCGATGGTTTTTTGATCCTTCCAGCTCCTCTTTGGCATTTCAGAAACTCTTTTCATTTTTTGGAATCGAGCATGAAGATTTTCATTCTCACAAGCTAGACTCTTCTTCTCGCCTTCAGCTTCTTGTGCTTGCAAATCTTTCTCCAAACTGAGGCTTCTTAGATTTTCTTTTAGGGCATGGATAGTTGCTTTGTACCCTTTTTCCTTTTCTCCCCAGATCAACCGTTCTTGGATTTTATCACTGAAGTTTTGAACATGGGGTCTTTTTGTTGGCCCTCTTAGCTCAGGCTCTGATACATCATCCACGCGAGATCGTTTTTCAAACCACCTTGCATATCCAGGATTTATCTCACCCCTTGTAGTGTCTGGGACTTGAGTATCACTTTTCAAGTATCGACATCCATTCCACATCTGCTGAAGTAGAGCTTCGGGAATAGTGGCTTCTGGGTGTAATTCGATTACTTGCATACTCAAATCTTCATCATCAGGAACTATTTGATATCTCCCTAGTTGCCTTAAGACTCTTAGTGGTGCATACGGCTGAATGCTTCTTAATCCCAATAGTAGTAGATAACTATTTGAGGTTGACATATGTATTACTTCCCTCATCGGGAGCCATCCCAGGGTCCATTCAATTTGATTTGCCGTTAAAGCCTTTAGATGAGATACCCATGCTTCTATCCCTTCTGGAACCTGATAATTTTTTGTTCTTTCCTCATAGCTTTCGATGCAATTATCATTGTTTGACCCATACTGTATGATCTTGGGTTGTTGTTGGAGATGTTCAATCACCCACATTTGCAACAAAATTTTGCATCCTTCGAAGACTTTTGCTCCTAATTTGCATAAAGTCAAATCCCGATAAATATCTGATAGAATGATGGGGACAAGGGTGTGATTTTCTTTGGTGGTGAGGATTTGCACAACTTTCGCGGTGCGAATATCAATTGTTCGCTCTTTGTTTGGGAAGACCATGACTCCTAGAAAAGCCACCATGAAGGCAAAGCGACGGTGAATCTGCCAAGTGTCTTTGTTTTGCTTGTTAGTAAGGCCTTTCTCATGAATTTCGAACCCATCTGACTTTCCGAACCTTGAATACAAAAAGTTGAAGGAACAACATCCATTGATGACATTGTTTTTCCTGATTTGACTGCTGATGTTCAGAAGACCGAAGAATCGATGTACCGAAGGAGCCTTTGTGAATATCAAGCTTTGATTTCTTAGACTTCCGTCAAAACCAGCATAGCCAGCTATCTCCTCTAATGTAGGAGTAAGCTCGAAGTCAGAGAAACGAAAAACATTGTGAACAGGGTCCCAGAAAGTTACTAACGCCGCAATCAGATCATCATGGGGTTTAACTTTCATAATGTCCGTGAGATTTCCCAAATGCTTGACGACCCATTTTTGGCTGTCTTCGCCTAAATCATACCACCACATTTGAAGCTGACATAGAAATTCTTCCGTACTTGTGGACGAGGGGCTTTGTGTGGTGCTCATTTTGTATCTGAAATTTAATTTTAATAAAGTCAAAATTCATTTTGAAAATTTATACTAAAAAAATCATTTTCGAAATTTTTTTTATTTATTAAATACCTTTATTTCAAAATTTTAAAACTATTTTTCTTTTTTTTTAAAAAAAAAAACAACCTATTTTATTCTTCAGTTCTCACCATGATTTCATTTAAGCTGGTCAACAAGCATGTTCGAGGCAAATGAATGCACAAGTAGCAAGTAGGATGCATCAGGATGGTCTTTTTGTTTCGGGTTCACCTGTCCTAGACAGACCCAACCCCTGTGTTGAGTCTCCAAGGCCAAATGTATATGATGCAAATATTCGTTCCTACTAGGGATCCGGTACATGGCTGAGTTATTCTAAGTGTAAAACCTTAGGTTGATTGTTCTAAACCTGGCTTACCCAAACGGACAGTTTGAGCCGAAGCGGGGGCAACGTACCGGGAGCACGAAAGTCTGCCCGGCCTAGTTACTTGTCCCAACTCCGTCTTATTTGGTATGACTTTAACAGAAAGGTGGGTCACGCGCACGTGTACACCATAAATTCAGAAGACTCAGAAAGAAGGGGGTTTCGTAGCAGTTGTATATATTCACAATTCAAATAATATTAAAGCGGTAAAAAAAAACATTTAGCATATTAGCATATAAACAGTTGAAAATTATATAGTAAGTAAAGCCAATAAAAACAGATATTTTAAGCTCGAATTCTTTAAACCCTGAACCAATGGTTCTGGGTTACAACTTACAATAGGAATCCCCAGCAGAGTCGCCAGAGCTGTCGCACCTCCTTTTTACCGCGCCCGCGGGGCGCGTGGGGGAGTTTTCTCCAATTGAAGGACAGTCGAAACGGGATTTATTTAATTATTTCAGAGTCGCCACCTGGGAATTTTAAGGCGTCCCAAGTCACCAATTTTAATCCCTGAATCGAGGAGAATATGACTCTGTTTATTATTCTGCGAACCAGAAATCCTGAGTAAGGAATTCTGTTAATCCGGAAGAAGGTGTTAGGCATTTCCGAATTCCGTGGTTCTAGCACGGTCGCTTAACTGTTTTTATTATTGGCTTAATTATCTTGATTTTTATTAAATATATTTTTATTACGTAATTTTACTACCGCTTATACTTATTGTGATTAAGGACCCTTCTTTGAATCGAATTACGCGTACGTATATTCGTGTTATAAATTTAAAAATGCGGAATTGTGTCACGCGTACGTGTACACGATAACTTTTGATAATGTATTTATTAAACAATCATTTTTTCGAAATTTGTGTCGAATCAAGAAAAATTTGTTTTTCTTAAATAGTGAACCGCACATCTTGGGTTTTTTATGAAATTGATTTAACGCCTTTGAAAAAATCCTTTTATTAAATATTCGCTCGAAATTGCGCGTACGCATAATCCGAATTTGTTTTTTAAAAATATAATCAGGGTACGCGAACGCATCCCTAATTGCGCAAAATATTTGTAATGGTTTAGGGATTTTCCACAAATTGTTTATTATATTCATATATTTATTTAAAGGTTGCCCGTCGATTATAATTTCCGAATATAAATTATATTCATTCCAACTATTCAAATTCAAAGAACAGAATAAAAATATGATTAATACTATTTTTTAAACAAATATGACATATATATATATATATATGCCAAAGAATAAATTGCATATGAAACTGAAAATGAATGATTCATAAAGGAAGGAAATATTTTCCAAGAATTTTCATTATTTACTTAATGCAAATTCTATTTCTAATTACCATTGATATAAAGTGTGGCAATTTATGCTTGTACATCTCTTTTCATTCTCATATACTTGCTTTTAATCTAATAGGCCTAATTATTTGGTTAATTTATTTTATGAAGGTAGATAGGCATTCGAGTTTATAGGAAAGGAATTATTATACAAGCTAATTCAATAAAATTACCTTACATGCAACCTAGTTGTATGTCGTAAACATTCATAACGTTTTAACATCGTAACAAGCTATATCATATCACCTTTCACCAACGTTTATACATCTATTATCTTATAAAATATACCATCAGTACCATCTTCACCTTATTTAACAACAAGAGTTAGTAATGTAGTTTTCTTGATATTTCTACATTACTCTTTACTTAGCTAACAGCACCATAAAATTTAAATAATGGCCCACTTTATGTCATGTTTCCTATCTTGACAATCTTAATTATACCTTCTATTAATGAAAATTTCAAAATTAACCCTATTACAACACTTGTACAAATTTCAAGAAATGACATTTAACTTACAGTCTTCCTATCAACATATACCACTTATTTGATCCAGAAACAAAACTGAATTTTTAATTAAAGAGCTCAAATGAATAAAGATATTATTACAATTCAAGCTTCATTTATCTGTCATACTGAATCTCTTTCCAACATAGAATTTAAAAGGATATGTACCTGGAAATGAAGGTAGAAGAAGTAAGTTTCAGCAGTTACAGCAGTAACAAAAACAGGCAGAAAATGCCAAATAACGCAGCTGATTTTGAGCACAATCAACGAGTCCCGTGAAACCAGACCAATAGTAACGGAGATAAAAAAATTCAGATTTAAACCACACAGTATTAATAAATAAACACGGACAGATTCCAGAAAAAATATGTTTCGGGTTTTTCTTTCCTTTTTCTACATCCGTTTCAGATTCACTGTGTGCGTGTGTGCGAATACTCTTTTTTTTTTTTTCTGTTTCTTCTTCCTCTTCAGATTCCGAGAGGAATCTGATTTTTCTGCTGATTTACTCTTTTATCTCACTCTAGGTGTATTTTTCTTAAACTCTCTTTCAAAATCTGTTCTCCAGTCTGTAAGCTCTCTCTCTCTGTCTAACTGACTCCTTTCAGTCTGTCCAGCTCCTGTATTTATACAGGGCTGGTCCTATACTTTTTAAGTGCTTCTTGGACCCTTTTTTTTTAAATCAGAAAGTTTCCATTAAAACTGCTTTTGAATAATTTAAAACTAAGTGCTCTTATCAGCAGCCCCATTATCCCTTGTTTCCCATTAGTATCTTAAATTATAGCCAACCAACATTCCATTGAAAGCACACTATCACATTACCCTACTGTTTCATTTCAAAATAAACCTGAAATCCTTCTGTAATTACAGCCTTTAAACTAAAATCAGAATATGTTGCAAAACAGATTTTAAAGTCTGCTTTAACAGTTATAACCAGTCCTAGGATTAAATTCCTCGTACAATTGTATTTAACTAACACTTGTAAACTTGAATTCAAACTTAACATCACAATCAATTATACTGAATTTAACATAGCAATAAAACTGAATTTCAACATTGGACTAAAGTTAAACAAACACAGGGGCATTGTTAGTATACTGACAATGCCCTGTTCAGAAAATGATATATACAGCACACATTTGAATTCACTGATTCGCAAACAAACATGATTTAATTGACGAGTATTAATCAGTTGATTACTTATAACATTTGTCCATAATTAGTCTAAAACAATAAAAACAGACTGTTTCAATTAGCATTATCATAAATGAGAATTCATAATATAACTAATCGACGAACTTAATCGAGTCGATTACTTACATTGTGAATAATCACAACCAACAGAAATAGTTTCATATTTTGATCATATAGACGGGCATGAGACAAAGATGACAGAATTTAATCAAAACAAAAATATGAAAAATCAACGAGTTATTAAAACAAACAAAAATACATACAGAATATACAAACAGAAATAGAAAAGTACCTCTGAATTTTAATCAGACTCGAACTCAACTCGGCTTTCGGATTTTGTTTGAAATCAAACAGACCTTAGTCGAAGTATTTTCCACTGAAAATACTTCGACTAAGGTCGATTAAACCTCAATCTTTATTCAATCTGAACAGAATCCAAAAGTTTGGTATTTTTAGGGTTCTTGAAAGTTCGATTTGGGACTTAACCATTTTTGGTCAGATTCGAGGAGAACCAAATATGATACAAGGGTGAGGGTAGCCTAGGGGTCATTTGGTGTCAGCTTAAAACGAATCTGAGTTTGTTCTTGTTTGGTCCGAATCTTCAAAAGAAGATTCGAGAAGCTCGGAACTGATTCGAGCCAAACAAACTTCAGATCCATAACAAGGCATGCTAGGGGGTACTATGGTGTTATTTTGGAAGCCATTGGAAAGGTTGGAGTTTTCAGACCCACCTTCGATTTAATATTCGAAGAGTTGGGGTCTGATTCAAAGGAAACTAAGGTTGGATCTGTGTAGAGGATGTTCAGGGGATTCTAGGGTGTTATTTTGGTGACCGGCGGCGTTGATGCCGCCGGGTTTCAGGCGGTGGGATCCTAGGGCGGCTAGGGTTAGGGGGGGTCTGAGGAAGGTGATGATGAACAGTAGAGAGGGGGGTTTAGTTACTGGGGGCGGGGTAGGGGTTTGGTCTTTATATAGGGGTGGGGTGGATTGATCTCATCCGTTGGATCAATTAAGATGCACGGTTGAGATCAATCCACTTAACCAAACGTCGTCGTTTGGTCTAAGTTCAGGGTCGGCCTGGATTGGGTCAAAGGGTCGGGTTACGGGTTACGGGTAAGGGTAGTGTATCTCAGCCGTTAAATTGATCTAATCTAACGGCCCTTGATGAATGATCACCAAACGACGTCGTTTGGCGTAGCTGAATTGGACCGGACATGGTCATCTGGATTGGGCTGTGGGGGGGAATTAATTCATTTGGGCCTGGATTTTAATCCAGGTCCGATTTTGTATACATATACATTTTTTTTCATTTTTTCTAATTTAAATTTCTAATTTTAATTATAAAACAATTTTAACTTCAAAAATATATTAATTACTCTATAACAATTATTTAACACATAGACAAGACATCAATCACACAGTGGAATATTTAAAATAGAACTATTGCATATTTTTTGTGATTTTATTTAAATTATCTTTTAAATGCATAATTAAATCCTATATGCATGCAATATGTATTTTATTTTATTTTTTCATTTTATTATGACAAAGTAAACACTTACGGACATAACACAAGTATTTAACACCACGCAAATTCAAAAATTACACAGTAAAAGAAATTTATTTTATTTTTTTGATTTATTTTGGAGTAGTTTTCGTAAGGCAAAAATCACGTGCTCACAATGACAAGTTAGCATCTTCTTTAGGTGATAGAATGGATTCCAGTTCCATCTCCTGCTAAGGCAATAGCAATGACCACGCCGATGCCCAGGTGGCTGCTGGTACTGCTTTCTGAAGATTCCTCAACGGATTAATCATTCGGTTTTTCATTTCTTCAGTAGCAAGATCTTTTCCAGCACATAGAACCTAGAAAAAAGCAAAGCTTATTTGACATAAGATCTTTGCAAATTATTCAACAAATTGACACTATTTTACCTATCTACTTCTATGATTAATGTTTGTGCTATTTCGTATCAGAAATTCGTTTTGTATGTGCTGTAAGTGGTATAGATCTGATAGACAAATTACTAACATACAACGGAAATTACTAAATAAGATTTTGTATTACTTCTCTTAATTTACTGGATAAAAATAAGAATAAGAGTTGAGAATATTTATATCAGGAACAAATGAACAACTCAATCTGGCATCTATAGGTTCTGATATCGAAATAACCTCTGCAAAACTGACAAAATTTTTGGAAAGTGCTCATATTTGGGACCCAAAAGTTCTCTGTCTGACCTGCAAAGCGAGAAAAGTTGCTAAAATGTTAAAGGCTAGAAAAAAATTGATTTAAGAGACAACATATTAGGGTTTACAAACTTCAGCTAGTGTTCAATTTGTTTGAATGGAAAAATAGACAAATCATAGTAACAACCAACAATAAGATGATCAAGTCAACCCGACAAATGCTACAAAGATTATAGTTTAATAATTCATCTAACATTAGAAAGAACATGATAATCTTTTAATTTAGTAGAAAAGCCTTCTGTCAAGATTCAAGATTGCAACTGCTAACCAACTTCTGTTAAACTAAATGTAACAGATATTTTCTAGTTGCACCATAACTTTGAAAATAGACACAATACTATAATATTACTTCAAGCATTTTGTTTGGCTAATGGTCGCGTAATTTTCCTAATATATAACTGAAATTAGGAAATTTATGTGGAACATATGCATCATGCATGTTATTATAAGAACACTCATACTTTTATCTATTGAAAATATTTTAAATCATATGTTGCTATTTTGTGGTTCTTTTTTTCTTCTTCTAGTTTTACAATTGATGCACCAAAATGCTGGGAGTAATGTGAAACAATTGCTGAAAGCTAGTTGGCCAACAAATGTGTTGACAAAAACCCAAAACAATTGAATATTTGAAATTAGTAAAGATAGGTTGTCATTAATAATCTTGTAAGTTGCCTTGGCAATCAGTCGCCTTAACAAAAAGAAGACCTGAAAAGTAAAGTAAAAAGCATATGATGACAAAACGGAAAAGGGTCAAATATATCCCTGTACTATTAAAAAAGGTTTAAAGATAAGCTCGGTTATACTATTTGGTCATCTTAGCCCCTACTGTTATACTATCATTCAAATATACCCCTCAATTGGACGGACTGCCACATGGCACCTGAGAATTAAAGAGACCCACCCCAAATTAAGTTACCCGGTTCAATACTAATTCGACCCTAATTAGACCCGTACCCATCCACTTAAAAAACACCCCTATCCAATTGAACCCCTCATTTCACTTTAATGATTTTCCTTAGCAGCCAAACCAACAACCCTTGTTTGCGAAATACTTTGAATAGGTCACAATGTCCATGTAAAAATAGGCATTAATCTTCATATGTTTCCGATCCACAACTTAAGCCATAAACTTGCGTCTATGTGTTTTTGGCACATTTCGTTTTCCTCTCTTTGAGTAATATATAGAGGCAGTGATAATTTTCAATTTCTATGCTGACAAAGTTAAGAATGAGACAATCCACAAGTAATTTTGCAGGCATGACGTGGTTGCCTTCTACTTCTCCGATAAAATGCAAACTTGAGCCTTAAAATTTTGGTAATCGAATCCGAGTCTTCTTGTTCTTGGAAATCTATTTATGTTTGGTTCAAATTTTTGCCCAAGCTTCATGCCAAAAACATGAGATGTCAGAGAAGATGGGTGCATTTTCTTCTTCAGTAAGGCCATGATTTCAAAAACCAAAATACTTTGCTCTCTCATTGGATGTGGTTAATAGATATATGGATAGAAAATTTTCTAATTCCATGAAAACCCAAAATCAATCTATGGACTATACACAATCGTTTATGTTATAACAGGTAAGGAGTAAGAAAAAAACATAGAAGAAATTAAAGGTAAAGGAAATGAAAAAGAAAAGAGAAAAAGTAGAGAAGATATTCATGGAAGTTAGATTCCACTCATTAGGGTTTTTTAAAAAGAACCGACTTGGGTCGGGTTATGGGTGGAGGAGAAGTGGATTGGGTAAAAAAAGAGATGGGTCTCTTTAATCCTGAGGCGCCACGTGGCAGTCCGTCCAATTGAGGGGTATATTTGAATGATAGTATAATGATAGGGTCTAAGATGACCAAATAGTATAACGGAGGGTATTTTTAAACCTTTTTTGATAGTACATGGATATATTTGACCCCTCTCCTATGATAAAAACTAGAACATACTAGTCCAGTACTGTACCTTTCGACCATTGAACAGAGCTGGTCGTGAACAACCATGTTACCTCTTACAGGCAGACAATTCAACCAAGCCGGAATAATCTACCAAAAAAATTTGGAATGAGAAATCTTGGAAGAACAAAAGCGGCATGTTTTGCCAAAATCCTGATATGGTGAACATGTGCACAAAAGGTGTAAACAAAAGTAATATTCAGTTGTACCAAACACCAAGCACCATGTTAGCAATCCAGTTTCTTCAAAACAATGAAAAGTACTGACAATTCATGTTATACATAAAAGTGCCATATGTTTCCTTTTAATACATAAAAGTGTCTAAACTCTCCATTTCGTAAGCTGAGTAAATACCCTCAGCTACAGGATAATTAAACTAAGTTGGAATGAAAACCAGTCACTAGAAGATTAAATAAGAATTATAGAAGATTCTTGTAAATCAATATATATTCCTAGTTTATTGCAGTCATTTATCAGGCTGGTATACTGTCTTTCCGATTTTAAAATTTGTAAGACAAAAAGTTGGTCATCACAAGTACAAAACTGTTGATACATGAAATGAAGTTAGTAGTAAAGTACAACAACAATATATATATGAGCTGAACAATAAAATATTAGGGATTCCCAGAAAAGCGCACCTGCCTGGAGTCGATACTTTCCCGATGAAACTGACATATCTGACCAAGTGCAAAAATAGCATCATGATATGCCTGTTCATTCTCCGGTGCTAGCACATGTAGATGTGTTAACACAACATTGATCCTTGAAAGAGCCTCTGAATCAAGTCATGAGATTTAGTAAATACAAAAATATCTCACTCTTCATCCACTTCCACATGATGAGAAGAATCTCAATATATGCCATTTTCATGTTGAAAATTCATAAGCAAAAATCTTTAGAAATACTTTTGAATGTTTATTTCATTCTTATGTCATGCTTTGCATTTAAGGATACTAGTATGAGTATGTATAGAATGTTCCAGAAAAGATTTAGACTTGAAAAGTCACAAGAAGAAGTCTTAGAAAAAAAAAATTTGGGAGTAACCTCTATTCTGAGAAGAGATCATCATCCAGGCTGAGGGTCCTGCCCAAGGCGTTGACTTCCCGAAACTATTTGTGCCAAAATAGGGAGCACAAAAGCCGAGGGTCTCGTTGCTGAGAATTTACTTAGTCAGGCTAAGGTATGATACATGAGCGCTGAGAACCATGAAACGAGTCGTGGATTGGGCCTATTTGATCAGGTTGGGATCAAACCAATGGCGATCACACGGTGACTAAGACATAAATAAGTTAGGATAGTTGGAACCCTTGAAGCAGAAAGTGAAGTAATTTTTTTTTATAAAAAAGAAAAAAAAAGAATTTCTTTTAGAATATTCATAAACTGTTGTTATACAATTATTTTAGAATTGTTTTTAGAAGCTTTATGTTTCTATGCATTTAGAATCTTTGCTTGTAGTGTATATTTTATTAAGTATCATTCTATGCTTAAATAGGGGTTCATTGAGACACACTGAGTACAATGGATGGTACTGACGTTCTCTTTTGGGAACCTACGTTGGTTTGCGGTACAACGTAGGAACCGGTTTTGCAGGTGAGCAGGTTACAGGTTAGGACTCCCCTATTTTCAAATGTTATTGGTGAACTCCACTTTTGTTCGTGGGATTTCCTTTGAGTCATTTTTATTTAGTTATATCTTTGTTTACTTGGAGAACTAGCCAGACAATCTCATGTCCTGAGCAGTGCGTCAGTTTATTATTAGAGGCTTCATAGACACAGTCGGTGGGTTAAGATTCAGATGTTTTTTGATAATAACTTTGCATTATTTCAGTTGTTACTATGGATAAAGTTTTGGAGTTGGTTTATTTTAGATATTTAAATTAATTAAAAGTATTTGGTTAAAGTATTGCCTTGTTGTATATAAAGTTTGAAGTTATAATAGATTTGATAAGTGTAGATGGTTCGCTCGGTCAAGTTTAACGATCGGGTGCCCATCACGACTTGTTCAGAAAATGGGTCGTGACTGTTGCGGCTTCAAGAATAGACCCATATAGTCCGCCCCTTTCCGGATCCCGCCCGTAACGAAAACTTAGTACATTGTTTTGCCCTGTATTATTTTTATTTTATATTGTATAGATTACTATATATATATATTCTTAAAAAAGAAACAAGAGCTCTAAACTTTTTGGCATAATAAGCTTGTTAAATTTAGAAAACAAAATCGTGCCCTAAAATTGTAACAATTTGTCAATTATTTTATATTCTTCAAAAATAGCTCTTTCCCTATATATCTAAACCATCAGTAGTAGCATAAATGCATAATCAGTCAATATAGGGGAAATCTATTTTTATTCAATTCCCTTTAAATAAGTGGAGTAGGTTTGATTATAGATTTGGCGGAAAAGGCCTAAAAATGCCATTCAACTTTCAGAAATGGTCTATTCATGTCATCCGTTAAAAAAATGCTCATTTCATGCCACAACGTTACACATTTGGCCCATCCATGTCATTATTGACTAGCGACTCAATTTTTATTTTTATTTTAATATTTATAACACATACTTCCACGTGTCATGTCGTTATTGGTCCGAGTTAACCCATGCCCCACTTAATTTTAACCTCGGTTAGGTCCATCTACCCAAACCTACCCGATTAAAACTTACCCGAATCATTAACCCAACTCAAACCCTTCATACCAAATCCCCTTCTCTCCAATCGTTTTCCCCAAGATGTAAATCATGGCGGTGGTTGTTATGATGATGATGGTGATGACCACCGTAACATCTCCGAACACCATCTCCACTACCACCGCTTGTCAGCGAAAACTTCCACTCTTCAACCTTGTCTTCTTCTTCTTCTTCTTCTTTTTGAATTGTTTCAATCACCTCTTCTTCATCGTCAAAGGGGAATTCTTCGTTTTCCTCTTCTGTTTCTTCTTTTTCATCACGAATGAGATATAATCTCAGCCGTCCATCTTGGTTGGAAGCAAGGAGAGTTTCGGGCCGGCCAATTTTCACCTCTGTCAACTCTAACCTTTCATCTTTTCTCACCGCACGCATGAAGAAATTTGGCTTTACATCTTGGTTTAAGGACGATAATGGCGGCGGAAACATCTTTTCTTTCTTCTCCGAATTACTTCTTTGCCAGCACCTTGAGCTAAGCGGGGAAGACGACCGGAGAGAAGCAGATTTGGTATGAAGAGTTTGGGTTGGGTTATTGAATGGGTATGTTTTAACCGGGTCGGATTTGAGTAGGTGGACCTAACCAAGGTTAAAATTAAGTGGGGCATGGGTTAATTCAGACCAATAACAACAGGACACGTGGAAATGTGGGTGTTATAAATATTTAAAAAATAAAAATTGAGTCGTTAGTCAATAATGGCATGGATGAGCCAAATGTGTAACGACAATAGCATAAAATGAACATTTTTTTAACGGATAGCATGGATAGACCATTTTGAAAGTTGAGTGGCATTTTTAGGCCTTTTCCGTAGATTTGGCCCACCAATTGTCAATGATTAAACTAAAAATTGCACGGAGCGCCCTATTTGGTCGCCCACATTTAACCTATACCCATTTTTTTTTAAAACTTTTAACTTGTACCCACTTTTAAAATAACTTCAGCCCTCTTTCTCCTCCTTTGTTTTCAAGCAAAGGAAATGGAAAATCACAACTGCTTCAGTGAGATAAAATCACTTAGTTTCTTTTATCCAATTAATCAAACGAAATTGTGGTTTCTTTCATAGAAATACAGGCTGTGTATATGAGTGCATTGGCCATTATTTCAGCAGTTTTTCTTGTCGACTTTTCAGAAATGAGTACCTCAAATAAGGTTGTGTGGTCTGTAGCAATCATTTCATAAAAGCACTTTGTAAATGTGTAGGCACAATAGTATGTGTTCCATTTCATCGCTTTATAGACAGACTATGTTTGATTTAAAAGTAAAAAATCAATACGACAGTTTGTAGCGTTTTAAGACAATAGATTAACGGGGTTTTTTAGCAGTAAGTTATTTTGCTATCTATGAGTTTTGCTTTCACAAACAAAATACAGATGACCAAGATCCCAAACAAACATAAATAGTGCTGAAGTTTTTACAAATGAACTAAATAACTTCAGCTCTTCGCCAGTTACAAAACAAAAACTTCAGTTCTAGAGCTGAAGTTCGCCAGTTACAAAACAAAAATTTTAGCACACTTGCTACTTCAAGCCCGTCTACTAAAATGCTGAAGTTTTGCATGATTGCCTTTGCTACTTCAGCCCCGTATGCTGAAGTTATGCGAAAAAGCGGGTACGCTTGCAATTTTTTTTACAAAGCGGGCACAAGTTAAAACGTAACACAAAAAGCAGGTATAGATGCAAATGCCCCATGATTAAAGAAAAAGTAAATTTAAATACAAAAAAACGTTACATGCCATTACTTTGACACATACACAATCTATATTTTTTATGAATAATGCGATCATGTTTCTCACCATATGACAATGGGATATTAAGGCCAATTAACATATTATGGAGCAACTAAGCTCACTTTTCATTTCTTGATTAAAAAGGAGCTGTTTGTGGGGTGATTACTTTAGCACCGTAGAAGAATCTTATCTCTCTTTTGTTAAAATTATTATTATATATTTTCCCCATTGTGGTAGTATATCTGTCATTATATTCTGTTACAAATAATTGTCTAGAGAATTAGTAACTCAAATTAAGAGTAAACTACACTATGGTTGTGTTAAGGCCATCCGACATAGCATAAGTAACAACTTATCAATACTTTTTTTTTAACCAAAGAATGTATATAATTAGTTTTAGCTCTTCTATCCATACACATAACTATTTATTGATAAATTTTTCAACACTTAAAAATACTTTTTAGCATTTAAAGCTTATCGGTTATTTACAATAACGGCTGGTTCTAGTTTCAAAGTACCTCTGCGAAACACGGAACAATTCTTAGTTGGGACTAGAAAATTGTGTCTGGCCTGCAAGCCGAGAAAATTGATAAACATCCAAGATCAGAAAGCTAAGGTATTAATCCATGAGATTACCAACACAGGAGTTTGCAGGTTTTGAGTTAGTGTTGGATAATTGATTGCAAAACCAATAAATGTATCCAACAAAGAAACACCTTGTAGAAGGGTCAACTTGCTGCCTATTGAGAAGTTTTGTAAAATTTACAATAACGTAAATCTTGCAAGTTTTGTAAGATTGCACTGACTAATTCATGCTAGACCAAATTAATTTTCTGCATTGAACATGAGGATTAGAACTGATATTGGACTGAGCGAACAAAGGAAGCCGAGGCCAAGTGCACGAGCGCTTTTCATTTAGCAGCTTCTTGAGAAGGATAGAGGATGATAGCACTGCAGTAGGTATGGCGACGGAACAGAGAAATGATAGGCTACAAGTACCTTGGTCATAAGTACCTTGTTTTATGTTTTGAGGATCTAATAAACTTACTATCCAGAACCAGATAAAGAACCTGTTACACATTCACCAGATCCCGATGTGACTGTACGAAAGTCAACTCTCTAGCTGGAAAAGTTGTTGCCTGCACACGCTACAGTATTGGAACAGTGCAACAGTCAACTTTATGTGGAAGACTTTTTACCTACATTGCTTACATCATTGTAAGTGATGTCACACATGTATTATTAACATCAAGGAAGGTAAAAACAACTCAAACACTTAGAGACTTTACTCAAGCTCTTTCACGTGATCATCCAGCAAGAAAGTCTCAAGTGCTTCAAGAACAAAGAACAAAACAACTACAGACCAGTTCCTACATCAAGTTATTGTACGTCCTTAGTGAGTTGTAACTTTGTTAATGCTCTTACTTGTAACTCCTACTTAGCTTACATAGAAGCAGTGTGTAGGAAACCCTTTGTAAACCTTCAACCTGTGTGTTCGAGCCTTGGCTAGAGTTAGTCGAGTTGTGAAGTCTTTGCAATAGAGGTATTACAAAGTGGCTTGCAATAGGTGTGTTACCAATTAGTAAGGGATTAAGAGGTTAATTACTAGGTTGCATAGGTTGTAATCTAAAAGTTGCTTAGTAGTGAAGTTGAAATCCTACAAAGGTAGGTCGTGGTTTTTAATCCCGTTGAGCTGGGAATTTTCCACGTAAAATTCCTCGTGTCATTTACTTACTAATGTGTGTGTGTGTTCTCGTGGAACTGATAGAGAATCTGGTTCTCTATAAAGTTTGGTGAACCCTTATATTCTATCAGAAAACAATAGTGATGGCTCTGGCTGGATTCCTTGCTCAACATATCTTATAGAAACTTACCACGAAAATTGATCAGAAAGGGATAGAGCTTTAGTCATTTCTAAATTCAGATAATATAAACAGTTCAAACTTCCATTCTCAAACTTGGCGTGGTTATGGACTATTGAGGGATTGGTGCAGAACATAGAGGAAAAAAGTTCAGAGTTTGTTGCAGAAAGTTTACTGAATGATCTCATCGGTAGAAGCTTAATAATGGTGAGCAAGAAGGGGTCCGCCGGAGGAATCAGAACATGTCACATTCATGATATGTCGCACGATTTTTGTGGAGCAAAAGCTAAGGAAGAGAAGTTTATGCAGATAACAAGTAGTTAGAACAAAGATTAGACTAGTTCCTTTTATGAGCACCGGAGGCTGTGCAAGCTCGTTCCGCATTCTTCAGACCCCCCCAATATGGTTGCCAAGAGTTTTTTGATCTCGAGAACTTTAAACTCATAAGAGTTTTATATATGGAATGTCTTGTGTCAGACAGTCCATTCCTGAGATTAAAACAGCTAATTCATTTGAAGTTCTTTGGAATCAAAGGATTTGTGGAGTCTATGCCATCTTGGATATCAAACCTTTCAAACCTTGAGGTTTTGCTAGTAATAACTGTAGGCAGTGGTACAATACCAAGGTTAAAACATGTGCATGTACAACCTGTTGCGTCATTTGATGGACGCATTCCTCACAAAAACAAACATATGTTGCATAGAAACCTTGGCCACAGTGTCTCTCACTGACAAGCTAGCAGACTACATGATAAAGAAGGCAACCAGACTGCGAAAGCTCAAGTGCCACTGTAAAGGACCTCTCCAACTCAAATTAGATGCTCTTCAACTTGAATCACACAATGTGAATGGTATGATCTTGGAATCCAGCTTGCCCAAGACTTCTGGTCGAAAGATGCTTTCATCTTCAAGAAATTCCTCCTGCTATTGGAGACACTGCAAACCTAAAGAGGATTGAAGTGAAACCATGCAGTGATTCTCTTGAAAAATCAATGAAGAGATTTGAGGAAGTGCTAGAAGAAAATGGACAGCAGATCGAAGTCGTTGTTTATCCCTTAGATTCGTCTGCTTGACGTGCATACTGAAGCTGCAACACTGGTTCAACAGGTAGTGACTCCTGAGCTTGTTCACTTAACCTTTTAAGTCTAAGTAAAACATACCTGAGAATTATTTTTTGCTGTGCAAAGGTGAAAAACAGTGATTCTTTTAAGCTGTTTCCCTTGTTCTCATTATGCACAATAACATCTCCAGCTAGATGGAAGCTGGGAAAGTTGAAGACATTTTACTTTTTCAAGTTGTGTTTGTACTTCAAAATAATTTCTTTGGATGGATCCATCACATTGACGTATGAACTTTATTTCTTTATATGATACTATTTTGTATCGCTTGCATATTAATTTTTGGTGAAGTTACTCCTTGTCACAGGAAAGATGAGATAACTTCAGGCAGCTCCTGCAATGATTGTTAGATGTTCACTGGTCATGGCATTTATTTGATGCAACTTGTCAGTAGCCATCTTTCTGAATATTGCAAGAGCCAAAATTGCTCAAGGAAAGATGTAAAGGTGATCTACATCTGGTTACTTAAGTTTAACTTTGTTCCTACTAATAATCATCATATCATCATACTATATTATAAGTGGGAAGCCCCTTAGTGTGAAGTTAATTTACGAAAATACCCATAAAATTTTGATTGGCTATTTTGGCCTTCTTCAAAAAAAAAATCTATTAAATGAATAAGTACAATTAAGAATGCAAGGTAATTAAGAATTTTTACATCTACTATTTATTGAGCGTTAATTTTTGCCCTTCTAACTTCCACCACTAAAACCATCCGTTTACTACTCATAATTAAATGTTGTAAAGTCTGTTCCACTACTCTAAATGTATTTCCTTTTCTTCACCCTCGCCGCTCCACACTACGTACCCATGAAGCCTTTTGCTAAACCAAATCCTCATCACAGCAAAATAACCGAATGGTAACATGCCTTATCATCTGGAGTCGTGGGGGGTAAGAATGGAATGGGTATCTTGGTGGATAGGGATCCTAGAGAGTTTGGTGGTGGAGGTTAGGCGAGTGAATAATAGGCTAATGTTTATTAAGTTGGTGACTGGTGAGTGCAACCTCAATGAGGTTTGCGCTTACGCGCCGCAAGCGGGCTTGGATGAGGAGGTTAAGAGGCACTTTTGGGAGGGTTTGGACGAGATTGTGCGCAGTATTCCACCTACTAAAAGGTTATTTATTGGAGGGGATTTTAATGGCCATATTGGGTCAGCTGCTGGTAGTTATGGCGAGGTGCATGGCGGCTTTGGCCTTGGGGTTATAAACGGAGGAGGTACTTCGCTGTTAGACTTCGCCAAGGCTTTCGAGATGGTGATTGCGAACTTGACTTTTCCGAAGAGGGAGGAGCATCTGGTTACTTTCCAAAGTTCGGCGGTGAAGACTCAGATTGATTACCTTCTCCTCAGAAGGTGTGATAGAGGTTTGTGCAAGGATTGTAAGGTTATCCCAAGAGAGACCCTCGCGACTCAGCATAGGCTCTTAGTGATGGACGTCGGCATTATGATGAAGAGGAAGAAGAGGTATGCTCATGGCCGACCGAGGATTAGATGGGGAGCTTTAACCAAGGATAATGCCCAGGAGTTGGATGGGAGGTTATCCGCTATGGGAGCTTGGAGACGCGAGCACTATGTGGTCAACGATGGCGAACTATGCGAGGGAGGCGGCAAGAGAGGTGTGCTAGGGATATCGAAGGGTTTTTCTGGCAGGCACCAAGGCGACTGGTAGTGGAATGACGTAGTCCAAGGTAAAGTGGAGGCGAAGAAGGTAGCGTACACGAAGTTGGCAGGAAGCACAAGCGAGGAGGAGAGGAGAGCGAATAGAGAGAGGTACAAGGTGGCAAGGAAGGAGGCAAAGTTGGCGGTCACGGAGGCTAAGAATGCAGCGTTTGGCCGCCTATACGAGGAATTGGGGGAGAAAGGCGGGGACAGGAAGTTGTTTCGGCTGGCTAAAGCGAGGGAGAGGAAGGCCCGGGATCTGGACCAAGTAAGGTGCATCAAAGACGAGGATGGTAGAGTATTGATGGGAGAGTCCCAGAATAAGCAGAGATGGCAGACGTACTTCTATGGACTTCTGAACGAGGAGGGGGACGGGGATATCACGCTAGGGGACTTGGGGCATTCGGAGAATCTCCGAGATTTTAGGTATTGCAGGCGCATTAAGGTGGAGGAGGTCGTGAGGGCTTTGCGTAAGATGAGTAGGGGTAGAGCGACCAGGATAGATGAAATCTCGATTGAGTTTTAGAAGTGTGGGTAGAGCAGGATTGGAGTGGTTGACTAGGTTGTTTAATGTAATTTTTAGGACGAAGAGGATGCCGGAGGAGTGGAGGTCGAGTACAGTAGTACCGTTGTACAAGAACAAAGGTGATATCCAGTGTTGTAACAATTATAGGGGTATCAAGTTACTTAGCCATACCATGAAAGTCTAGGAAAGGGTGGTGAAGGTGAGGGTGAGGAAGACGACGTCTATATCCGACAATCAGTTTGGGTTCATGCTGGGTCGCTCCACTATGGAAGTTATCCACTTTATTAGGAGGTTGGTGGAACAGTACAGGGATAAGAAGAAGGATCTGCACATGGTGTTTATTAACTTGGAGAAAGCGTATGACAAGGTCCCTAGGGAGGTGCTCTGGAGATGTCTTGAGGCAAAGGGCGTGTCGTTAGACTACATAAGAGCTATCAAGGACATGTATGATGGAGCTAAGACTAAGGTTAGGACTGTGGGAGGCGACTCGGAGCATTTCCCGGTTGTTATGGGATTACACCAAGGCTCTGCGCTTAGCCCGTTCTTATTTGTCTTGGTGATGGATGCATTGACACACCATATTCAAGGGGATGTGTCATGGTGTATGTTATTTGCTGATGACATAGTTCTAATTGATGAGACGAGCGTCGGTGTTAACGAGAGATTGGAGGTTTGGAGACAGACCCTCGAGTCTAAGGGTTTCAAATTGAGCAGGTCTAAGATAGAGTACTTGGAGTGCAAGTTTAGCACTGAGTCGAGAGAAGTAGGCAGGGACGTGAGGCTTGGATCACAGGTCATCCCCGAGAGAGAAAGTTGTATTTTGGGTCGATGATCCAGGGGGACGGAGAGATCGACGAGGACGTCACTCACCGTATAGGGGCAGGCTGGATGAAATGGAGGCATGCATCTAGAGTTTTGTGTGACAAGAAAGTGCCATTGATACTCAAAGGTAAGTTTTATAGAGTTGTGGTTAGACCGGCCATGTTGTATGGGGCAGAGTGTTGGCCGGTTAAGAACTCCCATATCCAGAGGATGAAGGTAGCAGAGATGGGGATGCTGAAGTGGATGTGCGAGCACACTAGGATAGACAAGATTAGGAATGAAGATATTCGGAAGAAGGTGGGCGTGGCCCTTGTGGATGACAAGATGCGGGAAGCGAGGCTTAGATGGTTCGGGCACGTGCGGAGCGGAAGAGAAGCCTTGATGCTCCGGTGAGGAGGAGTGAGCGGTTGGCCGTGGTGGGTACGAGAAGAGGTAGAGGGAGGCTTAAGAATTATTGGGGAGAGGTGATTAGGTAGGGCATGGTTCGACTGCAGATTTCTGAGGACATGGCCCTTGATAGGAAGGTTTGGAGGTCAAGCATTAGGATTGTAGGTTAGGGGGTAGTAGAGCTTTCCTTACTTCATACCGGGGGTGAGGCGGGGTTGGATTAGGGTTGATCTTAGATGGCTTGCGGTTTATGTTGAATCCACACTATCCTTGCTATTTATCTTAGCCTCGGGCCTTAGTTACTGGTTACTGTTATTGCATGTCATTTATCTTTTTGGTTGTTATGCTTCTGTTACTATTACGGTTTCTACTGGAGTTACTAATGAATTGTCTTTTCTTGTTTTATTATTATTATTTTTATTTTTCGTCTTTCTGAGCTGAGGGTCTATCGGAAACAACCTCTCTTCCCTATCGGGGTAGGGATAAGATCTGCGTACACATTACCCTCCCCAGACCCCACTTTGTGGGATTTTACTAGGTAGTTGTTGTTATGTATTCTTATTATTATTGATTAATTTTTTATGAGAGAGCCATTAGTTCTGTGTGTTGGTATGAAGGACTGTCAAATGACTATGATCAAGCATGCTCGTTGTTAGTTGGACCTGTGATATTGCTAAAAAATCATGGGGCGTGAAGCATGAAGCTATCACCAGATGGTCAATTTTATTGGGCGTTTAATATATGTTTTATACTTTACTTTTATTTTCATTTAATTTTTTAGGGCATTTTATATCAGCCTTTTATTTTAGTTTTCTTTTTTCTTCCCTGACAATTTTGTTTTTAGTTTTTGCTATTGTTATTGCTGTATTTCTTGCTTTTGTTGTTTGGTAAAAATGTTTCCTTTTGCAGTCACTTCATCCGCTGCAATTTTGTCTCTTGAGTGCAAGGGATGAGGTATAAATTATAGGTTCAAAATGCATCTTGTGTTGTCCTTTTGACAATTTCTTTTGCATGGGATCATGACCATTACTAAAAGTAAAATCATATTTCTCTTTTTATTTTGGTAAGTAACGGTACATCTCTTCTTTTTTTTAAAGTTATTTACTGCTTCTTTCTATTTATCATTATTTATTCTTGAAGGAATTCTACAAAGATATTCCCTCATTTATTCTTGATACTAAAATTAGGGGAAGAGTTATTTTTTTTTCAATGTAATTTACTTCTAGGTAGATATGGCCCTTGCGCGCGGGAAGAAATGAAACCGTAATGTTATTTGATAATGTTTCTTGTAGATGCATACGGGAAGAAATTTAAAGTTATTATTTGTGCCAATATATACAATTATACATTATGGTTTACCAATATTTGTTATACTTTATTGATATAAGAGTGTTCTTCTCCAGCTTTCTATACTTGTAAAAAAAAAGAATCATCATAAAATATATACCATCTTGAAATATTTGTATAATTAGCATGGGATACACGTGTCCAGAAACTAGTCATATAATAAGCAAAAAGTATAGGAAGAAATACATCATAGCAGTACCTTCTTTAGAGCCGCTACAGGCCGCTCCTCAGAACCATCAAAGGTATTAATCGATCTATATCTCTTGATTTGTTTTATCTCTTTCTTTCAAAGACTATTATGGTGGAGATTTAAGCACAAGATTCTAATAAATTATACATACTGGAACGTAAAAAGTAAATTGATCATTCTCTCTGCCGAAAATAACGGTTGCCTACGTATCAACATAAACTTGTAAACAAGACTCCTTTCTTTTGTTTTTCCAAATAAATCAAACTAAAAAAAAGAAAAAAAATTCATTTTTCAAAATTTCGGCAGGGTCACTTGTCACGAGCTTAACTCCAGTAAGCTACGTGCGGACAACTAGACAGCTGTTATCTGCTTCTAGTCTCAGTCCTAACAAAATAGCAAGCACAAAGTCGTGCTCAAGCTAAGGCAAACACACACAAAGGCTGGAAAGACAATGAAATGAAAGGCACACAAAGATTGGGAGGCCAAGGCCAATTTTTTGATTTACTTGATAAACAAAGGGAAAATACAAAGTGTATATGAGATGCCTTCCAACAAGGCCTAAGTATGCCTATTTATATACAAAACTTTCCACTGGTGGGCAATAGACCCGTCCAGCTGTGAGGCACTGCCCTAAGTGGCCTCCATCATTATGTTGGCAGATTTCCTGCCTGTGGCCCCGTCCAACTGCTGGGCCCTAATTCCTGCTGGCCCAGATTGGCTCCTATGATTGTGCTGCTAGGTTGTGGCCCTGACAGCTGTGCAGCACTTGTCTTTGTTGGCAGAGGGTGGCTGCCATGATTCAGGTTTGACTCGGTTTGTGGCCCTGTAGGCGGCAAAATCAGTAATGAGTTTGGCGGGTCGGCACACACTCCTCCACTTGAAATGGCGACGACCGCGGCGCCACAAAGGTTCAAGTAATCATGGACTTGATCTTTGAACTGCCATAGATCCTCGTACTTTTCCCATGATGCCTCCTCCGGTGATTGTCCCTTCCAATGAACAAGAAATTGGCCACTTGAGTTGCCCCAGCCTTTGCCTCGGACTAGTTGGTGATCAATGATCGCCTCAATTTTTTTGTCAAGGGCAGAAGGTGTGATGAAAATTTGGGCACGGCTGGACTGCCCCCGTTCCGCATCATCCTTGTCTTCTTAATATGGCTTGAGCTGGCTAGCATGGAAGACGGGATGGATTTTCAAGTGATGAGGCATGTCCAGCTTAAAAGAAATCTTGCCAACCTTGGCAGTGATTTCAAATGGCCCCTCGTAGCGCCGAATCAAGTTTTGATTGACGCCTCTCAATGATTTGAACTGTCGGGGATTGAGTTTAACCATCACTTTATCCCAATTCTGTAGTTCACCGGACACCTCTTACGATCAACAAACTTTTTCATCTTGCGGGCAGCCTTATCTAAGTAAGCCCTTGCCATATCCATTTGCTCCTCCCAAGCTTTTGCCATATGAAACGCCCCTGGGTTCCTTAATTCTGCACTCGTGGGCAAAGACTGAGGAGTGTTAGGCTGCTGCCCCGTTGCAAGTTCGAAAGGGCTCCTCCCGGTCGATTCACTGCGTTGCAGGTTGTATGAAAATTGGGCAGTGTCAAGTAGCTTGGCCCAATCCTTTTGATTGGCACTAACAAAGTGCCTCAAATATAGCTCCAAGAGAGCATTGATCCTCTCCGTTTGTGGATGAAAACCGGTGGAGAAGTGCAACTTCGATCCCAACAAGTTGAACAGCTCTTTCCAAAAAGCATCGGTAAAAGAGGGATCACGATGGCTTATGATGTGTTTCGGGATGCCCTAATGTTTTACCACGTCTCTGTGAAACAAACGTGCTGCCTCCTTAGCTTTGCAATTAGCGGTGGTGGCAGTAAATGTCGCATATTTTGAAAACCGATCGACCACTACCATGATTGTGCCAAAGCCCTCCGAGTTTGGCAGACACGTGATGAAATCCATGGTGACGCTGTCCCATGGATTTTCCGCTATTGGTAAAGGCTCCAGCAAGCCTCCAGGTACTTTGTGTTCAACTTTGTCCTGTTGGCACACAAGACATGTTCGGACGTACACTTCAATGTCATCCCTCATATGCGGCCAATAATATGATGTCTTTAACAATGCCAAAGTGCGTTGTTGGCCTGGATGCCCTACCCAAATTGTGTCATGCCCCTCGTTGATTAGGGTGCGCCTAAGGTTGCTCCATTTAGGCACAAAGATGCGTCTGCCGGTAGTATACAAGAGACCATTTTCCACCCAAAACTTCTTTGTCTTGCCTTGGCTGGCTAAGTCAAAGAAGTTGCTTTGCCACCGGATCATGCTGCATTCCTTCCTTGATTGCGTCAAGGATATCGTTGTTGGTTGTGCTAACAATTGGCGCTAGCACTGCCTTCCGACTCAATGCGTCGGCCACGACATTAGCTTTCCCCGGCTTATACTCCAAGGAATAGTCTAACGTCGTCACATTATCTGTTGCTTGCTTAGGTGACAACTTCTTTTGTGACTGGAAATAACTCGTCGTCACATTATCTGTTTTGACGACAAAAGGTGCTCCCAACAAGTAATGACGCCAGGTCCTAAGGCAATGAACTACGGCCGTCATCTTCTTTTCTTGGACCGTATATCGACGCTCCGCATCATTCAATTTTTTGCTCTCAAAGGCTATTGGGTGGCCCTCTTGCATTAGGACTCCCCCAATAGCAAAATCAGATGCATCCGTGTGGATTTCAAAGACTTTCGTAAAGTCTGGTAAGGCCAAAACAAGCTCCTCCGTAATTGCTGATTTGAGCCCCTCGAATGCCACTTTACACAATTCGGTCCACTCCCAGGAATGAACCTTCATCAGTAAGTCTGTGAGTGGAGCCGCAATTGTTGAGTAGCCAAGAATGAATCATCGGTAATAGTTGGCAAGGCCAAGAAAGGACCTCAACTCGGTTACCTTTGTTGGGGCCTCCCAATCTCTAATCGCTGCACCTTTGTGGATGTCCATACGAATCTGTCCTTGGCTGATCGTATGCCCCAAAAATTTCACTTGGGGTTGGGCAAAAGAACACTTTTCCCTTTTCACGAACAGGTTGTTTTCCCTCAGAATTTGGAGAACTTTTCAGAGGTGATCAAGATGTTCCTCCATGCTGCTGCTATAGATCACAATGTCATCCAGGTAGATGACTACAAACTGATCCAAAAAGGGTGGAACAATTTGTTCATTAATGTGCAAAACGTTGCGGGGGCGTTGGTTAAGCCAAACGGCATCACCAACCACTCAAAGGCTCCATAACGGGTTACACATGTCGTCTTCGGTTCATCTCCTTCGGCTATGCTGACTTGATAATATCCTTTCCTTAAATCCATCTTGGTAAATACCTTGGCTTGGCCAAGACGATCAAACAAATCTGCTATCAAAGGGATTGGATATTTGTTTTTCACCGTGACTTTGTTGAGTGCACGATAGTCTATGCATAGTCGTAATGACCCATCTTGCTTCTTTTGAAACAAGACTGGTGCTCCAAATGGCACCTTTGACGGTCTAACGTATCCCGCTTCAAGCAACTCCTTCAGTTGCTTCCTCAATTCCTCCAATTCTGGAGGTGCCATGCGATACGGACCCATGGCAGGTGGCTTTGCTCCGGAATCAGCTCAATCTGATGATCCACCTCTCTTCGTGGTGGCAAACATTTGGGAAGTTCTTCCGGCATAACATCCATGTTTTCATCAAGAACCCGCTGCACACATGGGGGCAAGGTCTCATCAACCTTGACCTCATCAATCTCAGTTATGGCTGCTAAGAACGTGGCTTCTCCTCTCTTGAAGCCCTTCACAATCTGCATTGCTGATAATTGACCTACGGCTTGTGGCACACAAAGGGTTGGTACCACACAAGGACCCCTTGGATCATAAATATAGATTTGGTTAAGGCTGGGGAAATGAACGCCATTACTTCATCCCAATAGCCCAGGCCCAATACGATATCAAACACGTCCATGGAGCGACGAAGAAACTCGCACTCCCATGCCAAGCTCCTAAATTGAGTTGCACATTGTAAGCAACTCCATTTACGTTTGTGAGATTGGCATTGACTCTTTTTAACAAAGAGCTGCTGGGACTAAAAGTAAGAGCAAGTGATCTAGCCTTTGCTTCAGTCACGAAGTTGTGTGTCGCCCCAGTGTCGACCATGATGTGAACGGGTTGTCCATTAAGCTTCGCATCCACAAATAGTGATCCTTTTTGCTTTAACCTGGGTTCCTTGCCTATCACAACACCCAGTAAAGTCTGACCCATTTGGGCAAGATCAGGTTTGTCCCGCACAACCTGCTTCAAAGTAGGCTCCTTGGACAGCAACGCACCGAGCATCATGTGGCCAAGATGCACCACGTTTTGTCTCCCTTGGGCAACAACCTCGCCCGCTTGCATATCCATTTGTGCCGCACCTTCTTGCCTCCGTTCTGCTGCGATTAAGGCACTGAGCTTGCCCAAAGAAGGACAATCTCTGTAGTGATGGTCAGGGTCCTTGCAAAGATAGCAACCATTGCGTGGACCATTCGCCTTCTTCCTTTCATTGTACCTGTCGCGCCAGTGTGATTGACGGTTGCCTTTTCCTTTGGAATCACGACACCTGACTTGGTGGCTTTTGTCCTAAAATCCGTCAAGGATTCAGCCACGGCGATAGCTTCATTGACGTCCTTCACTTGACGTCGCTGCAACTCTTGTTTGGCCCAGTTTTGAAGGCCATCCATGAAATAAAACAACAAGTCCTCACTTGACATGTTGGGGATCTGTAAAATGAGTTGGTGAACTCCTTTACGTACTCACGAATGGAAGTTGTCTGCTTCAGCTCTCTCAACTTCCGACGAGCCTCATTGACGACGTTCTGTGGATAAAACTGTCGTTTTAGCTCGGACTTGAACTGCTCCCAAGTTTGGATGGAGCAAGTGCCTTTCTCCATCTCGGTTTTCTTCCTCCGCCACCAAAGCATGGCGGTGTCGGTTAGGTACATCGTTGCGGCCCTGATTTTGGCAGCCTCATCAACGATGTTGAGGTGCTCATAGTAGTCCTCCATTTTCCAAATGAAGTTCTCAACGTCTTGAGCGCTTCTTTCGACTCTGAACTCTTTGGGTTTAGGGGCATCGATTTTGGTTTCACGAATCGTCACAGGACCAGTGCCACCGGCAAGCCTTACTGCCTCTAATTGTTGCTTTAGAATCTCAACCTCCCTGTGCAACGTTGAGACAGCCTCGGTCAGCTTGAGCTCAAGGTTGGTTAGTTCTTCCTTGTGCTCCTCGGTCATTTGATCCACGGCTTCCTTGACGTCTCCCAGCTCTTCTAAGGCAGTAGACTCAAGTGAAGCGAAGTTGCCTTCAACAACTTCAAGACGCTGGTTTAAAGCAGCTAAACCAGCCTCAGTGAGGTCTACCCGCTCGTCTAAGCGGCTTGATGCAGAACCATAACCTTCCTCGCCATGACTAACCTGCTGTGGGGGTGGCTCATAGGAAACACCCACACTTGTCATGGCTATGGCAGGATCTCGGGCCTTGCTCGTCCCTCTTTTCTTTGGTTTATTCTTCTTTGTTGGTGACTCATCTCTCCCACGAATGTTGCCTAGATCAACATTATCTTTATCTGTTGCCATTCTGTAAACCTCGCTCTGATACCACGTGTCGCGGGCCTAGCATTTCACCGACGCTAGCGGCACCAAAATGCCTGCGCGACGCCAGCAGTCACCCCGCACTGCAGGCCAGCCCTTCCTTATGGTGCCCGCGCGGCGCCTGCAGTCACCCCGCACTATAAGGAAGGGCTGGCCTGCAGTGCGGGGTGACTGCAGGCGCCGCGTCGGTGAAATGCTAGGCCCGCGACACGTGGTATCAGAGCGAGGTTTACAGAATGGCAACAGATAAAGATAATGTTGATCTAGGCAACATTCGTGGGAGAGATGAGTCACCAACAAAGAAGAATAAACCAAAGAAAAGAGGGACGAGCAAGGCGCGAGATCCTGCCATAGCCATGACAAGTGAGGGTGTTTCCTATGAGCCACCCCCACAGCAGGTTAGTCATGGCGAGGAAGGTTATGGTTCTGCATCAAGCCGCTTAGACGAGCGGGTAGACCTCACTGAGGCCGGTTTAGCTGCTTTAAACCAGCGTCTTGAAGTTGTTGAAGGCAACTTCGCTTCACTTGAGTCTACTGCCTTAGAAGAGCTGGGAGACGTCAAGGAAGCCGTGGATCAAATGACCGAGGAGCACAAGGAAGAACTAACCAACCTTGAGCTCAAGCTGACCGAGGCTGTCTCAACGTTGCACAGGGAGGTTGAGATTCTAAAGCAACAATTAGAGGCAGTAAGGCTTGCCGGTGGCACTGGTCCTGTGACGATTCGTGAAACCAAAATCGATGCCCCTAAACCTAAAGAGTTCAGAGTCGAAAGAAGCGCTCAAGACGTTGAGAACTTCATTTGGAAAATGGAGGACTACTATGAGCACCTCAACATCGTTGATGAGGCTGCCAAAATCAGGGCCGCAACGATATACCTAGCCGACACCGCCATGCTTTGGTGGCGGAGGAAGAAAACCGAGATGGAGAAAGGCACTTGCTCCATCCAAACTTGGGAGCAGTTCAAGTCCGAGCTAAAACGACAGTTTTACCCACAGAACGTCGTCAATGAGGCTCGTCGGAAGTTGAGAGAGCTGAAGCAGACAACTTCCATTCGTGAGTACGTAAAGGAGTTCACCAACTCATTTTACAGATCCCCAACATGTCAAGTGAGGACTTGTTGTTTTATTTCATGGATGGCCTTCAAAACTGGGCCAAACAAGAGTTGCAGCGACGTCAAGTGAAGGACGTCAATGAAGCTATCGCCGTGACTGAATCCTTGACGGATTTTAGGACAGAAGTCACCAAGTCAAGGGACACCAAGGGCAAACCCGTCAGATCTGGAGGAGATCGTACCTATCGAGACAAAGGCAAACAAATTGCTGGCTTCAATCGTGATTCCAAAGGAGAAGGCAACCGCCAATCACACTGGCGCGACAGGTACAATGAAAGGAAGAAGGCGAATGGTCCACGCAATGGTTGCTATCTTTGCAAGGACCCTGACCATCACTACAGAGATTGTCCTTCTTTGGGCAAGCTCAGTGCCTTAATCGCAGCAGAACGGAGGCAAGAAGGTGCGGCACAAATGGATATGCAAGCGGGCGAGGTTGTTGCCCAAGGGAGACAAAACGTGGTGCATCTTGGCCACATGATGCTCGGTGCGTTGCTGACCAAGGAGCCTACTTTGAAGCAGGTTGTGCGGGACAAACCTGATCTTGCCCAAATGGGTCAGACTTTACTGGGTGTTGTGATAGGCAAGGAACCCAGGTTAAAGCAAAAAGGATCACTATTTGTGGATGCGAAGCTTAATGGACAACCCGTTCGCATCATGGTCGACACTGGGGCGACACACAACTTCGTGACTGAAGCAAAGGCTAGATCACTTGCTCTTACTTTTAGTCCCAGCAGCTCTTTGTTAAAAAGAGTCGATGCCAATCTCACAAACGTAAATGGAGTTGCTCACAATGTGCAACTCAATTTAGGAGCTTGGTATGGGAGTGCGTGTTTCTTCGTCGCTCCCATGGACGTGTTTGATATCGTATTGGGCCTGGACTATTGGGATGAAGTAATGGCGTGCATTTCCCCAGCCTTAACCAAATCTATATTTATGATCCAAGGGGTCCTTGTGTGGTACCAACCCTTCGTGTGCCACAAGCCGTAGGTCAATTATCAGCAATGCAGATTGTGAAGGGCTTCAAGAGAGGAGAAGCCACGTTCTTAGCAGCCATAACTGAGATTGATGAGGTCAAGGTTGATGAGACCTTGCCCCCATGTGTGCAGCGGGTTCTTGATGAAAACATGGATGTTATGCCGGAAGAACTTCCCAAATGTTTGCCACCACGAAGAGAGGTGGATCATCAGATTGAGCTGATTCCGGGAGCAAAGCCACCTGCCATGGGTCTGTATCGCATGGCACCTCCAGAATTGGAGGAATTGAGGAAGCAACTGAAGGAGTTGCTTGAAGCGGGATACGTTAGACCGTCAAAGGTGCCATTTGGAGCACCAGTCTTGTTTCAAAAGAAGCAAGATGGGTCATTACGACTATGCATAGACTATCGTGCACTCAACAAAGTCACGGTGAAAAACAAATATCCAATCCCTTTGATAGCAGATTTGTTTGATCGTCTTGGCCAAGCCAAGGTATTTACCAAGATGGATTTAAGGAAAGGATATTATCAAGTCAGCATAGCCGAAGGAGATGAACCGAAGACGACCTGTGTAACCCGTTATGGAGGCTTTGAGTGGTTGGTGATGCCGTTTGGCTTAACCAACGCCCCCGCAACGTTTTGCACGTTAATGAACAAATTGTTCCACCCCTTTTTGGATCAGTTTGTAGTCATCTACCTGGATGACATTGTGATCTATAGCAGCAGCATGGAGGAACATCTTGATCACCTCCGAAAAGTTTTCCAAATTATGAGGGAAAACACCCTGTTCGTGAAAAGGGAAAAGTGTTCTTTTGCCCAACACCATGTGAAATTTTTGGGGCATACGATCAGCCAAGGACAGATTCGAATGGACAGCCACAAAGTTGCAGCGATTAGAGATTGGGAGGCCCCAACAAAGGTAACCGAGTTGAGGTCCTTTCTTGGCCTTGCCAACTATTACCGATGATTCATTCTTGGCTACTCAACAATTGCGGCTCCACTCACAGACTTACTGATGAAGGTTCATTCTTGGGAGTGGACCGAATTGTGTAAAGAGGCATTCGAGGGGCTCAAATCAGCAATTACGGAGGAGCCTGTTTTGGCCTTACCAGACTTTACGAAAGTCTTTGAAATCCACACGGATGCATCTGATTTTGCTATTGGGGGAGTCCTAATGCAAGAGGGCCACCCAATAGCCTTTGAGAGCAAAAAATTGAATGATGCGGAGCGTCGGTATACGGTCCAAGAAAAGGAGATGACGGCCATAGTTCATTGCCTTAGGACCTGGCGTCATTACTTGTTGGGAGCACCTTTTGTCGTCAAAACAGATAATGTGGCGACGAGTTATTTCCAGTCACAAAAGAAGTTGTCACCTAAGCAAGCAAGGTGGCAGGACTTCTTGGCGGAATTTGACTATTCCTTGGAGTATAAGCCGGGGAAAGCTAATGTCGTGGCTGACGCATTGAGTCGGAAGGCAGTGCTAGCGCCAATTGTTAGCACAACCAACAGCGATATCCTTGATGCAATCAAGGAAGGAATGCAGCATGATCCGGTGGCAAAGCAACTTCTTGACTTAGCCAGCCAAGGCAAGACAAAGAAGTTTTGGGTGGAAAATGGTCTCATGTATACTACCGGCAGACGCATCTTTGTGCCTAAATGGAGCAACCTTAGGCGCACCCTAATCAACGAGGGGCATGACACAATTTGGGTAGGGCATCCAGGCCAACAACGCACTAGAGCATTGTTAGAGGCATCATATTATTGGCCGCATATGAGGGATGACATTGAAGTGTACGTCCGAACGTGTCTTGTGTGCCAACAGGACAAAGTTGAACACAAAGTATCGGGAGGCTTGCTGGAGCCTTTACCAATAGCGGAAAAGCCATGGGACAGCGTCACCATGGATTTCATCACGTGTCTGCCAAACTCGGAGGGCTTTGGCACAATCATGGTAGTGGTTGATCGGTTTTCAAAATATGCGACATCTACTGCCACCACCGCTAATTGCAAAGCTAAGGAGGCAGCACGTTTGTTTCTCAGAGACGTGGTAAAACATTGGGGCATCCCGAAACACATCATAAGCGATCGTGATCCCTCTTTTACCGATGCTTTTTGGAAAGAGCTGTTCAACTTGTTGGGATCGAAGTTGTACTTCTCCACCAGTTTTCGTCCACAAACGGATGGCCAAACGGAGAGGATTAATGCTCTCTTGGAGCTATATTTGAGGCACTTTGTTAGTGCCAATCAAAAGGATTGGGCCAAGCTACTTGACACTGCCCAATTTTCATACAACCTGCAACGCAGTGAATCGACCGGGAGGAGCCCTTTCGAACTTGCAACGGGGCAGCAGCCTAACACTCATCAGTCTTTGCCCACGAGTGCAGAATTAAGGAACTCAGGGGCGTTTCATATGGCAAAAGCTTGGGAGGAGCAAATGGATATGGCAAGGGCTTACTTAGATAAGGCTGCCCGCAAGATGAAAAAGTTTGTTGATCGTAAGAGGCGTCCGGTGAACTACAGAATTGGGGATAAAGTGATGGTTAAATTCAATCCCCGGCAGTTCAAATCATTGAGAGGCGTCAACCAAAACTTGATTCAGCGCTACGAGGGACCATTTGAAATCACTGCCAAGGTTGGCAAGATTTCTTTTAAGCTGGACATGCCTCATCACTTGAAAATCCATCCCGTCTTCCATGCTAGCCAGCTCAAGCCATATTATGAAGACAAGGATGATGCGGAACGGGGGTAGTCCAGCCGTGCCCAAATTTTCATCACACCTTCTGCCCTTGACAAAAAAATTGAGGCGATCATTGATCACCAACTAGTCCGAGGCAAAGGCTGGGGCAACTCAAGTGCCCAATTTCTTGTTCATTGGAAGGGACAGTCACCGGAGGAGGCATCATGGGAAAAGTACGAGGATCTATGGCAGTTCAAAGATCAAGTCTATGATTACTTAAACCTTTGTGGCGCCGCGGTCATCGCCATTTCAAGTGGAGGAGTGTGTGCCGACCCGCCAAACTCGTTACTGATTTTGCCGCCTACAGGGCCACAAACCGAGTCAAACCTAAATCATGACAGCCACCCTCTGCCAACAAAGACAAGTGCTGCACAGCTGGGCAGGGCCACAACCTAGCAGCACAATCATAGGAGCCAATCTGGGCCAGCAGGAATTAGTGCCCAGCAGCTGGACGAGGCCACAGGCAGGAAATCTGCCAACATAATGATGGAGGCCACTTAGGGCAATACCTCACAGCTGGACGGGTCCACTGCCCACCAGTGGACAGTTTTGTATATAAATAGGCATACTTAGGCCTTGTTGGAAGGCATCTCATATACACTTTGTATTTTCCCTTTGTTTATCAAGTAAATCAAAAAATTGGCCTTGGCCTCCCAATCTTTGTGTGCCTTTCATTTCATTGTCTTTCCAGCCTTTGTGTGTGTTTGTCTTAGCTTGAGCACGACTTTGTGCTTGCTATTTTGTTAGGACTGAGACTAGAAGCAGATAACAGCTGTCTAGTTGTCCGCACGTAGCTTACTGGAGTTAAGCTCGTGACAAGTGACCCTGCCGAAATTTTGAAAAATGAATTTTTTTTTCTTTTTTATAGTTTGATTTATTTGAAAAAACAAAAGAAAGGAGTCTTGTTTACAAGTTTAGTTTATGTTGGGCGAACTACGCCGGTTTGATTCTCACAGGGCGTGAGATACGTAGGCAACAGTTATTTTCCGTAGAGAGAATGATCAATTTACTTTTTACGTTCCAGTATGTATAATTTATTAGAATCTTGTGCTTAAATCTCCACCATAATAGTCTTTGAAAGAAAGAGATAAAACAAATCAAGAGATATAGATCGATTAATACATTTGATGGTTGTGAGGAGCGGCCTGTAGCGGCTCTAAAGAAGGTACTGCTATGATGTATTTCTTCCTTTACTTTTTGCTTATTAGCTTGAGCACGACTTTGTGCTTGTTATTTCGTTAGGACTGAGACTAGAAGCAGATAACAGCTGTCTAGTTGTCCGCACGTAGCTTACTGGAGTTAAGCTCGTGACAAGTGGTACCTCATAGCTGGACGGGTCAACTGCCCACCAGTGGACAGTTTTGTTTATAAATAGGCACACTTAGGACATGCAACACAACATATCTTGATGGTTGTTGCCTCATACATAGTCCCTCTGTCGGATGTTCCTTCACAATGCTTTGTCAGCACACGTCGCCTACGCGACTGACAGGATTTTAAAACTTAGAAGGGGATCACACCTATACAAGTCTAGTTCTTGACCGTGTTTACTGATTTCTTGCTCAACATATCTAATAGAAACATTCATGAAAATGAAGGAAGGGGCAAAGAGATTCACAATGAAACATAGCTGCTTCTGAATTTGGATAACAAGATGTTCAGAGCAGCTGTAGAGGAACCATCCATTCACCGGTTGACTCAATGAGATTCAAGCAAACAGCAATAGCCTAGCAAATTGCATCATACCTTCATCTTCCTGGTCATGTTTGAAGGACACAAAGTTGCATAAATCATAGCTTTATTGCACTCAGAAGTGGAGTTAGAATATTAGAAAATTTCAAGAATGCCACGGTTAGATTTGAACCTATATCCTAAAGCAATTTTTAAGCCATCTTTGCCACTCCACTAGCATCTTCTCTTTTGTCAAGAGAATTATTTTACCCTATTTGCGCAATTTAAGTTTTTGACGATGGCCTTTCAATTTACGCCCCTTGCGTCCACCTAACTTTGCCCCTGATTGCACTGATGACAAGTTAGCATTTTCTTTAGGTGATAGAATGGATTCTAGTTACATCTCCTGCTGAGGCAATAGCAATGACCACGCCGATGCCCAGGTGGCTGCTGGTACTGTTTTCTGAAGATTCCTCAACGGATTAATCATTCGGTTTATCATTTCTTCAGTAGCAAGATCTTTTCCAGCACATAGAACCTAAAAGAGCAAAACTTATTTGACGTAAGATCGTTGCAAATTATTTCAACAATTTGAAACTATTTTACCTATCTACTTCTTTGATTAATGTTTATGTTATTTCGTATCAGAAATTCGTTTTGTATGTGCTGTAAGTGGTATAGATCTGATAGACAAATTACTAACATACAACAAAAATTACTAAATAAGATTTTGTATTACTTCTCTTAATTTACTGGATAAAAAGGAGAATAAGAGTTGAAAATTTTAAGGGGTAAATACAAAGGGGCGTATAACCACTATAATCATTATCAATTATAGTTATTCTGTAATTAAGCACTATAATCATTATCAGCACTTATCCATGTTTGGTGGAGCACTCAGCCATGTTTGCTGGAGCACTCATCCCTTAATGGGACCTTCCACGAAATGGCATCATCAGCATTATCCCACTGTCACATGTCTTGCACACTTGTCTCACAGCTCTGCCCACACTTTGCCTTTAACCTGCCTAACCTTCGGACCATGCCTCGCACATTTGCTTATGACAACGTTCTCGTCACAGTCATGCCGTCCCATTGTTCCGTACACATGCCTTAGTCAAGTGCCATGTGTTTATCTTCCTCTGCCATAGCCGTCGCCCACAACCAAAGTTGTCTTGCCATCACTGAAGACACTTGTCTAGCTAACCCGCCCAAGTTCGTGCACAACTTAGACACACCCCCATACATTGCTTTGTCAAAACTTCCACAAACCATGTCAAGGGGCAATGTACAAGCCTTTTACATTGTTTCTTCCTGGCATCCGTCATGACTCATCTTTAGGGGCTAACAAACCACCCCCACTAGTTGAACTCGACGTCCTCGTCGAGGCTTATTTCAAGTAGTCCTCTACTTGATGTTCGTATTGCCACAATGAATCACCCTTTTCCCAAGTCGCATCTGCCTCGAGCTTTCCTTTCCACTGTATCAAGAATTCTGTCCGCCTATTTTTCTTATGCATCCCAAGAACTCTGTGGTCAAGCACTTTCTCTATCTTTTCCTCTAGCTGAGTGCGCATCTCAGGAGGAGCTCTCTTTGTTTTGTGCCGGTCCGGATCTTCGGGATCATCAACATAAGGTTTCAGAAAACTCACATGGAAAGTCGGATGTATTTTCATTCTCTCAGGCAGAATTAGTCGGTAAGCAACTTCACCAACTTCAAAAGGACCCTCATACCTTGAAACTAAGGCTCTATGCCTAACCCGGCTACCAATGTTTTTCCAAATCTGTGGAGTAAGTTTTAGCAACACCTTTTCACCCACCCTGAACTCTAGTGGACGTCTGTATATGTCAGCATACTTCTTCATCCTCCTCTGAGCTTTTGCCAAGCTATCTGTCGCCTCTTTGATTATAGCTTGTCTATCCCAACCATAACGGTAAGCTGCTGGACATTTACCCAGTCTTTTGTTGTGCAATCACCAATGGTTGTGTAGGCTGTTTCCCCAAAACAATCTCATCTCCGTTGCTGAAGACTTGTGCAAATTATAGAAGAGTTGTGCACAATCTAGCAAATTTGTCCAGTTGCGTTGACTCGCAGTCACATAGTGCCTCAAATATTCTTCCAACAGATGGTTAGTTCTTTCTGTTTGACCATCAGTTTGGGGATGGTTTGCCGTTGAGAACTTCAAGTTTGTACCCATCAAATTGAACAGATAGGTCTAAAACCGACTTGTAAACCATGCATCCCTGTCACTAATGACATCCTTCGGCATTCCGAAGTATTTAACCACATTTTTGAAGAATAATTCAGCCGCAACTTTTGAAGGACATTCTGTCGGGGCAGCAATAAAAACAGCATACTTGGAAAATCTATCAACCAAAACCATGTTTGACGAAAATCCATTGACCTTTGGAAATCCACTGATAAAGTCCATCGAAACAGATTGCCATGGTTCTTCTGGGATGGGCAGAGGTTGTAGTAAACCTGCTTCCTTCTTTCGCTCAATTTTGTCAAGCTGACACACAAGACAACTCTTCACGTAAGCTTCCACATCATGTTCCATCTTGGGCCAAAAATAGTATCAGGACAGTAGGGCCATCGTTCTTTCAATTCCTGGATGACCCGCCCATAAGGTATCGTGAGTCTCTTTCAACAGTTCACGATGTATCCCAACGCTAAGTGGTACTACGATTCTCCCCCCTTTGAAATAGAGGAGATCGTCCTCGATCCAGTACCTTCTTACCGTCCCTTCCTTCACATGATTCATTGTTTTGATGTATAATGGATCATTAGCAGCACATGCCTTGATCTTATCAAGAAAATCAAATTCAAGTCGTGTAACAGAATAAACAGCAGCTAATACCTCCTTTCGGCTTAATGCATCAGCAACTTGCTTGTCTTTTCCCGGCTTATGTTCCCACATAAAATCATACTCTGCCAAGAATGTTTGCCAACGTGTCTGCTTCGGACTTAGCTTTTTCTGCATCTTGAAATATGTATTTGCCACATTATATGTTCTCACAACGAACTTTGTCCCCAACAAATACACCCGCCAAATCTGCAAGCAGTGGATCACAACAACCATTTCTTTCTCTTGCGCCGAATATCTTTGCTCTACTTCATTCAATTTCCTGCTTTCAAACGCCACTGGGTGGCCGTTTTGAACCAACACACCTCTAACAGCCTTGTCAGAAGCATCGGTATGAACTTCAAAGGGTAGTTCAAAATCCGGAAGTTTTAAAATAGGTTCTGAGGCAATAGCTTCTTTCAGCATCTCAAATGCGCTACTGCATTTCTCAGTCCAAACCCTTACAACATTTTTCTTTAACAAATCAGTTAAAGAAGCAGCTTTCTTTGAATACCCAGCAATGAACTTCTGATAATAATTGACTAACCCAAGGAAAGATCTCAATTCTTTCACCGATTTAGGTGTCTGCCATTCCACAATGACCTGCACCTTATTTGGGTCCATCCGCACTTGATTCTGGCTCACCAAGTGCCCAAGATATCTGATTTCTTGTTTGGCAAACTCACACTTTTCCATTTTCACATATAATTGGTACTCCCTTAGGCGAGACAATACCCTTCTTAAGTGTGAGCAATGTTCATCCAAGGTCCTACTATAGATAACAATGTCGTTTAATTAGACAACCACAAAGTCATCCAAGTACTCATATAGCACATCGTTCATTAGATTGCAGGGACATTCGTCAACCCAAACGACATAACAAAAAATTCATATGAGTCATACCTCATAACACATGTTGTTTTTTACTCATCACCTATCTGTACCTGCCAATAACCAGACCTCAAATCAAACTCTGTGAACCAGCACGCATTGCTTAATCTATCCATCAAGTCTTGCACCAACGGAACTGGGTATTTATTTTTCAGTCACTTTGTTCAACGCTCGATAGTCAACACACATCCAGAGCGTTCCGTCCTGCTTACTTTGAAATAACATAGGGGCACCAAATGGAGCTTTTGATGGTTGAATCAATCCCGCATCTAGCAACTCGTCAAGTTGTTTTCTCAATTCAGCCAACTCTTTTGGCGTCATCCGACAAGGAGATTGAGCAGGAGGTATTGAACCAGGCAATAACTCTATCTTGTTATCAATAGCCCTCCGTGGTGGTAGATGTTTAGGCAATTCTGGTGGCATCACATCAGCAAAATCGCTCAATATTGGAGCGATACAGTCCGGCACCTCAACCCTCTCATCAGGTTTCACTTCGACCATCGCAGCAAGGAAAGTCTCCTCAGGCCTTTTTCTACCAACGCGGCATACACTATTGAAACCTTTCGTTGTTCTTCTTTTTTCCCATAGGGATGAACATCTTTCACAAAGCCAGGAGCCATTTCATGCATAATCATCACTCCGTCCAGGTGAGGCATTGGAACAAAGCAATTTTTTCGCATAAAGTCAATTCCAAAGATCACCTCAAAGTCCTCCAGTGGAATCACCATTAAATCAAATTTCCCTTTCCAGTTTCCAACTGACATAGGGACATCGTAAGCCATACCCACAATGGCTTGGGCTTTAGCATTCACCGTCTTCATGTAAGAGGGACTCTATCACAGACAACTCGTACTTCTGCACCAATTTTGCCGAGATAAAGGTGTGAATAGCTCCAGTATCTACCATTACTATCACACTTAGATCCGCAATTTTCATTTCTATGTGCATAAGTAAAGAATGAGGGTTGTTTTCGTTGCTTGTAGTACTAAGCAACGCAATGACATTCAGCAATTTCAAAGGGTTCACCAAGCTAGCGACTTCTCTACCTTCTCCTTCCCGATTGTTTTCTGTCCCATGCAAAGCATTAACTCGTTCCAGATTTGGGCAATTTTTGGCAAGGTGAGCTCCGTCGCAGGTCCAGCAACCCTCGCCCTTTTTGTTGGCGTTGCCTTTGTTTCTAGCGAAACCACTAGTCACTGTCTTCCCCTTTTTCACGAATTCTTTTCGAGCTTCTTTCCTCCAATCCCCTTTCTTCTCTACCCTTTTCTTAGGTTTTGAAGTAGAAGGTTCTTTAGAAATACTTTCGGGTACTGCGGTAATCGACCAATGAGTCTGCTGCAGCAATCGCACTTAGGAGGTCCTACACGTTCTGCCTCCTAAGTTCATTTTGCGCCCATGCTTGCATTCCAGAAATAAAATTGTGCAATTTGTCCTCCTCCGGCATATTTTGAATATCCAGCATTAAGGAATTGAACTCCTTAATATAATCACGAACTGTTCTGGTTTCCCTAGCAAGCCAAGATGCATTGCTAGGTAAGAACTGGTCCTTCATTTCCTTCCGGAGTTTATCCCACGTATCAATTTTGGGCCTACCCGCACTTTGGTCGTCGGACATGCGAGTTCTCCACCATAGTTTTGCATCCCCCTTGATGTACATGCTTTTAATGGTCACTTTATCCGCGTTTGGGATCATGCCAGCAACAAAATATTGCTCGATAGAAAATTCTCCATTTCTTTTGCACTACGCGCTCCACCAAACGCCTTTGGTTCCGGGATCTTAACCTTGGAACGTTCTTCGAAGAGCTTTGGCTAATACTGCCCGAGGCAGTGAAGAACGTTCCAAGGTTAAGATCCCGGAACCAAAGGCGTTTGGTGGAGCGAGTAGTGCAAAAGAACTGGAGAATTTTCTATGGGATATAGAGCAATATTTTGTTGCTGGCAAGATCCCAAACGCGGATAAAGTGACCATTACAAGCATGTGCCTCACGGGGGATGCAAAACTATGGTGGAGAACTCGCATGTCCGACGACCAAAGTGTGGGTAGGCCCAAAATTGATACGTGGGATAAACTCCGGAAGGAAATGAAGGACCAGTTCTTACCTAGCAATGCATCTTGGCTTGCTAGGGATCGCTTGAAACGCCTACGTCAAACCGGAACAGTTAGTGATTATATTAAGAAGTTCACTTCCTTAATGCTGGATATTCAAAATATGTCAGAGGAGGACAAATTGCACAATTTCATTTCTGGAATGCAAGCATGGGCGCAGAATGAACTTAGGAGGCAGAACGTGAAGGACCTCCCAAGTGCGATTGCTGCAGCAGACTCATTGGTCGATTACCGCAGTACCCGAAGTATTTCTAAAGAACCTTCTACTTCAAAACCTAAGAAAAGGGTAGAGAAGAAAGGGGATTGGAGGAAAGAAGCTCGAAAAGAATTCGTGGAAAAGGGGAAGGCAGTGACTGGTGGTTTTGCTAGAAACAAAGGCAACGCCAACAAAAAGGACGAGGGTTGCTGGACTTGCGGCGGAGCTCACCTTGCCAAAAACTGCCCAAATCGGGAACGAGTTAATGCTTTGCTTGGGACAGAAAATAATCGGGAAGGAGAAGGCAGAGAAGTCGCTGCCTTGGTGAACCCTTTGAAATTACTGAATGTCATTGCGTTGCTTAGTACTACAAGCAACGAAAACAACCCTCATTCTTTACTTATGCACATAGAAATGAAAATTGCGGATCTAAGTGTGATAGCAATGGTAGATACTGGAGCTACTCACACCTTTATCTCGGCAAAATTGGTGCAGAAGTACGGGTTGTCTGTGATAAAGAGTCCATCTTACATGAAGACGGTGAATGCTAAAGTCCAAGCCATTGTGGGTATGGCTTACGGTGTCCCTATGTCAGTTAGAAACTGGAAAGGGAAAGTTGATTTAATGGTGATTCCACTGGAGGACTTTGAGATGATGCTTGGAATTGACTTTATGCGAAAAAATTGCTTTGTTCCAATGCCTCACCTGGACGGAGTGATGATTATGCATGAAATGGCTCCTGGCTTTGTGAAAGCTGTTCATCCCTATGGGAAAGAAGAAGAACAACGAAAGGTTTCAATAGTGTATGCCGCGATGGTAGAAAAAGGCCTGAGGAGAGGAGACTTTCCTTGCTGCGATGGTCGAAGTGAAACCTGATGAGAGGGTTGAGGTGCCGGACTGTATCGCTCCAATATTGAGCGATTTTGCTGATGTGATGCCACCAGAATTGCCTAAACATCTACCACCACGGAGGGCTATTGATCACAAGATAGAGTTACTGCCTGGTTCAATACCTCCAGCTCAATCTCCTTATCGGATGGCGCCAAAAAGAGTTGGCTGAATTGAGAAAACAACTTGACGAGTTGCTAGATGCGGGATTGATTCAACCATCAAAAACTCCATTTGGTGCCCCTATGTTATTTCAAAGGAAGCAGGACGGAACGCTCTGGATGTGTGTTGACTATCGAGCGTTGAACAAAGTGACTGTGAAAAATAAATACCCAGTTCCATTGGTGCAAGACTTGATGGATAGATTAAGCAATGCGTGCTGGTTCACAGAGTTTGATTTGAGGTCTGGTTATTGGCAGGTACAGATAGGTGATGAGTAAAAAACAACATGTGTTACGAGGTATGACTCATATGAATTCTTTGTTATGCCGTTTGGGTTGACGAATGTCCCTGCAATCTAATGAACGATGTGTTATATGAGTACTTGGATGACTTTGTGGTTGTCTATTTAAACGACATTGTTATCTATAGTAGGACCTTGGATGAACATTGCTCACACTTAAGAAGGGTATTGTCTCGCCTAAGGGAGTACCAATTATATGTGAAAATGGAAAAGTGCGAGTTTGCCAAACAAGAAATCAGATATCTTGGGCACTTGGTGAGCCAGAATCAAGTGCGGATGGACCCAAATAAGGTGCAGGTCATTGTGGAATGGCAGGCACCTAAATCGGTGAAAGAATTGAGATCTTTCCTTGGGTTAGTCAATTATTATCGGAAGTTCATTGCTGGGTATTCAAAGAAAGCTGCTTCTTTAACTGATTTGTTAAAGAAAAATGTTGTAAGGGTTTGGACTGAGAAATGCAGTAGCGCATTTGAGATGCTAAAAGAAGCTATTGCCTCAGAACCTATTTTAAAACTTCCGGATTTTGAACTACCCTTTGAAGTTCATACCGATGCTTCTGACAAGGCTGTTAGAGGTGTGTTGGTTCAAAACGGCCACCCAGTGGCGTTTGAAAGCAGGAAATTGAATGAAGTAGAGCAAAGATATTCGGCGCAAGAGAAAGAAATGGTTGTTGTGATCCACTGCTTGCAGATTTGGCGGGTGTATTTGTTGGGGACAAAGTTCGTTGTGAGAACATATAATGTGGCAAATACATATTTCAAGATGCAGAAAAAGCTAAGTCCGAAGCAGGCACGTTGGCAAACATTCTTGGCAGAGTATGATTTTATGTGGGAACATAAGCCGGGAAAAGACAAGCAAGTTGCTGATGCATTAAGCCGAAAGGAGGTATTAGCTGCTGTTTATTCTGTTACACGACTTGAATTTGATTTTCTTGATAAGATCAAGGCATGTGCTGCTAATGATCCATTATACATCAAAACAATGAATCATGTGAAGGAAGGGACGGTAAGAAGGTACTGGATCGAGGACGATCTCCTCTATTTCAAAGGAGGGAGAATCGTAGTACCACTTAGCGTTGGGATACATCGTGAACTGTTGAAAGAGACTCACGATACCTTATGGGCGGGTCATCCAAGAATTGAAAGAACGATGGCCCTACTGTCCTGATACTATTTTTGGCCCAAGATGGAACATGATGTGGAAGCCTACGTGAAGAGTTGTCTTGTGTGTCAGCTTGACAAAATTGAGCGAAAGAAGGAGGCACGTTTACTACAACCTCTGCCCATCCCAGAAGAACCATGGCAATCTGTTTCGATGGACTTTATCAGTGGATTTCCAAAGGTCAATGGATTTTCGTCAAACATGGTTTTGGTTGATAGATTTTCCAAGTATGCTGTTTTTATTGTTGCCCCGACAGAATGTCCTTCAAAAGTTGCGGCTGAATTATTCTTCAAAAATGTGGTTAAATACTTCGGAATGCCGAAGGATGTCATTAGTGACAGGGATGCATGGTTTACAGGTCGGTTTTAGACCTATCTGTTCAATTTGATGGGTACAAACTTGAAGTTCTCAACGGCAAACCATCCCCAAACTGATGGTCAAACAGAAAGAACTAACCATCTGTTGGAAGAATATTTGAGGCACTTTGTGACTGCGAGTCAATGCAACTGGACAGATTTGCTAGATTGTGCACAACTCTTCTATAATTTGCACAAGTCTTCAGCAACGGAGATGAGATTGTTTTGGGGAAACAGCCTACACAACCATTGGTGATTGCACAACAAAAGACTGGGTAAATGTCCAGCAGCTTACCGTTATGGTTGGGATAGACAAGCTATAATCAAAGAGGCGACAGATAGCTTGGCAAAAGCTCAGAGGAGGATGAAGAAGTATGCTGACAAACACAGACGTCCACTAGAGTTCAGGGTGGGTGAAAAGGTGTTGCTAAAACTTACTCCACGGATTTAGAAAAACATTGGCAGCCGGGTTAGGCATAGAGCCTTGGTTTCAAGGTATGAGGGTCCTTTTGAAGTTGGTGAAGTTGCTTACCGACTAATTCTGCCTGAGAGAATGAAAATACATCCGACTTGCCATGTGAGTTTTCTGAAACCTTATGTTGATGATCCCGAAGATCCGGACCGGCACAAAACAAAGAGAGCTCCTCCTGAGATGCGCACTCAGCTAGAGGAAAAGATAGAGAAAGTGCTTGACCACAGAGTTCTTGGGATGCATAAGAAAAATAGGCGGACAAAATTCTTGATACAGTGGAAAGGAAAGCCCGAGGCAGATGCGACTTGGGAAAAGGGTGCTTCATTGTTGCAATACGAACAGCAAATAGAGGACTACTTGAAATAAGCCTCGACGAGGACGTCGAGTTCAACTAGTGGGGGTGGTTTGTTAGCCCCTAAAGTTGAGTCATGACGGATGCCGGGAAGAAACAATGTAAAAGGCTTGTATAATGCCCCTTGGCATGGTTTGTGGAAGTTTTGACAAAGCAATGTATGGAGTTGGGGTGTGTCTAAGTTGTGCACGAATTTGGGCGGGTCAGCTAGACAAGTGTCTTCAGTGATGGCAAGACAACTTTGGTTGTGGGCGACGGCTATGGCAGAGGAAGATAAATACATGGCACTTGACTAAGGCTACGGAACAGTGGGACGGCATGGCTGTGACGAGAACGTTGTCATAAGCAAATGTGCGAGGCATGGTCCGAAGGCAAGGCTAGGCAGGCTAAAGGCAAAGTGTGGGCAGAGCTGTGAGACAAGTGTGCAAGACATGTGACAGTGGGGTAGTGCTGATGATGGCCATTTCGTGGAAGGTCCCATTGAGGGATGAGTGCTCCAGCAAACATGGCTGAGTGTTTGCCCATTTATAGAGCAAGCTGACCCAATTACCATAAGGCTTCCCAAAGGGGCAGAACTTAGTCTTGTGCCAAATTGTTAGCCAAAAACATCTAAGTATAATTCCTAAGGGTAGGAAATCATTTTGGGGCAGGGAACAAGGGTGTTCTTTGTTCTTGGCCATAGGGTTGGCTTTATTGTGTTCTTGTATTCACATATTAATACGAGTTGGGAAGAAATTCCTGTAAATTTCGTGTGTGCCTTTACTTTTATTGCTGCCTAAATTCTACTAAGTCCCAAACATCACTGAGTTAATTCTAAGTATTGGAAAGGCTGAGGTCAAGGCTGGGCTTGACTGTCGTTCAGTGGTGAAACTCGAACAGTATTCGAGTGACATAAATCACCCCTGTAACAACTGGTATCAGAGCGCAGCGGGATCGTGACAAAGATACGACGTTCAGCGGTTGAATTTCGTAAAAGATGGCTGGTGGCAACGCAGAACTGAGGGAAAAAGTTGCTACATTAGAGGCACTTGTTGGAACTACTGATGGTGATCAGTTTCTGACTGTGGTGACGCGTCTCGCCTATCTTGAGGCAGAGATGAGCAGGCTGAGCAAGGAGTGTTCAGATTTTTAGTTGTTACAGGGGTGATTTTCAATCCCAACCACTATAAGCACTATAATCATTATCAGCACTTATCCACTAGGAGGCATTATAATCATTATCAAAGGGGCAGCTAATGGTAACGTAATTTTCGTAATATATAACTGAAATTAGGAAATTTATGTGGAACATATGCATCATGCATGTTATTATAATAACACTCATACTTTTATCTATTGAAAATATTTTAAATCATATGTTGCTATTTTGTGATTATTTTTTTTCTAGTTTTACAATTGATGCACCAAAATGCTGGGAGTAATGTGAAACAATTGCTGAAAGCTAGTTGGCCAACAAATGTATTGACAAAAACCCAAAACAACTGAATATTTTAAATTAGTAAAGATAGGTTGTCATTAATAATCTTGTAACCTGCGTTGGCAATCAGTCGCCTTAACAAAAAGAAGACCTGAAAAGTAAAGTACAGGTGATGATGATAAAAACTAGAACAAACTAGTCCAGTACAGTACCTTTCGACCATTGAACAGAGCTGGTTGTGAACAACCATGTTACCTCTTATAGGAACCAAGCCGGAATAATCTAGCAAAAAAAAAATGGAATGAGAAATAAATGGAATTTCAACAAGTTATGAAGTACATTGGAGGAGCATCATTTCATCTTGGAAGAACAAAAGCGACATGTTTTACCAAAATTCAGATATGGTGAGCATATGCTATGAAAAGTACTGACAATGCATGTTATACATAAAAGTGCCTTATGTTTCCTTTTAGTAAATATATAGAAGTGTCTAAACTCTCCTTTTCGTAAGCTGACTAAATACCTTAAGCTACAGGATAATTAAACTAAATAAGTTGGAATGAAAACCAGCCAATAGAAGATTAAATAAGAATTATAGAAGTCTTGTAAATCACTATATAAGTGGTTGAAACCGAGCACCATGTGTCTAGATTCCTAGTTTATTGCAATCATTTATCAGGCTGGTATACTGACTTTCAGATTTTAAAATTGTAGGACAAAAAGCTGGTCATCGCAAGTGCAAACATGAAATGAAGTTAGTAGAGAAGTACAACAACAAAAATCTAAATGCATATATATATATATATGTGTGTGTGTGTGTGTGTGTGTGTGTGTGTGTATTTAAATGAGCTGAGCAATAAAACATTAGGGATTCCCAGAAAATCGCACCTGCGTGGAGTCAATACTTTCCCGATGAAACTGACATATCTGACCAAGTGCAAAAACAGCATCATGATATGCCTGTTCATTTTCAGGTGCAAGAGCATGTAGATGTGTTATCACAACATTGATCCTTGAAAGAGCCTCTGAATAACGTCATGAAATTTAGTAAATACAAAAATATATCACTCTTCATCCACTTCCGCATGATGAGAAGAATCTCAAAATCACATTCAACGATATCATACCTCCAATAAATGGTTTGAAAACAAAACCACCATATTCCGCACAAAGCCTAAGTCCATAAAGTGCATTCTGAACATTGCATCAATGGTGTTTGGATGAATCAACAGCAAATATCACATGACTGAAAACTATCAGAACCACCAAGATTCACAAACCACTCTAAGAACTGGATTTTCGTCGTTGCTTGAGTCCAAAAGAAAAGGAAGACATATATTATAATACCTGGTTTGAACAGAAAGTAACTATCAGAATTGTGACCTTACTTAAGAAAAAACTCATAAAGATAGACCTACTTTAGAGCTGATTCGTTGCATTCCTCCACAAGTTTATTAAAGATTTTTACACATGCACTTCTCTCTTGAGCTGTTTTATCCTTGCCCTTTCAAGCAGTGAAAAAAGAACAATGAGAAATATTGGTGGAAAACAACCTAGGGGATCGAAACGTCATTGGTTACCATAAGCTGAAACTCACTGTCATAGGCATTAGATATGAGGAAAGCTCATAAGGAAAGGCAAGAAAGTAGCCTTGAAGGTTTTGATCAGTGTCAACAATATGCAACCAACCCTATAAAATACTTTTTCTTCTAGCTCTCTTTCCTCCCTCAGCAATTCAGCTTCTTCAGCATCAAAGTCTTCTGATTTCTCTCTCTCTCTCTCTCTCTCTCTGTGAGTTTTCCTTTTCTACGTGAACTTTCTATAATGACGTGCTTTATCCCATTTGTGATTCTATGAACCTGATATTCATTGAGAAGTGTTCCACCGATCTGAAAGAAGACACAAAAAGGACCATAAGAAGTGAAAGCTGCTGTTCTAACTCATGTCAAGGAAACTTTTGTAAATATAGGATTTATGGTAAATTCTAGTCCACGTTTCAATTCTTAAGCATGCGCCCATGCACAGACTAAGAATGACCAAGTCCGCCGCTCCTATTTTACTTTTCCCTGAAGATCTTACTCTATGCAAGTTATTACTCTTGTCTCCAGGTCTTGCTATGTACAAGGTTGTCCTATTTTACACTTTCATTCTTACGAGCTTGGACAAGTGTGTTGCTTATCATAATGGACATAAAAACCTTGAAAAGAAACTGCATAGAGTAAATTCCTGCAAAGTAAAGAAACCATCATAACCTGACATACATTTAGGCAATTATTCAATTCCTGCAATATCTTTTCACATAGTTTTGTCTCAGGCTCCTGCATGCAATAGCAATTGAAGTGTCACTTTCTCCTCGTTCAGATAAATGGAGCTCAAACCTTTTCCCAACAGGAAAAAGAAACAGTAAATATTAATGTGTTGAAGGCAACCGAATACAATGCGTCCCCCAAAGCCAATATTATACAGCCAGGCAACTGCTTCAAGTACCACTTGTTTCCACCTCCAGCAATCCCTTTCTCTACTGCCAGTTTAGCAGAACGCAACAAGGATACCATTGCTTAACCACCACAAATTAAAACAATATCTCATTAGAAATTCGGTAAGTTAAAGAAAAAAAATTGGAAAGCATATGAAAGCATGAGATTTTTTTACCACAACTAGCACATTTCCTGACAGAAGAGTGGATATAGAATTTCAGAAGCGGAATTAAAATTGAAGCAGCCTGTTTCAGGGTTTAAGACATAAATATCACCTGTTAAGTTTGAATCCACTTAACAACACATGAAGAAAAGTAATTGTTCTAGTGATCGTTCATGCTATCATGCCAACCTGGGGAATCCATGGGTAAAAATCTTCCCCCAATTCATGAGCATATAATTCAAGGGCCGAGCACAACATTGATTTCCCTTCTAGGAGGTCACTTCCATAGATGCATATCATTTCACCCCCAAACATGACTTTGTGCATATTGCAAAATGTGAAACTTAAGGAAGATATCCCTGGTAGCCCGAATTATTTTGAGAATCACTCGTGTTGTTATCTGTTGGGAGATATGGAAGTCTAGGTGTGCTATTAAGTATGGATCCTCCACGCTATCCATTAAGCGTACGACTTATCAGATTTTGTTCATGAAATGGGTGGTATTCAAATATAAAGGGAATAATGAATGGCCTACAAGTTGGGAAGCTATATGCAGGCTGGTTATTGATCTTTCTCCCAGAACTGAATCATCACAGTTAATGGGAAAGGCCACCTCCGAACTGGATGAAAATAAACACTGACGGCAGTAGAAATATGGAGGAAATGACTGGTGCAGGAGGCATCTGTAGAGACCATAATGGCAAGATGATAAATGAAAAATCCAAACCTCAATGATAAAAACTTACCTATCATATAGTTTATCTGAGGATACAGTCTTATCGGGCTCAAGTTGAGCACATTCAACTGCATATGGCATGACTAGACTCATGTAAGGAAGAAATTCCTACCCAATGCACACACAAATCCCATACGATGCCTGCAGTAAATCAAGAAAAGATTGAGAGGCTAATCTAATAAAAAGTTCTGAGCCTGTAAAACCAAACGAGTAACACTTACCTTTAGACAGCGAAGAATATTTGTATACTCTGTCACATGTGATTCTTGTAATGAGTACTTAAGCACTTCCATAACCTTAAATATAACAGAACATATAGAAAGGAAGGTCCGCGTTTAGAAATGAATGAATGGATAAGATCACACCACCAAGAGAAGAAAAGAATGCCAATAGAGATGCAGAATGTTGGACCAAAAAGGAACTAGGAGGAGAAAATATATGAGGCATTAGTCATTGATCCCAACAGTTGAAGAAAGTGGTAATTCAAATAGGAGTAATCAATAATATGGTTTGTCTATGGAAAAGCCATTTAAGCACACTTTTCACTTAATCATGGTTAATTAACATATATTTTCACCTCAAATTATCAATAAACCATGATAAATCTTTGTGGCATGCTATAAATACCGGTACTGTAGATAAGTTTTTCCCATAGCACTAATACATTGCAGGCACATACAAAGAGAAGCATCGAGTATAGTTTGGAGACGACCTGCTTCAAGTCATCTCTGAATTTCTCTTTGCCTGCAGCAAGCGCAACGTTGCTTATGCACAGCAAGACTTTGCTTTGAAGCATCTGATTAGATTCATCATTTGCATTTACCAGGATCGTTTTTAAATATGGCATTACAAAATCATAGTACTTTTGGAAGTGCTCCTGTCGAAGTAATATATTAGTCATCATTAGCTACAACATAAGTAGAAACAGAATTGAGTCAAAAATAAATGCAAGTAGGTAATACCTTATAGAAATAAGCTACAGTACCCAATGCAAATAATGCTTCATGCAAAGTTCATTATTTTCAAATATAGAAAGAGGGTAATTTCGAAAATGTTCTCTCTAACTTTTCTATCTGACTTGGGAAATGTGCTGTTTTTATCTTTCTCCTTTTGATTCTCTCTCCGGCAGGGTTTCCCCCCGGAGTTACAGCCTTTGTCATGGGAGGAAAAATCCATTTTATCTCAGGTGATAAATCTTTTGAATTAATCGACATCAGTGAGGATTACGACAGATGGTTTGTTTTGATTGAGCGGGGGGCAAGATTCACTAGCAGAGTTAAGATCGATGAAGAGAACTTGCGCTGGGTTTGTGAAACATTACAGAAAGCCTCACGTGGTCAAGGCAACCTCTATCGGAGGTGGGGGAGGAAGATCCAGTCCTACCTGTTCAGAGTTTATCAGAACTACAATGTTTATGGCAGATATGTTAGAGTGGAAGCATGGTTGGGAGATAGAAGGTCTGCTATCATTATCCCAGAAATAGATTACAACAAGGGTTGGGGAGACATAGCAGGGAGGATCCTACAATTTCTGGGGAAGAGCATCAACATTAGATTTCAAAGCTTTGCTGATGTGCAGAACAAGAAATATCTGGATGCAGCAAAAATAATCCAGTGGCCATTACAGCAGACTGAGTCACAGGAGCAAACTAAGAATGATAGGGACGACAGAAACAGAGACGATGAAAACTTCTTCTCCAAATGCTTGGTTGGGACATTCAACGACGCCTTTAACCTCAGCCCCAACACAGAAGTTATCAAAAAATGGTTCCTTTACAGGTGGAAGATCACTGCAGGGCTCATTGTTACACCATTAGGCCACAATAAATTTCTCTTTGAGTTCCCATCAAGGCTTGAAGCGGTGCGAATCATAGCCGGTGAGTGGTTCTGGAATGGCAGGCGTCTCGCGCTTCAATGGTGGTCGCCGGAAAATGGTGCAGCTCCGACCAACAGCAAATCTGTGCAAAAATGGATAAAGGCTTTTGGTATACCATTGCATGCATGGAACCCCAATTCCTTTCGGTTTATTGGAGACAACTGTGGTGGCTTCATTGACACTGATGAAGACACGAAGCTTAGATCACACTTTTCTGGGCCAGAATATGTGTTAAATTTAAGGAAGGTGGTTTACCCAACAATTTGGTACTAGAAATTGGGAAGTTGAAGTACAAAATCACTATTTTGGATGACAATCTCGTAGAAATTATCACCGGCAGCGGAATAGAGACAGCCGGAGTGGAGGTGAAGAAGATGAAGTCAAGTACAGTAGCTTCCTCGAGCCAAACAAAGGCTACTGAAGTACAGCCTGTCAAACCTAAGCTTTTGCAATTGGGTTTGAACCACTTTAATTCAAATAAAGTGGTCAAAAAACATGTTGACCAGGTCAACAAACCAGCCCACTTGATGAAAGCCCAAAAGAGTAAAGAAAAGCAGCAGGTCTTGGGCCATAAACTGGATCAACTTCATTACTCTAAGAGTCCAAAAAACAAAGCAAGGAGAGCAAATAATAAATCAGTATGGAGGGCTGTTGGGCCAATCTCTGATCCTTGCCTCAACAAGTCTATGGAGCTCTTGATTGAAAACAGGTTTGACCCTCTATCGGTGGAAATACAAGTAGCATGTGCAAAACCCACAAAAAGAACTCCAACTCCACAGGCCAACACTTTTCAGTCACAGATGGAGGACACTTTTGAGCTCGTTACTGGAGCATCCGAGGAAACTTCCAACGAGGGAGACGATGAAGCAGACCAGTCACAATGCATGCCAATATCCTCGCTCCCATGTCTGAAGCTGACACCTACTCTGGTTAGTGCTTCTGATTCTGACCTCTCTTGCAGTCAGTTTTTGGCACTACCCTGGTACAAGGGTAGCTCTCAGAACAACCACTCTATTGCCGACCCATCTGTGATTGAGACAACTCAATGGACAAAAATTATCATGGCAAAGGCATGCCAAGCTATTGGTATTAATGTCTCGGGTTTTGAACATGAAATCCTTGACATGATATTGAGGATGGAACAAAAGAGGAGGGATCAACTCCAATCTCAAAGAACCGGGGCAAGGGCAGATAAGAAATCGAAAAAGAAGGGGAAATTGAGGTAAACAACCTCAGGAGTATGATTAATTATGAAAATGGGAGCTGCAGTTCAGTGGAAAGGCTTATGAGGGGTAGAAAACAAAAAGCTCTTTCTGAATGAGAGTTAAAATTATCAGCTGGAATGTGTGGGGGTTACATGATAGTGGTAAAAGAAGCACTATCAAATCTATGGTGCAAAAGTGGAAGCCAGATATTTTGTGTATACAGGAAACAAAATTGGAAGACTGTACTGTTGCGATGGCAAGGAGCATCTGGGGTTCAAGATGGGTAGACTGGGCAGAACTCAAGGCAAATGGTTCTAGTGGGGGAATAATTATATTTTGGGACAGGAGAATATGGACTTGTACTGATGTTCAGCAGGGCTTCTATTCTTTATCCACAATGCTTGAAGGGGTACAGATGGATCTTAGGTGGTGCTTCATTGGAGTCTATGGGCCTCACTCCAAGTGGGAAAGAACGGTTTTTTGGGAGGAATTGTCTTCCACAAGGGGCTTATGGAGTGAACACTGGGTGATAGGCGGAGATTTCAATGTATGTAGATTTGAGCATGAAAGGTTCAATTGCATAAGAAGATCCGGAGCTATGAGAAATTTTTCTGACTTCATCCAAGAGATGGAATAGATTGATCTCCCACTCCAGGGAGCCACATATACCTGGTTTAGGGGAGAAGACTCTGCTCAAGCATCTAGGATTGATAGATTCCTCATCTCCAATGAATGGAATGACATTATTGGCTCTGTGAAGCAATTAGCTCTCCCAAAGGTTACATCAGATCCCAGGCCAATAGTGTTGGAAAGTGGTGACTGGTCATCAAATCCCTCCTACTTCAAATTTGAAAATATGTGGTTACAACACGAGGGTTTCAGGGAAAAAATTTCAGAATGGTGGCAGAGTTACATGGTTAATGGCACCGCTAATTTTATCCTTTTCCAAAAGCTAAAACATCTGAAGAAAGACATAGCCATATGGAACAAAGAAGTATTTGGCAAAATAGAAACATGGAAAGCCAGAGCTTTGGAGGAACTGATGCTACTGGAGCAACTAACTGAAGGCAGGATCTTGAGCCAAGCTGAAAAAACAACGATGTTGAACTTAAAGATTGAACTACAGCACCTGGCAAAGATAGAGGAGATTTCATGGAGACAAAAATCCAGGTGCTTGTGGCTTAAAGAAGGGGATAGGAACACAAAATTCTTCCAAAAAGTTGCTAACTCCCACAGAAGATACAACTGCATAGACATGCTAAAGGTGGACGATGAAATCATTGAGGACAAAGATCTTATCAAAGGTAAAATACTCGACTACTACCAGAATCTATACTCTGAGGATGAGGATTGGAGACCTACAGCACATTTTGAGGGTCTAGAACGCCTAACACCTGAAGAAAGGGTGGATCTGGAGAATGCCTTTTCAGAAGATGAAGTGAGAGATGCCATAAACAGTTGTGCCCCTGACAAGAGCCCCGGTCCAGATGGCTTCACAATGGCCTTCTTTCAGAAGTCATGGGATACCATTAAGCATGATGTACTTGCCGCCATCAACCACTTCCATCAAAACTGTCACATGGTTACGTCTTTCAACGCATCATTTATTGCACTCATCCCTAAAAGAAAAGGAGCTATAGAGCTAAGAGATTATAGATCTATAAGTCTCATAGGCAGCATTTACAAGATTGTAGCTACAGTGCTAGCTGAAAGACTCAAATGGGTGATAGGGAAGCTTGTTTCTGGTCATCAAAATGCTTTTATCAAGGGGAGGCAAATAACTGATGCTACTCTTATAGCAAATGAAGTTTTGGACGGGAAAATGAGAACGGGGGAAGCTGGACTTTTGCTCAAGTTGGATGTTGAAAAAGCTTTTGACAAATTGGGTTGGTCTTATCTATTCTCAATACTTAGACAAATTGGATTCGGAGAGAAATGGATCCAGTGGATTAGATATTGCATCACTACAGTCAAGTACTCCATGCTTGTTAATAGAAGCCCAGTGGGATTCTTCTCTCCAAAAAGAGGGATTAGACAGGGGGACCCTCTTTCACCCTTCCTTTTTATACTGGCTATGGGGGGACTCAGTAGAATGCTTGAAAAAGCTAAACAATTACAATGGTTTGAAGGGTTCTCAGTGGGTAATAGCAGGAGCTCTCCTATTTCTGTGTCACACCTTCTGTTTGCATATGACACCCTCATCTTCTGTGGAGCAGAAAAGTCTCAAGTCCTTCACCTAAACATCACTCTTATGTTATTTGAAGTTATGTCTGGCCTGCACATTAATATGCTCAAAAGTGTTATCTACCCAGTGAACTCGGTACCAAATTTGCTAGAACTAGCAGACATTATGAGTTGTAATACAGGCTCCTTCCCTACCACATATCTGGGTCTTCCTTTAGGTGCCAAATACAAGTCTACTGAGATATGGAATGCAGTAGTTGAAAAATTTGAGAAGAAATTGGCTACGTGGCAGAGGCAATACATATCTCTTGGTGGCAAACTTACTCTTATCAATGGTGTATTAAATAGCATACCCATCTATTTCATGGCACTCTTTCCTATCCCAGCAAAGGTTCAAAAGCAATCGGACAGAATAAGAAGGAACTTTCTATGGGAAGGGAATAACATCAGTCACAAGATTCGCCTGGTGAAATGGACCAAAGTCACAATTCCGAAAGCACTTGGTGGACTTGGAGTTAAGGACCTAGCCTTACATAACAAAAGTATGTTGATGAAATGGCACTGGAGGTTTAATCAAGATGATGCTGGCTTATGGAAGAAAGTTATCATAGCAAAATATGGTAGACTCAACCATTGGTGTACCAACAGAATTAGAACTCCTTATGGCACAGGAGTGTGTGCCGACCCGCCAAACTCGTTACTGATTTTGCCGCCTACAGGGCCACAAACCGAGTCAAACCTGAATCATGGCAGCCACCCTCTGCCAACAAAGACAAGTGCTGCACAGCTGGGCAGGGCCACAACCTAGCAGCACAATCATAGGAGCCAATCTGGGCCAGCAGGAATTAGGGCCCAGCAGTTGGACGGGGCCACAGGCAGGAAATCTGCCAACATAATGATGGAGGCCACTTAGGGCAGTGCCTCACAGCTGGACGGGTCCATTGCCCACCAGTGGACAGTTTTGTATATAAATAGGCATACTTAGGCCTTGTTGGAAGGCATCTCATATACACTTTGTATTTTCCCTTTGTTTATCAAGTAAATCAAAAAATTGGCCTTGGCCTCCCAATCTTTGTGTGCCTTTCATTTCATTGTCTTTCCAGCCTTTGTGTGTGTTTGCCTTAGCTTGAGCACGACTTTGTGCTTGCTATTTTGTTAGGACTGAGACTAGAAGCAGATAACAGTTGTCTAGTTGTCCGCACGTAGCTTACTGGAGTTAAGCTCGTGACAAGTGACCCTGCCGAAATTTTGAAAAATGATTTTTTTTTTTCTTTTTTATAGTTTGATTTATTTGAAAAAACAAAAGAAAGGAGCCTTGTTTACAAGTTTAGTTTATGTTGGGCGAACTACGCCGGTTTGATTCTCATAGGGCGTTAGATACGTAGGCAACCGTTATTTTCGGCAGAGAGAATGATCAATTTACTTTTTACGTTCCAGTATGTATAATTTATTAGAATCTTGTGCTTAAATCTCCACCATAATAGTCTTTGAAAGAAAGAGATAAAACAAATCAAGAGATATAGATCGATTAATACCTTTGATGGTTGTGAGGAGCGGCCTGTAGCGGCTCTAAAGAAGGTACTGCTGTGATGTATTTCTTCCTTTACTTTTTGCTTATTAGCTTGAGCACGACTTTGTGCTTGTTATTTCGTTAGGACTGAGACTAGAAGCAGATAACAGCTGTCTAGTTGTCCGCACGTAGCTTACTGGAGTTAAGCTCGTGACAAGTGGTACCTCATAGCTGGACGGGTCAACTGCCCACCAGTGGACAGTTTTGTATATAAATAGGCACACTTAGGACATGCAATACAACATATCTTGATGGTTGTTGCCTCATACATAGTCCCTATGTCGGATGTTCCTTCACAATGCTTTGTCAGCACACGTCGCCTACGCGACTGACAGGATTTTAAAACTTAGAAGGGGATCACACCTATACAAGTCTAGTTCTTGACCGTGTTTACTGATTTCTTGCCCAACATATCTAATAGAAACATTCATGAAAATGGAGGAAGGGGCAAAGAGTTTCACCATGAAACATAGCTGCTTCTGAATTTGGATAACAAGATGTTCAGAGTAGCTGTAGAGGAACCATCCATTCACCGGTTGACTCAATGTGATTCAAGCAAACAGCAATAGCCTAGCAAATTGCATCATACCTTCATCTTCCTGGTCATGTTTGAAGGACACAAAGTTGCATAAATCATAGCTTTATTGCACTCAGAAGTGGAAGTTAGAATATTAGAAAATTTCAAGAATGCCACGGTTAGATTTGAACCTATATCCTAAAGCAATTTTTAAGCCATCTTTGCCACTCCACTAGCATCTTCTCTTTTGTCAAGAGAATTATTTTACCCTATTTGCGCAATTTAAGTTTTTGACGACGGCCTTTCAATTTACGCCCCTTGCGTTCACCTAACTTTGCCCCTGATTGCACTGATGACAAGTTAGCATTTTCTTTAGGTGATAGAATGGATTCTAGTTACATCTCCTGCTGAGGCAATAGCAATGACCACGCCGATGCCCAGGTGGCTGCTGGTACTGTTTTATGAAGATTCCTCAACGGATTAATCATTCGGTTTATCATTTCTTCAGTAGCAAGATCTTTTCCAGCACATAGAACCTAAAAGAGCAAAACTTATTTGACGTAAGATCGTTGCAAATTATTTCAACAATTTGAAACTATTTTACCTATCTACTTCTTTGATTAATGTTTATGTTATTTCGTATCAGAAATTCATTTTGTATGTGCTGTAAGTGGTATAGATCTGATAGACAAATTACTAACATACAACAAAAATTACTAAATAAGATTTTGTATTACTTCTCTTAATTTACTGGATAAAAAGGAGAATAAGAGTTGAAAATTTTAAGGGGCAAATACAAAGGGGCGTATAACCACTATAATCATTATCAATTATAGTTATTCTGTAATTAAGCACTATAATCATTATCAGCACTATAATCATTATCAGCACTTATCCATGTTTGGTGGAGCACTCAGCCATGTTTGCTGGAGCACTCATCCCTTAATGGGACCTTCCACGAAATGGCATCATCAGCATTATCCCACTGTCACATGTCTTGCACACTTGTCTCACAGCTCTGCCCACACTTTGTCTTTAACCTGCCTAGCCTTCGGACCATGCCTCGCACATTTGCTTATGACAACGTTCTTGTCACAGTCATGCCGTCCCACTGTTCCGTACACATGCCTTAGTCAAGTGCCATGTGTTTATCTTTCTCTGCCATAGTCGTCGCCCACAACCAAAGTTGTCTTGCCATCACTGAAGACACTTGTCTAGCTAACCCGCCCAAGTTCGTGCACAACTTAGACACACACCCATACATTGCTTTGTCAAAACTTCCACAAACCATGTCAAGGGGCAATGTACAAGCCTTTTACATTGTTTCTTCCCGGCATCCGTCATGACTCAACTTTAGGGGCTAACAAACCACCCCCACTAGTTGAACTCGACGTCCTCGTCGAGGCTTATTTCAAGTAGTCCTCTACTTGTTGTTCGTATTGCCACAATGAAGCACCCTTTTCCCAAGTCGCATCTGCCTCAAGCTTTCCTTTCCACTGTATCAAGAATTTTGTCCGCCTATTTTTCTTATGCATCCCAAGAACTCTGTGGTCAAGCACTTTCTCTATCTTTTCCTCTAGCTGAGTGCGCATCTCAGGAGGAGCTCTCTTTGTTTTGTGCCGGTCCGGATCTTCGGGATCATCAACATAAGGTTTCAGAAAACTCACATGGAAAGTCGGATGTATTTTCATTCTCTCAGGCAGAATTAGTCGGTAAGCAACTTCACCAACTTCAAAAGGACCCTCATACCTTGAAACTAAGGCTCTATGCCTAACCCGGCTACCAATGTTTTTCCAAATCTGTGGAGTAAGTTTTAGCAACACCTTTTCACCCACCCTGAACTCTAGTGGACGTCTGTATATGTCAGCATACTTCTTCATCCTCCTCTGAGCTTTTGCCAAGCTATCTGTCGCCTCTTTGATTATAATTTGTCTATCCCAACCATAACGGTAAGCTGCTGGACATTTACCCCGTCTTTTGTTGTGCAATCACCAATGGTTGTGTAGGCTGTTTCCCCAAAACAATCTCATCTCCGTTGCTGAAGACTTGTGCAAATTATAGAAGAGTTGTGCACAATCTAGCAAATCTGTCCAGTTGCATTGACTCGCAGTCACAAAGTGCCTCAAATATTCTTCCAACAGTTGGTTAGTTCTTTCTGTTTGACCATCAGTTTGGGGATGGTTTGCCGTTGAGAACTTCAAGTTTGTACCCATCAAATTGAACAGATAGGTCTAAAACCGACCTGTAAACCATGCATCCCTGTCACTAATGATATCCTTCGGCATTCCGAAGTATTTAACCACATTTTTGAAGAATAATTCATTTTTGAAGGGTGCTCACAACTAGAGCAACCCACTCTTGTCTTAAATTGCACAAACAATGAGGTTATTCTGGTTTGGTTTAAGTCGGGGATTCTTATCACTTGAACATAGTAAAATATGTAAAGTTAGTAATTATTCTGCCTAAGGACAGCAACACAAAACTTTAAAGATTCAACTCACTAAACCTATACGGCTATACCAAGTTATAGGTCATCGACTTTATGGAATATGTAACCCAATTGTAAAAGTGCAGCTAGATAGATACTTTTGCAGGTTGTTTCCTGTATCAATAATGATAAATTATTTTATAGCTGCTATTATATGACCATAAAGGTTTCATATCACCATAGGTAAAACCTGTAGCTGAGGATTTTGAAAATCATCCATAGCTGTAGCTAATGCTGGCAATACTTGGCTATGATACTGTTCTTGCAAATCTGGACAGAAGTCAGTCGACATGTTGCAAATTGCATTAATAGCAGCCCATCTGACTCGAGGATGAGGATCTCGAAAAGAATGAAGGACCATATTCACTACTTGCTCCAAATACTTCAAGCTTAACAGCCTAAGAAAATTTAGCTAAAACAAATAGGGGCGTGTGGGCAAACTATCTTATATCCTGACAAAAGAGCAGCTCTTAAATGCTACAAAATAATCCCATGAATACCCCAATTAATGAAAAAGAGTTGTACCTTTGAGCTACCTTCAGCAATTTGGGCAAGTGTCATGAGAGCTGTGTGGCATTTCTCCCACTCAGGGGCAACCACATAAGAAGTCAGCTTTTCTATGGCTATATGAGCAATAGTCTTGCCACCTAATGCAATAGAAAACCGGTATAAACAGCAAGCACCATAGAGGTAGTTGTCTATTGTCCATTGATTCCAGTATCTATAAATGCGGTCGTCTGTCTCTTCACCCTCGGCACTATGCCAACTAGGTCCATCCTTAATATCCAGTACCAAATTCAAAAACATTGTGAAACAAGTGTCAATAAACCGTGGGAGCTTTTTCATCATACCGGGGACTTTCTCCCTCGCCTCGACCAAAGTTAACAGAAAATTGCGAAGCGCCTTGTAGACTGTTGCAAAATCTTATCCTCTGCTATCTCAAACATGGTATTAACCGCTTCCACTAGTTGCAGCCTGAAAAACCTAGGCTCATTCTTCGCCAACTGTATAAGACTACTCAGCCCGTCTTATGCTGCCTTCTGACATTCCCCATTCGTCATTAATGCGTCAGCCAGTGTTTTCATCATCCCTGGAAGTAAATCCTAAAACCGCTCCTTTTCATATGAACTCGTTGTGCACTGAATGAAGATGTGCACTCTAAACAAGGATGTGATCCTCAAATTGAGATCGAGTGTATCGTCATTCAGTGTATCAAGGAATAAAGAGTGCAAATCTCGTACATAAGGAACCATATTTTCGCCAAATTCATCTCTTAGAATGCAAAATAATGAGAAAATTGAGTCTTTAGACAACTCGTCTGTATTGGGATCAGTGAGGCAATGATACAAGAACGACAATAATTCAGGCCTATTGTCATAGGGGAGAAGTGAAGCAGCTAGAGTCAAAACAGTTTCAGAGAGATGTTTGTTGATTGTTCGAGCTTGAGACGCATAAGGAGATTAGTCCTTAAAATGGATTGAGTTGAAACGCTTAACCTGTTCCAAACAGGGGTGGGCATAAAATCCAAAAAACGGAATTCCGAACTGAATTAATATTTCAGTTTCGGCTTTTTTAGGTATTTCGATATAATTTGGTATTGCATTTTCGGTATTTCGGTATTTCGATACATGGTATTAGAATTTTAAAATTTCGGTATACCGAAATACTGAAATTTTAAAGCTTTTTTTGGACCCTGCCGAGTCCTAAGCCCAATTTTATAATTTCTTTAATGGAATTTTTACCTCCTATAGCGAAGGTTAACACCTTATTTATGTTAAATAAATACCATTTAAAAAAATTATATTCTATAGATACCTTTTAAGTTTATAGCAAAATATTTAATTTTGGTTACCTCCTAGCCTAAGTCACTAAATACGCTAATCAGTTACACTATTTTCTTTCTCTCTCTACTTTAGATACATCCCATTGTAAAACATAACCCTTTATCTTAATACCCTCCAGAATTTTTGCGGATCAGTTGTGCCATTCAAACCCCATTGAAACAAGGATGAGTTTGGAGAAGAGGTGAGGACAAAATATGGAAGCAATAACACCGATCAAAATCGAGCTCCTAACAAATTTGAAGCTCCTCCAAAAGGATATAGCATACAACAACTGATTTGAAGTGCAAGTGTCTGATTTGAAAGGCCTTATCAAAATCAAGGTAAGGCCGCCACAGATTCGCCGACGAGGTGTCGATATTCACCGACGAGGTAAGGTACAAGGTGTTTCCACACAAATTGGTCAGTGCCAAATCCATGGTCGAAGACTATTGTATAATCATGGGTTCTTTATCCCTATGGAGTGTATTGTTTAGATCTCTCATTCTTTCTGATGGAGGTTAGAAATCCAAGCAACGACCATCGAAATCAGGCCATAAGAGTGGAAAGGCCTCATTAAAATCGACGGCGTTCCGATCGAGTAGTCCAGCCTGAAATCCTCCATTACAAATTTTTCGAACCAATTCTCCTCTTAGGCCGCCACAGATTCGCCGGAGTGGCTTCATGTATTTCATTATATTCATTGTCTTTTTTTCATTGTAATTTAATGTATCTCGTTGTATTCTGTGTATTTCATTGTATTCTCCGTCTTTTTTTCATTGTATTTCAATGTATCCCGCTGTATTCTATGTATTTATATGTTTTTTCAATTAATATAATTTATGTATTCAGATGTATTATATAATTTCTCTGAAAATTGCTATATTTTAGGGGGGGTTCCAGTTAAGAAAATTGTTTATAACCGAAAATACAAACTTTATGTGTTATAATTGAGTTTGTTGAGCGATATTAGTAGTCTTTTATGTTAATTGATACACTTTCCGTTTTAAAACAGTGTAATCCCCTGTTTCACGCCGTGAATACAGTCGAATACAGTAATCTGTCCAGTTGTAATCCCATGTTTCACTCCATGAAAATAGTCGAATACAACAGCTGATTAGCTGGACTTCCATGATTCACGCTTATTTTGCTACTGTATTCATGAATACAATAGCTTAAATACATCAAATGCATCATATAGCCACAGAAAAGGTATCTATAACCTGTAATATAGCAAATGATATCTATAGATGGCTAATTAATACTAAAAGATAGTGTTTTATGAAAATTTCTCTTAATGGATTTTTTACCTCCTGTAGCGAAGGTTAACACCTTATTTATGTTAAATAAATACTATTTTAAAAAATTATATTCTATAGATACCTTTTAAGGTTTATAGCAAAATATTTAATTTTGGTTATCTCCTAGCTTAAGTCACTAAATATGCTAATTAGTTACACTATTTTTTTTTCTCTACGTTAGATACATCCCATTGTAAAACATAACCCTTTATCTTAATACCCTCCAGAATTTTTGCGGATCAGTTGTGCCATTCAAACCCCATTGAAACAAGGATGAGTTTGGAGAAGAGGTGAGGACAAAATATGGAAGCAACAACACCGATCAAAATCGAGCTCCTAACTAATTTGAAGCTCCTCCAAAAGGATATAGCATACAACAACTGATTTGAAATGCAAGTGTCTGATTTGAAAGGCCTCATCAAAATCGAGGTAAGGCCGCCACAGATTCGCCGACGAGGTGTCGATATTCATCGACGAGGTAAGGTACAAGGTGTTTCCACACAGATTGGTCAGTGCCAAATCCATGGCCGAAGACTATTGTATAATCATGGGTTCTTTATCCCTATTGAGTGTATTGTTTAGATCTCTCATTCTTTCTGATGGAGGTTAGAAATCAAAGCAACGGCCATCGAAATCAGGCCCTAAGAGTGGAAAGGCCTCATTAAAATTGACGGCGTTCTGATCGAGTAGTCCAGCCTGAAAACCTCCGTTACAAATTTTTCGAACCAATTCTCCTCTTAGGCCGCCACAGATTCGCCGGAGTGGCTTCATGTATTTCATTATATTCATTGTCTTTTTTCATTGTAATTCAATGTATCTCGTTGTATTATGTGTATTTCATTGTATTCTCTATCTTTTTTTCATTGTATTTCAATGTATCCCGCTGTATTCATATGTTTTTTTCAATTAATATAATTTATGTATTCAGATGTATTATATAATTTCTCTGAAAATTGCTATATTTTTGGGGGGTTTTCCAGTTGAGAAAATTTTTTATAACCGAAAATACAAACTTTATGTGTTATAATTGAGTTTGTTGAGCTATATTAGTAGTCTTTTATGTTAATTGATACACTTTCCATTTTAAAACAGTGTAATTCCCTGTTTCACGCCGTGAATACAGTCGAATACAGTAATCTGTCCAGTTGTAATCCCATGTTTCACGCCATGAATATAGTCGAATACACTCGAATACAACAACTGATTAGTTGGACTTCCATGATTCACGCTTATTTTTGCTATACAATAGCTTAAATACATCAAATGCATCATATAGCCACAGAAAAAGTATCTATAACCTGTAATATAGCAAATGATATTTATAGATGGCTAATTAATACTAAAAGATAGTGTTTTATGAAAATTTCTCTAATTTAATTCTCAATTTCCCATCGCCCCACCCCTGCCCCAAGCCCAACTGCCCAAGCCCATGCTCAGTTTTGTCTCTTAGTTCTGAAGTCCACTCGCATTAGCAAAAAGAAATTACTACTCTCACAAATGTTGGTCACTAATATATGGTCTCATTTAAATTAAAAAAGAAAACAAGAATAAAGAAACTAAAATTGAAGCACAAAGAAATTAAAGACAGTACTCTTGTTATTTTGTGAAAAGAAAAATATTATTGTAGTATGTTATACAAAATCCAGATACATACAATTTTATAGTATTCAAAAGTTTAGGGAAAGTTTATCTCATTAGAAAAAATCAATGAAAATGTTAACATTGTTATGATAAATATCATATTATGGTGGATGTCTATTCTTGCTCCATGATCTTCATGTCAAATGCTTAATGACATATTCAATAACATATTTTATATGTTCAATGACATATTCCATGACATATTTTTTTCACTTTTCATGCCTATATAAAAGTCTTGTAATAGATAGGAAAATACAAGTTTGAAGAAAAAAATCTCTTCCTTCTTTCTATTTCCATTTCTTGTTCATGTTTTACTGAATTACTTTTATTTCCTTGTTCCATATTGATACTTTGAGTTATATTTCATAACAAACATCATTTTGTGTTGCTTATTTAGAAAATATTAAACTGAAACCGTACCGAACCAAAATAATAAATACCGAACCGTACCGAAATAATTTGGTACGGTATTTGGTATATACAATTGATAAACGGACTACCAAAATATCGAACCAAAATTCTTAAATATCAAACCAAAATTCTTAAATATCGAACCGAAATACTGAATGACCACCCCAGTTTCAAAAGCACAAGCCATAAACCAACGTGAAAAAGAAGGTAACACACTTGGTACGGAAAACAATGTCATCATGTGAAGAACCAATATCGAGTTTAAGAGCAAAGGAATTTGGATCATCGTTGTGAAACCTCAAGGTGAACATTGACACAGCCACCAAACCTTTATCATCGGTTTCACATTTGTATTCGGAAACAAGGCTTTCAAGCGAAATCCCCTCCATCTTCAAAATTTCTTAGTATTGTGATACATCAACTATTCTTCAAAAATAGCTAACTATTCTTCAAAAATAGCTCTTTCCCTGTATATCTAAACCATAAGTAGTAGCATAAATGCATAATCAATAATTAGATTCCCTTTCAATTAGTGGAGTAGGTTTGATTATTGATTTGCCCCACCAATTGTTAATGATTAATGAAAAAGTAACTTTAAACACACAAAAAAACGTTACATTACTTTGACACATACACAATCTATATTATATTTTATATGAATAATGCAATCATGTTTCTCACCATATGACAAATGGGAAAAATTATGGACATCCACTTCAAGATTATATATATTATTAAGGCCAATTAACATATGGAGCAACTAATTAGCTCACTTTTCATTTTTTGATTAAAAAGGAGCTGTTTGTAGGGTGATTACTTTAGCACCATAGAAGAATCTTATCTCTCTTCTTTTAAAATTATTATTATATGTTTTCCCCTTTGTGGTAGTATATCTGTCATTATATTCTGTTACAAATAATTGTCCGGAGAATTAGTAACTCAAATTAAGAGTAAACTACACTATGGTTTGCCTAGGCCGGTCAAATGGGCCGGGTTGACCCACAAAGCTACTCACATAACTCATTAAAATTGGTAAAAATAGCACGATCTAGCCAGTTTTCGGATTGGTCATTCAAAAATAGTCAGCGTTTACCAAGTCAATAAAAAATAGCCAATATTTTGCTGCAACAGAGACCGGTCCAACATAATATACTGGAGTTCGGTGCACCTGTATATGAACTTCCAGCATATTATGCTAGAACTCCAACACACGGAAAGTTCCAGCATAATATACTGGAGATTCGAGCACTTGTGTATGAACTTCCAGTATATTATGCTGGACCGGTATACTTGCTGGAACTCCAGTATATTATGCTGGAGTTCTAGTGTACTTATGCTGGAACTCCATCATATTATGCTGGAGTTCCAACATACTTATCATGGAACTCCAATATAATATGCTGAAGTTCAAGTATACTTATACTGGAACTCCAGCATAATATACTGGCGTATTTTTCAGGTTTTGAATAGTGTTTTCGCTAAGATTTATCTTTACATGAAAAGTGGCTAAATTTCGATTACTTTTGAAATTGGGCTATTTTTGAACGACCTCTTATAAATCTGGTTATTTTTGAATTTCCCCCTTAAAATTGATCCTTTAACCGGCCCATGACTCATGGAATCCTAATCGGACCAACCCATTAATTTAAGGGGCCTGGGCCGAGCTATAATATTTCACCCCATTGAATCGGAGGACCTGAACCAGTAGCTGATCCACGAGTCAACCTGCCCGGACCACCTCAGACACACACACAAACACACACATAAGTGGTAAACAATTTAATCCAACCATTGAAGAAAGAATATAGCAGCAGACACTATAAGGTGTCTTATCGATATAGTCGAATTTCATATGCTTCAGACTATTAGTTATAGAAATAGTTGAATTCCATATGTTTCTCAAGTTTTAATGTTACTTAAGTATGATTTTTCTTTCATTTTTATTCTAATTGGCTTCAACGACATGTAGTAATTTCAAGTTCGTATATATGTACAAAATTTGAAATTTTTCTATCATTTATTAGCTTTTAATAGGTTAAATTTGGACCGGGCCCTATAAGAAAGTGAACTTGACCGACCCGATTAAGGACTCACTGGCAAAGAGTCAACGAGTTAAGGTCCGAGTCAGATCGACCCATTTAACAGGTCTAGGTTTGCCTATGGTGTTAAGGCCATCCGACATAGCATAAGTACTAACTTATCATTACCTTTTTAATCAGTTTTAGCTCTTCTATCCAAACACATAACTATTTATTGATAAAACACTTAAAAATACTTTTCAACATTTAAAGCTTATCGATCATTTACTATCATTAGGGGTGTTCACAAAAACCCGAAAAATCGAACCAAACTGAAAACCAAACCAAACCGACCAAAAAACCCGATACTTTTTGGTTTGTTTTGGTTTTGAATTTTAAAAACCGATCAAATTTGGTTTGGTTTTGGTTTTAATCATAAAAAAAACGAACATATATATATATATATATATGTGTGTGTGTGTGTGTGTGTGTAATAATAAATTTGAAATAGTCGGTTTGGTTCGTTTTTTTTTTCTGATTAAAACCAAAACCAAACCAAATTTGATAAGTTTCAAAAAATTCGTGGTAAATGTTAATAGTTTGCACTTTTTTGAAAACTTTTCTTTTCTCTCTTTCTCTCGGCGCACGTTAGAGTGCATGAACTAACGTACGCCAAATAGCCATGGGAAGGGGAAGGCCGAAGAAACTCGTCGCTACTCATACTCTAATGGAAGCTTCAACATCAAAGACTCTAGTTCAAAAGTCTGGAAATGATTTGATAAACGATCATAACAAAACTCTGATGGAACAGTGGCCGGCATTGATGAACATGAAGGATAGGGGACAAACTCCAATGATAAGAACCGAACAAGCTAGTATAATTCATACGGAAGCAGTGATAGCTCATGCAGTTACTAATTCAAGTGGAAAAGGGACAATTGAGCAGAACACTCGATCAATTACAAAGGAAACAGAGATGCAAGGCGATATAGGGGAATTAGCGTCAAAATATGGTGAAGAAGTTGGAAAAGGACAAAAACAATGGGCGAATTTATTTGTAGGTTCAACTTATGCAGCTAAAAGTATGGATCTGAGCTATATTCCACCTATTATAAAAATGGTGAAATAACAGTTGAATTATGCAAAGAAGAGATAGATAAGGAAACTAAAAAATGGAAATTAGCTTTAATTTTGTATGTTGTAGGGGGTAGTCCAACAATTGGTGCAATGGAGAGGTATATAGCTTCCATGTGCAATTTTGTAGCGAAACCTAGAGTTTACTTCCATAACGATGGGTATTTTTTGGTGAAGTACAATTCGATTGAAGATCGGGATGAGGTGTTGTACTCTGGGCCTCACATGATAAATAATAAATCAATTATAGTTAAAGTGTGGTCGGCTGAGTTTGATTTAAACAAAGAAGTACTACAGACCATACCAGTGTGGGTGAAATATCCAAATTTACCTTTGAATTGCTGGGGTAATAAATCACTGAGCAGAATCAGTAGTGGATTGGGAGTACCTTTATATGCAGATGCATGTACTACACAGGTTGATAGGATCTCATATGCAAGAGTGTTAGTGGAGATGGATGTGACAAAAGAGTTACCAAAATCAGTTAAAGTAACTGATCCTAATGGGAGAGAGTTTATGCAGGAAATTGATTATGATTGGGTGCCGGAATTATGCACAAAATGTATGCAGGTGGGACATCAAATGTAGAATGAGGGACCAACCTAACATGAGGAACAAGAGTATGAAGCAGAAATAGGAATGACAATCAAAAAGGATATCAAAAGTAAAAGAGACAGTGAAGAAGATGACAGTACAAGGGGAGGTGACAAACAAATAGACAATAAATAATCAGCTTGAGAACAATAAAGGGAATGAGGAACAAAAATGGCAAACAGTTATAGGAAGATCAGCAGCAAGGAGTAGGGACAGACAACAGGCAGATGTAGTAAATGTATTAAATGGCTTCAATTTGCTTGCAGAGTCCATGGTGCCATACAAAGAAAGAGAAGGATCAAGTAGACAAAAAGAGGATACAGGGCAAGAGGGAGTTACTCAGAGCCTATTTATCCCAATATGAAGCTCATCACTTGGAACATAAGAGGGTTGAATAAAGCTGCTAGGCAGAAGGAGGTAAAGTGGTTTCTTACAAGTAATAAAGTGTATATAATAGCAATATTAGAACATAAAATCAAAAAACAGAATGCAGATCAAGTTACTAGGAGAATAGCTCCAGGATGGAAGTATATGGACAACTATGAACAGAGTAGCAAAGGGAGAATTTGGATATTGTGGGATCCCAGTGAAATAGAATGCAAAGAGATGTGTAAAACTGATCAACTAATTCATACTAGTGTATATGCGAAGAGGTTAGATACGCAGTTTAACTTTACTGTAGTATATGGATTGCACAAAATAGAACACAAGAAATGTTTGTGGTCTGAATTGGTAAGGATTCATTTAGTACATCAAGGGGCTTGGTTAGTTATGGGTGACTATAATGCTATAAGGGAGGGAGAAGATAGACCTGTGGGAAATTTGTACAAGAAGCTGAGGTTAGAGATTTTAATGAGTTCATGACAAGCAAAGGACTAGTTGAGCTAAAATCGAATGGAAGAAGGTATACATAGACCAATAGGAGTACATATAGTAAGATAGACAGGGCAATTGTTAATACAGACTGGTTACTCTCAATGCCACAGAATGAAGTGTGGGTTATGGATCCTCACTGTTCAGACCATTCTCCTTTGAGTATTGGTCTAGATATAAATGAAGAAAAGAATGCCAAGCCTTTTAAATTCTTAAATCACTTAGCTGAGCATGACAACTTTCTGAAGATTGTTGATGAAGCATGGAGGCAATCTTATGGTAGGTAGAAAATGTGGAATGTATGGAAAAAATGAAGAAAGTAAAACAAGCAATGAAGGAATTGAACAAGGCTGAATATAATGTTGTAGGGGTTAAGGTTAAGGAATACAGGTAGAAATTGATAGAAGTGCAGGAACATGTGAGTGATCTAGGGCAGAATAGACAACTAATAGAAGATGAGAAAGCAGCAAAACTTCAACCGGAAAAATGGTCACGAATAGAGGAAAGTATTATGAAGCAGAAGTCCAGAATAAAGTGGTTACAATTAGGGGATGCAAACACAACTTATTTTTTTGCAAGTATGAAGAGTAGGTGCAGTCAAAACAAAATCAGAAGGTTGATAAAAAGTGATGGCAACTCAGTTCACACAAAAAAGGATATAGAGTAAGAGGTGATAGGTTTCTATAAACAACTATTGGGGACTTCAACAAATGAACTACCAGCAGTAAATCCAGTAGTAATGAAAGATGGTCCAAAGGTGAACGGACTACAGCAGATGCAGTTAGTAGCAGAGGTGACTAAGGATGAAATATATCAAGCTTTGAAAGGTATAAGTGATGCAAAAGCTCCATGTTGTGATGGCTTCAATGTAGTGTTCTTTAAAAAAGCTTGGCTAGTGATAGGTGAAGAGGTCACAAATGCAGTGTTAGAGTTCTTTGCAGAATCCAAAATGTGCAAGCCAATTAATGTTACAACAGTTACACTCATACCAAAGGTGAAAAGTCCTGCAAGAATCTCTGAGTACAAGCCTATTTTCTGCTGCACAATTCTGTACAAAATTATATCAAAGGTCTTGACTAACAGATTAAAGGGTGTCATGGATGATCTAGTGGATAAAAGCCAGGCTGCTTTTGTTCCTGGCAGATTGATTAATGATAACATAATCCTAAGTCATGAGCTAGTTAAAGGATATAATAGAAAAGGGGTATCTCCTAGATGTATGATGAATATAGACATGAAAAAAGCTTATGATTTTGTGGAATGGAGCTACTTAGAACAAGTCCTAGCATACTTGCAACTGCCTGAGAAGTTCATACAGTAGATCATGCAATGTACTACCACAGTATCCTACTTTATCTTGATTAATGGTGACCTACAGAACCTTTTAAAGCTAAGAAGGGATTAAGGCAAGGGGACCCCTTGTCATCTTATCTCTTTGTGCTAGCTATGGAGTACCTAACAAGAATACTAAAGACTCTCAGAAAGAACCCAGATTTCAACTACCATCCAAAATGCATCAAAATGAATATTATTCAATTGAGTTTTGCAGATGTTCTATTGCTGTTTAGTAGGGGTGATATTATGTCAGTACAACTGGTATTTCAATGCTTTCAACAGTTTTCAAAAACATCAGGTTTAATAGCTAACAAAGAGAAAAGCTCTATAATTTTTGGAGGAGTAAAAGAAGAGCAACAACAACAAATACTAGATGGCCTGGGGTTTGTGAAGGGAGAGCTACCAGTGAGGTATCTAGGAGTGCCTCTTAGCACTAAGAGGCTATCCTTAATACAGTGTCAGCCCTTAATAGAGAAAATGCTAGGAAGGATAGAATCTTGGACAATAAAAATTTTGTCCTATGCAGGAAGAATTCAGTTAATCAAAAGTATCTTGTTCTCTATATAGATATATTGGTCACAGATATTTCTCCTCCCAAAGAAACCGATCCACTTGATTGAGAAAGTTTGCAGAACTTTCCTATGGACTGGGGGGATTGAAGAGTCTAGGAAAGCATTAGTGGCCTGGGAAACTTTGTGCAAGCCTAAGACAGCTGGTGGATTAAACATATTGAATGTTGAAGTCTGGAATAAAACTGTCATTTGTAAGTTGATGTGAAACTTAAGCAAGAAGAAAGATAGGTTATGGGTACAGTGGGTGCATGTGTACTACAAGAAGCAGATAGCAGGATGGAGTATTGAGGCAAAACAAGCTTCCTGGATAATTCAGAAGATTTTCAAAGCTAGACAATACTTTGAGGAAACTGGATACAATGAAACTGAAGTGAAAAAGATGGAAAGCTTTCAGTGAAGAATTTCTACACAAAACTGCGAGGAAACTTTGAACGAGTAACGTGGAGGAAACTTATGCAAAGTAATCTGGGAGTTCCAAAGTGGAAATTTATTGTCTATCTAGCTGTTCAAAGAAAATTAATGGCTAAAGATAGACTGAGAGGACTGGGATACGTGGAGGAGGTCACATATGAACTATGCAACAAAGAAGAGGAGTCTATCGATCACCTGTTCTTTTCCTGTTCCTACACTTCACAATTATGGACAGTGCTGTTGCAATGGCAGGGGATTTGCAGAATGACAATGCGATGGACTGATGAACTCAACTGGACAATCAAATGCTGCAAAGGAAGGAGCATTAAAATAGAACTATATCGACTAATACTTGCAGAAGCAGTATATCATGTCTGGCAGGAAAGAAATAATAGAATTTTTAGAGGAATGAAGCAGTCCATACAGGAGCTTGTTCGAGAGATAGTTCAAGCAGTACATGGACGAGGAAGATGTGTATAACGACTACAAGCTAGACTAGACGAGATGAATTACTATCCTACTTATAATTGTGTGTAATAGGTAGGACGATAATGTAGAGTAAAGAAGGTAGAAGATAGAGCTGGGAGATGTAAACAATTATGATCTTTGTATTCTGTTTGTTTGAAATGAAATGAAATTAATTACCAAAAAAAAAAATATAGTTCTTTACCTTTACATTCTAATTTGATTGGTAGTTTTCTTTTGTTTTGGGTAAGAATCCATTTCGTGTTAAAAATAACCTATTTTTTAATTGAGTCCTTAAATTATTCATCACTATTTGATTCAATTATCATCAATATATTTTGGTAAATAATATATTTCTCAAAAGGTAATTGATTTGATAGTGTTACATTGAAAATGTGGTCGCCGGAATATGTGTTTGGTAGTGTTGTCTTATATTTAAGAAAAAACCGACAAATAACCGCAAAAACTGAAAAACCGACATAAATCGAATCGAGAAAAAACGACTTAATTGGTTTTGTTTGGTTCTAATATTTGAAAAACCGACTTACTTGGTTTGGTTTCTTTTTAGGGAAAAATCAATCCAAATCGAACCATGAACACCCCTAACCATCATTTAAAACAATTAATTAAAAAAGAAACCACATGCCCCCAAGTCTCGTAATCTCTTGTTCGTGACTTGTTACTTTCGTTATTTTCTCCTCTCAAGTCTCCCAATATGGTCAACATTTTCCCGGTGTGAACACATGTAAATGCTCAGGAAAAAGACATCATAATACGAAGAACAAAGCTTAGCTTCTTTTTTCTTCTTCTATTTTTTTCTCTGAATTAAAGATTTGACAAATGGGAAAAAAGTCGCCTGGAAAATATCAGGAAAAACAATCACAAATAAGCTACAATACGCATTGTGTCTTTATATAACTTACTAGTATTAGTACCCGCGCAGATGCACTAATCATATTAAATATTTAAGTTATTTGGATTGTATGTAAATAATCTTAAAATTTACACTTTCTTAGTAAATATAGATAATCATTGGATATTAACTACATGAAAAAATTAACCATTTCTTCTATTTTTCTTTTTTGATATCATTTTTGCCGGTGTCATTAGATCTTAAAAATAGTAAGGAAGTAAAATAATAACTCATATTTATGGCAAAATAATCAAATGTTGAGACAATGAATGACTCTTTAGATAAGACTTAACTCTTTTACTACTACTTGAACTCTTATTTGGTGTGTTGATATCTCTTAAAAAATATTTCTTTCTTAAAAATTCAGTTTCTAAAACATTATTTTTCAATAATAATTATTTTTATAATAATATAATTGAAAATATTATTCTTAATTCAAAGCTCATTTTAGTTAGCTATCTAAAAATATAAAAAAATTCTTTAGCTAGTGAATTTTTTTACTCCATTTTGATATTTGACACTAACCATGTTAAATATCTGAGTTATTTGAATTATATGTAAATAACTTTAACATTTAAACCTTCTAAATAATTATAGATAATCGTCATATATTAATTAAGAAACACTACATGAAAAAAGACTAACATTATCTCAATTCTCGTAGTGATAATTTTATTTTTGCACTATTCTCATAGGTGTCATTGAAACCTAAAAATAGTCACAAAGTGAAATAGTAACTCGTATTTATGGTAAAGCACAAAGGTTGACACGATATAAACGATTATTTGATTACGGCGTGACTCTTATACTACGACTTGAACTCTTATTTGGTATGATTCTATCTTTCAAAAAATATTTCTATTTTGAAATTTCATATATATATATATATTATAATAATGATTATCTTTATAATGATGCAAGTGAAGATATTATCTTTTAATTTAAAATTCACTTTAATCGGCTATCTAAAAATTTAAATGATTCTTTGGCCGTATGTATTTCAGTATGACTCCACTTTAAGTTTATCGATATCTCTAGCCCCAGAATTTGAATTTTTAATACCCTTTTTATATACAAAAATTTTATTCTTTGAATCATTAAAAGTTAAATTAGTTGATTATTATTATAAAACATTGCATATATTGTCTTAAAATTGTCAAGTAATTTATTTTTCGATACCATACTGAGCTTAACCTCAATGCAAAGTACTCAAATTGCATTCTAATTCAAATTCGAATATCATATCAGTTTGTTAGTAATAGTGATTTTTTAAAAACGACAAAAATATAAATTAAAAAAAAAATATTCGAAGATATCCTTATCTTATAATCTATGTATTTGAGTTGAAAAAAAAATATTTGAAATCTATGAGATTAACTTTCAAATTTTTTATACTCAACAAAGATGAAACATAAGAAGAAGTTTGTTGTCATCTTTTATTTCTCGCTATTAGATCTTTCTAACATTTTTTTCAATATTTATTTTCTTTTATCTTATTTTTTATGTCATTATTTCTTTTGTTACAAAAAATTATTTTTTCACTATAAAAGGATGAGTTTTAAAAAAATTGTCTATACATGAACTTTAATTATATTTTTAGTCTTTGGTTGAAATTATTTCATATTTTTCTTTTGGCTTTATCTAATCAACCTAAATTGGTGCTCACCCGACCACTTAAATTAAAAAATTAAATGATATGTAATTTATATATAATTCATATTTAATATGTATATAATCATGTGTTGTCGGTATATCATCTATTTTATATTAGCTATAAAAAGTAAACAATAAATATGAACCGGATATTATGTAAATATTCCATAAGATTTCGTTTTTTTTTTGAGTTTATCCATGATATAACTTCTATTATAATAATTTTAAAACTCTCTACTAATCTTCAAAAATATCTTATCTTTTCATATAAATTTTTTTCTTTATATATACTCTTTGTTACACTTAAAAGTCGCTATAGAAACTATCAAATAAAAACCAATTTATCTCTTGTTGAGTTTGAAAAAAAAAACCTTTCACATAATCTAATGATTCAAAACTAATATTCTTCAACGGAAAAAATATTATACCTTTGCAATATTGGCTTGACTATAGCTAAATAAAGGAGTTTCAACTTATACCCTTCAATTCCTTGAATGTCTAAATTGAAATTAATGATAGCAATTGTATAGTCAAAGTTTAGTTATTTGTTTGATGTCCATTTATGCAAATTGACTCTTCAAACAAATATTCTTCAATAAGAAAAAAGAAACAATTTTTTTTAATATTGTCTGATTTTGTGATGTTTCTTTCTCTAGCATGTATGTTTACTTTATTATATATGTAAGTAAACTTTTATTTGGTTTTGTAAACTCTTTTTTGTTATTTAGATAAACATAGACGTGTACCCAATATATTACATTTATTTCAAAAGAATTTCATTTTATTCAAATCTAGCTACAGTGTTTCAAAGAACTATACATATAGGTTTTAAATGTGAAAGAGTTCTATAGTTATATGGAGTAGTTTTTTTTTTTGCTAGAGATGAAGTTGTATTTAAATAATTATAAAAAATAACAAAAGTTCCTAACATGATTGCATATGATCATTAACCGAATTAAGTATGATAACATGATAAAAAAAGATAAATTTTGTTTTTAATTTAAATTCAAATTTTAGAACTTTATCCATAAATTTAAAATTATCTTTTAATTCAAATAAAATAGTCAAATATAGAATAAAGTTACTATATACTATTTACATTTATTAGCTTGCCACTTGACTTAACCATAATATTAATTATATATGATAACTTTCTTGCTTTAATATATATACAGATTATAGTTATATCTATCCACATATCATAGGGAAAAGTAGGATCAGTTCCTATACAGAGTAAAAATAAAATATTTTAGGGCAAAAGGAAGTGTTATAAACATATAAAAAAAAATTCTGTGATAAGGCTGCAAATCTCATGTTTGGTCCTAGCATGTGATTTGTTTTAAATCTCTTTACTCTCAGAGCTGTCTACACCATTCTGAGGACAACTCCGCGAGAGAACAAATGTCTGAAATAGAGAGGAAATTTCTTGCTACATTTTTGTATTTGGCAACTCAAAAAGGAAGTTGTGAGGACATGGAATGCAAGTTGGAGATAGTATTTCAGCCTAAAGAGGATTGAAGTGAAACGATGCGGTGATTCTCTTGAAAAATCAATGAAGAATTGAGGAAGAGCTAGACTATAATGGAAAGGCAATCGAGCCATTGTTTACACCTTAGTTCGTCCGCCTGACGTGCACATAAAAGCTGCAACACTGGTTCAACAGGTAAGTGACACAAGCTTATTTGCATTATCTCCTGAGCTTGTTCATACAACTTTTTAAACATTAGTAAAACATACCTGACAAGTATTTCTTTGCTTTGCAGAGGTGAAAGACTGCAAATTAAAGATAGAAATGAACAACTCAGTCGAGCAACTGCTGCTCCTAGTTTCAAACTACCTTTGCGAAAATTGAAACGGAACTCTTAGTTGAGACCAGAAGGTTGAATCTGGCCTGTAAGTCGAGAAATTTGATAAACATACAGGACTAGGAGGTACTAATCCATGAGATTACTTGTTAGTCTCAACACAGAAGTTTGCAGGCTAAACCAAATTAGATTTTGCAGTTTCAATTGGACTATCATAAGCTAGTAAACAAGCCTATCAAGGAGAATGAGAGAACCAGATTCAATATGGCTTCACATAAATTCTTGATCATGTTTACTGATTTTCTTGCTCAACATATCTTATATAAACTTTCATGAAAATAGAGGAAGGGGTACAGCTTTTACTATGAAACATCGCCGCTTCTGAATTGGAATAATATCACCGCTTGGCTGAATGAGATACAAGCAAACAGCAATTGGCTAGCAAATTGCATCACACCTTCATCTTTTTGTTGAAAAAGGAAATTGTCTGCACCATAATTGTTCAGGCTCCTTAATTGTAATATATTGAAGCAAAGTTCAGCTGGAACAGTAGTATTATTCACATTGACACAATACAAAAGTAAAGGAAAGGTTCCACCTTTAGCTTGCAGGCTCTCATACTCCGCGCACACCTATGAAGGCCAATATAAAACGTCATTCCCCAAAATGAATGATTTTCGCTGGAGCAGCAAAATGTTTTAAGGACACAAAGTTGCAGAAATCATAGCTTCATTGCACTCAGCGGTGGGGTTAGAATATCAGAAAATTTCAAGAATGCTACGGTTGGATTTGAACCTATAACCTTAAGCTATTTTTAAGCCACCTTTGCCACTCCACTAGCATCTTCCCTTTTGTCAAGAGAATTATTTTACCCTATTTGCGCAATATAAGTTTTTGACGACGGCCTTTCAATTTACGCCCCTTGCGTCCTCCTAACTTTGCCCCTGATTGCACTGATGACAAGTTAGCATCTTCCTTATGGGATAGAATGGATTCCAGTTCCATCTCCTGCTGAGGCAATAACAATGACCACGCCGATGCCCAGGTGGCTGCTGGTACTGTTTTCTGAAGATTCCTCAATGGATTAATCATTCGGTTTTTCATTTCTTCAGTAGCAAGATCTTTTCCAGTACATAAAACCTAAAAAAACAAAACATATTAAGTGGCTACATGAGGGAAAGTTAATTTGATAAAAAGCCAGTGTAATTGTGAGATAGTCATCATGATAGATAAAATATAAGATTTTATGCAAATCTATAAGATTTTTATTACTTCTTTACTGGATAAAATATAAGAATTAGAGTTGAGAATATTTATATCAGGAACAAATGAACAACTCAATCTGGCATCTATAGGTTCTGATATAGAAATAACCTCTGCAAAAACTGATAAATTTTTTGGAAAATGCTCATATTTGGGACCCAAAAGTTCTCTGTCTGACCTGCAAAGCGTGAAAATTTGCAAAAACATTAAAGAATAGAAGGAAATTGATTTAAAAGATTACATATTAGAGTTTGCAAACTTTAGCTGGTGTTCAATTTGCAGAATGAGAAAATAGACAAATCATAGTAACAACCACCAATAAGATGATCAAGTCAACCCCACAAATGCTACAAAGATTATAGTTTAAAATTCATCTAACATTAGAAAGAACATGATGATTTTTTTAATTTAGCAGAAAGCCTTCTGTCAATATTCAAGATTGCAACTGCTAACCAAATTCTGTTAAACCAAATGTAACAGATATTTTCTAGTTACACCATCATAACTTTGAAAATGGACACAATACTATAACATTACTTCAAGCATTTATTTTGGCTAATGGTCGTGTAATTTTCCTATTATATATCTGAAATTAGGAAATTTATTTGGAACATATGCATCATGCATGCTATTATAAGAACACTCGTACTTTTATCTACGGAAAACATTTTAAATTATATGTTGCTATTTTGTGATCCTTTTTTCTTCTTCTAATTTTACAATTGATGCACCAAAATTTTGGAGTAATGAGAAACAATTGCTGAAAGCTAGTTGACCAACAAATGTGTTGACAAAAACCCAAAACAATTGAATTCGAAATTAGTAAAGATACGTTGTCATTAATAATCTTGTGACCTGCCTTAGCAATCAGTCGCCTTAACAAAAAGAAGATCTGAAAAGTAAATTAAAGAGCAGATGATGATAAAAAACTATAGAACAGACTAGTCCAGGACAGTACCTTTCGACCATTGAACAGAGCTGGTCGTGAACAACCATGTTACCTCTTATAAGCAGACAGTTCAACCAAGCCGGAATAATCTAGCAAAAAATTGGAATGAGAAATAAATGGAATCTCAACAAGTTATGTACATTGGAGGAGCATCATTTCATCTAGGAAGAACAAAAGCGACATGTTTTACCAAAATTCAGATATGGTGAGCATATGCATACTCAGTTGTACCAAACACCAAGCACCATGTTAGCAGTCCAGTTTCTTCAAAACAATGAAAAGTACTGACAATGCATGTTATACGTAAACGTGCCTTATATTTCCTTTTAGTAAATATATAGAAGTGTCTAAACTCTCCTTTTCGTAAGCTGACTAAATATCCTCAGCTACAGGATAATTAAACAAAATAAGTTGGAATGAAAACCAGCCACTAGAAGATTAAATAAGAATTATAGAAGTCTTGTAAATCACTATATAAGTGGTTGAAACGAGCACCATGTGTCTATATTCCTAGTTTATTGCAATCATTTATCAGGCTGGTATACTGACTTTCAGATTTTAAAATTTGTAGGACAAAAGTGCAAACATGAAATGAAGTTAGTAGAGAAGTACAACAACAAAATCTAAATGCATATATATGTGTGTGTGTGGGTGTATGAGCTGAGCAATAAAACATTAGGGATTCCCAGAAAATCGCACCTGTGTGGAGTCAATACTTTCCCGATGAAATTGACATATCTGACCAAGTGCAAAAACAGCATCATGATATGCCTGTTCATTTTCAGGTGCCAGAGCATGTAGATGTGTTATCACAACATTGATCCTTGAAAGAGCCTCTGAATCACGTTATGAGATTTGGTAAATACAAAAATATATCACTCTTCATCCACTTCCCCATGATGAGAAGAATCTCAAAATCACATTCAACGATATCATACCTCCAATAAATGGTTTGAAAACAAAACCACCATATTTCGCACAAAGCCTAAGTCCATAAAGTGCATTCTGAACATAACATTAATGGCGTTTGGATGAATCAAACAGTAAATGTCACATGACTGAAAACTATCCGAACCACCAAGATGCACAAACCTCTCTAAGAACTGGATTTTCGTTGTTGCTTGAGTCCAAAAGAAAAGGAAGACATATATTATAATACCTGGTTTGAACAGAAAGTACTATCAGAATTGTGACCTTATTTAAGAAAAACCTCATAAAGATAGACCTACTTTAGAGCTGATTCGTTGCATTCCTCCACAAGTTTATTAAAGATATTTACACATGCACTTCTCCCTTGAGCTGTTTTATCCTTGCCCTTTCAAGCAGTGAAAAAAGAACAATGAGAAATAATGGTGGAAAACAACCTAGGGGATCGAAACGTCATTGGTTACCATAAACTGAAACTCACTGTCATAGGCATTAGATATGAGGAAAGCTCATCAAGGAAAGGCAAGAAAGCAGCCTTGAAGGTTTTGATCAATGTCAACAATATGCAACCAACCCTATAAAATACTTTTTCTTCTAGCTCTCTTTCCTCTCTCAGCAATTCAGCTTCCTCAGCATCAAAGTCTTCTGATTTCTCTCTCTCTCTCTCTCTCTGAGTTTTCCTTTTCTACGTGAACTTTCTATAATGACGTGCTTTATCCCATCTGTGATTCTATGAACCTGATATTCATTGAGAAGTGTTCCACCGATCTGAAAGAAGACACAAAAAGAACCATAAGAAGTGAAAGCTGCCGTTCTAACTCATGTCAAGGTAACTTTTGTAAATACAGGATTTATGGTAAATTCTAGTCCACGTTTCAATTCTTAAGCATTATGTGATGGTCCAAGTATGTCTTTTGTAGGAATAACTAGAAATTCTGCATGTGCCCACGCACAGACTAAGAATGACCAAGCCTGCCGCTCCTATTTTACTTTTCCCTGAAGATCTTACTCTATGCAAGTTATTACTCTTGTTTCCAGGTCTTGCTATGTACAAGGTTGTCCTATTTTACACTTTCATTCTTACGAGCATGGACAAGTGTGTTGCTTATCATAATGGACATAAAAAGCTTGAAAAGAAACTGCATAGAGTAAATTCCTGCAAAGTAAATAAACCATCATAACCTGACATACATTTAGGCAATTATTCAATTCCTGCAATATCTTTTCACATAGTTTTGTCTCAGGCTCCTGCATGCAATAGCAATTGAAGTGTCACTTTCTCCTTGTTCAGATAAATGGAGATCAAACCTTTTCCCAACAGGAAAAAGAAACCGTAAATATTAATGTGTTGAAGGTAACCGAATACAATGCGTCCCCCAAAGCCAATATTATACGGCCAGGCAACTGCTTAAAGTACCACTTGTTTCCACCTCGAGCAGTCCCTTTCTCTACTGCCAGTTTAGCAGAACGCAACAAGGATACCGTTGCTTAACCACCACAAATTAAAACAATATCTCATTAGAAATTCGATAAGTTAAAGAAAAAAAATTGGCGACCTAAGAAGTATTGGGGAGAGGTGATCAGACAGGACATGGCGCGACTTAGGATTACTGAGGACATGGCCCTTGACAGGGAATTATGGAGGTCGAGCATTAAGGTTGTAGGTTAGGGGAAAGTTGTGAATATTTCTACAGCACAATAGAGTGAGACTAGCCAGTTAGGAGTTAGACTAAGAATGTCATTGGTCGTCTATTGATGCAGGGCTTTACCTGCTAGTTTTACTATACCAGCCATCTATTTCGTATTTCGTATTCTGTATTTCATATCTCTTATATTGCTGTTATTTTATTATGCATTTTTATGGTACTAATATATCGGCTCCTGTTGCTTTTTTGAGCCGAGGGTCTCCTGGAAACAGCCTCTCTACCCTTCGGGGTAGGGGTAAGGTCTGCGTACATATTACCCTCCCCAGACCCCACTTGTGGGATTATACTGGGTCGTTGTTGTTGTTGTTGAGGTCACTTCCATAGATGCATATCATTTCACCCCCAAACATGACTTTGTGCATACTGCAAAATGTGAAACTTAAGCAAGATATCCCTGGTAGCCCGAATTATTTTGAGAATCACTCGTGTTGTTATCTGTTGGGAGATATGGAAGTCTATGTGTGCTATTAAGTATGGATCCTCCACGCTATCCATTAAGCGTACGACTTATCAGATTTTGTTCTTCTTGAATTGGGTGGTATTCAAATATAAAGGGAATAATGAACGGCCTACAAGTTAGGAAGCTATATGCAGGTTGGTTATTGATCTTTCTCCCAGAACTGAATCATCACAGTTAATGGGAAAGGCCACCTCCGAACTGGATGAAAATAAACACCGACGGCAGTAGAAATATGGAGGAAATGATTGGTGCAGGAGGAATCTGTAGAGACCATAATGGCAAGATGATAAATGAAAAATCCAAACCTCAATGATAAAAACTTACCTATCATATAGTTTATCTGAGGATACAGTCTTATCGGGCTCAAGTTGAGCACATTCAACTGCATATGGCATGACTATACTCATGTAAGGAAGAAATTCCTTCCCAATGCACACACAAATCCCGTACGACGCCTGCAGTAAATCAAGAAAAGATTGAGAGGCTAATCTAATAAAAAGTTCTGAGCCTGTAAAACCAAACGAGTAACACTTACCTTTAGACAGCGAAGAATATTTGTATACTCTGTCACATGTGATTCTTGTAAGGAGTACTTAAGCACTTCCATAACCTTTAATATAACAGAACATATAGAAAGGAAGGTCCGCGTTTAGAAATGAATGAATGGATAAGATCACACCGCCAAGAGAAGAAAAGAATGCCAAGAGAGATGCAGAATGCTGGACCAAAAAGGAACTAGGAGGAGAAAATATATGAGGCAGTAGTCATTGATCCCAACAGTTGAAGAAAGTGGTATTTCAAATAGGTGTAATCAATAATATGGTTTGTCTATGGAAAAGCCATTTAAGCACACTTTTCACTTAATCATGGTTAATTAACATATATTTTCACCTCAAATTATCAATAAACCATGATAAATCTTTGTGGCATGGTATAAATACCGGTACTGTAGATAAGTTTTTCCCATAGCACTAATACATCGCACGCACATGCAAAGAGAAGCATCGAGTATAGTTTGGAGACGACCTGCTTCAAGTCATCTCTGAATTTCTCTTTGCCTGCAGCAAGCGCAACGTTGCTTATGCACAGCAAGACTTTGCTTTGAAGCATCTGATTAGATTCATCATTTGCATTTACCAGGATTGTTTTTAAATACGGCATTACAAAATCATAGTACTTTTGGAAGTGCTCCTGTTGAAGTAATATATTAGTCATCATTAGCTACAACATAAGTAGAAACAGAATTGAGTCAAAAATAAATGCAAGTAGGTAATACCTTATAGAAATAAGCTACACTACCCAATGCAAATAATGCTTCATCTTGAACCATTTGATTGTCATTCTGCATTTCAGACAACAGCAATGAATCTCTTAAGACTCGTTAACAATAATCTACCTTTATAACAAATCTATCTTTGCATACCTGTAGAAGTACAAACAGTTTGTTAAGTATTCTATCAATGTGGGAAGAGCTTATTGGCTCTTTAAGTGCAAGTAGGAACATCACGGAAGCTGTAGCTGCACATGCCTATGAAAACGCAAAGGGAGTAAAACGAGTAACATTGTAGGTATTTTGAACTGAATGAAGTAGCAATGACACAGCTGTACCAAAGCTTTACACTACAAATTCTTCAAACTCTATTCTGAAAAGGGCCAAAGCTATCCCTTTTGTTTAGTAAATGGTTTAAAATTAACCTTTGTCCGCCTTTTGGTCCAAAAATACACACAATGCTATTTTCAGGCTTAAAATTACCCCTCCTGCTAACGGCACAACATGTCGGCCCCACCTTTAATGAGTTGGCAACGTACACGTGTCATTAGCTTTAAAGAAAACTTGCATCCTCTTCCCGCACCATCTTCACCACCCCATTTTAGCCATAACCACTGCAAAATCCAGCCGGAAAATATTTCCAAAGCAATAAATTGGATCCGTTGCCACCCCAGCCAAATCTGTGGTGTCCAAATTTGTGGACTTAGTGTTTGGTGTCTAATCTTCCATGTTTCTATTTTTACGAGCTTTGTCTTGTTTCTGCTCATTGATGGAAAATTTCAAATCTGCTTTTCCGGCATGTAAATTGACTGCAAAATACAATTGGGTTATGAGTTTGCGATTCTCACTCCCTTCTGTCACGGGCCGACCTTTTTCCGGACGCTAGCTGCACCAAATAGCCCGTGCGGCGCCTGTAGTCACCCCTCTCTACAGGCTAGCCTTTCCTCTTTCCCAGGTTTTCTAGCACGATCTTGTGCCTGTGGTGGAGCTTGCCTAGGAGGCTTACGTCAAATGTGTCGTCCGTCTGATGTCTAGGCTCATAGCCTTGACTAGCTGTGGCACTTCTCATCTGCCGGATCTCATCGATGCGCACACCCGGGGTTGGCTAAGGACATGTCCGTCCCTCACCTAGCACAAAGCATCGCTCTCGCGTGCACAGTCTAATCCTCAAGCTTGACACTCGCCTCGTGCATCCGCACCCAGTTTGTGCTTCGCCCGAGTAGGTTAACCTTTAGTCCTTGGCCTTTGTCATGTGTGTCTTTCATAACATGCCCATGGTTGTCTTATGGCATAGCCAAACATATCCCTCGCAACATACTTCCATCCCGCATAGTGCAGTGTCGTCCCACAACTGCATGTCCAGGCCAACAGACCCTTTCTCGCCTAGCTGAACCCTAGCCAAGCTCACAAGTCGACAAATGAGGTCCCTAAGATAGGTGCTTCAAGTATCTAATCGGCACGGAGGTCTTTATCCACCATTTCGGTAGTCCACAGGGCATAATCATCCCACACGTCAAGCCTCCGGTGCTAGTTTTGTGCCCAACGCTAGCCCTGAGGCGTCGAGTCGTCAATAGAGTTCCCAAGCTCGTATGGATACCTTACACACTCTTTTGAGATGTCCAGGCAGGCCCTTGAGGTTCCCCCTCAAGGTAGCTCACTTGGTGTGGCTTGGTGGCAGCACGCACGGTGGAGGCTGGCTGAGCTTCAACACCTCTGCCCCCCTTTTATATGCTTAAAATAAGAAAGCCAATGATCCCCTAGTAGACATGTTTTGGCCACAAAAGGAAAAGCTGTGAAGACCTAAGATTCGCCAGTTAGTCATAATGCAGAACTGATTATAGTAAATCTATCTTATGCCATTCGCAGTGGATGTTTGTCATTTGTGCTTAAAATTTAATGTTTCATACTTGGAACATGTGGCATGCCACCATCTATCTATATCTATCTATATCTATACTATATTAAAAGCACGAAAGCCTTTAGCGAAATGTCGTTCGCCTTTTTTACCCTTTCAAAATAAATCTCACACTGGACTAACTTGTAATTTAAGTTATTTTCCTAGTATTTAGGAATTTAAAATTACTAAAATTTTATTTATCAAATCATTCCTTATTTGAACTATGTATGAAGTCCTAATATTTAAGATTTAATAAGAATACTATAAGGAAAGGAAAACATGTAAAAGATTTTCCAACAAAGTAAAACAATTCGATTACATAGCATGTATTGGATCAAAATTTTAGTTCCGACAACCAATGGTGTAACTTTAAAGTCAAGTACAAATATTTTAACTTATAATTTATAATTTTTTTCTAGAATTTAATACTTTAGTAGTATAAATAAAAATAGATAATAGATAATACGCTTTCATATAATATTTGAACTACCTTCATATTCAAATAATATATTCTCTTCATCATTTTTGTTATAATATTTGAACTACCTTCATATTCAAATAATATATTCTCTTCATTTGGGTTCTCAGCCCAAATGAAAAGCAATTTAATCATCAAGAAACTTTGAATCTTTTTCCACTGCACCCAACTGGGATTTTGCAAGAAGGGACTACAAGCTCTTCTCCTGCTTCTGCTCATGATCAGTTGACTATTCCTAGTAATTATACTCCTTCAAATTTAGTGGAAGCAAACTGTTTTACTGATCTTGGAATTGGTGCTGGTGATCATCAAGTCTTTAACTTCTTATGTGGAAAGGGCCCTTGTGAGAGCCATTATTGAGAATTATTTTGTGACATTTTGCTGTGTTTTCACCTGGTTGGGTTCTGCTTCATGTTTTGTGTTGATCTCAAAGAGTATATGTGAGCATATCCATCTGAACAACGCAATATATTGTGAATTTAATTGTAATTTCATTTTGTGGAAAGGAACCTTTCTTTTTAATTTCTCTACCTTCATCATTTCATCTCATCACAATGTTATTACACTTGATTTCATTGTATGTTGGGTTCATGGTGGTCGTACAATTTGAAGCTGAAACCCCCTTATAAGGCGGTGAACTGAATTCTAGATTTAGACTTTTCGAAATAAAATTGTAGTTTGCAGTACTTATCGTCTAAGTTTATTCTAGTTGCAGTTTCACGAGAATTATTATTATTAGTAGTACCTTGTTGAGCTGCTTCCTCCCATTTTCTAGAATTTAATTTAGGCTTGGTCAAAGCTATCCTTATTGTCCAAGTAAACTAAGGGACGGTTTACATAGCTACATTGAGTGCAACTAAGAAGGAATAATTACTTGTATCTTAGCCGCTGAAATTATCTATTAAGAAGAAAGAGTAACTGAATGCCGGAGATCTTAAAGATTCTTTTTTTTGTGTGCAAATCAAGTAAAAGGAGTAGACAACTGTCTCTCTTTTCTCTCAGCGCACGTTAGGTGCTAGCTAACCTGCGCCTTCGCCGGAAATGGGAGGAAGAGGGCGATCTAAGAAGAACACCAGCAAAACACCAGTAATTGAATGAAAACTAATAGATATCATCACGCGAGAGCAAGGAAACACAATGCAAAAGCCAAAGATATGGCCTTCGGACACTTCGAACTCCGAATAAGGCACCGTCTGTTCTTAAAGCTTTATCTTGACTTCCTTCACACTTCCATGAAGTTTCACCCCATTCCCATAGTCGTGGAAATAGTTATGGCCTTCGGACACTTCAGCAAATTACGACAATGCCACTGTCCTTGCGAAGTCAAGCCCATAGGCAAACGAACTCCAAATGACGCCAAACTTGGTCAGCATATATAAGAGCATACTAGGAACAAGGCCTACTACCGAAATTCTCTGATGATGATTTTATTATTTTATTGCTTTATGTGTTTGACATGCTTATTGTTCGCAAGAATAAATCCAGAATTGTAGTCCTTAAGAAGCAGTTGAGCAAATCGTTTGCGATGAAGGACTTGGGGCTCCTCCCCCTTTCCCTCTATTGTCTTCTTTGTTCTCATCCAGGTGCTTGTTCATGGATAAAGGTGGCAAAATGGTTAAAAGAAAACAGTTATCCACCCATATTATCCATAAAAAAATGGGTTGGATAATGAACGATTTAAAAACGGGTCGAATATGGATAAAGAACCATATTATCACTTAGAAAATGGTTAACCAAATGGATAACCAATGGATAACTAATGTATTTAACTTTTACATTTGTAAAGCCTTAAATTGGAGTTCCTCAAGTTTGGAAGACTAGGAATTCTCCCATAAGTGACCATATTTAAGAAGTCATTGATAATATATAGATACCATATTATCCACCAGATAAACTCGTTTTATCCATCTCAAATACGGGTCGGGTCAGATAATTTATCCGTTTTTTTAATTACCCGTTTGAACCGCTCATATCCGATCTGACCCGCCCGTTTGCCACCCCTATTCATGGAGTATATGTATCAGCGTGAGTCCCTTAGAGGGTGGTGAATCACAATAGGTGTTATAGTCAAGAGACCTTCTCAAAATATTCAAAAGTTACATCTAGAACACAAGAACTTAAGCAGATGCAATAAAATAATCAGTTTGGTATAAAGTTATATTGCACCAACAATGAGGTTATTATGTTCATGTTTAAGCCGAGGATTCTTATCAGTTGAACATAGTAAAATATGTAAAGTTAAGTAGTTATTCTGCCTAAGGATAGAAACACAAAACTTTAAAGATTCAATTTACTAAACCTATACCAAGTTATGGATCATCAACTTTATGGAATATACATTAGAACAAGTGGGTTTCCTACTTTTCAATTTTATAGCCCATATTTCAATTTACAACCAACTAGCCCAGAAATAATAGGCTAATACCCAACATTCAACTCCAATAGGTTCTCGAAATTACTATTTAATTTTTAAAAAAGATTGCTCAAGCTTTTAAGTTAATTTTCGAATCAGTAACTGTGACTCAATTATTAGTTCAACAAACCAAATCCATTTAGGTGGTGAAAATTAGATTTTTAACAAGCTTAAATATGTGGATTTAAATTCCGGATTTGATTTTGTAAAAAATTTGGAGTGATTGTTATTCAGGCTTGTTAGAAATAGTATAAGGAGGTTGTATATAAAATTTGAAGTCATTTAATGGAGATTTGGACTGGTTTTGAAAAGAATTGCAACTGAAAATCGTGGAAGAAGTTCGTCTACGGACGCTTGTATAAAGGTGTATAATAGTGTATAAGATGTGTTTATACACTCATACACTATTATACATAATTATAAAAAAAAAACTGACTTCATCTTCTCCCTTGCGTCTTTTCTAAAATTTAACTCAAATCTTGCTCAAATCTACTCCAAATCACTTCAAATTTAAATTTTGAACTCCTTTTGATATTTTCGATCAATTGGAACAACACGCAATCCAAACAACTAACAAACTCAAAAAATCATATTTTCGAAAGCAAAGCTTTGAATGGCCTTCAATGGTGGACTTCTACTTTTCAATTTTCTGACATCGCAATCAAGTGACACAAGGAGAGAAGCAGTAATGGCGGATTGTCATTTGAAGCATATGTAGAAGATATGAGAAGAAGAGAGAGTGATAGCAATGGACGTGAGAACACAGAGTTAACTCTATAGCTTTTAGAAGCAATGGTTGTACGAACACAGATTTTGAATTTGCTAGTGCTTTCAAAATATGTACAATATGGGCTAGGTCAGGTAAAACTTAAAACATGGGTCATTTTTTGTTATGATATGAAGTCATGTGTATTTTCTTGTAATTCCCCATTGTAAAAGTGCAGCAAACTAGATACTTTTGCTGGTTGTTTCCTGTATCAATAATAAAAAATTATTTTATAGCTGCTATTATAAAGGTTTTATATAACCATAGGTCAAACCTGCACTCGAGGATTTTGAAAATCATCCATAGCTGCAGCTAATTCTGGTAATACTTGGTTATGATACTGTTCTTGCAAATCCGGACAGAAGTCAGTCGACAAATAGACAATTGCATTAATAGCAGCCCATCTGACTCGAGGATGAGAATCTCGAAAAGAATGCAGGACCATATTCACTACTTGCTCCAAATACTTGATCATCATCACCTATAAACAGAGAAACCATGGGTTCAAGCTTAACAGCCTAAGAAAATTAAACTAAAACAAATAGGGGCATGTGGGCAAACTATCTTATATCCTAACAAAATAACACCCTCTTAAATGCTACAAAATAATCCCATGAATACACTAATTAATGAAAAGGAGTTGTACCTTTGAGCTACATTTAGCAATTTGAGCAAGTGCCATGAGAGCTGCGTGGCGTTTCTCCCACTCAGGGGCAACCACATAAGAACTCAGCTGTTCTATGGCAATAGGAGTAGTGTTGCCACCTAATGCTTTAGCAAACCGGCGTAAACAGATGGCACCATAAAGGTAGTTGTCCACTGTCCATCGATCCCGGTATCTATTAATGTGGTCGTTTATCTCTGCACCCTCAGCAGTATGCCAAGTAGGTTCATCTTTAGTATCCAGTATCAAATTCAAAAACATTGTGAAACAAGCGTCAATAAACCGTGGCAGCTTCTTCATCATACCGGGGACTTTCTCCCTCGCCTCGACCAAAGTTAACAGAAATTCAATTGCCAAACGCCTTGTCTTCTCTTCCAAAATCTTAGCCTCTGCTATCTCAAACATGGTATTAACCACTTCCACTAGTTGCAGCCTCAAAAACCTAGGCTCATTCTTCGCCAACTGTATAAGAAAACCCAGCGCGGCGTGTGCTGCCACTTGATTTTCCCCATTTGTCATTAATGTGTCAGTCAGTAAATCCTGAAACCTGGCAGTAAATCCGGAAACCTGGCAGTAAATCCTGAAACCGCTCCTTTTCATATGAACTCGGTGTGCACTGAATGAAGATGTGCACAGCAAACATGGCCGTGATCCTCACATTGAGATCGAGTTTATCGTCATTCAGTGTATTAAGGAATAAAGTGTGCAAATCTCGTACCCAAGTAAGTATTTTTTTCGCCAATCTTACCTAGATGGCAAAATATTAAGAAAACTGAGTCTTTTAACAACTTGTTTGAACTGGAATCAGTGACGTAATGATACAAGAATGGCAATAATTCAGGCCAATTGTCATCGGGCAGAAGTGAAGCAGCTAGTTCCAAAACGGTTCGAGAGAGCATGTTGTTGATGTATGTTGATTGTTCGAGCTTGAGACGCATAAGGAGATTAGACTTTAAAATGGATTGAGTTGAAACGCTTAAACTGTTCCAAAGGCAAAAGTCATTAACCAACGTGAAAAGAGGGCAACACACTTGGTACGGAAATCAATGTCATCGTGTGAACAACCAACATCAAGTTTAAGAGCAAAGGAATTTGGATCGTTGTGAAACATTAAATTGAATATTGACATAGCCATCAAACCTTTTTCATCGGCTTCCCACATGTATTGTGAAACAAGGCTTTCAAAGGAAATCCCCTCCATCTGCAAAATTTCTTAGTATTAACGTAAGTAGTTGTTATGTCAGTAGAAGAGAGTCTCTAAATTGGGAAATTGATCGAATTAGGGTTGGGCTTTATATTCCAAAGAGCTGGGAAGGAGACGGTTATGCAAATTCTAGTAAATCATTTCCCAACTTCTCTTCTTCTTATTCTCTCAGGTGAATCCGCCATTAAAGTTCAAGCTCCAATTGAAGGCCCATTAGTTTCCAATTGCAAACTCTCTGAGTTGTAATAAAAGTTTGAACTCCATTTGTTTACAATTTCACATAAGAGCATTACAGTACTACCCTATTATATACTACTACTCCACTATATGTTCTTCCTTAGCAACTGCGATAGATCAATTATTTAAGTCTTCCAAAATATCTTTTTTAAGTGGAAGTAAGTCTCATTAATTGATAATAATAGCTGTCTTCATATAAATGATAAACGTGTCTTCACTATGTGACAAGTGACTTGACGGGCAAATTTCCTTTCTCCGCTTTATTAAATGAAGATTTTTATCTATTATTATTTTTCAACTTTTCCGTAATTGGTAAAGTTGATGTAATATGTCTAGAATATCGTGGATTCGAGAATAGACCCTCGTGTTCCGCCTCTTTCTGTACCCTATTCATAACGGAAACTTAATGTATCGGGCTACCCTGCATTGTTTTTATTTTATTTTATATTATATAGATTACTATATTCTTAAAAAAAGAGCTCTACAAATGTTGGCATAATAAGCTTGCAAAATTTAGTAAACAAAATCGTGCTTGAAAATTGTAACAATTTGTCAATTATCCAATATTTTTATATTTAGTCATTTTCCCTATATATATATATATATATATATATATATATATATATATATATATATATATATATATATATAAACCATAAGTAGTAGCATAAATGCATAATCAGTAATTCGATTCCCTTTTAATAAGTGGAGTAGATTTGATTATAGATTTAGCCCACCGATTGTCAATGATTAAAGAAAAAGTAACTTTAAACACAAAAAAACGTTACATGTAGGCTACCATTTTTGAAGAAGTTTTGCCATTACTTTGACACATACACAATCTATATTTTATATGAAAATTGCAATTATGTTTTTCACCATATGACAATGGGAAAATTATGGACATCCATTTCAAGATTTCCAGGGAATAGCAGGCAGGACCCGTCAACATGTCTGCCTATCATGAGGCAGTTTTGGTATTTCATAATTATTGCGTTGTATATGTACATTTCCTTGCTTGGACAGAAAAAACCAGATAAACATGGGTTGGAGAGATAAAGTGAAGTACATCTTCTCTTAAACGTGGGCTCCGGAACATCCATTTGGTCACACATAATAACTCTCAAGACACTATCCCATTTGAATTCTCTATTTTACACATAACTTATTGTTCTCTTGATACATATAACTAGGAAGAGTTAGTTTAATCGTAAAAATACAAAACTAGAATCGGGACCAGAAAAATAGTAAGGCTTAAATAAGCAAAAACTTAATCAACTAACTTCGCATAGAAAATGTAAGAATTGTTCTATTTAATGTTAGAGTAAATCTGTCGACTCTAGTAATCTAAAGATTTTAAGGAAAATTAGAGAAATTACAAAGTAACATATAAATTAGATTCCCCCCCCCCTAATATCTCCTCTTTTAACGTTTAGGATTTAGGGTTAATTGAAATTTAGGATAATCAAAACTTTAAAAAAGAAGGTAAAACAAAAGGTTCTTTTTAGAAATTATATTTAAGGGTAAAATAAAAGGCTCTTTTTAGAAATTATATTTATTCTCTAATACCTCATTTTGTTTAAAGGTCTATGATATAGTTAATTGAGATTTAGGAGGATCAAAACTTTTAACAGAAAAAAAGGTTATTTGTAGAAAATGTCATCCTTCTGTAATATCTGAATTTGCTTGAAATTTAGTCTGAAAAATCAATGACGGAGCATATAATTCAAAGAGGAATCCATCTTCAATGAGAAAAAATTATCATGCATAGTGGCATTTATTTTGCTCTAGCTATGATAAAGCATTTTTGTTCAATTTGAACTGTGATATTTTAACTATTGTAATCTAAGAGAATAGTTTTAAAGAGATGATCACTTTATATACAAATATAAGAGCTCAAAAATTAAACAATTTTCAAATCAATCATGTATGCAAATATATTCCAAATATTTTCAAAAAGTTTTTGGTAATGACAAATAGAAAGGTGTATAGCATGTTAATCTTGCTTACCGTGACTTATGAAGAGATTTAAACATTAAGGTTCTTGATTTTAATTTGTTAATCCTATTGCCATTGTTAGATAGTTTGAAATCTTTTAAATCGTCTCTGGTTGAACATCTGGATGCACATATATAGGTATAAAGGAAAAATATACTTTGCAAATGGTAATCTAATGTAAATATATTTCCAGAAATATGAAGAAAAATGGTAACAAAGGCCAATTGATGATACTGAATTTCTCTACCAATAAAAATATTACTTTTCCAACCGATTCTTTGAAGATCAACATAAAGTTTATACTTTAAAAATCAACTTCCAACAAGTAGTCACAAAAGTGAAAGATAACTAAAAGATTTTGAGGATCAAACGTTTGAAAAGAAGAATTCTCAACCAATTTATAAAGAACGCAAAATAAAGTGGTAAATAAAGGGGACAATTTCATAATAATTCTTGGGTTGTAGCACACAATCTAATTTTTTTTGAATTGTCATATTTTGTGAAATAATATATAAAAACTGATGTTTGATATATTATTAAAACTTATATTGTCAGAACATATAAGTTGTCTTTTAAAATTTATTTCTCAGATAATATTTGGGATAAAAAAAATTGGAAAAATTACACTACACAACAAATATATATACGCTGTATTTATTATTTGTAGCTATACTTTCAGCAAATTTATCATTCATAGCTATATTTGAAATTTGTAATAAATCCATGAAATAAATGATTAATTGTTTTGAACTGAAATAAGAGAGCAAAGATCTCTTAGCTTAGTTGGTTGGAGCACCGTTTATTAAGCTGAGGTCTTGAGTTTTGACTCTCAACAAGTGCATTTTAATTTTTGGTATTTTGCCTTGGTTTGTATCCGTTACGTGAAAAAACTATACTCATTGCACGTCTGAATATGCAACCATAATACTTTATGAAAATTTCTCTTCTTTATTCATAACTATACTATATTGTTTAGCGGTGTTATTGGGCCCGTGCACTGCACGGGCTGTCTATACTAGTATGTATATATATATATATATATATATATTAAGGCCAATTAGGCTCGCTTATCATTTCATTCTTGAGCCCTGTCTCGTGTTCGCGTAGAGTAGATGGGGAGCTGAAGCAGGTTGTGCTTCACGAACGCGAGGGTAGTGCCGTGTTCACGAAGAAGGGTTCTCCTCCACTCTTTTTTTTTTTAATTATAAAGATCGGGGTCTTACTTATTCGGGGGGGGGGGGCTCGCTCCCTCTTTTCCAAGAATTCATCCACTTTGTTAGTTTGTAGTCCACCAAACTGTAGAGTATCTGGTCCTATATGAGATAATGCTGAGAATACTGTAAAGACTGAAAGTAAAGAAGACAAGGGATTTTTACGTGGAAAAATTCCACACAAGGGGATCAAAAAATCACGACCTACTCTTGTAGGCTTTTAACTTTACTAACTTGCAATCTCCATATTACAAGCCACTTTGCAATAACCCTATTACAAAGTCTTCAACTAACTTGTGATGCTCTCACCGCAGGCCATTTTATAACTCTCCTAGTTACAAAGGCTTTAAACTTATGACTATTCCTAGTCACAACATAAACTCGAAAGTTTACGGATTTTTGGTTTTTTCCTAAGACAGAGAATCTAAGAAAGCAGACTAGGAAATACAACGAAGAACAAACGACAAGATTACAACTCAACTACGGATGTACATAATCTCAATAAGAAACTGATCATTAGTGGAGTTGTCTTCTTGTTCTTGACACACCAGTGAATTCAATGTCGGATAAACACTGTTATGCTTGAGAGAAAATCATTGAATGCTCAAAGATGTTGTGCCTTGCACTAGGTTGTTATATCACAATAGATAGTGATGTCAATTCTTGGTACACGCTTCTTTCCAATGAGAAGTGACTGATGTACTCTCTGCACAACCACTTCTGTGCAGTTGCGTTCCAGCTGGATAGTCGACTTGTACTTCTGTCAGAGAACACTAACGAACTGGGTCCTCATTGTGTTCCTCTTCTGTAGCAGTTGCGAGATGATCACTTTCTGCTGCTACGTTCCAGCTGTACAGTTAACATGTACTTCTATCAGAGAAGCCTAAGGGACCAGGTCCCTATTGTGTTTCTCTTTATAATGATTGTGGACAGTCACTGACTTGTACTTGTATCAGAGAACCCTAAGGGACTAGGTCACCAGGTCCCTATTATGTTCCTCCCTGTGGTCGTTCATTCATTTGCTGATTTTCAGATTTGGACGAGGTTCTCTATCTGGTTCTTCACAACAAGTTTGTTAGATCATCAAAACATAAGAGGCATAAGGCAAAGACATTGAAAACCCATCAATTTCCTCATTTTTGATAATGACAAACTTAGGCATGGATAGTATTTGTTTAGAGCAGAAATAACCAGATAAGCTACCAAAAACTACACAAAGTTCCCCCTTAATCGTAGTTTTTTTTTTTTGTATTCCCTTAATCTCAGTTCACAAAGTTCCCATTTAATCTCATTTATTCCCCCTTTGGCATCATTAAAAAGAGCACAAACAGGTATTTAGTACAAAGAAGTCTAACATAGCTAACTCATGCCACATATGTGCACACAACATGATAGAAAAGAGAAGCCAGAGAAACAAAGCAATGTATAGGCAAAAGGGAAGCTATTTTATTAATGTTTACAATGGACTGAGCAAGACAGGAGCAGTAATGGTGAATTCCAATATGCCATCACAAAAACAAAGGCAAACAAAAATAAAACAGTAGCCACAAAATATTAGAGCAAAAATAGATGGACATTAAGAGGATCCTAGGGGACACTAGAAGAAGGAGGCTTGGAAGAGGAGATATCAATGGTTTTGAGAACCAGGTCCAGTCGAACATTAGCAGATAATTATTCTTCAAGCAATTGTGACCGAAGTTTATCATTTTCCTTTGTCAGTCGTGCAACTTCTTCATTAACAGAATCATGTCCTTTAACTGCTTAACTGAGCTGAGTTTCTAGTATGGCATTTCGAGCCCTCAACCTTCTGATCTCTTCAGAAGCTACATTTTGAGCATTGATCAGCTGAGAAATGGTTGAGATGCTTCCACCAACTCTTTCTACACATTTATATTCTTCTAAAGTGGTCTTAGAGAAGGTTTGTTTGCGTGTGCCTACTCTGGGATTCCCCGAGGGGACCTTGTAGAATCTGAACACCTAAGTGAGGAGAAAGCCATATGGTACCCTATGATTCTCACCTTTAAAGTTTGCCACCTTTTGCATATGATCTATCATGATTGCCGACAAATTGATTGGGACAAACTCATCAAGTGTTTACATTAAGACCATATCCGATTTTGTAGCAATAGATCGCCTCTCAGAATGAGGTAAGAGCACCTTATTGACCAGTTCAAAGAGAAACTGATACTCAGGAAGCAATACCTTCTTATGCACCTGTTCCCCATGCTGAATAGCTTGCTCCTTCATAATGGCTCTCCTAAAGTTTACACCACAGACACCCTTGGCAGAAAACATTCCTTCACATGGAATTCTGAGAACCTTTCCCAATGTTGAAGCGTCGAGTACAATGTCTACTCCATTTACTAGCGCACAAGTATGATCCCCTCAACAGTGAAGAGAGATGCTTAAAAAGTTTTTACCGCATCTTCGTACACCAGAGGCATGATCCCTTCAGATAAGTGTTCCCATTGTTGAAATTCCACAATCTCCAGAATTTTTCTCATACCGGCCATCTCTGAAATTGTTGGATCGAATGTGAGACCCCACAAGACTTTCCGAGTTCTTAATCTCTACTGCCAAAGACTACTCTCACAGGGCATGGTCTTTAGTGAACCAGGTTCTTTAGCAGTTTCCCGTTTTTGTTTGCTAGACCCTTCAACAGACTTTCCTTTCCAGCTTACTATCCCTACAATATCATCTTGATACATAGCTTGCTCAGTTTGACTCCTTTTAGACTTGTTGCTGCCCTTTACGGCTGACCCTTTTTGTTGCTCAATAGTTTCATCGGAGGCTTTATCCTCAGGCTTTTGAGCTTTCATAGATTGTTGTACTGATGAACCAGGTTTCCTTGGAGCATTTTTGTCAACCCCGCTTACTAAAGCACTCTTATCAGTGACAAATTCCCTTTGGTTCATTATCCTCCTTTTTCTTTTCTTGATACTCCTCTTACTTTTCTGCAATGTGGGCTCAAAATTCTCTTGCTGCTGTGACCTGATAGTGGGTGACTTGGAGGAGGATTCTACGAGCTTAGAATGATCAGGAGGTGCAGGAGTGGTTTTGCATGGAAGGGAATCAGGTTCTTCAGAAGGTTTTTCTGAGAACGTCTCATGAGCCAAAGACTTAAGGAGTACTGTGGTTCTTACATCTCCTAGGAATGGAGTTTCTTCCCTTTGATACCCAGATAAGAGATACGCTTCTTCATTCATCAAACTCTCAGCAACGATAGCCATGATGTTATGCATTGCTTCCTTTTCTGGTGACTCTGAGAGAGTCACTAAGTCCAGGATGGAGGAGTTCAGATATTGGTCAGGATCATCCTTAGAAAGTTCTAACACTTGAGAGGTAAAACCTCTTGAGTGTACGTTGATGAGATTAGAGGAATGACTAGACATAGGTTTTTCAAAATGAGAGAGAGCAGGGTTTATCAGAAAAGGAAAAACTGTAGGAAAGGAGGAGGATCTAGGAGTGGGTAAAGTAGGAGAAGGAGTGAAATAGTGAAGCTATAGGGATGATTTCAGGGATGATAGGGAAGAAGGAGTGGTGTTAATAGTGGGAGAAGGAAGCGATTTTTCGATTGCCATTATATGAGTACTTGGAAGACGAGTAGAGTGACAGAGAGAGAGATGAAGAGAGGATCACAGCTACACAAACGAGATGAAGGTTCATGACTTGCTGTGAGAGAGAAAGAAAGTTTTATTGGAAGAAGGGCTAATGATGAGGGGAGAGAGAAACATGTTCTGAATAGTTCTGAAAATGGTGGTTGGTTTATGGGAAAGCATTACCGTGCAAAGGAGATGAGGGGATTTGATAGACAAGATAAGACATACAGATTTTGAAAAGTCGGATGAAATGGCAGTTGAGTTAATTTTGTTTGAATTTTTTTTGTTTTGTGATGGCATGCAGAATAAGTATATTACTACTAACCTGGGGTACAGGAACCTGATGCCAGACCATTTTTTTTGAAAAAGGTTTTAGCAGCTCATCTCTCGTAGTTCATACTATACCCTTAGCTTCTATGATCGTCATGTGTGTTTACCTGCGACGGTATTGATTTGAGTTAGTCTTGGTCAGAAAACACTTTAGCTAACTTTACCTGATGGTGTCTTACATAGCCAGCTGATGGAGGATCAGGTTCTTTATTAGACTCTTATGACCCCATATTCACCTTGTTTGATCCAGAATATTCTCTACTCAAGGCTTTGACAAAGATATCTGGAATTTAGTCTTATGTTCTGCAAGGCTTTCCCCAGATCAACCCTTTCTTCATATTGACCTTCAGAAGATAATCCCACCCCTGAATGTGCTTGGTCCTTTTGTTCTGAGATTCTTCTTCAGTTGTTGACGAGGCCATTGAGTTTTGCTTCCTTTTCCCCCCAAGGGATGAGGCATGATCATGGCCAATGAACCGTTCCAGAAGTGCTTTTCCTTTCCACAAAAAAACTGCACATTAACATCATCATACCTAACAGGATTAGGAACTTTGTCACTTGAGGGGGAACACGGGAACGGGTCCTAAGTTCCCTTAAGGTATCTCAAACTTCTGTGGACATTCTTCAAGTAGGATTCCTATGGAGTTTCACTTTGGATTCTATTCTGGAGTGGTGATATAGAAGGAACAATTTTTTTTTTGAAAAGAGAAGGAAAAAAACTTATCTAACTCTAGAATAAAAGAAAATGATTAGCTTGTCACACAGATGGGAGCTTTGTGTTTCTAGTTTAGGGCTGAAGTTTGATTGGAAGGGGAGATTTGGAAGAATTTGATTTTCCATACTCTGTGTTCTGTTGCTTGAGAGGTGCCATGAGCTGCATCTCCACTCTTTCTTCAACTTTAGTGGTAGTAGGTGAAGTACCAGGTTCCTTGTGAGAAGTGGAAGATGATGTTGCATTATCTTTCACCAGTCTCCTTCATCTTACTCATTTTATCAGCCTCCCTATTTGAAAACTCAGATATTTCCTAGTGACTAGAGCTGGTCCATCATATTGATCATCACTGTTTCTTCCTTGGCTAGAGGAAGGTGTCTTGTTGAATACCCCATGAGCATTTAATTCCATTTAGCACCCTTTGTTATAGACCTTGTGGCCTTGCTTTGTGGAGAGTACCCCAGCAAGATTCCTTTGTTCGTCTTTTGCATTCAACTTCCCAAGCTGATCCTTCCCGTTGTCGAGAACATGGCATTTTCAGTAAAGAAGGTTCTCAGATGAGTTATCTTTCAGTCAAGAAGGCATTTTCTTCCATTTGGCAGCTCATAGTGGGTTTTGATTCAGGAGGGACCTGATCAAACACCTGTTCACCAAGTAGAAAGCAGTATTTACTGCTTTTGCCCAGAATTTCTTGGTGATTCCATAGTTGATGAGCATTTTCCATGTCACATCTTCCAGTTCCGTTCTCTCTTTCAGCAATACCATTTTGTTGTGGAGTCCTTGGTATAGAGACATTGTGCGTGATCCCTTTTTTTTTGCTTTCACTTGAATCTTCTTGACAAGAACCATTAACACCTCGAGAGTCTCCTCCTTTGTTTTGTGAACCGTGTCCAAGTGACTCTTGAGTTTGGCAGACTACGCACCAGGTCCTTCTGAGTTAATTTATTCAGAGATGAGAAGCTTGCATACACCAATCTTTCATGCTAATTTTTCGACTTCACCCATCTCATACCACCAACTTTTGGAGATTCTTAGTCGACCGAGTGGATGTTCTTGTTTTCTTTGTCCATTGAGACCACTCGACCAGTTATCAGATTGGTACCTGTACTTTAGGCCATTCACATAATACATGTTCCCATCTGAGTGCCAAAAAAAACTTTCCAACTTTACATCTACTGAGAATGTACTCTCTCATTTCTTTTTAAGGATACATTCCCTTCTTGCAGGGCTTTCAGTGAGAGAAATTCATGATGTTTTCAGTCACGTACTTTGAACATCCATAGTCCACTGTCCATCGTAGTTCGCTTCCTCTCATTGTTCCCTGCACATGCAAATCAAAGGTTAAATTTAGGAACCCAAACTAGTTTGAGTCCCTTGTTATGATTGAAAGGATGAATAAAGGCTTTCCTAGTCCATGCACAACATCCACTTCTTGTGAGTGGTACCTGGTCCTTTGATAATAGTCACTTTATCAGTAAACACTTTGTTTTTCTGAACATACTGAACCTTGGCCTTGCAATTTTCTTTAAAATGCTCATTGTTCCCACAGTGGGTACATAGCCAGTTATCAGGGACAGTGACATACTTGCTGTGAGGGTTGTAAGGAGTTTTCTCCCTTTGGAACCAGATGCCCTACCTATTTCCACTATTGTTAAGATACATGGCAATGACAACATCTGAGGACCAGGTCCACTTCAGAGATTTCTCAAGATCAATTCTTACTTTCTCCAATTCAGCTTGAAATTGCTGATTTTTCTCGAGTTCACTACATAGACTGGTTTTCACAACAATTAATTCCTTTTCAAGCTTGATGTGTGTCTCACTAGCTACTTCATTCCCTTTCCCAAGACTCAAATTCCTATGTTCTCTATTGAGCCCCTCAATGGTTTCCTCTAGATCAGTGCATATCACTAAAAGATCATCCCTCTCTTCCTCAGTAGTTGCAATTTTTCCTTCTAAAGTGTATTTCTCATTGCTAAGACCTTCTATTGTTTCTTTTAAATCAACAACTACTACCATCAGGTCGTCTCTCTTATTTTCCATACTAGTTATTCTTTCATTCAAGGCTTCCTTTTTTTTTCAGGATTAGCTATGGTCTCATTTAGGTCCACTACACAGACCACCAGATCATCTCTAGATTGTTCTGCCTCCCATAATTCTATGGTCAGGATCTCCTTATCATTAACAAGGCTATAATAAGCATCAATTAGGACATTTGCTAATGACCTTAGCTTCTTAGAAGAGTAGTATTTCAGATTTCTCTGAACATCCCTGAAGTTTACCTTATCGTCTTCATCTTTTTCATTATCATCAGACTGAGCCATCAGCGCGCACAATGAATCATACTTCGTTGCTTCGGTTTCCATTGCCATCATGTAACTATTTTCTGCCTCTAGTTCCCTTTCGGATTTACTAGAGGAGTCTCCCCAAGCAGCAAGAGCCTACTTAACAATATTGTCAGCAACACTTTTTCAATTGAATCGTTTGTCTGGAACCAGGTTCCTTTTTGCTGCTTTGTTAGGATTTTGTTTGTATTGTTCCTGTTTTGCGAGTGGGCAGTCTTTGATGAAATGCCCTGGCTTTTCACATCTGTGATAGAGATCGTTGTTCCTTGCTTTACTTGAACTGCCCCACTTTGGTATACCACCATTTCTTCGGACCATCTTTTGAAATCTCTTAGTAAGATAGGCCATGTCACTATATTCATCACTTGAGTCACTGCTTTCAGCTTTGAGTACCAGGTTCTTTTCCTTCTTATGCTCTATTCTTTCACTATCTTTCTTTCTTTTCATCTCGTATGTCTTCAGATTACCAATCAACTCATCCATAGTCAGAGTTTGTAGATCTTTAGCTTTAATAATGGCATTTACCTTACTTTCCCAAGAACCAGGTAGAACACTGAGGATTTTCCTTACAAGCTTGTTTCTGGGAATGACATCTCCAAGTGAATGAAGCTCATTTATGATGGGGGTGAATCTGGTGTGCATATCTTGTATAGACTCATCATCCTTCATCCTAAAGAGCTCATATTTCGTGGTGAGCATGTCGATCTTGGACTGTTTGACCTGAGTGGTTCCTTCGTGTGCGGTTTGCAATGCTTCCCATATTTCTTTGGCAGTGTCACAAGCTGAGACTCTGTTGTACTCATCAGGTCATATGCCACACATCAAGATTTTCTTGGCACGATAGTTCTTTTCTAACAACTTTTCTTTCAATGTCGATGTACTCCTTTCTGCCTTTCGGCACCATTGGTCCTGTTTCATCAAGCTTCTTCATGGGGACATGTGGACCATCACAAATGATGTCCCATAGTTCTGAATCTTCTACCATCATAAAATCATACATGCGGGTCTTCCACCAGCCATAGTACTGACCATTGAATCTGGGAGGTCTGTAGGTTGATTGTCCTTCCTCAAAGTTGGGTGGAGCAACCATTGAGGTCCTTTCTAGGTGTTAACCTTTTAGAAAGAACCCGTTCTGATACCAATTGTTAGTTTGTATAAGTCCACCAAACTGTAGAGTACCTGATCCTATATGAGATAATGCTGAGAATACTTTAAAGACTGAAAGTAAAGAAGATAAGGAATTTTTACATGGAAAAATCCCACACAAGGGGATCAAAAAACCACGACCTACTCTTATAGGCTTTTAACTTCACTAACTTGCAATATTCCTATTACAAACCACTTTGCAATAACCCTATTACAAAGACTTCAACTAACATGTGATGCTCTCACCACAAGCCACTTTATAACTCTCCTAGTTACAAAGGCTTTAAACTTATGACTATTCCTAGTCACAACATAAACTCGGAAGTTTACGGATTTTTGGTTTTCTCCTAAGACAAAGCTTCTAAGAAAGCAAACTAGGAAATACAATGAAGAACAAATGAAAAGATTACAACTCAACTACGGATGTACATAAACTCAATAAGAAATTGATCCTTAATGGAGTTGTTTCTTGTTCTTGACACACCAGTGACTTCAATGCCGGATAAACACTGCTATGCTTGAGAGAAAATCACTGAATGCACAAAGATGTTGTGCCTTGCACCAGGTTGTTATATCACAAAAGACATCACAATAGATAGTGATGTCAATTCTTGGTACACGCTTCTTCCCAATGAGAAGTGACTGTTGTACTGTCTGCACAACCATTTCTGTGCAGTTTCATTCCAGCTAGATAGTCAACTTGTACTTCTGTCAGAGAACACTAACTGTCATGCCCCAAACCTGGGGAGGCCTGGCTGGCACTCGATGACGCATTTGCCCGAGCGAACCACTCTGCAACTCTTTTATTTTCTTTGTAACTATCACGGGCCAACATGGTCACAACTTATAATGTACAACTATAAGTGGGAAAGCACTGTATCCCTGAATCATTTTTCTTAAAACACTAATACATATGGGCTGTCAAGGCCTCTGACATACTGCACATAGTAAACTTGTGTCTACAAAGCTTATAAGATTATTTGACATAAAATGGGACAAGGTACCAGCCTACCCATAAGTCTATAGCAAAACTCTGACATGTGACTCATAAACTTGGCTGCACTCCGAATGAGATGGAGTCTTACCGACCCTTCGCTGAATGCCAATCTTGTCTACGATGAAGGCTTGTCAAACTGATTATCTATACCTGCGGGCATGAATTCAGCTTCCCCAACAAAAGAACGTCAGTACGAATAATGTAGTGAGTATGTAAGACATATAAATAAGTATATAAAGGACATGGAAGAAAACATGGAGTAAATGACTCAGCATGTAAATCTGGATAGCTCTGTAAATAATGAAATATTTATAAGGTCATGCATATGCGTATAAATGTCATGTAATACATAGGTTGGTATGTACATAACATTATCAAGCTTCTAAGGGCATCCCATCATATCATTTCAGCCACTGTGGGCAACATCATCATCGTATACCAGCTGATCAGGTGGTGGTGCGTATATAACGCCGTAACCTTTTTCCCATATCCCATATACATATATTTATATATATACGCGTATATAACACCATGTGGTGCCACTGTGGGCAAAATCATCAACATATAACAGCTGATCAGGTGATGATGCGTATATAATGCTGCGAAGCAATGGCCACGTCCGGATCTGATCTATTTACTCAGCAATTCACAATATTTGGACATCTATTGCAAGTGCATATACCACTTTTGCACAACATAATTATGAAAATCCATGAAAAGCGACTAGGTGTCTGGGCAGTGTCTTTTAAAGACGGGAATTTGGCCATTTTTATCTCATTTCCTCCATGGGAGCCGACCTAGGAGCAATTTCGGAGCACCATTTTCATCGCCAATCATGAGGTAAGTGATTTATATTAGTTGTGAGTTAAATACAAGGTTTATATATGGACTTAGACATAAAAATTTGTAGAAATTTGGGATTTTAAAAAGACCTAGAAATTGATATTTTTGGATTTTGACCACGAATTTGGGCATACAATTGAGACTAAATTATATATTTGAATTCGTGAGGTTATGGGTAATGGTTATCTTCATAAATATTTAGAATCTGGGCACGTGGCCTCGAGAGTTGATTCTTATCGACTTTTTGAGTGGAGTTGGAATTGTTTACATTGATTAAGTATGGGTATTAGAACATATTTTGATTGGTTTGAACATTGGTTGCGTAGTTTTGGGCCGTCAAGCTTTGGGTTGAGGTGTTAGAGTGGCATCAGAGCCGGTTATGGAACGTCGGAGCGAGGTAAGTCTCTTTTCTAACCTTGTAAGAGGAAATTCACCTCATAGGTGATTTAATTTAATATGTGCTTCTAATTGTGGGGGCTACGTATGCACGAGGTGATGAGAGTCCGTACGTAGCTACTAGTTGTGCTTATGTCCAGGTAGTCTAGGACCCAAATCATGTTATACCTGCGATGTTTGCACCCTACTTGTTAATTTAATTGTTTAAATCATATTAGAACTTGATAAAGGGATTTTAAAAGGTTAAACTTCATTTACTTGAGTTTTGGACGGGTCACTTGACCGTTAATGAGAATTGATATTTCTTTGAATATTAACCCCTTAATAATCTTGAATCGCCTTTTTAATGTATTTTCTCTTTCTGTGGAATGGGCCGAACGCCTCGGTAGTAGATAGATGCATATATGTTTCGTGTCGTTCGCCCCTCGGTAGTGCACAGTTTATATCTATATGTTGGATCAGGTCGTAGGACCTTGGCATAATTCGTGCGTAAAATTTTTCTTAGAGTCCAATTATAATCGATATTGTTTCATTGACTTGAGAGATTAATTTGTTAAATGATGGAAACTAATTTGGAATATACTATCAGTGAAAAAATTATTTAGTTACTTCTTGTTCTTGATTTTCAGTTGTTCCTGCATAATCCATGCTTAATTATAATATCGATATTTTTGGTTAGCCGATAGTAAGTGTCGAAGTCGACCCCTTGTCACTACTTCTTCGAGGTTAGACTAGATACTTATTGGGTACACGTTGATTTAGGTACTCATACTATACTTGATGCACATTTTGTGCATGTACATATATGTTTTGTGGTCTTGTGGGCGTAGAGGCGCGGCTATTGCGGAGACTTAGGTGAGCTACATCCCATGTTACGAATCTGGAGCACACAGAGTCTTCATTAGAGTTATTAGACTCTCCTGTCTACTTTGTACTCCAAACAGATGTTGTATTATACCTTATTTCCTAGTTGATGCTCATGCACTTGTGACACCGGATTTTGGGGGGTTCTTATGGGTTTTTCATTATTATAGTGGCAAAAAATATTATCACTTACCCTGTAAATTTTATTTCTCACTATTTTATTGAAGGAAGTTATGATTTCAAAAAAATACTAAAATGAGTAATTGAGTTAATCGTTTATTGTTGGCTTTCCTGACGGCGGTGTTAGGCATCATCACGACCTTTAATGGATTTTGGATCGTGACAGCTTGGTATCAGAGCATTAAGTTCACTTAGGTCTCACGAGTCATGAGCAAGTCTAGTAGAGTCTTTCGGATCGGTACGGAGACGTCTATACTTATTTTTGAGAGGCTACAAGGCTATTAGGAGCATTCCCCTTTTTTATTCCTCATTGTGCTATTTGATTCCCTTGAGGCTTATGCCTTTATTTCTTTCCTATTCAATCTTATGCGACGTAAAGCGCTTGTTATCAATTGGGAATTGAGGAATTGTAATAGTACTACAGACATGGAGCAGGATGTTTCTCCCTGCGCATTCGAGCAAGTCATTATCGACTTCTTGCGAAAGGATGTTCTGTCATTTTGGCTCAGTTCCTATGTTTTCAATGGTTTCGAGGCCGCGCGCAGATTGTTATGATGTTTAGACGTTGTTATCGCACTGTGTTGGTGTAATGGTAAGGCGTTTGTTTAAGTGTCGAGGCAGTGAATGACTTGAAATGAGGTTTTTCTTAGTGCATGATTCGGAGGTTCAGCATTTTATTTCCAATGGAGGAAAGGTAATCGAACTATGAATGTTCAGGTTTAGGATAATGGAGTAATGAGACTTGGTATTTTTGAGCATGGTAGAATTCTCAATTGTGATGTGGTGTCATCGTCCTTGTTGAACATGTTAAGGTTCGCCGGTATTATGGTCTTCATCAATTTTGCCTTTGGGGCAGGTTTTTGTAAAATGGTGCTGGAGAAGCGGTTGTCAGAGATAGCAGAGTGTAGCGATTCCGGAATCATATGGGTATTACTAATGTTGATGGCTCGAGAAGGATGATCTTCTAGGAGGCTTGGAGTTGGTGGCAATTTATTAGCTCAAGTGTTACAGAGATGGATTCAAATTTGAGGCAACAATTGGGCAACAAAGGATGAGGAAGGACATGTGGAAGGTGTTTTGCGGCGATTGAATTGCTAGAAGGTGAAGTATGAAAAACAAAAGTCGAGGAGTTGCTTAAAGGCGAGAGTTTAACCAAAGTGGGAGAGTGGCACAGTAACATATGGGTTCTGTGGTAGGATGGCCACATGCCTTGATAAAAGTTTAGAATGATTTGGGATTTATGGTGGACAGTGACTAGGTCTACGGACTTAATTTGGAATGTTGGCTACTATACTGAGGAAGATTGGATACGACAGAAAGGAGTTTGCTTGATATGAAAAGGAATGCAACATGACTTCAGGTTGGAATATATTGTCGCACTTTTAGTGATGTCAATGGGGAGTGAACGAACTTGTATAGCTAGTGAATAAGCATGGGCTTAGGATGGTTTACTGATTTCGTAGTAATTGTACCCAGCACATCAGCGTTGGAAGATGTCGGCATAGAATTTCCACATATAGGTCATCTCATGTAAGCAGGTTAGCTGTTGCATGGTGTTGATGAAGCTTTTACAAAGAATTCTATTGGCTACCCAGTAAGAGGTCAATATGTGAATATGGCTAGTGATTCAGAATGCTCATTGAATTTTAACATGAAGATTTCAAGAAAATTTGGTGGGTTGATTGTGCAAGATCATGTCAATGAGGAAGGAGGAGTCTTGGTGGGTTCTGGGGTTATGTAATTGTAGCTTCAAGCTAAGTGGGAGAGCCCCACTGTCTACAATTGGATAGCATGGTTGTCTACTTGTGAGGTTCCTGGTTATCGGCATATTGGTGGGCTATTACGACTAAGGAAAGAAAATATCAGTGGTAATTTGAGTAAAAGATTTGGGGAATGTGTGCTATATTTGGCTTTATCAATTCATGTTGAGGCTTTAGGAAGACTCAGAGTTTATGTTTCGTGTAGATATGATGTACAAGGAAAGTGATTCAGTTGGGTGCTTCTTTGAGAGGGTGTTCATGTGCTAGTAGAGCTTTGGAGTTGATTATATTCGGGACCAAGTCGGAGTGGGTGGCACTCAACAACAGTCCTAGTGGATTCAAAATTTAAGAGTGGTGCCTAAGGATTTCGAGTCCATGGTATGGTTAAGTATCGAGCTTTTACAGCGGATTATGAAAGGGGCTTGGAGTATTCTATGTTATCTTCGGTCTGTGGCGTAGCATTTGAGGAATAGGAGAAAATAACTTCGAATTTATAGAGGAATTATCAGAATGGGTGTACCAGTTGAAGATGCAAATGGGCGCACCCGGGGGGTACAAGATGGTTTGTGGGTTTTGAGACAATGTGGTCTCGTGAAATAGGGCCACTCGGGATAAGTGCGGATTGAGTTTGTTATATTTTGAATGGATCTATTGTTATTTCTAAGGAAAGTCTAGAGTAAATTAGAAGAAGTTGGTTCGGTTAGCAATGGTTGAATCGGCATGGTGGTGGCAATGATCCGTTCCTTTAGCGTGTTAAGTCATGCAGGTGATTTGTGGCGGTATGTGCGAGGCTTGATGGCCTCCATAATTTGATTTATTTTAAGGCATTCGAGTATTTGTGGCATGTTATGGGTAGATGGATTCCGGAAGAGTTATGGTGGCCTAGACCACAACTTGAGGTTGTATTTTCTGCGGTTTTGGGATTCGGTCACGTGTTCAATGGTTTTCCATAAATGAGCTAAGTGAAAGGTTTCTAGATGATGAAGTGTTTATTCTATTAGTGGTTCAAAAGTTATGATGAAATTCTGGTACTCTCGTGTAGTGGCTAGGTGCAGTGAGCGGTATGGGAATTGGAAGCTGAGGATCAAGGTTGTGGTTTGGTGTTGACAAGAATGTCACGAGCTCAGATGAGCAGGGAAATTTTTTAGATGTTTAGAGTAAGCTGGTATTGTCTTCAGCGTCATCTGAGATCGATGTCATATGTAAGAGGCTTTGTGTACTGATCTGCGGATCCTTGAGTCGCTTTATAGCATTAGTATGGCCGGTGGCATGGATGTGCAGACTTGTTACCTGGTGGGGAAGGTCGTGGGAGCGTATCCCATGGGAAGATTATATTAGTGTGACATGTAGTCACTTGATTGATTAAAGATTGAAATCAAGTATGGATATTGTGGTACTATCGCTAATGTGAGTATTTATGCCTGAAGGGCGCTTTGTTCATTTGGCTGTGAACCGTGAAAGTTTTTTCTGGATTTGATGACTATTCTTAGGTGTCATGGGAGAAAGGTCAGTGTAGATCCTTGAAAGATTATTAGCTCAGTACGGTACGATCAGAATTAGCTTGAGGTCCGTGGATGGATCTAAATGTGAATGTGTGCTCTATATCATGTCGGATGTACATTTCAGCATAGCATTGCTTACGGAGGGGTCTTCGGGCCTTAGATGTTATTTCTATCGTCAGATATTTCGTGTAGTCTATATTATGCCATGTGGGTTGTGGGATGGCTTGATTTGTCGCACATGTGTTGTGGTCCCGTGTAGCTTGCGGTGTTATATGAGTAGGATGGCTTTCGAGATGCATGTCATTTATTGTACTTTAGTCGTGCTTGAGTTCTGTAACGTATGGCGCTATCTGCCTCCCAGGGATGGTATTATGCACTTGGCGTGCTTGTGGTCGACATTCGGGTATTTCGTAGGTATGAGTATTCTAGCTCGGTAAGTATTTCCTTATATTTTATTATGTGTGGATCGGGTGGCACGCTGCCACAATATCATGGTTGGATCGGGTTACACGCTACAACAGTATCATGTATGGATCGAGTTGCACACCGCAACATTGTGAAGTTGAGTACAGTTCCCCATATCTATCTTTGTGTGTTGTTTCTCATTTTCTGAGGAAGGTTCATAATGTCTTTTCGGTTGTTTAATTAGTTACGTGGGTTGAGTAGTTCTTTATAGAGTTCATTTTTCTTATGTATCACATTCGAGTTTATAGTTTGTTGGCACATTGTGGCATCATATGAGACTTTTGGTAGTGTCTGGTGTGGCTTATTGCCTGAGCATCTTGAAATGGGTGAGGCGAGATTATTGGACCTGGGATCAGTGCGATCGGATTTATAGAAGGCATATTAAAGAGCAGATATCGTTATTCAGTTCAGAGTGAGGTAATGGTTCTTGTCAGAAGGAGAGACTTCATAAATTGTGATTCCCCAGGTGGTTATGAGTTTCTACACATATCTTCCGTCGTGGAAGTACTGCAAGGGTTGGAACACAACTTATATACGTCATGAGGTATGTTGTGGGCATCAGATTCGTGGGATTTCAACTATTGTTGTCAGAGGATGTTATTATGGTCATGTGAATTATGCAGTGCATGGTGTGAATTCAGTAAAGGTATGAAATCATATATTGGTACATTGTGTAGTGATTGATACGGTGTTCGTATGTTGGCAACATGCCCGATAGAGAATTTCGGACGTTAGAATTTGGCTTTAAGGCATTTTGACTAAATAAAAGGGAGAATCTTTAGATTGGCTCGAGCTAATGTGCTCAACTGGGTTGTGGTAGCACGTGTAAGTACTCAAGGGGTTAAACAATGATTTCGACCAACTCCGATCCAGAGCAGTTCTTAGCACGTTCGAGGGCGAATGTATATTTAAGTGGGAGAGAATGTAACGACCTGACCGGCCATTTCTTTATCTCTTGCACGTCGTTCAGCGGTTAGGCCATGAATAGCTTCACTTCAGGTATTATGAATTGTACGTGTGGTCGGAATTGAATTTCAGGCAGTTCGAAGTTGATTAGGAAAAAAAATTCTAATTTCGGAAGCTTTAAGTTGGAGGAATTGACTAAGGTTTGATTTTTGAGTAAACGACCTCGGAATTGGGATTTGAAGATTCCAACAGGTTCGTATGATGATTTTGGACTTAGGCGTATGTCCGGATCGGATTTTGGATGACCCGGGAGCGTTTCAGTGCCTAATGTGGAAAGTTAGCATTTTGGAAGAATTTCATGAATTTGGGTTGAAGTGTATTTCAATGTTATCGATGTCCATTTGGGATTCTGAGCCTAGGAATCGCTCCGTATGGTGATTCTGGTCTTAGGAGCGTGTGCGGATGTGGATTTGGAGGTCCGTAGGTCATTTCGGGGTCATTTGGCGAAAGTTGGAAATTTGAAGGTTCTTGTAAAGTTTGACCGGACTGGACTTTTTGATATCAGGGTCAGATTCCGATTCTAAAAGTTGGAGTAGGTCTGTAATGTCTAATGTGACTTTTGTGCAAAATTTGAGGTCAATCGGACGTGATATGATAGGTTTCGGCATCAAATGTAGAAGTTTGAAGTTCTAAAGTTCATTAGGCATAAATTGAGGTGTGATTCATGATTTTGATGGTGTTTGATGTGATTTGAGGCCTCGAGCAAGTTTGTGTTATGCTATTGGACTAGTTGGTGTGATTGGACGGGGTCCGTAGGGCGTCATGTGTGTTTCAGGATGGTTTCGGACCAAGTTTGTATGATTAGTTGTTGTTGGTTTGCTGGTGCTGGTTTTGTCCTTCACGAACGCGGAGGGTAAGACGCGTTCGTGAAGAAGGAATTTGGACTGGGAGCCTTTTGTTCTTCTCATTCGCGACAGGGGGGTCGCCTTCGCGAAACGCTGGGCAGTGGTGCTTCACGTTCTCGAGCCCTGTCTCGCATTCGCGTAGAGTAGATAGGAAGCTGAAGCAGGTTGTGCTTCACGAATGCGAGGGGCTTGCCGCGTTCGCGAAGAAGAAACTTTGGTACTGGTTTGCTAAGCTTCGCGAACGTTAGGACAATGCAGCGTTCGTGAAGAAGGGTTGGACTGGGAAGTGTCTTTCAAAGACAAGGATTTGGCCATTTTTATCTCATTTCCTCCATGGGAGCCGACCTAGGAGCAATTTTGGAGCACTATTTTCATCGTCAATTATGAGGTAAGTGATTTCTACTTGTTGTGAGTTAAATACAAGGTTTATATATGGATTTAGACATGAAAATTTGTAGAAATTTGGGATTTAAGAAAGACCTAAAAATTAGTATTTTTGAATTTTGACCACAAATTTGGGTATGGAATTGGAAATAAATCATATATTTAAATTCGTGAGGTTATGGGTAAATGGTTATCTTCGAAAATTTTCAGAATCCGAGCACGTGGGCCTCAGGATTAATTCTTATCGACTTTTCGAGCGGAGTTGAGAATTGTTTACATTGATTAATTATGGGTATTAGAACACGTTTTGATTGGTTTGCACATTGGTTGCGTAGTTTTGGGTCGTAAAGCTTTGGGTTGAGGTGTTAGAGGGGCGTCGGAACTGGTTATGGAACTTCGGAGCAAGATAAGTCTCTTTTCTAACCTTGTAAGAGGGAATTCACCCCATATGTGATTTGATTTAATATGTGCTTCTATTTGTGAGGAGCTACGTACGCACGAGGTGACGAGAGTCCATACGCAGCTACTAATTGTGCTTATGTCCGGGTAGTCTCGGACCCAAATCATATTATACATGCGATGTTTGCACCCTACTTGTTAATTTAATTGTTTAAATCATATTGGAACTTGATAAAGGGATTTTAAAGGTTAAACTTCATTTACTTGAGTTTTGAATGGGTCACTTGACCGTTAATGAGAATTGATATTTCTTTGAATATTAACCCCTTAATAATCTTGAATCAATTGTTTTAATGTATTTTCTCTTCCTGTGGAGTGGGCCGAACGTCTCGTAGCAGTTAGATGCATCTATGGTCCGTGTCGTTCGACCCTCGGCAGTGCACAATTTATATTTATATGTTGGATCGGGCCGTACGACCTCAGCATAATTCGTGGGTAAAAAAATTCTTGGAGCCCAATTATAATCGATATTGTTTCATTGACTTGAGAGATTAATTTGTTAAATGATGGAAATTAATTTGGGATTTACTATCAGTGAAAAAATTGTTTACTTACTTCTTTTCTTGAGTTTTCAGCTGTTTCTGCATAATCCATGCTTAATTATAATATCGATATTTTTGGTTAGCCCATAGTAAGTGTCGGAGTCGACCCGTCGTCACTACTTCTTCGAGGTTAGACTAGATACTTATTGGGTACGCATTGATTTACGTACTCATACTATACTTGCTGCACATTGTGCAGGTACATATATGTATTGTGGCCTTGTGGGCGGAGAGGCGCAGTTATTGCGGAGACTTAGGTGAGCTGCATCCCATGTTACGAATCCACAACACACAGAGTCTCCATCAAAGTTATTACACTTTCCTGTCTAATTTGTATTCCAGACAGATGTCGTATTATACCCTATTTCCTAGTTGATACTCATGCACTTGTGACACCGGGTTTTGGGAGTGTTTATGGGTTGTTCATTATTGTAGTGGCGAAAAATATTATCACTTACCTGTAAATTTCATTTCTCACTATTTTATTGAACGAAGTTATGATTTCAAAAAATACTAAAATGAGTAATTGAGTTAATCGCTTATTGTTGGCTTGCCTGACGGCGGTGTTAGGCGTCATCACGACTTTTAATGAATTTTGGGTCGTAACATTTTCCTGGTGTGAACACAAGTAAATGCTCAGGAAAAAGGCATCCAGTAGGAATCTTGATAGCATCTAGTATAGAACAAACTTACTGGTAACAAGGGATGAAGCCTATATCACTGCTTTCTTGCTCACTATAAAGGTGTCAAAGGTAATCAATAGACTTTTGAACAAACAAACTTATTGTTGCAGCTTTTTTGTCATTATAGGAAGAACAAAAATCATCATCTAAAATGTCAGTATTGTGATTATTTCCTGCAAGTACGCTAAAGCCAGCTTTTTTGTCATTATAGGAATGTGATTTCTATTAAATCTCTTTACTTTCAGAGCTGTCTACACAATTCTGAGGACAACTCCGCGAGAGAACAAATGTCTGAAATAGAGAGGAAATTTCTTGATAGATTTTTGTATTGGACAACTCAAAAAGGGAGGATTAAGGATGGAAAGTTGAGAGGATATGGAATGCAAGTTGGAGATAGTATTTCAGGTCCAAGGGCAGACTTATCTTCTGCTGAAGTCAAAGAAGGTTATGATTTTCTCCTTTCACCGGTTCCAGGAAGGTGGCCTTTGTTAGTTAATCTGTATTACTATAATAAATTATGAAACATAAAATCAACAGTAACATAATGTCGAAATAATCAAACAGAATCTAGAAAATAATTTCGGAATGAAAGCGAGCTGGGCTGGGCTGGGCTGGGCAGACGCCAAAATAGTGTCACGACTCAAACCGATGGGCTATGACAGGCACCCGGTACCTTACTCAACCGAGTACCGATATAACGTATCTTTCATATCATGTTATCACAGGTAAATGAGACGAAAAGGCTGCCGTAGGATAACTAGAATAAAACATGTAATACAAACTTATGCAACAACCGATGGCAATCGGCAACTTACTAAGCTTAGCCCCATGCGCACAGCACCTTACGGCGCTACTTGTACCATGCTTAGCCGTTCTGTTGCCAAAAGCCATCAGGCGACCCATTGAATCCACAGTGTGTCCTTAAGGAAATTATTCCCCTCAAGTACCCAAGATGTTGGAACATTATCCTCCCATGATAGAACTATTTAACTCACCGGTGTATCGGGACCAATAACGCCGGTGAACACTGAACCACTTAATGACTGTAAATCACACTAGAATTTAACTGTGCAGATGAGTCCTTGCCAAACCTCAAATGGCTTCTGGAAGAAAGTTGTTTCTATGTTCAAGAAATCACTGCTGCTATTGCAAGCCTAAAGAGGATTGAAGTGAAATGACATGGTGATTCTCTTGAAAAATCAATGAAGATTTGAGGAAGAGCTAGACTATAATGGAAAGGAAATCGAAGACATTGTTTACACCTTAGATTCGTCCGCCTGACGTGCACATAAAAGCTGCAACACTGGTTCAAAAGGTAAGTGACACAAGCTTATTTGCATTATCTCCTGAGCTTGTTCACACAACTTTTTAAATATTAGTAAAACATACCTGAGAAGTGTTTCTTTGCTGTGCAGAGGTGAAAGACTGCAAATTAAAGATAGAAATGAACAACTCAGTCGAGCAACTGCTGGTCCTAGTTTCAAACTGCCTCTGCGAAAATTGAAGCAATTCGTGGAAGGTACTAAGTGAGACCAGAAGGTTGAATCTGGCCTGTAAGCCGAGAAATTTGATAAATATCCAAGACTAGGAGGTACTAATCCATGAGATTACTTGTTAGCCGACACAATAGTTTGCAGGCTAAACCAAATTAGATTTTGCAATTTCAATTGGACTATCATAAGCTAGTAAACAAGCCTATCAAGGAGAATCAGAGAACCAGATTCAATATGGTGTCACATAACTTATTGACCATGTTTACTGATTTTCTTGCTCAACATATCTTATAGAAATTTTCATGATAATGGAGGAAGGGGTAGAGCTTTCACTATGAAATATAGCCGCTTCTGAATTGGGATAATAAGCAGTTTAGAGAAGCTGTAGAGGAACCATCTATTCACCGGTTGGCTGAATGAGATTCAAGCAAACAGCAATTGCCTAGCAAATTGCATCATACCTTCATCTTTTTGTTGAAAAAGGAAACTGCCAGTAGAAACCTTGTACATTTGTCTAATAGGTTGTCACGCACCATAATTGTTCAGGCTCCTTATTTGTAATTTATTGAAGCAAAGTTCAGCTGGAACAGTAGTATTATTCATATTTACACAATAAAAAAATAAAGGAAAGGATCCACCTTTAGCTTGCAGGCTCTCATACTCCGTACACACCAATGAAGGCCAATATAAAACGTCACTCCCCAAATGAATGATGTTTGCAGGAAGAAGTGAGCAGCAAAATGTTTGAAGGATACAAAGTTGCGGAAATCATAGCTTCATTGCACTCAGCAGTGGAGTTAGAATATCAGAAAATTTCAAGAATGCCATGGTTGGATTGAACCTATAACCTGAAGCAATTTTTAAGCCACCTTTGCCACTCCACTAGGATCATCCCTTTTGTCAAGAGAATTATTTTACCCTATTTGCGCAATATAAGTTTTCGATGATAGCAATTCAATTTAATCCCCTTGAGTCCACCTAACGTTGCCCCTGATTGCACTGATGACAAGTTAGCATCTTCTTTAGGTGATAGAATGGATTCCAATTCCATCTCCTGCTGAGGCAATAGCAATGACCATGCTGATGCCCAGGTGGCTGCTGGTACTGTTTTCTGAAGATTCCTCAACGGATTAATCATTCGGTTTTTCATTTCTTCAGTAGCAAGATCTTTTCCAGCACATAGAACCTAAAAAAACCACAACTTATTTGTCGTAAGATCTTTGCAAATTATTTCAACAATTTGATACTATTTACCTATCTACTTCTTTGATTAATGTTTATGTTATTTCGTATCAGAAATTCGTTTTGTATGTGCTGTAAGAGGTATAGATCTGATAGACAAATTACGAACATACAACGAAAATTACTAAATAAGATTTTGCATTACTTCGCTTACTTTACTGGATAAAAAATAAGAATAAGAGTTGAGAATATTTATATCAGAAACAAATGAACAACTCAGTCTGGCATCTATTGGTTCTGATATCGAAATAACCTCTGCAAAAACTGACAGAATTTTTGGAAAGTGCTCATATTTGGGACCCAAAAGTTCTCTGTCTGATCTGCAAAGCGAGAAAATTTGTTAAAACGTTAAAGACTAGAAGGAAATTGATTTAAGAGATTACCGATTAGAGTTTGCAAACATTAGCTGGTGTTCATTTTGCTGAATCGGAAAATAGACAAATCAAAGTAACAACCACCAATAAGATGATCAAGTCAACCCGACAAATGCTACAAAGATTATAGTTTAATAATTCATCTACATTAGAAAGAACATGGTGATCTTTTTATTTAGCATAAAAGCCTTCTGTCAAAGATTCAAGATTACAACTGCTAACAAAATTCTGCTAAACCAAATGTAACAGATATTTTCTAGTTGCTCCATCATAACTTTGAAAATAGACACAACACTATAATATTACTCCAAGCACTTTGTTTGGCTAATGGTCGCGTAAGTTTCCTAACATGTATCTGAAATTAGGAAATTTATTTAGAACATACACATCATGCATGCAATTATAAGAACAGCCGTACCTTTATCTATGGAAAATATTTTAAATCATATGTTGCTATTTTGTGATCCTTTTTTTTTCCTAAGTTTTACAATTGATGCACCAAAATTTTGGAATAATGAGAAACAATTGCTGAAAGCTAGCTGGCCAACAAATGCGTTGACCAAAAATCCCCAAACAATTGAATATTTGAAATTAATAAAGATGGGTTGTCATTAATAATCTTGTAACCTGCCTTGGCAATTATCAGTAGCCTTAACAAAAAGAAGATCTGAAAAGTAAAGTAAAGACTAGATGGGTGATAAAAAACTAGAGGAGACTAGTCCAGTACAGTACCTTTCGGCCATTGAACAGAGCTGGTCTTGAACAACCATGTTACCTCTTATAGGCAGACAATTCAACCAAGCCGGAATAATCTACCAAAAAATTTAGAATGAGCATATGTGGTGACAATTCAATTAAGCCGTAATAATATATCTACAAGTTATGAAGTACAATGGAGGAGCATATGCACAAAAGGTGTAAATAAAAGTAATATTCAGTTGTACCAAACACCAAGCACCATGTTAGCACTTAGCAATCCAGTTTCTTCAAAACAAAGGGAAAGTAGTGACTGTATGTTGTACATAAAAGTGTTTTATGTTTCCTTTTAACCTATACAATATTAAAAGCACGAAGCCCCTTAGCGAAATGTTGTTCGCCTTTTTTACCCTTTAAAAATAATTTTACACTAGATAAAATAGTCATTTAATTATTCTCCTACTAATATTTAAAAACAAAAGTATTTTCCTAAAATTTAGGACTTCTTTCCCTTCCTTTTAGATTTAAGAGTCCTTATTATTTTAACCTATGTTATGTCCTTATTATTTGGCATGTTTTCATAGATATATTATTTAATGCAATTTCACCTTTCATCAAAAGCAAAGATAAATGATCCATTGGTAAATTCAACCTTCTGACCAATTTTAAAAAGTATTTAAAAAGAAAAGAACTTTAAGTTGGATATTACAAATATAATTACACTCAATGAACTATCATTTATTTAAAAAAAGTTATGACTTTTTATCTAACTACGAAATTACCACTTTTACTATTAATTTTGTTCATCTTAATTAATATTCCTTTTGTTCCAATTGATGTAGCACTATTTCCTTTTTATTCGGTCCTAAAAATATCACGTTCTCTTATTTAGATACAATTTATTTTTAGAATTTTACTTTACTCTAAATGAATTAATTAGCAACCACCCAAATATTATGGTAACCATACCCACAAGCTTCAAAAATCTTCTTTTTTTTCTCTTAAATTCCATATTAAATCAAACACCGCCATATAAGTTGAGATGGATGAAGTAAAAAAGCCTGCATTTCTTTATATAGGGATGCTATATTTCGATGTACTCCAACAGAAAAATATGAAATAATTCATGATAGCAAGTAGTGTATTACTTATTTTACATTGAAATACAAGATCTTAGTCTTTGAGCTATCCTGGCCAAATTCAAACACTTTATGCCTTCACTGGAAGATAAAAATGAAAATTTTAAAATTAGGACAGATTCTAGCTTTTGTCATTTATTTTTTATTATATCAAAGTGAAAACAATCACCGGCTCGGAATTCTTAATATTTTATGATAAAAAATTACCACTATGTTTGAGTAGAAATAAAAGAACTTGAATTTTGAGATTCGCTTTTTCAGAGATTGGGATTTCACAGACCCCACTAATTGGGATTTCACAGGGTCGTTGGTGTTGTTGCTTTTTCAGAGATTGGTTTACGCTAAAATTTTGCAATAATGCAAATAATGATCAAAGATAAATTTGGAGTCTAAAAGATCTGTTTTTAACAAAATTAATTTTTTTTGGCTAAATACTGTGTATTTTTCTTAATATTCTTGTTTTAACAGAATGTAAAGGATCTTTTCAATGTTATTTCTAACAAAATATAAAAGATGAATAAATTATTATTACAACCTGACTATTAATTTCTTTACAATATATTCTACTAATTAATCGCACAAGAAAGAAGATAATGAAATAACTTCGTGAATTGGAGGTAAAGCTTTAAGTTATAATAAGACATCTGAAGTATGTGGGGCGGGAGTTATTGTTTTATTAAGCTAGCTAAATCAATTAATTTTAATATTGTCAAAAACTTACTTTTTTTTATTATTTATATTATTGGTAAAAAAATTATTTAATAATAATTACATAATCTTTTTAGATTGTGTCATGGGGTACACGTACAATAATTTGTTACTTGCCATATACAATTTTTATTGATTGATGCGATACACACAACAACGCACGTACATAAAGCTAGTGCCTAAAAGTGTCTAAACTCTCCTTTTCGTAAGCCAACTAAATAACCTCAGCTACAGGATAACTAAACTAAGTTTGAACGAAAACTAACCACTGGAATTTATACATCTAAAATGGAAAGAAGTTGGAATCATAGCGTATATGCATATACATATATATATATATATATATATTTTGCTTTCAACAAAAAGATTAAACAAGAATTATGGAAGATTCTTGTAAATCACCATGAGTGGTTAAAACGAGCATCATGTGTCTATATTCCTAGTTTATTGCAATCATTTATCAGGCTGGTATACTGACTTTCAGATATTAAAATTTGTAAGACAAAATGCTGGTCATCGCAAGTGCAAAACTGTTGATACATGAAATGAAGTTAGTAGTGAAGTACAACAACAATATCTAAATGCATATATATATATATACACACACATACAAACATTAGGGATTCTCAGAAAAATGCACCTGCGTGGAGTCAATACTTTCCCGATGAAACTGACATATCTGACCAAGTGCAAAAACAGCATCATAATATGCCTGTTCATTCTCAGGTGCAAGAGCATGTAGATGTGTTATCACAACATTGATTCTTGAAAGAGCCTCTGAATCACGTCATGAGATTTGGTAAATACAAAAATATATCACTCTTTGTTGACTTTCCCATGAGAAGAAGAATCTCAATATCACATTCGGCCGTATCATACCTCCGATAAATGGTTTGAAAACAAAACCACCATATTCTGCACAAAGCCCAAGTCCATAAAGCGCATTCTGAACATGAAATCAAATGGTATTTGGATGAATCATACATCAAATGTAACATGACTGAAAACTATCCCAACCACCAAGATGCACAAACCTCTCTAAGAACTGGATTTTCGTCGTTGCTCGCGTCCAAAATAAAAGGAAGACATATGTTATAATACCTAGTTTGAACAGAAAGCAACTATCAGAACTGTGACCTTATTTAAGAAAAAACTCATAAAGATACACCCACTTTAGAGACGATTCGCTGCATTCCTCCACAAGTTTATTAAAGATATTTACGCATGCACTTCTCTCTTTAGCTGTTTTATCCTTGCCCTTCAAGCAGTGAAAAAAGAACAATGAGAAATATAGGTGGAAAACAACCTAGGGGATCGAAATGTCATTGGTTACCATGAGCTGAAACTCACTGTCATAGGCATTAGATATGAGGAAAGCTCATTAAGGAAAGGCAAGAAAGCAGCCTTGAAGGTTTCGATCAATGTCAACAATATGCAACCAACCCTATAAAATACTTTTTCTTCTAGCTCTCTTTCCTCCCTCAGCAATTCAGCTTCCTCAGCATCAAAGTCATCTAATTTTTCTCTCTCTGTGAGTTTTCCTTTTCTGCATGAACTTTCTGTAATGACGTGCTTTATCCCATTCATGATTCTACGAACCTGATCTTCATCGAGATGTGGTCCACTTATCTGAAAGAACACACAAAAAGGACCATAATAAGTGAAAAATTGCTATCCAATACGAGTAATTTCTACAATTAGTGTCGTTTCTTGCTTTGAAGCCGGGGCTTCTTCCTCGAGTCCTGTAATGACAGTAATCATGAAACATTTCATAAGTTGGCTTAACAGTGATAATACTGAAACTAAGTTTCTCTACAGAGTCAACTACTACATGGTCAATAATCTGTTCGTCAGTCTTGCCTATTCATGTCAAGGGAACTTTTGTATATATGGGATTTATGGTAAATTCTAGTCCACGTTTCAGTTCTTAAACATTTTATTACGGTCCAAGAATGTCTTTTTGTAGGAATAACCATGAATTCTGCAATGCGCCAAAGAATCAAGTCTGGAGCTCCTATTTTACTTTATCCCTGAAGATCTTACTCTATGCAACTCATTACTCTTGTCTTCAGGTCTTGCTATGTAAAAGATTGTAAGTACTAAACTTTCTTTTGCTTCTAGTAGAATATCATTCTCACGAGCTGGGACAAGTGTGTTGCGTATCATAATGGACATAAAAAGCTCAAAATATAGCAGAACACCATCATAGAAAAGAAACTGCATAGAGTCAATTCCCACAAAGTAAAGAAACCATCATAACATGACGTACCTTTAGGCATTGATTCAATTCCTTCAATATAATTTCACATAGTTTTGTCTCATGCTCCTGCATGCAATAGCAATCAAAGTGTCACTTTTTCCTTATTCAGATAAATGGAGCTCAAACCTTTTCCTTAAAGGAAAGAAAAAAAGTTAAATACTAATGTTGAAGGCAACCGAATATATTGCGTCCCCAAAAGCCAATATTATACGGCCAGACAACTCCTTGAAGTACAACTTGTTTCCACCTTGAGCAGTCCCTTTCTCTACCGCCAGTTTAGCAGAACGCAACAGGGATGACATTGCTTAACCACAACAGATTAAAACAATATCTCATAAGGAATTCGAGAAGTTAAAGAAACATAAAGAAAACCATATGAAATCATGAGATTTTTCACCATTAGCAGAATACATGAGGTGATTCATGGCTATAAAAAGCATAAATTAAGACATGGCATCAGGAATTGGAAAGAAAAACAAAGAAAACCAGATGAAATCATGAGAAATCTCACCAAAAATAGCATTTTCCCTGACATCGTCGTGGATGTAGAATTTCAGAAGTGGATCTAAGACTGAAGCAGCCTGTTTCATGCATTTAGCCATTGGGATCATTACTGATTCTTAAATTACTCAACAACACGTGAGAAATGAGAAAGTGATTATTCAAGTCAACCTGGGAAATCCAAGGGTAGAAATCTTCCTCCAGTAAGACAGAAATGATGTCAAGGAGATGACAGGCTATAGATTTCTCCTCTAGTCGGATATTATCTTTGATGCACATGTTTGTTTCTTCAAACTTGACTATAATGTCCCTGCAAGATGTGAAACTTGAGCAAGATCCTCTGGACCTAAATAACCACCTCTACCCGCAGTCTTTGTACTCAGTAAAGCAAAAGAAAGAATATACACCAATAAAATCATATACAGTAAGTGTAAGGCCACATAAAATTTCACCAAGGAATTTAAGGTTGTATGGTGCTGGGGCCACGGGTACGGACTTTTGGGTTGTAGAATGCATTGAGGAGTTGGTGGAAATTTGTGCAGAAGGAGGCAATTCTGCGGTCAGTTTCGCGACCGCAAATCCATTGCGCAGACCGCATACACATTGCGGAGTTGAGCAGAAAAAGTTTTTTTGAAGGTCGTTTTGCGGTTCATTACGCGACCGCATTTCCGTTTTGCGGTCCGCACTTCCTTCGCACATCCAGCATGAGAAATTCCGGAGGGTTATTGTGCGGTCCATTTTGCGGCCGCATAACTAATCTGCGGACCGCAGACCTACCGCAGACCTAACCCGGCCAACCCAGTTTTGGAAGATGATTTCGCGATCCCTTATGCGGACCGCATACTTGTTCTGTTGTGCATTCTGCGACCGCAGAGTTAAATTTGGAGGGTCCATTTTTTATTTTTATAACCCAACCCCATTTTGATTAAAAGCCATTGGGGCTTGTTTTGAAGGCAAAAACCTGATGTTTTAGAGAGAATAGAGTATCTTAGAGAGCGAGGGAGAAGATCTATCAATTCTACTCGTCCATTCTTGCCCCAATCTTCAAGAATCATGAAAGTCACTCATTAGGCCATCAACTATCCGGGTAAGTCCTTCTCCTAAGCTTTCATGCAAGTTGTTACGAGTCTAAGTGGTATACTTTACTCTTCTCATGTCTATTTCTTGTTACTAATTCTTAAATTATTCATGGGTAAGGTTGGGTAGAAGGCATCAAATAGGCTTGCTTGACAGGGATGTCTCGATCGAGCGCCGGTCGCGCTCCCAAGGTCGGGGCGTGACAGTAAGGTAGGAACTTAAGGATACTACAGATTCCGAGACTATCCAGCCTCCCAACTTCAACTACAAACTCTTACTTCTCCATCTAAGTTGGACTAATCCCTCAGCTGGAAAGAAATTTCACTAATCAAATAGAAAGCAAGTTTCCACTCACTATGAAGGGGCAAATATAGTTCCACATATGATGAAATTGAAATAAATAATCTAATGAAATATCATATGTAGTGTCATCGTCTTGTAGATGTACTTAATAGATGCACCAGCTAGGGATCAGAAAGAGTTGTATGGAGTGTCCTACTCCTACTTGAGTTTTCCGATCAACCAATCCCCTATTTCTGGGACATTTGTGTTAGATGGGCCCAGGGATCATTGATTAGTCGAATGAGCCCATATCTGGCCTATTATTTGTTGGCCGATCCAGGTGGGGCCTCCTTTGTCTCCTGTCTCTATCTTGGGGCCCCTTTGTTTTATGATTAATCGCATATCATCTACCGTGCTTGCTGATAGTGTGCATTAGGGTGTTCTCTTCCCAAACAAGTCACTATTCCAGATGGAGTCTAAGGTATTTGGAGGTTCACGTTATATTTGATATGTCCAACCATTTGTTACCAAGTTAGACCAAAGGCCTTAAAGTGTGTTTTCTTGGGCTATTCCGGCCTTCAGAAGGGGTATCGTTGTTACTCTCCTGAAGTGAGCAAATGTTTTGTGTTAAATGACGTGGTATTTTAGGAGAATACACCATTCTTCTATATGCTTTTCATTTTGACAAGTCAAGGGAGGAAGATGAATGGTTAATCTACCAGGTCACTGGTGCTTTGACTGAACAATCAGTTGATATTTTTATTGAGCACCAACCGACTATCATGTCTCAAGAGTCAACAATTGCTCTATTTGCTTTACCAAGGCCGCCTGTTGTTCAAGTTTACTCTAGGAGGTGAGATCTAACGCCAGATACGCTAGTTCCCTCTTCAATCACTCCTTTCTCTCTCTCACTTTCTTCCAACTCCCTCCCCTCTTCTACCTTTCTAGTTCTAGGTCCCCTAACTCATTTATAATGTTCCTCGTCTTCGCCTCTACCCTGCCAAAAACTTCATTAATTCACACCTTTGAGCAATTTCAACTTCTTAGCAAGCCTGTAAGATGGGCTTCCCACCACATTGTAGCCACTCTACCATCCAACTACATTTTCATCAAAAATCCTCGTTCGTAATCACATGTTGTCAAATCTGAAAGGAGTCTTGTACTTTTTCGTCTTCCCCCATCCAACATGATAGGTGAGTAATCCGATGCCAGTCTCGTGAGAGGAGCTGTAACACAATCGAGGACAACTCCTCCCAGATGGTAGAAACCAAAATATGATCAAGTCTCAATTTGGATATTCTATTGCAAGATGGGCTTCTCCCTACCCTTCCAGGGTAGGGGTAAGGCTGTGTACATCCTATCCTCCTCAGATCCCACTTGGTGGGATTATACTGGGTAGTTGTTGTTGTTGTTGTTGTTGCTGCTGTTGTAATTTTAAATGAAGTATTTTGTGTATCATTTATCGAAAATCCAATGCTAGATACAACAGAATGATAGTCCATCATATGAATCCTAAATTCGTATGGTCTTACAAAATGCAGCATACATGTAGCACTCAGATTAACTTTAGTAATTCGTTCTAAAAAATTAGCAAACTCAAGCAAGCATTCATGATGGCAACAACATTTCAGATAAATACAGTACCACTTTTCAATGGAATGAGAAAATAATATAGACTATTCTCCATGAGAAGACTATAATACCACAATGTCACTTTGGGTTTTGCTACTTCTACCATTGCATCCTGATCTTTGTGAACAGGAAAAAGAAAAAAAGAAAAGAATAGACAACGTGCAAATTCAATAAAAAGTGAACTTTACAAATACAGGAAACCTTACCTATCGTAATCTAATCCATATAATCCAGAGTATGAATGATCATAGATGGTTATATCAAGTTCAACTTGAGCAAGTTGAATCATAAAAGGGATGGCTACCCTCATGTAAGGAAGAAATTCCTTCCCCATGCATAAGAAAATTCTGGCTCCTGCCTAAAATGAAATCAAGAGAATTGAGACAAGACAATCTAGAGAGAAATTATCTGCTCGTAAAATCTAGATATCAATACCTACCAAGAATAGATAAACATTACTGCGATCGTCTGCCTTCAGTTGTGATCCTAGTAATGACAGAAGTACTTCCATTACCTTGTGACAAAAACAACAAAAAGAAAAAGCTAAGATTTATGTATTGAGAAATGACAGAACACAAATAAGTTCTTGAAAGTTTGAGTAGAAAAATATTCTTCTATTCAATCATCAAATCTATACAAGAGTCATGAATTTATACAAAGAAAAGTTCTGCAAAAGATGGTAACAATCCCTTGACTCAAGGAGATTCCTGATTTCAAGGGATTTTCTGTTTAAACATTTTCCTAAAATATCTACATCTATATCTCCTAAGGATCATACAAATCTGATAAAATCAAAATCTATTATCTTTTTCCTTTAATCTCTACACTCCCCCTCAAGTTGGTGCATAAGATATCAATCATGCCCAACTTGCTAACTAGAGATTCAAACTGTTGCTTGAATAGTCCCTTAGTGAGAATATCAGCTATTTGTTGAGAAGTCTGAACAAAGGGCATGCCGATTACTCTATCTTCAACTTTTTCTTTAATGAAATGTCTATCTATCTCAACATGTTTTGTTCTATCATGTTGCACTGGATTGTGAGCAATGCTGATCACTTCCAAATAGAAGCCTTTACAGATGCGGATTGCGTTGGATCTCTAGATGACAGAAGATCAACATCCGGTTACTGTACGCTCGTAAGAGGAAACGTGGTTGTGAGAAGGCACGGGAGAAAATATGATATATTGATATTGTATGTGATGCAATACAAGAGGTGCTATTTATAGCTACTCTATACAAAGGGGATACTACTCCTATTCCAATGTGGGACAATTACATAGCTATCTCTAACACTCCCCCTCAAGCCGGAGCATATAAATCATATGTACCGAGCTTGTTACATATATAATCAATGCGAGGACTAGTGAGGGACTTGGTGAAAATATCTGCAAGTTGATCATTCGATCTCACAAACTTCGTAGTAATATCTCCTGAGAGTATCTTTTCTCTGACGAAGTGACAATCAATTTCAATGTGTTTAGTTCTCTCATGAAACACCGGATTTGATGCAATATGAAGTGCAGCTTGATTATCGCACACAAGTTCCATCCGACTGATTTCACCAAATTTCAACTCCTTGAGCAATTGTTTGGTCCAGACTAGTTCACATGTTGCCATAGCCATTGCTCGGTATTCTGCTTCTGCACTAGACCGAGCAACTACATTCTGTTTCTTACTTTTCCAGGACACCAAATTTCCTCCTACTAAAACACAATATCCAGACGTAGAACGTCTATCAGAAGGTGATCCTGCCCAATCAGCATCCGAGTACCCAACGATCTGCTCATGACCTCGATCCTCAAACAGTAATCCTTTACCTGGAGCCGATTTTATATACCGGATAATGCGGACAACTGCATCCCAATGACTATCACAGGGAGAATTCATAAACTGACTTACAACACTCACAGGATAAGAAATGTCGGGCCTAGTCACTGTGAGATAATTTAATTTACCAACCAGCCGCCTATAGCTTGCAGGATCGCTAAGCGGCTCCCCCTGTCCAGGCAGAAGTTTAGAATTCGGATCCATCGGCGTGTCAACAGGTCTGCAACCTGTCATCCCTGTTTCCTCAAGAATGTCTAACACATATTTCCTTTGAGAAATAACAATACCTGAGCTAGATTGAGCAACCTCAATACCTAGAAAGTACTTCAATCTGCCTAGATCCTTAGTTTGAAAGTGCTGGAAGAGATGCTGCTTCAGATTAGTAATACCATCCTGATCATTGCCCGTAATAACAATATCATCAACATAGACTACCAGATAAATACATAGACTTGAAGCAGAGTGGCAATAAAACACAGAGTGATCAGCTTCACTACGAGTCATGCCAAACTCCTGGATAACCGTGCTGAACTTACCAAACCAGGCTCGAGGAGACTGCTTTAGACCATAAAGTGACCGACGCAAGCGACATACAAGGCCACGAGACTCCCCCTGAGCAATAAAACCAGGTGGTTGCTCCATATAAACCTCATCCTCAAGATCACCATGAAGAAAGGCATTCTTAATGTCCAACTGATAGAGGGGCCAATGACGAACTGCAGCCATGGATAGAAAAAGGCGAACTGATGCCACTTTAGCCACTGGAGAGAAGGTATCACTGTAATCTAGCCCAAATATTTGAGTGTATCCTTTGGCAACAAGACGTGCCTTAAGTCGATCAATCTGGCCATCGGGACCAACTTTGACTGCATAAACCCAACGACAACCAACGGTAGATTTACCTGAAGGAAGAGGAACAAGCTCCCATGTACCACTTGTATGTAAAGCAGACATCTCGTCACTCATAGCCTGTCGCCATCCTGGATGAGACAATGCTTCACCTGTAGACTTAGGGATGGAAACCGAGGACAATGAAGATATAAAAGCATAATGGGGAGATGACAGACGATGATAACTCAAACCAACATAATGAGGATTAGGGTTTAGTGTGGTCCGTATACCTTTTCGAAGTGCAATCGGTGTACTAGGAGCAGGATCCGCAGTAGGAGCCGTGTCAGGTGCAGGACGAGAACCAGATGGGCCTGATGTAGGGCGCGAACGACGATGATAAGTCAAGAGTGGTGTTCCTGTGGCTGGGGAACTAGGAGGGATAACACTGGACTCCTCAAAAGTTGGTATGGGTGAAACCTCTGTGGTTGAAGGTGGAGGAGGATTACTAAACTCCTCAAAAGTCGGTATAGGTAAGACCTCAGATATGTCATGGTGGTCAGCAGAAGTGACATCAGTTGTGAAGAAAGGTTTAGACTCGAAAAATGTGACGTCAGCTGACATAAGGTACCTATGAAGATCAGGTGAATAACAACGATATCCCTTCTGAACACGAGAATAACCAAGGAAGACACACTTGAGAGCACGAGGAGCTAACTTATCTTTCCCCGGGGCTAAGTTATGAACAAAACATGTGCTCCCAAAAACCCGAGGTGGAAGAGGGTATAAGGCTGACTGGGGAAACAATATTGAATGTGGAATCTGACCCTTGATGGGAGATGAAGGCATCCTATTAATCAAATAACAAGCTGTGAGAACTGCATCGCCCCAAAAACGCAGCGGAACACGAGACTCAATTAGAAGTGTGCGAGCAGTCTCAATAAGGTGCCTATTCTTTCTTTCTGCAACCCCATTTTGCTGAGGGGTATAAGGACAAGATGTCTGATGAATAATTCCATGAGAAGACATAAACTGCTGAAACTGAGAAGATACATATTCTAAGGCATTATCACTGCGAAAAATGCGGATAGAGACACCAAATTGGTTTTTGATTTCAGCACAAAAACTCTGGAATATAGAGAATAACTCAGAACGATCTTTCATTAAGAAAAGCCAAGTACATCTTGAGTAATCATCAATAAAGCTAACAAAATAACGAAATCCCAAGGTTGAACTGACTCTACTAGGACCCCATATATCAGAATGAACCAAGGAGAAAACAGACTCTGCATGACTCTCAACACTACGCGTAAAGGAAGCTCGGGTATGTTTCCCAAGCTGACACGACTCACAATCTAATCTAGACAAACTGGATAAACTAGGCACCATCTTTTGAAGTTTGGATAAACTCGGATGTCCTAAACGTCTGTGGATTAGATCTGGAGGATCTGTAACTAGACATGTTGTGGAAGGACTGAGCGAGTTAAGGTAGTAAAGACCTTCTGATTCACGACCTGTACCAATTGTCCGTCCCGTACTGCGGTCCTGCATAATAAAAGAATCATCAATAAAATATATACCACAATTGAGGGCACGAGTCAAACGACTAACAGATGCAAGACTAAAAGGACAACCAGGAACATAAAGAACGGAATCTAGGGTGATAGAAGACAATGGGTTGGCTTGTCCAACTCCTTGTGCCTTAGTTTGACATCCATTGGCTAAAGTAACAGTAGGAAGAGACTGTGAATATACAATATTCGACAAAAGTGATTTATTACCAGAGATATGATCAGAAGCGCCTGAGTCCATGACCCATGGTCCAAGAGTACTAGACTGGGAAACACAAGCAAAAGAATTACCAGCAATAGGAGTGTCAGTCTGGGCAACTGAGGCTACTTGTGGAGATGTTTGCTTACTTGCTCGATACTGAAGGAGCTCATTATATTCTTCTTTAGATACAGAAAAGCCCTGGTTACCTGTAGTCTCGCTCTGAGCAACGTAGGCATTTTTGGGTGGACAATCATTTAAGGAATAACACATTTCGCGAGTGTTCCAAGTTTGTGACAATAAGAACACTTGGGTCTAGATCTCCCAAAACGACCGCCTCCTCGTCTATTCTCCATAGCTTGAGATGCCCGAACATCCACTGTCTGGGATGCAAGAACAGAGGAATCAAGTATTTGTGATGAAATCACTAGGTGACTTGGTGCTGCAGCAAGGCGAAGTAATCGAGAGAATAATTCATCAACTGTAGGGACAGTCGGACTCGCCAAAATCTGGTCTCGTACTGAATCAAGATCATGAGGAAGTCCAGCGAGTGTAAGAACTAGAAACATTTTCTGTCGCTGCTCTTGTTGTTTTGACACACTAGCAGAAACTGGCATCAATGTCTCAAATTCCTCCATGACTGCCTGTACCTGACCCAAGTAAGTAGACATATCTAATTCTTGCTTCTTTAAGTTTGTCATCCGTGATATCACATCATAGAAGCGAGATATATCATTAGTGTATAACGTACGAGCCTTTGCCCAAACCAAATAACATGTCTGGAATGGCCGAAACAAAGGCATCAACTTAGAATCAATAGAACGCCACAAGATGCTACATAATTGAGCATCAATTTTTGCCCAAAGCGCTATCGCCTTTTCATCTCCTTCGCTAGACTGTTTAATCAGATGATCTTGCACACCTTGACCTTTACACCACAACTCGACAGATGAAGCCCAAGCTAAGTAGTTTGAACCTCCCATTAAAGGTTCCGAGGTAATCATAACATTAGAGTTTCCAGAACTCATGCTTTTAGACCCAAAAACATCAATTCCCAAAGACATCTTGTAAATTATTACCAAATAAGAGAAATAATCAACTGTAATCCACTGAAAATAGAGTAAGGAACACTGAACCAGAATAGTAAACTACTGTAGCAGTTGGAAAGTTACTGTTGCAGCCGGAAAATATTCAAAGTGGTCGGAATGAAATAAAAACAGTAGGGGTAGGATCGGAATTACCAGAAGACCCAACTGTTCTGAAGGAACTTTTTCAAAAAATGGCCGGAAGTCAACTTTTTGAAATCACTATTCACGCCGGAAAAATAAAAAAGTAGTCGGAATTTGGTGTAACCTGGATGGATAGGCTCGGAATTGCAAGGGAAACAATCTGTCCTGAAGAGTCATCGCCAAAAAATGGCCGGAAGGTGGCCCACGCAACGTTGGAACTTCGCCGGAAAATTTTCTTTGGACAGCTACAGTACCGCCGGAGATTTTCACTGGGATTTGGTTGCCGGACAGTGACTACTCTTGTGGTAGTGTTGGATTTTGTGCATAACACTGACCGAGACAAAGCAGACGCAAAACAACTTTGAAAGTCGCCAGAAAAAAAGGGTTCCGGTGACTGATTTTACTTCCCGGAATCGCTGGAATTTATGCACAGCGATAAATCTCTCACGATAGCTCTGATACCATGTGAGAAGGCACGGGAGAAAATATGATATATTGATATTGTATGTGATGCAATACAAGAGGTGCTATTTATAGCTACTCTATACAAAGGGGATACTACTCCTATTCCAATGTGGGACAATTACATAGCTATCTATAACAGTGGTTACTTGGAGAAGCAAGAAGCAAAGTGTAGTTGCTAGATCAAGTGCGGAGGCAGAATATAGAGCTATGGCTCAGGGTGTTTGCGAACTGTTTTGGCTACAAAAGCTACTACAGGAATTGAGACAATATGAAAAAGGAAAACTTTCCTTGTACTGTGACAATAAAGCTGCCATCAGTATAACTCATAATCCAGTCCAGCATGACCGAACAAAGCATGTGGAAATTGATCGACACTTCATCAAAGAAAAAGTTACAACTGGTGTCTTGAGTTTGTTTCATGTGCCATCGGAAAAACAGCTAGCTGATGTGTTTACAAAGGTCTCAACAAGCGAACTTTCCATACTTTGAGTTGCAAGTTGGGCATGTGCGACATCTTTGCACCAACTTGAGGGGGAGTGTTGATTGGCATGATTCAAGGAGACTTGATTTAGGAGTGTTAATTAGCATGATTTCAGGAGATTTGATTATATTTAGGAGATCTAATTAGCATTAGGAGCTTTGTACAAATTTCTTTGTTCATGGGATGTAAACATACACAGAAATACAAGAAGACTTTTCTTCTTCTCAAAATCTACATTATTACCAATTGTTCTTGTGCCGAGGGTCTATGGGGAACAACCTCTCTACCTTCTCAAGGTAGGGGTAAGGTCCGCGTACACACTACCCTCACATACCCCACTTGTGGGATTACAATGGGTATGTTGTTGTTGCTATCGTCTTTTACAATTATCTTTACTCTTGACATATCAGTCATTTTGCAATTGACACCACTAGAACCTCCCAAATGTTCACCCACTTTTTAGAAATACTTAATGCCAAGAAGGATTGGCAATTCGACGAAATTCACTACCAGATCTCCCCCATTTTTGCTACACCCTGTTCCCACTGTCCCATCTGTCAAGAATTAAGAAGGTCCCTCCCATCCACCTCTGTACCTCTTGACAAACCCTTGAGGCTTTTGATTCAGAGGATTGGCATTTTCGGCAATATTCACTTCCAGCATCTTGGGATGGCTCTTCATAAGACGTTTGGGCTGAGCAGTGGTACTGAGATTGCAATATAGACTTTGGAATCTGAGGTGGAGCCTTTTTACCATTCTCTCACCTGATGCTCAGACAGGTTCCTCCATCGTTACAACTCAAACAACAGAAAACTTTAAGTTCCTACAGAGAAATCATTATCTCTACATGCCGTCTGTAAGTTCATCAGAGAATCGAAGGTTTACCTCTTGTTGAGTCTCTGGGAGTTCCAGAGAGGAGACATTCTATTTCTAAATCTGGCATATAACATTATCTTCCCAATAATTTATTATTTAGAGCTTTGAAGGTTCTCCTCTTTTAAATAACTAAATCTCTAATTATATGGATTAATTAAAACATGTTATATACATTATAACCAAATTTTTAAGAGGAATTTAATGACAGATGTGTCGGGTGAGCAAGAAAAGTAATCCAATGCGTAAAACGTGTACACCATGTCTTTGGGGCATAAGGGACTCTAATTGTACTAGTAAAGCATGAATAAGATAAATGCATCAGCTACTGAAATATTGATCCCATAAAACTAAAATTCCCATAACCACTCCGTATTCCGCAATGTTATGAAAGTGCCTCTCCTCGTGACTCGAGTCCCAAATTTGTGCTTTAAACATTGATGTCATTCATATGTGACTAGACTAGAAGTATTGGTTACTGGACAAAGTTTGTAGAAGACCTGTTTTGCGTCATCTCTGAATTTCTCTTTGCCAACAGCGAACCCAAGATAGCTTATGGAGTATATTGCTCTGGCCCGACCTAATACATTAAAGTTTCTGTTTGCCATGGCGGTTTTTAAGTACTGCATAACAGTGTCATAGTTTATTCTGCAGTATTCCTGTTAAAGTATAATATATTACATCCTTATCCTTATAATAAATAGAAATAGGATTAAGTAAAAAAAAAAACTATCCTTAATAAATCTAGGTAATACCTTAGACAATTTAGCTATACCAGTAAACACCATTGATGCTGCATCTTGGACCATTTGTTTGTCATTCTGAATTTCAAATAGCAGAAATCAAGAAAATACACCATCAGTCTATTGCACTTGTCAGCATAAGATACTTTTATAATATGGTGGGCTCTATATTTGCACACCTGTTGAAATACAGACAGATTGTTAATCATTCCATCGAAGAAAGGTATCAAAGTTTCTGGCTTAGAGGATGTATAGAACCTGTAGAAAGCAACCGAGGATTGTACCTTCCAAGAGAAAGTGAATAGAGCATTAAGACGCGTTTGAACCAAATCTTTCAGCTATGACATTTTCAAACTCTAATTAATACTAATCTTGGCATTTTCACACGTGTTGTTGATTAAGAGAAAAGATCATTACTTCCTCACTAGTCTCTTATATCAAAGTTGGTCCACTTTCTTTTAACCAACAGCAAGATAGCCCTCAAGGTAGCAACAATAACAACAACAACAACCCAGTATAATCCCACAAGTGGAGTCTGAGGAGGGTAGTGTGTACGCAGACCTTACCCCTACCCTGGGGTAGAGAGGCTGTTTCCGAATAGACCCTCGACACAAGAATATGAAATGCGACAATAGAATAGTAACAACAACATAACCAGAAAGATAGTACCATGCAGTGACAAGGTCTTAGAAAATAGTACGAGCACAACATGTACCACTGGCATACTAAAACACGACACTGGCTGACTAGACTTACACACAGAACGGAGTAGAAAAACGTTCAATTACGTGCTAACCTTCAACCTTAATGCTCTCCCTCCATACCTTCCTAACAAGGGTCATGTCCTCGGTGAACTGAAGTTGCGTCATGTCCTGCCTGATCACCTCTCCCCAATACGTCTTTGGTCGCCCTCTACCTATCCTCATACATGTTAGAGCCAACCACTCGCACCTCCTAACCGGGGCATCTACCTCTCCTCTGCACGTGCCCGAACCATCTAAGTCTCACTTCCCGTATTTTGTCTTCCATGCGAGCCACACTCAACCTTGCTCGAATATCTTCATTCCTAATCTTATCCAACCTCGTGTGCCCGCACATTCATCTCAATATCCTCATTTCTGCTACTCTCATATTTTGGATATGGGCAATTTTAATTGGCCAACATTCTGACTCATACAACATGGCTAGTCTAACCACCGCTCTGTAGAACCTGCCTTTAAGTTTCGGGGGGGCACCTTCTTGTCACACAAAATGCCAGATGCTAACCTCTATTTCATCCAACAGCAAGATAGCCTTCAAGGTAAGCAAGATGAATTAATAAAATCAAATTTTCCAGCAGCACCCTACTAAGCCTATAAGTTAGGTAACTAACAAGTATTAATTTTTTCAAGATTCTGGAGGGCAAGTTTCAGAAACATTAAACGCTTGTGATACTAGAACTCATGCCCTATCGAGCATGTTATCCCATTTTGAAATTGGTTTATTCTGCAGCAGAATTTCTCTCACATTACAGAAAAGCACAAATGACCGTTGACCACATATCAAGAACAAGTACAATGCAGATACATATAGCCAAAAGATTTATCAAAGTATCCAGAAAATTACATCAAGACCACAAGATCTAAAGCATAACGCATTAGGACGAGTGGTCTGGTATAGAGCCAAATCTCGTACATACAATTAAAGCAGGGCGGTAGTTACCTTTAGTGAGGGAGTTCAATTGAATCCCCTTTGTTGGAAAATCTTTGCGCGAAAAAGATGAAAACAAACTTTTGTATAAATATAAATTGTTGAATCCCCTTGACAGAATTAAAACTTAGTTTTGAAATTTTAACATTTTTCTATATCCCCTTGCCGCTGCACTAAAGATGTTATTTAAATTATGTCTTAATCCCATGATTCTCGTCAGTCAAACATGCTAGAGTAACAAAGTAAATTTATCAATTATTTTCACTGGTGGACAACAACAAAATCTCAAAAATCAAACAGGGAGTAAACCTATACAAAGTTAGAGATGTTCAACTGTATGATTTATGTAATGCCATTGTAAAAGTGCACTAGATAGAATTTTTGCCGATTGTTCGCAAAATTGTTCCCTGTATGAATGATAATTGAAATTGCATTTGGGAAATTGCAGCATCAGTAAAGGGTTCATATCAGCATAGGACAAAACCTGTATTATTGGATTTTGAAAATCTGCCATAGCTGCAGCTAATGTAGGTAATACTTGATCATGGAATTGTTCTTGCAGCTGTGGACAGAAGAAGGTCGAAAACAAGGCAATTGCCCTAATAGCGGCCCATCTTACTCGAGGGTGAGGATCATGGAAACAATTCAGAACCATGTTCAGGAAATAATTCAGAACCAGTTCCTCCATACTCGTAAGCATCACCTATAATAGCAAAAAGGACATTGGTTCAAACTTCAACCTAGCTAACCCCCCCCCGGGGGGGGGGGAAGTGAAAGAGAGAGAAGACCATAAAAGATAAACCCGGCCAATAAAACATATTGCAAGGCATTTGGATTGAGAATAGAGGCATGTGGGGAAAAGTATCTTTGTATGCAAATTATAGTAGCTGGTTCGCCAGCAAAAGCACCTCTTAAATGCTACCATTCCGTCCCAGAGTTTAGGAGACGAAGGACTTAAAAGATTTCAGTGTAAATTAGATTGAGTTTCTTAATTCTTTTGACATAAAAGTTATATTCTTAGAAATTAGACAAATTTTCTGTAAAATAATATCTTCTAATTAAAAATAATTATAAATCATAGCCTGAGGGAAACAAAATAAAAAATATAGACTCCTAAAGACTACAGAGGGCATGTCCAAATAGTATGCATAAAGATCAAACTAACGCCGTAGGAACAAATAAACAACTAAGAATGAAGTAATATAGATTCTATCATTTGTACCTTCGGGCAACATTCAGAAATAACAGCAAGTGCAAGAAGTGCTGCATGGCGTTTCTCCCAGTCGGGGGCAGCCAAGCAAGCAGAGAGCTGCTCTTTAGCAACAGGAGCAATAGTCTTAGCACCTAATGCACGAGACAAGCGATCGAAATAGCAGATCCCAACCATAATGTTACCATATTCCCAAAATGCAACCTTGTGGATATTGTTCCAAGGTGGTTCGTCCTCAACATCTTGTAACAACTTCAATAACATAGCAAAACAGTTGCTAGTAAATAATGGTAATTTCTTCATCATGCCGGGAGCTTCCTTTTTCGCCTCAACCAAAGTTATCAGAAACTTAATCGTCAAGTGCCTCGTCTCCTTTTCCAAACTCTCATTCTCTGCTATCTCAAACATGGTAGCCACCACTTCTACTAGTTGCATCCTTAAGAACCTAGGTTCATTCTCAGCAAACTCAACAAAATGTTCCAGCGCTTCCCTGGCAGTAACCTCCTCACCTTTGTTCAATGCTTCTGTCAAGGTCCCCAACAAAGCTGGCAATAAACCCTGATACCAGTCTTTATCGTTTGAACTCGGGAGGCACTGAATGATGTCGATCGCTGCCCTCAGGGCAGCCATCCTCAATCTCATATCACTGCAACCATTCAGTGCACCTAGTAATATATCCTTGATCCAAGGGGCTGATGATAAGTCCTCTCCTTGTTTGGCGCACTGGGAAACTAATGACAAAGCGGGCTCTATTACCTTGATATAAATGGAGCTGTCATAATATTGGTTGAACAAGCTACGTACTTCAGACTCCTTGTTATCTTGGAGGCTTACACAAAGCGTAATATAAAGGTTCTGGATAATGGATTTTGATTCTTCAATCTTGATACGGTTCAGAAGGATACATTGCACACTGGACCGAGTCGATAGACTTAGATTGCGCCAACCATATCCATCATCCCCAAAAAACAAATTTTGGAGGACGATAGCACACTTAGCGCGTGAATCATCAGTGATATGGGGAGAGTCAAGAAGGTTAGCAAGCTTAACAGCAAGCAAGTTAGAATTCTCCTGCTTGATCATGTCCAACATTGACTCAGCCTCAGAGGAGCTCGACATGAGATCCGAGATAAAGGTTTCAAAATGAACACTAGAGTCAGACCCAAGAATCGCCTCCATCTGGGCCCTCTGGAACTGAGTCAACTCGCTAATATCCATTACTGTACTGAGAGAGTGGACTATGGAGTTGTGACTTGTGACAGAACTGAATTATACACAAAATCGGATGAGGCTCCTTCCAGAGGAGGATCTCTCCAGTTCCTTCAGTTGGTCACTGAATTTTCTTAACAGTAGCTTTTAACAAGGGTTAATTCCTGTCTCTAAATTCACTCTAAAAACAAAAATAACAAAGTTGAAGCATGAATCTCTTACATATATATAAACAAACAAAGGACAATTTCATAAAAAGAAAGAGAATGATCTCAGATAGAAGATTTCACTAATGAATAGAAAAAGTAAGAAGCAAATCAAAAAATAGTGAATTTCATCGGAAACCCCAAGTTTGCATTCACCATTTTTATTCTCTTCTTCCCGATGCCAAGTTCGGGTGCTTGATGTAGGTGTAGAATTTTCTAATTGTATTACAATTCTTGATTTTCCATTTTGTTATTCATACATTTGCAATTTATGAAATGAAAAGCCCTTACAGCTGTGGAGAAATCCCAAGTTGAGAATTTTAATACTTCTCTTTGACTTGGCCTTATTACTTTGGAGCCAAGAAAACAAAAGGTCAGAGCTTCAAAATAGTTGACTGTTGTCTTCTCTTCGTCTTAGGTGCATTCACCTGGCATCTGGCAGCCGAAAGAACAAGTTAAGAGAGAGGATTTTGAGAGGGGAAAGATAGCCTTTGCACATATATTTAAAAAATATCACTATAGTTTTTGAAGTGGTTTTGAAAAATAATTTTTGAAAATTGGGACGTGTATTTATTTGAAGAAAAGTTTAAGTTTTGTGAACATAAGAAAAAAGTTTATTCAAAAATTATCCTAAACCAGTTTTGGGGGAATTTGAAAATTTTTGAAACTTTTTTATTCCAAAATATGATCATATTTCGTAAACAAATAAATTTTTTTAATTTTTTTTTTGAAAAAATGAAGCCAAAACTTATGGCCAAAGAGAGAGATTTATCCAAAAATAAAGCCCAACTGAAAATATTGGTAAAAAATTGCGTGGGGTAGTCACTTTTTAAAGTGATATTTACTTTCTATCCAGCATTTTAAATGCAGAGCAAAATTAGCCACTGGTCTATTAAAATTAATATGAAAAGACGGTGTTACCCGTTCTTCTATCTCTTGACCCCGCCTTGGCCCAGCATATCTTCTTCGCTTCAGTGTCAAAAGTCTTTGCTCTTTATTCCCTTTATCCTCCTCGAGATCGATCAGGTGAGCTCATCTGACTAGCCAACCCAATTACCTCTCTCTCTCTTTCTTGGGGATTATGTGACAAACTATACAATTCAACATCAACCAAAGGAGAGATACTTCACTCTTAAAAAACCTCAAGCTTTTTTATCTGGTTTGCTACTTGGTTTGTAGTTTATGTTTTCTTTGGTCTAGAACAGACTCCAAAGTAGAGTTTTAATTAGTAGCAATTAAAAAAAAAGAAATAAGGTTAACAAGAGATCTTAATTAAGAACCAGAAGTTTCCTAAATTTCAAAATGAAAGTTAAGGACAGTAGGTCCTGAACTTACAGTTACAAGTTCAAAAGTTAAGGACAGTAGGGCATCAAGTCCTGAACCTAGACTAACAAACTCAAAAGTTAAGGACAATAGGTCCTTAACTTAGACTAAGAAACCCAAAAGTTAAGGACAATAGGTCCTGAACTTAGACTAACAAGCTCAAAATTTAAGGACAATAGGTCATGAACTTAGACTAACAAGCTCAAAAGTTAAGGACACTTGGTCCTGAACTTACAATTACAAGTTTAAAAGTTAAGGACACTTGGTTTTGAACTTAGACTAACAAGCTCAAAAGTTAAGAACAATAGGTCCTGAACTTAGACTTACACGTTCAAAAGTTAAGGAAAAGTAGTCCTTAACTTAGAGTTACAAGCACGGAAATTAAGGACAGGTGGTCCTGAACTTCGAGTCCTGAACTTTGAGTTCCAAGTTCAAAAGTTAAGGACATGTAGTCCCGAAGTCCTGAACTTAAAGTTGCAAGTTCAAAAGTCAAGGATATGTAGTACTAAAGTCCTCAACTTAGAGTTGCAAATTCAAAAGTTAAGGACACTTGGTCCTGAACTTTTATGAGCAGAAGGTATTTTCGTCCGGGCAAGTAAGGTTTATTAAAGCAGTGGTTAAAGACTAAAGATATTTTAAATAGTAGCTTAAAAGTAAATACATGTATTATTAGTGGCTAACCGTGCACTTCCCCCAACATATTGTACCTAATTAATCATATGTTTACACACAACGTTTACATTCGGTATACATATAATATTTTTTAGGATGTCAAAAGTACTTTTTCGTTAAAACGTGTTTTTTCTATAAAAAAAAAATTAAGGCATTTAGAGCATATTTGACCAATCTTCTAGGAAGTTAAAAGTATTTTTTAATTAAAAAGTACTTTTTGAAAAATTTGAATTATTTGACCAAAATAAAAAGTATTTTTGAATACCAGTAGAAGCAGTTGTCACACCTTCTTTTTCTCGAGGGGATAAGGAGTTTTTCTTAAAGTGACATTAATCGAAATAAGATTATTTATTTATTTCAGAGTCGCCACTTGGGATAATTGTTATGGTGTTCCAAGTCACCGGTTAATTTTAAATCCCAAGTCGAGGAAATTTGACTCTGCTTAAAGTCCGTGAAACCAGAAGACCGGGTAAGGAATTTTGTTAACATGGGAGAAGGTGTTAGGCATTTTCGGGTTCCGTGATTTTAGCACGGTCGCTCAAATATTAATAATTGGTCTGATTTATTACGTATTTAGAATCTATTGTGCATTTTTACTTTTTTAACCGCTTTTAATTATTTATGGAATTATTTTTGAAACAAGTCAAGATGTCGTACACTTGTCGTTTTGATACACATTGCAAACTGCGCCACATGAAATGCACCCGCGATTTACAACATGTTTATTTTATTATTATTCGAAGTTATGGTCACGTCACATGAAATGCATACCCGAATTGGGGATTAGATATTATGACTATGTCACGGGAACTATACCCATAGCCGTAATGATTTAATTACGCACCTAAAGAAAACTACAATTTGAATGATTTCTTAAACTATTTTGAGATTATTGGTAAAGTCGTACTTGACGGAAAAATTCTTTGTAAGATCGATTATTGAATTTTTGACCAAATCCATTCTTTGACCAAGTGAAGGGAAATCGAAGGGAATAGCTCATAAGATGACATGATAAAGAAATCATTCAAGTGGCCCTTTGACTGTTAGCATATGTTGTTTAAAGGCAATCAAGTTATGAAATTCTAATAAGATATTGTTATTGCATTAGATGTGGGCGAAAAACTTTTAATGGGCTAAGCAAATTACTTGTGGATTTTAAGTGAGGCCTAGATGTGCTAACCCTTTATAGACAGGAGGACATCAGCACACAACACTGGGCTCAACATTGAGCCCAAGTGGATAAACAAACTCCAATAATCACGCCAGGCCCAGTAAAGGATAACAAATCTTATATAATATTCAGTACACGATTATACACAATTATACAAGCTTAAAAACAATACCCATTTGCAACATTAAAGAATTACAAATCTTGAATCACAGTTTCAATTACTCCAATCACAGTTCATGAATGATTACATAAATCTGGAAAAAACAGAGTAATCATGAGAGCTTCAAGATGATATCAACACACTACTTGCACTGGATTATCTAAACACTTTTTGGTGTTTTCTTCTTATGCTTCAATATCTACTGGTTTAGCCAAACCCACTAGCAATTGAAGCCTGAATTGGAGCTACGTGTCACGTTCTTAGTCTTAAACTAAGCGCACGTGCGACACTTGGCAACTCGCTCACGATCTTGCACAGCTTGCTCACGTTCTTACTATGCCAAGTCAGCCTTACTACACTCAAGATCGCTAAGAGAATGTTAGAACACAAGAGAATTGCCAAAGGAAGCTTTTGTATTGGAGAGAACTTGATAGTTTAGCTTGGTTCCTGAATTACAAATGAATGTCTCCTATTTATACTAATCACTTAGGGGCTAGTATGTAAATAATAATTGTTCTACAAGTCCTTCCGTATTTACACATAAGTCCTTTCTGTCGAATATTCTACATAGCTAGAATCTTCTAAGGACTTTCCTAACAATTCTATAGGGTTCTAGGGTCTTCCTAAGGAAACCTCTATATTTCTCTAGAACCTTCCTACAAGTGCATAAATATCTAGAACATTTCCAAAGAAATTCTCCATAGTTCTAGAATATTCCACTAAGATCTAGTATCTAACTTATGTAACCATTCCATATGACAAAAATATATGCCAAGTGGCATCTACATGGCATAATGATGTGTCGGGTCATGACACTCTCCCCCACCCAATTTTGTGCTGCCCTCGACACAAAGCATTGACACATATGTGCGCACCTCATCTTGGTGTCGCCAAAGATCTTTGTCCATTAGCCATGATGCCCTATGAAGCGGTTCTCCTTCCCATTTCACAAGGTACTGGCTACCTTTCTTCTTACGCCGTTTGTACTTTGGACGACTAGCAATGATGGCCTCCATCCTCCGCCCATTGGATGCCCCTCCTTGCTCTTGACCTGAATCTTCCCATGACTCAACCAAGTCTAGCAGCTTCTCAAGCATTGAGTCCATGTTTCCATTCCCGATTTGGCTACCCTCCGTGGTCCAGCCTTATTGGCAAACTTGAACCCTCTGCTTGGTGCATCGTCTGAGTCCGATAGCATGCCATCACTTTGTAACTCTTCATCCTTTTCAACTATGTCCGTCCAACTTTTCTTGCTTCCACCATGCTCCATTTGCATGGTCCCAAGATAGGCTTTGGAATCCCCTACTTTCGGCTTAGATTCCAAGCGCATCCCTCCAATACAAACGGTTCCCCTTGTGTCATCCTTATGTGCTTGAGCAAAGTTCCCTATCATTGTTGTAAGCTTCCCCAACTCTGCGCATTCACTTGCCCGATGTGATCCTTCACAGAAGTAGCGCCCTCCCTTAGGCACATACTCCCTACCATTTTCCGGCCCCTTGCCGTTTCTCTTGGACCCCTGTCCATTATGGGATGGCCCCTTGCCATTATCCTTGTATAGCTTGGCTATGCATTTCCCGTTGTCCTCATCATGATCTCCCTCATCCCTCTCGGCGTTGCCTTCTTTGGATTTGGCAGGCTCTATCTTGAAGTCAACAAGTGACTAGGCTACTCCGATAGGCCCGTTCACATTGGCTATTTGATGTCTTCTTAACTTATGTTTTGCCCAATTTTGCAACCCATCCATGAAGTAGAAGAGGAAATCTTCCTCGAACAATGACGAGATTTGCATCATTAAGGTAGTGAACTCGCGTACATACTCTCCAATTATGGCCTATGTCGGAGCTCCCTTAGCTTCCGCCAGTCTGCCACCTCGTGTGCAGCCCGTGCACCATCATACTGCTTTCACTTAGGGACCTTCGCGTTGATCCCTTATGCAAGTACCAAGCCCTTGGTAATTCCGGCCATGGTTCCCTACAAAACTTCCTTCTAACAATTTCTTGTATTCTTTCTAACATTCCGTAGTCATAACCTTTGCTCTGATACCACGTTGTCACGTCCTTAGTCTTAAACTAAGCTCATGTGCGACACATGGCAACTCGCTTACGATTTTGCACAGCTTGCTCACGTTCTTACTATGCCAAGTCAGCCTTACTACACTCAAGATCGCTAAGAGAATGTTAGAACACAAGAGAATTGCCAAAGGAAGCTTTTGTATTAGAGAGAACTTAATAGTTTAGCTTGGTTCCTGAATTACAAATGAATGTCTCCTATTTATATTAATCACCTAGGGGCTAGTATGTAAATAATAAATTGTTCTACAAGTCCTTCCGTATTTACAAATAAGTCCTTCTCTAGAATATTCTACATAGCTAGAATCTTCTAAGGACTTTCCTAACAATTCTATCGGTTCTAGGGTCTTCCTAAGGAAACCTCTATATTTCTCTAGAACCTTCCTACAAGTGTATAAATATCTAGAACATTTCCAAGGAAATTCTCCATAGTTCTAGAATATTCCACCAAGATCTAGTCTCTAACTTATGTAACCATTCCATATGACAAAAATATATGCCAAGTGGCACCTACGTGGCATGATGATGTGGCGGCTCATGACATACGTGTGTATTCCTCCTTGAGGTTTTCCAGCTAACATGCAAACCCAAGAACCATCAATGGTAAAATTTTACAACTTAAACAAAATAGCTTATCAAATGTAAGTTATCATAGCCTCCAATTCTAATTGGTAATAGACTATAAACCTCATGGCTAAAGAATAAATTGCATAAATGAGTAACTTCATGCAGATTTGCAAATAATTTCAGCTAAACAAAATTTCAATCACTGTTTGACATGATGCATGCAGTAAGTTAGCTCATACCCAAAGGTGCATTCTAACAATAAAAAAAACAGCACACAACTTAAGAAACACCAAGCAATAGTTATAATACTGAAACTTGACAGGGCAACAAACACCTTCATAACTTCAAACAAACTGCAATTTACATTATTTAATCAGGAGTAATACCTCAGTAGTAGCAAAAAGCAGAAGAAAACATAAAATAAGTCTCTAAACTTGGTGATAACAACAGGAAGAAACAACACAGCAGCAGGAAATCAACAAGAACAAAAGAACCAAGCAGCTGATTTGAAACCCCACAGGACTGGAATAAACCAGTAGAAAATGAAGAGAAAATCCAGCTTTTCTTTTTGTGTTTTCTAGTTGTGTATTAACTCCTTGTGAGTGTTTTTTTAGAGCAAACAAAAGTGTAAAGAGCCTTTTTTTGTATAGAAATCAGTTTATATTTTAGAAAAATCTTAGTGCGTCACTTCTGTGAATGAGGGAGTGTGAGTCCCTTTTTATAGAAGGTGAGAGTGCAAGATAATAAGAATGAGAGAGGGGTGTGGGAATATTCTGTAGCTCCCTAAAAATCAGGAAAATAGCATCTTGTGTAACATAAAATGGACAACTTTTGGGACAGCTGTCCATTCAAATATTTACTCACATTTTCTAACCCTTTTACTTATGATTTTAAACCTTTTAAACCCCAAAAATCTGATTTAATTCAATTGTTTATTACGTTTTAGACGTTTCGTACACAAATATCTCAAAATTCCTGATTTTTTTATTTCTTTTGGCCTCTTTAAAGTTTCTATTATTACCCCTTCACCCAGTTAATTCCAATTGACATTTAACATTAGCAATCAAACAATCAAAACCCAAATCAAAGATCAAATGTGTAACGACCCGACCGATCATTTTTAGCTCTAGCATACCGTTCAATAATTTGAGGCCATGAGCAACCTCACTTTAGGCATTATGACTTGTACGCATGGTCGGAATTGAATTCCGGGAAGTTCAAAGTTGATTTGGAAAGAAAATTCTCATTTCAAAAGCTTGAAGTTGGAAAAATTGACTAAGATTGATTTTTTTAAGTAAATGACCTCGAAATCATGATATGAAGGTTTCAACAGGTTCATACGATGAATTTGGACTTAGTCGTAAGTCCAGATCAGGTTTTGGATGACCTAGGAGCGTTTCTGTGTCTATTGTGGAAGTTAACATTTTTGAAGAATTTCTTAAGTTTGGGTTGAAGTGCATTTCAGTGTTATCGATATCCGTTTGGGATTCTGAGTTTGGGAATAGCTCTGTATGGCGATTCTAGTATTGGGAGCGCGATCGGAAGTGGATTTGGAGATCTGTAGGTCATTTGGCCAAAGTTAGAAATTTGAAGGCTTTTGGGAAGTTTGACCGGAAGTGGACTTTTTGATGTCGGAGTCGAATTTCGATTCCGAAAGTAAGAGTAGGTCCGTAATGTTAAATATGACTTGTGTGCAAAATTTGAGGTCAATCAGACGTGATTTGATAGGTTCCGACGTCGGATGTAGAAGTTTAAAGTTCTAAAGCTCATAAAGCTCGAATTGGGGTGTGATTCGTGATTTCGGCATTGTTTGATATGATTTGAGGCCTCAAGCAGGTCCGTATTATGTTATGGGACTGGTTGGTGTGATCAGACGGGGTCTTGGGGCCTCGGGTGGATTCCATGTGGTTAATGGATCGAATTGGAGTTGGGAGGAAGAGTTGAAGCCTGCTGTCATCTGGTGTAACCGCACCTGCGAGGTCTTGGCCGCAGGTGCGGAGCCGTAGAAGGGGCCGCAGGTGCCACAGAAGCGGGAGTGGCTGCACTAGGCTGGGACCGCAGATGTTGTCATCTTGCCGCAGAAGCGGGACCACACCTGCGGAAGGAAGGCCGTCGATGCGGAAGTTGAGGGCTTGGAGGAGAGCAGCAGAAGCGGATTATGGGTCGCACTTGCGGAACCGCAGAAGCGGTCAAGTGATCGCAGGTGCGGAAATGCTAGAGGCAGTGAGGTTCTTTTAAATTGGGGGTTGGGTTCATTTCAACCTCATTTCTTCCATTAGAGCCGATTTTGGAGCAACTTTGAGGTGCAATTTTCACCAACAAGCATGAGGTAAGTGGTTTATGTTAGTTTTGAGGTAAATACATTGATTTTGTATAAACTTTAGCATGAAAATTGGTAGAAACTTGGAGTTGAGGGGAAAACATAGAAAATTGATATTTTCAAATTTTGACCACGATTTGGAGATGAAATAAAGAGTAAATTACATATTTGAGTTCGTGAGGTTATGGGTAAACTTTATCTTTGAAATATTTTGGAATCCGGACACATGGGCCCGAGGGCATTTTTGTCAACTTTTCGATCGGGGTTAGGAATTTTTATAAATTGGATTATCATGAGTAATTGAGCATATATTAATAGATTTGCATAATTATTGGCTAATTTTGGAGCGTTATGCATCGATTTGAGTTTTCGGAAGGGCGTGAAATGCCGGTTATCGAGCTTCGGAGCGAGGTGAGTCTCCTTTCTAACCTTGTAAGACGGAATTGTCCCCATAGGTAAATTAATTGGATATGTGCTCCTATTTGTAGGGGCTACGTACACACGAGGTGACGAGAGTCTGTGCGTAGCTACTATTATGCTTATGTCCGGGTAGTCTAGGGTCCAAAAGCATGCTTTACTTGTAATATTTGCAACCTTGTTGTCAACTTAAGAATGCTTAAAACATATCGAACGTATAAATAAATTTCTAAAAGGCTAGACATTTCTTGACTTTTAAAAGAGAAGCTTGCCTTTTTCCCGAATAATTGCTCCTTGATGAATTCTTAATTAGATGTGGACATAAAATCCGAGAAACCCAAAAACGTGCTAAAAGGGGGAATGCAGCAACTAGGATAACAATCAAGTTCTCAAGTCATAATGGAGGCTTGCAAGAATGGGCACCAAAATCTCCACTTCAGGTCCTTCTGAAACCAACTTCGCCATACTTGCTCCATTTTAGGCACAAATATATGAATCAGATAAATTATTGGCTTGATATAAACTGCCTAAACAGTATACACCCACGCCGGCATTTGCATCTTTGCCGTCACCGTGTGCTGCTACAGTTGTTACAGGGCAACAAGCTTGGAGGAGCAATTTTCTTATTCCAACCTTATCAACAAGGATCTTCTCTCTGTAAAAATTCTGTTGTCTTTGTCTAATTTTCTCAACGCTCTCATTATTCGTCGGAACAGTAGCTTCTACCGGCGACGAACAACTATCGAACGGAGAATCAAATTGCTGCCTTTTCATTTATCAGCTCTTTTGCGCGTTCTTTTGCAAGTGAGCTTAATTTCTCCCATTCTTTACTTCATTTTCTTATCCTTTTTGTGGCATTTAATTTGTCTTGCATATGCTTTGTTCTTTACAATGTAAAATTACCTCTGTGTTGGGTATAATCGCAATTTTCCTTATCTCTTTCCGTGAAAATTTTCACAATTTTATCTATTTTCATATACCTTTTCAATTTTTGGATCTGTAGGCTATTTGGATATTAATTAGTGGCAATTAGGGTTTCCATTTCTAGACTAAGATTTTTGTTTTTAATTACCATTTAAGGTACTTAAGGCTTTTGGGTGTAGTTCTCTGCTTTATCCCAACATTTCCCCTTCTACTGTCATGGCTACACTAGTGGTAGCGGTGACAGCCCTTTTTGGTTTTTGGGTTGTGGTATTTTTTGTATTTTCAAGGAACTTCTCGAAGTTGTTAAAGACAAGTTAGGCGCACGAGCACTAGAAAAGGAGATCAACCCGGACGAGCGTCAACAAAGGGCGGTGGGAAGCGGTGCGTGAGCGTACAACTACATCGAGTACAACAAATCAACATAGGTTTGGTTCTCGGGAGTTGGTACCTCCCATTCTACTGTTTGCCTTTTGGTGTTAGCTAAATTGATGTTACTTTAGTTCACAATAGTTCAATCATTCAACTAGTGTACTTGTAGTCACTTGTTTCCTTCTAGTTTGATTTGTTGTTCATTGGGCACTAGCGAGTCTTCTTTAGATTTGTCGTAGGTGTAGTGGCTGTAGTCTGGAATGATAGATTAAGAGCATATCCTCGGGTGGGGCAGAGTGTGGGGCCGGGGTCAGGGTGTGGGACGAGAGACTGGGAGGTAGAGGAGGCAAGGGATCCTATAGGTTGAGAATCGGGTAATGGAACATAGGTTCGCTAACGAGTAAGAGTTGACGAAAATCCTTCAGAAGAGGAAGATTAATATAGTGTATGTCCAGGAGACTAGGTGGGTCGGATCGAGGGCGAGAAATGCGGATGGGTATAAGTTGTGGTACTCTGGAGTCCTGAGGGGTAAGAATGGAGTGGGTATCCTGGTAGATAGCAATCTTAGAGAGTCGGCGGTAGAGGTCAGGCGGGTGAATGATAGACTAATGACTATTAAATTGTTGGTGGGTGAGTGTACTTTAAATGTCGTTAGCGCGTACGCGCTGCAAGTAGGCTTGGATGAGGAGATTAAAAGGCGCTTTTGGGAGGGGTTGGATGACATCGTTCGTAGTATTCCGCCTACCGAGAGGTTATTCATAGGAGGAGATTTCAATGGTCATATTGGGTCGTCTGCAAGTTGTTATACTGAGGTGCATGGCGGTTTTGGTTTCGGGGAGCGGAACAGAGCGGGAATTTTGCTGTTGGACTTTGCCAAGGCGTTCGATCTTGTGATTGCGAACTCAAGTTTTCCGAAGCGGGAGGAACATTTGGTTACTTACCAAAGCTCGGTGGCAAAGACTCAGATTGATTATCTCCTTCTCAGGCGATGCGACAGAAGGTTGTGCGAGGATTGCAAAGTTATCCCAGGTGAGACCCTTGCAATGCAACATAGGCTTTTGGTGATGGATATTGGCATTATGATAAGGAGGAAGAAGAGGTCAATAGGAGGCCGCCCGAGGATTAGGTGGGGTGCCTTGACTAAGGATAAAGCTCAGGAGCTGGAAGGAAGGTTATCGACAATGGGATCTTGGAGAAGTAGTGGGGACACAAACACTATGTGGTCGACGATGGCGGACTATATAAGGAAGGCGGCGAGAGAGGTGTTAGGGATATCTTCAGGCCGAGCCGGGGGCCACAAAGCAGACTGGTGGTGGAATGCAGTTGTCCAAGGTAAAATGGAAGCGAAGCAAGCGGCTTACCTGCGGTTAGTAGGGAGCACTAGCGAGGAGGAGAAGAGAGCGAACAATGAGAGATATAAGGTAGCTAGGAAGGAGGCAAAAATGGCAGTAACGGAGGCTAAGACGACAACTTTTGCTCGTCTATATGAGGAACTAGGGAACAAAGGCGGGGAGAAGAAGTTATTCCGACTCGCTAAGGTGAGAGAGAGGATGGCTCGGGATCTGGACCAGGTGAGGTGCATAAAAGATGAGGACGACAAAGTTTTGATGTGGGATGACCAGATTAAGAGGAGATGACAGACCTACTTTCATAAACTTCTAAATGAAGAAGGGGATCAGGATATTGTACTAGGTGAATTGTGGAATGCAGACAACCCCCATTAATTAAGTTATTGTAGGGACATTGAGGTCGATGAGGTCATAGAGACAATGCGTAAGATGAGGAAAGGCAGAGCTACCGGGCCAGACAAAATTCTGGATGAACTTTGGAGATGTGTGGGTAGAGCAGGCTTGGAATGGCTTACGGGGTTGTTTAATGTTATATTCAAGACTAATAGGATGCCTGAAGCGTGAAAGTGGAGTACAATGGTTCCGTTGTATAAGAACAAAGGCGATATCCAGAGTTGTAACAACTATAGGGGTATCAAATTACTGAGTCATACCATGAAAGTATGAGAGAGAGTGGTAGAGATGAGAGTGCGAAGGATGGTGTCTATGTCAGACAACCAGTTCGGGTTCATGCTGGGGCGATCTACCACAGAAGCCATCCACCTTATTAGGAGGATGGAGGAACAATACAGGGATAGGAAGAAGGATCTCCACATGGTGTTTATCGATCTAGAGAAAGCGTATGACAAGGTTCCTAGGGAGGTCTTATAGAGATGCTTAGAGGTTAAAGGGGCCCCGGTAGCCTACATTAGGGTGATTAAAGACATGTATGATGGATATAAGACTCGGGTTAGGACAGTAGGAGGCGACTCTGAGCATTTCCCGGTTCTTACGGGGTTGCACCAAAGGTCTTCATTCAGCCCTTTCCTATTTGCCCTGGTGATAGATGCCATAACGCATCATATTCAGGGGGAGGTGCCATGGTGCATGCTATTTGCTGATGACATAGTCCTAATTGACGAGACACGACGCGACGTTAACGAGAGGCTAGAGGTTTAGAGACATGCCCTTGAGTTTAAAGGTTTCAGGTTGAGCAAAACAAAGACGAAATACCTCAAGTGCAAATTTGGGGCCGAGCCGACGGAAGCGGGAGTGGAAGTGAGGCTTGACTCTCAAGTCATCCCTAAGAGGGGTAGTTTCAAGTACCTTGGGTTAGTTATTCAGGGGATCGGGGAGATCGATGAGAATGTCATACACCGTATAGGGGTGGGGTGTATGAAGTGGAGATTGGCGACGGGAGTCCTGTGTGATGAGAAAGTGCCACCATTACTAAAAGATAAGTTTTATAAAGCAGTGGTTAGGCCTTCCATGTTGTATGGGACCGAGTGTTAGCCGGTTAAGAACTCACACATCCAGAAGATGAAAGTAGCAGAGATGAGGATGTTGAGGTAGATGTGCAGGCATACAAGGATGGATAAGATTAGGAATGGAGATATTCGAGAGAAAGTGGGTGTGGCCCCCATGGAGGACAAGATGTAGGAAGCAAGACTCAGATGGTTCGGGCACATTCAGAGGAGGAGCACTGCTGCACCGGTGAGAAGGTGTGAGCGACTGGCTGTGGTGGGCACGAGGAGAGGTAGAGGGAGACCTAAGAAGTATTGGGAAGAGATGATCAGGCAGGACATGGCACGTTTTAGGATTACTGAGGACATGGCCCTTGACAGGGAATTGTGGAGGTCGACCATTAAAGTTGTAGGATAGGGGGAAGTTGTAGATATTTCTACAGCACACTAGAGTGAGACTAGCCAGTTAGGAGTTAATCTTAGGATGCTACTGATCAACTACTGATATAGGGATGTATCTGTTGGATATTAGTATACCTTCCATCTTTTTCGTATTTCCTATATTTCTTATATTGCTGTTATTTTGTTATTTTATGTTATGTTATGTATTTTATGTTATTTTATGTTATTTTAGTATGAGTCTATTGATAGTACTAATGTATCGTCTCTTGTTGCTGTCTTGAGTCGTGGGTCTCCTGGAAACAGCCTTTCTGCCCCTCGGGGTAGGGGTAAGGTCTGCGTACATATTACCCTCCCCAGACCCCACTTGTGGGATTATACTGGGTTGTTGTTGTTGTTGTATGCATCTATGGTTCGCGCCATTCGACTCTCTGGCAGTGCACAATTTAAATATTATTGGATCGGGTCGTACGTCCTCGACATGATTTGCGCATGCTTGTAATATTTGCCTTAGAGATTTTAAATATTGATATTTGTTCTCCCTGGCCTGAGATACATGTATAAGTAATAAAAAGAAATTTGAGAATTTCATATCAAAGAAAGAATTGTTTACTTGCTTCATTCTATTGAGTTACAATCATGTTTATTAAAAAAAATCTTTGATTTATTACATTATTGGTGTATCATTATTGGACCACTAGTAAGAGTCAAAGTCGACTTCTCGTCTCTACTTTTTCGAGATTAGGCGGGATACTTACTGAGTACACGTTATTTTTGTACTCATGCTACACTTGCTGTGCATTTTTGTTGCACAGGAACATGTACTTCTAGCGGCCTAATGGGCGTAGCAGCATGGATGATACAAAGACTTAGGTGAGCTGCATCTCTCGAGGCGACTCGCATCCGGCATAGTCTCTTTCACTGTATTGTATTTTCTCTACTGTCCTATTTGTATTCTAGACAATTATTGTACTATATTGTTTCCTAGGAATTGCTCATGCACATGTGACACCGGGTTCTGGAATGTCTATGGGATTACTTAGTATTTTAAAATTGTTAAAGGTATTGTAAGCACGTGATTTTTGCCCTATATGAGAAATACTCCCAAAAAAAATGCAAAATAAAATGATTTTCCTTGGTGTGCAATTTTGAGTATTTTTGTGATATTTTTGGATAAATATTTGTATTTGTTTGTGTTTGCTTATTTGTTAAATTAATAAAAAATATAAATATATGTCGCATTTTGCATGTAGAATTTAATTCTACAATTGTTAGTAATTAAATTAGTTTTACAAAAATTAAAAATTACAAAAATAGGCACCTTTTGCATTTTTAGCATTTAATGTCCAAATATACAATTTTATGCTTAATTATTACTTAATTGTGCGTTAATTGTTATTGGGAGTTAATTTGCGCTTTTATAACTTAATTTAGTTCTTAATAATAATTTAATTACTTTTATAATTTAGTTTTAGAAAATAAAAGAAGAAAAGAGAACAAAAATACAAAAGAAAATTGGATTGGGCCACTTCTTCAATTGTAAGCCAAAGGCCCAAAAACAAATTGCCCAATCTTCTCCACGACCCAGTCCACTTCAGACCGGGTGGACCCGGTCCGCCCCATGACCCAAATACCCAACACCCCTTTTTCATTTTGTCAAAACACAAAACAAAACAAAAAAATAAAAAAATCCAAAAACCCTAAAAACCTAAACTAACTCATCCGCCCCTTCCCTATCTTCTTCTTCACCAAACTCAAAAAACTCCTCCAAAGCTCCAACCAAGCATCCATGGCTGCCCAGCTTCCCGTCCCAAACACCACCAAACGACACAACCTCTTTCGCGTTCAAACAACCCCAGCCCTATCCGTCATTGATGAAGCTCGTCGAGCTCAAGCTTGAGCTCGACGTCCATGTCGCTGCTACTTCTGTTTCAAACCAAACAACCTGCTACTCCTGCCTTCTACTTCATCGTCCAAACAACTAAACGACCACAGCCTCGACGAGTCAGCTGTTGTTCGAAGCTCCCATCGCCGCTGCTCGTCACGGCCAAGCTCGCACGCTGCCATCGGGTCCAGTACCGTTTCGCCATGGACGTCATCGACCAGTTGCTTCTGCTTGCTGCGTTGACCAGCTTCACGGCTTCATCTTCCCCATGGCCAAACGACCTCCGTTACTGCTTCGCTTCTCCGAGCTTGGGCATCACCATGGCCAGGCTGTCGCCGGACTGCTGCTGCTCGACGTACAGTTCCTCCGAGCTGCTGTTGTTCATCACTTCTCCTTCGCCCAGCTGTTGTATCTTCAGACGAGCTGCTCGTTTGAATTTTAGTCGAGGTCGTCGAACGTCGTTTTGAGTTCGTCAAGTTTACAAGGGAGGTGAGTTCGTCGTTGAGTCCGGACAGATTTATTCCCATTTGAGTTTTGTCAAAACAGTTCATACATATGTCGTGTTGATCCGGTTAGTAGTTTTTGAATTTTATGTTTGTCCGTATTTTGTTTTGATATTTTCGAATCTAAAATCGGCAAATGTTTGTTTTGTTTATCGTTTGAATTAATTTTTAGTTCATGTTCATGTGTTGTTTGTTAAATTAATTTTTCAGATTTCAAATGGAAGTTAATTAGTTATTTTTCATGTTTATTTCATGTTTGTATTGTTGTTTAAGTGAATATTTGTTAGTTTTATGTTTGTTAGATTCAAATTGAAATTTAATTAATTATTTCTTCAATTTGTTTCTTGTTGTTTCCAGAAAATATTAATGTTGTTTGAATCGTTAGAATCCGTCATGTGTGTTGCTTAAAACAGATTTAATTCATGTTCATCTTTGTTTGAAGTTCATGTTTAAATCCAGCGATTTAATGTGAGTTTATGTTTGTTTTGATTTGTTAGTTTAATTTGAATCATGCATATTGTTGTTTGTATTATTGTCTCTTTGTTCATCCATTAATGGTCTAAATTAACCAGGATTGGTTCCCGATATGGTTGATTTATTTCCATTAATTTGGAGTTTGTGTTGTTCATCATGTTCATGTAAATTGTTGTTGAAGATTATTGAGAAATTGGTCATCTTGACTATATTTTGGTTGAGTTATGATTAATTGATTGTTTAGAGCAGAGGGGTAATTTGGTAAATTGCATTGCATTCGAGGGTAGATTTGTAATTGCAATAAGGTCGGAGGGGTAGTTTGGTAATTGAACATAATTTTGATTCTTTATGTTAAGCATGAGGACAAATATAATGGGGTGGGGTTTTTGATGTACTTGTTTAATGTAATGGGGGACAAGACAAAACATAATTGGGAGGAATCTTGTACTTTTTTAATATAGGCATGGGGGACATATTGTAATGGGTTGGGAATGTGGTATTTATTTAATGTAGGCATGGGGGACAAAATTTAAAATAAAGAAGACATTTAATAGTGGGCCAAAGCATGCCATTGGGGGAATAATTTTGGGGTTGGGAATGGAAGACTTGTCTTGCTATATATAGAGTCATTCTTGACTTGAAATAGAGAGGATTTTTTGAGAGAGTTTTGAGAACTTGAATATTATTGAGAGGATTTTTGGGGAGAGAGTTTTAATACGTGAGGTAGAACATAAAACATTTTTCTACATTTTGAGAGCGGACATACTTGAAATATTTTGAGAGTAAAAGAGAAATGCAATTTGAATTTTCACTCGAATAATTTCCGTTTGCTTTTCTCGAGGGTTATTCAAAATCCGAAACTACTGCCTCTTGCATCTGTTCTCTCTTCTGCTTTGATTGTGATTGTACTTTTGCACTGCTGAGTTTTCAATCTGTTACTGGGTCATTCTACTGGTTGTTACTGGTTTTGCGGTGTTGCTGAACCTGCTGTTGCCGCGTTATTACTGTTGCTGACTCCTACTTCTTTTGTTCTTGTACTGCTGTTTCCAGGTACACATTTGTACACTCTTGGCTTGAAGCGAAAAATGAAATATTAATCAGGCTCCTGTTCCTGTTGAATTCTTTTGTTTGGATCTGTGTTTGAATATTAATTTTCCTCTCTTTGTATAAAAATGTAGTCGATTAATTAATGAGTAATGAGGCTGCATATGTATGATTTCTTCATCTAATAATGCTAGTTTAAATTATTTGAAGAATAGTTAATCGGCTTTGATATTATTGTGTATCCCTCTCATGTTCTAGCATTAGTAAATAATAGAATATAAAAATGAAAGCAGTTTTTCTTTGTACAAACTCGATCGCAATTTTCCAATCGCATTAGCCGTAAACTAATAACTAATAAGTTACGTTTTCAGCATGTAAATAATTAAGAGATTTTCTTTTATTTTAGAGACGAACTTAATAGAAAATATAGTCACTATAGGTTTATCCTTTAAAATAAAAATGAGACGAGCCTCGCCAAATAAATCACAAACCGCCGGGGCCCTCAATAAAATACATAACCATTGACTAGACTTTGGATTTGGCCGTTTAATGAACCTTCACGGCCTCTTCCTAAAATAACAATACGTTAGACTCTTTAGGACGCGCCTTAATAAATCTTACCTTCTTAAACTCGGGTGCACATTTATGTGACCCAAATCCAATTCTCAACGGAGTCGAAATGTGTTTCTAATCACGGGTACATTGATTGTGACGTGGTTCGAGATGCGTGTCCATGACGTTGCAAATTCATTTTAAAAAAATAAGAATGAGATGAGCCTCGCCAAATAAAATACAAATTGCGGGGCCCTCAGTAAATATTTGCTTTAAAAATTGTTTAGACTTCGGGATGGACCGTTTAGTAAAATTCCACGGTCCTACCCAAAATAAATACGCTAGTCGCTTTAGGCGCGCCTTTAATAATTTAATTTCCTTAAACTCGGGTGCACATTGATGTGACCCAAATCCAAATCTCAACGGAGTCAAAGTGTGTCGACGACCACGGGTACATTGATTGTAACGTGGTTCGAGATACATTTTCACAACGTTGCAATTCTTGATAAAAACAGTAAATGATAAAAGCGGTTAAAAGTTAAATTTTGCACATAAGTTCACACTTGTATAAAATCAGATAATCAAGCCGAATATAACAGTTGAGCGACCGTGCTAGAACCACGGAACTCGGGAATGCCTAACACCTTCTCCCGGGTTAACAGAGTTCCTTATCCGGATTTCTGGTACGCAGACTGTAATATGGAGTCATTCTTTTCCTCGATTCGGGATTAAAATTGGTGACTTGGGACACCCTAAATCTCCCAAGTGGCGACTCTGAAATAATTAAACCAATCCCGTTTCGATTGTCCTTTAATTGGAAAAAACTCCCTTGCACCCCATCGGGTGCGGAAAAAGGAGGTGTGACAGCTCTGGCGACTCTGCTGGGGATAAAACCCAGAACCACTGGTTCAGGGTTAAGAATTCGAGCTTAGATAAATTGTTATATTTGGCTTTATCTGATTTTTACATGTTTTGAGCCTAATGTGCTAAATGCTGCTTTTACCGCTTTGATATTATCTGAACTGTATATAAATTGTGCCGAAACCTTTCTCTTCTTACCTCCGGGGATGTGCTCACTGGTTGAGACTCCCTATTCTGTTAGTGTCATACCCTAAATAAAAGAGGCTCGGAAAGTTTCTAAGCCGGCTGGCCTTTTGGTTCCCGGAAAGGAGCTCCTTCCTCAACTCGAGTTGTCCGCTCGGGTACACTGTCTAGAACACCGACCCAGGTTTTGAACATAGAATAACGTGACTTCATGCCGGATCCCTAGTAGGAACGCTTATTTGCATCACGTTGCATTTGACTTAGGGGACTCAACACAGGGGTTGGGTCCGTCTAGGACTAGCAACCTGATATGAAAAGACCATCCTGATGCATCCTATTTGTTTTCCGTGCATTTATTTTGTCTCGCTGACCGGTGTTTGAATATTATGAATATTGTGAAATCGAAAAATAGCGGTTAGGGAATTGATTGTTTATTTTTGAAAAAAACCAATACCCCAATACTGTCAAAACTCTGCCGAAATTTTGAGAAAATAAGAATGTCTTATTAGTTTGTTTTATTAAAAGCAAAGGAAAAATAGAAAAAAAGAGTCGTTGTTCTGTCTTGTTTTTCAAAAAAATAGAAAAGGAAAATAATTTGTCTTGCCATGAAAATGAAAATGAAAAAGAGTCTTTCATTATTTGTCGCAAATATATATATATATATATATATATATATATATAAATCCGAAAAGTTTTTTTTATTTCCGAAAGATATATATATCTTTATTTGCTGCAAAGGGTATTTGTCTTGCCAAGAAAATTCAAAGTAAAATTCCAAAAAGATATGTCTTGCAAAAATAATATAAATATCTTTATTTTCCATTGTTGATAAAACAAAAATAATAAAAATGCTTTCTTTTTTAAAAAATAAAAATAAAAAAAATAAAAAAATCCGAAAATATTTTGATTCTTCTTTCAAATTGAAAAGAAAATTCAAAATTCAAAAAATACTTTTTAGAAGCATTTCTTTTATTAAAAGTAAAATTCCAAAAATATTTTCTTTTTTCTTTAGAATAAAAACAAATGAAAATTCAGAAAAACAAATATCTTCCTTTTACTTTTGAAATTCTCAAAGTTCAAATCAAAAGAAAAGGAATTTTTACAAGTCTTTCTTTCAAAAGAAAATCAATCAAAAAAAAATACTTCCTTTCTTCTTTTGAAGCAGTTCTTTCACAAATTTCAATTAAAAAAAATGTTAGTTCATTTACTTATTCATGATCAGCCCGAACTACGCGGGTTTGATTCTCACCGGATGTGAGATACGTAGGCAACCCTCATCGGGTCCAACCCCATCTTTTGCTAAAAAGCCAAAAACAATTAATTAATAATAATAATAAAAAACAAATAATATGTCAAATATTGATTTTTGTCGTAAATAAGTCGGGTGATGTTGTTTTGCCATAAATAGCCGAATGTTCCCGAAAGGGACGCCGGAAGGCCGACTTTGCATAAATAGCCACCTTTGGGTCATGTTTAGGATTTTTGGTCTAGTCGACCCACACAGCCTTATAAATCTTCGTCCCCGAGGCGCTGAAGGGTCGTGTTTGCAACACCACATTTTTATTGTAGTTTGGAAAAAAGTCAGCGGTCAGGTGAATACCTTTGGGTTTTGTCAAAAATAAGCCAAGCCAGCTTCAGCCGCGTCTTAAACCGTTCTTGCCGAAATAGCCTTAGAGTATCTTTCAGTTGTCGAAAGGCTATTTTCGTAAAAGAACGGACAAGTTTGTAAAGTGTCATAAAATAATCCTCCTCGGCCTCAAAATTCATGTGAAATTTGGAAGGGGCCACATTTGCAAAAATAGCCGTTTGGTTGCATTTGACAAACGGGGAAAGGAAGCTAGCGTTTGTTTTTGAGTTTGTAAATCTTTTGATTAGAATATGCGGGTTGTTTGATTTTCAAGTTTGTAGGTCATCTTTAAACCTTTGAAACCCAGTTTGTTTTAATATGAAAATAAAAAAAAATGTTGAGTATTGTTTATCTTTATTGGGCCGAACTACGCAAGGTCTGATTCATGCGGGGTCATGATACGTAGGCAATCTCCACAAGATTCGACCACAAAAAAAAAAATTGAGAAAAAAAGAGAAAAAAAATGAAAAATCAAAAGAAAAAGAAAATACAAAATAGAATAAAATACAGGGGTTCCCAAAGTACTTCAAAGGGGCAAATAAGCAAGCCAGGATGACGCATGTTGTTTGAAGCAAAGCATGTTAGAAACGGTTAACTGCCTAGGAGCATTGCATCCTCAATGTGTTGTTATCAAATCTGTTAAACTCTAAACGCTAACAAGTTTGTTTTCCGAATCTCAAACAGTTAGTTGTTAAAGAATTCTGGCAACACACCCTTACCAAACTAGATCCAAAGGACCGATAACAACAAGCATGACTACTTCAGAGAATAGTACCAAGGAAGAAAGGCCGGTGAGCCAGTTGTTAAAGGAAGCGATGGAAAAGATAGAAAGGATGGGACTAGAGATGAATGCAATGCAGCTAGCTCTAGCCAAAGCACAAAGGAGCCCTGAGCCACTAGGGCACGTGCCCGAATACCCCCACTCCGGCCCTTCAACAAGCCTCCCAAATCATCGTTGTCTTCAGGAGAGAAGCCCCCATGATTCTCAAGCTCCACCATCCCATCAACCTCTCCCGACACCAAATGTTCCCACTTTTGTGGGACCCACATCAGTCACCCTGCAAAGAGCGACCATCGAGCCATTGTTTCAGGCTCCTGATACGCAATACTATCCCCCTGAGCCCACATTTCATGCACCAGAACCCCATACCTACAACCTGCACTTAGAGGTACCGGTAGAGATTGAAAAGCTGGTTAAAATCCCTGAACAAGATGAGGTGACGAGGAAGTTCAAGAGCCTGGAGCAGTCCTTCAGGAACCTGCACGGATTGGGCAACCAGGTCAGCGTGGCCTACAAGGATCTATGCCCTTTCCCGGATGTCCAACTCCCGGCTGGGTTCAAGATGCCTAAGTTTGATTTATATGAAGGGCACGGTGATCCCATGGCGCATTTGCGGGGATTCTGTAGCAAAATGAGAGGGGCAGGTGGCAAAGATGAGCTGCTGATAGCTTATTTCGGCCAAAGTCTTAGTGGATCGGCACTAGAATGGTATACCAGGCAGGATTCCAGCAGATGGTACACTTGGGATGATCTGGCGCAGGCTTTCGCAGGTCATTTTCAATACAATCTCGAGATAGTCCCTGACCGTCTCACATTGCTGAGGACTGGAAAGAAGCCTGGGGAAAGTTTTCGTGAGTTTGGTTTCCGCTGGAGAGAACAAGCGGCCAGAGTTGATCCTCCCATGAAAGAGGGAGAAATGGTGGACTACTTCTTGCAAACACTTGATCCAACTTACTTTGGTCACTTGGTGACAACGGTTGGGAAATCCTTCAATGAAGTGGTAAAGATAGGGGTCATGATAGAGGAGGGCCTAAGGTCTAACAAAATCCTAAATTACTCAGCGCTCAAGGCAATGACCCAGGCTATTCAGAGCGGCGCGGGAGGTGCGCTCGAGGTCGCATCAGTCGAAGCAGGTACTGGGTCCAAATTCAGAGGTCCTTCCCCTCACTACCAGCCCAGGCCCAGTCATCCAAATTATCCACACACTCCATACAACCTTCCACAACCCTACTACCCACCATCAAAGCCACTCTTTTCAGACCATCATGCCCAAGCCTGCCTCCGAGCTCCATATAATCCGCCTCAGTATTATCCTCCGAACAAGGTCCGGTCGCAGGGTCAACCATCAGGTCACCCCCGCTGGCGAGAGCCAGCACCACGTGATGCATTCTTGCCTTCACAACGTTTTCAAGCACCCAACGACCCTAGAAAACAGGGGCATGGGGGAAAACAAAGGCAAGGAAACAATTTCACGCCAATTGGGGAGTCCTACGCGAGTTTGTTTGAAAAGCTAAAGCTTTCAGGACTGATTGAGCCGCTCCTTGGCTATACTCCAGACCCATATGCAAAAGGATTCGATCCTGCTGTTCGATACATGTATCACTCTAATGTCCAAGGACATAGCATTGAAGACTGTCGTTCTTTGAAAAAGGAAATAGAAAGAATGATTCAGGAAGGGGCAATTGTGATCGATGACAGTGACAGGGAGCACGCGAATCCTCTTGAGAACTTGTTGACCGATGTTGATGATATTGAAGCTGGTAATGGTCTTGGCAGTATCGATGCGAAGCTCAGTGGCTAAGATGTCAGTCTTGATAAAGTGGAAGGACGCTCTGTTACTTTGTTAACAGGAGAGAAGCTTGTGGTGGCTTATTTTGTTTTCATTTCTGTTGTTCGGATCATTAGGATTGTAATTCGGATTGTTTTGTGTCAATATCATGCCGCTTATCTTTCCGTTTTTGTCATAGCGGTCTGTTTAAGTTTTGTCAGGGTTGTTTAGGATTTTGTTCTGGTTTGTTTTGTTTTGTTATTCAAACCATTTCGTCGGTAGTCTAATGCAAAATCCGGTCTTTTATTATTTCCAATCTTCTTTTGTTTAGTCCTTTTATCATTTTTTCAACGACGATTCTAGTGACATGACATGCGCACACAGTTTGGGGCCTAATCTTAAAGTTAATTATAAAACCCCGATCAGACCATTTAAAGGAAATAAGGACGGTTGAGATTATTCAGAGCTCGAGTCATATGGAACTGGGGCAAGTAAAATATGAAGAAAAATCGTTAAAAGCAAGATTCGCCAAATTGGCATGAGGGTCGTTCATGATAATGAGAGTGTCGCCCAACGATTCTTTAGAAAGGACCAATGAAAAAGCAAATGTTGAATATAATTGTCAAGTCCAGCACCATCGGAAGAGGCTACAAATCGTTGTTTAAATTGTGTTATTTGCACTTGGCATAGTTTGAAGACTGGAATGACGAAGGCATTTTATTCTGCTACCTAAACACTTTATTATTCGTTACCCCTTTTGAGCCTTACTTATTTTTTGTCATACCCCTCGTTCGGAATCAGAAAAAACGACTAGAAAACGCAAGCATATGGCATGAAAAAAAAACAACAAAACGAAAAAAAGAGAAAAACGAAAGAAGAAAAAAAGAAAAGAAAAAAAACAAACAAAAGAAAGTCGGAATGAAAAGAGGAATTGGGAACTACGTTTGACCTGATTCCTCAAAGAGGATACGTAGGCGCTTCACGGCTCGGTCATAGTTTTGAAAAATGAAAAAAAATCAGTTAGGATATCCCCAAGCAAGAAACTGGGGCAAAGGTTGCGTTTATTGTGAATAAATCTAATTCCGAAGGTTGTAACTAATAACCCAAAATTAATGTATTTTTTTTGAGCCTTTTATACCCTTTCTTTCTAGCCTATCCAAAACCCACATTACGGTCCAAAGAAAGACCTTCTGACCAGTCTTCAAAAGATGCCAAGTCAGACAAATGAGAGTCTTACCGGCGAACATAACATTCTGTTCCACAGCAGAAAGGACTCTAATCTCCAACAGAAAGAGTCATACCGGCGACACTCCAAATCCCCAGCTGGAAAGTAATACAAATGAGAGAGTCTTATCGGTGAAAACCTTCACAGGCACCATAAGGCGATGAAAGCTGAGAGAAAACCAAAATGAGAGAGGCTTGATAGTGAAAAAACCCTTCGGGCACTACAAGTCGAATAAGATTGGGAATCAGATGGGGAATCGTCAAGGGAAGGTCTTGAGAGACGATTGACGGCAGAGGATAGGCCACATACGCATGTCATGGCCATTAGAGTCGGTATCTGCGTTTGATAGATTTTTATTTATAGTTTCTTTTGTTAAAGAGTCATCTTTTCCTTTGTCTTTATTTTGTTTCTTTTTATTTTTTTCCTTTCATAGGAAAATTCCCTAGTAGAGTCTGTTTGGTCGGAACCAGTGGGAAATGACTTCAAAATAGGCCATCAACTAGTACATCCAAGTGGTACAAGGAACAGGCGCAAAACCCGTGTCAAGAAGGGTATCCCTATCAAGATGAGATTGATAAAAGGGATGGGCCAGTGTCAGCAATTAATATCATCCCCAGCAAGTTTGATAGCATAATGGAACACAAAGCTGGGAAAGGAGAAAGAGGAAACCATCCCCAACAAGAGTGGCATGACCGCTTACCATGTTTTTAAACTAACAAATTTTTCTTTGATTTAGAAACAGGGAAAATGAACGTTATTGATGGCGGAAAGACAGGCCATAAAGAAAATCATCAAACCGGGGCAGAAAATTTTCTCATTGTGAAAATTTTCTCGAAGACAGGCGCCCACCTGAATAACGAGAGGAATACTTTTATGTCTTAGTATAGACAGGCGCCCACCTGAATAACGAGAGGAATACTTTTTGTCTGTGCATTTCATATTTCAGGCACCCACCTGTATAACAAGGGAATACATTTCATGTCTTTACCATTAGGCGCCCACCTGTATAACAAGGGAATACATTCCACGTCTGTTCCAATAGGAGACGCACTTCCTAAGCCTAGCCTTTACCAATAGGAGACGCACTTCCTAAGCCTAGCCTTTACCAATAGGAGACGCACTTCCTAAGTCTAGTTTTGCCAATAGGAGACGCACTTCCTAAGCTTTACCCATAGGAGACGCACTTCCTAAGTTATTTCACCCATAGGAGATGCATTTCCTCCTAAGTTTATTTTTACCCATAGGAGATGCATTTCCTCCTAAGTTTGTTTTAGTTTCACCCATAGGAGATGCATTTCCTCCTAAGTTTGTTTTAGTCCACCCATAGGAGATGCATTTCCTCCTAAGTTTGTTTTAGTCCACCCATAGGAGATGCATTTCCTCCTAAGTTTGTTTTAGTTTCACCCATAGGAGATGCATTTCCTCCTAAGTTTGTTTTAGTCCACCCATAGGAGATGCATTTCCTCCTAAGTTTGTTTTAGTTTCACCCATAGGAGATGCATTTCCTCCTAAGTTTGTTTTAGTCCACCCATAGGAGATGCATTTCCTCCTAAGTTTGTTTTAGTTCCACCCATAGGAGATGCATTTCCTCCTAAGTTTGTTTTGGTCCACCCATAGGAGATGCATTTCCTCCTAAGTTTGTTTTAGTTTCACCCTTAGGAGATGCATTTCCTCCTAAGTTTGTTTTTTACCCATAGGAGATGTATTTCCTCCTAAAGTTTATTTTTACCAATAGGAGACGCACATCCTAAGTTAAGTTTCACCAATAGGAGACGCACATCCTAAGATAAGTTTCACCATTAGGAGACGCACTTCCTAAGTCAGTTTCACCAATAGGAGACGCACATCCTAAGTTAGTTTCACCAAGAGGAGACGCACTTCCTAAGAAAAGTTTCACCAGTAGGAAACGCACTTCCTAAGCCAAGTTTTACCAATAGGAGACGCACGTCCTAAGGAGACGCACTTCCTAAAAATAGATTCACCAAGAGGAGACGCACATCCTAAGTTATTTCACCCAATAGGAGACGCACATCCTAAGTTATTTCACCCAATAGGAGACGCACTTCCTAAGTTAGTTTTACCCAATAGGAGACGCACTTCCTAAGAAAAGTTTCACCAATAGGAGACGCACTTCCTAAGTTTATTTCACCAATAGGAGACGCACTTCCTAAGTTTATTTCACCAACAGGAGACGCACTTCCTAAGTATAGTTGTACCCATAGGAGATGCACTTCCTAAGTAAGTTTTACCAATAGGAGATGCACTTCCTAAGTTTAGTTTTTCCCAATAGGAGACGCACTTCCTAAGTTTATTGTACCCAATAGGAGACGCACTTCCTAAGTTCAGTTTTACCATAGGAGACGCACTTCCTAAAGTTCAGTTTTACCATAGGAGACGCACTTCCTAAGTTCAGTTTTACCATAGGAGACGCACTTCCTAAGTTCAGTTCTACCAATAGGAGACGCACTTCCTAAGTTCAGTTTTACCATAGGAGACGCACTTCCCAAGTTCAGTTCTACCAATAGGAGACGCACTTCCTAAGTTTATTGTACCCACAGGAGACGCACTTCCTAAGTTTATTGTACCCAATAGGAGACGCACTTCCTTAAAGTTTAGTTTTGCCCATAGGAGACGCACTTCCTAAGTTTACTTTTATCCCATAGGAGACGCACTTCCTAAATTAAGATTTCACGCATAGGAGACGCATTTCCTAAATTATTTTCATTCATAGGAGACGCACTTCCTAGTTCAAAATCATTAAGGTTTCACCCATAGGAGACGCACTTCCTAAGACTATTTAACCCCTAGGAGACGCACTTCCTAAGTTTAATTTCGTGCATAGGAAACGCACTTCCTGAATTAAGTTTACTTTAGGAGACGCACTTCCTAGTTTGGCTTTTTCAGGTTATACTTTTACTTTAGGAGATGCACTTCCTAGTTTGGCTTTTTCAGGTTATACTTTATTTCAGGAGACGCACTTCCGGAATTGAGATTTCACCCTTAGGAGATGCACTTCGTAGTTTGATTCATTTTGAGTTCGACCATAGGAAACACAATTCCTAGTCTAGTTCTTTGAAGTTTTCACCCTTAGGAGACGCACTTCCTAGTTTAGCTCATTCCGATTCAACCATAGAAGAAGCACTTTCTAGTTTGAGTCATTGAGGTTTTTTTAGCAGACACATTTGCTAGCAAGAGTTTTGGTTTTACTCGTAGGAGATGCACATCCTAGCCTAGTCTTTAGTTTACTCTCATCATTGCATCAGTAGTATAAATAGGTTACAATTTTGCTAACGACTCACAAATCTTCCCAGTGCAAACTGGGTTAGGAAATTCTCGTTTGTTTTGTTTGTTTTGGTTGTAGGATCCCACCTGGAGAATAGAGGTTGTTAAATTCAAGATGATGAAGCCAGGCGCCTGCCCATAATAACAGAAGAATACATTCCAGTCTTTACTTTTCAAGTGTTGAAGTTGGGAGCCCGCCCAGATAACAGAGGCATACATTTCAAGATCAAGTCAGAAGACAATAAAATAGAGGGTTACAACAAGAATCTCCAACAGGAAACAATAAAATCTCAGCACCGGAAACAGAAGGTTGCAACAAGAGGTCCCAGCACAAATTCAGGCGCATGACTCAAAAGGAAGAAAAGACGCGTCTTGAAAGAAGCAGCTGGTGAACATTAAATCATGCCCAGCATAACAAGTCTGATGAAGAAAGCCGTACCCACCAGAGGAACCGCCAAAAGCTTAATGAAGAAAGCCATGTCCCCAGCGGACCGAGCAAAATGATGAAAACTGGTATTCAGAAAAGCAGATGGCCAGTATCATTCCAAAATTCACGGAAGAAAAGCACCGGAGGAAACACAAGTCGACAAGAAAGCAAGGCAACAAGAACAAATTTCAATCTAGCCTAGCTTCTTGTTTTCTTTTAAGCACGGTGTAACAAGGAGATCGGTAAGTAGTGATAACAACATGCAACAGCAGTAACATCGCAGTCCCACGGTAGTCTCAGCTACCAAAACTTCCCGAACTACATTAACCTGATTCCCCTTTCGCCAGGGATATGTAGGAAACCTTTGAAGCAAAGGTTCGGTTAAATCTTTTTCTAAAAAAATGCTTCACACGGAGTACTCGGATGGGCAAAAATCGCTCGCTTTATCTTTGCACGAAAACCCTTCGTGTCTCCGGGCAAAGAGGGGCAGCTGTAAGCACGTGATTTTTGCCCTATATGAGAAATACTCCCAAAAAAATGCAAAATAAAATGATTTTCCTTGGTGTGCAATTTTGAGTATTTTTGTGATATTTTTGGATAATTATTTGTATTTGTTTGTGTTTGCTTATTTGTTAAATTAATAAAAAATATAAAAATATGTCGCATTTTGCATGTAGAATTTAATTCTACAATTGTTAGTAATTAAATTAGTTTTACAAAAATTAAAAATTACAAAAATAGGCACCTTTTGCATTTTTAGCATTTAATGTCCAAATATACAATTTTATGCTTAATTATTACTTAATTGTGCGTTAATTGTTATTGGGAGTTAATTTGCGCTTTTTATAACTTAATTTAGTTCTTAATAATAATTTAAGTACTTTTATAATTTAGTTTTAGAAAATAAAAGAAGAAAAGAGAACAAAAATACAAAAGAAAATCGGATTGGGCCACTTCTTCAATTGTAAGCCAAAGGCCCAAAAAAAATTGCCCAATCTTCTCCACGACCCAGTCCACTTCAGATCGGGTCGACCTGGTCCGCCCCATGACCCAAATACCCAACACCCCTTTTTCATTTTGTCAAAACACAAAACAAAACAAAAAAATAAAAAAATCCAAAAACCCTAAAAACCTAAACTAACTCATCCGCCCCTTCCCTATCTTCTTCTTCCCCAAACTCAAAAAACTCCTCCAAAGCTCCAACCAAGCATCCATGGCTGCCCAGCTTCCCATCCCAAACACCACCAAACGACACAACCTCTTTCGCGTTCAAACGACCCCAGCCCTATCCGTCATTGATGAAGCTCGTCGAGCTCAAGCTTGAGCTCGACGTCCATGTCGCTGCTACTTCTGTTTCAAACCAAACAACCTGCTACTCCTGCCTTCTACTTCATCGTCCAAACAACCAAACGACCACATCCTCGACGAGTCAGCTGTTGTTCGAAGCTCCCATCGCCGCTGCTCGTCACGGCCAAGCTCGCACGCTGCCATCGGGTCCAGTACCGTTTCGCCATGGACGTCATCGACCAGTTGCTTCTGCTTGCTGCGTCGACCAGCTTCACGGCTTCATCTTCCCCATGGCCAAACGACCTCCGTTACTGCTTCGCTTCTCCGAGCTTGGGCATCACCATGGCCAGGCTGTCGCCGGACTGCTGCTGCTCGACGTCCAGTTCCTCCGAGCTGTTGTTGTTCATCACTTCTCCTTCGCCCAGCTGTTGTATCTTCAGACGAGCTGCTCGTTTGAGTTTTAGTCGAGGTCGTCGAGCGTCGTTTTGAGTTCGTCAAGTTTACAAGGGAGGTGAGTTCGTCGTTGAGTCCGGACAGATTTATTCCCATTTGAGTTTTGTCAAAACAGTTCATACATATGTCGTGTTGATCCGGTTAGTAGTTTTTGAATTTTATGTTTGTCCGTATTTTGTTTTGATATTTTCGAATCTAAAATCGGCAAATGTTTGTTTTGTTTATCGTTTGAATTAATTTTTAGTTCATGTTCATGTGTTGTTTGTTAAATTAATTTTTCAGATTTCAAATGGAAGTTAATTAGTTATTTTTCATGTTTATTTCATGTTTGTATTGTTGTTTAAGTGAATATTTGTTAGTTTTATGTTTGTTAGATTCAAATTGAAATTTAATTAATTATTTCTTCAATTTGTTTCTTGTTGTTTCCAGAAAATATTAATGTTGTTTGAATCGTTAGAATCCGTCATGTGTGTTGCTTAAAACAGATTTAATTCATGTTCATCTTTGTTTGAAGTTCATGTTTAAATCCAGCGATTTAATGTGAGTTTATGTTTGTTTTGATTTGTTAGTTTAATTTGAATCATGCATATTGTTGTTTGTATTATTGTCTCTTTGTTCATCCATTAATGGTCTAAATTAACCAGGATTGGTTCCCGATATGGTTGATTTATTTCCATTAATTTGGAGTTTGTGTTGTTCATCATGTTCATGTAAATTGTTGTTGAAGATTATTGAGAAATTGGTCATCTTGACTATATTTTGGTTGAGTTATGATTAATTGATTGTTTAGAGCAGAGGGGTAATTTGGTAAATTGCATTGCATTCGAGGGTAGATTTGTAATTGCAATAAGGTCGGAGGGGTAGTTTGGTAATTGAACATAATTTTGATTCTTTATGTTAAGCATGGGGACAAATATAATGGGGTGGGGTTTTTGATGTACTTGTTTAATGTAATGGGGGACAAGACAAAACATAATTGGGAGGAATCTTGTACTTTTTTAATATAGGCATGGGGGACATATTGTAATGGGTTGGGAATGTGGTATTTATTTAATGTAGGCATGGGGGACAAAATTTAAAATAAAGAAGACATTTAATAGTGGGCCAAAGCATGCCATTGGGGGAATAATTTTGGGGTTGGGAATGGAAGACTTGTCTTGCTATATATAGAGTCATTCTTGACTTGAAATAGAGAGGATTTTTTGAGAGAGTTTTGAGAACTTGAATATTATTGAGAGGATTTTTGGGGAGAGAGTTTTAATACGTGAGGTAGAACATAAAACATTTTTCTACATTTTGAGAGCGGACATACTTGAAATATTTTGAGAGTAAAAGAGAAATGCAATTTGAATTTTCACTCGAATAATTTCCGTTTGCTTTTCTCGAGGGTTATTCAAAATCCGAAACTACTGCCTCTTGCATCTGTTCTCTCTTCTGCTTTGATTATGATTGTACTTTTGCACTGCTGAGTTTTCAATCTGTTACTGGGTCATTCTACTGGTTGTTACTGGTTTTGCGGTGTTGCTGAACCTGCTGTTGCCGCGTTATTACTGTTGCTGACTCCTACTTCTTTTGTTCTTGTACTGCTGTTTCCAGGTACACATTTGTACACTCTTGGCTTGAAGCGAAAAATGAAATATTAATCAGGCTCCTGTTCCTGTTGAATTCTTTTGTTTGGATCTGTGTTTGAATATTAATTTTCCTCTCTTTGTATAAAAATGTAGTCGATTAATTAATGAGTAATGAGGCTGCATATGTATGATTTCTTCATCTAATAATGCTAGTTTAAATTATTTGAAGAATAGTTAATCGGCTTTGATATTATTGTGTATCCCTCTCATGTTCTAGCATTAGTAAATAATAGAATATAAAAATGAAAGCAGTTTTTCTTTGTACAAACTCGATCGCAATTTTCCAATCGCATTAGCCGTAAACTAATAACTAATAAGTTACGTTTTCAGCATGTAAATAATTAAGAGATTTTCTTTTATTTTAGAGACGAACTTAATAGAAAATATAGTCACTATAGGTTTATCCTTTAAAATAAAAATGAGACGAGCCTCGCCAAATAAATCACAAACCGCCGGGGCCCTCAATAAAATACATAACCATTGACTAGACTTTGGATTTGGCCGTTTAATGAACCTTCACGGCCTCTTCCTAAAATAACAATACGTTAGACTCTTTAGGACGCGCCTTAATAAATCTTACCTTCTTAAACTCGGGTGCACATTTATGTGACCCAAATCCAATTCTCAACGGAGTCGAAATGTGTTTCTAATCACGGGTACATTGATTGTGACGTGGTTCGAGATGCGTGTCCATGACGTTGCAAATTCATTTTAAAAAAATAAGAATGAGATGAGCCTCGCCAAATAAAATACAAATTGCGGGGCCCTCAGTAAATATTTGCTTTAAAAATTGTTTAGACTTCGGGATGGACCGTTTAGTAAAATTCCACGGTCCTACCCAAAATAAATACGCTAGTCGCTTTAGGCGCGCCTTTAATAATTTAATTTCCTTAAACTCGGGTGCACATTGATGTGACCCAAATCCAAATCTCAACGGAGTCAAAGTGTGTCGACGACCACGGGTACATTGATTGTAACGCGGTTCGAGATACATTTTCACAACGTTGCAATTCTTGATAAAAACAGTAAATGATAAAAGCGGTTAAAAGTTAAATTTTGCACATAAGTTCACACTTGTATAAAATCAGATAATCAAGCCGAATATAACAGTTGAGCGACCGTGCTAGAACCACGGAACTCGGGAATGCCTAACACCTTCTCCCGGGTTAACAGAGTTCCTTATCCGGATTTCTGGTACGCAGACTGTAATATGGAGTCATTCTTTTCCTCGATTCGGGATTAAAATTGGTGACTTGGGACACCCTAAATCTCCCAAGTGGCGACTCTGAAATAATTAAACCAATCCCGTTTCGATTGTCCTTTAATTGGAAAAAACTCCCTTGCACCCCATCGGGTGCGGAACAAGGAGGTGTGACAGGTATCATTATTTATTCAGTGGGATTTATTATTTATTGTCTAAATGTATAAAAGAAGTGATTTCAGAAATATCTAAAATGGAAAAATTACTAGTTATTTGGTGTTGGCTTGCCTGACGATGGTGTCCAGCGCCATCACGATTCTTAGTGGATTTTGGGTCATGACAAAATGAAACAGAAACAAATTACTTATTAAACCTAACTAGATTATTGAACTAATTAAAATTGATTCAACACATGCAATTAAACTAACAATCATGCAATTAACTTAAATATTCTTACTTTAATTGAACTAATCAAATTAATAATTAACACCTAACTAGTGATCACAAAACAGAAAAAGAAACAAGAAAACGGAAAAATAAAATATATTGATTTGGCCGGAAATGAGTGGACAAACGAGGCGAATCAACGAACAATGATGGTGACGAAGCTTGGTCGGTCAGTGGTGACTTGGCCGAAATTCGGCGAGTTTTAAAATGAACCAAACTAACATGAATCGATTGCTCGTGTCAAGAGCAATCGACTCATGTAAGTTTGAACCAAAACATGCTTGAAATTTCCAGAGAAAATCATATTTAGGTTTATGATTTTCTTAGATTTGAAACTGGCCGAATTTAGTGGGGATTTTGGGGAAATGGTTATGGGGTTTGAGGAGAGGGGAGGATAAGGAGTATAGGAATATGATTTTGGGTGGGGTTGGAGCAGTGTTGTCGTTGTGGGAGATTTCCGGTGGGTGACGACGACGGAGGTGAGAGAGAGAGAGAGAGAGGTGAGGGAAACGGCTGATGTTGTCTCTAGGGTTTTGGGGGTATGGGGGTGTTTAAGACAGTAATAAGGAAATGGGGGATCAGTTAAGAGCCGTTGGATCTGTGGAGAACAACGGATAGGGTTGCTTCTAATCAAAACGGGGTCGTTTGGCTTATTGGGAAAGGTGGACCGGATTTTTAACGGGTTTGAGGTTGGAGTTGGGTGAGATAGTGAGAGGAATTTGGGCTATTTGGCTTGTTTGGCCCAATTACAAGAGCAACAAAGGGTGACCTTTTAACTTAGCCAAATTCCAAAATAAATCCAGTTTTTTTTGCACAATTAGCCAATTTTGAATTTTTCCTAATATTAAACTAATAGACATGTGGATCAAAAACACTAACTAATTAACCAAAAACTAAAAATGATTAAAGCATTCTTGCACTTTCCTTTTCTTTGTTTTAGAAATTCTAATTTCATTAATTAAAAAAAATCATGAACAAACTAAATAAAATCCTAAATTAGACTCTAATTTAATTTATTTTGTAGAATTGATCTTACTTATTTTCACTAATGTAATACTGATTAATTAAAGTTGTAGACAATTACAATTTTATTGAATTTAAATCCATAATAAAATTTGGATTTAATCTCAATTAAATGTATTTTATCCCAAATAAATATTACGGGCTAATATGATTGAATTAGTTATATAAGTCCAATATATATGAGTTAAATAAATAGGTCCAAATTTATTGGGTTAGCCCATTTAATTGGGCTAAAGTGATGAACCCACTTCATTAGGCCCAAGGATCATCTTCCTAGAGGCCCTGTTTAGTGCCACGCGGACGTGACACGCCAAGTCAAGCGGAAGATCCAATAGGATCATGCCACGTATCAAAATGACAAGGCATGCCAAGTCACATTAAAAGGCCAATGAAATCATGCCACGTGTGCAAATGATATGTTCTGGCCAATCAAATGCGGTCATGCCACACTTCAATTTGATTAGTCGGAAAGAGTTTGTTCTTATCATGATTCCTCCCTTCCACAACTATAAATAGGGGTCTTCATAACCCAGAAAAGACACCAGAAGTTATAACAAGAAGCAAAAGAGAGCTCGTGGATCAAACGCTGCAAATTTCTTTACAAGTTTCAGGCTTCAAGCTACCAAGTTCGAGTTCAATAAATTAAGTTCAAGAACGAAGAAAAAATCAAGTATTCAAGCTCAAGAACAAAGAACAATTCAAGTATTCAAGATCAAGAACGAAGTCAAATCAAATACAAGGCGTTCAAGATCAAGGCTACTTGTTCGTGATAAAATTCGTGGCAATAATCAAAGTGTTCGCGATGGATAAATCAACTACATATTCAAGCTCAAGCTCAAAGGTCCTTGAATTTATACTAGAAAAGTAGAATCAGAGGAATCATAGAGATTGTAACACTCAAATATTCGAAATAAAATACTACGATTATTGCAATATTTTTCGGACTTGATTTTATTTTCTTGACGCAATTTATTGTCTACAAGTGGAAGTTGACTCTAAAAGAAATGCAAGAGAAGGAGTACACATTTCTGGACTCTGATGTGCTAACCATTTTCGAAGAACTCCTTGAGTTAAATCTTATTGAGCTTCTGGAGATGAAGCGACCAAATGAAGCTGATAAAACAAATGACCCAAATTACTGCAAATATCACCGACTTGTAAGCCACCCTCTGGAGAAGTGCTTTGTCTTCAAGGATAAAGTCATGGACTTGGCTCGCAAAAAGAAAATCATGCTTGAAGATGAAAAAGCAAGCGCAAACCAAGTCTCTATCACCTTTGGCTTATTCAGTCCGTATGAATTATGTGGTTTTAAAGAAAGTAAAGATGAAGAATTACTAGAGAGCGACAAAGCCGAAGTCAATCAACCTGATGATGATGAAGGTTGGACATTGGTGACTCGTCTTAGGCACTACAAAAGGAGCCCACGAAAAGAATCAGTAGAACAACCAACAAGGAAAATGATGGTGAAAAGACCAATTAGATGGAATCAAGTTAAATATTTGAAGAAAGCAAAAGTGGAGGTGCACCATCCTCAAAAGCCACGACATCCAGTGACCTTGGAGGAGTTCTTACCAAGTTGGTTCCGCACGAAGATTTCCCATGAGGGTATTGGGGCCTCTTGTTGCAATGCTAATAAAGGGCAAGAAAAGAGTGATGTCCTTCTATTGGCCCATCTTTGGAAAAGCTCATCGAGTCCACTCCTCAAGAAATTAATGTTTGTGAGGAAAAAGTCACATTCACAAATGATAATCTTCTGCTAGGTGACACTCTTCATAACCGCCCATTATACGTGATTGGCTATATGCGTGATGAAAAGGTAAATCGAATTTTGATTGATGGAGGATCTTCAGTGAACATTTACCAATTCGCACTATGAAAGAACTTGGTATTCCCATGAACGAACTCTCAGAAAGTCGTGTGATGATCCAAGGATTCAACCAAGGGGGCAAAGAGCCATAGGCACGATCAGGCTGGAAATCACTATTGAAGATATGCAATCAAGTGCATGGCTACATGTGATCGATGCAGAGACTTCATACAGCGTCTTTCTTGGAAGACCTTGGATACATGAGAACAAAGTGCTTCCATCTACCTGCCATTAATGTTTGAAATACTATGAGGGTGAAGTCCAGAAGAAGATAGTTGCTGATGATGAGCCATTCACCGAGGCTGAGTCACACTTCGCTGATGCAAAGTTCTACTTGAAGAATCGCATTGTGAAGGAAATAAAAGTTGATGGTGGCATGAAAAGCAAGAATGACGAGCCCATAACTAAAAGAGATGAGGTGACTATTGGTAAAGCCAAACCTGTTACTGAGGAGGTAAACGCCAACGTGAATAAATCTCATAAAGGGGGTATTGCATCTTATGGCAAGAAAGTAAGTTGTGCGCTCCAATATGTCCCTAAAAGGAATAAAGATGAAGGTGAATCATCTAGTCTCCAAGCTAACATACTAAAGGAGTTAACTCTTCCGGTCAAATGAATTGAGGCAGTAAAGTCGTCCTCAATGTCGCTTGCAGGGTTTGTGCCCCAAAATCGTTTGCAGAATGTGGCACTCCCTACAAAGCGAATAGATGAAGGTTTTGATCCTAACGCTTGCAGGCTATTTGAAAAAGCTGGTTACAATCCTAATGAGCCGTAAAAGTTAGGTAAGCTACCAACAAAAGCTGCAACGAGACAACCACGTGACAGTTTGGGATACAAGCAACCGTCACTAGTACACATCTCAATAAGAAGGGTGAGTAGCAGTTACATCATTGTAGAAAACGAATCTGCCGCTTCTAATAGGCCTTATATCTTTGACTGACTTGGAAAATCAATTGTGAGAACTTCTGTATTTGAGAGATTGGGTCCATTAAAGAAGGGGAACAAGTTCCAAAGAAATTTTCAAAGCATAAGAACACTCGCTCTACCCAAAATCCAGAATATCTCTAATGATTTCCAAAGTTTGGTTCCTTCAAGAATGAGGCAACAAACAAAACTTGTGGTTTCATGTAAAGAAGTACTAAAGGTAAAGCCATATACTGTGGTCTATACTAAGGAACGTGACGAAGATGAAGAAAGTGTAGGTTATTCGTATCATATCACTGTACAAGGTGAGAATGGTGTTCCGTCTTTGATGGAGGATAGTGCAGAATTGGAGCATGTTTCATCGTGTTATCACATATCCTTCAACGATGTGGACCCTAAAGAAGATGAAGATGCGAAAGATGTTCCACCTAAACTTGAAGAAGGAGTGAAAACGCTAGTTGATGCCTTAAAAGAAGTCAACCTTGGCACCGATGAATAGCCAAGACCCACCTACCTAAGTGCTTTACTAGAAACTGATGAAAAGAGCACTTATATTGAGTTACTCAAGGAGTTCAGGGACGTCTTCGCTTGAAGTTACAAAGAGATGCCTGGCTTGGACCCGAAAGTAGCAATACATCACCTTGCAGTCAAAAATGGTGCTCGCCCTATTAAACAAGCTCAAAGACATTTTAGGCCGGACTTGGTTCCCTTGATTGAAACAAAAGTTAACGAACTCATCGAAGTTGGCTTTATTCGTGAAGTTAAATACCCAACATGGGTTTCAAGTATTGTCCCTGTAAGGAAGAAAAATGGCCAGATTCGAGTGTGTGTTGACTTTAGGGATCTTAACAATACATGTCCGAAAGATGAGTTCCCGCTTCCCATTCTAGAACTGATGATCGATGCTACTATTGGGTATAGGGCAATGTCATTTATGGATGGTTCATCGGGCTATAACCAAATACGTATGGCACCAAAAGATGAAGAGCTTACTGCATTCCGTACCCCAAAGGGTATTTATTGCTACAAGGTAATGCCTTTTGGCTTGAAGAACACTGATGCTACTTACCAAAGGGCTATGCAGAATATTTTCGACGATCTTCTCTACAAGAATGTCTAATGCTATGTTGATGACTTGGTGGTAAAATTAAGATAGAAGGGCGGCCACTTGAAGGACTTGAGGATGGTATTTGAATTGCTCCAGAGGTACCAACTTAGGATGAATCCATTGAAATGTGCCTTTGGAGTTACTTCTGGAAAATTCCTTGGTTTCATTGTCCGACATCGAGGGATCGAAATTGATCAAGCCAAAGTGGATGCCATTTTGAAAATGCCCGAGCCTCGGGATATCCATGAATTGGAAAGTCTGCAAAGAAAGTTAACATACCTTAGGAGATTCATCTTGAACCTAGCTGGGATTTGTCAACCATTCAGTCGCCATATAAAGAAATGTGTCCCTTTCAAATGGGACCAAGCATGCAGTAATGCCTTTGAGAGCATTAAATCCTACTTGATGAAGCCTCCAGTTTTAGTAGCCCTTAACCATTGATACTATACATTGCGGCACTCTATTAGAGCATTGTTGGCCCAAGAAAATAGTAAAGGGAAAGAAAACTCTCATTACTACTTGAGCAAGATGATGACACCGAACGAGCTGAATTATTCGCCAATTGAAAAGTTGTGTTTGACGCTAGTCTTCTCAATTCAAAATTTGAAGCACTAATTTCAAGCTCATATTGTTCGTCTTGTTTCTAAGGCAAATCCCATTAAGTTCGAATGTCAAAACCTATTCTTAGTGATCGACTAGCGAGATGGTACCTCCAATTTCAACAATTCAAGATTTTATACATCCCTCAAAAGGCTGTAAAAGGACAAGCATTGGCAGACTTCTTGGCAGATCATCCAATACCTGATTACTAGGAGCTAATTGATGAACTACCTGATAGGGGTGCAATGATCGTTGAAGTTCAACCTCTATGGAAGATGTACTTTGATAGTGTTGCACATCGTGGAGGAGCTGGTGCTAGCGTAGTATTTGTCACTTCCCAAGGTGAAGTCTTGCCCTACTCATTCACCTTGACATAACTCTGTTCCAACAATGTTGCTGAGTATCAAGCATTAATACTTGGACTTGAAATGGCCGTTGATATGAAGCAATTGCAATTGCAAGTCTTTTGTGACTCCCGGTTATTGGTCAATAAACTTTTAGGTAGTTACGAGGTTAAGAAGCCTGAACTATGCCCATATCATGATTACGCTAAAACGTTAATGGGGTGGCTCGGTGATGTGACTATTCAGCATGTGCCAAGGAAAGAAAATAAGAAGGCTGATGCTTTAGCCGCCCTAGCTTCGTCATTAGCGCTGCTTGATCAAGCGCAAGTTACTATCTGCCAAAAATGGGTAGTACCGCCGCCAAATGAGGCTAAAGGTGAAGAAAATGATCTCAAGCGTCTTGTCGCTGTTTCTGAAGTTGAGAAAGAAGAATAGCGACAAACCATTATCGACTACTTGTACTATGGGATACTTCCAGAAATCTGCGGAGAAGAATTAAAATTCGTCGTCGTGCACCTCGCTTCCTTTACTACAAAGATACCCTATATAGAAGATCATCCGAGGGAATACTCTTGCGATGCTTAGGGGAAGATGAAGCACTCCAAGCTTTGCAAGAAGCGCATTCTGGGGTATGTGGGTCACACCAGTCTGGACCAAAGCTCCACTTCCATATAAAAAAGGATGGGATATTATTGGCCAACGATGGTAAAAGATTGCTTGGACTACGCTCGAAGATGCAAGACTTGTCAATTCCATGCAGATTTTATTCATCAACCTCCTGAAGTGTTGCACCCAACTATTGCATCCTGGCCATTTGACACTTGGGGATTGGATATTGTTGGACCACTACCAAAGTCCTCTGGTGGGCACCTATACATCTTGGCTGCAACTGACTACTTCTTAAAATGGGCTGAAGTTGTTGCTCTTAAGGAAGTAAAAAAGGAAAATGTTGCAAGTTTCATCCGAGTAAACATTATTTATCGCTTTGGCATTCCTTGTTACATAATAACGGAGAATGGAAAGCCATTCGATAATAGGTTGATGAACAAGATTTGTGATCTCTTGGCTTCAAGCAACGTAACTATTCGATGTACAATGTTGTCGCCAATGGTCTAGTTAAGGCATTCAGAAAAACTCTATGCAACTTGTTAAAGAAAGTCGTCTCCAAATCCAAACGAGATTGGAATGACCGTATGGAAAAAGCTCTATGGGCATATAGGACGAATCACTGCACGCCAACACAGGCGACTCCTTATTCACTTGTTTATAGAGTCGAAGTCGTCTTGCCACTTGAGCGTCAAATACCTTCGTTACGATTGGCTATTCAAGAAGGGATCACTGATGAAGAAAATGCTCGACTTCGATTAGCAGAGTTGGAGTCCCTTGATGAGAAGAGGTTGGAAGCTCAACAAAGTCTTGAATGTTATCAAGCTCGATTGTCTCGTGCCTTCAATAAAAGAGTTCACCCGAGATCTTTTCAAGTAGGAGATCAAATCCTTGTGGTACGAAGACCCATAATTACTTCCCACAAACTCGTAGGGAAGTTCACTTCAAAATGGGATGGGCCATATGTCGTACAAGAAGCTTACTCAAGTGGGGCTTATAAGCAGGTTGATGCAGATGGCATGAGAATCGGCCCTATCAATGACAAGTTTTTGAAGAAGTATTATCACTGAAGTTGCAACGCTCCTTGACGCACGAGCCTAAACTGCATGTTGCTACTCTCCTTGACGCACGAGCCTAAACTGCATGTTGCTACGCTCCTTGACGCATGAGCCTAAACTGCATGTTGCTACACTCCTGGCCCGCATGAGTCTAAACTGTGTACGACCCCTAAAAAAAGAGTCAGCTAGGTTGAAATCTTCGAAAGAGGCGGCCTAGGAAAAAGTTAGGACATAAAAAAAGGAGTCTGCTAGGTTGAAAACTTTGAAAGAGGTGGCCTAGGCAAAAATTAGGACATAAAAAAAATCAAAAATCACCCAGTCTAAACTACGGTATGACTTGATCCTCTTCACCGAGGTACGTAGGCAGATTAGAGTTTCACTCTAAGTCCAATCGCATAAGTTCAAAAGATATATATTGCCCCAATTATTGTTCGATTGAAGTATGAAGGAATGTAAAATCAAGTTGAAATGCCATCCTCCTATTGAACTTTGATCTCATTTGATTTAAAGGGGGCAACCCTCCATGGTAAATTGATATCTTCAATAGGCCGATTTTAGAAGGATGTCAAGTATTTGCATTGAAGCCCAGGGATTCTCTATGTCTCCAAGTTGAAACCTTCAAGTTCGTTGGTCTCCAAGTCCTCCCTCTACCTAAAGGGGGGGGAAGAGAAGAGAGGCGTCAAAAGGAAACACAACTATAAGGAAAAGATTGCTTGGCATAACGTTTCAAATTCAGTGGGACTTGAACTCAAATTTTTTGTGAGAACATAGCTCTTAAATTTCGATTGATGGCAAGTAAGACATCTTCCGATCTTGAGGATTCCATACCAAGATATGAATTTTGTGGAGGGACTGCGCAAATCTGGAATTGGTAGCGTGGTGCAATATAAAGTTAATTTTAAAATATTATCTGGGACGATTCTGAAGTTTTTTGATTGCGAATTTTGGATATGTTCTATATCTTGAAGTCTAATTTTCAAAAAATCAAACGGTTCATAATTTCGACTTTCCTACACCAAGATGTGAATTTTTTGGTGAGACTGCGCAAATCTGGAATTGGTAGCGTGGTGCAATATAAAGTTGATTTCAAAATATTATCTGGGACGATTCTAAAGTTTTTTGATTGAGAGTTTTAGATATGTTCTATATCTTGAAGTCTAGTTATCAAAAAATCAAACGGTTTGTAATTTTGACGTTCCTACACCAAGATATGAATTTTTTGGCGAGACTGCGCAAATCTGAAATTGGTAGCGTGGTGCAATATAAAGTTAATTTCAAAATATTATCTGGGACGATTATGAAGTTGTTTGATTGAGAATTTTGGATGTGTTCTAGATCTTGAATTCTAATTTTCAAAAAATTAAACGGTTTGTAATTTCGAGTTCCTACACCAAGATACGATTTTTTTTGTGAGACTGCACAAATCTGGAATTGGTAGCACGATGCAATCTAAAGTTGATTTCAAAATATTATCTGGGACGATTCTGAAGTTGTTTGATTCATTTTGGATATATTTTAGATATTGGAGTCTAATTTTCGAGAAAATGGTTCATTATTTGGACTTTCCCACAACAAAATATGAATCTTTTGTTTCCAAGCGCTTAAAGCTGAAAATTATGCGACTAAGATAAAAGTAGGACAATGTAAAGCAAAAGAGAAGCTGAAACATTTAAGCCCTAGAAGTCTCCAAGTTGAAATCTTCAAGTTCGTCGGTCTTCAAGTTGAGGTCTTCAGTTCACCACCCTTCAAGTTGAGATATCTAAGCCCTCTAGGTCTCCAAGTTGAAGTCTTCAAGTTGAGGTCCTCAAACTCGTCGGTCTTCAAGTGGAAGTAATTGAGCCCTCAAACTTTTCAGATTGAAACATCAAAGTCCGCCGAATCTTCAAGTTTGTCGGTCTTCAAGTTGAAGTCTGGAAAGTCCGTCAAATCTTCAAAGTTTTCCAAGTGTTCAAGTCGACGCCATCAAGTCCATGAATTCTTCGAGTTGAAGCTTTATAACTTTCCATCCTTAAGGTGGACATATAAGTCCATTTGCACCTTAAGTCGGCCTCTTCGTGGGTTTGTCCTTAAAATGAACTATAACTTTCCAATCTTAAAGTGGACATATGAGTCCCTTTGCACCTTAAGTTGGCCTCTTCGGTAGTTGAGACACTTTGAGAGTAATCTCTCCGATAGTCGGGCCGCCTTGAGAGTAATCTCTCCGATAGTCGAGTCATTTTGAGAGTAATCTCTCCGATAGTCGGGTCGTTTTGAGAGTAACCTCTCCAATAGTCGGGTCATTTTGAGAGTAATCTCTCCGATAGTTGGGTCATTCTGAAAGTAATATCTCTGATAGTCAAGCCACACTGAGAGTAATCTCTTTGATAGTCAAGCCACATTGAGAGTAATCTCTCCGATAGTCGGGTCATTTTGAGAGTAATCTCTTCGATAGTCAGGTCATTTTGAGAGTAATCTCTCTGATAGTCGGACCATATTGAGAGTAATCTCTCCGATAGTCGGGTCATTTTGAGAGTAATCTCTCCGATAGTTGAGTCATTTTGAGAGTAATCTCTCTGATAGTAGGGTTATTTTGAGAGTAATCTCTCTGATAGTCGGGTCATTTGAGAGTAATCTCTCCAATAGTCGGGACGCCTTGAGAGTAATCTCTCCGATAGTCGGGTCATTTTGAGAATAATCTCTTTGATAGTCAGGTCGTGTTGAGAGTAATCTCTCCGATAGTCGGGTCGTGTTGAGAGTAATCTCTCCGATAGTCGGGTCATTTTGAGAGTAATCTCTCCGATAGTCGGGTCGTGTCGAGAGTAATCTCTCCGATAGTCGAGTCATTTTGAGAGTATTCTCTCTGATAGTCGGGTTGTGTTGAGAGTAGTCTCTCCAATAGTTGGGTCATTTTGAGAGTAATCTCTCCGGTAGTCAAGCCACACTAAGAGTAATCTCTCTGATAGTCGGGCCACTGAGAGTAATCGCTCTGATATTTGGGCAGGGATGAGTACCAATCCCCTCACACCCTAAGACCGCCTTCTTCATGCGTGGATCATCTTGTTGAACAAGAACATATCTTTCTTGTTTGACCTACAAAAAAAAATGACAAAAGAAAAAAAGCACAAGACATGAAGAAGAAATTACCTTCACGTCAATGCTTCCGAGTCCGCAAAACTAGACTCAATATGACTTGCAAATACTGCAAATTGATACTAAACAAATACGACACACGGGTTTATATGGATCTCAAAGGTGGCGGCTGAAACGTGAAAGTGTCGATGTGGGATGATTGTTGTAATCGAATCCTATTTGGTCTCAATTAATTAACGACGGTGGTCGGCCAAGTCCATGTTTGAATTGGATTCAATCTTCTTATTATGCTGCCAGTTATGTCTCTTCCTATATCCAATTAAAGAATGGGATGGAATTTCTATAGGACAAGGCTATGGGGGACCACAATATAAGGTTATTAAAAGAATAACATGGATGTTCATACTCTTAAGTACTTGCTATGTTATAAAATCATATTAGATAACACGGCACCAAATATTTTGATAATCGTGGAGTTAATTCATGTCTTGCACAGTTGCAACTAATGTTTGCGCAGATTACTAATAATTTCAAAAAAAGTATCAAACTAATACTTCAATTCTAGTCTTTTAAAAATTTAAATACTCCGACAAGTCTTGAAGTAGGGGACATTTGTAGACAATTAAAATTTTATTGAATTTAAATCCATAATAAAATTTGGATTTAATCTCAATTAAATGTATTTTAGGCCAAATAACTATTACGGGCTAATATGATTGAATTAGTTATATAAGTTCAATATGTATGGGTTAAATAAATAGGTCCAAATTTATTGGGCTAGCCTATTTAATTAGGCTAAAGTGATGAACTCACTTCATTAGGCCCAAGGATCATCTTCCTAAAGGCCCAGTTTGGTGTCACACGTGAAATGACGTGACACGCCAAGTCAAGCGGAAGAGCCAATAGGATCATGCCATGTATCAAAATGACAAGACATGCCAAGTCACATTAAAAGGCCAATGAAATCGTGCCACGTGTGCAAGTGACATGTTCTGGCCAATCAAATGTGGCCATGTCACACTTCAATTTGATTGGTCGGAAAGAGTTTGTTCTTATCATGACTCCTCCCTTCCACAACTATAAATAGGGGTCTTTATAACCCAGAAAAGACACCAAAAGTTATAACAAGAAGCAAGAGAGAGCTCGTGGATCAAATGCCGCAAATTTCTCTACAAGTTTCAGGCTTCAAGCAACCAAGTTCGAGTTCAAGAAATCAAGTTCAAGAACGAAGAACAAATCAAGTATTCAAGCTCAAGAACAAAGAACAATTCAAGTATTCAAGATCAAGAACTAAGTCAAATCAAATACAAGGCGTTCAAGATCAAGGCTACTTGTTCGTGATAAAATTCGTGGCAACAAGGCGTTCAAGATCAAGGCTACTTGTTCGTGATAAAATTCGTGGCAACAATCAAAGTGTTCGCGACGGATAAATTAACTACATATTCAAGATCAAGCTCAAAGGCTCTTGAATTTATACTAGAAAAGTAGAATCAGAGGAATCATAGAGATTGTAACACTCAAATATTCGAAATAAAATACTACGATTGTTGCAATATTTTTTTGACTTAATTTTATTTTCTCGACGGAATTTATTGTCTACAAAAACTAAAAGCTAAAATGTATACTTGACTATTGTATTTTTTTATTGTAATTTTTGTTTAATAATGCCTATTAATAAACAACTTAAATCCTAAAATGCAATTAAAAAACTAAAATGCAATGCATGAATTGTTTTGACATTTTTGTGGTATTTCTTATAATTTTAAAATATTAAATATGCAAATACATGCAAACAAAATTTAGCGAGAAATTTCTAAAAATTCTATAAAAATTAAAATAATTAGAAAAATCTTATTTTGTGAATTATGTAGGAATATTTTAATCGGAGCAAAAATCGCGTGCTTACATCAATTTTTCTACTTTTGGGGGAAATTACAAATTTTAGCTTCAAAACTCTATAGAAGTGTGAAAGATAGAATTTCAACATGCAATAGGACTAATTGTCGCGTGTGAACAAAAGAAAAAAAAATATAGTACTATATTAAATTACTAGATGCCGTTGGCCCGTGCTAACACATGCCCAAAAACTTGTGTTACATTATTTTATCTGATAAAATTTAATAGTGATAATTAATTTAAATTCTGTTATTTAAGTTAGATTTATATTTTTAAATTGTGTTTGGACATAAACTTCACTTAATGAGAAATCACTACAACAAATATGATATCTAGCAATGGAATTATTAGCCACGACATAAAATTCGTCACTAATTATTTACTTTTCGTGACAAAAATTATAATTCGTCTTTAAATACATAAATCACATACTTTTAGTGACGAAACATAAAATTTCGTAGCAAAGTATCGTCCACTAAAGTTTCCCACCAAAATATAAGTTGGCGCCAATATTAGCCACAAAATTAAAGTTATCGGTGACAAATAAGTTTGTCACTAATGATGTAGCTAATTAGCGACAAACCATTGTTTGTCATAAAATTAGTTAAATTTTGGATACGACAAATTTTCGTCGCAAAAAATATGTGGTTACAATAGCGACGAATTACAATTTGTAGTTAAATATTGTAAATTTCAGCCATAAAATTCTATATTTAATTGTGACCTTACTTTTTGTCACTGATAGTGCAAACAATTAGTGACGATTATTTTATTGTCTCTATTTAACCTAAAATTTAGTCACAATGAATTTTGTCATATAATATATAATTTTTAATTTTCTGCGACTTAATTTTATAGTTGAATCGTGTCATTATTGGCTACAAAACAATTTGTAGTTAAAAAATAGAAAATCATATTTCATTTTAACTATGAATTTGAAGTTTTGTTCATGCAATATACATAAGACTAATTGAACTAGTGAGTGAAACAACCATTTTTGAAAAATTATTGAGCGATGAATCCCCAATTTCACTTATATTAGAAATTGTATGAATATGTTTTTTTCTACTTTGAGCACATGAAATTTCTTATTGGAAAAAGTTTTAGTTTTGTTTAATTCCATATTGAAGCGAACCGTTTTATTTGGTTTTAATATTAAATTTATACTGTAAAATTAAATCTACATTTTAAAATTAGTGTACCTCTTTAATTTAATTTCGTCTTACTTAAACTTTAATATTAGAAGATGATTATCATCTGTTGAGATAAAAGCGGATAAAAACTAACTTTTTTTTTTTTAGAAAAAGTGATATATATGTTTCCATCATTATTTTTACCAATTTGAAATTTATGGCATATTAGAAAAAATATAATTCCAATTAATATCTTTCTTTTTTATATTTACATTAGAGATTGATAGGAGTACAAGTGGATCTAAGATTACAAGAAGATGGATGCACTATTATGAAAAGTGGTTCTAGTATATAAATTTAATAGGTTCAACCTTTTAAATTTTATCATTGATCTTATTATACTTTTAAAATCATAGGTTCAATTTTTTTAAATATAATATTTTACGATTTGCATACATCTATACTCCTTGCTGAAAATGATGGGATCAGTCAAAATTCATCGACTATATGCTACATCCTTCTATGTTACTAATTTTAATATACCTATGTAATTTAATTATATAAAGCTTATGATGACTAAATTTGAATATGAATTCAGACTTATAAAATTTGAAAGAACAAACCAAAGGAAGAAATAAAAAGAAATAAAAAAGTACCTAATTAAAACGCAAGAAGGGACACCCGACATTTTGGACACTTACGAGATCAAGCTCAAGAAAGAACGAAAAATAAATCAAGATTCAAGGAGTACAAGTCTAAAGTATCTGTCCGTTGAATTTAAAATTATTGTTCATGGCTAGATTCAAGATCAAGCTTAAAAACTCTTAAATTTTTTTTAAAGAAGAATCAATAGAACTTTAGAGATCGTAATATTTAAAATATTTGGAATAAAATGCTACACTTCTTACAATATTTTCTAGCCTTGACTATTTTCTTGGTGTGAATTTAATGTATTCCCTTGAAAATTGAAATCATTGATATACAAAAATACAAATATATAATATAATCTTAATATTTAATGGAAAGTCATTAAAGGAGAGAAGTTTTATGTATAAAAATTCTACCCGAAAATATTGGAGGGAATATAAAAAAAGTTAAACTTTCAATTATTTCACCTTCCCTCCAATATTTTCGTGTAAAATTCTTCTCTCACCCATTCCCCTATAAACCACGAATAACCTCCCACTAAGATTAACTTGAAGTATCCAATTCAACTACAACTACGTAGACTCCTAAAGAAAAGAGAAGTTCCTGCATATGTTTAGTGTTTTTCTTCTTTTTCTATCAAGTGTTTTCTATTACCCAACTAAAACAACTCATCTCCCTCGTATGATATTGACCTCGCACCAATACTCTATTAGTCTCTATGCAAAAGTTGATCAACACAAAAGTAATTCCACAAGCTTTTGTTGTGAAATCTGTCCTTTGCTATGAATTGAAGGCCTTGATTCATGGCTTAACGAAGGAATTCTTGACATTCTTTTGATGAAGAGGTAAGTTTCTCTTGATGTAGTTTAGAATTTTTTAGAAAATTTAATTACTATCTATTTCTCATTTTATCATTTGATTCACTAATTAGTGTTACTTTTGTGATTTAAGTTTGAAGATATATTTTGTTTAAATCATGAAATTAGAAAGTATGTAAGACTATTTTTTCCCCCTTTTCACAGGTATATGAAGGTGCAAAAAGTGTGAGTTTTAACCAAGGGATGTTGCACACATGAGGAAGCAACATACCTATTTTTTTTTTTTTTAGCATTAACATGTATTTCAATTAGACCTTTTGTGTTTGAGGGCTTTTAGTTTGTAGTTTGTACTAAGATGTTATCTTAGAACAATTATAGATGTATAGTACATATTTTTTGTATGAATTTTAGTATTATGTTTCTCTTTTATTTCTGTGATGTTTTTGGTTTACATAAGAGTACATTTAGTGACAAAAAATTAATTTGTCCAGAATTTGCCTTCATATGAATAACATAATTATATTTTTATCTACAAATTAACTTAATATTTGATGACAATTAAAATTCTCACTAACTAAGACAACATATAGAGACAAATTAGTCTCATCACTAATAGCACTATTTGTGGAGACCCAAAATAGTTTCAACTATGAAAATGTTGCCTTCTTAGACAAACAAATCTGTCTCTATTTTATATATTTAGAGACGAAAGATTTCTTTTGTACATAAAGCATAACCAATTAGCGACACAGTCATATTTTTTTAGCTACAAATTACGTATAGCTTTAACGACAATTAATATCATCACTAATTAAAATTATAATTAGTGATAAATTAGAATCGTCAGTATTGAAGACCTTTTTAGCGACGACATGATACTTTTAACTACAGAATTTTGACACTTTTTATGACAAACAAGTTCGTCATAAATACAACTTAATTGGGGACGAAAAATATTTCGTAGCTAATATAACTTTATTTTGTGACGAAACTCAAAGTTGTCTTTATATACTATTAGTGACAGTGTTTCAGAGACGAAAAATTGACAAAATAAATTTTGTCACGAAAAAATATTTGTGACGAAATATGAATTTTAGGTGACAAAATAATTTATCACCAATACTCAAATTTGTTGTAGTGAATACTTTTTAAACAAATTTTTATTTTAAAATTCTCTATTTCAATCTTTGAAGTTGAAATAATAAATCAAAATTTAACACGTACATTATTCCGAAAATGATATTTCAAGTTGAAGTCGAAATATTATATATCCAAATTAATCGAAGTTCCAAAAAGTATTTTACAATTTCAAGTAAATATTGTCCAAATGCGTACAATATCATAATATTGTATAATAAATAATTAACATATGAAAATATAAATAATTTTAGTAATTCAATATATTTTGTAGGAACGCGACACATCAAGCAAGGTCTACAAAAGTACTGACGGCTTTGCTCAAAAGCAAAGCTCCCTCACATATTGTGTAACACAAACAAAATATTGGACTTATTTTTCCAATAAAGTAAACTCTTTCCTCCCTTAGAATTCCTACTTAATGAATAAGTTGCTTGCTTTCCTCTTGTATTCATTCCTTACCTTTTAACATTGAACATTACCTTTTAACATTGAACATTACTTCTTATTCTTCCCTTAGAATGACTGTCCATCTTTTATGCTTTTTTTAATAGTGAATTGTAGCATACACCATTTATACCCGAAAATTCCCCATATCAATAGCATAATATTGAGCAATTCTAAAATCTGAAATTTTGACACAGAAGCTTCAGAGAGTAATAGAGCATTGTTTCAGTGTGTTTCTCATGCTTAAACAATTATATTGAATTCATTAAATTTAAATTTTGAACCCAACTGGCAGTAGAAAATGAACATACATGGAAAAGTTCACTAAAATATCAACAAAAGTGAATTATGAACCTATAACTTCTAAAGTATAATGAGTTTAGTGGTAACAATGTTAAATATTGAGTTTATTTAATTTAAACCCATTAAATTTAAAGTTTGAATCCATCTTTGAGTATCTATGTATTACAAAACTTAATATCAAATCCATCTTTGTGTAGCTATGTATTACAAAACTTAATAACATATTATTCTCGTACAGAGGCGGATTCAGGATTTAAATTTTATAAGTTCAACTTTTAAAGTTTTTGGCATTGAACCCATTATATTTTTAAAGTTATGGGTTCATATCAACTATTTTTGTAATTTTAATGAATTTTTACTCATAAATTTTACTCCGCATCAAAAGTTATGGGTTCAGTCGAACCCGATGATACTACACTACATCCGCCACTGTTCCCATAGTATTTTTTAAGTAATAAAAATTACCGAATATAATAAATTGAAGAAGTCAAATGTATAGGTCGTCCAGCTAAGGCTAAGCACACAATTTTAGGACTTGTTTGGAAGCCTCAGTTACATTAGTTTTAAAGTTTGAAACTACACGGAATTTGACTCAGATACTATCTCCAGAAGTCCAAAGCATCATTTGCTTTTATGGATTGTTTGAAGTTGTTTCTTATTGGTTTAAATTTAAAAATGAGTAGGATCGTATATGGCAGCATTTGCACAGTGTAATGGATTTGCAACAAAATTTATTTTCATTGGTTCACGTAATTGAGCTATGTGAAACGGAGTGCAGAACCAAAATGAGGTTTATTTTTACTCAAAATACTCAAATAAGTGTAAAAAAAAAAAAGTTACCAAACTATATATAACGCCATTAATAGTGGCGCTATACAGTAACGTTAACTGTACCGTTACTGTATAGCGCCACTATTAGTGGCGTTATACTGGCAAACCTTACATAGCGCCATTAATAGTGGCGCTATACGCCTTATTACCTGAACATATAGCGCCATTAATAGTGACGCTATACCCCTTAATACAAATCCTCTATCTCCCTCATTTTCATTTCTGGTCCCCCCCCCACCACCACCACCACCACCACCGATTCTGCCCCCATTTTTTAATTTTTTTTTGGGTCCCTCCGTCACATAAAAGTTTAATATTTGTGGTCCCACTGTCGAGCAGAGCTTCGTGTTATTGTGGATTCACTCTTCCGGAGTCAAAATTTCGATCTATCTACATTTCGAAAATTCTAAATCGAGGTATTTCGATTTATTTTAAGTTGAAACTTTTATAACAATGCATATTACTTGATTTGTATGTGTTCTATTTCGGTTTGTGTTTATTTTTTCCGAAACTAGCATGTTAAATTTTATCCGGATTTAATTTTAGTGTTGTATAAAAATATGTAAATTAGTCTAAAAAATGTGTTTGTTAATATCCTCATGTATATTTATGTGTTTTTATGCCGTTTAGTTTAGATTATTTTTTAGCGTAGTAAAATGTATACTTTTTTAGCGTAGTAAAACGTAGACCTTTTTAGCGTAGTAAAACGTAGACCCTTTTAGCGTAGTAAAATGTAGAGCCTTGTAGCGTAGTATTGTGTAGTAATTGTTTAATTATCTTATATTCTAGCACGAAACCCATAATTATATATATATATATATATATATATATATATATATATATATATATAATTCTTACAATTAATTTATTAAAAAATATGAATAAAAATTATAAAAAAACATAAAATTATTAATGATAGTTTGGTACTACTGGGCCTCAGAAAATTTAGCACGAAACCCATAATTATAAAATATATATATATATATATATATATATATATATATATTATTTTTACAATTTAGTTATTAAATAAATATGAATAAAAATTATTAAAAAAAACATAAAATTATTAATGATAGTTTGGTACCACTGAGCTTCAGAAAATCTAGCACGAAACCCATAATTATAAAAATATATATATATATATATATATATATATATATATATATATAATTTTTACAATTAAGTTATTAAAAAATATGAATAAAAATTATTAAAAAAACATAAAATTATTAATGATAGTTTGGTACTACTGGGCCTCAGAAAATCTAGCACGAAACCCATAATTATAATATATATATATATATATATATATATATATATATATATATTATTTTTACAATTTAGTTATTAAATAAATATGAATAAAAATTATTAAAAAAACATAAAATTATTAATGATAGTTTGGTACCACTGAAGCTTCAGAAAATCTAGCACGAAACCCATAATTATAAAAATTATATATATATATATATATAATTTTTACAATTAAGTTATTAAAAAATATGAATAAAAATTATTAAAAAAACATAAGATTATTAATGATAGTTTTGTACCACTGGGCACGAAACCCATAAGTTTATATATAATTTTATACAATTAAGTTGTTAAAAAATATGAATTTAAATTATAAAAAACACACATAAATTTTAATGATAGTTATTAAAAATTATGAATTTTCAGTTGACGACATGGATGCACCTATACATCCCGGCCCTCGGACGTCGGAGCTACTACCCCTACAGCCCCAGCATAGATCCGAGCATATATGGGGGGGAGAGTTGCTTACGCAGACTTTTCGGGGCAGGAGAGTGGATTTATTGTGGGAGTTTTTGACTCCTCCCCGCGTTCTACATCCCCGTGTGGTCCATCACCTGGAGGAGATGAGATTATATAGGATCATTAGCATTGGCCGGATACAGCTCGACTATGCTTTGATCACGGCGTTGATTGAGCGGTGGCGACCGGAGACGCACACTTTCCATCTGCCCATCGGCGAAGCCACCATCACACTCCAGGACGTCGAGATTTTATATGGCCTGTCCACTGATGGCTTGCCAGTTTTACTGCCTGGGAATATGAGATATTTTAACCGGGCTTCATATATGGATATGCTGCACAGGCTCACGGGCTTCAGGTCCGAGGACCCAGATGTAGCAATTGGGAGCAGTCGTATGCAGTTGGTCCCCATTAGAGACCACTTGGTGCAGATCCACGATACTATCACCGACGACTCAGCGGAGGTGGATGTGGAGCAATATACGAGGCTGTTGTTTCTCCTTCTATTTGGGGGTTCTTGTTCCTGAACACTTCGGGGAACCTAGTGAGCCTTCGTTTTCTGCATCATATTGCGAACTTTGATGATACAGTTAGCTACAGCTGGGGTGGTGCTGTCCTATCTTTTTTGTACATGCAGATGTGCCGGGCATCCGTGGGCACACAGAGAGACGTTTCTGGCTTTCTGCCACTTCTACATGTGACAACTTATTCAAATAATTTGTCGTTTAGTTCCAATTCTACCTAGTTATAGTTAATCTTTACGTCAACTTTCTGTTTTAGGTTTGGGTGTGGGAGCGATTTCTGCAACTTCGGCCACCTCTACCACAACTACCGGCTAATGTACATATTCCTGATCTCCCTCTAGCTTGTAGGTGGGTATTGCGTCGTAGACTTGCACGAGAGTATCATGGCCATCATAATCTCCCCTTCTGTAGGGATGTGTTGGATTTTCTAGAGGATGCACAGGTGAATATCTAACTAAACTTACCAATTATTTTTTAACTAGGTACAGCGAAGAGCTGATAGGTACCCTGCCAGCGTATTGCACGCACGGTCGCCATATTTGGAGGGCTTCCGTCCCTCTCACGTGCCTCGATATTGTTGAGCATCATGCCTCAGAGCGAGTATTTCGTCAGTTTGGATTTCCGCAGTCTATACCGACTCAGCCTGCATGGGATCCTTTACATTATGAGAGGGATGATAGGATGAGAGTGGACGACACATTTATTGAGTGGCTGACAGCGCAGTTGGGTATTTGGGACAGCCGAGGGGACTTGACCCCAGCTCCGCAACACTTTCCTATCGAAGTTTATATGGCATGGTACCACACTGTTTCCCGACTTTTTATCGGGAACCCAGTTCATCAGGTAGATGGTCGGTACGTCTCATACGCCGGGAGACATGAGGCTCTGGTATGTTTTCTGTTATTATCAATTACATTAATAGTAATTTCTAGTCAAATACGTAGTTTATATTAAAAACTTTTGTGCAGGCGATTGGATTGCATACCGTATATCGTATGGGGCAGCAGATGCAGAGTTATGTCCACGACCCTGTGATCATGCAGGACTATAGTCGTCACTTAATGGATGTCGCTGCCCAGACACAACAGCGAGGCCGATCGGATCAGCGTTTGGCACATCAGCCAGATTATGTTGATCCAACCACATACCAGCGAGGTCGTGGTATGCCACGGGGTAGTGGCCGACGAGCTGCTGCTGCTCCACGATGACCTGCTGGTGTTGGACGACGTGGTCGTGGGCAGAGAGGAGGTTCCCAGCAAGGGGGCTTTGAGGCTCCTGCTGATGATGTTGCTGCTGATATGGGAGGTGGCATGCATGAGACCGACATGCCGTCTTACAGCCTTGTCATTTATGACACTCCAGGGACGTCGTAGGTGACCCCATCGGGTCAATTCTTAATCATGGGCTCGGATTTTCAAGGAGTGGAGTTGGGTAGATATTTCCCTGGCCCGTCTACCACTGATGAGTCTCGACCGATCCGAGATTTTGATAGTGGGCACCGACTGAGTTATGGCAGCTCATCACATGCGCAGGTATGAGTTTATTAGTATTAATTTTATTACTGTTTTTACTATAACTTATTTATTTTGTTTTAACTTTATTAATTTACTTTTTTAGGCTTCATGCGATGCTGCGACAGATGACTACATTCAGGATCCAGACACGATTATGGTAAGACAATATAAATTTTTGTGAATTGTTATGTAGTTTTCTATACTAAGTTTGATATTATTATGTATCCTTCTACTGGACCTGACAACACCACCGATACATGTCATCCTGTGCCGCATCCGGCCATAAGGAGACGACTTGATGATGATGATCCTGATAGCGTACCCGGGCGGCAGGGGATGCGCCTTAGGCCAACGGCTACTTTGAGACACACCGGATGCGGGACACATTGATTCGGTCTTCCATATTTTTGTTTTTTTGGTGTAAATAATATTTTTGTATACATTAACAACAATATTTAGTCGAATATGACAATTACTTTTTTTTAGTTCTCATTTCGTTTTATAGTTTTTGGTATAGTAACACAACAACTTAAACTTAACTTCCACTTAAATTAAAATAAAATTTAGTACAACAAACAAGGAAAACATTACTACAACACAAACACAAACATAACAGGCCAACATAATAAAAATACATGACATATGAAAATGACACTAAACACATACACGTCAATGCTCCATCCTCAGTTGTCATTTATTCTTCGCTCCAACCACTTAAATCGTTCTTCCATTTGTTCTTTTTCTTCTTCTAACTCTTTCACTCTCGCCTTCACCTCCGCAAGTTCCCGTTTATATTTTTCGTTGCGTTCCTTGTGTGCTTCACAATTCCATTCTGCTCTCCATTTTTTATCTTCCACCTCCTTCAGTTTCTCCCTCATTTCTGTAATAATTCTATCTCCCTCCTTTTGTATTCTATGCTGGTATAACAACATATTATGAAATTCCTGTAATCTATCCCTGTAGCTTTCCTGATAACATGGTTCCTCAGCCCATTCATCAAATTCACAAGTAGGTTCGTCGGGTTGCTTGTACAACTTGTTCATACAGCACCAATAGCGGCGTCCAACGTTAGCACCTTCCCACCCACAATCCATCATGCATGGTTTTCCACATAAGCAAATTGGTGGACGACCAGGTTGAGCCATTTGTGAACTATTTGCTTATAATAAAAACCTTACTTACTTTTAATGAAATATTTCTTGGGGGAAATTTTTAGCACACAAAATAACTACAATGACCCCATTATTTATAGGCTAAACAAGACACATATAGCGCCATATCTAATGGCGCTATATTAGATAGCGCCATATCTAATGGCGCCATATCATGATGTTTTCAGCTTTTTCAGTTCGACAAGACAAGACACACATAGCACCATATGTATATTTTGTGTATTAAATATCGTGATAGCGACAAGACAACACACATAATAAATATACCGATAATTATATTAAATTATTATTTAAATAGGTAAAAAGGAAAAGTACAAATCATAATTAACAAACAAAAAAATATTATTTCATAAATACTTAAATCGTATACATAACAACTAATTATTACAACATGAACTCATGGGTAGTTAGGTACAATAGAAGAACACCCGCCCTGAGCTTGATTATTGTTGCCACCCAAAGGACATTTTCTACGGTCGTGGCCTGTTTGCGAGCATATACCACATTTGCGTGCATATACGATATCACTAACATCCATTTGGTTCCGTATACGCGTTCTCTTCTGCACCTGTCTTTTACGCAAATAGGACTTGTTACACACCATTTTAAATGGTTCTGGGGGCCAGTAATGCTCAGAACCCACTGGTTGCAACTGACCACTATATGTGTTTAGGTATTTGGAAACACTATATTGTTGATCAATATAGTTGGTCTCCGCATAACCAACACGTTGAAAACACTTGATGGCATGTGAACAAGGCATGTGGTAGATTGACCATTTCCCACATGAGCATAACCTTGTGGATTCATTTACAGTATGTACATTATTACCCCGATTATTATGGATAGCGGTGCGAACTTCAAAAATACCTCGTTCGTTATCATATTGCAAAAAGGAATGCCAATGTGCTCGCCGTCTGTATTTCTCTAATCTCTTCATAGGCACTGGCATAAATTCAACACCCCTTTCCATCAATTCCGTTGCAGCTGCAGACCGTTGTACAAACCTCTCCGCCATCTGCTTGAACGACATACGCACCATGGCTGTGACGGGCAATCCTCTTGCCGACTTTAATAACCCGTTGAAGGATTCTGACACGTTTGTAGTAAGAATTCCCCAGCGTCTGCCACCATCTGCATGCAACGTCCACTTTTCAGGATCATGTCGCATTAACCAACGATATGCTGCATCGTCTTCTTGCCTGATAGAATCCATATGCCTCCGGAATTTATGTTGTTGGTGGTCTGTTGCTGCCATCCACATCAAATCATGTAGATCTTTTTTGGGATGTGCCTTCTTGAAATTGGCCTTAAAGTGCCTCACACAGTAACGGTGGTATGCATAAGGTTCTTGCCAGGCAGGAAGGTTCTCCACAGAACTTAATATACCCCCGTGCCGATCAGATATTAGACAAATACCTGAACGATGTTTGACAACGTGCTCTTTCAAGTGGTTCAAAAATATTGTCCACGTCTCTGTGCTTTCATTTGCACAAATAGCAAAGGCTAGAGGAAATATCTGTCCATTAGCATCCACTGCCACTGCTATCAATAGCTTGATATCGTACTTTCCATAGACATGAGTTCCGTCTATGGATATTACGGGCCGGCAATACGGAAAACCATCAATTGCTGGCTTAAACACCCAGAACACGTAATTGAATATATATTCTGGTTTACCCGGACTCCGCTCAAGCTTCCATTCAATAACTGTTCCGGGGTTAAAGTGCTGCAGTGCAACCATGTAGCTAGGCAGATCTGCAAATGACTTATCCCGGTTACCATAGACTATTTCAAACGCTCGTTTGCGCTCAAGATATGCCTTTCTTTTAGTAATTGTGTGGCCATATTCCTGGTAGACTGCTGTAATGCACTCTTTGATTTTATAACTTATGGACGCTTCGATGTGCGGAATAAGTACAAGAGATATCAAGTCAATATCCAAGTTGAAGTGGTTCCCGTTGAAAGTGTCCATTTCGCATGTGTGGGTGGAAATGTATTTACCCACTTTTCACATACCTGTTTTCTTCTTCGACGCACGCAACATCCAATTACATGGCCAAAACCACCTGCGGAAAATAGCCTTGTATACCGTCGGACTTGACTCCGATACCTGCATCTCACGACACTCTTTAACATTATGCATTTTACAAGCCCTGCTTACGCGTGCTTTATCAGGAAAAAGCATCCCCTTTGCAAGCACCGTTGGTCTAGACTCATCCCACATTGCTGTCCGGATTTCATCAAAATCCCTTATGAGAGCTTCCACATCCGGCACGGCTGGCAAGTTATCAATATAAGGAATCTTCCTTGAATGAAACGACTCTTCAGACTCGTTCACTTTTCGTCTATGGGGGCTCTCTTCAAATCGGGTCCTTCCTCCTCGTCCTCTTCATCACCATCCTCACGAGCAAATGGTGTCTCGTCTCCCGATTCATCGGCATTATTATCGTAATCGCTGTTCTTTTCCTCACTCTGTTCATCTGCCAGATCCTGATGTAATACGTCGTTTTCGGGCAATTGAGTGAGTACGGGTAGTTCAACTTGCTCGTTTTCACTGCACATTTCAACAAAAATATAAGCTACTAAATTAATAAATGCTTTATATATGGCTGTAGCTTTTCACTTACAAGTTGTAATGTGATGACATTCCATGATGGACGTTTTCAGTTAGGTGATGACTACCGGATGGGCCACTTGTAAAATTCATATCCGGCCGGTACCCCCTATTAAATAAATGAGCGTTAAAATTAATTCAATACGCAAAAATATACATAATTAACACAAATGAAAATTGAAGTTTACCACTCTTCTTGTGAATTATGGAAAGCAGGGTATAAATTATTTTCTCGCTGCTCATTCGCCGACGGTGATAAATTTAAATCAAGAAAAATTCTTTCATCTGGAACATGTCCGGCAAAAACTGATCCAGAATAACCACCCGATGACTGGGGGTTATCTCTACTACGCACAACCTCATTTTTTGGAACGTCTTCGACCTTCACGTACATCTCCAACATTGTGATTACAAGAAATTCCCGGCATTCGTCCGGAGTCCTCAAGAAATCACTCAAAGTGTCATCATCGTCGATGTTAAACTCTGAGTAAAAAGCAACCCCTTGCGGCGTAACGGAATACGGATATCTTCCGGTTACTTTGAGTATCACTGAACGTTTTCTCACACTCATTTTTTTGCATAACAACGATATCAATGTTTCGTACTCCATTGAAAGTGGCAATTTAACATTACACTTAGCAGGTAAACTGTAGCCCACAGAGTTATTCTCCATCACAACCTCACCCCCCAATATAATGATACTCTTATTCTATGTTCTTCATACATAATGAAAAAATGCTGGAGAATTTAACAACAATAGAAACCAACAAGAGTTAAAAAAATATTTTGAATGAAGTTGTGGCAATTCTACGATGTTTATATAGAAAATGGCTAGCCGTTTTTTTTTTTTTTTTTTTTTGTATATAGCGCCACAAAAAGTGGCTTTATACGCATTTAAATTATTGAACCCAGAAATTATTGGTGGGGTCAGGTTATAAGGCATATAGCGCCACTATTAATGGCGCTATGTAAGGTGTGTCAGTATAACGCCACTAATAGTGGCGCTATACAGTAACGGTACAGTTAACGTTACTGTATAGCGCCACTATTAGTGGCATTATATATAGTTTGGTAACTTTTTTTTTTACACTTATTTAAGTATTTTGAGTAAAAATAAACCACATTTTGGTTCTGCACTCTGTGAAACGTAGCAGACAGTGCTGAACTACAACATGGGGTCCATTTACAATTTATGAAACATGCATGGCATTAAATATCAGTCGATCGAATAGTATTTAGGTATTTTATGCCAGAAGGGAGAGAGAACCTATATTGAAATCCAATATACGAAAAGGTGAATATTATATCATTTTCATTGTCGACTTATAACCTGTTTGGCCAAGCTTCTTTTTGATCAAAAGTGTTTTTTTTTATTTGTCAAAAGCACTTTTGGCCAAAATTGAGGTGTTTGACCAAGCTTTTGGAAGGAAAAAAAAATGCTTTTGAGGAGAAGCCGAAACAGTTTTGGAGAAGCAGAAAAAAGTAGTTTCTCCTCAAAAACACTTTTTTGAGAAGCACACTTAGAAGCATTTTTTTAAAGCTTGACCAAACACTAATTGCTGCTCAGAAGTGTTTTTCAAACTAATTAGCCAAATACAAACTGTTTCTCACCAAAAATACTTTTGAGAAAAGCATTTTTCAAAAAAAACTGATTTTTGCAGCTTGGCCAAACGGACTATTAGTTTGATAAACAAAAATTAAACTTCAATGCTTAAATACCAGTTTTAGCAAAAATGACGTTTTGAATCACCGAAATTATTAGTTTTCGACTTTACGTATGGAAAGGGAAAACACTGAGTAACAATCTTTATAAACCTTGTGATGATTAATTATGTTTTGCCCTTAAAACAATAGGTGTACTAATATAAACATTAACACACGTATTAAATTATGGAAAATTACGCGACACATCATATATTTACACTGTATTTACTATTCGTAGCTATACTTTCAACAAATTTAATATTCATAGCTATATTTGAATCTTATAGCTATGAAATGAAATAAGAGATTATTTATTTTGAACTGAAATAAGAGGCAACAAGCTCTCGTAGCTCAGTTGGTTTCTATTTCGCCTTGTTGTAATCATTGTGCGAACAAATATAATCTATACAAGTTGTATCCATTTTATACACTTGTATTTCGCATTAGTTACAATTGATACATATTGTACTCGTTGCATGAATGAATACAGTTGATACACGTTGTATTTGTTGTGCGATCGAATACAATTGCACTACTAAATATTCGGGCAAAACCGTCCAAAAAACCGACTAAAGTTGGACGATCAGTTAGAAAATGATTTGGAACATCCTGAACGCATATTGGAAGAAGTTGATATAAATGAAATAACAATTATAGAAAATGAGGACGAAGAATCAACTGATGAAATTCAAATAAGTGAGGACGAAGAATTCTTGGACGAGGAACAATACGTCGACGAGGATTAAAAAGTTGGGTTTTTAAAGCACTCTCATTTTATAGCTAGTTTCTTATATGTTTTAATCTAAATATGTATTATATTATGCATGTGGCATGCAAGGGTCAAGGTAACAATGACCCTACTAGTTTTTGGGGTCGAGAAAAGGCTAGGAAGGGAAAGAGGAGGGTAGATAATAATACTCACTCTTTTCCACCCTCTTCAGAGATGCCTATGTCTTATCCTCCACCACATGGCTATATTGAGCTGCCACAGCATCACGAGCCTTATACTTTCATCCAGACACCAGGTCTTCCATCACAGGTCCATAGGACTATACGTCCGACATACAGTTCAGCTGCCTCACAACCACGTGCATCGCAACCATCTGCATCATATCCATGTGGATCACATCCCTATATATCACAAACACATGGATCGCATCCATCCATGTCATAGCCACTCGGGTCACAGCCATCAGTATCACAACCACTTGAGTCGCATCCAGCTATGTCGCAGTCACAGGGATCGCAACCATCTTCATCATCGACTCTATTTATTTCAGGCCTTCGCCTGTGAGGCAGTAGCTCTGAGCCCCCTACCCCATCTACACATGCCTATGATACAAATGCTGAGGATGGTGATCCAGAGGTAGTGCATTATGATCGCCATGGCAGTATCATCATAGTTCTTGAGGGTGATGGGTAAGAGTTATTTGTTATTTTTGCGTCTATTGTTTTGTAATGTTTTTACTAAGATATTCATGTGCTTTTATTGTTAAATTGCAGGTTCAGGACAGGTACGCAGACTACGAAGATAATCACCAATGCAATCAGAAAGTTTTATGATGGCCCTTATGCGACTTGGACTGATTTCTAATTCTCGCTGAAAGAGCAAATTTTCAATCAATTTAAGGCATAAATATTCTTTTAAGCAGTTTAATAATTTATATTTATGATGTTTCCATCTAATATTTAACTTTTGAAATGCAGAGCAAGTGTGTATGGAAAGACCGTTATAGCGCGGAATTGACTGCAAATTTTCATCATAAAGCTTGCAAGAGATTGACGGATAATTTCTCGGATGCTAGAAAGAAGAAAAAGAGGCCTGACTGGTGTCTTGAGGATTTATGGAATAATTAGTTAAGGCAATGACAAACCGCGGATTTCTTAGAGAGGAGCAAAAAGGAAAGAAAGCTCGCGCATCCAAGAAGGTAGGCTCCTTGCACACTGAAGGTGCGATCAGCCTGAGGACAATAAAAAGAAGATTGGTAATTGCTTAAATTATTTTATTTTTCTAGGTATATCAATTATATTTATTAACTAAATTAGTTTGTTTTCAGGAAAAAAAGTATGGGCGTCCAATGAGTCATGATGAGTTATTCAAAGAGACGCATATTGTAAAAAAGAAGAAAGAGGGGGATGGAGATAGGTGGGTCGAGGACTGGGTAGAGACTGCATATGCAAGCTTTTAATTTTCTTTAAGTGTTATAATTTACTTTTATAAGAATTTTTAAATACTAATTTAATTTAAAATAATGTAGGGTTGCTATCAAAGTAACGTGGAGGAATTCATTCGTAGTCATCCATCTGGTAAATCGGGCGAGCCAAGCCAACATTCGGACGAGGTTATTGAAAGAATATGGTTGGAAGCTATTGGTGGTCCAAAATGGGGGAAGGTATACAGACTTCCTACGAAAAAATTCCATCGCTATAGGTATGGAATGCAAGGAATAGGGACTTCCTTGCAAGGCGAATAACTTAATAGGGAGAGCCTCTCGGTTATGCGGGAGACAGTGACAAAGCTTACGTCCGAGGTAGAAGCGGCCAAGGAAAGAGAAAGGCTTAGAGATACTCAATTCCTTGGCGTGCAAGCTCATATAAGAACTCTCCTATCTATTGGAGTTTTTCCGTTGCCTCAGTTTCGTGAGTCATCGCCAGAGGCTCGACCTCCATGTGATCGTTCCTCCCGTCCTCCTCGTGATAGTTCCTCCCATCCTCCCATGATCGTTCTCTTCTTCCCGTCCTCCACAAGACCGTTCTCTATACTGTCTTGTAGATGAAAGTTCATCTGACAGTGATGATGTTGTAGAAAATACCCCTTGACCAATACTTTTATATACTTTGAACTAGACTAATAGAACTAATTTTGAATTAATTTGAACAATTTTGTACTTGTTGTAATTAATTTTAACTTGGTTTTGGATTGTTATGTTCAATTGAACTTCAATTTGTTTAGTTTAAATTATTTATTGGATTTTTGGTTGTTGTTGTTAGATTTTTGGTTGTTGTTGTGTTGTGTTGTTGTTGTCGTCGTTGGATATGTAGATGGCTTTGGGGTGAATTAAGGGTTTTATGAGGTGAATTGGGGGTATTGGTATGTTGTTTTTACTTGGTATGTGATGTAGCTACCAAAACAAGCATTTATGCCAAATTAAACCTAGAAAACCGACCCACTTTGGTCGGTAAATAGTATTTAAAAATTTTGAATTGCAAATTACCGACCAAAGTTGGTCGGTTAATGTACAATGAATTCCCAGAATTCAACATTACCGACCAACTTTGGTCGGTATACTGCCTGCACTGTTGAGCTTACCGACCAAAGTTGGTCGGTAATGTTTAATTTTAACTATTTAAAAAAAATATATTTTTTCAATACCGACCAAAGTTGGTCAATTTTTTTAAATTTTAATAATTTAATAAAAAAACATATTTTCATGTACCGACCAAACTCCGTCGGTATAAAAAATTAATAAATTTAATACACCGACCAACTTTGGTCGGTAAAATTAAATTAATAAAATATTTTTCCCACCAGTTTTAGTCGGTAAACCATTTACAGTGTCAGATGGTCGTTTAAAGCATACCGATCAACATTGGTCGGTAATTTCCAACCAACTTTGGTCGGTATGCCTTTCCGACCGTCAAAATACTGTCCACACGCAAATGGTCGCGTTATAGTCGGTAATTGGCTATTACCGACCAACTTTGGTCGGTTTTGGCCGGATTTTTAGTGGTGTATATTCATTGTACATTTGAATACAAGTGATACAAGTTAGTAACAATTGAATAGTAGCTACGAATGGTAATCAGACACATTATAGTTACTAGACTCTAACTTATAGTGGTTTAGAAAATTATTCATTAAATTATCTATACTACATTAAAAGCACGAAGCCCCTTAGCGAAATATCGTTCGTCTTTTTTACCCTTTAAAAATTAATTTTACACTAGAAAAAATAGTCATTTAACTCATTTTCCTAATATTTAGGACTTGAAAATTAATTCCTATATTTTATGTATTAAGTCCTTCCTTATTTAAACTGGATAGAAAATCCTAATATTTAGGACTTTAAAATCAATTAAACTTTTACCTTATATCAATCACTTTAAAAAAAAAAACCACTAACGTTTCCTTTCATTAACAAGAGATATATTACCTATTATATATTTTCTTAATTCTACATTATCAATAAAATACTACTGCCAATGAATTAATATTTTTCTAAAATAGATTATTGGAACTTAAAACTAACGTTTTTTTTGGTCTCAATTATAAATAAACAAAAACTGCCGTCCTTGGAGTATGTGTCAAGTACTATAAGAAATAATTTATTGAATTAGTCAATTAATTATTTCTTAATATTTAACATTTTAAATGAATTAAAATTTTACACATTAAAATCTTTCTTATTTGAATTATGTAGAAAGTACTACCATTTACAACTTTAAAACTGTTTAAGAGTTTATTTTATACAAATCTATGTTTAGGAGTTTAAAATTAATTAAAAGTTTACTTATTAATTTTTTCTTATTTAAATTATGTAAAAAGTCCAAAACCTTTAAAAATATTAAGAGTTTATTGTATGTAAATCTTACACTTAAAAACTTATAGTACTATATTAAAAGCACAAAGACCCTTAGTGAAATGTGTTCGTCTTTTTTACCTTTTTAAAATTAGAGTTCACACTGGACAAAAAAGTTATTTAATTATCTCCCTAAGATTTAGGACCTTTAAATTAATTAAATTTTTTAAGAATTTAAAATCAACTATATAACTATATTCTATTTACTAACGACATATCTAACATCTGTTAAGACAAGATAATTACTTTTGTTGTCTTTTAATTTTGATAAAAAGTTAGAAATGTTCTAAGTCTATATGAACGAATATTATGTACCTTGGTTACAAAAAACAAATATTATCACCATGTAAGAAATAGACATATAAATTTCAAGGGGGAATAAAGACAACCTGAGAAAAAAAAATCAGAACTTATTTTAAAACTTTTAGTCTCTTTGTTATATAAAAATAATTTATTTCCTACATAAAATATTTATTTTAAAATGTTGACAAATTAAATTAGGTTTTATTTATTATTCTTCATGGAAATGAAAAACTGATTATACTTACTTATAATCTATAGTCATAATAAATATTGTTTACTAAACCTTCCTCTAAATTAGAAAAATCAATCCTTAAATATATAATTCTCTACTATATATCACGTATTTTTTATGTTGAGCAAGTTTTTAAGTTTGTAATCTCTTTTGTTATAAAAAGTAGCTTACCTTCATTTTTCTACATAAAATGTTTGTGTTAAACTCTTGAAGATACATTAATTGTGAAAAAGTTACCATTTATTGTAAAGCTTCATTATTTTTTGTATTCGTTATTTGATAATTAATAAAATAATATTATTATTTCCTTGTAGGGTGATCTTAGGAATGCATTAGATCTCCTTTTCAAAAACTTAAGTTATTATTTATTTTTTCAAGCTTTTAACATTCTTTTAAAAAATAATAACTATTTAATTAATATAATTGGATGAAGATCTAAGAAAATTTGTTTAAAGAACAGCTTCCCGAAGACTGACCTAATTAGATGACTGGAGTTTTATAAAAAATTACATTATTTAGTAGATATATTTGGGGATGTAGCGACGCATCTACCGAATAAACAATCAGGTAAAATATTTATATCCAGTAGTTAAAGTTTATAATATTTTGATGAAATAACAATTTTGACAAATTGTGACATAATATAATACTGTCATTGGTTTAATTGATAGTCGAAATTTGTATTACTTGTATTCCAAAGAGATGTTAGACGAGATACAACAACATGACATATTTATTTCTTATTTCACAAGATATTATAATTATAAATATTATATAGCTAATTCAATTTTATTCATCATCTTTGTATATTAAAAAGATATTGTTTCAATGTATACAATAATTTATTTATTTATTTTTATATATTTTATACTGATTGACGCGAAACACACGTGCAACGCACGTACACTAAGCTAGTGTGTAAAATATACCACTTAAAATCTTAGTAGTAACTTATTTGGATAAAACTCGAGCTTTTCTTAAAATAAATACTATGCATACATTATTCCTTGTTATCTTGCAAATTAATGTCCATTTCTTTCTCATATTAATTAACCCGATCATTCATTCATACAATAAAAATGCATCCACCTAAAGAAGAAGATAGAAATTAAACAAACAAAATTTAACACAATCATAACTGAAACAAATGATATTAAATGAAACAGATTCTGCATAATAGAAATTGAGAAGAAGTCCAAGCTTTAGGTTACTATTCTATAATCTATCGACCAACTTATTAAGGTAAAAAAAGGAAAAAAAAAACACCTCTTCTAAATTCAGTAACTAATATTATTCTCATACTCTGAGTCTCTGACTAACTCATGGCTGCATTCATTGGATTAAATTTTCTTCAATCTGCCACACACATTTGACAAACAGTATGTTAATCTTCATTCAAGAAAGTACACCTGTTACACGCCCACATGCCTGAATCATCAACAACAATGTTACTCATTTGTATTTCCCTTGTATTCTTTTGGATTCACATCTTTGAGTCCATTTTTTAAGGCCGTAACCAACTTGTCAAAGTAATTTCCAGTAACTTTAGTCAGACCAATAAGTTTCGAACGAAAACGTTCATAATTCTTATAAGGCCTTTGCTCAGTATAATCCAATTTCTTAGTAGATCCGAGATGATCCAATAATTGTTGCTCTACACAATGATGAAGTCGCTCTAGACCTGCCCCTGCCTCCCCTTGTAAGTACTCGAAAAATTGTGTTTTCGCCTTATCCTCTTCTGGTAAATAAAATCCATAAGCATAAGACCATTTCAAGACACTTCTACATTCAACAATTTGTTGCCAAGCTTGTATTATGAATTCCAATTCAGTCTCAGGTAAAGAATGTAATTCACTTAGCTTCTTCACTCCTTCATTTTTCATCTCATTTAAATCCTTTAAAGCTTGTTGTTTTGACTTCTCATTAGACACCCATCTCTCATAGTAGTGTGTGTACCTTAGAATATTTTTCTTGGCTTCTTTTACCTCTTTATTTTCCTCAAAACTATTACATCCACCAGTACAACGATCCCATTTTGTCAAACAAAGCCAACAAAATTCGTAAGAACACACACGTCATATGCATACATCCTTTATTTTTCTCAATGGATTTCTTACACCGAGGACATTTCTTAGTGAAAGCCAAAATCCATTTCATATTCGCAGCTTCTTCAAAATTCCTCATTTTCCATTTTTCTATAGTGTCACATTCAATCGGGCGATGAATTTCGTCCAAGCAATTCCAACAAAAACCATTAGAACAATCACAAATCACATCATAATTTTCACTTCCAATTTCAAGTTCCACAACATATTCACATCCAGGAGTAGGACACCACTTAATCGTCCTATTTTCTTCAACATAAGATCTAAACATATATTCATAATACTTCAATTTATCTTTCTCACATACTAACTTGACAATCATACTTTCACCTACCATCATATTACAAGATGGATTAGGACAACGTAAAACAAGACATTTAGGACCATCATTAATTGACGTACTAATGTAACATTCCCAACATCCTTTACAAAAAGGATGTTGTTTACAAGCAGCAAAAGCAATATTATCAACAGTATATTCCTCAAAACAAATCCCACAATTCACATTATCAGAATCCAAACACTTAGTTTCTTCTTTCTCCAATAATAACATACCTATAGCCTTACTAACCTCGAGTTTATTAGCGAACCATTCTTCGTTAGCTTTAGTCATGTTCCAATTATAATGGCGAAGAAGAGCCAAAGCGACGTCTCTTTTAACCGAAAGAATCGTTGTAGTTTTTGATATATCGTCGTTGATGAGTTGATGAATGTCTCTATCCTTCAAAATTGTGTAATCTTTCTGATTATCTGAGTTGATAATTGGTTCATCACTGAAAAAATCTTCCTCCTCCGGCTCCGGCTCAGAATCCATATCATAAATATCATGATCGGAATCCATTAGTAAGATTTTGATAATGGTGAAACTAGAAAGACAGTACTAATAAACCCTAGAGAAGTTGTAGGGCTTTTGGAGGAAAAGAAGGCTTATTGGGTACGTATATGTTTATGCTTTAATAAGGTAATTTAAGAGATAAATATGTGCTTGAAGCCCAATAGGACACAAACTAAACCAGAAAATATATAGAAGTAAAAAAAGGCAGCCTGGTGCACTGAGCTCCCGCTATGCGCGAGGTCCGGAGAAGAGCCGGAAAATATATAAAAGTACTATTAAAAAGGCCACTATTTATGTTTTATTCCCTTTTTTAAAACCTTTGCACGGCAAACCATAAAAATACGGCATGACCTTTTTTTTATGCCACCGTCTATATATTGTCCACTTTATCATAAAAACTTTGCAAATTATAACCTCCTCTTTATTATATGGTCTGACACATGTAGTAATGTGAAAGGATATGTAACAATGACCTGATACGAATCTTAACATATAATCAAAGGTTTCACCTTCTCAAAAGGAGGTTTAATTTTTATTTTGGCCTGCGTGCAGGGAGCACTCTCCCTGAATGGGCGCGAATCCAGATATAATCGGCAGGGGCAGATTTATAGCCATATTACGAGGTACGTGAACTCATAATTCCTCCACCAAACTAGGTATTTTATGTATGTATTTTTTAGAATTGGTCCTATATTATGTATTGGCACCTATGCTCCATAAATGTTGAATCACTTGGTTCAATACTTAATTATTTACTCAAAGAAACATGGATCAATTCCCACTTAGTACTTTTTTCCTCATTTTTTTAGTGATGCACCCATGTTCTAGAAATCCTAGCTCCGCCTCTGATAGTCGGGCTCCAATGCGGGTGCCGGACACCGGATGGAAAACCAAAAAAAAAAAAAAATCTTTTGATGATTAACAAACGAAATGTGAGCTTGTGTGAATAGAATTCTAGACTGCATTGAAGAAGCTCTTGATTATCATCTGTCTTTAAAAATGTTATTATCATCTGGATAGGAAAGAGATATCATTGTTTTGATATTATCGTAAGAAGGAATTTTATTTCTTCATCAATTTCCATCCCAAAAAGGATATTTTGAAAGGTATAGCCATATCCCACAAATAATTATTGACAAAAGTAAATAATTATTGTAAATAAAAAGTAAATTATCCTTCTGGTACACAAATCTATCTATTGTATTGTTAAATGAAAATGGCGTTTTCTCTTATGGTTTTCTTTCAGTTTCAGTAGTATCTAGTTTGGTTGTTTTCTCTCTGTTTGGTCACGATTTTGCACTGTTTGGTAAGTTTTTTTTTTGATTTCCCGCCTGGTGTTCGGTATCCGTATTTGAGTCCGACTATATCCGGATTTGTGCCAGGTAGGACTCCATTCGGGGGGTAGCGCTCCCTACCAATGATTTTTTCATACCTAGGGATCGAACCCCATATCTCTGGTTAAGGGAGGAACAATCCCATCCACTGCACCGCATCTTTTGGTGGTCAGTGTTTGGTAGGGAGACCTACTCTAATACAAGTATTAGTACTGGACGCTTTTACGGCTGGAACCCGTGACCTATAGATCGTAGGGAGACAAATTTACCGTTGCTCCAATTCTCTCTTCAAATTTGACCAAAAAGTATGCTTGAGATACGAACACAACCCAAGCTTTAGATTACTGAACCGAATACACATGAAATTTAATGAAAATAAATTGTGCACGAAAACATGGAGACAAACCAAACTTTAGACTACTAATACACAATCTCTCACTCAACTTTTTAAGCTTACATAAGAAAACAAAAATACTTCTTCTAAGTTCAGTATCTAATATTCTTAAACTCTACACAACTGTTTGGATAAAATTTGCTTAATTTAAGAAAGTGCATCTCTCACTTACCCTTTTTCCTCTTGGATTCTTTTGAGTTTTTCACATCTTTGTGCCCATTGCCTAAGGCAGTAACCAAGTTCTCAAAGTAATTTCGAGTAACCTTAGTCAGGTCAATAAGCTTCGAACGAAAAAGTTCGAAATTCTTATACTCAGTATAATCCAATTTCTTGATATATCCAAGAGGACCCAACAATTCTTTCGCTGTACAATGATGAAGTCGCTCTAGACCTACCTCAGCTTCCCCTTGTAAGTACTCGAAAAATTGAAATTTCGTCTTCTCCTTTTCTCCTAAATAAAATCCATAAGTACTAAGTAGGAGTGACAAACGGGCGGGTTGGGTCGGATATGGTTCGGCTCGAAAACGGATAATGAAAAAATAGATAAATTATCCGACCCGGTCCATATTTATTACGAATAAAAAACGGGTTAACCGGCGGATAATATAGGTAGCCATATTATCCATAACTTCTCGCATATGATCACTTTTAGAAAAATTCTTAGTCTCCCTAATTTGAGGAACCTTCAATTTGAGGCTTTATAAATGTAAAAGTTAAACCCATTGGTTATTCATTTCTAAATGGATAATATGGTTCTTATCCATATTTAACCCGTTTTTAAAAAGTTCATTAACCAACCCATTTTTAATGGATAATATTGTTGGTTAATTGTTCTCTTTAAACCATTTTGTCATCCCTATCCATAAGCATAAGTCCATTTCAAAACTCTTCTACATTCAACAATCAGTTGCCAAGCTGGTATAATGAATCCTAATTCAGTCTCAGGTAAATTGTACAATTCACTTAGCTCCTTCAAACCTTCATCTCTCATCTCATTTAAATCTTTTAAAGCCTTTTGTCTTGACTTCTCATTATATGCCCATCTCTCAAAGTAATGTGTGTACCTTTTTACTAATTTCTTGGCTTCCTTTACCTCCTTTTTTTCCCTCGTAACGATTACAACTACCAATACAAGTAGGGGTATTAATGGATATTCGAAAACAGATAAAACCGATTAAAATGTATCGCATCGAACCAATTTTTAGGTTTCTTTTAAAGAAATAGTAGGTTTTTATATAAATTTATAACCGCACCGAAAATTAGGGCAAGTTTTTTATTATATGAAAATAAACAGAAAAAATACCGAACCGTACCGCATAAATTTTACATGTGAAAATATATATTTATATAGTAAGTATAAACATATTAATGCATTAATTTTTTTTTGGGCCTTGGAATTATGAAAACTGTTACAAGCCAACAAGTAATTAAACTCAAAATACTAATTCCTAAAACTTATTATGCTACTTCTACTTAAACTATGTTATTTCAAGTATCTTCATTAGCAAAACACAAAGTATTCTAGCGATTATGAGTAACATACTACAATTTATTGAATATATTTCCTTTCATATAATTTAAATTTATCTTTTTGAATATTTAATCTTCTATAGACTTTATTCTTGAGTCCCAACTTGGTTAATATCTTTCCACTCGTGTGATTTCTATTTTTATTTTGCCTTTGCTTGGTTTCTTTTACGTTGTTGTAGAATAGTTGATGGATCTATACCCTAACCATCTTTTTTTTTAATTCATCACCCTTTAAACAGTAAAAATGTCTAGAGAGTTTTGCTAAATCCTATAAAAGAATATATATTATTGCATTCTGCTTCTATTGGTGAATTTTATATGATATTTAAAAAAATACTAAAAATTAACCGAACCGTACACCGACATGATTGGACGGTTTCGAAAAGTCTAATTTTGGTTATGCATAATAGAATAACCGAAAAATTGGTATGATACAATTTTTTATAAAATAACCGACGGAACCGAAACATTAACACCCATAAATACAATGACCCCATTTTTCTAAACAAAGCCAACAAAATTGGTAACCACACACAAGTCATATGCATACATCCCTCATTTTTCTGAATAGCGTTCTTACATTTAGGACACTTCTTAGCAAAAGCCAAAACCCAATTCGTATTTTCAGATTCCGCAGAGTTTCTAATTCTCCACTTAGCTATAGTGTCACAATCAATCGGGCGATGAATTTAGTCTAAGCAATTCCAACAGAAACCATTAAAACAATCACACATCACATCATAACTTTCACTTCTAATTTCAAATTCCGCCGCATATTCACATCCAGGGGCAGGACACCACTTAATCTTCCTATTTTGAACATAAGATCCAAGCAAATAATCATAATACCTCAATCTATCTTTTTCTGAGGCTAACTTATTAATCATACTTTCACCTACCATGATTTTACACAACGGTTCAGGACAACGTAACACAAGACATCTAGGACCACGATCAACGCGTGAGCAATGGTAGTCAACTCCAAATCATGAACAAGGTAATTCTTTTTATGGGGCTTTAACTGACGAGAAGTATAAGCAATCACTCTACTCTCCTGCATCAACACACACTCAATACTAACTCTCGAAGCATCACAATACACTGTATATGAACCTGAAACTGATGACAAAACTAACACTGGAGTTGTGGTCAAGACAGTCTTGAGCTTCTGAAAGCTCGCCTCACACTCATCCGACCACATGAAAGGCACACCCTTTTGAGTCAATTTGGTTAAGGGTAATGTTATAGAAGAAAATCCCTGAATGAACCGACGGTAATAACCCGCCAAACCAAGAAAACTGCGAATCTCTGTGGCTGAGGACGACCTGGGCCAACTCTGGACCGCCTCTATCTTATTTGGATCAACCTGAATACTCTCGCTGGACACTACGTGACCCAAGAAAGCCACTAAACTGAGCCAAAACTCACACTTGGAGAACTTTGCATAAAGCTTCTCCTCCCTCAACCGCTGTAATACCACTCTCAAATGTTCCGCGTGCTCCTCCTGACTACGCGAGTATACCAGAATATCATCAATGAATACAATGACAAATGAGTCGAGATAAGGCCGAAACATGATGTTCATCAAATGCATGAATGATGCTGGGGCATTGGTCAGCCCAAAAGACATCACAAGGAACTCATAATGATCATATCGGGTCCTGAAAGCTGTCTTAAGAATGTCCGAGTCCTTGATCTTCAACTGGTGATACCTTGAACGGAGATCAATCTAGGAGACCACTCTCGCTCCCTGAAGCTGGTCAAGTAAATCATCAATACGAGGCAAATGTTACTTATTCTTGATTGTAATTTTGTTTAACTGCTTAATCAATGCACATCTTCATCATGTCATCCTTCTTCTTCATAAATAGAACAGGCGCACCCCAAGGCGACACACTAGGCCGAATAAACCCCTTATCAAGGAGTTCCTGAAGCTGCTCCTTTAACTCATTCAACTCTGCTGGTGCCATACGATACGGTGGAATAGAAATGGGCTGAGTGCCCGGCACCAAATCAATACCAAAGTCAATATCTCTGTCCGATGGCATGCCCGGTAGGTCTGTAGGAAACACATCCGGAAAGTCCCTCACTATCGGGACTGAATCAATGGTAGGAGTCTCTGAATTGAAATCCCTCACAAAATCTAAGTAAGAAAGACAACCCTTCCCAACCATCCGCTGGACCTTCAAAAATGAAATCATCCTACTGGGAAAAAATCCCTCAAACCCCGCCACTCAATCCGTGGCACACCCGGCATAGAACATCGCTGCCTTAGCATGACAGTCCAAAATAGCATGACACAAATATAACCAATCCATGCCCAATATCACATCAAAATCGACCATACAAAGTAACAGAAGGTCCACTCGGGTCTCCAAACCCCCAATAGTCACCACACACGATCGATATACGCAGTCCATAACATTAATGTCGCCCACCAGAGTAGATACACGAATAGATAAAACAAGAGACTCACGGGGCGTATCCAAATAACGAGCAAAATATGATGACAAATATGAAAAAGTGGAATCAGGATCAAATAACAAAGAGGAATCTCTATGGCAAACTGAGATAATACATATAATCACAACATCTGAAGCAATAACATCGGGTCTAGCTGGGAGTGCATAGAAATGGTCCTGACCACCACCTGATCGACCTCCCCCTCTAGGGCGACCCCTAACTGACTGTTCTCTACCCCTAGCTAGCTGGGTGGGTGGTGAAGTAACTGGTGCTGAAGTCAATGGCTGACTCCTCTGCTGAGACGAACCCCAAGACAACGAGGACACTGCCTCCATATATGCCCCAACTCTCCACACTCATAACAACCCAATAGTATTGTAGACGGGGATTGAAGGGAATCCCTAGCACTGAGATGAATAGTAGAAGAACCTATCTTCGAAGAGCCCTGAACTGATGGAGCGCGGGACGAACTCTGGGCTGGAAGGGCACTAAGTGGTGAATGGCCCTTATGAGAATTGTGAGAACCATAGCCCGATGATGCCCCATGATAATCTGGGCGAGCTGACTGAGCATGCCTGAATGGACGACCTCTGCCATGCTGAAACTGACCCCCATGAGGAGTACCACTGAATCCACCCTGACCACGAAGCCTCTTAGCCTCCCTCTCAACCCTCTCCTGACCACAAACCAACTCAATATGTCGAGCTATGTCAATAACCTCATCAAAGGTAGCACCAGATAACCCTCTCTCTGGTCATGAGCAACCGAAGCTAAAAATCGAGGCCATCTATAAACCTCCTGATCGTCTCCCGGTCTGTGGGAACCAACTAGACTGCATGACGATCCAACTCGGAGAACCATATCTCATATTGTGTAGCAGAACTATCACCCTAATGAAGTTGCTCGAACTGCCTGCGCAACTCCTCTCGGCGAGACTCAGGTACAAACTTCTCCAGGAAGAGAACGGAGAACTGTTGCCAAGAAAGGGGCGCCACGCCAATTGGCCTACGCCTCTCGTAAGCCTCTCACCAACTGAGTGCAACCCCGGAGAACTGGAAAGTAGTGAATGAGACCCCAGTGGTCTCCATAATTCCTGCGGTTCGAAGCATCCTCTAACACTTATCCAAGAAGCCATGTGCATCCTCACCCTCAACACCACTAAATGACGGAGGCTAAAGTCTACCAAACCCCTCCAATCTGCGTTGCTCGCCTTTTGGCATAACAGGAGCTACATAGTCCTGAGTAGCTGCAACCGGCTGGGCTGGAGGTTCCCCTGGTGTCTGAAGTCCCTGCACGGCCTACTAAGGTGTGCGAGCAGCGGGAGTCTGAGTGCCTCCCCTGGCCTGAGAAGTAGCTACGGCCGTAGTAACTGAGACTGCTTGAACCAGGCCAGTGCACACTGATAGAATCAGGGCGAGGGCCTCCTGAAGGCCTGGGATGACAATAGGCACAGCCGGTGCCTGAGCTGGTACTGTTGGAGCGTCCGCAACTGGGACCCGATCCTGAACTGGGGTGGCTGGTGGATCTGCAGGTGCTGCCCTAACTGTTATGCGGGCTGCACCCATGCCCCTACCATGGCCTCGACCTTTAGTGGCCCCAACTGGTGGTACTAGTGGTCGTCCGTCCTGACCGGTAGCACGTGTCCTCACCATCTGTGAGAGAATAGAATAACAAAAGTTTAGTTATCAAACCAACCCGACATTACACGTTGACAAGTTTTAAAAATATTTTATATATAAAAATAATTATTGTTATCTAATTTATAAATATAATTTAAACTCTTTAATAGTTCTCTCTTTTAATATATTATTTCAAACTTGAACTTAAAACTTTTGAATGATCAAATATGTTTTTATAGCCCATAAATGTTAGTAACTCAAATAAAACCCAAAGCAAAATCAAATCAATACTAATGCTAAAAAAAATTCAATTCAATACTGAGTATTTATTATTTAGTTTTACATTGATTTAGATAGTGAAAATGCATAACTCACTTTTAATATTATTTAGTCATATAATTAATACTTAGTATTTATTAGTCGTACTTATTTTTAACATGACTTAATACTTTTAGATAATATTTATTTTTATTATGGCTTATTAATTAGCAATATTTATCTTATACGATTTGTTGAGTATTTTAGTATAATTATGACTTATCTCACATTATTTTGTATTATTTTATTGGGTATCATCTTATATAGTTTTATCTTACTAGGACCTAAGAAATATTAGATCAAAAATTATAAATTTTATGCTATGAAGATTTTATCGGAAACAAACCCGAAAAATCCGAGAAAACCGAAAAACCCGATAAAAGCTGTTACAACACAAAAAGCTATTATTAAAGTTATTCCATAAAAGGAGCGTTAGAACACAAAGTAAAAGGGTTAATATATTATTAAGAATCAACAAGCTATAAAAGTGTACTATGAAGCACAATCAAAGTTAAATCCTAAACAAAAACAAGTTTTCAATACTATATTGTAAAGAGTTTACTCTACTATAACGGAATTTATTCTTTGTAGATGCCTCCGGCGGAATAAAAATAATATTTCTATATCATGCATTACTTGCAATTATCATATCAAGAGGCATGATACTATTAACAATAATAGCAAGTGGTGTACCAACAACGATATTATTGTGAGGCCACCCACTTTAGATTTGATATACCTCCTTAAACAACTTAAATAGCCATCACAAATATATCAAAGCAACACAATTAATGATGCTAATTTATAAGAAAAACAAAATTGATAATATGGGATGAACCACTTATGGCTAAGAAACTTCAGGTCGTATCAACATCAACCTATTACCAGTGGTTCTGGCATACTTTCATGGTAATCTTCAAGTTACTTTGGCCAAAGGAGGAAGCATACATAAAAAAAAATGTCCACAAAGAAGTATTCGTTAAGATACCAACGCATTAAATACTTCTAAACTATAATACATAATTATCTAACAAACATGACAAAATTAATTATTTGTGTAAGTTTTGATGATGTCCTTTTATTTTAACTTCATATATTATGCTAATGTAATAATATTTTTCTCATTTAGATGATTGTTGTATTATTATTATAAATAAAAGTTCTCTCGTTAATTAAATTTTATTGTTCCTTTATCATGACCCTAAAACCGACCCGGTCGTGATGGCACCTATCGTGAAACTAGGCCAGCCGACACAAATCCCAAATCATACCATGATTCCATAAAAATCATTTTTAAGCCATTAATTAATAAAATCTCGTAATATAAGTCTAAATAACCAGTGCGAAAGAAAATAACACAAGTCCGACATCGGGGTGTCACAAGTCACGAGCAACTACAAGATCTGTCTAAGTACAAGAAAAACTATCATAGTCCGAAAATAAAATACTAGGAACAGTCTGAGTAAGGTAAGAAGGAGAAGTGCAGGGTTGCGAACGCCAAACAGCTACCTTGTCAACTCTGAAGACTTGCTAGAACAACGATCAACATTCACTATCGCGACCCACAACTCCTGGATCTGCACACAAGGTGTATGGAGTAATGTGAGTACGCCAACTCAGTAAGAAATAAAAGTAAATGAAAGCTGAGCAGTAAGAAAGCAGATAATTCCATGTCATAGCACTACAGCAAATGCAGTACGTTCCCAAAATAGTACAGAAATCAATTAACTCGTAAAATAACTCACTTTCAGTAAAACCTTTTCTTTTAAAAACATCTTTCAATAATTTCCAACAAGTGACGAAACAATGAGTAAAAATGATAGGAATGTAAACAACTCATCGGGCAAGACATGTACCATAAACCGCCCCTCGGGAAAAATATCAATAGAACCAGCCCCTCGGGCTACCTCACAATCACTCGTAATCAGCCCCTCGGGCAACAGCATGAATCAACAACAGCTCCTCGGGCAAAATCACATCACTCACACTGGGTACCCGGGCTCACTGGGGGTGTTCAGACTCCAGAGGGGCTTCTACAGCACAAGCGCTATCACAATCCATCTGGTGGCATAATAAATCAGGCCCTCAGCCTCTCATATATCACAAATCAGTACAACATACTGCGGTGCATAGCCCGATCCCATGATATACTCATAACACAGGCTCTCTACCTCACTCAAACAGAAATCTCTCAAACCACTCGGGCTAATAGTAAAACAGGGTGCTCAGCTCAAAATATCATTTATAGAATCAAAATAGGGTAAACAAAACTGAGTTATGAAATCAGTAAAACATAGCATGACTAAGTGTAGATATTAAACCAAAATAGTAAGGAAACGGTAGTAAAAAGCCCCTAAGGGTCCAAACAGTTGGCACGAGGCCCAAATATGACATTCGTCCCAAAACATAGTAATACTTTCCAAAACACAATAGTATCAAATAGTTTTCAATCAAATACGCGACTTAATAGTCGTACGAGACGGATCAAGTCATAATACCCAACGGTGCACGCCCCCACGCTCGTCATCCAGCGTGTGCGTTACCTCAAAGTAGTGAAACAATGTGAAATTCGGGGTTTCATACCCTTAGGACAACATTTACAATCATTACTTACCTCAAACCAGACAAAACTCTAGCCCGCAATGCCCTTGCCTCTCGAATCGACCTCCAAATTCTCCAAATCTAACCAAAATCAGTATATTATCATCAATATACGCTAAAGGAACAAAGCCCAAGTGAAAATAATCAAACTAACTCAAAAATCCCGAAATTGGCTCACACTAAGCCCCTGGGCCCACGTCTCGGAATCCGATAAAAATCATAAAACTGGAAAACCCATTCGCTCGCGAGTCTACCCATATCAAATTCACCAAAATCCGACATCAAATGACCATCCAAATCCCCAAAATCAACTCTCCAAATCCTCTTCCATTTTCCCCAATTTTCACCCCAAATTCCCAAATTAAATGATAAGAATCAAGACATAATCATGAGATTTAACCAAATTTGAGTGAATAACACTTACCCCAATCAATCCTCTGAAAATCCCCTTCTCCCGAGCTCTCTAATGAATTTTACAATTATGGACCAAAACCCTCGTTTTTGAACTTAAACATTCTGCCCAGGAATTTCCTTCTTCGCGAATGCGGTATCTCCCTCGCGTTCGCGAAGCACAAGCTTCCTCAGACCAAATTCCCTTCTTCACGAATGCGAGGGCCCACTCGCGAACGCGAAGACCACTCAACTCGACCCTACGCTAACGCGAACACCCCCGAACGCGTAGCCTTAAACTCATACAGCTTCGCGAATGCAGGACCTATATTGCGAATGAGAAAAACAACTCGGCTGCCCCTCTCATTAACCCTTCGCGAACGCGAAGAAGGAATTCTCTACAACAAAATACCAGAAATCTCCCAACTTTAAAAGCCAAGAATTGATCCGTTAACCACGCGAAACTCACTCGAGGCCCTCGGGACCTCAACCAAACATGCCAACACATCACATAACATCATTCAAACTTGCTCCAACCTTCGGAATACTCAAAAGAACATTAAAATATCAAATCACCATCGGATTCAAGCCTAAGGATTTCCAAACTTCCGAATTTCACAAACGATGCAAAAACCTATCAAACCTCATTCGAATTTGCTAAAATTTTTCACACACATTACAAATGACACAACAGACCTACTCCAACTTACGAAATTCCAATCCGACCCCGATATCAAGATTTCCACTGCCAACCGAAAAAAGCCAAAATTCCAATTTCGCCAATTCAAGCCTAAATCTACCACGGACCTCCAAAATACATTCTGATCACGCTCCTAAGTCCCAAATCATATAACAAAGCTATCCGAACCATCATAATTTACATCCTAGACCTTCTACCTATAAGTCAACGTCCAGTTGACATTTCCAACTTAAGTTTACTCAAAAGAGACTAAGTGTCTCATTCCTCTACAAAATCACTCCGAACCCAAACCAACCAACACAATACGATAAAATACAGATAAAAACACATAAAGAAGTAGAAATGGGGGAAACAGAGCGGTAACTCATGAAGCAACCGGCCGGGTCGTTACATCCTCCCCCTCTTAAACAAACGTTCGACCTTGAATGAGTCAAGAAACATACCTGAAGCCTAAAAAAGGTGTGGGTATCTGCTCCGCATCTCTCACTCGATCTCCCATGTAGCCTCCTCCACGGGCTGATCTCTCCACTACACTTTCACTGAAGCTATATCCTTTGATCTCAACTTTCGGACCTGCCGCTCCAAAATAGCCACTGGCTCCACATCATAAGTCAAATCACCGTCTAACTGAACCATGATTAAATCCAAAACATGAGACAAATCGCTAATATACTTCCGGAGCATAGAAACATGAAATACCGGATGCACACTCGACAAGCTAGGTGGCAAGGCTAGCTCATAAGCCACATCCCCAATCCTCCGAAGCACTTCAAAAGGCCCAATGAACCGAGGACTAAATTTACCCTTCTTCCCAAATCTCATAACACCCTTCATGGGTGAAACCTTCAATAGAACCTTCTCCCCAACCATGTAGGACACTTCACGAGCCTTTCTGTCAGCATAACTCTTTTATCTTGACTACGACATACGAAGCTGCTCTTGAATCACCTTAACTTTGTCCAAAGCATCCTTCACCAAGTCTGTACCCAAAAGTTTAGCCTCACCCGGCTCAAACCAACCAACTGGAGATCTACACCGTCTCCCATATAAAGCCTTATATGGAGCCATCTGAATACTCGACCGATAACTGTTGTTATATGAAAACTCCACGAGCAGTAGAAACTGATACCATGAACCCCCAAAATCAATGACACAAGTGCGCAACATGTATTCCAATATCTGAATAGTGTGCTCGGACTGCCCGTCCTTCTGAGGGTGAAAAGCTGTGGTCAACTCAACCTGAGTACCCAACTCCCGCTGCACGGCCCTTCAAACCTGCAAAGTGAACTGAGTACCTCTATCTGAAATGATGGAAAATGGGATACCATGCAAGCGGACAATCTCTCGGATATAAATCTCTGCTAACTACTCTAAAGAATAGGTAGTACACACAGGAATGAAGTATGCGAACTTGGTCAGCCGATCCACAATCACCCAAATAGCATCGAACTTCTTCAAAGTCCGTGGGGTTCCAACTACAAAATCCTTGGTGATCCGCTAAAGCAATCCACCCAGTCTCTGATGCTCATACTTCACCTACTGACAATTGAGATACCGAGCTACAGATCCCACAATATTCTTCTTCATTCTCCTCCACCAATAATGTTGGCTCAAATCCTTATACATCTTTGCGGCACCGAGATGGATGAAATACCGCGAGCTATGGGCCTCCTCCAGAATTAACTCCCGTAACCCATCTACATTAGGCACACATATCCGGCCATGCATCCTTAATATTCCATCATCACCAATAGTCACATATCGGGCATCGTCATGCTGAACTCTGTCCTTAAGGACAAGCAAATGAGGATCATCAAACTGGCACTCTCTGATGCGATTAAACCAGGAATATCGAGAAACCACACAAGCTAAGAACCGACTGGGCTCCGAAATATCCAACCTCATGAACCGATTAGCCAAGGCCTGAACATCAACTGCAAGAGGTCTCTCCCCAACAAGAATATATGCCAAACTGCCCATACTAATCGTCTTCCTACTCAAAGCATCGACCACTACTTTGTCCTTCCCCGGATGGTACACGATAGTGATATCATAGTCCTTTAGCAGCTCCAACCGTCTCCGCTGCCTCAAATTGAGATCTTTCTACTTGAACAAGTTTTGGAGGCTACGATGATAAGTAAACACCTCGCAAGACACCCCATAAATATAATGCATCCAAATCTTCAACGCGTGAATAATGGCAACCAACTCTAAATCATGAGCATGGTAGTTCTTCTTATGGGGATTTAACTGACGAGAAGCATAACAATCACTCTACCCTCCTACATAAACACACACCCAATACCAACACTCGAAGCATCACAATACACTATATATGAACCTGAAGTTAATGGCAAAACTAACACTGGAGTTGTGGTCAAGGCAGTCTTGAGCTTCTGAAAGCTTGCCTCACACTCATCCGACCATATAAAATATGCAACCTTTTGGGTCAATTTGGTTAAGAGTGATGCTATAGATGAAAATACATGAACAAACCGACGGTAATAACCCGCCAAACTAAGAAAACTACGAATCTCTGTGGTTGAGGATGATCTGGGCCAACTCTGAACCGCCTTTATCTTCTTTGGATCAACCTAAATACCCTCGCTGGACACTACGTGTCCCAATAAAGCCACTGACCTAAGCCAAAACTCACACTTGGAGAACTTTGTATAAAGCTTATCCTCCCTCAACCGCTGCAATACCAATCTCAAATGCTCCGTGTGCTCCTCCTAACTACGCGAGTATACCAGAATACCATCAATGAATACAATGACAAACGAGTCGATATAAGGCCGAAACACGCTGTTCATCAAATGCATGAACGCTGCTGGGGCATTGGACAACCCTAAAGACATCACAAGGAACTCATAATGACTATATCAGGTCCTGAAAGGTGTCTTAAGAATGTACGAGTCCCTGATCTTCAACTGGTGATACCTTGAACAGAGATCAATCTTGGAGAACACTCTCACTTCCTGAAGTTGTTCAAATAAATCATCAATACTAGGCAAAGGATACTTGTTCTTGATTGTAACTTTGTTTAATTGCATGTAATCAATGCACGTCCTCATCGTGCCATCCTTTTTCTTCACAAATAGAACATGCGCACCCCAAGGTGACACACTAGGATGAATAAACCCCTTATCAAGGAGGTCCTGAAGCTCCTCATTCAACTCTTTCAACTCTGTTGGTACCATACGATATGGTGGAATAGAAATGGGTTGAGTGCCCGACACCAAATCAATACCAGAGTCAATATCTCTATTCGGTAGCATGCCCGACAGGTCTGCAAGAAACACATTTGGAAAGTCCCTCACTACCGAGACTGAATCAATGGTAGGAGCCTCTGCACTGACATCCCTCACAAAAGCCAAGTAAGAAAGACAACCCTTCCCAACCATCCGCTGGGCCTTCAAAAATGAAATCACCCTACTAGGAACAAAATCAGTCGAACCCCGCAACTCAATCTGTGGCACACCCGACATAGTAATGTCACTGTCTTAGTATATCAATCCAAAATACCATGACATAGATATAACCAATCCATGCCCAATATCACATCAAAATCGACCATACAAAGCAATAGAAGGTCCACTCGGATCTCCAAACCCCTAATAGTCACCACACACGACCGATATATGCGGTCCACAACAATAATGTCACCCATCAAAGTAGATATAAGAATAGATGAAACAAGAGACTCACGAGGCTTATCCAAATAACAAGCAAAATATGATGACATATATGAAAAAGTGGAACCAGGATCAAATAACACAGAGGCATCTCTATGGCAAACTGAGACAATACCTGTAATCACAGCATCTGAAGCAATAACATCGGGTCTAGCTGGGAGTGTATAGAAATGGGCCTGACCACCACCTGATCGACCTCCCCCTCTGAGGCGACCCCTAACTAACTGTTCCCCACCCCTAGCTAGCTGGGTAGGTGGTGAAGTAACTAGTGCTGAAGTCGATGGCTGACTCCTCTGCTGAGACGAACCCCCAAGACGATGAGGACACTGCCCCCATATATGCCCTAACTCTCCACACTCATAACAACCCCCTGGGGCTGGAGGTGGGGATTGAAGGGAATCTCTAGCACTGGTATAACTAGTAGAAGAACATGGCATGGAAGAGCCCTGAACTGATGAAACGCGAGATGAACTCTGAGCTGGAAGGGCACTAAGTGGTGAATGGACCTTATGGGTGAGAACCATGGCCCGCTGATTCCCCACGCTAAACTGGGCGAGCTAACTGAGAATGCCTGAATGGAGGACCTATGTTGTGCTAAAACTGACCCCCATGAGGAGTACCGCTGAATCCACCCTGACCACGAGGCCTCTTAGCCTTCCGCTCAACCCTCTCCTGACTACAAACCATCTCAATCTGTCGAGCTATGTCATCAACCTTATCAAAGGTAGCACTAGATACCCTCTCTCTGGTCATGAGCAACCGAAGTTAAAAACCGAGGCCATCTATAAACCTCTCGATCCTTTCCCGGTCTGTGGGAGCCAACCAGACTACATGACGAGCCAACTCAGAGAACTACATCTCATACTGTGTAACAGACCTATCACCCTGATGAAACTGCTCGAACTGCTGCTTAGCTCCTCTCGGCAAGACTCGGGTACAAACTTCTCCAAGAAGAGAACGGAGAACTGCTGCCAAGAAAGGGGCACTGCGCCAACCGGCTTACGCCTCTCGTAAGCCTCCCACCAACTGAGTGCAAACCCTGAGAACTGGAAAGTAGTGAATGAGACCCCAGTGGTCTCCAGAATACCTACGGTCTGAAGCATCATCTAACACTTATCCAAGAAGCCCTGTGCATCCTCACCCTCAGCATCACTAAATGACGGAGGCTGATATCTACCAAACCTCTTCAATATGTGCTGCTCGACCTCTGTCATAACAGGAGTTACATAATCCTGAGCAGCTGCAACCAGCTGGGCTGGAGGTGCTTTCGGTGTCTGAAGTCCCTACACGACCTGCTCAGGTGTGCGAGCGGCGGGAGTCTGAGTGCCTCCCCCGGCCTGAGAAGTAGCTGCGGCCGTAGTAACTAAGACTGCCTGAGCCAGGCCAGTGCACACAGATAGAACCTGGGCTAGGGCCTCCTGAAGGCCTGGGATGACAATAGGCACAGCCGGTGCCTGAGCTGGTACAGTTGGAGCGTCCGCAACTGGGACCTGATCCTGAACTGGGGCGGCTGGTGGATCTGTAGGTGCTGCCCTAGCTGCTGTGCGGGCTGCACCCCTACTTATACCACGGCCTCGACCGCGTCCTTGGCCTCTAGTGGCCCCAACAGGTGGTACTGATGGTCGTCAGTCCTGACCGATAGCACGTGTTCTCACCATCTGTGAGAGAATAGAATAACAAAAGTTTAGTTACCAAACCAACCTGACATTACATGTAGACAAGTTTTAAAAATATTTTATATATATAAATAATTATTGTAATCTAATTTATAAATATAATTTAAACTCTTTAATAGTTCTCTCTTTTAATATATTATTTTAAACTTGAACTTAGAACTTTTGGGTGATCAAATATGTTTAATAGCCCATAAAAGTTATGTGATGGCCTTGGTCATCACTTGTTTTAAAAATAAATTTTGTGTTCTGATGCCTTAAAAACCTCTTTCTATCTCACCTCGATTTGTGTGCGCAGTCCGGGCGTGTAGCCGAAAAGCCATTATGTGAAAATCTGTGAAAAATGATGAATTTTGCCTTTAAAATGAGTTTAAGTTGACTTCGGTCAATATTTTGGGTAAACGGACCCGTACCCGTGATTTGACGGTCCTGGAGGATCCGTAGGAAAATATGGGACTTGGGAGTATGCCCGGAATCGAATTCCGATATCCCAAGCCCGAGAAATGAATTTTTGAAAGAAATTATTTTGCTGAATTAATTATGAGTTTTTGAAAGTGAAATTTGTTTGAAACCATTGGTATCGGGCCCATATTTTGGTTCCGGAGCTCGGTACAGGTCTTATATATAATTTGAGTTGAGCCTGTGAAAATTGGTAAGAAACGGATTTGAAATGACGTGAATCAAGCCTTATTTGAGATATTTGGCAAATTTGAAGTTCTTAAGAAATTCCATGATTTTGATGCTAAATTCATAGTTGTTGATGTTATTTGGTGATTTGAATGTACGAGCGAGTCCGTATAATGTTTTTAGGTCGGTGTGCATGTTTGGTTTGGAGCCCCGAGGGCTCGAGGAGTTTTGAAGAGGCCACGGGGTGGATTTTGGACTTGAGAAATTGCAGACACCAGCTGTTGCATTGTAGGCTTGCACTCGCAAATCTGCAACCTGCAATTTTATAACTTAGCCGAAAATCTTTCATTTTTCACACTCTTTCAAAACCAAAACACTATTGGGCGATTTTTCAAAGACAACTCTTCTTCCAAATTGATTGTAAGTCAATTTTAACTCGTTTCCTTCAATCATTAACATCTTTTCACATGATTTTAACTCAAAATCAATGATTTTCATGGGGAAATTGGGTGTTTTGGGTAGAACCTAGATTTTTCAAAAATTGGGGATTTGGAACTCTATTTCAGGTCCGATTTCAAAACAAATTATATATTTGAGTTCGTGGGGGAATGGGTGATCAGGTTTTGGTTCGAACCTCCGGTTTTGACCATGTGGGTCCTGGGGCGATTTTTGACTTTTTGGGTAAAACTTTGAAAAACTCATTTTTATGCATTAGAATTGATTCATTTAGTATTTAGTAATGTAATTAAGCAACTTCTTGCTAGATACGAGAGAATTGGTGGTAGAATCAAGAGGTAAAGCGATAGTGGAGACTTGAATTGTGTTCGTGGCATCGAGGTAAGCGTTTGGTCTAATCTTAGCTTGAGAGATTAGGAGTCGCGTCTTATTTGCTACGTATTAATTGTGGAGTACGATGTATAGGCATGGTGACAAGTATCTATACATTGGTGTCAAGCATGCCTGTGAGTCTTGTATTGAAATTGTTATTACTCTATTGTGGTTTATTGCGCTTCACATGTTATTATCATTATTGTTCCCTTGCCGGGATGTTATTATCATTTCTGTTCCCTTGCCGGGATATTATTATCACTATTGTTCCCTTGCCAGGATGTTATTGTCATATTATTGTTCGCTTGCCGGGATATTTGTTTGGATATTATTTTTCCTTTGCCGGGACCCTTTTATGATTGGTGTTGATAAAAGAAATGGGAGCGGGTTGCACGCCTGCAACAAGATATGTGAAATGGGAGCGGGTTGCGCGTCTGCAACAAGATATGTGAAATGGGAGCAGGTTGCATGTCTGCAGCAAGATATATGAAATGGGAGCGGGTTGCACGTCTACAATAAGATATGTGAAATGGGAGCGGGCTTTACGCCTGCAACAAGATATATAAAATGGGAGCGGGTTACATGCCTGCAACAAGATATATGAAATGGGAGCGGGTTGCACGCCTGCAACGAGATATATGAAATGGGAGCGGGTTGCACGCCTTCAACGAGATATATGAAATGGGATTGGGTTGCATACTTGCAACGAGATATATGAAATGGGATTGGGTTGCACGCCTGCAACAAGATGTGAAATGAAAGTGAATTCTGCATTTGTTTTCCTTATCCTTGTTAGTAATTGGATTTTGATTTCTTTATATTCTCTTGATATTCTGTTGTTATCTGTTATTCCTTGAAGCATGTTTTCCCCTACCTAATTTTAATTGTAATTATCTGCTTTTATTTCCATTGTATATGATATAACTGCACAGGTTTATTTGGTAGTCTGGTCCTAGCCTCGTCACTACTTCGCTGAGATTAGGCTAGGCACTTACCAGCACATGGGGTCGGTTGTGCTGATACTACACTTTGCACTCTTTTGTGCAGATCCCAGTGTTATAGACTTCAGACTGCAGTGAGGTTGCTGCCTTCAGTCCAACAAGCGACCCGAGGTAGTCCTGCAGGCGTCCGCGGGCATTGGCGTCACCTCCTATCTTTCCTTTATCCTGTTTCCTCTACTTATTTTAGAAACAATGTATCTTTTATCTTCAGACTTTGTATGTAGTATTCTTAGACCGTTTGTGAAACTGTGATACCAAGTTCTCGGTAGAGTTGTATTTAGACTTCCGCAGTTTGTATTAAGATAAATTATCAGATTTTGTCTTCCGCTTAATTATTTTCGCTATTTGCATGATATCTACTCATCACTGATAATGGTTTAAAACTGGAAAAAGGTTTAGTAATTAAAATAATTTGGCTTGCCTAGCTTTCACTAGTAGGCGCCATCACGACTCCCGAGGGTGGGAAATTCAGGCCGTGACAAGTTAGTAACTCAAATAAAACCCAAAGAAAAATCAAATCAATACTAATGCTAAAAAAATTCAATTCAATACTAGAAATGACAATAGTATTGGATATTTATTGTTTCAATTTCTCATTGCTTTAGTTAGTGAAAATGCATAACTCACTTTTAATATTATTTAGTCATATACTTAATACTTAGTATTTTTTAGTCGTACTTATTTTAACATGACTTGGTACTTTTAGATTATATTTATTTTTATTATGTTTATTAATTAGCAATATTTATCTTATGCGATTTGTTGAGTATTTTAGTATAATTATGACTTATCTCACATTATTTTATTGGGTAGCATCTTATATAGTTTTATCTTACTAAGACCTACGAAATATTAGAGAACAAATTATACATTTTATGCTATGGATATTTTGTCGGAAAAAACCTCAAAAAATTCGAGAAAACCAAAAAATCCGAGAAAACCAATTAGAACACAAAAAGCTATTATTAAAGTTATTGCATGAAAAGAGTGTTAGAACACAAAGTAAAAGGGTTAATATATTATTAAGAATAAAAAAGCTATACAAGTGTATGATGAAGCACAATCAAAGCTAAATCCTAAATAAGAACAAGCTTTCAATAATATATTGTAAAGATTAGACTATGCTATAATGCAATTTATTCTTTGTATATGCCTCTGGTAGAATCAAAATAATATTTTCATGTCATGCATTACATGCAAATATCATATCAAGAGGCATGATACTGTTAACAATAATAGCAAGTGGTGTACCAACAGATGTTATTGTGAGGCCACCCACTTTGGATTTGATATACCTCCTTAAACAACTTAAATAACCATCACAAATATATCAAAGCAACACAATTAAGGATGCTAATTTATAAGAAAAATAAAATTGATAATATGGGATGAACCACTTATTGTAACGACCCGACCGGTCATCTTGAGCTCTAGCGTGTCGTTCAGCAATTTGAGGCCATAAGCAGCTTCGCTTCAGGTATTATGACTTGTACGCATGGTCGGAATTGAATTTGGGGGAATTCGGAGTTGATATGGAAAGAGAATTCTCATTTCGGAAGCTTTAAGTTGAAAGAATTGACTAAGATTAGATTTTTGGAGTAAACTACCTTGGAATTAGGATTCTAAAGTTCCGGCTGGTTCGTATGATAATTTTGGACTTGGGTGTATGTCCAGACTGGGTTTTGGAAGACCCGAGAACGTTTCAGCACCTATTGTAGAAGTTAGCATTTTTGGAAGAATTTCATAAGTTTGGGTTGAAGTGCATTTTAGTGTTATCGATGTCTGTTTGGGATTCCGAGTCTTGGAGTAGCTCCGTATGGTGATTCTGGTCTTAGAAGCGCATTCGGAAGTGAATTTGGAGGTTCGTGAGTCGTTTTGGAGTCATTTGGCTAAAGATAGAAATTTGAAGGTTTTTAGAGAAGTTTGACCGGAAGTGGACTTATTGATATCGGGGTTGGATTCCGATTCCGGAAGTTGGAGTAGGTTCGTAATGTCAAATGTGACTTGTGTGCAAAATTTGAGGTCAATCGGACATGATTTGATATGTTTTGGCATCGAATGCTGAAATTTGAAATTCTAAAGTTCATTAAGCTTGGATTGGAGGTCGATTCATGATTTTACCGTTGTTTGATATTATTTGAGGCATAAAGCAAGTCCGTAATGTGTTTTGGGACTAGTTGGTATGATTGGTTAGGGTCCCGGGGGCCTCGGGTGGATTTCGGATGGTTAACGGATCAAAAAATGGAATTTGGAGAAGGTTTGATGCAGCTGGTATCTGGTGTAACCGCACCTGCGAGGTTTTGGCCGCAGGTGCGGAGCTGCAGAAGCGTCCACGAGAGTCGTAGATGCGACTTTGGCTGGGATTGGTTGGATCGCATATGCGGTCGCTCCGCCGCAGAAGCGGGACCACACCTGCGATGAAGGAGTCGCAGATGCGAAGTGGAGGGGTTGGAAGAGTATCGCAGAAGCAGGCCATGTGCCACACCTGCGGAACCGCAGAAGTGGTCAAGTGACCGCAGGTGCAGAAAGGCTGGAGGCAGTGAGTTGTTTTAAAGTCGGGATTTGACCATTTTCTTTCATTTTTCTCTTGGCTTGGGCGATTCTTGGAGGGTTTCAAGAAGGGGTTTTCATCATCAACGACAAGGTAAGCTATGCCCACATATCTTGAGTTAAATATATTGATTATGTACGGATTTGAGCATGAAAATTGGTAGAAATTTGGGGTTTTGGTGGAAAGACCTAGAAATTATATTTTTGGATTTTGACCACGAGTTTAGGTATAAAATTGAGAGTAAAATATATATTTGAGTTTGTGAGGTTGTGGGTAAACTTTATCTTTGAAAAAATTCGGAATCCGGGCACGTGGGCCCGAGGGCGTTTTTGTCAACTTTTCGATCGGGGTTAGGAATTGTTATAAATTGGATTATAATGAGTACTTGAGCATATATTAATGGGTTTCCATGATTAATGGCTAGTTTTGGACCATTTTTGCATCGAATTGAGTCTTCAGAAGGGCGTAGAATGCCGGTTATGGAACTTCAGAGCGAGGTGAGTCTCCTTTCTAACCTTGTAAGTGGGAATAGTCCCCATAGGTGAAATAATTGGTTATGTACTCCTACTTGTGGGGGATACGTACGCGTGAGGTGACGAGAGTCCGTGCGTAGCTACTATTATGTTTAAGTTTGGGTAGTCTAGGACCCAAAAGCATGCTATACTTGGAATATTTGTAATCTTATTGACAACTGAATTTCTTAAATCCTATCGAATTGGTAAATGAATTTCTAAAAGGATTAAACTTCATTTTCCTTAAATCATTAAAAGAGAATTAACTTTTATTTGGATAAACATTCCCCGATAAATTCTTAATTGCCTGTTTGAATATGTGTATCTATGTTTCCCACGTCACATGTATGAATCCCGAGCGAGGTGTTTGTTTATTTATGTTGACCACTTCGCATGTATGATTCACAAGCGGGGTAATAGATGTATCTATGGTTCGTGTCGTTCGACCCTCGGCAGTGCACATTTTACATTTATGTTGGATCGGGCCGTACGACCTCGGTATGATATGCGAATGCATGTATTGTTTGCTTGAAATTTATAAATGTTGATATTTTCCTTTCCTGGCTGGAGATAAATTGATAAAGTTAATGAAAAGTACATCTTTGGAAATCTATTATTATTTGGGAAGTTGTTTGCCTGCTATCCGGCTTTATGAATTATAATTATTTGTTTAATAAAATCCATGATCTCCTCATATTTTTACTATATTATCATTGGACCACTAGTACGTGTCGAAGTCGACCTCTCGTCTCTATTTATTCGAGATTAGACGGGATACTCGTTGGGTACACGTTGTTTCGTACTCATACTACACTTGTTGTGCATTTTTGTTGCACATGCATCTCTAGTGGCCTAGTGGGCATAGCAGCATGGTTGATACAGAAACTTAGGTGAGCTGCACTTCTTGAGACGACCCGCAGCCACCATAGTCTCTTTCGGATTACTGTATTTACTTTCTGTCCAATATTATATTTCGGACGGTTGTTGTATTACGTTATCTCCTAGAAATTTCTCATGCACTTGTGACACCGTGTTCTGGGATGATTATAGGGTATTCTGTATTTACTTCTAAACATTCCTTTATTTATTTTCGTAAAGATTATCTTTTACTATCTGAATTGAAGGAAAATTTCAGTTTTTAAAATTATTAAGATAAGAATTAAATTAAGCATTTATGGTTGGCTTGCCTGACTGCGGTGTCCGGCGCCATCACGACCCTTAGTGGATTTTGGGTCGTGACAAAATGGTATCAGAGCACTAGGTTCTCTTAGGTCTCACGAGTCATGAGCGAGTCTAGTAGAGTCCTACGGATCGGTACGGAGACGTCTGTACTTATCTTTGAGAGGCTACAGGGCTGTTAGGAGCACTTCCCTTTTTGATTCCTTATCGTGCGGTTTGATTCCTTTGAGGCTTATGCCTTTATTTCCTTCCTATTCAATCTTATACGACATGACACTTATTATAAATCGGGATTTGAGAAAATGTAATGGTACTACCGATGTGGTGCGAGATGTTTCTCCCTGCATAGTTGATTGGACTATTGTCGTTGCCTTGTGGAAGGATATATTTTCATTTTAGCTCAGTAACAATATTCCTGAGAGCTTTGAGTCTACGCACGGATTTCTATGATGGCTCATGATCGGTTATCGTATAGTAGGAACGTGTTGGTAAGGTTCTTGCCTATGTGTTGGGGGTAGTGAATGACCTGAATGGAGGTCTACTCAGTGCACGATTCAGAGATTCGATATTTCATATCTAGCGGAGGGAAAAGCAATTGGCCTGTGAATGTCCAGATTTGGATTGGCGGGGCAATGAGACATAGTATTTTCGAGCGTGGTAGAATTTTCATCTATGATGTGGTGTCATCGTCCTCGAGTGAATGCGTTAAGTTCGCCGGTGTTATGGTCTTCTGCAATCCGCCTTTGGGCCAAGATATTATGAAATAGTATTGGAGAAGCAGCTGTCAGAGATCGCTGGGTGCGGTGGTTCAGGATTGAATCAGTGTTTCTAATGTTGATGGCTCGAGAAAAATGATCTTCGGAAAGGTTTAAAGTTAGTAGCGGTTTGTGGGTTCAAGTGCTACGAAGATAGATTTTATTTAAGGCAATAGCTAGGCAGCGAAGGATGAGGAAGTACATGTAGGAGGTGTCATGCGATGGTTAAATTTTTAAGGAAGCCAATTGTAAGAAGCAAAAGTTGAACAGTTTCTTAAGGAAGAGGGTTTGGCCAAAGTGGGAGAGTGGCAGAGCAACACATGGATTCAATGGCAGGATAACTACACCTTTGAGAAAAGTTTGGAGCGATTTGGGAATTTTAGTGGATGGTGGTTGGGTCTACGAGCTTAATTTGAAATATTGGCTAGCATACGGCAGGAGGTTTGATATGATGGAAGGAGCTGCTTGATATGAAGAAGGATACAACATAACTTTGAATTGGAAGATATTGTTGCACATTTGATTTATATCCACAAGGAGTGAATGGAATTGTGCAGTGGGTGAATGTGCACGGGCTCAGGTGGGTTATCTTCTGTTAACAGGTCAGCGGTCGCGTGATTGGTGAAACTCCTGCGAAGGATTTTTACTGGCTATTCAGTAAGAGGTCTAATATATGAATGTTACTAGAGATTCAAAGTGTTCATGAAATGCTAACGGAAGGATTGCGAGGAATCTGACGGTTTAATTGCGCAAGGTCATGTCAATAAGAGATAAAGAATATTGGTGGGTTCCAGAGTTGTGTAATTGTGGATTCAAGCTAAGTGGGAGAGTCCCACCGCCTACAGTTGGATTGAGTGTGCTATGATTGGCCTTATTGACTCATGTGCAGACATAGGGAATGATTCAGGATTTATGCCTTGTATAGATGCGGGTTTCAAGGAAAGTAATTCGGCCGAGTGCTTCGTCGAGAGGGTGTTCATATGCTAGACGATTCATAGAGTTGATCATATTTGGGACCAAGTCAGAGGGGTGGCTCTCCGCAACGGTCCTGGTGGATTTGAAAGTTAAAGTGTGGCGCCTAATGAATTCGAGCCCATAAGTATGGTTAAGAATCGAGCTTTTGTAGAAAATTATGTTAAGAAGCTCGGAGTGTTCTATGATATATTCGACTTGCAGTGTAGCATTTGGGAGGAAAGTGAGAAAAGACTTCGGATTCCTAGAGGGATTATCAAAATGGGCATATCAGCTGAGGATGCAAATGTGCGTACAAGGGAGGTATGAAATGGTTCGTGGGATTTGAGACAACATAGTCTCGTGATTCAAAGTCACTCGGGATGAGTGTGGATGGAGTGTGTTATGTGTTGAATGAAGTTACTATTATTTCTAAGGCAATCAAGGATGAAGTGGAAGAAGTTAGATTGGTTAGCCATAGTTGAATTGGCATATTGGTGGTAGTGATCAGTTCCTTCAGCGTGATCAAGTTATGCAAGTGATTTGTAACGGTACGTGTGAGGCTTGTCGTCCGCCGTAATTGATGTTATTCAGAAGTATTCTGCTATTATGGCATGTCATCTGTAGGTGGATCCCAGAAGGGTCATGGTGGCTTAGACCACTACTTAGAGATTTACATATTCTACGGTTATGAGAATTCACTTGTGTGTTGCCATGGTTCTCCTGAAGTGAATTAAGTAAAAAGTTTTTATATGATAAAGTTTTAATCTATTAGTGGTTCCGGAGTTATGATGAAAATCGTGTTCTATCATATATGAGCATGTTGGGCGCAGTGAGTGGTATGGAATTTAAAGTGAGGATCAAGGTTGTGGTTCGGTATTGACAAGGATGTCACGAGCTCGGATGAGCAGGAAAGGGATTTGAATATTTAAAGTAAGCTAGCATTGTCTTCAGCATCACCTAAGATCGGTGTTTAAAGGGATTTGCATCCTGGTTACAGATTCTTAAATGCTTTCTCAGCGTTAGTGCGATTGGTGGTATGGACACTCAGACTTGTTGCCTGTTATGGAAAGTCATGGGAGCGTGCCCCACATGAAGATTGTATAAGTGTGGCATATAGTCACTTGATTGATTGAAGATTTAAACCAAGTATAAAGATAGTGGTGATATCATTAATTTGAGAATTTATGCCTGGAGGGCACTCGACTTATTGGGTTGTGGACTGTGGAGGATTGCCCCGGTTATGATGGTTGTTCTTGTATGTTATGGAAAAAATGGGGTCAGTATGGACCCAGGAAAGATTATTGGCCTAGTTCGGTACGATCAGAATCGTCTTGAGGTCTATGAATGGGTTTAAGTAGGAATATGGGCTCTATATCAGGCCGAATGTGTTCATTTCAGCATAACACTCCTTATGGAGGAGTATTCAGACGTTTGATGATACTTCGTCCTCGGCTAATTCATGTAATACTATATTGTGCCGTGTGAGTTGTGAACGGCTCGATAGTTTTCTTATGTGTTGAGGTTCCGCGTATCGATGGTGTTATGTGAGCAGGATGGCTCTTTAGTTTTAGAACATATATCGCACCTTAGTTGTGCTTGAGTTTGTTAGCTTATGGCACTATATGTCTCTCCCAGGGATGGTATTATGCACTTAGCGTGCTTGTGACCAATATTCGGCATCTTGTTGTAATGAGCAATTTAGCTCGGTGTGTATCTCCTTATGTGAATTTTATATGTGGATCGGGTGGCACGCCACCATGGGTATGTTGTTTGGATCGGGTTTCACGCTGCAACAGTGTGATGTTGAGTATAGTTTCTATATTCCATTTTTGTGTGTTTGTTTTTTATTTTTTAAGGAAAGTTCATAGCAGTTGCGTGAGTTGAGTAGTCCCTTCGAGAGTTCGTTTTCCTTATGTATCACGTTCGAGTTGATAGCCCATTGGAATATTGCAGCATCATATAAGACTTTTGGTCATGTCTGTATGGATTATTGCCTGAGCAGTTCGTACTGGGTAAGATGAGATTATCGGAACCAAGATCAGTGCAATTGGATTATATGAAGAATATTAAAGAGAAAATACCATTATTTGGTTCGGAAGGAGGTAATGATTCTTGTCATGAGTATAGCCCCACTGATTTGTTGATTCAGTAGTTGGTTATGAATTACTGCATGCATCTTCCATCATGGTGGTATTGTAAGAGTCAGAGCAATATGTATATAGGTCATGAGATGCATTGGGAGCGTCGGATTCGTAGGATTTCGATTAATTTGATCGGAGAATGTTATTGTGGTCATGTGAGTAAAGTGGTGCAAGGTGTGAATTCAGCTAAGGTATGCAAACATGTTTTGGTGCTGCGTGTAGTGATTGATACAGTGAGCGTATGTTGGAAACCGGCCTGGCATAGAATTTCGGATGTTGGAATTGGGCTCTAAGGCTTATTTGCTTAAGTGAAAAAGGATATCCTCAGATTAATCGAGCTAGGGTGACCAGCAGAGTTGTGGTAGCACGGGTAGCTGCTCGAAGTGTTAAACAGTGATTTCGGACAACTCCAGCGCAGTTCTCAGCATTTTCGAAGACAAACATATGTTTAAGTGGGAGAGAATATAACAACCCGACCGGTCGTCTTGAGTTCTAGCACGTCATTCAGTAGTTTGAGTCCATGAGTAGCTTCGCTTCAGGTATTATGACTTGTACGCATGGTCGAAATTGAATTCCGGGGAATTTAGAGGTGATTTGGAAAGAGAATTCTCATTTCAGAAGCTTTAAGTTGAAAGAATTGACTAAGATTGGATTTTTGGAGTAAACGACCTCGGATTCTGGATTCAAAAGTTCCAGCAGGTTCGTATGATGATTTCGGACTTGGGCGTATGTCCAGATCGGATTTTGGAAGACCCGGGAATATTTCAGCACCTATTGTAGAAGTTAGCATTTTTGAGAGAATTTCATAAGTTTGGGTTGAACTATATTTCAGTGTTATCGATGTCTGTCTAGGATTCCGAGTTTGGGAGTAGCTCCGTATGGTGATTCTAGTGTTGGGAGAGAGACCGGAAGTGAATTCGGAGGTCCGTGGGTCATTTTGGAGTTATTTGGCTAAATATAGAAATTTGAAGGTTTTTGAAAAAATATGACCGGAAGTGGACTTGTTGATATCGGGGTCAAATTCTGATTCCAAAAGTTGGAGTAGGTATGTAATGTCAAATGTGACTTATGTGCAAAATTTGAGGTCAATCGGACATGATTTGATATGTTTCGGCATCGAATGCAAAAGTTTGAAATTCTAAAGTTCATTAAGCTTGGATTGGAGGTCGATTCATTATTTTAGCGTTGTTTGATATAATTTGAGGCCTCGAGCAAGTCCGTAATGTATTTTGGGATTGGTTGGGGTCCCCGGGGCCTCGATAGATTTCGGATGGTTAACAGATCAAAAAATGGAATTTGGAGAAGGTTTGATGCAGCTGGTATTTTGTGTAACTGCACCTGCGAGGTTTTGGCCGTAGGTGCGGATCCGCAGAAGCGGCCATGAGGGTCACAGATGCGACTTTGGCTAGGAGTGGTTGGACCACAGATGCGGTCGCTCCACCGTAGAAGCGGGACCGCACCTGCGGTGAAGGAGACGCAAATGCGAAGTGGAGGGGTTGGAAGAGTATCGCAAAAGCAGGCCTTATGCCGCACCCGCAGAACCGCAGAAGCGGTCAAGTGACCGCAAGTGCGGAAAGGATGGAGGTAGTGAGTTCTTTTAAAGTCGGGATTTGGCCATTTTCTTTCATCTTTATCTTGGCTTGGGCGATTCTTGGAGGGTTTCAAGAGGGGGTTTTCATTAACTTTTCGATCGGGGTTAGGAATTGTTATAAATTGGATTATAATGAGTACTTGAGCATATATTAATGGATTTCCATGATTAATGGCTAGTTTTGGAGCATTTTTGCATCGAATTGAGTCTTCGAAAGGGCGTGGAATGCCGGTTATGGAACTTCGGAGCGAGGTGACTCTCCTTTTTAACATTGTAAGAGGGAACTGTCCCTATAGGTGAAATAATTGGTTATGTGCTCCTATTTGTGGGGGATACGTACGCACGAGGTGACGAGAGTCCGTGCGTAGCTACTATTATGTTTAAGTCCGGGTAGTCTAGGACCCAAAAGCATGCTATAATTAAAATATTTGTAATCTTATTGACAGCTGAATTGCTTAAATCCTATCGAATTGGTAAATGAATTTCTTAAAGGATTAAATTTCATTTTTCTTAAATCATTAAAAGAGAATTGGATTTTATTTGGATAAACGTTCCCCGATAAATTCTTAATTGGCTGTTTGAATGTGTGTATCTATGTGTGCCTGCGTCGCATGTATGAATCGTGAGCGGGGTGTTTGTTTATTTATGTTGACCGCTTCGCATGTATGATTCACGAGCGGGGTAATAGATACATCTATGGTTCGCGCCGTTCGACCCTCGGCAGTGCACATTTTACATTTATGTTGGATCGGGCCGTACGACCTCGGTATTATATGCGCATGCTTGTATTGTTTGCTTGAGATTTATAAATGTTGATATTTGCCTTTCCTGGCCAGAGATAAATTGATAAAGTTAATGAAAAGTAAATCTTTGGAAATCTATTACTATTTGGGAAGTTGTTTACCTGCTATCCGGCTATATGAATTATAATTGTTTGTTTTATAAAATCCATGATCTCCTCACATTTTCACTATATTATCATTGGACCACTAGTAAGTGTCGAAGTCGACCTCTCGTCTCTACTTATTCGAGATTAGACGGGATACTCGCTGGGTACACGTTGTTTCGTACTCATACTACACTTGTTGTGCATTTTTGTTGCACATGCATCTCTAGTGGCCTAGCGGACATAGCAGCATGGTTGATACAGAAACTTAGGTGAGCTGCACTTCTCGAGATTACCCGCAGCCACCATAGTCTCTTTCGGATTACTGTATTTACTTTCTGTCCAATATTGTATTTTGGACGGTTGTTGTATTACGTTATCTCCTAGAAATTGCTCATGCACTTGTGACACCGGGTTCTAGGATGATTATGGGGTATTCTGTATTTACTTCTAAACATTCCTTTATTTATTTTCGTAAATATTATCTTTTACTATCTAAATTGAAGGAAGATTTCAATTTTCAAAATTATTAAGATAAGAATTAAATTAAGCATTTATGATTGGCTTGCCTGACAGCGGTGTCCGGTGCCATCACGACCCTTAGTGAATTTTGGATCGTGACACTTATGGCTAAGAAACTTCATGCCGTATCAACATCAACCTATTACCAGTGGTCCTAGCATACTTCCATGGTAATCTTCAAGCTAGTTCGGCCAAAGGAGGAAGCATACATAAAAAAAAAATTATCCACAAAGAAGTATTCGTTAAGATACCAACACATTAAATACTTCTAAACTATAATACATAATTATCTAACAAACATGATAAAATTGATTATTTGTATAAGTTTTGTTGATGTCCTTTTATTTTAAATTCATATATTATACTAATTTTATAATATGTTTCTCATTTAGATGATTGTTGTAAGCACGTGATTTTTGCCCTATATGAGAATTACTCCCAAAAATTCAAAATAAAATAATTTTCCTTTGTGTGCAATTTTGATAGTTTTCGTGGCATTTTGGATAATTATTTGTATTTTTGTCCATGCATGTTTATTTGTTAAATTAATAAGAAAATACAAAAATATGTCGCATTTGCATTTAGGATTTAATTCTACAATTAGAAGTAACTAAGTTTGTTTTACAAGGATGAAAATTACAAAAATATGCATCGTTTGCATTTTTAGCATTCAATGTCAAATTGTGCAATTTTGTTTTAACTGATGATTAATTATGTATGATAATTGTTGCTAGGAATTAATTAGTATTTTTGATAAGTTAATTTAGTTTATAACTTAATTTATAATTTTAGTTTTATTAATTAGAAAGTAAAAGAAAAGAGAGTAAAAAATATAAGGAAAATCGAATTGGGCCACCTTTTAATTTAAATCAACCAGGCCCAAACCAAATAAACTCCTACCGGGTCGACCCGACCCGGTCCGCCCCATAACCCCAAACAAACACCCCCCACCCTTTCTTCCATTTGGACTTTTGTTTTGAAAAAACCCCTAAAAAACCCAAAGTCACCCCCCCTCTTATTCTTCTCCAAAACCACCCCCCTTCCCCTTGTCCCAAGCTCCCATGGCTGACCCCAACCCAGCAGACCCCCCCTCTCTTCATCTTCTTCGTCCAAACGAACTAGTCCAAAAACCAGTCGTCCCCCGCCCCCGTCCTCCATTGATGAGCTCCGTTGACCTACCATGGCCGCTGCTTCACCTCCCATGGCTGACTGCATCGTCCACCCAAATCCCCATCGCTGCTGCTTCTTCTTCTTCGTCCCCATAGGTCCCAAACGACCATCTTCTAAATAACCTCACGTCCAAACGACCTCCAACCTCGTCCCAAGCTCCTTTCTGCCCTCCCATGGCTGAAACCATAGCTTCCCTCTCCCAACAAGCTCCAGCAGCCTCTGCTGCTGCTTCACCTCAACACACACACGCACAGCCTAGCTCACGACCAAACAATCATCGTCCAGCCACTCCAACCCTCAACCAAACGACCACTATCACTCCTACTACGTCCAACTCTCATGGTTGCCCTCCCATATCCACTGCCTCGTCGACCTCCAGCAAAGAACACACAGCCCCACTGCTGCTGGTTCCACGACCACACGCACACACACGGAGGAAAAGCGAGGCAGTCCGGTTAAAGTCCGGCGAAGTTCTGTCAAGGTTTCATTTGGTTTTGTTTGAGTCCGTTGTTGTTCGTCATTCGGTGAGGTCCAGTCTGAGTTCGTCAAGGTTAAAAAAGAAGGTGGGTTTTCATTGAAGTCGAGATCCGTTAGGTCGTTGGCAGTCTTGGTTCGAGTTTGCCATTTCCGTTCGAGTTCGTCGTTGGTCATTTCCGGTTAGTTGGTTTAAGTTTCATTTTTGTCCGTATTTTGTTTGATATTCTCGGATTTGAAATCAATATATGTTTGATTCTTTTCTTGTTCGTTGTTTATCATTTTTTGATTATTTCTTCAGTTGGTTTTATGTTCCTTTTTAGTTTAATATTGAAATTGTTGGTTGTAATGTTGTTAGATTTAATTTGAAGTTCAATTAATTATTGAGTTTAGTGATTTGAATCTACTTGTTTGTTATGTTCAATTTGTTACTGTTATTGAATCTGAAAGTATGTTTGTTGTTAAAAAATATTGTTCAGTCAAAAATATTGAGTTTCTAGCCTAAATTTGTTCATGAAATTTGATTAGGAATTGGTTATAGCTGCTGTATTTTGGTTAGAATTGATTAGGTGAATTGGTTATAGCTGATGGGGGTAGAATGGTAAATGACAGTATTTCCAGGGGTAAAATGGTAATTTCAGTAATTTCATAAGGGTATTTTTGGAATTGAAAATTTGAACAATTATTTAATCTGAGTGTTCTGTCCACTAAGCGCTAATATATTAAAATAATGCATAAAATAATATGTAGTGGGGGACAAGACATAATGGTGGGGAATGAATAATGCATTTGTTTAACCAATAATGGGGAACAAGACATAGTAGGATTACGGGGCTCAAGAAAAGTTGATTAAATAAAATAATAATTGCATTTTATGTAGTAGTGGGTTTGGTAAGAGAAAATGGATTGTTTTATTATTTGTTTAGTTGATTAAAGGGTCTGTTATGAGGCATAAATAGAGCAGACTTGGGCAGAATTAGAGAGGAATTGGCTGAATATTAGGAGAATTTTTTTTCGAAAAGATTAAAAGATTTTTGAGGATTCGAATTTGAAGAGAGTTTAAAAGAGAGAATTTTCTGAATATAAAAAAAAAGGAGAAGAGATTCAGAATTCAAGTTAAAAATTGACTGACTTTTAAATCTTGGAGAGTCAGAATTTGAGAGAAAAGAACTAGATTTTAACGTTAAGAATTCAGTTTCTTTTTTAGAGTAAGTAGTTTGAGCGTGTTCTATTTTGAGTGCTAAAAGAACAAAAATCAGAACGGTTCCATTACATCTTTTGCTTCTGGTTCAATCTGCATTCTGCCTGTGATTGTTTGGTATTGCTGGGTTTCAAGTTGGTTTTTCCTGGGTTTCTATTTGGTTAGTTGCCACTGTTTCATTGGGTGTTGCTGGATTTCTGTTCGTTTTTGTTAAAATCTGTTGTTGGGTGTTGCTGTTGTCGTATGCTACTGCATTTCTGCTGATCTTCCTTTTCTTTTGCTTCCAATATCAGGTACACAACTGACACGCTGGTTACTGTAAACTGAAACATGAAGCATGAATATGAAATGAAGAGTTGAAGTTCTGAATTTATCTTAGTTATATTCTGAATTTTAATTGTATATATACACATTATTTAGCTTCCTCTAATCAGAATCATGTAGTTGTTTAAGATATATAATGGAACATCTGACAGTAGCTTAGTGGACGAACTGTCTATGTATTGCTAACAAATAAATAAATGGTGTAGTAATTATGTTCAGTTAGTTCGTTATTGTTTGATGGTTATCATGTCTCAAAAAGCATGTTAGCTGATTTAGACTATTCTTAAACATTCAACAATTAGCTCATTAAACGAATAGACCGTTTCAGAACTTGTAGGAATATTGTTTAGCTAGATACTATTGGTTAATTTCAGCATGTAAATGGTCTAGGATTAAAATTAGATTGCCAAGTTTTTTTTTAATTTGACAAACTGTGAGCATGCCTAGTATAATGTAACTAGGTAGTAACATGTGAATGAGATGGCCCAGGTCTAGTTTTGTGCCATACACGTTGGGCCTGGGTCCACGTTGGCCAACGTGCTGTCCGTATTGTGTTTACATTCTGCTTTAACAAACTGCGGTTGGAACCCGACTATAACAACTCGTAAGCATGTAAATAAATTAGGACATTTTCTCTTTCATTTTTTAGAGACAAATTTAATAGAAAAAATGTAGGCACTTTAGGATTATCCTTTTAAAATAAATGAGATGAGCCTCACCCAATAAAACGCACAAGTTGCGGGGCCTCAATAAATGGTTAATAATTGTATAAACTTCGGGATCGGTCGTTTAGCAAATTTCACGGCCTCACCCAAAATAATGATACGCTAGTCGCTTTAGGCGCGCCTTTAACAATTTATTTTCTTAAACTCGGGTGCACATTTATGTGACCCAAATCCAAATCTCAACAGAGTCGAAATATGTCGATAACCACGGGTACATTGATGTGACGTGGTTCGAGATATATTTTCACGGTGTTGCAATTCTCGATAAAAATAATAATAATGATAAAAGCGGTTAAAAGTTAAAATTCGCACATATGTTCAACATGTATTATATCAGATAATCAAGCCGAATATGACAGTTGAGCGACCGTGCTAGAATCACGTAACTCGGGAATGCCTAACACCTTCTTCCGGGTTAACATAATTCTTTATCCGGATTTCTGGTGCGCATACTGTTAAATGGAGTCAATATTTTCCTCGATTCAGGATTCAACCGGTGACTTGGGACACCATAAATCTCCCAAGTGGCGACTCTGAAATAAATAAATAAATCTCGTTTCGATTGTCCTTTAATTGGAAAAAACTCCCTTCCGCGCCCCTTTTGCGGCGACGCGGGCGAAAAAGGAGGTGTGACAGCTCTGGCGACTCTGCTGGGGAACGAACCCAGAATCTCTGGTTCAGGGTTCAGAATTCGAGCTTAGATAAATTGTTATATTTGGCTTTGTTTATTTTCTGATTTTTACATGTTTGGGCCTAATGTGCTAAATGCTGCTTTTACCGCTTTGATATTATTTGAACTGTATATAAACTGTGCCGAAACCCTTCTCTTCTTACCTCCGGGGAGGAGCTTGTTGGTCAAGACTCCCTATTCTGTTAGTGTCAATACCTGAAATAAGAAAGAGGCTAGACAAGTTACAAAGCCGGACGATCCCGCGGGTCCCCGGTACGTAGCCCCCTCCTCGACACGAGTTGTCCGCACGGGTACACAGTCTAGAACAAATACCCAGGTTATGAACCTAGAATAACTTGACTTCATGCCGGATCCCTAGTAGGAACGTTTATTTGCATCATGTTGTATATGACTTAGGGGACTCAACACAGGGGTTGGGTCCGTCTAGGACAAGCAACCTGAAATGAAAAAGACCATCCTGCTACATCCTGTTTGTTTTGCGCATTTATTTGCTTCAGATCTGCATGCTGGCCGGCTTCTGAAATCGGGAATTTTTGAAAAATTATGAAAAAGAGGAAAAGAAAAATAGCAGTGTAGGGAGATAACTACTTATTTTTAGAAAAATAAAACCAATGTCCAAGTAGTGTCAAAACCCTGCCGAAATTTTGAAAAATGAAAAAAAAATTGTCTTTTTAGTTTGATTTATTTGAAAAAAAAAACAAAAGAAAGGAGTCTTGTTTACAAGTTTAGTTTATGTTGGGCGAACTACGCGGGTCTGATTCTCACCGGATGTGAGATACGTAGGCAAACCTCATCGGTTCCGGCCCCAATTTTCAAAAAAAAAATTCAAAAAATAAAATTCTTTTATTTCCTTCTTTAGAATTTTTTTTGAGACCCTAATTTTTAAAAATACAAAAAATATTTTCTTTTACTTGCTTCTCAAAATCAAAAAAATAAATAATACAAAAATATTTTCATTCTTCTTTCGAAAACTGGAAAAAAAAAATCCAAGATTCAAAAATACTTTCCTTTTCTTTAAAAGTACTTCTTTCCTAACTTCAGAATAAAAAATCCATAAATGCAAAAATATTTTTTTTTCTTCTTTAGAAGTTTTTCTATCAAAATTCCAAAAAACAAAAAAACAAAAAAAAAACAATAAAAGTCGAAATTCAAAAAAAAAAGGAAAAAAATTTCTTCTTTAGAAGTCTTTCTTTGCAAGAATGCTGAAGAAAAATCAAAATCCACAAATATTCTCTTTCTTCTTTATAAGTCATTCTTTTGAAAAAAAAAGTGAAAAAGAAAAGAAAATTCGAAATCCAGAAAAACATAAATTTATTTTATTTTCTTTATTCCTAATCTGCCCGAACTACGCCGGTTTGATTCTCACAGGATGTGAGATACGTAGGCAACCCTCATCGGGTCCAACCTCCCCTTTTGCAAAAAATAGCCAAAAAATGTCAAAAATTTTAATTGTCAACATAAATAAGTCGGGTGATGTCGCGTTTGGCAAAAATAGCCAAATGTTCCCGAAAGGGACGCCGGAAGGCTAACTTTGCATAAACGGCCACTTTTGATCATCTTTTAGAGTTTTGATCGGTTGACCCTCACAGCCTTAAAATCTTCATTCCCGAAGTGCTGAAAGGCCGTGTTCGGAACCAGATTTTTCTTTTAATCTGAAAAAAAATATAAAAAATAAATAAATATATAGCCAATCGGTAGAGTCAAATAAATTTTATTTTTGCTTAATCAACTAAATAAATATACAGGATGAGCACAACGCAAAATGAACCTTTTTCGATAATGACCAGAATCCCTTTCACGTTGCGATTATGGTGGGATGATTTAGGAGGTGAAGGGCAAGATGAGGTCAAGAAATATATAAAAGGTCTCACAGGTTTATTGGAAATCCAGCCTCGGGGAGATATCATAAGAGCTTTGGTCACCTATTGGGACCCGGCGCACAATGTATTCCACTTCTCAGATTTCGAACTCACCCCGACTTTGGAGGAAATAGCCCGGTACATCGGAAATGCTGAAGTTCCATTGAGTCAAAAATACCTGGTTGCTCCGAGAGCTGTCACTGTGCATCGGTTCTTAGATTCGTAAAGATACCTAGGACGGTCCACAACCCAGATTTGGCCGCAAGGTTTTGTAATCCGCGCTTCATATACGACAGATATGGTCATGTCGGAGGATTCAACAACCCGAAAAACAAGTTATGCAGCAAGGGTCACCGTCAGAAGTGGAACGAGCACAGACGAGTGGCTTTTATGGTAACCTTTTTATGGCTTGTGGTGTTCCCAAGGAAAGACGGAAACATTGATCTAAAGATAGCCGTGATCGTCAGTACTTTGCTTATTCAAGACAAAAGCACTCTTGCTCCTATGATAGTATCTGATATCTTCAGAGCTCTCACAGCCTGCAAAGCCAGAGGGAGTTTCTTCGAGGGGTGCAACTTGTTGCTACAAATATGGATGATTGAGCATCTCTGCCACCGTTCTCAGCTCTTGAGTTATGGTTCCTCGAAGAAAACTTGCATAGAAGTGTTCTACACGAGAATCCAAGGGGCCAGTCTACCCGAGGGAGTTACAGCATGGGCATTATTCTTTCGGACCCTCACCGCCAGCCAAATATAGTGGACACTGGGATGGTTTCCCGTAGATGAGGTCATCTGTATGCCTGCAGCTAGGACCCATTTTCTATTAGTGGGGCTCAAGAGCATTCAGCCTTACACGCCATATCGGGTCTTGAGACAACTCGGGAGATGGCAAACAGTGCCTCAAGAAGAAGATCTTAGTGCTCAAGTAACTAAGATTAGCCCTGATGGAAAATTCCCTGAAGCAAGATTCGGCCAGATCTGGAGTGAATGCCAATACTTAAAAGCAGATACTTGCGTACAGGATAGGGCCAAAGGCGAAGTGACGCCAGGATATCTTGCTTGGTACATGAGAGAACTTGAGCACGAAAGGCCAACCAAAAAACCTCACATTCAAGAGTTCGTTAAGGCGTCACAAGAGCCATGGGACTGGTTAACCAAAGAGCGCGAATACCGGGCCGAAATAGGCAAGCTGAAACAACAAAACAAGGATCTGAAATTTGAGAACAATGTACAAGTTGCTGCCAATGAGGGAGAGAAGAACAGGTTAGCCCAAGCGAATGAGGCTCTCAAAGCCCAAAACCGTCAAGTCATAATGGATGCCGACAATCAACGGAGAAGCCGGTCCGATAAAAGGCTGATAGCGGGGTTAAAGAATCAGGTCATTGAAAGCCGAAAGAATTTGGAAAGATCCGAGGCTACCATAGCAAGAATGCGGGGAAGATGGGCAAAAGGTGCAGCAGCGCGAAAAAAGCACATATGGAAAGTGAGAAGGGATTATGAAGGGAGCATTGCAATATTGAGAGAAACAAATTCCACTCTCAGAGATCGGGTCTTTAAACAAGCCCGAGATACTAGAACAGACAGGGAGCACTGCTATGATTCAATAGCCCGAATGGAAGAACAAATGGAGAGGTTCCAAGATCAGCTCGTTGACAACATTCAAGTATTGGGATTAAAGAATCAACAAATAGAACAGGTGTGTATGGAAAGGGACAAAATCAGAGGTAGGATTAATGAGACTGGGCACTACATCACCACGAAGTGCCTAACTTGTGAAGAAATGCCCCGTGATACCCTTTTTGCCTCAGTCATGGGTTATGTCCACCGGATCATGGAGGAATTAAAAAGCTTGCAAAGCGGCCTGGCACCAAAGCCCGCGGAAAGGCCGAACGATGCCTCGCGGGCACCAAAATTCAATGCCTTAATGTATCCCTAATTCAAGTCTGCCTTGTTGTTTTCAAAAGTCTGTTGTCTGCCCTTCTGTTCTCTTTTTATCAAACAATGTTAATAAATGTGGAGTCTTTATTTTGTTTGGTAGCTTGTAATAGCATATTTTGGTAATGAAATAAAACAAAAAAAATGGCGTCTTTATTTTTACTTATGGCAGAACTACGCCCGGTCTAATTCATGCAGGGACATGATACGTAGGCAATCTACATAAGATTAGACCACCACTAAAAGATAAAAAGAAAAGGCAAAGTGAATAAAGAAAGGACATAAGCCGGAATGACGCATGCAATCGAAGCAAAAACATGTTAGAAATGGTTAAACTGCCTAGGAACATTGCATTCCCCAAATGTGAAATTACAATATATGTTAAACTCTACGCTAACAAGTTTGTTGTTTATATCAGAGAAAGATATTTCAAAACAGTTAGCTCTTTAGAATGTTCTGGCAGATTACCATTACCACACAAGATCAAAAGGGCCCATTCCGGAAAGTATGTCTGGTTCGGCAAAAGTGTTGAGGAGGAAAAGACGGAGATGCAAATGATGAAGGAGGAAGTAGACAGGTTGAGACAAGAGATAGCTAGGATGCACCTAGCCTGGGCTAAGGGACAAACACCACCAATACTTCCCCCTACTCCTACCCTTTCACTAGCTCGGACTCCGGAACACCCTTCCACTGGTCCATCAACGAGCTTCCCCATTGCCCAATACTATCAAGGGGAAACTTCCTATAATCCCCAAGCTTTACCACCCAAACAAAACCCTCCTCCACCAACTGTTCCTATTTTCGTGGCACCTCCACCCGCCACGTTGCAAAAATCATCCGATGAACCAGTGTTTCAGGTTCACGACAATCAATACTATCCTCCTGAACTCACCTTCAAAGCACCCGAGCCATACACTTACACCCCTCACCTTCAGCTACCGACAGAAACTGAGAGGCCAGCTAAGAATCTGGAGCAGGACGAAGTGCTCCGTAAAGTGAAAAGCCTGGAGCAATCCTTCAGGAATATGCATGGATTGGGCAGCCAAGTCAGTGTGTCCTACAAAGATCTGTGTCCCTTCCCCGATGTTCAATTTCCGGCACGTTTTAAGATGCCAAAGTTTGACCTATATGAGGGACATAGTGATCCCATGGCACATCTACGAGGTTTCTACAGTAAGATGAGAGGGGCAGGTGGAAAGGATGAGTTGCTGATTGCTTATTTCGGTAAAAGTTTAAGCGGGTCCGCATTAGAATGGTACACGAGGCAGGATCCTAGAAGGTGGTATACCTGGGACGATCTAGCACAAGCATTTGCAGGTCATTTCCAGTATAACCTTGAGATTGTCCCTGACCATCTCACACTGTTAAAACTTGAGAAAAAGCCTGGAGAGAGCTTCAGGGAATTCTGATTCCGTTGGAGAGAACAAGCAATAAGAGTCGATCCACTAATGAGGGAAGGCGAAATGGTGGACTGTTTCTTACAAACGTTGGAGCCAATTTACTTTGGTCACCTGGTGACGTCAGTTGGTAAATCTTTCAATGAAGTAGTAAAAATGGGCGGCATGGTTGAAGAGGGACTCAGGTCCAACAAGATAATGAGTTATTCGGCGATCAAGGCCACAACTCAGGCTATCCAAAGTGGCACGGGAGGTGCGCTTGCGAAAAAGAAGAGAGAGGAGGTTGCAACAGTCGAAGCAGGTACTTGGTCCAGATCAAGAGGTCCATCCCCTCGCTACCAACCCAGACCCCATTACCCAAACTATCCACACAATCCATACAACCCTCCACAACCTTATTATCCACCGCAAGAGCCACATTTCTCCGTCCATCACGCCCAAACTTACACCCAGCCTCCGGCTCACCCACAATGGCATGCGCCAGTTCCCCAACATATATATCTATCTCCACAAAACACATATCCACCTCCACAAAACACATATCCACCTCCACAAAGCACATATCCACCACCAAGGGCCTACAAGAATCCTTCAGGGCCAAGCTTCCGCGGAAATCAGGCTTTTAGGAACGAGAGGGTGCAGAGGTCGAGAACATTCATTCCACTGGTAGAAACTTATACTACTCTGTTCCACAAGTTGCGGCAGCTAGGCCTATTAAGTCCTGTTGAACCCAAATTACCAAATCCTCTTCCCAAAAATCTGGACCACTCAATAAGCAGTGAATATTGTTCGGGGGCTCCCGGGCATGATACTGAGAAGTGTTGGAAGTTGAAAACCGCCGTACAAGATCTTATTGACACAAATAGGATTGAGGTTCAGGCACCAGAGGCACCCAACATCAATGAAAACCCGTTATCGGTGCACCATGAGGCCCACATGATCGAACTAGTGCACGAAGGAGGGAAACCTAAAACACCCTCACAAACGGTAATGATGATTCGTGCCAGTCCAATCGAAAAGTTGACCAATGGAAAGGCAGTGGTACAGTTGGGAAAGGTAGATAACAAGCCATTTGTGGTAGTGGGGAAAGGTTCTTCTGTTGCTGCGAAGAATCCAAAGTCAATCAAGGCAGTGTTGCAGGGAGTATCAAGCACACCAGTGTTGGTGGTGAAGGTGGCCCGCATAGAACTAGTTGTTATCAGGCCAGTAATGCAGTTGCCGATAACAAATAAGAAAGATGTGCCATGGAGCTACAGTCAAGTGTCAGTGATGCATAAGGGGAAGGAGGTGGTGGAAGAAGTATGCGAAACTCAGGGACTAACTCGTTCGGGAAGGTGTTTTGTTCCCGCAGAATTGAGAAGGGTCAATCCTGTAACAATAAAGAAGCCAGTAACGGAGGAAGAAGCAGAGGAGTTTTTAAAGAAGATGAAGGTACAAGACTACTCCATTGTAGAGCAGTTAAGGAAGACCCCAGCCCAGATCTCGTTGCTATCCTTGTTGATCCATTCAAGCGATCATTGTCAGGCATTAATGAAGATTCTGAACCAAGCCTATGTCCCGGACAAGTCTCAGTGAACCATTTGGAGAAAATAGCGTACAAAATCTTTGAAGTAAACTAAGTAACATTCTCTAACGATGAGTTACCGGTAGAGGGTACTGAACACAACAGAGCACTCTACCTGACGGTAAAATGCGAAGAATCGGTGGTCACTCGAGCACTAATTGATAATGGGTCAAGTGCTAATATCTGTCCTTTGGCCACTATAAACAAACTGAAGATTCCTGATGATAGGATCCACAAGAACAACATTTGCGTCCGAGGTTTTGATGGGAGCGGTACTGACACAGTGGGTGATATCATACCGGAATTGACAATTGGTCCAGTTGAGTTCACCATGGAATTTCAAGTGATAGATGTAGCGGTGTCGTATAATCTTCTGTTGGGACGACCCTGGATCCACACAGCCAAAACAGTGCCTTCTACACTACATCAGATGGTCAAATTTGAATGAGATAGACAAGAGATTGTGGTACACGGGGATGACGGTACACATACCGTCAGTGATGCCATCGTGCCCTTCATAGAAACCGACGATGACAAGGGCCCATGGGTTTATCAGGTTTTTGACGCAGTCTCAGTAAACAAAATTCCTGAGGATGGGGACCTTCCACTTCCCAGAATCACAGCTGCAACCTTCATGATAGCCTCAGAGATGTTGAACAACGGGTTTGTACCAGGAAAAGGTCTGGGAATTGATCTGCAGGGAATGATCCAGCCAGTTTCTTTGCCTAAGAACTTGGATACCTTTGGGTTGGGATTGAAGCCTACCGCAGCAAATGTAAAGCGGGCCCGCAAGTTGAAGAAAAGAGTCTGGGTCCTTCCTAAGCCAATCCCACACCTTTCCAGATCATTTGTCAAATCAGGGTGCAGAAAGTTGCCAGTCCTGGAAGTTCTTGGACCCTTGATCGGGCCAGATGGAGATTTGAACGAGGGTTTTGAAAGGATGTTCGCTGATGTCAACATGATAGAAGTTGGAGAGGGTTCCAGTAAGGCAGACATACAGTTTGTGGGTCCTAAGGCCAAGGTCAACAATTGGATAGCTACTCCTCTTCCTACTTGGAGGGAGTCTTGGTAGTTGGCTCTGAATTTCTTTCTTGTTTTCTGGATTATTCCAGGGTTGTAATCCATATTCCTTTTTATTTTATTATTGCTCAACAAAGTGTGAAACCTTGTTATCCCAATATTCAATAAAATGAAAAGTTTCTTCTTCATTCTTTATTTTATTTCATTTTTAATTTTTGCTTCCTTCTTTTCTTTTTCTGAACAGTTCTCTTTACGCTGGTATTAACGACATGGCATGCACAACAGATCTTCAACCTAGTCTAAAAGATCAATCTGATTCCGAACTAACTGTACAAGAGGTCGATTAGGATAATGAATCGGAATACGATGAGGATGAAGCCTTCGAAGAGATAAATAGAGATCTAAGCCAGTTTGAAGAAAAATCCAGGCCCAACTTAAATGACACAGAAGCCATCAATTTAGAGGATGCAGTCGATATCAGGGAAACTAAAATAAGCATCCACATTGCACCAAATATCAGGGAAGAATTAATCAAAACACTTGTTGAGTTCAAAGATGTTTTTGCATGGTCGTATGATGACATGCCGGGTTTAAGCAAGGATTTAGTGGTTCATAAATTGCCCACTGACCCGGCATACCCTCCCGTCAAGCAAAAATTGAGGAAGTTCAAAACGGATATGAGTGTGAAGATTAAAGAGGAAGTAACCAAGTAGCTGCAAGCAAAGGTTATTCGTGTCACTCGATATCCTGATTGGTTAGCTAATGTGGTTCCGGTACCGAAGAAAGATGTGAAGATCAGGGTGTGTGTTGATTACCGCAATATGAATAGGTCAAGTCCAAAGGACAACTTTCCTTTACCCAACATCCATATCTTGATCGACAATTGTGCCGGACGTAAGATTGGATCTTTTGTAGATTGCTATGCTAGGTATCATCAGATTCTGATGGATGAAGAAGATGCGGAAAAGACGGCATTCATCACGCCATGGTAGACTTATTGCTACCGGGTAATGCCATTTGGTTTGAAGAATGTTGGGGAAACGTACATGAGAGCAATGACCACCGTGTTTCATGACATGATCCACAAAGAGATTGAGGTGTACGTGGACGATGTGATCATAAAGTCCAAGCATCAGGAAGACCACGTAGCAAACTTAAGGAAGTTTTTCCAAAGACTTCGAAGGTATGATATTAAGCTCAACCCGGCCAAATGTGCCTTTGGTGTTCCATCTGGAAAGCTGTTGGGATTCATCATCAGTCGGCGAGGTATTGAACTGGACCCGTCAAAGATCAAATCTATCCAAGATTTGCCACCGCCGAAGAACAAGACAGAAGTAATGAGTCTGTTGGAAAGGTTGAATTACATCAGCAGATTTATTGCACAACTCACAGCAACCTGTGAACCCATCTTTCGGCTATTGAAGAAGGATGCCGCAGTAGAATGGACGGCGGAATGCCAGGAGGCATTTGACCAGATCAAAGGATATTTATCAAATCCACCTGTATTGGTTCCACCTGAGCTAGGGAGACCGTTAATTCTTTATCTAACGGTCTTGGAGAATTCGTTTGGCTACATGTTGGGGCAACACGACATTACAGGAAGAAAGGAGCAAGCCATCTATTATCTCAGCAAGAAGTTTACAGTATATGAGGTTAAGTACACTCAACTCGAGAAGACATGTTGCACCCTAACTTGGGTGGCCCAGAAATTGAAGCATTATTTGTCCTCATATACTACTTATCTCATTTCCCGCTTGGATCCGCTAAAGTATATTTTTCAGAAGCCTATGCCCACAGGGAGGTTAGCAAAATGGCAAATATTACTCACGGAGTTTGACATCATCTATGTGACGAGGACGGACATGAAAGCCCAAGCACTGGACGATCACTTGGCTGAGAATCCTGTTGATGAAGAATACGAGCCGTTGAGGACGTATTTTCCTGATGAGGAAGTAATGCACATAGATGAGTTGGAAATACCTGAGGAACCAGGTTGGAAGCTTTTCTTTGATGGAGCTACAAATGCGAAGGGTGTTGGAATAGGAGCGATACTTATTTCTGAAATAGGACGTCATTATCCTGTTACAGCTTAGCTGCGTTTCTATAGTACCAACACTATATATGAGGCATGCATTTTGGGTCTGCGATTAGCTGCAGACATGGATGTCCAGGACGTTTTGGTCTTGGGAGACTCGGACCTCCTGGTGCATCAGATTCAGGGTGAATGGGAAACACGGGATTTGAAGCTCATACCATATCGACAATGTTTGCATGATCTGAGCAAACGATTTCGATCAGTGGAGTTTAGACACATCACAAGAGTTCACAATGAGGTTGCCAATGCATTGGCCACTTTAGCATCGATGTTGCACCACCCAGACAAAATTCATGTTGACCCGTTGTACATCTAGGTTCGTAATCAGCATGCCTATTGCAACATGATAGAGGAAGAAGTGGATGGTGAGCCATGGTTTTATGACGTCAAGGAGTACCTCAGGATGGGGATATACTCGGAGCAGGCCACCGGAGATCAAAAAAGAGTCATTCGGCGATTGTCAAGTGGTTTCTTCCTTAGTGGAGGAGTGTTGTACAAAAGAACCCCAAATTGGGATTGCTGAGATGTATAGATGCCAGTCAAGCCACGACAGTTATGACAGAGGTACATGCTGGAGTTTGTGGGCCACATATGAGCGGATATGTATTAGCGAAGAAGATTCTTCGAGCAGGGTATTATTGGCTCACTATGGAGCGTGATTGTATCAATTTCGTGTGGAAATGCCATCAATGTCAGATACACGGAGATTTGATTCATTCTCTGCCGACAGAATTGCATACAATGTCAGTGCCATGGCCATTTGTCGCATGGGGCATGGATGTCATTGGACCTATTGAGCCGGCAGCTACCAACGGTCATAGGTTCATTCTGGTGGCCATCGACTATTTTACTAAGTGGGTTGAAGCTAAAACTTTCAAATCGGTAACCAAGAAGGCAGTGGTGGATTTTGTTCACTCCCATATCATCTGTAGATTTGGGGTCCCAAAAGTGATCATCACGGATAATGGTGCTAATCTTAACAACAATTTGATGAAAGAGGTATGTCAACAGTTTAAGATTACACACCGTAATTCCACACCATATCGTCCCAAGGCAAATGGAGCAGTTGAAACAGCCAACAAGAACATCAAGAAGATACTGAGGAAAATGGTAGAAGGATCCAGACAATGACATGAAAAATTACCATTTGCATTGTTGGGTTATTGCACCACGGTACGTACTTCAGTAGGGGCAACTCCTTATGTATTGGTATATGGAACTGAAGCAGTAACACCGGCGGAAGTTGAAATTCCATCCCTTCGGATTGTCGCTGAAGTTGAGATTGATGATGACGAGTGGGTCAAAACTCGTTTGGAGCAGTTGAACCTGATTGATGAAAAAAGATCGGCAGCTGTGTGTCATGGCCAATTATATCAAAAGAGAATGGAGAGAGCCTACAACAAGAAGGTGCGCCCCAGAAAATTTGAGGTGGGGCAGCAGGTGTTGAAACAAATCCTGCCACATCTGGCCGAAGCAAAAGGCAAGTTCGCCTCGAATTGGCAAGGACCGTTCATTATAATCAGAGTGTTGTCCAATGGCGCTTTATGTTTAATAGATATCGACGGGAAATGCGTCGACATGGCTATCAATTCTGATGCAGTTAAGAGATATTATGTATGATTTCTTTTGATTGTAATTGTTGTTTGTGGTTGGCATTTATCGGAGAATGAAATGACGGAGGCAATTCTTTCTTCTATCCAAACACTTTAACCTTTGCTTCCCTTTTTGAGCCTTATTTATTCTTTCATATCCCTCTTTTGGAATCAATAATTAAAATGAAAGAAAAATAATAAAAATAATAATGATAACAAAGACAAAAGAAAAATCACAAGAAAAAAAAGGAATTGGGAACTACGTTTGACCTGATTCCTCAAAGAAGGATACGTAGGCGCCTCACGGCTCGGTCATAGTGTAACAAAAAATAAGAATCCCCAAGCAAGAAAAACTGGGGCAGAAGTTGTGTTTATAATTTTGGGAAAGAAAGTTTGATTCCAAGAGTTGTAATGTTTTACCCGTCAGAATTATTTTAAGCCTTTTGATACACTTTTTCTTTTTAGTCAGACACGAAAACCCATATTGATGTCCAAAAAAGACCCCCTGATCAGTATTCGAGAAGTGCCAAGTCAGGCAGATGGAAGTCGGGGATAACACCCCGATCCCCAGCAGAGAAGAGGACCATAAACTGGAAATGAATTGATAGCCGAAAAGAATCCCCAGCAGAGGGAGTCATATCGACAACACTCCAATCCCCAGCTGAAAAGATAAAATAAAATGAGAGAGTCTTATCGGTGAAAACCTTCACAGGCACCATAAGGCGACGAGAGTTGAGAGAAATGAGAGAGTCTTATTAGTGAAAACCCCTCGAAGGGCACTATGAGGCGACAAAGCAAGATTGGCGGAAAGGGTCCGCATTTGGCGAAAGTTGAGTATTTGTTTATCACCGACAGGATAAGGCCGTCCGAAAGATTGATTGATACAAATAGATTGGGTTGATTAATCCGGAATACATGACATGATCGTTGGGATCGGTTATATCATTCAGATAAGTTATTTTCTTTCTTTTTCCCCAGTATTTATTCAGAAAGACTTCTTCTTTTTCTATTTTTTGAAATCATCACTTTTTCATTTCCTGGTTTAAAGACTTTACCTCCCCAGCGGTTTGTTTTTGAAAAGGATCTTCAGAGCTTACTACCAGTTGCCAAAATGGTGCAAAGCAAAATGCGAATAGGACAGGCCAAAGATAAGGCGACAAAGCAAAAAGAAGTTGGTCGAAGACCAAATAATGAATGGGTCTAGATCCAAAGAGGACCAAATTTCCAAGGGAAGTTGGAGAAAAATGGAAAAGCAACAATTAAAATTTTATGAGGATCCCCAGCAGATTTGCGAGATACAAGAACAACTCTGACAGATTCTCGACCAAGTTCCGCAATGGTCGGACAACACAGAGCGGGGAAGGAAGAGAAAAGAAAAACCATCCCCAGCAGGAGTATCATCCCCAGCAAATAGTATCATCCCCAGCAAGTTTTACAGCAAAGCAGGGAAAAGAAAAGGGAAAAACCATCCCTAGCAGAAGTGGCACGACCACTCGCCCCGTTTTAAACTAACAAATTTTTCTTTGATTTAAAGCAGGGAAAGGAAATATTATTGACCACAGGAAGACAGGGTCACAAAGCAGATTATTAAACTGGGGCAGAAGATTTTCTCTCATTACGAAAATTTTCTTGAAACCAGATAGCCATTTGGGAAAGAGAGAAGATAGCACAAGTTTTGAAGGAAATAAAATCCCCAGCAGTATACAAGAAGGGAGATACAAGTTTTAAAAGAAAAACAATCTTGGAAGAAGCAAGATAACCCAAAGTTGTAAAAGCAATGACCTTTGAATCAATATCATCCCCACCATTGTTAAAAGGAGGAAGATAATTCCCTAGCAGTGTTATTCCCGGCAGGTTTCAGGGAAGTGAAAGCACTAAGCTTTAAAGGAAATAGTCTTTGAAGAAGGAAAATGACATATTTGTGAAATAAAATATCGGTGTTATTCCCAGCAGTTTTCAGAGGAATAAAACACCAGTTTGGAAGGAAGCAGTTGAAGAAGTCAGGAGCCCGCCTGGAGAATGGAGGCTGAATTATTTTTAAGTTATCGTTGACGCCAGGAGCCCGCCTGGAGAATGGAGGCCGAATTATTTTTAAATTATTGTTGACGTCAGGAGCCCTCCTGGAGAATAGAGGTCGAATTATTTTTAAGAAGTTGTTGAAGTCAGGAGACCGCCTAGAGAATGGAGGCTGATTTATTTTCAAAATTGCTGATGAAGTTAGGAGCCCGCCTGGAGAATGGAGGCTGAATTATTTTTAAGTTGTTGTTGAAGTCAGGAGCCCGCCTGGAGAATGGAGGCTGAATTATTTTTAAGTTGTTGTTGAAGTCAGGAGCCCACCTGGAGAATGGAGGCTGATTTATTTTCAAAATTGTTGTTGAAGTCAGGAGCCCGCCTGGAGAATGGAGGCCGAATTATTTTTAAGATATTGTTGAAGTCAGGAGCCCGCCTGGAGAATGGAGGCCAAATTATTTTTAAGTTATTGTTGAAGTCAGGAGCCCGCCTTGCGAATGGAGGCCGAATTATTTTTAAGTTGTTGTTGAAGTCAGGAGCCCGCCTGGAGAATGGAGGCTGATTTATTTTCAAAGTTGCTATGGAAGTCAGGAGCCCGCCTGGAGAATGGAGGCTGACATTTTTAAGAAGTTATTGAAAATAGGAGCCCGCCTGTAGAACGGAGGTTGTTAAATTCTAAGTTGGAGTCAGGAGCCCGCCTGTAGAACGGAGGTTGTTAAATTTTAATTGGAGTCATGAGCCCGCCTATAGAACGGAGGTTGTTTATTTTAAGTTGGAGAAGTCAGGAGCTCGCCTGTAGAACGGAGGTTGTTAAATTTTAAGTTGGAGTCAGGAGCCCCCCTGTAGAACGGAGGTTGTTTATTTTAAGTTGGAGAAGTCAGGAGCCCTCCTGTAGAACGGAGGTTGTTATATTTAAAGAAGTCAGGAGCCCGCCTGGAGAATGGAGGCTGAATTATTTTTCAAGAAGTTGTTGAGGTAAGGAGCCCGCCTGTAGAACGGAGGTTGTTATATTTTTAAATTGGAAGAAGTCAGGATCCCGCCTGGAGAATGGAGGTTGTGTCATCTTTCAAAAGTCAAGTTGGAGTCAGGAACCTGCCTGCAGAACAAAGGAATACATTTCAAGATCAAATCAGAAGTCAGTAATGAGGAGAGTTCAAAAAAAAAAATCCCCAACATAACAAGCTTTAATGTAGGAAGCAGTGTCCCCAGCAGACAGAGCGGAATAATAAAACTTGTGTTCAGAAAAGCAAAAGGCCAGTGTCATCCCCAACAGTTTTCGAAAGAAAAGCACCAGAGGAAACACAAACCGACCAGAAAGCAAGGCAACAAGAACAAGTCGTGGATAGATAAGGTTTTTCAATTCCTAGTTTAAGTCTAGCTTCTTGTTTTCTTTTGGCACAGTGTAATAAGGAGATCAAAAAGCAGTAGCAATAGCATGCAGCAACAGTAACGGCAAAATTGTAGTTCCATGGTAGTCTCAGCTACCAAAACTTCCCGAACTACATTAACCTGATTCCTTTCTAACCAGGGATATGTAGGAAACCTTTGAAGCAAAGGTTTGGTTAAATATTTTTCAAAAAAATGCTTCACACGGAGTACTCGGATGGGCAAAAATCGCTCACTTTATCTTTGCACGAAAACTCTTCGTGTCTTCGAACAAAGAGGGGAAGCTGTAAGCATGTGATTTTTGCCCTATATGAGAATTACTCCCAAAAATTCAAAATAAAACAATTTTCCTTTGTGTGCAATTTTGAGAGTTTTCGTGGCATTTTGGATAATTATTTGTATTTTTGTCCATGCATGTTTATTTGTTAAATTAATAAAAAATACAAAAATATGTCGCATTTGCATTTAGGATTTAATTCTACAATTAGAAGTAATTAAGTTTGTTTTACAAGGATGAAAATTACAAAAATATGCACCGTTTGCATTTTTAGCATTCAATGTCAAATTGTGCAATTTTGTTTTAACTGATGATTAATTATGTATGATAATTGTTGCTAGGAATTAATTAGTATTTTTGATAAGTTAATTTAGTTTATAACTTAATTTATAATTTTAGTTTTATTAATTAGAAAGTAAAAGAAAAGAGAGTAAAAAAATTAAGGAAAATCGGATTGGGCCACTTTTTAATTTAAATCAACCAGGCCCAAACCAAATAAACTCCTACCGGGTCGACCCGACCCGATCCGCCCCATAATCCCAAGCAAACACCCTCCCCACCCTTTCTTCCATTTGGACATTTGTTTTGAAAAAACCCTATAAAACCCAAAGTCACCCCCCCTCTTATTCTTCTCCAAAACCACCCCCCTTCCCCTCGTCCCAAGCTCCCATGGCTGACCCCAACCCAGCAGACCCCCCCTCTCTTCATCTTCTTCGTCCAAACGAACTAGTCCAAAAACTAGTCGACCCCCGCCCCCGTCCGCAATTGACGAGCTCCGTCGACCTACCATGGCCGCTGCTTCACCTCCCATGGCTGCCTGCGTCATCCACCCTAATCCCCATCGCTGCTGCTTCTTCTTCTTCGTCCCCATAGGTCCCAAACGACCATCTGCTAAATAACCTCAAGTCCAAACGACCTCCAACCTCGTCCCAAGCTCCTTTCTGCCCTCCCATGGCTGAAACCATAGCTGCCATCTCCCATCAAGCTCCAGCAACCTCTGTTGCTGCTTCACCTCAACACACACACGCACAGCCTAGCTCACGACCAAACAACCATCGTTCAGCCACTCCAACCCTCAACCAAACGACCACCATCGCTCCTGCTACGTCCAGCTCTCATGGCTTCCCTCCCATGGCCACTGCCTCGTCGACCTCCAGCAAAGAACACACAACCCCACTGCTGCTGGTTCCACGACCACACGCACACACACGGAGGAAAAGTGAGGCAGTTCGGTTAAAGTCCGGCGAAGTTCTATTAAGGTTTCGTTTGGTTTTGTTTGAGTCCGTTGTTGTTCGTCGTTCGGTGAGGTCCGGTCTGAGTTCGTCAAGGTTAAAAAAAGTGGGTTTTCATTGAAGTCAAGATCCGTTAGGTCGTTGGCAGTCTTGGTTCGAGTTTGCCATTTCCATTCGAGTTCGTCGTTGGTCATTTCCGGTTAGTTGGTTTAAGTTTCATTTATGTCCATATTTTGTTTGATATTCTCGGATTTGAAATCAATATATGTTTGATTCTTTTCTTGTTCGTTGTTTATCATTTTTGATTATTTCTTCAGTTGGTTTTATGTTCTTGTTTAGTTTAATATAGAAATTGTTGGTTGTAATGTTATTAGATTTAATTTGAAGTTCAATTGATTATTGAGTTTAGTGATTTGAATCTACTTGTTTGTTATGTTCAATTTGCTACTGTTATTGAATCTGAAAGTATGTTTGTTGTTAAAAAATATTGTTCAGCCAAAAATATTGAGTTTCTAGCCTAAATTTGTTCATGAAATTTGATTAGGAATTGGTTATAGCTGCTGTATTTTGGTTAGAATTGATTAGGTGAATTGGTTATAGCTGATGGGGGTAGAATGGTAAATGACAGTATTTCTAGGGGTAAAATGGTAATTTCAGTAATTTCAGAGGGGCATTTTTGGAATTGAAAATTTGAACAATTATTTAATCTGAGTGTTCTGTCCACTAAGCTCTAATATATTAAAATAATGCATAAAATAATATGTAGTGGGGGACAAGACATAATGGTGGGGAATGAATAATGAATTTGTTTAATCAATAATAGGGAACAAGACATAGTAGGATTACGGGGCTCAAGAAAAGTTAATTAAATAAAATAATAATTTCATTTTTTATGTAGTAGTGGGTTTGGTAAGAGAAAGTGGATTATTTTATTATTTGTTTAATTGATTAAGTGGTCTGTTATGAGGCATAAATAGAGCAGACTTGGACAGAATTAGAGAGGAATTGGCTGAATATTGGGAGAAAAAAATTTCGAAAAGATTAAAAGATTTTTGAGGATTCGAATTTGAAGAGAGTTTAAAATAGAGAATTTTCTGAATATAAAAAAAAGGAGAAGAGATTCAGAATTCAAGTTAAAAATTGACTGACTTTTAAATCTTGGAGAGTCAAAATTTGAGAGAAAATAATTAGATTTTAACGTTAAGAATTCAGTTTCTTTTTGAGAGTCAGTAGTTTGAGCGTGTTCTATTTTGAGTGCTAAAAGAACAAAAATCAGAACGGTTCCATTGCATTTTTTGCTTCTGGTTCAATCTGCATTCTGCCTGTGATTGTTTGGTATTGCTGGGTTTCAAGTTGGTTTTTCCTGGGTTGCTATTTGGTTATTTGCCACTGTTTCATTGGGTGTTGCTGGATTTCTGCTCGTTTTTTTTAAAATATGTTGCTGGGTGTTGCTGATCTACCTTTTCTTTTGCTTCCAATATCAGGTACACAACTGACACGCTGGTTACTGTAAATTGAAACATGAAGCATGAATATGAAATGAAGAGTTGAAGTTCTGAATTTATCTTAGTTATATTCTGAATTTTAATTGTATATATACACATTATTTAGCTTCCTCTAATCAGAATCATGTAGTTGTTTAAGATATATAATGGAACATCTGACAGTAGCTTAGTGGACGAACTGTCTATGTATTGCTAATAAATAAATAAATGGTGTAGTAATTTTGTTCAGTTAGTTCGTTATTGTTTGATGATTATCATGTCTCAAAAAGCATGTTAGCTGATTTAGACTATTCTTAAACATTCAACAATTAGCTCATTAAACGAATAGACCATTTCGGAACTTGTAGGAATATTGTTTAGCTAGATATTATTTCTTAATTTTAGCATGTAAATGGTCTAGGATTAAAATTAGATTGCCAAGTTTTTTTTTTTAATTTGACAAACTGTGAGCATGCCTAGTATAATGTAACTAGGTAGTAACATGTGAATGAGATGGCCTAGGTCTAGTTTTGTGCCATACACATTGGGCCTGGGTCCACGTTGTCCAACGGGCTGTCCGTATTGTGTTTACATTCTGCTTTAACAAATTGCGTTCGGAACCCGACTATAACAACTCGTAAGCATGTAAATAAATTAGGACCTTTTCTCTTTCATTTTTTAGAGACAAATTTAATAGAAAAAATGTAGGCACTTTAGGATTATCCTTTTAAAATAAATGAGATGAGCCTCACCTAATAAAACGCACAAGTTGCGGGGCCCTCAATAAATGATTAATAATTGTATAGACTTCGGGATCGGTCTTTTAGCAAATTTCACGACCTCACCCAAAATAATGATACGCTAGTCGCTTTAGGCGTGCCTTTAAAAATTTATTTTCTTAAACTCGGGTGCACATTTATGTGACCCAAATCCAAATCTCAATAGAGTCGAAATATGTCGATAACCACGGGTACATTGATGTGACGTGGTTCGAGATATATTTTCACGATGTTGCAATTCTCGATAAAAATAATAATAATGATAAAAGCGGTTAAAATCCGCACATATGTTCAACATGTATTATATCAGATAATCAAGTCGAATATGACAGTTGAGCGACCGTGCTAGAATCACGGACTCGGGAATGCCTAATACCTTCTCCCGGGTTAACAGAATTCCCTATCCGGATTTCTGGTGCGCATACTGTTAAACAGAGTCAATATTTTCCTCGATTCGGGATTCAACCGGTGACTTGGGACACCATAAATCTCCCAAGTGGCGACTCTGAAATAAATAGATAAATCCCGTTTCGATTGTCCTTTAATTGGAAAAAACTCCCTTCCGCGCCCCTTTCACGGCGGCGCGGGCGATAAAGAAGGTGTGACAATTGTTGTATTATTATTATAAATAAATCTCATTAATTAAATTTTATTGTTACTTTGTTACGACCCTAAAACTGATCCGGTCGTGATGGCGCCTATCGTGAAACTAGGCCAGCTGACAAGAATCCCAAATCATACCATGATTCCATAAAAGTCATATAATGACCCGATCGGTCGTTTTGAGCTCTAGCGCGTCGTTCAGCGGTTTGAGGCCCTGAGTAGCTTCACTTTAGGTATTATGACTTGTACGCATGGTCGGAATTGAATTCCGGGAAGTTCGGAGTTGATTTGGAGAGAGAATTCTCATTTCGGAAGCTTTAAGTTTAAAGAATTGACTAATATTGAATTTTTGAGTAAATGACCTCAGAATCGGGTTTCGAAGGTTCCAACAGGTTCGTATGATGATTTCGGACTTGGGCATATGCCCGGATCGAATTTTGGAAGGTCCGGGAATGTTTCGGCACCTATTGTGGAAGTTAGCATTTTCAGAAGAATTTCATAAGTTTGGGTTGAAGAGAATTTTAGTACTATCGATGTCCATTTGGGATTCCGAGTCTGAGAATAACTCCGTATGGTGATTCTGGTGTTAGGAGCGCGATCGGAAGTGAATTCAGAGGTCCATGGGTTATTTTGGAGTCATTTGGCTAAATTTGGAAATTTGAAGGATTTTGAGAAGTTTGATCGAAAGTGGACTTTTTGATATCAGGGTGGGATTCCGATTCCGGAAGTTGGGGTAGGTCTCTAATGTCGAATATGACTTGTGTACAAAATTTGAGATCAATCGGATGTGATTTGATAGGTTTAAACATCGAAAGTAGAAGTTTGAAATTTTAAAGTTCATTAAGCTTGAATTGGAGTGCGATTCATGGTTTTAGCATTGTTTGACGTGATTTGAGGCTTCGAGCAGGTCCGTGTTATGTTATGGGACTGAGTTGTGTGATTGGACGGGATCTGTGGGGCCTCGGGTGTGTTTCGGGTTGTATCGCGCGCTTATTTGATGTTTTAACGTCGTTTATTTGGGAATAAAGGGCACCACATTAAGAAAATGAGCTCAAAATCCAGTTTTTATTGAACCATTAGATCCGTATCGTAATTACGGAGCCATAGCAAAAAGAATTATCGAATTTGGACATCGTATGAGGAAGTTATGCTCATTTTTGTGTCGGAAAAAACTGTTGCTTCTGGTATGGTCGCAATTGCGAACATATCCATCACAATTACGATGCCCAATTCGCAATTGCGAACTTTTTGTCTCAAATGCGACCTTTTCCAGCCCTTCCTTGTTCACAATTGCGAAGGCTTTCTTCGCTTTTGCAAGGGTTCGCCATTGCGAACCCTGGATCGCAAATGCGACATCTGCAGCTTGTTTTCAGCTGTGTAACTCGGGTTTTTGCTTCATTTTATCATATTTTGAACCCAAGGTACGGGAGTGGGTGATTTTGAGAGAGGATTTTCGTATCAAATCATTGGGTAAGTGCCTCTAACCAATTTCAATTATATTTTGTGATTATACCTTAGATTTAACATCAAAATTCATGAGAATCTAAAGGAAAATTTGGGGTTTTAAAGAAAAACCTAAAAATTAGTATTTTTCGATTTTGACCATGAATTTGGGCATGGAATTGGAAATAAAGTATATTTTTGAGTTCATGAAGTCATGGGTAAACTTTATCTTCGAAAATTTTCGGAATCCGAGCACGTAGGACCGAGGGCATTTTTGTCAACTTTTCGATCGGGGTTAAGAATTGTTATAAATTGGACTATAATGAGTAATTGAACATTAATGGGTTTACATAATTATTGGCTAGTTTTGGAGCATTTTGCATCAATTTGAGCCTTCGGAAGGGGGTGGAATGCCGGTTATGGAACTTCGGAGCGATGTGAGTCTCCTTTCTAACCTTGTAAGAGGGAATTAACCCCGTAGGTGAACCAAATTAATATGTGCCTCTATTTGTGGGGAGCTACGTACGCACGAGGTGACGAGAGTCTGTACGTAGCTACTAGCTATGCCTATGTCCGGGTAGTTTTAGATTTACACCATGCGTTGTTGATATATGTTTATTGTTTGCCTTGAGAAGAAGCGAGATTGAGTTTGATTAATAAATCTCTTGAAAAGAGTTGAAATTGAGATCTTAAAAGTTTTTATTTGAACTTCGTATTTTTGGAAAGATTTGAAGGAATTATAATAGCTTAAGAAATGTATGTATAACCGTGTCTCATGTATGTTTCGTGAGCGGGGTAATTTTCTTAAAAGGCTACAAGCTGAATTTCCCTTATTTTGAAAAGAATCAAGAATGAGATATGATTTTAATGTTAAATTTATATTTGACCGCGTCGCAAGTATGATCCGCGAGCGGGGTGATTCCTTAAATTTATATTTACCGCGTCGTACGTATGATTCGCGAGCGGGGTATTTCCTTCTAGTACTCTAATGGGATCGGGTCATTCGCCTCGACAGAATTTATGTACCACACTCTCATGGGAGCGGGTCGTTCGCCTCGACAGGTTAATAGATGCATCTATGGTTCGCGTTGTTCGATCCTTGGCAGTGCACATTTTACTTTTATATTGGATCGGGTTGTACGTCTCAGCATTTCCTATATATATATATATACACACATCATTCTTATGGGACTCGTGCTTAACATTTGGCTACCAGCCAGCGTATCTGAGGATCTTTCCCTGATTTGAAATTGTAACAACCATTTTATGAAAGCCACTATACCTTTTTGTATATGTTCCGGTTACGGAGGGAACATGCTAGTTGAGAGCTTGAGTATAGTCGTAAAGAAGGGAATTGTTTCACGTATTTTATACATGTTTGTTTAATATGTTTACTCTGCTTCATATTTATTCACTTCTTTACTGTATTTGATGTCATTGGACCACTAGTAAGTGTCAAAATCGACCTCTCATCACTATCTCTTCGAAGTTAGGCAGGATACTTACTGGGTACACGTTATTTTTGTACTCATGCTACACTTGTTGTGCATTTTATTGCATAGGCACATATTTGTCTTGTGGCTTAGTTCGGCGCAGCGACATGGTTGAGACGGAGACTGGGGTGAGCTGCATTTCTCGAGATGGTCCGCAGCCAGCAGAGTCTCCTTCAGAGTAGTGTATTGTATTTCCTTTACTGTCCAATTTGTATTCCGGATGGTTAGTGTATTACATTGTTCCCTAGAAATTGCTCATGCACTTGTGACACCGGGTTCTGGGATGACTAAGGGATTATTCAATATTTAGGTTTGTTAAAGACATCATTGTTGATTAAATGGAATTCTTTATTAATTGTTTAATGTTTAAAAAGGAATGATTCCAAAATAGTAAAATGAGAAATTTCTAGTTATTTGGTGTTGGCTTGCCTGACAATGACGTCCGGTGCCATCACGATTCTTAGTGGATTTTGGGTTGTGACAACATGGTATCAGAGCTCAAATCAATCTTCGAAAATACCTTGGCACCCTGAAGCTGATCAAACAAATCATCAATCATCGGCAATGGATACTTGTTCTTGATGGTGACTTTGTTCAACTGCAGATAATATATGCACATCCACATCGATCCATCCTTCTTCTTAACAAACAACACCAGCTCACCCCAAGGCGAGACACTAGGTCTAATGAAGCCTTTATCCAGCAAGTCCTGCAACTGTTCTTTCAATTCTTTCAACTCTGGCGGGGCCATACGATATGGTGGAATAGAAATATGCGGAGTGCCTGGAGCCAAATCAATGCAAAAGTCAATATCCCTGTCGGGTGGCTTCCTTGGCAAGTCTGAAGGAAATACCTCTGGAAACACACGAACAACGAGCACATAATCCATAGAAGGAACTTCAACACTAGAATCACGAACATACGCCAAATAGGCCAAACATCCCTTATCAACCGTACACCGACCCTTCATATATGAGATAACCCTGCTGGTAGAATGACCAAGATTCCCTCTCCACTCCATACGAGGCAACCCCGAGAATACTAAGGTCACGGTCTTGGCAAAACAGTCCAATATAGCATGATATGGGGATAACCAATCCATCCCCAAAATGACATCGAAATCCACCATATCGATAAGTAGGAGGTCTATACGGATCTCAAGACCCCCCAGTAACGACCACGCAATCACGATAAACATGATCTACCATAATAGAATCACCCATCGGTATAGACACATAAATAGGATCACTCAAAGAATCATGAGGCACGACCAAATATGAAGCATAATAAGAAGACACATAGGAGTATGTGGACCTTGGATCAAATAGAACTGAAGCAACTCTCCTGCAAACTGAAACCGTACCTATGATAATAGCATCGGATGCCTCAGCCTCAGGCCCGACTAGGAAATCATAACATCAGGGCAGGGCCCCACCACCCTGAACTCATCCCTAGGACGACCTCCTGCTAGCTGGCCTCCACCTCTAGCTACCTAGCCTCCACCTCTAACGGCCTGACCTCTACCTCTAACGACATGACCTCCACCTCTAACACCTCGACCCTATCTCTAGCTGGCTGAGCGGGTCGTGGACACCCGATGCTAGAATCTTGGAACGAGAACCCTGATTCTGAGAACTGCTCGATGCTAGAGGGAAAAATCTAGCAATGTGCCTCGGATCACCACATGTATAACAAGACTGCGGCTGCTGACCCTGAAACTGACCCTGATGGCCTGAGTAACCACCCTGAAAACTCTGGAGCAGTGGTGCACTGATAGGAGCTGGTGGTGCATTGTAGGACAACTGATCAAAATACTGCATATGAGAACCACGACCACCTGGAGCACCGTGAGAAGCCTGAAGTGTTGAATGAAACGGCCTGGGAGGATGGCCCCTACCAAAAGAATCCCTGCCTCCAGATGAGGCACCACTGAACCTGCCAGAATAATGGGGCCTCTTGTCAGACCCCTGACCACTCCCCTGCAATAGAACCATCTCAACTCGTCTGGCCACATTGGCTGCATCCTGGAAGGAAATTTTACTCCTTGTCTCCTTAGCCATCTGCAATCTGATAGGCTGAGTCAGTTCCTCAATAAACCTTCTCACCCTCTCTTTCTCGGTGGGAAATATAAGAAGAGCATGACGGGCCAAGGCAATAAATCTAGTCTCGTACTGAGTGACGGTCATAGAACCATGTTGGAGGCGCTCAAGCTACCTACGATAGTCCTCCCTTTAAGTGATAGAAAGAAACTTCTCCAGAAATAGCTGAGAGAACTGATCCCAAGTCAAAGCCGGTGACCCAGCTGGTCTAGCCACACAATAATCTCTCCACCAAGTCTTTGCGGAACCTGATAGATGAAAAGCAGCAAAGTCGACCCTATTGGTCTTCACTATCCCCATGTTCCATAGAACCTCATGACAGCTATCCAAATAGTCCCGGGGATCCTCTAAAGATGTACCGCCATATGTAGTAGTGCAAAGTTTGGTGAACCTGTCCAACATCCACAAAGCATCAGCAGACATAGTTGCTCCATCATCAGTTTGACCTACAACACCCGGCTAAACTACCCCAACTGGCTATGCTGCTGGAGTCTGAAACTGAGGAGCCATCTGCTCTGGAGTGCGGGTAGCGGGAGTCTGTACTCCTCCTCTAGCCTGAGATACGGCTGGTGCTATAGGAAGTAAGCTTACCTGGGTGACGCTCTCCATAAGGCCCACTAGGCGGACCAGAGCATCCTGGAGTACCGGGGTAGCGATGAACCCTTATGGAACCTGAGTTGGCCCTGCTAGAACGGTCTGGGCTAGAGCCTCCTCCTCAAACTCTACCTGAGGCTCCGCCACTGGTGTCGCTGCTCTAGGCTGAGCCCTGCCCTTGCCTCGGCCTCTAGCACGACCTCAGCCTCGTCCTCTGCCCCTCATAGGAGCTGCCATTAGGGGCTCGGGCTGCTGATCAGCGGATAAAAAAGCATGTTTTCTCACCATCTGCGAAAGAACATAGTAGAAGTTCAATTAGCACTGAGAAATCAAACCACACAACAAAGATGAATAGAAGTGAAACTGTTCCTAACTCTGTAGTCTCTGGGGGATAAACACAAACGTCTCTGTATCGATCCCTCAGACTCTACTAAGCTTGTCCGTGAATTGTGAGACCTAAGTAACCTAGAGCTCTGATACCAACTTGTCACGACCCAAATTTGCCACCATTAGGACCGTGATGACGCCTAACATTGAATCTGCTAGGCAAGCCAACGTTAGTAATTATTTTACCTTTTCCTTTTATCTTTAACAATTTACCAGATGATATAAGAAAAATCAGCGGAAATCAAAATGTGGAAGAATAGAATTTAACAATTTAACTTAATACTAAAACGAAATCCATAATAAGGTTCCACCCAAAACGGGTGTCACAAATTCACGGACTATCTACGAATACTACAAGTAGTGGTCTGAACAAGGAAAATACACATCTGTCTCAGAAATAGATAAAAACAGAATGAAAATATGATAGAAGGGGACCTTAAGGCCTGCGGACGCCTGCAGGACTACCTCGGGTCTCCACTAGACTGAAAGCAGCAACCTCGAACTACGGTCTATAGGGTCCAGTACTGGGATCTGGACAAAAAGTGTAGAGTGTAGTATCAGTACAACCGACCCCATGTACTGGTAAGTGTCGAGCCTAACCTCGGCAAAGTAGTGACGAGGCTAGGACGCAACAACCATATAAACATGTGCAGTTAAATCATATACGAAAAGCAATAATAACGAAAATTTAGCAGAATAAGATGGGGAAAAGGGGAACATGCTGAGGGGCATATCAGGTTATGACAATAATAAAGTAGGGCGATAAAGTAAAGATCAAACTTGAAGCAACGGAAATGATAATACAGTATAAAGTGCACGACATCACCCTTCGTGCTTTTACTCTCGTCCTCACCATATAAATCAACAGAAACGGTACGACATTACCCTTCGTGCTTTTACTCTCTCATAATCATGGCACGGCATCACCCTTCGTGCTTTTACTTTCAATATATGGTACGACATCACCCTTCGTGCATCACTCATAATATCGGCACGACATCACCCTTCGTGCATTAACAATCGCTCACAATATCATGTGTGACATCACCCTTCGTGCTTTACACTCTTCCTCACTCAAACAATAGAAATAATAACATCCCGGCAAGGGAATCAATAATAGAACAATATCGTTCCGGCAAGGGAGTTGACAACAGAAACAATAATATCCCGACATGGGAATCGGCTATAACCAACCCAATTTCAATATTTACTTTACAAAATAAACCTCAACTTGAACCAATACTCGACAATGGTCAAATTCCAAGAATTTATCATAAGTTTTGTTCCACAATGATAATCATCAATGTAAGCATGAATAGTACATTATAAAAGTCACAACAATCATAATATAAGACTCACGGGCATGTTTGACACCAACGTATAGATACTCGTCACCTCACTTATACGCCGTGCTCAACATTAACACGTAGCAAATAAGGCACAACACCTATTCCCTCAAGCTAATGTTAGACCAAACACTTACCTCGGATTCTACGGCCAAACTCAAGCCTCAAACATTGCTTTCCCTTTAGATTTTGCCTCTAATTCTCTTGTATCTAGCCATAATTAACTTAACAATATCAATAAGTGCTAAAGAATTCAACTCCAATGCTTAATTATAGGTTTTCTATCATTTTTTTTCAAAAAGTCAAAAATCGACCCCGGGCCCGCTTGGTCAAAACTCGAGGTTCGGACCAAACCCCGATTACCCATTCACCCACGAGCCCGAATATGTAATTAGTTTCGGAATCCGACTCCAAATTGAGGTCTAGATCCTCAAATTTATAAAATCCCCAATTCTCTTAAAATCCCTAATTTCTACCCTTAAAGAACAAGATTTAGGCCTAAAAATCTAATGGGTGTTGATGGAAAATGAAAGAAATGAGTTTAAGAACACCAACCTAGGATTTGATGTTGAAACTTCTCTTCAAAAATCGCCCAAGGTTCGATTCTATGGAAAAGGATATGAAATTTTGAAGAAATCCCGACCTAGGTTCTGTTTTAAAATCACTCTACAGGCCTTCTTCGTGTTCGTGAAGAGTCTGTCGTGTTCGCGATGCTTGTGGCCAGAAGGGCCTACGTATTCGCGATGAGCTGCTCGCGTTCACGATGGTTTGTCCCTCCTGACCATCACGTTCGCGGGCCAGGGATCGCGTTCGCAAAGAACAACTCAAGGACTCCCCCAGCCTCCTCCATTACACTACGCGTTCGCGTGTGGCCAGTCGCGTTCGCGAAGAGCAATCACCCCCGTGCTCCGCGTTCGCGATCAAGGCCTCGTGTTCGCGTAGAAGAAACCCCTCCCCAGCTCAGCTTATACTTCGCGTTCGCGTGAGTTGTATCGCGAATGCGAAGAATAAAATATCAGTACACCAGAAGCAGCAAAACAACAGAAGTTCTTAAGTCCAAAACATCTCGAAACCTATCCGAAACTCATCCGAGCTCTCGGGGCTCCAAACAAAAATGAACACAAGTCTAAAAACATCATAAGGACTTACTCGTGCGATTAAATCGCCAAAATTACATCATAAACAACGAATTTAGCATGAAAATCAATGAAAATCTCGAGAACTCTTAAAGTTACTATTTTCACAGCCGAGGGTCCAAATCACGTCATGTTAATACCGTTTCTTAGCAAATTTTACAGACACAGATTGAATACCATATTAAACCTGTACCAGGCTCCGGAACCAAAATACGGGCCTGATACCATCAAATTCAAATATTATTAAATTTTCAAACTTCTTATAATTTTTCAGTTAAACAATATTCTTCAAAAATTCTTTTCTAGGGCTAGGGACCTCGGAATTCGATTCCGGGCATACACGCAAGTCCCATATTATCCTACGGACCCTCCGGGACCGTCAAATCACGGGTCCGGGTCCGTTTACCCAAAATATTGACCGAAGTCAACTTAAATTCAAATTTAAAGGCAAAATTGATATTTTTCTCAAATTTTCACATAAGGGCTTTCCGGAAGAGTGCCTGGACTGCGCACGCAAATCGAGGAGAAAGAAAATGAGGTCTTGAAGGTCTCGAAACCCGGATTGGTTTTTAAAACATGAGATGACCTTTTGGGTCATCACACAATAATTCTGGCGATTAAGAAAGATAGATTTTGTTCGATTTGCATTTATCAAAATTGCAATTTTGCTTTTCTTTTCTCTTTAAAATTAAATTAATTTTTTTAAATATTATGATTTGATATTGGGTTGGTGATTGCACTAATTGATCGAATAACACACTCGAAATTCTGGGTGGGAAAAGGTCACTGTCCTGTGCTCTTTTGAAAGTGAGTAATTCCTACTGTGGAATGTTTTGATTGAAATTAATTATGTGACAAATAGAGTAAATGCTGATCTATTTTTTGCGTCCAATAATCAGATCTCCAAAAACTCCCTCTATTTACTTGTCATTATTTACTTTTATACGTTTTGCTACTTTAACAAGAATAGAACATACTATCTGAGTCTTCAAGTGAATGAGTAAATTTATTTCGTGAACCAATCTAAAAATATATCCACTCAAGTAAATTAAAAAAAAAACTCAAGTAATTAATTTAATCATGTTTAACTAGATCTCTTCCTCGAATATGACTTTACTCTTGTGAATATTAAAGTTAAAAAAAACATATAATCTAATTAATGCAATTCATAAATATGTTACATATATATGTTGAATAGTCGATATAACATATTCAAATCAATGAATATCTTTGTGAATATCAATTGATAAACTATCGTCATGTCATCTATCAAAATTTGACATTTCATATTGTAATTTAAACTTTCACCAAACGATGAGTTCTCTATAAAACTAATTACTTGTTTGCTTGCATGTTCGTTTTCTAAGGATAATCAATGCGTGAGCCCCATTCATATGCATATCGTTACTATTTCGCTAAAAGAGGTAAAGAATGCATCTAATGAGGTATTCTATTTTTGGTCATAATATTATATAAGAAAAACCAAGTGCAACTTCCATCAATTCGTACATGAGCTGTTTATCGCGGCCATATTACTTATAAAAGTTCTACGACCCTTCTTTTCTCTATTTATCGTAGTCAATGGCAAAGGTAGGATTTTTGTATGAATTTACTTTATATGTACAGTGTAATTTTCGATGTCTTCCACCTTCTAAATCTTGCCTCTGACCATAGCCATGTTATATATCTCAAAACTAAAAGCTAAATATAAATGTAAAGTGACTCATTATCGAGGGAAGAATACACATCCTTAATCAGAACTCTCGAATTTGATCCTTGTCAATGAAAACTTTTTTAATAGATCAATATATAGTGCTTCCGCTTTAAAACCAATACATCACGAATTTAGATTAATTGGGATTATAGTAGCTGTTCGGATACCAGAAAGCGCCCGTTTGGATTGGTTTAAAAAAGTGGATTTTCAGTAGAAATAGCTTTTAAGCCAAAAAACAATAAGTTAGGGTTGCCCAGCTTATTGCTTTTGGCTTGTTTTAAGCAGCTTTTAAACTTATTTTAAGTACTTCTTAACTTTGCCAAACACTGAAAAAAGTTAAAAAGAGCTTAAAAGCTGATTTGACCGGCTTAAAAGCCAATCCAAACACCCTCATAGGGCAGTCCAGTGCACTAAGCTCTCGTTATGTGCGGGATCTGGGGAAGGGTTGGACCACAAGTGTCTATTGTACGCCCTTGTAGTTAAACAAAAAAATGTAAACGTGACTTGTTCCAATTAAAAGTTCATTAAAAAATAAAAATATAAAAATAAAATCTCCAAAATGAATTCGGGAAAACGTGTTGTAAGTGCAAGGAAAAAGCTTGTAACTACGTCGAACACAAACTCCCTCCCAAATATAGTAAGACATTAATATCACTCTCACTCAACCAACGTAACATTCAACCAAATGTTGAGAATTCATCTCCATTTCTTTCTCACCTTAGCAAACTAAAAAAGAAAAACTTCGCAAAGAGAAACCAAAGAAAGATGAGAACACCAACATCATCAAAAACAAAAGTAACACCATGTTGTAGCAAAGTAGGGTTAAAGAGAGGGCCATGGACACCAGAAGAAGACGAGATATTAACAAATTATATAAATAAAGAAGGCGAAGGACGGTGGCGTACTTTGCCAAAAAAGGCGGGGCTCCTCCGTTGTGGGAAGAGCTGCCGCCTCCGGTGGATGAATTACCTCCGTCCTTCTGTCAAACGCGGCCATATTTCGCCTGATGAAGAAGATCTCATCCTTCGCCTCCATCGCCTCCTTGGCAACAGGTCCTCCAAATTTTCTTCTTATATCAATTGTTGTTTATATTATTGTCTTATTGCTTCTTTTCCTCTACTCTTGATCTATATCACCTTTAGTCAGTGGCGGAGCCACCACTTCAAAACCCTTTGCCTGATAAATTACAATGTATAGTTATGTAATTTTTTAGAATACATACATATATAGAGAGAGAGAATTCTATTGATCTCTTCGTATATTTATTTTTTTGTATTTTGATATTCTTTAGTAAAAATTCTGGTTCCGCTATATTTTGTTTTCTATTATAAAAAGCATTTCTATTAATTACATAGGGGTCGGGGAAGTAGAAGGTGTACAGTGAGATTAATTAAACTCACACGTCGATCTATATTGTGTTGGGAATTTTCGGCTGATACCACTAACCTATAAGCATGGATTGTTTACTTTTACTAATTTTTTTATCTTCTTTTGAGTTTTTATTAGGGTTTGCAGTATCTTTGAGTTTAATGTGTTGTTTAGATTGGTTTTAGTATCGGCCTAACCCCACACCACAATGATGGCTTTTGGTTAAAAATTTAATTTTTGTTTTAGTGTAATATTGGCAGATTAATTTTGAGATTAGAGAAATTTTCAAGAACATTTTATGTTGGTATTTTATGAAAAGTTGGTTTAATTTTTTATTTTTTATTTGGAAAAAATGTATTTTTGTCGTTTTGTTTGTGGAAATTAAAGTATATATGTCTATTAGTCAAACAGCTGCTATTTTTTATTTTTTATTTTTTATTTTTTGGAATAAATCAGAGAGGCCCTAAATTATATCTTACTTTATAATTCCAAATGTCTAAATGAAAGTCCATTTGTGAAGTCAGAGATCTTGAGATTAAACTCAACCCCCTCAAAAGAAAAGGACAATTTAGCACTCACATATTATATGTTATTCTTTTCCTTCTGTTCTATTATTTAAATCTTTAATGTTTCTTTACTTAAATACGATTTTTTTCTTATATTTTTTTAATTACTTTGGAAATGTTGTAGGTGGTCCTTGATAGCTGGGAGAATTCCAGGAAGAACAGATAATGAGATAAAGAATTATTGGAATACTCACCTTAGCAAGAAGTTAATCAGCCAAGGAATAGATCCAAGAACTCATAAGCCATTAATAAACCGTAATTCCTCTAGTGATGATCATATTACCAACAAAGCTTCTTCTTCTTCACCTTCTTCATCTTCAAAATTAGCAAATGATTTCAATACAATTTCAAACCCCATTTACATTCCTTTCCAAATGGAAGAGCCATTAAGAAGTAGTATCAATATTAATCATCCTGGAGAAATTACGAGTCTTGATGATTATCAATATCAGAGTAACGCGATGCTTGCCAATTATAATATTGATGATCTGAATATTGTGGTTGAGGAAGATGATGAAATGAATTGTTGCAGGGATGATGTCTTCTCCTCGTTCCTGAATTCTTTGATCAATGAAGACATGTTCAATAGCCAAAACCAACAAATTACCAATGGCATGTTCCCAGATTTTGATCCTTTGGTTAATCCTACACAGGATAATCAACAAGAGAGTGGATGAATGAAGATGTTTATGTGCCTTCTCTAATTACCTTCCCATGGTTGTATAAGAAATAGAAGAAGAATTTGGATTCTTATTGATTAATTGTAAGCAAACCATTCTTTCTCTTGATGATGTTCTAGCTTGTCTCTTTATTGTTTATATATGTAATTTATAAGTATGAATCTTAACTGTTATCTTGTAATAGAATATGTATGTGAGGTTTGCACATATCGTAATGCCATAAGTATATGTTTGAGTTTATTTCTTCAGTACGTAGTTGTTGGTTACTATATTAATGGATTATATTGTGGCTCTAATTTAATCCCAAAAGCTAGCTGAAAATGTAAGAATTACCCAAAATCATATAATAAACCTAATATATTTTATTACACAAGATGTGGTAAACAAAATACCCCCTTCCCACTCCCAAGACTAGACATTTGGTACGTGAACACTGTAATAGGGGGCTCAACATCGAGTAAACTAAGAATTATAATAAATTTGGCTCTGATACCAGAAAATAAATTTTGGGGCTAACACACCCTATAATGACATGCACTTGCATCAAAATTCTATTGAGTTGGCCGGGCATGTTGCTTATATACTTTGTGAGGATGTTCAATTTTAGGTCTCTCTCCTCTATGTAATTATATTTAGAATTTTAATATATAAGGTAGGGGTCAATGCCAATCAACTTGCTATAACAAGGCGGCTTTAACTAGTTAAAGCAATCCTAACACATCAGGATGAATATAAAGTTCACATTAATTCAAATCAAGCATAGACTCTTAACATTTTACATGAATAACAAATCTAACATTCTTTTTATTTATCATCTCCTTTTAAACTTCCAAAGCTCTAGATACAAAATTAAACTGCAACAACATATATCCATGTCATCACAACTTTTACTTTCTTTTACAAGACTAATTTTTTATTTTTATTTTCTTAACTTTCTTTTACCGGACTACAATAGTATTGGAATATATCTTCTTCATGTCTTCAATTGTCAAGGTTTTGTCTACATCTTCCTTTATATTTGACAACAACATGAAGTACCATCCTTAGACCAAATATTCAGAACTTCAACTAAAAGCAGCTACCAGTCTGTTTATTTAAATATACTGCACATGCGATTGGTAGGTAACTCTAGATATACATGCATATTTTACTTTCATTTTACTTCTCGAATAATATAGTTTTAAGGTCCAATAAAATGAGACTGAAAATTACCTTAAAGATGCAAATATTACTTGTCATAATAAAGATTCATTCATGCAAATCAACCCTTAAGTTGGTGCGAAAAGTATGTATAATGACCAACGTTCTAAAAGTTGGTCTATAGCTAACCGTTCAAAAATATAAAATTAAACTAAAGTTGGAAATATTTTTTAAGTTCCTCTTTTTTCAATTTCTCATTAACCAAATAACATCTTCTTCTGCATGTAAGCATATGTTATGTTTTTTCTTTTAATCATAATGGGAATGCTTTTACTTATAGTATAGTTTAATATTTGAGCACCTAATGGTCTGACGAAAATATAATCATGTATAGAATGGACTCATTTTCTTGACCGAGGAAATATATGCATGATATGGTCGTATAACTAGTCAAAACTACACGTCGAAATTTAGGTAGCTAACATGCATTCGACTAATTGATTAAATATATCAACTTTACTGAACAGAAAATTATTCTAAAAAGGAAGAACGTAGAAATTAACCAGCCAATGCAGTGAAAATTGTTGCAGTATATAGTACGTAATTGAAACGAGCTTCCACGAATAAATGGTAGCTTGAAGAAAGAAAAATAAAATATATATTCAACATGAACATAAATTATTAGAACTATATGAATATAAGAATATGTATTAGAGAGTGCCAAAAATATATTTTAAAAAAAAAGACATGCAAAATTTGTTTCTGTTTAGTACCATTTTACAAGCACTAGGACTAAAAATAGAATATATGGAGATGACTTTGCATATAATATATCCTTTGTCATAATACGAGAAAAAAAGAATAAATAAAAATCTACAAATTAAAATCGTTGACTCACCCGGAAAACTCGTAGCCATTGCCATGTTGGAGCTAGAAAAAGTTCCTTTTAAAAGATTTTCCTTACTGTTTTTTCCGAGAGTATACAACTTGTGAAAAAAGATTAGTTAGAAGTTAATAGTGTAAAATGAAATTGTAGAAGAAAAATAGGAAAGAAAGGTTTCAGTTTGAAACCAACTACTAGAAGAGAGAAATAAGAATAGAAGAGCTTCCAACAAACCAATATTTATACCCCTCTGTCGCCCCCCCACCCCACCCCACCCCCACCCCACGTGGATACACCATTACGCTACCAGGTTTATTCGAATTCAATATTTTCGATGTGAAATGTAAATTTATATATAAAAATTTACTAAAATTGCAACATACTTTATCCCTAACAAATAATAAATATGAATTCATAATTTTAAAAATATAATAGGTTTATACTAATAATCTTAAACGTAGAACACATAAAATTTAAAATTCTTGGATACGCCTCTTAAAAAAGCATTGTAGTATGATAAGAATAAAAGAAAAAACCCCAATAGGAAAGGATGAGTCAATGACATGAAGAAACTTCCAAGTTGAATATTAGTTGCAAAGATATTTTGGATATTACTTAGCTTGGTTTTTCCTACAAACGAAAATATGTACTTTTTGAAATATTTACAATCAATAGTCTTCTTTTTCTTTCCTTCCTTTAATAAGATTGACCGGTAGTTTTTGTAATATGGAGATCTTGGCTAGAAATTGACAATACGTGACTTAGATAGATACATGAATTATAAATGTACATCCTACTTGTATCTGGTGTTTATATTAAACTAAACAATTTAATTTTAATAGTATAAAAATATTCTGAAAAAATACATCAATTAATCATGATGAAAATGTAGATGTCTTTATATAATAACGTATGTTTTGCATTTATTGATTTGATATGAATATGACTACTGATAATATTTTACCAAATTTATCGGCCTTTCCTCGGCTTTTCACTTTAATACTAGGCTATAACTATGTATTTTGGCTACTATTTGCACTTTAAATTGGCTGTACTTTACTAATGTTTGAGCGTTAAATGGTAGTAAATTGCTCTAATTGAGTATTTTATGCTTTGCAGGAGCAACTCCGGGCTACAAAAAGGTTAAGGAGTGTTTTGAGATAATATGGAGCGTTGAAGGCCAAGTAAAAGCTTATGGAGTAAATTGGGAGTTCGTTAGAGGATCGAAAGAGGTTAGCGCAATTAAAAATAAGAACGAAGAAGAATGCAGAAAATGGCCCAGGTACGCGGTCGCGCACTGGCCGCGCAAGTCATGCAGAAATTTCACAAAGTGCGCGGCCAGATGCGCAATCACCCTCCCAGGTGCGCGGCCGCACATGTCTCTCCGAGAAAAATTATTTCAGGGCTCAACTTGTAATTTCACAGGCGACTCTCCTTGACCTATATGAAGCCTAGCTCGCCCAAAAAGAGGGTATCTTGGTTTTTAGAAGAATTTTGAAGGAAAGAACATGCAAGAAGCATGACGAAAGATTCGGCAACGAGTTTTTATCTTTCTTCCTCTAGTTTTTGTCATTGATGATGAATTCTATTGTTGTGATTGTGAAAACAATTATGCATAGCTAAACTCCTAATTTAGGATTTTGATGGAACCTATTGGAGGATGATTCGTTAATATAGATTGTCGTAGTATTCTCTCTATTTGTTCCACTATATTATTATTGTTGTTGATTGAAGGGCCCTCAATCGACTATGCCTAATTAGTATGTATTACTCGGGAAAGAGTACATATTTAGGTAGTTGTTGAACAATATCACTCCTAACGTATATGAGGGATCAATACGAAGGGTTTAAAGGTGGGATTAGAGATAACGAAACCATGGTGCGATCTGAGTTAGTTGTACTTAAGGCCAGCTAGCGTAATTCGGGAGAATATGTCTAGTATATTATGGTAATTACTTGGGAGAGAGTTATGACAGTCAGAGTGCTCATGATAGATAGAGAAGACTTAAACAAATTTATAGAAAACATAGCGGAAAGGATTCCGACAATAAGGGAAATCATAACCTTAGATCATTCCAATTCTTGTCTATAACTTGTTCGTAGTTAGTTATTATTTATTGCATTTTTATTACGTACTATTTAGTTAGTAAACATCCATGTTATTACTTAAATATTTCTAAAGATTGATTACGTGAATTTGTGTGAGTCCAATAGTTGTGTTTAATAGGTTATTTCCCTGTGGGATTCGACTCCGAACTTGTTAACCGGAATATATTTGCAACGACCGCTTAGTCCTTTTTATAAGACATAGTTGGGCGTAATCAAATTTTGGCAACATTGTCGGAGACTTAACGGTGTTATTAATTGGATCTAAAAGAAGTGCTAGAATTCTTAATGTAGTCAATTTTCATCAATTTAAACTAAATACATTGAAATTGTAACGTTTGTAGTCTTGGGTGTTACAGGTGCATGCCTAGAAACTCCTCAAGAACTGGTGAATTGTTCGAAGCATTATCAGATCCGGAGAAAGATTCAAGTCATTGAATCATGCAAACAAGAAAGGCAAACAACAACAGAACTCAACAGAACAAATCGAACCAGACATGGAAGACGGAGTAAATAATCCAAACAACAGAAACAATGTGAATGACCTGAACAATCAGGGTATGGTGCCTCTTGTGCCAGAAGAAACATTGTATGATTGGGCATAACCCACAGCCGACAACCTATCAACCACAATTACAATCCCTCATATACAAGCAAAATCATTTCAAATCACAAACAACATGCTACACTTGTTGCAGAATAAGGGACTGTTCTCAGGATCATATATTGAAGATCCTCAGCAGCATCTAAAGAATTTCCTATCGATATGTGTCACGTAAAAGCAACCTAATGTGACACCGGAAGCAATAAAGCTGTTGTTATTTCCATTCTCGGTGACGGGAGAGGCTCAGACTTAGCTTAATTCACTCCCCATTAATTCCATCACTACTTTGGAGGAATTAGTCAAATTATATCCACCTAATAAGACTGCTCAACAAATTGATGAGATATTGAGCTTTAGACAGAAACCAAAAGAAATGTGGGAGAGGTTCAAGGGTATCCTGGTTAAGTGTCCACATCATGGCATTCCAGAGCAGATGTTGGGGTAGTGGTTCTACATGGGATTGGCAGACAACTTAAAGGCCAATGTTGATGCTTCAGCAGGTGGAGCATTTTTGAGCAAAACATTCAGAGAAAGCAAGATCTTACTTGATAAGATGGCCCAAAACTCAGGATGGATGACAAGAGACTCTACAATCACTCATGTAGCTCATTTAGTGGCTTTAAACCAAAATAACTCCATAGCTGAAAATATGGCCACTCTAGTGATGCAAATGAGTATCCTCACCAAAAGTTAGATGAATCAAGACAGAAACAACAGGTACACATAGTTTATGCAACTAACGGGGGCTTATGTACACTATGCATTAACCAACCATATATTTTCTCGTGGAGTGCGGAAGGTGATAACCAACAATATCAAGAAAATATGAACTATATGGCCAACTATTGGGGGCAGAGGCAAGGTGGTCAGAATTGGGGACAACATAAGCAACAATATATACCAGCACAGCATCAGTACAACATCAACAACAATCTTGGAGCTATGCGACCACAGGGTCAAGTGGTGCCTTACCAAAGGCAACAAGGTTACAACCAACAAAATTAGCAGTTGGATTATCAACAAACTCAACAACAACAAATTGTGAGACAAGATGATGGGTTTGCTGAACTTAAGGGAATGCTAAATAACAACAACAGAATGTTGCAACAACTAATTGGGACTACTAGAAAATTAATCGAGGGAGTAGACTCACATGAATCAACGATAAAAGGTATTGAGGTTCAATTAGGACAGATTTTGATGGCTTTAAACAATTATCCCTAAGGGACGTTACCTGCAGACACACAAATCAATCCAAAAGAGCATGGCCCGAAACAACTTATGGTAGTGAGTCTACAAAATGGTAGATTCCTAGATCTGGAGCAAGAAATTGCTCGTGAAAGCCAACCTACTGAAACACTTGTGCCAGTACCCATTGAGATAGATGATTCAACAGGGTTAACTGAGGTGACGGTATAAAATGCACATGAGAACACCAGCAAAGAAAAAGAGGTTGCAAAGGAGACTGAGGTAGCACATGAAACGACAATAGAAGCAGTGCCTGAGCAAGAAAAAAATCAAATCACAGGGAAGAAGCGACCTCCACCATTCCCACAAAGATTGGCCAAGTATCAGAAAGAAGAGCAGTATAAGAAATTCTTGGAGATGTTGAAGCAAATTCAGGTAAACATTCCATTGATTGACGCCTTAAAGGAAATGCCTGGTTATGCAAAAATGATGAAGGACTTGATGTCTCGTAAGTTCGACTTTCAAGACTTGGCCATGGTTACACAGACTCAGACATGTAGTATTTCTATGATGAGACCCATAGTTGAGAAGTTGTTTGACCCAGAGAGTTTCACAATCCCATGCACAATAGGCAACTATGTATTTGCTATGGCACTTTGTGATTTGGGGGCAAACATAAACATGATGCCCCTGGCTATCTACAAAAGGTTAGGCATTAGAAGAGCTAGACCCATGTCCATGTTACAACAGCTGGCTAACCGGACAGTGAAGAAGCCCTCTGGTATTTTTGATGATGTATTAGTACAGGTTGAGAAAGTTGTGTTCCCAGCAGATTTTGTCCTTCTTGACTGTCGGGTTGACGAGAAAATTCCCACAATTTTGGGAAGACCATTCCTGGCCATAGGGAGAGCTTTAATTGACTGTGAAACTGGAGAGCTCAAAATGAGAATAAATGATGAAGAAATAACATTCAACGTGCAGAAATCTATGCGGTGACCAAGTGAATTTGTTTAATGCTCTTTAATACAAGCTGTGGATGTAATTTTGGAGGAGGAAGATGAGACATTGAATACTAAAGACCCTCTAGCAGCCTGTCTCATGAACTTAGATGAAGCAAATGGAGAGGACTTGGCGGAGTGGGTACTTGCTCTTGAAGTCCAAGGTATTTGGAGAAGGGGGCTCGAATTTGAGCCTTTGCACTTAGAGAAAAGGAAAATTCCTCCAGCTAAGTCGTCTATAGAAGAGCCACTAAAGTTGGAACTGAAGCCCCTACAACCTCATCGCAGGTATGCTTTCTTGGGACTTAACTCAACTTTACCTGTTATTATCTTATTTAGTTTGTTAGATGTGCAGGTAGAACAACTTTTGCAGGTATTGATGGAGTGCAAGACTGCAATTGGTTGGACCATTGCAGATATCAAGGGTATCAGCCCGGTATTTTGTATGCATAAGATTCTACTAGAACATGGGTACAAACCTTTCAGAGAACATCAAAGAAGACTGAACCCCAACATGAAAGAAGTGGTAAAGAAAGAAGTGATTAAGTGGTTATATGGGGGAATCATATTCCCTATATCTGTCAGCAACTGGGTCAGCCCAGTTTAGTGTGTGCTGAAGAAGGGTTCGGTATGACGGTAGTGAAAAATGAGAAGAACGAGTTAATCTCAACACGAACAGTCATAGGCTGGAGAATTTGTATGGGTTACAAAAAGTTGAACATGGCTACCAGGAAAGACCATTTATCACTGCCATTCATTGGTTAGATGCTAGATAGATTGGCAGGGAGGTCTCACTACTGCTTTCTGGATGGGTACTCAGAGTATAATCAGATCTTTATTGCCCTGGAGGATAGAGAGAATATGTCGTTCACCTGCCCTTATGGTATCTATGCCTTTCAGAGAATGTCGTTTGGCCTATGCAATGTACTCGCCACATTCTAAAGGTGCATGATGGCCATCTTCATAGATATGGTAGAGGAAATAATGGAGGTGTTCATGGATGACTTCTCAGTGGTGGGGAACTCATTCGATGATTGCCTTATGAACTTGAGAAGAGTATTAAAGAGGTGTATCAAGACTAATCTAGTACTCAACTAGGAAAAATGTCATTTCATGGTATATGAAGGTATATTCTTGGGGAACCTAGTGTCGAGTAAAGGCATTGAGGTGGATCGTGCAAAGGTTGATGTGATCGAAAAGCTTCCACCACCCACGTCCGTCAAAGAAATAAGAAGTTTCCTCGAACATGTAGGTTTTTATAGGAGATTCATAAAAGATTTTTCCAAATTTTCTAACCCGTTGTGTAAATTGCTTGAAAAAGATCACCTTTTTGTGTTTTTTGATGGCTGCAGGGTAGCTTTTGAGGAATTGAAGAAGAGGCTGGTAACAACACCTATCATAGTTGCACTTGACTGGGAGCAAACATTTGAGCTAATATGTGATGCGAGCGACTATGCTGTGGGAGCAGTTCTTTGTTAGCGAAAACACAAAGTCATGCATTCAATATACTACGCAAGTAGAACTCTGAATGGTGCCCAATTGAATTACACAGTAACCGAGAAGGAGATGCTAGCAGTGGTGTTCACCTTTGACAAATTCAGGTCATTCCTGATAGGCTCGAAGGTAATTATTTATACAGACCATGCAGCCCTCAGGTACTTAATCGAAAAGAAGGAGTCAAAGTTGTACCTGATTCGATGGGTGCTACCGATGTAAGAATTTGACTTGGAAATCCATGACCGAAAGGGAACGGAGAACCAATTGGCTGATCACTGTCTAGGCTGGAAGGAGCCGGGAAGAAGGTAGAGGTGGAAGAGAATGTGGAGACTTTCCCAGATGAACAACTATTATCCACGAGTCTTGAGGTAGCGCAATGGTATGCATACATTGCAAACTACCCGGTGAGCAGTATTGTTCCTTATGACCTTTCCTCTGTCCAAAGAAAAAGTTATTTCGTGATTGTCGCATATATTATTAGGATGAGCCTTATTTGTTCAGGATTTATATTAATAACATGATCCAGCGATGTATCCCCGAGATAGACCAGTCTTTTATTTTGTAGGAGTGTCACGCGTCACCATATGGTGGCCATTCCGAAGGAGTAAGGATAGATACAAAAGTCTTGGAGTCGGGCTTCTACTGGCCGACATTGTTCAAAGATTCATACTTATGGGTGATAGGTTGTGATGAATGTCAACGTACATGGAATATTTCCTGCCGACATGAGATGCCTATGAACTCAATTCAGGAGGTAGAAGTGTTTGATGCATGGGGAATCGACTTCATGGGGCCTTTTGTTAGCTCATATGGCAACAAGTACATACTCGTAGCTATGGACTACGAGTACAAATGGGCGAAGGCCGCAACGCTACCTACAAATGATGTAAAAGGGGTAATTGGTTTTGAAGAAAGAATATATTCACATGATTTGGCACTCTAAGGGCAATAATCAGTGATGGAGGCACTCACTTCTGTAATCGAGCCTTCGCAAAGTTGTTAGAAAGTATTATGTATGCCACAAGATTTCCACTCCATATTATCCACAAATGAGTGGGCAAGTGAAAGTTTCGAACAGAGAGATAAAGAGTGTGTTGACAAAGATTGTGAATGCTACAAGAACATATTGGGCAAGAAAGTTAGATGATGCACTCTGGGCCTATCGTACCGCTTTAAAACTCCGATTGGCATGTCACCATATAAATTGGTGTTTGGGAAGGCGTGTCACCTACTAGTGGAGTTGGAGCATAGAGCTTTGTGGGCATTGAGGCAGCTTAATCTCGATATAGAAGCTGCGAGCACAAGTACAGTCACAGAGTTTGCATGAGCTTGATGAGTTTTGCTACCACACTTTTGAGAGCACAAGTCTATACAAAGAAAGAATGAAGATGATGTATGACAAAAATATTCTTGAACAAAGTTTTAACCCGGAGATATGGTATTGCTTTACAATTCAAAATTGAGGTTATTTCTGGGCAAATTAAAGTCAAAATTGTTAGGACCATTTAGTGTGGTAGAGATTCACCACACTGGTTCCATAGAGATTGTTGCAGAAAATGACTCTCGCACATTCAGAGTCAGTGGACACAAGTTAAAATATTATGTGGGCATGAATGACGCGAAAGTAGTATCGGTGACTCATTTGCTCGAGCCACCAATGTTGAGCGAGACGTAAGAGCGATGACCTACGTCGTGTTGTGACATTAAACCAGGCGCTTTATGGGAGGCAACCCATTGTAATGTTGTATAAATAATTAGAAAAAAAACTGGGAAAAAAATCACGTGTGAGACCGCGCATTGATTGCGCAGTTTTAGATTTTTCTGCCACAGATGTGCGGTCGCGCACTGGGAACTGTTGGTAGGGTTTTAACTAGTAATTTTAGTTTGTATTTTTTATCTTTTCCTTAGTCATTTTTTTTATTAAAAAAATACAATACCCCCCCCCCCGTGACCCTAAAAACTCCCGTTTCTCCCCCCTTACTAACCTAAATCCTAAACCCCCTCTTTTATTCTATCTCCCTTCCTTAAAATCCCCCAATTTCAAAACCTAACCCCACCCCCTTTCATCTCTTCTCTTCTAACTTCTCTTATCTAATTTCTGTCCTTTTCTCCCCAACCTACACCCCCACAATTCCGTCAGGTAAGTACCCTTGTTTAAGTTTGTTTTGTATGCCATTGCTTAGGTTATTTTAATTTTTGTGTATTGTAGTAGATTCCTATTGTATTGCAGTGGATTTCTTCTTGTATTGTATTCTCGTTACACTCATTGGTATGTCGAGGCAATAGTTGAATTTTATTATGATGGGTTAGGTTGACATTGGTATATCAGTGGTTGAATTGGGGTTATCAAATTGTTGTTTGCGAGTTAAGGTGAATTGGGAAGTTTAGGTGTTTGTTTAAATGCCACAATGAGTTTGAGAATGTAATTTTGTGACCAAGTGTGCTGGTTAAGTTTGGGTAACCGCCCTTGGTTAACATATCGTGCCTTTCGCTGATGGTGGTATTTGTTTCAGGTAGTATGATGCCATCCAAGAAATGAAGAACCAGGGGTGCATCCTCTAGTGGTCATGCTGGATCATCCCGGTCGCGAGGTTCTGCTAATGTTTGCCAGTATGATAGTACCAAGTTCGTATATAGAGCGGCTCAGGAATGTTTTGGTCATAAGTCTTCTAAGAAACTCATACCGGAGAAGGGAATTGATATGGGGTCACTCCAAAATGACTTTCCCAACATGTATCATGAATTGGTCCAGCGCAGGCTAGATATCTTGTTTGAAGAACCGGATGAAGCCAATTTAATGAACCACGTCTACACGGTGCGGAAAAAGAGTGTGGACGCATCTATAGAGGCCATTCAGAGGGCTTACCGGTTGCCAATGTTTGGGGAAGATCCTGACGCAGAGGACTACTATGACATCCATGGAAGAGTACCAATCCCGTGGGAAGGGTTCTTTAGGAAAATATGTGTGCCCAACAAGGAAGTAGTGTGGATTACGCAACAGAAGAAGTTTCATTCGGCTTCGTTCATCTTTGAAGGGAAGTGTTGGCTCTACGTCATCAATAGCCGCCTGCTGCCTTCTTCCAATACCACTAATGTGAATGGTCCTCGCGCTGCGCTGATCTGGTGTTTCATCAATGGCCACGATTTTGATGTGGCTAAGGTTATCCATGATGAAATGTTCATTCGTTTCCAGGTGCAAAGGTATGGGTTCTTCTTTCCTTCATTAATCACTAGATTATGTCGTGCAATACGTGTACCGAAAAACAAAGACTTGGATGGGACAATAAAGAAAGAATAGTAGTTCTGTGCTGATAAAGTGGTAATTGGGAAGGATCTTGTTGCACCTTGTCTCGCCCCTTTTTTCCTCGCGGAGTTCGGGGTTTTGACATTTTTGGAGTACAACTCCTTTCCTTTTGGGAATTGGGTATGATATTTGAAGAGTCACCACCTAACAGATTAAGGTATGTTAGGGCACCTAGAGCAAATAACTCATGAACTAGTTTACACCACTAGAGATTTGGTAAGGGCTCGAAATTACCTTGAGGGGAAGGTGTTAGGAACCCCTCGAGGTCCACAACGGTGGTTCCATGCCAAACTCAATTTAAGTGAATTAGTCTTATTAGGAAATAAAGCAATTTAAACAAATAGATATTACTTTTAAAACAAGGAGTAAAGGGGGTCATAGGTTTTTTAGCCTATAGGATCACTTTTGTGCAATACTTGGTAATCGTCCCCAAGTTAGGGTGTTACACATAACATTAGCGCACAGATCATCATTTCCTTTTACTATCCAATTACCCTCCCCTTTTTTAATTATTACCTTAGCGTTCTAATAACATCCAGTACGTACCTTATGCGTGCAAAATCCGTCCTTACCTCTTGACCTGGAGGTGTTTAGGGCCTCTATTTAAGGCAGTTCTAGACTCACCTATGTTTTTTAAAAGGAGAAAACTAAGCGACAAACAAAAGTCAAGTAGGACTGTCACACAAGAAGCAATTAAGTGGGCTCATGTTAACCTCCACAAATAGACAAACAAATGTATGTTGTTCAAACAATTCTAAATAATTTTAGGGTCCTATAGGCAGGATATCTAAAAGAGCACAAACAGAATATACAACAGTTTTATTAAAGCAAGCATACAAATACCTATCAGTTTGCCTACTAACTTTGTTAATACTTTGGATCCGAGCAGATGCCAAATAAGCAATCACAGTTTTTAGACCCAGAATTTAATTAACCTACAGGCTTGCCTTAGTGATAACCGGGCAGAACCTTATAGACATGGCATCGAAGCTGTAAATCAACTACTAATTTTTAACAGGCAGATTTTATCTTTAAATCCTATAGGCATGCTTTCTAAGTGCTAAAACGGGTTTTGAAATCATATAGGCATGATTTCTAAATGCTGAAACTAGTTTTAAAACTTATAGGCATGATATCTAAATTGCAGAAGTTGATTCCTTTATTTCCTACATGCATGATTTCTAAGTATAGAAACTGATTTTGAAATCCTATAGGCATGATTTCTAAATGCAGAAACTGATTTTGAAATCCTATAGGCGTGATTTCTAAATGTAGAAACTAATTTTGAAATTCTATAGGCATGGCATTTACAATTATAAACCTATAGGCATGATATCTACTAATCACACGTGGGCAAAATTCTTTAAACACATTGCTAGGAAAATTACTAATCGAATAGATAGGGTCCTATTGACATGGTTACTAATGAATATAAAAATAAGCATGGATCCTATGGACAGGATTTCTAGTGCAAAGAATTAAACATAAAGTCCTATAAGAAGAATTTCTAACATGCAGATGTGCAGCACAGAATCAAACGATCAGAAAAATCCTGCAGGCAGGATCACAATACAGTATCCACATAATGCAATCAATATAGTTAAGTCCTATAGGCAGGATTTCTACCCAATTTCAACAAAAGATATAAGAATAGACCCCCCAACTTTTATTAATAACCCTATATCTATTTATTACAGAGATCATTACAGGCCAATATGAATAAATTACACAATAATAATCATTATATTATAGGGAGCCTTAGCATGGCCAACATAAACCTAAGAGCTAGGCCTTCAGCACAGTCTTGAAACAGTAACAGATATTCATTCATAGCACATTAAACAAAACTTCCAATGTGTCAAAGTTCCTAAAGAGCCTCAGGGACCCCGGGCAACGCTCACACTAGAGCCATGTATTCAACACAGAATTCATATAGGGTTGGAAAACCAGCCCCAATGTATCAGAGTTCAAAGAAGTCTTAGGGACCCTATGCAGTGCTCACACTGGGGGTGGTAGGAACCTAAAGGGCTAAGAGTAGCAATTTGAAAACTAGTACATAGAAGGTAAGGGGGACAATTTTAGAAAATAATTTAATTTTAGAAGCAAATAGATTCAGGATACAGGGGTTGCAAATAGAGTCATACAAATAGGGTCCATACTCAGTACATGATTCAGGAAGATTGGTATTTGTTTAGAGTGGATACTTATATCAGTGATCACAAAAAGCAAGGACACTTGAATTAACAGACAGAGTTAGCCAGATTACATGCTTGCAGTATCCAGCCATGTTCAGAACAAGGAACATACAACTGATTTAGATAGGGTTTCACATAACTTAGTTTATTAACTATCACTAGGTGGACTCATATAGACATATATTGAATAAAAGCATGCTGGAGTTTGAAATAACTAACCAAACAAACATATAGCACAGGATAACAGGAACTAAAGCTCTCTAGTCTAGAAAGAAGTAAACAGAAATCAAGGACCAGACATGCTAAGGTAAGCCCATCACACAACCACATAGAACAAAGCAAATTAATAGGATTTGAGGCATACTAGTTAGGGAGAATGCAAGTAGGAAACACATGGCAAACAGAAACATATTGCAGTTGGAAGTACACTAATCATATAATCACATGGAACAACAATAACTGAGGCATAACACACGAGAACAGGATGACCAGGAATCATGTATCAAACAGGAACATGTCGAGGTCTATAATAGACTGAATACATAGCATATAGAATAGAACATGGTAACAGGAATTGAGACATACTAGTTAAGAGAGTAGTAAACAGGAAACAGAAGGGGCAAACAGAATCATATTGAAGTCTAACTACATAGCATATAGAAAAGAACATGATAACAGAAATGGAGGCATACCAGTTAAGGAGATCGCAAACAGGAAGGTGAAGACGAATGAAATCCAAGAGTCTAGCCTTGACTTTCAGCCCGCTAGACAGTGCACCAGATCAACGAAACTGAAATTGTCTAAGTGTGTATGTGTATTAGTATGTGCTTGTAAGTATAGATATCTGAGTCTGAGCGTGAGTGTCTTTAAAGGGGAATGGGGAAGGGTTTAAATAATGTAGGAGTTAAACACATAAACATGAAAAATCAATTAGTCAAACACTAGAAAGGTAAGCGTTAAAATCAGTAAAATTGAACCCTAAACTTTAGGTGAAAATACACAAAATCAGTAGGAAAAAGGTATAGAATCACATAAGGCATATAATGAAAAGAGATACCAGATTTGGTTCAAGTAAAAAGGGTCTGAAATCCTAATTTAGGTAAATCCCAAAATCAGCAGAGAATAATGGCAAAGAATCACGTAATAGCACAAAAATAAACGTAGACAGGATTATTCAAAAGAAGAGTAGGATTGCACCAGATTTGGTTCAAGAAAAAAGGTTTGAAACCCTAAATTTAGGTAAACCATAAAATCAACCGAAAATAAAGCAAATAATCACATATTTGCATAAAACGAACAAAGATGAGAGATTATTCAAATGGAAGCACAGAATCGAACCAGAAAGATCTGAAATCCTAACTTAGGGCAAAATAAGGTAAAAAAATATTGAAAACACGTTAGATTAAACAGAAATAAGGAAAATATTAGTCAAATACAAGAAAGGAAAGAGTATCAATCAGAGATCAGTAAAGAACAAGGAAATGTCTCAAACCCTAGTTGAGACTGATGCTTTGAATCGGACCAGAGATGCAAGAATCATTCAATAAAACATGTATATGGACGGAAGATCATCCAGATCTTCATAGAATCAGGGTGAATCTATCCGTTATTGAGGTAGTTCTTGCCAAAAATAGGGCAAGAATCTAAGTAATACCGTAGATGAGCATATAATGATAGAGTAACACAAAATAGGTAAGCAAATCATGGATTGATTCCATGTTTGAGCCATAATAAGAGAGATTTGAGGGTGACGACGCTAGGGTTTGACAAAGATGGAGAGGGCGTTGAGTGCATTTAAAGACGACGGTTTTTGGGGGAATGGGGTAGGGTTTCGGACTAGGTTAATTAAAAGGGATAGGAATACTATGGGTCGTTGATCTCAGAGATCAACGACCATGATTGGTCGGGATTTTGGTTGAGTTAATTAAGTGGGTAAGGGACTGGACTAATGGGTTTTAAATAATTGGGCTGGGGTAATTGGGTTAGGTCCGAAAAAAATAGGAATTTAAGGGCTATTAGTTAAATACCCATTTAATTTAGTAAAACAATTTTATAAAATAATTTGTAAATGATAAAAATATTATTTGTACATGAAAATGATTTAAAATAATTAATTAATATTATAAAAATATAAAAAGTTATTTTTCATATAAATAATGTAATTATGCATGTATATGGGCTATTATTGTAAAATGTGTAATTCTAGCCTACAAAATACAAATGTAATTATAAAAAATGCAATAAAAATATTTAAATACTTTATGGACATAAATTATGAATTTAAATGATTAAATTACCATAAAATAATATGAGGGGTAATTATTTGGCATTTGTATACTAGAAATGCAAGGATTAATTGATTTAAAGCCCTTTAAAAATTTATAGAAAAATTATAAAAATACTTGTACATGCTTGTAAATCTAATAACAATGCGTGTGAACTATTTTAAAAATATATATATGCATATTTAAAATATATGAGGGAAAGGTTGGGTATCAACACACTTGTTGAGTCAAGTAGCGATGAGTTTGATGCTTCTAACGAGGGTACTGAAGGGAAAGTTGAGGTTGTGGCTACTCACCTCCACATGAAAGGTTGTTGAGGGAACCTCTATGGTCAGATGGGACATAAGAATGACGGCCTTGGAGCAGGAAATGGCGGGGATGCATACTTCTGTCACGGACTTGGGAGCTCGAGTGGATTCCCTTGCTACCCAAAATATCAAATCTGAGAGGAAGGTCCTGGCGTGGCTGCGTGCGCTTGGTAGGGCTTGCCATCTCTATCCCGGCATTGTCTCTAACCAGGACTGACTCTATCAGGAAAGTATCATTTACCTTATATTTTTCTTTGTGTGATATATGAACATGCCACCATTTAAAGTGTGGGTGGGGGATGTGTTGAAGTTATGTTGTATATATGTATATATATATATATATATATATATATATATATATATAGTAATGTAGATTAGTGTCAGTTTCTTTGGTCAGTTTGAGTAATATAAAAAAAATGTTCGACTTTTCTCGATGATGGATATCATTCGACGGGTTTCTTGAGGGATTAAAGTCGAAAGGAAAAAGCCAAAAAGATTTTCTATTGTTACGTAGTGTAGCAATTTCCCCTTGGTTTTTCTTTGGATCGCGATTCTTTTCCAAGGATTTTGTTTGAACCGGGTATAGTTAGTTTTATTTTTTTAGAATTAGGAACCCTTGGGCTTTGAGCTGAAATGAAAACAAGGTCTCTTAACTTCGTTATGCCTTGAGAATAGCGAGTGCTTTAGTGTGACGCTTAGGCTCAGTTGTTGACTTTTATATAAGTGCCTTAAATTGTATGTTCTTAACTTGGCTTAAGTGCTTTGAATAGAGTGTTGTTGATGATCCAATCTTGAGTGAGTCATGTGCCATGTGTGTGTGAGGTTTGTTGTATTCTGTGCATTACATCTGATGTCTAAAACTTTCCCCATGTGTTTGCGAAGCGAAATAGTAGTTTTGTTCAGTCTTGGAAGTGATATAGGCGTTTCTTTGTTGAGCCAGTGATATGCTTTTACCACCTAATTGTTATGTATCTTAGTTAACCCCTTTGAGCCTGTAATTCTATTTTCTTGGCAACCACATTACAAGTCGTACCCATTTGTTTAAATTAACCATCTATTAGAACCTATTCACCTCTCATGAGCACTTGAATTATTATGAACTTTGTAAAAGTTAAGGTGTGGGGTGGTTGGTTTGACTTTTGAGTGGAACTAATGAAATAAGGAGAAATGTGTACTGTTTTGAAAAAGTAAGAGCCATTTGAAAAAGTAATGTTGTGAAAAAATAATTCCTTGATAAGTGGTAACTCTTGATGAAAAGGTACTTAAATAATTGGAGCTAATGTATATTGATTTGAAGGTGGAGTATGATTTGACATAAGTTTGGGGTTCCAAATGCTAAAGTGTATGTATTAAAGTGCTTAGGGAGGTGTAGTCACTCTTATATCTAAATGTATCATACTCGTCCCGCAACCTACATTACAACCACTTAAAAGTCCTATTTGATCCTTGACTGAATGAACTCAATTAGTAGAGTAGTACACTATGAGCATGCTTATGGTGCATTTCTTGTGGCACATGAATGCCGTTTATGAGAGTGAGTGAATTCTTTCTATCTTGAGTTTCTAATTATTCTTAAATTGTATTTTATGTGGAACTACTCTCTTTTGTTGTGTGAGGGCACTTGATTCATGAAGGAAAGGTGATTCTGGACCTCTGTGTAGAGTAAGTGAGCAAGTTGTGAATAATGCGTCGTGCTTATGAGTCAATTCTTGAGGTGAAGATGTTACACTATTGTACTTAGACTATTTGAAATATTCTTGGTGCGATGAGTTAGGAAAGTCGCTTAGTGAGGTAGTGTCTATGTAAGGTGTGGTTTGATTGCTCGAGGATGGACAATGGTTTAAGTGTGGGGTATTCATAGTAGGCTATAATTATGTATTTTGACCACTATTTGCACTTTAAATTAGCTGCACTTTACTAATGTTTGAGCGTTAAATGGTAGTAAATTGCTCTGATTGAGTATTTTATGCTTTGCAGGAGCAAGTTCGGGCTACAATAAGGTTAAGGAGTGTTTTGAGCTAATATAGAGCGTTAAAGGCCAAGTAAAAGCTTATGGAGTAAATTGAGAGTGCTTTAGAGGATCAAAAGAGGTTAGCGCAATTAAAAAGAAGAACGAAGAAGAGTGCAGAAAAATGGCCCAGGTGCGCGGCTGCGCACTAGGCCGCGCAAGTCAGGCAAAAATTTCACAAAGTGCGCGGTCACCCTCCCAGGTGCGCGGCCGCGCACGTCTCTCCGAGGAAAATTATTTCAGGACTAAACTTGTAATTTCAGAGACGACTCTCCTTGACCTATATGAAGCCTAGCTCGCCCAAAAAGATGGTATCTTGGTTTTTAGAAGAATTTTGAAGGCAAAAACAGGCAAGAAGCAAGATGGAAGATTCGACAACGAGTTTTTATCTTTCTTCCTCTAGTTTTTATCATTGATGATGAATTCTGTTGTTGTGATTGTGAAAACAATTATGCATAGCTAAACTCCTAATCTAGAGTTTTGATAGAACCTATTGGATGATGATTTTCTTATTATGTTAATATAGATTTGTCGTAGTATTCTCTCTATTTGTTCAACTATATTATTGTTGATGTTGATTGAAGGGCCCTTAATCGACTGTGCCAATTTAGTATGTATTACTCAGGAGAGAGTACATATTTAGGTAGTTGTTGAACAATATCACTCCTAAAGCCAACTAGCGTAATTCGGGAGAATATGTCTAGTATATTGTGGTAATTAATTGGGAGAGAGTTAAGACAGTCAAAATGCTCATGATCGGTAGAGAAGACTTAGGCAAATTTATAGAAAACATAGCGGAAAGGATTCCGATAATAGGGAAAATCATAACCTTAGATCATTGCATTTCTTGTCTTCAACCCGTTCGTAGTTAGTTATTATTTATTGCATTTTTATTACGTACTATTTAGTTAGTAAACATCCACTTTATTACTTAAATATTTCTAAAGATTGATTACGTGAATTTGTGTGAGTCCAATAGCTGTGTTTAGTAGGTTAATTCCCTGTGGGATTCGACTCCGGACTTGTTAAGCGAAATATATTTGCAACGACCGCTTAGTCCTTTTTATAGGGCATAGTTGGGCATGATCACACTTCTTTAAATATATTCACCAGTTGAACGATATTCCTTTTTTGAATTAGACCAAGCTATTAGGTTGTTTAAGTTAATTTAAACTAACGTTATTGTGTTCAAACCACTCAATATTGTGTCTATGTATGTTAATTAGTACCTTCTCGTATTCTAAAAATTTTCTATTTTTTTATAGGATAATTTTCTAACAAAATTGTGTTAAATATTGTAGAATATTCCGTCTAACATTAGTATCATTAAATTAGAATAGACACAGAGAACATAATCAAGTATGACCTTAAAAGAACTGAGATACTGGAATGTTTGGTAAAACTATAGCTAGCTAATCGGTCTAATGAAGTTCTACGGAGTGGAAAACATTAAAATAAATATCTTTTTAATGTTTTACAAGGAGTATTAATAGAGGTGGCATGTGGTCCGGTCCGGTCCCTAAACGGGCCAAGTGGGCCAGGCTAAACGCTCCCGATCCCAGGCCGGTCCCTAAATAAATAGGTCTACCGATTCTGGACTAAACAGCCTTTTTTTAGGAACCGGCTCGGGACCGGGCCCACCAACTCATTGTCTCGGGCTAAACGGGCCGGGCCCGCGGGCTAAGTTGGCCCAACGGCTAAATTTTTTTTTTAATTAAATAAAAAGTAGAGATAAAAAGATATTAAAAAATATCTAAGGCAATGCCATGTAAATTTTATTATAGAATTGTGACCTAAATTTTTTAATTCAAATTTAAAGACAAAAATATTGTAAAGAGATATTCAAAGTAATGCCTTGTAATTTTATTATAGCATAAAAAAGTTATGGCAATATCTTTCTTAGTCTTGCTCTCCCCTATGGAATGAGCACAACAAGGTGCTAATACCACCACTGAGAAGAAAAAGAAACTAATCAAGATGTGCCAAAATACAAGTTACATAATACATACTAATTTTTGTTCATACAAGTTATATGGTATCTCTTACAAACTTCATAAATCCTTCAAGGTCCGGAGGAATTTTCGTTGGTAGTGGCGGAAAAGTAGCTTGGTTATCGCCGCTTCTATTGTCCGGCGAAGCAGCATCCTCCGGAAGTTCAGCTAACATTTCTTTGTAAGTTTCTTCTTCCTCTAGTTGTGATTCAGCAAGTCCAAAATTTCTTCTTTACGAACATATTCAATCTCTAAAAAGTACTAATTTTTCCAAGCTCTCCCTCATAGACGCTTTATAATCACCGAGTTGAAGTTTTGCTTGACTGAAAGTGCTCTCCGATGCTACTATTGAAGCTTGAATAGTTAAAATGTCTCGGACCATCCTTGAAAGTACCGGAAACTATTTTTCTTTGTCCTTCCATAATTACAAAAGATTAAAGGAGCCGTCGGGATTCACTTCCTCAATTCCCTGCGATAAATAAACTTCAAGCTCATTTAGTTGTGAAAAATCATTACTACTAGAACCTTGAGAACCCCTAAACCCTGCCCAAGCACTAGGTGCTCTTACTCCCGCAGTTTTTTTAGATGATTGAGAATAGAAGAAGACGGAGTTGGAACATTTGGTGTAGCATGATTTAATGCAACTTGATAAAAAATATAAATAGTTTGAGCATTTATTCTAATTGAGGCTATTACTTCCGGAAGTTGAGACAACTTATCATCTTCAAGTGCTAAATCATTATAAATAGTTTCATACTAAAATTGAGGACCTCCTAATTTCATATAAGGATTTAACAAAGCAGTAACACCATAAATTGGGGGAATATGAAAAATATATTTTTTAAATATTTTTCTCATAGAATCAATAGCAAGTTTATAAATGTCACGACCCCAGTTCACCCTCCGTGAACTGTCGTGACGGCACCTATTCTCTACAACTATGTAAGCCTAACAAATGCGGAACATAAATGAAACTTGCAGAAGAAATAATCAAAAACCAAAATAACTGAATGGAAACAATAGTTATAATGCCGCTTGGCATATACAACACAACATTCTCAAAACCAAGTACACTATCTCAAAACTCGGAAACTCACGGAAACACGAGCCTTTGGAATATCTAACAGTCTAATAGCCCATTTGGCCAAGCTGCAAAAATCAGCTTATTTTGAGAAATGCTTTTTTTCAAAAGTGCTTTTCTCAAAAGTACTTTTGGCGAGAAGCAGTTTGTGTTTGGCTAATTAGTTTGAATTGCACTTCTGAGCAGCAATTAGTGTTTGGCCAAGCTTTAAAAACTGCTTTTAAGTGTATTTTTCTCAAAAGTGCTTATCAAAAAAGTACTTTTTGAGAGAAGCTATTTTTTTCTGTTTCTCCAAAACTGCTTCTGCTTCTCCTCAAAAACACTTTTTTTCCTTCCAAAAGCTTGGCCAAACACTTCAATTTTTGGCCAAAAGCACTTTTGGCAAAAAAAAAAGCACTTTTGGCCAAAAAAAAGCTTGGCCAAACAGGCTATAACTCCAGAATATCTAACAAGAAAGAAAATACAGAAAGGCAATGTTTAGCAACTAGAATAGAAAGGGACTCCTCGGTGTCCGGACGCGACAGATGTACCTCGAAGTCTCTAGAGAAGTCGCCTCCCTCAAGGATGGTAAGCCCGAATAGCGGTACCTGGATCTGCACATGAAAAACATGCGCAGAAGGGACATGAGTACACCACAGTGGTACTCAGTAAGTGCCAAGCCTAACCTCGGTTGGGTAGTGACGAGGAAGGTTAGGGCCCTACTGAGGTTAAATAAAATATAAATTTCACAAGTATAGAACAAAATAGTATGAATAAATACAACAGTAAAATAAAACAGGATGTATAAGACATCAACAACTATACAGAAATAAGGTAAACATGGAAAGGAAATACAGCTCAGCACCAATAATAACGATCGGGGATCTCCCAAGATACCGTCATGTAGTTCCATGTGTACATATCCAATGGATCTCCCGGAATCCGGTCCCATAGTCCAACTCATAGTGCGCGGGGATCTACCGTAATCCCCTTCCGTAGTCCCAAATGTAAATACCCAGTACTGGGGGAATCTACCGGGTGCATTCCCGTAGTTCCATATAACTGTGCAGGGGGATCTACCGGAATCCCACATCCGTAGTCCCAAAATAAACAGACAAGGGGGAGCTATCGGAATCCCACATCAGTAGTCCCAAAAATAAATACACAACAGCAACAAGAAAATATACAAAAATGGCAAACTTCATATTAAGGCAACAAGTGATTCTAGCCTAGCATGCTGCACAAAATTCAGGTAAGGCAGGTTGAGCAAATAACGTAATTAAGTCACTTAGACGTGCTTTCCTAAGCTAACAACAGCCTTAATAGTGCAAGTAATAGAAACAAGAAAGGAAACATACTAGTAATTACTTAAAGAAAACCGGATTTCCAACAATCAGCACAAGTACGCACTCGTCACCTCACGTACAAGACATTTCAATTACCAAATATACCAATCCTAAGGGGAAGGTCTCCCACACAAGGTTAGACAAGCCACTTACCTAGAACCGACTCAAAATCAACCCGAGACCACGTTCTTGCCACGAGTACTCGACTCCAAATGGCCCAAATAAATTCAATTCAATTGCATAATGTAAATAACATTTCAAGTAATTGATTCTACAATAAAATTCTAAGATAATATGCGAAATTATGTAAAATGACCAAAATGCCCCTCAGACCCACGTCTGGGAATCGGGTAAAATTTATATTTCTAGAAACCAAAATCGGACCTCAATTTGTCCCTCAAATCATCACTCAAAAGTCTCCAATTAGACAAGCCCTAACCCCCCCAATTACCACTGATTTTTCTTAATTTTTCATGCTTAAATTGATAAAAATTATTCCAATAACGAGTTTAGAGACCAAAGACCTTACCCCAATGAACTCATCTGAAAATCCCTCTTGAAAAGTGTTCCCCGAGCTTCTTCCCATTTTGAAAAAGATGAAAAATGGCTAAATTTCGCGAAGACAAGAATTTATATGTTCTACCCAGCGATTTCCGCATTTGTGGCCCTGGGACCGCATTTGCGAGGACTTCGTCGCATCTGTGACTTTCACTTAAAGGCCAATTTCTACATCTGCGGTTACCCTTCCACAGATGCGGTATCGCTTCTGCGGTGAATTACCCGCATCTGCGGAACCTGCTGATCCTCCACAAATCCGCATCTACGCTTGATTCGCCGCTTCTACGGCTCCGCACCTGCAGGACCCAAACCGCAGGTGCGGTTATGACAGAAGATTAGCTGATGCAGCAAACTTTCAAACTCCAAATCCTTCTGTCAACCATCCGAATTCATCCCGAGGCCCCCGGGACCTCAACCAAACATGCCAACCAATCCTAAAATATCATTCAAAGTTTTTCCAACCTTCGGAACGCTCAAAACAACATTAAAACACCTATTTTTCATCGTATTCAAGCCTAAGAATTCTAAAAGCTCTAAAATATGCTTTCGATCAAAAAGTCTATCAAACCTCGTTTGAATGACCTGAAATTTTGCACACACGTCACATTCAACACTACGGAGCTACTCCAACTTCCGGAATTCCATTCCGACCCACGGATCAAAATCTCACTATCGAACTGGAAACTTCAAAATTCGACTTTTCGGCATTTCAAGCCTAAATTAGCTACGGACTTCCAAAACACAATCCGAACACGCCCCTAAGCCCGAAATCACCCAACGGAGCTAACAGAACCATCGAATTTTCATTCCGAGGCCATCTTCCTACTGTTCCGACTACGGTCAACTCTCCAACACTTAAGCTCTCATTTAGGGACTAAGTGTCCGAAAACTCTCCGAAACTCAAAACCGAACATCCCGGCAAATCAAATTAGCAAAAATAAACTTAGAAAAAGTAGTTAATAGGGATCGGGGCATTAATTCTTAAGACGACCGGGCGGGTCGTCACAATAAATTTCCCCGTCCTTTGAAAAATGAGCAAACAAATTAGCAAGTTCTGCAATATAAACAAAACGGTTAGACATAGTAGGATAATATTGCCCACAAAATTTATTTGTAGCAATATAAATTTTTTCTAAAAAATCAACAAGCATTTTAACATTAGCTCAATCCCCATTCGTAAGGTGCTCATCATCATCACTTACATGTGCATTAAACGTTGAGTTTATGGGGCTTCTATATTCATATGCATCAACCAAACTTTCATACGTGTAATTTCATCTGGTCGGACAATGTTTAGGAACCTTTCTTTCTCTTAGGCCACATTCATCGCATCTTTTAAAATATTCTATAAGTCTACTTCTACGGTTTGAATAAAAAAACCAGTAAGAGCCATTTTAACCTTTTCAATTTCAATATTTAAAATTCTCCTACCATCACCCACAATTAAATGGTAAATATGACAAATACATCTAACATGAAAAATGTTACTAAATACAAGATTTAGAGTAGTGGTAAGCAAGTCTATAACATTTGTGTTTAGTAGCATTATCCACTAAAACTGATATTATTTGATCACTAATGCAAAAATATCTGCAGATATCCGCAACTATGTTAGCAACAAACTGCCATGTGTGACGTGAATTAATTATTCTATAAGCAATTATGCGTTTTTACATCATCAAATCCTCATCAGTCCAATGACTAGTAGCAGTAAAGTAATCACAGTCGTTGCCACTTCTACCAATATCAGTTGTAATAGCAATATGACAATTTATATGAGTAAATACATAGAACAAATATTGTTCATATTCATGCTTATATTTATAAATATCGCTCTTTACAGTTGTGCGAGAGAAAACCTTTATAAGTAGGATTAAAAACTTTTCTAATATAATGCACAAACGAATGGTCAGAAGAAAAACTATAGGGTAAGCACATAACAGATATCATTTTTGTCAATTATTCTCGATCTTTTTTTTAATCATAATACAAAATACTACCGGTATCAGTGTTAATTCCTGGTTGAAATTGAGTTAAACCGGTACTAAGGTCAACCTAACTAGGATAAGGTATACTTTTGTCCTCGGCGAAAGCTTTCAGACGAAGATATCTGACTCTATCTTGAGGGTGTATTTTTATGTGTCTAGCCAAAGTCCCCCCTTCCCCTTCCCCCAACGATCCAAAATATTTAAAAGCTAACTTCATACCACAAGTTTTACACTTAATCTTATTTTCCGGAACTAGTTGAGTAAAAATGGCCAAACAGGAGATGCTATCGTCCGTTTGGTAGGTTGTCTAGAAAAAGTAGGGGCAGTAACATGAGTATCATATGAGTCATCTTTTGGATTAACAGGGTTATCACTAGTTGGATTAACATCATGAGCATGACTAATGGGTGTATCATCATCCCGTTGAGGTTCATCAAGATCAATTTCCTCATCATCATTTTCATCAATAGTATTATAATTATTAGAATAAAGAGCATTCATTAATTCATGGTCTAATTATTCACCGGCTGCAATATTATGGCAGAATTGACTCTCGGTAAATTGAAATAAATTATTATCGCTATAAAAAAAAAGTAGGTGTAGGACGGATATGGGGTTTGGTTCGGTGAGCCGGGGGCAGGGGAGTAGGAACAACATGACCTTAGATGCGCTACTCTTGGATTTTCACTTATTCTTATTTTTACCAAAAATATGTTTTAAGGAAGTCATCTTAATTAATCAAGTAATAGCAAATAAATAAAACAAACAAAACTATAATATTAAGACTTAAGAGTTGGAACGAGTTTACCGAATTGACGAACAACGTATTGAAAATTGATTATTATTGAAGACTTGAAGACTTTAATTCACCAACTTCACAATTTTTTCACAAATTGTAACAACTTCAATATTTTCTTACTAATTTTTGGAATAATAAGCAATAGTAGCAAGTATAGAAAAAAATTAGAGAGAGATTGTGATAGATTGATATTGATGTTGTAAGAAAAATAAAAGAATGAAGGGGTATTTATAGTTAACAATAGGAAAAAAATATAATTATAAAAAGTTTGGGGTTAAAACAAAGTTAGGGGGTTAAATGACTATTTTCTAAATAGCCAACGACTATTTTCTAAAGCCCAACAACTGTGTTTAAATTCTCCAAACGGCTACTTTTTTTTAAAAAAACCGTTGGGCCCATTTGGCCCGCCAAGGGACCCGTCCGGTCCCGGTCCCTTGGTGGGCCAAACGGTTCAAAGCCAAGAACCGGCCCACTTAGCCCATTTGGCCTGTTTGGCCCGCGATCCCAAGCAGATCCCGATCCTGGACCAGCCCACTTGCTACCCTTAAGTATTACTGTCATAGACACCCTTTTTGTCATAGTATTTCCAAAATTAAATCTGACATTAATCATAGTTTGGCGAAACATAGTATTCCTTACTAATAGTAACTTTTTTATGAGCAATAGAAATATGACACTGTATAGTCACCTTCAAAATAATGGCCTATACATACACACACATACATTAGTATATATTTATGTATGTTATTATGTATACACAAAAGATACACAAATTTTATACACTTCTGTGACTACCAGATGTAAATAGTTTCGGTCACGGGCTAAAAGTAATCTTTGCTCTTTACACAAATAGCCAGCTATATTCACCATTTAATTTTTTATTATACACATATAATATAAAAATTATGCATATATTATACCTCCACCGGCTATTTCTAATTTAAGCGATTAGATGAGCAGCTATTTGAGCTTATTCTTCTCACATTAGAAATAGAAATATGAATATGGGGGCCCATTCTGCAAGCCCAAATAATGTACTAATGGGCTCAACTTAGACCCGAAAAACAAGACCCAAATCCAAATGACACCATAGTTTTCTACTTTTCTTCTTTAGCTGAGCTCAGTACTTAAAGCTGAAAAATTGCTACTTCTCCACCTCTTTTTCTCCGGCGAAACCGATGTTTTAGGTACCCCTCTTTGTCTCTCTTTCTCTCTCTCTTAAACCTTGAACACCTTTTTTCAAGATTTTTTTATCAAAAATGAATCCACTGCATAAATGAAGCTTCTATTTTTCATAGTTCTTTCTGATTTTTCCCAAGTTAATTGCATGATGTCCTAATTTCTTAAGTATTCCATTATTAAGTTGAGTTTTTTAACAGAAATTTTTTATTTTAAATCTTGATATCTTGGTTTTGGGCTACCCAGTAAAATCAAAGGAGTCAAAGATTCTTTTTTTTTTAGTAATTTATATTCCTTGCATAACTGGAGATCTACTAAGAAATACCAAGTTGGGAACTTCTTTTTTGTGTGTCCGTCGCTTGTGTACAGAAGCAGCCTCTGAATACCTTTTTTTTTTAGGAAATGAAAATAAAAAGAGGGTCTTTTTGCTTGAAAATTGACAGTCATTTATCTTACTTGCATAGGTCGGCAGTGTTGTTAGTGTCTAGTATCTGTAAATTGGTTTTGTTTTAATTGTTAGAGATAACTCCTTGCATGCACCAAAACAAGATAGTACAAACTATAAAGGTTAACTCATTGTAAAAGAATGAGGATGATGTTTGCTCTGAAATGCATTTATTTGCTGTTTGCTACCTATTACTGTCTTTGAAATCTGCATGTTGTCTCCCTATTTGCAACTCCTTACAATTCTTGTTTCTTTCAACTCTTTGTTTTTGTTGTCAGCGAGCTTCTGTCGACCTCTTTGCCTCTCTACCCCTCTACACCAGACCCCACTGGAGGGATTCTACTGGGTTATTGTTCTTGTTGTTGTTGTTTCAACTCTTTGTTTTCTATTCCTCTAGATTGACCCTTTTTTGCTTCAGGTGGACTCTCTTGGTCTTGGATATACTTTTGATATTATTTGAAGTCTCTGCTTCTTCATACCTGCATTCAGTCGTTCGGCTTTCCCTCGGAGAATAAGGAGGACAAGGAACCTTTCAGGAACTTAGTGCTTATACCATGCCCATATTTACCAATATACAAGAAACAGAATTATGTGGTACGAAAAAAGTTTTCTTGTCTGCTATCCGCTTTGCCACTTCCACCGGTGATTCTTTCCCTTTATTTGAAGATGATCTAAGAACCTCAGCCCAAGAACAGGTTGAGTTCATGCTCGAGGATGATGAAAAGATTCCTCTTGCCATAGCTGATGATGAAATAAAAGTGGAGATTGGAATTCTGGTGTCTAAAATATTTTGTTCTTTTGAAAATGAACTATTCTCCTTGATTTTGGAACCTGACATTGCAAACAAGGATATTGAAAAGAAAGTAATGCGGAGTCTATCTGACCTTGAATGGATGTGTAACACTCTTTTGAAGATGGATCTAATGAAGGACTTCGTCTCCCACTGGGCTAATATATCGAGCAATTTATTGAAGGTCATCGAAGACAAAAGACTTGATTCTATCTTGTGGGGTTTGAAGATAAAATTAATAGAAGTGACATCAAAAGTATTGGACGCAGTAGGTTATGGAACTGTAGTTCTTCCAGCAGAAAGTCGAGTAGAACTGCTCAAGACATGGCTTCCATACATAAGAAAAATGAAGTTTCTTTCCGATCAAATGGGCAAAACAGAGGCTGCATTTCCATACAAGATGAGTGAAGACCTTTCCCAATGCATTGAGGGAGCAATAGTTTCGTTGGTTTCAGCATTACCATCAAATGATCAAGCTGACATTCTAGCAGATTGGATAAGTGCTGAGCAAGTTAAATATCCAGACCTTAGTGAAGCCTTCGAGATATGGTGTTACAGAACAAAGTCTGCAAACAGAAGATTGGATGAGGCTTTGACGGAGTCAGCAACGTCATTGTCACCCTCTAGCTAATTTCTGAAGAGGAAACTTCACCTGGCTCTTGTAGTAGAGTGCCCAACATATTCCCCGGTGAGTTGGAACTTTGTGAAAATGTGATGATTTTGCATCTATCTGATTAATTTTAGTCATTTGATGTGTAATTGTAATCTGCTTATTTAATTGCAATTGAAAATTTCTTTCATCTAATAGACATCTAAAGATAGGAAATGATGCACCATAAAAAGACATGCATAAATTAAAAAAAACCTCCAACTTCAACAATAATCAAACAAATAAGTACTTTTACATTGAGTTTTACCAAATCCACCCATGGTGTAAAGAATTTATTTAATTATTATAATATTTTTTTTGCAAAAAACTGGTGTAAATAATTTTTACATTATCAAGTCGCCTTTACCTATTATAGCTAGTAACTTGCCTTGTATTCAAGATTACACCTGCTTTTTATGGAAGGGTTACCTGTAGTCTACAGGCTGTAGATATAATTTTGTTGACTTGATACTGTAAAGCTTTCTTTTGGTTGATCCATTTTTACATTTCAGGGCAGAAGAATTTAGGTGAAGGTCATGCATCTAGTATTTTTCTATCTGCACCTTCAAAGAGGGCTTTATTCTGGAAAGAGGAAGCATGAGAAGTCCTTTCCTGGCATAGATCACGCAAAAGTCACATCCATGCTCTTGCGATATGTCAAGAGCCATGTCCCCTTCATACTTGCTTAATGAACTAAGTCAAATATTAGAATTTTGTGCTTGATAATTTTCCAAGATTGAGCTTGTTCCACAAAGTGATATCTATAATCCTTTCTATTTGCGATTTTGATGTTGATGCAAATTTCCAGAGTATTACTAAATACTAATATTTAGGCGGATGATGAAGTAAAACATGGGTATGAAGGCTTGACATTTAACAAGATGCTGAGGAAGAGAGCTGAAACTAAAGAGGAAGAAAAGACCTCTCAGGAAAAGGGAAAATTTGGATGAACCAAGTGGAGATGGATTTCTACAACCTGTAGTCTATTGGTAGACACTCCGAGATAGATGGACAAATTATTCATGGAGATCAAGAACCTTAGAAAGATCCTGCAAGCAAGAATAGGCTTTTGATTCTAGGAATATTGAGAATGATGATTCATTTGTTGAAGCTATTAATAACCTTATTTACGAGATCAGTGTGCTGATAACTTCCTATGCTGCTGGACTTTTGTTGGAGGGTGCAAACTCCTCAAAGAAGCTTGGTTTATCGTCGATGCCTTCCAAGGCTCTCCGGCCAAAAGGTTTCTCATATTTCTTCAACTTCCGGTCTTGCAAATGTTGTTTCTCTGTCATTTCCTCTGTTTCTGATCCAAGTATGCTGCCAGTATCCGTTGTCGATGTATCACAAAAGATTTGAGAAGAATCAGAAACATAATAAGTGCAAAAAAGTTCAGTTCTTCTAGGAAGGCCGTAACAAGCTTCTCCAGGCAAATGCTTGTTCCCTCTTTCTTCAACTGTTATTGCTACAAATGTTGTTTCAATGTTAGCTCCTCTCTTTCTAACCCAAAGTATGATTTTCTTATCCATTGCAGGCATTCCATCGACCATTTTAAAAATTAAACACAGAAGTTGTAAAACAGTTCAGCCATTCTTTCAGGAAAAGCAAAACACAGAAGCGGAAATATTCAATGTGTTCAACGGAAGGTAATGGAGAAGGTGGTTTGCAGTGATTATACACATAGTTGGATTGATAATATGTCTGTCATGCCATTTAATAAGCAGTTATATATTTCCTTTAATGCAACTTTGTGAAGTTTTAAAGGACAGCCTGAGGAAGGATGCCACCTGATCAATTCTTCAAGAAAATAAGGCTTCAAGTACCTAGCAGTAAAAGTGGATCCGTGCTGAAAGTAGTAAAAGTTCGGAGTTGATAGTGAAACAACATTTCTAGCCATAACAATTTAAGAAATAGGGGTCAAGCTTTTGTTTGGAGAGGCTTGTTATGCCTTCCCTTTGAGGACAACTGAATTTTTTTGCACTTATTATGTGGTTGATTCTTCTCAAATTTTCTGTTTAATACTTGCAATGGATTTTAGTGGCATATTTTGGAAATAGAATTTGCAAGATTGACAAGTGAAGAAATATGGTAAAACTATTGCTTGGAGAGCCTTGGAAGGCACTTATGATGAACCAAGCTTCTTTGAGGAGTTTACATCCTCGGAAGATGTCCAGCCGCACATGAAGTTATCAACACTTTGGATCTTACAGCTTCAACAACTGGATCATCATTCTCAATATTCCTAGAATCAAAAGCCCATTCTCGCATGATCTTTCTAAGGTTCTTGATCTCCAAGCTTTTTCCATCCATCTCGGAGTGTCTACTAATAGACTTGCCAGCTTGTAGAAATTCTCGCAGGTCTTTTCTTGCTCTTTTTGGAGTTGCACATTTTGGTTTCCATGGCTATAGGTCTTAACAAGCTTATCGTCAATTAGTACTTCAAGGTTATAAAATATTAGTTTCAATTCTCTTCTTGAGTGTCCTGTTATGTTTTAAACCTTCATATCCATGTTTTTCTTCATCATTAACTGAAACATAATTCAGTAATATTCTAGAAATGGGCATCGACTTGTAAATTGCCAATAGAAAGGATTATAAATATTACTTTGTGGAACAAGCTCATTAGAAAATTCTCAACCACAAAAATCTAATAGTTGACTTGGTCCAGTAAGCAAATATGAATGGGATATTGCTATTGACAAATCACGACAACATGGATACTACTCTTGTGTGATCTATGCTAGTGAGGACTTCTCATGCTTCTCCTTTCCATAGTACAGCTTCTTCAGAGGTGCATGACAGAACATAAAATACTGCTTGCATAGATTTTGCCTAAATTTTTCTGCCTTTAAATGTAATGTTGTTATTTGAGTTCAAAGACATTTTGTATTGAAAGGTTGACATATTATTCTGTTTTTTTTTATCTTGACTAGCAATTGTAAGACAAGCACAATTTCCTGAATTTAATCAAATGTTACCTGATCCCTGTATTCTGTGTGCTGCCATAAAGCACATCAAGCATATACATAGTCAAGTGTATTAGCCCTAGTAATTAGCTTGCAGAAGCATAGTTTATCCAAGTTTTTTAGATATTGGAGGAGTCTGCTATTTTGGCAGTCATTATCAGGATATCATCTTTCAATAAAAGGTTTATGTTGATAGAGAAGTTTCTAACTCAAATCCAACTACGACGGGCTCGTTTGGTATGTGGGATAAGGGATAACTAATCCTGGGATTAAATTTGAGATGTGTTTATCCCATATCTGGTTGAAATAAATCGTGGTATAATTGATCTCGATATTAGTTATTCCGGGATTGTAATGTTTTTATACCTATGGGAAGGTGCGATAACTAATTCCGGGATAATTAATTGTGGGATAGCTTGTTTCCCAACCAAACGAGGCTTAAAAGATTTATGTTGTCCGAGTTGGTCTCCAACTTAAAGTGCAGAGATCTCAAAGTTATTGTTGATTCTATACAACCAAAAAATATAAAATCTATTTCAAGTAGAAATGGTTATATTATAGTTCTATCTAACTATTAGTATCATTCTTTGATTCTTGAATACTTCAATTTTTTGTTCTAAATTTATGTTACGTTACCCGTTACCCTTCACTTAAAGGGTTTCCAGATTTCTTTCCCTCCCATTTAATAAGGGGCAAGTAAAACAAATATGGAAAACTTTTAATGGATCTTGGCAGTGCAAATTTAAATTAGTCGGATCAATAACTCTAGATATCATATGATTAAAGAGAATGAGTTATAACACTTTTATTGACTTGAAGATTTTGATGAAATTCAATCTCTGAATGACACCTTTGGGCTTTCGGCCATATATAATTAATTATGGTAAACATAGTAATGCCAAACCCGCCCCGTCCTACATAAGTCCAAACCCGCCCCGCACCCGCCCCGCACCCGCCCCATTGTCATCCCTAAAGGCCTAAACTGCATTATTAGATTGGAATGATGAATGGCTGTGGCTGCACGAGTAGTCAGTCATTATCGCTATAATTTTGGTCAAAAGCATACTAGTCACCACTCACCATTTCATTGATTGCATGTTTTATTTTTTATTTTTTGTTTCTTAGATTTATTTCATTCTGCACACTATTATCTTTAGCACGTGAATTTAGTTAATCTGGGGATTTTATAGATTTTGGGTTAGTTTTTCCATAGGTTATAAGTAGTTCTTGAAACTTTTGAATATAATGTTCGGGATAAATTGATACATTATCCCTTAAAATTTCCTTCAATAGTAGGTGATACATTGATAGAAGTTCATTTTTTTTTGGTTTTCTACCACAATCTGGTGCTCGTTTTAAGCCACGACTAATTTAGGTTCGTGCTAGAATATTCTACTTTTAAGTAAAACACTTCCTATCAAAGGCGACTATATTCCCAAAGATCTCAGAATCTTGGCGGTTATGTTGGTACAAGTTCCTTATTTTCCTTTACCCTCTAATGTTTATTTTACGGACTTCAATTCTTTTCCTTTTACCGTAGGAGTCTATGCCATATGATTGATTAACCCGTCGAAGCAGCTACTGATTATCGACTTGGTAAGCTATTACCTCACCAACTAGTTAACCGGATGCAAGCCCCTTCTCCGGCGGATTCTTCCTTTTTCTCTCAGCCTATAGGGTATTGGCAGTCATTTTCGGTTGTTGTTCCCCTCCCAACGACAAGTTCTTATATGTTTCTCATCCGTCCGCCAACGAAAATAACACTTCCCATCTGACTTGCATGTGCTAAGCACGCAACCAGCATTCATCCTGAGTCAGGATTGAACTCTCCGTGAGAATCATAATTACATTACTTATAGCTTCTATGTTTGCAGAGAAAGCAGATTAAAATTGTCTTTCATTCTAAAGCATAACTTGTATCTATGTACTTCATATTCATCTGGAGCAAAAATTTATAAACATTCTTCTTTTTAAAATTGCCATAAATTAAACTATTATTTTCGTATATCCATATATATATATATATATATATAGAGAGAGAGAGAGGAGTAATGATGCTCGAGAGATTTAGAAAACTATTGTTTAATATACTTTATTTTAAGTTTTACTTTAGTGTTGTGAGCACGTTTGTTTTGTTAAAGAATTTGGTATTAGGTTTACTTGTTCTTGCTACTACTAGCTAGTGTCAATTTATTAAAACAACTTTAGAATGCATGATTAAATCCAAGCACTTAATTAATTAACCTAAGATTGACTTTTAAGAAACTATTAAACCCCTTCTTTCTTTCTTTCTAGAATGCATGATTGTGTAACATAGCAATATATTCCACGTGTTCTCCAAAAGGAAAAAAAAAGAAGATAGAAAAATCAAGAAAAGGAAACCATTGCCATAATCATCATCATTGGTGGATGGTGGTGGTTTGTGGATATCAATTTGTTTCTTTTTAATTACAATTATTAATAAGTTGCTCAACAAGAAGAAAAGTTACATGATTATATTTGCAACTAACTAAATAAAGCATGGAATTTTTATTTTATTTTATTTATTGTAATGGAATTTGATTTAATTAGTGGTTGTTGAAGTGGATGATAGGCCCCTCCCTAGCTTCTTATCATCATAACCTTGATTGCACGCTTGCAATTTATATAATTCTATGTTTTGCCCATTAATATTCTTGGTTCAGTCACTTGAATCCTTTTATAGACAATTTATTGCTTTCTAAAGATACCAAAGTAATTTATTTATTTAATACATTAGTAATAAAGTTGTTGTCATATGATCAGAAGGTCACGAGTTCGAGCCGTGGAAACAACCTCTTGCAGATATGCAGGAGCTCTGTACAATAAACTCTTATAGTCCGGCCCTTCTCCAGACCCCGCGCATAGCGGGAGCTTAGTGCATCGGACGTTCCTTTTTTATTTTATTTTTATTATGTGAGTAATAAAGTTGTTGCCATGTGACCAGGAGGTCACGACGCTTCACGGTGGTAAAGTCTCATCTTGTGTGTGTTCGAGCCGTGAAAACAACCACTTGCAAAAATGCAGGATAAAGTTGCGTACAATAGACCCTTATGGTTTGACCCTTTCTTGAAACCCCTCGCATAGCGGGAGCTTAGTGCACCGGGCGGCCCTTTTTATTAATACGTGAGTAATAAAGATGGGCACAGATATCCTTCACAAATCACAATAGTTATGCCAATAAAGAAAAAAACTGAGTTTACAGATTATGAGAGGGAAAACCTTATCGACACCATGTGTTTATATAAAAATAATGAATTCCCTTTCATGTATATGTATTTATACATTTATTATCACTTAAGCATGATTAAGTGATATATAAATTTAGTTTAATGTGTAATTGCTAAGGTTAAATTATTTATTTTAATTACATTTAGGACTCAAGTTGCAAGTAAGTATTTTCCATTAGAGTTTTCCTGTAATATTAGTAGATAATGACCAGTGATTTTCTCTGATTACGAAAGAGATGTCCTTAATTATTAGTGAGGACTGGTCAAACAAATAGATTAATCCTCGTGATTTGGAGAGAGGAAAACCATTAGCAAGCCATATATAACATCACAAAAAAAGATCTACCCCCCCTCCCCTCCTTCCCCAAGAGAAGAAACGAAGAAAAGCAAAAAGGGAAGTCTAAAGATATCGGGTAATTCTATCTATTAATGGTTAGATAAATAAAAAGAAATCACCTAGTATTTTCTTCCCTTGCTAAAATATATTACAAGGGTTAGTTATTATCTTTTTAAGGATAAAACGAGGTCAATGAATTCATATTCTTGTAAATAAAATTTAAACTTCAAATATTTATTAAAAAATAAAACTAATTAACATTTCAAATTTCAGATAACCAAATTATGAAAAAAAAAAGTTTAATAAAATATTTTATTGGATTTTCCATGCAGTCTAAGTAAGATCGATCGATATATTTTGATATTCTGGACCTTTCTTTAATTGAAAGAATGAGAAATGGATTGATACAAAATTTAAATAGAAAAAAATTAGGGGTGTACAAAGGAAACCGACAAACCGCATCAACCCGATAATCTGAATCAAATCGAGAAAAAAAATCCGACTATGATTTGGTTTGATGTTGGAAAAAAATCCGACCATAATGATTTGGTTTGGTTTTAACTAAAGAAAGTCAAACCGAAACCAACCCAACCCGACATTACATATATAAATTTTTTAGATATATTTAATATATAAATATACTTATTGTGATGTAATTTATTAATATATTTCTTAAAAAATTCATAATTTTATCTTTAAGGTATTATTTCAAGGTTGAACTCAGAACTTTTGAATGCTCCAATAAGTTTTATAGCCATTAATATGGGGGATTTGTATCTATACCCGCTTTTTGGGCCACGTTTTAACTTATACCCGCTTTGTAAAAAAATTTGCAAGCGTACCCACTTTCCGCGTAAACTTCAGGCATACGGGCCTGAAGTAGCAAAAACAATCACGCAAACTTCAACATTCTAGTAGACGGGCCTGAAATTGTTTGTAATTGTTGAACTTAAACATTCTACTAGCTGAAGTTTTGTTCTCTATTTGCTGAACTTCAGCATGTTTTAGCTGAAGTTTTGTCCTGAACTCAATAGTTTTGTCGTAAAGCTTTTTCAAAAACTTCAGCAGAAAATGCTGAAGTTATTTAGTTCGTTTGTAAAAACTTAAGCACTAAATAAGCTGAAGTTTTGTCCTGGATTCATTAGTTTTGTCATAAAGCTTTTTCAAAAACTTCAGCAGAAGATGCTGAAGTTATTTAGTTCATTTGTAAAAACTTCAGCACTAAATAAGCTGAAGTTTTGTCCTGGATTCATTAGTTTTATCATAAAGCTTTTTCAAAAACTTCAGCACTAAATAAGCTGAAGTTTTTTGTCCTACAGTCGTACTAGCTGAAGTTTTGTTCTCTATTTGCTGAACTTCAGCATGTTTTAGCTGAAGTTTTGCTCTATATTTGCTGAACTTTAGCTGATTTATGCTTCTAACGAACCTCATTCTCCTCACGCCGCTTCCACTTCCATCTCCGTTTCAAAACAAATACTCCTACGTAGTTAGCAAAATTAAAAGGGGTTGTGCAAATGAGAAAGCTTTCAGTTTTTGTTTCTATTGGATTGGCTCATAGATCCTCCAAATTCTGCAGCAGTAATAATAATGTTCTTCGCTCTTACTGCAAATCCGCTTCTCCCTCCATCAATCTTGGTCAGTCCTTTCCCCTAATTCTTTCAGCTTCTTCTCTCTCTCTCTTTTCTAGTGAATAAACTCTTCCCATCTGATTTCTTATGTTTAAATGAATTGACAATGAAAACAAAGAATTCCAACTCTCAATCTTGTTCCATGTTGGGCACTGCACTGCATTCAAACTGTTGAATCAGAGATAGCTGGAGAAAGAAAACTTTAGAGAAGAAAGGAGGAAGAAAGGAGCGCACAGGTAGCAGGAAGAAGGAGGGACCTGAAGTTGTAAAAATTAGGATATATGTTAAATAATTTTAAAAATATGGGTATAGATTAAATGGGGCGACCAAATAGGGCGCCCCGTGCAATTTTTACCGTTAATATTAGTAAATTAAGTAATGCTAACAAAAGCCCAAACCAAAATCAAATCAATACTAATGCTAACAAAAGACATTCAATTCAATATTACGAACGTGAATGTATTGAATATCTATTTTTTGTTTTGCAATAATTTAGATAAAAATGCATAACCTATTTTTATTTTTCTTTAGCGTTTAGTCATGTAATTAATTCTCCCTTATTAGTCTATTTATTTTAGCATGACTTAGTACTTTTAGATTATGTTTATTTTTATTATGGCTTTTAGATTATGGATATTTATATTACATAATTTTATTGTCTTTATTATTGAGTAATTTAGGATAATGCCATGACACATCTCATATTTTGTATTATTTTCTTAGAAAATACTTTATATATATAGTTGTATCTTACTAGGATTAACAAAATATTTTGTGCATACGTTATATGTTTTCTATGAAGATTTTATTGAAAAAACCCCCAAAAACCCGAATAACCTGAAAACCCGAGAAAAATCGAGATTGAAAAACCCGAGTTTTATTGGTTTGGTTTGATCTTTAGATTTAATAACCCGATACAATTGGTTTAATTTGATAATTGTAAAATCCGAACCAACTCAACCTATGTACGCCCCTAAAAGAAAGCATCATTTGTTTAATCAAAAGAAATCAATAACAGGTAAATTAAGTAATCTTGCTCTTAGGAACCAATTTCTTTCTCATCGGTCGTTTAATTTCTTGATATCCCTAACATTCGTACGAAGATGAACAAATATGATTTGTTGTATGAACAGAGTTGTGGTGAAGTCATAAGTACTTATTTATCATGAATTAGAGATTTTGAGTTCGAGCTATGAGTATGAAGTCGTCTATGTTAAGAAATCCTTTACCTCAAAAGTGGGATTTTTCTATGTAAATCCAAATTTAGTCAGGGCTCAATACAAATATTGAAGGGGTGAAATTCAAAATAGTTAGATTTACAAGTGATAATTGAAAAATAGCTACAATTTCAAAAGTAATCGAAATTTAGTCACATTTTATGTAAAGATAAATCTGAACGAAAACACTATTCAAAATCCGAAAAATATTCCACCATAATGTACCAGGGTTCGAATTTTTTACATGTGAACTTCCAGCATAATATGCTGGAAGTTCATACGCAGGTGCTAATATCTCCAATATATTTTACTGAAACTTTTCGTGTGCTGGAGTTCCAGCATAATATACTGGAAGTCCATATACAGGTGCTCCAATCTCCAGTATGATGAAACTTCCGTATGCTGGAAATTCATACACATGTGCATCAATCTCCAGTATATTATGCTGGAACTTTTCGTATTATAGCAAAATAGTGATTATTTTTCAATGACTTTGCAAATACTGACTATTTTACAATTACCAATCCGAAAACTGACTAGCCCATGCTGTTTTCACATATTGAAGGTGTCACACCTCTTTTTTAACCAACCTCACTTAACCCTCTTAAAATTAATAAAAGGATTTGTAAAGCTTGAAAAGATTTTTCCAGTTAGAACGTGACAAAAATTGTGTTCAAAAAGAAACAACTCAGAGTCACCACCTGACATTGGTTTCGGTGTGCCAGGTCACCGTTCAAAAGAAATTTCTCCTTTCAAAACACATGGACTTCAAAACTAAGTCTGCACCAGAGATTCGGGTAAAAGGGTTCATTTTACTCGGGGAGAAGGTGTTAGGCACTCCCCAAGTCCCGTAACTAGTACAACTGCGTACTTGATCTAGTCAGCTTTTAAAATATTTGAATTGAGGTAATAATACACAAAAAGAAAATAAACAATCAAAAGAGGCTCGAAGTCATCCCCACCTAAATGAAAGAAAATTAAAAGAAGAAAAATTAAAGTACTAAATTATCCTACGCTACTTCTTCTACGATGTTCACCACGACCTTCAATTACATTCACTTCGGGGCATACCCCTGAAATAAAATATATACAAATCCCCTCGGGGCATTCCCCAGATACATTTAACTAAGGGAATGACCTCTTGCCTCGGAAATAACAAAATCCTAAGGTTTGCCTACCCGAGTGTTGCCGGCCTAAGCATGCTCCTAGCGACTTTAAAATAAATAAAGTTAAAACAAAAACTATTTTAAGGCCAGAACACTTTTAATTTTGTTTGCCCCAAATCCCACGGCACATTCATCTTGTTTTGCACCCTCTCTATTTTTAATAGATTTTATCAACAATAATAGATAACCGAGAGAATTAATCCAAACTACTAAAATTTCAGATTCATGGCATCAAAGTACTTTAAACAATCAACAACAAATAACACATTCAATGTCAAGTTATAAGATCAGATAGCAAGCCAATTTTTTTTTAGAGAAAACAAAGCAAGAGACAACCTTGAACTTGAACCGGGATTTTGGCGGACGGCGACGAGCTCAAAACAACCTCAACTTAACTCCACTGTAGCCAAACTTCATAAATTCCCATTGAAATCAGAAATAAAGTAAAAGAGATTTGAAATGTTTTGTTAATTCTCTTTTTTTTTGGAAGTTGAAATCGAATGCAGTAAATGATGAACCCCTCAAATTCTCCAAACTCTCGATCTACTTCTCCGATTTATGTCCAAAAACCTCTTCAAAATTTCTATCTTCCTCACCTCTATCCGCGTGTGCGTGTGTTTGGGATTGGGAGGTGAGAGGGTTGCTAGTTCTGTGAAAGTCGTTTGGAGTGAGTTAGGAAGCAGCAACAGCTGCTCGTTTGGTGGATATTTGCCGCTGAAGGGCTGGTGGAGTTGGTGGTCGGTGGCTTTGTGCAGTGAGGGTGAAAGGCGGCGACACTGGTTTTAGGAACGACGACGGCTACTGGGTTCCGTTGCTAGGGTTTGTTTGACGCTGGAGATAGAGAAAAGATGGGGGTGGCAGGTAGCTGGTTGTTGTGTGTTAGGTTGTTTGGGCGGCGGACGACGACTGGAGGTTTTTCCAGCGAGTTTTTAGGGCATTAGGGCTGCTTCTTTGTGTGTTGGAGAAGAAGGGTCGTTGGTTTGGTCATGGGCAGCAGAGGGTTCGACGGCTGGAGTGTTCAGGGGTCTTCTCTAGGGTTTTGCTAGTGTGTAGGGTTAAGAAGAAAGATTAGGGTGTAAGGGTTAAATAAGAAGGGGTAATGAGTGAAGTCTTGTTGGATTTCCAAATTGGGCTCAAAGACTAAAAATAAATAGCTAAATACCACTAGAATACTAGTAATTGACTTTAACTAACATAAAATTTATATTGATATGAAACCATCATTTTTCAAAGATTATATATTAAAATGAAAGTAGAGAGTTAATTAGAATGATAGCAAACTTAGATTAATATTACCACAAAAGATTAATGGCCTCAACTTAAGTAGAAAGATAAAAGATAAAATTGAAAATATTTTTGTATTTTCGAATTTTATGTTCTACTATTAGAGTAAAAGTGAAAAATAGGCTAAATCCTATTAAAATAAAAATAAGTAAATATTTTCAAAAATACAACTTTTAAAAGTTGCGCGGGTCAAAAATTACGTGCTTACAGCTGCCCCTCTTTGCTTGGAAACACGAAGAGTTTTCGGAGCAAAGAACAATAAGCAACGTAATTTATTTATGACCCGACGCTTATTCAAAACGAAACAAAGATGGACAAGAGATTGTGACCGAGCCCTGGTATCTGAGCTGCCTACATATCCTTGGCTATAAAGGATTCAGGCCACGTGTTGTTCAGAAGTAGGAACGGTGATGGAGTATACTGAGGTAGAGAGCCGGTCGAGGTGCCGTTCCGTCGAGGTTTCGGTCTGCGGTCCTGTTATTACATCAAAATCAAAAATGAAAAAGACTAACTAAGTCTGTCAACTATGAGTTATAAGATTCCTATGTATAAGTCTTCTGAAGCTTGATCTTGAGTCTTGAATGGTTTTTCATACAAACTTTAGATTTGAACCTTGACACTTGCTAGCTGCCGATGCTAGTTCATTCTTTTTTAGCTTTTTCGGATCAAGACCGGACATGTAGCGCTCATGACTTCAACCACGTCTTGAGTAGTTCACATCTTTTTTCTGCTTCTGCATTTTGGATTCACTTCTTTTTTTTCTTTTCTCTTTTTTTCTGGATTAAGACTACTTTTGTTGGTCATCTCGGGCTGTTGACTCGCATTCTTGCCGCGAGCTTCTGCTACTTCTAACTTGAATTGAATTCTGAAATGACTTCCCTCGTTCTTCATGTGGGTGCCTTCTTGCTAAAACTTGAACTGTATTCCCTTGTTCTTCAGGTGGGCGCCTGATTGCCAAAAATCGAACTAGGTTTCCTTGTTCTCCAGGTGGGCGTCTGATTGCCAAAAACTTGAACTGTCTTCCCGTGTTCTCCAGGTGGGCGCCTGATTGCCAAAACTTGAACAGTATTCCCTTGTTCTCCAGGTGGGCGCCTGATTGCCAAAATTTGAACTGTATTCCCTTGTTCTCCTGATTGCCAAAAACTTGAAATGTACTCCATTGTTCTCCAGGTGGGCGCCTGATTGCCAAAACTTGAACTGTATTCCCTTGTTCTCTAGGTGGGTTCCAGATTGCCAAAAACTTAAACTGTATTCCCTTATTCTCCAGGTGGGTGCCTGATTGCCAAAAACTTGAACTGTATTCCCTTGTTCTCCAGGTGGGTGCCTGATTGCCAAAACTTGAACTGTATTCCCTTGTTCTCCAGGTGGGCGCCTGATTGCCAAAACTTGAACTGTATTCCCTTGTTCTCCAGGTGGGCTCCTGATTACCAAAACTTGAACTGTATTCCCTTGTTCTCCAGGTGGGTGCCTGCGATCACAACAACAAAACAAATAAAATATTCTGCCCCAGTTTGCACTCGGAAGATTTGTGAGTTGTTAGCAAAACTGTAAACCACTTATGCTATTGATGCAATGATGAAAGTAAACTAGAGACTCGATTAGGATGTGCATCTCCTATGAATAAAACCAAGAAACTTTTACCATCAAATGCGTCTGCTGAAAATAAAACCTGAATGACCCAGATCAGGAAGTGTGTTGCCTACGGGTGAAGCTTGAATGAACCAAACCAGGAAGTGCGTCTCCTAGGGGAGGAATCTCAATTTAGGAAGTGTGTCTCCTAAAAGAATAACTTGAAAGACCTTGATTAGGAAGTGTGTCTCCTACAGGTGAAACTTGAATAAACCAAACTAGGAAGTGCGTCTCCTAGGCCTGAACTTAAATGACTTAAACTAGGAAGTGCGTCTCCTAAGGGTGAAATCTCAATTTAGGAAGTGCGTCTCCTAAAGGTATATCCTGAAATACCCAGACTAGGAAGTGCGTCTTCTATGGGTGAAACTTTAATGACTCAAACTAGGAAGTGCGTCTCTTAGGAATAAATTTAAATGACCCAAAACTAGGAAGTGCGTCTCCTAGGGGTGAAACTCAATTTAGGAAGTGCGTCTCCTAAAACAAAAATATAACCCGAAAGACCCAGACTAGGAAGTGCGTCTCCTAAAGGTGAAACTTTAATGACTAAAACTAGGAAGTGTGTCTCCTAGGAATGAATTTAAATGACCAAATCTAGGAAGTGCATCTCCTAGGGTAAAATCTCAATTTAGGAGGTGCGTCTCTTAAAACAAGAATATAACCTGAAAAACCCAAACTAGGAAGTGCGTCTCCTAGGGGTGAAACTTCAATGACTCAAACTAGGAAGTGTGTCTTCTAGAAATAAACTTAAATGACCAAAGCTAGGAAGTGTGTCTCCTAGGGGTGAAATTTCAAGACTCAAGCTAGGAAGTGCGCCTCCTAGGAATAAATTTAAATGACCCAAAACTAGAAAGTGTGTCTCATAGGGGTAAAACTCAATTTAGGAAGTGCGTCTCCTAAAATAAAAATATAACCTGAAAAACCCATACTAGGAAGTGTGTCTCCTAGGGGTGAAACTTCAATGACTAAAACTAGGAAGTGCGTCTCCTAGGAATGAATTTAAATGACCAAAGCTAGAAAGTGCGTCTCCTAACAAGTATAATCTGAAAGACCCCCACTAGGAAGTGCGTCTCCTAATGGGTAAAACTTCATTGACTCCAACTAGGACGTGCGTCTCCTAGGGATGAATTTAACTGACCAACATTAGGAAGTGTGTCTCTTAAAATAAAAATATAACTTGAAATACCCAGACTAGAAAGTGCATCTCCTAGGGGTAAAATCTCAATTTAGAAAGTGCGTCTCCTAAAACAAAATATAACTTGAAAGGCCTAGACTAGGAAGTGCTTCTCCTAGGGTGATGTGTGATCTTCTCAATAGCCTTCGCGCAAGCAGAATTGGGGCATTACACCTGAAAAATTCAAGCTTTGTTAGGAACATAGCCTCCATCCCTATTTCAGACAAAGAAAACTTGTGAGTTTAAAACACGATGGTTAGTTTGTGGCCTTGACCTTGAAGGCGGTTGCTTCTGCACTTGCCAAGATAACTTTGATTTCAACTTGGAAGACCTTGCCTGTTATCGACTACCCATTTTCTTTCAACCCTTATCACAAAAAATACCTCTGCTCCATTCGATCTCAATATCCTCTATCTGTTGCATTTTGATCATGAATTGACATTTACCTAACCTTTGCATTTCACATGAATCCCAAAGCATGTTGATTGTTACCAACTCAGTGCGCATGCTGCTTTTCCCTATCTTATGCCACTTTGATGTGCTAGCCAAATTCGTTTTGTGCAATTGGAAAGCTGGTAGCAAATTTTAAAGTCATTTCTCACTTGTTCTGACCAAACATACTCAAGAAGGGACTCAAACAAAACAAGAGGAACAAAATAAGGGACAAGAGAAAGAGATGATACCTAACAAGAAAATTACAAAGTAGAAACTTATCAGATGTGGATACCAACTCTAATGACCATGACATGCACCTTTGGATTAAGTGGCCTAATCTCTCAAGCAAGTCTAATATTCAACTCTTGTTCTACCTCTTTGCTGTGAAACTGGGCTTCACCGCTTCAATTGTCCTATCTTATCCACAATCCTCAATCGACTTGTAGTGCCCTAAAGGGTTTTCACCATCAAGCCTCTCTCATTTTGCTTTTTTTTTCTTCTCAACTCACTGTCGCCTTACGGTGCCCATGGGGGTTTTCACCGATAGGACTCTCTCATTTTATCACTTTCTCTATTTGTGCCGAGAACAAGGTATTACCCATGATACAAGAAGATCAGACTTTCACCACACACTTGATTTGACATCCTCAAAAAATTGGTCGGAAGGTCTTTCTTTGGACCGTAATATAGGTTTTTGGACAGGGTTGGAAAGAAAGGGTGGCATGGAGGCTCAAAATAATTTAATATAAAAGGGTTCAAAATTACAACTTTTGGAATCAGGCCTTTTGGCAAAATTAAAACTTCTGCCCCAATTTCTTGGAGTTTGGGGAATATTTTTTTTTTGATTTTTGCTTTGATGGGATTTCTAAGAAAATCTGCCCCACTCTTGACTTCGGGGATTATGAAATATTTTATTTGGCGTGACCGAACTGTAAGACTGCCTACGTATCTTATGGTGACAAGAATCAGGTCGAACGTAGTTCAAACGACAAAGTTTTTTTTCTTCTTTTCCTTCTCTTTTATTTTCTTTTTCCTTTTTATTCTTTTCTCCTTTTTTCTTTTTTTCTCTTTTCCTTTTTTTTCCTTCTTTTACTTTTCCTTTTCTAGTTCCTAACTCTATTTCTGATTCCAAAAGAGGGGTATAAAACAAAAAATTAGGGCTCAAAATGGGTAGCAAAGGATAAAAGTATTTGGGTAGCAGAATAAAATGCCTTCGTCACACCAAACTTAAAAATGCCAAGTACAAATATGCAATTGAAGATAAGCAAACAAATCACACATAGTATCTATTGATGGCATCAACACAAACAAAAAGTGTCAATGGGCAATACCTTTGTCCTAATGAATGACCCTTGCCAGTTCGAAGCAGACTTGACTCAACCTTATCTTGATGTGGAATAATGCATTTCAACACTAACCGATTTACCTCAAACTTCTTGAGAGACATTTCCTTGTTGTATGCTCTTATCAACTTCTTGATTTCCCAGACTTACTGCCTCAGTTTCACTCAATTCAAAGTTCAGGTCATCTCAGACTGCGTGAATCTTTAATTGTTTCCTCAAACACATCCTTTTATCATATTCAAAATTGTGCCATTGCTTCATGATTAGACTAACTTTCAAGATCAGGTTGAGAATTATGCGTGCATGTCATGTCACTAGAGTCGGCATGAAAAGAACTATAAAAGGAAAAATGACCTAAACATAAATTGACTAGAACTAACAGAAAATAGGAGATTGCATTAGACAGATGATGAAAAGGGTTTGAACAAGACAAGAAAATAGACATGGGTTACAACCCTGGAACAATCCTAAATAACACAAGACGAGTTACTACAACTAAACGAACTAGACAAAATGAGAATAAGAAGAGTTTGAGCCACAAGACAATATCCGGATTACAACCCTAAAATAACCCGGACAAACAGAAGTGATAACAAAATAAACCACCAAAACTCCTCCCTGGCTAGCCAAGAAAGGAGTGTCTTTCCAATTACCAAGCTCGACATCTTAGCCACTAGGTTGCACATCAAAATTACTGGGGCCTTCACCAATTTCAATATCATTAACTTCAGCGCAAGTTCCTAAGAGGATTCTCATACTCTCTGTCACCACGCATCTTCCCCAAAAAGTGTGTATCATCATGTGCAGGTAAAGAATTTTGTGCAATGTTTCGGGTGTCACTGTCTTGGACCACAATTATCCCTTCTTGAATCATTCTTTCTATGTCCCTTTTCAAAGCACGACAATCTTCAATGCTATGCCCTTGGACATTAGAGTGGTACATGTACCGTACAGTAGGATCAAAACCTTTTGCATATGGGTACAGAGTATAGCCGAGGATCGGCTCAATCAGGCCAGGTTGTTTTAACTTTTCAAACAAGCTAGTGTAGGATTCTTCGATTGGCGTGAAACTATTTCTTTGCCTTTGTTCCCCTCTGTGCCCCTATTTTTTAGGGTTGTTGGGTGCTTGAAAATTTTGTGAAGGCGAAAGAGTATTATGCAGTGCTGGTGCTCGCCATAAGGAGTGACCCAGTTGTTGGACAGAGGACCGGACGCTGTTAGGATGATAGTATTGAGGTGGATTATGTGGAACTCGGGGATAGGTTTGGGGTCGGGGTTGAAGCCGAGTATATTGGTGAGGCGGATCCGTTGGGCCATCTCGTGATCCTGAGACAACCATGGCAACATCATCCTTTTTCTTCTGACCCGACAAGTTTCCTATGTCATTCTGAATTGCTTGTGTCGTGGCTTTTAAGGCGGAATAGCTCATGATCTTGCTTGACTTCAACCCATCTTCTACCATTTCACCCATTTTTACCACATCAATAAAAGGCTTACCCACAACCGATATCAAATGCCCAAAGTAAGTAGGCTCTTGAGCTTGAAGAAAGTACTCGACTATTTCATCTTCTCCCATCAGAGGATTGACTTGCGCGACTTGCTCTCTCTATCTGAAACCATATTCCCTGAAATTTTCACTATGTTTCTTCTCTATCTTTGTCAAGGATAGGCGATCCAGGACAATGTCTATGTTGTACTGAAAATGCTGAGCAAAAGACTGAGCCAAATCGTCCCATGTGTACCACCTACTGGCATCCTAGTGGGTGTACCATTCTAAAGCTGTCCCACTCAGACTCTGGCTGAAGTACGCCATCAGTAATTCGTCTTTTCCCCATGCGCCTCTCATTTTACTGCAATAACCTCTCAGATGAGCTACAGGATCTCCATGTCCATCATACAAGTCAAACTTGGGCATCTTGAACCTAGCAGGTAGTTGGATATCAGGGAACAAACACAAATCCTTATAAGCCACACTTACTTGGCTTCCTAACCCTTACATATTTCTCAATGATTGCTCCAGACTCTTTACTTTCCTAAACATCTCCTCTTGCTCCGCGTTCTTGGGTGGTTTCTCAATTTCAACATGAGGCTCAAAGTGAGGAGTGTAGGAGTAAGGATCTGGGACTTTGAAAGTGGGTTCCGGGGCATAGTATTGGGTATCTGGATCTTGGAATGTCGGTTCACTAGAGGATCGATGGAGGGTAGCTTGTAGAGGGGGTACAAAAATAGGAGCAGATGTCGGAGCAGGGTATGAGGTTGTTTTGGCTGGTGGAGCATGAATAATTTGGGCCGAAGTGCCGGGGTAGGAGTGGTAAGGGGTGAAGCCTGGTGCGTGTTGTGGGGAAAGATCAACGATATTGGGCATCTGGGATAGGGAGAGTGGTGGAATGGAATCAGGGTTTTCTGTATAGTTAGTAGGGAATGAGGGTGGAGGGTGTCCCCTAATCCAGGCCTGATACATTTCAGCCATCTGATGCTTCAACCTTCTGACCTCCTCTTTCAGTTCCGATTCTACAATCTCCCTTGGTGGGTCTACAACTCCAGTGTCCAAGTCTTTACCAGCCATGTCTACCTTGCTCTTTTGACTTTGTGTTGTACAGATGACTCGCCAAAGTGCCATAAACTAACCACTCTCTGTTATGATAATAATGAAAGTAACAAATGGAGCAAAACAAAGCCAACATGTTAGCATTAGGACATTTATCAAATATAAATATCACATTGCGTGCAATGCCCCTAGTAACAATTAATGGTTCTAGAATGGCTTCGAGGGTACGAAGGTCATATGACATCATCCTAATTTCACTCTTCTTGCCCCATTTCCTTCTTCATTTTCCTTTATAACACCACTTGGTTTTTCATTTCTTTCCCCCTCTTTTCTTTCCTCTCATTTCTCACGTCCCACAACTTTATTCTCTTTTTCTCTTTCTATTCTTTTTGTTTTCTTCTTCCTTTTTTATTTTTTTTGTTTTTTTAAATGATGATTCGATCGAACCTTATGTAGGTTACCTACATATCATGTCCCTCATGAATAAGATCAAGCGTAGTTCTGGAAAAGATAATGGATAAAATAAACTAAAAAAAAAAATCTTTTTGGATTTTTCATTTAATTTTTTTTTCGGTTTTCAAATACAAAACAGGAAGTACGATAATTAGAGACTCAACAAACTAAATTATACTACGACAACTCTGGCACCAACTAAATGACTTAATACTACTGTACATGACTAGGAAATAAAACATGAACAATAGACTCAAAAACATAAAAAAGGCTCATCAAGAAGCTCCTGAATGCAGTGATCCTAGGGTATCTCTCATGCTCGAGCTGTAGTAAATGAATCCATACCTGAATGATAAAAATAATACCAAATAGATTAGTGACTCGAGACACTAAGTGAGACAACAACACCTCCTATTGGACACATGCAAGACATGATTGGGCTATTTTTTGAAAATTAACCTACATGGTCAAAAGTGGCTATAAGTGCAAAATCAACAAGGGTGACTACTCAGATATGAAAATACCTTAATAATGCTTATATAGATTCAACTCCCTATAATCATGGCCCAAAAATTAATTTACAGAAATGACCCATTTCGCAAAAACGACCGATAAGGCCAGAAGTGGCTAAAGATGCAAACTCAAAAAGGATGGACCTTAAAGTAATATGACACCTAGTTGTGGACTCAGGATTCTAAGACATGGGTAATTGGGCAACTTTTGCGAAAATGACCTCATTTGCAAGAATGGCCGATGTGGCCAAAAGTGGCTAAACATGCAAGATTTGGCTAAGACCCCGTAAATCCAAGAACCTAAGACTTACTAGGAAGACTGGACCCTATGTGGGTTGCCTAGGTATCCCGCCCCGAAAGACGAGAATAAGGTCCGCGTAGTTCAGGAAGATTAGATATAGGATAGAATTTTAAAAAATGCATCTAATTTGAAAAAAAAAACTACATATTTTTTTGTCTTTTTGAAAAAAATGATGAAAAATGTAAAATCTTTTTGGATTTTCATTTTCATTCTTTTTCTTGCAAAAGTTATGAAAGAAAAATATAATTGGGCCCTACTTGCTTCATTTTTCACCCTTCTTTCCTAAACATCGGTCCGTCAAATGACCTTTTTACCCTCAAATAGGGATGATTGAATGTCCTTGTTGGGTCATGGGCCCGTTTTGACATAATTGGAATAGGCCTCCTATAAAGGGACACGGTGCCTGGGACCAAGCCCTACTAGGTGTAAATGACATGATGCAAATAAAAATGACCTAAAGGATGACCTAAGTTTGGGGTTCACTAGACAAGACAATTCGGGGCGGCACGTGGTCGATGGCGGCTGCTATAGCTGTCCGCCCACTCCACGCTCCCACGCCACCCCTAAAGACACGGGTGACTCACGAAAAGACCGTGTATGCTCAAACATACTCCGCAAGACTTGTTGCAGAAAGAAGACTCATGGTTATGCAAATGATGACAAGTTATAAAGCAGTAACACATAAAGAAAAAATTGTAAACAAATAAGCAACTAGCAAATAATAAAACGACATAAACAAAATAAAAATCAAATAAAGCAAACAAAACACATAAAAACCTCAACCGAATATCCTAAAAAGCCAACAAGATCAAGTACTAGCTCGAACCTGCAACTCCCTAGCAGAGTCGCCAGAGCTGTCACACCCTTTTTTTAACCAACCTCACTTAACCCTCTTAAAATTAATAAAAGAATTTATAAAGCTTGAAAAGAGTTTTCTAATTAGAACGTGACAAAAATTGTGTTCAAAAGGAAATAACTCAGATTCGCCACCTGACATTGGTTTTGGTGTGCCAGGTCACCGTTCAAAAGCAATTTCTCCTTTCAAAACACATGGACTTCAAAACTAAGTCTGCACCAGAGATTCGGGTAAGGGGGTTCATTTGACTCGGGGAGAAGGTGTTAGGCACTCCCCAAGTTCCGTAATTAGTACGGTTGCGTACTTGATCTAGTCGGCTTTTATAATATTCGAATTGAGGTAATAACACACAAAAAGAAAAAAAATAATCAAAAGAGGCTCGAGGTCGTCCCCAGCTAAATGAAAGAAAATTAAAAGAAAAAATTAAAGTTCTAAATTATCCTACGCTACTTCTTCTACGATGCTCGCCACGGCCTCCAATTACATTCACTTCGGGGCATACCCTTGAAATAAAATATATACAAATCCCTCGGGGCATTCCCCAGATAAATTTAACTAAGGGAACGAACTCTCGCCTCGAAAATAACAAAATCCTAAGGCTTGCCTACCCGAGTGTTACCGGCCTAAGCATGCTCCTAGTGACTTTAAAATAAATAAAGTTAAAACAAAAACTATTTTAAGGCCAAAACACTTTTAATTTTGTTTGCCCCAAATCCCACGACACATTCATCTTGTTTTGCACCCTCTCTATTTTTTAATAGATTTTATCAACAATAATAGATAACCGAGAGAATTAATCCAAACTACTAAATTTCAGATTCATGGCACCAAAGTACTTTAAACAATCAACAACAAATAACACATTCAATGTCAAGTTATAAGATCAGATAGCAAGCCAATTTTGTTTTAGAGAAAACAGAGCAAGAGACAACCTCGAACTTGAACCGGGATTTTGGCGGACGGCGACGACCTCAACTTTACTCCACTGTAGCCAAACTTCATAAATTCCCATTGAAATCAGAAATAAAGTAAAAGAGATTTGAAATATTTTGTTAATTCTCTTTTTTTTTTTGGAAGTTGACGTCGAACGCAGTAAATGATGAACCCCTCAAATTCTCCAAACTCTCGATCTACTTCTCCGATTTACGTCCAAAAACCTCTTCAAAATTTATATCTTCCTCACCTCTATCCATGTGTGTGTGTGTTTGGGATTGGGAGGTGAGACGGTTGCAGTTCCTTTGGAGTGAGTTAGGAAGCAGCATCGGCTGCTCGTTTGGTGGATGTTTGCCACTTAAGTGCTGGTGGAGTTGGTGGTCGGCGGCTTTGTGCAGTGAGGGTGAAGGGCGGCGGCGCTGGTTTTAGGAACGACGGCGGCTACTGGGTTCCGCTGCTGGGGTCTGTTTGATACTGGAGATGGAGAAAGGATGGGGGTGGCAGGTAGCTGGTTGTTGTGTGTTAGGTTATTTGGGCGGCGGGCGGCGGTTGGACGTTTTTCCGGCGCATTTTTAGGGCGTTAGGGCTGCTTCTTTGTGTGTTGGAGAAGAAGGGTTGTTGGTTTGGTTATAGGCAACAGAGGGTTCGGTGGCTGGAGTGTTCAGGAGTCTTCTCTAGGGTTTTAGTAGTGTGTAGGGTTAGGAAGAAAAGGTTAGGGTGTAAGGGTTAAAGAAGAAGGGTTAATGGATTAGGTCTTGTTGGGCTTCCAAATTGAGCTCAAAGACTAAAATTAAATAGCAAAATACTACTAAAATACTAGTAATTGACTTTAACTAACATAAAATTTATATTGATATGAAACCATCATTTTTCAAAGATTATATATTAAAGTGAAAGTAGAGAGTTAATTAGAATGATAGCAAACTTAGATTAATATTACCACAAAAGACTAATGGCCTCAACTTAAATAGAAAGATAAAAGATAAAATTGAAAATATTTTTGTATTTTCGAATTTTATGTTCTACTATTAGACTAAAAGTGAAAAATAGGCTAAATCCTATTAAAATAAAAATAAGTAAATATTTTTAAAAATACTACTTTTAAAAGTCACTACTAGAAATCTGGAAAAAAACGACCAAAGTTGGTCGCTTACAGGTCAAAAGCGACCAAAAAGCGTCCAAACAGGCCTGATTGCTATTTTGCTGGTCCCTTTACCTTAGGGACCAAAGTTGGTCGCTAACTTTGGTCTCTAAGGTAAAAGGACCAAATATTCCGGGTAAACAATATACCGACCAACTTTGGTCGTTTTAATATTTTAATAATATAAATTTAGCGACCAATGTTGGTCTCTATATTTAAATTACATTTATATTTATTTATTATTAATCAAAATATAGCGACCAACTTTGGTTTGTAAACCAAATATTATATTTTAAAATCTGAAAAATAGCGACCAAAGTTGGTCGCTTTTTTATTTATTTATTTATTTATTTTAAACATAAGCGACCAAAATTGGTCACTAATTTCAAGAATTTAATTATTTTTTAAACATAAACGACCAAAATTGGTCGCTATTTTCTAGAAATTATTTTTTTAATATAATGGCGACCAAAGTTGGTCACTTTTTAAGAAATCTGGGTTAATTAACGACCAACCTTGGTCGCTATTTCCCAGAAATAATTTTTTTAATTAGAAAAGCGACCAACAAGCGACCAAAGTTGGTCGCTTTTCTGGGTACAATTTTGGCAGAAACTGCCTGTTTTGGCAGCTACACCACCTGTCAGCATACCAAATCCCTATTACAAGCAACAACAACAACAACAACAACAACAACAACAACAACACCAACAACAACACAACAACAACAACAACAACACAACAACAACATTAACAACATTAAAACCAACAAAGTATAAAGTTCAATAGAACTAACACATTAAGCTAACCAAACTAAGTTAACTCTTATTACAAGTCCATTCGAAAATCGATTCTATTTATCTAATTCAAAGTGTATAAAACTCAATGAGTGTTTTGTACATCATTATCATCACCGTCTGATGAACTTTCATCACCAAGACGGTATCCAGAAGGGTCTACTTGTCGAGGATGGGAAGAATGATCACGGGGAGGACGGGAGGGATGAACACTTGGAGGATGGGAGGAACGAGCACGGGGAAGGCGAGCCTCTGGTGATGACTCATGAGACCGGGGAATCGGAAAACCTCCAGAATCTATGAGAGATTTGAGCTGCTCTTGCATGCCCTGGCACTGAGCTTGCATGCCAATGTACTGAGCATCTCTAAGCTTTTCTCTTTCCTTGGCCGTTTTTAGCTCGGATGTGAGCTTTGTCAGTCTCCCGCATAGCGGAGAGGCTCTCCCCATCAAGTTGCTCGACTTGCGAGGAAGTCCCTATTCCTTGCATTCCACACTTATAGCGATAGAATTTCTTAGTAGGAAACCCGTATACCTTCCCCCATTTTGGACCGCCTGCAGCCTCCGTCCACATAAAATTATATAGCAAAAATTAAAAATTAAAAAGCTAATAAGGTAGATTACTAACCTTTGTAGATTAAAAGGAGGATTGAAAAGCAATGGTGGTGCTACAGCGGCTCCGGCGGACAGTGATAGCGGCTCTGGCGGTGGTGGCGCGCAGTCACAGGGCGGCGCGGGATGAGGGGATTGATTTGTGTAAAATAAATAGAGAAGGGGAGGGGAATGTGTTGAGAGAGAGTTTGGGGAAATTTGGGGAAGAAAATAAGAGAATGGGAGGGGGGAAACCCGTTTTTGACTCTGGATTTACAAAAAGCGACCAACATTAGTCGATATTTTGGTAGCTAATTAAGTTTTGACTGTTTAACCAAAATAACGACCAACGTTGGTCGCTATTTTTTGACCGTTTGACCAAAATAGCGACCAAAGTTGGTCGCTATTTCTAAAAAAAATTAAATAACTTTCTTTTTCTATTTTAGTTTTTTAAAACATATATATATATATATATATATATATATATATATATATATATTCGATATTAAATATTGAATATTAAAATTTAGGATTTAATATTTTAATTCAATTTAAAATTATGTACATATATAGTATAGTATAGTATAGTATATATATATATATATATATATATATATATATATATAAGCTATATTCGATATAATATTAGCTAATGCACTAATACATAGTGTAATGTCAATCTATAAGTTAATTACAACTAATACACTTACTAATTACTATAAGTGACAAAAAAAATCTGTCGGTACATATATATATGTGTGTGTGTATGTATGTGTATATATATATATATATATATATATATATATATATATATACACACACATATATAGAGTATTGATTAAAAATAAAACGTCTCGACTTATATCAACTAATATGTTATAATTGATTCATCGACTTATAACCTAGTGATGAATGAATGTAATTCATTAACTCTGTTACAATACAAATAATGAATACAGTATCATGTACTATAACATGCTATATATATAGTTAAAGTAGCACGAAGTGTGTGTGTTATATATATACACACACTAACATATACTATAACAAGTTATATATATATATATATATATATATATATATATATATATATATATATATATATATACTAACACTTGTTATAGTATATGTTTGTTTGTGTGTGTGTATATATATATATACACACACACACACACATACACACACACACAGACACTTCACTGTAATACTATAACGTTTATATAACTTGTTATAGTATATGTTAGTGTGTGTATATATATAACACACACACACTTCGTGTTGCTTTAACTACATATATAACATGTTATAGTACATGATATTGTATTCATTATTTGTATTGTAACAGAGTTAATGAATTACATTCATTCATCACTGGGTTATAAGTCGATGAATCAATTATAACATATTAATTGATATAAGTCGAGACGTTTTGTTTTTAATATATATACATGCATCTGAGTAGGTTATAAGTTGATGATTCAATTTACATATATATATATATATATCTCGACCTATATATATATATATATAACACGCTTCGTTGTACTACTTTAACTACATATATAGCATGTTAGAGTATATTTTAGTATATTCATCCCTTGTATTACAAAAGTATTAATGGATTACATTTATATTATCTAGATAGTAAATACAAAAGTGATTTTTAATTTTGACTAATATTGACCTGAAAAGAGACCAACTTTGGTCGCTAATTATCCAGAAATTCAAATTAGCGACCAAAGTTGGTCGCTAAATATTCAGAAAATTAAAATTAGCGACCAACGTTGGTCGCTAAATATAAATCAAATTTATTTATATTTTATATAATATTTAAAATAATAATATAATTGTTAAACGTTAGAATTAGGTCCAAGATTAGCGACCAAAGTTGGTCTCTATCTGCTTCCCCTTTCGTAAGCGACCAACTTTGGTCGCTAATTTTGAATTATATTTATTTATATTTTATAATTTTTTTAAAATAATAATATAATTATTAAAATTTTATAACTGGGTCCCAGATTAGCGATCAAAGTTGGTCTCTATCTGCTTCCCCTTTCGTGAGCGATCAACTTTGGTCGCTAATTTTAAATTATATTTATTTATATTTTATAATTTTTTTAAATAATTATATAATTATTAAAAATTTATAAGTGGGTCCCACTTTAGCGACCAAGTTGGTCGCCAATTTCAGTATTTCTTTGACCAAGCAAGTCTGACCACTCCGGTCAACATTTTGACCAAATTATCGACCAAAAAGCGACCAACCTTGGTCGCTAATGTATTTAGAATAATGATTTAATTATTTTCTCCAATTTAGCGACCAATGTTGGTCGCTTTTCTTGACAGACCAATTTTGGTCGCCAAATTTTGATCGCTTTTTTCTGAATTTCTAATAGTGAGTTGCGCAGGTCAAAAATTACGTGCTTACAGAAGGTCAAGTCGTAAACCCCCAAAAAACATGATTTGTTGTACCTCTAATAATTCTACGCAAAAGAACAAAGAAATTGCATTATTTGTCATTGATGATGTAATTCCTTTTTAATGACTTTTACTAATAAATTCAATAGTTGTTACTTGTTAGCACTTGGTATCATTTGGATATTCTCAATCCTCTACGATTCTCTGGTGATATCGTTGAAGACTTATATCTCAATGAATATTCAGTAGTCCTCTATTAGTTTATATTTTCAGAAAAAAGTAAGTATAGTAAGTATTCTTAAACTGATAAAAATTATATAGTAGCAATTCTACAAAATAATTAATAATGTCTGAAAACAATGTTGTCTGTGCTACTTGTGGAAGTAAATTAAATAACTATAATTATGAAGTTTTTAATTCATCAAGGGACATACTCAGGATTTAATATGTTTGAATAAAATTTTACAAAATTGCCTTTAAATAAAGTAGATTGACTTTCTTAGAAGTTAATGACAAACGAAATTCCAACTTGGATTTATTAAAATGGGACGAAAAAAACTAGAAAGCAAAATGGTATCAGTATATCCACCTTAGTAGAGTTCTAAAGGACAATAAGACTAATTTCAAAAGATATTTTAAAATAGGGATCTTTATGTACGTAGTCGTCCGGTTTTGCTGTTTACTTTTCTTTGCCGGTTATGTATATATTATACATTAATTATAGATAATTATACATATATTATACTCATATCATACATAAATTACACGTATGATTGTTTTTACGTTAATTTTTTTGAAAATATCGAGGAAATTAATTTGATCCTATAAGGTGAAAAGGGCTATTTTTGGTGCACCCACCGCAATAAAAGAAAGAAAATGTGATAATTTTCTTTGACTTTAGAAAAAAAAACTTAAAAAGAATTTTTATTACAATATAATAAAAAAAGTTGAATAATTAGTATTCCTATTACAACGGGCCATGAACTTTGCCTTACCTACATGTCATGCAAGCCTATCATAATGGTACTAACTTTTAACATTTATTCAATTTAATATTGCTTATTTATATATATCAAATCATTTGGCTGACTACTTAAAGTGAAACTCTTTCAAAGTACACAAATAAATCTCTAGCTATTTGTTTTGAAGTTGAAGGAAAATTAAACATCAAATTCATATGGACAAATTCAAGAAAATTTGTGTCTTTTGTGGAAGTAATTCAGGCAATAGGAAAATTTTCAGTGATGCTGCTCTTGATCTTGGAAGAGAACTGGTCTTTTTCTTTTTTTCTTCTCTCTTTCTCTTTATATGTGTATTTATAATTGTTTAAAAAATCTCTTCTTTATTTGTTTTGATAAAAAATATTATTGGATTTTAGAGGTTGTTATTATTAATAAAGAGAAGTTTTAGGTGGAGAGGAAGATGGATCTAGTTTATGGAGGAGGAAGTATTGGACTTATGGGGTTGGTTTCTCAAGCTGTTTATGATGGTGGATGCAATGTTCTTGGGTAAGTGAGAATCCTTCAACCCCCCCCCCCACACCCCACCCTCGTCCACAATCAAAACCTCGGTAAAAATTTGTCTGCATAATTAAGTGTTTACGCCAGACCAATTGATGCATAAGTATTTGCGCATACTTCTTTCACTAAATTATGATTACTTATTGTATATTTTCACTTTATGTTAATTCATGTTATCATAGCAAGTTAATATGATTTGGTGTAAACATCCAGTCAATTAAGTTTTACCGTCCAACCCCATTAATTTTTTTTCTGTTTTTTCTTGTATGATTAAATTTTGGAAGGATGGAAGGGAGAAAAGAAGAGGAAAAATTTATTGAAACATATTGTTTATACCATAATACGGTAACTTTTGTGTTTAAGTCATAAAACTAATTAAGATGAGAATGTGTGTTAATTTTTCACAATTAAGTAGTAACAGTACCTGAAGGACACATGTTATGTATTTATTGAGTTAGTGTAAACCCGAGGTATAAGTAATTTTTTTTCTAAGAAGGGATTTTATTGTGGTTCAACAAGTGAAACATAGTAAATTTTGAATGGGTAGGGGTTTTGTTTTGTATAATATGTTGATTTTCTAAAAATATTAACTTTTTTTTTTTGTTTCTTCTTTTCAATTGAATAGAATTATTCCAAGAGCTCTTGTTCCAGTAGAGGTATGAAATAAAATCTCAAACACCCTCCTTCCATTCTTTTCCCTTTTAATTCTTTTCATTTCACTTCCGCTTTAAATACAGTAAAAGATATGTATGTATATAGAAAAACGGATTCAGGATTTTAACTCGATGAATTCAATCTTTAATTAAACATAAACAGATATCGGGCCATGCAGTGGGAGAAGTATTAGTAGTATCTGATATGCATGAAAGGAAAGCTGAGATGGCTCGTAGAGCAGATGCTTTTGTTGCACTTCCTGGTAATAAAAACCCTAATATACTTTGATTCATATATATTTGAAATTTGAATTCATAATATATATTATTATTTGACTTTGATACTGAAGGAGGGTATGGAACAATGGAAGAATTACTTGAGGTGATAACATGGTCACAGCTTGGAATTCATGAAAAACCAGTAAGAATATTAATTACTTTTCTTCTCTTACTTTAGATTAATGTTCTACATTTTAATCATACTATCATATGTGTGTGTTCAAATAAATTTTTTTGAGATAATCTTATTGAATAAAAAATTGATTACTGATAATATAGCTATCTTCGATTGTTAGCTATCTTTTTGTTGGCGTAATATTCTAGGGAATACGGTGAAAATTTTCTGAAATTGAATGCTTGGATTTGTTTTTTACTAATTAATTAGTAAACTTTATAGGTGAAGAAAATAGCAGGTTACCCTATTTAAAAAGTATAAGATACTCTTGTTTTAGTTTGATACGGGTTCGAAAAGTCTAGTTTTGACTATACATAATAGAATAATTAAAAAATTAGTATAGTGTAAATTTTATAAAAGAATCGACTGAACCGAACCATTGACATCCAACCAAATTGAGCTTGCCCTCAACCCCGATAGGGTTATATAAATAGTCAACTTCTGATACTTTAATTTATTACAGACCAATGGGATTGCTGATTGATATTTAACTGTTTGATATTTGATTTCCAATTAATATCTTTATTTTTGGCGAGAAAGTAAGCATCAACTACGCTTACTATTTAAGAATATACCTTTCTTTTGAATATTCTCTTCTTCTTTTTTATAAGAAGAGAATCTCAATCAATGCATGTGTCATACTTCACATAATAAACTCAACCAAAAGAAAATTAGTTAATCCAAATCATATGTGAAATGAAGATTTGAGATCTCCTTCTGGATTATTTTTATTTTAATAATTTCATGATGGGATGTAGACATACCAAGTCTGTCTTATTGTATCATGTTTCACAAAAATAAACTCAACCGATACAATAATAATTAATCCTAACCAAATGTGAATCCAAGATTTTGAGGACTTTTTTCTATTATTTTATTTTATATGGCTATAAATAAATGCTCTTTAAATTAATAAACAAAAAAGGACAAAAAAGATGAACAAATAAGCTAGCTAGTCACCATAAAATCTTTAGTAATAAGAGGCATTTAATTTATATTTGTTAATTAAACATTCATGCATGAAACCACAAGTTAGATACTTCAATCAAATCAATATAATTAGGTAGCAATGATAATTGTATCGACATTCAACTCGACACCCTTCCTACCTTGAAAAGGATAGATAGACATTTCTAGAATATCACAAGCCTCTGCATTTTTGCTTTATTAAATTTTTTTATTATCGTGATGTCTGAATCAATTTCTGCGTACCTCAACTAATTTTACAATGTGCCTACTACCACCTCCCTCCCCCCCCCGCCCCACTAGCACAGGTCATGTGTAACTCTATCGACCAAAACTGGGACAGAATTATTTTATGCTATGTTTTGGTGATTATCAAGAGTCATTTTAATATATATGATTAGAGATTTATATGTCATATAGTTTTAGTCCGTTTGAAATTGAGACATAGTTGATTGATTAATACTCCCTCCGACCTACAATAAGTGATTTTTTGGCCTTTTTTTGTGGTCCAAAAAATTTGATTTTTCCAGATTTCAAGAATGAATTAATTATGTTTTTCCTACATTGCCCATGGAGTAAATAGTGTTGGAGTATGTGTTAGGAGTATTTATGTAAAGGGATAGTAAAGGTTAATATGGCCAACTTCATTGCTAATTAATGTTAAAAAGTGGATTTCTTAATCTGTATGAAAACAGTCAAATAATTACTTATTGTGGACCAGGGGAGTACTTCCTTTTCAGCATTGCATTTTGAGCATATATACTGTTTCCAACAATAGACATAATCCTAGTAAAAGATTGCAATATATTGAAACAGGTTGGATTATTGAACATAGATGGATATTATGATTGCTTGCTTGGATTATTTGACAAAGGTGTAGAAGAAGGATTTATTAAACCTTCAGCCAGAAATATTGTCATTTCAGCTTCAACAGCCAAAGAGCTTTTAGAAAAGATGGAGGTACTTTCTTTAACAATGCTCCCAAAATCTTATATCATATAACTATATTTCAACAAGAAGATAATAATAAAGTAGGTGAAACTATGAGAGACCAGGGCTCAAATTTCATCTACCTAAGTTTTGGTGGGCAGAGTTACTTGGTTATGTTGCTCGGACTCTTTAAAATTATTGCGGGGTGCATGTCGGATCCTCCAAAAGTAAGTCCATTTTGGAGGATCTGACATAGGTATGACTGCATTTTTGGAGAGCCCGAGCAACATAATTACGTGATACTTATATTGATGGGAGTGGAACAGCTGAGGTATGTGCAAGCTGGTCCCGACACCAGCCTTATAAATAAAATACATAGTCAGTACTTAGATAGAGGTCTCACAAAGGAAAAGAGAACAGAAAAAGGATATTGGTCAGTTGAGAAACACCAGAGAAGTCTTAGGAAGAGAAACAAAACCAACAAAGTTGAACTATCACAAGGGTTATGACCTATAATAGCAAGATTGGCTACAAAGTAACAAGTTTATTACAACAACAACACAGTGAAATCCCACACGTGGAGTCTGAGACGGTAGTGTGTACGCAGATCTTACCCCTACTCCGGAGGAGTAGAAAGGCTGTTTCTGATAGACCCTCGGCACAATAAGATGAAAACAAAGTAACAAGGTTATTAATTCAGTAAAAAGTTTATTAATGTTGCTGTTCCCTTTTGCAGGATTATGCACCAATACACAATCAAGTAGCACCAAGCAGGTGTTGGAACACTAGTGGTGGATCAGTGACAAGAAGTTCATAATTTCTGGCTGGAGTTTGTCATATTACCCAAGTGTGAAGATTGTATTTTCCATTGTTTGACAGAAACTTTGTAATTTACCACTCACATGAAAATTCCAAGTGAAAAGGAACACACAAAAGAAAGAATACTTTGGTTTTGAATAGCAAAAAATGTTGTAAATTTGGTAAAAGAACATTGATTTGTTGTGTATGGGATGAGATTCAACAAAGCTGGAACTGGTCCCTCATTGCCTTTTGAAACAAACCTATGATCTAGATCTCATTTAACAAGAGTCAACACCCTCATTCAAATAGGCAAATGAATTACTTTTCCTATAAACCAATACATGCACATGAATATACAAGAAATAACTTGAAGTTTAAACTGGTACTTCAGCTAATTTTCAGTATTTCAGTTCTTGAACATTATGCTAAAGAAGTCGAGCTTCAATATCCGTCCTTGGGAAAAGGAGAGAATAAAACTAAGCAAAGATGAATGATAAGTTTCTGGAGACAATATAGAGGCAACAACTCTCAATCTAGTGAAGATTATAGTGCTGAATATTGTACAAATGTGTGACGAGACAAGCGTTTAACCAATACATTAACGAACAACTATTATCACAGCTTGAAAGAACTCAAAACCTCCAATACAGAACTAAGCAAATTTTGAAACAGAGGAAACAAGTGTAATGATGTTTACGTAGCACTACAAGATATCTCCTACCTGTCTAACACGTATTAATTCCATCCTTGCAATCTTTTGTCAAGTTGTAAAATGTCTCAACCCGTGATTTTGCTCGAACAAGGACCTCTGTGTCAACTTCAACTCTCATATACCCGTCAAATTCAACTGGGCGACCATTGTTTAGTTGCGTTGTTTCATTATACCACTCACTTGTATTACTCCACAAGTAGTTATAATCATCAAGCAAGTGCACCTTGTAGTGAGATCTAAGCTTATCAAAATAATTATAGAAAGGCTCGTTTGTGGCAACATACAGATTCCTCCAAGGTGTAATAATACCTTGAAGCTTTGCCACAAGGGCATCGGGGGATGTATCAGCATCCAGGTGGGGCCATAACTTCTTATTCTGTGCTTTCTCCCCACGAATAACATGAACAGCATCAAAATCCCAGTCCATGCTTCCACTAATCTCAGTTACTATATTCATCAATCTCTTTGATTTCCATAACGCCTGCCACGGTCTCTGGATGTATTTTGCAGACGGCCCTTCACAGACCCGATACCAATAATTCTCTGGTTCAGGGGCGTCGAATTGCCTCCATATAATTGTGCTCATATCCTTCGTTAGTTCCAAGGGGGACACTTTGTAGTCCTTAACCTTTCGTACGGAGATTTTCTTCTTATGCGTCTTATCCCATTTCTTCCAATCTTTAAGGAAGTCTCCTTCCTCGACGATGGATGCAGTCTCTTTCAAATGTTCAAAATCAAAATAGAACCTAAAGTCTTTTCCCTCCTCATCTTTATGACTACGAGTATGAGAAGCTGCCAAGCAGATACTCAAATCCATAACGAACGTACGATTCAAGTACTGAGCCTCGCCCAAAGCACATAGAAAACTCCATAAGTACTGGTTCATTCCTTTACAGTAATCACCACCCCGTGAATAGTACAAGTATCTCCCGTTCTTGAAAGCTGAATCTGGTCCCAAGATCGGAATTGTATCATTGATCTCCTCATCCAGAACAGGTGGAGAAATTTTAGCCTTCGGGCTAGTTCTAGTGGAATTAACACGGAGTCTTGGGCGACGGGCATTTACTCCTGAATGCCAGCGACCTGCGTGAACCACTTTGTAACTACAATCATCAGTAAACCCAATCCTAAACCTCCGGAAATCCCTGTACTTTCTCCAAGATCTCTCTTTCTTGTTTCTGAACCTCCACGCCACATCACACTCAGTCGGCTTTGATCCATTAACAGGAGCTCGATAGTCCAAAAACGCAATGGACTTAAAGGTCTTTAAGTTAAACCTCTGAATCGTGATCAAGATCCGAGGATCGGAACAATTCACTACAGTCACATCCTCACATCCTGATTTCAAAGTCACATTGGGCAGTTTCTCTTCAGATTTCTCAATAGTAGCTTCGGTAATCGGCACTAAAGGAAAAGCTCCATCAGGAGCTGACATAGGAGTAGTGGCAACATCTTCACCAGTTTTTAGGACAGAATTATCAATTTTGAATGTGGCATTTTCGACTTGGGTGAAAACTCTAGTTAAAGCTCTAGAAGATTCCCATGGATCAGGTGGTTGGTATGTAATAGCAACTACAGTAAATATAAGCACAGAGAATACAAAAACTGAGAAACACACATTGCTTATAACTTTTATCAAGTTTTGCCCAATTGGGTCAGATGTTGAATTCAATTCCTTCATTTCTACAAAACTCTTAAGTCTCCAAATCAAATGCAAATCATCTAAACAAAGTATCAAGAGTAAGCTAAAAAAGAGATTTTTAGGACAAAATCAAGATAATGGCTTACTCACCTCTAATCTGAAAAACTGACCCTTTATTCAAAATTACAAAATCAACAATAAAAATTGAATCTTGGGGTTGATAAGCACTGAAAACCTCAAATTTCAGATGCAGAAAAGATTGGATCTTGGAAAAAATTTAATCTTTTTTGACGATAAATTGGGTACGAGAGGGTTAAAATCTTAGTTTTTACAACTGGGGTTTGAGTGAAAAATTGGATCTTGAATTGGGTTTGTATAGAAAGAGAGGTTTTTGAGAAATTGGAAAAGGATTTTAATTGATCTGAGCTTAATAATGGGGATTAAACAAGCAGAAAATTTGAAACAGATCTGAGAAGGATTTGATATGATATATCCTGTGTCTTTACTCTGAAGGCTTTAGGACTTTAGCTATAGAAAATTGAGATTTTCTTCTTCTTTCCCTTTTTAATTACTCCCTCCGTTCATACTTGTGGTCTTAAAATTTTAAATATAAAAAGTTTACGAGATCATGACATTTATATGGCTATAAATTTTTTTTATTAAAGATAAATAAATAAAATAAAAAAATTTAAAATTAAATTATTTTTAAATTTTAAAATATATCATTTATTTTGAAACAAATTAAAAAAGAAATCATTTCATTTTACATGAGAGAAGGAGGGAGTAGCTTTTTTCTTTTTCTTTTTTAAGTTAGATTAATTACTACTGCTAGTTTGTCGTATTGCTGTATGAACAACAGTTAAGTGAGCTGTCACTTTGGACTCTGGTTGTTTGAGTGCTATGTCAGCAAGAAATGGGACCCACGTAGGAGAACTGTCTGAAAGTTATTTTTAGCACAAACAAAAGAGAAAAAAGAAAAAGAAAAAGAAAAAAAGAATATTGGAATTCAATTTCCATCAATTTTTTTATCTTCTTTTATTGTTATTAGCTAATATTAGTCAATTAGCTATTTGTAGCAAAAAAAATATGTCAAATTTTTATTTTCTTTTGAGTTGGTATTATTAGAATACATTGGGTACATCTTAAAGAGCTTGAATCTCAGTTTTGGGATGATTTGGTGGAGGTTTGAGGTGGTTTGAATTAAAAATTTGAAGTAGAAGATGAACATAAAAAATGATGTATATCACACTGTGTATCACATATGTGTCATATTTATATCAAATGTGTATCACATGTATATCCATGCACCGGTGTGTCAGATAGATGTGTGATACATGTGTCGCATAAGAATTTTTTGAACTCGATTTTAACTACGAAATTTGATACCAAATCAGTCCAAATCATTTTCAATCTTCCTCAAATTTTGTATATTGACTCACTTATATGTTTTTAATGAATTTCAACCATACCTATTGAAAAAGTCCTTTTTGCTTTATATATATATATATATATATATATATATATATATATATATCATCTTATTTGCTATCTTATCCATAAAATTTCCTTTCCGTCTTGCATCTAATGTTGCTTAGCACGCTTAAAAATATGGAAGGAGATCTTTGCATGTGATTCTTTGAGAGAAAATACTTTATTTATTTGGATTTCTAATTTTTATATATGCTTGACTAGTTTTGATAAGTCTATCATTAATGACTAGAGGTTGGTAAATTGGGACTTATTTGGAACATTTCTGTAAGTTTCCCATCTAAGACTGTATTGTGGTCCGGGACTGAGAAAACAGGTCGGTCCTAAGCGGTCCTAGGAGCCCACTGTGGACTGGTCCTCCATATTGAGACCGTGATCCCGGGACCGGCTGGCGGGCCTGGTCGGTTCAACCGGGCCCAATGACTATTTTTCAAAAAAAAAAATTAAATTGGCCAACGGTTGGAAGTTTAAAAACTAGTCGTTGGACTGCCAATTTAGTCGTTTGGCTTTTTAAAAAATAGCTATTTGGCCACCAAACTTTGTTTTAACCCCAAACTTTTTATAATTACACTTTTTTCCTATTCTCAACTATAAATATCCTCTTATTTTTTTTATTTTTACTCACAAAATCATCAATCTCTCTCTAATTTTTTTCTATAATTCCTTACTTTATTATTGCAATTTGTGAAAAATTGTGAAGGTGGTGAATTGAAGTATCCAAGTCTTCAACGATATACAATTTTCAAGAAGTTGTTCGTCAATTCGGTAAACTCGTTCCAACTCTTAAGTTTTAATATTATAGTTTTGTTTGTTTTGTTTGTATAATTATAATTAATATGGCCTTTTCTTTGAAAAAAATGTTTGGTGGTAAGGGAAAATATAAAATTGGTGAATCTAGTGGCCAAGCTACTACTCCTCCCCGGGCTTCCCGACGCAGACCTGTTACCCGTCCTCCTCCACCTATTATTCTTGATAGTGATAACCCTTGTTTTCAATTTACCGATAGTCAATTTTGCCATGATATTGCATCAGGTCAACAATTAAATGATGAATACATGAATGCTCTTTATGGTAATCAAACTATCGATGAAAATGATGAGGAAAATGAAGATTTAGATGAAACGCAACCGGATTTAGATGATACACCTACTAGTCCTATTGTTAACCCAACTGATAATAATCCAAATGATGCCCCGCCTGACCCTCTTGTAGTAACCCCTACTTTTAATAGACAACCTTCTAGACGGTGCAAAACATCTCTTGTTTGGCACCTTTTTACTCAACTAAGAGATCAAAATAAGGCTAAGTGTAAAACTTATGGGACTTTGATGGCTCATAAATATATTGGAGACCGTAGCGGTACGGGTACTTTGGCTAGACACATAAAGACACACCCTAGAGATAAAGCTAGATTTATTCAAATGAAAGCTGCGCAAGAGGGGACACGTGTAGGTACTAAAGTTAACCCTAGTACCGGGTCAAATCTAGTTCAACCGGGAATTAACACTATTACCGGTGGCATTTTATATTACGATCCAAATAAAGATCGTGAAGAATTGACAAAAATGGTTATTGTTATGTGCTTACCCTATAGTTTTCCTTCTAACCCTCACTTTGTGCATTATATTAGAAGAGTTTTTAATCCTACTTATAAAGGATGGCATCGCGCAACCGTAAAGAGCGATATTTATAAATATAAACATGAATATGAACAATATTTGTGTTATTTATTAACTTATATAAATTATCGCGTTGCTATTACTACTGATATTGATAGAAGTGGTAATGACTATGATTATCTTACTGTTACCATTCATTGGATTGATGAGGAATGGAAAATGCAAAAGCACACTATTGCTTATAGAATAATTAATTCACGTCACACAGGTAAGTTTATTACTAACACAGTTGCAGATATTTGTAGATATTTTTACATTAAAGATAAAATAATGTTAGTTTCAATGGATAATGCTTCTAGTAACACTAATGTTATAGGCTTACTTACAACTACACTAAATCCTGCATTTAGTAATATTTTTCATGTTAGATGTATTTGTCATATTTACCATTTAATTGTCGATGATGGTATGAAAATATTAAATGTTGAAATTGAAAAGGTTAAAATGGCTCTTAATTGGCTTTTTTATTCAAATCGTAGAAGTAGACTTCGAGAATATTTTAAAAATGTGATGAATTTGGCCTTAGAAAAAGAAGGGTTCCTAAACCTTGTTCGACTAGATGGAATTACATGTATGAAAGTTTAGTTGTTGCATATGAATATAGAAACCCAATAAACGCAACGTTTAATGCCCATGTTGGTGGTGGTGATGATGATGATGAACACCTTACAAATCAAGATTGGACTAATGTTAAAATGCTTGTAGACTTTTTAGAACAATTTCATGTTGCTACAAATGAATTATCTGGGAAATACTAACTATTTAGTTTATATTGCAGCACTTGCAGATTTGTTTACTCAATTTTCAGATAGTGGGGTAATTTATCAACTTGCTATTAATTCTATGAAAGATAAGTTTAAAAAATATTTTTTCCCTATCCCCTATTTTTGGTGTTGCTGCCATATTAAATCCTACTATGAAATTAGGAGGTCCTCACTTTTTGTATACAAATATTTATAAGGCTTTATCACTTTCAGATGAAGGATTTGCTACACTTGTAGATGCAAAATCCTCAATTAAAATAAATGCTCAAACAATTTATAATGCTTATCAACTTGCCTTAGATCATGTTAGACCAAATGTTCCTACTCCTACTTCATCTAGTTCGCAATCATCTAAAAGAACTGCAGACCTAAAAGCACTTAGTTCTTGGACGGAGTTCAGGGGTTCTTAAGGTGATAATATTGGAAATAGTTTACAACTAAATGAGCTTCAAGTTTATTTGTCGCAGGGACCTGAATCAAAAAATCCCGACATCTCCTTTGATGTTTTGGAATGGTGGAAGGACAAAGAAAAACACTATACGGTTCTTTCAAGGATGGATCGAGATATTTTAAGTATTCAAGCTTCAACAATGGCATCGGAGAGCGCTTTCAGTCAAACGAGACTTCAAATCGGTGATCATAGAGCGTCTATGAGGGAGAGCTTGGAAAAATCAGTACTCTTTAGAGATTGGATCCATTAGGAAAGAAGAAATTTTGGACTTGCTGAATCACAACCGGAGATAGACGAAGCTTATGAAAAAATGTTAGTAGAACTTGCGGAGGATGCTACTTCGCCCGGAAGCGGTGATGAACAAGCTTCTTTTCCGCCACCACCAACTGAAATTCCTCCGAACCTTGAAGGATTTATGAAATTTGTTAGAGATAATACATAGACTAATATGTAACTTGTGTTCTGGCACATCTTCATTAGTTTTTTTTCCTTTTAATGGTGGTATTAGCACCTTGTTGTGCTTATTCCATTGGGAAAAACTAAGAAAGATATTGCCATTTTTTGTTCTCGTAATAATAAAAATTATAAGGCATTCCCTTGAATATTTATTTGCAATTTTTTTGTGTTTAAATTTGAATTAGAAGATTTAAGTCACAATTATAAAATATAATTCACAAGAAATTGCCTTAGATAAAAAAAATCAAAAAAAAAGCCCAGAACACTTAGGCTCGTTGTCTCGCCACCTTTTTCTCGCGAAATCGGGCTTGTGACATTTGGGAGGACAACTCGTCCCTTTTGAGAATTGGGTTTTGGAATTTGAAGAGTCGCCACCTAATGATTAAGTGCATTAGGACACTGAGAAGGGTTTGAGTTTGAAGAACCAGAGTTTGGGTAAGGGCTAGAAATTATCTCGAGGAGAAGGTGTTAGGCACCCCTCAAGATCCACTAGTGTGGTTCCCAGCCATGTTACAATTGTGACTTCACATAATCAAATAAGCCCTTAAGGGCTCAAGTAAGAAGGGGTCCACATATAACATTGCAAGTAAGTCAAAACTTGGGAAAGGATAAAAAGGGCAAAAGATTTAAATAATTCTAAACGGAAATGGATGAAAGCAAGTAAAGGGGAAGGGGGTCTTAGGTTTATGATTAATATGGATCACATCAATGCAATACCCGGCAATCGCTCCTCAGAAGAGGGGTTGCACGTGGTATTAGCGCACCAGTCATCATATCCATAGCTACCCTTCCCACCCCGTTAAGGTATTAAAAAGCAGAATGGTGTCGTTACTTATTGCATGCTATTACCCGTCCCGATCCTATCAGTCCTAGAGGTATTTGAGACTACTAGTCCTAGATGGGAGGGAGTTGGGGCCTTTTCAGAGTTTCAAAAGGATAAAAATCTAGGTGACAAGCAAAACAAATAGCAATTAAAGGGTTAACAAATTGCAATTAAAGCTCAAGTAGGCCTCCTCATTCAAAGCAGCAAGTTATTTAGCATGACTTACAAGTACTGGTTAGGTCTTTAATGAATAAGGCGTATGATAGACTGATACATCACATATTTCTCAGATGAGGAGTCCGAATTAGCCTTGTCTGGATGTGGTTTATCAAAATTGACGCAATTGATTACCTAATAGTTTGCCTAAGTGAGACCTATAGGCATGATATCTAGAATGAAGTTGATTATTAGACCTATAATTGTTTGCCTAATATATGTGCAGAAGTATAGAAAAAATCCTAAGATCATAATTTCTATATGCAGCAAATACAGAAGTACAAGAACTTAAGGACATGATTTCCAAGATGAGAGTGCAGAAGTAAATAACCTATAGGCATAATTTCTATATGCAGAACTTATAGGCATGATTTCTAAGATGCAGAAGTGTAGAAGTGCAGAAAACTTAAGATTATGTTTTCTATATGCAGAACTTATAGGCATAATTTCTAAGATGCAGAAGTGCAGAAAACTTAAGATCATGTTTTCTATATGCAGAACTTATAGGCATAATTTCTAAGATGCAGAAGTGCAGAAATTATAGGCATGAGTTCTAAGATGCAGAATTTATAGACATGAATTCAGAAATGCAGAACCTATAGGCATTGTGAGCACGTGATTTTTGCCCTATGAGAACTACTCCCAAAATTCAAAATAAAATGGTTTGGTGTTGTTTGTGATTTATTTGTATTTTTGTCTGTGCATGTTTATTTCTACTTTAATTAAGAAAAATACAAAAAAATATGTGTTACATGTGCATTAGGATTTAATTTTACAATTTAAGAATTAATTAAACAAACAAGTTTCTTTTACAAAATGGAAAATCACAAAAAAATAATTTACTTTGCATTTTAGCATTTAATGTCAAATTGTGTGATTTTATTTTTAATTGATATTCAATTGTGTGTGATAATTATTATTAAGGGTTGATTAGTATTTTGTAGGATAATTTTGGCTTTAAAACTTATTTTAGAATTTTGGTTTTGGGAATTAAAAAGAAAATAGAAGAAAAAGAAGAAAACAAGAGAAAAATCGGACTGGGCCAATTTTAAAAGAGAGTTCAGGACCAGTCCAAATACCCTCTTGCCCGGTCCAACCCAGCCAGCCTTAATGGAACGACGCCGTTTGGGCATGAAAAATTTGGGTCGTTGATCTCACTCGATCGAACGGTCCAGTCAATCCCCATATATATCCAAACGACATCGTATATAGCCGATAGATCCAGGCCACCCATTTCATTTGATCCAACGCCTCAAAACAATCCCCACAACCCAACCCACTTGCCCCCGGATCGACCCCACCCCAGTACTACCCCAAAACGACACCGTCTCCTTTAAATGAACTGATCCAGGCCATTGATCGTGCCTGATCTAACTGCCAGGATTAGACCACCCCCTCCGTATATAAACCCAACCTCTCACCTCACACCCCCCTAAGCCACACCCCTGTTCATCGTCTCCTTCAGAGACAAACCAAACAACCCTCCAAACCCTAGCCGCCCTGAAACCCCTTCGCTTGAAAGCCGACGGCAATGACGCCGATGACCATGAAACTAACTCCCATAGAGCATCTAACCACCATCTCCACGAATCCCTTAACTGTTTTGCTCGAATCAGACTGTAGCTTCTCGAATCTTCAATCGAAGATTCGAGCAAATTTGAAACCCCCCCAACTAATCCCAAACTCACACCAAGGCACCCCCTGACCACCCTCGTTATGGATCTGTTAACCGTTTGCCTTGAATCAACCTCCATCTTCTCGAATCTTCAATCGAAGATTCGAGCAGAACTCGAACCTACCCCAACCAAGCCCAAATTCACACCTTGGCACCCGATGACCTCCCTCGTGCCCAAACCACCTTTGGTTTGAATCGAATCTAGCTAGAAACACTCGAACCCCAAATCGAAATGTAAGAACCCTAGAAAACCAAAACTGGTTTCTGTCTAAAGTTTAAGGGAATTTGGGTGTTTAACTGACCTTAGTCGAAGTGTTCTCAGTTGAGAACACTCGATTAAGGTCCGTTCGACCTCAAATAGTTCGAGTTAGAGTCCAAGTCAGGGTCGTCTAGGGTCCGAATATTTGAGGTATTTTTCCGGTCCTGTTGGTTCCATTTTTTGTATGTATTTATATCTGTTTATTTGTTTAGTTTAGTTCTATTGACTTTTCATTTCTTTTGTTGATTGATTCTACCCGTCTTCATTGACCCTTTATTTGGTCGAACTTTTTCTGGTCATGGTTAATGAATGTGATAAAACTATATAATCGATTTGAATGAGTGTCGTCGATTAGTTAAGTTTTGTTATGAATCCCTATTTTCTATCAATACGATTCGAATAACCTGTGTGCCTGTTCGATTCTTATTTGCTATTGATTGTATATGTTGTAATTCGTGTAGTCGATTGAATAAGTGTCGTCGATTAGTTTTACATGCTTCAATTCTGATTAAATAACTTGATAACAATATGATTCGTACTGCTTCAATTCTGATTGAATCATTGTTTGAATTTGATTGTGAATTGGTTATAGCTGTAGTACTTTAGTGATCAGTTAAAAATCAGTTGTTAGGTTTGTAACTTAGAAAACAGATCGATTGAAGTTTAGGGCATGCCAGTAATACACAAGGATTAAGGGGGTATTTTGGGGATTGAAAAGTTTAGAAATTGGCTAGTTTAAGTGGGCTGACAGTAGGGTACTAAAATATCATTAAACTAATACAATTGTTTAGTGCTAATGGGGAACAAGACATAATGATGGGGGAAAGGTTTAAAGAAAATGGATTAAGAAATAGGTGCCCATACCTATTTGAATTTAAATAAAGAAAAGACAAGTGTAGTGGGTAACAAAACATATACTAGTGGAATTAAAAGGAGATGATGGGTAGAAGTAGTGGGAAAATTCTGCCCAAAGTGCTTTTAAAAGTTGAGGGGCAGGGTCAGTTGGTTATAAATAGAGTCACTTAAGACAGATTTAAGGGGGAATTTTAATTTCTGAAAATCTGAGGAGAGACCTGGAGAGAGGAAAAAGTGAATCTGAGAGGAATATTTTTGAGTCTTGAATCAGTTCCGAGAGAGAGTATAAAGAAAGGATATTGTTCCATTGAGTTCTAGGCAGAATTTAGATTCCAAGCACTGGTTCTTGCCCTTTTGATTGTTGAATCTATTTGGCAGTCTATTGATTCTATTTCTGAATTTATCCGAAGCTCAGTTTGTTCTGCTTTTGGGTGTCTGTATTGCTGTTGGTTGACAAACTCATTCCGGGTTGTGGTTGAGTGTTATCCTGGTCTTAAAACTAGTTTTTTTGGAGCTATTCTAAATCCCATTGCTGCTGTATTGTCTGATGCTTACCTTCTGCTGACTTCTCCTTCTTCGTGTCCTATTTTTCAATCCAGGTACACTTTTCGAATCGCCTTGATGTAGCTCCTTGAAGTTGAAAAATGGAAATGTTCACAGATTTGTGTTCATTTATAGGTTGCCTGTTGTTTACAATTGGATGAATTGTTAGTTAATTATATCTAGTCGATATTGATTATGTGTTTAGTATTATGTGAATAGTGGATACACACTGATTGTAATTAAGAGCTACTGAACTGCTATGCTCCTGTTGACATGCTGTTAGTTTACAAATTTGAGCTGCTAGGTTGTCAGTTGCTTTACCATAACAATTAGTACTAGATGAAGTTATTTGAACTCTTGATTCGTTATGCTATAAGGGATTCATGTCAAAATGGGCAATTAGTTAGGGACAATAATTTAATTAGAAACAGAAGCATCAGAATGTTCGAATGTGTGCTGGTTTGTTTTGGGACTACTTGAATTCATGGTTATCTAGCAACCACTTTAATATAGATAGTGCTCACTTTAGTATAGCACTATTCTGTTAAAAAATCAAATTCAGAAACATAATTGGGGTTGAAAACGTATGATGGGTCATCAAGTTTGATTTCGAGTTAAACCTAATATCAGTAGGCATCAACAGTTTAGGCTAGTAATATCAGTAGGCATCATCAGTAACTTGTTTAAAATAAGCGGGCACCGTTAGCACTAACTAAACAAATTGGTCATGATAATTGGATATGAATAAGTAGTCAATTTGAACGAGCGTACGTCGTAGTATTTTATTACTATTTGGTAAACACAGTCTGGAGAGTTGGAATAATTGTGGTGTGCAAATGCTTATCCCGCGATCTTCTCGGCCTGATCCTGTTCATTTGAACTAGGCTAGTCCTAGGCCCACTGAAAATTCACGGTTGGCCTGCACGAATTTTATGGCTTGGGCTCTTTGGGCCCAAGACTGATATGGCATGTTAGCATTTAAGGATGGACTAGGATTTTAAGTTAGGTAGTGGATTCAAATTAAAAGGTTCGTCCTTTCGTTTGGATCCGGACTTGAATTATGAGGCCCGGTTTTGTAACGTTAATTAATTAGGACTTTTCCTCTTTTTTTAGAGACAAATAAAGTAGAAAATTATAGATTGCTTTAGGTTTGCCTTTTTAAAATAAAAATGAGATGAGCCCCGCCAAATAAAGCACCTAGATTGCGGGGCCCTCGATAATTGTACATATTAAATTACTTAGATTTCGGGAGAGGCCGTTTAGCGAGTTTCATGGCCATTTCCCAAAATAAAAATACGTTAGTCTCTTTAGGCACGTACTTTAAATAAAATTACCTTCTTAAACTCGGGTGCACATTTATGTGACCTAAATTCAAATCTCACCGGAGTTGAAATGTGTCGATAACCACGGGTACATTGATGTGACGTGGTTCGAGATACGTTTTCACGACGTTGCAATTCTCATTAAAATAATAATGATAATAATAAAAGCGGTTAAAAGTTAAAATTTGCACATAGGTTCATAATTGTATAAAAATCAGATAATTATGCCGAATATGACAGTTGAGCGACCGTGCTAGAACCAAGGAACTCGGGAATGCCTAACACCTTCTCCCGGGTTAACAGAGTTCCTTATCCGGATTTCTGGTGTGTAGACTGTTAAATAGAGTTAATCTTTTCCTTGATTCGGGATTCAACCGGTGACTTGGGACACCATAAATCTCCCAAGTGGTGACTCTGAATCAAATAATAAATCCCGTTTCGATTGTCCTTTAATTGGGAAAACTCCCTTTACGTCCCTTCACAGGGGTGTAGGTGAAAAAGGAGGTGTGACAGCTCTGGCGACTCTGCTGGGGAACTAACCCAGAATCTCTGGTTCAGGGTTCAAAATTCGAGCTTAGATAAATTGTTATATTTAGCTTTATCTGATTTTGTTACATGTTTGGGCCTAATGTGCTAAATGATGCTTTTACCGCTTTGATATTATCCGAACTGTGTATAAACTGTGCCGAACCCTTCTCTTCTTGCCTCCGGGGATGTGCTTACTGGTTGAGACTCCCTATTCTATAGTGTCATACACTGAAATAAGAAAGAGGCCGGACAAGTTACTAAGCCGGATCACCTTTTGGTTCCCGGTACATAGCCCCCTTCTCGACTCGAGTTGTTCGCTCGGGTACACAGTCTAGAACAAATACCCAGGTTATAAACCTAGAATAACTCAGCTTCATGCCGGATCCCTAGTAGGAACATTTGTTTGCATCGGGTGCATTTGACTTTGGAGGCTCAACACAGGGGTTGGGTCTATTTAGGACAGGTGTACCAAAAATGACAAAAGACCATCCCGATGCATCTTATTTGCTACTTGTGCATTTGTTTGCTTCAGACTTGCATGCTGACTGGATTTTGAATATTTTGAGGAAAGATAGATAGAGGTACGAGGGTTAAAGAGAGTTAATCGCCTGTTTTGAAAAAAAAAAAACCAATGTCCAAATAGTGTCGAAACTCTGCCGAATTTTTGAGAAAATGAAAAGAAAAGACAAAAGGAGAAAAATAGTTTTATTTGCCAATAAAAAGGAGTTTCATTTTCAAAAGAAGTTTGTTTTATCGGCCCGAACTACGCCAGTTTGATTCTCACAGGGTGTGAGATACGTAGGCAACCCCCATCGGGTTCAACTCCACTTTTTGCGAAAATAGCCAAAAGAACAAAGTTTTAAAAAAATAATTAGGATGGTTCCATTCTTGTTAGGAATAGCCGAATGTCCCTAAAAGGGCGCTGGAAGGCTATTTTTGCAAGAACAGCCGCCTGTGGTCATGTTTTAGGCTTTTACCGGTTAGCCGACACAGCCTTAAAATCTTCGACCCCGAGGTGCTGAAAGGCCGTATTGGCAAGACCGGATCTTAGTTTAAATGAAAAAAAGAGAGAGAACAGTGTCCATGTTATCTTTGAGTCAATTTTGCTTAACCACCCTAATAAATGTGTAGAATGAGCAAAGTCAGAATTTGCACGTAACAATTGTGAACAAGATCCCTTTGGAGTTGCACATGTGGTGGGATGACTTGGGCGAATCAAGGCGCGACACAGTCAATCTATACCTGAGAGGCCTCACTGGGTTGCTGAAGATTAATCTTAGAGGGGATATCATAAAGGCCTTGGTCGCATTCTGGGACCCGACTCGCAACGTATTTCACTTCTCGGATTTTGAACTTACCCCAACATTGGAAGAAATAGCCGGATACATCGGGGGTCCCAAAATTCCTTTGAGACACCAGTACCAGATTGCTCCAAGGGCCGTAGCCATAAACAGGTTCCTAGACTCTTTGAAAATAAGCAGGGGGTCCACAATCCAAACTTGGCATCTGGTTTTTGTACTATACGGTTTATATACAATAGGTATAGCCACATAGGGGGTTCAACAAGACGGAAAACAAAATCTGTAGCAAAGGAAACCGCCTTAAGTGGGAAGAACATAGGTGTTTTGCATTCATGGTAGCCTTTCTGGGACTCCTGGTGTTTCCTAGAAAAGACGGGAACATTGACATACGAGTATCCGGGGTTGTCAGCACTTTACTCACTCAGGCCAACAACACCCTCACAACCATGATAGTAGCTGAAATCTTCTGTGCTCTCATAGCCTGCAAAGCCGGGGAAAACTTTTTTGAGGGATGCAATGTGTTGCTGCAGATGTGGATGATTGAACACCTATGTCGTTGTCCTCAATTTATGAGTTATGGGTCGACAGAGAAAACATGCATAGAGGAATTTTCCACAAGGATTGACGGAATCAGCTTACCAGAAGGGGTCACAAAATGGATAGAACGCCTCCGTTCTGTCACTGCGGGCCAAATAGAATGGACATTTGAATGGTTGCCTACGGATGAAATCATACATATTCCAGCCACTGGACCCCATTTCCTTTTGATGGGACTCCGGAGTATTCAGCCCTATGCCCCGTATCGAGTCTTGATACAGTTGGGGAGATTCCAAATAGTTCCGAAAGATGAAGATCTTAGTGGCCAAGTAGTCGAGATCTGGCCCAACGGACAGTTTCCTGAAGCAGCCGTCCGACAAATTTGGAGCGAGTGTCAATACTTAACAGCCAATACATGTGTACGTGATCGGTCCAAGGGTGAAGTTTCGCCGGGATACCTTGCTTGGTTTAGGAAAGAAATCGAGTTTGGGAGACCGGCCAAAAGGCCCCATCTCCAGGAGTTCGTCCAGGCGTCACAAGAACAGTGGGATTGGTTGGCTAAAGAAGAGAGTTACAGGGCAGAAGTAGGCAAGCTGAGGCAACAGATTAGAGACCTGGAATTTGAAAATAGTCTGCAAGTTGATGCCGATCGGGGAGAAAAGAGCAAATTGGCCCAAGAAAACGAGGCACTAAAAGCCCAAATCCGACAAATGAGGAGAGATGCTGACAAACAACAAATTATGATATTTGGGAGTGCGAAAACATGACCCGTACTACTTTATTCTCGGCAGTGATGATATTTGTAAAGCAAATTATGTACGAATTGGAACAGCTGGAAAGGAACCTTACACCTAAACCCGCGGCGAGGCCGAATGACGCCCCGCGGGCACCCAAATTTAAAACTTTAATGTGTTCGTAGTTTGAATCTGCATTTACTTTTTCTTAGAGTCTGTTGTCTGTTAGATTCTGTCTTTATTTTGCATCAGAGTATGTTAGTAGTAATTGAGTTCGTAGTTGGTTTGGTTTCGAGTCTGTTATTTTCCTTTCCAAAAAGCGTCTGGTTTATAATAGAGTGTTTATTAATGAAAAATTGAAAATTTCAAAAAAATTATCTTTTTTTTTCGCACTTATTAGCAGAACTACGCCCGGTCTGATTCATGCAAGGACATGATACGTAGGCAATCCACATAAGATTCGACCACCGCTAAAAAGAAAAGGCAAAGTGAATAAAAGAAAGGAAAAGAAATAAGTAAAAAGAGAGGTAAAGAAAGTTTCAGAAGCACTTAAACGAGGCACAAACAAAGTAAGCCGGAATGACCCATGTAGTCGAAGCAAAGACATGTTATAAATGGTTAAACTGCCTAGGAACATTGCATCCCCCAACGTGAAATTGCAATATGTGTTAAACTCTAACACTAACAAGTTTGTTGTTTATCCAGAGAGAGATTTCGAACCAATTAGTTTGTTATAACGTTCTGGCAGATTACCATTACCAAACAAGATCCAAAGGGCCCGTACTAAAAAGCATGACTAGTTCAGACCAACGTGTCGAGGATGAAAGGACGAAGAATCAAATGCTGAAGGAGGAAATGGATAAGATGAGACATGAGATGAAATAAATGCAGCTGGCCTTAGCTAGGGTATAAAAGGTGCCTAACCCTCCCGTTATTCCCACTCTCCCACCAGGACACACGCCGGAATACCTTCCCCCCGGCCCTTCGACAAGCTTCCTCAGTCACCAATACTATCAGGGAAGAAATGCCTATGATCCCCAAGCTTCACAACCTAATCAGAACCCTCTCCCACCAAATGTCCCTGTTTTTGTTGCACCTCCACCAGCCACACTGCAAAGATCATCCAGCGAGCCGTTGTTTCAGGCTCACGATAACCAGTATTACCCCCTGAACCAACCTTCAAAGCACCCGAGCCTCATACTTATAATACTCACTTCGAGCTCTCGGTAGAGACTGAAAAGCCGGCTAAGAGCCCAGAGCAAGACGAAGTGCTTCGAAAGTTTAGAAGCCTGGAGCAGTCCTTCAGGAATATCCATGGGTAGTCAGTGTGGCCTACAAAGATCTGTGCCCATTCCCCGATGTTCAATTGCCGACAGATTTTTAAGATGCCAAAGTTCAATCTATATGAGGGACATGGTGATCCCATGGCACATCTACGAGGTTTCTGTAGTAAGATGAGAGGGGCATGTCGAAAGGATGAGCTGCTGATAGCTTATTTTGGTCAAAGTTTAAGCGGGTCCGCACTGGAATGGTACATAAGACAGGATCCTAGCAGGTGGTATACTTGGGATGATCTAGCACAAATATTTGCAGGTCACTTCCAGTATAACCTTGAGATCGTCCCTGACCGTCTCACATTGCTGAAACTTGAGAAGAAGACCGGGGAAAGCTTCCGAGAATTTGGGTTCCACTGGAGAGAGCAGGCAACAAGAGTTGATCCTCCGATGAGAGAGGGAGAGATGGTGGACTACTTTCTGCAGACTCTAGAGCCAACTTACTTTAGTCACTTGGTGATGTCAGTTGGAAAATCTTTCAACGAGGTGGTGAAAATGGGCGGTATGATTGAAGAAGGACTTAATTCCAACAAAATCCTGAGCTATTCGGTGATTAAAGCAACCACTCAGGCCATCCAGAGTGGCACGGGAGGTGCGCTCGGAAAGAAGAAAAGGGAAGATATCGCAACAGTCGAGGCAGGTACTTGGTCCAGATCCAGAGGTCCCCCCTCACTAACAACCTAGACCCTATCACTCAAATTACCCGCACATTCCATACGGCCCTCCACAGCCATACTACCCACCACAAGAGCCACATTTCTCTGTCCATCACGCCTAAACTTACACCCAGCCTCCGACTCGCCCGTAATGGCGTGCGCCGGCTCCCCAGAATACATACCCACCTCCACAAAACACATATCCACCTCCACAAAACACATATCCACCACCAAGGGCCTACAGGAATCCTTCGGGACCAGGTTTCCGTGGGAATCAGACTTTCAGGAATGAAAGGGTGTAGAGGGCGAGAACATTCACTCCGCTGGGAGAAACCTATTCTACTCTGTTCCACAAATTAAGGCAGTTAGGCCTATTGAGTCCTGTGGAGCCCAAGTTGCCAAATCCCCTTCCCAAAAATCTGGACCACTCGGTAAGCTATGAATATTGTTCGGGGGCTCCCGGGTACGATACTGAGAAATGTTGGAAGTTGAAGACTGCCATATAAGATCTTACTGACACAAATAGGATTGAGGTCCAGGAGACAGAGGCACCCAACATCAATCAGAACCCTTTGCCAACACACCATGAAACCCATATGATCGAACTCGTGCACGAAGGAGGGGAGCTAAAGAAACCCTCACAGACAGTGATGATGATCCGTGACAGTCCAAAAGAAAAGTCGACAGGTGGAGAAGAGGTGATACAGTTGGAAAAGGTAGACATCAAGCCAGTAGTGGTGATGGGGAAGAGTTCGCCTGTTGTGGCAAAGAATCCAAAGCCGGTCAAAGTAACGGTGCGAGGGGTACCAAGCAAGCCAACATGCATAAGGCCAATTGTCATTAAGCCAATAATACAGATGTCGATAACCAGCGAGAAAGCCGTACCATGGAGCTACAGCAAAGCGATGGTAATGTACAAACGGAAGGAGGTTGTGAAAGAAGTATGTGAGGCCCAGGGCTTAACTCGTTCGGGAAGGTGTTTTGCTCCCGTAGAGTTAGGAAGGTCCAACCCAGCGGTGGTAAAGAAGCCAGTAATGGAGGAAGAGGTTGAGGAGTTTTTGAAGAAAATGAAGGCACAAGACTACTCCATTGTGGAGCAGTTAAGAAAGACCTCGGCACAGATTTCGTTGCTATCCTTGTTAATCTATTCCATCAATCATTGCCAGGCACTGATGAAAATCCTAAACGAGGCCCATGTTCCGGATAAAATCTCCGTAAACCACTTGGAGAGGATAGTGCACAAAATCTTCGAGGTAAACCGAGTGACGTTTTCTGATGATGAACTGCCGACAGAAGGTACAGAACACAACAAAGCCCTCTACTTGACCGTGAAATGCGAAGACTCGGTGGTCACCCGAGTATTGATTGATAATGGGTCAAGCGCCAACATTGTACTTTGCTTACTCTGAACAAGCTGAAGGTTGATCATGACCGAATTCACAAGAATAGCGTCTACATCCGAGGTTTTGATGGGGGCGGTACTGACACGGTGGGTGATATCATACTGGAATTAACTATTGGTCCAGTCGAATTCACCATGGAATTCCAAGTGGTAGACGTGACAATATCATATAACCTTCTATTGGGGCGACCCTGGATCCATGCTGCCAAAGCAGTGCCTTCTACATTGCACCAGATGGTGAAATTTGAGTGGGACAGGCATGAGATAGTGGTGCACGGGGATGACGGTACATGCATTATGAGTGATGTCGTTGTGCCATTCATAGAAACTGATGACGACAAAGGTCAATGGGTGTACCAGGTTTTCGACGCAGTTTCAGTGGATAAAATTTCTGAAGGCGAGGACCTTCCACTTCCCAGGATCGCAGCTACGACCTTCACGGTAGCCTCAGAAATGCTGAACAGTAGGTTTGTACCAGGAAAAGGTTTGGGGATTGATCTGCAAGGTATGGTCCAGCCAGTTTCTTTGCCCAAGAACCAGGACACTTTCGGGCTAAGATTCAAGCCTACGACAGCAGATGTAAGGCATGCCCGAAAGTTGAAAAAGAAAGTTTGGGTTCATCCCAAGCCAGTTCCACGTCCTTCCAGATCCTTTGTCAGAGCAGGTATCAGAAAGTTGTCGGTCCCAAAAGTTCTCGGACCACTGATTGGGCCAGATGGAGATTTGAATGAGGGTTTTGAAAGGCTGTTCGCCAATATCAACATAATAGAAGCTGGAGAAGGGTCCAGTAGGGCAGATATACAGTTTGTGGGACCTAGGGCCAATATCAACAATTGGGCAGTTACTCCTCTTCCTACCCGGAGGGAGTCGTGGTAGTGGGCTCTGATTTTTCTTTTTTCTTTTTGGATTATTCCAGGGTTGTAATCCAGTTTTGTTTTGTATTCGGCAAAGTGTGAAACTCTGTTATCCTGTATTTTAATGAAGTGAAAGCTTTTCTTTTCTTATTTTGTTCTAATTTCGTTTTCTTCTTTTTCTCTTTCTGAACAGTTCTCTTTATATTGGTCCTAATGACATGACATGCACAACGGATCTTCAACCCAGTCTAAAAAATTAGTCTGATTCCGAACTAATTGTATAAGAGGTCGATTATGATGATGAATCGGAATACGACGAGGATGAAACTTTCGAAGAGATAAACAGAGAGTTAAGCCAGTTTGAAGAAAAATCCAATCCCAACATAAATGACACAGAAGCCATCAATTTAGGGGATGCAGATGATATCCGGGAAACTAAAATAAGCATCCATATTGCACCGAATATCAGGGAAGAACTAATCAAAGCACTTATTGAGTTCAAAGATGTTTTTGCATGGTCGTATGATGACATGCCGGGGTTAAGCATGGATTTAGTGGTTCACAAATTGCCCACTGACCCGGCGTGCCCTCCCGTCAAGCAGAAATTGAGGAAGTTCAAGACAGATATGAGTGTGAAGATTAAAGAAGAAGTAACCAAGCAGCTGCAAGAAAAGGTTATTCGGGTCATTCGATATCCTGATTGGTTGGCTAATGTGGTGACAGTGCCGAAGAAAGATGGGAAGATCAGAGTGAGTGTTAATTACCGCAATTTGAACAGGGTAAGCCCCAAGGACAACTTTCTATTACCCAACATCCATATCTTGATCGATAATTGTGCCGGACGTGAGATCGGGTCTTTGGTAGATTGCTATGCTGGGTATCATCAGATTCTGATGGATGAAGAAAATGCAGAAAAGACGGCATTCATTATGTCGTGGGGAACTTATTGCTACCGAGTAATGCCTTTTGGCTTGAAGAACGCTGGGGCAATGTACATGAGAGCAATGACTACGGTGTTTCATGACATGATACACAAAGAGATTGAGGTGTACGTAGATGACGTGATCATAAAATCTAAGCGTCAGGAAAACCATGTGGCAGACCTAAGGAAGTTTTTTCAAAGACTTCGAAGGTACGACATTAAGCTCAACCTGGCCAAATGTGCATTTGGTGTTCCATCTGGAAAGCTGTTGGGATTCATCGTTAGTCGGCGAGGTATTGAGTTGGTCCCGTCAAAGATTAAAATCCATCCAAGATTTGCCACCGCCGAAGAACAAGACATAAGTAATGAGTCTGTTAATAAGGTTGAATTATATCAGCAGGTTTATTGCTCAACTCACAGCAACTTGTGAACCCATTTTTCGGCTACTGAAGAAAGATGTTGCGGTAGAATGGACGGCAGAATGTCAGGAGGCATTTGACCAAATCAAAGGATATTTATCAAGTCCAACTGTGTTGGTTCCACCTGAGCCGGGGAGACCGTTAATTCTTTATCTAACGGTCCTGGAGAATTCATTTGGCTGTGTACTGGGGCAACACGACATTACAGGAAGGAAGGAGCAAGCCATCCATTATCTCAGCAAGAAGTTTACAGGCTATGAGGTTAAGTACACTCAACTTGAGAAGACATGTTGCGCCCTAACTTGGGTGGCCCAGAAATTGAAGCATTATCTGTCATCATATACTACTTATTTCATTTCGCGCTTGGATCCACTGAAGTATATTTTCTAGAAGCCTATTCCCACAGGGAGATTGGCAAAATGGTAGATACTACTCACAGAATTCGACATCGTCTATGTGACGAGGAAGACCATGAAGGCCCAAACATTGGCCGATCACTTGGCTGAGAATCCTATTGATGAAGAATACGAGCCATTGAGGACGTATTTTCCTGATGAAGAAGTGATGTATACAGATGAGTTGGAAATGACCAAGGAACCAGGTTAGAAGCTCTTCTTTGATGGATCCGCAAATGCGAAGGGAGTTGGAATAGGAGCGGTACTTATTTTTGAAACAGGACATCATTATCCTGTTACGGCTCAGCTACGTTTCTATTATACCAACAACATGGCTGGGTATGAGGCATGCATTCTGGGCCTACGGTTAGCTGCAGACATGGATGTCCAAGACGTCTTGGTCTTGGGAGACTCGTACCTCCTGGTGCATCAGATTCAGGGTAAATGAGAAACCAGGGATTTGAAGCTCATACCATATCGACAATGCTTGCTTGATCTGAGTAAACAATTTCGATCATTGGAGTTCAGACACATCCCAAGAGTTCATAATGAGGTCTCCGATGCTTTGGCCACTTTAGCATCGATGTTGCATCACCCAGACAAAATTCATGTTGACCCATTGCATATTCAGGTTCGTGATCAACATGCTTATTGCAATATGATAGAGGAAGAAATGGATGGCGAACCATGGTTTTATGATGTCAAGGAATACCTCAGGATGGGGATATACCCGGAGCAGGCCACCGGAGATCAAAAGAGAGCCATTCGGCGATTGGCAAATGGATTCTTCCTCAGTGGAGGAGTGTTGTACAAAAGAACCCCAAATTTGGGATTACTGAGATGTATAGATGCTAGTCAAGCCACGACAGTTATGACAGAGGTACATGTTGGAATTTGTGGGCCACATATGGGCGGATATGTGTTGGCGAAGAAGATTCTTCGAGCGGGGTACTATTGGCTCACTATGGAGCGTGATTGTATCAGTTTTGTGCGGAAATGCCATCAGTGTTAGATACACGGAGATTTGATTCATTCTCCGCCGACAGAATTGCATACAATGTCAGCACCATGGCCATTTGTTGCCTGGGGCATGGATGTCATTGAACCTATTGAACTGGCAGCTACCAACGATCATAGGTTCATTTTGGTGACCATCGATTATTTCACTAAGTGGGTTGAAGCTAAAACTTTTAAGTCGGTAACCAAGAAGGCAGTGGTAGATTTTGTTCATTCCCATATCATCTGTAGATTTGGGATCCCAAACGTGATCATCACGGACAATGGTGCTAATCTTAACAGTGGTTTGATGAAAGAAGTATGTCAGCAGTTTAAGATTACACACCACAATTCCACCCCATATCGTCCCAAGGCAAATGGAGCCGTTGAGGCAGCCAACAAGAACATAAAGAAGATATTGAGGAAGATGGTAGAAGGGTCCAGGCCATGGCACGAAAAGTTGCCATTTGCATTGTTGGGATATCGCACTATTGTCTGCTCTTCAGTAGGTGCAACTCCTTATTTGTTGGTATACGGAACTGAAGCAGTGATACCGGCAGAAGTAGAAATTCCATCCCTTTGGATTGTCGCTGAACCCGAGGTTGATGATGACGAGTGGGTCAAAACCCGTTTGGAGCAGTTGAACTTGATTGATGAAAAGAGATTGGTAGCTGTGTGTCATGGCCAATTATATCAAAAGAGAATGGCAAGAGCATACAACAAAAGAGTGTGTCCCCGGAAGTTTGAAGTGGGCCAGCAAGTGCTGAAACGCATCCTCCCACATCAGGCTGAGGCAAAGGGCAAGTTCGCCCCGAATTGGCAAAAGCCATTCATTGTAACCAAAGTGTTGTCCAATGGCGCTTTATGTTTAACAGATATCGAAGGGAAATGCGTCGACATGGCTATTAATTCTGACGCAGTTAAGAGATATTATGTATGATTTCTTTTAATTGTAATTGTTGTTTGTTTGTACTTGGCATTTATCGAAGAGTGAAATGACGGAGGCAATTCTTTCTTCTATCCAAACACTTTAACCTTTTCTTCCCCTTTTGAGCCTTATTTATTCTTTCATACCCCTCTTTTGGAATCAGTAATGAAAATGAAAGAAAAAGAGAAGAGAAAAATAATGATAATAAAGACAAAAAGAAAGTCACAAGAAAAAAATAAAGAATTGGGAACTACGTTTCCCCAAGCAAGAAAAACTGGGGCAGAAGTTTGTGTTTGTAATTTTAGAAAGAAAGTTTGATTCCAAGAGTTGTACTGTTTTACCCATCAAAATTATTTTGAACTCTTGATACCCCTTTTCTTTAGCCATACACGAAAACCCATATTGATGTTCAAAAAGACCTCCTGATCAGTATTCGAGAAGTGCCAAGTCATGCCAACGAAAGTCGGGGATAACACCCCGATCCCCAGCAGAGAAGAGGATCATGAACTGGAAATGAATTGATGGCCGAAAAGAATCCCCAGCAGAGAGAGTCATATCGGCAGCACTCCAATCCCCAGCTGAAAAATAAAATAAAATGAGAGAGTCTTATCGGTGAAAACCTTCACAGGCACCATAAGGCGACGGAAGATGAGAGAAATAAAACGAGAGAGTCTTATCGGTGAAAACCTTCACAGGCACCATAAGACGACGGGAGTTGAGAGAAACGAGAGAGTCTTATTAGTGAAAACCCCTCGAAGGGCACTATAAGGCGACAAGACAAGATTGACGGAAAGGATCTGCATTTGGCAAAGAGTTGAGTGCTTGTTTATCCCCAGCAAGATGAGGCCGTCCGAAAGATTGATTGATACAAATAGACTGGGTTAGTTAATCCGGAATGCACGATATGATCGTTGGGATTGGTTATATCATTCAGATAAGTTCTTTTCTTTCCTTTTCCCCAGCATTTGTTCAGAAAAATTTCTTCTTTTTTATCTTTTGAAATCATTACTTTTTCATTTCTTGGTTTAAAGACTTTACCCCCTAGCAATTTGTTTTTGAAAAAGGATTTTCAGAGCTTACTACCAGTTACCAAAACGGTGCAAAGCAAAATGCTAATAGGACAAGCCAAGAATAAGGTGACAAAGCGAAAAGAAGTTTGTCGCAAGACCAAATGATGAATGGGTCTAGATTCCAAGAGGACCAAATTTCTAGGGGATGTTGGAGAAAAACAGAAAAAAAACAACATTTGAGAAGTTAGGGATCAAATTCCAAGAGGATCCCCAGCAGGTTTGCGAGATGCAGGAACAACTCCGACAGATTATCAACCAAGTTCCGCGATGGTCGGACAATATAGAGCGGGGAAGGTAGAGAAAAGAAAAACCATCCCCAGCAGGAATATCATCCCCAGCAAGTTTTTAATAAAATGCGAAGCAGGGAAAGGAAAAAGGGAAAAACCATCCCCAGCAGAAGTGGCACGACCACTCACCACGTTTTAAACTAACAAATTTTTCTTTGATTTGAAGCAGGGAAAGGAAATATTATTGACAGCAGGAAGACATGGACACAAAGAAGATTATCAAACTGGGGCAAAAAATTTTCTCTTATTGCGAAAAGTTTCTCGAAAATCAGATAGCCACTTGGGGAAGAGGGAAGATAACACAAGTTTTGGAGGAAGTGAAATCCTCAGCAGTATACGAGAGAAGGCGATACAAGTTTTAAAGAAAGCAATCTTGGAAGAAGCAAGATAACCCGAGTTATAAGGGTAGTGGTCCGTGAATCAGTGTCATCCCCACCATTGTTAAAGGGAGGAAAGTAACTAGTCTTAAAGAGGGAAGATAATTCCCCAGCAGTGTTATTCCGGGCAGGTTTCAGAGAAGTGAAAACACCAGTCGAAGGGAAGTAATTCCAGTGGAAGGAAGGCGCCAGCTTTAAAGGAAGTAGTCTTTGAAGTAGGAAAATGACATATTTTTGAATAAAACACTGGTGTTATACCCCAGCAGTTTTCGGAGGAATAAGACACTAGTTTTGAAGGAAGCAGTTGAAAGAATATGATTCAAGTTAGAAGGAAAATGGTTCGGGAGGCAGGAAGGAGCAACATCAATAAAACACATTTTTAAGAAATAGTCGAAGTCAGGAGCCCGCCTGTAGAATGGAGGTGTTGTATTTTTAAGAAGTAGTTGAAGTCAGGAGCCCGCCTAGAGAATGGAGGTGTTATATTTTTAAGAAGTTGTTGAAGTCAGGAGCCCGCCTGGAGAATGGAGGTGTTATATTTTTTAGAAGTAGTTGAAGTCAGGAGCCCGCCTGGAGAATGGAGGTGTTATATTTTTAAGAAGTAGTTGAAGTCAGGAGCCCGCCTGGAGAATGGAGGTGTTGTATTTTTAAGAAGTTATTGAAGTCAGGAGCCCGCCTGGAGAATGGAGGTGTTGTATTTTTAAGAAGTAGTTGAAGTCAGGAGCCCGCCTGGAGAATGGAGGTGTTGTATTTTTAAGAAGTAGTTGAAGTCAAGAGCCCGCCTGGAGAATGGAGGTGTTATATTTTTAAGAAGTTGTTGAAGTCAGGAGCCCGCCTGGAGAATGCAGGTGTTATATTTTTTAGAAGTAGTTGAAGTCAGGAGATCGCCTGGAGAATGGAGGTGTTGTATTTTTAAGAAGTAGTTGAAGTCAGGAGCCCGCCTGGAGAATGAAGGTGTTATATTTTTAAGAAGTAGTTGAATCAGGAGACCGCTTGGAGAATGGAGGTGTTATGTTTTAAGAAATAGTTGAAGTCAGTAGCCCGCCTGGCGAATGGAGGTGTTATATTTTTAAGAAGTTGTTGAAGTCAGGAGCCCGTCTGGAGAATGAAGGTGTTACATTTTAAGGAGTTTGTTGAAGTCAGGAGCCCGCCTGGAGAATGGAGGTTGTTATATTTTCAAGTTGTAGTCGAAGTCAGGAGCCCGCCTGGAGAATGGAGTCGTAGTAGAAGTCAGGAGCCCGCCCGGAGAGCGAAGGGTTACAACAAAGATCCCCAACATAAATTAAAGTTCAGAAGTTGGAAGGGAGACAACACTAGTCAGAAGAAGGGGGTACAAGCTTCGAAGGAAAAATAATTCGAGGCTCACAAGAAGGAAATAAGCAGTTCAAATTCGGCAATCAAGAGAAGACTACGAGTTAAGACAGAAAGAAAAAAGCATCAGAGGAAACACCAGTCACCAAGACGTCAAAGCAATAAGAGACACAAGAGCACGACTGAAGATCTAGATAAGATTTTGTAATTCATATACTATAGTTTAGTCTAGCTTCTTGTTTTCTTTTAGCATGGTGTAATAAGGAGATCAAAAAGCAGTAGCAACAACATGCAATAGCAGTAACAACAAAAATGCAGTCCCATGGTAGTCCCAACTACCAAAACTTCCCGAACTACATTAATCTGATTCCCTTCTAGCCAGGGATATGTAGGAAACCTTTGAAGCAAAGGTTCGGTTAAATCTTTTCAAAAATGCTTCACACGGAGTATTCCAACAGGCAAAAATCGCTCGTATCCGCTCACTTTATCTTTGCACGAAAACCCTTTGTGTTTTCGGACAAAGAGGGGCAGCTGTGAGCACGTGATTTTTGCCCTATGAGAACTACTTCCAAAAATTCAAAATAAAATGGTTTGGTGTTGTTTGTGATTTATTTGTATTTTTGTCTGTGCATGTTTATTTCTACTTTAATTAAGAAAAATACAAAAAAATTAGTGTTGCGTGTGCATTTAGGATTTAGTTTTACAATTTAGGAATTAATTAAACTAACAAGTTTGTTTTACAAAATGGAAAATCACAAAAAAATAATTTACTTTGCATTTTAGCATTTAATGTCAAATTGTGTGATTTTATTTTTAATTGATATTCAATTGTGTGTGATAATTATTATTAAGGGTTGATTAGTATTTTGTAGGTTAATTTTGACTTTACAATTTATTTTAGAATTTAGGTTTTGGGAATTAAAAAGAAAATAGAAGAAAAAGAAGATTCCAAGAGAAAAATCGGACTGGGCCAATTTTAAAAGAGAGTTCAGGCCCAGTCCAAATACCCTCTTGCCCGGTCCAACCCAGCCAGCCTTGAGGGCGGATGGAACGACGCCGTTTGGGCATGAAAAATCTGGGTCGTTGATATCACTCGATCGAACGGTCCAGTCAATCCCCAAATATATCCAAACGACGTCGTATATAGCCGATAGATCCAGGCCACCCATTTCATTTGATCCAACGCCTCAGAACAATCCCCACAACCCAACCCACCTGCCCCCGGATCGACCCCGCCCCAGTACTACCCCAAAACGACACCGTCTCCTTTAAATGAACTGTTCCAGGCCATTGATCGTGTCTGATCCAACGGCCAGGATTAGACCACCCCCTCCGTATATAAACCCAACCTCTCACCTCACACACCCCCTAAGCCACACCCCTGTTCATCATCTCCTTTAGAGACAAACCAAACAACCCTCCAAACCCTAGCCGCCCTGAAACCCCTTCACCTGAAAGCCGACGGCAACGACATCGATGACTATGAAACTAACACACCTAGAGCACCTAACCACCCTCTACACGAATCCCTTAACTGTTTTGCTCGAATCAGGCTGTAGCTTCTCGAATCTTCAATCGAAGATTCGAGCAAACTTGAAACCCACCCCAACCAGTCCCAAACTCACACCAAGGCACCCCCTGACCACCCTCGTTATGGATCTGTTAACCGTTTGCCTCAAATTAACCTCCAGCTTCTCGAATCTTCAATCGAAGATTCGAGCAGAACTCGAACCTACCCCAACCAAGCCCAAATTCACACCCGGGCACCCCATGACCTCCCTAGTGCCCAAACCACCTTTGGTTTGAATCGAATCTGGCTAGAAACACTCGAACCCCAAATCGAAATGTAAAAACCCTAGAAAACCAAAACTGGTTTCTGTCCAAAGTTTAAGGGAATTTGGGTGTTTAACTGACCTTAGCGAAGTGTTTTCAGTTGAGAACACTTGATTAAGGTCTGTTCGACCTCAAACAGTTCGAGTTAGAGTCCAAGTCAGGATCGTCTAGGGTCCGAATATTTGAGGTATTTTTCCTGTCCTGTTGGTTCCATTTTTTGTATGTGTTTATATCTATTTATTTGTTTAGTTTAGTTCTATTGACTTTTCATTTCTTTTGTCGATTGATTCTGCCCGTCTTCAATGACCCTTTATTTGGTCGAACTTTTTCTAGTCATGGTTAATGAATGTGATAAAACTATATAATCGATTTGAATGAGTGTCGTCGATTAGTTAAGTTTTGTTATAAATCCCTGTTTTCTATCAATACAATTCGAATCACCTGTGTGCCTGTTCGTTTCTTATTTGCTATTGATTGCATATGTTGTAATTCGTGTAGTCGATTGAATAAGTGTCGTCGATTAGTTTTACATGCTTCAATTCTGATTAAATAACCTGATAACAATGTGATTCGTATTGCTTCAATTCAGATTGAATCATTGTTTGAATTTGATTGTGAATTGGTTATAGTTGTAGTACTTTAGTGATCAGTTAAAAATCAGTTGTTAGGTTTGTAACTTAGAAAACAGATCGATCAAAGTTTAGGGCATGACAGTAATACACAGGGGTTAAGGGGGTATTTTGGGGATTGAAAAGTTCTGAAATAGGCTAGTTTAAGTGGGCTGACAGTAGGGTACTAAAATACCATTAAACTAATACAATTGTTTAGTGCTAATGGGGAACAAGACATAATGATGGGGGAAAGGTTTAAAGAAAATGGATTAAGAAATAGATGCCCATACCTATTTGAATTTAAATAAAGAAAAGACAAGTGTAGTGGGGAACAAAACATATACTAGTGGAATTAAAAGGAGATGATGGGCAGAATTAGTGGGAAAATTCTGCCCAAAGTACTTTTAAAAGTTGAGGGGCATGGTCAGTTGGTTATAAATAGAGTCACTTAAGACAGATTTAAGGGGGAATTTTAATTTCTGAAAATCTGGGGAGAGACCTGGAGAGAGGAAAAAGTGAATCTGAGAGGAATAATTTTGAGTTTTGAATCAGTTCTGAGAGAGAGTGTAAAGAAAGGGTTTTGTTCCATTGAGTTCTAGGCAGAATTTAGATTCCAAGCACTGGTTCTTGCCTTTTTGATTGTTGAATCTATTTGGCAGTCTATTGATTCTATTTCTGAATTTATCCGAAGCTCAGTTTGTTTTGCTTTTGGGTGTCTGTATTGCTATTGGTTGACAAACTCATTCCGGGTTGTGGTTGAGTGTTATCCTGGTCTTAAAACTGGTTTTTTGGAGCTGTTCTAAATCCCATTGATGCTGTATTGTCTGTTGCTTACCTGCTGCTGACTTCTCCTTCTTCGTGTCCTGTTTTCCAATCCAGGTACACTTTTCGAATCGCCTTGATGTAGCTCCTTGAAGTTGAAAAATGGAAATGTTCACAGATTTGTGTTCATTTATAGGCTGTCTGTTGTTTACAATTGGATGAATTGTTAGTTAAGTATATCTAGTCGATATTGATTATGTGTTTAGTATTATGTGAATAGTGGATTCACACGGATTGTAATTAAGAGCTACTGAACTGCTATGCTCCTGTTGACATGCTGTTAGTTTACAAATTTGAGCTGCTAGGTTGTCAGTTGCTTTACCATAACAATTAGTACTAGATGAAGTTATTTGAACTCTTGATTCGTTCTGCTATAAGGGATTCATGTCAAAATGGGCAATTAGTGAGGGACAATAATTTAATTAGAAACAGAAGCAGCAGAATGTTCGAATGTGCGTGGTTTGTTTTGGGACTACTTGAATTCATGGTTATCTAGCAACCGCTTTAGTATAGATAGTGCTCACTTTAGTATAGCACTATTCTGTTAAAAATCAAATTCAGAAACATAATTGGGGTTGAAAATGTATGATGGGTCATCAAGTTTGATTTCGAGTTAAACCTAATATCAGTAGGCATCAACAGTTTAGGCTAGTAATATCAGTAGGCATCACCAGTAACTTGTGTAAAATAAGCGGGCACCGTTAGCACTAACTAAACAAATTGGTCATGATAATTGGATATGAATAAGTAGTCAATTTGAACGAGCGTACGTCGTAGTATTTTATTACTATTTGGTAAACACAGTCTGGAGAGTTGGAATAATTGTGGTGTGCAAATGCTTATCCCGCGATCTTCTCGGCCTGATCCTGTTCATTTGAACTAGGCTAGTCCTAGGCCCACTGAAAATTCACAGTTGGCCTGCACGAATTTTATGGCTTGGGCTCTTTGGGCCCAAGACTGATATGGCATGTTAGCATTTAAGGATGGACTGGGCTTTTAAGTTAGGTAGTGGATTCAAATTAAAAGGTTCGTCCTTTCATTTAGATCCGGACTTGAACTATGAGGCCCGATTTTGTAACGTTAATTAATTAGGACTTTTCCTCTTCTTTTTTTAGAGACAAATAAAGTAGAAAATTATAGATTGCTTTAGGTTTGCCCTTTTAAAATAAAAATGATATGAGCCCCGCCAAATAAAGCACCTAGATTGCGGGGCCCTCGATAATTGTACATATTAAAATACTTAGATTTCGGGAGAGGCCGTTTAGCGAGTTTCACGGCCATTTCCCAAAATAACAACTCGTTAGTCTCTTTAGGCGCGTACTTTAAATAAAATTACCTTCTTAAACCCGGGTGCACATTTATGTGACCCAAATCCAAATCTCAACAGAGTTGAAATGTGTCGATAACCACGGGTACATTGATGTGACGTGGTTCGAGATACGTTTTCACGACGTTGCAATTCTCATTAAAATAATAATGATAATAATAAAAGCGGTTAAAAGTTAAAATTTGCACATAGGTTCATAATTGTATAAAAATCAGATAATTATGCCGAATATGACAGTTGAGCGACCGTGCTAGAACCACGAAACTCGGGAATGCCTAACACCTTCTCCCGGGTTAACAGAATTCCTTATCCGGATTTCTGGTGCGCAGACTGTTAAACAGAGTTAATCTTTTCCTCGATTCAGGATTCAACCGGTGACTTGGGACACCATAAATCTCCCAAGTGGCGACTCTGAATCAAATAATAAATCCCGTTTCGATTGTCCTTTAATTGAGAAAACTCCCTTTACATCCCTTCACAGGGGTGTAGGGTGAAAAAGGAGGCGTGACACCACTTGTCAAAGAAAACCCCAAGACCTAGGGCCTCGAATAGAGTCAGACATAGAGGTGAGAAAACGAGGTCATTGAAAGAGGCTCAGAAGTCTTTTTTTAAAGACCTATGAGAGACAAGCATACATAATAAAAGAACACTGATTCAAGGTCATGAGACCATGAGATGATACGAGTTTTTAAACAACAGTAGAGGAAAAAAATATGTAGTAGGAACACGAACAGAACTTAGTAAAGTGAGCAAAATCAAAGAACTCAACCATAAACACATATAGCAAAGAGTAAAGAAAACATCACAAATTAACTATGCGAGCATGGGAGTAATAGCAAAGAACAGAAAAGTCTTGCATAACAGAAAAGAAACAAGAGAGCAAACTCAAGCATAGTAGAAAAGAAGGCATAGATAAACACACATGAAGAGAGAAGAATCAAGAATATTTGAAGAAACCTTTTCCGAAACCCTAAAATTGAGATTTAACGATTTTAAAGAGGAAATTTGGGGAAAACGTTTGAAACGTCAAATAACGCTCAGGCATGTCACAGATCTAAAAGAAATAAGCAAGTACAGAACCTCAGACGACTTAGAGTTGTAGAGAAAACCCTAGAATGAGAAAGGTCTCGAGGAAAGTCGGATCCTGAGTCGAAAAGACTCATATTGCTTGAAAAATGCCGGAAAATGGCCGGAGCCGCCATAGCTCTACAGATCTTGAGAGGGTCTGAAGAGAGCCATCAGAGTCGCACTTCAGAACCTCGAGTATCTTAGGTTTAATGGTAAGATAGGGTAAGCATAAGGTCATCCATGGCCTGGAATGCCATGGATTCCAGTGGAAACATGGTAGAAACAGGTGGGAGATGATTAGGGCTTCGGAGAGCTTGAGAGTATTTTGAGAGACGATGGGTTTCAAGGCAGTAGGTCAGGTGAGAATGAGGGAGATTAGGGTAGTCGTTTAGGAGTTAAAAAGGAAAGGGCTAGTTTTGGTCGTTGATCTTGAGTGATCAACGGTCCAGATTTAAGTGGTAGGTGGGGAACGAGTTGGTTTATTTAAAGTCGGGTCGTGGGTTGGGTTAAAATTGGATTGGTTTTAATTTGGGCGGAATTGGGTCAAATTGAGGTTAAAATTGAAAAGAAATAAGGCTATAATTGAAATAGAAATGGGCTATGTGTTAAATAACCAATTTTATCCCTTTTTATTTTATAAAATAGTAAAAAAGATGTTAAAAACAAATTAAAAGTACTGACCCAACTAACAATGCATAAATATTAATCTAAAAATACTGGAAATAATTTTATATTGTAAAATGCTGTTAACCGTAAAAATAGGCTATAATTGCAATTATATGCAATTTAGCTTTAAAAATACCAAATAAATTTGTAAAAATATACAAAAATCACCTTAATTATATTTTGGTGTAAATATTAGAATAGAAATAAATTATTCACCAAAATGATAATTTTGGGAATAATTATTGGGTTTTGTACTGCAAAAAATGGACAATAAATCGATTTTAAAATCTTTAAAAAAAAATTAGGAAAAAAATACCAAAACGCTTGGGCATGCTTATATATGCATATACATGTTATTTTGAAAGCATTTTGTGCATAAAAATATGTAGGAAAAAATTGGGTATCAACACCCGTCCCATTTAGCCCGGGACCATGTGGGCTTAGGTCCACAATGTGCCGGTTCCACCCTCCAGGACCGTTAAGCCCGGGACCGTTTGGCCCGGGATCGCTTGATCCCGGGACCGTTTTGCCTGGCCCGTTTAGCCCATTTAGGCTCGGGACCGAACCACAATACAGCCTTATTCCTATTATTGTATTGTGATTCATTACTTTTTTTTGGTAATTAATCACTTTTATATTAATCACCCGTAAAACTGTACAAAACCATAGCATCGCTTACACAGCTAGCTATCTCATTACAAAACTCCATCTGCTATGTCCTACACTCTTCTATACATTCAAAGGAAAATATAACTATGAACTATACTTTGAATACTAGCAGTAGCTCTAAAATTACATGTGTATGCTATCTCATAGGCAATACTATTCCAAACACGTGTCCTTTTCTAAAAAATTCTCAAATTTCTCTCAATCCAAATAGCATGTACTATTTCTGCATATACCAGTCTGAATATTCTTGCTCTTGTGGTCTTGCCTTTAGCATGATGCAAGCTCCTGCCCATATGCTGCTCCCAGTTCTGTGTCCTGTATAATCATGCTGCATCCATTGCATAAGCTTTATCCATAGGTTCCTAGTATATTCACACGTGACAAACAGATGGTCTTTATTTTCCTCATGGTTGTGACATAGAGTGCATTGTGTATCTACTGCCAAGCCCCATTTTGCCAGTCTATCTGTGGTTGGGAGTCTTCCATGTAATAGCATCCACATAGTATATTGTGCTTTTGGCCTCGCGCAATTCTGAAACATTAGACACTTCCACGACACTCAAGTTTGTTGTCCCAGCAGCTGAAGGTATATGTGTCTAGTTACACTAGTATCCTGTTTGTTCCTATGTACCAGACTACAATCAGTTCTAGCATTGAAGATTTGTCTGATCATCCAACAGGCTTGCTTGGGAGCTGGCATTTGCATGAATTGCTGCCCTTTGATATAATAAGAGTGAATCCATTTAATCCACAATCTATCTTGCTTTGCTTCCACATCCCAACATATTTTTGAAATAGCAGCCCTATTCCATAGATGGATGTTCACCAAGTTTAGGCCTCCACAAGATTTAGGAGAGCACATGTTTTCCCAGGATATCAATGCCTTCTTAGTTATGGTATTGGTTGCAGATCAGATATAGCTTCGACAATATGCATCAATGGTTTTAAGCACCTTAACAGGTAGAGGTAGGAGCTGAGCCCAGTATGCTTGTACTCCAAAAATTACACTTTGTACTAGTTGTACTCTTCCTGCATAAGATAGTTTCTTAGCTGTCCATGAAGATATCCTTGCTACTATTTTCTGAATGAGTGGCTGCCATTGGATCATTGATATCTTTTTTGTTGATAGGGGAATACCTAAATATTTGAAAGGCATATCCCCTTGTCCATATCCCAGAAGCTGCAGGATTTTATCTCGTTCATCTCTTGGTACCCCTCCAAAATACACTGAACTCTTCCCCATATTTGCTTGTAACCCTGAAGCTTGAGTAAACTGTTTGAAGCATCTGTGCATGGCCTTCACTAATGATAAGTCTCCTCTTACAAATAACAATAAGTCATCAGCAAAACTTAAGTGTGTAATACCAAGTTTAGCACATTTTGGATGGTATCTGAAATCTTTGTCCTCTTTTAGGCCATGTAGACTCCTACTTAGATATTCCATTGCAATAGCAAATAGGAAGGGTGGCATAAGATCCCCTTGCCTAAGCCCTTTTTTGCATCAAAAGGGGTAGTAGTCTCTCCATTTATCAAGATGGTATAATTGACTGTTTTGACACACTCCATAATCCAGCTAGTGAATTGAGTAGGAAAATCCAAATTCTCCATTACCTGCTCCAAGTAGATCCACTCCACTGAATCATAAGCTTTCTGTAAATCTATCTTAATCATACATCTATCTGAGATGTGCTTCCTTGTGTAAGCTTTAACCAATTCATATGCCAATATGATATTGTCTGCAATTCTCCTCCGATGTATAAATCCTGCTTGATTCTCACTAATGATGCTAGCAATAACCTTCTGTAGTCTTGCTGCTAATACCTTAGAGATCATCTTATAAAGTAGAGTACAACAAGCAATGGGTCTAAAGTCTTTCACTGTGACTGGTTTGTCCACTTTTGGTATTAGTGTAAGGGTAGTGCAATTAAGAGCCTTATACAATTTACCAGTAGTGAAGAATTCTTTAACAGCTGCACAGATCTCCTCTTTCATAATAGGCCATATTTTCTTGAAAAAGCATGCATTGAAACCATATACTCCTAGTGATTTGTCATCCCTAATATTCTACAGTCCTTCAAAGATCTCTTGATCAGAGATTTCTGCAACTAGCTGCCTTCTTTACTGTTGGGATAACATAAGTCCTTGCTTCATGATCTTTCTATTTATTGCAGGTAGATTTGGTGCTGCAGTCCCCATCAGTGATTTGTAGAACTCTATAATTTCATGCTTGATCTTATCAGCATCATTGAGCTTCTTCCCATCAAGGGATGTGAGTTCCTTAATCTGCTTCCGTTGATTCCTCTCCTTTAGCATAGCAGAAAAGTACTTGGAATTGGAATCCCCAAGCTTAATCCACCTTGCTCTTGATTTTTGTTTTAGGACACTTTCCTTTATAAGTGACCATTTTTCCAGCTGGTGAAGGACAGTTTTCTCTTGCTCCAGTAGGCCATCAGTATAGTTTGTGGTAATCTTCTCTTGTATATCTTGAAGTTCTCCACGAGCCTTGTCAATATTGTCAGTAATAGATCTAAACACCTCATTATTTAAAGTCTTAAGTCTAGGTTTCAAGGCTTTCAACTTCAACCATATATTCTTCATTCTCCAATTTGTCACATTCTGCTCCCATACTTCCTGCACTATTTGTACAAAACTGCCATGGTCTGCCCAAACATTTAGAAATCTGAATGGGATTTTGCCAGGCCTTGAATTCATGGAAATTGAAAGAAGCATAGGTGAATGATCAGATATTTGAGGCAAATCATATTCATTTTGTACCTGTCCCCATTGTATCATCCATTCAAAATTTCCAAACATCCTATCTATTCTGCTTCTGATTCTATCAGTTTCATCTTGCTTGTTCGACCAAGTGTAGTAATCACCCTTCCATAGCAATTCATTCAACTGCAGAGTTTGAATGCAGCTGGCAAAGTCTTGAGTTTCAGAATATGTTATAGGATTGCCCATTAGTCTATCTTGAGAATATAGAACTGTATTGAAATCTCCTCCAATTAGCCAAAGAGTGGTTATGTTTGCAGCCAAGTTATGTATATCTGCCCATAATGCTTTCCTTTGCTCAATTGTATTGTGTCTATAGACTACTATTATTAAGCAGTCTATCTTCCCTAAATTGTCTGTAAGTTGACAATGAACATATTGAGCCCCGACTTTGATTAACTTCACACTATACCATCTGGGATCCCCTAATACCCATACCCTACCATTCTGAGCATATTGGTAGTTGTTTATCCCTTCCCAATCTGGAGTAATAGCTTTGGTAATTCTCTTGAAATTGTGCTCTTTCACTCTGGTTTCCATTAGGCCAGCTATCTTGACATTTTTATTTTTGATGTAGTTAGCCAATTCCTTCTGTTTATACCTCTAATTGACTCCCCGCACATTCCAGAATAGCCAATGAATTAGCATGTTAAGTGTCCTCCTCCCCTGTCAAGGGGTAGTTGTTGCACATCCCCAGTCCCACATGGTAGTACCCCAAAAGGATTTCTCAGTTTTACAGCAGACAACAAAGGAAAATTTGTCAAATTAAACTCAGGGCTGCTCTCCATTTGCTTCCCTCGATTGTTGTTACTCAACATAATCTTATTTGGACTACTTGGGGGTACAGACTCATGTTGTCCTTGACTACTTTCAGGCCTGGAGCTTGTTGAAATGTTTGACATTTGTTGAACCTCTGTTGTTTGTTGCTGTCTCTGTTGGTTAGCTGGTATAGGATGTGCAGGTAGAGCATCACTTTGTTGTACCTTGACTTTTGTTCTCCATTCCATAGTCACTTTCTTAGTTTCCCTTGCTTTCCCTTTTTGATTAATCTGTTGCTTAACCTCCTGTTTATTACCAGTACCATGAGGAGCACATGAATGGCCAACCTTTTGACAATGCTCACAGAATTTGGGCTTCCACTCATAGTAGACATCTTGCACGAATTGTTTACCCTTTGGATGTCTAACCCAGACTTCATCACACAAAGGTCTAGTCACATTAACCTCTATCAACATTCTGGCATATGAGATTCTGGTTTTTTAGTTGTGCATTCATCAACAAAAATAGGAGTTCCAATTGCACTTGCTATTCTACTCAATGAATTAACTCCCCAATAGTTCAAAGGTAATTTTGGAAAATTAACCCACCGGGGAATTTCAGTGGGAAATTCCTCTTTAAAATCAAAGTCTGAGGTCCAAGGCTTCACAATTATAGGCCTATTATTGATTGTATAAGGTCCAGAATAGTAAATTTCTTTCATATCAGACTCCGAATGGAATCTGATGATGTAGTAACCTTCCTCATGGAGAAATATATTTGGTTCCCTCACACTTGCCCAATTGACATTTATATATCTCTTCATAGTATTATATCCTGGGGTATCCCCTAAGATGTAAGCAATTAAAGCACATTTCCACTTCTCAGTCTTAGATTCAACCTCTTCCTTGTCCAACTGAACAACTACTTGGCCATTGACAATTTCCGGGGGAATATATGATAGAGACATACCATTTGCTGTAGATCTGTTCTTCTGAAATAGGTTAGACCACGGTTTAGGGTCTACAGCTTTTGCCGCCAAGGCAGGATTCATCACTCCTTGTTCTTCCTCCTCAATTGTTACTGTTGCATTAGCTACTGTAGCATGCAGACCACGGTCCTTTGTTTTTTCCTCCAATTGCACTTTTGATGCAGTTGCTGGAGGTGTTGTGAGATCTAGCTTCTTCGAAATTCCTGAGCTAGATGCATCCCCCAGTGTTCTTCCATTGAGATCTAGTGTCCGAGTTTAGTTCCAGATCTGGTGTTTGCAGATCATTCTCCCTTTCTGTTGTTTTACTGTGTGAGCTAGTAGATCTTTCTGTGCTAGTAATTACGATTTTTTTGGGCCTTCCTCGTCCTCTTCCCCTCCCTCTCACCATGGATGACCAGATTCAGCGCATGTTAACTAACGTGAGCTGAGAGCACTTAGAGAGAAAGAGTCTCCAGTAACACCAATACTACCCGATTCATGACTTGAACATGTCGAAAGTTGAGAAAATGATAGGACTCAACAAATAATTTGTACACATTTATCTTTAATTCCTTTCTTGTTATATCTAAATTGCAAATTAGTCAAATATCTCCTCATATTTTTATTGAGGATAACTCCTACTAGCCCCAAAATCCCAATGTTTTTGCCTATAGGTGACGGTGCCTTGGTTAATTTCTGTTGTTATTATTATTGTTGTTATCGTTATTATTCTGTTGTTGATGTTGTTACTAATAGGAAATTGTGTATGGAAGAGACTACAACTACTTTGGTTGAGAGGGTAAGAAAATGTCATTCTCACTTTTCTTCCTGCAAATACATCCTAATGGTCTTTTTTACCAACTATTTGGTACATATTGGATCTGAATATAAATCCCCATTTCACGCTCAACATATACTAAAATAACTAAGAAATTTGGTAAGTTCAACCTGACCTATTATATTTTGTCAAAATTTAGAACTTAATCTATTAAATTCACCAAATAACAGTATCTGCAGTCTCTTGATTCTGGTGGCAATTATCCAGAATTTACCAAGCCTTGTTTCATATCAAATAACTGGTTAGCAAATCTTGATAACTTCCTTCTAACCAAGATATACGTGCTTAGAAAGAATACATGTAGCTGATAGTGGCGGACGCGCGTAGTGGCAAGCGGGTTCAACTGAACCCGCTTCATGAAAAAATAATATTGTGTATATGTATAAATTACGATTAAAGCTGCGTAAATTTTGTATAAATATTTTATTTGAACCCACTTGACAACTACTATTTTAAGACTAAAGTTATGTACTTCTAAGATTGAACCAGCTTGCATAAAATTCTGGGTCTGTCACTGAAAATGATATATGAGCAAACTGCATTATAGAGAACCCTACCTCAAATACCACAAATACTTCAATTGCGAAGAGGTTAAAGGGTCAGCTTTATGAATTCTCACTTCTCATGCCACTCCATTGAAACTCACCTTAGGCCAATATTATACAAAATAAAAATAAAAAGAACTAAAAGGTCTCAATATCTTCTACTGGCACAAAAATGTGCCTAGGTTAGCACATCCCATCTATATACGATGTATTGCGAGGATTTATCATAAATTGTCTGGTTTTAGGCTGCCTTCAGTCCAGCATGACTTTCCGTTACCCGAACTTGAGACCAGCTGTGCGAGCGTGCTCACACACGTGGACTCAAAATTTTACAGCAGTTATTGCGAGGTACTGCTACGCTCATTAGTATGTCTCACGAGAATCCAGAGTCATCGTAACTTAATCTGTACGACCCCATTGAAGGGCATATAGTTCAGTTATAAACCCTGTGCACTGAAAGCATAAACTGGAGAAAGGGTTCACTGATAAAATTGTTCATACCTTGAACAATAATTTACTGTGCTACAGAACTGCATTTAGTACGTTTATTATGTCCAACACCACCACACTTAGAACAGCGTATGGGTCTTTTTACAGTTTCAACTTGGGGTCCTTTGGGTTCTTTCCGGGGACGACCAGGAGGTCTTTTAATATGTGGTGAAAGTGGACACAACACTACATCATTACCTGAAGAAGCCGAAGAAACGATATCATCTGGATGTGGTATATCAAATTTTGCTAGTTCATCCATAACTTCAGCATATATATGTTCCTGTGTCTCCCTCTTGTACCAATCAGCTACATACTGGAAAATGTTCATCTCCGCCAATGTAATTGCACTACATGCATGGCTGCATGGTATGCCTGTCATTTGCCACTCTAAACATGTACATGTCCAGAGTTTGAGATTTACAACTTCTTCTCTGCCCTGTAGCTCTCGTAGTTTGAACTCGATATCAGATAAAACCGTCACCGCTAGGTTATCCCCGACCTTTTGATTTTCAAAAATCTTTTCAGCGACCCGAGGACCAATCGGAAGGTTCCATTGTTCGATTTTGAGCTTGTTTTTCTGTAATAACATATAAAGCTTCTCATGATAACCCTCCATCAACTCTAGGACATGTACAAACTTCTCCTCCTCTATAAAAGAGTTTAGAGCATCCATAGAATTACAATTCAGCTGATCCCACCGAGGTTTCCTGAACAAGGCATTAGACCAACGCTCTGGCTGGCTAGCTATTACCCAATCATACAACTCCCTGCGGAAAGAACAGATCTTGCCTAGAGTTTCATTATAAATATCTAGTGTTCGTGCATAGGCAATGTCAGTCAAGTACTTCAGTGCAATCTCCTTACCTTTCCCTTGCACTTTAAAGGCAGTATTACCATCAACGAATTTAGTGAAATTCTCTTTTACACAATGAAAACAAAAGCTGTGGTTTTCATCACCAAACATTTTGTCCAAGCTGGAGAGAAAAGGGAGACTTGCGCCAGAAACTATGACGACCTCGCGATTTTGCACAACAAGCTTTAGCTTTTCTAGAAACCATAGAAGATCATCCTCATTCATGGACAGGAGAATGCCATAAGATAGAGGATACATCTCATTATCTGCATCCAAAGCAGAAGCAACTATAAAGGAGCTGTTGGGTAGCCCATTCAAGTTGTAAACGTCAATAAAGATCAAAGGTCTACATCCAACATGGAAGCCACGTATTGAGCAGTCATATGACACGAACAGCCGCTTGAATCTGTTCTCCTCGGTGCACGACCATGTAGCAATGGTTCCGGGCATTGCCTCAATTAAGCGATTGCATAGCCAGGGAATCAATTTATAAGATTCACCTGACTTCTCATCAATTGCCTCCCTTATCCTCTGCTTCACACTCCAAGCCTGACGGTAGGTCAATTTGATTGCCAAATTCTTCTCAGCATCCTCACACACTTTTCGAGGCAAACAATCAGGACTACCCAATATTTCTTCTTGCATGATACCGCCCAACCACTTCATCCTGATCCGAGGCTTCAACTGTGATGAATCTAGAGGAGGATGTGAGTGAGAGTCAACAAATTTCCTAATGGAAACATTTTGAGATTTCTTTTCGATGCCAGCACTCACTTTCCATGGGCACCCATCAGCAGCACAATGGATGCTAATGTATCTGGGTTTATTGTGCAAAATTCTGTAGTGAAATTTATTCGCAATCGAATACTTGAAAACTGCAAGCCTAAAAGCATCCGCATTCTCAAAAGCTTGCCCTTCCCCAACAAGTATTTCACTCCAGTTGGCAGCAGCATCTGGAGTTCCATCGGTGATCCATTGGTGGGAAGGTGCAGGAGTTGGAGTAGGAGTATCAGCACTAACTTGTTCTTCTTCGGCACTTCCGAGAGAGACTGCTTCAACCTCAGTGGTCGAAACCCTGTGGCAAATTATACAACATTATTTACAATCAAACTCTAGGTAGTCAAAAAGTTTACCATAATAAAGATCATGTGGACCGGTATAAGACGGCCATTACCTAGTGGTATCCATGTTAGGAGCAACTGCAGAATTAGACTCCTTCTCTGAACTTGATGCATAAACATGGGCAAAACCATCATTAAATTCTAACAGAGTATCAACACCTTCTTGGTCTCTCAGCCGTATCAATTGGGCCCTATCAAACTTCACTGTAAACTGCAAGACCTTATCAGAAGGATCAATGCCTAATCGGTCAAAAACTGCATTCACAAAATCATTGTACTTTATGCCTGTCTTCACAATAATCTGATCAGTAATACCTCCCACATACGAAGTGGATCCATCTGGAAGCACCTTATTTTTTCCACCCCAATGACAGAAACAAAACAGCGTTTTATCTTCAGTTCCCATCATGAAGTAGTGTACACAACCACAGAGCCACAAAAGGCAACGATCTTCAAAAACTTCTTTTTAGAAGGGTAACAAACTGAAAACCAAAAACCTGATCAGGAAATAAAATCAATCTAATAGGAGTTACTTAGTAAGGCCAAATGTACTACATAAAATCATAATCCATAAGAAAGGACACAAAAGCATGAGGATTAACCAAGCATCTTCAAATACAAGATTAAAGGCATTTTTTCCCTATTAGTAAATACATCTCAAGCTATCATGATCTTGGAACAAAACCAAATTCCAAATACAGGATAGGAATCAACAAACAGTTGGTATCGGAGCTAGGATTTTAACTAAGGGGAGTCAAAATCTAAAGAAGTAAATGCATAAAGAAATCAAGGGGATTAAATACATAGTATATATACATAAAAATATCTTTTACCTATCAAAACAATGTATTTTTCCAACGACTTGGAGCTATGTGGCTCTGCCGCTGCAACCAGTACCAAGAAACCAGGCAAACGACAAAATATTCGTTCATAGGAAAAAATGCATTTCTAAATGTGAGTCGGCAAAATAAGAGAAGACCAGCTATGCTGGTAATTTCAAGCAGAATAGTCTCCAATCCCCGTCATATCATTATGAAACATAAAATTAAAACATATAACAACTGCGTAAGACATAGGATTTCATCAAATTTTCACAATAAGGTGTTATAGCAGAGCCCCGAACAAATGAATAAAGATTCCAACTTCCATCAAGAATCACAAAATTAAAAAATGGGGTTAAAAAAAAAAACTTTTTACAGCATTTTCATGATAATATTAGCTAGTTTTGCTGTGAAACAGGAAATTAGCAAAGAAGACAAGCATATTAAGCGATAGAATTTCATCAAATGCAAGAAGGGCCAAAACAAAAACCTCAGCAAAGCAAAAAGTTTCGAACTTGAAGCAATGATCAGAATCTAAATAAATTTGCAAGAGAAAAAAAATAAAGAGCTAGTTTTGAGTACAAAGATTTACCCTTTTCACCTTTATAAGCTGCAAATCAATGAACTTTAACCATATGGGGTTTCTCTAATATGCTTTTGAAACTAAAAAAAAAAATCTCATTTGGTCCACTGGTTTCAGTGATGAATTAGGGCTTCACTATTCAATCGGGTTATGGGAATTGGGAAATCTCCCTGGCGATGCCGGTAATCTGATTATGATGTAATTTAAATGTTGAATTGGCCCTCAACCTTTTCTTTATGTGAAGTTTGTCTCTGACTTCAGAGTAGTTTTATTGTGTGCCTCACACAACTGACATTAGTTGTGTTAGGCTCCTTTTTGTCTCACAAATTTGTGGACTCCAATCTTATACTTCTGGGTCCACAAAAATTCGGATCCACAAAACTGTGAGACAAAAAAAATGTCTCATACAACTAATGTCAGTTGTATGAGACACAAAATAAAATTTTCCGTCCCTTCATATCTAGAAGCAATTTTTGTTAAAATTTAAAATCGTTTTTTAAAATATTTTAAATAATAAATTGTGATTTATTGCATTTTTGTGTAGCTTTTAGATTTGTAAGTTTTATTTCAAGAAGAGCAAAAGAAGTTGATATCTGAATTTACTTCAAGTTTTTTAAAATAACATTCTTAATTTACTTCAATTTTTTTAAAATAATATTCTTACTTCGAACTATTTATTTTCCTTGAAACTAACAGAATGGACGGACAAGGCCTAAGATTATGTTGAAGAGTGTTACTCGATAGAGGGCAAGTGATATTCTTGACAAAAATCCTATTTGAATTTGTCAAAGATCTTTGAAATTCAATTATTTCTCCCACGGTTGGCTTGCTTTAGTTTGATGCATTTTGTGTAACAGGCTTGTGTGATCCCGGAAGTATAATTAAAAAATAGAAAATTTCTTTTTTGATGGTCAAGTCCTAAAATTATGTTATTTTTGTTTTATTCTTTTAATATGGATGACCAATACATTAAAAGGAATAGGTTCAATTTCAAAAATGTCATTGAGTTTTATCCTTTTTTATGATAAAGTCACAAAACTACTTTATGTCTCATTAAAGTAATTAAACCTTATCATCTTTATAACTTTCCGAATTTTCAAAATAAGATATATAATTGTGAGAATACACTAAAATTTCAACAAATCAGAATCTATAATGAGTTTAATTCTAAGAACCTTGCATCAAAATTAGTTTTTGGGTATGTAGGAGCCGTAGATGTGTTCACAATAGGTCAGTTGCATTCACTTGGATCTTTTGCATTTCATTCCTAGCTTTAATCGCCCCTCAACAAATGTTTGACATATATCATAACAATAACCCTCTTTTATGATTTGCTTATGACAGGAAATACCAGAGGGAAGAAAGATTCTGCATCAATATTGTTTAACTCGTGCATATATCAAGGAAACAAGGAGTCGGGCTGTTCGGGCAAGGATTATACCAGCACTGCTAAAAATGCTGATGTTTCATGAAGCTTCGACCATTCTTTCAGTCCTAGCCAACCACCAACTAGAAGCTAAGGCAGCTACAACAAGAGCTAGCACAATATCGATATTGATAGATCTCCTAATAAAGACAGGTCTCGCGACTTCCATCTTACTCTCCTTGTGCAATTGTAGGTTTGACGAAATTATACCTCTTTCAGAGCTCACTAAAAGTGGCAACTACTTCATTGCTGGAGTACCTAAGAAAGTCTTAGCATTTCTAACAGGTGTTGTAGCAGTTATTAGATACTCAATTACTTGTTTCCTTAATTCTTATCAGACCACGAAAATTACATGATATTTTTTTAGATCGTGATCTACAAAAACAAGCATGAGAACAATCTCATTCTCATTGCTTTATATATATCTAATTTATTGAGTTTAAGAGTGTGCCATAGAGTGGTTTGACCTTTTCCTTTCTCTTTTATTTTTTGAATTACTCAACTACCAATTCATTACATTTGATGCAAGATACATAAACTAATGTAGAGAACATGGCATTTTGATATATGGAATAATGTACTTTATGTGTCCTTTTCAATTTTCTTTTTTGTGTTGTGGCGTCTTCATTGAATTAACAAGTCGATTGACATTTCAACAACTTCTGCTAAAGATATGTAAAACTACTAGTACTAATTTTTGGCTCAAAAGATCTTCTTAAGCATATCAATGACTAATATGACTAGGTGAGACTTGGAATTGCCTTCAATTTCCATCGTAATAGCATGGAATGTTATGCTATAGTACGAGTATGAGAATGTATCATCCAACAAAAGTGATTGTTATTAAAGGAAAGAAGGATTACAAAGAGAATAGAGAAGAAAAAGAAAAGTTAATACCTACATATTCTGGCCATTGGTTTATCTCAATCTCATCTGTGGCAACGTCGTCACCAAAAATAGTGCTAATATACCAAAATTCATTTTGTGGCACATTTATTTAATATTTGTGATGATCATGATGGCCAGAAAAGCTAATAATAAAACATTAATAATAATGCAACATGAGCGGACGCACATTCACCTGGTCCAAGCCTTGTCGGAAAACTTTCACAAAGATTATATGCAAAAAAAAATAAAATAAAATAGTTTGGATCGCCAAATATTTTCTTATGAGAAAAGTAATACTTTAAAGAGTAATTTTCTACGAGCACAAGATGAAATAATGTTTTTGGTGTAATCGCCACAAATGTTGTGCGACTACCAAGGTTGCCACTAAATGAGGTTCTGTCGCCAATTGTAAGAACGCCCCACATTGCACTGACAACCTTTTGTGGCGACATCAAGAGCGGCTGCCAAATGTTCTGCTATATGTCGCCAATAGTTAGTTCAGTCACGACCTTCTGTGGCCACTTTTTAAAGTCACCACTAAAGGCGCGATAGTCGCCAATTTCAATGACGACCTTCCGTAGCAACTTTAGCGCCCTTCATTTCACTGACAATATTTTGTGGCGACTTATATAGTCGACTAGAAGAGGTGTTGTATGTAGCCAATTGAAGTAACGACCTAATTTCCATTGACTACCTTCCGTGACGACTTCCACAATTGCCACGAAAAGAGGTGTTGTATGTCTCCAATGGTTTTCTAGAATGGTTGAAGAATTGGAACAAAGAATTATTATGAGAGAGCAAAGGCACAAGAAAAGAAATTAGTATTTAACCTCCAAATATCCATCTTGGTCTCTATGCAGTTACTTTTGGTTCGACTTAGCTATTATACGTAGCATTTTTCAGTTGATCAGCACTCGCTATACTACCAATAATAGTGATGCTCTAGTCGCTAGAAGGCATTTTCTTAATGTCACGATCCGGATTTCTCACCGTGAGAATTGTGATGACACCTAACTTTTTAGAATACTAGGCAAGCCAACAGATAAAGGATTAATAGGCTAACCACTATCTAAATCAATAAATAACAATAATTAAACCAAAACAGAGTAAAGAAGTGCGAAAATTCATAATAATCCAAGTACTAATACACGACTACCCAAAATCTGGTGTCACAATTCACGAACTTCTAAGAGTTACTACAAATATCGACTGAAAGAAAATACAATAGTTCTTGAATTAAAAGAAAACAGAAAAGCTAGGATAACAGGAAGGTGACTCCAGGGCATGTGAACGTGATAATAGGCTAGATTTATGTAATTTGGTGATTGTTTATGCCCCAGCTCGATTATGTTTCAATGCTAGAATATAGTTAAATGATGTTAAATTGACTCAAATTGTGAATTTCACATGTTGCAGGAGTGCGTAGCATGTATGAGGACTTAAGACTATGATTGGAGCTAATTTAAAGCAAGAAAAGCCTCTAGGAGCTGAGTACGTGGGAAGAGAAGAGAAAGAAGTGATGAAATGAAAACCTGGACTAGCGCGGCCACTAGCGCGTCCATTAGCGCGACCGTGCTAGCCCATATGGTCGAGGCAGAATGGTAGGGCATATGCGCGGCTGCTAGCGCGTCCACTAGCACGACTGCGCTAGCCTAGTTTCGGAAGAGTAAATTGCAGGGGTAAAATTGGAAGTTCGGGGGAAAATCCACTTAACCTATAGAAGGTCTAGCTCGCCCAAGAAAGGATTATCAAGGTTTTCTTAGCTTAGTTCAAGGCAAGGAGAGGCAAGAAGGATAATTCAACATCGAGTTCTTCCTTTCTTCCTTTTGTTTTTACGATTTGTGATGAATTTGAATATTGTTATGATGAACCCTAGTATAATTAGCTAAATATTTAGTCTAAGGTTTTGATGGAACCTATTGAAGGATGAACTTCTTGTTATGTTAATATAGATTGCCTGGTTTAATCTCTATTTGTTCATTTACGTTCTTGTTGTAGTTAATTGATAGGATCCTCAATTAGTTGTGCCTATTTAGTGTGCATAACTCAGAAGAGAGTACATATTTAGGTAATTGTTGAACAACATCACTCCCAAAGTATATGACGGATCAATAACTGAGGGTTTAAAGGCGGGATTAGGGATAACGAAGCCTTGGGTGCAGTCAAAAGTGAGCTGTAATAGACAAAACCAGCTAGCGTATCTCGGGAGAGTGCGTCTAGTAAATTATTGTGATTACTCGGGAGAGATTCATGGTAATAAGAGTGCTCATGATTGATAGAGACAATTAGGTTAATCTATGTGAACCATAACCGAAAGGGATTCCATCAATAAGGGAAATCATAACCTTAGAACCTTCTCTTAATTGTTTAAAACTTAATCATAGCTAGTTTTCAGTTGCTTATTTACAGTCATTCTTAGTTAGTAGAAATATCTTCAATTGTTATTCAGAACGTTTGGGAAGTTGATTCCATATAATTTAGTAAGTCTAATGAGAGTAATTGATAAATTAATTCCTTATGGGTTCGACTCTGGGCGAAATACTCAGATTATATTTGCAACGTCCGTGTGTCCTTTTTATAAGGCATAGTTGGGCATGATTAAATTTTGGCGCCGTTGCCGGGGAATTAACAGTGTTATCAATTACAATTGAAAGAAATACAAAAATTCTTAGTGTAGTCAGTTTTCTCTACACCCAATCTATACATTGAAATTTTAACGTTTGTTGACTTGGGTATACAGGTGCATGCCTAGAAACTCATCGGGAACTGATGAAGTATTTGAAGCATTATCAGATCCCGAGAGAGTTTTCAAGGCCTTGAATCGGGCCAACCGGAAAAAACAAATAACAACAAACAACTGAACAATTTGAACCAGACATGGAGGATCACGAAGTAGACCCAGCTATACCAATAGCGCCAGAGGTTGCTCTCTATGACTGGGCACAACCCACAGCTGAAAATCTGTCCACAACGATTGTAGTCCCGCAGATACAGGCTGAATTGTTTCAAATCACGAATAACATGTTGCACTTGTTGCAAAACAAGGGACTATTTTCGGGGTCATAAATCGAAGATCCTCAACAGCACTTGAAAATTTTTCTGTCAATCTGCAAAACCCAAAGGCAGCCCAACATAACTTCGGAAGCAATCAAGCTGTTATTGTTTCCATTCTCAGTGACAGGAGCTTCCCAGACCTAGATAAACTCACTCCCCATTAATTCCATAACAACTTGGGAGGAGTTAGTCAAGCAGTTCCATAACAAGTCCCCCCACCCAACAAGACTGCTCAACAAATTGATGAAATTTTGAGTTTTAAACAGAGACCAATGGAGACACTGCATGAAAAATGGGAACCTTTCAAAGGGATGCTGGTTATATGTCCGCATCATGGTGTTCCAGATCTGATGTTGGGGTAGAGGTTTTACATGGGATTGTCAGATAGCGTGAAGAACATTGTCGATGCTTCAGCTGGTGGAGCATTTTTGAGCAAAAATATGGAGAGAAGGCTAGAGTCTGCTTGACAAGATGGCACAAAATTCGAGATGGACAACCAGGAATGCACCTATCACTCCAGTGGTTCACTCAGTGCCCTTAGATCCATCCAACTCTATGGCTGAAAATATAGCCACCTTATTGACACAAATGAGTATACTCACCAAAAAGGTGGAAGAGTTAGGGCAGAAGCAGCAGGTACACACGTAGATACTACCAATAGGGGCTTGTGCACATCTTGCATTAGTCAGTCAATTGGTAACCAGTGGAATGCAGAACATGATCATCATCACTACCCTGAAGACATGAACTATGTGTCTAATTATGGAGGCCAGAGATAGGGTGGTCAGAATTAGGGCCAGCAAAATCAGTCGTACAGGCCAGCCCAACCACAGTTCAACAATGGGAACATGGGAGGTATGAGACCTCCTAACAATATGGCACCTTACCCAAGGCCACGGGGATATAACAATCAGAATCAGCAGCAGGGGTATCACCCTCCTCAGCAGTAGAATAGTGGACAACAGGAAGATGGGTTTTCTAGACTTGAGGCAATGATGCAGCAGGTTATTGGGTCTAATGCTAAAATTAGTGAGAGAGTAGATGCACATGATTCAGCTATTAAGAATATTGAAGTGCAAATGGGCCAAATTTCTATGTCTCTGAACAATCGTCCTCATGGGACATTACATGCAGACACCCAGATAAATCCAAAAGATCAAGGCCCGAAGCAGCTGATGGCAGTGAGTCTACGTAATGGTAGAGATTTGAATGTAGATCAAGAGAGAGCTCGAGAAACCAGACAGGCTGAGACACTCATACCAGTGCCCATTAAGCTAGATGAGTCAACGAAACTGACATAGGTGATAGTCCAGCCTGCCCAGGAAGAAAATAACATTCAGATTGAGACTGAGAAAGAAGCTGAGACAGCCCAGGAACCAGTAGTTGAGGTGGCAGCTGATAAAGAGCAATCCCAAATCATTGGGAAGAAGAGACCTCCTACACCATTCCCTCAGAGGCTGGCTAAGTACAAAAAAGAGGAGCAACATAAAAAGTTCTTGGAGATGCTGAAACAAATCTAGGTAAATATTCCCTTGATAGATGCTTTGAAAGAGATGCCTGGGTATGAAAAAATGATAAAGGATTTAATGTCCCGAAAATTTGATTTCCAAGACTTGGCCACGGTGACTCTTACTCAGACCTGCAGTGCAGTGGTGACTAGACCAATTGCGAAGAAACTATCTGACCCAGGGAGCTTTACAATTCCATGCACTATTGGTAATTTTGCTTTTGCTAAGACACTTTGTGATCTAGGGGCCAGCATAAATCTTATTCCCCTAGCGATTTATAAGAGGCTAGGGATTGGAGGAGCTAGGCCCGCCTCTATGTTGTTGCAGCTAGCTGACATGACTGTAAAAAGACCCTCTGGTATCCTGGATGACGTGTTGATTCAGGTGGGGAAATTTGTGTTCCCTGCAGATTTCGTGATCTTAGATTGCAAGGTGGATGAAAAAATTCCCATAATTTTGGGAAGGTCGTACTTGGCCACTGAGAGAGCTCTTATTGATTGTAAGACTGGGGAGCTCAAGATGAGATTGAACGGTGAAGAGATAACATTCAATGTGCAGAAATCTATGAGGAGACCAAGTGAATTCGCCAATTGCACTCTTATTAATGTCGTGGATGTAATCGTAGAAACTGATGATGAGATGTTGACTATTGAGGATCCTTTTGTTGCATGTTTGATGAATTTAGATAAGGTGAATGTAGAAGAACTGGCAGAATGGGTGTTGGCATTAGAGGGCAGAGGGTTCTGGGATAGAACTCTTGAATTTGAGCTCTTGCACTTAGAAAATAGAGAAACTCCTCCAGCCAAGCCATCCATCGAAGAACCACCAAAGCTGGAGTTAAAGCCACTGCCTGCCCATCTCAGGTATGGGTTTCTTGGACCTGACTCCACATTACCTGTTATTATCTCATCTAGTTTGTTAGATGTGTAGGCACAACAACTCTTGTAGGTACTCAAAGAGTGTAAGACTGCCATTGGGTGGACCATGGCAGACATAAAGGGGATCACCCCCGCCTACTGTATGCATAAAATTCTGCTGAAAGAGGGACACAAACCTTCCAGGGAACACCAAAGAAGGCTAAACCCCAACATGAAGGAAGTGGTGAAGAAAGAAGTAATAAAGTGGTTAGATGCAGGAATCATTTTTCCAATCTTTGACAGCAGCTGGGTTAGCCCGGTTCAATGTGTACCTAAAAAGGGTGGCATGACGGTAGTTAAAAATGAAAACAATGAACTGATCTCTAAGAGAACTGTCATGGGTTGGAGAATTTGCATGGATTACAAGAAGTTAAATCTAGCCACCCGAAAAGACCACTTCCCACTTCCCTTCATTGATCAGATACTAGACAGATTGGCAGGGAGGTCACACTTCTATTTTCTGGATGGGTGCTCAAGGTACAATTAGATCTCCATTGCACCAGAGGACAGAGAGAAGACCTCCTTCACTTGCCCGTATGGCATTTATGCCTTTCGAAGGATGCCCTTTGGCCTATGCAATGCACCCACCACATTCCAAAGGTGCATGATGGCCATATTCACTGACATGTTGGAAGACATAATGGAGGTATTCATGGATGATTTCTCAGTGGTGGGGAACTCATTTGATGAGTGCCTTGTAAATCTGACTCGTGTGTTGAAATAGTGTATTGAGACTAACCTTGTTCTTAATTGGCAGAAGTGCCATTTCATGGTACAAGAGGGCATAGTCTTGGGGCACCGAGTGTCAGACAAATGAATTGAGGTGGATCGTGCTAAAGTGGATGTGATAGCAAAGCTGCCCCCTCCAACTTCAATCAAAGCAATCAGGAACTTCCTCGGGCATGCCGATTTCTACCGGCGATGCATAAGAGACTTCTCAAAAATTGCGAACCCTCTCTGTAATTTGTTAGAAAAAGATCACCCCTTCTTGTTTTCTGATGATTACAAGGTAGCATTCGAGGAGCTGAAAAAGAGGCTAGTAACAACACCCATCATTGTTGCCTCCGAATGGGAGCAACCATTCAAACTCATGTGTGATGCTAGTGACTATGCAGTGGGGCAGTGCTGGGACAGCGGAAACACAAGCTAATGCATCCAATCTACTATGCTAGTAGAATGCTGAGTGGAGCCCAGCTGAATTACACTGTGACTGAGAAGGAAATGTTGGCTGTGGTGTTTGCTTTCGACAAATTCAGATCGTACCTGATTGGATCTAAGGTAATTGTATACACTGATCATGCAACTCTCGGGTACTTGATTGAGAAGAAGGAGTCTAAGTCGTGCCTGATTCGTTGGGTGCTGCTACTGCAAGAATTCAACCTCAAAATTCGTGACCGTAAGGGCACTAAAAACCAAGTCGCTAACTATTTATCACGACTTGAGGGAGCTGAAAACTCAGTTGAAATTGAGGATATTCTGGAAATCTTTCCAGACGAGCAGCTACTCGCTACTAGTCTTGAAGAAGTGCCATGATATGCGGACTTTGTAAATTACCTGGCCAACGGTATAGTTCCCTATGACCTTTCCTCTGTACAAAAGAAAATGTTTTATCCTGACTGCCGCATGTATTATTGGGATGAGCCTTACTTGTTTCGAATATATGTTGACAATATGATCCGTAGGTGTGTCCCCGAGATAGAACAATCTTCTGTTTTGCAGGCATGTCATGCATCGGCGTATGAAGGGCATTTTGGAGGAGTTAGGACAGCGGCGAAAGTGCTAGAGGCCGGTTTCTTTTGGCCAACATTGTTTAAAGTGCGCACCAATGGGTGAAGGGCTGCAATGAATGTCAGCGGACCGAGAACATTTCTCGTCGCCCTGAGATGCCCATGAACCTGATTCAAGAGGTGGAAGTGTTCGATGTCTGGGGGATTGACTTCATGGGACCCTTCGTCAGCTCCTTTAGAAATAAGTACATACTTATTGTTGTGGATTACGTGTACAAATAGGTAGAAGCTGTAGCATTGCCCACTAATGATGCAAAAGTGGTGGTGGGGATTTTGAAGAAGAACATGTTCACCCATTTTGGGACCCCGAGAGCGATTATCAGTGACGGAGGCACCCACTTCTGCAATAGAGCCTTCGAGAAGTTGCTAGCAAAGTATGATGTGTGCCACAAGGTGGCTACCCCTTATCACCTACAAACTAGTGGACAGGTGGAAGTGTCTAATAGAGAGATAAAGAGTGTATTGACCAAAACTATAAACTCCACAAGAACTGATTGGGCGAAAAAGCTAGATGATGCACTCTAGGCTTATAAAATTGCTTTTAAAACGCCAATTGGTATGTCCCCATATAAGTTGTCACTTGCCAGTGGAACTTGAAAATAAGGCTTAGTGAGCACTGAAACAACTGAACCTAGACATTGAGGCTGCGGGCACAACGAGAATCACTGAATTGCATAAGCTTGACGAGTTCCAACATCTTGCTTTTGAGAGCACAAGGTTGTACAAGGAAAGAATGAAGGAGTTGCACGACCAGAACATTGTTGAGCGAGATTTCAAACCCAGGGACATGGTATTGCTCTAGAACTCAAGATTATGGCTGTTCCCTGGTAAGCTTAAGTCACGATGGTCTGGTCCATTTCGAGTGGTTGAAGTATTCCCTTCAGGGGCTGTAGAGATTGCCTCAGAGAAAGACTCTCACACGTTTAGAGTCAATGGGCAGATGAAGTTATACATAGGCATGAAAGAATCAAAGAAAGTGTCAGAGATCAACCTGACGGAACCTCAGAGGTTGAGCAAGCGTTAAATGCACTTGTCTATGTCGTGATGCGATGTTAGGCGCTGCATGGGAGGCAACCCATTGAATTGTTGTAATCGTCGTGCCACAACATTAACTAAGGCGTTGGTTGGGAGGCAACCCAACAATAGTAGTCGTTGTTAATTGTGAGTTTTTAGGACATGCTAACCATTGCAGGTGACAATGGGCAGGTGATAAGTCCATCAAAGTGGTAAGAATAGGTGAAAAACATGAAAACAAAATCACCCAAGAGCGCGCCCGCGCTACAGGCCGCTCATATGGGAAAATATTCTGCATGGACTCAAACATATTAGTGCTCCTGTGCTATTGAATGCGCTACTGGCCACGCTACTAGCGCGATTGCGCTAGTGGCCGCACTAGTGGGATTGTGTTCTACCTGGGCTAGCGTGTCCACGCTTGTACCGCGCTAGTTCTGCCCAAAATCTGACGACTTTTGTGTTATGTTTTATGATTTGTTTTAATTTTTTTATGTTATTTTTTTCCTTTATTCTAATAACCTCTCATCTAATAAACCCCTCTTAAATCACAAAATCCCCCCCCCCCCATCGGTACAACCATCTTCAAGACCCCTCCCTAACCCTAACCCCCCTTCTTCTTCAAAGAACTATCCTCTTCTCCAACATATTCCCCATCCTCATTCTCTCAAGTCTCAAGCCTCCTTCACTTCTGCTTTTATTCTCTTCTCCCCACACTCTATCACTATAGGTATGAGCCCCTTGTTCTATTTTTCCTTTTTCTTTTTATATTTTTAGAATTTCGTGTATTTTTAGAGTTGCATTTATCTAGTTGTTTTTCTTTGTTGTTAAGTAGTAGAATTAGTAACATACGTTGTAGTGTTTGTGGGTGGTGAGATGGGTGGGAGTGTTGCTTCACTTGGTTTGTGATTTTGGAAGATATTGTGGTGGGTTGAGGTTGTAACATGTGTGAAATGAGGTATGAGTGTAGAATGCCCACAAGGTGTTTGTGTAAATGCCTCAGTGAACATAATTGTGTAGTTCTGACCATTTATGTGTGTGAAGTCTGAGTAACCACATTGCGTCACAATTTTATGTTGGGCTATGCTAATGTGCTCCCATTTTTCAGGTGCTATGGCCCTATCTCGAAAACGCCGCGCCACAGGTGCCTCTTTTAGCAGCCAAGCTGGCTCATCCAGGACGCACGGGGAAGCCCCTGCATGCCCTTTTGATAATAACAGATTTGTATCTGCCAAGGCTCAGGACCGCTTTGCGGATAAGGCCTTTAAAAAGCCGATTCCGGAGAAGGGAATTGACATAGGATCGATTCAGCTACACTACCCTCACATGTACACTGAGTTGGTGAGGCTGGGGTTGCAAACTTTCATCGACGAGCCGGGCGAGGGCAATGTAATGGTTGTTAGAGAATTTTATGCCAATGTGAAGGAGCATGTCAATGGTATAGTCACTATGCACAGAAACTGTAGATGCCTCTGGTGAGGCTATACGGATGATGTACCAGCTGCCCCCTCCTGTGGACTCATATGAAGACTTTTAAGAGATGTATGGCAGAAAATACACGCAGTGGGCGATGTTCTTTGAAACTAGGGCTGGGCATATATCAGGTAAAACCGATAACCCGAACCATTAATTTTTTATTGGGTTATCGGTATCGGGTTATTGGGTTAACAGTTCGATAACGGTTTAAAATATTTTTACTATTGGGTTATCGGTTCGGGCCTCAGTTTGCCAATTTTGTTAATGGGTTAACCGATAATCCAATAAGAATTAATAAAATTATGACTTTATCCTTAAGTATATACAAATGCTAGGGCTTCAGTTCATACTCTCCTATTCTTTCTCAACCCCACTCTTCAGTTGCTTCATTTTCATTCTTCATAGACCTTACTAGTTACTCCTAGCATAAGTCTTTAGTATGCTATATGTGAATTCTTCTCTTTTTTGCTTAACTCCGATGAATTGTCTTTTCTTTTTTGCTTAACTCTAGATTGAGTTATCTTATCGGGTATACCGATAACCGAACCGATAATAATCGATAACCGATTAACCGATACCCGATAACTGATATCTTATCGGTTTGGTTATCGGTTTGTCAAATTTGTAAACCGATAACCGATATGCTAAACCGATAATATTCATAATCGAACCGAACCGACCGATGCCCACCCCTATTTGAAACGATCTGTGTACCCGGGAAGGAGGTGATCTGGATGAAGTATGGTGAGAAATTTCACTCCTCAGCACTAAACTTTGAAGGGAAGTGCTGGTTGTACATTATCAACAATCATCTGATCCTGTCCCTCAACACTACGGAAGTGAATGGCCCCCGGGCGGCCTTGATTTGATGCTTCATCAATGGTCACAACTTCGACGTGGCCAAAGTGATTCAGGAGGAGATATTCATCCGCTGTCCAGTCAAAAGATATGGATTCTTTTTCCCTTCTTTGGTCATTAACCTTTGCAGGCAAGCTCGAGTGCCGGAAAATCTGGCGGTGGATGGGTTGGTACCAAAAGATCGCAAGTTTCGCGCTGACAAGGTAACCACGGGTAAGGAGCTGACGGCAGCAGGTGGGGAGGATAGTAGTGGCTCTGATGACTCTGAGGATGAGGAGGTTGGGCAGGAGGACGTGGGGGCCAAACCACAGGCCCATGAGCAAAGTGCATCAGTTGTAGTACCATCTGTCACTACAACACCTTCACAGCCACGCGCAGTACCTGCATGACCGCTTTGGAGCAGGACATGGCTAGGTTGCGTACCTCAGTCACTGATTTGGGTGCCTGCATTGACGCAGTGGCTGACCGACAGGTGAAGTCGGAAAAGAAATTCTTAGGCTGGCTGAGAGCTCTGGGTCGTGCTTGCCATGTGAACCCAGACACCGTCTCCGATCAGGAGTGATATTTCAGGGAAGTTCCTTTACCTCATTGTTCTTTAACTTTTTATGCCATGAGGACATGTCTACATTTTAAGTGTGGGGTGGAGGATACTTCGATGTACATATGTATATGTAGCAAGTTGACTGGTTGATGTTTATTTGTTTCTCTTTGATTGTTTTTGGTGTTTTGAGTAATAGTTTTATTAGGTAATTTTAAAGTAGGTAAGTGAATTGTGCCGACGACGGATCTCTTTCGGCGGGGTTCTTGAGGGACTAAGTCGATAAAAAAGGGGGAATATGGAGACCCTTCCTGATGACGGATCCTTTAGATAATTTTCTTGACGGAAGTAAGTCTAGAGAAAAGACCAAAAAGATTTTTTATTTTTAGGTAATGTAGTAACTCCTCCTTGGTTTTTCTTTGGGCCACAGTTCTTTTCCAAGGATTTAGCTTGAACCGGGTGTAGGTAGTTTTTGGTTATTTTGTTTTTCTGTTTTTTAGTCTTTTAGTTAAAATTAATGGGCTACGAGCTGAAATCGAAAGAGAAACCCTTAACGTTGATACACTTGAACACAATAGACACTAGAGTGTAACGCTTGGTCTCAGTGGTTGATTCTTGCTAAAGTTCCTTAAAATTGTATGTTTGTCACTAACTTGAATACTCAGAAGAGAATGTCTTGATAAGCCAATCTGGAATGAGTCATATGCCATGTGGGTGTGAGTTTTACTGTATTCCATGATTAACATTTGATGCCTAGAACTTGCCCTGTATGTTTACAAAGCGAAATAGTAGTTTCATTCAGTCTTAGAACTGATATAGGCATTTCTTTGTTGAGCCAAACATATAATGTAAACCCACCTAACTGTAATACATCATAGTTAAACCTGTTGAGCCTATAAGCCTGTTTCTTTGGCAACCACATTGCGAACCTTACCCAATTATTTGAATAGCCTTTTGTTTGAACCCGTTACCTCCCATAATCACTTGAATGGTATTGAAATTATGCAAAAGCAAAAGTTTTGGGTGGTGGTTTGGTTTTTGAGTGGAACCATTGAAATAGAGAAAAGGTGCAGTGTTTGGAAAAGTGAAAGAATAAGCACCACGAAAAAAAAAGAAAAGAAAAAAAATGAGTAAATGTAGTAATCGATAAGTGGTGGGTTGTTATAATTGCACCTAATGGATAAGGTTGTTGTAAATAAAAAAAAGTAGTGGAGTGTTTGGTTGACATAAGTATGGTTTTGAAAGTTAATGTAATTGTATTAAAAGTGCTTAGGGAGGTTAGTCACTATATCCAAATATATCCTACTAGTCTCTTAGCCTACATTACAACCAAGTGAAGTCCTATTGATCTTAGACTGAGTGGGCTCGATTAGTAGAGTAGTACACTACGGGCAAGCCTATGGTGCATCTTTGTGGCATGTGAATGTTCTTTTTGACAGTGAGCAAATTTTGTCTACTAAGTTCCTAATTGTTCTAAATATCATAATATGTAGAACTACTCTTTTAGGTGATGTGACGGAATGTGATTCATGAAGGAAAGGCAAGTCCTGACATCTGTGTAGAGTAATTTGAGTAAGTATGAATAATGCACGGCATGTGAGAGTCGACTTTTGAGGCAAAGGTTGTTCATTACTAGGCATAACTTATGTGATATGTTCTTGGTGTGATGCGTTAGGGAATAATGCTTAGTGAAGGAACCTCTATAGAGTGTGGTGGATTGCTCGAGGACTAGCAATGATTTAAGTGTGGGTTATTGATAATAGGCTAGATTTATGTAATTTGGCGATTGTTTATGCCCCATCTCGATTATGTTTCAATGCTAAAATATAGTTAAATGATGTTAAATTGGCTCTAATTGTGAATTTCACACGTTGCAGGAGTGCGTAGCATGTATGAGGACTTAAGACAATGATTGGAGCTAAATTGAAGCAAGAAAAGCCCCTAGGAGCTGAGTACGTAGGAACACGAGGGAAAGAAGTGATGAAATGAAGACCTGGACTAGCACGACCGTGCTAGCCCAGATGGTCGAGGCAGAATGGTAGGGCATATGCGCGGTCGCTAGCGCATCCACTAGCGCGACCGCGCTAGCCCAGTTTCGGTAGAGTAAATTATAGGGGTAAAATTGGAAGTTCGGGGGGCAAATCCACTTAACCTATAGAAGGTCTAGCTCGCCCAAGAGAGGATTATCAAGGTTTTTATAGCTTAGTTCAAGGCAAGGAGAGGCAAGAGGCAAGGAGGATAATTCAACATCGAGTTCTTCCTTTCTTCCTTTTGTTTTTATGATTTGTGATGAATTTGAATATTGTTATGCTGAACCCTAGTATGAGTAGCTAAATATTTAGTCTAAGGTTTTGATGGAACCTATTGAAGGATGAACTTCTTGTTATGTTAATATAGTTTGTCTAGTTTAATCTCTATTTGTTCAACTACGTTCTTGTTGTAGTTAATTGATAGGATCCTCAATTAACTGTACCTATTTAGTGTGCATAACTTGGGAGAGAGTGCATATTTAGGTAATTGTTGAACAACATCACTCCAAAAGTATATGAGAGATCAATAACTGAGGGTTTAAAGGCGGGATTAGGGATAACGAAGCCTTGGGTGTAGTCTAAAGTGAGCTGTAACAGACAAAGCCAGCTAGCGTATCTCGGGAGAGTGCGTCTAGTAAATTATTGTGATTACTCGGGAGATATTTACGGTAATAAGAGTGCTCATGATTGATAGAGGCAATTAGGTTAATCTATGTGAACTATAACCGAAAGGGATTCCATCAATAAGGGAAATCATAACCTTAGAACCTTCTCTTAATTGTTTACAACTTAATCATAGCTAGTTTTCAGTTGCTTATTTACAGTCATTCTTAGTTAGTAGAAATAACTTCAATTGTTATTTAGAACGTTTGGGAAGTTGATTCCGTAGAATTTAGTAAGTCTAACGAGAGTAATTGATAAGTTAATTACTTGTGGGTTCGACTCTGGGCTAAATACTCAGATTATATTTGCAACGTCCGCGTGTCCTTTTTATAAGGCATAGTTGGGCGTGATCAGAATGCCGGCAGATCTACCTTGGGTCTCCTGTTGGATTAAAGGCAACAACCTAACTGTAATTAACACGGTCCAGTACCGAAATCTACACAGAAACTGTAGAGTGCAGTATAAGTACAACCGACACCATGCACTGGTAAGTGTCAGCCTAATCTCGACAAAGTAGTGACGAGGCTAGGACAAGACACATATATAAACATGTGCAATTAAGCAATATACGGGCATAATAACAGACAATAGAAATTAAACACATATTAACGGGAGGGGGAAAACATGGTGAGGGGAGTACGAGATCATGAGAATAGAATAGTAAAGAAACACAGTAAAACAAGTGCACGGTATCACCCTTCGTGCTTTTACTCTCGTTCTCACCATAACAAAATAAATGAATAATGATAGTGAATATAAAATGGTACGACATCACCCTTCATGCTTTACACTCTTCCTCACATGATAATAAATATGCAATGGCACGACGTCACCCTTCGTGCTTTACACTCTTCCTCACCCAAACAACAAAATAATAACAACCGAGCAATAAAATTCTTAATAACAAGCCTCATATCAATATTTAGTTTCCCAACGTCAACCTCAACTTCGAGTCAATACTCAATAAACATCCAATTCTAGTAAAACATGATAAGAATTGTTCAACATGAAGAATAACCAGTTTAAGCATGAACAATACGAATAAAGAATACAACAATCATAAGAATAAGACTCACTCTCATGCTATGAACCGACAACAACATATAGGTACCCGTTACCTCACCTATACGTCGTACTCAACAACCAAACCCATAGAAAATAAATGACAATACCTAATCCCTCAAGCTAAGGTTAGACACAACACTTACCTCGCTACTGCGGCCAAACTCAAAGCTCAAACACCGCTTTTCCTCTAGATTTCCCCTGCCCCTTTTTTACCTTTCATGTTCGCGATACTACCTACGCGACCGCGAAGAAGGGCATATCAGAACAACTGCTGCAGCAAAATACCAGATTTTTTAAAGTCTAAAACATCCCGTAGCCTATCCGAAACTCACCCGAGCCCTCGGGGCTCCAAACCAAATATGCACATAAGTCTTAAAATATCGTACGAACTTGCTCGCGGGATCAAATCGCCAAAATAACACCTAGAACTATGAATTTAGCACCAAATTGCATGAAATTTTCAAGAAAGTTCAAAACTTCTATTTTCTCAACCAAAGGTCCGAATCACGTCAAATCAGTCCCGTTTCTCACCAAATTTCATAGATAAAGTATACATATCATAACGGACATGTGCTAGGCTCCAGAACCACAATACGGACCCGGTATCAATAAGATCAATTATTAACCAAATTCTTAAAACCTATATAATTCCAGTTTAATAATTTTCATAAAAAATTCATTTCTGGAGCTAGGGATCTCGGAATTCGATTTCGGGAATATGCCCAAGTCCCATATTTTACTACGGACCCACCGGGATTGTCAAAACATAGGTCCGGATATGTTTACCTAAATCGTTGACCGAAGTCAATAAAAAATTAACTTTTTAGGCCAAAAATTATTATTTCCTTAATTTTTCACATAAAAGCTTTTTGGATATACGCCCGGACTGCGCATGCAAATCGAGGAGAGATAAAATGACTTTTTAAGGCCTCGAAATACGGAATCGAGTTCTAAAACAGAAGATGACCTTTTGGGGTCATCACATTCTCCACTTCTAAAACAACCGTTCATCCTCGAACGAACATAGAAAAATACCTGAGCTGGAGAAAAGATGGGGATATTTGCTTCGCATATCGGACTCGGACTCCCAGGTAGCTGCCTCAATAGGCTGACCTCTCTACTACATACGAACCGAAGGATAACTCTTCGATATTAACTGACGAACCTACTGGTCTAGAATCGCTAACGGCTCCTCCTCGTAGGCCAAATCTTTGTCCACATGGACAGTGCTGAAGTCCAACAAATGGGATGGATCGTCGTGATACTTCCGAAGCATGGACACATGAAACACTGGGTGTACCGCTGATAAGCCTGGTGGCAATGCAAGTCTGTAGGCCACATCTCCCACTCGATCAAGGATCTCAAAAAGCCCGATAAACCTAAGGCTTAACTTGCCTTTCTTTCCAAACCTCATTATGCTCTTCATAGGCGACACCCGAAACAACACTCTCTCTTCGACCATGAATGCCACATCACGAACCTTATGGTCGGCATAACTCTTTTGCTTGGACTGCGTGATAACTAGGGATTTTAATACATTTTATACTCCTTCTTGCTTATGTTATGATAAGAAATTTGTACAAAATAGTCCCAAAAGGCTCACAAGTTGTGCTTGATTGTCGGTTTGATCAACAAAGTGACAAGATGTCAAAGATCAGCTCAAAAAAGAGTGAAACTTGCACAACTACCAAGACAAGACAAAGCTCAGGCAAAGCAGGCCCAATGCGGCCGCACACCATTCTGTGCGGTCCGCACAAGTGAGGTTCAGAGAGGTTGATTTCCAGGCCAACAGGTAATGCGGCCGCATGAGATTTAATGCAGTTCGCGTTGGAGTCATTACGGCCGCACTCAATTTAGTACGGTCCGCAGAACCAAGGATCAGAAAAGTGACAGTTTGGAGATTAAAGCCAATGCGGTCCGCACTCCATTTCATGCGGACTGCACTAGAAGCCACCGCAGCCGCACTCGATTCTATGCAGTCCGCATTGCGCAAGTTCAGAGAGTTGGATTTTCAAGTTTAGAGCCCTAGTACGGTTGCACGTGATTTTGTGCGATCCGCACTAGCCCCGTAGGGTTATTTTTGTCCAGATTTTTCAGCTTAGTATAAATAGCTTCTTTTCCCATTTTTAGGTCATCAGATAGATTTTGTACTAAGCTGCGCTTGTGACTTCGATAGTTTTAGCTATTTTGAGTAATTTTAGCTTCAGTTCTACATTGAATCTTCTAGTTTATCTTAGAAATTAATTAATATGAGTTTTTCTTCATCTATTTCTTTGTTTTTTTCTTCAATTATGAGTAGCTAGACCCATAACCTAGGGTTGTGGCTCAACCCTAGTGTAGGTAATTGATGGGTCTTGTATTTTAGGGCTAGATTGATTATAAGTGTTTGATATTTGGGCCAATTTCATGTTTTATTGCTGAATTGGTGGTTGCAAACACTAATTTATGTTTAGTTGACTTTGGCTCTTCTTGAGAAAGAGAGCCCAAGTCTCTGAAATTGGTCCAATAAGGAATTAGGGTGTACTCAAGAGATTGATAGCCCCAATTAAAGGGTTAAACCTAGAGATAGTAATACCCGACTTGAACCTTGATTGCTTGTGCAAATTTTCTTACCCAATTGGTCTTGAGAAAGTCAATTCGGGCAAAATCACTCGAACCACCGAGAGGTGTAGAGTGGGTAAAATCATGCAACGGTTAGATCATACTCCCCAAATATGTCAATCATGTCTTAGACTCAAGTATCTGTTAATTGATTACCTAGGCGGAAGTCACTACCCTAGTGCCTTTTAACCATTTGAACAACTCGCAATAGTTTACTCTTAGCTAATTCTAGTTTAATTGCGCATTGTAGTTTATATGATTAGAAGTAAATCAAAACCCAAAAATGTTTAGAAGTGCAATTTGGAACACATACACAACTCTCGATTAGATAGACACCCAACTTCAACTTCTAGCTCCCTGTGGAAATCGATCCCGACCTTAATCGGGTAAAAGCTGCTTCGACTCTCTCTCGCTACTCAATAGTAGTGCAGGTTTGGCCTCGATCAACTTTTTGGCGCCGTTGCCGGGGAGCTAACGGTTTTGGCTATCTATCTAACTAGTTTTGTGTACTGTTCTTCTTTCCTTCTTTGTTACTAATTTGTGTGTGTCACAACATCAAGTACCAAGTGGTAGCAAACAGCGCCAATGACCCTCTTGGAAATATGATTGTGGGGGAGGAGGTAGATGACGTCGGAGAGGATGAGGTGCCTATTGTACCTCAAGGACAACACAAAGGCCGCCATGCCAATGCTAATACAAATGACAATATTCTAGACCCTCCCCCGCCACCTCCAAGAGTGGCTCCTAGAGTGCTTCCGAACCAAGGCTATGCAAGTGCTATTGTCCCACCCCGAATTCGGGCGGGCAATTTTTAAATAACCAGTGTAATGCTGACTTTCTTAGAGCAATATGGGTATTTCACGGGCGCTACAGATCAAAATGCTTACAAACATCTCAAGGGGTTTGTGGATACATGTTGGGGGAGTAAGCAAACGAACGTGTCCGAGGATGCTCTCCAGTTGAGACTCTTCCCATTTTCACTTAGAGGGAAAGCACTTGATTGGCTTGAGCGACTTCCCAACCATTCCATCACTACTTGGGATGAGTTGGCGGATAAGTTCATTGCAAAATTTTTCTCACCGGGGCATATGGCTACATTGAGAGATGAGATCTTGGCATTCAAGCAAGAGCCTATGGAACCTTTGCATGAAATTTGGGAGCGTTATAGAACAATGGTGAAGGAATGCCCCAACAATGATATGACCGAGGCGATGATCCAACAAACTTTCTACTGGGGTATTAACACCACAAACCAATGCATAGTGAACCAACTTGCTGGGGGCAACTTCATGAAGCTGTCTTATGATGAGGCTTGTGACATTTTTGACGAGATGGCAGACACTTCTTCCGCTTAGCAAAGTAGAGCCAATGTGCCCCAGGGTGACCCCACAGTTATTCATTTGCACAAGGAATTACATGATCATGGGCAGGCTATAGCAGAGTTGACAACTACGATGAACCAACTAGCGAAGGCACATTTGCAACAATTTTAAAATCCTCGCCAAGTGAATGCTATGGAGGGTGTCAATATGCTCGTCAACAAAAGAAGACAAAGAGGGCAACATAATCAAGGGAATTTGGAGCAATTTGACAATGATTATGGTGGATTCCAAAATGATGGTTATGATGAACAAAATGAGGAGGTGCAATATGTGAATAATTACCAAGGCCAAAGAGGCAATTCTTCCAACCAACAACAATGGAGACCCCAAGGCAACTGGGGCAATCAACAACAAGGAAATGGTAATTGGGGGAATAACAACCAAAACAACAACTGGGGCAATCAAAACAACAATCAAAACAACCAAGAAAATTGGAATGGTAATAACAACAATTGGGGTGGTAATAACAGTCAAGTTGGATGGAACAATGAAAATCAAAGAAACCGAGGGGTAAGGCTTGCAAAGGCCCCAATGTACCAACAACCAAACAATCCACCCCCATTTCCATCTCAAGGTCCTAGTTCTTCTAGAAATGACATGAGTAGAATTGAAATAATGTTCAAATAGATGATGAAGAAGAATGCGGACTCGGATGCTCAGTTTGCTTCCCACAATACCTCTATCAGAAACTTGGAGGTGCAGTTAGGCCAAATCTCACAGTCTTTAAATACTCGCCCTAAGGGTGCTCTACCAAGTGATACGGTAGTGAACTCAAAGGGTGGGAACAATCATGTTATGGCGGTAACAACAAGAAGTAGGAGAGGTAGTGATGTGCAGGCCTCCAAACAAAAGCAAATTGTGGATGATGATGTTGAGTTGCAAGAAAACGAAGTTCCTTTGGTGGTTGAAAATGTGATTGATGAAAACGTGAATGAAAAAGTGAGGATTTGTATTCAAGATGTCGAGGTGGAAGCTCAAAATGATATGAACCCGTCTAGGGAACACATAATAGACATGCCAGAGCCGGTTGTGCCTAAAGCCAAGGCTCTTTTTCCAAGGCCACCTCCGCCTTATCCCCAAAGGCTCGCGAAGCATAAAAATGAAAATTAGTTTAAAAAGTTCATTGACATGATGAAGAGCTTATCCATAAATGTGCCTTTGGTGGAGGCTCTTGAACAAATGTCGGGCTATGCTAAATTCATGAAGGACTTGGTTACAAAGAAGCATTCTATGGATTGTGAAACTATAAAGATGACTCACCAGGTGAGTGCTATAGTGCATTCAATGGCCCCGAAGCTTGAAGATCCCGGTACTTTCACCATTCCTTGCACCATTGGGAGTGCAGGTGTTGCTAAGGCTCTATGTGATTTGGGGGCTAGTATCAATTTGATGTCTTACTCAGTTTTCAAAACCTTGGGTATTGGGAAACCAGGTCGACTTCCATGAGATTACAAATGGCGGATAGAATGATGAAGAGACCATTGGGTATTATTGATAATGTGCTTGTCTGGGTGGACAAATTTATCTTGCCAGCTGACTTTTGTGATCTTAGATTGTGAGGTGGATTATGAAGTTCCTATCATTTTAGGGAGACCTTTCCTTGCTAGGGGGAAGGCCTTAGTTGATGTGGAAGCAGGGGAACTCACCTTCCGGGTGGGTGATGAAAAAGTGGTCTTTCATGTGTACAAATCAATGAAGTAGCCCAACAGTACTGAGGTGTGATCTTTTGTGGACCTCGTCACAGCAATGATAATTGATGACACCAATGCAATGATCAATGTGGAGGACCCATTGGAGGTTGTATTATTGAATCTAGATATCAATAAGGATGCAAGCCGAGTGGAGTGCGTGAATGCTTTACATGGAATGGGCTCTTACTCTTATGAGCCTAGAAAATTATCTTTGGACCCCGAGAATAGAAAGACTCCACTAACAAAACCTTCAATTGAGGAGCCTCCGGTGTTGGAGTTGAAACCACTGCCTCCACACCTCAGGTATGAGTTCTTAGGCTCAAATTCTACTTTGCCAGTTATTCTTTCTTCTTGCCTTACTAACATGCAGGTTGATGCCATATTGGCGGTGCTTCAAAAGTGGAAAAAGTCAATTGGATGGACTTTAGCTGATAATCAGGGGATAATCTCCGCATTCTATATGCACAAGATTATTCTAGAAGATGATGCAAAGCCCTTTTTGGAGCATCAACGGAGGTTGAACGAGGCAATGTAAGAAGTGGTGAAAAAGGAGGTGATCAAGTGGTTGGATGCCGGGGTTGTGTACCCTATCTCTGATAGCTCTTGGACTTCATCGGTGCAATATATACCGAAGAAGGGTGGCATGACCGTGGTTACAAATTCATAAAATGAATTTATTCCTACAAGAACCGTCACCGGTTGGAGGGTATGCATGGACTACCGCAAGTTGAATAAAGTGAACCGCACGGATCACTTTCCTTTGCCTTTTCTTGATCAGATGTTAGATTGACTTGCTGGACGTGCCTTCTACTGTTTCTTGGATGGGTATTCTGGGTACAACCAAATCTTGATTGCTTTGAAAGATCAGGAGAAGACCACATTCACTTGTCCATATGGCACCTTTTCCTTTTATAGGATTCCTTTTGGGTTGTGTAATGCACCGACTACATTTTAGCGGTGTATGATGGCCATTTTCACTGATATGGTGGAAGACATTTTGGAGGTGTTCATGGACAACTTTAGTATTGTGGGGGATTCATTTGATGAGTGCTTGAAAAATCTTGATAAGGTCTTGGCCCGTTGTGAAGAAACCAATCTTCTTCTCAATTGGGAGAAATGCCACTTTATGGTGGAAGAGGGGATAGTTCTTAGGCATAAAATTTCAAAGCATGGTATTGAGGTAGACAAAGCAAAAATTGATGTGATTTCAAGGCTCCCTCCCCCTACATTTGTTAAGGGAGTTTGAAGTTTTCTTGGGCATGCGGGGTTCTACCGAAGATTTATCAAAGACTTTTTGAAGGTAGTGAATCCCTTGTGCAAGTTGTTGGAAAAAGATGCTAAGTTCGTGTTTGATGAAAAATGTATGCAAGCCTTTAAACTTCTCAAGCATAACTTGACCACCACTCTTATCATTATCGCACCTAATTGGAGCTTGCCCTTTGAGCTCATGTGTGATGCGAGCGATGTTGAGGTTGGGGCGGTTTTGGGTCAAAGAGTGAACAAAATGTTTCATCTAGTGTACTATGTGAGGAAGAGAATGAATGATGCTCAAGTGAACTACACGGTGACCTAGAAAGAACTTTTGGCTATTGTGTTCGCAATGGAAAAATTTCGGTCGTATATTATGGGTGCTAAGGTCATAATCCATACCGACCATGCCGCACTCCCGTACTTGATGACGAAAAAGGACTCCAAATCTAGATTGATGCAGTGGGTCTTGTTACTTCAAGAGTTTTATTTGGAGATTGTGGACCGGAAGGGTAGTAAGAACCAAATGGCGGGCCACTTGTCCCGCTTGGAGGAGGAGGGGAGGCCTCATGATGGCCTAGAGATCAATGATTCATTTCCGACGACCAACTCCTTTCGGTGTCGATGAATGGTATACCATAGTTTGCGTATGTTGCTAACTTCCTTATCACTGGTATAATCCCATGTGAGTTCTCTTCTAACAAAATGAAGAAGCTCAAGCAGGATAGTTTGGATTTCTATTGGGATGAGCCATACTTGTTCAAGATTTGTACGGATGGTATGATCCGAAGGTGTGTTCCGGAGGAAGTGCAATTAAGTATCTTGGAGGCTTGTCATTACTCTCCCTATGGTGGCCATCATGGCGAGGCAAGGACGGCTTCCAAAGTTCTTAGTTATGGGTTTTATTGGCCAACTTTGTACAAAGATGCAAGCGAACTAGTGAAGAGGTGTGATGAATGTCAAAGAGCGGGTGGAATTTAGAAGAAAGATGAGATGCCTCTCAATACCATTCTTGAGGTTGATACTTTTGATGTATGGGGCATTGATTTTATGGGCCCGTTTGTAAGCTCGTGTGGAACACATACATTCTTATGGCGGTGGAATATGTTTTAAAGTGGGTTGAAGCCGTTGCTTTGCCCAACAATGAGGCCAGGAGTGTTGTTCCATTTCTCAAGAAGAGCATTTTTACAAGGTTTGGTACTCCTCGTGCAATCATAACTGATGTGGGGGTCTCATTTTTACAATAGAGCTTTTGACACTTTGCAAATTATGGTGTCAATCACAAAGTTTCTACTCCCTATCATCCTCAAGTAAGTGGTCAAGTTGAAGTCTCCAACAGGGAAATCAAAAGTATATTGTCAAAGATGGTCAATGCTAATAAGACCGATTGGTCAAAGAAGTTGGATGACACTCTATAGTCTTATAGGATTGCTTACAAGACTCCGATTGGTATATCTCCATATCGGTTGGTGTTTGGGAAAGCTTGCCATCTACCGGTTGAGTTAGAGAACAAGGCCATGTGGGCTTTGAGGAAGCTAAATTTTGAATGGGATATTGCAACCAATCTTCGTGTGGAGCAGCTCAATAAACTTGATGAATTCAGATTCCATGCCTACTTTAGTTCATCCTTGTACAAGGACAAGATGAAGTACCTTCACGATAAATATGCTCGTAGAAAGGAGTTAAAAGTAGGTGATTTGGTTCTCTTGTTCAACTCTCGGTTACGTCTGTTTCTGGGAAAGCTTAAGTCAAAATGGAGTGGATCTTTTGAAGTGGTGTGTGTGACCCCGTTTGGTGCACTTGATTTAAAGAACAAAAATGGGGAAGTTTTCAAAGTGAATGGGCATAGGGTCAAACACTACTTGGGAAAAATTGATGACAGCTATGTGGTAGCACTTCTTCATCTCAAATGATTTGATGGTAACCTGCGTCGTGCCGTGACGTTAAATCAAGCGCTTCTTGGGAGGCAACCCATGTGTTTTTCTTCTTGCTTTTATTTGATTTTCATTGTAGTATAGGATTTATTTTTGGACTAACTAGTTGTGAGATGCTATAGGATTGTGTTGATGCAGTGCAGGACATAGTGGAAAAAGTGTTCAGGTCTCTAAAGTTTTCAATGTGCACGCACTACATTTAGTGTGGACCACACTGATGAAGGATGAAAAGTCTAGCTCTCTGAAGTTTTCCACTACGGTTGCATTACATTTTGTGCGGGCCGCGGTGGACCATTGCGACCACACAACATTTGTGCAGACCGCAGTGGATTGCCTTCTCAAACTTGAAAAAATGCTGTGTGGTGCGGACCACAGTCCATTTTGTACGGTCCGCATTGGGTTGGTAAGCTGGGCCTCAGGTCCTTTTTCTATAAATAGGGCCTGAGGTCTCCCTTTCACACTTTTCGACCCTTTGCTCTCAGAACTTATAGAAGCATTGTTCATCTTTCCTTTTGCTCGTAATTAACTGCTTGGACTCATTGACCTTCAGTTCATCTCACATCTGACAATGGTAAAACAAAGAGGCAAGGGTTCTAAACAAGCTGGTCGAGGTGAATCCTCCCGAGGAAGGAAACAGAAAATGATAAGACTGACTCCTCAAGCCCGACAAAACATTAAAAACATGAGGAAGATGATTAAAGCTGCTGATAGGGACATTGACATGTCTGGGAGTGTGTACGATCCCTCCCGGGAGATATTTTAAGACTCTATGCCAGAATACATCCCTGACTGGACGGAGAGGAACATGCTAAGAGACACTCCTCCACCTTCCCACGCTGCCCAAGTGTCAGTAAATATATCTTCTGGGTTGTCTGAGGGCTTACCTGAAGACAGTGGGGATGAATACTCCACCTCTCCCACAGCTTCATTATCCGGAGAGGGTGCAGTAGGAGAAGAAGAGGTAGTAGGAGAAAGGGGAGAGCCCCAGGTTGGCGGGGTAAAACGAACTAGAAACCCGGAGGTGTGGCAAGACCGGTTTGTGAGCGAGGTAGCTTATCACAAATTTAGGGAATGGTGGTCGGTGAGGAAGTTGATCCTAGAGAGGAGCTTTGTTGATAGAGACTTATTACCTCACAACCCCAATGTGAGAATGCAGTTTAGAGAGAGAGTGAGTTGGGAGTATTTCTTAAACAACTGTAAGGATGCAAACGAGCACCTGGTCAAGGAATTCTATACCAATATTGCCCACATCAAAAAGGGCACAAAAGTGACCAAGGTGCAAAATCTGAAGGTGCTTTTTAACGGGAAAACAATAAATGATTACCTCGGCTTTGATGAGGAGGATGAGGCACTGTATATGGAAAAGATGGAATTGGGCGAAGAGGTCCATCCCTGGTTTTCACAGTATTTGGCAATCCCAGGTAACACCCCTGATTGACTAAATGCGGGAGTGAAAATTTTGAGAAGAAGTCTAAATTTTGAAGCCAAGGGGTGGGAAACATTTGTGTGTAGTAGATTGGACCCCACTACTCATGACAACTCCCTCCCTCTTCATCGGGCAGTTTTGGTGGCATCGATCATGGCGGGTTACCCGATTAATGTCGGGAAGGTAATATCTCGAGTAATTACACAGGTAGTCAGTGAGGGTGACAGAAACTACCCCTTCCCCAGCTTCTTGACCATGTACTTTAGGGACCTCAAAGTTGAAAAGCAGCCGTTTGATATTAGTGTAAAAGCAAAGGCCCCATTCTCATGGTACATCATGCAAGGTGATGACAACCCAAAAAGCAAGAACTTCAAGGGAACAACTACTACTCTACCTGGCCAGTCTGAAGAGCCAGTTATAGTAGTGGCTCCTACTCAGTCTACCTCCACCTCAGCGGATATTCACCCTAGTCCATCCACTTCAGTGGATCCAGATATACCCTCTTCCTAAGCCTACCCAGTGACTGCACACCGACTGAGCCAGGCCCTTCTCAGCATCAACAACTGGATGTAGATAGCTTCCTCTAAGTTTTCTATCCTTACTACTACAGTAGCAACTCAGTCGGCACCTCCACCTCTATAGGTCCCACAGTCTATTGAGGATGCCCTCAAGGATATTCTGGACAACCAGAAGAAAATCCTTAACACTTAGAAAGTTCTTACGGACACTGTGGAGTCTCATGGAAAAGCTCTCAAGGAGCTTGCTAGGAAGGCCAAGAAGATGAGAAAGACACGGGCTTCTAAGGAGTCCGTAAAGGAGTTGAGGGTTGAGGTTGACAGGATGAAGGCAGATCATAGCCTTTGGACTTATTGCTATAGGATCCGGTACCAGCAGCTCATCCCCATCCTGAGCAGTCCTAGAGGCCTCTCAAGAGGAAGAGGATGATTCCCCGTGCAGACGACATAATCATCTAGTTGGCAGACCCACTGGAGACCTCCTCCAGTCAGCCACAGGATGCACCTTAGGAGCCTGTCCAGGTCCAGGCCCAAGTTCCAGTAGTAGAGCAGCATACCATAGGGAACCAGTCTGAGGTTCCCGAGCATATTGAGGACCTAGGGACCACTCATGAGCCCATGCAGACAGATGGGCCATAGGGAGTCTCTATATCCTTTTCCCCTTTTCGTTTTGGTGCTTATTTAGTTTAGTTGGCATTGGGGACAATGCCAGCTTTCATTTGAGGGGGTAGGCCCTACTTTTATGGATTTGGATTATTGTATATATTTGACAGTTTTTATGCTTTCTTTATTTTTCATCTTTGGTTTGTATATAATTTTAACATTTTGTTACATTTCTCGTACTTTTATTTTACTTTGGATCTGTATATAAAGTTATGTTACATTGTACATATTCATCCCATCGATTGTATATTCGATTAAATCCCCTCTTGTAAATATTCATTTTACTTTCCGCATTTTTCCTTTCCGTAGCTCCTTATTTATGTTCGTAGCTTCTTGTTTTGAACGTTTACAATAAGCCATTGGTTTTCTTAATGCCACGGTTCTTTTCAAAGGTGGAGTTTGTGTGAACCAGGGGGCTTTTCCCAATGATGGATGGTGTGACAACCTTCTTAAGGGTTGAGTTCGTCTTTCTTTTTGCTTTTAGTAGTTAGTGGTTAAGGGTGCCTCAAGCAAAGCTTTACTTGGGCCTAGCACATTTGCCTTTGATCTCATGGTCAAAAATAAATTGTTGTATTTAAGATGGTGAAAGTCATGACCTTGAGACTCTTGTGTTGATCGATAATCATCAAGTGGTGTTTCGGTACCATTGTATGCTCAAATCTTATCTAAGGTCGTTCTGGGCCCCTGACTCTATGTCTTTAGTGATCCCGTAGCTTGTGTGGTGAGAAATCGCATTGCAAGTCCAAGTCCCGAGCCATTGGTCTAGAACGTGCCCTAAATGTTTGTTAAGGCGAAATCCTAAGTAAATTTTGACTTAAGACATGATTATAGGCACTCCTTGGTCCAAATGATAGCTTGAACACTTACATAACCTAACAATGATAAAATCCCTAGTCAACTCTTTTGAGCCTTAGACCTTTTTCCTTCAAAGAACCATGATACAAGCCTTTACCCATTCTAAAAGATACACTCTCTTGGCACCCGATCTTTCCTTTAGCACATGGCAAAATTATAAGTTTGGGGGGAGAGACGAGGAAGGAAACAAAGTTTTAAAAAGGTAAAAAATGAAGAAAAGAAAAGGCAATGAAAAAAAGAAAGAAAAGCAAAGGACAAAAAGAATGCTCAAAGTAGAATTGAATAAAAAGGGATTCAAGAAAAGCGAAGAATGAAAGGTGTGGAAAGTTGAGAAAGGAGAAAATATTTGAAATGCATAAGAAAGAGTGACAGTATGTCTCTCTAACCCCTTAGAAAGAAGTGAAAAGACTAAAAGAGTCAAATTAATTTGAGCCAAAATGAAACAAAAGAAGTGGTTAAGGGAAGATGGAACCTACTTAGACCAAACATTACCTACCCTAAACCAAAAGCCTTCACTATGTCTCCACAAAAGCCCTATATGATCTTGAGTTGAATGAATCATACATTAGTGGTGACTCATATAAGGGGCAATCATATGGTACTTAGAGCCGGACTTGTGACTTTTCCTTGAGAGAGATGAGTGATTTTCCATTAACCTCGTTTTGAGTGCTACTATTCTAAAGGTGAAGTTTGCTTAGGGAGAGCAGAGGATGTGTGAGTTTGGGTTCCATGATGACCAAAGTAATAGAAAGAGTTCTTTGATGTGTTGAGTCAACTCTTGATGCTCTTGTGTCGCACTTAATCCATGGTGTTTAAAAGGGTAAATGTTGATAATAATTCATTTGTATTGATGGCAATTGTTAGTCCCAATTGATGCTAGATGAGGTCACTTTAGGACAACTGAATTTTCTTGGATTTTCCCTTAAAGGGTTGGGTCTTATTTTGTTTGCTTGAGGACAAACAAAAACTTAAGTTTGGGGGAGTTGATAACTAGGGATTTTGATACATTTTATACTACTTCTTGCTTATGTTTTGATTAGAAATTTGTACGAAATAGTCCCAAAAGGCTCACAAGTTGTGCTTGATTGCAGGTTTGATTAACAAAGTGACAAGATGTCAAAGATTAGCTAAAAAAGGAGTGAAACTTGCACAAGTACCAAGACAAGACAAAGCTCAGGTAAAACAGGCCCAATGAGGCTGCACACCATTCTGGCGGTCCGCACAAGTGAGGTTTAGAGAGGTTGATTTCCAGGCCAACAAGCAATGCAGCCGCATGAGATTTAATGCAGTCCGCGTTGGAGTCATTGCGGCCGCACTCGATTTAGTGCGGTCCGCAGAACCAAGGATCAGAGAAGTGCCAGTTTGAAGATTAAAGCCAATACGGTCCGCGCTCCATTTCATGCGGACCACACTAGAAGCCACTGCGGCCGCACTCGATTCTGTGCGGTCCGCATTGCCCGAGTTTAGAGAGTTGGATTTTCAAGTTCAGAGCCCTAGTACGGCCGCACGTGATTTTGTGCGGTCCGCACTAGCCCCGCAGGGATATTTTTGTCCAGATTTTTTAGCTTAGTATAAATGTCTTCTTTTCCCATTTTAAGGTCATCTAATATATTTTGTACTGAGTCGCGCTCATGACTTTGATTGTTTTAGCTATTTTGAGTAAATTTAGCTTCATTTCTACATTGAATCTGCTAGTTTATCTTAGCAATTAATTAATATGAGTTTTTCTTCATCTATTTCTTTGTTTCTTCTTCAATTATGAGTAGCTAGACCCATAATCTAGGGTTGTGGCTCAACCCTAGTGTGAGTAATTGATGGGTCTTGTGTTTTAGGGCTAGATTGACTATGGGTGTTTGACATTTGGGCCAATTTCATGTTTCATTGCTGAATTGGTGGGAGCTGTCACACCTCCTTTTTACTACACCCAGAAAAGGGTATAAATACAAGGGAGTTTTTTCAATTAAAGGACAATCGAAAAGGGATTTATTATTTTAAAAAATTCAGAGTTGTCACTTGGGAGATTTATGGTGTCCCAAGTCACCGGTTGAATCCTGAATCGAGGAAAAATTGACTCTGTTTAACAGCCCGCGAACCAGAAATCTGAGTAAGGAATTCTGTTAACCCGGGAGAAGGTGTTAGGCATTCCCGAGTTCCGTGGTTCTAGCACGGTCGCTCAACTGTTATATTCAGCTTAATTATCTGATTTTAAACAATTATGAACCTATGTGCAAATTTTAGCTGTTAACCGCTTTTATTCCATTTGAAGCAGATTGAACGTCGTTTAAAACATTTCTTTGGATTGCGCCACATGAAATGCACCCGCAATCCGAAATACATTTTATTCAACGTTTTGGGATTTGGATTTGGGTCATATAAAATGCACACCCGAGCCCCTTTAATCTAATTTGACGTAGTTCAGTTAAAGAATAACAACCCAATCTCTGCACCGTGACAAAGTCATGTTCAGCTATAACCAATTCGAGTGACATGGAAGTAGATAACTCTATGAACAAACTCAAAACTGGAAATAATAACCGAATTGATCACAACATCAAATCGTCACATAGCCAATTAACATTCAGCTAGAATAAAAAGAGCAGAATCGCATGTAATGGCCATTAAGTCCAATACAAAAAAAAAACAAAGAAGGAATCTGATTTTAAAGATACTATCCCTATGTCATCAAGCTTTTACACTCAATTTGTTGTCAATTACAAAGAGGAATTATCAAACAAACCGACTCAATTACATGTCTTTATTGGCTTTTTCCTCCTCTACAGAAAATACAGGTTAGAAAGATCCCCATGTAGCACTTTAAACATACATAAAATAACAACTCAAGAAGCTCAATTACACAAATTTAGAATCAATATTTTGTCACTAGGAATTTCTAATTATCTGGACATTCTTTCAATTATAAAGGAATTTCATAAAGTCAAAACCAAATAATGTCCAATCTACTAAAATATCAGATTCATGACATCAAGCTACTTTGGACAATCAACAGAGATAACACATTTAATTTCAATATTCAAGCCATTTATACGATCAAGCAGCATGATAAAATAGATTAGAGGAACAGAGCAAGAGTTGGACCTCAAATGTACATCAACAAATCGTTTGGATCTCGCGGACCACGTACGAAGACCTCGACGAACAACCTCACCTCCGACAGTACCTTAATCGCGATTTCGAAACAGATTGAATAGACGATATCTGTAATAAACCAAGCGAAGCTTGAAACCATATTCACGTGCCTCTCATGCTCACAAAAACTCGACGAGTTCGCTACTATCCCTTTCCCGTTATGTGCGTGGATGTGGCTATGTGTAAGTGTTTTCCGGCGAGAGGGAGATGAGTGTCGTGTTTTTCGTGTCAACATGGAAGGGAAGAGATCGGCTACTATCATGCATGGCTGTTCATGGTGTAGGCTGGTCGTTTGTGATGTGAAGCTTCATCGGAGATGGCAGCTTTACAGTGGACGGAGGTCCGGCGACGACGACTGTTTGTTTGGTGTCTCTAATGGTTGCTTCAGGTCTTCAAGATTGGGGTCCTCTAGGGTTTTATTTGAGGAAGATGATGAAGCGTGGCTGGGGGGTCGTTTTGTATTGTTGTTGAAAGAAAACAAGATTAGAAACGGGTGGGGGAAGGCAAGGTTGAAGATGATGACGCGCAGGGGGGTCTGTATGGTTCTGCGTCTTCAACATTCTCTCTTTCAGCTTTTGGGCGTTAGAATTCTTTTGTTAGGTTGAAGAAGGGGTAGAACGGGGGTGGTTTGAAGAAGATAGATGCGAGGGGGTGGGGGTCGTGAAGAAAACGACGCAGGGGGTGGTGTTCGTTCCCTGCGCAGCTGCTCGTCAGTTTTTTTTGTTTTTCAGCCCTCCCCGTTCTTTTCGTTCCTTTTTTATTTTATAGTCTAGGTTTTTGGTAGGGTTTTAGGTTAAGAGGTATGAGCCTAGGAATTATGGGCTTGACAATTGTGGGTTAGGTCCAAAATCAGGCCTAAGAATGGGTTGCTCGAGCCCAAGCTCTATTCTTTCGCTGCGAACGAGATTAAAAATACGGGCTCATTTGTTAATTATTCCTACTATTCAAATAAAACTAACCATTAAAATAAATCTTTTTTTTTCAAATTTCATATTAAAATAAAAATACGATACTATTGTTGTATATATTTTTTTAAGATTTTATTTTAGATTAAAAATGACTACAAAACATTAATGAATTTATTTTTGTGATTTTTTGTTTTCTTGTAATAAAATAAAGTAAAAGAGTCAAAATTTCTTAAATTATGTATATTGTGCCTAAATTAAATATTTTACGCTAATATAAAAAAAATCTTGGAGGGTCAAAAATCACATGTCTACAGCTGCCCCTCTTTGACTGGAAACGCGTAGAGTTTTTAGACAAAGACTGACTAGACAGGTTTTTTGACCCGACCCTTATTTGGAGAAACTAAAACTAAGAGAGCGGGGAATGTGACCGAGCCCAGGTATCTGGGCTGCCTACATATCCTTGGCTATAAAGGAATCAGGCCACGTGTAGTTCAAAGATGAGGAGATGACGGAGTATGCCGAGGTGGAGATCTGGTCGAGGTGCCATTCCGCCGAGGTTCCGATCCGCGATCCCTGTTATTACATCAAAAATCAAATGAAAAAGACTAACAAAACCTTTCACCTACGCGTTACAAGGTTCCTATCTATAGGTCTTCTGAAGCTTGATCTTGAGTCTTGAATGGTTCTTCATGTAGACTTTAGATTTGAACCTTGGCGCTTGTTAGCTGCAGGTGCTAGCTCCTTCTTCTACAGCTTTTGGATCAATACCGGACATGTAGTGCTTGTGACTTCCACCATGTCTTAAGCAGTTCACATCTTTCATCAAACTCTGCATTTGGATTCACTTCTTGCCTTTGTCTCTTTTTCTTTATTGTGACTAACTTCTGTTGATCACCTCGGACTATTGACTCGCATTCTTGCCGTGAGATTCATTGGTTGCTGACTTGAATTACAATCTAAGATGCTTTCCTTTTCTTCAGGTGGACGCCTGACTGTTGAACTCGAACCGTCTTCTCTTGTTACTTGACACTATTTTCCCTTGCACCTTAAATTATTTCCCCTGAAACCTGAACTGTCTTCCTTAGAAACTTGATTTGTCTCCCCTTGTTTTCCAGGTGGGCGCCTGATTACAACAAAATAGACAAAACAAAGAAATTTTCTGCCCCAGTTTGCACTAGGAAGATTTGTGAATTGTTAGCAAAATTGTAAACCACTTGTACTATTGATGCAATGATGAAATTAAACTAAAGAATAGACTAGGAAACTATAAACTAAGCTTGACTAAAGTAAAAACTGACCCTATTCTCCAGGCGGGGCTCCCTGACTGCTAACTTGAAATGTATTCCCTTCTCTCCAGGCAGGCTCCTGACTGCTGACGTGAAATGTATTCCTTGCTCTTCAGGCGGGCTCCTGACTGCTGACTTGAAATGTATTCCCTTCTCTCCAGGCAGGCTCCTGATTGCTGGACTTGAAATGTATTCCCTGCTCTCCAGGCGGGCTCCTGACTTCAAGATAGACAAAACAAAGAGTTTGAAAGCTGAAACTTAAATTGTACTCCCTTGTTCTCCAGGTGGGCTCCTGACTGCTGCGCTTGGACGGAGGTCCGGCGACGACGACTGTTTGTTTGGTGTCTCTAATGTTGCTTCAGGTCTTCAAGATTGGGGTCCTCTAGGGTTTTATTTGTGGAAGATGATGAAGCGTGGCTGGGGGTCGTTTTGTATTGTTGTTGAAAGAAAACAAGATTAGAAACGGGTGGGGTGAGACAAGGTTGAAGACGATGACGCGCAGGGGGTCTGTATGGTTCTGCGTCTTCAACATTCTCTCTTTCAGCTTTTGGGCGTTAGAATTCTTTTGTTAGGTTGAAGAAGGGGTAGAACGGGGGTGGTTTGAAGAAGATAGATGCGAGGGGGTGGGGGGTCGTGAAGAAAACGACGCAGGGGGTGGTGTTCGTTCCCTGCGCAGCTGCTCGTCAGTTTTTTTTTTGTTTTTCAGCCCTCCCCGTTCTTTTCGTTCCTTTTTTATTTTATAGTCTAGGTTTTTGGTAGGGTTTTAGGTTAAGGGGTATGAGCCTAGGAATTATGGGCTTGACAATTGTGGGCTAGGTCCAAAATCAGGCCTAAAAATGGGTTGCTCGAGCCCAAGCTCTATTCTTTCGCTGCGAACGAGATTAAAAATACGGGCTCATTTGTTAATTATTCCTACTATTCAAATAAAACTAACCATTAAAATAAATCTTTTTTTTCAAATATCATATTAAAATAAAAATACGATACTATTGTTGTATATATTTTTTTAAGATTTTATTTTAGATTAAAAATGACTACAAAACATTAATGAACCTATTTTTGTGATTTTTTGTTTCCTTGTAATAAAATAAAGTAAAAGAGTCAAAAATTTCTTAAATTATGTATATTGTGCCTAAATTAAATATTTTACGCTAATATAAAAAAAATCTTGGAGGGTCAAAAATCACATGTCTACAGCTGCCCCTCTTTGACTGGAAACGCGTAGAGTTTTCAGACAAATACTGACTAGACAGGTTTTTTGACCCGACCCTTATTTGGAGAAACTAAAACTAAGAGAGCGGGGAATGTGACCGAGCCCAGGTATATGGGCTGCCTACATATCCCTGGCTATAAAGGAATCAAGCCACGTGTAGTTCAGAGATGAGTGAGATGACGGAGTATGCCGAGGTGGAGATCTGGTCGAGGTGCCATTCCGCCGAGGTTCCGATCCGCGATCCCTGTTATTACATCAAAAATAAAATGAAAAAGACTAACAAAACCTTTCAACTACGAGTTACAAGGTTCCTATCTATAGGTCTTCTGAAGCTTGATCTTGAGTCTTGAATGGTTCTTCATGTAGACTTTAGATTTGAACCTTGGTGCTTGTTAGCTACAGGTGCTAGCTCGTTCTTCTACAGCTTTTGGATCAAGACCGGACATATAGTGCTTGTGACTTCCACCATGTCTTAAGCAGTTCACATCTTTCATCAACCTCTGCATTTGGATTCACTTCTTGCCTTTGTCTCTTTTTCTTTATTGTGACTAACTTCTGTTGATCACCTCGGACTGTTGACTCGCATTCTTGCCGTGAGATTCATTGGTTGCTGACTTGAATTGCAATCTGAGATGCTTTTCCTTTTCTTCAGGTGGACCCCTGACTGTTGAACTCGAACCGTCTTCTCTTGTTACTTGACACTATTTTCCCTTGCACCTTGAATTATTTCCCCTGAAACCTGAACTGTCTTCCTTAGAAGCTTGATTTGTCTCCCCTTGTTCTCCAGGTGGGCGCCTGATTACAACAAAATAGACAAAACAAAAAAATTTTCTGCCCCAGTTTGCACTAGGAAGATTTGTGAATTGTTAGCAAAATTGTAAACCACTTGTACTATTGATGCAATGATGAAATTAAACTAAAGAATAGACTAGGAAACTATAAACTAAGCTTGACTAAAGTAAAAACTGACCCTATTCTCCAGGCGGGGCTCCCTGACTGCTAACTTGAAATGTATTCCCTGCTCTCCAGGCAAGCTCCTGACTGCTGACATGAAATGTATTCCTTGCTCTTCAGGCGGGCTCCTGACTGCTGACTTGAAATGTATTCTCTTCTCTCCAGGCAGGCTCCTGATTGCTGGACTTGAAATGTATTCCCTGCTCTCCAGGCGGGCTCCTGACTTCAAGATAGACAAAACAAAGAATTTGAAAGCTAAAATTTAAATTGTACTCCCTTGTTCTCCAGGCGGGCTCCAGACTGCTACGCTTGAAAGTATTCCCTGCTCTCTAGGCGGGCTCCTGACTTCAACTTGAAATGTATTTCCTGCTCTCCAGGCGGTCTCCTGACTTTAACATAGACAAAACAAAGAGTTTGAAAGCTAAAACTTAAATTGTACTCCCTTGTTCTCCAGGCGGGCTCCTGACTGTTGCGCTTGAAAGTATTCCATGCTCTCCAGGCGGGTTCCTGACTTCAACTTGAAATGTATTCCTTGCTTTCCAGGCGGGCTCCTGACTTCAACATAGACAAAACAAAGAATTTGAAAGCTAAAATTTAAATTGTACTCCCTTGTTCTCCAGGCGGGCTCCTGACTTCTGCGCTTGAAAGTATTCCCTGCTCTCCAGGCGGGCTCCTGACTTCAACTCGAAATGTATTCCCTGCTTTTCAGGCGGGCTCCTGACTTCAAGATAGACAAAACAAAGAATTTTAAAGCTAAAATTTAAATTGTACTCCCTTGTTCTCCAGGCGGGCTCCAGACTGCTATGTTTGAAAGTATTCTTTTCTCTCCAGGTGGCTCTTGACTTCAACTTGAAATGTATTCCCTGCTCTCCAAGCGGGCTCCTGACTTCAACATAGACAAAACAAAGAGTTTGAAAGCTAAAACTTAAATTGTACTTCCTTGTTCTCCAGGCGGGCTCCTGACTGCTGCGCTTGAAAGTATTCCCTGCTCTCTAGGCAGACTCCTGACTTCGATTGTAATGTATTCTCTGCTTTCCAGCCGGGCTCCTGACTTCAACATAGACAAAACAAAGAATTTGAAAGCTAAAACTTAAATTGTACTCCCTTGTTCTCCAGGAGGGCTCCTGACTGCTGCGTTTGAAAGTATTCCCTGCTCTCCAGGCAGGATCCTGACTTCAACTTGAAATGTATTCCCTGCTTTCCAGGTGGTCTTCTGACTTCAACATAGACAAAACAAAGAATTTGAAATCTAAAATTTAAATTGTACTCCCTTGTTCTCCAGGAGGGCTCCTGACTGCTGCGCTTGAAAGTATTCCCTGCTCTCCAGGCGGGCTCCTGACTTCTAACTTGAAATGTATTCCCTGCTCTCCAGGCGGGCTCCTGACTTTAACTTAAAATGTATTCCCTGCTCTTCAGGCGGGCTCCTGACTTTAACAAAACAGAAAAAGACAAAGAAAATTTTCTGCCCCAGTTTGGTGGTTGGGGACAGATGTGGTTGTAAAACTAAATCATATTACCAAGTATTACTAAGGATTTGAAAGCTAGGTCCCATTATTCAGGAGGGTCCTGCAAACTCTTGACTAAATTACAATTTAAAATCTAAGTTATATCTTCTACAGGTGTGACTTCTGCTAAATCTTGCTATCTAAGAGGATCATTAAACTACCCCCATTATCCAGGAGTGTCCTGAAAATCAAAAGTCCAATTTTATCTTAAGAGTGACAACTTTTATGGCTGAATTATACTACCCTACAACAGACTTTACGCTAAATGTCGTTATCTAATCGAAATCTTAAAGCTAAGTCTCATTATTCAGGAGGGTCCTGAAAACTTTTAATTGATTCTTATATCAAACATGCAAACTTCTAAATCAACTTATATTCCTTTAGGATACATTTATGCTAGATTATGCTATTTCTGAACTTTAAACTAGGTCCCATTTTCCAGGAAGGTCCTGAAAATAAAAAATTAAACCTGTTTGATGACTGCCTTTCTCCACGGAGGGTTTCTCCGAAACAACCGAAATTTCCTGCCCCTATTTTAATCAAAGAAAATTTTTGTCAGTTTACAATGTAGTGGTTGGTTTATGGCCTTGACTTTGAGGCGGTTTCTCCTTCATTTCTCATGATAACTGATTTCCCCTCGAGGACCTTGCTTGCTTATGGACTAGCCACTTTCTCTACCATCCTTATCACAGAAAATGCCCCTTCTCCGTTCAGACCCAATTCCTTCTGTCTGTTGCACTGCTCATGAACTGAAATTTACCAACCTTTGTGTTTTACCAAAAATACCTTTGATCCGTTCACCTAACACCCTCCATATGTTGCATCGTGCTCTTGTGTTGACGTGTACTGCACCTTTGTGTTTCTCATGAATTCCAAAGCACGACAATTGCCACCCACTCATCGCGCATGTTGTTTTTATTGACTTAAACCACTGGCCCTAGCTTTGAGGTCTGTTTCTCCTTCACTTGCCGCGATAAATTTGATTTCTGCTTGGAGAACCTCGCGTGTCACTGATTAAACACCTTTTGTCGATCTTACCACAGAAAATACCTTTGATCCGTTCACCAAACCCTTCCATCTTGTTGCATTGTTTATGAATTGATATGTACCAAACCGTCGTGTTTCATCGAAAATACCCTTGATCCGTTCGCCTAACACCCTCCATCTGTTGCATTGTTCCTGAATTGATGTGTACCAAACCTTAGTATTTCACAAGGGATCCCAAAGCATGTTGATTATTACCAGCTCAATGCGCTTGTTGTTCTTTCCTGACTTATGACACTTTGATGTACTGGCTAGATCCCGTTTTGTGCAATTGTAAAGCTGGTGGCAAATTTTGAAGTCATTTCTCACTTGTTCTGACCAAACAGACTTAGGAATAGGAAGTAAACAAGACAAATGGAACAGAGTAAAGGGCAAAGGAAAGAGATGATTCCTAACAAAAAAAACTACAAAGTAGAAACCTATCAGATGTGGATACCAACTCTAATGACCATGACATGCACCTGTAGCCTATTCTGTTGAGCAAGACTGATGTTCAACCCCTGTTATACCTCTGAACCGTGAAACTGGGCTTCAATGCTCCGATCATCTAATCTGATTCATAATCCTTATTCGACTAGTAGTGCCCGAAGGATTTTCACCATCAAGCCTCTCTCATTTTGTTCTTTCTCTTAACTTACCGTCGCCTTACGGTGCCCGCGAGGGTTTTCACCAATAAGACTCTCTCATTTTTGGATTTCTCTCAGCTTCCGTTGCCCTACGGTGCCCATGAGGGTTTTCACCAATAAGACTCTCTCATTTTCATTATTTTTCTCCTTGGACCAGAGTGTTGCCCCTGATATGAATTACCTCTCCTTGCTTGACTTGGCATTCCTCAAAGACTAATCGGAAGGTCTTTCTTTGGACTGTAACGTGGGCTTTTGGATAGGGTTAAAAAAAGAAAGGATATCAAAGGCTCAAAACAATTCACATGGGTTCAAAATTACAACATTCGGAATCAGATTTCTTACAACAACCACAACTTCTGCCCCAGTTTCTTGCTTGGGGACTTTTAGATTTTTATTTTGATGAGACCGAACCGTGAGGCTACCTACGTATTCTTAAAAGGAATCAGGTTGAACGTAGTTCATGACATAGGAATTACTTTGTTGTTGTGATTTTCTCTTTTCTCTTTTTTTCTTTCTCTTTTTTTGCTTTCTTTTTCTCTTTTTGTTGTTTTTTTCTTCTATTTTTTCCTTTTCATTATTTTCTTTCTCTTCTCTTTTTTTTTTCTTTTTTTTTTCTCTTTTTTCTCTTTTTTTTTTCAATTTTCATTTTTTTTCTCTCCCTTTTCGTTCTTTTCTTTTCTCCTTTTCCTTTACTTATCTTTCACGTTTGGGTTTCTGATCTTTGCTACTGATTCCGAAAGAGGGGTATGAAAGAAAATAAACAAGGCTCAGAGGGGTAACGAAGGATAAGGTGTTTAGATAACAGAACAAAATACCTTCGTCATTCCAATCTTCAAAACATGTCAAGTACAAAAAACACAATTAAACAAACCAAGAAAAACATTCGTAACATCTTTTGATTGCGCCAGACTTGATGACCATATCCACACATTCGCCTTCTACATCTATTACATACAAAGCGCAATTGGACAACACTCTCACTACCACGAACGACCCCCTACAAATTTGGGCAAACTTGCCGTTATCTTCACCCGATGCAGCATGATGCATTTCAATAGTGTTTTTTTTGTTCTATCTGCCCCAATTTCACACGATTCGGGCTTGAAGTGATCTCAAAATGCCTTCACTTATTTCCCTCCAATGTCCCTACATCTTCAACATTGTTTCGTTTCTTCGTGACTAAATTGATTTTTAAAACCAGGTTGAGAATTACGCATGCATGTCATGTCACTAGAGTCAATCAGGAAAAGAACTATAAAAATAAAAGGGAACTAAATGAAAATGACTAGAAATTACAGAAAACAAAAAATTGCATTAGATAGATGGTGAAAGGGTTTGAACAATAAAACAAGCAAACTAAACTGGGTTACAACCCTGGAATAACCTAGACAACACTAAACGAGTTACTACGAAAAATAAACTAGGAAAAATAAATGATAGAAGGATTTGAGTCACAAGACGATGTCCGGATTACAATCCTGCAATAACCCGGACAACAAAAATGACAACAAACTAAACCACCAAAAGCTCCTCTCCGGCTGACCAAGAACTAGAGCGTCTTTCCAATTACCAAGCATGGTATCTTAGCCACTGAATTCTGCATCAGCAATACTAGGACCTTCACAAGTCTTCATCACATTATTCTTAACAAATTGCTTTTGGGTTCCTTTTGCCGGCTCGTTCTTAAGATCAACCCCTGATACCGCTGAAAGCTTAATAGCACGTGGACCTCCAAGGCTCCCAGAAGAATTATCACATTCCTTTTCAGAATAAACCATACCCACCATATGCGTCTCATTATGCACATGCGATGGACTTTGGCTAGTGTTTACTGCATCTGGATTTTGTACGACAATGTCGCCTACATCAATAAGCTTTTAAATTGCTTTCTTCAGATTCCAACAATTCTCTATGTCATGCCCCGGGGCATCTGAGCAATATGCGCACCTTTGAAAAAAATCAAACTTCTTTGACAGAGGGTTTGACATTTTTATATGAATCGGCTTCAACATGTCCATTTGCTTCAACTTTTGGAACAAACTGGCATATGATTCTCCAATAGGGGTGAAAGCCTTTTCATTTTTCAGCAACCTCTCATTCTTAAATGCTTGATTGGGCCGGAAACCTAATCCAGGGGGTTTTCGGCAGGCTTGTGGGGGCGGGTAAGACATTTGGGGAAGTGGTGTGGGCCATCACGAGCCTTGTAGGTATGGAGCATATGGTGGTGCATTGTGGACAAGGTACTGGGAAAGTGATGTACGACTTTGGGAGTTCTGTAGGGAGAAGTAGCATTGGGGAGGATTACAAGTATATCCAGGAGGTCGACATTGAGGCTGAAAGCGTTTAGCAAGAATTATCGCTGAACCCTGTCGTCGGCGGGGCTCACCAACATCTTTTCTATCAATGAGAAGGCTATCCCGAGCAATTTGTTCGTTCCATCTGAGCCAAAAATCCCTAAAACATTTCTTGGGTTTCTTTTCCATTTGAGATAGGGAGGTGCAGTCTGGGACAACACCTGATCTGTATTGAAAGTATCGAACAAAATCTTGAGCCATGTCACCCAATGTAGGCCACTTACCAACATCTTGACGATTATGCCATTCCAAAGCAGCCCCGGTCAGGCTGTCACTGAAGTATTCCATCAACAAATCATCTTTCTCGCCAACACTTCTCATTTCACTGCAATAATCCCTCAAATGGGCTATCGGATCTCAACACCCATCATACAAGTTAAATCTTGGCACTTTGAATCCCGCGGGCAGACGAACGTCATGGGACACAGACAGTTCTTTATAAGCCATGCTACCTTGGTCTCCCATTCCTTGCTTGTTCTTTAAGGACTGTTCCATGCCTTTCGGCCTCCTGGGTATCCCATCTCGCCATTTTCTTCCTGTGAACTTTTCATTTTCAACATGAGGCCCATTCCGCGGACCCGACTTTTATGAGTTGGGAACCTTGTGGGCAACCTCTGAGGGGTAATATTGGGCATCGTGAGCTTTGAGTGGGTGTTCATTATTGGGGATGGTGGATAAGACAAGAGGGCAATTTTTGGGAAAAGTAATTGGAAGATGAGTGATGGAGCTACTAGGGTAGTTGGGAAAGCCATGATAAGCGGGTGGATCTAGAGAGTATGGGGGATCATCTGGCACTGTGACCGGTGTTTTGGTAAGAGTAGTATTTAGAAAGCTAGGTGGTGGCGGGGGTGGTGCCTTCCCAATCATCCAAGCCTGATACATGTCCGCCATGTGTTGTCTTAACATCTTTACCTCTTCAACTAACCCATTGTCTTGTTCAAACAACTGCTTCCGGGCACCGGTATCAACCAACTTAGTTCTGTTGTTGTCTGCCATTGCCTTTTGACCTTATGTTGTAGAGAAGATTTACCACTTTTTAAAAAAACCACAAACCAACCACCCTTCTGCTATGAATATAACAAAATGAAGCCATCACATTAGCGTTAAGGCATTTAACATAAAATAATCTCACTTTATGTGCAATGCACCTAGCCACAGTTATCGGTTCTAAAATGACTTCGAGGGTACAACGGTCAGTTGGCATCATCCCAATTTGTTCATTTCAATCCTTTCTTTTCTTTGCTTTTCTAGCACCTCTTGGCTTGCCCATTTCCCTTCATTTCTCTTTTTTTTTATCACCACTCTTTTCTTTCTCTCATATCTCACATCCCACAATTTCACCTTTTTTTTGTTTCCTTCTTTTTCCCCTTTTCCTTTTTTTCTTTTCTTTTAACAGTAAAAAATAATTCGATCAAACCCTATGTAGGTTGCCTACGTATCATGACCCCGCATGAATCAGATCTTTATGTAGTTCTGGAAGATCAGGAATAAAGGAAACAAACTAACGTTCTCTGTTTCTACCTTAATGACTCTGACGAGAAAAGGGAAATAAAAGAAACAAATCTCTTTTTTTGTTTTTGAATTTTCTAGACTTAATGTTCTATAACCTATTCTAAACTCAAGCTTACGAGCATATAGTTTTCTTTTTTTTCTTTTTTTTTGAAACAAACACTCCATGGGAAATTATTAAGGAAAACCCTAGAAGAGAACAAAAATATTTTTTTTTTGATTCTCTTTTTTTTTAGGAAGAAGATCGAAAGAATAAAACACGGAAAAATATTTTGAATTTTCATTTGATATCCTAACGCAAGATTTCGAAGCAAGCAATGAAAAGGTAAAATAGAATGTTTTTGGATTTTAATTTTGATTGCCTAAAGGAAAAATTCTAATGATAAACAAAAGATAAAGTATGCTTTTTTTTCTATGTACAATATCCTAAAGTTCTAATGCAGATAAAAATAATTTTTTTTCATCCTTCATTAATTTCCCCAAAGAAACACCTCAAAAGAAAATCTTTTTGGATTTTGGAATTAACACCTTAAAGAAAGCTTTTAAAGAAGTACTAAAATAAAATTCTCTCTTTTTTGTTTTGAATTTTGGTCCTAATATTCTAAAGGAAACATAAAATAATTCATTTTAAGTCCTAGATATTAATTGCCTAAAGGAGAAACAACCTCAAATTTTTTCATTTCTAGAATTAGTATTCTAAAGAAAACTTATAACGGAAATATAAAAATGCAACATCTCTTTTTTGGATTTTTGAGTTACAACACATTTTTTCAAATATAAAACAGAAAATAACAATAATAAAAAGACTTGACATTACTATACAAAAGTAGAAAGTAAAAGACGATATAAAATGAGGAACAGACTCAAAACATAAAAATAAAACAAATCTCCTTAAGCAACTCCTGACTGAGCGATCCTGACCGGATGGTCACGGGGTGTCTGCCATGCTCAAACTTCGGTAAATAAATCCACACCTGTATGAGAAAACTTTAACCAATACTATGTGAGATAATAACACTCCCTATTAGACACATGCAAGACATAATTGGGACTATTTTTGCAAAATGACTTATTTGGTCAAAAGGTGGCTAGAAGTGCAAAATTTGGCTAAGACCTCGCAAAGCCAAGAACTTAAGATTTACTGGGAAGACCAGACCCTATGTGGGTTGCCTACGTATCCCGCCCCGAGAGACGAGAATCAGGTTCGCGTAGTTCGGACAAATTGGATACAGGCGAGAATAATAAAAAAACCACTAATTCATAGAAATCAAATTTTTTCTTGCTTTTTCTTGAAAAAATGACGAAACATGCAAAATCTTTTTGGGTTTTCTTTTTTTTTTTCGATTTTTGAAAAATGATAAAGAGTGAAAAATCTTTTTGAAGTTTCCATGCTCTTTTTTTTCTTAATAAAATGGAACAAAAATATAATTGGGCCCTACTCGCTTCATCCTCACACTTCAACCTCTCTCTTTGTCTTTTTCTTCTTTCTTTTTCATTGTTTTTTTTTCATTTCTTCATTTACCCTCAACTATCATTGGTCCGCCAAATGACCCTTTTACCCTTGAATAAATGCAACATGTAGCACATAAGATGCATCAGGATGGTCTTTTATTTTTTGGGGTATACCTGTCCTAGACGGACCCAACCCCTGTGTTGAGTCCCCAAAGTCAAATGCACATGATGCAAACAAACGTGCCTACTAGGGATCCTACATGAGGTCTTGTTGTACTAGGTTCAAAACCTGGGTTTATTGTTCTAGACCTAGCTTACCCGAGCGGACAGCTCGAGCCGAGGGGCAGCGTACCGGGAATACGGAAGCTTCACCGGCTTTGCAACTTGTCCGAACCTCGTTCTAAATTTGGGATATGACTCCAATAGAAAAGAAGTCACACAAAGTGCACACTTCTTCATGATTTAGAAGGCTCAGAGAGAAGAGGGTTTTCACAATAATTTATATACAGTTCACGGAATATCAAAACGATAAAAGCAATCAATTAGCACATTAGGCCCAAATCATGTAACAAAATCAGATAATGAATAAAGCCAACTATAACAATTATTCTAAGCTCAAATTCTTGAACCCTGAACCAGAGATTCTGGGTTCGATTCCCCAGCAGAGTCGCTAGAGCTGTCACACCTCCTTTTTACTACACCCCGTAAAGGGTATAAATACAATAGAGTTTTTCCAATTAAAGGACAATCGAAACGGGATTTATTGTTTTAAAAAATTCAGAGTCGCTACTTGGGAGATTTATGGTGTCCCAAGTTACCGGTTGAATCTCGAATCAAGAAAAAATTGACTCTGTTTAACAGTCCGCGAACCAGAAATCCGAGTAAGGAATTTTGTTAATCCGGGAGAAGGTGTTAGGAATTCCCGAGTTCCGTAGTTCTAGCACGGTCTCTCAACTATTATATTCAGCTTAATTATCTGATTTTAAACAATCATGAACCTATGTGCAAATTTTAGCTGTTAACCGCTTTTATTCCATTTGAAGCAGATTGAACGTCGTTTAAAACATGTCTTTGGATCGCGCCACATGAAATACACCCGCAATCCAGAACACATTTTATTCAACGTTTTGGGATTTGGATTTGGGTCACATGAAATGCACACCCGAACCCCTTTAATCTAATTTGACGTAGTTCAGTCAACGAATAACAACCCAATCTCTGCACCGTGACAAAGTCATGTTCAACTATAACCAATTCGAGTGACATGGAAGTAGATAACTATGTGAACAAATTAAAAACTGGAAATAATAACCAAATAGATCACAACATCAAATCGTCACATAGCCAATTGCTAGAATAAAAAGAGCAGAATCGAATGCAATGGCCATTAAGTCCAATGCAAAAAAACAAAGAACGAATCTGATTTTAAAGAAACTATCCCTATGTCATCAAGCTTTTACACTCAATTTGCTGTCAATTACAAAGAGGAATTATCAAACAAACAGAGTCAATTACATGTCTTTATTGGCTTTTTCCTCCTCCACAGAAAATACACGTTAGAAAGATCCCCATGTAGCACTTTAAACACACATAAAATAACAACTCAAGAAGCTCAATTACACAAAGTTAGAATCAGTATTTTGTCACTAGGAATTTCTAATTATCTGGACGTTCTTTCAATTATAAAGGAATTTCACAAAGTCAAAACCAAATAATGTCCAATCTACTAAAATATCATATTTATGACATCAAGCTAATTTGGGCAACCAATAGAGATAACACATTTAATTTCAATATTCAAGCCATTTATAAGATCAAGCAGCACGATAAAAGAGATTAGAGGAACAAAGCAAGAGTTGGACCTCAAATGTACAACAACAAATCGTTTGGATCTCGCGGACCACGTACAAAGACCTCGACGAACAACCTTACCTCTGACAGTACCTTAATCGCAATTTTGAAACAGATTGAATGGATGATATCTGTAATAAACTAAGCGAAGCTTGAAACCATATTCATGTGCCTCTCATACTCACAAAAACTCGACGAGTTCGCTACTGTCCCTTTCCCGTTCTGTGCGTGGATGTGGCTATATGTAAGTGTTTTCCGGCGAGAGGGAGATAAGTGTCGTGTTTTTCGTGACAGCATGGAAGGGAGGAGATCAGCTACTATCGTGCATGGCTGTTCATGGTGTAGGCTGGTCGTTTGTGACGTGAAGCTTCGCCGGAGATGGCAGCTTTACAGTGGACGGAGGTCCGGCGACGGCGACTGTTTGTTTGGTGTCTCTAATGGTTGCTTCAGGTCTTCAAGATTGGGGTCCTCTAGGGTTTTATTTGAGGAATATGATGAAGCATGGCTGGGGGGTCATTTTTTACTCCTGTTGAAAAAAAAACCAGATCAGAAACGGGTGGGGGGAGGCAAGGTTGAAAACGATGACGCGCAGGGGGTCTGTATGGTTTTGCGTCTTCAACATTCTCTCTTTCAGCTTTTGGGCGTTAGAATTCTTTTGCTAAGTTGAAGAAGGGGCAGAACGGGGGTGGTTTGAAGAAGATAGACGTGATGGGGTGGGGGTCGTGAAGAAGACGATGCAGGGGGTGGGGTTTGTTCCCTGCGCAACTGCTCGTCAGCTTTTTTTTGTTTTTCAGCCCTCCCCGTTCTTTTTGTTCCTTTTTTATTTTATAGTCTAGGTTTTTGGTAGGGTTTTAGGTTAAGGGGTATGGGCCTAGGAATTATGGGCTTGACAATTGCGGGCTAGGTCCAAAATTAGGCCTAAAGATGGGTTGCTCGAGCCCAAGCTCTATTCTTTCGCTGCGAACGAGATTAAAAATACGGGCCCATTTGTTAATTATTCCTAATATTCAAATAAAACTAACCATTAAAACAAATCTATTTTTGTATTTTCAAATATCATATTAAAATGAAAATACGATACCATTGTATATATTTTTTAAAGATTTTTTTTAGATTAAAAATGGCTACAAAACATTAATGAACCTATTTTTGTGATTTTTTGTTTTCTTGTAATAAAATAAAGTAAAAGAGTCAAATTTTTTTAAAATATCTTTATTATGCCTAAATTAAATATTTTACGCTAATATAAAAAAATCTTGGAGAAGGTCAAAAATCACATGTCTACAGTTGCAAACACTAATTTGTGTTTAGTTGACTTTGGCTCTTCTTGAGAAAGAGAGCTTAAGTCTCTGAAATTGGTCCAACAAGGAATTGGGGCGTACTCAAGAGATTGATAGCTCCAATTGAAGGGTTAAACCTAGAGATAGTATTACCCGACTTGAACCTTGGTTGCTTATGCAAATTTGCTTACCCAATTGGTCTTGAGAAAGTCAATTCGAGCAAAATCACTCGAACCACCGAGAGGTGTAGAGTGGGTAAAATCGTGCAACGATTATATCATACTCCCCAAATATGTCAATCATGCCTTAGACTCAAGTATCCGTCAATTGACCACCTAGGCGAAAGTCACTACCCTAGTGCCTTTTAACCATTTGAACAACTCGCAATAGTTTACTCTTTGCTAATTCTAGTTTAATTATGCATTGTAGTTTATATGATTAGAAGTAAATCAAAACCCAAAAATGTTTAGAAGTGCAATTTGGAACACATACACAACTCTCGATTAGATAGACACCCAACTCCAACTTCTAGCTCCCTGTGGAAATCGATCCCGACCTTAATCGGGTAAAAGCTGCTTCGACCCTCTCTCGCTACTCAATAGTAGTGCAGGTTTGGCCTCGATCACTACGCTGTACAAAGTCTGTCCTGAATGATCTTAACCTTATCCAAGGCATCCTGTACTAAATTTGTACCCAATAACCGAGCCTCCCCTGACGCAAACCACCCAACTGAGATTGACACCGTCTACCATATAATGCCTCGTAAGGAGCCATCGGGATGCTCGACTTATAGTTGTTATTGTAGGAAAACTCCGCTAATGGCAAGAACTGATCCCAAGAACCTCCAAAATAAATAACACAGGCGCAGAGCATATCCTCCAAAATCTGAATAGTACGTTTGGACTGTTCGTCCGTCTGAGGATGAAATGTTGTGCTCAGCTCGACCCGCACACCCAACTCACGCTGTACTACCCTCCAAAAATGTGAGGTAAACTGCGTACCCCAATCAAAAATGATAGACACGGGCACACTATGAAGTCGAACGATCTCACGTATATAAATCTCTGCCAATTACTCCGAAGAATAGGAAACTGCCACAGGAATGAAATGCGCTGACTTAGTCAGCCTATCCATAATAACCCAAACTGCATCGAACTTCCTTTGAGACTGTGGGTGTCCAGCAATGAAATCCATAGTGAGACACTCCCACTTCCACTCAGGAATATCTATCTTCTGAAGCAAACCACCAGGTTTCTGATGCTCGCACTTTACTTGCTGTCAATTTAAACACCGAGCTACATATGCAACAATATCCTTCTTCATCCTCCTCCACCAATAATGCTATCGCAAATCCTGATACATCTTAGGCGGTTCCAGGATGAATAGAATATTGGGAACTATGTGCCTCTTCTAGAATCAACTTACGAACCCTATCCACATTGGGCATGCAAACACGAACCTGCATCCTCAAAACTCCATCATCTCCAACTGTAACCTGCTTGGCATTACCATGCCACACTATGTCCCTAAGGACAAACAAATGAGGGTCATCATACTGCCTATCTCTGATGCGCTCAAACAAGGAAGATCGAGCAACTGTGCAAGCTAAAACACAGCTGGGCTCAGTAATATCCAACCTCATGAACTGATTGGCCAAGGCCTGAACATCTAATGCAAGCGTCTCTCACCGAATGGAATATACGCAAGGCTGCCCATACTGGCTAATTTCCTATTCAAAGCATCAGCCACCGCATTGGCCTTCCCGGGATGATACAAGATGGTGATATCATAGTCTTTCAATAGCTCCAACCACCTTCTCTGCCTCAAATTGAGCTCCTTTTTCTTGAACAAGTACTGCAGGCTCTTATGATCCGTGAACACCTCACACAACACGCCATATAAATAGTGCCTCTAAATCTGCAGCGCGTGAACAATGGCTTCCAGCTCCAAGTCATGAACATGACAATTCTTCTTGTGAATCTTTAGCTGCCGCGAAGCATATGCAATAACCTTGCCACCCTGCATCAATACCGCACCCAGTCCAATATGAGATGCATCACAATATACTGTATAAGGCCCTGAACCTGTGGGCAATACTAACACTGATGTCGTAGTCAAAGCTGTCTTGAGCTTCTGAAAGCACGCCTCACACTCGTCCAACAATCTGAACGGGGCACCTTTCTGGGTCAATCTAGTCATCAGGGCTGCTATAGTTGAAAACCCTTCACAAACCGACGGTAATAACCCGCCATACCCAAGAAACTACGGATCTCTGTGGCTAAAGTAGGTCTAGGCTAGTTCTGAACGGCCTCAATCTTCTTAGGATCCACCTGAATACCCTCTACTGATACAACGTGACCCAATAAAGCAACTGAACTCAACCAAAACTCATATTTTGAAAACTTAGCATATAACTTGATGTCTCTCAAAGTCTGAAGAATGATCCGAAGATGCTGCTCGTGCTCCTCTCGACTACGAGAGTATCAAGATATCATCAGTGAATACAATCACAAAGAAATCCAGGTAGGACTTGAACACTTGGTTCATCAAATCCATAAATGTTGCCGGGGCATTTGTCAACCCAAATGACATCACAAGAAACTCATAATGCCCGTATAGAGTCCGAAAAGCTATCTTAAGGACATCGGATGCCCTAATCCTCAACTGATGGTAGCCAAACCTCAAATTGATCTTCAAAAACACTTTGGCACCCTGAAGCTGATCAAATAAGTCATCAATTCTCGGTAATGGATACTTGTTCTTGATAATGACTTTGTTCAACTACCGATAGTCTATGCACATCCTCATCGATCCATCTTTCTTCTTTACAAACAACACCGACGCACCCCAAGGAGAGAGACTGGGTATAATAAAGCCCTTATCAACAAGATCTTGTAACTGCTCCTTTAATTCTTTCAACTTTGGCAGGGCCATACGGTATGGCAGAATGGAAATGGGCTGAGTTCCCAAAGCCAAATCAATCCGAAAGTCAATATCCTCGTCGGGTGGAATCCTCGGCAGGTCTATAGGAAATACCTCCGGAAACTCTCAAACAACTGGTACAGAATCCATGGAAAGAACCTCCGCACTAGAATCACGGACATAAGCCAAATAAGCTAGACAACCCTTCTCGACCATATACCGAGCCTTCATACAAGAAATAACCGTGTTGGTAGAATGACCAGGAGTCCCTCTCCACTTTAATTGAGGCAACCCCGATAAGGCTAAGGTCACTATATTATAATGAAAGTCCAATATAGCATGATAAGGTGACAACCAATCCATTCCCAAAATGACGTCGAAATCAACCATATCGAGAAGTAGGAGATCTACACGAGTCTCAAGACCCCCAATAACAACCACACACAAACAATAGACATGGTCTACAACAATAGAATCCTCCACAGGTGTGGACACACACACATGGGCACTCAAAGAATCATGTGGCACAACCAAATATGAAGCAAAATAGGATGACACATATGAATAAGTAGATCCTAGATCAAATAATACTGAGGTATCCCTACTGCAAATTGAAACCGTACATGTGATAACCGCGTTAGATGACTCAGCCTCAGGCCTAGTTAGAGCATAACATCGGGGCTGGGCCCCACCATTCTGACTACATCTCAAGGATGGGCCCTGTCTGGCTGGCCTCCACCTCTAGGGGCCTGACCTCCACCTCTAGCTATCTGTCTCCTACCTCTACCTGGCTGAGCAAGCGGTGGAACACCCAATGCTAGGACCATGGCACGAGAACCCTGATGTTGAGAACTGCTCGATGCTCAAGAGCAATACCTAGCAATGTGCCCTGGATCACCGCAAGTATAACAGGACTTCAGCTGATGTGGTTGATGACCCTGAAACTAACCCTGGTGGCTTGAGTAACTACCTTGAAAACTCTAAAGCGGAGGTGCACTAATAGGAGCTAGTGGTGCACTGTAGGCTAGTTGATCGGGATACGACATACGAGGACCACGACCGCCTGAAGCACCGTGAGAAGTCTGAAGTGCTGAATAAAACAGCTTGGGAGGATGGCCTCTGCCAAAAGTACCATGGCCTCCAGATGAGGCCCCACTGAATCCACCGGAGTGACGAGGCCTCTTGTCAGATCCCTGACCACTCTCCTGAGCTAAAACCATCTCAACTCGTCTGGCCACATTGGCCGCATCCTAGAAAGAAATCTTGCTCCTTGTCTTCTTAGCCATCTACAATCTGATAGGCTGAGTGAGTCCCTCAATAAACCTCCTCACTCACTCTCTCTCGGTGGGGAGTATAAGAAGAGCATGAAAGGCCAAATCAATAAAGGAGGTCTCGTACTGGGTAACGAACATGCTGCCTTGCTAGAGATACTCGAACTGCCTGTGATAGTCCTCTCTAAGAGTAACAGGAAGGAACTTCTCAAGAAATAACTAAGAGAACTGGTCCCAAGTCAAAGCAGGTGACCCAGCTGATCTGGCCAAACAAAAATCCCTCCACCATTTCTTGGCGGAACTTGGCAAACGAAAGGCAGCAAAGTCGACCCCATTGGTTTCTACTATCCCCATGTTGCGTAACACCTCATGACAACTGTCTAGATAGTCTTGGGGATCCTATGAAGATGTACCGTCATAGGTAGTAGTGAAAAGCTTGGTAAACCTATCCAATCTCCACAAATCCTCAGAAGACATAGCTAATTCATCGCCGGTCTATGCTGCAACACTCAACGGTACTACCCCAACTGGCTGAGCTAGTAGAGTCTGAAACTGGGGAGCCAGCTGCTCCGAAGTGTGAGTAGCGGGAGTCTGGGCTCCTCCCCCAGCTTGGGAGATGGCTGGTGTTATAGGGAATGTGCCAATTTGAGCAACACCCTCCATAAGGCCCACTAGGCGGACCAAAACATCCTGAAGCACTGGGGTGGCTATAAACCCCTCTGGAACCTGAGCTGGTCCGGCAGGAACTGTTTGGGCCGGAACCTCATCATCAAACTCCACCTGAGGCTCCACTACTGGTGCTGCTGCTCGAGCTCTGGGCTGGGCCCTACCCCTACCTCATCCTCTAGCACGGCCTCGACCCCTACCTCCCGTAGGAGCTGCCACTAGGGGCTCTGACTGTTGCTCGGCTGAAGAAGCGATACGTGTTCTCACCATCTGCGAAAGAACAAGAGTAGAGAGTTCAATTAGCACTGAGAGATCAAATCGCACGACAGAGAAGAATAGAAGTAAAATTGTTCCTAAACTCTGTAGCCTCTGGGGGATAAGCACAGACGTCTCCGTACCGATCTCTCGGACTCTACCTAGCTTGTTCGTGAATTGTGAGACCTAGGCAACCTAGTGCTCTGATACCAACTTGTCACGATCCGGATTTCCCACCATCGGGATCGTGATGTGCCTAACTTTTCAGAATGCTAGGCAAGCCAACAGATAAAGGATTAATATGCTAACCACTATCCAAATCAGTAAATAACAATAATTAAACCAAAATAGAGTAAAAAAGTGCGGAAATTCATAATAATCCAAGTACTAATACACGACTATGCAAAATCTGGTGTCACAATCCACGAACTTCTAAGAGTCACGATAAATACCGGTTGAAAGAAAATACAATAGTTCTAGAATTAAAAGAAAACAAGAAAGCTAGGATAACTGGAAGGGGACTCCAGGGTCTGCGAATGTCGGTAGATCTACCTTGGGTCTCCAGTTGGACTGAATGCAGCAACCCAACATTGATCAACACGGTCCAGTACCAAAATCTGCACAGAAAGTGCAGAGTGTAGTATCAGTACAACCGACCCCATGTACTGGTAAGTAACGAGCCTAACCTCGGCGAAGTAGTGACGTGGCTAGGACAAGACACATATATAAACCTATGCAGTTAAGCAATATACGTGCATAATAACAAATAATAGAAATTAAACACATATTAACGGGAGGGGGAAAAACATGCTGAGGGGAGTACGAGATCATGAGAATAGAACAGAAAGAAACACAGCAAAATAAGTGCACGATACCACCCTTCGTGCTTTTACTCTCGTTTTCACCATAACAAAAAAATGAATAATGATAATGAATATAAAATGGCACGGCATCACCCTTCGTGCTTTATACTCTTCCTCACATGATAATAAATATACAATGGCACGACATCAACCTTCGTACTTTACACTCTTCCTCAAATGATAATAAATATGCAATGGCACGGCATCACCCTTCGTGCTTTACACTCTTTCTCACCTAAACAACATAACAACAGGGCAATAGAATTATTAATAACAAGACCCATATCAATATTTAGTTTTCCAATGTCAACCTCAACTTCGAGTCAATACTCAACAAATATCCAATTCCAGTAAAACACGATAAGAATTGTTCAACATGAAGAATAACCAGTTTAAGCATGAACAATACGAATAAAAAATACAATAACCATAAGAATAAGACTCACTCTCATGCTATGACCCGACAACAACATATAGGTACTCGTCACCTCACCTATACGTCGTACTCAACAACCAAACCCATAGTAAATAGACAACAATACTTATTCCCTCAAGCTAAGGTTAGCCCCAACCGTTACCTCGCTACCGCGGCCAAACTCAAAGCTCAAACACCGTTTTTCCTCTAGATTCCACCTCCAATCCACTCGTATCTAGTCATAATTAACTTAATAACATCAATTATTGCTAAAGAAATCGATTCTGATGCATAATTATAATTTTTCAATATTTTTCCCAAAAAGCCAAAAACCGACCCTAGGCCCGCTTGGTCAAAACTTGAGGTTCGGACCAAAACTCATTCACCTCGAGCCCAAATATGTAATTAGTTTCAGAATCTGACCCCAAATCGAGGTCTAAATTCTAATTATACAAAAATCCCTAATACTACCCAAATCCTCAATTTCCACCATAAAAACCCTAGATTTTTGGTTGAAAATTGATGAAATGCAATCGGTAATTGGAAGAAAGTAATTTAGAATCATTTACCAACACTTTGGGGAAGAAGTTGCCTCTTGAAAATCGCCTCTAAGTCTTCTAGTTTTTGAAAATATGAGAGAATGGCCTAATCCCATTTTTGGTTGTGTTCTTAAAACACTGGACATGCCTTATTCGCATTCGCGAGAGGCCTGTCGCGTTCGCGAAGCTCTGGCTCTATTGGCCTATGCGTTTGCGAGTTACCCATCGTGTTCGCAAAGGCATATCCCCCAGCCTCCGCGTTCGCGAGCCCAATGCTGCGTTCGCGATGAGTTAATTTCCCCTCCCCAAGGTCCCATGCTTCGCGTTCGCGCTAGACAGGTTGTGTTCGCGAAAGGTAAATCCCCCCTGCTTCGCATTCGCGAAGAAGAATTTCCCCTGCCCCATTTTTACCTTTCGCGTTCGCGATACTACCTACGCGAACGCGAAGAAGGGCATATTAGAACAACTGCTGCAGCAAAATACCAGATTTTTCTAAGTCTAAAACATCCCGTAGCCTATACGAAACTTACCCGAACCCTCCGAGCTCCAAACAAAACATGCACACAAGTCTTAAAGAATCCTAGGAACTTGCTCGCGTGATCAAATCGCCAAAATAACACCTAGAACTACGAATTTAGCACCAAATTGCATGAAATTTTCAAGAAAGTTCAAAACTTCTATTTTCTCAACCAAAGGTCTGAATCACGTCAAATCAGTCTCGTTTCTCACCAAATTTCACAGATAAGATATAAATATCATAATGGACCTGTACCGGTCCCCGGAACCACAATACGGACCCGATATCAACAAGATCAATCATTATCCAAATTCTTAAAACATTTATAATTATAGCTTAACAATTTTCATCAAAAATTCATTTCTTGGGCTAGAGACCTCGGAATTCGATTATGGGTATACGCCCATGTCCTATATTTTACTACGGACCCACCGGGATCGACAAAATACGGGTTCGGATCCGTTTACCCAAAACGTTGACCGAAGTCAACAAAAATCAAATTTTTAGGCCAAAATTTATTATTTCCTTAATTTTTCACATAAAAGCTTTCCGGATATACGTCTGGACTGCACACACAAATCGAAGAGAGATAAAATGAGGTTTTCAAGGTTTCGGAACACGGAATCGAGTTCTAAAACAGAAGATGACCTTTTGGGTTATCATACTTAAACTCTTTTTGCATCAATCAAAATCAATTAACATAGTTTAATTTCACATAACTGATGATTCCTCTACAAACAAATACTAGTATGTATTTCAGATTCTGACAGTGAAAATAAACTAATATTCTGAGCATGATCTACAAAAACCTGTACTAGAAATACCATATAGGAATATTGTAACATTCTCATTACATCTTTACAACTACTATTTTGTTAAAGACTGACATTTTTTTTTTATGAATTATTGACTTGTAAGTCAAGGTCTATGGAGTATGGACCAACCAGTACTCTTATCCCAACTAATCAAATTTCATTTATTTGAATTTTTGACTTGAAATGCTTTTGTCATGGTCCCTACACCAATTAATACTCTTAAAGCCTACATCTTTGTCCAATTACTTGATAAGCGCAGAGAAGATATGTGCATATATAAATTGACAACTCAAAATTTGATTGAAAATCACTAGGTGAGCTTCCTGGAATTGATTACTGCAAAGCAACAATAGTACATTTTCTTTGCTATATATACCTCAGAATTATTCAATAGAGGAACAAAGCAAAGATTTCTTGATTGTTTTGAATCTTTATAGTGCAGAAATGGATTATGAAAAACTTGCATTGTGTCTGCTATATGACCTTCTCTGTAGACTTGCTTTCTACTCATTCTTACCTCATTTGTGCCCCAAAGATCAAGCTCTTGCTCTTCTACAATTCAAAAAAACGAGGACATGCTAAAAAAACGAGGGATTTGCCAGGAAGACACTTGTAACATTTGCAACAGGGAAATTGAGGACATAGAACATATCTTCTTCCGTTGCAATTACTCGAGACAAATCTGGGATCAAATCAATACAAAACATCCTTTTTCTCAGAATCCCGTAGGAAAAGATACCCTACATAATTGGCTTAAAAATCAACTCTTGTCCAGGGTTTTTTTTAACAATTACCTACGCTGGGCAGACTTTCTCTCATTACTCCTATGGCATATATGGAACTTCAGAAATGGGATCCTCTTTCGAGGAATTAAATACCCTATCACCAAAAGTCAACCCATCAGTTAAGCCATGGAATTCCTATACATGGCAAAAAATAGTTGCTTAAAACCACCCAAGAAAACTATCCTTGTAAAATGGGAACCGCCCAACCCAGCTTTTATAAATTGAATATCGATGGCTCTTGTATGGGAAATCCAGGAGTGGGAGGAATAGGAGGGGTGTTTAGAGACGAAAGGGGTCGATGGATTTTAGGGTTCAATATGAGATTCGACCATGCTACTAGCATATATATGGAAATCTTGGCCCTCCTCCATGGAGTCAAACTAGCACTAACAGAAAAACTCTTTCCACTAGTAATAGAGACGGACTACTGTTTGGAACTATTAAACCTCCTAAAATCTAATAACTGTCTCTACCAAAATTTGATTGATGACTGCAGGTACCTATTACGGAAGGCGAATGATCCACAGCTGAAGCACGCAGAGAGGCTAATGGAGTAGCGGACCTGTTAGCTAAAAATGGTTGCAGCCTGGACACTTTTTGTACTTTGCAAACTTATGCTGTTCCGCCTGTTTTTGTTATTCATGTACTAAAAAGAAACAGTCTAGGCACTATGTTACCTAGACTGAGCTCTAGTTGTAATAATTCTTAGTTGTTGTTGTATGAATAAATCGTTTATTACTAAAAATAAATCTTAGTGGGACAATTCAAGCAAATTTTAATACTGGAAACTCTCAGATTCATTAAATTGCATGGGAACAAGTTAGAGGGGAAAGTCTCAGGATCTTTGATCAATTGCAACTATTTGGAACTGCTTGATTTAGGTAAAAATGAGTTGAACGACACTTTCCCAAAATGGTTGGGAATCCTACCAAATTTGAAGATTTTAATTTTGAGATCAAATAAGTTGCATGGGTCCATCAGAGCTTCAAGAAATAGAAACTTGTTTTCACAACTTCAAGTTCTGGATCTTTCATCCAATGCATTTAATGGGAATTTACCAACAGTTTTTTTTGAGAATTTCCAAGCCATGAAAATAAATGATGAGAACATGAGTACACCAATGTATGTAGGATATGAATATTATTCTGTGACGATTACAACAAAAGGATTGAATCTTGTATTTGTTCAAGTTTTGACTACTAACATAGTTATCGATCTCTCAAAGAATGGATTTGAGGGTCAGATTCCAAGTTCTATTGGAGATCTCATTGGACTTCGTACGTTGAACTTGTCTCACAATGGCTTAGAAGGTCTTATACCAACATCACTACAATATTTATCTGTACTTGAATCATTGGATCTCTCATTTAACAAAATTGGTGGAGGAATTCCGCAACAACTTGTATCTCTCACATCACTTGAAGTCTTAAATCTCTCACACAATCATCTCATTGGATGTATCCCTAAAGGAAATCAATTTGATACTTTCGAGAACAATTCATACCAAGGGAATGATGAGTTACGTGGATTTCCACTCTCAAGAGGTTGTGGTAATGATGAAGTAACACAAGCGACAACTCCAGTTGTGCTAGATCAAGGAGAAGAAGATTCATCATTGATCAGTTGGCAGGCGGTTCTCATGGGTTACGGTTGTGGACTAGTTATTGGACTGTCTATAATATACATAATGTTGTCAACTCAAAATCCATTATGGTTTTCCAGGATGATTGTAAAATTGGAACAAAGAATCGTTACGAGAATGAAAAAACACAAGAAAAGATATTAGTGTGTCCAGGTATTCAACTTGATCTCTATGCAGCTTCTTTTGATTATCGATGTTTTATAATCTGACCATATTAACTCTAATTCTAAATTCATTTTGGAATACTGCAGGTTTACCATATGAATAAAGACATGAGTTTTCTTCCTTTGAGACTCAAACCAGATTTGTTGTCATTTTTCTCTATAGTTTGTTGCATAGAGATTATTGGTTAAGTTCATGGCCTCAATTTATATCATTGCTTTCTATAATAAGCCTAATTATTAGTTGACTAATTGGATTCGACTGTATAGTTAGTTCATAAATTTATGAAGTTATTCTTAACTTTTTATTAAATTACATGAAGTAATTTAATGGAAAGCTAAATCGTTAACCTCTTAAGACTGTCTTTGATATGCTAGATTACTATGATTAATTAGGACTGTATTCTGGGCCGGGCCTTCGTGGGCCAAACGGGCCGGGCTTCGTGGGCCTGGGCTCTGGCGGTCCCTGGCTTCGTGGGCTCAACGGGTGGAACCGGCCGTGACGGGCCTAAGCCCATATGGTCCTGGGCTAAACGGGTCGGGCTCGTGGGTTTCGCGGTTTTTTTTAGGTAATTTCTTGTAGTATCATGGCTATATTAAAAATATATATGTAGTATATATGTAGAAATCTAATTATTAAAGTGCTTGACGAAAAAGAAAATAACAAAACAATAGTAAAACACTAAATTGTCATGCATAATAAATTAATCACAAAGTACAACATGAAGCATAAGTACGTCGAATAATTTTGAAATAACACAAATTGTTGAAAAAACCTTAAAGACGAATTCTTGGATAAATACCCTCAACACAATGCTTTATATGCTTCCTTAAAGTGCCTGTGGTTTGAACAGTTCTAAAATTTAAGACTCTTCCACAGTTCTTGCACTTTAATTTTTGGCCTTCTTCATTTTCTTCAACCACTTCATAGTACTGCGAAATAAATAAGCGCACTCTTTCCGAACGAGGCATGATGTAACTTGAAAATTAAGATTGAGAGATTGAGAGAAATTTAGAATGAGAAATGAGTATTGAGTATTGAAATGAAGAAGAGGGAGGGGGTATTTATAGTGGTAGAGAAGGTTAGTTTTGTAAATTGAAAAAAAAAAACTTGTTTGAATTTTGATTTTTGAATTCTGAAATTTGAATTTTAAATTTTGAATTTTGAAAAATCTTTTTTTGTAGTATATATATATATATATATATATATATATATATATATATATATATATATATAGTATACTAGTATAGAATGTTATGTATATATATATATTTCATTGTATATTGTCTTGTAGTATATATTGTATGTTATGTATATATATTCTCTTATATATTTTTTTGTAGTATATATTGTATCTTATGTATATATATTATAACTTATATATTTTCTTGTAGTATATATTGTATGTTATATATATATTGTAGCTTATAAATAATTCCAAGTAAAGACAAAGAAATATTGCGAAAAGATATTCAAGGGTATGTCTTATAATTTTTATTACCAAAAATGACATATCTTTCTTAGTCTTCCTTCCTCTAATGGAATGAGCACAACAAGGTACTAATACCACCATTAGAAGGAAAAAAAACTAAGGAAGATGTGCCAAAATATAAGTTACATATTAGTCTATGTATTATCTCTAACAAATCTCATAAATCCTTCAAGGTTCGGAGGAGGTTGCGTTGGTGGTGGTGAAAAAGAAGCTTGTTCATCACCACTTCCGGGCGAAGCCGAATCCTCCGCAAGTTCCGCTATCATTTCTTCATAAGCTTCATCTATCGCCGGTTGTGCTTCTGCAATTCCAAAGTTTCTTCTTTCCGAGCGGATCCAATCTCTAAACAGTACTGATTTTTCCAAGCTATCCCTCATAGACGCTCTATGATCACCTATTTGCAGTCTTGCTTGACTGAAAGCGCTCTCTGATGCAACAGTTGAAGCTTGAATTGATAAAATATCCCGAGCCATCCTTGCAAGAACAGGAAAATGTTTTTCCCTTGCCTTCCACCATTCCAAAAGATCAAAAGAGCCGTCTGGATTCTCCTTTTCAAGTCCCTGAGACAAATAAACTTGAAGCTCATTTAGATGTGAAGTTTCATCATAATTATCACCTTGAGAACCCCTGAACTCCGTCCAAGATTTAAGAGCTTTTAAGCCCGCAACTCTTTTAGACGATTGTGAGCTAGACGAAGTAGGGGTTGGAATAGTTGGCCTAGCATGCTCTAAGGCAAGTTGATAAGCATTATAAACTGTTTGAGCATTAATTTTAATTGAGGCTTTTGCATCTGCAAGTGTAGCAACTTCCTCATTTGAAAGATCTAAAGCCTTATAAATATTTGAATACCAAAAATGAGGACCTCCCAATTTCATTGTAGGATTTAACATTGCAGCAAGACCATAAATAGGAGGGATAGGAATATGACAAATACATCTAACATGGAAAATATTAGTAAATGCAGGATTTAGTGTTGTTGTAAGCATGCCTATAGCACTAGTGTTACTAGAAGCATTATCCATAGAAATTGCCATTATTTTATCGCTAAAGCAAAAATATCTACAAATATCTGCAACAGTGTTAGCTATAAACTTACCTGTGTGACGTGAATTAATTATTCTATACGCAATTATGCGTTTTTGCATTGTCCATTCCTCATCTATCCAATGACTTGTAACAGTTAGATAATCACAATCATTACCACTTCTACCAATATCAGTAGTAATAGAAATCCGATTAGGTATATGAGTAAATAAATACCGCAAATATTGTTCATATTCATGTTTGAATTTATAAATATCACTCTTAACTGTTGCGCGAGGCCAACCTTTATAAGTAGGATTAAAAACTCTTCTAATATAATGAACCCAATTAGGATTAGAAGCAAAAGTATAAGGTAAGCACATAACAGTAATCATCTTTGCTAATTCTTCACGATCTCTATTTGGATCGTAATATAAAATACCTCCGGTGACAGTGTTAATTCCTGGTTGAACTAGATTTGAACCTGTACTAGGGTTAACCGCAGAATCTACACTTGTCCCCTCTAGCTGCGCTTTCATTTGAAAAAATCTAGCCTTATCTCTAGGGTGTGTTTTTATGTGCCTAGTCAAACTACCCGTGCCGCTACGGTCTCCAGTATATTTATGCGCTATTAATTTCCCACAAGTTTTACACTTAGCCTTATTTTGTTCTCTTACTTAAGTAAAAAAAATTCCAAACTAATGATGTTTCTAGGTGTTTAGCAGGTTCTCTATTAAAAGTAGGAGTCTCTACAGGTGGGTCGGCCGGTGCATCAGTTGGGTTATTAAGAGGACTAGTAGGTGTATCATCTAAATCCGGTGCTTGAGTTTCATCATCATCCTCATTTTCCTCATTATTTTCTAAGATAGTTTCATTAGGATAAAGAGCATTCATAATTTCATCATCTAATCTTTCACCTGGTGCAACATTATGACAAAATTCACTATCGGTAAATTGAAAACAAGGGTGATCACTATCAAGAATTACGGAAGGAGGAGGACGTCTAGGTTGGCGGCTACTTTCAACTTGCTTATCTTTTCTAGGTCGGGGAGCCGGGGTAAGGGCAGTTGGTTGGCCACTACTTTCACCGGTTTTATATTTTCCTTTACCAAACATTTTTTTCAAAGAAAATGCCATATTAATTATAATTATGCAAACTAAACCACACAAAAATATATTCTTAAAACGTAAGAGTTGAAACGAGTTTACTGGATTACCGAACAACTTCTTGAAAATTGAAAATCGTTGAACACTTGAAAACTTCAATTCAACAACTTCACAATTTTTCACGAAATTTCAATAATAAATTAAGTAATTGTAGTAGAGAGATTGAGAGATATTGATGAATTGGTGAATAAAAATGAAAGAATGAGGGGTATTTATAGTTGAGAAATGGGAAAAAGTGTAATTATATAAAGTTTGGGGGCCAAATGGGCATTTTCTAAACTTAAAAACGGTCAAATTGCCAGCCCAAACGGCTAGATTTTAAATATGGCCGTTGGAGAATTTTAAAAACAATTTTTTTTTAATATATGAAGACCGGCCCGTCACGGACTTCTCAGGACCACCAGGCCCGTTAGGACCGTGGGCCCGGTCCGATCCGGTTCAGGCCCGACCCACCAAGCAGCATTATGATTAATTGGCTTAAATATCCTTATGGTAATAACGCAATCGATAAAGATTGCTGAAAAGTTCAAGCATATAACTTCTAAATATGAGCATTTAACCGAAAATCTAATAGGAAACCTTTGCACATCTGTTGAATTTTGTAGAAATTTTCAATTTTCTTATTTGAAAATAAAAGCATGCAACACATTTATAGAATTCAATATTTTCCTATTAAAAAATTATCTCCCATATCAAATGGGTTGAAAATTGTAGACAATACAGGACTTTCCATGTTAATTAATCCAATTCAAAATTGAATTTACTAACAAGACTTTATTAATATTTTATATAACATCTTTTATATTAAATAAGTGCTAATTATATATATATATATATTAACCAAGAGATATAATTTCGTTTTTTCTATTCTAAATAGAATATTTCAATTTGTTCACAATATTAATTATATCCTCTGTGCTAGCAAAGAATATAATAATATTTTATTTGGACTAATAACTAAATTTATTTGACTAATTAATTTTTTTAATTTAATTATCAAATAATAAAGCAATTAATCCTTTAGCAAAGTTCAGAACACTCGTTAGTGTGCAACCCCATAGGTTCAATACTAAGCCGGTAGTAAATTGATCACATCAATATACTAATCAAGGGTGGCGTCTAGCAACACTCCTTAACGACCGAATAGCATGAAGTATACAATTTACTCTCAAGAACCCCTAGAAGAATAATGTATTAATTCCTTCTGTCATTATAGCTCTGGGTCGCCCTAGGATATGGTTCAACTGTCAAATCCTAATAAGCGACCAACTATGTGTTTATGTCAAAATATAATCAACCATTGAATGACCTAAGAAACTCTTTTCTTTTTTCATTCAATCGCCCTGGCCAAGGTCTTAATTTGGTCGGTTATAATTCATGACAACATGGAGCTTAAACTCATTACCAAGAGTTGACAGATTCCATCTTGATCAATCACTAATTCTACAAGTATTTAATCATACCCAATATCCTTTCAACTCTATCGCCCTAGGGCCATAGGTGTCTAGTATCAAAGTACAATAAATAACTTGTCAATTACTATGATTATATCAGGTCAAAGGAAGTTCTTACATCACTTTCTTCCAGAGAATATCTCATTGACAGTTTATGGTAATTCTAACCATTAGGAATTATCCAATGAGTCGGTTCAATGATTATATCTCTATATACATCATCTATCTATGTGATTTAGTTAATGAGATCAACTAATCTTTATCCTATAAAGATGATCACATAGATATTGATCTAACCGGATTATTAATGTTCAAATTAATAATCCTATGATCAAGAACAAAATTTAGATTAAATTATAAGAGACTTCACTCTCATTATCATGATCTCCATCACAATGTCAAGTCTCAAAATTTAATCAAGGACCTTATCAAATTAATCAATCAATTAATAATAATGATAAGAGAATATCAAATGCCATATATATATTTTATATGAAATAACGTTCACAAAAAAATATGTTTAGATCACCAAATATGACATTGGATCTAGGGCATATCTAATATATCTCTAACAATCTCCCACTTGCACTAGAGCCAATCGCTCTTGTACTTCATTCCCAATTTCCACTTGTGCTTGTCAAACTCCTTTGCTCCAAGAGCTTTAGTGAATGGACCTGTAGCATTTTCTTTTCCATCAACCTTTTGAATCTCGACGTTGAGTCGTTCAATGATTTCTCTTATCAAGTGATACCGCCGTGGAATGTGTTTGGATTTTTGGTGTGATTTTGGTTCTTTTGCTTGAACAATGGCTCCAGTATTGTCACACAACAATGGAATTGCACCCTTTATTGAAGGAACCACACCAAGTTTAGTTAAGAACTTTTTCATCCATAAAGCTTCCTTAGCCGCTTCACTAGCTGCTATATATTCTACTTCAGTCACTGAATCAGCTACTGTAGCTTGTTTGGAACTTTTCCAACTCACTGCACCACCATTTATGGTGAATACATAACCAGAAATAGATTTGCTATCATCTCTATCTGAAGAGAAACTTGCATCAGTATAACCTTCAAGTTTCAACTCAGAATCACCATAAATGAGGAATTGGTCTTTAGTCCTTCTTAAGTACTTAAGAATGGTCTTGATCACTTTTCAATGTTCCTCACCAAGATTTGCCTGATATTGTCTAGTCACTCCTACTGCATAAGCCACATCGAGACGTGTACATGTCATGGTATACATGATAGCTCCCACTACACTAGCGTATGGGACCCTACTCATGCGTTCTCTCTCTTCAGGTGTTTTAGGACAATCCTCCCTACTAAGAGTAATTCCAGTACCTATCGGTAGATAGCCTCTTTTGGAATTATCCATGTTATACCTTTTCAAAATGGTATCAATATACAAAGACTGGGAAAGTCCGAGCAGCTTCCTCGATCTATCTCTATAGATCTTTATTCCCAATATATAAGCTGCTTCTCCCAAGTCTTTCATGGAGAACTGTTCAGATAGCCAAATCTTGGTACTTTGCAGTGCCGGTATATCATTCCCTATGAGCAATATATCATCAACATATAATACTAAGAATATAATTGTGCTCCCACTAATCTTTTTGTACACACAAGGTTCTTCTTCGCATCTAACAAAATTGAACTTTTCAATTGTCTTATTAAAGCGAATATTCCAACTTCGAGAAGCTTGCTTCATCCATAAATGGATCTTTGTCGCTTGAAAATTTTATTATGATCAGACGGAGATGTAAAACCTTCAGGTTGTGTCATATATACATCCTCTTCTAGATCACCATTAAGGAAAGCTTTTTTCACATCCATTTGGCATAGTTCATAATCATAGTATGCTGCTATAGCAAGTAGAACCTGAATTGGTTTGAGCATTGCCACGAGAGAGAAAGTCTCGTCATAGTTGATGCCTTCCTTTTGACGATATCCCTTGGCAACAAGACGAGCTTTGTAAGTCTCCACCTTTCCGTCTACTCCAATCTTTTTTTTAAAAATCCACTTACACCCTATAGGTTTTATATCCTTTGAAGGTTCAACTAAAGTCCATACTTTATTTTCCTTCATGGATTCTATTTCGGATTCCATGGCCTTTTTTCATCTCTCATAGTTAGAACTTTGTATAGCCTCTTCATAGGTCTTAGGGTCATCATCATTATGATCAACCTCACTTGATACATCATCTTGTACCATTAGATTTAATCTAGTTGTTACATGACGTTCTCGAGTAGACCTTCTAAGAAGTACTTGTACAACTTGTTCACCTTGTGTTAGATTTGATTGTTGTTCAATTTGGTTTAGAACTGGTTCATTAACCTGTTCTTGAACTTCAACCGTTGAATATGACAACTTCCTTGGCAACTTCAAAATATCCAATAAAGGTCCTTCAACTTGGGTCTCATGATCTTTATTTTATTGTTGATTCATTAGTTTCCTGAACTTCATCAAGTTCTATATGTCCCCTATAATTTCCTTCCAAAAGAAATTCCCTTTCCAAAAAGGTTACTCCTCTAATCACAAATACTTTATGGTCAGAAGGGTGATAGAAATAATATCCCATTGTTTCTTTGGGATACCCAATGAACCTACACTTATCAGATCTTGAGTCAAATTTATCAGACTGCAGTCTCTTAACATAAGTTGGACAACCCCAAACTTTAATATATTTAAGGTTAGGCTTACATTCTTTCCATATCTAATATGGTGTTGTAGAGACTGACTTAGTGGGAACTTTATTTAGTAAGTATGTTGCTGCTTCCAAAGCATATCCCCATAAATTTATTGGAAGATCAGTAAACCCCATCATAAATCTCACCATATCTAGTAAGGTTCGATTTCTCCTTTTAGACACACCATTATATTGTGGTGTTCTTGGAGGTGTCCACTGTGAGAGAATCTCATTCTCTTTGAGATATTTAGTAAAATTTTCACTAAGATATTCTCCACCTATATCAGACCTTAGTACCTTGATACTTTTACCCGTCTGTTTCTCAACTTCACTACTGTCACACCTCCTTTTTCCGCGCCCGAGGGGGCGCAGAGGAGTTTTTTCCAATTAAAGGACAATCAAAACGGGATTTGTTTATTTATTTCAGAGTCGCCACTTGGGAGGTTTAGGGTGTCCCAAGTCACCAATTTTAATCCCGAATCGAGGAAAAGAATGACTCTATATTATGGTCTGTGTACCAGAAATCCGGATAAGGAATTCTGTTAACCCGGGAGAAGGTGTTAGGCATTCCCGAGTTCCGTGGTTCTAGCACGGTCGCTCAATTGTTATATTCGGCTTGATTATCTGATTTTATACAAGTATGAACTTATGTGCCACTTTTATCTTTTAACCGCTTTTATCATTTACTGTTTTTATCAAGAATTACAACGTTGTGAAAATGTATCTCGAACCGTGTTACAATCAATGTACCCGTGGTCGTCGGCACATTTTGACTCCGTTGAGATTTGGATTTGGGTCACATCAATGTGCACCCGAGTTTAAGGAGATTAAATTATTAAAGGCGCGCCTAAAGCGACTAGCGTATTTATTTTGGGTAAGACCGTGGAATTTTACTAAACGGTCCATCCCGAAGTCCAAATAATTCTTAAAGCAAACATTTATTGAGGGCCCCGCAATTTGTATTTTTATTTGGTGAGGCTCATCTCATTCTTATTTTTTTTTAAAAATGAATTTGCAACGTCATGGACACGCATCTCGAACCAAGTCACAATCAATGCACCCGTGATTAGAAACACATTTCGACTCCGTTGAGATTTGGATTTGGGTCACATCAATGTGCACCCGAGTTTACGAAGGTAAGATTTATTAAGGCGCGTCCTAAAGAGTCTAAAGTATTGTTATTTTAGGAGGGTTGTGAGATTTGCTAAACAACCCGTCCTGGAAACTAAATGCTTCAATAATATACATTTAACAAGGGCCCCGCATCCGCGCGTTTTGTTTATTTTCATCGAGGCTCATCTCGTTCTTATTTTTAAAAGGATATCCTATAGCAACTACGTTTCTTGTCGTGTTTGTCTCTATCAATCGAAAACAGTAGATAGTCCTAATTAATTACATGTTTGCAAATTGTTTGTAACAACATTCAGAAAAGCTTGAAAATCAGAAATGAGGCTGCATGTACAGTCAACCGAACAAATAATCATGGGCCCAAATCCAGCCCATGCGTGATAGGCCAGACCTGGGCCACTGCTTGTTCGATGCGGACCTACTTGGTTTGCTTCGATTTGGGCTCGACCTTCATGAGGTTGAGGCCCTGAACTGATTCTTTGTTCTATAAATGAGTTTATCAATTTATATGCGACAATCTGACAAAAGAGGAAAGTACTTTAATTAAAGTGGATAGTTTTCCTATTTGACCTATGTTAGAGAATATATTACATTATCAGACTAAGTTTAAAACACGACTTATTGCAATGGGAATATTTTCACCTAACAGCATACATATATGACTAGCACTCACTTACCTACATTGATATACTAAGCATGTAGGCTACTTCTATTATCCAAACGAAAATGTAACTATTATATACTACATGACATTTAATACAACAGTCCATGTATATATATAAAAAAAAACAATCTGCAGGTCCTCTCTTTTGCATTCATGCTCAGACTTTCAGTTACATTGGTGGTATCAATTGTGTACCTGGTAAGGAAAGGAAAGGAAGAAGGAGAGTGATCAGTTGAGTAGTGTGCAGTAATCACAACAACAACAGATACACAGCCACAGCACAGCAACAAACCAACAACCAAGATTGTTTTCCACCGTCCACGAACAACCAACAATGATTCCCAGAATAAATGAAACCAGCAAATAGTCGAGTGCCAAACCAATAATTCCAGACGAAGAGTAATGATACACCAGAAGTAAAAGAAGTTCAATGCAGCAAATACCAACAGTTCAGCAACCAACAAACAGCTCAGTCACTGCAGACGACAGAACTTGGCCAAGGCAGCTTGACCAATATGAATTCTTGTTCAACTTTCAGATGGTGTTTGGTTACAATCTATTTGGAAACTAACTTATGTTTTTCAGCTTTCTTTAAACTCAGAAAAACCTTTCCTCAGACTAAAAGTTTCAGCTTTAAGACTAAAGATTCCAGCCTTTTGTTTTCTCCTTTTCTGAAGACTAAAAGTCCAGCCCTTTTTCAGTTCTCAAATGGCCTCTTTATAAGCCAAATGACCAGTGCAGTTAAGCTGCACTCACGCTGCAACTTGCAGCCTGCCCATACTCTGTTAAACCCATGCTTGAGCATCTCTTGATGTCAGCCATTGGTTCCCCACGTTTGGTTTTTGTTTAATCAAGAGTTATGGGCATCATTTTATTATTCATTTTAAACCCCATACTCTTGTGTCTTGTTCCCCATTGGTATTAGTTTAATCCCAAATTAGTACCCTACTTGTCAGCTCATTTAAACTAATCATTTTTGTTCTTTTTAACACCCCAGAATACCCCTGTCAACCTTGATTATTACTGCCCCTGCCTATTGCAGCATCAGGGCATTTTTTGAACTGATGAAAGTTCGAACTCAAGACTGCCTGGGCTGAACCTTTTCAGTCAGTTTTACAGTGCAAACAAACCATTTCAAGGGCAATTTAGTCAGTGGCAAGGTTCAATTAGTCACCTGAAATTATTAGCTTATTTGATCCATCAGTTATAGAGAGCTAATCGACGACATTTATCGAGTCGACTATACTAATTATAACAGGTAATAACCAGTCGCTCATATAAACAATACGTTCAGGGACCTAAGGGGTATCAGACAATTTTTGTTAAATTACTGGGCCTATATGAATTAATTCATTTGACGACTAATCTAACTGACGATCATGTTCATCACAGAGTGCATTTAGAACACAAACAGAAAGACAATCGACCAAATAAAAGGCCTTTAACAGAGATGGAAGAGATCCGAATGAAAAATAACAACATAACAAACAAACACAACGGAACATGCTGACAACTTAGTTAGAACTAAAACAAAAGAAAGGAAAACTTACTGAAAGAGTTTGAAATCAAAGCAGACCCAAATCAGACTCAACTTCGAACTCTTGAGGCCGAACAAACTTTAATCAGGGTGTTCTCATATGAGAACACCTTGATTAAGGTCTATTAGACCTCAAACCCTTGTCCAGACCGGCCGGATTCCCCAGGTGCATGTGTTCTAAGGTCTGGATTTCCAGATCTGATTTTTAGGGAGTTGTGGGTAGATTCGGACCAAACCAAGCTTGGTTTGGTCACGAGGAAGGTCAGGGGAGTGTCTGGTATGAAGATGGGGTGGTTTGGCATAGTTCCGGGTTCGACTCAAATCTTCAAATGAAGATTCGAGACGAAGCAAGATGATTCGAGGCAAATGGATAGCAGATCCATGTTTAGGACAGTGAAGTGGTCTTAGGGTGTTCAGGAGGTGGCCACCGGCGTTCGTGCCGCTGGCTTTAATGGCGAAGGAGACTAGGGCGGCTGCTAGGGTTCGGGGGTTTCAGGTTTGAGTTTGGGGACGATGAAGGGTGGGGTTGGTATAGGGGGTGCGGGGTATGATAGGGGGCTTATATACTGGGAAGCTGATTGGATCTGAGCCGTTATATCAGATGATCTCAACGGCTTAGATCTGATGCTGAGAAATGAGACGGGGTTGTTTGATAGTTAAACGGGGTCGTTTGGTTTAAGTGAGGGGTTGGGTCGGATTGGTTCCTGGGTCGGGTTTTGAACGGGTTACTGATAGTGATCCTGGACCGTTGGATTGGATTGATCGGAACGGCTGAGATGAGTCGCCCTTGAAACGACGTAGTATGGGTATTGAACTACGTCGTTTTGATAACTGGTGAATGGGTCTTGGGCTGGCTGACTTGGACTGGGTCTGAGTGCTGGTTTGGGCCTGCTTTGTTTTATTTCTTCTTTGGCCCAAACCGATTTTCTTTCACTCTTTTGCTTTTTTTTTCTTTTTCTTTTAAACAAAAATGAGATAACAATAAAATAGTGAAATTAAAATCAACAACACTGTAACATTTCCACATAATTATCACAAAAGTAAGTTAAATCACAACCTAGAACGAACGACGCACATATATTTATATATTTTTTTGAATTTTCTTTTAACGACACATATTTTGTATTTTGTTTGATAATGACTAAATGCGAAATGGACAGACCTACAAACGACTAATAACACATGTCACGGAAAAAATTGAAAAATTGTACAGCGAAATCATTTGTCACTACTTTTATTTTTTGTTTTCCTTTTGGAGTGATTGCTTGTGAAGCAAAAATCACGTGCTTACAGCTGCCCCTCTTTGCACGAAGACACGAAGGGTTTTCGCGCAAAGATAAAGCGAGCGATTTTTGCCTGTCCGAATACTCCGTGTGAAGCATTTTTGAAAAAGATTTGACCGAACCTTTGCTTCAGAGGTTTCCTACATATCCTGGGCTGAACAGGAATCAGGTCAATGTAGTTCGGGAAATTTTGGTAGCTGGGACTACCGTGTGACTGTAGTGCTTGCTGTCGCTGTGCGCTGTTGCAGGCTGCCGCAGGATGCTACTGCTCAACCGATCTCCCTGTTACACTGCTCTAAAAGGAAAAACAAGAAGCTAAGCTAGACTGAGGATCATGAGATCTTATCCATCTTCAACTTGTTCTTGTTGCCTTGCTTTCTTGCCGGCTAACGCTTTCCTCCGATGCCTTTATCTTGTGACTTTGGGAGATGATGCTGGTCCTTTGCTAACGTTTGAATGCCAGTTTTCATCACTTCGCTTGATCCGCTGGGAACATGCCCTCTTCTTCACGCCTTTCCATTGTTTCTTTGGTGGTATGGCTTTTCATCAAAATTGTTATGTTGGGCATGCTATAACGTTCCCAAACTGCTTCTTTTGAGAAGCGTTCTTTTTCCTTTTGAATTGCGCGCTTGCCTCTGCAGTTGTCTGCTTCTTGGTGCTGGGGATTTTATTGTTTCCTGTTTGGGGATCTCTGTTGTACCCTTCCGTCTTTAGGTGGGATGACTGATTCCAAAATCTAGAGCTGAATGTATTCCCGCATTATACTGGTGGGCGACCTAGAACTTAAATGTATTCCCGCATTATACTGGTGGGCGACCTAGAACTTAGATGTATTCCCGCATTATACTGGTGGGCGACCTAGAACTTAAAAGTATTCCCGCATTATACTGGTGGGCGACCTAGATCTTAAAAGTATTCCCGCATTATACTGGTGGGCGACCTAGAACTTAAAAGTATTCCCGCATTATACTGGTGGGCGACCTAGAACTTAAAAGTATTCCCGCATTATACTGGTGGGCGACCTAGAACTTAAATGTATTCCCGCATTATACTGGTGGGCGACCTAGAACTTAAATGTATTCCCGCATTATACTGGTGGGCGACCTAAGAACTTAAATGTATTCCCGCATTATACTGGTGGGCGACCTAGAACTTAAATGTATTCCCGCATTATACTGGTGGGCGACCTAGAACTTAAAAGTATTCCCGCATTATACTGGTGGGCGACCTAGAACTTAAAAGTATTCCCGCATTATACTGGTGGGCGACCTAGAACTTAAAAGTATTCCCGCATTATACTGGTGGGCGACCTAGAACTTAAATGTATTCCCGCATTATACTGGTGGGCGACCTAGAACTTAAATGTATTCCCGCATTATACTGGTGGGCGACCTAGAACTTAAAAGTATTCCCGCATTATACTGGTGGGCGACCTAGAACTTAAATGTATTCCCGCATTATACTGGTGGGCGACCTAGAACTTAAATGTATTCCCGCATTATACTGGTGGGCGACCTAGAACTTAAAAGTATTCCCGCATTATACTGGTGGGCGACCTAGAACTTAAAAGTATTCCCGCATTATACTGGTGGGCGACCTAGAACTTAAATGTATTCCCGCATTATACTGGTGGGCGACCTAGAACTTAAATGTATTCCCGCATTATACTGGTGGGCGACCTAGAACTTAAATGTATTCCCGCATTATACTGGTGGGCGACCTAGAACTTAAAAGTATTCCCGCATTATACTGGTGGGCGACCTAGAACTTAAATGTATTCCCGCATTATACTGGTGGGCGACCTAGAACTTAAATGTATTCCCGCATTATACTGGTGGGCGACCTAGAACTTAAATGTATTCCCGCATTATACTGGTGGGCGACCTAGAACTTAAATGTATTCCCGCATTATACTGGTGGGCGACCTAGAACTTAAATGTATTCCCGCATTATACTGGTGGGCGACCTAGAACTTAAAAGTATTCCCGCATTATACTGGTGGGCGACCTAGAACTTAAAAGTATTCCCGCATTATACTGGTGGGCGACCTAGAACTTAAAAGTATTCCCGCATTATACTGGTGGGCGACCTAGAACTTAAAAGTATTCCCGCATTATACTGGTGGGCGACCTAGAACTTAAAAGTATTCCCGCATTATACTGGTGGGCGACCTAGAACTTAAATGTATTCCCGCATTATACTGGTGGGCGACCTAGAACTTAAATGTATTCCCGCATTATACTGGTGGGCGACCTAGAACTTAAATGTATTCCCGCATTATACTGGTGGGCGACCTAGAACTTAAATGTATTCCCGCATTATACTGGTGGGCGACCTAGAACTTAAATGTATTCCCGCATTATACTGGTGGGCGACCTAGAACTTAAATGTATTCCCGCATTATACTGGTGGGCGACCTAGAACTTAAAAGTATTCCCGCATTATACTGGTGGGCGACCTAGAACTTAAATGTATTCCCGCATTATACTGGTGGGCGACCTAGAACTTAAATGTATTCCCGCATTATACTGGTGGGCGACCTAGAACTTAAATGTATTCCCGCATTATATTGGTGGGCGACCTAGAACTTAAAAGTATTCCCGCATTATACTGGTGGGCGACCTAGAACTTAAAAGTATTCCCGCATTATACTGGTGGGCGACCTAGAACATAAATGTATTCCCGCATTATACTGGTGGGCGACCTAGAACTTAAAAGTATTCCCGCATTATACTGGTGGGCGACCTAGAACTTAAATGTATTCCCGCATTATACTGGTGGGCGACCTAGAACTTAAATATATTCCCGCATTATACTGGTGGGCGACCTAGAACTTAAATGTATTCCCGCATTATACTGGTGGGCGACCTAGAACTTAAAAGTATTCCCGCATTATACTGGTGGGCGACCTAGAACTTAAATGTATTCCCGCATTATACTGGTGGGCGACCTAGAACTTAAATGTATTTCCGCATTATACTGGTGGGCGACCTAGAACTTAAATGTATTCCCGCATTATACTGGTGGGCGACCTAGAACTTAAAAGTATTCCCGCATTATACTGGTGGGCGACCTAGAACTTAAATGTATTCCCGCATTATACTGGTGGGCGACCTAGAACTTAAATGTATTCCCGCATTATACTGGTGGGCGACCTAGAACTTAAATGTATTCCCGCATTATACTGGTGGGCGACCTAGAACTTAAATGTATTCCCGCATTATACTGGTGGGCGACCTAGAACTTAAATGTATTCCCGCATTATACTGGTGGGCGACCTAGAACTTAAATGTATTCCCTCATTATACTGGTGGGCGACCTAGAACTTAAAAGTATTCCCGCATTATACTGGTGGGCGACCTAGAACTTAAATGTATTCCCGCATTATACTGGTGGGCGACCTAGAACTTAAATGTATTCCCGCATTATACTGGTGGGTGACCTAGAACTTAAATGTATTCCCGCATTATACTGGTGGGCGACCTAGAACTTAAATGTATTCCCGCATTATACTGGTGGGCGACCTAGAACTTAAATGTATTCCCGCATTATACTGGTGGGCGACCTAGAACTTAAATGTATTCCCGCATTATACTGGTGGGCGACCTAGAACTTAAATGTATTCCCGCATTATACTGGTGGGCGACCTAGAACTTAAATGTATTCCCGCATTATACTGGTGGGCGACCTAGAACTTAAATGTATTCCCGCATTATACTGGTGGGCGACCTAGAACTTAAAAGTATTCCCGCATTATACTGGTGGGCGACCTAGAACTTAAAAGTATTCCCGCATTATACTGGTGGGCGACCTAGAACTTAAAAGTATTCCCGCATTATACTGGTGGGCGACCTAGAACTTAAATGTATTCCCGCATTATACTGGTGGGTGACCTAGAACTTAAATGTATTCCCGCATTATACTGGTGGGCGACCTAGAACTTAAATGTATTCCCGCATTATACTGGTGGGCGACCTAGAACTTAAAAGTATTCCCGCATTATACTGGTGGGCGACCTAGAACTTAAATGTATTCCCGCATTATACTGGTGGGCGACCTAGAACTTAAATGTATTCCCGCATTATACTGGTGGGCGACCTAGAACTTAAAAGTATTCCCGCATTATACTGGTGGGCGACCTAGAACTTAAATGTATTCCCGCATTATACTGGTGGGCGACCTAGAACTTAAATGTATTCCCGCATTATACTGGTGGGCGACCTAGAACTTAAATGTATTCCCGCATTATACTGGTGGGCGACCTAGAACTTAAAAGTATTCCCGCATTATACTGGTGGGCGACCTAGAACTTAAATGTATTCCCGCATTATACTGGTGGGCGACCTAGAACTTAAATGTATTCCCGCATTATACTGGTGGGCGACCTAGAACTTAAATGTATTCCCGCATTATACTGGTGGGCGACCTAGAACTTAAAAGTATTCCTGCATTATACTGGTGGGCGACCTAGAACTTAAAAGTATTCAAATTGCTTCCCCGTTCTTCCGAGAAAATTTCGACAATTGGCAGAAAATTTTCTGCCCCGGTTTTTGGTGACTTCCCTGGCGTTGCATCTCGCTGTCATCATCAATCCTTTGTTTTCCTGCAGCAGACAAAAGGATTTATTTAGTTTTCATCATGGTGGTAGAGGGTGCCTTTCTGGCGGATGATTTTCCTTTCGTCCCCTTTTCTTGCTCTTTGTTCCCATAATTGGTTGGCGGGCAAAGTTGCCTGTTGGGGGTCTCTAGCCTGCTGGGGATTGGTTTTCAATTTATCCCATTTTCTGCTTTCTCTTTAAACACATGATGTGGGAGTCTGCTTCTAACTCCCGAAACCACTCCCTTTTGGAGCTTACTTCTTCCAAAATTTCCGGGCACAATCACTGCATTGCCCGGGACCGGCCTTTAAGACTGTTTGTATTATCCTGCATTGGATGAATTCCCCTTTGGTTCCTGGTAGTAAGCTTTGAAAAATCCTTTCAAGACACATTTTAGGAAAAGAAATAAAAGATATGGAAAGGAGAAAATCTTTCTGAACTAATATTTTTTGTGGGAGGAGACAATCAAAAGAACTTATCTGGAGGACACAACTGGTCCCTGTGATCATGGCGTGCACCATAGATTCCCGACCCAGTCTATTTGTATCAATTGATTTTCCCGATGGTTTGACTTGCTGGGGATGATAAAGGAGTGTTCATTTCGTTTCGAATGTGGTAGCTTCGCTGATCTGTCTCGTCGCCTCATAGTGCCCTTCGAGGGGTTTTCACTAATGAGACTCTCTCTTTTCTCTCATCTCCCGGCGCCTTATGGTGCCTGTGAGGGTTTTCACCAATAAGACTCTCTCATTTCATATCCCTCATCTTACATCGCCTCTCGGTGCCTGCGAAGGTTTTCACCGATGAGACTCTCTCATTTTATTTCTTTCGAGGAATCGGGGCGTTGTAGATACGACCCTCTCTTCTGGAGATTCCTTCGACTATCAATTCATTTCCAGTCTTACGATCCTCTTCTTTGCTGGGGATTGGTGTATTATTCTCGGTCTTATTTGCCTGACTCGACATCTCTTGAACATTGATCGGGAGGTCTTTGGGACGTTGATGTTGGTTTTGGTGTGGAGTTAAAGAAAGGCTATGAAAAATGGAAATAATTTGATGGGTGATGTGCTACAACTTTTGGAATCAAACCTTTGTTGGAATTTTAAAACATAACTTCTGCCCCAGTTTTCTTGCTTGGGGAATTTATTTTTTACACTTATGTTGCGCTATGTGCGTTACGCACGCTGTGCCTATTATGCACACTATGTACATTATGCATCCTATATTCGCTGTGATGCATACTATGACCGAGTCGTGAGGCGCCTACGTATCCTCTTTGAGGAATCAGGTCAAACGTAGTTCCCATGGTTTTGTATTTCTTATGATTTTATCTTCTTCTCTTTTTTTTCTTTTCCTTCTTTTCATTTTCTTTCTCTTTTCTTTTTCTCTTTTTTTTTTTATTTTTTTTATTTTTTTTATTTTTTTTTCATGTCTTTTCCATTAGTGATTCCAAAAGAGGGGTAGGAAAGAATAACTTAAGGCTCAAAGGGGGGAAGCAAGGGTTACGAAGTGTTTGGATAGAAGAAAGAATTGCCTCCGTCATCTCATTATCCAATAAATGCCAAATACAAACAAATAAACCAAAAATTGCCATAATTAAAGAAATTACGCATAATATCTCTTGACTGCATCTGAATTGATAGCCATGTCGACACATCTACCTTCGACATCTGTCAAACACAAAGCACCGTTGGACAATACTCTGGTCACGATATAAGGCCCTTGCCAATTTGGGGCGAATTTGCCTTTTGCCTCGACCTGATGTGGGAGGATCTTCTTCAATACCAGCTGCCCTACTTCAAACTTCCTGGGGCGCACCTTCTTATTATACGCTCTTGCCATTCTCTTCTGGTACAGCTGACCATGGCACACTGCTGCCAATCTTTTCTCATCTATCAGGCTCAACTGTTCCAATCGAGCTTTGACCCATTCATCATCATTAATCCCGGCTTCAGCGACAATTCGGAGGGACGGAATTTCGACCTCCGCTGGTATTACGGCCTCAGTTCCATACACCAACAAATAAGGAGTTGTGCCTATGGAAGTTCGGACGGTAGTGCAGTAACCCAACAAAGCAAAGGGTAATTTCTCGTGCCATTGTCTGGACCCTTCCACCATTTTTCGCAGTATCTTCTTGATATTCTTATTGGCTGCTTCGACTGCTCCATTCGCCTTGGGACGATATGGGGTGGAATTGCGGTGTGTAATCTTGAATTGTTGGCATACCTCTTTCATCAGGCTGCTATTAAGATTCGCACCGTTATCCGTGATGATCACTTTTGGGATCCCAAATCTGCAGATGATATGGGAGTGAACAAAGTCCACCACTGCCTTCTTGGTTACCGATTTGAAGGTTTTAGCCTCAACCCATTTGGTGAAGTAATCAATGGTCACTAGGATGAACCTATGACCGTTGGATGCTGCCGGCTCGATGGGCCCAATGACATCCATGCCCCATGCCACAAACGGCCAAGGTGCTGACATCGTATGTAACTCTGTTGGTGGAGAATGAATCAAATCCCCATGTATCTGGCATTGATGGCATTTCCTCACAAAAGTGATGCAATCGTGTTCCATGGTGAGCCAATAACACCCTGTTCGAAGGATCTTTCTTGCCAATACATATCCGCTCATGTGCGGTCCGCAAACTCCCGCATGTACCTCTGCCATAACCGTCATTGCTTGACTGGCATCTATGCATCTCAACAATCCCAAATCCGGGGTTCTTTTGTACAATACTCCTCCACTGAGGAAGAAACTATTCGACAAACGCCGAAGGGTTCTTTTTGGTCTCCAGAGGCATGTTCTGGATATATCCCCATTCTGAGGTATTCCTTGATATCATGAAACCAGGGTTTGCCATCTGTTTCTTCTTCTATGGCATTGCAGTAGGCGTGCTGATCACGGACCTGGATGTGTAGAGGATCAACATACATTTTGTTAGGATGGTGCAGCATTGATGCTAAGGTGGCCAAAGCATCCGCAACCTCGTTGTGAACTCTAGGGATGTGTTTGAACTTCACCGATCGAAATTGCTTGCTCAGATCATGCAAGCATTGTCGGTATGGTACGAGTTTTAGATCTCGTGTTTCCCATTCTCCCTGAATTTGATGTACCAAGAGGTCCGAGTCTCCCAAGACCAAGACGTCTTGGACATCCATGTCAGCAGCCAAGCGCAGACCCAGAATGCAAGCCTCATACTCGGCCATATTGTTGGTGCAATAGAAGCGTAGTTGAGCTGTAACAGGATAATGCCGTCCTGTTTCAGAAATGAGTACTGCTCCTATTCCAACCCCTTTTGCGTTTGCAGCTCCATCGAAGAAAAGCTTCCAACCTGGTTCCTCAGGTAATTCCAAATCATTCGTATGCATCACCTCTTCGTCAGGAAAATACGTTCTTAAGGGCTCGTATTTTTCATCAACGGGATTCTCTGCCAAATGGTCTGCCAGTGCCTGGGCTTTCATGGCCGTCCTCGTTACGTAGATGATATCAAATTCTGTGAGCAGAATTTGCCATTTTGCCAACCTTCCCGTGGGCATAGGTTTCTGAAAGATATACTTCAATGGGTCCAAGCGGGATATGAGATAAGTAGTATATGAAGACAGGTAGTGCTTCAACTTCTGAGCTACCCAAGTTAGGGCGCAGCATGTTTTCTCGAGTTGAGTGTACTTGACCTCATGCACTGTGAATTTCTTGCTAAGATAGTAGATGGCCTGCTCCTTCCTTCCTGTGTCATCATGTTGCCCCAGTACACAACCAAATGAATTTTCCAAGACCGTCAGGTAAAGGATTAGGGGTTTCCCGGGCTTAGGCGGGACCAATACGGGTGGATTAGACAGATACCCTTTGATTTGGTCGAAGGCCTCCTGACACTCTGCTGTCCAACCTACTGCAGCGTCCTTTCTCAGCAGCCGAAATATGGGCTCACAAGTTGCTGTGAGTTGAGCGATGAACCTGCTGATATAATTGAGTCTACCCAGCAAACTCATTACCTCTGTTTTGTTCCTTGGCGGTGGCAAATCTCGGATGGATTCAATTTTGGATGGGTCTAATTCAATCCCCCGTCGACTGACGATGAAGCCTAGCAACTTTCCCGATGGAACCCTGAATGCGCATTTGGCCGGGTTAAGCTTGATATCATACCTGCGAAGTCTTTGGAAAAATCTCCTCAGGTCTGCTACATGGTCCTCCTGACGCCAAGATTTGATGATCACATCATCGACGTACACCTCTATTTCCTTGTGTATCATGTCATGAAACACAGCAGTCATTGCTCGCATGTACGTTGCCCCAGCGTTCTTTAACCCGAACGGCATTACCCGATAGCAGTAGGTTCCCCATGGCGTAATAAACGCTGTCTTCTCAGCATCCTCTTCGTCCATTAGGATCTGATGATAACCCGCATAACAATCCACAAAGGATCCGATCTCGCGCCCAGCGCAATTGTCGATCAGGATATGAATGTTAGGTAGCGGAAAATTGTCCTTGGGACTTGCTTTGTTGAGGTTGCGGTAGTCGACGCACACCCTGATTTTTCCATCCTTCTTTGGGACTGGTACCACATTGGCCAACCACTCGGGATACCGAGTGACCCGAATGACCTTCGATTGCAACTGCTTGATCACTTCTTCTTTGATCTTTACACTCATTTCTGTTTTAAATTTCCTTAGTTTTTGCTTGACCGGAGGGTATGCCGGGTCAGTGGGTAATTTGTGAACCACTAAATTGGTGCTTAATCCAGGCATATCATCATATGACCATGCAAAAACATCTTTGAATTCCCTGAGAGTTTTGATCAATTCTGCTCTGACATTCGGCTCAATGTGGATACTAATTTTGGTCTCTTGGACGTTATCAGCGTCTCCTAAATTCACAGCCTCGGTGTCATTTAGGTTAGGCTTGGGTTTCTCTTCAAATTGGCACAGTTCTCTGTTTATTTCTTCGAAGGCTTCACCTTCGTCACATTCAGATTCATCGTCACAAACGACCTTTTGCATCATTGAGTCGGTTTTCGATTGATTTATTAGACTAGGTCGAAGATCCGCTGTGCATGCCATGTCATTAGGACCAGTAAAAAGAGAACTGTTCAGAAAGAAAAAGAACAAAACAAGAAATTAAAATGGGACAAAAGAAAAGAACTTTATTAAATTTGCAGGATAAAAAGGGTTCACACTTTTACAAAACGAAAGTAAAATTGGGATTACACCCTTGAATAATCCGATCAAACAAACAAACAAACAAAACATTAATCAAAGCCTACTACCAAGACTCCCCTCGGACAGGAAGAGGAGTAACCGTCCAATTGTTGGTCTTGGCCTCAGGCCCCACAAATTGTATCTCTGCTCTGCTGGAACCTTCTCCAGCTTCCACCATACTGACATCCGCGAATAGCCTCTCAAAACTCTGATTCAGGTCTTCATTTATACCGATCAAAGGTCCTCGAATCTTTGGGATCGCTGACCCCTTGGCACTTGCTTTAACAAAAGACCTTGAGAGGCGTGGCACTGGTTTAGGCAGAAACCAGACCCTCTTCTTCATTTTTCGCGCTTGCTTCCTGTCTGCTGCGGTTGGTTTGAACCCCAACCCGAAAGTTTCCAGATTCTTAGGAAGGGAGACAGGTTGGACTATCCCTTGAAGTTCAACTCCCAGGCCTTTTCCCGGCACAAACCCATTACCCAGCATTTCTGATACCATCATGACTGTTGCGGCAGCCACCCTAGGGTGCGGGATGATTTCTCCTTCAGAAATTTTGTTGGCCGACCCTGTATCGAGAATCTGGTAGACCCAGGGACCTTTGTCATCAGCGGTCTCTATGAAAGGCACAATGGTTCCGCCCATGGTGCATGTTGTATCCTCGCCGTGTAACACGGCCTCTTGTCTTTCCCACTCGAACTTCACCGTCTGATGTAGGGTGGAAGGCACCGCTTTGGCTGCATGAATCCAGGGTCGTCCTAACAGCAGATTGTAAGAAACTGTGGCATCTAACACCTGGAATTCCATTGTAAACAGGACTGGACCGATGGTCAGTTCAAGCACAACATCACCCACAGTGGCTGTTCCGTTTCCGTCAAACCCTTGGACATAGATGCTATTCTCCCGGATTCTTCCACGGTCAATTTTTAATTGGTCCAGGGTGGATAATGGACAAATATTGGCGCTTGAGCCGTTATCCACCAATACTCGAGTTACCACCGAGTCTTCACATTTGACAGCTAGGTATAGAGCTTTGTTATGCTCTGTACCTTCCACCGGCAGGTCATCATCTGAGAATGTTACCCTGTTCACCTCGAAGATCTTGCTGGCAATGGTTTCCAGGTGGTTTACAGAAATCTCACTGGGTACATGAGCCTCGTTCAATATCTTCAACAGGGCCCGACGATGCTCCTCAGAATGGATCAGCAACGACAACAGTGAGATCTGGGCCGGTGTTTTTCTCAGCTGTTCGACCACAGAATAGTCATGTACTTTCATCTTCCTCAGGAATTCTTCAGCCTCTTCTTCGGATACTGGCTTCTTGGTTGCCACTGGGTTGGTTTTTCTTAGCTCCACCGGAGCAAAACATCGACCTGATCGAGTCAGCCCTTGCGCTTCACAACTGACTTCTTCCACCTGTTTTCCTTGGTACGTCACCACTGCCTTTTCATATTTCCAAGGCACCGCCCTGCTGTCAATCATTGGCAGTTGGACCACAGGCTTTATGGTCACCCGTTCTCTACATACCCCTTTCAACACGACTACCGGTGTGGGCAGGATCCCTGGTATTACCAACTTGCTTGGCTCGGGTTTGCTTGCTATGATGGACGGGCTCTTCCCCAATATCACTACCGGCTTGACGCCTTCTCCCTGCGACTGTACACTTGTTCCTCCACTGGTTAAGACTTCTTTCGGGGCGGCTTGGATCATCATCACTGTTTGTGAGGGTTTTCTTAATTCTCCTCCCTCACACACCAACTCAATCATGTGAGTTTCGTGGTGCGCTGGCAGTGGGTTTTGGTTGATGTTAGGAGCCTCCGGTGTCTGGACCTCGATCTTATTGGTGTCAATAAGATCCTGTATGGCATGCCTTAACTTCCAGCACTTCTCGGTATCGTGCCCGAGCATCCCTGAACAGTATTCACAACTGATTGAACGATCCAAATTCTGAGGCGGGGGATTTGGTTCCCGAGTGTGGACAGGACTAACCAAACCCAATTGCCGCAGCTTGTGGAACAAAGCGGTGTAGGTTTCTCCCAGCTCTGTGAAGGTTCTTTGCTTCCGCAACCTGTCATTCCTAGCATCTGGATTTCCCCGGAAGCCTGCCCCTGAAGGGTTTCTATATGCCCTTGGCGGAGGGTAGGTGTTTTGTGGTGGTGCATATATGTTCTGGGGAGCCGGTGCGCGCCATTGTGGGCGAACCGGAGGCTGAGTGTATACCTGGGCTTGGTGTACGGAATAATGTGGTTCTCGAGGTGGATAGAAATTTTGTGGTGGGTTGTATGGGTAGTTTGACCTGTGAGGCCTGGATTGGTTGTAGTGCGGCCTGCCAGCCCTGGACCAACTGCCTGCCTCGATCGTGGCAACCTCTTCTTTCTTTCTTCTCAGCGCACCTCCCGTGCCGCTTTGAATAGCCTGGGTTGTGGCCTTGAGTGCCGAATAGTTCAAGATCTTGTCCGACCTCAAACCTTCTTCTATCATGACCCCTATTTTGACCACCTCGTTGAAAGATTTTCCAACCGTTGTCACCAAGTGACCAAAGTAGGTTGGATCCAATGTCTGCAAAAAATAGTCCACCATCTCTCCCTCTCTCATGGGAGGATCGACTCTAGCTGCTTGTTCTCTCCAGCGGAACCCGAACTCGCGAAAACTTTCCCCGGGTTTCTTCCCAGTTCTCAATAACGTGAGACGGTCAGGGACTATCTCCAGATTGTATTGGAAATGACCTGCAAAAGCCTGCGCCAGGTCATCCCACGTGTACCACCTGCTGAAATCCTGCCTGGTATACCATTCCAGTGCAGATCCGCTCAGACTTTGGCCGAAATAAGCTATCAAAAGCTCATCCTTGCCTCCTGCCCCTCTCATTTTGCTACAGAATCCCCGCAAATGTGCCATGGGATCACCGTGCCCTTCATATAAATCAAACTTGGGCATCTTGAACCCAGCCGGGAGTTGGACATCTGGGAAAGGGCACAGATCTTTGTATGCCACGCTGACTTGATTGCCCAGCCCGTGCAAGTTCCTAAAGGATTGCTCCAGGCTTTTGAACTTTCTCAACACTTCATCCTGTTCAGGGGCCTTAGCCGGTTTTTCAGTCTCTGCCGGCACTTCCAAATGTGGATTGTAAGCTTGCGGCTCGGGTGCATGGAATGTAGGCTCAGGGGGATAGTATTGTGTATCGTGAGCCTGAAACAATGGCTCACTGGTCGTTCTCTGCAAAGGGGCTGATGTAGGTCCCACAAAAATGGGAATATTGGGTGTTGGGAGAGGTTTGATGGGGTGGTGGAGCTTGGGAATCATGAGGGCTTCTTTCTTGATGATAGAGGGGATTTGGGCGGCTTGTGGAAGGGCCAGAGTGAGGGTACTCCGGCATGTGTCCCAGTGTTTCAGGACTCTTTTGTGTTTTAGCTAGGGCTAGTTGCATTGCATTCATTTCTAGTCCCATCCTTTCAATCTTTTCCATCGCTTCTTTTAACAACTGGCTCATCGTCCTTTCTTCCTCATTGCTATTCTCCGAAGTAGTCATGCTTGTTGCTACCGGTCCTTTGGATCTGGTTTGGTATGAATGTGTTGCCAGAATTCTTTAACAACTAACTGTCTGACGTCAGACAACAACAAACTTTGTTAGTGTTAGAGTTTAACAGATTTGATCATAACACATAGAGGATGCAATGCACCTAGGCAGTTAACCGTTTCTACATGCTTTGCTTCAAACAACATGCGTCATCCCGGTTTGCTCATTCGTCTCTTTAAAGTATTTTGCGAAACCCTGCGTTTTATTTTATTTACATTTTCTTTTCTTTATTTATTAAAAGCGGTCGAATCTTATGGGGATTGCCTACGTATCACGTCCCCGCGTGAATCAGACCAGGCGTAGTTCTGCCTTAAAGTAAAGACACATAGAAATTCTTCCGGAGTCACTTAATTTCATTATCAAAATTTGCTATTACACATTACTTCAAACAAAATAGCAACAGTACAGACTCCAGGGTTTTAAACTTGGTTTGAGGAAAAGAAAACAACATTGGGGAAACAACAAACAAAACAACCAGGACTCGATCAACAACTAATTTTCCAACTTAGGGACCCACGAGGCATCTTTCGGCCCTTTCGCGGCCCTAGGTGTCAGGTCTCTTTGCAGGTTCTTCAACTCGTTCATAATCTGGTGGACGCAGCCCATGATGGAAGCAATGAGGGTTTCTCGAGGTGTTTGCTCGCACGCCAAACATTTTAGGTAGATGTAATGCCCGATTTTGTCAATTCTTGCTCGAATGTTGTCCCTTTCTGCGAACAACTGCCTTATCTGTCGGCTCTTTAATCCTAGCGTTTGTGCATTGGTGGCGAGCTGATCCTGGAACATATCCATTTGCCTTTCCATCTTTGTCATTGCATTGTAATAGCGTCTCCTGTCGGCTTGGGCATCTTGTGTTTGCTTGAAGATCCGCTCTTGCAGGGCGGAATTTGCTTCCTTTGCTGCTTTGACGCTCAGTTCACAATTCCTCATGACTTGCTGTAGGCGCTTCCTCCGGGCCATTGTACCTTCTGCCCATTTGACCCTCATCCCTGCTATGCAAGCTTCTGATTGGTCTAATTCATCTTGGCTCTGGATGACCTGATTTCTCAAACTGGCTATCAATCTTTCGTCGGAGCAGCGCTTCTGTCGGTCGATGTTGTTCTTACTGGCTTGGCGAAGGCGGGCCCTCAGGGTTTGGTTCTCTTGGGCTAACTTGTCTTTTCAGCCTGCTCTTGGGCGACTTGCACGTTGTTTTCGAATACCATCCTTTCAATTTGTCGCTTCAACTTCCTAATTTCAACCAGGTAACCTTCCTCTTTTGCGAGCCAGTCCCATTGTTCTTGCGACGACTCAACAAAACTTCGGAGGTGAGGCCGTTTGGTTGGCCGTTTCATGATGCTCTTCTTGTTCTTCCACGTGAGATAGGCCGGCGAGACTTCACCCCTAGACACATCATTTACCCGGGTATTTGCCTTCAAGTACTGGCATTCACTCCATATGCAACGAACTGTCTTTTCAGGAAATTGGCCGTCACTGCTGACCTCGACTGCATAAGTGCTGAGATCTTCGTCCGGGTGTAGTACTTGACATCTTCCCAACTGTCTCATTACCCTGTAAGGGGCATAAGGTTGAATACCCCTGAGTCCCATCAAGAGGAAGTGAGGACCAGTGGCGGGCATGTATATGATTTCTTCCACAGAAAGCCAACCCAAAGTCCAGTTTATTTGGTCTGCGGTGATGATCCGGAGATAGGATATCCATTCTTCAAACCCTCCCGGTGATCGGAAACCTGAAACCCTTAGGCTATAACCCTCGATGCAGCCCCCATTTGTAGACATGTAGCGCATATACTGAGGGTGGTGACACAAGTGTTCGATCATCCACATCTGTAACAACAAGTTGCACCCTTCGAAGAAGTCTGCTCCAGCCTTACAAGCCGTGAGGGCTCGGTATATTTCTGACATTATCATGGGAGCAAGGATGCTTTTATCGTTGGTAATCAGGACTTTGACGATTCCAGCCACTTTCAGGTCGATATTTCTATCTTTTCGGGGAAACACCACAAGGCCCAAAAATGCCACCATAAAAGCGAACCGCCTATGCTCATTCCATTTTACCAGATTTCCCCTGCTGCAAACACCACTTTCTGGATCATTGAATCCTCCTATGCTCCCGTACCTCTGGTATATGAATTGTAGGGTAGAAAAACCTCTATCCAGTTCAGCGTATGGGACTCCTTTGCTTATCTTCAACAGATCCATGAATTTGTGTGAATTCACAGCCCTTGGAGCGATCAGGTATTTGTGTCTCAAACCTTCAGTGACGTCCATGTAACCCGCCATTTCCTCTAAGGTTGGGGTGAGTTCAAAATCTGAGAAACGGAACACGTTGTGGGCCGGATCCCAGAATGTAACCAAAGCCTTTATGATGTCGCACCGAGGCCTGACTTTCAACAAATCAACCAAACCTCCCAGGTGCAGTTTGACCTTGTCTTGCTCTGACTTTTCCAAATCCTCCCACCATAATCGCACTTCCAGGGGGATTTTGCTTCTAACTGTTACCGGCAAACTTGGACTCATGCTCATTCTGCATGTTTATTGGGGTGATTAAGCAAAGATCCAGACTCATTAGACTCAAATACACAAATCGACACACTATTTTCTAGAAAAACGAAATTTTGGTTGTTTCTGAAAAGTACGATGTTACCTTAAAACTTTCGTTATTTGGTTTGTACCTCTATTTTGAAAGAACAAGTTGAGCCCGATGGGGGTTGCCTACGTATCCCGCACCATGCGAGAATCAAACTGACGTAGTTCGGGCATAAATCGAATTTTGGGGACACCCTATTTTCCTCTTAAAAATGAATCAAAGACTCCTTTTTCTTTTTAAAACAAATTAATAAGACACACATTTCATTTTTTTTCAAAATTCTGGCAGAGCTTTGACCATTTTTGTGACTTTTCAAGAATAAATAAGTAACCCCTTAACCGTTATTCCTCTTCCTTTTCCAAACATTCCCGATATTCAGAAACCGGTCAGCATGCAAGCCTTGAAACAAGTAAATGCATAAAGCAAACAGGATGTAGCAGGATGGTCTTTATTCTCAGGTTGCCTGTCCTAGACGGACCCAGCCCCTGTGCTGAGTCCCCTAAGTCAAATGCACATGATGCAAATAAGCGTTCCTACTAGGGATCCGGCATGAAGTTATGTTATGCTAAGCTGTAAAACCTAGGTGTTTGTTCTAGACCTGGCTTACCCGAAGCGGACAACTCGAGCCAAGGATGGGAGCTGTGTACCGGTAACCAAAAGGCCATCCGATTTTGCAACTCCTCCGAATCCTCGTTCTATTTTGGCATATGACACTAACAGAAAGAAGCCACGACCAGCGTGCGCTTCTCAAGAGAGAAGAGAAGGGTTTCGGCACAGTTTATATGTACAGTTCAAATAATATCAAAGCGGTAAAAGCAGCAGTTAGCACATTAAGATCAAAACATGTAATAATCAGATAATAAATAAAGCCAAATAATAACAATTATTCTAAGCTCAAATTTTTAACCCTGAACCAGTGGTTCTGGGTCAGAATCCCCAGCAGAGTCGCCAGAGCTGTCACACCTCCTTTTTCCGCGCCCGAGGGGGCGCAGGGGAGTTTTTTCCAATTAAAGGACAATCAAAACGGGATTTGTTTATTTATTTCAGAGTCGCCACTTGGGAGGTTTAGGGTGTCCCAAGTCACCAATTTTAATCCCGAATCGAGGAAAAGAATGACTCTATATTATGGTCTGCGTACCAAAAATCCGGATAAGGAATTCTGTTAACCCGGGAGAAGGTGTTAGGCATTCCCGAGTTCCGTGGTTCTAGCACGGTCGCTCAATTGTTATATTCGGCTTGATTATCTGATTTTATACAAGTATGAACTTATGTGCCACTTTTATCTTTTAACCGCTTTTATCATTTACTGTTTTTATCAAGAATTACAACGTTATGAAAATGTATCTCGAACCGCGTTACAATCAATGTACCTGTGGTCGTCGGCACATTTTGACTCCGTTGAGATTTGGATTTGGGTCACATCAATGTGCACCCGAGTTTAAGGAGATTAAATTATTAAAGGCGCGCCTAAAGCGACTAGCGTATTTATTTTGGGTAAGACCGTGGAATTTTACTAAACGGTCCATCCCGAAGTCCAAATAATTCTTAAAGCAAACATTTATTGAGGGCCCCGCAATTTGTATTTTTATTTGGCGAGGCTCATCTCATTCTTATTTTTTAAAAAAAATGAATTTGCAACGTCATGGACACGCATCTCGAACCACGTCACAATCAATGCACCCGTGATTAGAAACACATTTCGACTCCGTTGAGATTTGGATTTGGGTCACATCAATGTGCACCCGAGTTTACGAAGGTAAGATTTATTAAGGCGCGTCCTAAAGAGTCTAAAGTATTGTTATTTTAGGAGGGTTGTGAGATTTGCTAAACAACCCGTCCTGGAAACTAAATGCTTCAATAATATACATTTAACAAGGGCCCCGCATCCGCGCGTTTTGTTTATTTTCATCGAGGCTCATCTCGTTCTTATTTTTAAAAGGATATCCTATAGCAACTACGTTTCTTGTCGTGTTTGTCTCTATCAATTGAAAACAGTAGATAGTCCTAATTAATTACATGTTTGCAAATTGTTTGTAACAACATTCAGAAAAGCTTGAAAATCAGAAATGAGGCTGCATGTACAGTCAACCGAACAAATAATCATGGGCCCAAATCCAGCCCATGCGTGATAGGCCAGACCTGGGCCACTGCTTGTTCGATGCGGACCTACTTGGTTTGCTTCGATTTGGGCTCGACCTTCATGAGGTTGAGGCCCTGAACTGATTCTTTGTTCTATAAATGAGTTTATCAATTTATATGCGACAATCTGACAAAAGAGGAAAGTACTTTAATTAAAGTGGATAGTTTTCCTATTTGACCTATGTTAGAGAATATATTACATTATCAGACTAAGTTTAAAACACGACTTATTGCAATGGGAATATTTTCACCTAACAGCATACATATATGACTAGCACTCACTTACCTACATTGATATACTAAGCATGTAGGCTACTTCTATTATCCAAACGAAAATGTAACTATTATATACTACATGACATTTAATACAACAGTCCATGTATATATATAAAAAAAACAATCTGTAGGTCCTCTCTTTTGCATTCATGCTCAGACTTTCAGTTACATTGGTGGTATCAATTGTGTACCTGGTAAGGAAAGGAAAGGAAGAAGGAGAGTGATCAGTTGAGTAGTGTGCAGTAATCGCAGCAACAACAGATACACAGCCACAGCACAGCAACAAACCAACAACCAAGATTGTTTTCCACCGTCCACGAACAACCAACAATGATTCCCAGAATAAATGAAACCAGCAAATAGTCGAGTGCCAAACCAATAATTCCAGACGAAGAGTAATGATACACCAGAAGTAAAAGAAGTTCAATGCAGCAAAATACCAACAGTTCAGCAACCAACAAACAGCTCAGTCACTGCAGACGACAGAACTTGGCCAAGGCAGCTTGACCAATATGAATTCTTGTTCAACTTTCAGATGGTGTTTGGGTACAATCTATTTGGAAACTAACTTATGTTTTTCAGCTTTCTTTAAACTCAGAAAAACCTTTCCTCAGACTAAAAGTTTCAGCTTTAAGACTAAAGATTCCAGCCTTTTGTTTTCTCCTTTTCTGAAGACTAAAAGTCCAGCCCTTTTTCAGTTCTCAAATGGCCTCTTTATAAGCCAAATGACCAGTGCAGTTAAGCTGCACTCACGCTGCAACTTGCAGCCTGCCCATACTCTGTTAAACCCATGCTTGAGCATCTCTTGATGTCAGCCATTGGTTCCCCACGTTTGGTTTTTGTTTAATCAAGAGTTATGGGCATCATTTTATTATTCATTTTAAACCTCATACTCTTGTGTCTTGTTCCCCATTGGTATTAGTTTAATCCCAAATTAGTACCCTACTTGTCAGCTCATTTAAACTAATCATTTTTGTTCTTTTCACACCCCAGATTACCCCTGTCAACCTTGATTATTACTGCCCCTGCCTATTGCAGCATCAGGGCATTTTTTGAACTGATGAAAGTTCGAACTCAAGACTGCCTGGGCTGAACCTTTTCAGTCAGTTTACAGTGCAAACAAAACAATGCCGGGGCAATTTAGTCAGTGGCAAGGTTCAATTAGTCACCTGAAATTATTAGCTTATTTGATCCATCAGTTATAGAGAGCTAATCGACGACATTTATCGAGTCGACTATACTAATTATAACAGGTAATAACCAGTCGCTCATATAAACAATACGTTCAGGGACCTAAGGGGTATCAGACAATTTTTGTTAAATTACTGGGCCTATATGAATTAATTCATTTGACGACTAATCTAACTGACGATCATGTTCATCACAGAGTGCATTTAGAACACAAATAGAAAGACAATCGACCAAATAAAAGGCCTTTAACGGAGATGGAAGAGATCCGAATGAAAAATAACAACATAACAAACAAACACAACGGAACATGCTGACAACTTAGTTAGAACTAAAACAAAAGAAAGGAAAACTTACTGAAAGAGTTTGAAATCAAAGCGGACCCAAATCAGACTCAACTTCGAACTCTTGAGGCCGAACAAACTTTAATCAGGGTGTTCTCATATGAGAACACCTTGATTAAGGTCTATTAGACCTCAAACCCTTGTCCAGACCGGCCGGATTCCCCAGGTGCATGTGTTCTAAGGTCTGGATTTCCAGATCTGATTTTTAGGGAGTTGTGGGTAGATTCGGACCAAACCAAGCTTGGTTTGGTCACGAGGAAGGTCAGGGGAGTGTCTGGTATGAAGATGGGGTGGTTTGGCATAGTTCCGGGTTCGACTCAAATCTTCAAATGAAGATTCGAGACGAAGCAAGATGATTCGAGGCAAATGGATAGCAGATCCATATTTAGGACAGTGAAGTGGTCTTAGGGTGTTCAGGAGGTGGCCACCGGCGTTCGTGCCGCCGGCTTTAATGGCGAAGGAGACTAGGGCAGCTGCTAGGGTTCGGGGGGTTTTCAGGTTTGAGTTTGTGGACGATGAAGGGTGGGGTTGGTATAGGGGGTGCGGGGTATGATAGGGGGCTTATATACTGGGAAGCTGATTGGATCTGAGCCGTTAGATCAGATGATCTCAACGGCTTAGATCTGATGCTGAGAAATGAGACGGGGTCGTTTGATAGTTAAACGGGGTTGTTTGGTTTAAGTGAGGGGTTGGGTCGGATTGGTTCCTGGGTCGGGTTTTGAACGGGTTACTGATAGTGATCCTGGACCGTTGGATTGGATTGATCGGAACGGCTGAGATGAGTCGCCCTTGAAACGACGTAGTATGGGTATTGAACTACGTCGTTTTGATAACTGGTGAATGGGTCTTGGGCTGGCTGACTTGGACTGGGTCTGAGTGCTGGTTTGGGCCTGCTTTGTTTTATTTCTTCTTTGGCCCAAACCGATTTTCTTTCACTCTTTTGCTTTTTTTTTCTTTTTCTTTTAAACAAAAATGAGATAACAATAAAATAGTGAAATTAAAATCAACAACATTGTAACATTTCCACATAATTATCACAAAAGTAAGTTAAATCACAACCTAGAACGAACGACGCACATATATTTATATATTTTTTTGAATTTTCTTTTAACGACACATATTTTGTATTTTGTTTGATAATGACTAAATGCGAAATGGACAGACCTACAAACGACTAATAACACATGTCACGGAAAAAATCGAAAAATTGTACAGCGAAATCATTTGTCACTACTTTTATTTTTTGTTTTCCTTTTGGAGTGATTGCTTGTGAAGAAAAAATCACGTGCTTACAACTACGGAACCTTTTGAACATTTCAAAAGATTCAGATTTGTGTTTCATAAGATACAGAAATCCATATCTTGACATATCATCAGTGAAAATGATGAAGTAAGAATATACACCTCTAGCTTGAATTTTCATGGGCCCACAAACATCTGTATGAATTAGTCCCAATAATTTAGTAGCTCTTTCTCCAGTTCCAGTAAATGGAGATTTGGTCATTTTTCCTTTGAGACAAGATTCACAAGTTGGATATGATTCAAAATCATATTTGTCAAGGTACCCTTCCTTATATAACTTGTTAATTCTTTTCTCTCCAATATGACCAAGCCTACAATGTCAAAAGTATGTATGATTTACTTGATCATCTCTTTTTTTCTTAAGACTTGAAACATGCATAATCGAATTAGCATTTACATTAGGTAAGACATAAACATCATATTGGAGATAGCCATTCACATATAAATTATCACCATAATAAATAGAGCAAATACCATTGCCTATATTTATGTGAAAATCACGTTTGTCCAATATAGAAGCTGAAATTATATTCGAAACAAATTTAGAAACATAATAACAATCATCTAACATAAGTACTTTGCCCGAAGGCATTAGTAAGGAAATTGATTCAACAGCTATGGCTGAACTTTTGCACTATTTTCAACTTGTAGATTAATTTCTCCTTTCTTTAGTCTACTACTTATCTTGAACCCTTGTAACATATTACAGATGTTATAACCACTGCCAGTATCTAATACCAACAGTGAAGAATTAGTAGTAGCTAAAGAAACCTTGAAAATATTTTTCATTAATGTCTCACCTTGTTTCTTGTCCTTTAGAGTTGCAAGATACTTCTTGCAGTTTCTCTTCCAATACCCTTTCTTCTTACAGTGAAAACATTCATCATCATATACTGACCGCAAGATCAAATCTTCAGAAAGCTCTGTATCAAGCTTGTACCCCAACTTCTCATGTTCTTTGGCAAGAACAATCACATGATTGACAAGGGGTCCAACCAGAGAGTTTTCAATGTCCAACTGTATATCAACCGTCTTCTTAAGATATTCAATAATTGCAATTGGATCCATGTTCTGATGTTTCCTCTAGAGTTCAGAACTCATAGAAGCCAGAATGATGTGTTTAATAGTAAATTCTTCCAAGTGTTTCTGATAAACCTTGGTGCCTTGAATATCATTCTCTGGTGGGATTATCTTTGCAGGCTTATCGATCACATTAATAAGCTTTTCATGCATGAGAACAATTCTCAATTTCTATACCAGTCATCAAAGTTTGATCCTACCAACGTGTTGGTCTCAAGTATTTCACGCAGTGATATAACAGACATATTGAGAAATCTAAAATATTGAAAAGAAAAGGCAATAATATAAGAACATATTTACATATATCGTAAAGACATGGACTTTTAGCTAAATGATATTTTCACTAATTATTTTAAACTATTTACCCTCATTATAGTTTAAGAAATCTTTATTTCTATTAGTGGAGTAAAGGAATCCTTCAACAATATGTATGAGCCCCTTGGAAGTCAAGTTGTTTCTCACATATATCTTAAAGGTAGGTACTCTTACCAATTGTATTCCTATACAACTTCCTTAAATAGCTCTACGTCAAATAGTCCACTGGTAGTCAGATCGATCCTATTGGCATAGTTGAGTTCAACCATTATGATAGAAAAGAACTTATTAAATTTTATACTCCCCCGGGTAGTCCAGGCGTCTAGTGTAAAATTGAATAATTCTTTCAATCCATCCATCTAATGGAAATAAACAATTTTAACATATTCTCGAACTATAAGTCTCCTGGTAGCCAGGCCGCTCCTTATAAACAAGAGATAAGTAAAATTATTTACTTTGATGGATAGCTCTATAATAAAATATCTTATATTTTATTATTCAAGAACTCAAATTTTAATAAGAGGGAATTGTTACTAAAACAACTTTTAATAACATGATGATCAAATCTTTCATAGCACATGAATTTGGTTTAAGTTGTCTACATGATTTATCCTAAATTAATTTACATCACATGTAATAAATAATTCAAAATCATATGTCAAACAAGCATGTGACATAAAACGAAATTCAACATATTTCTAACATGTTTATCTTATATATCACATATATCGCATAAAATAATTCATGCCAGAAAATTATTATTAGTTAATACCTCATAAACTAATAACAATTTAAATAACTGTATAATCTAACAACCTATTATAGATTACCGTCGTATCTTATACGAAATTTTAAATTCAAGTTACGAACTATCTCAGCAGTTTAACTTTTATGAATACATATTTTATTCACAATAAAATAATACCAATCCATGCATTCAAACAATTTGTCTAGTACACAAGACACATGTATTATAGTTTGAACTTTTCAAATATAATTATAAAATATTTCGTAAATAAATTTTAAACACGAGAAACCATAACTCTGATACCACTGAAGGATCGCATAGAGGTGTTCATAACACGCAGCGGAAGATAAAAGCAATCCTAGGCAGAAATTTTTGTGTTTAAAATTTACTTACATATCAAAGATCGGATCTAAGACGTACCTTGTGAAGAGAGTCTCGTTTTTAAATTTCTTTGATAATGCAAAGACTTTATGTGTATCCACACCGAGACTGGTCCTTGTTATCAAATCCTTGATCAATGAAACCCCATGAACAAATTGAATGAAAATATTGTGTTGAAATTTTTCTCAAAAATCTCAACTCAAAGGTAAAAGAACAAGAAACAATTTTCTTGTACTAGTATTTTCTATCTTGGTTTTATATTGCACTATTACTTTCTCAAAGTAATTTTTCTTCTCAAGAATAACTTTGTTGGTTTCTTTACAATGTGTATAAGATTCTCACTAATTCTTAATTAGGACTCACACATATATATAAATAATTTCCATTGGAAAATACAAATCACATGTCTTATGGTAAATAAAAACATGTAACTTATTTATGGAATTCAATTCTAAATTGAATTCTACAAGTTAGTCAACATTTTAAAATAAAAACATGTAACTCATTTATGGAATTCAATTCTAAATTGAATTCTACAACTTAGTCATCATTTTAAAATAAAAACATGTAACTCATTTATGAAATTCAATTCTTCTTATTAATATTTTCCTATTAAAAAATTATCTCCCATATCAAATGGGTTGAAAATTGTAAACAATACCATAAGGACTTTCCATTAATTAATCCAATTCAAAATTAGATTTACTAACAAGACTTTATTAATATTTTATATAACATCTTTTATATAAAATAAGTGCTAATTAAATATATATATATATATATATATATATATATATATATACTTTTGTTTTTCTATTGTAAATAAAATATTTTAATTTGTTCACAATATTAATTATATCCTCTGTGCTAGCAAAGAATATAATAATATTTTATTTGGACTAATAACTAAATTTATTTGACTAATTAAATTCTTTAATTTAATTATCAAATAATAAAGCAATTAATCCTTTAACAAAGATCAGAACACTCGTTAGTGTGCAACCCCATAGGTTCAATACTAAGCCGGTAGTAAATTGATCACATCAATATACTAATCAAGGGTGGCGTCTAGCAACACTCCTTAATGACCGGATAGCATGAAGTATACAATTTACTCTCAAAACCCTGTAGAAGAATAATGTATTAATTCCTTCTGTCATTATAGCTCTGGGTCACCCTAGGATATGGTTCAACTGTCAAATCCTAATAAGCGACCAACTATGTATTCATGTCAAAATATAATCAACCATTGAATGACCTAAGAAACTCTTTTCTTCTTTCATTTAATCGTCGTGGCCAAGGTCTTAATTTGGTCGGTTATAATTCATGACAACATGGAGCTTAAACTCATTACCAAGAGTTGACAGATTTCATCTTGATCAATCACTAATTCTACAAGTATTTAATCATACTCAATATCCTTTCAATCTATCGCCCTAGGGCCATAGGTGTCTAGTATCAAAGTACAATTAATAACTTGTCAATTACTATGATTATATCAGGTCAAAGGAAGTTCTTACATCACTTTCTTCTAGAGAATATCCCATTGACAGTTTATGGTAATTCTAACCATTGAGAATTATCCAATGAGTCGGTTCAATGATCATATCTCTATATGCATCATCTATCTATGTGATTTAGTTAATGAGATCAACTAATCTTTATCCTATAAAGATGATCACATAGATATTGATCTAACCGGATTATTAATGTCCAAATTAATAATCCTATTATCAAGAACAAAATTTAGATTAAATTATAAGAGACTTCACTCTTATTATCATGATCTCCATCACAATGTCAAGTCTGAAAATTTAATCAAGGACCTTATCAAATTAATCAAGCAATTAATAACAATGATAAAAGAATATCAAATGCCATATATATATTTTATATGAAATAACGTTCACAAAAAAATATGTTCAGATCATCAAATATGACATTGGATCTAGGGCATATCTAATATATCCCTAACACTAACACCAAGGATATATATAATAAGTATTTGCTTTCCACATTTACTTCGTTCATGGGCGCGTGTTGCAACGTCTGATTAATGGCTTTGAGTCCAAGATACAAATTCTTTAAAGCAAACTTTTTCATTCCAAAATGTCTTGTGGTTAATATGGTATAACTTTGGTGATGAAAGATTAAACAGATATTTACATAATATTGTGAGTGACAAATGAGATGGTTATTGTGATTGTTTCATTAGGAGATCAATATATTGGTAATTTGAAGGTTATATTCCAAGTACAATCGGAGATCTCATTACACTTCGTGCGTTGAACTTATCTCATAATAGCTTGGAAGGTCTTGAAATATTGAAGTCTGAAGACAGGCTATTCCAAGAAAATGTAAGTTATCGCTGCTATTCTTAACATTTCTATATATGACGACAACAAAGGGATTATATTACTTGCTGGTGCTATTCCTCCTATCGTTCAACTTCTCAGAGCGGGGAGCATGGAAGCAGTAGAACATATTGCAGCAACAACCATTTATTGTTTGTCACTCGGCGATGAGAATAAAATATAGTAATAGGTTCAACGGGGGCCATACCAGCTCTCATAGATTTGCTCATGACAGGAAATACCAGAGGGAAGAAAGATTCTGCATCAGCATTGTTTAATTTGTGCATATAATATCAAGGATACAAGGAGTCAGGTTGTTCGGGCAGGGATTATACCAGCACTGCTAAAAAAGCTGATGGGCTCTAACAAGAGCGAGCACAATACTGGTATTGATAGATCTCCTTAGGAGAGGTCGACCTCGTAATAAAGAGAGCGCAATTTCTATCTTCAATTACTTGTTTCTTTAATTCTTATCTGACCACGAAAATTACACGATATCTTTTTAGAGTGTGCCATAGAAAATAATCTCATTCTCATTGCTATATATATATTGAGTTTAAGAGTGTGCCATAGAGTGGTTTGACCTTTTTCTTTTCTTTTTTGAATTACTCAACTACCAATTCAGTACATTTGACACGAGATATATAAACTAATGTAGAACAAGGCCTTGTGAGATATGGAGAAATGTACTTTATGTATCCTTTCAATTGCCTTTTTTGTGTTGTGGCATCTTCATTGAAGTAAAGTGTTACGACCCAATTTAGTGTCACGACCCAAAACTTATCCGGTTGTGATGATGCCTATCGTGAAATCAGACAAGCCTAAATCCAACATTTTTCCTTCATTACAGTAACAACATCTTTTGCATTTAACAACGGAAATGTTTAACATTTATAAGAGCCCATTTAAACACAAAGTTACCCAAAATACGACACAACTGTCTCAATAATTGGGGTGTCACTGAGTACATGAGCATCTAATAGTCGGACATAGTCCACAAATGTCTATAGAATTAAACTCAAAATACAGTAAGCTAAGGAAAAGAAGATCAAGGTCTGCGGACGTCGTGCAGCTACCTTGATAATCCCTGACTCCGATGTAGATAATCAACAGCCGTTGTCGTGCCAAAAAATGCCTGGATCTGCACACAAAGTACAGGGAGTAACGTGAGTACACCAACTCATTAAGTAACATGTCCAAACTATGGACCGAAGATAGTGACGAACTCAACCGATGCAAATAACATGAAATAGATGTTCGAAAACATTGAGATGCTCTTAAAACAGTTTAGGCAAGCTCATCACTGGAAGTAAAGCAAGTCGAACAGTTTATTGAAGTTAACTCTACTGTCACTACATGCCAATGCATATATTGAAAATGATGCACCATAGAATCAGCCTCAAATGCCCTCGCTCTCGATATCTCAACCATTCTGTATCGCATATGGCTCAACTGGCCCAGGGAAGATCCATCCCGAAATATACACACAATGCATGACCATAGGTCATCCAGTACCGAGGACCAAAGGCAGTTTAGCCCTACAGAGAAGATCCATCTCCAGGTAATAAGTACATCGGACAAGATCCATGTCCATGGAAGATCCATCCCTCAATCATATCAACTGCGCTCACTGGGGGTGTGTTACAGACTCCGGAGGGGCTCCTACAGCCCAAGCGCTATCAAAATCATCAATATAACCGCTACGCCGTGCAACCCAATCCCATAACTGTCACTCACAAGCAGACACTCGGCCTCACTCAGTCATCAACCTCTCCAGTCTCACCACGGGCTCACAATGTCATGAAAATAACTCGGAAATGATATGATAAATCAATAAATTATTGAGATTGAGACATGATATAAAAATCATGAGCATGACTGAGTATGGAATAGTAAATGAAACTAGTGAGATGACAGCAAGAAAACGACCGCTAAGGGTCCAAACAATACCGGCACAAAGCCTAAACATGATGTCTAGCACGATTTACGGCTCAACTACTTTATCACATGATGAAGACATGGAGATCAACAAGATAGAGTCACTAAACGGTACCATGGAGTCACCCAGGCCAATACTCTCACGGTGCAAGCCCACACGCCCGTCACTTGGCATGGGCGTCACCTTAATACCAATCACATAGCATATAATTTGGGTCTCGAACCCTCAAAACCAAGTTTGAAGACATTAATTACCTCAAACCGAGCAAAGTCCTACTTCGGGATGCCCTTGCCTCTTGATTCGGCCTCCGAACTTTCCAAATCTAGCCACAAGTAATACAACACAATCAATTTAGGCTAAGGGATCAAATCCACAAGAAAAGTATCAAATATAGGCCAAATCCCGAAATCCACTCAAACCCGACCCCCGGGTCCCATGTATCGAAATCCGACAAAAGTCACAAAGCCCGAAACCCCATTCACTCACGAGTCTACCCATACGAAATTTATCAAAATTCGACATCATTTGGCCCCTCAAATCCCCCAAATTACATCCTCAAATTCTCAAGCCCTAATCTCAAAAATTTCACCTCAAGACCACACATTCTAGGTGGGGAAAACAATGGGGAATCAAGATTATTGATAAAAACGAGTACAAGAAGCTTACCTCAAGAATCCCCTTGAAAATCCTCTTCAAAATCGCCTAAGCCCTAGTTTAAAATATGGAAATAAGGCCTAATTCACGAACCCTCATTTTTAAAAATTCTTCCCAGGTCTTTCGCACCTGTGGCCACATTTCCGCACCTGCAGAACCACTTTTGCGGTCAATTCTTCGCTTCTGCGGAAACCACTTAAGTCCCCAAGAGCCCGCACCTGCGCTCCAGGTTCCGCACCTACAGACGCGCACCTGCACATCACCATCCACTTCTACGGATTTGCCTAAACGCTTCACTTCCGCATCTGCGACTCAGATTCGTACCTGCGGCCTCGCAGATGCGACCACTCCTACGCAGCTGCGGTTCCAGCTCAGGTATTCTATGTCCGTATCTATGGCTCTCCAAGCGCACCTGCGGTTCCCCCTCCGCAGGTGTGGAAAAACTCCAACAACAGCAGTTCAGCTGCATTCCCATATTCCAAACCTCCCGTTAGGCATCCGGAATCACCCCGAGCCCATCGGGACCTCAACTGACCATACCAATAAGTCATATATCAACATGCGAATTTAGTCGAGCCTTCGAATCACCCAAAACAACATCAAAACACCAAATTACCCTCGGTTTCAAGCTTAAGAACTTTTAAACTTCCAAATTCCGCAAAGGACGCCGAAACCTACAAAACTACGTCCGAATTACCTCAAATTTTACACACACGTCACAAATGACACCACAAACCTACTCCAACCTCTGGAAATCCATTCCGACCCCGATATCCAGCAAGTATTATAATCCATTACGTACTTGAATCATTGAAGTCTGACGATAGGCAATTCCAAGGACGTGCACGTTGTCGCTGCTATTCTTAACATTTCTATATATGACGACAGCAAATGGATTATAATACTTGCTGGTGCTATTCCTCCTATCGTTCAGCTTCTCAGAGTGGGGAGCAGGGAAGCAATAGAAATTGCAGCAGCAACCATTTATACTTTGTCACTCGGCAATGAGAATAAAATATTAATAGGTGAATCAGGGGCCATACCAGCTCTCATAGATTTGCTTATGATAGGAAATACAAGATAAAGGAAAGATTCTGCATCAGCATTATTTAATTTGTGCATATATCAAGGAAACAAGGAGTCGGGCTGTTCGGGCAGGGATTTGTAACGACCCAACTGGCCGTGTTGAGCAATTGCGTCTGGTTCGGTAGTTTGGGATCACGAGTAGCTTCATATTATGTGTATCGACTTGCGTGCATAGTCCGGGCGTGAAATCGGAAAGCTTTTATGTGAAAATATGAAAAATATAGTAATTTCTAGAGTTAAAATTTGGTTTTTAGTTGACTTTGGTAAATATTTTTGGTAAATTGACCCGGATCTGTGTTCCGACGATCCTAGGAGGTCCGCAGTAAAATATAGGACTTGGACGTATGCCCGAAATTAAATTCCGAGGTCTCTAGCCTTAGAAAAATATTTTTTTGAAGAAAATTGTTGTGCTGGTTTTTAAAGGAAATAAAGAAATGAATTAATGTTTGAACTCGTTGGTATCGGGGCCGTATTTTAGTTTCGGAGCCTGGTAAGAGTTTTTTATGATATTTAAGTCCTATCTGTGAAATTTGGTGAGAATCGGAGTTGATTTGACGTGATTTAGACGACCGGTTAAAAAGTTAGAAAATCATGAGTTTTGAGGTTAAATTCATAAATTTTGATGTTATTTTGATGATTTAATCACACGATCAAGTCCGTATGATATTTTTAGACTTGTGTGCATGTTTGGTTTGGAGCCCTGAGGGCTTGGGTGAGTTTCGGCTAGGTTTAGGCTATGTTGTGCTTGTTTTTGGATGTTTCATCGTTGTTTCTTCAAGCAAAAATAATAGAACATTGAGCAAATGAGATCCAAATTCAGTTTTTATTAATCAATTAGACCCATATCGAAATTACAAAGCCATAGGAAAAAGAATCATCGAATTTGGACATCGTATGAGGAAGTTATACTCATTTTCGTGTCGGGAAAAATTGCTGGTTTCTGGTGTGGTCGCAAAATCCGAACTTTTTCATCGCAATTGCGATGCCTAGTTCGCAAATGCGAACTTTTTGTCGCAAAAATGACTTCTGCCAGCCCTGCCTTGTTCACAAACTGTGAGGGTTCGCAAATGCGACATATGAGGCCTATTAAGTGAGATTTTTGAAGGGATTTTCAACCATTTTCAATTTTCTCAAAACCCTAAACCTCCATAGGCGATTTTTCAAAGACCGAAATTTCTCCAAATCATTGGGTAAGTGTCTTTAATTAATTTTCAACTATATTTTTGATTATATCTTAGATTTAACATCAAACTCATGAGAATCTAAAGGAAAATTTGGGGAAAATTGTGAAATTTTTCAAAAATGTAAAATGATGATTTGAAAGACCAAATGGTATCGGAATTAGATAAGTTTTTTATGGGTGAACTCTTAGCGGAATGGGTGTTCGTATTTTATAAATTTTGTCGGGTTCCGAGGTGCGGGCCCGGTGAGTTGACTTTTGTTGACTTTTTGCAAATTGTATGAGAATCATAGTTTTGTCAATTAAAATTGTTTTCTCTAGCATTGTTTAATGTATTCAAGTCATTTTTGGCTAGATTGAGTCGAGCATTGATGAATTGGTAAAGAAAAAGCTAAATTGAGTATTAAATTGGCCGGATTGAGGTAAGTATCTTGCATAACCTTGTGTGGGGGACTTTCCCTTAGGATTTTAGTCTTCTATGCTAATTGTAGTCCGTGCATGCGAGGTGACGAGTGTGTGCTCGGAGTTATTTGTGAAAAATTTGCCTCTAGAGTTCTTAGGTCCTTATGTTCATTATGTGGAAAGTATCTCGTTATGATTGGGTTTCCTAATTGCTTAAATTGCCTCTATATGCTCCATATGACGTTGTTAGCTTTCCTCTAATTCTTACGTGTTACTTGACCCTTAATTGCCTTAATTGAAGTGATTTACTTCCTTATTGTTTTGATACTTCTTTATTGTGAGTTTCTCTATGACTTCATGCAAATAGGTTACATGTCCAATTATTGTGGTTACCGGTGTAGTTATCACGTGTTTATTATGTCTTGTTGTTTTGTTGAGGTTATCATACTTCTTGGCTTTTTCGTGACCCTTACTATGTACTTGTTGATTCCCTTGCCAGGATGTTATTGCTTATGATATTGTTTCCTTTGCCAGAATATTGTTAGTTATACTATTGTTCCCTTGCTGGGATGTTATTTCTTATGATATTGTTTTCCTTACCGGGATATTGTTGTTATACTATTGTTCCCTTGCCCAGATTCTTCTGTGATTGATGTTGATTTGTATATTGGGATCGGGTTGCATGCCGCAATAATATTATATGGGATCGGGTTACACGTCGCAATAATATTTTATGGGATCGGGTTGCACGCCGCAATAAGAAGGAATAAAAGTGAATATTGATTGCATGGTAAGGATTGAGAGTTAAAGCACGAAGGGTGATGTCGTGCACTTTGTGCTGCTGTGTTTATTTGTTGTTATCAATTCAAGTGTTTAAATTGTTCAGATTCCTTTATTTGTTGTGATCCTTTGTGTTGGAACCTATAGTATTTTTAATACCTCGCCGTATTCATATATATATATATATATATATATACATATATATTCCAATACTTCAAACTTCAATAACTGTTACACCTTTAATTCAATTAGTTTCTCAATTATATCCCCTTAAATCGTCTGAGTTTGTATTTTTCTTAAAAAAGAATTTCTACTAAGTTTTAAGTTATTAACTCCCATGTTGAAGGTAATAATCCATTCGATGTTGTATCTTAACTGAAAAGGGTAATTTCTTTACTCAAATGATTTCAAAAGAAATAACTTTATCTTTTCTCGCTGGCTTTCCTAATTAGTTTAGAAATTTTAATTTACTTATATTAGGTAAATGAGACTTCTTGAACATCTTGAGTGCATTTGTATGGACATTATATATTGTATAGCATGTGGATTTTGTTGTTAAAAGTGAGATGGAAAACACGGGGGCACATGGTGCCATGTGTGCTGAAGGTTCGGAAGTGGAGATTATGATATGAGAAACCGAGGATTGAGATGGTCGGGATTGTGTATTAGACATGATGTGATTGATTGAGTTGGCATTGCCTTCTTTAATTGAATACATTCTTACTTGTGTCTGTTCCTGTTATGTCAGTGTTGATTTACTTGGTTATCTGATTTACTTGGATATCGTTCGTTACTACCCGTGTTCTCTCTTTATTGTTCCTACTATTTGTATTTTGATTTCTCTCTGCTGTTGATATTACCTCGTTATCTTTATCTCGATATTTTATTACCATATTCTGTTCATTTCATTTGACCAGTAGGTGTCTTGACTGTTCCTCATCACTAACCCATCGAGGTTAGTCTTGATACTTACTGGGCACTGCCGTGGTGTGTTCATACTATACTTCTGTACATGAAAATGTACAGATCCAGGTATTGATCGATAGTAGTTGTGCACTTCGTTGCAGTGGAGACTCATGGTAACCTGTTGCTGTGTTCGCATGCCTCGGAGTCACCTTCGTTTGTATTTATGTTCCATTGATTTCTTCTTGTTCTGGAACAGTGTCGTATTTATTTTGTATAACTACTATTAGAAAGGCTTATGACTTGTACCAACAGTTTTGGAAATTGTGATTTATTGAGAGTTATTTAATTTGAAGTCAGTAAATGTTAGACTTACCTAGTTTAGAGACTAGGTGCCATCACGACTTCTTCGAAAGAATTTTGGGTCGTGACAGGATTATACCAGCACTACGAAAAATGTTGATGCTGATGGATTCAAGAAGTTGCATGGTCGATGATGCTTTGACCATTCTTTCGGTCCTAGCTAGCCAACTGCCAAGAAGCTAAGGCGGCTATAACAAGAGCTAGCACAATACTGATATTGATAGATCTCCTAATAAGGACAGGTCTAGCGACTTCCATCTTACTCTCCTTGTGCAATTGTAGGCTTGGCGAAATTATACCTCTTTCAGAGCTCACTAAAAGTTGCAGCAACTTCATTGCTGGAGTACCTAAGAAAGTCTTAGCATCTCTAACAGGTGTTGTAGCGCAGTTATTAGATACTCAATTACTTATTTCCTTAATTCTTATCAGACCATGAAAATTACACGATATCTTTTTAGAGAGTGATCTACAAAAACAAGCATGAGAACAATCTCATTCTCATTGCTTTATATATATCTAATTTATTGAGTTTAAGAGTGTGCCATAGAGTGGCTTAACCTTATCCTTTTTCTTTTCTTTTTTGAATTACTCAACTACGAGTTCATTAGATTTGATGCGAGATATATAAACTAACTAGTTAACTTACCCGTGCTTCGCACGGTTGTCAAAGAAAATTAAAATAAGGTTAATAATATATTATTATTAAAATTTTATAATTTAAAAACTTATCTTTGTACAAAGAATTTGCTTAAAAGAGAGAAATATAATTGTTTAACCAAAAATCTGAGTCTTTGGTCAAAGCTAAAAAGAAATTCGGGTTACTGATAATCAGGAGACGAAAATAAAATACTTTTGAGAATGATGGTAAAATAGCAAATAATTTTGTATTTCAATGAGTTCCCAATAGTATTCTGTGTCCTTACAAATGATGATACTTCTTCCTTTTATAGGTAATTCTAGGTAAAGGAATGAAGCTTCAGCTTTAATGGATATAATTATGAGTAATAAATGATATTAAATAAGCCGTTATACAATCATTCCTATTAAATACCAATTTTCTAACGTATCAGGTATTTAATAATGAATTTGGACTCCTTTCTGTCATCAGATCTTTGTCTTTAATGCCTTCTAATCCGTTGGCTGTAAATGACTTGAATTGGTACGAGACTCGTATCTGCACTTCGTCTCGTGCCTATTTAAATTCCTCTTCCCGTGGTTGTCTCCATCCGTGCCTCTTAGTCAATTGTTGCGCTTTGACCATTTAACCAAACCACGTGTCATGCCACGTCATCTTTAATATAAACTCAGTTTTTTCCCAATACAGATAGTCCCCCCACTTTCCATTTATTTATTAATTAAATAATTGGGAAGTGGATCTTCATAAAAAAGGAATTTTTGCCACAATTAATGTTTATGACAGTATTAACGCCTCAGTAGTCTTTTCCATTTAATGTTCCGCCTATGTGTCATTTTCTGATTGATTCTGCTATTTACATCCTTTTTTAAGACTTCTTCATTCTCACTATTCACGAAGTGATAGTTGCCTTTATTATAGGCTTTCCATCATTACACTTCTAAGTTTGACGGTTCCCATTATATACATAACTTTTTCTTCCTTTGTCTTCTTCACAAATCTTCAGCAAACACTTTCTTCTTTATTTCTACTTTCTTTCGACCAATGTCTTCTTCAAACCCTAACCGTAAAAAAGTTCCAATTCTAGACCAATTCCCCAATGCCCCTGTTAGACACAGAAGAGGCGGAGGAGGTAGGCTTCGAACAAGGTTAGAATCTACTCGAGGCAGCTCCTCTGGTTCTTCTTCAAGGAGTTCTATCCCAAAGGCCCCCTCTTCTAGAAGTAGAGAAATTCTTGATTCTTCTCAAGAACCCTTAGTTGATGAGATAGTTCCCAGCGATTTGTCTTTTGAAAGTGACAAAACGTCTCTTCAAAAGCAAATTGCAAATTTGGAAAAAGCCGATACTTATCCTACAATAGTAACCGAGCTTACAATCCCCACCATAAGAAGAGATTGTAACTGGAAGGATAGTCTTCGAATGTCAATTCCTTCCCCAAATCAGAGAATTTCCTCCTTTAGAAGTGGGTATTCTTTTGTTTATACTTACCCCTTCACTTTAGGTTTTAATCCTCCGATTGACCCAGTTATTCTTGATTTTTGCCATTTCTTTACAATTTGTTTGGCCCAAATCGGTCCAATAGTGTGAAGAACAGTGGCTTGTTTGAGATACTTATCCTCCAAAGCCAATGTCAATTTCACCTTCTCTCACCTCATTCATTTATACCACCCTAACTTAATACGCCATGGGTTTTTTACCTTAACTGCAAGGAGCAAAAAAGTTCTGGTAAATCCTGAAGATGACAAAGATCATGGATGGTATATCCGTTACGTTGTTGTTCGTACGGTGGACTTGATTGGCGAAACAAATACTCCCTTCCCTGAGAAGTGGAATTTTGAACGTAGGTTTCCTTTTATTTACCGTACCTACTTTTGAGAATTTCAAAAGAAATTTGTTTTTAACCTCGTCTCTTCTTGGTTTTTTGTAGCAACCATGGGAGATGTGGAACCTATTCCCAACTTCCGTGGTTGGGTAGACTCACTTTTGAAGATTGCTTCTAGGGAGCAAAGAACTTGGAAATCGATTTCTTCCTTACATGGCTGGAAGGTCAAAACACATGGTATGCCCCTTTTTATATGTTTTTTTTATATGTTAAGCATTTTTTCCTCAATTTTGATCATGTATATCTATCCTTTAATCAGGATTTGGCGTTAGAGGAATGACGGCTGAAGTAGCTATGGCCATTCGCATGTCTGCGAATGCTGCTCTTGATTTGGATAAGGCTCGAGCCTTGCTGCCAAAAAGGAAAACTATAAAAGAAAGTTCTGAAGAAGAGGATGGTACCTCCCTAATTACCAGGCCAAGGGTCAGGAGGCGAATAATCATTGATGATGAAATTGAAGACACTCCTGCTCGAACCTCCACCACCGAGCTTGTTTTGATTCATTCTGACGAGGACACTGAACCAAGAGATAATAATGAGTCAATTCAGCATCTTTTTGATAGTGGTTTCAGGAGTGGCGAGCTCGGCCTTGTTTTTGATGAAGCTCCTCTTTCCTCATTAGTTCCTATTTTCTCCATTCCACTGCCAACCGTAAGTATTTCTTTACCAGTTTTGACGACTTCCGTTCTTTTGCCAATTTCTACTGCTCCTATGTCCGTTCCTGCGTTGGTTTCTACATCTTCTCCTTCCATTCCTGTTTCTGCATCTTCTCCTTCCATTCCTTCCATTGCTCTTCTTCCCTCTGTTCATCATACAGAGACGGGTTCTAGCAGTGAAAGTATGACTATGAGAAGTGTTACTCTGGAAGTTCCTGCCAACCATAGCCTCTTGAGAAAGACTGGTAGAGCCGATGTTTGGCTTGAGCCCCTAATTGGAGATATTGAGAAGAAGAAGATGGAGAGCCATAGCTGCTTGACTCTGATGAATGACATAGTTCATTCTACTTTGAAGGTATTTTCCCTCTTCTTACCAACAAGTTTTTATTATTATCTTCAATCCCTCATTTCTATGAGTTGTCTCTGTAGGCTAACCTTATTGGTACGGAATTAATGGGAAGAATTTCCCTTCTGGAAAGAAAAGCCCGTGAGTCTGAAAAAACTGTCCACGAGGCCGAAGAAATAGCCAGGGGAGCCCAGCTTGAAGCAGCCAATTGGAAAGAACAGTTTGAGAATGCTCAAGGGACCATAGAGGAGTTGCAAGAAAATAAAAACCTCCTGGAGCAGCAAAACCGTGGTTTGACTTCTGAACTGGCAACTGCCAAGGCTTCTTCAAGCCAATTTAAAAGAGACAAAGAGCTTTTGGAATGCTCTTTGTCAGAACAATTATCAAAGGCTAGTGAAGAAGTTAGGGAGCTGAAGGCACTTTTGGCTAAGAAAGAAGAGTATGCAGGAGAGTTAGTGCAAAGCTTGACTCAAGCTCAAGCTGACTTACAGACCTCCTCTGACGAGATTCATGCCTTGAAGAGTTATCATGCCTCTCTTGAAGCTTCCCTTGATTCCCATTTAGCTGAGCACCAAATCTTGAAAAACGATCTTGCTATGTAGGAAAAGGAATATGGGCTTCTGGAGGAGAACTTCAACATAGAAGTGAGTTGGGCTTTCCTAAAATCTCGCCGTGATGCTTTAATGGAAGCTGCTCAGGAAGGCTTTGACTTGCAGTCTAAACTGGCCAAAGTCGTAGATACCATCGAGAAAAGTCAACAATCTACTGATACTCCTTCTCCTGTACTTGAAGCTCCTGGAACGGAAGAACTTTTAAATGAAGAAGTGGCTACTACAGCAATTGGGGTTGCAATTCCTGCTCCCGAGGGTGAAACTTCTGATGTTCCAAACCCTTCAGTGACTAGCTGAAAATGAAATTGCTGTAAGGGATCTTTTGATGAAGTCCCCAGTTATCATAATGGGGCATTTGTATAAAACAAATATTTTGTTGACTAAGTTTGTACTTAGTTTTTTTTATATTAAGAAGTTTTATCGGTACTTCTGTATATTCTATTCTTGCCTATTTATCTAGGACTTATGGAATAGCTTAGCACTTTTATCATTTTAAAATGCTTTATGATTCTTCTCATGGATTACCAACATGAGGCTTATAAAAGAGGGCCCTTTTATTTTATCGACACTTAATGAAGAAGACGTCTCAACTTCATAATGGTGTTATAATACGATGAAAGAAATAGGAATACACACGTTTTGTATGAAATAACTTTGGCAAGTTTTTATTCATAAACTTTAACAAGTGTTTGACTATTACATGTATTACAATACATCTACAACTTTCTCGTAACTGTTTTTCTTGTAACAGATTTGTACATAACATAGAATAAACAAGGTTTTTCTTCATAACCTGTTTCAGTACATAGTCATGACCCTATCTTTATATATTAAGAAGGGTTTGAGAGGTGACTTTGTTTATGAGTTTTGAGAGATGACTCTGTTATCCTCATGAATGCTGAAGACTTCGTAATTTTTACTCAATACTTGTCTCTTTGTGGACGACTTTTGTTCGATATTCGTATCTGCATTTCTACACGTATCTGTGTACAATATTGTAGTCCCCCAAGTGTTTGAGCGGTGAAGTATGAAGCCTCGAGCACTTGTTTATTTCTTTTACTTTGGCCCTTTTTCCTGAAACAGAAAGATATACGGGACTCGAAGGTGCGATTATAGATGAAGACTGCCTAACTCGTGTGTATTTCCATCAGATTAATTGTAACCCTGGGCTAGGAATTTAAGAATACTCCATTTTGCCTTGCAGGTTGTGACTCATCATTTGGCACGAGTTAGGATATTTTGCCTAGCATCTAAAATCGTTAGTAAAATATTAATAAACCAAGAGAGAAATTTTAACATGATGATACCTGACCGTAGGTACTTTCTTAAAAGTAATATCTTTTTAAGTGGACAGCATTCCAATGTGAGGGTAAAACTTTACCATCCATTGTTTCCAACTGGTATGCTCCTTTTCCCGCAATGCCACGAACTTTGTACGGTCCTACCCATGTTAGACTTAGCTTTCCTGAGTTGGCAGCCTTTGCAGATTGGAACACCTTTTTAAGCACGAAGTCCCCAATTTTGAAAAATCTGAGGCGTGCTTTCCTATTGTAATATAGTTCAATTACTTTCTTTTGTGCTGCCATCCTTATCAATGCAGCTTCTCTTCTTCCTTCAAGTAAATCAAGGTTGACCCGCATCTCTTCATCATTAGATTCCTCCGTTGAGTGATCGTATCGTGTGCTTGGCTCACCTATTTCAACTGGAATTAAGGCTTCCGCACCATAAACCATTGAAAATGGTGTTTCTCCAGTGCCTGTTTTGGTCGTTGTACGATAAGCCCATAATACTCCAGGTAACACCTCAGGCCAATTACCTTTTGAATCTTGTAACCTCTTTTTCAAGTTATTGATAATGACTTTGTTAGTAGATTCTGCTTGTCCATTACCTACTGGATGGTATGGCGTAGACGTTATCCTTTTGATCTGCCAACTTCGAAGAAATTCTGTGATTTGAGCTCCAATGAATTGTGGTCCATTGTCACACACGATCTCCTTTGGTGCTCCAAAGCGACATATTATATTTCGCCATATGAAGTCTTTAACTTCTTTCTCTCGTACCTGTTTAAATGCCCCTACTTCTACCCATTTAGTGAAATAATCTATAAGTACAAGTAGAAACTTTACCTGACCTTTTGCTTGTGGAAGTGGACCTACGATATCCATTCCCCATTTCATAAAGGGCCACGGGGCTATAATAGGATGTAGTAACTCAGCTGGTCTGTGCATATTGTTGCCGTACCTTTGACATTTATCATATTTGGACACGAAACTGGTTGCTTCTTCTTCCATCTGAGGCCAATAAGATCCTGTGCGAATTAATTTTCTTACCAGTGACCGTCCCCCTGCGTGATTCCCACAATGTCCTTCGTGCACTTCTCTCATCACATATTCTGTTTGAGAGGGTCCGAGACACCTTGCTAGTGGTCCACCGAACATCTTTCGATAAAGATTTCCTTGATATAAACAATATCGAGCAGCTTTTTTGCGAAGCGCGTGAGCCTTTCCTTTGTCATTAGGCACGGTACCGTGCTGTAAAAAGGCAACAATTTCGTTTCTCCAATCCCATGTTAAATGATTAAAATTTACCTCGTTTTTATCAGATTCGAGAACGGAATGAAATAAATGTATGACTGAAGCATTTGTATCATTTGCTACGTTTGCTGCAGATGCGAGATTTGCTAAAGCATCTACCTCTACATTCTCATCTCTTGGGATTTGCACTACTTTCCAAGTTTGAAATTGCTTTATTAACTCCCGTACCTTTGCGAGGTATTCTTGCATTCGTGTCTCTCTGGCTGTATAAGTCCCCAGCATTTGATTAACCACGAGTTGAGAATCACTCTTGATTATAATCTGTGTTATGCCGAGTTCTCGTGCCAATTCTAAACCTGTAATTACAGCCTCATACTCTACTTCATTGTTAGTTATAGAATGACATTTTATAGCCTGTCTAATAGTCTCACCCGCAGGTGGTACGGGGACTATTCCTAGGCTTGCCCCTTTTACATTAGATGAACCATCAGTGAATAAAACCCAAGTCCCCGGGTTTGCACCATTAAAAACTAGTAATTCTTTTTCTGCTTCTAAATGCATCTCCTGGCTAAAATCAGCCACGAAATCAGCTAGTACTTGAGACTTTATAGCGGTCCTGGGTTGATAAACAACTTCATATTCACTTAGTTCTATAGATCATTTTTCTAATCTTCCTGAAAGTTCGTGTTTATGCAAAATATTTCGAAGCGGAAAAGCAGTAACTACATTAATGGGATGACATTGAAAATAAGGTCTTAATTTTCTAGATGCCATGATCAAAGCTAATGCTAATTTTTCTAGCTGTGGGTATCGTGTCTCAGCTTCCAATAAGGACTTACTTACATAATAAATAGGAGATTGTTTACCTTGGTCCTCGCGGACTAAAACAACACTCACCGCGACTTCAGATACGGCCAGATAGATGAGAAGTTTTTCCCCCACCTTTGGTTTTGCCAACAATGGTGGTTTTGACAAATAAGCTTTCAAATTTCTAAGGGCTTGTTGACAATCTTCATTCCATTCAAAATGATCTTGCTTTTTGAGTGCAGAGAAAAACTTAAAACACCTTTCTGAGGATTTGGAAATAAATCTCCCCAAAGCTGCAATTCTTCCCGTTAATCTTTGTACTTCCTTTTTATTAGTAAGGATATCAGGGATTTCTTCTATTGCTTTGATCTGAGAAGGATTCACTTCAATACCACGGTTAGAAACAAGAAAACCCAAAAACTTACCTGATGCAACTCCAAATGCACATTTTTCTGGGTTGAGTTTCATATTAAATTTTCGCAAAATTTCAAAAGTAATAGATAGATGAGAAATATGATCATGAGATTGCTGGGTTTTGACGAGCATATCGTCTATATATACCTCCATTGTTTTCCCTAAATGTTCTTGGAACATTTTGGTGACCAACCTTTGATAGGTTGCCCCAGCATTTTTGAGACCAAAGGGCATTACTTTATAACAGTAAGTCCCCCTGTCTGTGATGAAAGAAGTTTTTTCTTCATCACCAGGATCCATTTTAATTTGATTATATCCCGAGTATGCATCTAAAAAACTTAAAAGTTCATGACCTGCGGTTGCATCAATTAGTTGGTCTATATGCGGTAAGGGAAAGGAATCTTTTGGACAGGCTTTATTTAAATCGGTATAATCCACACAAACACGCCACTTACCATTTTTCTTGGGTACGACCACCGTGTTAGCTAACCAATTAGGATACTTTACCTCACGGATCGATCCGATTTTTAATAATTTTTGGACCTCATCCTGAATCACCTGGTTCTTGAAAGCACCTTGCTTTCTTTTCTTTTGCTTTATTGGTGTGAAAGAAGGGTCCTCATTGAGTTTGTGAGTCATCACATCCGGTGGTATCCCTGTCATATCAGCGTGGGACCAAGCAAAGCAGTCTAAGTTAGCTTTTAAAAATTCGATTATCATACCTCGCATGTTTAAGCTTAAATTGGCCCCGACATAAACCTTCCGTTCAGGCCATTGCTCAAATAACATCACTGCCTCAAGCTCTTCAATTGTCGTTTTGATGCTTTCATTTTCTTCAGGTTCCTGAATTGTGTCAGGCCTTGAGTCCAAATCTGTCTTTTCTTGTTCAGCTGAAGTTTGATCTTTTTTACCTTCAGTTGTTTCCTGTAATTGCTATTTTTCTTTATTTACGGTGCTCGTACTTGTTACAGCGTTGACACTTCTAGCCATCTGCTGATTCCCACGAATTTGGCAAATTCCCCATGGTGATGGGAATTTAATAACCTGATGTAGAGTTGATGGGACAGCATCCATATCGTGTATCCATGGTCTTCCCATGATCATATTGTAGGCCATTTCCATATCAACTACCTGAAATTTAGTTTCTTTAACAACACCCGTAGCAAAAGTTGTTAGAATTACCTCTCCTTTTGTTACTACACTTGAATTGTCGAAGCCTGACAAGGTGTGCGCCTTGGGTATCATTTTGTCTTCAAGCTTGCATTTCTCGTAGTACCCTTAGTAATATAATATTTACAGAACTCCCTGGATCAATCAAAACTCGTTTTACATTAGTATCATGTACAAGTAAAGATATTACCAGTGCGTCATTATGTGGAGTTGTCACTCCTTCGGTATCTGCGTCATCGAACGAAATACTTTCATTTTCTAGGACCTGCCACACCCGTTTCCCGTGTGTAATTGTTACCTTGGAAACCTTGTTGGAGGATGTGTAGGTTATGCCGTGAATATCTTCTCCCCCTCTTATGACATTCACTATCCTCTTGGGTAAAGGAGGTTGTGGTGGCTCTTGCCTGTTTTTCATATAAGCTTGTTTCCCTTTCTCGCTAAATAACTCAGTGAGGTACCCTTGCTTCAATAGATGATCCACTTCACTCTGCAAGAATCTACATTCTGAAGTTTTGTGCCTGTGATCATTGTGGAATTCGCACCAATGATCTGGATTGCGTCTATTTGGATTTGACCGCATCTCTTTTGGCCACCGTACCTTATCTCTCATGCTTCTTAAAACAGCTACGAGCTCGGAGGTAGAGACATTAAAATTATATCCGCCGAATCGTGCCTTTAAACTTCTGTCATCATCTCATGATTCTTGTCTGTTCCGATCATTTCTGAACTTTGAAGAAGAGCCAGAATCCCCGTTCCTCGATTTTTGATCATATTGCTGGCTATCTTGTTTCGACCGTGGGTCTTTTCCTGCAGGTCCTATATATGGATAGTACCTGTTTTTACCTGATCTTTTTTCGGTTTCTGATCTTCGGGGACCGTCCCTTTCTTCATGATGAAACTTAGGTACGGTATCTTCTTCAATTCGCAGCTTCGTACTATACCTGTTGTAAACATCATTCCACGTGGTTGCAGGAAATTCTCGGAGGCTTTCTTTGAGTCGTCTCGTGGCTTCAGAACTTTTGTCATTTAAATTACTTGCAAAGGCTATTGCAGCCCAATTGTCAGGCACACGAGGTAGAGTCATTCTTTCACGCTGGAATCTATCAACAAAGTTTCTAAGCAGCTCTGAATCCCCTTGTTTGATTTTGAAAATATCTTCCATTCTTTTCTCAACCTTTTGTGCTCCCGAATGTGCTTTAATAAAAGAATCTGCAAGCTCAGCAAAAGAATTAATAGAATTTTCAGATAAAAGAGAATACCAGGTTAATGCACCCTTGGTGAGTGTTTCTCCAAATTTCTTGACCAGTACTGATTCAATTTCTTGTTTGGTCAAGTCGTTGCCTTTCACGCCTGTTGTAAATGCAGTCACGTGGTCACGTGGGTCTGTAGTACCATCATATTTCGGGATGTCAGGCATTTTGAACTTTTTCGGAATTGGAAGGGGAGCAGCACTTGGCTTCCATGGTTGTTGTGAGTATTTGTCCATGTCTACTCCTTTTATTACAGGCGGAACTCCAGGGATTTGTTCAATACGCTCATTTTGTTCCTTAATCTGTTTCTGCAAGGTTAGTACTAAATTTTGCAAATATGAATTATTTGAATTACCTGGTCCCCCTTCCTGTGGTTCACTGGGGGTTGCTCCGTTTTCAGAATTATCAAGACCAGAACGGGGATTCTCCAATGTATTATTATTAGGAGTTGGTGTGGGTGGTGCAGCAGGCAATCGACTAACAAGTGCTTGAAGAGCTTTGCCGACCTGTGCATCAATTAGCTTTTGTAAAGCTTCAGTTGTAACTCCTTCAAAGTGTTCAGATTGTTCTTGTTGATTAGCACGGGATTCAGTAACAGGAGTGCCTTCACGAGATTGACGTGGTGAATCTGGAGGAGAGGGAACCACGTCATCTTGATTTTGATGTATTTGATTCTCATGGTTTCCCAATGTGTTATTACTGTTATTGTCGGTGTTGTTGTTTGACATGGTGACGACAATGGACAAGATATAGCTTAAAAGAAAAGATTATCAGATTCCCGGTAACCGAACCAATTTGTTTAACCAAAAATCTGAGTCTTTGGTCAAAGCTAAAAAGAAATTCGGGTTACTGATAATCAGGAAACGAAAATAAAATACTTTTGAGAATGATGGTAAAATAGCAAATAATTTTGTATTTCAATGAGTTCCCAATAGTATTCCGTGTCCTTACAAATGATGATACTTCTTCCTTTTATAGGTAATTCTAGGTAAAGGAATGAAGCCTCAACTTTAATGGTATAATTATGAGTAATAAATGATATTAAATAAGCCGTTATACAATCATTCCTATTAAATACCAATTTTCTAACGTATAAGGTATTTAATAATGAATTTGAACTCCTTTCTGTCATTAGATCTTTGTCTTTAATGCCTTCTAATCCGTTGGCTGTAAATGACTTGAATTGGTACGAGACTCGTATCTGCACTTCGTCTCGTGACTATTTAAATTCCTCTTCCCGTGGTTGTCTCCATCCGTGCCTCTTAGTCAATTGTTACGCTTTTACCATTTAACCAAATCACGTGTCATGCCACGTCATCTTTAATATAAACTCAGTTTTTTCCCAATACAATAATCTGTAAACCCGTAGTCTTGGAATATCCCGTGCAGTAGAAATTTCAAAGTAAACCTTAAGATTAATTAAAATATATTGTTATATGTTGATATTCTCGTACAAATAAATAATTTTTCATTTTGTCAAAACTTTGAACAATGACAATAAATGGTAGAAGAAAAATTGCAAAATTCAAACTTTATATATGTATATAGATGTAGAGAACATGGCATTTTGATATATGCATAAATGTACTTTATGTGTCCTTTTCAATTGCCTTTTTGGTGTTGTGACATCTTCATTGAATTAACAAATCGACTGACATTGCAAGAACTTATGCTGAAATCTGTATAACAACTAGTACTAATTTTTGGCTATAAAGATCTTTATTTTCCCTTTCTTAAACATATCAATGACAAATGGCATGGAATGTTATGCTATAGTACTGGTCTGGGAATGTCTCATCCAACAAAAGTACTCCTTATTAAAAGAAAGAAAAATTACCAAGAGAATAGAGAAGAAAAAGAAAAGTTAATGCCCATATATTCAGACCATTTTTTTCATCTGAATCTCATTTGTGGCGGTCTTAGTCGTCATCAAAAGTAATGCTACATATCCCTAAAATTTGTTTTGTGGTGCATTTGTATACTATTAGTGTCTTAGTGATGATCACAACCGCTGCAAAAGATAATAAAAATTAATAATAATTCTAGAGAAGCGGACGCACATTCACATCTAGGAGTGCTCATAAAAACCCGAAAAATCGAACCAAACCAAAAACCAAACCAAATCGACCAAAAAACCCGATAGTTTTTAGGTTTGGTTTTAAATTTTAAAAACCGATCAAATTTGGTTTGGTTTTGGTTTTAATAAAAAAAATTACCGAAAAAATCGAACCAAACCGGCTATAAAAGTAGCTATTTAAATTTATTATTACACCTATATATATGTATACTTTTATATAAAGTTTCTAAAATTTTATAGTACATCTTAGTCACTTGTATTTTTAGTCTTGTTCTTTGCTATTACAATAATTTATTTCTTTGCTTTTAAATTCTAGTTTGATTGGCAGTTTTCTTTTGCTAATTACAAGAATTTATTTCATGTAAAAATAATCGATTTTTAATTGAGTACTTAAACTATTCATCACTATTAGATTTATTTATTATCAATATATCTTGGTAAATGATATATTTCTCAAACAACAATTGATCTGATAGTGTTACATTGAAAATGTAGTCGCCGGAATATGTGTTTGGTAGTGTATGTCTCATATTTAAGAAAAAACCCGATAAATAACCGAAAAATCGAAAAGCCGACAAAAACCGAATCGATAAAAAACTGACTTAATTGGTTTGGTTTAGTTCCAATATTTGAAAAACCGACTTACTTGGTTTGATTTCTTTTTAGGGGAAAACCGACCCAAATCGAACACCCCTATTCACATCCAAGCCTTAGTGGAAAACATTCACAAAATTATATGTAAAACAAATTAAAATTAAAATAGTTTGGATAAGGAAAATAGTTTCTTACGTGAAAAGTAATACTTTAAAGAATAATCTAGTCACTTTCATGTTTATAAATGTTAGAACACAAGATGTTTTGGTGACCGTATTAGTGGCGACGTCTACCGTCGCCAACAAATGTTGTGCTTTATGTCGCCATTGTAATAGCGACCACTATATCAGTGACAACCTTCCGTGGCGAGACATTTCAGTACTTCAATATCAATTGGCTAAGTTGAAACACCTAATCTTGAGACATTTTGGTACTATCTCCTCTTGGTGTTTGATTCCTTTCCGCATTTCTTCTTTGAGCTTATATAAAGTTTGGTGACGCAACTATGTTTTTTGTTACCTAAATTATAAAAAATTATTATGTTAGATTACGATTTCACTTACACAATTTAAAATTTTGAAATTTGTCATGACTCAATTTATCATTTGGTGAGTTGTCGTGATGACACCTAGTCTCTACGACTAGGTAAGCCTAACACTTCGTTGAAATGAGATAAAAACTTGAACATAAACTTCTAATAGTAAAATATATCTAATAAACAACTAAATGCCACTCGTCATATACAATCATCACCTTTGAAATGCACCAAACAATTTCCAAAACCCAGAAACCCACAAGTCACAAGCTACAAAAAAGTCTTAACTGTTCTATATATTACTTTTACAGAAAGAGGAAAAAATGAACATAGGAGGATAGATGGGGACTCCGAGGATTTGCGGGCGCGGGCAGACGTACCTTGAAGTCTCTAATTAGCAGCAACGACTGCAACTAATGATGAGGCTGGTACGATGAACTTGGATCTGCACACGAAATATATGTGCAGGGAATGGCATGAGTACACCACAACGGTACCCAATAAGTTCCAAGCCTAACCTCGATCGAGTAGTGACGAGATCAAGTCAGGGCCCTACTGGTATAAATATAATGAAATAAGGAAGAATGAAATATCATAGTAAAAGGAAATACGAAAATCTAACAGGAATAAAATTAATGAAAGACAACATCTCAAAACACAATGATAACAACAGGGGATCTCTGGGGATACCGTCCCGTAGTCCCAAACATAAATGTGCTCGGAATCTCCTAGAATACCGTTCTGTAGTCTTAAAGTAAATATGCAGTACAAGAGGATTTCCCCGAATACCGTTCCATAGTCCCAAAGTAAATATGCAGCTCAACCAAAAGAGATAACAGTTATAGCAAGAAAACCTATAGTTTAGACTAAAGTTCAAGGCATAAGAAATAGGTAATTTCACTAAACATGCTGCACAGAGTTCAAATAGGCAGTTAAAACATGTAGGCATGCTATTCTAGCTAAAACAAGATAGTTACATATATATATATACTAGTATAGTTCAAATAAGGAGAAACGAGTTATGAATTAGTGAAAAAAAACGGGGTTTTACAACAAATAGCCTGTGTACGTACTCGTCACCTCACCTACACGGTGCTCACATATCAAATCAATACCAAATCCTAAGGGGAGTTCTTCCACACAAGGTTAGACAAGCCACTTACCTCGAACAAAGCTCAAATCAATCCAAAACAATGCTCTTTCCATGAATATCCGACTCTGGATGGCCCAATCTAGCCAAATCAATTACATAACGTAAATATAGCTACAAGTAACTAATCTAGCTAATGAAATTAAAGCTAAAGCAAGAAAATTAGAAAAATGCCCAAAAAGCCTCTCCAGGCCCACATCTCGGAATCAGATAAGTCACAAATTATGAACACTCGTTCACTCACCAGTCTAACCATATCAAATTTACTCAAATCCGACACCAAAATCTCGATCAAAATTCCAAATTTTGGCCTAAGAACTTTTCTCAAATTTCTCCAATTTTCACCCTAAATTCAAAGTTAAATAATAAAACTAATGATAGATTAGTGGGATACCATAAAGGAGTTAGTAATTATTACCCAATGACTTCCTCTGAAAATCTCTCGAAATTTTGCCTTCTACCGAGCTCTCAATCCAATTGTGTGATATGAACTCAAAACCCACGTTTTTGAACTTTAAATTCTGGCTAGGTACGCCCTTCTTTGCGAACGCGGTCGAAGCTTCGCATTCGCAAGAACAAGCTGCTTCGGACCAAAAATATACTCATCGCGAACGTGATGCACTGGTCGCGAACGCGAAGCTCAACTAGCCTGACACTTCGCAAACGCGGGACACTTATCACGAACGCGTAGGCTATTATGCCTGGAACCCATCTGCATTGACTCTATGCAAACGCGAGGTGCTTATCATGACACGTAGCCTTAGTGTTCCATAACTTCACGAACGCGGGATCAACGTCGCGAACGCGAAGAGCAAACTCCGCTGGCCTATCAGATGGCTTACGCGAACGCGAGACTCCTCTCGCGAACGCGATGAAGGAAACATCTGCAACCAAAAACCAGAAAATCTACTGCTTCTTTAAGTCCAAAAATGACCCGTTGAGCATACGAAACACACCCAAGGCCCCCGGGACCTCAACTAAACATACCAACTAATCTTAAAACTCCATATGAACTTAGTCGAGCTCTCAAATCACAACAAACAATGCTAAAAAAGCACAAATAACCCTCCAATCCAAACTTAATGAATTTGAAACTTCCAAATTCAATAACCGATGCCGCAACCAACCTAACCACGTCCGATTTTTGTATACAAGTAATATTCAACACTAGGGACCTATTCAACTTCCGGAATCAGAATCCAACACCGATATCAAAAATTCCACTGCCGGTCCAAATCTCCAAAAATTCGACTTTCACCATTTCAAGCCTAAATGAGCTATGGACCTCCAAAACACAATCCGGACACGCTCCTAAGTACAAAATCACCTAACGGAGCTAACGAAACCGATAAAGCTCCATTCCGGAGTCGTCTTCACACAGTTCCGACTATGGTCCAAATTCTAAGACTTAAGCTTTCGTTTAGGGACTAAGTGTTCCAAAACACTCCACAAACAAAAACGAAACCTCCCGGCAAGTCACAATAGCAGAAATAGATACAGGGGAAGTAGTTAATAGGGGATCGGGGCTCCAACTCTCAAAACGACCGGCCGGGTCGTTACAAACTTGCATTTTTGTCCCTTCAAATTTTTTGTAATACCTCACACAAATGTTTTTGTATATTTATATCATTTCGGAATTTATCTAATACTAAAAATTTTGAGGACAACATTCCTCTATAGTCGCCCCCAACTGTTATACCATTTGTTGCCAACCATTAATATTTCAGTGACTTTCTGTAGCGACTGCTACAATCGACACAAAAAGAGGGGCCTAAATTTCGCTGACAACCGTTTGCGGTGACTACAGTCGCCACTACTGGTCCAGTTGTCGCCAATTGTATTAGCAGCCTACATTTTGCTAAAAACCTTTTGTGCGACTTCTGTAGTCGCCACTAAAGATTTTGTATGTTGTAGTAACGCCCTACATTTCATTGATAACCTTTTGTCGCCGCTAAAACTTCCGTATGTCGTCAATTATAGTATTTTCACCAACAACCTTTTGAGGCAACCTTCTTAGTCACCACTAAGTACTTGTATGTATTTTTGATGCATTTGTTTAGCGACCATTGTTGCAATGCACAAAGCTAATAAAAAATTAATGGTAATAATGCAAAAAGGGCAGATGTGCATTTACATTAGTCCAAGCCTTGGTAGAAAATTTCACAATAATTATATGTAAAATAAAAATAAAAATGATTTGGATTAGCTAATATTTTATATGCGAAAAATAACACTTTAACATATAATCTACCTGGCTTCAACAACTCACACTTTCATGTTTGTTACTGTTAGAGCACTACGTGAAATAATGTTTTTGGTGACAACATTAATGACGACCGTTCCCACAAGTTGTGCTATATTTATTTTTTGCTTCGACCTTTTGTTTTCTTTGTTTTCCTAATGTTTATTTTGGGTGTAATTTTTTAGCCTCTCCGGCATTTCTAAAATGCAAAGGAACGGTGTAAGATAGTTCCAAATAGATGGTTTTGCTTAAATGAACACGCTAGCTCAATTACTACATTGAAAATGAATAGCTTTATATCAATCAAAATCAATAACATAGTTTAATCTCACATAAGTTGATGATTCCTCTACAAACAAATAAATAGTATGTCTTTCAGATTCTGACAGCGAAAATAAACTAATGATCTACAAAAACTGTACAAGAATTACCAAATAGGAATTTTGTAACATTCTCATTACATCTTTGCAAATTATTAAGAATAAAAATAAACATGAATATATCAGTCGAAAACAAAGACCTTATGTCCTACCTACTGAATTGTTTTTATTTAATGAATTCTTCACTTGTAGGTCAAGGTCCGTGGCCCTTCTTTTCTTCCATTTCCCATTTTATATCAAACTTTTTCTTTATTTTATTTTCTTCTGTTTCCACGTAATTTTCTTTCTCTTTAATTTCGTCTTATTTGACTTAAAAGCCGGTGTGAGAGAATCTTGGATACAGCAAAAACAAAGAAAGCAAACACGTTAATATTCTTTTTCACAAGGGTAGCTTGATTTGGTTTTGTTACATTACAGGCTTGTGCGATCTCAAAAGTAACATAAATGATACAGTAGAAAAAATTCTCTTTAATGTTCAGCCTAATAAAGTCACGAAATTATTTATTTTTATCTTCATTTTTGTTTTCTAAAGCAAACTTTTGCATTCCAACAGTACAACCAGAATTTTTTTTTTTTTTTTTGGTAATATAAAAGTAACTGAAAAGGAAGAAAAAAATATATCAAGTTCATCACTTTATAGTAGATGCGTTCACAGTAGCATCCTTATCCTAACCAATCAAAACTTTAAAAGGATTTTTGTAAGGTCTACACACCAATTAATACATTATTCTAACTAATCAAACTCTTTTTTAATTTTCACACTTAAAATATTTTCGTCATGGTCTATACACCAACTAATACGCTTATAGATTTTTTACTTTACTCTAAATTGAATTTAAAATAAATAAGTATTTCTTACTTGACCACAATTAGATAAAATTAATATCCCCATAGTAGATAGTTCTACAGTATGTAGGAATTAATTTAATATATTTATAATAGTGATTATGTTTCAGTCCCAAGGTAGTTCGAGCCAGCTGTATGAATCTTGACTGTTCCATTTCAATATTTGTTCTTGCAGTTAATATGGCATAATATGATGAACGATTAATTACGTTGTTTTTTTCATTAGAACAACTTCACCGTATCAAAATACATACAATATCATTGAAGAAGTCTTAGCGCTCTAAAAATTCATCCCATTAAAGCTTCATATCATAGTAATTGACAACTGAAAATTTGACTGAAAATGACTAGGTGAGCTTCCTGGAATTGATTACTGCAAAGCAACAATAGTAAATTTTCTTGCTTTGTGCTATATATACTTCAAAATTATTCAATAGAGGAACATAGCAAAAATTTCTTGATTGTTTTGATATTTATAGTGCAAAAATGGGTTATGAAAAACTTGCATTGTTTCTGCTATGTGCCCTTCTCTCTAGACTTGCTTTCTCCTCATCCTCAACGTATTTGTGCCCTAAAGATCAAACTCTTGCTCTTCTACAATTCAAACAGATATTTACCATAAATCCTGACGCTTCTCGTTGTTTAAATTCTTATCCAACGACATTATCGTGGAATAGGAGTAGAGATTGCTGCTCATGGGAAGGAGTTAACTGCGACGATACTACAGGCCAAGTGATTGAGCTTGACCTCAGTTGCAGTCAACTTCAAGGCAAGTTTCATTCCAATAGTAGCCTTTTCAAACTGTCTAATCTCAAAAGGCTTGATTTATCTGGTAATAATTTCTCTGGATCACACATTTCGCCTAAATTTGGTGAGTTTTCTAGTTTGACACATCTTGATTTATCAAGTTCAAGCTTTTCAGGTCAAATTCCTTCAGAAATCTCTCATCTTTCTAAATTATACGTTCTTCGTATCCCGAGCAATCGTCCAAATGTGCTTACACTTGGATCTCACAATTCTGAACTGCTCCTTAAGAACTTGACCCAATTAAGAGAGCTTGTGCTTGACTCTGTCAACATCTCTTCCACTATCCCTCTAAATTTCTCTTCTTATTTAACAACTCTACAACTTCCAAACACACAGTTACATGGGACATTGCCTGACAGAGTTTTTCATCTTTCCAACTTGGGATTTCTTGATTTGTCGAACAATTCCCAACTCAATGTTAGGTTTCCAATGAGCAAATGGAATAGCAGTACATCTCTCACAAAGTTATATCTCTACAGTGTGAATTTTACTGGTAATATACCTGAATCGTTTAGCTATTTAACTTCATTGAATGAACTGGAAATGGACTCTTGTAATCTCTCGGGGCCTATTCCTAAACCTATATGGAATCTAACTCGCATAGAGGCTGTGTACCTTTCAAATAACCAACTTGAAGGACCAATTTCCCAGTTCTTCAGATTCGGTAATCTCAAGATCTTATGGCTTAGAAATAACAACTTCAATGGCCGACTTGAGTGCTTGAATGGGACACAACTTAGGTACTTCGATTTTTCGTCCAATTCCCTAACTGGTCCAATTCCTTCCAGCGTATTCTCCCTCTCATCACTATTAAGGTTAGAATTGAGCAATAACCATTTCAGTGGCAAAATTGAAGAGTTCAAGTCCAGAACATTGGAGTATGTTGCTCTAAGCCAAAATCAGCTACAAGGTCCAATTCCAAAGTCACTCCTAAACCAGCAAAACCTACAATTTCTTTACCTTTCTCAAAATAATCTCAGTGGACAGATTGCTTCAACCATCTGCAATCTTAAAATAAAAGTGCTAGATCTAGGAAGCAATAATTTACAGGGAACAATCCCAGAATGTTTGGGTAAGATGAATAGTACTGCGGTTTTGGATTTTAGCAATAATAATCTTAGTGGGACAATTCAAGCAAATTTTAGTATTGGAAACCTCCTCAGAGTCATTAAATTGCATGGGAATAAGCTAGAGGGGCAAGTCCCAGGATCTTTGATCAATTGCAAGTATTTGCAACTACTTGATTTAGGTAACAATGAGTTGAAGGAAACTTTTCCAAAATGGTTGGGAATCCTACCAAATTTGAGGATTTTAAATTTGAGATCAAATAAGTTGCATGGGTCTATCAGAGTTTCAAGGAATAGAAACTTGTTTCCACTACTTCAAATTATGGATCTCTCATCCAATGCATTTAGTGGGAATTTACCAGCAAATCTTTTTAAGAATTTCCAAGCCATGAAACTTATTGATGAGAACATGAGTACACCAAGGTATGGAGGAGGTAAATATGATTCTGTGACAATTATAACAAAGGGATTGGATCGTTTATTTGTTCAAGTTTTGGCTACAAACATAGTTATTGATCTCTCAAAGAATGAATTTAAGGGTCAGATTCCAAGTTCTATTGGAGATCTCATTGGGCTTCGTACGTTGAACTTGTCTCACAATGGATTAGAAGGTCTTATACCAGCATCACTACAACACTTGTCTGTACTTGAATCATTAGATCTCTCATTTAACAAAATTGGTGGAGGAATTCCACAACAACTCGCATATCTCACATCACTTGCAGTCGTAAATCTCTCACACAATCATCTAGTTGGATGCATCCCTAAAGGAAATCAATTTGATACTTTCGAGAACAGTTCATACCAAGGGAATGATGGATTACGTGGATTTCCACCCTCAAGAGGCTGTGGTGATGACGGAGTAACACAAGCGACAACTCCAGTTGTGCTAGATCAAGGAGAAGAAGAAGATTCATCAATGATCAGTTGGCAGGCGGTTCTCATAGGTTATGGTTGTGGACTAGTTATTGGACTGTCCATAATATACATAATGCTGTCAACTCAAAATCCATTATGGCTTTCCCGGATGGTTTTAGAATGGGAAGCTACAATCGTTACGAGAATGAAAAAACACAAGAAAAGACATTAGTGTGTCTAGGTATTCAGCTTGATCTCTATGCAGATTCTTTTGATTATTGATATTTTATGATCTAATCATTTTAACTCTAATTCTTAATTCATTTTTGAACATTGCAGGTTTCAAGTCTAATAAGTTGTTGGAGATGCAAATATAAGTCTTTGTCTTTCACAGTTTATTATGATGTTTCATGAAGTGTTTGTTACCATATGAATAAAGACATGACTTTTCTTCCTTTGAGACTCAAACCTGATTTGTTTTCATTTATCTATAGTTTGTTGCATAGAAAATAGTTTGCGTAGTTGCGTAGCTTTCTAAGTTCTTCTGCTTCTTCCTTTACAGCCTTTTTGAGTCTTCTGCTTCCTTGTCTTATGGGATTGCATTGCAGCAATTTTAGGAGTCCTTTCCTTGTGAGGCATATATATCTAAGAGAATGAGCCAAGAGTTGCCTCATGAATCAAGCTTAGAATAGTAGCTAAATTCATTTTATTCCTTACGAATTGCTTCCTTCAATCTTCCTTGATTTGAGACAATCTTGGTTGATTGCTTTCTTTGTTCCAATCTTGGCAGATTTGTAACGACCCGGCCAGTCGTTTTAAGAATTAAAGCCTTGTTCCCCTATTAACTGCATTCATCGTGTTTGTTTCTGCTATTGTGAATTGTTGGGAGGATTCGTTTTGAGTTTCGGGGTGTTTTGGGATACTTAGTCCCTAAATGAGAGCTTAAGCTTTAGAATTGGACCATAGTCAGAGCAGTGTGAAGAAGACTTCAAAATAGAATTATGTCGATTCCATTAGCTTCGTTGGGTGATTTCGGGCTTAGGGGTGTGTTCGGATTGTATTTTGGAGGTCCGTAGTTTTGTTAGGCTTGAAATGCCGAAAGTCGGGGTGTCAATGGTTCAGTTCGGTCGGTTATTTTATAAAATTTGTATCATACCAAATTTTTAGTTATTTTATTATGTATAACCAAAATTAGACTTTCTAAAATTGTCTCAATCATGTCGGTTTCTCGTCGGTATCGGTACGGTACGGTTCGGTTAATTTTCGGTATTTTTTTAAATATCAAGTAAAAATCACTAATAAAAGTAGAATGCAATAACATACATACTTTATAGGACTTCGCAAAACTCTCTATATATTTTACTATTTAACAGGTGATGAATTAAAAAACATGAAAGATGGCCAGAGTATTATACAACAACATAAAAGAAACTAATGAAAGACAAAGAATATATAAATCACACGAATGAGAAGATATTAACCAAGCTGTGATTCAAGAATAAAGTATATGGAAGATTAAATATGCAAAATAAATTTAAATCACACGAAATGAAACATATTCAATGCATTGTAGTTTGTGTCACGACCCAAAATCCCACCACATGTGTCGTGATGGCACTTAGTCTCTAAGACTAGGTAAACCGATTATAATAACAAATCAATCCATTTTCTTTTAACATATAATTATAATACAAGCTTCGAAACCAAAAGTGGAAACAAATATAACAACTTCCCAAGACTGGTAATACTGAGTCAGAACTCTAACTGAATATATGGAATGATCTCGAGGACCGAATATACACTACTGTTCGAATAAGAAATTAACAATATAATAAAAATGGAAAGACTCCAATGGACTGCGACGACCAAGCAGCTCTACCTTAAGTCCTTGCGATCACACTCTAATTTTGTCCGAGTCCGATATCTCCAATACCTGGCTCTTTACCGAGTTAGGCCGATATTCCAAAATAGCCTTCTTGCTCGAATTTACCTCCGGACAGCTCGAACCCAAGTCAAAGTCGAGAAGAATTCCTCCAAAATCGCCCCAAAACCGAGCTCCAAAATCCTAATCGAAAATGGCAAGGTGACTGATTTTTTGGTCCTTGAATGTTTCTGTTCCAAGTTTCAAGATAATCACGAGAGGTCGAAATGTTGGAAGCTCTAATGGCATCAGCAATGTTCACAGTTTCTGTGATCATTCCAGCAGCTAGCTTGCAGTTCAGGCCACTAAGTAAATGGTCATGGAGAAATGACTTCTGAGTGCAGCAAAGATCGTAGTACTTGGTCCGAATGTGTGCAGGGATCTCAGAGTCTATGATCAAACCATCTATAAGAATGTTAAAACCAGAAAAGACCTTCACTTTTTTGAATTCAAGTCTTGATTCAGAAAATCTAATGCCTCAGTCCGCTTCTGCGTCTTCAATACATAGCACCTGCGATTGCGCAGGTGCGCAAGACAGTCCGCATCTGAGACCTCCCTCCAACTCTGCCCAGGTCGCTTCTGCGATGAACTTGCCGTAGAAGCGAAGGTATCAGTTGCTGCCCAGAAACAGCAGAATTTCAGCAGCTTCAAAAAATTCTAAAATCGATCCGTTAGTGATCCAGAATCCAACCGAGCCCCTCGGGACCTTAATCAAGTATACTAACACGTCTTAAACTACAGTACGAACCTAGTCGAAGCTTCAAACCACGTCAAAAAATGCCGAAATTACAAATCGCGCATCGAATCGAATTATGAGTTTTTCCAATTTTTATATTTCGCGCCGAAACGTATCAAATCAATCTGGAATAACTTCAAATTTTATACGCGAGTCATAAATGACGTAATGGAGCTGTTCTAATTTCCATAATCGAAATCCGACCTCGTTATCAAAATTCCACCTTCGGTCGAATTTTTTTAAAAAAATCTTCTATTTCCAACTTTCGCCAAAATGCGTCGAATTACCCTACGGACTTCCAAATCTAAATCCGGACATACACCTAAGTCTGAAATCACCATTCGAAGATATTGATGTCATCAAAATTTCATTCCGGGGTCGTTTGCTTAAAAGTCAACTCTCCGGTCAACTCTTTCCATTTAAGCTTCAAAATGAGAATTGTTCTTTCAAATTAGATTCCAAATCTTCCGAGAATCAAACTCAACACACACGCGAGTCATAATACATATTATAAAGCTGCTCGAGACCTTAAGTCGCTGAACGAAGCTTTAATTCTTAAAACGACAAGTCAGTTCGTTACAGTTTGCTACTCATAATCGCTAGAATACCATGTGTCTTGCTAACAAATATGCTGAAAATTATTTAGTTTCAATAGGAGTAGTATAATAATTTTGTGAATTAGGATTTTGAGTTTAATTACTCGTTGGCTTTTAACTATTTTTATAATTCCAATGCCCAAAAAAAAATATTAATGCTTTATTATTTTTAAACTTAATATATAAATATATTTTCTACATGTAAATTTATTCGATATGGTTCAGTATTTTTTTTATTTATTTTCAAAAAATAAAAAATCTACCCTAATTATCGGTACGGTTATAAATTTATATAACAACCTATGATTTTATTGAAAGAAACCTAAAAATCAGTACGGTTCGGTTGGTGTAGTCGATTTTTAAATATCCATTGACGCCCCTACCGTCCTGGATATTTTGCCTTCCATTGTTGTCTAACTTAGACTTGAGCTTTAACAACTTCAGTGGCCAAATTGAGGAGTTCAAGTCGAAGACACTAGGACACAATCAGCTGCACGGTCCTATTCCAAAGTCACTTCTAAACCCTAGAACTTCTTCTCCTTCCGCATAATAATATCAATGGACAGATTGCTTCAAGTATTTGCAATCTAACATCACTGACAAATCTGGACTTGAGAAGTAATAATTTGAAGGGAACTATTCCACAATGTCTAGGTGAGATGAGTGAATTTGTTAAGGTTTTGCATATAAGCAAAAATAATCTCAGTGAGACAATTCCAACAAATTTTACTACTGGTAGCCAACTCAAAAGCTTTAGATTGCACAGGAATAAGCTGGAGGGAAAAATTCCACAATGGCCTTAATCAATTGCAAGCATTTGGAAGTTCTTGATTTAGGTGACAATGAGTTGAACGACACATTCCCACAGTGGTTGGGAACTCTATCAAATAAGTTGCATGGTCCCATCAAAGATTCAAGGAATAGAAGCTTATTTGTAGAACTTCAAATTATGGATCTCTCGTCCAATTATCCAGATTTTCTTACCATAATTAATTTTCCTATCTCATGAAAGAAAGGACAACATATTTACCATAATTGAGTTTTCTTTTCCTAGAAGGAAATTAAAATATAATTTTTCCATATTTGGCTAGTCCCTTTTCTTGTAGGAAAAAGTTTGGAGTTCTATAAATTGAGGATCCATCCTTCTTATTCAGCAACATCCACAATGTAGCCACATGTGGTTTGAGAGTTATATTTAGGGGGAGAACCTTACGGGACAAGTGTTAGTATGTCGCTTGTGTTTGCCTCTTCGTGAGGTTGTTCTCTCGATATTTAGTGCTCTCTTTTATTGTGATGATGTCATCACTTGTTTTAGAAATGAATTCTGTATTCCGAGGCCTTAAAAACCTCTTTCAGCATCACCTCGATTTGTGTGTGTAGTCCGGGCGCGTAGCCGGAAAGCCAATATGTGAAAATTTGTGAAAAATGATGAATTTTGACATTAAAATAAATTAATTTGACTTTGGTCAATATTTTGGGTAAACGGACCCGGACCCATAATTTGATAGTCCCGGAGGGTCCGTGGGAAAATATGGGACTTGGGCGTTTGCCCGGAATCGAATTCCGAGGTCCCAAGCCCAAGAAATGAATTTTTGAAAGAAATTATTTTGCTGAATAAATTATGAGTTTTTGAAAGTGAAATGTGTTTGAAACCATTGGTATCGGGCTCGTATTTTGGTTCCGGAACCCGATACAGGTCTTATATATGATTTGAGTCGAACCTGTAAAAATTGGTAAGAAATGGATTTGAAATGATGTGAACCGGACCTTATTTGAGAAATTTGGCAAGTTTGAAGTTCTTAAGAAATTTCATGATTTTAATGCTAAATTCATAGTTGTTGATGTTATTTTAGCAATTTGAATGCATGAGCGAATCCGTACGATATTTTTAGGTTGGTGTGCATATTTGGTTTGGAGCCTCGAGGGCTCGGATGAGTTTTGGATAGGCCACTGGGTGGATTTTGGACTTGGAAAATTGCAGGTTTTTTAGCTGGTGTGATCAGGCTTGCAGGCTTCACACTGAATCGCAAATGTGAACAACCCAGGCCAGCCCTTATCTCGCATTTGCAAGATACCCTTCGCAAATGCAAAGTTTTCATTTAATGCCTGAAGCCGCAAATGCGACTTATATGTCGCAAATGCGAAGTCGCACATGCGACATTTTGTTTGCAAATGCGAAAGTCTCAGAAATCCTGAAGGGTTCGCAATTGGTCGCAATTGCGACATCGTTCATAACTTAGACGCATTTTCAACCATTTTTCACATCTTTTCAAAACATAAACTCCCTAGGGCGATTTTTCAAAGGCAACTTCTCTTCCTAATCGATAGTAAGTCAATTCTAACTCGTTTTCTTCAATCATTAACATCTTTTCACATGATTTCAATTCAAAATCAATGATTTTCATGGGAAAAATTGGGTGTTTTGGGTAGAACCTAGGTTTTTTAAAAATTGGGGATTTGGACCTCGATTTGAGGTCCGATTTCAAAACAAATTATATATTTGGGTTCGTGGGGGAATGGGTAATCAGGTTTTGGTTCGAACCTCGGGTTTTGACCATGTGGCTCGGGGGCGATTTTTGACTTTTTGGGAAATTTTTTAGAAAACTCATTTTCATGCATTAGGATTGATTCATTTAGCATTTATTGATGTAATTAAGTAACTTGTGGGTAGATACGAGCGAATTGGTGGTGGAATCACGAGGTAAAGCGATAGTAGAGGCTTGAATTGTGTTTGTGGCATCGAGGTAAGTGTTTGATCTAACTTTAGCTTGAGGGATTAGGAGTTGTGTCTTATTTGCTATGTGTTAATTGTGGAGTACGATGTATAGGCATGGTGACGAGTATCTATACGTCGGTGTCAAGCATGCCCGTGAGTCTTGTATTGTAGTTGTTATGACTCTGTTGTGGTTTATTGCGCTTCACATGTTATTATCATTATTGTTCCTTTGTCGGGATGTTGTCTTGATATTATTGTTCCCTTGCTGGAATGTTGTCTTGATATTATTGTTCCCTTGCCGGGATATTGTTGAAATATAATTGTTCCATTGTTGGGATTCTTTTGTGATTGTTGTTGATTTGTAAATGGGATCGGGTGGCACGCCGCCACGGAAATATATGAAATGGGAGCGGGTTGCACGTCTGCAACGAGATATATGAAATGGGAGCGGGTTGCATGCCTGCAACGAGATATGTGAAATGGGAGCGGGTTGCACGCTTGCAACGAGATATATGAAATGGGATCGGGTTGCACGCCTGCAACGAGATATGTGAAATGAGATCGGGTTGCACGCCTGCAGCGAGATATGTGAAATGGGATCGGGTTGCACGCCTGCAACGAGATATATGAAATGGGATCGGGTTGCACACCTGCAACGAGATATATGAAATGTGATCGGGTTGCACGTCTACAACGAGATACATGAAATGGGATCGAGTTGCACGCCTGCAACGAGATGTGAAATGAAAGTGAACTCTACATTTGTTTTCCCTATCCTTGTTAGTAATTAGATTTCGGTTTCTTTATATTCCTCTTGATATTCTGTTATTATCTGTTACTCCCCGTAGCATGTTTCCCCCGCACAATTTTAATTGTGATTATCTGCTTCTATTTCCGCTGTATATAATTTAACTACACAGGTTTATTTGGTAGTCTGGTCCTAGCCTCGTCACTACTTCGCCGAGGTTAGGCTGAGCACTTACGAGCACATGGGGTCGGTTGTGCTGATACTATACCCTGCACTTTTTGTGCAGATCCCAGTATTGTAGACTTCGGACCATAGTGAGGTTGCTGCCTTCGGTCCAACAAGCGACCCGAGGTAGTCCTGCAGGCGTCCGCGGGCCTTGGGGCCACCTCCTATCTTTCCTTTATCCTGTTTCCTTTACTTATTTCAGAAACAGTGTATCTTTTATTTTTCAGACTCTGTATGTAGTATTCTTAGACCGTCTGTGAAACTGTGACACCAAATTCTGGGTAGAGTTGTATTTAGACTTCCGCAGTTTGTATTAAAATTAATTATCAGATTTGTCTTCCGCTTAATTATTTTTGCTATTTGCATGATATCTACTCATCACTGTTAATGGTTTAAAACTGGAAAAGGTTAAGTAATTAGAATAATTTGGCTTGCCTAGCTTTCACCAGTAGGCGCCATCACGGCTCTCGAGGGTGGGAAATCCGGATCGTGATATTTATATAGTGGATTTCTCATCTCCGTCGTGGATGTAGGTCAATTGACCGTACCACGTTATATATTTGTATTTCTTTTGGTATGTTTCTCTTTGTTGTATGATTTATCGTCGTTAATGTTATGCTTTACTAGCTTCCGCGACCTAATCTTTCGATCCAAACATTATTAGCAAGTCTTTTTGAGAATTTCGAGGCCATGAAAACAATTGATAAGAATATCTTCTTAATTATAATTATAATGCATCTTTGTCAATTACAGTTAAGGGATTGGATCTTGAATTTCATCAAGTTTTGATTGAAAACATGATTATCAATTTCTCAGAGAACAGATTTGAAAATCAGATTCCAACTACTATTGGAAATCTCATTGCACTTCTTGCATTGAACTTATCTCATAATTTCTTGGAAGGTCTTATACCAATGACACTACAACATTTGTATGTACTTGAATTATTGGATCTCTCATTTAACAAAATTGACGGAGGAATTCCACAAATATCTCTCACATCACTTACAATCTTAAATCTCTCTCACAATCATCGTGTTGGATGCATCTCTAAAGGACATCAATTTGATACATTTGACAACAGTTCATACCAAGGGAATGAGTTACGTGGATCTCCACTCTCAAAAGTGTAATCAATCGAGGGAAAGTGAATCGTCTAGTATTTGTTGGTTTCGGGGGATGAAAAATCCTATTTGAATTAAAAGATATTTGAAATTCGTTTATTTCCCTCACGATTGGAGTTTCAGTTTGATGCGTTTCATGTAACAAGGTTGCGTGATAGAAAAAATCTTTTTTGATGGTCAAGTCCTAAAATTTCGTTATTTTTGTTTTATTCATTTAAAGTAGATTTATCTAGAACAATACATTAAAGAGAATAGGGTCAATTTAAAAAATGACCGTTTAATTTTATCTTTTTTAATGGTAAAGTCACAAAACTTCTTTATATCTCATTAAAGTAACTGAACTTTATTCACTATAATAACGCAACTGTAAAACTATTTCTTGGATGGTTGTTACTCATTGTATCGTATCTTATTGTTACTTTAAATACAATGTTTGTTTTGGTTGTTATCGTATTATTAAATCCGTCGTTACATAACGACGAAATGTGCCATTTTATATAACGACTGATTTGGTGTGGTCGCATCGTTACCTTGTATTTTTCTCTCAATCTCACCCTTCATTATAATTAAATATTTTATTTATCATTTTTCCTATATTTTCATATAATAATTTTACCTCGTATTATAATTTTTCTTTATAATATTGCAAGTTTATTCTTCATATTGTTGGTGCGTGATATCATGAGATGATGTCAAACGATATAATCTATCCATACATTATATTCATCAAACAATACAATACAATACAATATAATACGATACATTATAAAACGATATGTAACAACCATCCAAAAACAAGCTATATGTTGCCGGAAAGAAAATCGACGCAACTATTTCACAGTCATTGGACAAAGTTGTTGGGAATTGTTAATGCTATTTGTTCGAATGATGTGAAAAATAAAAGGTGCCTAAGTCTAAAGGTGTCTTGGACATAAGTGGGACAGAGGGTATGGGCAAGTTCTCTTGGATAGCTAGAAATATTCTTTCTCATTATTATATAAACTAGTTACTCGGCACGTGTGTTGCACGTGTATTTCGAGTCTTGTAGTATACAATATGGTAAAATAATATCAATATTACTAAATCAAAATATTAATTAAATAATTATACATGAAATATTAAAGTACAAGCTGATTATTTGTCATGATTTGCCATGTAACCTCCATGCATTAGATGCAACACTATAAATAATAAAGTACAAGCTGAGTATTTGTCATGATTTGCCAATATGTAACCTCCATGCATTAGATGCAACACTATAAATAATAAATAACGAAATATTGAGTTGACGTTTGTTCTTATTAAATAATTATCTTTATATATAAATAGAGAGAGATACTATGTGGAAACCAAAAAGAATAAAAGAATTATGGATCAAAATGATGAAGTAAAAAATACAAATTCAAAATTTGAATGCAATGCCAACAGAAGTTGTTTTCATACGAATGAAAGCTCTAAATTTGATATTCAGATTGGCACACATGCAATAATACTTTTTCGACAAATAAACACTAAATTAATTTATAGTTTATTTCAATCTAAATAAAGATAACTAATCTTTTTCGACTTTAATTTTCTTATTTGTTATTAGACGTTGATCTTTTTATCCACCGCTCTTGTAGTTATAGTAATGTTATTGAACTCCTTTTTCCATGAAAAAGAACAAGTCTTTTTCAAGAAGTCGTGTGCAGTAATTGACAAATAAGATGGAGAATTAAAACACAATTAATAAAATCTTCCTGTTAGAGCCTGTTTGGCCAAGCTTTTGGGAGGCCAAAAGTACTTTTTTCCCTTAAAAAGTACTTTTTAAAAAATTTGAGTTGTTTGTCCAATACAGAAAAGTACTTTTTGCCAGCAGCAGAAGCAGTTTTTCTGCTTTTGAGAAGAAGCAGAAAATTCTAGCTTCTTCCAAGAAGCAGAAGCAGAAGTAGAAAATTAATTTATTCAAGACAAAACTATCCTTACCATAAATTTATATTTTTCAAATTATCCCTTATTAATTTAAGTTTTTTCTTTTCATTTTTGTTTCTAGTTTTTACATCCTATTAAAATTAAATATATCATATATATGAATCATATTGTAACTTTTCAAAAAATTTATTGACTTTTCTTGTTTTTGATCTTTTCTTTGTGAATGTCTCGTAACTTCCAAATTATCTTCTTCTTCTTTCACACTAAATCAAATTATCTGCATCTTCTTTGGATTATCAATTCTCTTCCTGCAAATAATTATTTAGAATTTCTTCTATTATATACTATTAGTTCCCGAATCTTTAAAACAGTTATCAAATCTGATTTGTGAAAATGACCTACTAATAGGTACTAAATTTACAATTATATTGCATAATCTATCTATATATTATTAAAAGAAGAAGAAAATGCATCCATATTGGCAACCTCACAATAGGCCACTTGGCATTTTAGGACAAAGTTAGTGAGGTTAGGTAATAATTAGTTTCTTTTTGAATTTAAATTTTAAAAAATAAATAAATTATACACTTATGTGTTGTTAATAATTAGTTACCCTTTTTTGAATTAGAATTTAAACATACTTAACTATTTCTTTTACGATTTTTTTATATATTTAAAATTATTTTTATTTTACGCTCAATGCCATCTTTCAAGTTTGACATTCAAAACTATTTCTTTTACGATTTTTTTATATATTTAAAATTATTTTTATTTTACGCTCAATGCCATCTTTCAAGTTTGACATTCAAAATCATCTAGTTACAACTACCATGGCTATACATAATTTCATCCGACAATATTCTTTTACCGATAATGAATTTAACTATTATGCTAATGAAGACATTACTGCAGAGATTGATGAAGGAGATCAGCCTTCTGATATTCCTTTAGAAATGCGAGGCAAGTCTTCTACTAATATTGAAGTATTGTGTGATAGAAGTTTCATGAGGGATTATCAAGATATAGTAATTTGTGGATAGACTTCTAATTTATACTGATTGATGTTATTTTAATGACTCAAATCATCATATAAAATAAGTAATTATACTAGATAATATATACTTTAGTATAACTATATATGTAAAATTGATTTAAATCTTTAATATGTTTTCTTACTTTATGTTTTATATTTAATTAAATAAAATAAAAAAACAATAAAAGTCTCTTACGATAAATATTTAAGTTCATTTTTTATGTTTAAAAGAATTACACGACATTGGTACTATCATTTTTGGTAATTTGACACTCAAAGCACTTTTGAAATGATTGGCCAAGCACAAATTAATTACCAAATGTTCCAATAAGTACTTCTTAAATGAATTTGCCAAACACAAACAGTTTTTTCTCAAAAGTACTTTTTAAAAAAGCACTTCTGAAAAAAGTAATTTTCAAAATAAGTCAAACGGGCTCTTAGAATAAGAAGTGTAAAACCAACTTTGTTGAGCATAAAAAACATTTTAAAGGAAGAATTACAAATAAATTTATTCTTTTCTTTTTAAATGCAATTACGTCTTGAGGTGGCGTTGTCCTTTCATACATACCCCCTAGTTCTGCACAGCTATGCACAAAATTAACTAACTTACAACTTCCCCCGATAGTCTATTTGGAAACAGTCTCTCTACCCTAGGGTAGGGGTAAGGTCTGCGTACACACTACCCTCCCCAGACCCCACTAAGTGAGATTATACTGGGTTGTTGTTGTTGTTGTACAACTTCCCCCAATAATAGAATTTATTCCAAACATTGACATTTATTGTTATTTTCACTTTGAAATCATCCCTTTGGCTATGGAAAATTGTAGCACCGCACGTGATTCCTATGTAGAGATTTGCTCGGCCTTGTTCCAAATGTTCCATAAACCAGTGATGACAGTTGAACCAATCGATGTCATATATATGACCAAGGCGTCGGTTCGGCGATTAATTTCCATTTTGTTAACTCTAACCATAGACTTAATATCAATTTCTATTTAAAGGTCATAAAAATGAATACTAATGCATATATTCCCCACAACCCAAGAAATCTTCGTAATTTTATAACCACTAATATTTCAATTCAGCAAAAGTTGCAAACCAATGCACATATTAGTTACTCTACTTTGAAAAGCAAATGATTGGCCAACAACCAAACTGGAAGGATAGAACATACGGAACATCGTAAAAAAGTTTAATCTCTAGGGTTCTTAAGTAATTAAAGCTGGCACCGTTTCATTAAATGTTCTAAACCAGGCGACGTTAAAAATTGTAGGCACTATTTTCTTTTTTGACTTTAATAAAATAAATATGGTATTTAATTAGGTAATTAAGAAGGACATTTTAATAATTTAACTTTTAAGTTTTAAGGTTCCCACTTTTAATATAGTATAGATAGATAGGTTATTGTACAAAGAAAGAAAGATATTGAAGATTCTCCATAATTTTTCTCATGGTATAAGAGCATCACTAAGATATATATATATTTTTTTTTACAATTTTCTCTTGTTCTCCTTCTTCTTTGAATCTCCATCAAGACAAAGATGGTTGAATCAGACACTGAAAATATTTTTTCTGATCCAAAAATGGTTGAGACATTGGCTGATAAAATAGATGCTTGTCATCCTTATTTTCTGAACAACTCAGATTCTCCGGGAATGAATCTCATCAATATAAACTGATGGAACTAGTTATGCAAACTGGCATAAAGGCGTCTTGATATATTTATCCGCTAAAAACAAGCTTGGATTTATTAATGGAACTTATATCATGCCAACAGATCCACCGATGCAGGATCAATGGAGGAGGTGCAATGACATGGTCATTGCTTGGTTGCTTAACTCTCTCAGCAAGGACATTGCAGAGAGTGTTATTTACTCTCAAACGGCTGAAGAGTTGTGGAATGAGTTAGAGCAGCGTTATGGGCAAGCTGATGGGACTAAGTTGTTCCAGTTACAAAGAGAGCTAAACAACATCAACCAAGGAACTAATGATGTGGCAGGGTATTTCACTAAGCTGAAGAGAACCTGGGATCAAATGAAGGTCCTAAATACTTTTATGACCTGCAACTGTGATTGCAAATGTGGTGCAAAGTCACACAACCACAAGATGAATGAGGACCAAAAGCTAATACAATTTCTAATGGGGCTGAATGATGTTTACAGTGGAGTAAGAGGTAATATCTTGATGATGAAACTACTCCCCACAACTGCACAAGCTTACTCAATCATCTTGCATGAGGAAACTCAATGGGAGATACACTCAGGTAACCATGTCTCTACTGAATCTATTGCTTTTATGTTGACTGGACAGAGATATGGAATGGACAAAGGAGAAACATAGAGAACAAAGGAGAAAATCAACTTTCTAACTCTGATTTGAGGAAACACGAGTTGTACTGCAGATATTGCAAAAAGATGGGACATATTAAAGAAAAATGCTACAAGTTGGTTGGTTATCCGGAACATTTCAAGTTAAGCAAACAAAGGAAAGGGGGCTATGGAAACCATCAAGTCAATGTAGTAAATACCGAAGAAGGAGATAGTGCAGGTACTAGAGCAAATGCAGTACTAACTTCAGTCAACAGTCAAGGCTTTACCAAAGAACAATGTGAAAAATTAATCCAAATGTTCCGGACAGTGCACGAATCTAGTGGATCAACCTCAAAACCTGAACCTGGTGTTAGTGCTAACCTTGCTGGTACAAATTTTGTTCTACACACGTTTACCTCTTTCTTTTCCAACCTTTTTCATAATACTTGGATTATTGACTCAGGTGCAACACAACACATGACATATGATAAGAACCTACTTCATAACATAAAGAAACTTTCAAATCCCATCTTTGTTAATTTACCAAATTCCTACAAAGTAAAGGTTACAATGGTTGGAAGTTTGTTCTTGTACTTAGATCTTGAGATTCATAATGTGCTTGTTGTCCCTACATTCAAACACAATTTGTTGTCAGTATATCAACTTTGTAAGCAAGTTAATTATATTTTGATGTTTACTAAGCATGGGTATTTTATACATGCCCCTTCAATGAAGAGGCATCAACTTTTTGGAGAAGCAAAAATAGGTCTTTACTTGCTGAAAGATAACACTTCTCAAGACTTTTCAAAGCTCCATGTCCAAGTTTCTTCAGTTGCCGGTCAATTACCTAAGTGCAATGCCACAGAGTCCTGTCCTTTTGTGTCCAAGTCTGCTTGTTCTAAATCTTTAAGTCATGTTTGTTTTGAGTCTTTATGTCCTGTCTGTCATGAAAATTTGAATGAAGTAATCAATGAAATTATTCCTAGTTGCAATATTTCTACTATTGAAAGACTTTGGCACAATAAATTGGGACATCTCTCTTATCATACAATGAAGAACATTACAGGAATTCCTATTACTTTTAGAGAACTTAAAGATTTTCCTTGTGAAATTTGCCACATGGCAAGACAATCTAAACTACCTTTTGCAACCAGCACTATTAAATCCAAGAAGTGTTTTGACTTGATTCACATTGATACATGGGGACCTTATAACACTCCAACATATAAAGGAGAAAAGTATTTTCTTACTATAGTGGACGATTTTTCTAGAAGTATTTGGACCTATCTCCTTTCCACAAAATCAAATGCCTTTCCTATTTTGAAATCTTTCCTTGCCCTTATTGAAAGACAATTTTCTGCCAAAGTGAAAGTAATAAGATCAGATAATGCTTATTAATTAGGAATAGGGAACATTCCTAAAGATTATTTTTCTTCTCAAGGAATAATTCATCAAACCACTTGCGTTGCAACTCCACAACAGAATGGAGTGGTTGAACGCAAACATAGACACTTGCTTGAGACTTATAGAGGTTTATTATTTCAGTCACATGCCCCAAAGAAATTCTGAGGTGACTGCCTTCTTACTGCAACACATTTGACTAATAGGTTTCCTTCTAAAGTTCTTCAAAACAGGTCTCCTTATCAAGTAGTCTTTGGAAAACAACTAGATTATTCTTATTTGAAACCTTTTGGATGTTTGTGTTTTATATCTACACTTTCTAGAAATAGGGACAAACTAGATCCTAGGGCTTTACCAGGTGTGTTTTTAGGTTATCCATATGGTAAGAAAGGATACAAAGTTCTTAGTCTGCAATCAAATCAAATATTCACTTCAAGAGATGTGAAATTCATTGAAAATATCTTCCCTTTTTCATACTCAAAACCTATGTCACATTTGTTTCTTGCTTGTTTTCCTTCATCTACTGATTTAGTAGATCAACCAATGATAATTCAAGGAAAATCTACTTCACATGAACCCTCATCACTCAAAGACACCATATCTCAGTCACATGAATTGTCGGCCACTTTGAGTCAATCCCCTGAAGTTTTCTATGATATAAGTTTTAGTCCAAATCAATACTCTAGGTCTCCTGGAACTTCCCCTATTTTTGATGAAGTGTTATCTACAGCAGAAGAATCGGTTTTACGTAGATCTGATAGAATACATAATGCACCTAAGTATTTATCAGATTATATATGTAACTCTGCTTACTCTGTGATTTCTCCTAACCCCCTTTTTTTTTCCTATTCACTCATTTTCTTTCTCTGCTTTAACACAACAAAACAAAGATAAAATTAATTTCATATGTCAGATTGTAGAGCCTACTTCTTACCAGCAGGCAATGAAGCACCCAGGTTGGCAGGATGCCATGAAAAAAGAATTTGCAGCACTGGATTCCAATCACACTTGGGATGTGGTAAAGCTTTGCCTTGTAAATGGGTGTACAAAGTTAAGTTAAAGTAAGATGGATCCTTGGAAAGATTAAAGGCTCGATTAGTTATAAGAGGAGATATACAAGGAGAAGGAATTGATTATACCGAGACCTTTTCTCCGGTGGTAAAGATCACCACAATTAGATGTATTTTGAGCATAGCAGTTAAGAGGAGTTGGATTTTACACCAACTCGACGTCAATAATGCCTTTCTACATGGTGATCTGGATGAAGAGGTTTACATGAAATTTCTTCCTGGTCTAGTAGGTCCTCCTTCACACGTGTGTCAACTTCAAAAATCACTATATGGATTTAAACAGGCATCACACCAATGGTATGCTAAATTATCTTCTACTTTTGGCACTAGAGGATACACTTTATCTTTGAATGATTACTCTCTCTTTTTAAGACTTCTGGGAATCTCATCACCATTTTGGCTATCTATGTCGGCGACATCTTAATAACTGGGAACAATCAAGAAGAGATTGATGAAACCAAACATTTTCTTGATGCCGAATTTAGAATAAAAGACTTGGGAGAAGCTCACTACTTCTTGGGTTTGGAGCTTCTTCGAGAATCTGTAGGATTAGTCATCACTCAACAAAAATTTGCTCTAGATCTTGTCTCTGAGTTCGATTGTTAGAAGAACGACCAGCCTCAAGCCCTTTGGATCCAATTATCAAAATTTCAGCTAATTGCGGCACTCCTTTGAAGGATCCGACAATATATCGGCGACTCTTAGGGAAGTTGAATTTCTTGATGAATACCAGACCAGATATCGCATTTGTTGTTCAAACTCTAAGTCAACATATGCAATCCCCTTGCACTGGGCATTTTCAGGCAGCTCTACATACTCTAAGATATCTATTTGGAGACCCAGGACTTGGATTATTCATGTCTCCGGATCCCTCTTTTCAGCTCTTGGCCTATTGCGATTCCGATTGGGCATCTTGTTCTGATACACGACGATCTGTAAGTGGATTTTTAATAAGTCTTGGAGGCTGTCCGGTGTCATGGAAATCAAAGAAACAGCCGGTTGTCGCCCTTTCTTCGGCAGAAGCAGAATATCGTTCTATGCGTCGGCTTGTTGTGGAAATTAGTTGGCTTGTCCGCCTTTTACAAGATCTTTCAGCTCCTCCCTCCTTACCTGTGTCACTTCACTGTGATAATCAATCCGCTATACATATAGCTAAAAATCCCTTCTTTCATGAACAAACCAAGCATATAGAACTTGACTGCCACTTCGTTCGTGAGAAATTGCTAGATGGGTTGATTTCGCTATCCTTCGTTCCTTCTTCTTCCCAAATTGCAGATATAATCACCAAAGCCTTATCTGGCCCTCTTCACCGATCAATTATAAGCAGGTTGGGAGTCCGATCTACTGGATCCCACTTGAGGGAGGGTGTTGCCGGAAAGAAAATCGACGCAACTATTTCACAGTCATCGGACAAAGTTGTTGGGAACTGTTAATGCTATTTGTTCGAATGATGTGAAAAAGAAAAGGTGCCTAAGTCTAAAAGTGTCTTGAACATAAGTGGGACAGAAAGGTGTCTTGAACATAAGTGAGACAGAGGGTATGGGCAGCTTCTTTTGGATAGCTAGAAATATTCTTTCTCATTGTTATATAAACTAGTTACTCGGCGAGAGAATGTGCACATGTTTATTTATGCACTATCTTTATGAGTTTATTTTTAACTTGATTTGTAGATCAGTGTTGATAACATTCAACAGGTAAGTTTTTCACAAATGCTTATTTTTTTTTCCATTTACTTGATAAGTGCACCCAAGAGAATGTGCACATGTTTATGCCCTATCACTGAATAAGTCTTAATGCTCTAAAAAAATCTTCCCATTAAAGCTTCACCACAAAATGTGCATATGTAATTGACAACTCAAATTTTGACTGAAAATGACTAGCTGAGCAACAGTAGTAAATTTTCTTTGCTTTGTGCTATATATACCTCAGAATTATTCAATAGAGGAACAAAGCAAATATTTCTTGATCTTTATAGTGCAGAAATGGGTTATGAAAAAATTGTATTGTTTCTGCTCTGTAGACTTGCTTTCTCCTCATTTGTGCCCCAAAGATCAAGCTCTTGCTCTTCTACAATTCAAACAGATGTTTACCATAAATCCTTTTGTTTCTGCTTCACTTTACTGCTACGCATCTTCTCCCAATTCTTATCCAACAATACTATCATGGAATAGGAGCAGAGATTGCTGCTCATGGGAAGGAGTTAAATGTGACGAGACAACAGGACAAGTGATTGAGCTTAACCTCAGAAATGGGTTATGAAAAACATTGTCGTACGTTGATCTAACACAAAATCAGCTGCAAGGTCCTATTCCAAAGTCACTCCTAAACCATCAGAACCTAAAAAATATTCTCCTTTCTCAAAATAATCTAAGTGGACAGATTGCTTCAACCATCTGCAATCTTAAAACAGACGTGCTAGATCTGGGAAGTAATAATTTACAGGGAACAATCCCAGCTTTAAAATTTTGCACTTTTTCATCCACTCCTCTCTTTTTCTTATAGATCCATCTACAACCTATGGGTTTGACTCCAGTAGGTGGTTTTACAAGATCCCAGACTTAATTGGAGTACATTGACTCCATTTCAAATTTCGTAGCATCAACCCATTTATCAGCATCTGCTTCATGTAGTGCTTCGTCGTAATTAATAGGTTATGTATTAGGCTCTTCAGGGATTCTATCATAAGATTCTCCCAAGAGCGCAAACCAGAGAGGTTTTTTAATAATTCTTCCACTACGACTAGTCACTACAGGTGGAGGCTGATTTTGTTGTTGGATCGAATTATCATTTCCTGGAACTGAAGCTTCAATGTTATCCTCCACACCTTGCGGTGCTGGGATATCATTAACTTCTTCCTGGAGTGCAGGTTGCTCAACAATCTGAGGTTGCTCTACATTACTCCCACTACTTTGGGGTAGTGAGGTTCCAGGCAATTGCTCTTGTGCAATCTGCTGCCTATTGACATTTCTCCCACTACGATAATGCAGTGGTATGTCAATACTGGCTTCTGGGATACGTTCTAGAGATGAGTGTTTAGTTACTCCATTGTTTAATTCCTGTAAAACTAGTTTACTTCTAGGAATATGGTTCGTTAGATAGTCATCTTCTAAAAATCTGGCATTTGTCGTAACAATTACCTTCTTTTCGTTAGGACAATAAAACAAACCGCCTTTTGTTCCTTTTGGATATCCAATAAAAATGCATACTTCTGTCCTTGATTCCAATTTATCCGCTTTTCCTTTCAGCACATGTGCTGGACAACCCCAAACCCGAATATGTCGTAAACTTGGCTTGCGCCCAGTCCACAATTCGACTGGAGTTGAAGGTACTGACTTTGAAGGAACCAAATTTAGAATGTAGTTTGTTGTTTCTAAAGCATATCCCCAAAAGGAAGAAGGCAAATCGGAATAACTTAACATTGATCTAACCATTTCCATAAGGGTCCTATTTTTTCTTTCTGCCACACCATTTTGTTGTGGTGATCCTGGGGCAGATAATTGAGATGTAATTCCATTATCTGATAAGTATTTTATGAATTTCGCAGAAAGGTTTCACCACCTCGATCAGATCGCAATGTTTTGATATATTTATCATGTCGTTTCTCCGTTTCCATCTTAAATTCTTTGAATTTCTCAAACATTCAGACTTACGTCGCAACAGATAAATATATACATATTTTGAGTAATCATCTATGAAAGTCACAAAATACTCAAAACCACCTCTTGCTTGTATATTCATAGGACCACACAAATCAGAGTGAATTAATTCTAGCTTATCACTGGCCCTATTTCCTTTTGAGGGGAAATGTCTCTTGGTCATTTTGCCTTCTAAACAGGATTTGCATGTTGGTAGTGACTCCACTTTCAATGAACTCAAAGGTCCATCTGAGACCAATCTCGAAATCCTATTTAGATTTATATGGCCTAGACTTAAGTGCCATAAATAAGTTTGACTCAATTCAGAAATACGTTTTCTTTTATGTGGTAGATTAATGTTATTTAGTTCTTTTGGTTGTTGTAGCATATGAGGAGATATATCAAGAATAAAAAGGTCATGTACTCTAGCATTAATGTAGATAAAACGTTTATTAAATTTAATAACAGCAGAGTTATTAGCAAAATAAACATTATAACCAGCATCCATTATTTCAAAACCGAAATCAAATTCCTTCTAATAGAAGGTACATAGAGAACATCTTTTAAAACTAAAACTCTATCACTACTAAACGAAACTCTAATATTTCCTAAAGCTAAAGTTGGTGCTGGCTCGCCATTGGCTTGAAAAACGCAAACTTCATTCTCACGTAGCCGCCGCGTTTCCTGAAACCCCTGCAAAGTAGTGCAGATATGATTAGTGGCTCCCAAATCTACACACCAAAACATGGTAGAAATAGCCGCTAAACAAGTTTTAACGACCTTTAAATTTGAATTACCTTGCTTATTCAACTTTGCCAGATAGGCAGGGCATTGCCTCTTGTGATGCCCAGGTTACTTGCAATGATAGCACTTGCCTTTAGGCTTTTTCACACCAACCGCACCACCAGGCGCCAAAACCTTTTGAGCCTTCTTCTTTTTCTTATTGCCTTTCGACTTAGAAACTGAAGCTTTCTCAACATTGAGTGCCATAACTGGAGCTTGTTGTTTGATAATTGATTCTGCCGCTTGCAGCTCATTCAATAATTTTGCTAGTGATAGATCCATTTTGTTCATATTATAGTTCAAGCGAAACTATTGAAAACTATCAGGCAGAGTCTAAAGGACCATCTCAACTTGAGACTCCTTATCAATCACAGCTCCAAGGACCTCCAGTTCATTCAGAAGACTCATTATCTTCAGAACATGGTCTCTGACCGATGATCCTTCAGCCATCTTGGTGTTCAAAAGGGCTTTCATGGCTGTCTGCTTAGCTGTACGATTTTGCTCACCGAACATCTCTTTGAGACTTTCGAGCATATCATAAGCAGACCCCATAGACTGATGTTGATGTTGCAAAACATTCGCCATAGAGGCAAGAATGTAACATCGCGCCATCTCATCAGCCTTAACCCATTTGTCATAGGCTTTAACCCGATCATCAGTAGTATTTTCAGGTTTTTCTGGGCACTCCTCAGTGATTACAAATTTGTAACTTTCAGCAGTTAGGACAAAATCAAGGTTCCTTTTCCAGTCAACATAATTCGGTCCTTCTAACTTGTTTTGGTTCAAAATTGAGGTAAGTGGGTTGAATGAAGACATGGTTAATCTGAGAGATATTCAATTAAATAGATCATTAGATATGTATTTAGAATGATTAAATTCAAAACAACACATTACACATATAACCATGCTCATTGAACAGTTAGATTCGTTAGGGAAACTTAACTATTCATGCAAAATATATGAGTGATGTAAGATATTAACCCCATAAATTTAAATAGGACCAACTCAGATGAAGAGTAAACTTTTAATTTAAGATAGATAAATATCACTTTTATAAACTCTAGTTTCATTCAATCAACATGTAACTCAGTTGGAGAGTTAATACAAGTAATGAAATAACTAGAGGCAAAACTACAATAATTATCTATACTGAATTCATCCGATGTGGAAGAAGACCTATATCAACATATAAATTCATTATATTACTGTAAAACATGATTGGAAACAATGGGAATTGAACCCTACCATCACAGATTTCTATTAATAATTTTTTTTATTAAAAAATTTCCAGAAAATAGAAAAAAGGCCAAAACTCCATCTAAACGACCCCGAATGCCCAAATAACGACGTATATCATCAGCAAAGCTGATGTGTTCTTTAAGTTGGGCCATTTCCGATGAACCTACCAAATTTGAGGTCAATCGAAGTTCGACAAAATTTCAGAATTCTACGCGTGACTAGAATTCTGTTTTTGACGTTTTAAGGGTTTTTAATTATTTTGACTTGTTAAAATCACATAATATACAGATATTTTGTTAATACATGATTTCAGAACTCAAAATAATTTTTTTATTTAATAAAAACGTGTTTAAATAGAATAGTAAAAAACAGTATGTTTTCACTAGTCAAAAACGGTACTGTTCATAATTCTGTATATTAATCCAAAATTACAGAACTAATATCATACAAAACAATAAAGTTTTTATTAATATAACACTGTGATTATGGACAGAACGCAACTAAAATAGATTAATGGTATTAGTTCACTATTTATGCATATGTATATTAACCCATAATTACAGCATTAATAGCATTCAAAAAACTCAGTCACGTTTTTATATAAAAAAATTGCTATTCAGTAGCAAAAAACGTAACTTGAACAGATTGTTATTTAAATATAACACCACTGTTTATACATGTGTATATTAATTCATAATTTCAGAATTACAGAATTAAGATACTAATAAATACAATCACGTTTTTAACATAGAATAATCATCTCAAACATGTATCAATAAATAACACGTTTTAATATTACTCTATGCATGTTGTATTACATTATCTAGTTAGATGTAAGATGGCGCTCTGATACCAATTGTTAGAATATGTGCAGCGGAAGCAAGCATACAATCCAGGCATCAAATACATGTAAACTAGATAACATAATAATAACGAGATTAGAAGCACTGACCTCTTGAAGTAGTTGCACAAACCTTCCAAACAGCAAGAATCCAAGGCTGCAGTCTTCTGCTATTTGCCTAGTAAAATCTTGGACGATTTTTCTATTGGGTGGGCAAGAACAATACAACTAAAAAGGTAAGTAATTAGGTGAAACTAGTCTTCCTTTAATAAACCCGAAATTAAGCTACAATATGGCTCAAAAAACGTGTAGGATCCTACTCTAACTCAAAAGGATAACTTTTCTCCCAAGCTACTTTTTACCCAAGTCTGTCCAGGTTTTTACTAGGTATAGCATGGACCACATAAATAATAAGAGGCTACTAATTATAGTATTAATTCGAAATTAGCATGAGTTAATTCTTACTATAATTAATTGCAATTTATTCCACTAAAAAACTGCAATTGAACTCCTCAATATGAATTTCGAAAATTCATTAACACTTATTTTAACTCCCCATGTTAAGATTTCAAATACCAGTTAATTAAATTAAATCACTGAAAATTTAATTCAATTAACTAATTAAATCCTTTATAATTCCGCTTAAACTATTTCATGTGACAGATACAAAATCCACCAGCCGGATTTTCACCTGAAAACTTATAAGCTTACATAAAGGGGTATCATCAAACCCAAAACCGAGTCATGGATTCTATCAACTACTTATTATTCACAAATGTTATTCGTTATTGTCCAATCTATTAGGCATATACTAACTCTAAATAGAGTCGTACCTTTTGATAAATCAAAACAATAAATAAATTACATTGATCATAATAATTATATCAAGATTAGGAGTATAAGCTCATTTAATGAATTAGAGAAAATATTTTATATATTCAGTACAAAAACATCTTTTCTTTACTTGGTCTGTTCAATATACACTGAGTATACTAGCACAAGAAGTTGGAGTAAAATTACTCCCATAATCAAGACAAATTATACAACAATCTTGTGCTACAATCATCAAGATATTTTGTCCAACAATTCTTTGATTGTGAACATAGTTTATTAATTATGAGAACCAACAATTTAATCTTCTGTGCATGAGCTAAGACTCCATACACTAAATTGTCTACTACATAACTAAAAAGACACACATGTAACAAATGATCTATTTGAAATAGTACTTTATTGAATTGAATAAATTAAATAAACAATTGTTCCATAAAGAATAAAATATAATACTATGTCTAAACCGCATGGTTAATAGTATATCCCAACAATCTCCCACTTAGATTCATAACCATGCGTCTACTACTCTAACACCCATTCCTTCTACATGCTTGTCAAAAATCTTCTGTGTCAAGCTCTTTGTAAACGGGTCTGCCAAATTGTCCTCCGACGCAATCTTCAACACTCTTGCATCACCTCTCTGAGTTATGTCCTGAATTAAGTAATATTTACGCTCAATATGCTTACTCCTTCTATGGCTTCTTGGTTCCTTCGAGTTTGCAACTGCACCACTATCTCGAGAGCTTATCGCTTAGAAATAATAGCTTCGACGGTGGACTTGAGTGCTTGAATGGGACACAACTTAGGGACCTAGATATTTGGTCCAATTACCTAACTGGTCCAATTCCTTCCAATGTATTCTCCATCTCATCACTAAATTCGTTAGTCTTGAGCAATAACCATTTCAGTGGCAAAATGGAAGAGTTCAAGTCCAAAACATTGGAGTACGTTGATCTAACACAAAATCAGCTGCAAGGTCCTATTCCAAAGTCACTCCTAAACCAGCAGAACCTAAAAAAAATTCTCCTTTCTCAAAATAATCTTAGTGGACAGATTGCTTCAACCATCTGCAATCTTAAAACAGACGTGCTAGATCTGGGAAGTAATAATTTACAGGGAACAATCCCAGAATGTTTGGGTCAGATGGATAGTACTTATGTTTTGGATTTAAGCAATAATAATCTTAGTGGGACAATTCAAGCAAATTTTAGTACTGGAAACTTTCTCAGTGTCATTAAATTGCATGGGAATAAGTTAGAGGGAAAAATCCCACGATCTTTGATCAATTGCAAGTACTTGGAACTACTTAATTTAGGTAATAATGAGCTGAACGACACTTTTCCAAAATGGTTGGAAATCTTACCGAATTTGAAGATTTAAAATTTGAGATCAAACAAGTTGCATGGGTCCATCAAAACTTCAAGGAATAGAAACTTGTTTTCACAACTTCAAATTATGGATCTCTCATCCAATGGATTTGGTGGGAATTTACCAGCAAATCTTTTTGAGAATTTTCTCAAGCCATGAAAATAAATGATGAGAACATGAGTACACCAAGGTATGTAGGAGATATATATATTATTCTATGACAATTACAACAAAGGGATTGGATCTTGTATTTCTTAAATTTTTGACTACAAACATAGTTATTGATCTCTCAAAGAATGGATTTAAAGGTCAAATTCCAAGTACTATTGGAGATCTCATCGGACTTCGTACGTTGAACTTATCTCACAATGGCTTAGAAGGTCTTATACCAGCATCATCAAAATATTTGTTTGTACTTGAATCATTGGATCTCTCATTTAACAAAATTGGTGGAGGAATTCCACAACAATTTGCATCCCTCACATCACTTGCAGTCTTAAATCTCTCACACAATCATCTCGTTGGATACATCCCTGAAGGAAATCAATTTGATACTTTTGAGAATAGTTCATACCAAGGGAATGATGGGTTACGTGGATCTCCACTCTCAAGAGGTTGTGGTGAAGACGAAGTAACACAAGTGACAACTCCAATTGTTCTAGATCAAGGAGAAGAAAAAGATTCATCAATAATCAGTTGGCAGGCGGTTCTCATGGGTTATGGTTGTGGACTAGTTATTGGACTATTCACAATATACATAATGTTGTCAACTCAAAATCCATTATGGTTTTCCAGGATGGTTGTAGAATTGGAACACATAATCGTTACGAGAATGAAAAAACACAAGAAAAGACATTAGTGTGTCCAGGTATTCAACTTGATGTCTATGCAGATTTTTTTGATTATCGATGTTTTATAATCTAACCATTTTAACTCTAATTCTTATTTCATTTTTGAACATTGCAGGTTTCAAGTCTAATAAGTTGCTGGAGATGCAAATATAAGCCTTTGTCTTTCACAGTTTATTATAATGTTCCATGAAGTGCTTTTTACCATATGAATACAGATTCTTCTGACGTAACATCATATACGTTGATTGAACCATCTACCCTTTTTTTTGTTCTACTCCAAACAAGCAATGTAGTTTCGTTAGATCTGTTGTGTAACTAGTGAGAGAAGAAAAAGAGATAAACACTGGTGAGATATTGTATCAAGAAAAGGAGAGAGATATAGAGACTAAACTATTGGTGTAAAGCTACGCCATTCATTCTGCACTCACGAAACATCGATCACTGAAAGAGAACTCCCTTGCAACCCAAGGGGGCTGGACTAGGATTCACATTGAATCCGAACCAATATAAAAATTCTGGTGTCTTTATTTCCTGCATTTTATTTCTATTATTATCTTGTTCTTATTTTAGGTCGACTAATTGGTAAACTAGTCAACTACTTGTAAAAGTTATTAAAAATAAGCAATTCACCCCCCCTCTTGTACTTTCACACCAAATCCATGGGCCTTGTGACTTCATCACCAATCTCTTCCTCATCATCCGAGCCTTTGTGGGTCTTCTCATCCTCAGACATGTGAATGGGACTTCGAGACGCAATCCCCAATATCTCCTTTGGAGAAACAGAGAGATCATTGCGTAGGTGCATACGCTCTTCATCCGTCACACCTAGCTTGCTCATTAACATATTGAGGGAACTATAAAGATACCTGTTGAGGTTTTCGTCCCTCTCATTCCTCGCAGACTGGCTTAGCTTTGACGTAGACTCCAACAAGGACGTAATGTCCAACAATCCCTTTGGTGCCTCCACCACCTCATCATAGCCGGGGTACACCACGGGAAATTATGTACTCACTACTGGAAAATGGGTTTATGGCAACGGCGGGAAAACAGTTGCAAGTGATCGGTAAACCGTTGCTATAGATATATTGGAGCGGTTTAGCGACCGTTACATCCGCTCGCGTGCCAATAGATCTAGAGCAACGGTTCTTGCGACGGTTGACCACACCATTGCTATAGGGCCAGCTATCGCAACGGTTTTCCCTCTGTCTGAAGTAACGAGTATTCATTTCAACTGCAACGGTTTAAAATCGTTATCATAGAGTTTAATGCAACGGTTGTAAACTGTTACCATATTATTTACTACAACGATTGGAAACTGTTACCATATAATTTATTGCAACGGTTATGTAAGCTATTGCAACATTTATTTACAGATATTCTAACGGTTTCATTACGCTACCGTAACGGTTTTATTTCTGTTGCATCGGTTTGAATTGCCAATTGCATCGGTTTGTCGCACTTTTTGGAACGGTTTGCAAGACCTATTGGAACAATTTAGATTGTCTATGGCAACAACATTCGTGCTTATCGCAACGGTTTTATTAGGCTATTGTAACAGTTTAATTAACATTATTGCCCTGGTTATAAATAACATTTACATATATAAATATTTGTAATAACCTGGAAATTATATATATAAATAAAATGATAAACACTTCATAAACTTTCATGTCCAATAAGCTAATAAGAACCATAATAGCAAAATGTTTTAACCCAATCATTTCAAAAGTTAAAGTTTCAAATGTTGTTAACAAAAGACTCCTAGAATATCGACAACAATTCAAAGTTCTTCTTAAGTAAGGTCTAGATCTTCACTATCTTCATCTTCCCTTTCTTCAGTTGCTCTACCTACAAAAGAGAATAAATAAAGTCATTACCCTTCAAAGGTTGGTTACCATTATAAGAATGGGTATAGTCCATGAGCAATACATAAAGCACAAAGTTTTCAGGAGAAAGAAACAAGTTCACACAAATGAAGAAGCCAAAGTTTAATAACAAATCTAAATCATCAAAACCAAACTTATAAGCATATGCATTCAGGCAAATTGAGATCAAGTTGTCTGCTTTTCTCATTTTGAACCAACTCAAACATAAAACATAAGCAAATGAACAATTTAACAGTTTCGGTAGCCAACCAAACTAATAGTTTTCTACTTTTTTTTTCAAGTAACAATCTGAACTGGATACATTCCTATGGATCCATAGAAATGGCATTTAGGTTTTCCATGTCCTATGGATTCATAGAAACACAGAATGTTGCTCCCTGGATACCTAATTTTTTACCATTGGTTATGTCCTTTTTGCCTCTTGAATTCATTTGTGTATTTTCCACTTTTCCTCTCCTCTGCACAGCTGAGGCACTTGCCAGTTTATTTTGAGTTAATAACATATTCGTGTGCAGGCCAGGCCATCTTTGAAGACAGAAAGAGAGAAGAAGAAAGAAATGTCTTTGTCAGTTTACAAAAACCTAGAGTTTACCTTCACAAACCCCACCAGTAATCAAAACTATCTTTTGCAACTTCATGGGATACTGGTACAAACAGGTTAAAATTATATGCTTCAACAAACTGATAATAATTGCTCTACATACAACAACAAAGAATTACCTAATAACAATCTCAAGATTATATTACTCCAATCTCCTACTAGTCAATTCTTTACAACTCCAAATAATCAAGGCAACACTTTTAAGATATTCAAGATGCTAGAGCGCTGGAACCTACTGCAGAACAGATAATTGTTATTTAATTACTGTAATTGCTTTTATCAATTTTCTACTACATCCTATTCAAAAATTCCAACTTCTTCAGAATATCTCACTGATTAGAGCTACGCACATTCATTATATAGAGCTTTATTTCACATATATTAAATGGGATAAAATTTAGAATAGAATTTATAAGCTCTATTTAAATTAATGAACTTAAGCAATATGTCCAAAAAATTTGGAACTAACCTCTGCAAGAAGTAATATAATCTTAGCTTGTACAGGTACTTATGATTGAAGCGTTCTCTGTATATCATTAAATTGAGAAAATTTGGTAAAACACTAAAGATTACGAGAGGTATTAATGTTAATGATTACAGAAATTTCATTTAGTGTTTGATTTGAGATTGAAAAACTAGACAAATAGCAGTACAACCACCAAAATATGAGTTTTTCGTCATTTCCTACTGTTATGAAAACGTGTCAATGCTATAAGATCTAGGCCTTAATTCATTTATATTAAAATGATGCACAGCACAATAAAACTTTATAAGACAATATACACAATAGAATAAAAATTTGTAAGACCAAAAGTTCAATTATCCAAAATTTAAATTAAAGACTACTTACCAGCAACGACTTTTTTCTTAGCTACCAACAATAATTTCTCCTAAGCTACCAACAACGATTTCTTCCTACACTAGCAGTAAATGAAGAATCAAATCAAGTAAAAGAAGATTCAAAACAATATCATCTAAGAAACTATAACATATGACAACAACAACAACAACACACCCGGTATATGTTGCGGAAGCCAAATGTATATAGTGTGAATGAGTCACAACTACTATACCAAAAATTATGACAGCCACCAAATAATAAATAATACAATAAAGCAACAATAAAAGGAACACCAGAATTTACGAGGTTCGGCCAATTTTGCCTACTTCCTCGGACACAACCAATATTTTATTCCACTCCAAAAATACAAGTGAAATAATACTAAAGAGAGAAGATACAAATGCATTAAGAAGATAAGAAAGGCAAATGAGATGTGTGTTTAAATACTAAACATTAGGCCTCCTTTTATAGGGAAAAATTCCCTACCAAATGGCTAAATCACCGATGTGGGATTTGCCAAATTCAACAAATCTCCACCTTGGCAGAATTCCACATCTTCAATTTTCTCTCAATAACAAATTTTGGTTGTGTCTTCATCTTCAATCTTCAGTGTTCAACAATGTTGATCAAATCCAAACAATGTTGAAAATTGACCGCAGTCACCACCTTTGTCGCATATCAGCAAGATTCTCTGTAGTATGAATTTCCTTCTCCGTGACTCCACCTTCTTCTATGATTTCTCGTACAAAATGATACCGAACATCAATGTGTTTCGTCCTTGCATGATAAACTTGGTTCTTCGCTAATTGAATAGCACTTTGACTATCACAGAAAATTATGATACTTTTTTGTTCAACACCAAGCTCTTTTAGCAACCCCTGAAGCCAAATTGCCTCTTTCACAACCTCTGTAATAGCCATGTACTCTGCCTCTGTTGTAGACAAAACAACTGTTGACTGCAAAGTAGATTTCCAACTAATTGGTGCCTTTACAAAAGAAAACACATAACCAGTAGTTGATCTTCGTTTGTCCAGATCACCCGCAAAATCCGAGTCACAATATCCAATTACAGACTGATTGCCTTCCTCCTCAAAAACTAACCCAACATTTACAGTATTATGAATATACCGTAGAATCCACTTCACAGCTTGCCAATGCTCCTTTCTTGGATTATGCATATATCTGCTAATAACTCCAACAGTTTGTGAAATGTCAGGTCTCGTACAGACCATTGCATACATCAAGCTACCAACAACATTTGCGTATGGTACCTTTGACATATACTCTCGTTCAGCTTCATCTTTTGGCGACATAGTAGTACTTAGCTTAAAATGGGGAGCAAGTGGAGTACTAACTGGCTTAGTCTTTTCATCTATGCCAAAACGTTGTAGTACTCTTTTCAAATATTCTTTCTGAGATAAACAGAGTTTCTTTGAACGTCTATCTCTTATTATCTCCATGCCAAGAATTTTCTTTGCCTCACCCAAATCCTTCATCTCGAACTCCTTCTTCAGTTGAATCTTCAACTTATCAATTTCTTCCGAATTCTTGGAAGCTATCAACATATCATCAACATATAGGAGAAGATATACAAAGGAACCATCTTTAAGCTTGCGCAAATACACACAATGATCGTATTTGCTTCTCTTGTACCCTTGCCGCAACATAAACTCGTCAAATCGCTTGTACCATTGTCTAGAAGATTGTTTCAATCCGTACAATGATTTTTCAAGTTTGCACACCATATTTTCTTTTCCAGCAACTTTGAATCCTTCTGGCTGAGTCATGTAGATTTCCTCCTCCAAGTTTCCATGTAAAAACGCAGTTTTTACATCCATCTGAACTAGTTCCAAATCCAATTGTGCTACCAAAGCCAACATAATTCTAATGGAGGAATGTTTTACAACTGGAGAAAACACTTCATTGTAATCAATTCCTTCCTTTTGAGCATATCCTTTGGCCACCAATCTTGCTTTGTAGCGAACATCTTCTTGGTTAAGAAATCCTTCTTTCTTTGCAAATAACCATTTGCACCCAATTGCTTTCTTTCCCTTCGGGAGATTGACCTTCATTACCACTAGTGCACCGGAGCATACTCTCATCATTCCATTTTCTACAATGATTTTGAACCATTTTGATTCTAAGACTCCCACAGAGATGAGATTTTTCTTCAAACCGGGTACATATCGAACATCTGTTAATGTTCTGATCATTCCATCATGGCTCCTTAATCGTATTGAACCAATTCCATATGAGGTAAGAGGGTTGTTATCCGCTGTGTGGATGACTCCATATTCTCCTTCTTGAAAATCCACGAACCAGTCCATGTTGGGACATATGATAGCTACAAGCCGAGTCCATCAACCATATGTCTGATAATGTTGATGGCTCTGTTGTAACTAATGAGAAGTCTGAATCATCACCATCAGCTACATTTGAATCCATAATGGCCTTTCTATTGTTATGTTTGGCCTTATTCTTCAACTTCGGACAGTCTTTCTTCCAGTGCCCTTTTTCTCGACAAAAAGCACATTCATCTTTGCTGGGTCTATATCTTGACTTGGATCTTCCTTTCTTTGTCCTCGTTTGATTTTAAGGACGACCCCTCACAACCAGTGCTTCTCCTTCTCCGCCCTTCTGTTTTTCTCCCTTTCTTTGTTCATAGTTGTACAAAGCCGAACAAACTTCTCTGAGAGAAATTTCGTCATTCCCATGGAGTAGAGTAGTTTCAAGGTGCCCATACTCATCAGGAAGTGACCCCAACAACATCAAGGCCAAGTCACCATCATCAAGAGTTGCATCCATATTTTGCAAATCTGTGACCAACTTATTGAAACTGGTGATATGTTCATTCATCGTGGTACCGGGAACATAGGTGAATCGAAACAGTCTCTTCTTCATGTACAATTTATTTTGACTGTTTTTCTTCAAAAATTTATCCTCCAATGCTTTCCATAATTTACTTGCAGAAGTTTCCTTTGTGTATGGATATTTCTGCTCTCTAGCAAGGTAGGATTGAATGGTACCGCAAGCAACACAGTTGATAATTCTCTAATCTTCTTCTCCAATAACATCAGGTCTCTTTTCTTCAATGGCAAGATCTAGGCTTTGTTGAAAAAGGACATCTAGAACCTCGCCTTGCCCCATCCCAAAATGTCCTGGCCCCTCAGACAGATACTTGCAGACAGTATTAGGTAATCTTCATTTTAAGCCACATCCTTTGGGAAAACAGACTAATATGGAAAGAATAAATTTTGGAAAACATAATTTAATATTTTTTTCACCATCAAATATGTCATTTAGAGTCCTACCAGAATGTGTCATAGACAGACCTCAACAGTGTTTAATTGATAACTTATGGATAGCATATAACAAGAAAGACACTAAATATTTTATAGCGTCTCTTAATGCCTTATGACAATATTTTACAGATAAAAACTAAGACAAAAGATTTAAATATTATGTGGTTATACATGGTAAGACAAATGGTATTTTTCAAACATGGTTAGAAGTACTAGATTCCATTAAGGATATAGAAAAACCACTTTTCAAAGGTTTTAATGATTTTACTGAAGCATTAGTTTATGCAAGAGGAATACTAGGACCAAACTACTATATCTCCCCAACACTAAGACAAAACCCAGAAAAAACCCCTCAATACAACATCCGAAAAGACAATGACAAGATAATATTCTGTGATCATTGTTCATCAATGACAGAAGCCTTTAAACAAATAAACCAGAAAAATGAAACCCTGGCACAAGAGAAGACAAAACTTATGGAGCAGGTAAAGGTATTAGAACACAGGGTACAAGCGTTGAGATTTGAATTATCCCAGACTCAAGTTATTTCTCAACAAGACACAGAGATAAACAGTCCAAAACAGAGTTCTCCATCTCAAACAAAAATGGATGAGAAGGGTGTGCATTCCCCAATGAATGCAGCAAGATCCATTGTATCGGATAATGATACAGCTAGTCCGGTTCAAACGGTAACCGGTAAAGACACATCAAATCCGTTTATGGCTGTCACTTTGCCAAAAAGTGAAGATGAAGGTCCATCGAGAAGAAGACTACCCAGAACGTTAACACGGGGAGAAGCGTTAAAAAAATGGTATAATTTCAAAAAATAAAAAAAATAAAAAAATAGAAAATATAATCAAACAGACATTAGAAAACTTTTTTCAAGAAAAGGAAGAACAAGACAAACACATGGTTAAGAATCCAAGTCCAAGTCCAAATCCAGAAAGGACCCAAAGTTCAGGAGAAGATGATAACTATGAAGACAACCTAAATTATCAAGATACTCAAGATCCATATGAAGATGAGTCAGAAATGAGTTTTGATACAATAGCTATACATAATTTAGACACATAAAAGCAAAGTCTCAGTTAAACAGCAAGTAAAGAGCACCAAAGACAAAGGAAAAATGACAAGGCTGGTATACAGAGCAATAATGTTGGCATACCAATGAGAAAAACAAGAGAGTAAAGAAAATGTGACAGGAAGAAATGCTAGCTGTGCTAAAAGACAAAAGTGACAAGTGACATAAAGTAGATAAGATGTGACAAGAGGTAATGTTAGTTGTGCTAAAAGACAAGTTAAAATTTTGAGTGGAAGAAAAAGTTACGAACACAAAAGGAATCTCCGACCAAGCCATGTGAAGATGGGGCCCAATGAAGTACCCTGCAAGGCTGGACAAGATAGATTTCGAAAGAGTTTGGAATCCATTTTTCAAATCCGTTTAAAAATTTAGCTATAAAAGGGAGAAGAAAGCGGAAGAAAAACAAGACGGAACAAGAAGAAAAAGTCAAAAATTTCTACCGCAAATTTCGCATTTGACACAATTCTTGTCATAAGCGAAGATGCCAATGATGACGTATTGTTGACATTTGATGTAGATTCTTCTTGTTTATTGTCTCCCATCTTTGACACAAATATTATTTAATAGCTGACGACACAAATCAAGATTATTTCCTTTCTGGTGTGAAAGATCAGACTAAGCTACAACCACAGAGCATACTCAGACAGAACCTTGACTCAGTTACCAAGATAAATCTTTTCTCATGTAGAAGATCAGACTATGCTGCAACCACAGAGCATACTTGGACAGTACCTTGGCTCTGATACCAATTGTTGCGGAAGCCAAATGTATATAGTGTGAATGAGTCACAACTACTATACCAAAAATTATGACAGCCACCAAATAATAAATAAGACAATAAAGCAACAATAAAAGGAACACCAGAATTTACGAGGTTCGGCCAATTTTGCCTACTTCCTCGGACACAACAAATATTTTATTCCACTCCAAAAATACAAGTGAAATAATACTAAAGAGAGAAGATACAAATGTCTTAAGAAGATAAGAAGGCAAATGAGGGGTGTTTTTAAATCCTAAACATTAGGCCTCCTTTTATAGGGAAAACTTACCTACCAAATGGCTAAATCACCGATGTGGGATTTGCCAAATTCAACAGTATAGTCCCACAAATGGGCTCTGGGGAAGGTAGTGTGTTCGCAGACCCTACCCCTGCCTGGAGAAGTAGAGAGATTGTTTCCAATAGACCCTCAGCAAATCAAACATCTTAGAATTATATAAAATACCCCAATTTCTTTTCAAACAAAGAGAAACTATATAATATATCCACTCAAGAGAGATTGATATGAACTACTTACTGCACATACTTAAGGTTTTTCTTATAGTCACGATGAAGAGGTTATACTCATTAAAATCTAAATCAATTAAAACAGTTCAACCAAAAAGTTGCATCACCAGCTTATTGTTTCCTTAATTTTTCTTTTTAATTGAGTGCATAAGTGATAACCATCATTTATGTCTGCAAGAAACATACTTGCAGTTGAAGCAGAAGAATATTTCCCCTCCCTCTCTTCCATAAGGCAAAATTTCAACTTGCTTAAGGTATTCAAACTCATGCCCGTATATACAGCAAAATCATATATGTAAGAATGGGTAATGGATAGTATTGACAAAGCAGAAGCTAAGTGTATATTCTGCAGGGATAAGCTTTTGCCTTAACAGGATTACAAGAGCTAACATTAGAAGAGTAAACCTTAAAACCAAAACCAAGGTATCCTTTAATAAAGAAGCCAAGAAGTAGTTAGTGTTCTGGGCTTCAACCCCGGTAGGTTTTCAGATCTTTGCAATTATGGTGCCTATTGTTTTATCACATAAGCCATAGTAACTACCTGATTGATATGATTATATAGCATCATTCAAGATGCAAGATTCTCCCGAAAAAGAAAAAAGGAGAACACTCTGCCTAAGGAGTCCCTCCAGCAGACTAGGACTTGGTACACAGTCACTTCACTTGAAACTAACAAATTAAGGGCAATCAATACTTTAAATTATCAATAATTTATTTGATTTTTTCTATGGAATCATTTATTTTAATAATTGTGAACTAAACCTCTTATAGGTCCTAAACCAAGGTATATGTATATATAATTCTAACATGTAACTTCGATATGATTATGCTCCGTTGAGAGCTGAAGCCAGTAGTGGATGTATGGCATTAAAGAAGTAACAAGTGTAAAATGTCAAACCAAGAAAATAAGGAGTTCAAACTTTAATTTTCAGACAAGGCTCAATAATATTCAAGCTGAACTAAAGATTGGATCTTTAACAAAGAAAAAGTGCATCCAATACAAATCAAATACCATCCGTACATTCATGGAAAAGAAACTGAAAAATAGTTAAAATCACTTACTATAATCTGTAAATATATAGCAAAAGATCAAATTTTTGTAGCAAAAGCACATAAGGATAAGACTGTTGCAGTAAAAAAACTGATAAATTAAGCCTCCCTACTGTCAAAAAATGAAACCTAAATCATTTCTACTAAATTAAAGTTAATGGAATAAGAATTAAACAAAAGTAAAAACTATAGAAATAAACACAAGAAAAAAGTAAAAGAATGCAGAATAAGCCACATTAACATGTCAAACAATGGCAATCAATATTCTACTCAAAAGCTACATAGTTTCAAATCACAAACTCTAATGGCCTCATTTCCAACCCTATACATAAAAACAAAACCCTTCTCTATTCATAAATTCAAAGATAAAGTGATAACCATTCAACAAATCAAAGAATGGAGTGCAAAAGAAAACAAATAAAGATGCCCCAAAAAATGTACCCAAAATCACCAAAATTAAATTAATTTACATGTATTCCTTAGACAAAACAATAATCCCCATTAAATCTACACATGAAATCAATACGGATCGATGAAATTAAAAAGAAGACAACAAATCCAAAAAGGGGAAAAACAAATAGGGAATAATACTAAGAAGAAATAGTGAAATAAAGAAGCAACTAAATTAGTAAAATGGAGGAGTTTTACTGAATATAGAACAACTCAGGCTTTGAGATTTAGAGAAAATAGTAACGGCCCCTTTGTACACTTATTTGACAAAAATTAAAGAAAGCACATTCAAAGTAGGCGAAAAAACCTAAGAGAAAGGAAGTACCAATGTTCTGTGATTTCATCCGCTCAAATTCTAAGACTTGGAATGATGTTAGTTTCTTTCTTTCCTTGGAGTTTTAGAAGCCAAAAAAAATTTCTGCAATTTATTCTTCGAGTAGTCGGATATTACCAAAAAGGTTTCTGCACAATTTCTTTTTCTCTAAAAGAAAGATTGAGAGATGTGTTTGCTTCGAGCAATCGATGCTGGTTTAACAGAGGAAGAAGGTGGTCTTTTACATGGCTTATTTTGGTGGTTTGGTGGAAGTTTTATGGCTGAAATATGGTGGAGAATTGCATTTTTGGTTGGAGAAGAGAATGGGGCTTTGGAGATTTCGTCAGAGGCGCTTTAGGTTTTATGTTTATATTTTTCAAATTAATTAAAAATAAAAAAACAGGGATTATTTTGTTTTGGCGGGTTTAGCAAAATTTAGGGGGAATCTGATGAGGAGAAAAAAATCGTTCCGGTACCAGTTTTTTCCCAAAAATCCGTTCCCATAAATATTTCTATGGGGTGGGTTTAGAAAACTGTTGGGTAAAAAAGTGCTATGGCAACGGTTTAATTGCAATGGTAACAGTTTGATATTAAAAGTGTGCTGATATCGTCCAAATTCTATATGAACGGTGCTATATCCGCTCTATAGCAACGGTTACAAACAAACTGTTGCAATAGGTTCATTTTCTGGTAGTCACTGCGTGAAGAGGTTGACAAAGAAGAATCTTTTGACCTTTCGCCGAGAGCGGGTGCGGGCCATCTCCCCTAGCATGTTCTCACCCACATTGATGGGTCGCCCAGGCATTAGAAAAAATATAATACACACTTGAGCTCGAGCGCATTCACTATTGTGCTCAACTGACATCATTCTAGCTCACACAAAGTTTTACCACACCTTGACAGTCTTATTGAAGTCGAAGCGGATCATCTCAAGAGGAGCATCTCCCTTAGTCCTTGTCCACTTTGCATTAGAATCTACACCAAAAAGAGTGTGACGTATTGCCTGGTAGCTTGGGCATTTGACAAACTTTTGTAGCGTTTATGGTTTAGGGTTATCAACTCCCAAAAATTCGCATAAGGAACGTCTATCCATTGACACCTCCTTTCTTTGGAACCATGACTTGAACAAGTCGTTGTTCCAACTGGCATAAAGTTCTTGCACCATGCTCAAATTTGCATGGCCCGGGCACTCTATGAGCTTATCCATCCTTATTTCTACCAATCGGGCATGCACATCCGGGAAGTTCTTTTCCAGAGTTTTCACATTAATCCCCATTTCGAAGACATATCGCTCATTTGGCACAAAGTTATTATACCATTGGATGACATTCTCACGAACTAGATCTAAATGAGGCATTGTCCTGATGGTGACTTTACATATAATTTTTACAATAATTATTTGTAAAATAAAATTAAAAATAATTTGGATTAGCTAATATTTTCTATGCGAAAAATAATACTTTAAAGTATAATCTACTTGGCTTCAGCAACTCACACTTTCATGTTTCATACTGTTAGGGGTCGTTTGGTATGAGGTATATAAGAAGGTATAAGGGTGGTATAAAAATTTAATATCATCTTAATACTATATTTGGTTAGCAAATCAGGTATAAGTTATTCCGGTGTTAATTTTAACACCGAATAACTTATACCTTATAGAGGGTGGGGTAATTAGCACTGGTATAACTTATACCTTCTTCTTAGAAATTATGCAATTGATATTCTTAATACAACATACTAAACAGTGAATAAACAACAATCCTAGTATAACTAATCTCAGCATAACTTATCCCAACATAACTTATAGCGGCATAAGCCGTAATCCAACCAAACGACCCCTTAGAGCACTACATGAAATAATGTTTTTGGTGACAACATTAATGGCGACCTTTACCACAAGTTGTGCTATATTTATTTTTGCTTCGTGTTTTTGTTTTCTTTGTTTTTCCTTATGTTTATTTTGGGTGGAATTTTTTTAGCTTCTCCAGCATTTCTAAAATGCAAAGGAACATAGTTCCAAAAAGATGGTTGTTTTGCTTAAATGAACACACAAGCAAAACATGAATATATCAGTCGAAAACAAAGACCTAGCTACTGAATTGTTTTTTTTATGAATTATTGAGTTGTAGGTCAAGGTCTGTGGACCGACATATGCCTTATGAGCTGTGGCCCTTCTTTTCTTCCATTACCCATTTCATATCAACCCTTTTATTTATTTTATTTTCTTCTTTGACTTAAAAGGGTGTGAGAGAATCTTTCATACAGCAAAAACAACGAAAGCAAACACATTAATAATTTTTTTTTGGCAGCTTCTTTTTGTTGTTTTGTAGAGATGAAGGAATTAAAGAATCTAGTAATAGATATTTGTGACAAACTTTGCCGTATTTATGTTATCAAACTGAAGTTATTTGAATTTTTGACTTGAAATATTTTTGTCATGGTCCCTACACCAGTTAATACTCTTACTTGATAATTAGTGCAGAGAAGATATGTGCAACAGTAGTAAAGATATCTTGGCTTAATTTGTGTTATATATTGAATAGAGGAAGATTTCTTGATTTCTTCTCTACCAAATACTTAGTTTGGAAAACTATCATTGTATATGCCTCATCTCATTGGAAAACTATCATTTATCTGGTAATGATTTCTCTGGATCGCTCATTTCACCTAGATTTGGTGAATTTTCTAGCTTGACACATCTTAAACGTGTCAAAATATATACACTATCACTTCATAAGTCTTATCGCTCTAAAAATTCTTCCCATTAATGTTTGAATCGATTCAGGATCAGAAATATGTGCAACAGATGAACGAAGAAGAGATAAGAATGGTCCGGAGAAAAGTGTGGAAATGAACGACTAAGGCTCCAAAGTAGAGCCAATTCTCATTATATACAAAGTCACAAGAGTGTTGGGTTAAAACCCGTACATAAATGGGTATTCAATTACAATAATTAATCACATGTCTAATACAAAAATGAAACTAGCTAAAGTAAGCCCAAATACAGGAATGCATATATCTCAACAATTAAAGCTTCACCACAGAACGTGCATATGAATTAGACCGAAAATGCCAACTTTAAATTTTACTCTAAAAATATTTCCCATTAAAGCTTCCTGGAATTGATTACTGCAAAGCAACAATAGTAAATTTTCTTTGCTATATATACCTCAGAATTATTCAATAAAGGAACAAAGCAAAGATTTCTTGATTGTTTTGATTCTTTATAGTGCAGAAATGGATTATGAAAATCTTGCATTGATTATGCTATATGCCCTTCTCTGTAGACTTGCTTTCTCCTCATCCTTACCTCACTTGTGCCCCAAAGATCAAGCTCTTGCTCTTCTACAATTCAAACATATCTTTTACTTTCTCAAAATAATCTCAGTGGACAGATTGCTTCAACCATCTGCAATCTTAAAACAGTGCAGTTGCTAGATCTGGGAAGTAATAATTTACAGGGAACAATCCCAGAATGTTTGGGCGAGATGGATAGAACTTATGTTTTGGATTTAAGCAATAATAATTTTAGTGGGACAATTCAAGCAAATTTTAGTATTGGAAACCGATTCAGAGTCATTAAATTGCATGGGAATAAGTTAGAGGGAAAAGTCCCAAGATCTTTGATCAATTGCAAGTATTTGGAACTACTTGATTTAGGTAACAATGAGTTGAACGACACTTTTCCAAAATGGTTGGGAATCCTATCAAATTTGAAGATATTAAATTTAAGATCAAATAAGTTGCATGGGTCCATCAGAGCTTCAAGGAATGAAAACTTGTTTGCACAACTTCAAATTATGGATCTTTCATCCAATGAATTTAGTGGGAATTTACCAGCAAATCTTTTTGAGAACTTTCAAGCTATGAAACGAATTGATGAGAACAGGACCACACCAAGGTTTGTAGGAGATGAATTTGATTCTGTGACCATTACAACAAAGGGATTGGATCTTGTATTTGTTAAAGTTTTGACTACAAACATAGTTATTGATCTCTCAAAGAATGGATTTAAAGGTCAAATTCCAAGTACTATTGGAGATCTCATCGGACTTCGTACTTGATACTTTTGGGAACAGTTCATACCAAGAGAATGTTGGGTTACGTGGATTTCCACTCTCAAGAGGCTGTGGTGATGATGGAGTAACAGAAGCGACAACTCCAGTTGTGCTAGATCAAGGAGAAGACGAAGATTCATCAATGATCAGTTGGCAAGCGGTTCTCATGGGTTACGGTTGTGGATTAATTATTGGACTATCCATAATATACATAATCTCAACTCAAAATCCATTATGGTTTTCCAGGATGGTTGTAGAATTGGAACACAGAATCGTTACAAGAATGAAAAAACACAAGAAAAGATATTAGTGTGTCGAGGTATTCAACTTGATCTCTACGCAAATTCTTTTGATTATTGATATTTTATGATCGAACTAACCATTTTAACTCTAATTCTTAATTCATTTTTGAACATTGCAGGTTTCAAGTCTAATAAGTTGCTGGAGATGCAAATATAAACCTTTGTCTTTCATAGTCTATTATGATGTTTCTTGAAGTGTTTGTTACCATATGAATAAAGACATGAGTTTTCTTCCTTTGTGACTCAAACACGATTTGTTTTCATTTATCTATAGTTTGTTACGTAGAGATTATTAGCTGAGTTCATGGTCTCAAATTATATCATTGCTTTTTATATCACTATAATTATTAGTTGACTAATTGGATTCGATTGCAAAGTCATTTCATAAATTTATGAAGTTATTCTTATCTTTTTCTTAATTACATGAAGTAATTGTGAACGCTACAGTGTGAAAATACAAAATTAGAAAAACTGTTAGAAGGAAAAAAACTATAAAACAGTAAACTATAAGAAATATTCCGAGTCCACAATTTGCTTGTGCGTCCTTAAGGAATTTTAACCCCCTCACACATTGCCAAGGTAATGGATTAAATCCTCCTAGGATGAAACGGAATAAACCTTCCTGCAACAGTGGCAATACAAACTGCAGGATACCAACGAACTCAAAGAACGGAGCAAAATCACACTTACGAATTTTAGAAGAGATTCTGTGAAGTAAAATGCAGGATTTTCAGAAGGAAGGAAGTTCTATATCTTTTTCAGTGTGTCGAAAAAGAAGCCATGCCTCAGAATTTATAGGCAATTATCGGAAAAAGGTGTGATGTCTGTTCAAGAAAAAGTGTCTGTTCAGGAGGGAAAGCAATGTTTAGCAAAGGCTTTTGGATTCCAGTTAATTCCGTTAATGAACGGTGGCATTTAATTAATTATTAAATAATTAATTAAATAAATTTTGTCCAAAATAATCTTATCGATCGTTTTCCAAAACCAAATCCAAAGCCAAAGCTGAAGCCGAAGCCGAAGCCGAGCCGAGCGAGCAACGACGACGGCGCGAGGGTTCATTCTCTTCAACTCCTTTTAAGAGCTCTAAGAAGTGATCCTATATTTATACACACAAGTGTAGTTGTCTTTCACCAATGTGGTACAAAGTTCATGACAAAAGCTCACTTGATTCAAATTTTCATTTCCCTCCATTTTATTTCCTACCATTTCCCAATTCACACTCTTAGACTTTAAAGCCCAATGCTTAAAGTCCAACAATCCCCCACATGAATGGGAATGGCTGTATCAAGAAAGATCATAGATGAAAGCTATGTGATTTTGCAAGTAAGGATTAATTGCATCTGGATAAGTAGGTTTCCCTTTGAACTTTCCGTAGTGAACATATGTCGGATATACTCGGTCAATCGGTAGATTTGATATCTTTGAACCGTCGAACTTTAGTGTATACCTAGACAACCATATGTCACACAATCAACCCTTAACCGTCTTTTGGTTCTCATTGTTGTGTTCGTTTCAGCCATGAACACCGCCTGGTTTCATAAGTGCGTAGAGAATTGGCCTTACAGAATTCTCATTGAAGCGACTTCCACTTTACACTTACATAGGTGATTCCTAAACATGTAATCCTTTAGATTGACTCTATTTGATAAATACCACATCAAACTTAGGTAATCATTAAAGAACGTGTAAGTTCTATCCTTGTTACTGAACATTGTCTTCATCACAAGAAGGGACCATAGATTTTACTTTGACAATGTTGAACCGGTCAATCACAACTTTGTTTGAGCTCCTTGAACCTAGATCTTGGAATATCCAAAATTCTAGGTAGAGTTACCGCCATTGACTTGTCCTTGGCCATAGTCCCATTCCCTTAGATGATTTCTCAACTCCCTCTCTAGTTAAGCCTTTTGTAAGCGGATCCGCCACATTTTCCTTTGATCTTACATAATCAATAGTGATAATTCCACTAGAAAGTAGTTGTCTAATGGTGTTATGTCTTCGTCATATATGACATGACTTTCTGTTATACATAACGTTCCCTGCCCGTCCTATTGCAGCCTCACTATCGCAATGTATGCATATAGGAGCCAAAGGTTTTGGCCAGAACGGAATGTCTTCTAAGAAATTTCGAAGCCATTCAGCTTCTTCGCCGGCCTTATCCAAAGCTATAAACTCTTATTCCATTGTAGAGCGAGCGATGCACGTCTGTTTGGAAGACTTCCAAGATACTGCTCCTCCACCAATAGTAAAAACATATCCACTTGCGAACTTTGTTTCTGTTGAGCCGGTTATCCAATTCACATCACTATATCCTTCGATAACCGTAGGATATTTATTGTAATGTAAAGCGTAGTCTTGGGTATATTCCAAATATCCCAAAACTCGTTTCATTGCCACCCAATGATGTTTGTTGGGATTACTTGTGAATCGACTAAGTTTACTTATTGCACAAGCTATATCAGGATGTGTACAGTTCAAGATATATATTAGGCTTCCCAATACACGAGCATACTCCAATTGAGACGTGCTTTCACCTTTATTCTTTATAAGATGATGGTTTAAGTCAATTGGAGTTCTTGCACTTCTAAATTCCAAGTGTTTGAATTTTTCAAGTACCATTTTCACGTAATGTGATTGAGACAAAGCTAGACCCTGAGGAGTCCTCTGGATTTTAATTCCTAGAATTATATCGGCAACTCCTAAGTCTTTCATATCAAACTTACTAGCAAGCACGCTTAGTAGCTTGAATGTCGGCAATGTTTTTGCTCATTATTAGCATATCATCAACATATAAGCAAACAATTACTATATGATTTGGAACGTTCTTAATGTAAACACACTTATCACATTCATTAATCTTAAAGACATTTGACAACATTGTTTGGTCAAATTTCGCATGCCATTTCTTAGGTGCTTGTTTTAGTGCATAAAGGGACTTAACAAGTCGACACACCTTCTTTTCTTTTTCCGGAATCATAAACCCTTCAGGTTGGTTCATGTAAATTTCTTCCTCTAGATCACCATTTAAGAAGGCTGTTTTTACATCCATTTGATGGATTTGAAGACCATACAGGCGGCTAATGCTATTAGCATCCGAATGGATGTAATTCTTGTTACCGGTGAGTATGTGTCAAAATAGTCAAAACCTTCTCACTGTCTAAATCCTTTGACAACAAGTCTTGCCTTGTATTTGTCAATAGTACCATCGTCTTTCATTTTCTTCTCGAAACTCCATTTAGAACCCAATGTTTTGTTACCTGGAGGAAGATCAACCAATTCCCAGGTATGGTTGCTCAATATGGATTCTATTTCACTATTGACAACTTCTTTCCAATATTGTGCTTCTGAGGAAGAGATTGTTTCCTTGAAGGTACGAGGCTCATTTTCTAGCAGGAAAGTCAGAAAATCTGGACCGAATGAAGTAGATGTCCGTTGACGTTTACTTCTTCTCGGATTTTCCTCATTAGGCATACCATTTATTATTTCCTCCCGAGGTCGTTTTGACTTTTGGTAGGTCAATTCACTTTCCTTTTTATACGGATAAATAGTTTCAAAGAATTCAACATTATCTGATTCTATTATCGTATTAACGTGAATCTCAGGATTTTCTGATTTATGAACCAGAAAACGATATGCCTTGCTATTGGTTACATATCCAATAAATACACAATCAACCGTTTTTGGACCTATCTTAACCTTTTTAGGTTTAGGAACTTGTACCTTAGCTAAACACCCCCACACTTTGAAGTATTTCAAGTTGGGCTTCCTTCCTTTCCATTTTTCATAAGGAATGGACTGTGTTTTACTATGAGGTACACGGTTGATTATTCGGTTAGCTATAAGTATTGCTTCCCCCCACAAGTTCTGTGGTAAACCAGAGCTTATCAACAATGCATTCATCATCTCTTTCAACGTTCGATTCTTTCTCTCCGCAATTCCATTAGATTGTGGAGAGTAAGGGGCAGTTGTTTGGTGAATAATGCCATTTTTCAAACATATTTCTTCAAAAGGAGATTCATATTCGCTACCCCGATCACTTCTTATCATTTTGATCTTTTTGTTTAGTTGTGTTTCAACTTCACTCTTGTATTGCTTGAAAGCATCAATTGCCTCATCTTTACTATTAAGTAAATAAATATAGCAATATCTCGTGCTACCGTCAATAAAAGTAATAAAATACTTTTTCCCACCGCGAGATGGTGTTGACTTCATGTCGCAAATATCTGTATGAATTAAGTCTAAAGGACTTGAATTCCTTTCAACGGACTTATAAAAATGCTTAGCATACTTTGATTCCACACATATTTGACATTTAGAAGTAATGCAATCAAATTTTGGCAATACTTCTAAATTTATCATTTTTCGCAATGTTTTGAAGTTGACGTGACCTAAGCGTGCATGCCATAAAGTGTTTGACTCAAGTAAGTAAGAAGAAGCATTAACTTTATTGATAGGAACTGCTATTACATTTAGCTTAAAAAGGCCCTCATTCAAGTAACCTTTTCCTACATACACATCATTCTTACTTAGTACAACATTATTAGAAACAAAAATATATTTGAATCCATTCTTGACAAGAAGTGAGGTAGACACAAGATTCTTGTGAATTTCTGGAACATGGAGAACTTGGTTTAGAGTCAATTTTTCCCGACGTCATCTTCAACGCAATCTTGCCAACTCCTTCAATTTTGGCTGTAGACGAATTTCCCATGAAAATTGTCTCGTCGGGGTCCTGCGGGGGCATAGGAAGAAAATAACTCCTTGTTAGCACAAACATGGCGGGTGGCTCCAGAATCAATCCATCATTCTTTAGGATTTCCTACCAAGTTGCATTCAGACAACATTGCACACAAGTCCTCCATTTATTCATCATTTTCAATCATGTTAGCTTGATTCTTCTTCTTCTTCTTATCATTCTTTGGTGCACGACAATCCACGGCCTTATGCCCAGATTTTCCACAGTTGTGGCAATTACCCTTGAACATTTTTCTTGCTTGGGTAATTCTTTGGTCCAGAAGCCTTCTTTCTTTTCTTATTTTGTGGCGTCTCCTCAACAATGTTAGCCCTTATTATTGTCGAGTTTCCACGTGACTTCTTTTCAGCATTTTGTTGTCTTCTTCTGTCCTCAAACGAACAATCAAGTCTTCAAGTGCCATCTCCTTCTGCTTATGTTTTAGATAGTTTTTAAAGTCCTTCCACAACGGAGGTAACTTCTCAATGAAAGCGGCGACTTGAAAGGCCTCATTTATGACCATACCTTCAATAATAAATTCATAATTAATAACACAATAAATCTTATTGATAGAATTATTGATTCGGGTCATACCTTCAGCAAGGAGATCATGCACAATGACTTGTAATTCTTGGACTTGAGTTATGACCGACCTAGTATCAAGCATCTTGAAATCCAAAAACCTTGCAGCCACGCAATTCTTAAGTCCGGCATCCTCAATCTTGTACTTCTTCTCAAGCGCATTCCATAATGCTTTTGAAGTTTCCATGACACTATAGAAATTGTACAAGCTATCTTCCAAACAACTCAAAATGTAGTTTTTGCACAAGAAATCAGAATGTTTCCATGCTTCAGTTACCACAAATCGTTCGTCATCCGGAGTGCCTTCAGCCAGGACTGGAGGATCCTCCTTGATGAATCGCTGCAAACTCAACGTAGTCAGATAGAAGAGCATCTTCATTTGCCAATGTTTGAAGTCAATATCGGAAAACTTTTCGGGTTTTTCTGCTGGTGCCATAGCATGAGCAGGAGTTGAACGGCTTGACGAGGCAGCAACACTCGTAACAGTAGCACCCATTCCTGCAACAATTCCATTAGTTTGGTTTTCATTCGACATGTTTCTGTAGAGTTGGAAACAAAACAGAACTTTGTCAAATCAGTGAAGCTTTGATATCTTCAAACATAATACCAAACCAAACACACAACACGTAACAATGGTGAAGTTTTTATATACTTCAAACCCGTACATTTCTTATTCCGGTAAAGTTTTGTTATACTTTAAACCGGACAAAACAATTATTGGAGTACAAAGCACGAAGGCTTTAGTCTCCAAACCAGTATACAAAATATAGATAACAGTTTAATATATATTTCAACACAGAAACGTTAGATTATTTAAAATTCCTTAAGCTTGTGAACGCTATTGTATGAAAACACAAAATTAGAAAAACTGTTAAAAGGAAAAAAAACTGTAAAAACAGAAAACTATAAGAAATATTCCGAGTCCACAATTTGCTTGTGCGTCCTTAAGGAATTTTAACCCCCTCACACGTTGCCAAGGTAATGGATTAAATTCTTCCAGGATGAAATGGAATAAACCTTCCTGCAACAGTGGCAATACAAACTGCAGGATACCAACGAACTCAAAGAACGGAGCAAAATCACACTTACAAATTTTAGAAGAGATTCTGCGAAGTAAAATGCAGGATTTTCAGAAGGAAGGAAGTTCTATATCTGTTTTAGTGTATCGAAAAAGAAGCCATGCCTCAGAATTTATAGGCAATTATCGAAAAAAGGTGTGATGTCTGTTCAGGAAAAATTGTCTGTTCATGAGGGAAAGCAATGTTCAGCAAAGGCTTTTGGATTCTAGTTAATTCCGTTAATGAACTGTGGCATTTATTTAATTATTAAATAATTAATTAAATAAATTTTGTCCAAAAATAATCTTATCGATCGTTTTCCAAATCCAAAGCCGAAGCCGAAGCCGAGCCGAGCGAGCGACGACGACGGCGCGAGGGTTCATTCTCTTCAACTCCTTTTAAGAGCTCTAAGAAGTGATCCTATATTTATACACACAAGTGTAGTTGTCTTTCACCAATGTGGTACAAAGTTCATGAAAAAAGCTCACTTGATTCAAATTTTCATTTCCCTCTATTTTATTTCCCACCATTTCCCAATTCACACTCTTAGATTTTAAAGCCCAATGCTTAAAGTCTTTAAAGCCCAATGCTTAAAGTCCAACAGTAATTTCAATGGAAAGCTAAATGTTAACATGTTAAGACTGTCTTTGCTATGTTAGTTCACTGATTTCACTTCCTTGTTGAGTGTTGGTATTAACTCAATTGATAAAAATTTGCTCTAAAGTTCAAACATATAACTCTAACATTCAAGCATATAACCTATAATTTTTCGACCCCACTTGTGCCACATGTCTTTATATTACTGGTTCTTCTTTAATTACTTGATCCTACATTTCTTTTTGTTGCGGCAACCAAATGTATATAGTGTGAATAAGTCACAACTACTATAACAAAAATTATGACAGCCACCAAATAATAAATAAGACAATAAATCAACAATAAAAGGAATACCAGAATTTACGAGGTTCGGCAAATTTTGCCTACTCCTCGGACACAACCAATATTTTATTCCACTCCAAAAATACAAGTAAAATAATACTAAAGAGAGAAGATACAAATTCCTTAAGAAGATAAAAAGACAAATGAGAGGTGTGTTTAAATCCTAAACATTAAGCCTCCTTTTATAGGGAAAAATCCCAACCAAAAATTGTCACCCACCGATGTGGGACTTTTGACAATTTCAACAAATCTCCACCTTGGCAAAATTCCACATCTTCAATTTTCTCTCAATAACAAATTTTGGTTGTGTCTTCATCTTCATCTTCAATCTTCAGTGTTCAACAATGTTGATCAAATCCAAACAATATTGAAACTTGACCGCAGTCACCACCTTTGTCAGCATATCAGCAGGATTCTCTATTGTATAAATTTTCTTCACCGTGACTCCACCTTCTTCTATGATTTCTCGTACAAAATGATACCGAACATCAATGTGATTCTTCCTTGCATGATAAACTTGATTCTTTGCTAATTGAATAGCACTTTGACTATCACAAAAAATTGTGATACTTTTTTGTTCAACACCAAGCTCCTTTAGCAACCCCTGAAGCCAAATTACCTCCTTCACAGCCTCTATAATAGCCATATACTCTGCCTCTGTTGTAGACAAAGCAACTGTTGATTGCAAAGTAAACTTTCAACTAACTGGTGCCTTTGCAAAAGTAAACACATAACCAGTAGTTGATCTTCGTTTATCCAGATCACCCGCAAAATCTGAGTCACAATATCCAACTAGAGACTGATTGTCTTCCTGCTCAAAAACTAACCCGACATCTATAGTATTATGAATATACCATAGAATTCACTTCACAGCTTGCCAATGCTCCTTTCCTGGATTATGCATATATCTGCTAATAACTCCAACAGCTTGTGAAATGTCAGGTCTCGTACAGATCATTGAATACATCAAGTTACCAACAACATTTGCGTATGGTAAATTTGACACATACTCTCGTTCAGCTTCATCCTTTGGCGACATAGTAGTACTTAGATTAAATTGGGGAGCAAGTGGAGTACTAACTGGCTTAGTCTTTTCATCTATGCCAACACGTTGTAATACTCTTTTTAAATATTCCTTTTAAGATAAACATAGTTTCTTTGAACGTCTATCTCTTATTATCTCCATGCCAAGAATCTTCTTTGCCTCACCCAGATCCTTCATCTCGAACTCCTTCTTCAGTTGAATCTTCAACTTATCAATTTCTTCCGAATTCTTGGAAGCTATCAACATATCATCAATACATAGGAGAATATATACAAAGGGACCATCTTTAAGCTTGTGCAAATACACACAATGATCGTATTTTCTTCTCTTGTACCCTTGCCGCAACATAAACTCGTCAAATCGCTTGTACCATTGTCTAGAGGATTGTTTCAATCCGTACAATGATTTTTCAAGTTTTCATACCATATTTTCTTTTCCAGCAACTTTGAATCCTTCTGGCTGAGTCATGTATATTTCCTCCTCCAAATTTCCATCTGAACTAGTTCCAAATCCAACTGTGCTACCAAAGCCAACATAATTCTAATGGAAGAATGTTTTACAACTGGAGAAAACACTTCATTGTAATCAATTCCCTCCTTTTGAGCATATCCTTTGGCCACCAATCTTGATTTGTACCAAACATCTTCTTGGTTAGGAAATCCTTCTTTCTTTGCAAATACCCATTTGCACCCAATTGCTTTCTTTCCCTTCGGGAGATTGGCCAATCTCCATGTATGACTCTGATGAAGGGACTGTATTTCATCATTCATGGAAATCCTCCACTTATCTTCTTCTGAACTTTGGAGTGCGTCTTTATAAGTGGTAGGAACATCATCAGCTACAATCGTATCTATTAGATGAACAGGTTTCGTTATTTTTCTTTTTGGCCTGCTGGTTGCTATTGATTCAAGTTGTTGTTGAGGTTCCTGAGTTGGAATCTCCTCTACTGGCTCTCCTTCCAGAGGGTAATCTTCATTTGTTTCCTCCTCTGATTCTTGTGTAGGAAAATAAATTTTCCCTCAAACTCCACCTACTTAGAAGCACCTTCATTTTGTTTGGTATCTTCTGTTACTTTATTTACCATAGCAGATTCATCAAAGGTAATATCCCTACTGAATATTACTTTCTTTGTCATAGGACACCATAAGAGATATCCTTTGACTCCAGAAGTAATTCCTATAAAAATAGCCTTTTTTGCCCTTGGATCCAATTTTGACTCTGTCACATGATAATATGCAGTTGAGCCAAACACGTGCAAAGAGTCATAATCTACAACAGGCTTTCCATACCATTTTTCAAATGGTGTCTTGCCATCAACAGCAGCAGATAGTAAGTGATTAATGAGGTGGCATGCATATGTAACTGCCTCAGCCCAAAATTCTTTGCCCAAGCCAGCATTGGATAACTTACACCGTACTTTCTCCAACAAGGTCCGGTTCATACGTTCTGCCACTCCATTCTGTTGTGGTGTATGTTTGATAGTGAAGCGTCGGACAATGGCATCATTTTCACATACCTTATTGAAATGAACATTTTTGTATTCACCTCCATTGTCTGTGCGAATACACTTGATCTTCTTGCCTGTTTGATTCTCCACCATCGTCTTCCATTTGAGAAAAATTCCCAACACTTCATCTTTGCTCTTCATTGTATACACCCACACTCTTCGGGAAAAATCATCAACAAAGGTTACAAAATAGTGCTTCCCACCCAATGAAGGTGTTTTGGAAGGACCCCAAACATCAGAGTGTACATAATCCAAAATGCCTTTAGTATTATGGATCGTTGTACCAAATTTAACCCTTGTCTGTTTCCCTTTAACACAATGCTCACAAAACTCCAAGTTGCAAGCCTTTACTCCTTTTAACAATCCTTGATCTGATAGAGTTTTCAAGGATTTTCCTCCAGCATGTCCCAAGCGCATGTGCCATAGCTTGGTTGCTTCTGCCTCTTTGTCGTCACTGGATGTCACTGTCGCTGTCCCAATAACTGTACTGCCACGATAGCGGTACATATTATTATTCTTCCGATTAGCCTTCATTACCACTAGTGCACCAGAGCATACTCTCATCACTCCATTTTCTGCAATGATTTTGAACCCTTTTGATTCTAGGGCTCCCACAGAGATGAGATTCTTCTTCAAATCCGGTACATATCGAACATCTATCAATGTTCTGATCATTCCATCATGGTTCCTTAATCGTATTGAACCAATGCCATATGAGGTAAGAGGGCTGTTATCCGCTGTGTGGATGACTCCATATTCTCCTTCTTGAAATTCCACGAACCAGTCCCTGTTGGGACACATATGATAGCTACAAGCCGAGTCCATCAACCATATGTCTGATGATGTTGATGACTCTGTTGTAACTAATGAGAAGTCTGAATCATCACAATCAGCTACATTTGAATCCATAATGGCCTTTCCATTATTATATTTGGCCTTATTCTTCAACTTCGGACAGTCTTTCTTCCAGTGCCCTTTTTCTCGACAAAAGGCACATTCATCTTTGCTGGGTCTGGATCTTGACTTGGATCTTCCCTTCTTTGTCCTCGTTTGATTTTGAGGACGACCCCTCACAAATAGTGCTTCTCCTTCTCCGCCCTTCTGTTTTTCTCGCTTTCTTTGTTCATAGCTGTACAAAGCCGAACAAACTTCTCTGAGAGAAACTTCGTCATTTCCATGGAGTAGAGTAGTTTCAAGGTGCTCGTACTCATCAGGAAGTGACGCCAACAACATCAAGGCCAAGTCACCATCATCATAAGTTGTATCCATATTTTGCAAATCTGTGACCAACTTATTGAAACTGGTGATATGTTCATTCATCGTGGTACCAGGAACATAGGTGAAGTGAAACAGTCTCTTCTTCATGTACAATTTATTTTGACTGTTTTTCTTCAAAAATTTATCCTCCAGTGCTTTCCATAATTTACTTGCAGAAGTTTCCTTTGTGTATGGATATTTCTGCTCTCTAGCAAGGTAGGATCGAATGGTACCGCAAGCAACACGGTTGATAATTCTCCAATCTTCTTCTCCAATAACATCTGGTCTCTTTTCTTCAATGGCAAGATCTAGCCCTAGTTGAAAAAGGACATCTAGAACCTCGCCTTGCCACATCCCAAAATGTCCTGACCCGTCAAAAATTTCTACCACAAATTTCGCATTTGACACAATTCTTGTCATAAGCGAAGATGCCAATGATGACGTATTGTTGACACTTGATGTAAATTCTTCTTGTTTATTGTCTCCCATCTTTGACACAAATATTATTTTATAGCTGACGACACAAATCAAGATTATTTCCTTTCTGGTGTGGAAGATTAGACTAAGCTGCAACCATAGAGCATACTTAGACAGAACCTTGACTCAGTTACCAAGATAAATCTTTTCTGATGTGGAAGATCAGACTATGCTGCAACCACAAAGCATACTTAGATAGTACCTTGGCTCTGATACCAATTATTACAGAAATCAAATGTATATAGTGTGAATAAGTCACAACTACTATACCAAAAATTATGACAGCCACCAAATAATAAATAAGACAATAAAGCAACAATAAAAGGAACACCAGAATTTACGAGGTTCGGCCAATTTTGCCTACTCCTCGGACACAACCAATATTTTATTCCACTCCAAAAATACAAGTGAAATAATACTAAAGAGAGAAGACACAAATGTCTTAAGAAGATAAGAAGGCAAATGAGAGGTGTGTTTAAATCCTAAACATTAAGCCTCCTTTTATAGGGAAAAATCCCAACCAAAAATTGTCACCCACCGATGTGGAACTTTTGACAATTTCAACACTTTTAACCTTGATTATGGATAATTAACCATGCCCAACCCGATAAAATCCAACCATCTTTTAACGGGGCATTTGCATCTATACCCATTTTTTGTGTCACTTTTTAATTTGTGTCCGTTTTGCAAAAAAAATTGCAAGCGTACCCTCTTTTTCGCATAACTTCAGCATACGGGGCTGAAGTAGCAAAGACAATCACGCAAAACTTCAGCATTCTAGTAGCCGGGCCTGAAGTTCAGCTCAAGAGCTGAAGTTTTTGTTTTGTAACTGGCGAAGTTTTTGTTTTGTAACTCGCGAACTTCAACTCTAGATCTGAAGTTTTTGTTTTTGTGTTTTTGTTTTGTAACTGGCGAACTTCAGCTCTAGAGCTGAAGTATTTGTTTGTAACTGGCGAACTTCAGCTCTAGAGTCTTAGTTTACACGTCCACTGATTTTAACCAAAGAAAAAAGACTGTTTCTCTCTGTGTGCTTTTGTGTGTGTATGTGAAGTGAAAAAGAAGTTTCAAATGGACCTAATTCAGGGTTCTTTTACTAATGCTGCTCTGATTCTATAAACCCAATTTGTACTGTAAGTCCATTTTTTATAAGAGAACTACCCATAGGTCATTAAGCAGTAGTGGCAGTAGCAGCTGCTTGATTCATTACTCTTAATTAGTCATGGATTTCAGAATGGATTTCAGAAAGAGGTTGAGGGTGGATATAACTTTGAGGAGGAGAAGGAGAAGGAGAAGGAGAAAGGGGGCTGAAGTTGTTTTAAAAGTGGGTACAAGTTAAAAGGTTTTAAAAAAATCGGTATATATTAAATGGGGGCGACCAAATAGGACGCCCCGTGCAATTTTTGCGAATAACCGTAACTGTCCAAAGGCCCAAATGGATTATAAATTTTACTCAACAAATTGTAGAAATATGACACATTTTGGGGTAATCTTTAACCCTTGTTTGCCTCATGGGCAAAACTTCAATGCCAAAAGTTAAAAGTATTGCTCATAGGACAAGCGGCGGGGGGGGGGGGGACACTTATTAAATTTGAAGTTCTACCCATGGTGCATGTGAAGACAAATATTCAAGATTATCACTTTGAGGCCTATTTGTGTACTTCACCCAATTTTACTTCTATTACTTCAGATTACTTCAGAACTAAAGTTTATATGTTATATCAATAAAGTCACAGAATACCATTTAGTTAGTTGGTGTCTTTCGAGACGATTCAACAATTTAGGGCAATTAAAGACAACAAGATCTAAATTTTAAACAAATGTATTGGATAGTTATAACATGCAAAGTAAAGATTATTTTTTAAAGGTAAAGAATAGTCACACTATACAAATTAGGCAATAATAATGCCATGAACAAAATGCATGGAACTAAGACCATTATTACAACTAAATAGTATATCCGTACGACTTAAAAGTTCAAGTTTAAGCTGGGTTTAATGCTATTGTTTAAAGTAAATGTGCCAGCTCTACTTAACAAGGCTAATCAAATATTATAATTAAGTAATCTTTTTGTTCAATCAAAGTGTTCACATTATGATTTGGTATTATGGTTGTTGTGTCTGCTGCCAGATGTAACAATTTAAACTTCACCCTCTCCTCCAAACAAGGAAACCAATCAATAGAGAGAAAACTAAATAAGAAAATAGGGTGAAATTTTGAACAAAATTAATATAGCAAGAGTAAAGAAAACCAGCTGTTTATGACACCCAAAATAGCGGAAATTTCACTTTAAAAAAATGAAAATAGCTAAGAACTTCGTCGCTAAATCGCTCGTATCTAACAAAAAAATTTCATAATCTGTCGCTAATCCGTCGCTAAATAGAATTAGCGATAGATTTTCTGTTTAGCAATAGAATTTGTTCGTCACTAATTCTTATTTTTTAATAATTTTATATATGATCATGTTTGCCCATGTATGAATTGCATACAACTCTTCGTCGATGGGTGGGACTCTACCAAAACGCATGCAACATATGTAATCAATAGGAGCGCCCCTATCCACTCTTCGACTGTGTTGGTAATAATAAACACAACTACTTAATCAATCGGATCCGTCAAAACTATTTCCTCTGAATATAATAAGTCTCCTATTGAGAGATTTATTAGTGCCCTCTTAGAAATTTTATTGGTGGGTGGTTGGTTGGTAAGTCAAAAATTAATAATAATAATAATAATAATAGTAGTAGTAATACTAATAATAATTCAATAATAATAATAATAATAATAAACCAAAATAAATTTTTATGGAAGCTTTTGGTATTAAACTCATAAGATAGTAGGATGTACATTCAAAATGCAATCTTCCATAGATCTTTTGAATAATAAGTTAAGAAGAATTATCCATCATTGAATCAACTTCCTAGATATGCAATCTTCGTAATTAAGATAAAAAATCTTTCAAAGAACACTCAAACCAATTGTTGGACTCCAAGTAACCTAATGAGCTGGAAGTAGATAGCAAAAACCAAGACTTTGTACTTTAATGTTCTTTACTCAAATAACACCCCCCCCCCCCCAGAAAAAAAAAGTTAGAGGAAAAGTTAAAAAACAAATAAAACATGATACCATTAAGTTAATGCAACAATTATTTAAACCATTAATGTTTTGGATCCATAAGTGGTTACAAAGAAAACTTGCATGCCTAAATTGCAAGTTTAAAATATGTAGATAGCATGATAATTGCAGCCTTTTGGTAATAGAATAACATTTATTAGTCATGTTCCCTAATTATTGACAAGTTCATGAACTTACACAACAAACATTAAGGTTTATATATACTTGCAGATTTTGCAGAAAAAAGATCTACTTTGTTTGTTTTCAGTTTTTGTCTGTACTTTTAACAATTCCATGTTTTGAATCTCCTAGACAGTAACAATTGGCTTTGCAAATAATGCAATTCCTCATCCAACATCTGCCCATCATATTGTCTTACATCTGTTAGATTAGGTTTCACTTCTTTTCATGTCAACTTTTAACTGTTCTTTCTGAGCTCAAAAACTACATAGTCAACCATTTTTTGTTGCTAAGGATGGTGTCAGGACAGCTTGCGCATCTAAATTATTTCAGTGGATACTTGTTATATCACCAGCACAAGTATCAGATAATTCTGTCCAACTAATGCTTAGGCAGATGATAAGAAATTAATCACCTGAGATATGCCCATTATATTGTCTTGCAAGTTACATCTATTAGATTAGGTTTCACTTCTTTTCGTGTCAACTTTTAACCAATAAATATTCTTTCCGAGCTCAAAAACTACATAGTCAACACGGTGTCGGGACTCGGGTAGCTTGCGCATCTAAATTATATTATTGGATACTTGTTATATCACCAGCATAGGTATGGGTAACTCTGTCCAAATAATACTTAGGCAGATGGTAAGAAATCATCTGATTTTCAAAGTTTTTATTCGCCTCATTGATCGCTAGGTTACAATATAGTCAACGGCTTTGAGGACTAAAATCAATAATATGTACAATATAGTGCATCTTGATCTAGGTCAACATGTGCTTACATATTTCTTAAATGTTTGGGATTTCATTAATTACTTCCAAGAAGTTGGAAGCACATCATAGTGATTGAGTATTAAAGAAATTAACTAGTTCTAATAAGAAGTTATGCTATGACCTGTTAGTCCGTCAGTATTATCAAAACTGCCTATATTAATTATTTGCTTTGACAAGAGATTGTCAGACAGAAATAGTGTCTTTTTAAAATAAGGTTTTAGGCACATGCAACAAGCAAATTATGAAACAAACAAGGATCCTTTGAAAATCAAAATCAAATATACTCTCTCCTAGCAATGGCTTAAATGCTAACACACAAAGCTCTAGTCACAAGGTAACTGCGTAAACAAGAGACTCTAGTCAAAAAAACTTTTCTTTCATTCAATTCTATAGGCGAGATTGGAGGTTTGGAGACAAACCTCGGAATCTAATGGTTTCAAACTGAGTAGAACCAAGACAAATTACTTGGAGTCACTATTAGAATTCCTGTAAAAAACGATCAAAAAATAGCGACCAAATTTGATCTATGGGAAAAAGCGACCAAAGTTGGTCGCTAAACTAGCAAAAATAATAAAATAAATTGTGGAAACCAAATAGCGACCAAGGTTGGCCGCTAAAGTAGTCAAAATGTTGGCTGGATTGGTCAGACGTTTACTGAGATTAGCGACCAATATTGGTCGCTAAAGTGGGACCCGCTTACAAAATTTTAATAATCATATTATTATTTTGAAAAAACTATAAAATAAAATATATATAATATAAAATTGGCGACCAACGTTGGTCGCTACATAAAGGCAAGAAAGGTAGCGACCAATTTTGGTCGCTTAACTGGGTTCCAATTATTCAATTTTAATAATTATATTATTAATTTAATTATTATATGAAATATAATTAAATCTGATTTAAATTTAGCGACCAACTTTGGTCGCTAAACTAAATTCATGAATAAATAGCGACCATAATTGGTCACTATTATGGTCAACAATGGTCAAAACTAAAAATCACTTTTGTATTTACTATGTCCAACAACAACAACAACAACAACAACAATCCAGTGTAATCCCACAAGTGGGGTCTGGGGAGGGTAATATGTACGCAGACCTTACCTCTACCCGAGGGGCAGAGAGGTTGTTTCCAGGAGACCCTCGGCTCAAAGAGGCAACAAGAGACACTATATTAGTACTATCAATAGACTCATAATAAAACAACATAAAATACCATAAAATCCATAACATAACATAAATACCATAAAAAATAAAGTAACAACAATATAAGAGATATAGGAAATACGAGAAAGATGTAAGGTATTAATACACAGCAGATAAAGCCCATCATCAGTAGTTGATCAATAGCATCCTAAGACTAACTCCTAACTGGCTAGTCTCACTCTAGTGCGCTGTAAAAAAGACATCACAATTTCCCCTAACCTACAACCTTAATGCTCGATCTCCACAATTCCCTGTTTAGGGTCATGTCCTCAGTAACCCTAAGTCGCGCCATATCCTGCCTGATCACCTCTCCCCAATACTTCTTAGGTCTCCCTCTACCTCTCCTCGTACCCACCACCGCCAGTCGTTCACACCTTCTCACCGGTGCATCAGTGTTCCTCCTCTGAATGTGCCCGAACCATCTGAGTCTTGCTTCCCGCATCTTGTCCTCCATGGGGGCCACACCCACCTTCTCTCGAATATCTTCATTTCTAATCTTATCCTTCCTTGTATGCCCGCACATCCACCTCAACATCCTCATCTCTGCAACTTTCATCCTCTGGATGTGTGAGATCTTCACCGGCCAACACTCGGTCTCATACAACATAGCAGGCCTAACCACTGCCCTATAAAATTTACCTTTCAGTAACAGTGGCACTTTCTTGTCACACAGGACTCCCGTCGCTAACCTCCATTTCATCCACCCCACCCCTATACGGTGTGTGACATCCTCGTCGATCTCCCCGGACCCCTGAATAAACGACCCCAGGTACTTGAAACTACCCCTCTTAGGGATGACTTGAGAATCAAGCCTCACTTCCACTCCCGCTTCCGTCGGCTCTGCCCCAAATTTGCACTCAAGGTATTCCGTCTTCGTCCTGCTCAACCTAAAACCTTTGGACTCAAGGGTATGTCTCCAAACCTCTAACCTATCGCTGACGCCACGTCGTGTCTCGTCGATTAGGACTATGTCATCAGCAAATAGCATGCACCATGGCACCTCCCCTTGAATATGATGCGTTATAGCATCCATCACCAGGGCAAATAGGAAAGGGCTGAACGTAGACCCTTGGTGCAACCCCGTAATAACTGGAAAATAATCGAAATCACCTCCTGCTGTCCTAACCCGAGTCTTAGCTCCATCATACATGTACTTAATCGCCCTAATGTAGGCAACCGGGACCCCTTTAGCCTCTAAGCATCTCTATAAGACCTCCCTAGGAACCCTGTCGTACGCTTTCTCTAGATCGATAAACACCATGTGGAGATCCTTATTCTTATCCCTGTATTGTTCCATCATCCTCCTAATAAGGTGGATAGCTTCTGTGGTAGATCGCCCCGGCATGAACCCGAACTGGTTGTCTGAAATAGACACCGTCCTTTGCACTCTCATTTCTACCACTTTCTCCCAAACTTTCATGGTATGACTTAGTAATTTAATACCCCTATAGTTGTTACAGATCTGGATATCGCCTTTGTTCTTATACAACGGGACCATTGTACTCCACCTCCACTCTTCGGGCATCCTATTAGTCTTGGATATAACATTAAGCAACTTAGTAAGCCATTCCAAGCCTGCTCTACCCACACACCTCCAAAGCTCAACCGGAATTTCATCTGGTCCGGTAGCTCTGCCCCTTCTCATCTTACGTATTGCCTCCATGACCTCATCGACCTCAATGTCGCGACAATCACTTAGTTCATGGGGGCTGTCGGCGTTCCTCAATTCACCTAGTACAATATCCTGATCCCCTTCCTCATTTAGAAGTTTATGAAAGTAGGTCTGCCATCTCCTCTTAATCTGGTCATCCCCCAACAAAACTTTGCCGTCCTCATCTTTTATGCACCTCACTTGGTCCAAATCCCAAGCCGTCCTCTCTCTCACCTTAGCGAATTGGCGTAATTTCTTCTCCCCGCCTTTGTTCCCTAGTTCCTCATACAAACGAGCAAAAGCTGCCGTCTTTGCCTCCGTCACTACCATCTTTGCCTCCTTCCTAGCTACCTTATATCTCGCAATGTATTTACTATGTAAATAATATAAATGTAAGTCGTTAATACTTTGGTAATACAAGGGATGAATAGTACTACGAAGCGGGCGTGTGTGTCTATATATACAATATATGTACTTACGCTATACTATGCACTAAGATAAGTGTATGAGGTAATACCGTATCGAATATAGCTTATATATATACATAACATGTACTTACGCTATATTATGCACTAAGTATAAGTGTATGAGGCAATACCGTATCGAATATAGCTTATATATACGTATCGAATACAGCTTATATATATATATATATATGTACTTACGCTATACTATGCACTAAGTATAAGTGTATGAGGTAATACCGTATCGAATACAGCTTATATATATATATAATATATGTACTTACGCTATACTATGCATTAAGTATAAGTGTATTAGGTATTACCGTATCGAATACAGCTTATATATATATAATATATGTACTTACGCTATACTATGCACTAAGTATAAGTGTATGAGGTAATACCGTATCGAATACAGCTTATATATATATAATATATATGTACTTACGCTATACTATGCATTAAGTATAAGTGTATTAGGTATTACCGTATCGAATACAGCTTATATATATATAATATATGTACTTACGCTACTATGCACTAAGTATAAGTGTACGAGGTAATACCGTATCGAATACAGCTTATATATATATAATATATGTACTTACGTTATACTATGCACTAAGTATATATAAGTGTATGAGGTAATACCGTATCTAATACAGCTTTTATATATATATATATATATATATATATATATATATATATATATATATATAATATGTAATTACGCTATACTATGCACTAAGTATAAGTGTATGAGGCAATACCGTATCGAATACAACTTATATATATATATATATATATATATATATATATATATATATATAATATATGTACTTACGCTATACTATACACTAAGTATAAGTGTATGAGGTAATACCGTATCGAATACAGCTTATATATATATATAATATATATGTACTTACGCTATACTATGCACTAAGTATAAGTGTATGAGGTAATACCGTATCGAATACAACTTATATATATATATAATATATATGTACTTATGCTATACTATGCATTAAGTATAAGTGTATTAGGTATTAAGTATAAGTGTATTAGGTATTACCGTATCGAATACAGCTTATATATATATAATATATGTACTTACGCTATACTATGCACTAAGTATAAGTGTACGAGGTAATACCGTATCGAATACAGCTTATATATATATATATATATATAATATATGTACTTACGCTATACTATGCACTAAGTATATATAAGTGTATGAGGTAATACCGTATCTAATACAGCTTATATATATATATATATATATATATATATATATATATATATAATATGTAATTACGCTATACTATGCACTAAGTATAAGTGTATTAGGTAATACAGTATCGAAATACAACTTATATATATATATAATATATGAATACAGCTTATATATATATAATATATATGTACTTACGCTATACTATGCATTAAGTATAAGTGTATTAGGTATTACCGTATCGAATACAGCTTATATATATATAATATATGTACTTACGCTATACTATGCACTAAGTATAAGTGTACGAGGTAATACCGTATCGAATACAGCTTATATATATATATATATATATAATATATGTACTTACGCTATACTATGCACTAAGTATATATAAGTGTATGAGGTAATACCGTATTTAATACAGCTTATATATATAATATGTAATTACGCTATACTATGCACTAAGTATAAGTGTATTAGGTAATACGGTATCAAATACAGCTTATATATATATATATATATATATATATATATATATATATATATATATAATATATGTACTTATGCTATACTATGCACTAAGTATAAGTGTATTAGGTAATACCGTATCGAATACAGCTTATATATATATATATATAATATATATGTACTTACGCTATACTATGCATTAAGTATAAGTGTATTAGGTATTACCGTATCGAATACAGCTTATATATATATAATATATGTACTTACGCTATACTATGCACTAAGTATAAGTGTATGAGGTAATACTGTATCGAATATAGCTTATATATATATATATATATATATATAGGATATGAATTGAAAGCTTTAAACAATTAAATTACTTTAAATTCAATTTAAAATTATATATATTAAATTGAATTAAAATTAATTGAATTTTTTAAATTGAATTAAAATTAATTGAATTAAATAAATATAAATTTTAAATTGAATTATAATTAATTTAATTTTTTTTATATAGCGACCAATGTTGGTCGCTATTCTGGTAAAATGGTCAGAATTTAGCGACCAACTTTGGTCGCTATTTGGTCAAATAGTCAACACATATTTGGTACCAAAAATAGCGACCAAGGTTGGTCGCTTTTTGTAAAAACAGAGTTAAAAACGGGTTTCCCCTCCCATTCTCTTATTTTCTTCAAACAATTCCCCAAACCCTCTCTTCTCTCTCTCACACTCAAACCCCCCCCCCCTTCCGTCTCCCTCTAGCAGTGGCGCCACCGACGCCCGACGGCGGCGGCAGCAGCTCCATCGGTGTCCTCCACTGCCCAGCTTGTAGGTTTCTCTCTCCTTTATTTATTTTTTTCCAAAATAGACTTATTTTAATTTGTTTAATTCCTTCTAGTTTGAACCCTAAAAATTAATTTTTCTTAGCTAAATTAAATCTATGATAATTGTTAGTAGCTAAAATATTTGGTTTTACCTATTAATTTGGGCAAGAAATGGTTTGAAGAGAAGAAACCCTAAACTTTTAGGGTTTATGATTTTTTCTTGTGAATCGAAACTTTTTAGGGTATAAATTGAACTTTTAGTTTAATCTTGATTAGTTTATAGGTAGATATTTAATATAGACACGTGATAGTATATATATTTGGATTTTCTCTTAAAGTTCAAGACAATGTTAATGTTTAACGCCTTAAGCTAATCGTTGCGTGGCTCTTGTTTGAGTACAACGAGTCACCCACATAGAGGATAACTAACATTAGCCGTGTAATAATGCTTGAAATAACAATGAGTTGACCCGTTAGGATAAAACTAGTTTAGTTATAAATAGAAATTTTAGGATATGACTTGAAGCTTTTAGGATATGAGTTGAACTTTTAGGATATGACTTGAGCCTTTTAGGTATGAGTTGAAGCTTTAGGATATAAATTAAACCTTTTAGGTATGAGTTGAAGCTTTTAGGATATAAATTGAACTTTTAGTTTAAGTTTAAACTCGTAGGATATGAATATAACTTTTAGGATATAAATTGAACCTTGAATCTTTGTATTGTCTTGATAGTTTAGTTATAAATAGAAATTTTAGGATATGACTTGAAGCTTTTAGGATATGAGTTGAACTTTTAGGATATGACTTGAGCCTTTTAGGTATGAGTTGAAGCTTTAGGATATAAATTGAAGCATTTATGTATAAGTTGAACCTTTAGGATATGACTTGAACTTTTGTGGATATGAATTGAACCTTTTAGGATACGAGTTGAATTTTTAGGATATGAATTGAACCTTTTAGGTATGAGTTGAAGCTTTTAGGATATGACTTGAACTTTTTACGATATGAGTTGAAACTTTTAGGATATGAGTTGAACTTTTAGGAAATAAATTGAACCTTTAGGATATGACTTGAACTTTTAGTTTATGTTTAAACTCGTAGGATATGAATATAACTTTTAGTTTTTAGGTTTTGTTCTTGTGAATTGAACTTGTAGGATATAAATTGAAACTTTTAGGATATGAGTTGAATTTTTAGGATATAAATAGAAATTTTAGGATATGACTTGAAGTTTTGTGGATATGAATTGAACCTTTAGGATATAAATTGAACTTTTAGTTTATGTTTAAACTCGTAGGATAAGAATTGATGAACTTTTAGTTTTTAGATTTTGTTCTTGTGAATTGAACTTGTACGATATAAATTGAAGCTTTTATGTATGACTTGAACTTTTTACGATATGAGTTGAAACTTTTAGGATATGAGTTGAACTTTTGTGGATATGAATTGAAGGTTTAGGATATGAATTGAACTTTTAGTTTATGTTTTGGAATTTTAGATTGTCGGACGATTATTAGAAGAGGTTGATGACATTACTAGACATGCAATAGAACTTCTACCAAGAATAACTAAGACACAGTACCTGGGAAAGTGTGCCTTTAATTGTTCTTCTCATTAGCGACAATGATGATGAGAAGGCAATGGCATGTGTTTCAAATAGTGATGGTGTAGGTATGAATTTAGTATTTCCTAAGTAGATAAAAGAAGAGCTTATAGAGTAATTTTGTACTTCATTTTCCATGAGGAAAAGAAGTTTAATTGAGAGTGACAAGGTTGATGAAGACCAAATGTATTCCGTTGGTCATCATAGAGTCTTATGATCCCCACTTTATAGGAACTACCATGACCAACGGAAAACATTCAGTCTTCATCACCGTTGTCACTATCAATCAAACTTCTTTTCCTCTTGGAAACTGAAGTAGAGAATTCCTCTATAACCTCTTTTATCTACTTAGGAAATGTTAAATCCTACCTTTACCATCACTATTTTGAAACACATGTCGTTGCCTTCTCATTATCATTGTAGCTATAGAGATCAATAATTGATCAAAGACACACCCTGTCAGGTACTGTATCCAAGTTATTCTCTGTATCCAAGTTCATCTCGAGTAATAGTACCACGAGGATAATCACCAAAGCCACCAGACAACTTTATGATGCCAATGAAGCAAGATGAGCTATTCAATGAAACTCGTATTGTAAAGAAAAAGAAAGAGACTGATTCAGAAAGGAGGGTCGAGCCTCGACTATATACATGTAAGTTTTTTACTTTTGCATTAAGTATTTTGATTTACTTTTATATAAATTTTGAAATACTAATTCAATATATATAATTTTTCATATAGGTTCGCTTCACATGCAACTGACGTGGGGGAATTCATATGCAGTTAACCACCTAATGAATCGGGTGAGGCAATCCAACTTTCGGACTAGGATGCTGAAAGAACACTCCTTGAGTACTTTATATACTTTGAACTAGACAAAAAAACTTAGTTCTATTGTGTTAGTTCTTTTTAGTTCGAATGGGCTTGTAATAAACGTTAACTTAGTTTTGTTAGCTTAATGTCTTAGTTCTATTGATTGTTGATTTTAATTGTTGTTGTTGTTATTGTTGCTGGCATAAAATGCCTGTTTAGGATGTTTGGTAAGCTGGCAGGTAGTGTAGCTGCCAAAACAGGCAGTTTCTGCCAAAAATATACCAAGGAAAGCGACCAACTTTGGTTTCTATTTGGTCGCATTTCACTATAAAAAAATAATTTTCTGGGCAATAGCGACCAATCCTGGTCGCTACCTGCCCAGATTTGTATTAAAAAAAATACAATTTCTGGAAATATAGCGACCAATGTTGGTCGCTTATCTTTAAAAAAAAAATTAAATTCTTGAATTTAGAGACCAACTTTGGTCTCTATTGTCCAGATTTTAAAATATAATATTTGGATTAGAGACCAACGTTGGTCGCTTTCTAATGATTAATGATAAATTAAAAACAACGTATTTCATATGTAGAGACCAACTTTGGTCGCCAAATTTATATTATTAAATTAATATAGCGACCAAAGTTGGTCACTAAAGTCAAAATCAGAATATTTGGCCCTTTTAGCTTAGAGACCAAAGTTGGTCGCTAAAATAGCGACCAACTTTGGTCCCTGAATAAAAGGGACCATCAATATAGCTACCAGGCGTGTTTGGTCGCTTTTTATTCCATAAGCGACCAACTTTGGTCGCTTTTTGTGGTCGCTTTTGTCCGAATTTCTAGTAGTGAGTGCAAATTTAGTGAGACCCATGATGCAGATGTAGAGGTTAAGTTTGATACTCAAGTTATCCCCAAGAGAGCGAGTTTTAAGTATCTAGGGTCTATTATCCAGGGTAACGGGGAGATTGACGAAGATGTCACACATCGCATCAGAGCGGGGTAGATGAAGTGGAGGCTAACTTCCGGTGTCCTATGTGACAGGAATATGCCGTTAAGACTTAAGGGTAAGTTTTATCGAGTGGTGGTTCGACCTGCTATGCTGTATGGGGCTGAGTGTTGGCCAGTCAAGAACTCCCAATGCAAAAGATGAGAGTAGCAGAGATGAAGATGTTGAGATGGATGTGTGGGCGTACCAAGCAAGATAGGATTAAGAATGAAGCTATTCGGGACAGAGTGGGAGTAGCCTCCGTGGAGGACAAGATGTGGGAGTCGTGGCTGAGATGGTTCGAACATGTTAGGAGAAGAAGCATTGATGCCCCTGTCAGGAGGTGTGAGAGGTTGTTGGTCATGGAGAGTTTGAGAAGTGGTCGAGGTAGGCCTAAGAAGTACTGGGGAGAAGTGATTAGACAGGACATAGTGCTGCTTCAACTCACTGAGGACATGACACTTGATAGGAGGGTGTGAAGGTCGAGGATTAAGGTAGAAGGTTAGTAGGTAGTTTATAGTGTTCACTGATAGGCTTAGTAGCATGCATGTCCCTTCATATTCTTAGATTTTATTACGTTATGTGGTTTTGTTTGCCGCCAGGTATTGTATTCCCTGTTGCTATTATTTGATATTATTTATCCTTTATCTGTCCTTTTTTTTCTTTTCCATCTTTCTTACTTCCCTGTTTCCCTCTTCTTCTTTTTTACCTTCCTGAGCCGAGGGTCTATTGGAAACAGCCTCTCTACCTGCATTAGGTAGGGGTAAGGTCTGCATACAGACTAACCTCCCCAGACCCCACATATTGGGATCAAACTGGGTTTGTTGTTGTTGTTGTTAATTCTATTGGCTCTGGCCACAATAAAAGGGCAGCCCGGTGTACTAAGCTCCCGCTATGCGCAGGATCAGGGGAAGAACCAGACCACAAAGTTCTATCGTACGCAACCTTACCCTACATTTCTGCAAGAGACTGTTTCCACTGCTCGAACCCGTGACCTCAATATAAAGTGAGAAAACACCTAGAGTGCTGAACTCAGATTTGTTTCTGGTTCTCAAAATGCTGAGTATGATAAACTACACAACATGATGATGAGGAATTGTGTCACATCTAATCCATGGGTCAATTTTCAAACACAAAAGTTGATCTAAGAATTAACACCATGGATAAAGAATGATTTCCCTTTTTTTTTGTTTCTCATTTCTTTCTTCTCCAATTACAAAGTATTGGAACTCAAAAAAAAAAAAAATTACAACTTGCATGTTGCAATCTACTACTAGGATCAACAAAACTGTTTACAATTGAATAGAAAAAACTATTTCTTTGAAAAGAATGGAAAAGAATCCCTATGTCGTTTTGTCTATTCACAGTGAAAGAACCGACTGATGAAAGAAAAAAACCTAATCCTAGTTCATAAGTATGAGGTTCAGCAACTGAAATTAGGGTCCTTTATATGGATGAGAGGAATATTTGCTACTGAGGCAAGATAAAGTCTTGTTTCCCCGAGGAGAAAGGGAACAGGAAACCTGCATTACCCTGCTCAAGCTCGTTGGCGTTGATTCCCTCGAAGGGAAGTTCATCTTGAGACGTGTAGCACTTCTCGGGGACAAGCTCAATTGTTCTAAAGCATGGGATTGCAGCGGTGAAGGGTAACCCCTCAAGCATTTGATTCGAGGCCCAGCTCCTGTGCTCCATTTGCAAGATAGTTGCTTTCCTAACTGATATGATTTAAGATCTTTGTGTGAATTTATCCTTTGGATAATAGATTCTGCTGTTTCATATCCGTCTGACGGTGATTCCAATGAGAAGGATTTGGAAATAGATTTAGTAGCTTGACTTTCATTCTGTAATTTTTGTAAGAAATCATCATTGCTTGGAATTTGCAGATTAGCCAATTTGTTGCTGAAGCTATGAGAGGGTTTTGAATCGGATAGTTGTGTTGAAGTTTGGAAAATTCTTTGTCCCACATCGTTGGGCTCTTGAGTTTGGGGAGATTTTTCCCTATAAAAGAAGGCCTAATGTTTAGGATTTAAATACACCTTTCATTTGCCTTCTCATCTGTTTAAGGCATTTGTATCTTCTCTCTTTAGTATTATTTCACTTGTATTTTGGAGTGGAATAAAATATTGGTTGTGTCCGAGGAGTAGGCAAAATTAGCCGAACCTCGTAAATTCTGGTGTTCCTTTTATTGTTGCTTTATTGTCTTATTTATTATTTGGTGGCTGTCATAATTTTTGGTATAGTAGTTGTGACTTATTCACACTATATACATTTGGCTTCCGCAACAATTGGTATCAGAGCCAAGGTACTGTCTAAGTATGCTCTGTGGTTGCAGCATAGTCTGATCTTCCACATCAGAAAAGATTTATCTTGGTAACTGAGTCAAGGTTCTGTCTGAGTATGCTCTGTGGTTGCAGCTTAGTCTGATCTTCCACACCAGAAAGGAAATAATCTTGATTTGTGTCGTCAGCTATTAAATAATATTTGTGTCAAAGATGGGAGACAATAAACAAGAAGAATCTACATCAAGTGTCAACAATACGTCATCATTGGCATCTTCGCTTATGACAAGAATTGTGTCAAATGCGAAATTTGCGGTCGAAATATTTGACGGGTCCGGACATTTTGGGATGTGGCAAGGCGAGGTTCTAGATGTCCTTTTTCAACAAGGGCTAGATCTGGCCATTGAAGAAAAGAAACCAGATGTTATTGGAGAAGAAGATTGGAGAATTATCAACCGTGTTGCTTGCGGTACCATTCGATCCTACCTTGCTAGAGAGCAGAAATATCCATACACAAAGGAAACTTCTGCAAGTAAATTATGGAAAGCACTGGAGGATAAATTTTTGAAGAAAAACAGTCAAAATAAATTGTACATGAAGAAGAGACTGTTTCACTTCACCTATGTTCCTGGTACCACGATGAATGAACATATCACCAGTTTCAATAAGTTGGTCACAGATTTGCAAAATATGGATACAACTTATGATGATGGTGACTTGGCCTTGATGTTGTTGGCGTCACTTCCTGATGAGTACGAGCACCTTGAAACTACTCTACTCCATGGAAATGACGAAGTTTCTCTCAGAGAAGTTTGTTCGGCTTTGTACAGCTATGAACAAAGAAAGCGAGAAAAACAGAAGGGCGGAGAAGGAGAAACACTATTTGTGAGGGGTCGTCCTCAAAATCAAACGAGGACAAAGAAGGGAAGATCCAAGTCAAGATCCAGACCCAGCAAAGATGAATGTGCCTTTTGTCGAGAAAAGGGGCACTGGAAGAAAGACTGTCCGAAGTTGAAGAATAAGGCCAAACATAACAATGGAAAGGCCATTATGGATTCAAATGTAGCTGATTGTGATGATTCAGACTTCTCATTAGTTACAACAGAGTCATCAACATCATCAAACATATGGTTGATGGACTCGGCTTGTAGCTATCATATGTGTCCCAACAGGGACTGGTTCGTGGATTTTCAAGAAGGGAAAATATGGAGTCATCCACACAGCGGACAACAACCCTCTTACCTCATATGGAATTAGTTCAATACGATTAAGGAACCATGATAGAATGATCAGAATATTAACAGATGTTCGATATGTACCGGATTTGAAGAAGAATCTCATCTCTGTGGGAGCCCTAGAATCAAAAGGGTTCAAAATCATTGCAGAAAATGGAGTGATGAGAGTATGCTCCGGTGCACTAGTGGTAATGAAGGCTAATCGGAAGAATAATAATATGTACCGCTATCGTGGCAGTACAGTTATTGGGACAGCGACAGTGACATCCAGTGACGACAAAGAGGCAGAAGCAACCAAGCTATGGCACATGCGCTTGGGACATGCTGGAGGAAAATCCTTGAAAACTCTATCAGATCAAGGATTGTTAAAAGGAGTAAAGGCTTGCAACTTGGAGTTTTGTGAGCATTGTGTCAAAGGGAAACAGACAAGGGTTAAATTTGGTACAACGATCCATAATACTAAAGGCATTTTGGATTATGTACACTCTGATGTTTGGGGTCCTTCCAAAACACCTTCATTGGGTGGGAAGCACTATTTTGTAACCTTTGTTGATGATTTTTCCCGAAGAGTGTGGGTGTATACAATGAAGAGCAAAGATGAAGTGTTGGGAATTTTTCTCAAATGGAAGACGATGGTGGAGAATCAAACAGGCAAGAGGATTAAGTGTATTCGCACAGACAATGAAGGTGAATACAAAAATGATCATTTCAATAAGGTCTGTGAAAATGATGGCATCGTTCGACACTTCACTGTCAGACATACACCACAACAGAATGGAGTGGCAGAACGTATGAACCGAACCTTGCTGGAGAAGGTACGATATATGTTGTCCAATGCTGGCTTGGGCAAAGAATTTTGGGCTGAGGCAGTTACATATGCATGCCACCTCATTAATCGCTTACCATCTGCTGCTGTTGATGGCAAGACACCATTTGAAAAATGGTATGGAAAGCCTGTTGTAGATTATGACTCTTTGCACGTGTTTGGCTCAACTGCATATTATCATGTGACAGAGTCAAAATTGGATCCAAGGGCAAAAAAGGCTATTTTTATGGGAATTACTTCTGGAGTCAAAGGATATCTCTTATGGTGTCCTATGACAAAGAAAGTAATATTCAGTAGGGATATTACCTTTGATGAATCTGCTATGGTAAATAAAGTAACAGAAGATACCAAACAAAATGAAGGTGCTTCTAAGTAGGTGGAGTTTGAGGGAAAATTTATTTTCCTACACAAGAATCAGAGGAGGAAACAAATGAAGATTACCCTCTGGAAGTAGAGCCAGTAGAGGAGATTCCAACTCAGGAACCTCAACAACAACTTGAATCAATAGCAACCAGTAGGCCAAAAAGAACAATAACGAAACTTGTTCGTCTCATAGAGACGGTTGCTTGTGCAACCTCAATTGTAGCTGATGATGTTCCTACCACTTATAAAGATGTTGTCCAAAGTTCAGAAGAAGATAAGTGGAGGATTGCCATGAATGATGAAATACAGTCCCTTCATCAGAATCATACATGGAGATTGGCCAATCTCCCGAAGGGAAAGAAAGCAATTGGGTGCAAATGGGTATTTGCAAAGAAGGAAGGATTTCCTAACCAAGTAGATGTTCGCTACAAAGCAAGATTGGTGGCCAAAGGATATGCTCAAAAGGAGGGAATTGATTACAATGAAGTATTTTCTCCAGTTGTAAAACATTCCTCCATTAGAATTATGTTGGCTTTGGTAGCACAATTGGATTTGGAACTAGTTCAGATGGATGTAAAAACTGCGTTTTTACATGGAAACTTGGAGGAGGAAATCTACATGACTCAGCCAGAAGGATTCAAAGTTGCTGGAAAAGAAAATATGGTGTGCAAACTTGAAAAATCATTGTACGGATTGAAACAATCTTCTAGACAATGGTACAAGCGATTTGACGAGTTTATGTTGCGGCAAGGGTACAAGAGAAGCAAATACGATCATTGTGTGTATTTGCACAAGCTTAAAGATGGTTCCTTTGTATATCTTCTCCTATATGTTGATGATATGTTGATAGCTTCCAAGAATTCGGAAGAAATTGATAAGTTGAAGATTCAACTGAAGAAGGAGTTCGAGATGAAGGATTTGGGTGAGGCAAAGAAAATTCTTGGCATGGAGATAATTAGAGATAGACGTTCAAAGAAACTCTGTTTATCTCAAAAGGAATATTTGAAGAGAGTACTTCAACGTTTTGGCATAGATGACAAGACTAAGCCAGTTAGTACTCCACTTGCTTCCCATTTTAAGCTAAGTACTACTATGTCGCCAATGGATGAAGCTGAACGAGAGTATATGTCAAAGGTACCATATGCAAATGTTGTTGGTAGCTTGATGTATGCAATGGTTTGCACAAGGCCTGACATTTCACAAGCTGTTGGAGTTATTAGTAGATATATGCACAATCTAGGGAAGGAGCATTGGCAAGCTGTGAAGTGGATTCTACGGTATATTCATAATACTGTAGATGTCGGGTTAGTTTTTGAGCAGGAAGACAATCAGTCTGTAGTTGGATATTGTGACTTAGATTTTGCGGGTGATCTGGACAAACGAAGATCAACTACTGGTTATGTGTTTACTTTTGCAAAGGCACCAGTTAGTTGGAAGTCTACTTTGCAGTCGACAGTTGCTTTGTCTATAACAGAGGCAGAGTACATGGCTATTACAGAGGCTGTGAAGGAGGCAATTTGGCTTCAATGATTGCTAAAGGAGCTTGGTGTTGAACAAAAAGGTATCACAATTTTTTGTGATAGTCAAAATGCTATTCAATTAGCGAAAAACCAAGTTTATCATGCAAGGACGAAGCATATTGATGTTCGGTATCATTTCGTACGAGAAATCATAGATGAAGGAGGAGTCACGGTGAAGAAAATTCATACTACGGAGAATCCTGCTAATATGCTGACAAAGGTGGTGATTGCGATCAAGTTTCAACATTGTTTGGATTTGATCAACATTGTTGAACACTGAAGATTGAAGATTTAGACACAATCAAAATTTTGAAATTTGTTATTGAGAGAAAACTAAAGATGTGGAATTTTGCCAAGGTGGAGATTTATTGAAGTTTGGCAAACTCTTTGTCCCACATCGGTGGGCTCTTGAGTTTGGGGGGGATTTTTCCTCTATAAAAGAAGGCCTAATGTTTAGGATTTAAACACACCTCTCATTTGCCTTCTCATCTGTTTAAGACATTTGTATCTTCTCTCTTTAGTATTATTTCACTTGTTTTTTGGAGTGGAATAAAATATTGGTTGTGTCCGAGGAGTAGACAAAATTAGCCGAACCTCGTAAATTCTGGTGTTTCTTTTATTGTTGCTTTATTATCTTATTTATTATTTGGTGACTGTCATAATTTTTGGTATAGTAGTTGTGACTTATTCACACTATATACATTTGGCTTCCGCAACAAGTTGTATATCAGCATCATTCTGTTGTACTTTCAAGTCACTTTTCTCTGAAGTCGACTCTTCTAAATCATTCGCTTCCGTCTCCAAAACATCTTTTCGCAAGTCATCCTCAGAAGAGTTTCCTCTGAGGAAAACACCACTCTTCTTGCCAATGGATTCTTCCTCATCTTCGTCGGAATCAAGCTGCGTAATGTGAAACTAATCAGCATGTGACTATTTTAGAAAAGTATGAACTAAGACCTAAAAGGATCAAATTTGTACCTTAACATCATTGAGGTCGACATTGTTCTCCCTCATGAATGAAACAAAGTCCTGGAAGTTTTCTGGGGTAGGTCGGTAATGTCCACTATGAGGCCAGACAGCCTGTAGAATTCAGTTAATGAAGACAAAAGGAGTTAGATCAGAATCAGAATAAGGTATCAATATAAGTCGAACTGGAAGCGTGCAAGTGATATATCAACATACCTTCAATACTCCTTGTTCGGCAACTATTCTCCCAGCCGCTAATGTGGCTCCTCCAGCCAAGAAACTAGAGTGCTGTAATGTGCCTTTCGTTTTCTTGCCAATATATAAAGTTTTAGAGGTGCTGAGGACAAAAATCCACTTAGCGCCTTTTGGTTCATCAGTAGTGTTAAGGAGCTTCCCCGTTTCCTTGTACAAGAGCTTCCCATCTTGCACTTCAACTTCATAAGCCTTTCTTTCCATCTGTTGTGAATGAACAAAAAACCGATGGTAAGTAAATTTTCAAACCCCCATAAGAGCAATTAGCGAGATACTCATTACAACAAACTGATAAATGGAGCTAAGACCTACCGGACCAAGGTATTTAATACACTGCTGCTGAAGTTTCCATCGAGGGCATTTGTCAACAATATTCACTTCTTTTCCTTCTCCAATATCCAACCTGATTCAGAGAAATACAGTTAGCAAATGAGAAAAGTTTAGGTCGTATTATCGTTGCAATTCAATCATTCGTTATCTAGACAATTACCAGTAGAAGAATGGCTCTTTGCTTTGAGAATGCAGCCATTGGACATAATAGAAATGCAAGTTGTGTCCATAACGATGTCGTGGGTCAATCTGTTCCACAGGAAACCTTTTCCACATTAGCAAAATTATAAAAATTGACATATAACACAAATTTAGTATACCGAAGAAATTCTACTTACTGAAAAGTCTGCTAATTTTCTTTTAGTCCTAAAGCTTTTGTACACTTTCTGCAACTTTAAAGCTGCCTCATGTTTGGGGCTGCTAGTACATTTTATAGGAAATTTCGGAGACTCTCAGTTCATGCTTTCTAATTAACCTACGAAACTCGTTAAACTTGTGCTTCTCTTCTGATGAAGTTTTACTGAACTCCATTGCATTTTCCATTGTCCTAAAGCTGACAGTTTTTTCTATCGACATCTTTCCAAAGCCATCCGATTGCAATATTGTTGGTTCTGTATCTTGGCTCTTGAAGCTAACTGATTGTAGGGGCGTCTTTCCCTCATCGTATCCAAAATCAATAGATTTCACAATGACAGATTCAAGGGCAGTTTCCAACTCCTGCCCTTGGACATAATAGAAATGCACGTTTTTATTTTTATAGTTAAACAAGTCAAGCAAGACATATTTGCTCAACAGCTGCAGAACATTTACAAGGCAGATTCAATTGTCTCAAAAACAAAATGGAAACTATAAAAGGAGGATACTGTTTAACCAAAAATAGGAATTTCGGTCAAAACTTTATTTTAGAAGAACTCGAGTTACTGATAATCAAATATAAAACGAATAAAAGAAATTGATTTTCAACAACAACAAGATGAACAGAAGAAAGCAAATTTAATCAGTATATTCCAATAGTCTTTCGTGTCCTTACAAATGATCAGTCTTCTCCTTTTAGAGCTATCTCTAGGTAATACGTTCAGATTCTGTCATAATAGAGTCTTAATTATGACAATTAAAGGCATTTAATGCAACGTTATAATTGGTAATCATAACTGAATCAATACGGATTCCATAACATTTTCCGTAATTAATGTCTATTAATTACCAATGATACATCTATGTACCCTTTTTGCTATCTAGGTTCATTCCTCTGATGCGACCCTCAATTATTAATAGGTTCGAGCACTTATCCTTTCTGCCTTTCTGAGATCTCTGCCCGTGCCTATTGAAGCTCATGCTTGTGCCTGTTCAAGCTTATACCCGTGTCTGTTGAAGCTCGTGTCTCTTCAACTATTCTTTGCCTACTGTCATTCTTTTACCAGTCCACGTGTCATGACGTGTCACCTTTAAGTTAATTTGACATATTGACTTGATTTTTCCCAATACAGATACTAAACATAAACTTTACAATCCGTCGGTAAAAATCTCAAAAACTGAATATATTCAAATAGCCATTCCTCAATGGCATTTTCTAAAACCCAAACACCTCGGAAAACCGAAATGCATAGAATTTTCTAATTTAGTCAGCTCAACCTCTCAAAATTTCCATACCAAATACATAAAGATAATAGTAAGACTTTATTACCAAAATATCCATATAGAAAGATAGTCATTACATGAAAGCTGCAACACTGTATTTATTCTTATTTACCATTTCGACATATTATATACCACAAAACTTGAATGGCTTCTCAGCACTCATCACGTGTAACGAATCAGTTTTTCAACACTTCTATTACTTCAGCAATGACAGGAAATTACAACTCAACTCAAAACTATTACATGAATTAGAGATACTAAGCTGAAATACAAAGGACAGAGATGAAGGGATGAGAAGCTCAGACTACAAATGGGAATGAGAGAATACAGAACACTCGAGAAGGAAGATGAGGAGAAGCAGACATTTTACTCAACAATACGCATGCCCCGTATCTCCCCCTATATCCCAAATATAACGTACTAGTATTCTATTTGGTTGTTCAATCATTGAGCCTTTAACTATTGGCCCAATAGTCCCAACTGGGTCAGCCTCGTTCCGCATTTCTGGCCCATAATCCCTTAATAAGTAAGGTTGGTTCACAACAATACTCCCGTCCTCGAAAAGAACCTTGTCCTCAAAGTTCGCGTCAAGAGAGGTGTTAGTAGCACACCCTGCCAATTGTCTCTACACAAAGGTATCCTGGGGAATATAAGGAGAAGATGTGATCTATGTCAACGTGACATGAGATGGTGGCCACTATAACATTGACAACTTTTGGCACAATACCACCATAAATCATAAGGCAACAAGCTACAATCTTGGCATTTAGAGGGTCACACTTGACTTGAGCTTCCTGAACAATTCTTTCCAAAGTAAGAGTGTTGGTAACCCCAACAAGTAGGTTGGTTATGGAGTTCTTGAACGGTGCTCTTTGTGCACAAAATATTGTAACGACCCGACTGGTCATTTTGAGTATTTGCACTTTGCTCGGTAGTTTACAGGCGTGAGTGGCTCCGTATGATGTATTTTGACTTATGAGAATCGCCGATTTTGGTTTTCAGGTTATTTGGGACTAATTTAGAAGAATGATTCTCAACTAGGGAGCTTCAAATTTGAAAGAGTTGGCCGAATTTGACTTTTTAGTATTTGACCTCGGATAGGAATTTTGATGGTTTTGTTAGCTCCGTCGGGTGATTTTGGACTTAGGAGCGTGTCCGGATTGTGATTTGGAGGTCCATAGTTGAATATGGCTCGAAGTGGTGAAAGTTGGATTTTTTTGGAAAGTTTCACCGAGAGTGGACTTATTCATATCGGGGCCGGATTTCACGTCCGGAAGTTGGAACATGCCCTTAATGTCAAATGTGACTTCTTTGCAAAATTTGAGGTCAATTGGACGTGATTTGATGGGTTTCAACATCGGTTGTGAAAGTTTGAAGTTTCAAGTTCATTGATTTTTGGATTGAGGTGTGATTCGATGTTTAGATGTTGTTATGTGTGTTTTGGATCCTCGAGTAAGTCCGTATTATGTTATGGGACTTATTGGTATGTTTGGACGTTGTCTCGAGGGGCTCGGGTGAGTTTCGAATATGTTTGGGTTGTGTTGCGCTCTTTTTTTATGTTTCGACGTTGTTTCTTCAAGCATAAATGGTACTACACTTATTAAATTAGCTCCAATATATATTTTTATTGAACCATTAGATCCGTATCACAATTATGGACCTATAGAAAAATGAATCGTCGAATTTGGACATCGTATGAGGAGTTTATGGCCATTTTACTAAGAATTGGGTTGCCAGATTTTTCAGATTAATTACGAAATTGTCACTGACTTCGTATTTAAAAATCTACACTTTCTTCAAATATTAAAATCATCATATCTCCTTCACTATAAGGTGAAATGGAGTTATTCAAGAGCCTAACTTGACTAAAATTTTACTAAGAATCCATTGGAGGCATCAAAAGCGAATTTTGATATCATTTAGCACAAGAAACAAGGAAAACAATATTAAAATTAGGATTTTGTTCATTTAACATATTTTGAGTTGGGGATCTCGGAATTGGGCAATCTTTGAGGAGATTGTTTCACCATATGAATTGGGGTAAGTGTTCTCTACTCGGTTTTGGTTATATTTCATGAATCTATCTTCAATTTTACATTTTGGTTGATGAACTTTAAAAAGGAAACTGGGGGTTTTGGCCTAAAGTTTCATAATATGGATTTTTGAATTTTGAACATCGATTTGGAGTCGGAATTGAGTGAAACTAGTATGGTTGAACTCATAATTGAATGAGTTATCGGATTTTGTAAGTTTTGTCGGGTTCCGAGGCGTGAGCTCGGGTGTGATTTTTGGCCGGATTTGAGATTTGATTTAGGATTCGATCTTTATCATTTGGAATTGTTTCCTTGGGCTTTATTTGATGTATTTGAATTGCTTTTGGCTAGTTTGAGCTGTTCGGAGGTCACTACGCGCGTGATGGAATTTTTGGAGCATCGCTTGGCTTGCTCGTTATTGTAATTGGCTTGTTCGAGATAAGTGTCTTGCCTAACTTTGTTGAGGAAATTTTTCCTCCTATTTGACATTGTTTGCTACATGCGGGGGTGATACATATATGAGGTGACAAGAATATTGGTAAGTTAGGATTTTAACATGTTTTATGCCCCTACTTGCCTATGCTTTGATCATATATTGTTACAAAATAGTCCTAAAAGGCTCACAAGTTGTGCTTGATTGCAGGTTTGATCGACAAAGTGACGAAATGTCAAAGATCGGCTCAAAAAGGAGTGAAACCTGCTCAAGTATCAAAGACCAAGAAATCTAAGGAAAAAGGCCCAGTGCGGACCGCGCAAAGTTGAATGCGGCCACACTAGGTGGTTCAGAGAGTTGGTAAACCAGGCTAGAAGGAGCGCGGCCGCGGTACACATCTCGCGGTCCACGGTGAAGGCTCCGCGGCCGCACTACTCTTTTGTGCGGTCCGCGGTCATGAGAGTCAGAGAGATGAAAGTTTGCAAAGCCAATGCCATGCGTTCCGCAGTCGTGATTGCGCGGACCGCGCCAGCTCCCTCCGCGGTCGCAATCTATTCTACGCGGTCCGCGGAGTCCAAGTTCAGAGAAGTAGAAGTGAGCCCAGTACGGCCGCGGTCCATTTAATGCGGCCCGCACTGACCCCGCAGGGGTATTTTTGTCTAGGTTTTCCAGCCTAGTATAAATAGAACATTTTACCATTTTTTAGGTTATCAGATATATCAGACAAGAGCTGCGCTCGTGAGAACGAATTTTGTAGCCATTTTTGGCACTTTTGCTTTACATTTACGATAGATTTTTGTAGTTTAATTTTAGCAATTAATTAATATGCTTAGTTCTTCATCTATTTTTTCAATTTCTTTATCTAGCATGAGTAGCTAAACCCATTAGCTAGGGTTGTGGCTCAACCCTAGTATTGGTAATTGATGGGTGTCGCCATCTAGTGTTAGATTGACTATGGGTGTTTGCTATTTGGGTTGATTTTATGTTTTAATCTAGAATTGGTTGTTGCAAATATTGATTCAAGCTTTGCGGGTTTAACTCTTCTTGAGAAAGAGAGTCTATGACCCCAAAATTGACCCAACAAGGAATTGGGATGGACTCATGAGAAATGATAGTCCCAATTAACAGGTTAAACTTCGAGAGAGTAATTACCCTACTTGAACCCTAGTTGCTTGGTCTAATTTGCCTACCCATTTGGTCTCGAGAGAGTCAATTGAGCAAAATCACTTTCTCTACCGAGAGGTGTGAGAGTGGGTAAATTTGTGCAATGGTTATAGCATAAGCCCTAATTATGTCAATCGAACCTTAGTCACATCTACCCGTCAATTAGCCACCTATGTAGTGTCACGACCCAAGTGTCCTTCTTCCCATTAGATACAACTTAGCAATATTCTCGTAGCATAATTTAGTGTTAATCATTAATTTTATAAAAATATAGTTATAATTTGAAAACTCAAAAAATGTTTGAAGTGACATTAGGAGTACAAACACATCTCTAGGATAGACAGACAATCCAACTCCACTACTAGCTCCTGAGGAAATCGATCCCGACCCTCATATCGGGTAAAAGTTATTATGACCCGTTCTTCCTACCTTAGTGTAGTGTCGAGTTAGCAGCGATCACTTTTTGGTGCCGTTTCCGGGGAGCTTACGGTGTTGGCTATCTGTTTATTTAGTTTTGTGTTTTACTTCTCTTTCCTTCTTGTTTACTAATTTTGTTTGTGTCGATCAATCAGGTACAAATGGCTCTTAATGCAAATGACCCTCTCGACAATGTGATAGCGGGGGAGGAGGTAGAGGATATAGAACAAGATGAGGTCTTACCTCATGTTCCACGGAGAGGCCGAAATGCCAATATAAATGGAAATGAGAACAACAATATTCCAGACCCTCCTCCGGCACCGCCGAGAGTGGATCCCAGAGTTTTACCAAATCAAGGATACGCCAGTGCTATTGTTCCTCCCTGAATCTGGGCGGGGAACTTTCAAATCACAAATGTTATGTTGACCTTGCTCGAGAAAAGAGGGTATTTCACGGGCGCCTCTGATCAAAATGACTACAAGCACTTGAAGGGATTCGTGGATACATGTTGGGGTAGCAAGCAGACAAACGTGTGCGTTGAGATTGAGGCTTTTCCCGTTCTCTCTTTGGGGTAAAGCATTGGATTGGTTAGAAAGGCTCCCCAATCATTCTATTACAACATGGGATGAATTGGCGGACAAATGTATTGCCAAGTTCTTTTCTCCAAGTCATATGACGGCTCTTCGGGATGAAATTCTAGCCTTCAAGCAAGAGCCAATGGAACCTTTGCACGAGATATGGGAAAGATATAGAACAATGGTGAAAGAGTGCCCTAATAACGACATGACCAAGGCTATGATTCAACACACCTTTTATCGGGGCATCGATACCACGAATCAATGCATTGTGAACCAATTGGCCGGAGGGAACTTTATGAAACTTTCTTACCAAGAGGCATGTGATGTACTTGATGAAATGGCCGACACCTCTTCAGCATGGCAAAGCCGAGAAAACGTGCCCCAAGGTGACCCCACAGTCATCCATTTGCATAAGAAATTTCACGATCATGGCCAAGCTATTGCCGAGCTTACAACAACTATGAATCAATTGGCAAAGGCGCAATTGCAATAAGTCCAAAACCCGCGCCAAGTCAATGGAAGGTGTTTCTATGTTTAAAAGGAGGCAAAGTGGAAAACAACCTCAAGGTAATTGTGAACAATATGACAACAACAATGATGGTGGTGGTTATTCAAATGAGTGATATGATGATCAAAGCGAAGAGGTCCAATATGTCAATAACTACCAAGGGAATAGAGGCAACTCTTCGAATCAACAATGGCTTCCTCAAGGAAATTGGGGCAATCAACAACAAGGTGAAGGTAATTGGAATAACAACAATCAACAACAAGGTGGTGGCAATTGGAATAATAACAACCAAAACAACAATTGGGGTAATCAAAGCAACCAAGGGAATTGGAATGGTAATAACAATAATTGGGGCAACAACAACAATCAAGAAGGGTGGAACAATAGCGGGAACCAAGGCAACGGGGGGCAAGGCTTTCAAAGGCCCCCATGTACCAACAACCAAACAATCCACCCCTTTCCTTCTCAAGGTCCTAGTTCTTCCGGGAGTGATATACGGAGAATTGAAAGCATGTTCTAGCAAATGATAAAAAAGAACCAAGATTCTGATGCCCAATTAGCTTCTCATAATACATCTATCCGGAACTTGGAGGTGCAAATCTCTCAAGCGTTAAATACTAGTCCCAAGGGTGCTCTACCAAGTGATATGGTAGTGAACCCAAAGGGTGGTAATAATAGTCATGTAATGGCGGTTACAACAAGAAGTGGGAGAGGCGGTGATGTGAATGCCTCAAAGAAAAAGCAAGTTGTGGATGAAGATGTTGAGTTGCGGGATGATGATGTACCTTTGATTGTTGATGATGTGGTTAATCAAAATGTGAACAATGATGTGCGGATTGATATTGATGATGAAGCCGAGGTAGAGATTCAAGATGCCGTGAACCCGTATAGGGAACATGTGATTGACATGCCCGAGCCGGTTGTACCAAAGGCCAAGGCACCTTTGCCTAGGCCACCTCCACCTTATCCTCAACGGTTAGCAAAGCAAAAGAGTTACAATCAATTCAAAAAGTTCATTGACATGATGAAGAGCCTCACAATCAATGTGCCTTTGGTGGAGGCACTTGAGCAAATGCTGGGGTATGCTAAATTCATGAAAGATTTGGTAACAAAGAAGAGGTAGATGGAGTGTGAAACAATTAAAATGACTCATCAAGTGAGTGTCATAGTGCATTCAATGGCACCCAAGCTTGAGGACCCCGGAGCTTTTACTATCCCTTGTACTATCGGAAGTGCAGATTTTGCCAAGGCACTTTTTGACTTGGGGCATAGCATAAATTTGATGCCGTACTCGGTCTTCAAAACTTTGGTAATTGGACAACCTCGACCTACCTCAATGAGACTTCAAATGGCGGATTGATCGATGAAGCGACCTTTGGGCATAATCGATGATGTACTTGTCCGGGTGGATAAGTTTATATTGCCGACCGACTTTGTCATATTGGATTGTGAGGTGGAGTTTGAAGTGTCGATTAATCTTGGTAGACCTTTCCTAGCTACGAGGAAGGCATTGGTTGATGTTGAAGCGGGTGAGCTGACTTTCCGAGTGGGGGATGAGAAGGTGGTATTCCATGTTTGCAAATCAATAAGACAAACCAATATCACGGAGGTGTGTTCATTTGTGGACATTGTCACAGCTGTGATAGTGGATGACACAAGTTCCATGATCCATGTTGAAGATCCCCTTGAGGTCGTGCTTCTTAATATGGATGTCAATGATGATGCTAGTAGAGTGGAGTGCGTGAATGCATTGCATGGTATGGGTTCATATTCATATGAGCCTAGGAGGCTATCTTTAGATCTTGAAAACCGCAAAACTCCACCAACAAAGCCATCGATTGAGGAGCCATCGGTGTTGGGGTTGAAGCCACATCCTCCATACCTCAGGTATGAATTCTGGGGTTCAAATTTTACTTTACCTGTTATTCTTTCTTCTTGCCTTACTAACATATAGGTTGAGGCCACCTTGGCGGTTCTTCAAAAGTGGAAAAGGGCAATCGGATGGACTCTAGCTGATATTCGGGGAATAAACCCCGCATTTTGCATGCACAAAATCATCTTGGAGGAGGATGCAAAGCCTTCCTTGGAGCATCAAAGAAGACTAAATGAGGCGATGCAAGAGGTGGTGAAGAAAGAGGTTATCAAGTGGCTAGATGCTGGGGTGGTTTATCCTATTTCTGACAGTTCGTGGACTTCTCCGGTGCAATGTGTGCCGAAGAAGGGTGGTATGACCGTGGTGACCAATGATAACAATGAGCTCATTCCCACTAGAACGGTCACCGGGTGGAGAGTTTGTATAGATTACCAGAAGCTGAACAAGGTGACTAGAAAAGATCATTTCTCATTGCCATTCCTTGACCAAATGCTTGATCGTCTTGCGGGCCGGGCTTTCTATTGCTTTCTGGATGGTTACTCGGGGTACAATCAAATTCTAATTGCCCCGGAGGACCAAGAGAAGACCACCTTTACATGTCCTTATGGCACATTCGCTTTCTCTAGAATTCCATTTGGATTGTGTAATGCTCCGGTGACCTTCCAATGTTGCATGATGGCTATTTTCACCGACATGGTGGAGTATATCTTGGAGGTTTTCATGGATGATTTCACCGTGGTTGGGGATTATTTTGAGGAGTGCTTAGTAAACTTGGATAGAGTGTTGTCCCAATGTGAAGACACCAACCTTGTTCTCAATTGGGAAAAGTGCCATTTTATGGTAGAAGAAGGTATAGTGTTGGGTCACAAGATCTTGAAACAAGGAATTGAAGTTGATAAGGCCAAGATCGAGGTTATTTTGAGGCTCCCTCCCCCTACTTCTATCAAAGGGGTGAGGAGTTTCCTTGGGCACACGGGTTTATACCGAAGGTTCATAAAGGATTTTTCTAAAGTGGTACATCCGTTGTGCAAGTTGCTAGAGAAAGATGCAAAGTTCTTGTTCGATGAGAGTTGTATGCAAGCATTCGAGCTTCTTAAGCTCAAGTTGACTTCTACCCTCATCATTACCGCACCAAATTGGAGCTTGCCTTTTGAGCTCATGTGCGATGCTAGTGACGTTGCAGTTGGGGCTGTTTTGGGCCAAAGAATCAACAAGATATTTCATCTGATGTACTACGCAAGCAAGACCATGAATGAGGCTCAAAGAAACTATACAGTCACCGAGAAAGAATTGTTGGCTATTATGTTTGCTATGGAAACATTTCGACCTTACCTTATGGGGGCCAAAGTTATAGTGCACACCGATCACACTGCCCTTAGGTATTTGATGACCAAGAAAGACTCCAAGGCGAGATTGATGAGATGGGTGTTACTTCTTCAAGAGTTTGATCTAAAAATTGTTGACCGGAAGGGTAGTGAGAATCAAGTGGCAAACCACTTGTCCCGTTTGGAGGAGGAGGGGAGGCCTTGTGACGGCCTTAAGATCAATAATTCATTTTCCGACGAACAACTCCTTGCGGTGTCAATGAAGGATATGCCATGGTTTGCCGATGTTGCCAATTACCTTATGACCGAAATAATCCTGTGTGAGCTCTTTTCTAACCAAAGGAAGAAGCTCAAGCGGGATAGTTTGGATTTTTATTGGGATGAGCCATGCTTGTTCAAGATTTGCATGGATGGTGTGATCCGTAGATATGTCCCGAAGGATGAACAATTGAGTATCCTAGAGGCTTGTCATTCTTCACCCTACGGTGGCCATCATGGCGGGGCGAGAACGGCTTCTAAAGTGCTTAGTTGCAGATTTTATTGGCCTACCCTGTTTAAAGATGCGGGTGATGTGGTCAAGAGATGTGATGAATGCAAAAGAGCCGACGGAATTTCTAAAAGGGATGAGATGCCCCTTAATACAATTCTCGAAGTGGATATTTTTGATGTTTGGGGCATCGATTTCATGGGTCCTTTTGTGAGCTCTTGTGGGAACACTTACATTCTCGTGGTGGTGGACTATGTCTCAAAATGGGTTGAAGCCGTGGCTTTGCCCAATAATGAAGCCCGGAGTGTTGTGGCATTTTTGAAAAAAAGTATCTTCACAAGGTTTGGCACTCCTCGTGCTATCATTAGCGATGGGGGGTCTCACTTTTGCAACAAGCCTTTCGGCACGTTGCTTTCTAAGTACGGTGTCAATCATAAGGTTTCGACCCCCTATCATCCTCAAGCTAGTGGCTAAGTGGAAGTCTCCAACAGAGAAATTAAGAGTATCTTGTCTAAAACTATCAATGCTAATAGGACCGATTGGTCGAAAAAGCTGGATGACGCTCTTTGGGCTTATCAGACGGCTTACAAAACTCCGATTGGTATGTCTCCGTATCGGTTGGCGTTTGGGAAAGCTTGCCATCTTCCGGTGGAATTAGAGCACAAGGCCATGTGGGCTTTGAGGAAGTTGAACTTAGAATGGGATGTTACGGCAAATCTTCGGGCTGAACAACTTAACGAGCTCGATGAGTTTAGATTCCATGCCTACTCCAGCTCGTCCTTGTACAAGGACAAAATGAAGTACCTTCACGACAAATATGCTCAGGGCAAGGAGTTCAAGGTTGGAGATATGGTTCTCTTGTTCAATTCCCGGTTATGTCTGTTTCTGGGTAAGCTCAAGTCAAAGTGGAGTGGGCCTTTTGAAGTTGTGTTCGTGACCCCATTTGGTGTTCTTGATCTAAGGAACAAGAATGGTGAAATATTCAGAGTCAATGGACATCGGGTCAAGCATTATCTTGGGAAATTTGATGATAGACACGTGGTGGCACTTCTCCATCTACAGTGATGTGCTGGTAACATGAGTTGTACCGCGACATTAAATCAGGCGCTGTGTGGTAGGCAACCCATGTCTTTTTATTTTTGTTGTTTTCTGTGTTTTCTTGGTAGTGTAGGTTTGATTTTTGAGCTAACTGATTGTGAGATGTTGCAGGGATTGAGTTGATGCAGTGTAAAATAGTTTGAAAAAAAAAGTTGAACAGTCTCTGAAGGTTGCCAGTGCGGCCACATTGCACTTTGTGCGGTTTGCACTGGTGATGGTGAAATGTGGTGCTCTCTAAAGTTTGCCACCGCGACCGCATGCCATTTAGTGCGGTCCGCGGTGGACCTCCGCGGCCGTGGTCTGTTTTGTGTGGTCCGCGGAGGTTGCCTACTCAAGCTTCATTTGAACAAACCCAGTGCGGTCCGCGGTCAGTTTTGCGCGGCCGCACTGGTAGGTAAGGCTGGGTCCCAATGTTTTTCTATAAATAAACCCCCACAGGTCACTATTTACCCTTTTCGAAGTTTTTACACTCAGAGACATAAAAGTACTGTTCATAACCTCTTGTGACTGTGATTCTTGCTTAAGATTGACTAATTACATTTCATCTTCTCATCTGGTAATGTTTCACTCAGTCCTTGTGCATTTACTTGATTAATTTTATTTTATTTTATTACCATTATCTCATAACTTCTTTTTCTTCTCGTTAGTTTCTTTTTCTTTATTTAGTTGTTAGATTAGAGTAGTTTTAAATGCTGGGTTTGTGTGCTGGATATGCATAATGGTTGGGCAAGTGAGTAGGGAGAAAGTAGGTGAACTAACTTGAACAATTGTGCAAAAAAAATGAAACCCTAAATTAGTGCCTGTGCAAAATACTCTCTGTGACCCGCGGTCCGCGGTGCCCTGACGCGGTCCGCATTACCATTTTGTGCGGACCGCGGTGCCCAAGTGACTGAAATTGAACCTATGCCCAGCGCGGCCACAATGCACTTTATGCGGTTCGCACTGGCCCACCGCGGCCGCGGTGCTTCTTTGTGCGGGCCCCGGTGGTTGGATTTAGAGAGGTGGTGTTACACACCTCACCTTAGTATGGATCGCGATTGCTTTTATGCGATCCGCGGTGCCCCCAATGCGGCCGCACTACTTTTTTGTGCGGATCACGATGGGGAGATTCAGAGAGATGTTTTTCTAGGTCCTTGTCTCAATGCAGACCGCGATCGCCTTTGCGCGGTCCGTGGTGCCCCTAGTGCAGCCGCACTCCTGTTTGTGCGGGCCGCGGTGCTCTGTTCTGCAACTGTTTCTGCAACATGTAATCTGATGTCTGCAATTCAATTTCAACACTTGTTTCACTACCTGTGCTGATACTAACCATGTTAGATGTGTATGCTTGTAAATAATGGTCAAACAACGAAGTAGAGGTTCCAAACAGCCCGGGCGAGGTAGTTCCTCCCAGGGAGGGAAGAAAAGGATGGTAAAACTCACTCCCCAGTCTAGATAAAACATAAAAGAAATGAGGAAAACATTCAAAGCGGCTGATAGAGCCATTGACACCTCGGGGAGTGAGTACGAGCCCTCCCGGGAGATCTCTTCAGATTCAGTCCCTCTATACATCCCGTTTCCGGAGAATGCCATACATAGAGACACTCCTCCATCTTCCCCCGATGCTCGAGCTTCAATCAACATTTCTTCTGGGTCGTCTGAGGGCTCAGCGGCAGGTAGTGGGGATGAATACTCTACCTCTCCCACATCGTCACTATCTGGAGAGGGTGCTAAGGGTGATGAGGGAGATGGGGAGTTACCTGGGGGTGGTGTGCCTCAGGTTGGGAGTGCTGACCGGACTAGGAATCCCATTGTGTGGGAAGATAGATTCGCCAGCCAAGTGGCATTCCACAAGTTTAGGGAATGGTGGCCGTCACGAAAGTTGATTCTTGAGAGGAGCTTCATTGACATAGACCTTCTACCCCTACACCCCAATGTACATAGACAGTTTCAGGCTCGAGTGGGTTGGGAGTTCTTTAAAGATAATTATGTGAAGGTGAATGAGCACATGGTCAAGGAGTTTTATAGCAATGTGGCCCACATCTTGAAGGGCACTAAGGTGACCAAAGTGCGAAACAAAAATGTGGTATTTATCGGGAAGGCACTAAATGAATACCTGGGGTTCAATGATGAAGATAAGTCCCTTTACAATGAAAAGTTGGCAATGGGCGAGGAGGTTCGTCCGTGGTTAGCTTCATACCTGGCAATCCCGGGTACGGTTCCAGAGTGGTTGCAAGCAGGGGCCAAAATACTTCGGAGAACTTTTAACTTTGAGGCTAGAGGGTGGTTGACTTTTGTGTGTAGTCGGCTCGACCCCACTACCCATGATCAGACTATTCCACTTGCCCGAGCTATTCTTGTTGATTCTATTATGGCGGGATATCCTATCAACGTGGGCAATGTGATGTCCCGCGTCATTTTTGCAGTGGGGGTTGAGCATGACCGAAACTACCTTTTTCCCAGCACCCTCACTATGTATTTCCGGGACCTGGAGGTGGAGAAGAGACCTTTTGATGTCAAGGTCAAACCTGTAGCTCTGTTTTCATGGTACGGTTTGAAGGGGTCAGACAACCCCAAGGATAAAAATTACAAGCCGCCTGCTTCTGCCCCAACCGGCCAATCTAAAGAGCCGGTTGCGATAGAGCCCTCCACTGAGCCTACTTCCACAGTTGCTGACATGCCTCCCGGACCTTCCACTACTGCTGGTCCCTCTACTTTAGCTGGCCCGGGGATTCTATCCTCCCGGGCCCATCCTATCACCGCCCACCAGCTGAGCCAGACACTTCATAGCTTGAACAACTGGATGGCAACTGCTTTATCCAAGTTGTCCACCTTGACTTCTACCATTGCGGCTCAGTCGGCACCACAGCCAGTGCAGGTGCCCCAGTCTATCGAGGATTCACTTAAGGAGATTCTTGCCAACTAGCAAAAGATCCTCGATTCTCAGGTTGCCTTGGCTAAGGCAGTGGATTCACATGGCAGGGCCTTGAAGGAGCTTGCTAGGAAGCACAAGAAACTGCGCAAAACACGGGCTTCCAAGGAGTGTATGAAGGCACTGAGGGAGGATGTTGACAAACTGAAGGCAGACCAGCTGCCTTTAGACTTGCTATTTGAGTATCCAGCCCCAGCAGTAGAACCAGTAGCAGAGCCATAGTAGGAGCAGACTCAGAGGCTTCCTAGGAAGAAGAGAAAGCTCCTTAGTGCAGACGAGGCGGTCATCCGATTGGCAGACCCACAAGAGGTCTCCTCCAGTCAGCCACAGGTTGATCCAGATATTCAGCCCATACAGGTTCAGGCCCCAGTCCTAGAAGCTGAGCAGTAGGAGACCGGGAACCAGTCTGAGGTTCCCGTACATACAGAGGACCTGGGGACCACTCATGTTCTCATGCATACAGACGAGGCTTAAGGAGATCCTATATCCTTTCATCTTGATTTTTGATGCTTATTTGTTTAGTTGGCATTGGGGACAATACCAGCTTTCATTTGTGGGGGTGCGCCCTACTTTTTATCCGGATGATTGTATATATTAGTTGACTTAGTTTATGTTTCTGTTGATTTTTTTTATTTGGTCTGTATATAACTTTACATTTGGTTATTTTTATCGCACTTTTTATCTTCTCTTTGATCTGTATATAAAGTTACATTTTTGTATATATATTCATCCCCCGTTGTATATTCTAATCCCCTATTGTAAATATTCATTCTATTTTCTATTTTCGTACAAATCTTTCATTTTTAGCTTAGTAGATAGGCTCGCAGCCTTTTTGTTTCGGTTTTGGTGCTTTTAATAAATCCTTGATTTTCTTAATGCCACGGTTCTTTCCAAGGGTGGAGTATTATGCGAACCGGGTGGCTCTTCCCGATGATGGATGACGTGACAACCTTCTTAAGGGTTTGAGTCCGTTTTTATTTTTATTTTGTTTTTAGTAGTTTATAGTTAAGGGTACCTCAAGCAAAGCTTCACTTGGGCCTAACACATTTACCTTTATCCCATGGTCAAAGACAAGTGGTTGTGTTTAGGATGGTGAAAGTAGTGACCTTGAGACTCTTGTTTTGACCAAACAAACATCATGTGGTCTTTTGGGAGTATTATGTGCTCAATCGTGTCTAAGGTTGTTGTGGGCCCCCGACTGTATGTCTTTAGCAATCCTTGAGTGTGTGTGGTGAGAAATCGAATTGTGAGTCCAAGTCCCAAGCCAATGGTTTAGAACTTGCCCTGAATGTTTGTTGAGGCAAAATTTTGAGTAGAATTCGACTTAAGAAGTGATTATAGGCTCTTCTTGATCCAAATAATAGTCGAACAATTCCATATCCTACCAATGATATATTCCCTAGCTAACCTTTTTGAGCATTAAACCTTTTTTTTCAAGAACCAATGCTACAAGCCTATACCCGTTCTAAATTATACCCTCTCTTGGCACCCAAATCGTCCCTTGAGTAATGGCAAAAGTTTAAGTTTGGGGGGGGAGACAAGAAAGGAAACAATGTGGTAAAAGGTACAAAAGCAAAAAGGAAAGGAAGGCGATGAAAAAGAAAGAAAAGAAAAAGACAAAAAGAAAGCCCAATGTGCAAAGAATAAAACGGGATTCAAGAAAAACAAAAGTGAAAAAGGTGTGAAAAAAGTAGAAAAAGGAGAAATATTTTGAATTGCATAAGAAAGAGTGACAATGTGTCTCTCTAACCCCTTGAAAAGAAGTGAAATACTCAAAGAGTCAAAAAGAATTGTGCCAAAATGAATCAAAAGAAGTACTTAAGGGAAGATGGAACCCATATAGACCAACAACTTTTCCTACCCTGAACCAAAAGCCTTCACATTGACTCCACAAAAGCCCTATATGATCTTGAGTTGGATGACGCTCGCATTAGTGGATACTTACATGAGGGTCAAGCATATGGTACTTAGAGCCGGACTTGTGACCTTTCCTTGATAGAGACGAGTGAATTCCCATTAACCTTGGTTTGCGTGCTTATACTTTAAAAGGTGAGGTTTGCTTAGGAAAAGTTGATGATGTGTGAGTTTAGGTTCCACAGTGACCAAAGTAATTGAGAGAGTTCTTTGATGTAATGAGTCAATTCTTGATGCTCTTGTGTCACACTTCATCCATAGTTTTTCAAAGTTTAAATTTTGTTAATGATCCATTCATATTGAGGGCAATTGTTAGTCCCAATTGATGCTTGTTGAGGTTACTTTAGGACAGCTGGAATTACTTGGATTTTCCTTTAAGGGGTAGGTCTTATTTTGTTTGCTTAAGGACAAACAAAGATTTAAGTTTGGGGGAGTTGATAAGTTAGGATTTTAACATGTTTTATGCCCCTACTTGCCTATGATTTGATTATATATTGTTACAAAATAGTCCTAAAAAGGCTGACAAGTTGTGCTTGATTGCAGGTTTGATCGACAAAGTGACGAAATGTCAAAGATCGGCTCAAAAAGGAGTGAAACCTGCTCAAGTAGCAAAGACCAAGGAATATAAGGAAAAAGGTCCAGTGCGGACCGCACAAAGTTGAATGCGGCCGCACTAGGTGGTTCAGAGAGTTGGTAAACCAGGCTAGAAGAAGCGCGGCCGCGGTACACATCTCGTGGTCCACGGTCACTACAAAAAAAACTAGATTTAGCTACGAACGTCGTCGCTAATCTGTCGCTAAAATGCTCGTTGCTAGAAGAATCTTTTGATAATCCGTCGCTAATCCGTCGCTAAATGAGATTAGCGACGGATTTTTTTGTTTATCTACAGATTTTGTCCGTCGTTAAACCCTGGTTTTTTTAGTAGTGGGTGGAGGCTCTGCGGCCGCACTACTCTTTTGTGCAGTCCGCGGTCATAAGAGTCAGAGAGATGAAAGTTTGCAAAGCCAATGCCATGCGGTCCGCGGTCGTTATTGCACGGACCGCGCCAGCTCCCTCTGCGGCTGCGGTTCATTCTACGAGGTCCACAGAGTCCAAGTTCAGAGAAGCAGAAGTGAGCCCAGTGCAGCTGCGGTCCATTTAATGCGGCCCACACTGACCTCGTAGGGGTATTTTTGTCCAGTTTTTCCAGCCTAGTATAAATAGAACATTTTACCATTTTTTAGGTTATCAGATATATCAGACAAGAGCTGCGCTCGTGAGAAAGAATTTTTTAGCCATTTTTGGCACTTTTGCTTTACATTTACGATAGCTTCTTGTAGTTTAATTTTAGCAATTAATTAATATGTGTCACACCTCCCTTTTTTCTACCTACACCCCGGAAGAGGGGCGTAAAGGAGTTTTTCCAATTAAAGGACAATCGGAACGGGATTTGATTATTAATTATTCAGAGTCTTCACTTGAGAGATTAATGGTGTCCCAAGTCACCGATTGAATCCCGAACCGAGGAAAAATATGATTCTGTTACAATCCGCGAACCAGAAATCCGGGTAAGGAATTCTGTTAACCGGGGAGAAGGGGTTAGGCATTCCCGGATTCCGTGGTTCTAGCACGGTCGCTTAACTGTTATATTTGATTTTATCTGATTTTAATACATGTTAACTTATGTGCTTTTTATTTGTAAACCGCTTTTATTGTTATTTATTTTAGCAGAATTGCGACGTTGTGAAAGCGTGTTTCGAGCCACGTCGCAATCAATGCACCCGTAGTTATCAACACGTTTCGACTTCGCCGAGACTTAGATTTGGGTCGCATCAATGCACACCCGAGTTTAGGAATTAGGTACCACAGCTACGTCACGGGAACCGTACCCGTAGCTATGATGAATTATTTAAAATGCACCTAAAGCAAATACGGATGTTTAAAGGTGTTTTCTATACTGAGTTAATCTTAATGTGAGGGCCATGTCTTGACCGATATTCAAAGAAGTAAGGTTCAACCAAATGTCTATGAAATTGACTCTTAATCAAATATAATGCCGAATTCATTTTAAAAGGAAGGCAGTTTGGACCTTCTTTAATCACTGGGCCAAGTACTAAGTAGCCTAAATAATTACTTGACTTCTCAAATGGTCCAGAGTAAATTGATTCCTACTATAAACCTTATGGCCCAAATATTTCTTTTACATTAATGTACAAAATCACCAACCAAATCAAGATAAACTAATCAGCGAACCACCCCTCTTATTAATCCATTAATAACTTTTACTAATCCAATATTATGCTAATAATGAAAAGACCAAGGATCAAATACCTGTATGAAATTAATGAACCAACTTCTCACAGTAATCCACAAAAGAAAAGACAAACAACCATACAATTTTAAAATACCCATTTGATATACCAGTTCCGAAATAATGAACATGAGCGTATCAGCAGGAGAAATCAAACAAACAATATCAACATTCATGACACAAGATCTGACGGTCAGAGGGAAAGTAAAGTTTGAAGTGTGACCTTTCAGGTGAAGACGTCTGAATCGAACGGAGTTCAGCAACCCCAAAGAAAACAAACGGATCCAACGGAAGCGAGCATGCACTGTAACAGGACTCGATCTCCACAGGAAGGTTAAACCAAATGTAATTACAAACTTGAAACTCAGTCGATAAACCCAAACGAACTCTCCACAATTGACCAGCCGAGCATAAAAATTGACAATTCAGAGAATCTGAAATTTAAGCTTCATTCAACTAAAATTTTCAGCAATTTACACAGTCATAATGGAGTGCCAAATGACGAAATTTTAACTTGAACCGGACCCGCAATCTCGAATCAGAACCACGACTCAGACTTCGGAACTCGCCGGAAACGCGACAAAGTTCAACGACGGACTTCGCATCGCAACCTCAGATTCACAAACGGACAGCTTGAACAAACCTAACGAGGCTACTGTTCCATTGACTCCCGATATCCCACTGTTGTTGTATGTGTGTATGGTTATGTGCGTCGACGGGGGAAGGGGCTGCTATGGTGGTGGTCTCAGTTCGTTGGGGAGAGGGGTGAGGATGAAGGTGGAAATGGGATGATGGCTGGTTCTCGACGTCCGTCGAAGAAGACGATGACGTGAAGGGGTGTTGCTGTGGGCTGTGTGCGTTGAAGCTGAGAAACAACAATGATGGAGGGTTTTCTTGGTCAGGGAGGTGTTTTTGGTTGGTGTTGCGGCTGGAACTGGGGTTGTGGAAGATATTGAAGGCAGAGGAGGGTTGTGTGAAGAAGACGACGCCTTGTAGGTGGGGTGCGACGGGGAAGATGATTTGCGGGGGGTGGGGTTGTTTGTTTTCACGCAGATCTTCTGCGTTTAGCTTCTTCCTCCTTTCTTTTGTTCATGCGCAGCCTTCCTGCGTGCCTTTCCCAGCTCCCCCCTTTCCCCCAGCTCGTTCCCCTCTTGTTTAGTCTTTTAGCTTGTTTTATAGTGTAGAGTTTAGGGTTTTTGGGTAGGGTTTTTAGGCTAAGGGGTATGGGCCTAGGAGTTATGGGCTTGGCAATTATGGGCTAGGTCCAAAATTAGGCCTAAAGCTGGGTTGCTCGAGCCCAAGCTCTATTCTTTTGTCGCGAATGAGATTAAAAATACGCGCTCATTTATTAATTAGTCCTACTATTAAAATAATTTATTAAAACAAAACTAACCATTAAAACAAATCTATTTTTTGCATTTTCAAACATTATATTAAAAATAAAAATACGATACTATTTTTATATTTTTCTTTTGGATTAAAAATGACTACAAATATTAACGAACTTATTATTATATTATTATATATATATATATATATATATATATATATATATATATATATATATATTTTGTTGTAATTTTTGTTTTCTTATACTAAAATAAAGTAAAAGAGTTAAAATTACTTAAAATATCTATATTATGCCTAAATTAAATATTTTACGCTAATATATAAAAGATCTTGGGGAGGGTCAAAAATCACATGTCTACAGCTGCCCCTCTTTGACTGGAAACGTACAGGGTTTTCAGACAAAGACTGACTAGACAGGTTTTTGACCCGACCCTTATTTGGAGAGACTAAAGCTAAGAGAGAAGGGAGTGTGACCGAGCCCCGGTATCTGAGTTGCCTACATATCCTTGGCTATAAAGGAATCAGGCCACGTGTAGTTCAGAGATGAGTGAGATGACGAGGTATGCCGAGGTGGAGATCCGGTCGAGGTGCCGTTCCGTCGAGGTTCCGGTCTGCGGTCCCTGTTATTACATCAAAAATCAAAAGATGAAAAAGACTAGCTAAGCCTATCGACTACGAGCTACAAGATTCCTATCTATAAGTCTTCTGAAGCTTGATCTTGAGTCTTGAATGGTTCTTCATACAAACTTTAGATTTGAACCTTGACACTTGTTAGCTGCATGTGCTAGCTCATTCTTCTATAGCTTCTCGGTCAGGACCGGACATGTAGTGCTTGTGACATCGGCCATGTCTTGAGCAGCTCACATCCTTCATCAACTTCTAAATTGCATTCTGAATTGAATTCCCCTTTTTTTAGGTGGGCGCCTGACTGCTGAACTTGAAATTGAATGTATTCCTCTGTTATCCAGGCGGGCTCCTGACTCTATTATACAGGCGGGCTCCTGATTTCCGAAACTTGAATTGTATGTCTCTATTCTCCAGGCGGACTCCTGACTTCTGAAATTTGAAATGTATTCCTCTATTATCCAGGCGGGCTCCTGATTTCCGAAACTCTGTTCTTCAGGCGGGCTCCTGATTGCTGAAACTTGAATTGTATGTCTCTATTCTCCAGGCGGACTCCTGACTTCCGAAACTTGAAATTGAATGTATCACCTCTATTATTCAGGCGGGCTCCTGACTACTGAACTTGAACTGTATGTATTCCTCTGTTATCCAGGCGGGCTCCTGACTTCATAAAAATAAACGAACCAAGAAAACTTTCTGCCCCAGTTTGGAAGCTCGGTACATGTTACTTGATATTAATAAGAATTTGATTAAAACTTGACTTGAAATACCTCTATTATACAGGCGGGCTCCTGACTTCCGAAACTTGAATTGTATGCCTCTGTTCTTCAGGCGGGCTCCTGACTTCCGAAACTTGAATTGTATGCCTCTGTTCTTCAGGCGGGCTCCTGACTTCAAAAAGACAAAAAAAATCGATTGAAAACTAAAATTTGAATTGTATCACCTCTGTTCTTCAGGCGGGCTCCTGATTGCTGAATTTTGAAATTGAATGTATTCCTCTATTATTCAGGCGGGCTCCTGACTTCACACAAATAGACAAAACAAAGAAAACTTTCTGCCCCAGTTTGGAAAACTGGTTGTTTGTTACCACATACTAATAAGAACTAAAATTTTAATTGTGATAAGACTGAGACGCAACTTTTAAAAATTTAAAGACCGTAATGTATCTTAAAATTTAAACTTTATCTTAGGTGAAAAATTCATCAGACTAAGATTCTCATCTTAGGTGAAAGATTCGACGGACTAAGATTTATCTTTATCTTAGGTGAAAAATTCATCAGACTAAGATTTTCATCTTAGGAGAAAGATTCAACAGACTAAGATTTTTGTCTTTATCTTAGGTGAAAAATTCATCAGACTAAGATTTTCATCTTAGGAGAAAGATTCAACAGACTAAGATTGTGACTCTAGGAGATAATTCATCAGACTAGGTCCATTTTTGTGTGATCTCAGGAGGAAGATTCATCAGACTGAGATTTTGACTCTAGGAGATAATTCATCAGACTAGGTCCATTTTGTGTGATCCCGACATTCTTAATTTTCCAAATTCCAACTTCCTTTCTTTTCAAATTCTGCCTTCCTTTCTTGTTCCCAAATTATGCCTTCCTCTCTTTTTTCGACTTCTGCCTTCCCCTTCTTTAAATTATGCCTTCCTTTCTTTCTCCTCAAATTCTGCCTTCATCTTTTCCCAAATTATGCCTTCCTTTCGTTTTTCCAACTTCTGCCTTTATCTTAGGTGAAAGATTTATCGGACTAAGATTTTTATCTTAGGTGAAAAATTCAACAGACTAAGATTTCTTTATCTTAGGTGAAAGATTCAACAGACTAAGATTTCTTTATCTTAGGTGAAAAATTCATCAGACTAAGATTTCTTTTAGCCATTTTTCTTCAAAATTTGTTTTATCTACCCACTAACTTGAATTATCTTCTTTCAGAATTGCTTCCCTAAAAACTGGTGTTGTCCTCCTTCAAAAAACCACTTCCCTAAAAACTAGTGTTTCATTCCTCCAAAAATTACTTTTCTTAGAACTGGTGTTTCTTTCCTGAAAACTACTTCCCTCTCTTTTTCTTTCTTTTTTTTTTTAAAAAAAAACACTTGTATTGACCTTCATGTTCTTCAGATAGGTACCCCAAAAAAAATTTCAACACGACAGAAAATTTTCTGCCCCAGTTTGATAATCCTTCTGTAGCATATCTTTCTGCCATCAATATCATTTCCATGCCCCTATTTCAAATCAAAGAAAATTCTGTCAGTTTAAAAGTGCGGTGGTTGGTTGTGGTACTGCTGCTGGGATGGCTTTCCTTTTCTCCTTTCCATGCTTTGCGTTGTCCGACCATCTTTGAAACTTGGCTGATAACTTCCGCCCTTCTTGACGACTATCTCTCAATTATTACTTCTAGTCTTCTTATCTGACCCCATATGTTTTCTGTGACAACTGATTCTTCATGAAGGTCTTGCATGTTTACTGATTAACCGCTTTCCCCGTCATCTGTGTCACTGAAATACCCTTTTTTCCCGTTCAATCCCAATACCCTCTATCTGTTGCATTATTCCTGAACCGACATCTACCAAACTTTGTGTTTCATAAAGATCCCAAACTATGTGGATTATTACCAGCTCAGTGCTTTTGTTATTTTTCCTGACTTGTGACCCCATTTTGTGCAATTGGAAAGCTGGTGGCCAATTTTGAAGTCATTCCTCACTTGTTACGACCAAAAGACTCAGAAAGGGGAAATGAACAAAACAAAAGGAACAGAGTAAAGGACAAATGAAAGAGATAATTCCTAACAAGAAAACTACATAGTAGAAACCTATCGGATGTGGGTACCGACTCTAATGACCTTGACATGCACCTGCGACCTATTCTGTTAAGCAAATCTTATGTTCATCTCTTGTTGTTCCTTTTCGCCGTGAAACTGGGCTTCATTGCTCCGCTTATCCAATTTGATTCGCATTCCTTATTCGGCCTGTAGTGCCCAAAGGGTTTTCACCATCAAACCTCTCTCATTTCGTTCTTTCTCTCAACTTACTGTCGCCTCAAGGTGCCCGTGAAGGTTTTCACCAATAAGACTCTCTCATTTTTATTTCTCTCAGCTTTCATCACCTTGCGATACCCATGAGGATTTTTATCAATAAGATTCTCTCATTTTCATTTTCCTTGTTTGGACCGGAGTGTTGCCCCTGACATGAATTACCTTACCTGCTTGACTTGGCATTTCTCAAAGACTGATCAGAAGGTCTTTCTTTGGGCCGTAATGTAGGCTTTTGGATGGGTTAGAAAGAAAGGGTATAAAAGGCTCAAAACAATTTCAAAATGGGTTAAATTACAACTTTCGAAATCCAACTTCTCACAACAACCACAATTTCTGCCCCAGTTTCTTGCTTGGGGACTTTTGGATTTTTGTTTTGGTATGACTGAACCTCAGAGAGGCTGCCTACGTACCCTTTCGGGATCAAGTCAAACGTAGTTCACATCATAGAAACTACGTTGTTGCGATTTTCTTTCTCTCTTTTTCTTTTTTTCTTTTTTTTTTCTTTTTCCTTTTTTTCTTCATTTTCTTTTTCTTTCCTCTCTTTCTTTCTTTTCTTTTCTTTTCTTTTCTTTTCTTCCCCTTTTCTTTTTTTTTCTTTTCCTTTCTTCCTTTCTTTCTTTCTTTCTCCTTTTCCTTTCTTCCTTTTCTTTTTTTTTTCTTTTTCCTTCTTTTTCCATTAGCGTATCTCCGGCACTTGCATTTCTTTAATTGTGTCGTTGATTCCGAAAGAGGGGTATGAAAGAAGATAAATAAGGCTCAAAGAGGTTGACAAAAGGGTACCGTGTTTAGATAGCAGAACAAAACGCCTTCGTCATTTCAAACTTCAAAATATGCCAAATACAAACAAGTGCAATCAGAATAAAGAAACCATACACATCATCTCTTGACCGCATCAGAATTGACGGCCATTTCCACACATTTTCCTTCTACATCTGTCAGATATAATGTGCCATTCGACAACACTCTTACTCTTATTACCACGACCGACCCCCTGTCAATTTGGCCAACTTGCTTTTACGGGGAATTTTATGTTTTACTTGCCCCAGTTTCACATGGTTCGGGTGTCAAACAATCTCAAAATGTCCCAATATGTTCTCATTTCCTCAAGTGTCCTTATCATTTTCAAAACGGTCTCATTGTTTCACAACTTTTGAAGATCAGACTGAGACTTATGCGTGCATGTCATGTCACTAGAACCGGCATAAGGCAAAACAAAAAGTTAGAAAAGAACTAAACAAAGAAAATGATTGGGAGTAACAACAGATCGGAATTTGCATTAGACAAACGATGAAACCGTTCGAATAACAAGACAAAACAGAACAAACTGGATTGCAACCCTAGAATGAATTGAAACAAACCTAGACAACCCTAGACAAACCACTACGACTAAACAAACTAGACAAAAATGAAAGGATAGGAGGGTTTGAACACAAGACAATATCCGGATTACAACCCTGCAAATAATCCGGACAACAGAAACGACAGCCAAATAGACCACCAAAGCTCCTCCCCGGCTGACTTAGGAATGGAGCGTCTTTCCAATTACAAGCACGACATCTTAGCCACTAAGCTTCGCATCCATATTGCCATGACCACCATCTGCCTCAGTATCTTCAACTTCAGTCAACAAGTTCCCAAGAGCATTCTCATACCCCATGTCATCGGGCATCATCCCCGCCAAGTGTGCCTCCTTATGTAAGGGATGCAGCGTGATATTCTAGGTGCTACTGTCTTGAAGCAAATTTTCCTGGATCATCCTTTCTATTTCTCTTTTCAAATCCCGACAATTTTCCACATTGTGCTCCAGAGCATTGGAGTGGTATTCACACCTTTTAGATGAGTCAAAGCTTCTCGCACGTCGGTCCACCTGATTTGGAGGAATGGGTGCAATCATGTCATGTTGTTTTAACTTCTCAAATAAGCTTGCATAGGACTCTCCTATTGGTGTAAAACTATCTTTCAAATTTTGTTCCCTTCTATACCCCTGGCTTGGATGTGGGTTACAAGGTAATTGAAAATTTTGCGGAGGCTGGTGGAGATTTTGTGATACTCGTACTCGCTTTCTTGGGTGATTTGGTGGCGGGTATGGGGGGTTCGGAGGTGGATAGTAATGCTTAGGGGGGTCATGGAAAACCTGATGAGGCTGCACATACCTTCGAGATGTTCTCCTATGACCTCTTCTCGACCCTGATATCACCATGATTTATTCATCCCTCTCATTCGTGTTACCAGATTCAATTTGGACAGCTTGAGCTGCAGCTTTGAGAGCTGTTTGGCTTATAATTCTGCCTGTCTTAAGACCATTCTCCACCATTTCTCCCATTTTGATTGCTTCCGGGAAAGATTTACCCACTGCAGATGTCATGTATTGAAAATAATCTGGCTCTTGAGCCTGTAGAAAGACAGTGATTAACTCGTGGTCATCCATGGGTGGCTTAGCTCTAGCTGCCTGCTCTCTCCATTTGATGGCATATTCCCTGAAACTTTCAGTTGGTTTCTTTTTCAGGTTAGAAAGGGAAATGCAGTCTGGGGCGATGTCGATGTTGTATTGAAATTGTTTGACAAAGGCCCGTGCCATGTCATCCCAAACGTACCAGCAAGATGTGTCTTGATCCAAAAACCATTCAGATGCTACACCCGTGAGGCTTTCCCCAAAATAAGCTATAAGCAATTCTTCATTTCTTCCTACACCTCTCAATTGGTTGCAATACCTTTTCAGGTGGGCTATGGGGTCTCCATGTCCATTGTACTTTTCAAATTTGGGGATCTTGAAGCCAGACGGCAAGTGGACATCGGGAAACATGCATAGATCTCTGAAGGCAATGCTCTTTTGACCTGCCATTGCTTGCGTGTTTTTCAACCGTTGTTCTAATCTTTCCACTCTTTGGGTTATTTCTTCCTGTACCCTCTTTCGGGCAGGCTTCTCGATGTTTGCAGGAAGAACAAACGAGTACGAGTGGTACTCGGGAGAGTGGTACTGTTCTTGCTGTGCAGCAAATCGTGACTCGTGACAAGGCTGTCCCACGCCATTGGCCCAGGTTATTTGTTGTTTCAGTGTTCTATTTTCCTCAACCACAGTAGACCCTTGTTGAACCGTCTGACCCTGAGTCTCTTGAGCACTCGTAACAGCTTCGATATCAGTTATCATTTTTCCTCAGATCTTGTGTTTCCATCTTTCCACAAACCAACCACCTCAACTTCTTCACAATTCAAAACAAAACATGTTAGAATGGATTGAGTCGGTCCCCATTATTAACAACATCTTTTCCATTTTTTCAAATCCTCTTTTCTATTTTTCACTTTTCATTTTTTTTGGTTGCGGTCGAATCTTATGGGGATTGCCTACGTATCATGACCCCGCATGAATCAGACCGTGCGTAGTTCTTGCAAATAAAGGTAAACGACAATAAAATATTTTTTTGGAATTTTCCATTTTTATAATAACGACAAAACTAACCAACTTAATGATGAAATACAGACTCGAAAATCAAAAGACCCATATACTCTAATCAATAAGAAATACAAACCCCAAAATGACAGATTCCTTCCCCTATATGCCAATTTTGACCCAAAATCTGAACGGTATTCATTTGACTACTAACTCTTTTTCTTATTTTTTCCAAATTAAAATAAATGACCCGGTATTACAAACACGGCCTCCCTGCGCCTCGGGGGCGAAGATTTTAAGGCTGTGAGGGTCAAAAATCAAAATACGACCAAAGGTGGCTGTTTATGCAAAGTCAGCCTTCCGGCGCCCCGTTTGGGAACATTTGGCTATTTTTGACAAAAACGGCATCACCTGGTTTATTTATGACAAAAAATTAAAATTTTGATATTTTTGGTTATTTTTGCAAAGGGGAGGTTGGACCCGATGAGGGTTGCCTACGTATCTCACGCCCTGTGAGAATCAAACCATGCGTAGTTCGGGCAAACTAACCAAACTATTTTAAAACATGACTCTTTTTCATTTTTATTTTTGGCATTTCATAAGCGAATAAAAACTATTTTTAGAAACAAGACTCTTTTTTTCTTTTTTCTTTTCAACAAATAATAAAACAACCTATTTTCCAAACTAAAAATAACAGACTCTTTTTCCTTTTCATTTTCCACAGACAATAAAACAACCTATTTTTCCAAACTAAAAATAAAAGACTCTTTTTTCCTTTCCTTTTTCAAAAAACAATGAAACGACTTATGTTTTTCAAACTAAAACAAAGACTCTTTTTATCCTTTTCTTTTTCAACAACCAACTTTCCAAAACTAAAAGACTTTTTTTTTCTATTTCTCTTTGCTTTTTTTAGTAAAACAAAATAAAACATTTTCCCTCTTTTTTTTTCTCAAAATTTCGGCATAGTTTCGCCAGTAATTGGTCATTGATTTTTTATTTCTAAAATAATCAATTAAACCCCTAACTGATATTTTTTTTTCTCTTTTCTCTTTTTTTCCTCAATTTTCCAACATTCCCGAGATTCAAAAACCGGTCAACATGCAGGTTCGAAACAAATATATGTACAGAGCAAGTAAGATGCATCAGGATGGTCTTTTCATTTCAGGTTGCTAGTCCTAGACGGACCCAACCCCTGTGTTGAGTCCCCTAAGTCAAATGCAACATGATGCAAATAACTGTTCCTACTAGGGATCCGGCATGAAGTCATGTTATTCTATGTTCAAATCCTGAGTCGGTGTTCTAGACTGTGTACCCGAGCGGACAACTCAAGTCGAGGAGGGGGCAACTTACCGGGAACCAAAAGGCCATCCGGCTTCGTAACTTGTCCGGCCTCTTTCTTATTTCAAGGTATGACACTAACAGAATAGGGAGTCTCAACCAGTAAGCACATCCCCGGAGGTGAAGAGAGAAGGGTGTCGGCACAGTTTATATATAGTTCAGATAATATCAAAGCGGTATGATTTAGCACATTCATCACAAAGCATGTAGGAAAATCAGATAAAATCAAATACAACAATTCATCTAAGCTCGAATTCTGAACCCTGAACCAGAGATTCTGGGTTCAGTCCCCAGCAGAGTCGCCAGAGCTATCACACCTCCCTTTTTTTTACCTACACCCCCGGAAGAGGGGCGTAAAGGAGTTTTTCCAATTAAAGGACAATCAGAACGGGATTTGATTATTAATTATTCAGAGTCACCACTTGAGAGATTAATGGTGTCCCAAGTCACCGATTGAATCCCGAACCGAGGAAAAATATGACTGTTACAGTCCGCGAACCAGAAATCCGGGTAAAGAATTCTGTTAACCCGGGAGAAGGGGTTAGGCATTCCCGGGTTCCGTGGTTCTAGCACGGTCGCTTAACTGTTATATTTGATTTTATCTGATTTTAATACATGTTAACTTATGTGCTTTTTATTTGTAAACCGCTTTTATTGTTATTTATTTTAGCAGAATTGCGACGTTGTGAAAGCGTGTTTCGAGCCACGTCGCAATCAATGCACCCGTAGTTATCAACACGTTTCGACTTCGCCGAGACTTAGATTTGGGTCGCATCAATGCACACCCGAGTTTAGGAATTAGGTACCACAGCTACCTCACGGGAACCGTACCCGTAGCTATGATGAATTATTTAAAATGCACCTAAAGCAAATACGGATGTTTAAAGGTGTTTTCTATACTGAGTTAATCTTAATGTGAGGGCCATGTCTTGACCGATATTCAAAGAAGTAAGGTTCAACCAAATGTCTATGAAATTGACTCTTAATCAAATATAATGCCGAATTCATTTTAAAAGGAAGGCAGTTTGGACCTTCTTTAATCACTGGGCCAAGTACTAAGTAGCCTAAATAATTGCTTGACTTCTCAAATGGTCCAGAGTAAATTGATTCCTACTATAAACCTTATGGCCCAAATATTTCTTTTACATTAATGTACAAAATCACCAACCAAATCAAGATAAACTAATCAGCGAACCACCCCTCTTATTAATCCATTAATAACTTTTACTAATCCAATATTATGCTAATAATGAAAAGACCAAGGATCAAATACCTGTATGAAATTAATGAACCAACTTCTCACAGTAATCCACAAAAGAAAAGACAAACAACCATACAATTTTAAAATACCCATTTGATATACCAGTTCCGAAATAATGAGCATGAGCGTATCAGCAGGAGAAATCAAACAAACAATATCAACATTCATGACACAAGATCTGACGGTCAGAGGAAAAGTAAAGTTTGAAGTGTGACCTTTCAGGTGAAGACGTCCGAATCGAACGGAGTTCAGCAACCCCAAAGAAAACAAACGGATCCAACGGATTCAGCGAGCATGCACTGTAACAGGACTCGATCTCCACAGGAAGGTTAAACCAAATGTAATTACAAACTTGAAACTCAGTCGATAAACCCAAACGAACTCTCCACAATCGACCAGCCGAGCATAAAAATTGACAATTCAGAGAATCTGAAATTTAAGCTTCATTCAACTAAAATTTTCAGCAATTTACATAGTCATAATGGAGTGCCAAATGACGAAATTTTAACTTGAACCGGACTCGCAACCTCGAATCAGAACCACGACTCAGACTTCGGAACTCGCCGGAAACACGACAAAGTTCAACGACGGACTTCGCATCGCAACCTCAGATTCACAAACGAACAGCTTGAACAAACCTAACGAGGCTACTATTCCATTGACTCCCGATATCCCACTGTTGTTGTATGTGTGTATGGTTATGTGCGTCGACGGAGGAAGGGGCTGCTATGGTGGTGGTCTCAGTTCGTTGGGGAGAGGTGTGAGGATGAAGGTGGAAATGGGATGATGGCTGGTTCTCGACGTCCGTCGAAGAAGACGACGACGTGAAGGGGTGTTGCTGTGGGCTGTGTGCATTGAAGATGAGAAACAACAACGATGGAGGGTTTTCTTGGTCAGAGAGGTGTTTTTGGTTGGTGTTGCGGCTGGAACTGGGGTTGTGGAAGATATTGAAGGCGGAGGAGGGTTGTGTGAAGAAGACGACACCTGGGAGGTGGGGTGCGACGGGGAAGATGATGTGCGGGGGGTGGGGTTGTTTGTTTTCACGCAGATCTTCTGCGTTTAGCTGCTTCCTCCTTTCTTTTGTTCATGCGCAGCCTTCCTGTGTGCCTTTCCCAGCTCCCCTCTTTCCCCCAGCTCGTTCCCCTCTTGTTTAGTCTTTTAGCTTGTTTTATAGTGTAGAGTTTAGGGTTTTTGGGTAGGGTTTTTAGGCTAAGGGGTATGGGCCTAGGAGTTATGGGCTTGGCAATTGTGGGCTAGGTCCAAAATTAGGCCTAAAGCTGGGTTGCTCGAGCCCAAGCTCTATTCTTTTGTCGCGAATGAGATTAAAAATACGCGCCCATTTATTAATTAGTCCTACTATTAAAATAATTATTAAAACAAAACTAACCATTAAAACAAATCTAATTTTTGCATTTTCAAACATTATATTAAAAATAAAAATATGATACTATTTTTATATTTTTCTTTTGGATTAAAAATGACTACAAATATTATACGATACTATTTTTATATATTCTTTTTTAGATTAAAAATGACTACAAAATATTAATGAACTTATTTTTTGTAATTTTTGTTTTCTTGTACTAAAATAAAGTAAAAGAGTCAAAATTACTTAAAATATCTATATTATGCCTAAATTAAATATTTTACGCTAATATATAAAAGATCTTGGGGAGGGTCAAAAATCACATGTCTACAATATGCTTAGTTCTTCATCTATTTCTTCAATTTCTTTATCTAGCATGAGTAGCTAAACCCATTAGTTAGGGTTGTGCCTCAACCCTAGTGTGGGTAATTGATGGGTGTTGCCATCTAGTGTTAGATTGACTATGGGTATTTGTTATTTGGATTGATTTTATGTTTTAATCTAGAATTGGTGGTTTCAACACTGATTCAAGCTTTGTGGGTTTAACTCTTCTTGAGAAAGAGAGTCTATGACTCCAAAATTGACCCAACAAGGAATTGGGATGGACTCATGAGAAATGATAGTCCCAATTAACAGGTTAAACCTTGAGAGAGTAATTACCCTACTTGAACCCTAGTTGCTTGGTCTAATTTGCCTACCCATTTGGTCTCGAGAGAGTCAATTGGGCAAAATCACTTTCTCTACCGAGAGGTGTGAGAGTGGGTAAAATTGTGCAATGGTTATAGCATAAGCCCCAATTATGTCAATCGAACCTTAGTAACATCTACTCGTCAATTAGCCACCTAGGTAGTGTCACGACCCTAGTGTCCTTCTTCCCATTAGATACAACTTAGAAATATTCTCGTAGCATAATTTAGTGTTAATCATTAGTTTTATAAAAATATAGTTATAATTTGAAAACCCAAAAAATGTTTGAAGTGACATTAGGAGTACAAACACATCTCTAGGATAGACAGACAATCCAACTCCACTACTAGCTCCCTGAGGAAATCGGTCCTGGACCTCATATCGGGTAAAAGCTATTGCGACTCGCTCTTCCTACCTTAGTGTAGCGTCAAGTTGGCAGCGATCACGTATATGTATGTGCCAGGATTAAGACCATCTCCAACCCAACACCAATATTAACACCAAACACATTTTTATTGTAAGATTTGATGTCTTTTTACTCCGACCCAACACCATTTCTTATACCATTATGGTGTGTGAATAGTGTTACACCAAATTTGGTGCAACACTATTCATCAACACCATCACTATTCACCATTATTTTAATATTATCTTTTATCATATAATACTTTTAATTTAACATATTATAATTTAATAATTAATTATAATTTTTATGTAATATCTTTATAATATTAATTTTATATTTTAGTTTTGGTGTATAAGTTTTATAAATTAATTTTCGTATATTTTATTTTTATATAAAATTGTAAATTAGTTTTATTATAAATTATAAATTGTATCAAAATATATAACCATAAAAAAAAAGTACAAAACTGAAATATAATATGTTGTTAATAAATAACACAATGTTTGATGATCATAAAAACAAATACTTAATACAATAGCGACTGATATAGATTAAACTGAAAATACATTAAATAACATAATGGGATGAGAAAATTACAATAATAATCTAGTACTCTGGAAGGTCGCTTCCAGATCCACCAATATCATTAAAATATTTCGTGTATGGGGCAGAGGATGGTTGTGGTTGGGGCTATTGAAATTGTTGTTTTCTTTTATCAAATATTCATTTTTGTTCTTGTCGAATAAATTCACGAATATTTGGATCATCAATAGAATCTAAATTCAACAATAAAATTTTATTTTCTTCTTTAAATTATTTTAGTTTGAAAGCTCTATCTTTTATCGCCATATCTCGCTACCTGTCTGCATTCAACAAGCCGATTATTTTCTGATTGGACCATTTTCATAGCCGATAAAACACCTTCATCAATTTTTCTCTTCAATTTTGCTTTCTTCACCCCAATAGGTCAATGTGATGATATCGAAGAAATTAAATGGTATATAAGAAATTAGAAATATGACTTATATGAGATAAATATGTAAAAAAGAAAAAATAAAGGATTTGTTCTATAAAGAAAATAATATAATATAGAAGAGAAGAGATTATAAAGGGAATATTCTTTTTTGGTGTAAAAAATAGTGTAATGGGTTGGAATTACTTTGCACCATTTTGGTGTTTATACCATTTTGGTGTAAAAAAATTATGCAATGGTTGGAGATGCCCTAATCATGCTCGGGGGTAGATTATGTTATAATTATGTCTTGTAGAACTACGTAAACTTCTTGATTCATGCATCACTTGACTTCTAGATATTAAGAACAAATTTTTAAATGTTAGAAATCAAGACTTATCTTATTATAATTTGATCAAATTTGATGGGATTCTGAGAATACATTGATATGTCTAATTCGGTCATCCCTATGCGTAATCATTAATACATTGCTACAGCCGATCTTCTTGAGATACTAGATTCTATAGTTGTGTTGTGGATCATTTTTGAGACTTGTGAAAGTATTTGAATAATACTGTTCTTGAGGGTTTATTTAACCATTGTTGGCTTGGAAAGTCATGATTTGGATTTGTTTGGAATATCCGTTAAAAACACTCCCCTTGATGTTATTTATACTTCATGCCTTGTTTATTATTGATATTCATATGCTTGGTAAGGAAGAGTGTAAAGTACGAAGTATGATGCCATGCCATTGTTTGTACATTATCATGTGAGGGAGAGTGTAAAGCACGAAGGGTGACGCCGTGCCATATTATTGAGAGTAAAAGCACGGAGGGTGATGTCGTGCCATGTTATGTGAGTGTAAAGCACGAAGGATGATGTCGTGCCATGTTATGAGAGTGTAAAGCACGAAGGGTGATGTCGTGCCATTTTATCTATGCTATTATGCTTTATATCATCGTGAGGTCATGGCACGATGGGTGTTTCCGTACAAGCGAGGATGAGGGACATGCATTATATTGTGATATCTATTTTCCCGTGTATATGTTTATGTCTTTACCTTGAGCTGTTATTATCGCAATCTCAGATCTTATATAACTTGTTACTATTGTTCTGTCATTTATCTCTATATTGATTGTTGTTGTGTCGCTCATAGCTTCTGCTTGCTTAACTTGCAAATATCATGCCTATTTTCCTGCTTTTATACACTCATGTCGTATCTATTCTGTTGCACTCGGTACAAGCCTTCCACCATGCTAGTCATTCATGCCTCTACTTGTTAACTTGTAAAGATCATGTGCTTCCTTTTTATTTGTTAAATCTGTACTTAGGCCCCTATCACGCTAGTTAGTTGAAGTCTATATTCCTTGTTTCCAATTGTTGTCATCACTCACATGCTTTCTGCCTAGTTTTTTTTATTGTTGCCCACATATATATTGTAAGCACGTGATTTTTCCCTATATGAGAAATACTCCCAAAAAATTCAAAATCAAATGATTTTCCTTGGTGTGCAATTTTGTGAGATTTTGTGATATTTTGGATAATTATTTGTATTTGTCTGTGTTTGCTTATTTGTTAAATTAATAAAAAATAAAAAAATATGTCACATTTTGCATGTAGAATTAAATTCTACAATTGTTAGTAATTAAATTTGTTTTACAAAAAATGAAAATTACAAAAATAAGCATCTTTTGCATTTTTAGCATTTAATGTCCAAATGAACAATTTTATGCTTAATTATTACTTAATTGTGCGTTAATTGTTATTGGTAGTTAATTTGCGCTTTTATAACTTAATTTAGTTCTTAATAATAATTTAAGTATTTTTATAATTTAGTTTTAGAAAATAAAAGAAGAAAAGAGAACAAAAATACAAAGAAAAATCGGATTGGGCCACTTCTTCAAATTTCAACCCCAGGCCCAAATAATTGCCCAACCTTCTCCATGACCCGGTCCATTTCAAACCGGGTCGACCCGGTCCGCCCCATTAACCCAAATACCCAACACCCTTCTTCATTTTTCAAAACACAAAACAAAACAAAAAATAACAAAAAAACAAAAACCCTAAAACACTAACTCACCCGCCCCCATCCCCTCTCTTCTTCTTCACTTTTGCTCCAAAATAATGAGCTCCCATGGATGCCCCTTGCAGCTTCGTCCCAACGTCCATGGCTGCCCTTCACCAGCCCCATCGACGACCAACTCCTGCTCACCTCACGTCTTCATCTTCTTCACCCTCTTAAACGACCCCTCCACCGTCCGCCATTGACGAGCAACGTTGTTGCTGCATTTTGCTCGTCGAACATCGGCTTCACATCGAGCTCCACCATACCACCATGAACGGTCCTTTGCTCCATCTTCTCCATAGCAGCTAATGAGCCAGTCCACTGTCGAGCTCCCAAGGCCGAAAATCTCCCCGCCGCGTCCAGCTCTCATCGACGTTGTTGTCGCGGCCAGCTGCGTCCAGCCCGTCGACCTTCTGCCATTTTCCTTCGACGCTGTTGTCGAGTATTTGCTCCAGCTCCCTCGTAAAGCTTCTTCTGCCTCATCTACATGGGCAGCCATGGCTGCCATCGCGTCGTCGACCTCCAGCTGCTGCTGCTTCTGTTTCAAACTCGACAACCATGGCTTCTTTAGCCAGCTGCTGTTGCGCCCATTTCTCTTCATCGCCAGCTGCGTCTGCTTCAGATGCTTCACTGCTGCGTACTGTCATTGACGACTCCATGAGTCTGTTGTTTGGTTGCTCACCATCGTACTGCTGTTGACGATGCAAGGCAGTCCGGTTAAAGTCCGGCAAAGTTCGAGGGTTCTTCGTCGAGTCGAGATCCTGTACGTTGAGTTTTCTGTCCGAGTTTTCCATTTCCGTTCGTCGTGGGTCATTTCTGGTTAGTTTGATTTTGAGTTTTATTTTGTCCGTATTTTGTTTTGATATTCTCGAATCTAAAATCGGCAAATGTTTGTTTTGTTCATGTCTATCGTTTGAATTAATTTTTTTAGTTTGTTCATGTGTTTTGTTGATTTAATTTTCAGATTTCAAATGGAAATTTAATTAGTTGCTTTTCATGTTTATGTCATGTTAATCTTATTTATTTCGTAAAAAAAAAGAGTTGTTAGTTTGATGTTTGTTAGATTCAAATTGAAATTTAATTAATTATTTCTTCAATTTGTTTCATGTGTTGTTATATAATTTTCCAGAAATTATTAATGTTGTTTGAATCATTTGAATCCGTCATGTTTGTTGTTTAAAAAATAGATTTAGTTCATGTTCATCTTTGTTTGAAGTTCCTGTTTAATCCAGTGATTTAATGTGAGTTTATGTTTGTCTTTGATTTGTTAGTCTAGTTTGAATCATGTATTTTGTTGTTTGTATTGTTGTATCCTTGCTCATCCATTTTTGGTCTAAGTTAACCAGGATTGGTTCCCGATATGGTTAATTTATTTCCATTAATTTGGAGTTGTGTTGTTCATCGTGTTCATGTGGTTTGTTGTTGAAGATTGTTGAGAAATTGGTCATCTTGGCTATATTTTGGTTAAGTTATGATTAATTGATTGTTTAGAGCTGATGGGGATAGTTTGGTAAATAGCATTGCATTCAGGGTAAACTGATAATTGCAATAAGGTCGGAGGGGTAGTTTGGTAATTGAACATTATTTTGATTCTTTATGTTAAGCATGGGGGACAAAATATAATGGGGTGGGGTTTGATATAATTGTTTAACATAATGGGGGACAAGACAAAATATAATGGGGAGAAATATTGTATTTGTTTATGTTAAGCATGGGGGACAAATTATAATGGGTTGGGGTGGATGTATTTATTTAATGTAGGCATGGGGGACAAAGTTTAAAATAAAGAAAACATTAAGTAGTGGGGACAAAGCATGCCATTGGGGGAATAATTTCGGGTTGGGGATTCAAGACAAAGGTCTTGCTATAAAATAAGAGTCATTTGACACATTTTAGGGGGACTAGGCTTAGACTTGAATTAGAGGGGTAGAACAAGACTTAAGGTTGAACATTATTGACTAGACTTAGAGATTATTATTGACAGACTTTTACACTTGAGAGAGCTTTTAGACTGAAAAAGAGAAAGACAATTTGAATTTTCACTTGAACAATTCTGTTTGCCTTTCTGCGAGTGTTATTCAAAAATCAGAAACTACTGCATCTTGTAACTTTCTCTCTTCTGCTTTGACTGCGATTGTACTTTGCCATTGCTGATTTTTCAATCCGTTGCTGGGTTATTCTACTGGTTGTTACTGGTTTTGCGGTGTTACCGAACCTGCTATTGCTATGTTATTATTGTTGCTGACTCCTCCTTCTTTTGTTCTTGTACTGCCATTTCCAGGTACACAATTGTACACTCTCGGTTTGAAGCGAAATGAAATATTAATCAGGCTCTTGTCCCTGTTGAATTCCTTTTGTTTGGATTTGTGTTTGAATAAAATTTTCCTTCCTTTGTATAAAAATGTAGTTGACTGATTAATGAGTAATGGGGTTGCATATGTATAACTTCTTCATCTAATAATATTAGTTTAAATTAATCAAGGTTGTTTTGATATTATTATCTATCTCATGTTCTAGTATTATTGAATAATAGAATATAGAATGAAAGCAGTTTTTCTTTGTACAAACTCGATCGCAATTTTCCATTCACATTAGCCGTAACTTAATAACTAATAAGTTACGTTTTTCAGCATGTAATTAATTGAGAAATTTTCTTTTATTTTTTAGAGACAAACTTAATAGAAGAAATGTAGTCACTGTAGGTTTATCCTTTTAAATAAAATGAGACGAGCCTCGCCAAATAAAATGCACAGATTGCGGGGCCCTCACAAAATGTATGCTTTAATTACTTAGAACTCGGGATCGGCCGTTTAGCAAAATTCCACGGCTTTACCCAGAAATAATAAAACGTTAATCACTTTAGGCGCGTATTTTAATAATCTTACCTTCTTAAACTCGGGTGTGCATTTCATGCGACCCAAATCCAAATCCTAAAACATCGAATAAAAATATGTTCCGGATCGCGGGTGCATTTCATGTGACGCAATCCAAAGACATGTTTTAAACGATGTTCACATTCCTTTAAAATATAATAAAAGCGGTAAAGAGTTAAAATCGGCACATCGGTTCATAATTGTATTTAAAATCAGATAAATAAGCCGAATATGACAGTTGAGCGACCGTGCTAGAACCACGGAACTCGGGAATGCCTAACACCTTCTCCCGGGTTAACAGAATTCCTTATCCGGATTTCTAGTACGCAGACTGTAATATGGAGTCATTCTTTTCCTCGATTCGGGATTAAAATTGGTGACTTGGGACACACTAAATCTCCCAAGTGGCGACTCTGAAATAAACAAACAAATCCCGTTTCGATTGTCCTTTAATTGGAAAAAACTCCCTTGTACCCTCTCGGGGGCGGAAAAAGGAGGTGTGACAGCTCTGGCGACTCTGCTGGGGACGACAGACCCAGAACCACTGGTTCAGGGTTAGAAATTAGAGCTTATATAAATTGTTATATTTAGCTTTATCTGATTTTGTTACATGATCTGTGCTTAATGTGCTAACTAACTGCTTTTACCGCTTTGATATTTTGTGAACTGTATATAAACTGTGCCGAAACCCATATCCCCTCTGAGTCTTCTGAATCATGAAGAAGGGTGTACTTCGTACGAGTTCTTTTCTGTATAGTGTCAAATCCCAATTTAGAACGAGGTTCGGACAAGTTGCTAAGCCGGTGAAGCTTCTGTATTCCCGGTACGCTACCCCCCTCGGCTCGAGCTGTCCGCTCGGGTAAGCCAGGTCTAGAACAAACACCCAGGTTCTGAACCTAGTATAACAAAGCCACATGCCGGATCCCTAGTAGGAACGTTTGTTTGCATCACGTGCATTTGACTTTGGAGGCCCAACACAGGGGTTGGGTCTGTCTAGGACAGGTGTACCAAAAATGAAAATGACCATCCTGATGCATCTTACTTGCTACTACTTGCGCATTTATTTGATTCGGACTTGTGTGCTGACTGACTTGTGAATATCAGGAATAATCTTTTGAAATTGAAAAAAAAGAAATAGCGGTTAGGGAATTGATTGTTTATTTTTGAAAAGAAAACAAATGCCCAAATACTGTCAAAACTCTGCCGAAATTTTGAGAAAATGAGGAAAAAAAAGTCTTATTAGTTTGTTTTATTAAAAGCTAAGAAAGGAAAAAAAAAGTCGTTGTTCTGTTTCGTTTTTCAAAAAAAAAATAGAAAAATATATAGTTTGTCTTGCCATGAAAATGAAAATGAAAAAGAGTCTTATTTTTAAAATAATTTTTTTTATTATTTATTTGCTTATGAAAATGCAAAAAATAAAAAAAAAATAAAAAAAATAAAAAAGAGTATTTCATTATTTGTCGCAAATATATATATATATCCGAAAAGGTTTTTCTATTTATTTCCAAAAATATATATATATGTCTTTATTTGTTGCAAAAATATTTGTCTTGTCAAAAAGTCTAGAAAAGTTTTGAGACCCCCCAATTTTCAAAACAAAAAAAAAACAAAAAAAATATTTTCCATTATTGACTTCTTTAGAAAGTCTTTTTAATTATTTTAAAAAATATATATATAATAAAAATATATAACAAAATAAAATAAAAAAATCCAAAAATATTTTCCGTCTTCTTTCAAAATTGAAAATTCAAAAATTCAAAAAATACTTTTAGAAGCATTTCTTTCATTGAAGTTAAAATTCCAAAAAAAAAAAACATTTTCTTAGAAATCCTTCTTTGCAAAAATGCTCCCTTTCTTCTTTTTAAGTCTTTCCTTCAAAATTCCAATTAAAAAAAATGTGTTAGTTCATTTACTTATTCATGATCTGCCCGAACTACGCGGGTTTGATTCTCACCGGATGTGAGATACGTAGGCAACCCTCATCGGGTCCAACCCCACCTTTTGCTAAAATAGCCAAAAACAAATAAATAATAATAAAAAGAAAAAAAACATGTCAAAATTTTAATTCTGTCATAAAGAAGTCGGGTGACGCTGTTTTGTCAAAACATAGCCGAATGTTCCCGAAAGGGACGCCGGAAGGCTGACTTTGCATAAACAGCCACCTTTGGGTCATTTTTTAAGATTTGGTCCAGTTGACCCACACAGCCTTAAAAATCTTCGTCCCCGAGGCGTTGAAAGGCCGTGTTTGCAATATTGAGTTCTCTATTTTGAAAAAAAAAACGATAAAAAGAGTCATAAATAAGTCGGGTAATGCCGTTTTGTCAAAAATAGCTGAATGTTCCCGAAAGGGACGCCGGAAGGCTGACTTTGCATAAACAGCCACCTTTTGGGTCATGTTTAGGATTTTGGTCCAGTTGACCCACACAACCCTAAAAATCTTCGTCCCCGAGGTGCTGAAGGGTCGTGTTTGCAACACCAGGTTTTTATTGTAATTTGAAAAAAAAACAAAGAGTCAGCAGTCAGGTGAACACCGTCTGGATTTTTAGTCAAAAACAAGCCGAGCCAGCTTCGGCCGCGTCTTAAACCGTTCTTGCCGAAATAGCCTTAGAGTATCTTTCAGTTGTCGAAAGGCTGTTTTCATAAAAAGAACGGACAAGTTTGTAAAGTGTCATAAAATAATCCTCCTCGGCCTCAAAATTTATGTGAAATTTGGAAGGGGCCACATTTGCAAGAAATAACCGTCGGGTTGCATTTGGCAAACGGGGAAAGGAACTGGCCGTTTGTTTTTGAGTTTGTAATTCTTTGATTAGAGTATGCGAGTTATTTGATTTTCGAGGTCGTTTGTTGTCTCTTGTCAAAAGTCGGTTAGCATGGTTAGTTTTTCAACTTTTGCAATCAAGTTTGTTTTAATTTGAAAGTTGGAAATTCCAGAAAAAATGTTTATTTATTACTTATCTTTTATTGTCCGAACTACGCAAGGTCTGATTCATGCGGGGTCATGATACGTAGACAATCTCCATAAGATTCGACCACAACAAAAAAAAATGAAAAAATCAAAAAGGAAAAATGAAAAAAAAGAGAAAAAGAGAAAAGAAAAAATGCAAAAAAAGAAAAAAGGAAAACATCAAAAAAAAGAAAAAGAAAAAAGATGTTGTTAATAATGAGGACCGACTGAGTCCATTCTAACCTGTTTGTTTCGCAAATAAAGTTAAGGTGGTTGGTTTGTGGTAAGCCGGACAATGACACTCAGAGTCCTTCACTTGCATCTCATGATACACACTCTGCGGGGATTGGGCCTGATAGCAGAAGCACTCGAATCCTATTGGGGAATTGTTGACTAAGGTTGATGATATCGAAGTTGGCAATGGTCTGGACAATACTGATGCGAAGCTCAGTGGCTAAGATGCCAATTTTGATAAAGTGGGAGGACGCTCCGTTCCTTGGTTAGCAAGAGAGAAGCTTGTGGTGGCTTATTTTGTTGTCATTTCTGTTTGTTCGGATTATTAGGTTGTAATTCGGATTTTGTTTTGTGTCAATATCTTTCCGCTTATCTTTCCGTTTTGTCATAGCGGTTTGTTTAAGTTTGCCCAGGTTGTTTTAGGATTTTATTCTGGTTTGTTTCATTTGTCTTGTTGTTCAAACCATTCCACCGGTAGTCTAAAGCAAATCCGGTCTTTTATTATTTCTAGTCATCTCTTTGTTTAGTCCTTTTGTCATTTTGTTCCGCGCCGATTCTAGTGACATGACATGCGCACACAGTTTGGGCCTAGTCTTTAAAGTTAATCATAAAACCCCGGAAAGGTGAGCAGAACATTTAAAGGAAATAAGGACAGTTTGAGATTATTCGGAGCCCGAGTCATACAAAACTAGGGCAAGTAAAACATAAAGAAAACCGTTAAAAGCAAGATTCACCTTTCATGGTAATGAGAGTGAGTGTCGCCCAACGGTGCTTTAGAAGTGACAAATGAAAAGCAAATGTTGAATATAATTGTCAAGTCCAGCACCATCAGAAGAGACTGCGGATCTTTGTTTAATTATGTTGTTTGCACTGGGCATGTTTTGAAGACTGGAATGACGAAGATATTTTGTTCTGCTACCTAAACACTTTATCCTTCGTTACCCCTTTTGAGCCTTATTTATTTTCCTTTCATACCCCTCATTCGGAATCGGTAACAACAGATTAGAAACACAAAACATGGAAGATAAAAAAAAAAAAGAAAAAAAAAACAACAAAACGAAAAAAAACGAAAAAAGAAAAGAAAAATGATGATAACAAAAAACAAAAGAAAGTCAAATGAAAAAAGAGGAATTGGGAACTACGTTTGACCTGATTCCTCAAAGAGGATACGTAGGCGCTTCACGGCTCGGTCATAGTTTTGAAAAATGAAAAAAAATCAATTAAGATATCCCCAAGCAAGAAATTGGGGCAAAGGTTGTGTTTGTTGTAAATAAATCTAATTCCGAAGGTTGTAATTAATAACCCAAAATCGATGCATTTTTGAGCCTTTAATACCCTTTATTTCTAGCCCTATCCAAAACCCACATTACGGTCCAAAGAAAGACCTTCTGATCAGTCTTCAAAAGATGCCAAGTCAGACAAATGAAGAGTCTTACCGGCGAACCTAACATTTTGTTCCACAGCAGAAAGGACTCTAATCTCCAACAGAAAGAGTCATACCGGCAACACTCCGAATCCCCAGCTGGAAAGTGATACAAATGAGAGAGTCTTATCGGTGAAAATCTTCACGGACACCATAAGGCGATGAAAGCTGAGAGAAAAACCAAAATGAGAGAGACTTGATAGTGAAAACCCTTCGGGCACTACAAGTCGAATAAGGATTGAGAATCAGATGGGGAATTGCCAATTGAAGATCTTGAAAGATGATTGGCGGTAGAGGATAGGCCACATGCGCATGTCATGACCATTAGAGTCGGTATCTGCATTTGATAGATTTTTATTCTTTTGTTAAAGAGTCATTTTTTCCTTTGTCTTTTTATTCTGTTCCCTTTTATCTTTTTCCTTTCATAGAAAAATCCCCAATAGAGTCTGTTTGGTCAGAACAAGTGTGAATTGACTTCAAAATATGCCATCAGCTTTCCAAATATGCAAGGTAAGATCTGACTAGTACATCCAAGTGGTATAGTCAGCAAGGAACAAGCGCGAGGCCAGTGTCAAAAAAGATATCCCCAGTAAAGGGAATTGACAAAAGGATTGACGAGTGTCAAGAGGATACCCTTGTCGAAATCAAAGGTTATAAACCTCAAGGCCGAGGCCCGTGGACAAAGCAAAGAGAGCAATGAGCATGGTGTGGGAAATTCATACTAGACTAAAAGGTTAGGGAAATGCCAGTTTCCGAGCTATGCCACAAAAGAAGAGGGATATCCTCAACAAAAAGGGATTATCCCCAGCAAATAATATCATCCCCAACGGGTTGTGGAACGCAGAGCAAGGAAGGAGAAAGGGAAAAAAACCATCCTAGTAGGAGTATCACAACCAACCACCATGTTTTAAACTAACAAATTTTGTTTGATTTGAAACAGGTAAAGGAAATGGCATTGATGCCAGAAATGCATGCACAAGGGATATTATCAAACTGGGGCAGAAAATTTTCCTTCCATTTAGAAAATTTTCTGGAAGTCAGGTACTCATTCTGGGAAGAATAAAGATAACGCCAGTCTCAAGGAAAGTGGTCTTAGAACTAGTGTTGCCCCCAACATAATAAGTTTCAATGGAGGAAGTTGTTCCCCAGCAAAGGGATGAAACTTGAGCTCAGAAAAGCAAGAGGCCGGCATCATTCCCAACAGCCTTCTGAAGAGTGAAGCACTAGTTCTGAAAGAATCAGAATCCCCCAACAGGTAAGTAAATAATTCCCCAACAGTGTTATCCCCAGCAGTTTCGGGAAAAGGCAAAACGACTCTCAAGGGAGGTAGTCTTCGAAGGAAGAAGCTATGCAAAAACAAAACAAAAAAAAAGAATAAAAAAAAAAGAATAAAAAAAAGGGAAGTAGTTTGCAGAGGAATGAAACATCCTACTTAAGAGGAAGTAGTTCTGGAAGGAGTAAGATAACATATTTACTCAGCGGAGTTATCCTCAGCAATGTTATCCCCAGCGGATCATCAAGATGTAGAAGCATCTTCGACAGATTTTCGACCAAGTTTCAAGAGGGTCATAATGGGGAAGGAAGAAAAGGAAAATTCATCCCCAACAAAATAATCCCCAGCAAGTTTTGAGGTAAGACATTTTCAAGTTTTAAGGATATTTTGGGTTCATCCGCCCTCGAATAGGATATTTTGGGTTCATCCGCCCTCGAACAGGATATTTTGGGTTCATCCGCCCTCGAACAGGATATTTTGGGTTCATCCGCCCTCGAACAGGATATTTTGGGTTCATCCGCCCTCGAACAGGATATTTTGGGTTCATCCTCCCTCGAACGGGATATTTTGGGTTCATCCGCCCTCGAACAGGATATTTTGGGTTCATCCGCCCTCGAACTATTTTGGGTTCATCCGCCCTCGAATAGGATTTTATTTTCTAAATTGTTGTTGAAGACAGGCGCCCACCTGAATATCGAGAGGAATACTTTTTGTCTGTTCATTTCATATTTTAGGCGTCCACCTGTATAACAAGGGAATACATTTTGTGTCTTTACCATTAGGCGCCCACCTGTATAACGAGGGAATACATTCCACGTCTTTACCAATAGGAGACACACTTCCTAAGTTTAGTTTTACCCATGGGAGATGCATTTCCTCCTAAGTTTGTTTTAGTTTCACCCATAGGAGATGCATTTCCTCCTAAAGTTTATTTTACTCATAGGAGATGCATCTCCTCCTAAGTTTGCTTTAGTTTCACCTATAGGAGATGCATTTTCTCCTAAAGTTTATTTTACCCATAGGAGATGCATTTCCTCCTAAGTTTAGTTTTACCCATAGAAGAGACATTTCCTCCTAAGTTTATTTTACCCATAGGAGGGGCATTTCCTCCCAAGTTGTTGTTAAAATCAGGAGCCCGCCTGAAGAGAGGAATGACGTTTATTTTTAAAGTTGTTTAAATCTCGCCAACCTAAAGAAAGGAATGGCATTTTGTTTTCAAAGTTATTAAAATCAGGAGCCCGCCTGAAGAGAGAAAAGACGTTTTATTTTCAAAGTTGTTTGTTGAAATCAGGAGCCCGCCTGAAGAGAGGGATGGCGTTTATTTTAAAAAGTTGTTTGTTTGAAACCAGGCGCCCACCTGTATAACGAGAGGAATACATTTCAGTCTTTAAATTTCATACCAGGCGCCCACCTGTATAACGAGAGGAATACATTTTAGTCTTTACATTTCAAGAGTTGAAGTTGGGAGCCCGCCCATAATAACAGAGGATTACATTTCAGTCCTTACATTTCAAGCATTGAAGTTGGGAGCCCGCCCATAGAACAGAGGCATACATTCCAGTCTTTACTTTGCAAGCGTTGAAGTTGGGAGCCCGCCCATAGAACAGAGACATACATTTCAGTCTTTTCATTTCAAGTGTTGAAGTTGGGAGCCCGCCCATAATAACAGAGGCATACATTTCAGTCTTTACATAACAAGTCTGATGAAGAGAGTCGTACCCACCAGAGGAACCGCTGAAAAGCTTGATGAAGAAAGCCATGTCCCTAGCGGACCGAGCAAAATGATGAAAACTGGTATTCAGAAAAGCAAAGGGCCAGTATCATTCCCAAATTCACGGAAGAAAAGCACCGAAGGAAATACAAGCCGACAAGAAAGCAAGGCAACAAGAACAAATTTCAGTCTAGCCTAACTTCTTGTTTTCTTTTAAGCACGGTGTAACAAGGAGATCGGTAAGCAGTGATAACAGCATGCAACAGCAGTAACATTGCAGTCCCATGGTAGTCCCAGCTACCAAAAATTTTCGAACTACATTAACCTGATTCCCCTTTAGCCAGGGATATATAGGAAACCTTTGAAGCAAAGGTTCGGTTAAATCTTTTTCAAAAAATGCTTCACACGGAGTACTCGGATGGGCAAAAATCGCTCGCTTTATCTTTGCACGAAAACCCTTCGTGTCTTCGGGCAAAGAGGGGCAGCTGTAAGCACGTGATTTTTGCCCTATATGAGAATTACTCCCAAAAAATTCAAAATCAAATGATTTTCCTTGGTGTGCAATTTTGTGAGATTTTGTGATATTTTTGGATAATTATTTGTATTTGTCTGTGTTTGCTTATTTGTTAAATTAATAAAAAATACAAAAATATGTCGCATTTTGCATGTAGGATTTAATTCTACAATTGTTAGTAATTAAATTAGTTTTACAAAAAATGAAAATTACAAAAAATATGCATCTTTTGCATTTTTAGCATTTAATGTCCAAATGAATAATTTTATGCTTAATTATTACTTAATTGTGCGTTAATTGTTATTGGTAGTTAATTTGCGCTTTTATAACTTAATTTAGTTCTTAATAATAATTTAAGTATTTTTATAATTTAGTTTTAGAAAATAAAAGAAGAAAAGAGAACAAAAATACAAAGAAAAATCGGATTGAGCCACTTCTTCAAATTTCAACCCCAGGCCCAAATAATTGCCCAACCTTCTCCATGACCCGGTCCATTTCAAACCGGGTCGACCCGGTCCGCCCCATTAACCCAAATACCCAACACCCTTCTTCATTTTTCAAAACACAAAACAAAACAAAAAATAACAAAAAAAACAAAAACCCTAAAACACTAACTCACCCGCCCCCATCCCCTCTCTTCTTCTTCACTTTTGCTCCAAAATAATGAGCTCTCATGGCTGCCCCTTGCAGCTTCGTCCCAACGTCCATGGCTGCCCATCACCAGCCCCATCGATGACCAACTCCTGCTCACCTCACGTCTTCATCTTCTTCACCCTCTTAAACGACCCCTCCACCGTCCGCCATTGACGAGCAACGTTGTTGCTGCATTTTGCTCGTCGAACATCGGCTTCACATCGAGCTCCACTATACCACCATGAACGGTCCTTTGCTCCATCTTCTCCATAGCAGCTAATGAGCCAGTCCACTGTCGAGCTCCCAAGGCCGAAAATCTCCCCGCCGCGTCCAGCTCTCATCGACGTTGTTGTCGCGGCCAGCTGCGTCCAGCCCGTCGACCTTCTGCCATTTTCCTTCGACGCTGCTGTCGAGTATTTGCTCCAGCTCCCTCGTCCAGCTTCTTTTGCCTCATCTACATGGGCAGCCATGGCTTCCATCGCGTCGTCGACCTCCAGCTGCTGCTGCTTCTGTTTCAAACTCGACAACCATGGCTTTTTTAGCCAGCTGCTGTTGCGTCCATTTCTCTTCATCGCCAGCTGCGTCTGCTTCAGATGCTTCACTGCTGCGTACTGTCGTTGACGACTCCATGAGTCTGTTGTTTGGTTGCTCACCATCGTACTGTTGTTGGCGACGCAAGGCAGTCCGGTTAAAGTCCGGCAAAGTTCGAGGGTTCTTCATCGAGTCGAGATCCTGTACGTCGAGTTTTCTGTCTGAGTTTTCCATTTCCGTTCGTCGTGGGTCATTTCCGGTTAGTTTGATTTTGAGTTTTATTTTGTCCGTATTTTGTTTTGATATTCTCGAATCTAAAATCGGCAAATGTTTGTTTTGTTCATGTCTATCATTTGAATTAATTTTTTTAGTTTGTTCATGTGTTTTGTTGATTTAATTTTTAGATTTCAAATGGAAATTTAATTAGTTGCTTTTCATGTTTATGTCATGTTAATCTTATTTATTTCGTAAAAAAAAAGAGTTGTTAGTTTGATGTTTGTTAGATTCAAATTGAAATTTAATTAATTATTTCTTCAATTTGTTTCATGTGTTGTTATATAATTTTCAAGAAATTATTAATGTTGTTTGAATCATTTGAATCCGTCATGTTTGTTGTTTAAAAAATAGATTTAGTTCATGTTCATCTTTGTTTGAAGTTCATGTTTAATCCAGTGATTTAATGTGAGTTTATGTTTGTCTTTGATTTGTTAGTCTAGTTTGAATCATGTATTTTGTTGTTTGTATTGTTGTATCCTTGCTCATCCATTTTTGGTCTAAGTTAACCAGGATTGGTTCCCGATATGGTTAATTTATTTCCATTAATTTGGAGTTGTGTTGTTCATCGTGTTCATGTGGTTTGTTGTTGAAGATTGTTGAGAAATTGGTCATATTGACTATATTTTGGTTAAGTTATGATTAATTGATTGTTTAGAGCTGATGGGGGTAGTTTGGTAAATTGCATTGCATTCAGGGTAAAATGGTAATTGCAATAAGGTCGGAGGGGTAGTTTGGTAATTGAATATTATTTTGATTCTTTATGTTAAGCATGAGGGATAAAATATAATGGAGTGGGGTTTGATATAATTGTTTAACATAATGGGGGACAAGACAAAATATAATGGGGAGGAATATTGCATTTGTTTATGTTAAGCATGGGGGACAAATTATAATGGGTTGGGGTGGATGTATTTATTTAATATAGGCATGGGGGACAAAGTTTAAAATAAAGAAAACATTAAGTAGTGGGGACAAAGCATGTCATTGGGGGAATAATTTCGGGTTGGGGATTCAAGACAAAGGTCTTGCTATAAAATAAGAGTCATTTGACACATTTTAGGGGGACTGGACTTAGACTTGAATTAGAGGGGTAGAACAAGACTTAAGGTTGAACATTATTGACTAGACTTAGAGATTATTATTGACAGACTTTTACACTTGAGAGAGCTTTTAGACTGAAAAAGAGAAAGACAATTTGAATTTTCACTTGAACAATTCTGTTTGCTTTTCTGCGAGTGTTATTCAAAAATCAGAAACTACTGCATCTTGTATCTTTCTCTCTTCTGCTTTGACTGCGATTGTACTTTGGCATTGCTGATTTTTCAATCTGTTGCTGGGTTATTCTACTGGTTGTTACTGGTTTTGCGGCGTTACCGAACTTGCTGTTGCTGTGTTATTATTGCTGCTGACTCCTCCTTCTTTTGTTCTTGTACTGCCATTTCCAGGTACACAATTGTACACTCTCGGTTTGAAGCGAAATGAAATATTAATCAGGCTCTTGTCCCTGTTGAATTCCTTTTGTTTGGATTTGTGTTTGAATAAAATTTTCCTTCCTTTGTATAAAAATGTAGTTGACTGATTAATGAGTAATGGGGTTGCATATGTATAACTTCTTCATCTAATAATATTAGTTTAAATTAATCAAGGTTGTTTTGATATTATTATCTATCTCATGTTCTAGTATTATTGAATAATAGAATATAGAATGAAAGCAGTTTTTCTTTGTACAAACTCGATCGCAATTTTCCATTCACATTAGCCGTAACTTAATAACTAATAAGTTACGTTTTTCAGCATGTAATTAATTGAGAAATTTTCTTTTATTTTTTAGAGACAAACTTAATAGAAGAAATGTAGTCACTGTAGGTTTATCCTTTTAAATAAAATGAGACGAGCCTCGCCAAATAAAATGCACAGATTGCGGGGCCCTCACAAAATGTATGCTTTAATTACTTATTACTCGGGATCGGCCGTTTAGCAAAATTCCACGGCTTTACCCAGAAATAATAATACGCTAATCGCTTTAGACGCGTATTTTAATAATCTTACCTTCTTAAACTCGGGTGTGCATTTCATGCGACCCAAATCCAAATCCTAAAACATCGAATAAAAATATGTTCCGGATCGCGGGTGCATTTCATGTGACGCAATCCAAAGACATGTTTTAAACGATGTTCACATTCCTTTAAAATATAATAAAAGCGGTAAAGAGTTAAAATCGGCACATCGGTTCATAATTGTATTTAAAATCAGATAAATAAGCCGAATATGACAGTTGAGCGACCGTGCTAGAACCACGGAACTCGGGAATGCCTAACACCTTCTCCCGGGTTAACAGAATTCCTTGTCCGGATTTCTGGTACGCAGACTGTAATATGGAGTCATTCTTTTCCTCGATTCGGGATTAAAATTAGTGACTTGGGACACCCTAAATCTCCCAAGTGGCGACTCTGAAATAAACAAACAAATCCCGTTTCGATTGTCCTTTAATTGGAAAAAACTCCCTTGTACCCTCTCGGGGCGGAAAAAGGAAGTGTGACATATATCCTCGTTCATTATAGCTACTTGTGTATTTCCTACTTTGTAATTCCTATTATCGATATTTCTATCATCCGGTTGGTTCTGCTATACGTAAATTGGGCGAGGATGAGATAAAAGCACGAAGGGTGTTGCCATACAATTGACTTGATATCTGAGTACATTCCTCATGCTAGAAAAGTTAAGAATTGACGGTTGTGGTTTATTGGTTTCATTCTAAGGAAAAGATTGGTCGAGGTATTTGATGATGCCAAATTGTGATCTCTGTTAACACTTGGTTATTGTTTTGCGTATCTGTTTAATTTCATCTTTATTATATCATAGTATAGTTCTATTGCTGATTTACGGTACATGTTTTATCAGAAAGTATCTTTTAGCAAAAAAAAAAAAAAAAGCTTCATCACTACTTCGACGAGATTAGACAAAATACTTACCAGTACATGGGGTCGGTTGTATTGATACTACACTTATGTACATTGCGTACAGATTTTTGAAGCGGAGCTGCTGGTGATGTCGGGTGTTGACTCTAAAAATGCTCGTGCATTCCGTATATAGCTGCCACTTGTCCTTGGTAGCTTAAATTTTGGTAATCTATTTATGTAAATTTCAAATAGATCGTGTTCTAAATCCGTTTGATCTTTTTCAGGAGGAAACAATTCTTCTGCTGTTTCATATCCGTTTGACGGTGATTCTAATGAGAAGGAGTTGGAAATAGATTTAGCAGCTTCTCTTTCATTCTTTAATTTCTGTAAGAAATCATCATTGCTTGGAATTTGAAGTTACAAAACTCTCTAAACTTGTCACGACTCTAAACCCGGACCCGGTCATGATGGCGCCTCTCATGAAGACAATACTAGCCGACACCTTCCCAATTCATTTTAAAGAAATTAAATAATACGAATTAAGTCTAAATCATAATAATAAATCCCAATGAAAGGTAAACAATACAGTTTGCGAAAAAAGACATAGCCCGACATCTACAAACAAATAGTATTGGGTTCTGGGTTCTGTGTTCGAGTCACGCTGAAAGGGAAGTGTGGAAACACTATAGATCCTCCTAATTTGGGAGGAAATTAAAAAAAATACAAACGAATGGTGTAAGATAGTTCCAAATTACATTGAAACTGTATGATGGAGAAAACCAAATAATGAATAGCTTTATATCAATCAAAATGAATTAACATAGTTTAATGTCACATCTACAAACATATAGTATGTATTTCAAATTCTGACAGTGAAAATAGACTAATCTTCTGAGCATGATCTACAAAAATAGTACTATAAATACCAAATAGGAATTCTGTAACATTCTCATTACATCTTTGGAAATTATTATGAATAAAAATAAACATGAATATATCAGTCGAAAACGAAGACCTATTTTCCCCTTTTTGTCCTACGTACTGAATTTGTTTATGAATTATTGACTTGTAAGTCAAGGTCTATGGAGTACTCTTATCCTAACTAACTAAACCTAATTTTTTTTTTAATTTTTTTTTTTGGCAATCCGCTAGGCAAGCACCTAGGGCTAAGTTTTTTATTAATAAAAGAACAGAAAAATACAACAAATAGGAAAATACTCATATGCCTTGGCTATATAATCACTCCTCTGCGCCTCACACTGCCTTATGATGACAGCCTCATGTAGAGGATTCATGATGTAGCTGTCGGCAACGTCTCACGAGGGCATATAATCTCATAACCGTGTGGATATTTTCCAAAGGCATAGGACCAAGGCAACACAAACCGGGCTAAACCTTACCTTACTAATCCTAATTTATTTGAATTTTTGACTTGAAATGTTTTTGTCATACTTCGGTCCAATTACTTGACTTAAATTATTTTCATAATATTTTTGACTTAAATCTTTGTCCAATTACTTGACAAGTGCAGAGAAGATATATACAAATTGATAACTAAAAATTTGACTGAAAATGACTTGTTGAGCTTCCTGGAAGTGATTGCTGTAAAGCAGCAGTAGTAGATTTTCTTTGCTTTGTGCTATATATACTTCAGAATTATTCAATAGAGGAACAAAGCAAAGATTTCTTGATTGTTTTGATCTTTATAGTGCAGAAATGGGTTATGGAAAACTTGCGTTGTTTATGTTTTATGCCCATCTCTGTAGACTTACTTTCTCCTCATCCTCAACTCATTTGTGCCCCAAAGATCAAGCTCTTGCTCTTCTCCAATTCAAACAGATGTTTACCATAAATCCTGACGCTTTTGATTCATTTTACTGTGGCACATCTTATCCAACAACACTATCATGGAATAGGAGCAGGGATTGTTGCTCATGGGAAGGAGTTAAATGTGACGAGACAACAGGACAAGTGATTGAGCTTGACCTCGGTTGCAGTCAACTTCAAGGCAAGTTTCATACTAACAGTAGCCTCTTCAAACTCTCTAGTCTCAAAAGGCTTGATTTATCTCGTAATAATTTCTCCGGATCACACATTTCGCCTAAATTTGGTGAGTTTTCTAGTTTGACACATCTTGATTTATCAAATTCAAACTTTTCAGGTCAAATTCCTTTAGAAATCTCTCATCTTTCTAAGTTATACGTTCTTCGTATCAATGATGATGATCTGAGACTTGGACCTCACAATTTTGAACTGCTCCTTAAGAACTTGACCCAATTAAGAGAGCTTGAGCTTTACCGTGTGAACATCTCCTCCACCTTTCCTCTAAATTTCTCTTCTTATTTAACAACTCTACGACTTCCAGACACACAATTATATGGGACATTGCCTGAAAGAGTTTTTCACCTTTCCAACTTGAAATCTCTTTCGTTATCAGGCAATACCCAGCTTACAGTTGGATTTCCAATGACCAAATGGAATAGCAGTACATCTCTCACGCAGTTATATCTCTCTGGTGTGAATTGTACTGGTAATATACCTGAATCATTTAGCTATTTAACTTCATTGAATGGACTGGACATAAGCTCTTGTAATCTCTCAGGGCCTATTCTAAAACCTCTATGGAATCTAACTCGCATAGAGTTTTTGATCCTTGAAGATAACCAACTTGAAGGACCAATTTCCCAGCTCTTCAGATTCGGTAAGCTCAACACCTTATTGCTTGGAAATAACAACTTCAGCGGCCGACTTGAGTGCTTGAATGGGACACAGGTTCAGTACTTAGATATTTCATCCAATTCCCTAAATGGTCCAATTCCTTCCGGTGAATTCTCCATCTCATCACTAGAATTGTTAGACTTGAGCAATAACCATTTCAGTGGCAAAATTGAAGAGTTCAAGTCCAAAACATTGTGGACCGTTGATCTAACACAAAATCAGCTGCAAGGTCCTATTCCAAATTCACTCCTAAACCAGCAGAACCTACAATATCTTCTTCTTTCTCAAAATAATCTCAGTGGACAGATTGCTTCAACCATCTGCAATCTTAAAACAGTGCAGTTGTTAGATCTGGGAAGTAATAATTTACAGGGAACAATCCCAGAATGTTTGGGTGAGATAGATAGTATTCTGGTTGTGGATATAAGCAATAATAATCTTAGTGGGACAATTCAAGCAAATTTTAGTACTGGAAATAATCTTAGAATCATTAAATTGTATGGGAATAAGTTAGAGGGGAAAGTCCCAGGATCTTTGATCAATTGCAAGTATTTGGAACTACTTGATTTGGCTAACAACGTGTTAAACGACACTTTTCCAAAATGGTTGGGAATCCTACCGAATTTGAGGATTTTATATTTGAGATCAAATAAGCTACATGGGTCCATCAGAGCTTCAAGGAATAGAAACTTGTTTGCAAAACTTCAAATTCTGGATCTTTCATCCAATGCATTTAGTGGGAATTTACCAGCAAGCCTTTTTGAGAAATTCCAAGCCATGAAACTAATTGATAAGAGCATGAGTACACTTTGGTCTTGGAGTGCAAATGTACAAATTGCATCTAATTTGATATTTACAACAAAGGGATTGACACTTGAATTTCCTCGAGTTTTGAATACTAGTAACATGATTATCGATCTCTCAAGGAATAGATTTGAAGGTTGTATTCCAAGTACTATTGGAGGTCTCATTGGACTTCGTATGTTGAACTTATCTCACAATAGCTTGGAATGTCACATACCACCATCACTGCAACATCTATCTGTACTTGAATCATTGGATCTCTCATTTAACAAAATTGGTGGAGGAATCCCGCAACAATTTGCATTCCTCACATCACTTGAAGTCTTAAATCTCTCTTACAATCATCTCGTTGGATGCATCCCTAAAGGAAATCAATTTGATACTTTTGAAAATAATTCATACCAAGGGAATGATGGGTTACGTGGATCTCCACTCTCAAGAGGTTGTGGTGATGACGGAGTAACACAAGCGACAACTCCAGTTGTGCTAGATCAAGGAGAAGAAGAAGATTCATCAATAATCAGTTGGCAGGCGGTTCTCATGGGTTATGGTTGTGGACTAGTTATTGGACTGTCCATAATATACATAATGCTGTCAACTCAAAATCCATTATGGTTTTTCAGGATGGTTGTAGAATTGGAACACAAAATCATTACTAGAATGAAAAAGCACAAGAAAAGACATTAGTGTGTCCAGGTATTCAACTTGATCCCTATGCAGATTCTTTTGATTATCGATATTTTATGATCTAACCATTTTAACTCTAATTCTTAATTCATTTTTGAACATTTCAGGTTTCAAGTCTAATAAGTTGCTGGAGATGCAAATATAAGCCTTTGTCTTTCATAGTTTATTATGATGTTTCTTGAAGTGTTTGTTACCATATGAATAAAGACATGAGTTTTCTTCCTTTTGAGACTCAAACCTTATTTGTTTTCATTTATCTATAGTTTGTTACATAGAGATTATTAGTTGAGTTCATGGTCTCAAATTATATCATTGCTTCCTATAATCAGTCTAAGTATTAGTTGACTAATTGGATTCGACTGCACAGTCAGTTCATAAATTTATGAAGTTATTCTTATCTTTTTCTTAATTACATGAAGTAATTTCAATAGAAAGCTAAATGTTAATGTGTTAAGAGTGTCTTTGATATGCTAGTTCACTGATTTCTCTTCCTTGCTGAGTGTTGGTATTAACTCAATTGATAAAAATTTGCTCTAAAGTTCAAACATATAACTCTAACATTCAAGCATTTACCTAAAATCTTAAGGAGAATCTGATACGCATGAGACTCTAATCCTACGTTGCTCGAACTTCCGAAAACATTGCGGCACTTGGAGGATCTGATACGCATACGATGACATTTTTGAAGAGTCCGAGCAATATAACTCTAATCAATATTGTATTTATTCTTATTTAACATTTCGACATATTATATACCACAAAACTTGAATGGCTTGTCAGCACTCATCATGACTTTCTTCTCGAAAGCATGTTTATAAGAAACAGCTTATGCCACTCGTATTGTCCAAAATTGACAAAAGAGAGATTGAAATATTGATTTTGTTACCTTAGCATTAAGGCTGGTAACAGGGGTGACAATGAAAACCAGTTCCTAGATACAGGGAATGATACATATCATTGCTGTTCTGAACTAGTTCTACGATTCTTTATGGGCATATTTTCCGTCCAAATAGTTTTGTGGGAAAAGAGCCTTTAAGTGGAAGACCATTTTCAATACCATGCTTGATTGTGTACAGAAATTTGTTTGAACTGTTAATTGAAACATGTTGTCCGTACTATTTGTAAGCACGTGATTTTTGTCATATATAAGAATTACTCTAAAAAAATTCAAAAATAAAATAATTTTTCTTGGTGTGCAATTTTGTGGTATTTTGTGATATTTTGAATAATTATTTGTTTTTGTCTGTGCATGTTTATTTGCTAAATTAATAAAAAATACAAAAATATGTCGCATTTTGCATGTAGGATTTAATTCTACAATTTGTTAGTAATTAAGTTTGTTTACAAAAAATAAAAATTTACAAAAATAGGCATCGTTTGCATTTTTAGCATTTAATGTCCAAATATACAATTTTATGCTTAATTATTACTTAATTGTGCGTTAATTGTTATTTGGAGTTAATTTGCGCTTTTATAACTTAATTTAGTTCTTAATAATAGTTTAAGTATTTTTATAATTTAGTTTTAGAGAAATAAAAGAAGAAAAGAGAGCGAAAATATAAAGAAAGTCGGAATTGGGCCTCTTCTTCGATTTCAAGCCATAGGCCCAAAAAATGGCCCAATCTTCCCTACGACCCAGTCCATTTCGAACTGGGTCGACCCAGTCCATAACCCAAAAGACCCAAACCCCTTTTCTTTCATTTTTCATAAAACAAAGCAAAACAAAAAAAAATCAAGAAAACCCTAAGAGCTAAGCCATCCGCCCCCCTCCCCCCCTCCCTATCTTCTTCTTCCTCAAGCTCCCCTCCCTAGCAGCCATGGCTGCCCTACCCCCTCACCCAACGCCACCCCCTCCAGCCCTTCCCCCTCACCCCGTCACACTCACACACACACGCACCAACAACTCCATAGCTGCCCTCCTCCATCGAGCTTCGCCATCGTCGAGTTTGAGCTCATCCATGGCTTCCCCTACTGCATCGTCTGCTCCTCGTTGCTGCGTTTGTTGCTGCATTACAGCGTTTCCGAGCAGCTGTTGCTGCGTCTCTCCTCTTCGTGCTGCTGCTGCTCGCGACCGCTACTGCTTAAGCAAAAGCTTCGTCCAAACGAGCATCGTCGTCTCCATCGCTGCTACTAGTTGAGTAGCGTTGCTACTGCTGCCCGCGTCGCCACTGCTGCTGCATTTTTTCCAGCTATTTGCTGCTTCACTTTATCGTCCTCTTCGCTGCTATTGATGCTTGTTGCTTTGTCGTCTTCAAGTCCGTTTATGTCCAAGTTTCGTTGGTTTCGTTTAGAGTTCGTTCGATGTTCGTCGTTGGTCATTCACGGTTAGTTGTTCTAATTTTTTATTTCATCCATAATTTGTTTGATATTTTCAGATTTGGAATTAGTATAAGTTTGCTTTAGTTTTCTTATTTATTTTAGATAAAAATTGTTAGTTTAATTATATTGTTGTTAGATTTAAGTTGAAGATCCAATTTAATTATTTTTCAGCTTGTTTTATTAATTTTAAGAGGATTTAGTTTTAATATAGAAAGGTATTAGTTTAAATCGTTCAAATCCGTTGTTGGTTGTTAATATAGATTTAGTTCGTGTTCATCTTGTTTGAAGTTCGTTTTTAATTTAGTAATTTAATGCGAAGTTATGTTTTGGTTTTAATTTTTGGATCATGCATCTTTGTTATAAGTTTTGTTGGATTTAATTTAAGAAAGATTAGTTGATTATTTGAAGATTAGTGATTTGAATATGTTTATTTGTTTTGTTTAAGTTTAATTCGAAGTTTGAACAAAGTTTGTTTGTTATTGTTATTGAATATTTTCATTCATGTTCATACTTTGTTTGGTTGATCTTGAATCCGAAATTTGTATAGTTTGATTTCTTGTTTATCATTTATGATTATTTCTTGAATTGGTCTCATAATCTTGTTTAAGTTTAATATAGGAATTGTTGGTTGTAATGTTGTTAGAGTTGGTTTTAAGTTCAATATTATTGAATTTAGAAATTTGAATATACTTGTTTGTTGTTGTTGTTGTTGTTGAATCTGAAAATAGGTTTGTTTGTTGCTAAAAATATTGTTGAATCAAATTTTAGTTGTTCTTTGTTGTTCAATCATGTTCATGTGATTTGTTGTTGAAATGTTGAAGAAATCATGTTCATGAGATTTATTGTTTGAATTTATGTAGAAATTGGTCATATTGACTATATTTTGGTTGAGTTTGATTAATTGATTTGTTATAGCTGATGAGGTAATTTGGTAAATCGCGGAATGTTTGGGGGTAAAATAGTAATTGCAATAAGGTCGGAGGGGTAGTTTAGGAATTGTACATTTTGTAATTTTTTATATGAAGCATGGGGGACAAAATGTAATGGGGTGGGTTGTGATATAGTTGTTTAATATAAAGGGGGGACAAGACAAAATTTAGTGGGGAGGAATCTTGTATTTGTTTAGTGAAGCATGAGGGACAAAATATAATGGGGTGGTGATGATATATTTATTTAATGTAATGGGGATGAGTGGGAAGATAATGGGTTTGGTAGGGGAACGGGATTGATTTTAGTTAATTAAAAGGGTTGGGAATGTGTTATAAATAGGTAGAAGTCTTGAATCAAAAAGAGGAACTAATCTGAATATAGAGAAGAATAGAAAGAAAATAAGAGAGAGAAAAAAGGGCTGAACATTTAGGAGGGAGAAAATTCAGAAAAATATTTAAACTTAAAAAATAAAAAAACTAAAAAAAATCTTCTGCTTTCTTTCATTGTTTGAAATCAGAATTAATTGTTGTTTCATCAAAGCTTGAAGCTTTTGTTTTTTTGGGATTACTGCTCCACTGATTTGCAAACTCTGTTCCTGGGTTGTTACTGCTGCTGGACTGTTGTTGATGTGCTGTATTGTTATTACTGCTGCTGATTCTCATCTTCATCTTCTTTTGTTTCCAATATCAGGTACACAACTGTAATTTTGGCATTTTGTAAGCCGAAATGAAGAATGGAGTGTTAAATTTTTAATTTAGTTTTAATTTTTTTTGTATTGTATTTAGATTATTCATGTATTATTATTCTGTAAATCACTGTCATTTGGCATAATTAGGCATGTTATAGCGATATATTAAATAACGCCTTAACCGGATTATTAGGAAATATATTTAAGCCTGATTACTAATTAAAACTGTTTAATAATCAAAATAGAAGAAATAACGTAAAAAATGGCGTTATTGAATCAGTTTGGCAAAAATTGACTGAGTTCCTTATTCATAAGGTTTTTTGTCAACGTAAGGTTTTTTGTCAACGTTAAGTTAATCGGAATCATGTAGTTAATTTCAGTTAAAACATGAATTAGTTTGCCAATCAAGTATTAGGACATGATGTGAATTAAAACAAGGTTAGTTAAGGTTAAATTGTTTAATTTTTAGAAATATGGTTTAGTAACCAAGTTTTTTTTCCAATTTTCAGTATTTGTAAATAATTAATTTCAATAAGCTTAAGTCATACTAACAATATGAATTTTAATCCAACTATGGGATAATTAGTTTTTTTTTATTTTTTGACAATTCCATGTTGTTTGTAATTATAATTTTAGTAATATTACTTTCCATTAATATTCGTTTTAAATTAGTAATTAATATGTTATTTTTAAGTATGTAGAGATTGACTTCATAATTATATACAAACTTAGTAATAATAAAGATGTAGTCATTAAAGGGTATTCATAAAAATAAGGGAGGATCTCGCTAAAAAAATAAATAAATATAAATAATACAAAAAATTGCAGTCCTCCAATCTTATTTTTTTTTTTAATATAAGGAAATACCTAGATTCCGAGATGGGCGATTTAGTAAAATTCACAGTCCTACATAATAGTATCATAACGCGTAGTATTTTGGCGCATATTTAATAAGGTTATTTTCTTAAATACGGGTGTACATTTATGTAACCCAAATCACGATCTTGACGAAGTCAAAATGCGTCAAAAAATCACGTGTGCACTGGTTGTGGCGTGGTTCGAGATGCGTTTTCACGACGTTGCAATTTTGTATAAAATAAATAATGATAAAAGCGGTTTTAAAAGTTAAATTTGCATATAAGTTCTTAATTGTTTAAAAATCAGATAAATGAGCCAAATATGACAATTGAGCGACCGTGCTAAAACCACGGAATTCGGGAATGCCTAATACCTTCTCCCGGGTTAACAGAATTCCTTATCCGGATTTCTGGTTCGCGGACTGTAATACAGAGTCATTCTTTTCCTCGATTCGGGATTAAAATTGGTGACTTGGGACACCCTAAATCTCCCAAGTGGCGACTCTGAAATAAATAAATAAATCCCGTTTCGATTGTCCTTTAATTGAAAAAAACTCCTTTGCACCCCTCGCGGGGGCGGAAAAAGGAGGTGTGATACTATTATCTGTTGCGTATGCAAATGAAGTTGAGCCTTTTTTCCTCTCAATGACGGTGTTGTCTCGAGCTAGCTTTATGAATCAATGATATTGAATATACTTAGGTCCTAAACTGTCTTCCACCAGCTGTTACATTCTGATTTTTGTTTGTCCCATGGTACAATAAATGGCTTATGGTTAATATGGTATAATTTTAAACAGATACCTACTTATTGTGTGATTGTTAGTGTTATTGTTTCATTACAACAGCTTCACAATGTGAAATTATAACTTGTGAAGATACATGAGTATGAAGTTCTTAATATGGGTAAAGCATCTTTATGAACTTATCTTAGGCAAGAATTCCTCTCTAATCAGTAGGAAAAAAAAATTATTTTTAACGTGGTTTGTTGATCAGTGTTGATAACATTCAACAGGTACGTCTATCACAAATGCTTATGCCTTTATCCAATTACTTGACGTCACGATCCTAACCCTGAACCCGGTCGTGATGGCGCCTCTTGTGAAGATAAGGCCAGCCAGTTTAACCCAGTTCATCTTTTAAAGCAGCTAATCAACACAAAAATAGTCTAAACATGATTAATAATACTGAATGGCACAGCCCTAACTGGGGTGTCACAAGTCACGAGCATCTATGAACCGTAATACCAGTCTGTTGAAATCATAAACTACTTGGAAATGAACAGAAATGATAGAGGAGTAGACACATGGGGTTGCGGACGTCAACAGCTACCCCAAAATCTCCGAAAACCCGCCTGAAGCTGGAGGAATCAGCACTCGGAAGCGAAACCAACAACGCCTGAATCTGCACACAGGGTGCATGGAGTAAAGTGAGTACTCCAATTCAGTGAGTAACAAATGTAAATAATGACTGAAAGTAAGAAAACACGTAAAGCGCAAGGCATTCTATAATGAAGTAGTAAATCACTTAAAATCAGTAAAACCAGTAAAAATCAAGTAAAATCCGCTTTCAACCAGTAAAACGGGTAAATTGACACATAATTAAGATAAAGTAAGCAAATAGAGTTCGCCTCTCGGTCACAGTATCAACAAGTCCGCCCATCGGGCAACATCTTAGAACAGTACCAGCCCCTCGAGCTCAATCTCAAAACAATACCAGCCCCTCGGGCTCAATCTCGCATCACAATGGGTACTCGCGCTCACTGAAGGTGTACAGACTCCGGGAGGGGTCCCTTACGACCCAAGCGCAATAACAAGCCATCTTGTGGCATCAAATCTACGTCATCGGCCTCATATCAATCAAGCCATCTCGTGGCGTATATATGTATCTCAGGCCCTCGGCCTCATATCAGTATCAGTGTATCCTCACAACTAGGCCCTCGGCCTTACTCGGTCTGAAAATCATCACAAGCCCCTCGGGCAATAGTAAAACAGTATTTCTCAGCCCAAAACATCATTTAAAATATCATTTAAGTCTCAAAACTAAGTAAAAATGGCTGAGTAGTAAAAAAGTGAAAAATAACATGACTCAGTTCAAGTAATAAGTTAAAACAGTGAGGAAATAGTAATAAAAATCCTCGAAGGGTTCAAGTAGTTAGCACGAAGCCCAAATATGGCAATCAGCCCAAATCATGATAATAGCAAATGGGTTTCAGTCAAATACGCGGTAAAATCATAAATTGGGACGGACCAAGTCACAATCTCCAATAGTGCACGACCCCACGCTCGTCATCGAGCATGTGCCTCACCTCAATGTGCAATCCGGGGTTTCAAACCCTCAGAGCATCATTTACAATCATTACTCACCTCGAATCGGCTAAATCTCTAGCTCGCGATGCCTTTGCCCCTCGCATAAGCCTCCACGCACGTCAAATCTATCCAAAATCAGAACGAGTACGTCAAAATATACTAAGGGAACAAAGCCCAAGCGAAAACAATCAATAAAAGGCACAAAACCCGAAATTAACAAAACCCAAGCCCCGGTCCCGCTTTCTCGAAAATCATAAATTTTCACATCAATAGATTCCTTATCTCCCCACGAGTTCATACATATCAAAAATTCTCAAATCCGACCCCAAATGGTCCTCCAAATCCCAAATCAAAAGTCCAATTTCTCAAGCCCTAGTTCTTCAATTTTTTGCCCATTAATTCTTTTAATTTCAATCTTAATCCATGATATACTACCATAGAAATGTGTTTTAGGTCCAAAATCCTTACCTTAATGAAGTTTCATAGAAATCCCTCTTCCAAATCGTCCAAAAGCTCTCAAGCTGAAGTCAAAAATGGTGGAATAACTCAAACTCGCGAAATGAAATAACTTATATGTTCTACCTAGGCCTTTCCGCATGTGCGGCACTTTAACCACATTTGCGGTACCGCATTTGCGGTCTACCCTCCGCTTCTACGGAAATCACTTAAGGGACCAGATTCTACATCTGCATTACACTCTCCGCATCTGCGACTCCACAGATACGGCTATCCTGACCGCTTCTGTGGTCCATGACAAATTCCTCCTCATCCGCTTCTGCGGCCATTCCAATGCATATGCGGTGCCGTACCTGCGGTCCCCAAATCGCAGGTGCGAAAATACCAGAAGCAGCAATATCAGCTATTGCAACACAATTCCAATTTCTCCGTTAACCACCCGAAATCATCCCGAGGCCCCCGGGGCCTCAACCAAAAGCACCAACATATCCTAAAACCTTATTCAAACTTGTTTCAATCATCAGAACACCTCAAACAATATTAAATCATCCTAAACACATCGGATTCAAGCCTAAGTTTCTAAAATCTTCAAAAATATGCTTTTGATCACAAACCCAACCAAACCACGTCCGAATGACCTGAAATTTTGCACACACATCCCAAATGATATAACGAAGCTACTGCAACTCTCGGAATTCCATATCGACCCCTATATAAAATCTCGCCTATCAACCGGAAATCGCCAAAATATCAACTTCGCCAATTCAAGCCTAAATCTACTACAGATCTCCAAAATTCTTTCCGATCGCGCTCCTAAGCCACAAATCACCTCCCGAAGCTAACCGAACCATCATAACTCACATCCGAGCCCTCTTACACATAAGTCAACATCCGATTGACTTTTTCAACTTTAACTCACTCTAAAGAGACTAAGTGTCTCAAACCTTGCCAAATCCTTTCAGAACTCGATCCGACCAACCCGATACCACATAACATGGATAATTAAAGCATAGAAAAGCAGAAATAGGGAAAACGGAGTGGCAACTCATGAGACGACTGGCCGGGTAGTCACATCCTCCCCAACTTAAACAAATGTTCGTCCTCGAACGAGTCAAGAAGCATACCTGAAGCCTCAAACAGGTGAGGATATCTGCTCCGCATCTCCCGCTCGGTCTCCCATGTAGCCTCCTCTATGGGCTGACCTCTCCACCACACTTTCACTGAAGTTATATCCTTTGACCTCAACTTCCGAACCTGACGACCCAAAATAGCTACTAGCTCCACATCATAGGCCAAATCATCATCCAACTGAACCGTGCTGAAATCCAAAACAAGAGACGGATCCCAATATACTTCCGGAGCATAGAAACATGAATTACCGGATGCACACTCGACAAGCTGGGTGACAAAGCAAGCTCATAAGCCACTTCCCCAATCCTCCGGAGCACCTCAAAAGGCCCAATGAACCGAGGACTCAATTTCCCTTTCTTCCCAAATCTCATAACACCCTTCATGGGTGAAACCTTCAACGGAACCTTCTCACCAACCATGTAGGACACATCTCGAACCTTCCTATCAGCATAACTCTTTTGCCTCGACCGCGCTGTACGAAGCCTTTCCTGAATCACTTTCACCTTCTTCAAAGCATCATGTACCAAATCAGTCCCCAATAGCCTAGCCTCACCGGGCTTGAACCAACCAATTGGAGATCTACACCGCCTCCCATACAAAGCCTCATATGGAGCCATCTGAATACTCGACTAGTAGCTGTTGTTATAAGCAAACTCTGCAAGTGGTGATCCTCTAAAGTCAATGACACAAGCACGCAACATGTCCTCTAATATCTGAATAGTACACTCGGATTTCCCGTCCGTCTGAGTATAAAAATCTGTGCTCAACTGCACCTGAGTACCCAACTCTCTCTACACGGCCCTCCAAAACTGCGAAGTAAACTGAGTACCTCTATCTGAAATGATGGAAACTGGGACACCATGCAAACGAACAATCTCTCAAACATAGATCCCTGCCAACCGCTCTGAAGAATAGGTAGTACACACAGGAATGAAGTGCGCGGACTTGGTCAGCCGATCCACAATTACCCAAATAGCATTGAACTTCTTCAAAGTCCATAGAAGTCTAACAACAAAGTCCATAGTGATCCTCTCCCACTTCCACTCAGGAATAACCATCTGCTGAAACAAGCCACCTGGTCACTGATGCTCATATTTCACCTGCTGACAGTTAAGGCACCGAGCTACAAATCCCACAATATCTTTCTTCATTATTCTCCACCAATAGTGCTGCCTCAAATCCTGATACATCTTTGTGACACCTAGATGAATGGAATACCGCGAGCTATGGGCTTCCTCCAGAATCAACTCCCAAAGCCCATCAATATTGGGCACGCAAATCTGGCCCTGCATCCTTAACACCCCATCATCGCCGATGGTCACATCTCTCGCATCATCATGCTGAACTCTGTCTTTAAGGACTAGCAATTGTGGATCATCGTACGGGCACTCTCTGATGCGATCATATAAGGAAGATCGAGATACCATACAAGACAACACCCGAATGGGCTCTGAAATATCTAACCTCACAAATCGATTGGCCAAGGCATGAACATCAACTGCAAGAGGTATCTCCCCAACTGGAATTTATGCCAAACTCCCCATACTCACTGCCTTTCGGCTCAAATCATCGGTCACCACATTGGCCTTTCCCGGACGGTACAATATAGTGATATCATAATCCTTACGCAACTCCAACCATCTCTGCTGCCTCAAATTAAGATCCTTTTGCTTGAACAAATGCTGAAGACTGCGATGATCAGTGAATACCTCACAAGATACGCCATACAAGTAATGCCTCCAAATCTTTAGTGCGTAAACTATGGCAGTCAACGCCAAATCATGCACGAGGTAGTTCTTCTCATGGGGCTTCAACTGACAAGAAGCATAAGCAATAACTCTACCCTCCTGTATCAACACACAACCGATCCCCACTCTCGAAGCATCACAATACACGGTATATGAACCTGAAGCTGATGGCAAAACCAACATTGTAGTTGTGGTCAAAGCTATCTTGAGCTTCTGAAAGCTCTCCTCACACTGGTCCGACCATACAAATGAAGCACCCTTCTGAGTCAACTTGGTCAAGGGCGATGCGATAGATGAGAATCCCTAAACAAACCAGCGATAATAGCCTACCAACCAAGAAAGCTGCGAATCTCTATGGCTGAGGACGGTCTGGGCCAACTCTGAACCACCTCTATCTTCTTCAGATCAACCTGAATACCCTCGTTGGACACCACGTTCCCCAAGAAAGCCACTGAACCAAGCCAAAACTCACACTTGGAGAGTTTTGCATAAAGTTTCTCCTCCCTCAATCTCTGCAACACAACTCTCAAATGCTTCGCGTGCTCCTCTTGACTACACGAATACACCAGAATATCATCAATGAAGGCTATGACAAACGAGTCAAGATAAGGCCGGAACACACTGTTCATCAAATGCATGAACGCTGCTGGGGCATTGGTCAGCCCAAAAGACATCACCAAGAATTCAAAATGACCATATCTGGTCCTGAAAGTTGTCTTCAGAATATCCGAGTCCATTATCTTCAACTGGTGATAACCTGAACGGAGATCAATCTTGGAGAACACTCTCACTCCCTGAAGCTGGTCGAATAAATCATCACTACGAGGCAAAAGATACTTGTTCTTAATTGTTACCTTGTTCAATTGCCTATAATCAATGCACATTCTCATGGTGCCATCCTTCTTCTTCACAAACAGAACCAGCGCACCCCAAGGTGACACACTAGGCCAAATGAACCCCTTATCCACGAGTTCCTGAAGCTGCTCCTTCAATTCCTTCAACTCCGTTGGTGCCATACGATACGACAGAATAGAAATGGGCTGAGTGCCCGACACCAGTCAATACCAAAATCAATAACCCTATCCGGTGGCATGCCCAGTAGGTATACAGGAAACACATCGGGAAAATCCCTCACAACTGGAACAGAATCAATACTGGGGGTCTCAGCTCCGACATCCCTCACAAACGCTAGATATGAAAGACAACCCTTCCCAACCATACGCTGGGCCTTCAAGAAAGAGATCACTCTACTAGGAACATAATCAGTCACACCTCGCCACTCAATCCCTAGCACACCCAGCATAGCCAATGTGACTGTCTTAGCAATGACAGTCCAGAATAGCACGACACGAAGATAACCAATCCATGCCCAAAATGACATTGAAATCCACTATACTCAGTAATAACATATCCACTCGGGTCTCCAGACCCCCAATAGTCACCACACATGATCGGTACACACGGTCTACAACAATAGTATCGCCCATCGGGGTAGATACATGAATAGGTAAAGCAAGAAACTCACAGGGCGTACCCAGATAACGATCAAAGTATGATGACACATAAGAAAAGGTGGAACCAGGATAAAATAATGTAGAGGCATCTTTGTGGCAGACTGAAACAATACCTGTGATAACAACATCTGAAGCAATTGCTTCGGATCTGCCTAAGAGTGCATAGAAACAGGTCTGACCACCCCCTGATCGACCCTGGCCACCCCCTGATCGACCTCCCCCTCTGGGGCAACCCCTGGCTGACTGACCTCTGTCACACCTCCTTTTTTCGCGCCCGAGGGGCGCAGGGGAGTTTTTTCCAATTAAAGGACAATCGAAACGGGATTTGTTTATTTATTTCAGAGTCGCCACTTGGGAGATTTAGGGTGTCCCAAGTCACCAATTTTAATCCCGAATCGAGGAAAATAATGACTCTATATTACAGTCTGCGTACCAGAAATCTAGATAAGGAATTCTGTTAACCCGGGAGAAGGTGTTAGGCATTCCCGAGTTCCGTGGTTCTAGCACGGTCGCTCAACTGTTATATTTGGCTTGATTATCTGATTTTAAATACAATATGAACTTATGTGCAAATTTTATCTTTTAACCGCTTTATTATTATTGTTTTTACGAGAATGTGAACGTCGCTTAAAACACGTCTTTGGACTGCGTCACATGAAATGCACCCACAATCCGGAACGCATTTTATTTGATGTTTTGAGATTTGGATTTGGGTCGCATGAAATGCACACCCGAGCTTAAGAAAGTAAATTATTAAACACGCGCCTAAAGAGACTATCGCGTTATTATTTTGGGAAGGCCACGAAATTCACTAAGCGGCCCTCCTGAATTCTAAGTAATTTAAAACAAGTATTTACTGAGGGCCCCGCAATTTGTATTTTTATTCGGCGAGGCTCATCTCATTCTTATTTTTAAAAGGAATTTGCAACGTCATGGAAATGCATCTCGGGCCACGCCACAATCAATGCGCCCGTGACTAGAGACACATTTCGATTTCGTTGAGATTTGGATTTGGGTCACATAAATGTGCACCCGAGTTTAGGGAGATAACATTATTAAAAGCGCGCCTAAAGCAACTAGCGCATTATTATTTTGGGTAGGGCCGTGAAATTTGCTAAACGACCCATCCCGGAATCTAAGTATTTAATACATGTATTTTGTGAGGGCCCCACGATTTGTCCCTTTTATTTGGCGAGGCTCGTGTCATTTTATTTTATTTTTATTATTATTATTATTATTATTATTTATTATTATTATTTTTATTATTATCTTTTTTTATTTTAAAAGGGATGCCATTTTTACGCCTTTAGCAATACTAAATCTTACGGCTTCTTTACAATTAAAATCTTATAGCTTGTCAAAGTTTACTAAAATGAGTCTAGTGAATGGGTGTTTCGGGCGTAGTAACAAACATTTACTAATACTAATTTTTGTCCAAATAAACTGAGACAACGAAGGGACGAGCGAATCAACGTCAAACTGTGTCTTAGGACTACTAATACAACTAAATCAAGTGATATCAAGTAAACAACAATAACATAACACAAAAATGAACTAAAATGCATACGGTGAAACATAAGCAAAAAATCATCGTATCAATTTATATATTGCATCTTCGAACATTTAGTGTAAAGTTCCTTTAACTAATACATCGAGGTTTACTAACCTTTGAACCTCGGCCAACTCAGGATGACAAACACGATCCCGACGGAATTCAAACCAGACCTCACTGGACGCGGAACAACGACGAAACCTCGGACTAACACCTCGACAAACCAAAGATGACCTCGATGGAAAGCTTGGACCCCAAAACTGTCAACGCCCAAGAATGTTGGTGGCTACTGTATATTTTGACGAAGCAGTTGGTACGTGGATATGAACCAAAGGGGTCGTTCGGACAGTAGGGTGATCGTTTGGGTGGTGGCTACGGCGGACTGGTGGTTTTGGGTTAAGGTCGAGACGGTTTGGGTGGTGAACGAGATGCGTGTGGAGCTGGTTTCAATGGAGGGAGCTAGTGGAGGCAGCCATGGTGAGTTCACGGAGGAAGATGGCGATGTCGTTCGGACGTAAGGTGAGTGCCACGACTGGTTTGGTGGGTTACGCCGGGAAGGTGAGGACAGTGGCGAGGAGGCAGTGAAGGTGGCAACGCTGCTGCTACTCGTCGGGCTGGTAGTTTAGACGACGCAGGCGAGACGCTGTTGGACTGGTGTTGGGTTTGGACGCGGGGAGGTTGACGATGGTTTTGGGGTCTGTTTGGTGGTGGTTTAACGTCGGAAAGGCGACGGGATGGGGGTGGTGCCTGGGTGGTTTTTCTGCTGGTTTTCGTGAGGACGGTGGTTATGGTGTTTGGGCGATGGTGTTTGGACGGGGGTGATGGAGGAGGAGGGTGGTCGTGGGGTCTGTTTGGTGGTGGTTTAACGTCGGAAAGGCGACGGGATGGGGGTGGTGCCTGGGTTTTCTTCTTCTTCCTCTTGTTGAAGAAGAAAGAGGTACAGTACTTCTTCCGGATTTTTTTCAAAAAGGGTCCCCCTTCCTTTGGCTTTTTGTTCGTGTTTTGTAATGCTTTGCCAAGAAAAATGAGCCCCACGCGTGGTGGGGTTCGAGGCATATGTCCCCCACGCGTGGTGGGGTTCCCCACGTGTCCTGGACACGGTTTATTATGGGCTAGGTCCGAAAATTAGGCCTAAAACCGGGTAGTTTAAACCCGAATATTATTCTTTTGCCAGGACCCGAGAAATAGGAACACGTTGCTTAACTAGTCCTATGTAAGCAAAATAACTACCAAAAATAAGACTAGTATTTAAACAAAACTATATCTTTTTAAATATTTTTCAAGGTTTAAAATAGCTACAAAATATTAATAAAACTATTTTTTTGTAATTTTCGTTTTTAAATATTAAGATAAAATATGAGGTAATATTTTTGTATTTTTTCAAAGTTAAAAATGACTATAAAACTTTAATAGAATTATTATTTTTGTATTTTTCGAAATTATATAAGGTATAAAAATAAAGTGCATTTTTTGTATTTTTCAAGTTTATGAGAAATACATAAACTAAAATTTATATATATATTTTGTGATTTTTTTTCTTTTTGCAACAAAATAAGGTAAAATAGTTAAAATAGCTATACTAGACCCAATTTCACATATTCACGCTAAAAATGTGAAAATTCTCGGGGAGGGTCAAAAATCACGTGCTTACAGCTGCCCCTCTTTGACTGGAAACACGAAGAGTTTTCCGACAAAGAACGACTAGACGTGTTTTTGACCCGACCATTACTTGGACGGACTACACTTAAGGAAAGGGAGGGAATGTGACCGAGCCCTGGTATCTGAGCTGCCTACATATCCTTGGTTATACAGGAATCAGGCCACGTGTAGTTCGGGAATGAGAGAGATAGTGAAGTGTACCGAGGTGGAGAGCCGATCGAGGTGCCGTTCCGTTGAGGTTCCGGTCCGCGGTCCTGTCGTTACAACAAAAATGAAAACTGAAAAAAGACTAACTAAGCCTATCAGCTACTAGTTACAAGGATTCCTATCTCTCAAGTCTTCTGAAACTTGGTCTTGAGTCTTGAATGGTGCTTCATACAGACTTTGGATTTGAACCTTGATACTTGCTAGTTGTAGGCGCTAGTTCTTGAGCAGATCACACTTGTTCTCCACATCCGTGCTTCGGATTCATTCATTTTTCTCTTTTTTCTTTTTCTTCTTTTTTTTTCTTTTTGTTTCTGTGACTAGCTTTTGTTGACCCTCTCAGACTGTTGACTCGCATTCTTGGGGCGAGATTCTTGTTGCTTCTATCTTGGATTGAGTGCAGGGGATTTTTGTTGTGGCTTTCTGCCTTCCAATGGGTTACGGCTTGACTTTGAACGATCCCGCTGTTCTACAGGCGGGCCCCTAACTTCTTCAATCTTTGACATATAACAATCTTCTGCTCTACAGGCAGGCCCCTGACAATCAAAACAAACAAAACAAACAAAATTTCCTAACCCAGTTTGCACTGGGAAGGTTTGTGAGTCGTTAGCAAAATCGTAGCCCACTGATACTACTGATGCAGTGCTGAGAGTGAACTAAATACTAGATTAGGATGTATTCCCTTGTTATACAGGTGGGCGCCTAACTTCAATGCTTGAAATGTAAGGACTGAAATGTATTCCTCTGTTCTATGGGCGGGCTCCCAATTTCAACACTTGAAAGTAAGAACTGAATGTATGCCTCTGTTATTATGGGCGGGCTCCAAATTTCAACACTTGAAAGTAAAAACTGGAATGTATTCCTCTCGTTATACAGGTGGGCGCCTGGGTTTAGGAAAATGACTCTTTTTTTCTTTCTTTTTTTTTCCTTTTTTTTTCAAAAATGTTTTTTTTAGCATCTTAGGAGAAAGATTCATCGGACTAAGATTTTGATCCTAGGAGAAGGTTCGTCAGACTAGGTCTCTATCTTAGGAGAAAAATTCGTCAGACTAAGATTTTGATCCTAGGAGAAGGTTCATCAGACTAGGTCATTTTTGTTTTTTGGTTATCTTAGGAGAAAGATTCATCAGACTAAGATTTTGATCCTAGGAGAAGGTTCGTCAGACTAGGTCTCTATCTTAGGAGAAAAATTCATCGGACTAAGATTTTGATCCTAGGAGAAGGTTCATCAGACTAGGTTTTTTTTTCTTTTGGTATCTCAGGAGAAGGATTCATCAGACTAAGATTTGGATCCTAGGAGAAGGTTCGTCAGACTAGGTCTCTATCTTAGGAGAAAAATTCGTCAGACTAAGATTTTGATCCTAGGAGAAGGTTCATCAGACTAGTTTTTTTTTCTTTTTGGTATCTCAGGAGAAAGATTCATCAGACTGAGATTTTGATCCTAGGAGAAGGTTCGTCAGACTAGGTCTCTATCTTAGGAGAAAAATTCGTCGGACTAAGATTTTGATCCTAGGAGAAGGTTCATCAGACTAGGTCTTTTCTTTTTGGTATCTTAGGAGAAAGATTCATCAGACTAAGATTTTTTGTTTTTTGGTATCTCAGGAGAAAGATTCATCAGACTGAGATTTTGATCCTAGGAGAAGGTTCGTCAGACTAGGTCTCTATCTTAGGAGAAAAATTCATCGGACTAAGATTTTGATCCTAGGAGAAGGTTCATCAGACTAGGTCATTTTTGTGGTATCTCAGGAGAAAGATTCATCAGACTGAGATTTTGATCCTAGGAGAAGGTTCGTCAGACTAGGTCTCTATCTTAGGAGAAAAATTCATCGGACTAAGATTTTGATCCTAGGAGAAGGTTCATCAGACTAGGTCATTTTTGTGGTATCTCAGGAGAAAGATTCATCAGACTGAGATTTTGATCCTAGGAGAAGGTTCGTCAGACTAGGTCTCTATCTTAGGAGAAAAATTCATCGGACTAAGATTTTGATCCTAGGAGAAGGTTCATCAGACTAGGTCTTTTATTTTTGTTTGTTATTTTTTTTTGTTTGTTATCTTTAACAACCACTTAGGAGGAAATGCGTCTCCTACGGGTGAAACTAAAACTTAAACTTAGGAGGAAATGCGTCTCCTATGGGTAAAACTTAAACTTAGGAGGAAATGCGTCTCCTATGGGTAAACTTAAACTTAGGAGGAAATGCATCTCCTATGGGTAAACTTAAACTTAGGAGGAAATGCATCTCCTATGGGTAAAACTAAAACAAAACGAGGAGGAAATGCGTCTCCTATGGGTGAACTCTAACGATTTCAAACTAGGAAGTGCGTCTCCTATTAATGAAACCTTCGCTTTCTCTTTTTTTTGAATTATTTACTTACCTGTGTTGTCCTCCCTCGAAACTGTTGGGGATTATTTAGATGGGGATGGCTTTTACCTTTTTTCCTTTTTTCATTATTATCTTTTTATTCCTCTTTTTTTGATTTTATTTTTTTTTCTTTAACAACCACTTAGGAGGAAATGCATCTCCTACGGGTGAAACTAAAATGAACTTAGGAGGAAATGCGTCTCCTAGGGGTAAAACTTAAACTTAGGAGGAACTGCGCCTCCTATGGGTAAAACTTAAACTTAGGAGGAAATGCGTCTCCTATGGGTAAAACTAAAACAAACTTAGGAGGAAATGCATCTCCTATGGGTAAAGACACAAAATGTATTCCCTTATTATACAGGTGGGCGCCTAAAATATGAAATGCATAGACAAAAGTATTCCTCTCGTTATTCAGGTGGGCGCCTGTCAAGAAATTTAAAGACTGAAATGTATTCCTCTCGTTATTCAGGTGGGCGCCTGTCATGAAATTTAAAGACTGAAATGTATTCCTCTCGTTATACAGGTGGGCGCCTGGTCAAACTAAGACATAAAAGTATTCCTCTCGTTATTCAGGTGGGCGCCTGGTCAAACTAAGACATAAAAGTATTCCTCTCGTTATTCAGGTGGGCGCCTGGTGGTAAAGATATGAAAAATGATATGCCCGCATTATACTGGTGGGTGACCTAGAACAGAAATGAAAAGACAGAAATGTATTCCCGCATTATACTGGTGGGTGACCTAGAACAGAAATGAAAAGACAAAATGTATTCCTCTCGTTATTCAGGTGGGCGCCTGTCTTTAACAATAACTTTGAAAATAAGATCCTATTTGAGGGCGGACGAACCCGACATATCCTATTTGAGGGCGGATGAACCCAACATATCCTATTTGAGGGCGGATGAACCCGACATATCCTATTTGAGGGCGGATGAACCCAACATATCCTATTTGAGGGCGGATGAACCCGACATATCCTATTTGAGGGCGGATGAACCCGACATATCCTATTTGAGGGCGGATGAACCCAACATATCCTATTTGAGGGCGGATGAACCCGACATATCCTATTTGAGGGCGGATGAACCCGACATATCCTATTTGAGGGCGGATGAACCCAAAATATCTTTAAGACTTGAAAATGTCTTACCTCGAATACTTGCTGGGGATTGGGATGAATTTTCATTTTCTACCTTCCCCATTTTTTATTATTTATTCTTTTTTTTATATTATTATTATTATTATTATTAGCTTCCTCCTTTGAAGTCTAACCGCTGAGGATACCGACTTTCCAACCTTGTGTTGGACCCCTCGCAACCGCTAGGGATAACACTGTTGAGGAATTATTTACTTACCTGCTAGGGATAACACTGTTGGGTAAAATGTTATCAGCTGGGGGTACCTGACTTCCAGAAAATTTTCTAAATGGAAGGAAAATTTTCTGCCCCAGTTTGATAATATCCCTTGTGGCATGCAGTTCTGGCATCAATGCCATTTCCTTTACCTGTTTCAAATCAAACAAAATTGTTAGTTTAAAACATGGTGGTTGGTTGTGATACTCCCAACGGGATGGCTTTTCCTCTTTTCCTTCCTTGCTTTGCGTTGCACAACTTGTTGGGGACGATTTTATTTGCTGGGTACAATCCCTTTCTGATGGGGATATCCCTCTTCTTTTGTGGCATAGCTCGGAAACTGGCATTTCCCCGACCTTTTAGTCTAGTACGGATTTCGCCAAATCATGCTCACTGCTTTCCTTGCTTTGTCCATGGGCCTTGGCCTTGAGGTTTATAACGCTTGTCAATCCTTCTGTCAATTCCCTTTTGCTGGGGATATCTGTATTGACACTGGCCTCGCGTTTGTTCCTTGCTGACTATACCATTTGGATGTACTAGTCATATCTCCTCTTGAAAAGCTGATGGCATATTTGAAGTCATTTCATACTTTTTCTGACCAGACAGACTTTATTGGGGAAATTTTTTATGAGAGGAGAAAGATAACAGAAACAAAATAAAAGACAACGGAAACAACGACTCTTTTACAAAAGAAACTATAAATAAAAATCTATCAAACACAGATACCGACTCTAATGGCCATGACCTGCATATGAGGGCCTATCCTTTACCGTCAATCATCTTTCGAGATCCTTAATCGGTGATTCCCCATCTGATTCTTAACCTTATTCGACTTGCAGTGCCCGAAGGGTTTTCACTAGCAAGTCTCTCTCATTTTTGGTTCTTCTCTCAGCTTTCACCGCCTTATGGTGCCTGTGAAGGTTTTCACCGATAAGACTCTCTCATTTGTATCACTCTCCAGCTGGGGGTTTGGAGTGTTGCCGGCATGACTCTTTCTTTTGGAGAGTAGAGTCCTTTCTGCTGTGGAACAGAACGTCATGTTCGCCGGTAAGACAACATTTGTCTGACTTGGCATCTTTTGAAGACTGATCAGAAGGTCTTTCTTGGACCGTAATGTGGGTTTTGGATAGGGCTAGAAAGAAAAGGGTATTAAAGGCTCAAAAATGCATTAATTTTGGGTTATTAATTACAACCTTCGGAATTAGATTTATTTACAACAAACGCAACCTTTGCCCCAGTTTTTTGCTTGGGGATATTTTAATTGATTTTCTTTTCATTTTTCAAAACTATGACCGAGCCGTGAAGCGCCTACGTATCCTCTTTGAGGAATCAGGTCAAACGTAGTTCCCAATTCCTCTTTTTCATTTGACTTTCCTTTTTTTGCTTTTTGTTATCATTTTTCTTTTCTCTTTTTCTTTTCTCATTTTCTTTTGTCGTTTTTTTTCTTTCTCTCTTTTTCTTTTATTCTTCTTTTTCCATTTTGTTGTTTTCTTTTCTTTCTTTTCTCTTACCCGCCATGCTCGCGTATTTTATTCGTTTCTACTCATTCCGAACGAGGGGTATGAAAAAAAATAAATAAGGCTCAAAGGGGTAACGAAGGATAAAAGTGTTTGGGTAGCAGAACAAAATGCCTTCGTCATTCCAGTCCTCAAAACATGCCAAGTGCAAACAACACAATTAAACAATAGATTTATAGTCTCTTCCGATGGTGCCGAACTTGACAATTATATTCAACATCTGTTTGTTCATTTGTCACTTCTAAAACACCGTTGGGCGACACTCTAACTCTCATTATCTTGAACAACCCTCATGCCAGTTTGGCGAATCTTGCTTTTAACGGTTTTCTTTGTGCTTAACTTGCCCCAGTTCCACATGAACTCGAGCTCTGAATAATCTCAAACCGTCCTTATTTTCTTTAAATGGATTGATCGCCTTTCTGGGGTTTTATGATTAACTTTAAAGACTAGGCCCAAATTGGGTGCGCATGTCATGTCCCTAGAATCGGCATTGAATAAAAAATGATAAAAGGACTAAACAAAACTTGAAATAAAAAGGACCGGATTTTGCATTAGATTACCGGTGAAATGGTTTGAATGACCAGACAAACAAAACAACCAGAATAAAATTCTAACCCAGCCTCGACAAAACTTAAACAAACTTATATGTCAAAATGGAAAGATAGGAAGGTTTGACACAAGACAATACTTGGATTACAACCCTAAGAATAATCCGAACAGGAATGACAACAAAATAAGCCACCAACAGCTTCTTTCTTGCTAACCAAGGAACGGAAGCGTCCTCCCACTTTATCAAACTTGGCATCTTAGCCACTGAGCTTTGCATTAGTATTGTCAAGACCATTGCCAACTTCAATATCATTACCCTTAGTCAACAAGTTCCCAATAGGACTGGAATGCTTCTATCATCAGGCCTGATCCCCGCAGAGTGTGCATCATGAGGTGCAAGTAAAGGATTCCGGGTGTCATTGTCCGGCTTACCACAAACCAACCACCTTAACTTATTTGCAAAACAAACAGGTTAGAATGGACTCAGTAAAGTCGATCCTCATTATTGACAACATCTTTTTTCTTTTTCTTTTTCGATGTTTTTTTTTTTTTTTTCTTTTCTTTCTCTTTTCTTTTTTTTTCATTGTTTTTTCCTTTTTTTTTTCTTTTCTTTCTCTTTTCTTTTTTTTTCATTTTGCTCTTTTTCATTTTTCTTTTTTTTGTTGTGGTCGAATCTTATGGAGATTGCCTACGTATCATGACCCCGCATGAATCAGACCTTGCGTAGTTCGGGCTAATAAAAGATAAACAATAATGAACATTTTTTCTTTTCACTTTTCATATTAAAACAAACTGGGTTTCAAAGGTTTAAAGGTGACCTACCAACTTGAAAATCAAACAACCCGCCTATTTTAATCAAAAGATTTATAAACTCAAAAACAAAAGGCTAACTCCCTTTCTCTGTTCGACAAATGCAACCAAATGGTTATTTTTGCCAATGTGGCCCCTTCCAAATTTCACATGAATTTTGAGGCCGGGGAGAATTATTTTATGACACTTTTACAAACTTGTCCGTTCTTTTACGAAAATAACCTTTCGACAACTGACAGATACTCTAAGGCTACTTCGGCAAGAACGGTTTAAGACGCGGCCGAAGCTGGGTCGGCTTATTTTGACCAAAAATCCGAACGGTATTCACCTAACTGCTGACTCTTTGTTTTTTTTCAAATTACAATGAAAACGTGGAGTTGCAAACACGGCCCTTCAGCGCCTCGGGGACGAAGATTTTTAAGGCTGTGCGGGTCAACTGGACTAAACTCCTAAACATGACCCAAAAGGTGGCTGTTTATGCAAAGTCAGCCTTCCGGCGTCCCTTTCGGAAACATTAGGCTATTTATGACAAAACAACATCACCTGACTTATTTATGACTCTTTTTATCGATTTTCAAATTAGAAAACTCAATACTGCAAACACGGCCTTTCAACGTCTCGGGGACGAAGATTTTTAAGGCTGTGTGGGTCAACTGGACCAAATCTTAAATATGACCCAAAGGTGGCTGTTTATGCAAAGTCAGCCTTCCGGCGTCCCTCTCGGGAACATTCGGCTATGTCTTGATAAAACAACGTCACCCGACTTCTTTATGACAAAATTAAAATTTGACATATTATTCTTTTATTATTATTTATTTGTTTTTGGCTTTTTAGCAAAAGGTGGGGTTGGACCCGATGAGGGTTGCCTACGTATCTCACATCCGGTGAGAATCAAACCCGCGTAGTTCGGGCCGATCATGAATAAGTAAATGAACTAACACATTTTTTTTAATTGGAATTTGTGAAAGAACTGCTTCAAAATAAGAAAGGAAGTATTTTTTTGATTGATTTTCTTTTTGAAAGAAAGACTTGTAAGAATTCCTTTTCTTTTGATTTGTATTTTGAAAATTGCAAAAATAAAAGGAAGATATTTTTTGTCTGAATTTTCATTTGTTTTTTCTTATTCTAAAGAAGAAAGAAAATACTTTTGGAATTTTTACCTTTAATAAAAGAAATGCTTTCTAAAAAAAAATTTTGAAATATTTTCGGATTTTTTTTATTATATATATATATATATATTTTAACAATTAAAAAGACTTTCTAAAGAAGTCAATAATGGAAAATATTTTTGGATTTTTTTATTTTGAAAATTGGGAGTCTAAAAACTTTTCTAGACTTTTTGGCAAGACAAATATTTTTGCAACAAATAAAGATATATATACATTTTTTGGAAATAAAGAAAAACTTTTTGGATATATATATATATATATATATATATATATATATATATATATATATATATATATATTTGCAACAAATAATAAAACCACTTTCAACGCCCAACTCATTTTATTTTATTATTTTTATTTTTATTTTGGCATTTTCATAAACAATTAAATAAATAAAAACCCATTTTAAAACAAGACTCTTTTTTATTTTAATTTTTATGGTAAGACAAACTATTTTTTTCTAATTTTTTTTTTAAAAATAAGACAGAACAATGATGATTCTTTTTTCCTTTTCTTTAAATATAACAAACTAACAAGACATTTTTTCATTTTCAAAATTTCGGCAGAGTTTCGACTCTACTCAGACTTCTATGCTGTTATTTTCTCCTTTTTTCACGATTTTCTTATATGCGGAAAATGATGACAACATACAAAATCTTTTTGAATTTTCATGCTTTGTTTTTTATTTGTATTTTAATTTTTTATATTTATTATTTCTTTCAAAAATGTGGCATGGGAGACATAATGATTTCCAAGACTTCTTGGACTCCGCAAATGCTCCCCATGCGCTTTTCCCAACATATGAAGCGTGGGGGACATATGGGAATTCCAAGACTTCTTGGATTCCACAAATGTTCCCCATGTGCTTTCCCAAAAAGCAAGCGTGGGGGACATAGGGAATTCCAAGGCTTCTTGGATTCCACAAATGTTCCCCATGCTTTGATTAAAATAACATCATGCTGGAAATGACCAAATGACCCATACGCCCTTGACTAAATACAACATGTAGCACATAGGATGCCGAAAGATTGTCTATTATTTTCAGGTTGCTTGTCCTAGACGGACCCAACCCCTATGTTGAGTCCCCTAAGTCAAATGCACATGATGCAAATAAACGTTCCTACTAGGGATCCGGCATGAGGCTTTGTTATACTAGGTTCAAAAACCTGGGTCGGTGTTCTAGACAGTGTACCCGAGCGGACAACTCGAGCTGAGGAAGGAGCTCCTTTCCGGGAACCAAAAGGCCAGCCGGCTTAGAAACTTTCCGAGCCTCTTTTATTTAGGGTATGACACTAACAGAATAGGGAGTCTCAACCAGTAAGCACATCCCCGGAGGTAAGAAGAGAAAGGTTTAGGCACAGTTTATATACAGTTCAAATAATATCAAAGCGGTAAAAGCAGCATTTAGCACATTAGGCTCAAAACATGTAATAATCAGATAATAAATAAAGCCAAATAATAATAATTACTCTAAGCTCGAATTCTTAACCCTGAACCAGTGGTTCTGGGTTTTTAAATCCCCAGCAGAGTCGCCAGAGCTGTCACACCTCCTTTTTCCGCACCCGAGGGGCGCAGGGGAGTTTTTTCCAATTAAAGGACAATCGAAACGGGATTTGTTTATTTATTTCAGAGTCGCCACTTGGGAGATTTAGGGTGTCCCAAGTCACCAATTTTAATCCCGAATCGAGGAAAATAATGACTCTATATTATAGTCTGCGTACCAGAAATCCGGATAAGGAATTCTGTTAACCCGGGAGAAGGTGTTAGGCATTCCCGAGTTCCGTGGTTCTAGCACGGTCGCTCAACTGTTATATTTGGCTTGATTATCTGATTTTAAATACAATATGAACTTATGTGCAAATTTTATCTTTTAACCGCTTTATTATTATTGTTTTTAACGAGAATGTGAACGTCGCTTAAAACACGTCTTTGGACTGCGTCACATGAAATGCACCCACAATCCGGAACGCATTTTATTTGATGTTTTGAGATTTGGATTTGGGTCGCATGAAATGCACACCCGAGCTTAAGAAAGTAAATTATTAAACACGCGCCTAAAGAGACTATCGCGTTATTATTTTGGGAAGGCCACGAAATTCACTAAGCGGCCCTCCTGAATTCTAAGTAATTTAAAACAAGTATTTACTGAGGGCCCCGCAATTTGTATTTTTATTCGGCGAGGCTCATCTCATTCTTATTTTTAAAAGGAATTTGCAACGTCATGGAAATGCATCTCGGGCCACGCCACAATCAATGCGCCCGTGACTAGAGACACATTTCGATTTCGTTGAGATTTGGATTTGGGTCACATAAATGTGCACCCGAGTTTAGGGAGATAACATTATTAAAGGCGCGCCTAAAGCAACTAGCGCATTATTATTTTGGGTAGGGCCGTGAAAATTTGCTAAACGACCCATCCCGGAATCTAAGTATTTAATACATGTATTTTGTGAGGGCCCCACGATTTGTCCCTTTTATTTGGCGAGGCTCGTGTCATTTTATTTTATTATTATTATTATTATTATTATTATTATTATTATTATTTATTATTATTATTTTTATTATTATCTTTTTTTTATTTTAAAAGGGATGCCATTTTTACGCCTTTAGCAATACTAAATCTTACGGCTTCTTTACAATTAAAATCTTATAGCTTGTCAAAATTTACTAAAATGAGTCTAGTGAATGGGTGTTTCGGGCGTAGTAACAAACATATACTAATACTAATTTTTGTCCAAATAAACTGAGACAACGAAGGGACGAGCGAATCAACGTCAAACTGTGTCTTAGGACTACTAATACAACTAAATCAAGTGATATCAAGTAAACAACAATAACATAACACAAAAATGAACTAAAATGCATACGGTGAAACATAAGCAAAAAATCATCGTATCAATTTATATATTGCATCTTCGAACATTTAGTGTAAAGTTCCTTTAACTAATACATCGAGGTTTACTAACCTTTGAACCTCGGCCAACTCAGGACGACAAACACGACCCCGACGGAATTCAAACCAGACCTCACTGGACGCGGAACAACGACGAAACCTCGGACTAACACCTCGACAAACCAAAGATGACCTCGATGGAAAGCTTGGACCCCAAAACTGTCAACGCCCAAGAATGTTGGTGGCTACTGTATATTTTGACGCAGCAGTTGGTACGTGGATATGAACCAAAGGGGTCGTTCGGACAGTAGGGTGATCGTTTGGGTGGTGGCTACGGCGGACTAGTGGTTTTGGGTTAAGGTCGAGACGGTTTGGGTGGTGAACGAGATGCGTGTGGAGCTGGTTTCAATGGAGGGAGCTGGTGGAGGCAGCCATGGTGAGTTCACGGAGGAAGATGGCGATGTCGTTCGGATGTAAGGTGAGTGCCACGACTGGTTTGGTGGGTTACGCCGGGAAGGTGAGGACAATGGCGAGGAGGCAGTGAAGGTGGCAACGCTGCTGCTACTCGTCGGGCTGGTAGTTTAGACGACGCAGGCGAGACGCTGTTGGACTAGTGTTGGGTTTGGACGCGGGGAGGTTGACGATGGTTTTGGGGTCTGTTTGGTGGTGGTTTAACGTCGGAAAGGCGACGGGATGGGGGTGGTGCCTGGGTGGTTTTTCTGCTGGTTTTCGTGAGGACGGTGGTTATGGTGTTTGGGCGATGGTGTTTGGACGGGGGTGATGGAGGAGGAGGGTGGTCGTGGGGTCTGTTTAGTGGTGGTTTAATGTCGGAAAGGCGACGGGATGGGGGTGGTGCCTGGGTTTTCTTCTTCTTCCTCTTGTTGAAGAAGAAAGAGTTCCGTTTTTTTCTGACCAAAATCCAAAAGTCCCCCCTTTCAAAGTTTTGTCCGTGTATTTGTATAGTCTCTGCCCAGAAAAATGAGCCCCACGCGTGGTGGGGTTCGAGGCATATGTCCCCCACGCGTGGTGGGGTTCCCCACGTGTCCTGGACACGGTTTATTATGGGCTAGGTCCGAAAATTAGGCCTAAAACCGGGTAGTTTAAACCCGAATATTATTCTTTTGCCAGGACCCGAGAAATAGGAACACGTTGCTTAACTAGTCCTATGTAAGCAAAATAACTACCAAAAATAAGACTAGTATTTAAACAAAACTATATCTTTTTAAATATTTTTCAAGGTTTAAAATAGCTACAAAATATTAATAAAACTATTTTTTTGTAATTTTCGTTTTTAAATATTAAGATAAAATATGAGGTAATATTTTTGTATTTTTTCAAAGTTAAAAATGCCTATAAAACTTTAATAGAATTATTATTTTTGTATTTTTCGAAATTATATAAGGTATAAAAATAAAGTGCAATTTTTGTATTTTTCAAGTTTATGAGAAATACATAAACTAAAATTTATATATATATTTTGTGATTTTTTTTCTTTTTGCAACAAAATAAGGTAAAATAGTTAAAATAGCTATACTAGACCCAATTTCACATATTCACGCTAAAAATGTGAAAATTCTCGGGGAGGGTCAAAAATCACGTGCTTACAACCTCCACCCCTAGCTGGCTGAGCGGGTGGTGGTGAAGAAGCTGACACTGAAGCCGAAGACTGACCCCTCTACTGGGACGAACTAACAACACGACGAGGACACTGCCTCCATATGTGGCCCATCTCGCCACACTCATAACAACTCCTAAGTTCTAGAGAAGGGGATTGAAGGGAACCCCTCGCACCGGAGTGACTACCAGATGCACTCAACATAGAAGAACCCTGAACCGATGGAGCACGAGATGCACTCTGAGCTAGAAGGGCGCTGTATGATGACTGGCCCTACTGAGATCCATGATAACCATGACCCGAAGATGCCCCACGATTACCTGAGCAAGCTAACTGTGCAGGCCTGAATGAACGGCCTCTACTGTGCTGAAACTGGCCCCTCGAAGGAGCACCACTATAGCTGCTAGATCCTCGAGGCCTCTTGGCCTCCATCTCCTCTCGCTCCTAACGGCGAATAGTCTCAATATCATGGGCGATATCAACAACCTCCTCGAAAGTAGCACCAGTCACCCTCTCTCTGGTCATAAGAATACAGAGATGATAAGTAAGACAATAAAAAAATCTCCTGATCCTCTCTCGATCCATCGGAACCATCCAGATGGCATGACGATCTAACTCAGAAAACCTCAACTAATACTGTGACACTGTCATATCCCCCTGTCGCAACCACTCAAACTACCTACACAGCTCCTCTCTATAGGAATGCGGCACATACTTTTCCAGGAAGAGAACGGAGAACTGCTGCCAGGAAAGGGGTGCTGCTCCAAAAGGCCTACGCCTCTCAATATCCTCCTACTAAGTAAAAGCAGCTCTTAAAACTGATATGTGGTAAAAGCGACCCCCCTGGTCTCTAGAATAATGGCAGTATGAAGCATCCTCTAACACTTATCTAGAAAACCCTAGGTATCCTCGCCCTCTACGCTACTGAAGGTCGGAGGCTGCAATCTACCAAATCTCTCCAACCTCCGCTGCTCATCCTCCGGCATGACAAGAACCACATAGTCACGAGCAACTACAACTGGCTAGGCTGGATGCGCCCTCGGTGTCTGAAGTCCCTGCACTACCTGCTCAGGTGTGCGGGCGGCGGGAGTCTGATTGCCTCTTTCGGCATGTGAAATAGCTGCGGCTATAGTGGCTGAAACCGCCTGAGCTATGCTAGTGCAAACTGATACGATTTGTGCCAAGGCCTCCTGAAGACCCAGAATCATGATAGGCACAACTGGTGCCTGAACTGGTGCTGCTAGAGCATCCATAACTGGAGCCTGATCCTGAGCTGGGGCAGCTGGTGGATCAACAGGTGCCGCCCTCGCTTCTCTGCCTCTGCCACGACCACGACCGCATCCTCGGCCTCTAGTGGTCTCAGCTAGTGGCACTGGTGGTCATCCACCCCATCTGGTAGCGCGTGTCCTCACCATCTGTGAGAGAATAGAATAACAGAAGTTTAGCACTCGGATCAACAAGTTCACACGACAAGAATTTCAAGAATATGAAGTTTTTCCTAAAGGTTCTGCAGTCTCTCGAGGATAAATACAGACGTCTCCGTACCGATCCGTGAGACTCTACTAAACCTGCTCATGACTTGTGAGACATATGTAACCTAGGCTCTAATACCAACTTTCCATGACCCTAACCCTGAACCTGGTCGTGATGGCGCCTCTCGTGAAGACAAGGCCAGCCAGTTTAACCCAGTTCATCAAAGCAGCTAATCAACACAAAAATAGTCTAAACATGATTAGTAATACTGAATGACAGAAATATCGATAATAATGCGGAAAATCCAACCCGACACAGCCCTAACCGGGGTGTCACAAGTCACGAGCATCTATGAACTATAATACCAGTCTACTGAAATCATAAACTACTATAAACATTTGGAAATGAACAGAAATGATAGAGGAGTAGTGACACGGGGCTGCTGGCGTCAACAACTACACCAAAATCTCGGAAAACCCGCCTGAAGCTGGAGGAATCAACACTCGGAAGCGGAACCAACAACGCCTGAATCTGCACACAGGGTGCAGGGGATAAAGTGAGTACTCTAACTCAGTGAGTAACAAATGTAAATAATGACTGAAAGTAAGAAAATACGTAAAGCGCAAAGCATTTTATAATGAAGTAGTAAATCACTTAAAATAAGTAAAACTTGTAAAAATCAAGTAAAATTCGCTTTCAACCAGTAAAAAAGGTAAATTGACAGATAATTAAGATAAAGTAAACAAATAGAGTTCGCCCCTCGGGTACAGTATCAACAAGTCCGCTCCTCGAGCAATATCTTAGAACAGTACCAGCCCCTCGGGCTCAATCTCAAAAAAATACCAGCCCCTCAGGCTCAATCTCGCATCACAATAGGTACCCGCGCTCACTAGGGGTGTACAGACTCTGGGAGGGGCCCTTTACGACCCAAGCACAATAGCAAGCCATCTCGTGGCATCAAATCTAGGCCCTCGACATCATATCAATCAAGCCACCTCGTGGCGTATATATGTATCTCAAGCCCTCTGCCTCATATCAATATCAGTGTATCCTCACAACTAGGCCCTCGGCCTTACTCAGTCCGAAAATAATATCATTTAAGTCTCAAAACTGAGTGAAAATGGCTGAGTAGTAAAACGGTGGAAAATAACATAACTCAGTTTAAGTAATAAGTTAAAACAGTGAGGAAATAGTAATAAAAATCCCTCAAGGGTTCAAGTAGTTGGCACGAAGCCCAAATATGGTAATCAGCCCAAATCATGATGATAGCAAATAGGTTTCAGTCAAATACGTGGTAAAATCATCAATCTGGATGGACCAAGTCATAATCCCCAATAGTGCATGACCACACGCTCGTCATCGAGCGTGTGCCTCACCTCAATATTGCACTACGATGTGCAATCCGGGGTTTCAAACCCTCAGAGCATCATTTACAATCATTACTCACCTCGAACCGGCTAAATCTCTAGCTCGCGATGCCTTTGTCCCTCGAATCGGCCTCCACGCACATCGAATCTATCCAAAATCAGAACGAGTATGTCAAAATATGCTAAGGGAACAAAGCCCAAGCGAAAACAATCAATAAAGGGCACAAATCCTGAAATTAACAAAACCCGAGCCTAGAGCCTACTTTCTCGAATATCAGAAGGTTTCACATCAATAGATTCCTTATATCCCCACAAGTTCATACATATCAAAAGTTCTTAAATCCAACCCCAATGGTCCTCCAAATCCCAAATCAAAAGTCCAATTTCTCAAGCTCTAGTTCTTCAATTTTTAGCACATTAATTCCCTTAATTTCAATCTTAATCCATGAAATACTACCATAGAAATGTGTTTTAGGTCCAAAATCCTTACCTTAATGAAGTTTCCTAGAAATCCCTCTTCCAAAATCTTCCAAAAGCTCTCAAGCCAAAGTCAAAAACGGTGGAATAACTCAAACTCGCGAAATGAAATAACTTATATGTTCTGCCCAGGCCTTTTCGCATCTGCGCCACTTTAATCGCATCTGTGGTACCGCATTTGCGGTCTACCCTCTGCTTCTGCAGAAATCACTTAAGGGACCAGATTCCACATCTGCGTTACAATCTCCGCATCTGCGACTCCACAGATGCGGCTATCCTGACCGCTTCTGCGATCCCTAACAAATTCCTACTCGTCTGCTTCTAAGGCCATTCCAATGCATATGCGGAGCCGCACCTGCGGTCCCCAAACCGCAGTTGCAAAAATACCAGAAGCAACAATATCAGCTGATGCAACACAATTCCAATTTCTTCGTTAACCACCCGAAATCATCCCGAGGTCCCGGGGCCTCAACCAAAAGCACCAACATATCCTAAAACCTTATTCAAACTTGTTCCAATCATCAGAACAGCTCAAACAACATTAAATCACCCAAAACACATCGGATTCAAGACTAAGTTTCTAAAATCTTCCGAAATATGCTTTTGATCAAAAACCTAACCAAACCACGTCCGAATGACCTGAAATTTTGCACACGCATCCCAAATGACATAACGAAGCTACTACAACTCTCAGAATTCCATTCCAACCCCTATATAAAAATCTCTCCTATCAACCGAAAATCGCCAAAATATCAACTTCGCCAATTCAAGCCTAAATCTACTACGGACCTTCGAAATTCATTCTGATCGCGCTCTTAAGCCAAAAATCACCTGCCGAAGCTAACCGAACTATCGGAACTCATATGTGAGCCCTCTAACACATATGTCAACATCCAGTTGACTTTTTCAACTTTAACACGCTCTAAAGAGACTAAGTGTCTCAAACCTTGCCAAATCCTTTCCGAACTCGTTCCGACCAACCCGATACCACATAACACGAATAATTAAAGCATAGTAAAGCAGAAATAAAGAAAACAGAGCGGCAACTCATGAGACGACTGGCCAGGTCATCACACTTGATAAGTGCACACAAGAGAATGTGTACATGTTTGCTATAAATCCTAATGATTCAATTCATTATAGCTTTTATGCATTCACATCTCATCCAAAAACACTAGCATGGAATCGTGGGATGGAGTTAACTGTGATGAAACGACAGGCAAAATGATTGAGCTTAACCTCAGTTGCAGCCAAACTTCAAGGCAAGCTTCAGTCTAACAGTAACCTCTTTAATCTCTCTAATCTCAAATGGCATGTTTTATCTTTTAAGTAATAATTTCTTTGGATCACATATTTCACCTAAATTTGGTGAATTTTCTAGCTTGACACATCTTGATCTATCCTGTTCAAATTTTTCATGATCAAAATTACATAATACTATCTTTTTAGAGTGTGATCAACCAAAAAAAGCGTAAGAATGATCTCATTCTCAATGCTTTATATATATAATTTACTGAGTTTAAGAGTGTGCCATAAAGTGGTTTGAACTTTTCCTTTTCCTTTTTGAAATACTTGATTGTCAGTTCGTTACATTTGATATGAGATATATAAACTAATGCAAAAAACAGGGCATTTTGATATATGGAGAAGTCTACTCACATTGCAATAACTTCTGTTGAAGATCTGTATAACTAGTACTCATTTTTTCTCTAAAGATATTTATTTTCCCTTCTTAAACATATCAATGACTAATATGACTAGGTGATGTTGAGTGCCAAAGTCTCACACCGGTGAAGTACCAATTTTGGTTGGTACTTCACCATATAAAAAAAGACCTAATATTTAGGATTTAAATACACCTCTCATTTGCCTTCTTATGTTCATAAGGCATTTGTATCTTCTCTCTTTAGTATTATTTCACTTATATTTTTGGAGTGGAATAAAATATTGGTTGTGTCCGAGGAAGTAGGCAAAATTGGCCAAACCTCGTAAATTCTGGTGTTCCTTTTATTGTTGTCTTATTATCTTATTTATTAGTTGGTGGCTGTCATAATTTTTGGTATAGTAGTTCTGACTCATTCACACTATATACATTTGACTTCTGAAACAATTGGTATCAGAGCCAAGGTACAGTCTAAGTATGCTCTGTGGTTGCAGCATAGTCTGATCTTCCACATCAGAAAATATTTATCTTGGTAACTGAGTCAAGGTTCTGTCTGAGTATGCTCTGTGGTTGCAGCTTAGTCTAATCTTCTACACCAGAAAGGAAATAATCTTGATTTGTGTCGCCAGCTATTAAATAATATTTATGTAAAAGATGGGAGACAATAAACAAGAAGAATCTACATCAAGTGTCAATAGTACGTCATCATTGGCATCTTCGCTTATGACAAGAATTGTGTCAAATTCGAAATTTGCGATAGAAATTTTTGACTGGTCAAGACATTTTGGGATGTAGAAAGGCGAGGTTCTAGATGTCCTTTTTCAACAAGGGCTAGATCTTGCCATTGAAGAAAAAAGACCAGATGTTATTGGAGAAGAAGATTGGAGAATTATCAACCGTGTTGCTTGCAGTACCATTCGATCCTACCTTGCTAGAGAACAGAAATATCCATACACAAAGAAAACTTCTGTAAGTAAATTATGGAAAGCACTGGAGGATAAATTTTTGAAGAAAAACAGTCAAAATAAATTGTATATGAAGAAGAGACTGTTTCTCTTCACCTATGTTCCTGGTACCACGATGAATAAACATATCACCAGTTTCAATAAGTTGGTCACAGATTTGCAAAATATGAATGCAACTTTTGATGATGGTGACTTGGCCTTGATGTTGTTGTGGTCACTTCCTGATGACTATGAGCACCTTGAAACTACTCTACTCCATGGGAATGATGAAATTTCTCTCAGAGAAGTTTGTTCGGCTTTGTACACCTATGAACAAAGAAAGGGAGAAAAACAGAAGGGCGGAGAAGGAGAAACACTGGTTGTGAGGGGTCGTCCTCAAAATCAAATGAGGACAAAGAAAGGAAGATCCAAGTCAAGATCTAGACCCAGCAAATATGAATGTGTCTTGTGTCGTGAAAAGGGGCACTAGAAGAAAGACTGTCCGAAGCTGAAGAATAAGGCCAAACATAACAATGGAAAGGCCATTATGGATTCAAATGTAGCTGATTGTGATGATTCAAACTTCTCATTAGTTACAATAGAGTCATCAACATCATCAGACATATGGTTGATGGACTCGGCTTGTAGCTATCATATGTGTCCCAACATGGACTGGTTCGTGAATTTTCAAGAAGAAAAATATGGAGTCATCCACACAGCGGATAACAGCCCTCTTACCTCATATGGCATTGGTTCAATACGATTAAGGAACCATGATGGAATGATCAGAACATTAACAAATGTTCGATATGTACTGGATTTGAAGAAGAATCTCATCTCTGTGAGAGCCCTAGAATCAAAGGGGTTCAAAATTATTGTAGAAAATGAAGTGATGAGAGTATGCTCTGGTGCACTAGTGGTAATGAAGGCCAATCGGAAGAACAATAACATGTATTGTTATCATGGTAGTACAGTTATTGGGACAACGATAATGACATCTAGTGACAAAAAAAAAGGCAGAAGCAACTATGCTATGACACATGCACTTGGGACATGCTGGATGAAAATACTTGAAAACTCTATCAGATCAAGGATTGTTAAAGGGAGTAAAGGCTTGCAACTTGGGGCTTTGCGAGCATTGTATCAAAGGGAAACAGATAAGGGTTAAATTTGCTACAATGATCTATAATACTAAAGGAATTTTGGATTATGTACACTCTGATGTTTGGGGTCCTTTCAAAACGCCTTCATTGGGTGGGAAACACTATTTTATAACCTTTATTGATTATTTTTCCCAAAGAGTGTGGGTGTATACAATGAAGAGCAAAGATGAAGTGTTGGAAATTTTTTTCAAATGGAAGACGATGGTGGAGAATCAAACAGGAAGGAGGATCCAGTGTATTTGCACAGACAATGGAGGTGAATACAAAAATGATCATTTCGATAAGGTCTATAAAAATGATAGCATCGCCCGACACTTAAATATTAGACATACACCACAACAGAATGGAGTGGCAGAACGTATAAAACGGACCTTGTTGGAGAAGGTACGGTGTATGTTGTCCAATGCTGGCTTGGGCAAAGAATTTTGGGCTGAGGCAATTACATATTCTTTCCACCTCATTAATCATCTACCAGGTGCTACTATTGATGGCAGGACACCATTTGAAAAATGGTATGGAAATCCTGCTGTAGATTATGAATCTTTGCACGTGTTTGGCTCAACTATATATTATCATGTGACAAATTCAAAATTGGATCCAATGGCAAAGAAAGCTATTTTTATGGGGATTACTTCTGGAGTCAAAGGATACCGCTTATGGTGTCCTATGACAAAGAAAGTAATATTTAGTAGGGATGTTACCTTCGATGAATCTGCTATGGTAAATAAGGTAACAAATGAAGATACCAAACAAGATGATGGTGCTTTTAAGCAAGTGGAGTTTGAGGGAAAATTTATTTTTCCTATACAAGAAGCAGAGGAGGAAACAAATGAAGATCATCCTTCGGAAGAAGAGCCAGTTGAGAGGGAGGTTCCAACTCAAGAACCTCAACAGTAACTTGAGTCAATTGCAATAAGTAAACCTAAAAGGACAATAAAGAAACTTGTTCGTCTCATAGAAACGGTGGCTTGTGCCGCCTCAATTGTAGCTGATGATATTCCGACCACTTATAAAGACACAGTCCAAAGTTCAGAAGAAGACAAGTGGAGGATTACCATGAATACAGTCCTTTCATAAGAATCATACATGGAGATTGGTCAATCTCCCAAAGGGCAAGAAAGTAATTGGGTGCAAATGGGTTTATGCAAAGAAGGACGGATTTCCTAACCAAGTAGATGTTCGCTATAAAGCAAGATTGGTGGCCAAAGGATATGCTCAAAAGGAGGGAATTGATTACAATGAAGTATTTTTTCCAGTTGTAAAACATTCCTCCATTAGAATTATGTTGGCTTTGGTAGTACACTTGGATTTGGAACTAGTTCAGATGGATGTAAAACTGTGTTTTTACATGGAAACTTGGAGGAGGAAACCTACATGACTCAGCCAGAAGGATTCAAAGTTGCTGGAAAAGAAAATATGGTGTGCAAACTTGAAAAATCATCGTACGGATTGAAATAATCTTCTAGACAATGGTACAAACGATTTTACAAGTTTATATTGCAGCAAGGGTACAAGAGAAGCAAATACGATCATTGTGTGAATTTGCGCAAGCTTAAAGATGGTTCCTTTGTATGTCTTCTCCTATATGTTGATGAAATGTTGATAGTTTCCAGGAATTCGGAAGAAATTGATAAGTTGAAGATTCAACTGAAGAAGGAGTTCCAGCTGAAGAATCTGGGTGAGGCAAAGAAAATTCTTGGCATGGATATAATAAGAGATAGACGTTCAAAGAAACTCTGTTTATCTCAGAAAGAATACTTGAAGAGAGTACTACAAAGTTTTGGCATAGATGAGAAGACTAAGCCAGTTAGTACTCCACTTGCTCCCCATTTTAAGCTAAGTACTACTATGTTACCAAAGGATGAATCTGAGCGGGAGTATATGTCAAAGGTACCATACGGAACTGTTGTTGGTAGCTTGATGTATGCAATGGTCTGCACGAGACCTTACATTTCACAAGCTATTGGAATTATTAGAAGATATATGCATAATCCAGGAAAGGAGAATTGGCAAGCTGTGAAAGTAGATTCTACGGTATATTCATAATACTATAGATGCTGGGTTAGTTTTTCAGTAGGAAGGCAATCAGTCTGTAGTTGGATATTGTGACTCAGATTTTGCGGGTGATCTGGACAAACGAAGATCAACTACTGGTTATGTGTTTACTTTTGCGAAGGCACCGGTTAGTTGGAAGTCTACTTTGCAGTCAACAGTTGCTTTGTCTACAACAGAGGCAGAGTACATGGCTATTACAGAGTCTGTGAAGGAGGCAATTTGGCTTCAAGGGTTGCTAAAAGAGCTTGGTGTTGAACAAAAAAGTATGACAATTTTTTGTAATAGTCAAAGTGCTATCCAATTAGTGAAGAACCAAGCTTATCATGCAAGGACGAAGCATATTGATGTTCGGTATCATTTCGTACGAGAAATCACAGAAGAAGGTGGACTCACGGTGAAGAAAATTCATACTACGGAGAATCCTGCTGATATGCTGACAAAGGTGGTGACTGTTGTCAAGTTTCAACATTGTTTGGATTTGATCAACATTGTTGAACACTAAATATTGAAGATGAAGACACAACCAAAATTTGTTATTGAGAGAAAATTGAATATGTGGGATTTTGCCAAGGTGGAGATTTGTTGAGTGCAAAGTCCCACATCGGTGAAGTACCAATTTTGGTTGGTACTTCACCCTATAAAAGAAGGCCTAATGTTTAGGATTTAAATACACCTCTCATTTGCCTTCTTATCTTCTCTCTTTATTATTATTTCATTTGTATTTTTGGAGTGGAATAAAATATTGGTTGTGTCCGAGGAAGTAGGCAATATTGGCCGAACCTCGTAAATTCTGGTGTTCCTTTTATTGTTGTCTTATTGTATTATTTATTATTTGGTGGCTGTCATAATTTTTGGTATAGTAGTTGTGACTCATTCACACTATATACATTTGGCTTCCGCAACAGGTGAGACTTGGAATTGCCTTCAATTTCCATAGTAATGGCTTGGAATGTAATGCTATAGTACAAGTCTTAGAACGCTTCATCCAACAAAAGTGACTGTTATTAAAGGAAATAAAAATTACAAAGAAAGCAGAGAAGAAAGAAAAAAGTTAATGGCTACATATTCTGGCCATTGGTTTATCTCAATCTCATATGTGGCAGCCTCTGTCGTCGTCACCAAAAGTTGTGCTATAAATGCCTATAATTCATTTTGTGATGCATTTCTTTACTATTTTTGATGATCGTGATGGCCACAACACGTTCAAATTGGTCCAGGCCTTGATAGAAAACTTTCACGAAAAATATATGTAAGAAAAAAAGAAAATAAAAATAATTTTTAGTTTGTCACTCGGTGATGAGATTTCCTAAGGATAGGTCTATCTCGTAATAAATAGAACGCGGCTTCCATCTTACTCTCCGTGTGCAATTGTAGGCTTGGCGAAATTATACCTCTTTCAGAGCTCACTAAAAGTGGCACTTGGAGAGCCAAGAGGAAGGCTACTTCATTGCTGGAGTACCTAAGAAAGTCTAAGCATCTCTAACAGGTGTTGTAGTAGTTATTAGATACTCAATTACTTGTTTCCTTAATTCTTATCTGACCACAAAAATTACACAATATCTTTTTAGAGTGTGATCTACAAAAACAAGCATGAGAACAATCTCATTATCATTGCTTTATAATATATATATATATATATATATATATATATATATATATATATATATATATATATATATATATATATATATATATATATTGTCACGCCCCGAACCAATAGTCTGGGCGTAACACGGCACTCGATGCCTGACTGCATGTGACCGAGCGAACCAACTGCATGGCTGGATCAACATGTGGTATAACTATGAGCTAGAGGTAAATATAAAACATGATAATCTACTAAAGAATCTGATTGAAATGTCATAGATGCGGAAAATATTGAAAAGTCTGCAAGTATAAACAAGTAGCCGACAAGGCTAACACATGAAGGCGGAGACTTGTCTCATAAGCCACTTGTCTGATCCTTCGCAGGATTCTATATGGACCAATATAGCGGAGACTAAGTTTCCCCTTCATCCCAAATCTCATAACGCCTTTTATGGGCGATACTTTCAGAAACACCCAATCATCAACTTAGAACTCTAAGTCTCTATGCCGTACGTTCGAATAGGACTCTTGGCGACTTTGAACCGTCTTCAAATGTCTTTGTATCAAGTTGACTTTCTCCATAGCCTGATAGATCAAATCGGGTCCTAACATCTCAGCTTCTCCAACTTCAAACCAACCAATTTATGATCTACACCTTCGCCCATATAGAGCTTCGTACGGTGCCATCTTGATACTAGAGCGATAACTGTTATTATAATCAAACTCAATGAGAGGTAGATGATCATCCCAATTACCTTTAAAAGTCTGCAAGTATAAACAAGTAGCCGACAAGGCTAACACATGAAGGCCTGCTAATATCTAACTGACTGGGTTATACTCTACGAAGCCTCTAAAGAATATTGAAAATGCTAACTGTTTACCAGGACAAGGTCCTCGGTATACCTTATTAACTGAAATACTATAATGACTAAAACAAAATAGAGATAACGCCCCGAAAGGCTGGGGCTCACCAATAGCTGATACGAGATGTCCTAGCAAGAAGAATCTTCAACCTGAAAATCATAACTAGCATCGCGAGATGCATGCCCCAGGCGAAAGGGACGTCAGTACATTTGAATTTTACTAGTATGTAAAATAGATGAACAAAAGAATTGTAAATACTGAAACTGAAACTGAACTGCTAGCAGATAAACTGATAACCGAACAAGGAAGTAAGGATATGAATACTCCCTCTTCTGAATGATGAACAACCTGTTTATCTGATAATTATGGCCTTGGGCCCAATATATATATATATATATATATATATATGCACAAGCTACGGCCTCAGGCCCAAAAATGCGTAAAGCATAAACTACGGCCTCAGGCCCAAATACAGGTGTTCAACATTCAGGAATTTAAAATCAGGAACTGAGAATCATACTACAGTACATGATACTAAAATAATGAGCCACACCGAGTTACATGATATTGGAATAATGATTACAATTAGACTGAGATGAGTATTAATAAGAAATTGCTTTTTCATAACTGAAACTCATAGAATATCGAATGATTATGAGACTATGCCATTTAGAGAATAGAAGTTCTACTACTATTCAGGGAACTAAGACATAGTTACTTTCTGAAGAAACTGGTAAGGTCATAATGAATGGGACATAGGGAGAATCATAGGCATTCCCATATGTAAAGAGTTAGCCTTACATACCTTAACTTCCTGCCCTTAAGCGTAATATAACGTTTGTCAACCCTTTCAACTTTAATCTATAGCAATACAAGTCAAAGGGATTCCATATTAGTTATGGTGATCATGTTTTTGTCACTTAAGCATTTTATCAAACACATGGTGAAAATAAAGTTTCATAGTCCTTATTAATGGTGTCTCTACACCCATCAACCCATTTTCTTGTTCCTAGATAAATTCTAAAGTCTCAAATGATTATATCAACATTATTCTTCATTACCCATAAGGTAAACAACACCCTTAACCAATAATCAACACTCAACACCCCAACCCAGTAATCGTTCATGCTTTTCTATCAAACCCATCAACTCATATATCATGAACTAGGGTTTATAATCATTAAACCAATGCTAGAATCAATTAGAGGGTGAAGACATTACCTTTTTGAAGTTCAAACCCCTTTGAATTCGAGTTCTAGGCTTTCTTCTCTCAATAATGATGTCCCAATCAAATATCTAATGATATGGAGGGTTTACCCATGTTAATAAGATGTTGGAAAATTGAAATTAAGTTAGAATCACCATTAGAACTTACCTTGGTTGGTAGAGGGACCCTTAAGGAGTTATGTTTTTGAGAGCTTTACTTTCTAGAGCAAGTTTTCTTGTTTTGGGGCTGTGGGGGACGAAATAAGGCTAAAAAATGATTTCCCAAGTCGTCCACTGCATCTCGGTTGGATCGACCGCGGTACAGACCACTGTAATTCGCTGGGACACTGCCTCACCACCGCGGTCGCGGTTAAAACGCGGTATGACCGCGATGGTTGCACACTATTCTGTAAAATAGGCATAACATTTTTCACAGAGCTCTGTTTGGGCTCCACGATATATTGTTGGAAAGATATTTAAAAGTCCTACAACTTTCATGCTTTGAGGTTTTCCTAATTCCCTACACACTCGCACTAAACCCTGCTAGAAGACAGACCTTCTGCAAAACTTAGTCGATTTTGTCAAATCTTATGCACCTCACTTTCCATCTTGATTTTGAAACAACTATTTTCACCCATAATCATCCCGATGGGACTTCACATGTTCAAAATATATCCTTACTACTCCTTTATCTCATTCATACCTAAGCCGAATTTACAAGGTGTTACATTATCTCCCCCTTGGAATCATTCATCCTCGAATGATGGTCCTGGCTGCAACTACGGCTATTTATAGACATTAAACGGGTATGATGGAGATATGAGGATACTAAAATATCATGAATACATGTATATCAAATTGAACGAGCATGTGATCACTAAATACTAAGATGAGTAAATACTAAAGGACATGGAGATTATAATATAAGGCCTGAATGAAAAGGTTAATTACCTTCTACATTTTCCTTTTGCTCTTCAAAGAGATGGGGATATCTGGACTTCATGTCCTCCTCGGCTTCCCATGTAGCCTCTTCAACCTTTTGGTTCCTCCAAAGCACTTTTACTGAAGCAATTTCCTTAGTTTTGAGCTTGCGAATTTGAAGATAAAGAATAGGCACTGGAATTTCTTTGTAAGACAGGCTATCTTTAACCCCTATAAACTCTGTAGGAACCACAAGTAACGGGTATCCCATGAATTTCTTCAACATGTACACATGAAACACTGGGTGTACAGCAGCTAGTTCTTGTGGTAATTCCAACTCATAAGCCACTTGTCTGATCCTTCGCAGGATTCTATATGGACCAATATAGTGGAGACTAAGTTTCCCCTTCATCCCAAATCTCATAACGCCTTTTATGGGTGATACTTTCAGAAACACCCAATCATCAACTTAGAACTCTAAGTCTCTATGTCGTACGTTCGAATAGGACTTTTGGCGACTTTGAGCCGTCTTCAAATGTCTTTGTATCAAGTTGACTTTCTCCATAGCCTGATAGATCAAATTGGGTCCTAACATCTCAGCTTCTCCGACTTCAAACCAACCAATTTGTGATCTACACCTTCGCCCATATAGAGCTTCGTACGATGCCATCTTGATACTAGAGCGATAACTGTTATTATAATCAAACTCAATAAGAGGTAGATGATAATCCCAATTACCTTTAAAATCAATAACACACGACCTCAACATATCCTCAAGAGTCTGAATGGTGCGTTCCATCTGGCCATCTATCTGAGGATGAAAGGCGGTGCTGAGGTTTACCCTTGTGCCCAATCCCTTCTAAAAGGATTTCCAAAAGTTCGTTGTGAATTGGGCACCACGATCTGAGATAGTGGACAAAGGAGTCCCATGCAATCGGAAAATTTCTTTGATATACAACTTGGCATAATCCTCGGTCGAATCTGTAGTCTTCACTGGTAAGAAGTGAGCTGACTTGGTAAGTCGGTCTACAATCACCCAAATCGAATCATGCTTCCGGAATGAGCGAGGTAGACCTGTTATGAAGTCCATGTTTATCATCTCCCATTTCCAAATGGGAATTTCTATATTCTGAGTTAAACCGCCAGGTCTCTGGTGTTCGAATTTCACCTGCTGACAATTTGGACACTTCGCCACGAAATCTGCTATATTCTTTTTCATATCGTTCCACCAATAAACTTCCTTAAGATCATGATACATCTTTGTGGAACCTGGGTGAATAAAATACCTGGAATTGTGGGCTTCTAACATAATCCGCTCTCTGAGCCCATCTACATCTAGAATGCATAGCCTGTCTCTGTATCTCAAAGTACCATCATCTCCCCCTTGTTCAAAAGCCATAGTCTTGTGTTTGTGAATTCCTTCCTTCAGCTGCAATAAGTAGGGATCACTCAACTATTTTTCTTTTACTTCGGCTACTAAGGAGGATTCAGCCATGTTCTGGAGAACAACGCCACCATCTTTGGAGTCCAAAATTCGAACTCCTAGATTTGCTAAGCGGTTGACTTCCTTCATCATAGTTCGCTTATCTGCCTCAACGTGAGCTAAGCTTCCCATAGAACGCCGACTGAGAGCATCGGCTACAATGTTTGCCTTCCCCGGATGGTAGAGTATATCAACATCATAATCTTTAAGTAATTCGAGCCACCTCCTCTGACGTAGATTTAATTCTCTTTGCTAAAAGATGTACTGGAGACTCTTGTGGTCTGTAAAAATGTCAACATGTAACCCATACAAATAATGGCGTCAAATCTTAAGCGCAAACACCACAGCTGTTAATTCAAGATCATGAGTCGAATAATTCTTCTCGTGAGCCTTGAGTAGCCTCGACGCGTAGGCTATGACTCTACTGTGCTACATTAATACACACCCAAGACCAACCCCTAAAGCATCACAATAAACAACAAAACATTTCGGTTCCTTCCGGTAGTGTCAGGACTGGAGCTGAAGTCAACCTCTTCTTTAACTCCTCAAAACTTTTCTCGCATGCGTCCGACTATTGAAACTTGGCTTTATTCTGAGTTAATCTAGTCAAAGGGGACGTGATAGAAGAAAATCCCTCTACGAAATGCCTATAATAGCCTTCTAGACCCAAGAAACTCCTTATATCGGATACGGAGGTAGGTCTAGGCCAATTCTTCACTGCCTCTATTTTCTGAAAGTCCACCTTCACGCCTTCCCCTGAGATGACATGGCCCAAAAACGCTACTGATTTCAACCAGAATTCACACTTAGAAAAATTTGCATATAGCTTGTGATCCTGTAGTGTTTGCAACACAATTCTGAGATGTTCTACATGGTCAGTCTCGCTACGGGAATAAATTAAGATGTCATCAATAAACACGATATCAAACAAATCAAGATAAGGCTTGAAGACCCTATTCATAAGGTCCATGAAAGTTGTTGGTGCATTCGTTAAACCAAATGACATTACCAAAAATTTGAAATGCCCATATCAAGTCCTAAAAGCTGTTTTTGGAATATCAACTTCCTTAACCTTCAACTGATGGTATGCCGATTTGAGGTCAATCTTGGAATAACACTGGGCACCCTGAAGTTGTTCAAATAAATCACCTATTCTGGGAAGAGGGTACTTGTTCTTGATGGTGACTTTATTCAACTGACGATAGTCAATGCACATACGCAAAGACCCATCCTTCTTTCGGACAAACAAGACCGGTGCGCCCCAAGGTGAGACACTTGGCCTTATAAATCCCTTAATCTAGAAGATCTTTCAATTGTAATTTTAACTTTTTCAACTCTGTTGGAGCCATTCTATAAGGCGGAATAGATATTGGCTTAGTGCCTAGAAGTAGATCAATTGCAAAGTCAATCTCTCTATCGGGAAGGACTCAAGGATATCTTCGAGAAACACTTTTGGAAACTTATTTACAATTGGTACTGACTGGAGAGTGGGGATCTAAGCATCTGCATCTTTAACTCGAACCAGGTAATAGATATATCTCTTGAAGGTCATCATTCTGGCTTTAAGATAGGAAATAAACCTACCTTTAGGGGTTACTGCATCACCCTTCCATTCTAAGACTGGTTCACCAGGAAATTCAAAACTTACTATTTTGTTTCTACAACCCACTGTGGCATAACATGACTCTAACCAATCCATGACCATGATCCCATCGAAGTCTACCATCTCCAATTCTACTAAGTCTGCTACAGTAAGACGATGATGCACTTTGACTGGACATCCCCTATAGATACACCTTGCTATATCTGATTCTCTAACTGGAGTGGACACTTCAAATGGTTCACACAACTTTTCTGGTTCTATCCCAAATTTTTTAGCAATATATGGGGTTACATAAGATAAGGTGGATCCCGGATCTATAAGAGCATAGACATCAAAAGTGAATATTGTTAGCATACCTGTGACAACATCTCCACGAGCCTAGGTATCTTGACGGTCTAACAGTGCATACAAGCGGTTTCGACCACCGCCTGCATTACTAGACTTTGCTGCACCGCATGCTTGTTGGGCCTGAGAGTTATGAGGGGCTATTGAATTAGTGGACTGAGCTACAATGCCTCCATTATTCTGCTTTACTGATGGACAATCCCTCAAGAAGTGGCCCTGCTGACCGCACCCAAAGCAACCATTTGTGCCCAAATGACACACCCCTGGATGCTTCTTACCACATGTGTTGCAAGTAGGGTACTCAAGGCCTCTGTAGCTCACACTAGTCTGTGAATGTGAGCCTGTTGCTCTGAAATTTGGTTTTTCTTGTTAAACTTGGACCTTTGAACCAATGCACTAGCTGAAGATGGAGCAGGTCCTGATTTTGATTTCCTGAAGAACTGGCGATTGCCTCCTGCTTGAGACCCCATGGCTGAAATTTCCTGCAGACTTAGCTGTCTTGCTGAATTCCCTGTCCTTCTCTTTCTGTAGCCGCTCTTCTTATTTCAACATGTCTTCGTTCCCTTGAATAAAGGAAATCATCTTAGTGATGGTCATGTCATTATTCTAAGCAGCTATATTAGCATTAGCAGACAAATCATCTGAAATCCCCAACATAAACCGTCTAACTCTAGCCCTCATATCACATACCATTTCCGGAGCATACTTGGCCAGAGAGATAAACTTAAGGTAGTACTTATTCATACTCATATCATTCTGTCTGAGTCTCTGAAACTCCAAAACCTTAGCTTCCAAGACCTCAATAGGTAGAAAGTGCTCAAGGAACGCATCTGCAAACTCCTTCCAAGTCGCAGGATCCGCATCCTCCCCTCGGGACTCTTCCCATGTTTCATACCAAGTGTTGGCAACATCCTTCAGCTGGTACGCAACAAGCTTTGCTGCCTCAGTATCTGTAGCATGCATCACTGAAATATCTTCTGAACCTCATCAATGAAGTTTTGCGGATCCTCATCCTTTTTGGACCCTGTGAAGACGGGAGGTTTCATGTTGAGGAATTCCCTAGACCTGGAACTAACTGTCTCATGAACATCACTTGTTCCCTGCCTTTGAGCCCGAGTAGAAACAATTTTGGTGAGCAATTGGATAGCTCTCCAAACATCCATGTTTGAAGCGCTGGGCACTGAGCCCGGTGCAACCCCCTGGGCCGGAGTGTCCTGCTCCTGAGCAACATTAGTTATGGCCCCTAGCTAGTAGCTGAGGCCCTCCTGGTGTACTTTCTTTTTGCAGGCATTTTTTTGTAATACGTAATTCACACGGGTTAGAAAGATTCCTGAAAGCATAGCTTTAAACACACGATCTAGAGTATGAAAGAAATGGAACAATCCTAGATGTCTTGGTGGTCAACTGTTTACATGTGTGGTGTGCACACACACATAAAAGAGACCCCACTGGACACGACTTCATAGACTCCCTATGACTCTTGAACCTATGGATCTGATACCAAGCTTTGTCACGCCCCGAACCATGGTCTGGGCGTAACACGGCACTCAGTGCCTGACTGCATGTGACCGAGCGAACCAATTTCATGGTTGGATCAACATGTGGTTTAACTATGAGCTAGAGGTAAATATAAAACATGATAATCTACTAAAGACTCTGACTGAAATGTCATAGATGCGGAAAATACTGAAAGGTCTGCAAGTATAAACAAGTAGCCGACAAGGCTAACACATAAAGGCCTGCTAATATCTGACTGACTGGGTTATAGTCTACGAAGCCTCTAAAGAATACTGAAAATGCTAACTGTTTACCAGTACAAGGTCCCCGGTATTCCTTATTAACTGAAATACTATAATGACTAAAACAAAATAGAGATAAGGCCCCAAAAGACTGGGGCTTACCAATAGATGATACGAGATGCCCTAGCAAGTAGAATCGTCAACCTGAAAATCATTACCTGCATCACGAGATGCAGGCCCCGAGCAAAAGGGACGTTAGTACGTTTGAATTGTACTGGTATGTAAAATAGCTGAACAAAAGAACTGTAAATACTGAAACTGAAACTAAACTGCTAGCTGATAAACTGATAACTGAACAAGGACGTAAGGATATGAATACTCCCTCTTCTGAATGATGAACAACCTGTTTATTTGATAACTACAACCTCGGGCCCAATATATATATATATATATATACATATGTGTGTGTGTGTGTATGTGTGTGTGTGTGTATGTGTGTGTGTGCACAAGCTACAGCCTCAGGCCCAAGTATACGTATACATAACTATGGCCTCAGGCCCAAAAATGCGTAAAGCATAAACTACGGCCTAAGGCACAAATACATGTGCTCAACATTCAGGAATTTAAAATCAGGAACTGAGAATCATACTGCAGTACATGATACTGAAATAATGAGCCATACCGAGTTACATGATAATGGAATAATGATTACGATTAGACTGAGATGAGTATTCATAAGAAATTGCTTTGTCAAAACTGAAACTCTTAGAATATCGAATGATTATGAGACTATGCCATCTAGAGAATTGAAATTCTACTACTATTCAGGGAACTAAGGCATAGTTACTTTCTGAGGAAACTGGTAATGGTCATAATGAATGGGACGTAGGGAGAATCATAGACATTCCCAAATGTAAAGAGTTAGCCTTACATACCTTAACTTCCTGCCCTTGAGCGTAATACAACGTTTGTCAACTCTTTCAACTTTAGTCTATAGCAATACAAGTCAAAGGGATTCCATATTAGTTATGGTGATCATGTTTTGGTTACTTAAGCATTTTATCAATCACTTGGCAAAAATAAAGCTTCATAGTCCTTATTAATGGTGTCTCTACACCCATCAACCCATTCTCTTGTTCCTAGATAAATTCTAAAGTCTCAAATGATTATATCAACATTATTCTTCATCACCCATAAGATAAACAACACCCTTAACCAATAATCAACACTCAACACCCCAACCCAATAATTGTTCATGCTTTTCTATCAAACCCATCAACTCATATCTCATGAACTAGGGTTTATAATCATTAAACCAATGCTAGAATCAATTAGAGGGTAAAGACATTACCTTTTTTAAGTTCCAACCCCTTGAATTCGAGTTCTAAGCTTCCTTCTCTCAACAATGATGTCTCAATCAAATATCTAATGCTCTGGAGGGTTTAAAATGTTAATAAGATGTTGGAAAATTGAAATTAAATTAGAATCACCAATAGAACTTACCTTGGATGGTAGAGGGACCCTTAAGGAGTTAGGTTTTTGAGAGCTTTACTTTCTAGAGCAAGTTTTCTTGTTTTGGGGCTGTGGGGGATGAAATAGTGCTAAAAACGACTTACCAAGCTATCCACCGCATCCCGGTTGGCACGACCGCGGTACCAACCGTATTAAATCGCTGGGACACTGCCTCACCACCGCGGTCGCGGTAAAAACGCTGCAGGACCACGGTGGTTGCACACTATTATGTAAAACGGGCATAACCTTTTTCACAGATCTCCGTTTGAGCTTCCCAATATATTATTGGAAAGCTATTTCAAAGGGCTAAAACTTTCATGTTTTGAGTTTGTCCCACTTCCCTACACACGTTCACTAAACTCTTCTGGAATATAGACCTTCTGCAAAACTAAGTCGATTTTGTCAAATCCTATGCACCTCACTTTCCATCTTGATTTTGAAACAACTATTTTCACCCATAAATCATCCCTATGGGACTTTACATGTTCAAAATATATCCTTACTACTCATTTAGCTCATTCATACCTAAGCCGAATTTACGGGGTGTTAATATATATGTAACGACCCGACCGGTCATTTTGAGATTTTGCACTTCTCTTGCCAATTATCGGGCGTGACTTGTCCCGTGTGGTGTATTATGACTTATGCAAATTGTTGGTGTTGAGTTTCAGGTTAATCATAATGAATTTGGAAGAACTGTCTCAGTTGAAAGCTTAAAATTTGAAAGGTTTGACCAAGATTTGGCTTTCTTGTATTTGATCTCGGATTGAAATTTTATGGTTTGGGTAGCTCTGTTAGGTGATTTGGGACTTAGGAGCATGATCGGAATGCATTTTGGAGGTCCGTGAAAGTTTTAGGCTAGAATTGGCGAAATGGAGATTTCGGCGTTTTCCGGTTGATAGGTGAGATTTTGATATATAGAGGTCAGAATGAAATTCCAGAAGTTGCAATAGCTCCATTATGTCATTAATGACTTGCGTGCAAAATTTGAGGTCATTCCGGATTCATTTTATACGTTTCGGCACGCGCTTTGTAAAAGGAAAAGTTTGAAACTCATAAGTCCGAATTGAGGTATGAATTGTAGTTTCGACGTTGCTTGGCATGATTTGAAACTCCGAGTAAGTCTGCATGATATTTTAGGACTTGTTTATATATTTAGTTGACGTCCCGAGGGCCTTGGGTGGAGTTTGGATGGTTATTGGAGTTTAACTTGGGCATTTCAAGAATGTTTTGATGTTGTTCTTCAAGAGTAAGTGGTATCATACTATGCAAATGAGCTCCAAATTTATTTTTTATTGAAGCATTAGATCTTTATCAAAATTTCAAAGCCATAGTAAAAAGAATCACCCAATTCGGATATCGTATGAGAGAGTTATGCCCATTTTCGTGTCGGGAAAAAATAATTTCCCATCGCCAGCGCCCAGGGTAGCACGGGGCGCCATCCATGGCGCCGAGATTTATTTTGGCTATTGGAACCAGCTCCACAGGCAGCGCCACCTGTGGGGCCCGAATCGGAAAATGTTATAAAATGGGGTTTTTGGCCATTTTTGACAAAAATAGAGTTGGGGGAGCTCGGGTGAGGCAATATTTCGAGCGATTTTCAAGGAAAACACCAGGGTAAGTGTTCTTAACTCAATTTTCGTTAGATTATTCGAATCCATCATTGTTTTCAACATTTAATTGGTGATTTTAGTTGGTAAAATCTTGAAAACCCTCTTGGTTTAATTTGAAGATTGGAGGGTCGAGTTGATGTCGGATTTTGGTAAAATTGGTATGGTTAAACTCGTGGGGAGATAAGGAACCCGTTGATGTAAAAATTTCTGAGTTTCGAGAAGTGGGCCCGGGGCTCGGGTTTTGTTAATTTCGAGATTTTTGGTGTTTTTCGATTGTTTTTGCTTGGGCCTTGTTCCCTTAGCATATTGTGACGTATTCGTTCTGATTTTAAATAGATTCGACGTGCGTGGAGGACAATTTGAGGGGAAAAGGCATTGCGAGCTAGAGTTTTAGCCGGTTCGAGGTGAGTAATGATTGTAAATGATATCCTGAGTATTTGAAACCCCGGATTGCACATCGTATTGCTATATTGATGTGGGACACACGTTTAATGACGAGCGTGCGGTCGTATACTATTGGGGATTGTGACTTGGTCCATCCCGCATTGATGATTTTACCGCGTATTTGACTGAGACTTATTTGTTTTCATTATGCTTTGGGCTAATTGCCATATTTTGGCTTCGTGCCAACTATTTAAATCCTTCGAGGATTTTTACTACCATTTCCTCACTGTTTTGACTTATTACTTGAACTCAATCCTGTTATTCTTCCACTGTTTTACTACTCAGCCATTTTACTCAGTTTTGAGATTTAAATGATATTCTAAATAATGTTTTGGGCTAAGAAATATTGTCTTACTATTGCCCGAGGGGCTTATATGATTTCTCGACTGAGTACGGCCAAAGGCCAGATATGAGGATACTATGGGATCGGGCTGCGCGCTGCAGCAGTGTTATACTGATATGGATATATGAGGCCAAAGGCATAGATGTGATGCCACGGGATGGCTTGATATTGCGCTTGGGCCGTAAGGGGCCCCTCCCGGAGTCTGCACACCCCTAGTGAGCGTTGTCGACGTAAAATATGGATCGGGCTGCACGCCGCAACGATAGATGGATCGGGCTGCACGCCGCAATGATGTAGATATTGTTCTATGTGTTTACTTTATCTTATTTGTCTGCCATTATCTGTTGTTTGTGCTACTCCATGTGATATCTATCTGATTGCCTGGCATTATCTGTTAATTGAGTGTTGTGCCCGAGAGGCGGATTTCCGTGCTTATCTGCACTATTCGTTTTGCACCCATTTGCGTAACTGTTGAGAAAGTCATTTTCAAAAGAGGTTTTAAACTAAGCTAAGATATTTCTAAAGATTTCACAGCTTCACTATTTTTCTCAAAGGGTTTTTCACTGCTTCTATACAGCATGTTGGTTGCTTTACGTGATTTCTTACTGCTCAGTTGTTATTTACCTTTATCACTCACTGAGTCGGAGTACTCACATTACTCCATGCACCTTGTGTGCATATGCATGTATTTATACACCCGGTAGCGGGTTTTTGTCTGATCAGAGGCAGAGTTATTAGAGTTTAGTGAGGTGGCTGTCGGCGTTCGCAACACTCTTTTTTTCCCTTTTATTCATTATTCCTGTTTTGTATAATTTGACCTTGTAGTTGTATTTACACCCTAATAGATGCTCGTGACTTGTGACACCCCGATTTTGGCTGTGTCGGGATGGTTTCTACTTTTGTTATCGTACTTCCACAAATTATGGTTACTATATCCTGCCTTAGAACTATTTATGATATTTAACAGTTTAAAAGAGGTATTCTGTTTTTGGTCTGGCTGGCCTTGTCTTCACGAGAGGCGCCATCACGACCGGGTTCGGGGATTTGGATCGTGACTATATATATATATATATTGAGTTTAAGAGTGTGCCATAGAGTGGTTTGACCTTTTCATAGGGGTGGGCATAGTTTGGGCAAAACCGGAAATCAGAACTGAAATTCGTATTTTTGGATTTTCGGATACGGATTGGATTTTGGATTTCGAATTAGACATTGGATTTGGTACATCTAAAAACCGAGAATTTTCATACTTTATATTCAGTCAATTATCCATATGCCACTGATAATATATCCAATACCCTATTCATTAGATATTATCTCATAAATTCAATATTAATTACTAAGTTATTATCAGAATATTTTCTATTTGGACATGATTTTACTATTGCTAACTCTTATCGACCGTATTAATGTCTCTGTTGCATTTTTTTAATAATAATTTCATTACTTAAATACTTTATCTGGATGATTGCGGTGAGAATGAGGAACTTTTAATGCAATTTCACTACTAGAAATTCGGAAAAAGCGACCACAAAAAGCGACCAAAGTTGGTCGCTTATTGGCCAAAAAGCGACCAAATAGCGACCAAAATGGGTTGGTAGATATTAAGCTGGTCCCTTTACATTAGGGACCAAAGTTGGTCGCCAATTAGCGACCAACTTTGGTCTCTAAGGTAAAAGGACCAAATATTCCTGTAAAGAAAGTAGCGACCAACGTTGGTCGCTATATTATTTTAATAATATAAATTTGGTGGCCAACATTGGTCTCCACATGTAAATTTATTTATTTATTATTCAAACTGCAAGAATTAATTTTTTTTAATTATAAGCGACCAACTTTGGTTGCCATATTTTCAGAAATTATTTTTTTAAAATGGAATAGCGACCAAAGTTGGTCGCTTTTGAGAAATCTGGGTTAAATAGCGACCAAGGTTGGTCGCTATTGCCCAGAAAATTGTTTTTTTTAAGTGAAAAGAGACCAACTAGAGACCAAAGTTGGTCGCTTTTCTTGGTATATTTTTGGCAGAAACTGCCTATTTTGGCAGCTACACCACCTTCCAGCTTACCAAAAATCCTAAACAGGCATTTTATGCCAACAACAACAATAATAATTAAAAGCAACAAAGTATAAAGTTCAATAGAACTAACACATTAAGCTAACAAAACTAAGTTAACGCTTATTACAAGTCCATTCGAAAATTGGTTCTATTGTCTAGTTCAAAGTATATAAAGTACTCAAGGAGTGTTCTTTCAACATCCTCGTCCGAAAGTTGGATTGCCTCGCCCGACTCATTAGGTGGCTGACTTCGTATGAATTCCCCCACATCAGTTGTGAAGCAAACCTATAAGAAAAATTATATTGAATTAGTATTTCAAAATTTATATAAAAGTAAATCAAAATACTTAATTAAAAGTAAAAAACTTACATGTATAGTCGAGGCTCGACCCTCGACCCACATTTCTAAATCAGTCTCTTTCTTTTTCTTTACAATACGAGTTTCATTGAATAGCTCATCTTGCTTCATTGGCATCATAAAGCTGTCTGGTGGCTTTGGTGATTATCCTTGTGGTACTATTACTCGGGATGAACTTGGATATAGTATCTGACAGGGTGTGTCTTTGATCAATTGTTGTTCTCATTAGTGACAATGATGATGAGAAGGTAATGATATGTGTTTCAAATAGTGATGGTGTAGGTAGGAATTTAACATTTCCTAAGTAGATAAAAGAGGTTATAGAGGAATTCTCTACTTCATTTTCCAAGAGGAAAAGAAGTTTAATTGAGAGTGACAAGGTTGATGGTGATGGAATATTTTCCTTTGGTCGTGTCAGTTCCCATAAAACGGGGATCATAAGACTCTATGATGACAAAGACGAAAGGAAATTTTATTCTCAACTTTCTTCCAAGTCTGATCTATACAAGCTTAATGGGATAGGTGATATTTCTTCGGATTCAGACAATGATTTGACTGACAAAAGTATGGAAATACTAATAAAAAGAATTAAAGGTAAAACGTTTCTCTTGGTAGAGAAGGATGCTGAACTCTGCATGAACGTGAAACATCCTACTCTTCCAAGAAAAATGTTTTACCTTTAATTCTTTTTATTAGCACTCAAATCATTGTCTGAATCCGAATAAATATCACCAATTCCATTAAGCTTTTACGGATCATACTTGGAAGAAAGTTGAGAATAAAACTTCCTTTCGTCTTTGTCGTCATAAAGTCTTATGATCCCCGTTTTATGGGAACTGCCACGACCAACGGAAAACATTTCCTCACCATCAACCTTGTCACTCTCAATTAAACTTCTTTTCCTCTTGGAAAATGAAGTAGAGAATTACTCTATAACCTCTTCTTTTATCTACTTAGAAAATGTTAAATTCCTACCTACACCATCACTATTTGAAACACATGCCATTGCCTTCTCATCATCATTGTCGCTAATGAGAAGAACAATTAAAGGTACACTCTACCGGGTATTGTATCTTAGTTATTCTTGGTGGAAGTTCCATTGCATGTCTAATAAAGTCATCAACCCCTTCTACAAAATCCTCTCGCAATCGAAAATTCCAATACATAAACCAAAATTTCAATTTATAAACTAAAATTTCAACATATAAACCAAAATTTCAATTCATATCCTAAAGGTTCAACTCATATCCACAAAAGTTCAAGTCATATCCTAAAATTTTAATTTATAATCTAAAATTCCAATACATAAACCAAAATTTTAATTCATATCCTAAAAGTTCAACTCATATCTACAAAAGTTCAAGTCATATCCTAAAATTTTAATTTATGAACTAAAATTCCAATACATAAACCAAAATTTCAATTCATATCCTAAAGGTTCAACTCATATCTACAAAAGTTCAAGTCATATCTTAAAATTTCAATTTATAATCTAAAATTCCAATACATAAACCAAAATTTCAATTCATATCCTAAAGGTTCAACTCATATCTACAAAAGTTCAAGTCATATCCTACAAATTTCAAGTCATATCCTAAAATTTCAATTGATAAACTATAATTTCATATCCTAAAGGTTCAACTCATATCCACAAAAGTTCAAGTCATATCCTAAAATTTCAATTTATAATCTAAAATTCCAATACATAAACCAAAATTTCAATTCATATCCTAAAGGTTCAACTCATATCCTAAATATTTCAAGTCATATCCTAAAATTTCAATTGATAAACTAAAATTTCAATTCATATCCTAAAGGTTCAACTCATTTCCACAAAATTTCAAGTCATATCCTAAAATTTCAATTTATAATCTAAAATTCCAATACATAAACCAAAATTTCAATTCATATTGTGATGACCCAAAAATGTCATCTTTAATTTAAAATATTTATTTTTGTGTTTTATGAAAATGTCGAGAACTTACCTGATATGATTTTAGTATCACCTGGGTAATTAATGTGAATGTCGTTCCTTTTCTAGTAATATATTACTTATGAGGCCAATGTTGGTATTGTTTTCATGTTGGGTTACGTTGATAGGATTATGTATATGTTGTTAGGATTGGTTTTTGGGATTCTCTGACAGGTGGATAGGCCCAGTTACAAAGGAAACTCTGGCGAAATTTTTGGAAATTTTGGGAGTTAGTAAAAATTCGGAAAAAAATTGGAAGGTGCGAAATAAGAGGTGAGTTATGTTATACGTTTGGGGGCGAATTCTACTTCTCATCCGAGGACTATTAACATGATGTATACCAATTGGATATGATATCAAGCATACTAAACATACTATAAGTGATATAGGGTCTGAGGAAAAAGCCTAAGACTAAGCCAAGTTGGAAGAGTTCATGATAGGCTAAGATTTCAAATGAGTTCGCGCAAGCCCCCACTTTGAACGAGCCTATATAAATATGTGTAAAGTTTTATATGATGAACAACCTATAATATGAAAGGTCTTTGAGTCTAGTTTCCAATGCTTCAAACCGTTCTCCATTTAGACATTTCTACACAAAGTTATGATCAAATTACCAAAGGCTGGAAAAATGCGATCCTATGTCAAATCTGCGACCGCAAATCCTGTCGCATTTCTGACTTTGCAGTCGCATTTCTGTCGCAAACTGGGACAGTGTAGCCCAGTTTGGGCGCTGATTTTGCGGTGCATTATGCGGCCAACATTCTCATTTTGCGGTCCGTTTTGCTATAGCAAACCCGACATCCGAGGGTTAATTTCCCTATTTTATAACCCGACCCCATTTTAATATATAGTCTTTGGGGATTCATTTGAGGTCATTCTCTGCTGATTTTAGACAGAGGTGAGAGCATTTTAGAAAGAGGAGGAGGAACCCAACATTTAAATCATCCAAATCTTGCATCAATCTTCAAGAATCAAGGAACCCAATCACAAGATCATCATCTAAGAGGTAAGGATTCCATACCCTAGTCTTTTATTTCAAGTTTGGGGTAAAGATGGGTGATTATGAGTATGATTATTGGGTGTAAGAGTATTATAAATACATAAATGTGTGCAAGTAAGGTTTGTTGGAAGATTGTTGAGTTCATATGGGTAAAAATTGGGTTGAAAATTGTTGAAAATGGTTGAAATCTTCAAAGAATTTAATTGAAGATTTGAAAGGCGATCCGATGTCGGAATTCAATAATTTTTGTATGGTTGAACTCGTATCGAAACGGGTGTTCGTATTTTGTAGGGTTTTCAAGGACTCAAAATGTGGGTCCCGATGTCGATTTTAAATGAATTTTGGATTTTAATCCAGAATAGTAGTAATTTCATATGGAATTAATTTCTACTACTTATATTGAGTATATTAAATTATTTGTGACTAGATTTGAAGCATTCAGACATGAATTTTTAAGGCGAAGGTTTATTGGAATCTTCAATTTGGTTGCAAAGCGAGGTAAGTGTTTGGTCTAACCTTAGCTTGAGGGAATAGGAGTTTATTCTTATTTGCTACTTGCTATTTGTCGAGTACGACGTATAGGCATGGTGACGAGTATCTATACGTTGGTGTCTAGCATGACCGCGAGTCCTTATATTGTGAATATTCGAATTTTGTTATATCTTCCATGATTAAATGATGACTTCTATATGTTGTGAAGGGCATGTGAAATACTAAGTAAGGAGCTTTGGCTCAAGTTATAAAATGAATTACTAAGTAAGAATGAAAGAAAGAGAAAGAATTATTGAATTATTCCCTTGCCGAGATAATTATGGAATTGTTGATATATTCCTTGCCGGGAATTTTATTGTTAATTGTTGTGCCCTTATTGGAATCCCGATTATTATCCAGTTTACTTCCTTGCCCCTTATCTGTGATTGTTGTTTGGGTTAGGAAGAGTGATAAAGCACGAAGGGTGATGGCGTGTATTGTTTGATATGGTGAGGAAAGAGTGTAAAGCACGAAGGGTGATGTCGTGTCGTACGATTTTCCATCCGTACTGATATCTATTGATTATATTGCGATGAAAGAGAGTAAAAGAAAGAAGGGTGATGCCGTGTACATGATTATAATATGATTGATTTGGTGAGGATGAGAGCAAAAGCACGAAGGGTGATGCCGTGTACAGTTTTATTTTATATATTGCTTGGGTGAGGAAGAGAGTAAAAGCACGAAGGGTGATGCCGTGCAAATTGTTGATTCCTTTTGATACTTGTTGATATTATGACTTTGTTGTCTCCTTCTTTTATTGAATATTTCTATTTGAAACTATTACCTCCACATAGCATGTTTCCCCTCACACATTGATTGGTTGCTTCCAGTACTTCCTTTGTTGTTTATATATATACTTGAACTGCACAGGTTTATTTGGTTGTCTGGTCCTAGACTCGTCACTACTTCGCCGGGGTTAGGCTAGGCACTTATCAGCACATGGGGTCGGTTGTGCTGATACTACACTCTGTGCTCTTTCGTACAAATATAGGTTTCGGGCAGAAGCAGCAGTAGCGCGGGTGTGAGCAGTCAGACTAGTGAGACACCGAGGTAGCCTTGTAGGCGTTCGCAGGCCCGGCGTCTCCTCTATCTATTATTTTAGTCTGTTATCTCATTGTATTCGAGACAAATAGTTTATTATTTTCTTTCAGACGGTTGTATTCAGTATTCTTTGAAGTTCGTGAGTAATGTGACACCAGTTCTTGGGTAGAGATTTATGTTGGATTCCGCATTTTCATTCAGTCACTTTAATTTAAGTCTTCCGCATATTTATTTAATTCAGTCATTTTTCATGCTATTACTAATATTTGATAAAAGAAATAATTTATAAAAGATAAAAGTAGTTAAGATTTGGCTTGCTTAGCTCTTATTAGTAGGCGGCATCACGACTCCCGAGGGTGGGAATTCCGGGTCGTGACAAGTTGGTATCAGAGCTCTAGGTTACATAGGTCTCATAACTCACAAACAAGCTTAGTAGAGTCTGAGGGATCGGTTTGGAGACGTCTGTATTTATCCCCAGAGGCTGCAGAGTTAGGAAAATTTGACATTTGTTCCTTCTTTTCGTGCGGATTTGTTCCTCAAACGCTAATTGAATTTCTACTCTGTTCTTTTGCAGATGTCGAGAACACGTGTTTCCTCATCTACCGCTCAGCAGCCCAAGCTCCTACAAGCAGCTTCCACTAGGGGCAGAGGGCGAGGTCGAGGCCGTGTTAGAGGCCGAGGTAGGGGTAGAGCTCATCCCCGAGCAACAGCACTAGTGGCGGAGCCTCAGCAATTCCGATGGGCCCACCTCAGGTCCCTGAGGGGTTCATTGCCACCCTAGTTCTTCATGACGCTCTGGTCCGATTGGTGGGCCTCATGGAGAGTGTCACTCGAGCGGGTTTGCTTCCAGTAGCACCAGCCACTTCTCAGGCTGGAGGAGGGGCTTAGACTCCTGTTACGTGCACTCCGGAGCCAGTAGCTCCCCAAGTTCAGGTTCCAGTGGTTCATCCAGCTATGGCGGTTCAGTCGGGTGTAATGGCTCAGCCCGACGATGGAGCGGCTATGTCCATCGATGCCTTATGGAGATTGGACAGGTTTACCACTAACACTTTTAGCGGTGCATCTTCTGAGGATCCCCAAGATTATTTAGATAGCTGTCATGAGGTTCTCAGGAACATGGGGATAGTTGAGACCAACGGGGTTGATTTTGCTACCTTTCGACTGTCTAGATCCTCCAAGACTTGGTGGAGAGATTATTGCTTAGCTAGACCAGCCAGTTCGCCTTCAGTGACTTGGGAGCAGTTCACAGTGTTGTTTCTGGAAAAGTTTCTCCCCCTGACTCAGAGAGAGGCCTTTCGGAGGCAGTTTGAGCACCTTCAGCAGGGTTCCATGACGGTCACCTAGTATGAGACCAGGTTTATTGATCTAGCTCGCCATGATCTTGTCATACTTCCCACCGAGAGAGAGAGGGTGAGGAGGTTTATTGATGGTCTTATTCAGCCGATTCATCTTCAGATGGCAAAGGAGGCTGGGAGTGAGATCACATTTCAGGAGACGGCCAATGTGGCCCGCAGAGTTGAGATGGTTCTGCCACAGGGAGATGGTCATGGGTCGGATAAAAAGCCCCGTCATTCGGGCAGATTCAATGGTACCTCATCTAGAGGTAGAGATTCATATAGTAGAGGCCATCCTCCTAGGCCCTTTCAGTCAGCTCTCCAGGTCTCACATGGTACTTCAGGTGGTTGCGGTTCTCAGACACACTATTCGGATCAGCAGCCTTACAGTGCACCACTATGTCCTATCAGTGCATCGCCGCTTCAGAGTTTCCGAAGTGGTCATTCAGGTCGACAGGGTCAGCAGCCGAGAGCTTGTTACACTTGTGGTGATACAGCTCACTTTGCCAGGTTTTGCCCTCGAGCACCGGTTAGCTCTCAGCATCAGGGTTCTCATGCTATGGTACAGGCACCAGGTGTTCCACAGTCTGCCCAGCCAGTTAGAGGTGGGGGTAGAGGTGCTATAGGTGGAGGTAGAGGTCCTAGAGGTAGAGCTCAGGCCACCAAAGGTAGATTCCAACAAGCGGCAGGCCGTCCTAGAGAGGTAGTTCAGGGTGGTGGGGCCCAGCCCCCGATGTTATGATCTTCCAGCCAGGCCAGAGGCTGGGTCTTCAGATGCAGTCATTACAGGTACTATTCTGGTTTGTGATAGAGAGACTTCAGTGTTATTTGATCCAGGGTCTAAGTATTCGTATGTGTCCTCTTATTTTGCACTGTACCTAATTCTGCCTAGTGATCCACTGAGTATTCCTATTTATATGTCTACACTGGTAGGTGATTCTATTGTGGTCGATCGAGTTCGTCGTTCCTGTATTGTGGTGATTGGGGGTCTTGAGACCCGTGTTGATTTGTTGCTTTTAGATATGGTCGACTTCAATGTTATATTGGGGATGGACTGGTTATTACCTTACCACGCTATCTTGGACTATCATGCCAAGACTGTGACCTTAGCCTTACCGAATTTTCCCCGTTTAGAGTGGATAGGGACTCCTGGTTATTCTACCATAGTGTTATTTCGTATGTGAAGGCTCGGCATATGGTCGAGAAGGGGTGTTTGGCTTATTTGGCTTATGTTCGTGATTCCAGTGCTGAGGTTCCCTCTATTGATTCTGTGCTTGTGGTTCGCGAGTTTGTTGATGTTTTCCCTTCAGACCTGCCGGGTATGCCACCCGACAGGGATATTAATTTCTGTATTGATTTGGCTCCGGGCACTCATCCCATTTTCATTCCGCCATATCGCATGGCCCCGCCAGAGTTGAAGGAGTTGAAGGAGCAGTTGCAAGACCTGCTTGAGAAGTGTTTCATTAGACCTAGTGTTTCGCCGTGGGGTGTGCCGGTGTTTTTTGTAAAGAAAAAAGATGGTTTGATGAGAATGTGCATTGATTACTGGTGTAAGCACGTGATTTTTGACCCTCCCCGAGATTTTTCACATTTTTAGCGTGAATATGTGAAATTGGGTCTAGAATAGCTATTTTAACTATTTTTTACTTTATTTCATTGCAAAAAGAAAAATTACAAAAAAATATATATATAAATTTTAGTTTATGTATCCCTCATAAACTTGAAAAAAAATAATCAAAAATTGCACTTTATTTTGGTACTTTATATAAATTCGAAAATTAACAAAAAATATATATATAATTCTATTAATGTTTTGAAGTCATTTTAATACAAAAATATTATTTCATATTTTTGTCTTTATTAAAAAAACGAAAATTACAAAAATAGTTTTATTAATATGTTATAGTTATTTTAACTTTGAAAAATACAAAAAAAACATTACTTCATATTTTATCTTAATATTTACGAAAATTACAAAAAATGGTTTTATTAATATTCTATAGTCATTCTATAGTCATTTTTAACTTGGAAAAATACAAAAATATTACCTCATATTTTATATTAATATTTAAAACGAAAATTACAAAAAAAATATTTTTGTAGCTATTTTAAAATCTTGAAAAATATTTAAAAATATATAGTTTTGTTTAAATACTAGTCTTATTTTTGGTAGTTATTTTGCTTACATAGGACTAGTTAAGCAACGTGTTCCTATTTCTCGGGTCCGGGCAAAAGAATAATATTCGGGTTCAAACTACCCGGTTTTAGGCCTAATTTTCGGACCTAGCCCATAATAAACCGTGTCCAGGACACGTGGGGAACCCCACCACGCGTGGGGAACATATTCCTTGAACCCCACCACGCGTGGGCTCATTTCTCTGGGAAAACCATGTCAAATACACGGACTAACACATTTGAAAGGGAGGAAAAATTTTGGAACGAAAAAAAAAAAAAAAAAGAAAACAGCTACTGTTGACGCTTCTTCTTCATAAAAGAAGAAGAAGCAAAAACCTGAAAAAAATTTTTTGAAAAAAGGAGAAGACGGTTCTTTCTTCTTCTTCCTCCATTGAAAAAAAGAAAAAAAAAACTAAGAAACCCTACTCCTTCACGGCAAGAACACCACCACCAGGCGCCGTCAACCACCAGTTCCCCACCAACGCCAAAACCCCAGCTTCCCTCGTCCAAACAACCCCCTCCATCGTCCAAACACCACCAAAAACACTCCGTCGTCAACCTCCGACCAACCAGCCCGCCACCATTAACGACCCCTACTGTCAAACCCAATTCCTCCATAACCACCACCAAACGAGCTCGCTCCTCCAGTCCGTCGACCACCCTCCTCCTCCATCACTCTCGACAAACCACCCCCCCACGTCCAAACACCTACTGAGACCAGCCTTTCCACCGTCCGAACCCCAGCAGCACCCATCGACCACCCATCAGCTGCTCACATTTCTTCTTCCTCACCAAAACCTACTGAGACCAGCCCGTCACCCTCACGACGAAAACCCAGTCGCACCACGACCAACGTCAACAACCCACCCCGTCGCAGCCCCAGTCCCTTCGACCACCTAACACCGGCAACCACCCCTCCTCCTCCTAGCTCTAGCGAACCAGTCCGCCATTTTCAGTCCGAAGAGCAGCTATCGCTGCATGCCAGGCAGTCGTAGCTGCGTTTCCGAGCAGCGGTGGGTTGTTGCAATCTTGCTTGGCTGAGTTTTCTGTTTTTCCGTCGAGGTCGACTTTGGTTCGTCGAGGTCCGATACGTCGAGGCGCTGTCCGAGGTTCCGTCGTTATTCTTCATTCAGAGAGGTCAACCTTGAGTTCCGTCGGAATCGTGTTTGTCGTCCTAAGTTTGCCGAGGTTCAAAGGTTAGTAAACCTCGAGCATTAAACAAGGAAATGTTACGTCAAAAGTTCAAAAAAAATACAATATAGAAATTGGTATGATAATTTTCTGCTTATGTTTTCATCGTATGCATTTTTGCTCATTTCGCGTTATGTGATTCTTGTTTATTTGATGTCATTTAATTAAGTTTGACTAGTTGTTCTATGACACAAGTTTGCCGTTAATTTGTTCGTCCTTTCCTTCGCTTAGTTCATTCAAAAAAAAATTATTATTAGTACATGTTATTACTACTCCCGAAATACTCATTCACTAAAAATCTTTTTTTTATTAAACTTCTAACAAGTTATGAGATTTTAGTTGTAAAGAAGTTGTAAGGTTAAGTATGGTTAAAAGCGTAAAAATGGCATCCCTTTAAAATACAAAAAAAAATAAAATAATAATGCGCTAGTTGCTTTAGGCGCGCCTTTAATAATGTTATCTCCCTAAACTCGGGTGCACATTTATGTGACCCAAATCCAAATCTCAACGGACTCGAAATATGTCTCTAGTCACGGGCACATTGATTGTGACGTGGCCCGAGACGTATTTCCACGTCGTTGCAAATTCCTTCAAAAAATAAGAATGAGATGAGCCTCGCCGAATAAAAATACAAATTGTGGGGCCCTCAGTAAATACTTGTTTAAAATTACTTAGAATTCAGGAGGGTCGCTTAGCGAATTTCACGGCCTCCGCAAAATAATAACGCGATAGTCTCTTTAGGCGCGTGTTTAATAATTTACTTTCCTAAGCTCGGGTGTGCATTTCATGCGACCCAAATCCAAATCTCAAAACATCAAAATAAAATATGTTTCGGATTGTGGGTGCATTTCATGTGACACAGTCCAAAGATATGTTTTAAGCGATGTTCACATTTCTTAATAATAATAATTAATAAAGCGGTTAAAAGATAAAATTTGCACATGGTTCATAATTGTATTAAAAATCAGATAAATAAGCCGAATATAACAGTTGAGCGACCGTGCTAGAACCACGGAACTCGGGAATGCCTAACACCTTCTCCCGGGTTAACAGAATTCCTTATCCGGATTTCTGGTACGCAGACTGTAATATAGAGTCATTCTTTTCCTCGATTCGGGATTAAAATTGGTGACTTGGGACACCCTAAATCTCCCAAGTGGCGACTCTGAAATAATTAAACCAATCCCGTTTCGACTGTCCTTTAATTGGAAAAAACTCCCTACGCACCTCGCGGTGCCGGAAAAAGGAGGTGTGACAGCTCTGGCGACTCTGCTGGGGATCAGCGACCCAGAACCACTGGTTCAGGGTTAGAAATTCGAGCTTAGATAAATTGTTATATTTGGCTTTATCTGATTTTTACATGTTTGAGCCTAATGTGCTAAATGTTGCTTTTACCGCTTTGATATTATGTGAACTGTATATAAATTGTGCCGAGACCCATCTTCTCTCTGAGTCTTCTGAATCATGAAGAAGGGTGTACTTCGTATGACTTCTTTTCTGTATAGTGTCAAATCCCAATTTAGAACGAGGTTCGGATAAGTTGCTAAGCCGGTGAAGCTTCTGTATTCCCGGTACGCTGCCCCCCCTCGGCTCGAGCTGTCCGCTCGGGTAAGCCAGGTCTAGAACAAACACCCAGGTCTGAACCTAGTATAACAAAGCCACATGCCGGATCCCTAGTAGGAACGTTTATTTGCATCATGTGCATTTGACTTAGGGGACTCAACACAGGGGTTGGGTCCGTCTAGGACAAGCAACCTGAAAATAATAGACCAGCTTTTGGCATCCTATGTGCTACATGTTGTATTTAGTCAAGGGCGAATGGGTCATTTGGTCATTTCCAGCATGGTGTTATTTTAATCAAAGCATGGGGAACATTTGTGGAATCCAAGGAGCCTTGGAATTCCCTATGTCCCCCACGCTTCATTTTTGGGAAAAGCACCTAGGGAACATTTGTGGAATCCAAGAAGTCTTGGAATTCTCTATGTCCCCCACGCTTGCTTTTTGGGAAAACACATGGGGAACATTTGTGGAATCCAAGAAGTCTTGGAATTCCCATATGTCCCCCACACTTCATATGTCGGAAAAAGCGCATGAGGAACATTTGCGAAATCCAAGATGTCTTGGAAATCCTTATGTTTCCCATGCCACATTTTGAAAATAACAATAAATATAAAAAAATAAAAATACATATAAAAACTAGGCATGAAAATTCAAAAGATTTTGTATGTTGTCATCATTTTCCACAAATTAGAAAATCGTGAAAAGATGAGAAAATGGCAGTGTAGAGATATAACTACTTATTTTTAGGAAGAAAAAGAAAATAAATGTCCAAGTAGTGTCGAAGCTCTGCCGAAATTTTGAGAAAATAAAAAAAAATGTGTTAGTTTGCTTTATTAAAAGCAAAGGAAAAAAAAGGTCGTCGCTCTATTTTGTTTTTCAAAAAAAAAAGGGGAGAAAAGATATATAGTTTGTCTTGCCATTAAAAAGAAAATGAAAAAGAGTCTTATTTTAAGAAATAAAAAAATTGGTTCTTGTTTATTATTTATTTGCTTATGAAAATGCAAAAAAAAAAGACATATAAAAGAAAAAATAAAAGGAGTCTTTCATTATCTATCGCAAGTATATATATATATAAAAAATCCAAAAAGTTTTTCTTATTTTCCAAAAAATTTATATATATCTTTATCTGTTGCAAGAACAATTGTCTTGCCAAAAGTTTTTAGAATCTCAATTCTCAAAGCAAATAATCCAAAAATATTTTCCATTATTGACTTCTTTAGAAAGTTTTTTTTTCAATTGTTTTTTTTAAAAAAAAAAAAAAAAAAACTAAATAAACAAAATAAAATAATAATATAAAATAAAAAAATCCGAGAATATTTTGGTCCTTCTTTCAAAATTGACAGGGAATTCAAAATTAAAAAAAAAACACATTTTTAGAGCGTTTCTTTTATTAAAGGTAAAATTCCAAAAAATATATTTTTCTTCTTTAGAATAAAAGAAAAAAGCAAATGAAATTCAAAATATATCTTAGAAGTATTTCTTTCAAAAAAAAAAAAAAGATTAATCAAAAATCCAAAAAATATACGTCATTTTGCCTACTTATTCTTATTTGACCGAACTACGCGGGTTTGATTCTCACCGGATGTGAGATACGTAGGCAACCCTCATCGGGTCCAACCCCACCTTCTCAAAAAAGAAGGAATGTTTTATGTTTTTCGTTAATTCGTTTGTTTGTTATAAATGAAAATAATAGAATAATAGTCTATTTGATTGTTGTGAAAATAATAATAAAAAAAAATATAGAAAATGGAAAAGGGTCCTCTCAAAAATATTTTGATTGCCCGAACTACGCGGGTTTGATTCTCACCGGATGTGAGATACGTAGGCAACCCTCATCGGGTCCAACCCCACCTTTTGCTAAAATAGCTAAAAATCAAAAATTTTAATCTTGTCATAAATAAGTCGGGTGATGTCCAACCCACCTTTTGCTAAAATAGCCAAAAACGAATAAGTAAAAAATATATGTCAAATTTTAATTTTGTCATAAAGAAAGTCAGGTGACGCTGTTTTATCAAGACATAGCCGAATGTTCCCGAAAGGGACGCCGGAAGGCTGACTTGGCATAAACAGCCACCTTTGGGTCATTTTGAGATATGGACCCACACAGCCTTATAAATCTTCATCCCCGAGGCGCTGAAGGGTCGTGTTTACAACGCCAAGTCTTTTATTGTAATTTTTAAAAGAAAAAAAAATCAAAGAGTCAGCGGTCATGTGAATACCGTCTTTTGTCATAATAAGCCGAGCCAGCTTCGGCCGCGTCTTAAACCGTTCTTGCCGAAATAGCCTTAGAGTATCTTTCAGTTGTCGAAAGGTTATTTTCGTAAAAGAATGGACAAGTTTCAAAGTGTCAAAATAATCCTCCCCGGCCTCAAAATTTATATGAAATTTGGAAGGGGCCACATTTGCAAAAAATAACCGTCCGGTTGCATTTGGCAAACGGGGAAAGGAACTATCCGTTCGTTTTTGAGTTTGTAATTGTTGATTAGAGTATGCGAATTATTTTGATTTTCGGGTCCGTTTGTTGTCTCTTGTCAAAAGTCTGTTTTTGCAATCAAGTTTGTTTTAATTTGAAAATTGGAAATTCCAAAAAAAAAAAAAATATGTGCGTTTATTATTGTTTATCTTTTATTGGTCCGAACTACGCAAGGTCTGATTCATGCGGGGACATGATACGTAGGCAATCTCCATAAGATTCGACCACCACTAAAAAATAATAATAATAATAATAATAAGAATAAATAAATAAAGGAAAGTGTGGGAAATTTTCGGAGGGGCACAATTGTATCTCTGATATATGATTGTCTGTCAAATGCCCTAACACTAACGTTGATGGCTTCCCTTTGTTGTGTTCATATATAGAAAAGTGGTTGGTTGTGGTAGCTCTTCCCTGCAAAGCAAAATCAAAGGACAATGGCTCAGAACTGCAGAACCGAGTGGGTCGGTATCGATGACCGACAACAATTGGTCGAACGGAATAACGGGTTGGTAGAGGAAGTGAAAATGTTGAGACAACATGTGGCAGATATGTATCAGGCATGGATAACTGGAAAAGCACCACCCCCTCCACCGCCAAGTCTCTTGAACTCGGTCAATTCCCAAGCACCCAACACCATAGCGGAAGATCCCCCATACTCACCATCCCGACCCGCTTATGACAGTTTTCCTAGCTACCCGAGTAGCTCCATCACTCCTCAATGCTTCTCCACTCCCCAACACCACTTCTTTCCCCGCCATACTTCACTTTCCAGGCACCCGACTCCACAAAATGCTTACCCACCTACACAAGCCTACCAAAAGCCACCTGGATCAGGTTTCCGGCCCTGTCAACATGCAAGAATGAAGAGGTTGCTGAAACGAGGAAAGGCTCTCACCCCCATCGGGGTATCTTATGCCAGTCTGTTTGAAAGGCTAAGGCATGCTGGTTCGATTGAGCCACTCCCCGCATGTACTATAAATCCGCTTGCAAGGAGCTTTGATCCGGCAGCACGATGCGCCTACCACTCCAATGTCGTAGGGCACAACATTGAGAGCTGTCATAGCTGGAGAAGGGAAGTAGAGAAAATGATCCGAGAAGGGCGGGTTGCGATTAATAACAGTGACATGGAGCACTCGAACCTCCTCGAGAATTTGCCGACGGAGGTTGATGAGGTTGAAGCTGGTAATGGTCTCGGCAGTATTGATGCAAAGCTCAGTGGCTAAAATGCCAATTTTGATAAAGTGGGAGGACGTTTTGTTCCTTAGTCAGCAAGAGAGAAGCTTGTGGTGGCTCATTTTGTTGTCATTTCTGTTGTTCGGATTATTAGGGTTATGAGTCGGATGTTGTCTTGTCCAGTTTGTTTTTAGGATTTTGTTCTGGATTATTTTGTTTGTTTTGTTATTTGAACCATTTCACCGGTAGTCTAATACAAAGTCCGGTCTTTTATTATTTCCAGTCATCTTTTTGTTTAGTCCTTTTACCATTTCTTGTTCGATGCCGATTCTAGGGACATGACATTCGCACCCAATTTGGGTCTAATCTTAAAAGTTAATCATAAAACCCCGGAAAGGTGATCAGACCATTTAAAGGAAATAAGGACGGTTGAGATTATTCAAAGCTCGAGTCATATGGAACTGGGGCAAGTAAAATATGAAGAAAAACCGTTAAAAGCAAGATTCGCCAAATTGGCATGAGGGGCGTTCATGATAATGAGAGTATCGCCCAACGGTGCTTTAGAAAAGGACCAATGAAAAAGCAAATGTTGAATATAATTGTCAAAGTCCAGCACCATCAGAAGAGACTACAAATTTAAATCGTGTTGTTTGCATTTGGCATATTTTGAAGACTGGAATGACGAAGGCATTTTGTTCTGCTACCCAAACACTTTATCCTTCGTTACCCCTTTGGAGCCTTATTTATTTTTCTTTCATACCCCTCGTTCGGAATCAGTAACAACGAAAAAAAAAGAGAAAGAAAGAAAACAACAAAACGAAAAAAGAGAGAAAAAAAAAGAGAAAAAGAAAAGAAAAGAAATTGATAACAAAGAAAAAAAAAAGAAAATCAAATGAAAAGAGGAATTGGGAACTACGTTTGACCTGATTCCTCAAAGAGGATACGTAGGCGCTTCACGGCTCGGTCATAGTTTTGAAAAATGAAAAAAAAAACAATTAAAATATCCCCAAGCAGGAAACTGGGGCAAAAGTTGCGTTTGATGTAAATAAATCTAATTCCGAAGGTTGTAACTAATAACCCAAAATCGATGCATTTTTGAGCCTTTAATACCCTTTCTTTCTAGCCCTATCCAAAAAACCACATTACGGTCCAAAGAAAGACCTTCTGATCAGTCTTTAAAAGATGCCAAGTCAGACAAATGAAGAGTCTTACCGGCGAACATAACATTCTGTTCCACAGCAGAAAGGACTCTAATCTCCAGCAGAAAGAGTCGTACCGGCGACACTCCAAATCCCCAGCTGGAAAGTGATACAAATGAGAGAGTCTTATCGGTGAAAACCTTCACAGGCACCATAAGGCGATGAAAAGCTGAGAGAAAACCAAAATGAGAGAGACTTGATAGTGAAAACCCTTCGGGCACTACAAGTCGAATAAGATTGAGAATCAGAGGGGGAATCGCCAATGGAAGATCTTAAAAGATGATTGACGGCAGAGGATAGGCCACATACGCATGTCATGGCCATTAGAGTCAGTATCTGCATTTGATAGGGTTTTATTTATAGTTTCTTTTGTAAAAGAGTCATCGTTTCCTTTGTCTTTTATTTTGTTTCTGTTATCTTTCTCCTTTCATAAAAAATTTCCCCAATAGAGTCTGTCCGGTCAGAACAAGTATGAAATGACTTCAAAATATGCCATCATCTTTCCAAGATGAGATCTGACTAGTATATCCAAATGGTATAGTCAGCAAGGAACAAGCGCGAGGCCAGTGTCAAAAGATATCCCCAGCAAAGGGAATTGACAGAAAGATTGACGAGCGTCAAGAGAGATATCCTTGCCAAAACCAAGGTTATAAACCTCTTATAAACCTCAAAGGTCAAGGCCCATGAACAGAGCAAGGAGAGCAGTGAGCATGATTGGGCGAAATCCATACTAGACTAAGGTCGGGAAAATGCCAGTTTCCGAGCTATGCCACAAAAGAAGAGGGATATCCCCAGCAGGAAGGGATTATCCCCAGCACACGATATCATCCCCAACAAGTTGTGGAGCACAGAGAAAGGAAGGAGAAAGGGAAAGCCATCCCAGTAGGAGTATCACAGCCAACCACCATGTTTTAAACTAACAAATTTTGTTTGATTTGAAACAGGTAAAGGAAATGGCATTGATGCAGAAACGCATGCCACAAGGGATATTATCAAACTGGGGCAGAAAATTTTCCTTTCATTTAGAAAATTTTCTGGAAGTCAGGTACCCTTAGCTGATAACATTTTACCCCCAACAGGTAAGTAAATCAAGGGAGGTAGTCTTCGAAGGAAGAAGCTATGCAAAAACAAAAAAAAAAACAAAAAATAAAAAAAAAAAGAATAAAAAAGATAATAATGAAAAAAAGGGGAAAATTCATCCCAATCCCCAACAAGTATTCGAGGTAAGACATTTCAAGTCTTAAGGATATTTTGGGTTCATCCGCCCTCGAACAGGATACTTTGGGTTCATCCGCCCTCGAATAGGATATTTTGGGTTCATCCGCCCTCGAACAGGATATTTTGGGTTCATCCGCCCTCGAACAGGATATTTTGGGTTCATCCGCCCTCGAACAGGATATTTTGGGTTCATCCGCCCTCGAACAGGATATTTTGGGTTCATCCGCCCTCGAACAGGATATTTTGGGTTCATCCGCCCTCGAACAGGATATTTTGGGTTCATCCGCCCTCGAACAGGATATTTTGGGTTCATCCACCCTCGAATAGGATATTTTGGGTTCATCCGCCCTCGAATAGGATACTTTGGGTTCATCCGCCCTCGAATAGGATACTTTGGGTTCATCCGCCCTCGAACAGGATATTTTGGGTTCATCCGCCCTCGAATAGGATACTTTGGGTTCATCCGCCCTCGAATAGGATATTTTGGGTTCATCCGCCCTCGAATAGGATACTTTGGGTTCATCCGCCCTCGAATAGGATACTTTGGGTTCATCCGCCCTCGAATAGGATATTTTGGGTTCATCCGCCCTCGAACAGGATATTTTGGGTTCATCCGCCCTCGAACAGGATACTTTGGGTTCATCCGCCCTCGAATAGGATATTTTGGGTTCATCCGCCCTCGAACAGGATATTTTGGGTTCATCCGCCCTCGAACAGGATATTTTGGGTTCATCCGCCCTCGAACAGGATATTTTGGGTTCATCCGCCCTCGAACAGGATACTTTGGGTTCATCCGCCCTCGAACAGGATATTTTGGGTTCATCCGCCCTCGAACAGGATATTTTGGGTTCATCCACCCTCGAATAGGATATTTTGGGTTCATCCGCCCTCGAATAGGATACTTTGGGTTCATCCGCCCTCGAATAGGATACTTTGGGTTCATCCGCCCTCGAATAGGATATTTTGGGTTCATCCGCCCTCGAACAGGATATTTTGGGTTCATCCGCCCTCGAACAGGATATTTTGGGTTCATCCTCCCTCGAACAGGATATTTTGGGTTCATTCGCCCTCGAATAGGATACTTTGGGTTCATCCGCCCTCGAATAGGATATTTTGGGTTCATCCGCCCTCGAATAGGATACTTTGGGTTCATCCGCCCTCGAATAGGATACTTTGGGTTCATCCGCCCTCGAATAGGATATTTTGGGTTCATCCGCCCTCGAACAGGATATTTTGGGTTCATCCGCCCTCGAACAGGATATTTTGGGTTCATCCGCCCTCGAACAGGATATTTTGGGTTCATCCACCCTCGAATAGGATATTTTGGGTTCATCCGCCCTCGAATAGGATACTTTGGGTTCATCCGCCCTCGAATAGGATACTTTGGGTTCATCCGCCCTCGAATAGGATATTTTGGGTTCATCCGCCCTCGAACAGGATATTTTGGGTTCATCCGCCCTCGAACAGGATATTTTGGGTTCATCCTCCCTCGAACAGGATATTTTGGGTTCATTCGCCCTCGAATAGGATACTTTGGGTTCATCCGCCCTCGAATAGGATATTTTGGGTTCATCCGCCCTCGAATAGGATACTTTGGGTTCATCCGCCCTCGAATAGGATACTTTGGGTTCATCCGCCCTCGAATAGGATATTTTGGGTTCATCCGCCCTCGAACAGGATATTTTGGGTTCATCCGCCCTCGAACAGGATACTTTGGGTTCATCCGCCCTCGAATAGGATATTTTGGGTTCATCCGCCCTCGAACAGGATATTTTGGGTTCATCCGCCCTCGAACAGGATATTTTGGGTTCATCCGCCCTCGAACAGGATATTTTGGGTTCATCCGCCCTCGAACAGGATACTTTGGGTTCATCCGCCCTCGAACAGGATATTTTGGGTTCATCCGCCCTCGAACAGGATATTTTGGGTTCATCCTCCCTCGAATAGGATATTTTGGGTTCATCCGCCCTCGAATAGGATACTTTGGGTTCATCCGCCCTCGAATAGGATACTTTGGGTTCATCCGCCCTCGAATAGGATATTTTGGGTTCATCCGCCCTCGAACAGGATATTTTGGGTTCATCCGCCCTCGAACAGGATATTTTGGGTTCATCCTCCCTCGAACAGGATATTTTGGGTTCATTCGCCCTCGAATAGGATACTTTGGGTTCATCCGCCCTCGAATAGGATATTTTGGGTTCATCCGCCCTCGAATAGGATACTTTGGGTTCATCCGCCCTCGAATAGGATACTTTGGGTTCATCCACCCTCGAATAGGATATTTTGGGTTCATCCGCCCTCGAATAGGATACTTTGGGTTCATCCGCCCTCGAATAGGATACTTTGGGTTCATCCGCCCTCGAATAGGATATTTTGGGTTCATCCGCCCTCGAATAGGATATTTTGGGTTCATCCGCCCTCGAACAGGATATTTTGGGTTCATCCGCCCTCGAACAGGATATTTTGGGTTCATCCTCCCTCGAACAGGATATTTTGGGTTCATTCGCCCTCGAATAGGATACTTTGGGTTCATCCGCCCTCGAATAGGATATTTTGGGTTCATCCGCCCTCGAATAGGATACTTTGGGTTCATCCGCCCTCGAATAGGATACTTTGGGTTCATCCGCCCTCGAACAGGATATTTTGGGTTCATCCGCCCTCGAACAGGATATTTTGGGTTCATCCGCCCTCGAACAGGATATTTTGGGTTCATCCACCCTCGAATAGGATATTTTGGGTTCATCCGCCCTCGAATAGGATACTTTGGGTTCATCCGCCCTCGAATAGGATACTTTGGGTTCATCCGCCCTCGAATAGGATATTTTGGGTTCATCCGCCCTCGAACAGGATATTTTGGGTTCATCCGCCCTCGAACAGGATATTTTGGGTTCATCCTCCCTCGAACAGGATATTTTGGGTTCATTCGCCCTCGAATAGGATACTTTGGGTTCATCCGCCCTCGAATAGGATATTTTGGGTTCATCCGCCCTCGAATAGGATACTTTGGGTTCATCCGCCCTCGAATAGGATACTTTGGGTTCATCCGCCCTCGAATAGGATATTTTGGGTTCATCCGCCCTCGAACAGGATATTTTGGGTTCATCCGCCCTCGAACAGGATACTTTGGGTTCATCCGCCCTCGAATAGGATATTTTGGGTTCATCCGCCCTCGAACAGGATATTTTGGGTTCATCCGCCCTCGAACAGGATATTTTGGGTTCATCCGCCCTCGAACAGGATATTTTGGGTTCATCCGCCCTCGAACAGGATACTTTGGGTTCATCCGCCCTCGAACAGGATATTTTGGGTTCATCCGCCCTCGAACAGGATATTTTGGGTTCATCCACCCTCGAATAGGATATTTTGGGTTCATCCGCCCTCGAATAGGATACTTTGGGTTCATCCGCCCTCGAATAGGATACTTTGGGTTCATACGCCCTCGAATAGGATATTTTGGGTTCATCCGCCCTCGAACAGGATATTTTGGGTTCATCCGCCCTCGAACAGGATATTTTGGGTTCATCCTCCCTCGAACAGGATATTTTGGGTTCATTCGCCCTCGAATAGGATACTTTGGGTTCATCCGCCCTCGAATAGGATATTTTGGGTTCATCCGCCCTCGAATAGGATACTTTGGGTTCATCCGCCCTCGAATAGGATACTTTGGGTTCATCCGCCCTCGAATAGGATATTTTGGGTTCATCCGCCCTCGAACAGGATATTTTGGGTTCATCCGCCCTCGAACAGGATATTTTGGGTTCATCCGCCCTCGAACAGGATATTTTGGGTTCATCCACCCTCGAATAGGATATTTTGGGTTCATCCGCCCTCGAATAGGATACTTTGGGTTCATCCGCCCTCGAATAGGATACTTTGGGTTCATCCGCCCTCGAATAGGATATTTTGGGTTCATCCGCCCTCGAACAGGATATTTTGGGTTCATCCGCCCTCGAACAGGATATTTTGGGTTCATCCTCCCTCGAACAGGATATTTTGGGTTCATTCGCCCTCGAATAGGATACTTTGGGTTCATCCGCCCTCGAATAGGATATTTTGGGTTCATCCGCCCTCGAATAGGATACTTTGGGTTCATCCGCCCTCGAATAGGATATTTTGGGTTCATCCTCCCTCGAACAGGATATTTTGGGTTCATTCGCCCTCGAATAGGATACTTTGGGTTCATCCGCCCTCGAATAGGATATTTTGGGTTCATCCGCCCTCGAATAGGATACTTTGGGTTCATCCGCCCTCGAATAGGATACTTTGGGTTCATCCGCCCTCGAATAGGATATTTTGGGTTCATCCGCCCTCGAACAGGATATTTTGGGTTCATCCGCCCTCGAACAGGATATTTTGGGTTCATCCGCCCTCGAATAGGATACTTTGGGTTCATTCGCCCTCGAATAGGATATTTTGGGTTCATCTGCCCTCGAATAGGATATTTTGGGTTCATCCGCCCTCGAATAGGATATTTTGGGTTCATCCGCCCTCGAATAGGATATTTTGGGTCCATCCGCCCTCGAATAGGATATTTTGGGTCCATCCGCCCTCGAATAGGATTTTATTTTCTAAATTGTTGTTGAAACCAGGCGCCCACCTGTATAACGAGAGGAATACATTTTGTTGAACCCAGGCGCCCACCTGAATAACGAGAGGAACACATTTCAGTATTTGCATTTCATGTCCCAGGCGCCCACCTGTATAACGAGAGGAATACATTCCAGTTTTTATTTCAAGTGTTGAAATTGGGAGCCCGCCCAGATAATAGAGGCATACATTCCACGTCTTACCCATAGGAGATGAATTTCCTCCTAAGTTTAGTTTTACCCATAGGAGATGCATTTCCTCCTAGGTTCGTTTCAGTTTCACCCATAGGAGATGCATTTCCTCCTAAGTTCAGTTTCACCAGTAGGAGACGCACTTCCTAAGCAAGTTTCACCAATAGGAGACGCACTTCCTAGTTTCAGTTTCACCAATAGGAGACGCACTTCCTAAGTTTCAGTTTCACCAATAGGAGACGCACTTCCTAAGTTTCAGTTTCACCAGTAGGAGACGCACTTCCTAAGCAAGTTTCACCAGTAGGAGACGCACTTCCTAAGCAAGTTTTATCAGTAGGAGACGCACTTCCTAAGATAAGTTTCACCAGTAGGAGACGCACTTCCTAAGTTCAGTTTCACCATAGGAGACGCACTTCCTAAGTCAGTTTCACCATAGGAGACGCACTTCCTAAGCAAGTTTCACCAGTAGGAGACGCACTTCCTAAGCAAGTTTCACCAATAGGAGACGCACTTCCTAAACAAGTTTCACCAATAGGAGACGCACTTCCTAAGTTTATTTCACCAATAGGAGACGCACTTCCTAGTTTCAGTTTCACCAATAGGAGACGCACTTCCTAAGTTTCAGTTTCACCAATAGGAGACGCACTTCCTAAGTTTCAGTTTCACCAGTAGGAGACGCACTTCCTAAGCAAGTTTCACCAGTAGGAGACGCACTTCCTAAGCAAGTTTTATCAGTAGGAGACGCACTTCCTAAGATAAGTTTCACCAGTAGGAGACGCACTTCCTAAGCAAGTTTCACCAATAGGAGACGCACTTCCTAAGCAAGTTTCACCAATAGGAGACGCACTTCCTAAGTTTATTTCACCAATAGGAGACGCACTTCCTAGTTTCAGTTTCACCAATAGGAGACGCACTTCCTAAGTTTCAGTTTCACCAGTAGGAGACGCACTTCCTAAGCAAGTTTCACCAGTAGGAGACGCACTTCCTAAGTTCATTTCACCCATAGGAGACGCACTTCCTAAGTCAGTTTCACCATAGGAGACGCACTTCCTAAAGTTCAGTTTCACCATAGGAGACGCACTTCCTAAGTTCATTTCACCCATAGGAGACGCACTTCCTAAGTCAGTTTCACCATAGGAGACGCACTTCCTAAAGTTCAGTTTCACCATAGGAGACGCACTTCCTAAGTCCATTTCACCCATAGGAGACGCACTTCCTAAGTCAGTTTCACCATAGGAGACGCACTTCCTAAAGCAAGTTTCACCATAGGAGACGCACTTCCTAAAGCAAGTTTCATCAATAGGAGACGCACTTCCTAAGCAAGTTTCACAATAGGAGACGCACTTCCTAAGAATAGTTTTCACCCTTAGGAGACGCACTTCCTAGTTTAGCTCAGTCCGATTCAACCATAGAAGACACACTTTCTAGTTTGAGTCATTGAGGTTTTTATTTTAGCAGACACATTTGCTAGCAAGAGTTTTGGTTTTACTCCTAGGAGATGCACATCCTAGCCTAGTCTTTAGTTTACTCTCATCATTGCATCAGTAGTGTAAGTGAGTTACAATTTTGCTAACGACTCACAAACCTTCCCAGTACAAACTGGGTTAGGAAATTTTGTTTGTTTTGTTTGTTTTGATTGTCAGGGACCCGCCTGTAGAACGGAGAAAACATTTTTCAAAATCAAGCAGTGACCCACTGGAGAGCAGAAGGATTACAACAAAAATCCCCAGCACTCAATCCAAGATAGAAGCAACAAGAATCTCGCCCCAAGAATGCGAGTCAACAGTCTGAGAGGGTCAACAAAAGCTAGTCACAAAAAAAAAAAAAAAAAAAAACAAAAAAAACAAAAAAAAACAAAAAAAAACAAGAAGAAAAAAGAAAAAATGAATGAATCCAAAGCACGGAAGTGGAGAACAGATGTGATCTGCTCAAGAACTAGCGCCTACAACTAGCAAGTATCAAGGTTCAAATCCAAAGTCTGTATGAAGCACCATTCAAGACTCAAGACCAAGTTTCAGAAGACTTAAGAGATAGGAATCCTTGTAACTAGTAGCTGATAGGCTTAGTTAGTCTTTTTCAGTTTTCATTTTTGTTGTAATGACAGGACCGCAGACCGGAACCTCAACGGAACGGCACCTCGATCGGCTCTTCACCTCGGTACACTTCACTATCTCTCTCATTTCCGAACTACACGTGGCCTGATTCCTGTATAACCAAGGATATGTAGGCAGCTCAGATACCAGGGCTCGGTCACATTCCCTCCCTTTCCTTAAGTGTAGTCCGTCCAAGTAATGGTCGGGTCAAAAACACGTCTAGTCGTTCTTTGTCGGAAAACTCTTCGTGTTTCCAGTCAAAGAGGGGCAGCTGTAAGCACGTGATTTTTGACCCTCCCCGAGATTTTTCACATTTTTAGCGTGAATATGTGAAATTGGGTCTAGAATAGCTATTTTAACTATTTTTTACTTTATTTCATTGCAAAAAGAAAAATTACAAAAAAATATATATATAAATTTTAGTTTATGTATCCCTCATAAACTTGAAAAAAAATAATCAAAAATTGCACTTTATTTTGGTACTTTATATAAATTCGAAAATTAACAAAAAATATATATATAATTCTATTAATGTTTTGAAGTCATTTTAATACAAAAATATTATTTCATATTTTTGTCTTTATTAAAAAAACGAAAATTACAAAAATAGTTTTATTAATATGTTATAGTTATTTTAACTTTGAAAAATACAAAAAAAACATTACTTCATATTTTATCTTAATATTTACGAAAATTACAAAAAATGGTTTTATTAATATTCTATAGTCATTCTATAGTCATTTTTAACTTGGAAAAATACAAAAATATTACCTCATATTTTATATTAATATTTAAAACGAAAATTACAAAAAAAATATTTTTGTAGCTATTTTAAAATCTTGAAAAATATTTAAAAATATATAGTTTTGTTTAAATACTAGTCTTATTTTTGGTAGTTATTTTGCTTACATAGGACTAGTTAAGCAACGTGTTCCTATTTCTCGGGTCCGGGCAAAAGAATAATATTCGGGTTCAAACTACCCGGTTTTAGGCCTAATTTTCGGACCTAGCCCATAATAAACCGTGTCCAGGACACGTGGGGAACCCCACCACGCGTGGGGAACATATTCCTTGAACCCCACCACGCGTGGGCTCATTTCTCTGGGAAAACCATGTCAAATACACGGACTAACACATTTGAAAGGGAGGAAAAATTTTGGAACGAAAAAAAAAAAAAAAAAGAAAACAGCTACTGTTGACGCTTCTTCTTCATAAAAGAAGAAGAAGCAAAAACCTGAAAAATTTTTTTTGAAAAAAGGAGAAGACGGTTCTTTCTTCTTCTTCCTCCATTGAAAAAAAGAAAAAAAAAACTAAGAAACCCTACTCCTTCACGGCAAGAACGCCACCACCAGGCGCCGTCAACCACCAGTTCCCCACCAACGCCAAAACCCCAGCTTCCCTCGTCCAAACAACCCCCTCCATCGTCCAAACACCACCAAAAACACTCCGTCGTCAACCTCCGACCAACCAGCCCGCCACCATTAACGACCCCTACTGTCAAACCCAATTCCTCCATAACCACCACCAAACGAGCTCGCTCCTCCAGTCCGTCGACCACCCTCCTCCTCCATCACTCTCGACAAACCACCCCCCCCCCCCACGTCCAAACACCTACTGAGACCAGCCTTTCCACCGTCCGAACCCCAGCAGCACCCATCGACCACCCATCAGCTGCTCACATTTCTTCTTCCTCACCAAAACCTACTGAGACCAGCCCGTCACCCTCACGACGAAAACCCAGTCGCACCACGACCAACGTCAACAACCCACCCCGTCGCAGCCCCAGTCCCTTCGACCACCTAACACCGGCAACCACCCCTCCTCCTCCTAGCTCTAGCGAACCAGTCCGCCATTTTCAGTCCGAAGAGCAGCTATCGCTGCATGCCAGGCAGTCGTAGCTGCGTTTCCGAGCAGCGGTGGGTTGTTGCAATCTTGCTTGGCTGAGTTTTCTGTTTTTCCGTCGAGGTCGACTTTGGTTCGTCGAGGTCCGATACGTCGAGGCGCTGTCCGAGGTTCCGTCGTTATTCTTCATTCAGAGAGGTCAACCTTGAGTTCCGTCGGAATCGTGTTTGTCGTCCTAAGTTTGCCGAGGTTCAAAGGTTAGTAAACCTCGAGCATTAAACAAGGAAATGTTACGTCAAAAGTTCAAAAAAAATACAATATAGAAATTGGTATGATAATTTTCTGCTTATGTTTTCATCGTATGCATTTTTGCTCATTTCGCGTTATGTGATTCTTGTTTATTTGATGTCATTTAATTAAGTTTGACTAGTTGTTCTATGACACAAGTTTGCCGTTAATTTGTTCGTCCTTTCCTTCGCTTAGTTCATTCAAAAAAAAAATTATTATTAGTACATGTTATTACTACTCCCGAAATACTCATTCACTAAAAATCTTTTTTTTATTAAACTTCTAACAAGTTATGAGATTTTAGTTGTAAAGAAGTTGTAAGGTTAAGTATGGTTAAAAGCGTAAAAATGGCATCCCTTTAAAATACAAAAAAAAATAAAATAATAATGCGCTAGTTGCTTTAGGCGCGCCTTTAATAATGTTATCTCCCTAAACTCGGGTGCACATTTATGTGACCCAAATCCAAATCTCAACGGACTCGAAATATGTCTCTAGTCACGGGCACATTGATTGTGACGTGGCCCGAGACGTATTTCCACGTCGTTGCAAATTCCTTCAAAAAATAAGAATGAGATGAGCCTCGCCGAATAAAAATACAAATTGTGGGGCCCTCAGTAAATACTTGTTTAAAATTACTTAGAATTCAGGAGGGTCGCTTAGCGAATTTCACGGCCTCCGCAAAATAATAACGCGATAGTCTCTTTAGGCGCGTGTTTAATAATTTACTTTCCTAAGCTCGGGTGTGCATTTCATGCGACCCAAATCCAAATCTCAAAACATCAAAATAAAATATGTTTCGGATTGTGGGTGCATTTCATGTGACACAGTCCAAAGATATGTTTTAAGCGATGTTCACATTTCTTAATAATAATAATTAATAAAGCGGTTAAAAGATAAAATTTGCACATGGTTCATAATTGTATTAAAAATCAGATAAATAAGCCGAATATAACAGTTGAGCGACCGTGCTAGAACCACGGAACTCGGGAATGCCTAACACCTTCTCCCGGGTTAACAGAATTCCTTATCCGGATTTCTGGTACGCAGACTGTAATATAGAGTCATTCTTTTCCTCGATTCGGGATTAAAATTGGTGACTTGGGACACCCTAAATCTCCCAAGTGGCGACTCTAAAATAATTAAACCAATCCCGTTTCGATTGTCCTTTAATTGGAAAAAACTCCCCCTGCGCCCCGCGGGTGCGGAAAAAGGAGGTGTGACAACTGGCAATTGAACAAGGTTACAATCAAGAATAAGTATCCACTACCGAGGATTGATGATTTGTTCGATTAGCTTTAGGGTGCCAAGGTGTTTCCAAGATAGACTTGAGATCTGTCTACCATCAATTGAGGATTAAGGCATCCGATGTCCCTAGGACAGCTTTCCGCACTCGGTACGGACATTATGAGTTCTTCCTTATGTCATTTGGGCTGACAAATGCCCTAGCAGATTTTATGGATCTGATGAACCGAGTGTTTAGGCCTTATTTAGACTTGTTCATGATAGTCTTCATTGATGACATATTGATATACTCCCACCGCCAGGAGGAGCATAAAAAGTATCTCATAGTGGCTCTTCAGACTCTGAAGGATAGTCAACTATATGCAAAATTTTCAAAGTGTGAGTTTTGGTTGAGTTCAGTTGCATTTCTGGGTCATATTGTATCAGCAAAGGGTATTCAGGTCGATCCGAAAAAGATTGAGGCAGTCAAGAACTGGCCTAGACCGACATCATCTACAGAGATTCGGAGTTTCTTGGGATAGGCAGGCTACTATCGTCGGTTCGTAGAGGGGTTTTCGTCCATTGCAGCCCCGATGACTAGATTGACCCAGAAGGGTGCCCAATTTAGATGGTCAGACGAGTGCGAGGCGAGTTTTCAGAAGCTCAAGACAGCCTTGACTACGACACCGGTATTGGTTTTGCCCACAGGTTCAGGGCCTTATACAGTCTATTATGATGCTTCCCGTATTGGGTTTGGTACAGTGTTGATGCAGGATGGCAAAGTCATTGCCTATGCTTCGAGACAGTTGAAGATTCATGAGAAGAACTATCCAGTTCATAATTTGGAGTTAACAGCCATTATGCACGCATTGAAGATTTGGAGGCATTATCTATATGGTGTGTCGTGTGAGGTGTTCACGGATCATAAGAGTCTTCAGTATTTGTTCAAGCAAAAGGAGTTGAATTTGATGCAGAAAAGGTGGTTGGAGTTGTTGAAAGATTATGATATCACTATCTTTTATCACCCGGGAAAGGCCAATGTGGTGGCCGATGCTTTGAGTATGAAGTCAGCCAGTATGGGCAGTCTTACTTTTACTCCGATCAGTCAAAGGCCGCTTGCTTTGGATGTTCAGGCTTTGGCAAATCAATTTGTGAGGTTGGATATTTCTGAGCCTAGTCGAATATTGGCTTGCACGATCGCTCGTTCTTCATTATTGGAGCGTATCTGTGATCGATAGTTTGATGATCCCCATTTGTGTGTCCTTAGAGACACGGTGCAGCGAGGAGGTGCCAAGCAGGTTACATTAGATGCTGATGGAGTTTTGAGATTTCAAGGGCGAGTTTGTGTGCCTAATGTTGATGGGATTCGAGAGTTGATTTTAGATGAGGCCCATAGTTCCCGGTATTCTATTCATCCAGGCACCGCGAAGATGTATCAGGATTTAAGGCAACATTATTGGTAGCATAGAATGAAGAAGGATATTGTTGCACATGTGGCTCGGTGTTTGAATTGTCAACAGGTTAAGTATGAGCATCAGAGGCCTAGTGGATTATTTCAAAGGATTGAGCTTCCCGAGTAGAAGTAGGAGCGAATCACTATGGACTTCGTTACTGGACTTTCGCTGACTCGGAGGAAGTTTGACGCAGTTTGGGTCATTGTTGATAGGCTGACCAAGTCAGCGCATTTCATTCCCGTGGCAGTCTCCTATTCGTCCGAGAGGTTAGCTGAGATCTATATCCGAGAGATTGTTCGCCTTCATTGTGTGCCGGTATCTATCATTTCGGACCGAGGTACGCAGTTCACCTCACGTTTCTGGAGAGCAGTTCAGCAAGAGTTAGGCACCCAGGTTGAGTTGAGTACAACATTTAACTATTCAGATATTGGAGGACATGCTCCGAGCTTGTGTTATTGACTTTGGAGGTTCGTGGGATCAGTTCTTGTTTTTAGCGGAGTTTGCCTACAACAACAGCTACCAGTCGAGTATCCAGATGGCTCCTTATGAGGCTTTATATGGTAGGCTGTGTCGATCTCCGGTTGGACGGTTTGAGCTGGGAGAGGCTCGGTTATTAGGTACAGATTTGGTTCAGGAGGCCTTGGACAAGGTCAGGATCATTCAGGATAGGCTTCGTACAGCTCAGTCCAGGCAAAAGAGCTATGCATATCGTAAGGTTCGAGATGTAGCGTTCATGGTTGGTGAATGGGTATTGCTCTGAGTGTCGCTTATGAAGGGCGTGATGAGATTCGGGAAGAAGGGCAAGATTAGCCCTAGGTTCATTGGCCCGTTCGAGATTCTTGATCGAGTGGGAGAGGTGGCTTATAGACTTGCATTACTACCTAGCTTATCAGCCGTGTATCCAGTTTTTCATGTGTCTATGCTCCGAAATATCACGGCGATCCATCCCACGTGTTAGATTTCAGACTGTCCAGTTGGACAAGGACTTATCTTATGAGGAGGAGCCGGTAGCTATTTTAGACCGGCAAGTTCGTCAGTTGAGATCGAAGATTTTTCCCTCTATTCGTGTACAGTAGAGAGGTCAGCCTATTGAGGCATCGACCTAGGAGTCCGAATTGGACATGCGGAGTAAATATCCACATCTTTTCACCAGCTTGGGTAATTTTCTAATTCCGTTCGAGGACGAACGTTTGCTTTAGAGGTGGAGAATGTGATGACCCAAAAATGTCATCTTTAATTTAAAATATTTATTTCTGTGTTTTATGAAAATGTCGAGAACTTACCTGATATGAGTTTAGTATCACCTGAGTAATTAATGTGAATGTCGTTCCTTTTCTAGTAATATATTACTTATGAGGCCAATGTTGGTATTGTTTTCATGTTGGGTTACGTTGATTGGATTATGTATATGTTGTTAGGATTGGTTTTTGGGATTCTCTGACAGGTGGATAGGCCCAGATACAAAGGAAACTCTGGCGAAATATTTGGAAATTTTGGGAGTTAGTAAAAATTCAGAAAAAAATTGAAAGGTGCGAAATAAGAGGTGAGTTATATTATGCGTTTGGGGGCGAATTCTACTTCTCATTCGAGGACTATTAACATGATGTATACCAATTGGATATGATAGCAAGCATACGAAACATACTATAAGTGATATGGGGTCTGAGGAAAAAGCCTAAAACTAAGCCAAGTTGGAAGAGTTCATGATAGGCTAAGATTTCAAATGAGTTCGCGCAAGCCCCCACTTTGAACGAGCCTATCTAGATATATATAAGGTTTTATGTGATGAACAACCTATAATATGAAATGTCTTTGAGTCTAGTTCTAACGCTTCAAACCGTTTGTCATTTGGACATTTCTACACAAAGTTATGATCAAATTACCAAAGGCTGGAAAAATGCGATCCTATGTCAAATCTGCGACCGCAAATCCTGTCGCATTTCTGACTTTGCGGTCGCATTTCTGTTGCAAACTGCGACAGTGTAGCCCAGTTTTGGGCGTCGATTTTGCGGTGCATTATGCGGCCAGCACTCTCGTTTTGCGGTCCATTTTTCTATAGCAAACCCGACATCGGAGGGTTAATTTCCCTATTTTTATAACCCGACCCCATTTTAATATATAGTCTTTGGGGAGTCATTTGGGGTCATTCTCTGCTGATTTTAGACAGAGGTGAGAGCATTTTAGATAGAGGAGGAGGAACCCAACATTTAAATCATCCAAATCTTCCATCAATCTTCAAGAATCAAGGAACCCAATCACAAGAGCATCATCTAAGAGGTAATGATTCCATACCCTAGTCTTTCATTTCGAGTTTGGGGTAAAGATGGGTGATTATGAGTATAATTATTGGGTGTAAGAGTATTATAAATACATATATGTGTGCAAGTAAGGTTTGTTGGAAGATTGTTGAGTTTATATGGGTAAAGAGTGGGTTGAAAATGGTTGAAATCTTCAAAGACTTTAATTGAAGATTTGAAAGGCGATCCAATGTCAGAATTCAATAATTTTTGTATGGTTGAACTCGTATCGAAACGGGTGTTCGGATTTTGTATGTTTTCCAGGATTCAAAATGTGAGTCCCGATGTCGATTTTAAATGAATTTCGGATTTTAATCCGGAATAGTAGTAATTTCATATGGAATTAATTTCTACTACTTGTATTGAGTATATTAAATTATTTGTGACTAGATTTGAAACCTTCAGACATGAATTTTCAAGGCGAAGGTTTATTGAAATCTTGAATTTGGTTGCAAAGCGAGGTAAGTGTTTGGTCTAACCTTAGTTTGAGGTAATAGGAGTTGATTCTTATTTGCTACTTGCTATTTGTCGAGTACGACGTATAGGCATGGTGACGAGTATCTATACGTTAGTGTCTAGCATGACCGTGAGTCCTTATATTGCGAATATTCGAATTTTGTTATATCTTCCATGATTAAATGATGACTTCTATATGTTGTGAAGGGCATGTGAAAGAAATTGTGATATTTAATATTTAAGGAGCGTTGGCTCAAGTTATAAAATGAATTACTAAGTAAGAATGAAAGAAAGAGAAAGAATTGTTGAATTATTCCCTTGCTGAGATAATTGTGGAATTGTTGATATATTCCTTGCCGGGAATTTTATTGTTAATTGTTGTGCCCTTATTGGAATCCCGATTATTATCCAGTTTACTTCCTTGCCCCTTATCTGTGATTGTTGTTTGGGTGAGGAAGAGTGATAAAGCACGAAGGGTGATGCCGTGTATTGTTTGATATGGTTAGGAAAGAGTGTAAAGCACGAAGGGTGATGCAGTGTCGTACGATGTGCCATCCGTACTGATATCTATTGATTATATTGTGAGAAAAGAGAGTAAAAGCACGAAGGGTGATGCCGTGTACATGATTAATGATACGATTGATTTGGTGAGGATGAGAGTAAAAGCACGAAGGGTGATGTCGTGTACAGTTTTATTTTATATATTGCTTGGGTGAGGAAGAGAGTAAAAGCATGAAGGGTGATGCCATGCAAATTGTCGATTCCTTTTGATACTTGTTGATATTATGACTTTGTTGTCTCCTTCTTTTATTGAATATTTCTATTTGAAACTGTTACCTCCCCACAGCATGTTTCCCCTCCCACATTGATTGGTTGCTTCTAGTACTTTCTTTGTTGTATGTATATATACTTGAACTACACATGTTTATTTGGTTGTCTGGTCCTAGCCTCGTCACTACTTCACCGGGGTTAGGCTAGGCAGTTACCAGCACATGGGGTCAGTTGTGCTGATACTACACTCTATGCTCTTTTGCACAGATACAGGTTTTGGGTAGCATCAGCAGTAGCGCGGGTGTGAGCAGTCAAACTAGTGAGACACCGAGGTAGCCTTGTAGGCGTTCGTAGGCCTGGCGTCTCCTCTATATATTATTTTAGTCTGTTATCTCATTGTATTCGAGACAAACTGTTTATTATTTTCTTTCAGACGATTGTATTCAGTATTCTTAGAAGTTCGTGAGTAATGTAACACCCGTTCTTGGGTAGAGATTTATGTTGGATTCTGCATTTTCATTCAGTCACTTTAATTTAAGTCTTCCGCATATTTATTTAATTCAGTCATTTTTCATGCTATTACTAATATTTGATAAAAGAAATAATTTATAAAAGATAAAAGTAGTAAAGAGTTGGTTGCCCTAGCTCTTAGGCGCCATCACGACTCCCGAAGTGAAAAATCCGGGTCATGACACATATCCTAAAGGTTCAAGTCATATCCACAAAAGTTCAAGTCATATCCTAAAATTTCAATTTATAAACTAAAATTCCAATATATAAACCAAAATTTCAATTCATATCCTAAAAGTTCAATTCATATCCTAAAGGTTCAACTCTTAGAGTTTCTTCTCTTCAAACAATTTCTTCCCCAAATTAGTAGGTAAAATCACTTATTTTAGACTAAATGTATTAATAAGAACCCTAAAAAATGCAAATAATATATAACTTTGAACCCTAACATGGTTGACGTAACTTTGAACCCTAACATGGAGAAATTAAACCTAACATGGAGAAAGTAAATTTGAACCCTAACATGGTTGAACGAATAATATATAACTTTGAACCCTAACATGGAGAAATTAAACAAAATCAGTGTATTTCGAAAAAAATAAATAAAGGAAAGAGAAACCTACCTTGGGAATGGAGGTCGCCGGCGGTGAGTGGTGCTGCTGCTGCTGGGAGTCGGAGGGGGGGGGGGTTGAGTGTGAGAGAGAAAAAAGAGATTTTGGGGAAATTTTTTTAAAGAATGGGAGGGGAAACCCGGTTTTGGAGATCTGTTTTACAAATAGCAACCACCTTTGGTCGCTATTTTGGTAGCAAAATAAGTATTGACTATTTTTACCAAAATAGCGACCAAAGTTGGTCGCAATTTTTTGACCATTTGACCAGAATAGCGACCAACCTTGGTCGCTAATTCTAAAAAAATTACAATTTAAAATAAGCTCTCTCTCTCTCTATATATATATATATATAGCTTAAATTGAATTAAAATCCTAAATTTCTACTATATACATATCGAATATATATAAGCTAATGCACTGATACTTAGTACATAGTATAGTGTAAGTATATATATTATATATATAAGCTATATTCGATATATATAAGCTAATACACTAATACTTAGTGCTTAGTATAGTGTAAGTATATATATATATATATATATATATATATATATATATATATATATATATATATATAAGCTAATGCACTGATACTTAGTGCGTAGTATAGTGTAAGTATATTATATATATATATATACACACACACACACACGCTTCGTAGTACTACTTAACTGCTTATATAGCATGTTAGAGTATATTTTAGTCTATTCATCCCTTGTATTACAATAGTATTAACGGCTTATATTTATATTATTTATATAGTAAATACAAAAGTGATTTTTAATTTTGACCATTGTTGACTTTAAAAGAGACCAACTTTGGTCGCTAATTATACATAAATTTACACGAGCGACCAAAGTTGGTCGCTAAATTTAACTCAGATTTATTTATATTTTATATAATATTTAAAATAATAATATAATTGGTAAACGTTAGAACTGGGTCCCAGATTAGCGACCAAAGTTGGTCTCCATTTCTTTTAACGACCAACTTTGATCGCTAACTTTGAATTATATTTATTTATATTTTATAATTTTTTTATATAAACATATAATTATTAAAATTTTATAATTGGGTCCCATTTTAGCGACCAAAGTTGGTCGCTAACTTCTTACCCTTTATTTAGCGACCAACGTTGGTCGCTAATTTTAAATTATATATATTTATATTTTATAATTTTTTAAAAATAATAATATAATTATTAAAATTTTATAGGTGAGTCCCATTTTAGCGACCATCTTTGGTCGCTAATCTCAGTTTACCTTTGACCAAGCAAGTCTGACCAGTCCGGTCAATGTTTTGACGAAATTAGCGACCAAGTAACGAGCAACCTTGGTCGCTAATGTATTTCAAATATTTATTTTATTATTTTCGCTAATGTAGCGACCAACTTTGGTCGCTTTTTGTGACATACCAACTTTGGTCGCTTTTTTCGAGAATTCTAGTAGTGTTTAACATAAGTACTTCATTTGGATATTCATTTTTGTAAGAAGTGGAAACGTCTCAACTTATACGCTCAAAACCGAAAATCTTAAATATCGAAACCGAGCTTAAAAAATCCGATCCAATCTGAGCTTATTTGGGTTGGATTTGAATTGTCATTTTCTCATTCCGAAAATCAAAAATCCAAACCGAATATTTTATCTCTAATTCGAACTACCTGAACGTCCACCCCAACCTTTTCCTTTTTTTTTCTTTTTTCTTTTGAATTACTCAAATACCAGTTCGTTACATTTGACGCTAGATATATAAACTAATGTAGAACAAGCCCTTGTGATATATGGAGGAATGTACGTTATGTACTTATCAATGACTAATATATGAATAGGTGAGCCTTCAATTTCCATAGTAATGGCTTGGAATGTTATGCTAGTACAAGTCTTAGAACGTTTCATCCAACAAAAGTGATCGTTATTAAAAAAAAGAAAAATTACAAAGAGAATAGAGAAGAAAAAGAAAACAAAATGCCCACATATTCTAACCATTGGTTCATATCAATCTTATCGGTGGCACTCTCTATAGTCGTCCTCAAAAGTAGTGCTACATATGCCTAAATTTTATTTTGTAGTGCATTTTTGTATACTATTTGTGATGATCACGGTCGCCGCAAAAGATATTTTTTTTAACAATGATGCAACAGGAGCGGATGCACATTCACATCCAAGCGGAAAATATTCACAAAAATTATAAGTAAACAATAAAAATAAAGTAGTTTGGATTAGCCAAATATATTCTTATGAGAAAAGTAATACTTAAAGAGTAATCTACTCACTTTGTTTATTACTGTTAGAGCACAAGATGAAATAAAGTTTTTGGTGATCGTATTAGTGGCGGCTTTTTTACCATCGCCACCAAATGTTGTTCTATGTGTCGCCATTGTAATAGCGACCAATATTTCAGCGACAACCTTCCGTGGTGAGACATTTCAGTATTAGTTGGCTAACTTGAAACACCTAATCTTGAGACACTATGTTACAACGAAGACCTCTTGGTGTTCGATTCCTTTCCGCATTTCTTCTTTGAGCTTATATAAAGTTTGGTTACTTTACCGCAGCTTATTTAATGTTTGGTTACTTTACCACAATTATGTTTTTTTGTTACTTAAATTATAAACAATTATTACGTTAGATTATGATCTCACTTGCACAATTTAACATTTTGAACTTGCATTTTGCAGACAAGAGAGGTTGCTCTGATAGTAAGCAACTTCCACTTTCAACCAAGAGGTTGTGAGTTCGAGTGAGAAGTTCTTGGAGGGAAGAATGCTGAGGGTCTATTGGAAACGGCCTCTCTACCCCACGGTAGGGGTAAGGTCTGCGTACACACTATCTTCCCCAGACCTCACTAAGTGGAATTATACTTGGTTGTTGTTGTATTTTTGTCACTTCAAATTTTGTGTAATGCCTCACACAAATGTTTTAATATATTTATATCCTTTTCGGAATTTATCCTTGCATTCCAGATCGCCACTAAAAGAGGTGTTGTATGTCACCAGTTGAGGTAACTGTTTTAGTTTTCATTTACCATTTTTTGTTAATCTATCAATTCAGAGCTGCTCTGAGGTATTTCTACAATGTAGATGTTTTATGGTCTATCCATTTTATAATTGAGAAATTTTTTATTTTTTTTATTTTTTTATTTTATTTTATAAATCAGTGTATTTATTACCTCCTTTATCCTTAATGCTCTTAACTTTAATTCTTGATTTTTGGAAATTGCACGTTTCGAGTCCAAAATTCTACCATTAACATCCACTAGTCGAGCATCCAATACATGATCTACTCTTGGACCAAATATCCTCAGCATATTCCCATAACAACCACCACTAAAATGCCCACCAGCACCAACAGTAGGACAAAAATTTGCAATTAAAAAAAAAAAAGAGCTAGTATTGAATAACAAGATTCAGCCCTTTTGCTTTCATATTCAAGAATTAATAATTGCAGAGAACTCAAAATTTGACCGAAAAACATCTCATTATACTAGTGAAAGAAAGACATAAAGTTGGCTCATTTGTGAGTAGATAATGGAGCAATAAGAAAAAAGGGAAGTTACCTTTAAGCTGCAGATGGTTGAATTTTAGCCAAATGAGGTTTATCTACTATGCTACAGTTAGATAAAGTTAATATCCCCAGAGTAGATAGTTCTACAGTATGTAGGTTTTAATTTAATATAGCGACCATGTTTCAGTCCCAAGGTTGTTCGAGCCAACTGTATGAATCCTGACTGTTCCGTTTCAATATTTGTTCTTGCAGTTAATATGGCATAATATGATGAACAATTAATTATGTTGTTTTTTTCATTAGAACAACTTCACCGTGTCAAAATACATACACTATCATTGAATAAGTCTTAGCGCTCTAAACATTCATCCCATTAAAACTTTATCACAGTAATTGACAACTCAAAATTTGACTGAAAATGACTAGGTGAGCTTCCTGGAATTGATTACTGCAAAGCATCAACAGTAAATTTTCTTTGCTTTGTGCTATATATACCTCAGAATTATTCAATAGAGTAACAAAGCAAAGATTTCTTGATCTTTATAGTGCAGAAATGGGTTATGAAAAACTTGTATTGTTTCTGCTCTGTAGACTTGCTTTCTCCTCATCCTTACCACATTTGTGCCCCAAAGATCAAGCTCTTGCTCTTCTACAATTCAAAAAGATGTTTACCATAGATCCTGACGCTTCATTTTACTGCCACACATCTTATCCTAAAATTCTTTCATGGAATAGGAGCAAAGATTGCTGCTCATGGAAAGGAGTTAACTGCGACGAGACAACACGCCATGTGGTTGAGCTTGACCTCGGTTGCAGTCAACTTCAAGGCAAGCTTCATTCCAACAGTAGCCTCTTCAAACTCTCTAATCTCAAAAGGCTTAATTTATCTGGTAATGATTTCTATGGATCGCACATTTCGCCTAAATTTGGTGAGTTTTCTAGTTTGACACATCTTGATTTATCAAGTTCAGAGTTTTCAGGTCAAATTCCTTTAGAAATCTCTCATCTTTCTAAATTATACGTTCTTCGTATCAATGATGATGTGAGACTTGGACCTCACAATTTTGAACTGCTCTTTAAGAACTTGACCCAATTAAGAGAGCTTGATCTTGACTATGTCAACATCTCTTCCACCATTCCTCTAAATTTCTCTTCTTATTTAACAATTCTACGACTTGCAGACACGCAATTATATGGGACATTGCCTGAAAGAGTCTTTCACCTTTCCAACTTGAAATATCTTGACTTATGGCACAATACCCAGCTCGAAGTTAGGTTTCCAATGATCAAATGGAATAGCAGTACATCTCTCACGGATTTATATCTCAATAGTGTGAATTTTACTGGTAATATACCTGAATCATTTAGCTATTTAACTTCATTGAATAAACTGGACATGAGCTCTTGTAATCTCTCGGGACCTATTCTAAAACCTCTATGGAATCTAACTCGCATAGAGCTTTTGCACCTTGAAAATAACCGACTTGAAGGACCAATTTCCCAGCTCTTCAGATTCGGTAATCTCAAGACCTTATGGCTTGGAAATAACAACTTTGATGGCCGACTTGAGTGCTTTAATGGGACACAACTTAGGGACTTAGTTGTTTCGTCCAATTCCCTAACTGGTCCAATTTCTTCCAGTGTATTATCCCTCTCATCACTAGAATGGTTAGACTTGAGCAATAACCATTTCAGTGGCAAAATTGGAGAGTTAAAGTCCAAAACATTGTGGAACGTTGATCTAACACAAAATCAGCTGCAAGGTCCTATTCCAAAGTCACTCCTAAACCAACAGAACCTCCAATATCTTCTCCTTTCTCAAAATAATCTCAGTGGACAGATTGATTCAACCATCTGCAATTTGAAAACATTACTGTTATTAGATCTGAGAAGTAATAATTTACAGGGAACAATCCCCGAATGTTTGGGTGAGATGGATAGTATTCAGGTTTTGGACTTAAACAATAATAATCTTAGTGGGACAATTCAAGCAAATTTTAGTATTGGAAACCGATTCAGAGTCATTAAATTGCATGGGAATAAGTTAGAGGGGAAAATCCCAGGATCTTTGATCAATTGCAAGTATTTGGAACTACTTGATTTAGGTAACAATGAGTTGAACGACACTTTTCCAAAATGGTTGGGAATCCTACCGAATTTGAAGATCTTATATTTGAGATCAAATAAGTTGCATGGGTCCATCAGAGTGTCAAGAAATAGAAACTTGTTTTCACAACTTCAAGTTCTGGATCTTTCATCCAATGCATTTAATGGGAATTTACCAACAGGTCTTTTTGAGAATTTCCAAGCCATGAAAATAAATGATGAGAACATGAGAAACCTAACATTTGTAGAAGAAACATCTAATTTGATATTTACAACAAAAGGATTGGAACTTCAATTTCCTCATGTTTTGAGTACTAATAATATGGTTATTGATCTCTCAAGGAATAGATTTGAAGGTTGTATTCCAAGTACTGTTGGAGGTCTCATTGGACTTCGTACGTTGAACTTGTCTCACAATGGCTTAGAAGGTCTTATACCAGCATCATTACAACATTTGTATGTACTTGAATCGTTGGATCTCTCATTTAACAAAATTGGTGGAGGAATTCCGCAACAACTTGTATCTCTAACATCACTTGCAGTCTTAAATCTCTCTTACAATCATCTCGTTGGATGCATCCCTAAAGGAAATCAATTTGATACTTTCGAGAACAGTTCATACCAAGGGAATGAAGGATTACGTGGATTTTCACCCTCAAGAGGCTGTGGTGATGACGGAGTAACACAAGCAACAACCCCAAATGTGCTAGATCAAGGAGAAGATGAAGATTCATCAATGATCAGTTGGCTGGCGGTTCTCATAGGTTACGGTTGTGGATTAATTATTGGACTATCCATAATATACATAATCTCAACTCAAAATCCATTATGGTTTTCCAGGATAATTTTAGAACTGGAACAAAGAATCGTTACGAGAATGAAAAAACACAAGAAAAGATATTAGTGTGTCCAGGTATTCAACTTGATCTCTATGCAAATTCTTTTGATTATCGATATTTTATGATCTAAATAACCATTTTAACTCTAATTCTTAATTCATTTTTGAACATTGCAGGTTTCAAGTCTAATAAGTTGCTGGAGACGCAAATATAAGCATTTGTCTTTCATAGTCTATTATGATGTTTCTTGAAGTGTTTGTTACCATATGAATAAAGACATGAGTTTTCTTCCTTTGAGACTCAAACCATATAAGATTGTCTATGATATGCTAGATCACTATGATTAATTGACTTAAATATCCTTTTGGTATTAAGTCACAAAATTTGTAGAAATCTCTAAGTATTACTTCCGGACTAAAGTTTATATGTTATAACAATAAAGTCGCAAAATTATTTTTTGTCATATTAAAATAACTATATGCGATTTCTTCATAAGAATTCATGTTTTCATGTGAAGTCCACTGAATGATATAAATCCATAAATGGTGTAAATCAACCTTTTTTCACTTTTGAAAAAAGAATATCATTTAGTAAATTGATGTCTTTCGAGACGATTCAATAATTTAGGGCAATTAAATACAAGAAGATCTAAATTTTAAACAAATGTATTGGATAATTATAACATGCATGGATCTAAGACCATTATTACAACTAAATAGTATATTCGTTTAATCAGGGTTTAATGCTGTTGTTTAAAATAAATGTGACAGCTCTACTTAACAAGGCTAATCAAATATTATATAATTAGGCAATCTTTTTGTTCAATCAAAGTGTTCACGTTATGATTTGGTATTTTGGTTGTTGTGTCTGCAGAACTAAGTGCCAAATGTAAGAATTTAAACAAAAAGAGAAAACTAAACAAGAAAATTGGATGAAATTTTAACAAAATTAATATAGTAAGAGTAAAGAAAATCAGCTGTTTATGAGACCCAAAATAGCAGAAATTTCACTTAAAAAATGGAAATAGCTACGAACTTCGTCGCTACCAGAATTTTTTCGTAATTCGTCGCTAAATAGGATTAACGATAGATTTTCTATTTAGCAACATAATTTGTTTGTCGCTAACTCCTATTTTTATTTATATATGATCATGTTTCGCTTCCAAAGTTAGTGTCTTTGCCCATATATGAAATGCATGCGACTCTTCAGTGGTGGGTGGGGTTCTACCAAAAATTAAGCAATGATGCAATCAATAGGAGCGCCCCTATCCACGCTTCGGTTGTATCGGTATTAATAAACACAACTACTTAATCAATTGCATCCCTTAAATTAATGCAACAATTATTTAAACTACTAATGTTTTGTATCAATAAGTGGTTACAAAGAAAACTTCCATGCCTAAATTGCAAGTTTTAAATATGTAGATAGCATGATGAGTGCAACCTTTTGGAAATAAAATAACATTTATTGGTAATATTCCCTAATTATTGACAAGTTCATGGACTTACTCAACAAACATTAAGTTCTATACTTAGGAGATTTTACAGAAAAAAGATCTACTTTGTTTTTTTTTTCCAGTTTTTGTCTGTACTTTTAACAAGCCCACGTTTTAAATCTCATAGACAATAACAATTGGCTTTGCAATTAATGCAATTCCTCATCCAACATCTGCCCATTATGTTGTCTTACATATGTTAGATTAGGTTCCACTTCTTTTCATGTCAACTTTTAACCAATAAATATTCTTTCTGAGCTCAAAAATTACATAGTCAACTGATATTTTTAAATAAGGATAGAGTTGAACAGCTTTCGCGCACCTAAATTATTTCATCTTATTTACCTGCACAACTATCGAATAACTCGCCGCCTAGTATTTTTTTCCTGGAATTTGAACCCTGATCTCCAAAATTCTCGCTCATTTTATTGACCATTAGATCACAACATAGTTCACAACTTTGAGGACTAAAATTAATAAAATTTTCAGCTTTGTGCATCTTGATCTAGGTCAACATGTGCTTAGATGTTTCTTAAATGGTTGGGATTTCATTAGTTACTTCCAAGGAAGTTGGAAGCACATCATAATGATTGAACATTAAAGAAATTAACTAGTAGTTCTAACAAGTAGTTATGCTATGACCTGTGAGTACTAGTCTTATCAAAACTGCATATATTATTTGCTTTGACAAGAGATTGTCAGAAAAAATATAATGTCTTTTTAAAATAAGGTTTGAGCTAGCCCATAGTATTAAGCATTTTTAAAGAGTCATGTTGTCACGATTCGGATTTTTCACCCCCGGGAGTTGTGATCGCACCTACTCGCGGATGTTAGGCAAGCCGAATATTATAAAATCATTACCCTTTTATTAAACATGTTCAACAATTTAAAATAATGAGTGATTAAACAACGGAATAAATTAGATAACCGGAAATGTGGAAGACGAAAACGTAATAATTCAACCAAACACTGCTACATAATTTGAAGTACAATACTACCCAGAATTTGGAGTCACAAGTCAAAGAGAAGCGATAGGAGGAGGCGCCAAGGCCCGCGGACGTCTGCAGGACTACCTCGGGTCACCTGAGTTGACTGAAGATAGCACCCTCACTGCGGTCCAAACGATCCGGTATCAGTATCTGCACACAGTGTAGAGTGTAGTATCAGCACAACCGACCCCATGTGCTGGTAAGTGCCTAGCCTAACCTCAGCGAAGTAGTGACGAGTCTAGGACCATACTACCAAATGAACTTGTGCAGTTAAATCATATACAACAGAGATAAAAGCAGATAATTACAGCTAAAGTTGGGCGGGGAAACAGCTGCGGGGAGCAACAAATAACAGCAGAATAACAGTAGAGCAAAGTAAGGAATGCAATAAATCAATTACCAGTAAAAGATAAGGAAATAAAAAAAACAAGTACACATGTAATACCGTTGCAGGCGTGCACCCGCTCCCACTTCATATAGTACCGTTGCAGGCGTGCAACCCGCTCCCATTTCATATAGTACCGTTGTAGGCGTGCAACCCTCTCCCATTTCATATAGTACCGTCGTAGGCGTGCAACCCGCTCCCGTTTCATATAGTACCGTCGTAGGCGTGCAACCCGCTCCCATTTCATATAGTATCGTTTCAGGCGTGCGATCCGCTCCCATTTTATTTATCAACACCAATCATAAAAGAATCCCGACAAGGGAATAATAGTATAACAACAACATCCCGGCAAGGGAACAATAATGTAACAACAACATCCCGGCAAAGGGAACAATAATATAACAACAACATCATGGAAAGGGAACAATAATATTGCAACAACATCCTGGCAAGGAAACAATAATATCACAACAACATCACGACAAGGGAACAATAATATTTCAACAATATCCCGTCAAGGAAATAATAATATCACAACAACATCCCGGCAAGGGAAAAATAATATAATTCTCATATGAAGCACGAATAAACCACAACGGAGTCATAAAAATAACAATACAAGACTCACGGACATGCTTGACACAGGCGTATAGATACTCGTCACCATGCCTATACGTCGTACTCCACAGTTAATACGTAGCAAATAAGACACAACTCCTAATCCCTCAAGCTAAGGTTAAACCAAACACTTACCTCGATACCACGAATATAATTCAAGCCTCAACTATTACTTTACCTCTTGATTCCACCACCAATTCGCTCGTATCTAGCCACAAGTTACTTAACTATATCAATAAATGCTAAATGAATCAATTTCAATGCATGAAAATAGGTTTTCTAAAGTTTTTCCCAAAAAGTCAAAATCGCCCCTGGGCCTACATGGTCAAAATCCGAGGTTCGAACCAAAACTCGATTACCCATTCCCCCACGAACCCAAATATACAATTTATTTTGAAATCGGACTTCAAATCGAGGTCCAAATCCCCAAAATTTGAAAAATCTAGGTTCTACCCAAAACACCTAATTTCCCCCATGAAAACCTTTGATTTTGAGTTGAAATCATGAGAAAAGATGTTAAAGATTAATAAAAATAAGTTAGAAATGACTTACAATCGATTTGGAAGAGTACTTCTCTTTGAAAAATCGCCTAAGAGTGTTTTTGTTTTGAAAGGGTTTGAAAAATGAAAGATTTTCGGCTAAGTTAAGAATTTGCAGGTCGCAGATGTCGCAGTTACGACCAGGGTTTGCAATTGAGAACCCTTCAGGACCTGCTACACTCGCATTTGCGACCACTGTTCGCAATTGTGAACTCGCATTTGTAACGGGGGAGTCGCATTTGTGACCAAGGGGTATTTCTGGGCCTCTTCGCATTTGCGAGAAAATGATCGCATTTGCAACCAGCCCTGCCCAGGCATTCTCTTGCATTTGCAATGGGTTATTCGCATTTGCGATATCGCATTTGCGAGTTAGGCTTCGCAAATGTAAAGCCTGCAGACCTGCAACATACCAGCTAAAAACCTGCAACTTCTTAAGTCCAAATTTCACTCCGAGGCCTATCCAAAATTCACCTGAGCCCTCGGGGCTCTAAACCAAACATGTACACTAACCCAAAAACATCATACGGACTTTCTCATGCAATCAAATCATGAAAATAACATGTAAAACTATGAATTAAACCTCAAAACTCACCATTTTCATCAAGAACACTGAAAGTTCATAACTGTTCAACCGGAGGTCCAAATCACGTCAAATAAACTACATTTTTCACCAAACTTCACTATTATCATTTAAATACATTAACAAGTTTGTACCGGGCTCCGGAACCAAAATACGGGCCTGATACCAATGGTTTCAAACATTAATTCTTTTCTTTATTTCATAAATAAATTCAGCAAAACAATTTCTTTCAAAAATTGATTTCTAAGGCTTGCGAGCTCAGAATTCATTTCCGGACATACGCCCAAGTATCATATTTTACTGCGAACCTCCCAAGATTGTCAGAACACAGATCTGGGTCCGTTTGCTCAAAATGTTGACCAAAGTCAACCATAATCAAATTTTAACTCTAGAAATTTCTATTTCTCATATTTTTACATAAAAGCTTTCCGGATATACGTTTGGACCACGCACACAAATCGAGTTGAGATAAAAAGGAGGTTTTAAGGCGTCAGAATACTGAATTTGTTTCCCAGCTCGATGCCTCAGCAGGCTGACCTCTCCACTGAACACAAACAGAAGGAAAACTCTTGGATCTTAACTGACGAACCTGCCGGTCTAGAATAGCTACCGGCTCCTCCTCATAAGACAAGTCCTTGCCCAACTAGACAATGCTGAAATCTAATACGTGGGATAGATCGACGTGATACTTCCAAAGCATGGACACATGAAACACTAGATGCACGGCTGATAAGCTCGACGGCAATGCAAGTTTGTAAGCCACCTCTCCCACTCGATCAAGAATATCAAACGGGCCAATAGACCTAGGGCTAAGCTTGCCCTTCTTTCCAAATCTCATCACACCCTTCATAGGTGACACCCGAAGCAATACCCGCTCACCGACCATGAATGCCAAATCACGAACCTTACAGTCGACATAACTCTTTTGCCTGGACTGAGCTGTACGAAGTCTACCCTGAATAATCTTGACCTTGTGATAACTACATCGGAAGCCTCAACCTCAGGTCTAGCTGGAAGAGCATAACATCGGGGATGGGCCCACTACTCTGAACTACATCTTTGGGATGGCCTGCTACTGGCTGGCCTCCACCTCTAGCGGCCTAAGCTTCACCTCTATTACCTCTACCTCCACCTCTAGCACCTCTACCCCCACCTCTAGCTGGTTGGGCGGGCTGTGGAACACTCGATGCTCGAACCATGGCATGGGAACCTTGATGATGAGAACTGCTCGGTGCTCGAGGGCAATATCTAGCAATGTACCTCGTGTCGCCATAAGTAAAACAAGCCCTCGGCTGCTAGGGTTGACGACCCTGAAAACTCTAATGCGATGGTGCATTGATAGGAGCTGGTGGTGCACTATAGGACTACAGATCAGAATAGTGCATATGAAAACCGCGGCCACCTGAAGCACCGTGAGAAACCTGAAGTGCTAACTGAAAAAGCCTAGGAGGATGGCCTCTACCATACAAATCCCTGCCTCCAGACAAGGCGCCACTAAATCTGCCCGAATGACGAGGCCTCTTGTCAGACCCCTGACCACCTCCCTATAATAGAACCATCTCAACTCTTCTGGCCACATTGGTCGCCTCCTGGAAAGAAATCTCACTCCCTGCCTCCTTAGCCATCTGAAGTCGAATAGGCTGAATGAGTCCCTCAATGAACCTCCTCACTCTCTCTCTCTCTCAGTGGGAAGTATAAGTGGAGCATGACGAGCCAAATCAATAAACCTGGTCTCGTACTGAGTAATAGTCATAGAACCCTAATGAAGATGCTCAAACTGGCTCCGATAGATCTCCCTCTGAGTGACAGGAAGAAACTTCTCCAAAAACAGCTGAGAAAACTGATCCCAAGTCAAAGCTGGTGACCCAACTGGTCTAGCCAAACAATAATCCTTCCACCAAGTCTTGGCGGATCCAGATAAGCAAAAAGTAGCAAAGTCGACCCCATTGGTCTCCACTATCCCCATGTTCCTGAGAACCTCATGACATCAGTCCAAATAATCCTGGGGATCCTCAGAAGATGCACCGCTGAAAGTGGTAGTGAAGAGCTTGGTGAACATGTCTAATCTCCACAAGGCATCGTAGACATAGCTACTCTATCACCGGTCTGAGATACCACACCCGGCTGAACTACTCCAACTGGTTGAGCTGCTAGAGTCTGAAACTAGGGAGACATCTGCTCCGGAGTGCGAGTAGTAGGAGTCTGGGCTCCTCCTCCAGCATGAGAGACGGCTGGTGCTACAGGAAGCAAGCCTACCCGGGTGACACTCTCCATAAGGCCCACTAAACGGACCATAACATCCTGGAGTACTGGGGTAGTAATGAACCCCTCTAGGACCTGAGCTAGGACCATCGGAACTGCCTGGATCGGAACCTCATCATCAAACTCAACTTGAGGCTCCGCTGCTGGTGCTGCTGCTCTAGGCTGAGCTCTACTCCTACCTCGGCCTCTAGCACGGCCTCGGCCTCGCTCTCTGCCCCTCGTGGGAGCTGCTGCTGAGGGCTCTGGCTGCTGATCAGTGGATGAGGAAGTGCATGTTCTCACCATCTGCGAATGAACATAGTAGAAATTCAATTAGTATTGAGAAACCAAACCGTACGACATGAAAGAATAGATATGAATTTTTTCCTAACTCTGTAGCTGTTGATACCCAATTTTTCCCTATATATTTTAAATATGCACAAATACCTTCAAAATAGCATATATATATATATATATATATATATATATATGCATATATAAGCATGCACAAGGTTTTTATTATTTTTTCATAATTTTAAGGGTTTAAATTGATTTATTTTCTCCTATTTTATCCATAAAAAATCCCAATAATTATTTCCAAAATTATTGTTTTGATAATTCTTTTATTTAATTTCTATATTTATGCCAAATAAGGCTAATGTAATTTTTATGTATTTTTTACAAATACATTTGGTATTTTTAAAGCTAAATTGCATATAATTGCAATGTTAGCCTATTTTTAGATATAATTGTGTTTATATGCATAAAATTGGATCCTGTATTTTTAAATTGTTAATTATGTATTTTAAATTATATTGGTACCTTAATTTATTTTCCAGAAATTACCTACTATTTTTTATAAATTAAATAGGGGAAAATTGGCTATTTAAATAACAACCAAATTTGGCTTTCAATTATAGCCAAAATTGGACCCCTTTCCAGCCCAATTTCACACCCAAATCACCCGACCCATACCTTATTAATCCTTATCCAATTCTGGAACCTACCTACCCGTTTTAATCCTGACCATTGATCTCCCAGATCAACTGTCCAAATAATTTCTTTTCTTTTTAATTTTCAAACGGCCCCTAATCGTAAGTCACTTTTCCAAAATTGCCACCTTTAGATGCTCTCTCGTCTCCACTCTTCTCTCAAACCTAACCCTAGACTCTTCCACTCACCTCCTTCTCCGGTCATCTCTGGCGACTATCTCTCAAACCGCAAGCCTCCAATGGTCACTCTCATCACCTTGCTCATCATCTCTAAGGTATTCAAGGGTCCTGGGCCATGTTGATTCAGACCTAAGGTTTCTGATTCTATTTTTCGAGGCTTCTTTGTTGTGATTTTGGGCAAAATCACACCATGTGTGTTACGATTTACGAAGTTACAACAGGTTCTTTCGATTTCTACCTAGGTTTCCTTTTGAAACCCTAACTCTCTTCTGGATCTCTCATATCTGTGTTATTTTCATGCTTTAAACCTGTTTCCTTCTATGATTTGCTTATTTTCGAGCTTTCTTCTGAAAGATCCTCTAGTCTAAACCGTTTTTACTTTCTTTGAAAACTAGGGTTTTCTCGGAGTTCTTTATATACCTATTTCAACCGATTTCTTCATGATTAAACCTTTTTCCCTTGTTTATTTTGACTGATTTTATGTTCCCATTGCGTTTTAACTCGACTCTGTTAAAAGTGCTAATTTTTAAAAAGATTTTCTTTACTTGTTTCTGTGAGTTTGCATGATTTTCTTTATTTGTTTCTGTGTGTTAGCCTGATTTTTCTTTACTTGTTTCTGTATGTTTGCATGATTTTCTTACTCTATTTCTGTGTGTGAGCACGATTTTCTTCACTTTGGTTCCGTGTGTTAGCATGATTCTCTTTGCCTAGGCTCTGTGTGTTAGCATAACTTTCTTTGCCTTGGTCTTGTTAATTTCTCGTGGTCACCATGCTTCGAATATGTCCTGCTGAATCTCTAGCCTACTTGCATCACCTCTATATGACTGTGCTTGCTCATCTCTTATTTCTTTCTGCCTATATAATTGACCTTGTTTTGTTTGCTACTTCTATTCCATTCGTCTCTATTTATATGTTGAAACACGCAGAATCATGACCCCTCATGATTGATTCTAATTTTCCTTAACTGTTGGTAATTAAAAAATTTTCCTTTAAGGCCCTAGAATTGTACTCGTCTGTTTGAATTCACTGATTTTATTACCTCATTTACTGTGATACTTGGTTTTACTTAGTCTTTCCTTAGTTGGGTCTTTCTGAATTTGGTTCTAATCAACTACTTTATGCCTAATGGACTCTGGCTCCTTTACTTGTTTAATTATGCACTGATTCTTCCTTTCCCCATTATATGGTACTGAGTCATTCCGTTTGACCTTGATTCCCCTAATTCAAGGAAGTACTTCCTTGATTCTCTAAGTGAATGATTCTGAGTTCTTAAATTAGTATACTACTATATTTTTTTACCTAATTCCACTACCTACTTTCAACTATAAATACCCTAAGTCTTTCACAAACAAGACACACTTGGCATTCAAAAATCCCCTCTCTTATTTAAAATCTCTGTGTTATTCGATTACTATTAGTCGGCTGCAAGCCAAGGCTAATCATCTGTGCTCTTTGGTTCTTTCATTCTACTTACTTATATCTTCACTGGTATGTCCTAGTTTAATTTACAGCCACAACAACAACATGTTTCTATTCTTGTTTTAGTTTCTTCTATTTCTAGCCTGCTTTTATTTATGGTTTTGTTGTGGAGTTTGTAGTTAAATATGCTAGTATGACACCCCTCCCTTTAAGCTCATGTATTCCCTTGTGTGATTCAAGCATGTCTGGACAATTATTTTCCTTTACCTACTGTGCACTTATCATTTTGTGAATCCCAAATCCCTATTCCCCTCTAAATGTTTATGTTTCTCATGACTGGTTTATGATTATGCTAGTGTCAGGCTATCTTTGAGCATGTCCATACCAGTCCTAAAACTCCTGCTGGGGTCATGTGTCTGCAGGCAATGTCTGTGTATCCCCAAACCCCTTAACGCCTGTGTGATTACTGAATACATTTAGATTCTGTGAACTTGTTGTGTGTGGTCTTATCCTGAAGTGTTTGAACTCTGCTTACTGCTCCAACTCTTTCAAACAACCTCCATTGCTTTACTAATTGCTTTCAAAACAGACCTTTAAGTCTAGTCTTTAATAAAGTTCTTTCGAACATGTGTCTTGCACTTTCACTCTACTCTTAGTTAATAAGTTCTGCCCCCTCTAGTATGTGTATTGCCTTAGGATCCTCTTGAGAACCCTTGGAACTCTGGCATACTGAGGCTGGCTTTCCACACTGCTCTGGTTCAATGCTTGGCTACTGTAGGCATGTGATTTTTGACCCTCTCCAAGAATTTTTATATTTTAGCATGTAAATATTTAATTTAGGCCTAATATAGCTATTTCAACTAATTTTTACTCTTTTACTTTATTTTATTACAAGAAAATAAAAATTACAAAAAATAGTTTAATTTTTTGTAGTCATTTTTAATCTTGGAAAATACCAAACAATAGTTTTGTATTAATGGTCGGTCTTATTTTAATAGTTATTTCACTTTAGTAGGATTAATTAATAAATGCGATCATATTTTTAATCTCGTTCGCGGGAAAAGAATAAAACTCGAGGTCGAGCTACCTATTTTTAGGCCTAATTTTGGAGCTAGCCCATAATTCCCAAGCCCATAATTCCTACGCCCATCCCCCTAACCTAAAAAAACCCTATAAACAATTAGACCCTAGACCTAAGTACCGGGGGGGGGGACTCCTAAAGTCAAATCCGATGTTTCCATGGAGAGAAGAAAATGAAAGAACCTAAAGCTAAATCCCGAAGGAGCAGCTGAAAATACAGAAAGGATACAAGATAAAAGGCTGACCCTACGCTTAAAAAACTGGCAATGCCGTTCTGCAGAAATACTCGACCTCCCCCACAATTTGATCTTTAAGAGAGACCAAAACTTCATCTTCTTCCATCAACAAAGATAAAAAATCCAGCCGCAAGAACACCAAAAGGACAGACCCCCCGTCCAACAGTTCCTTCTTCTTCTTCTTCTTAACACCAACCCCTAAAAAAATCCTGACGAGCTTTAAGAGTAGCACCGAGAAGCTTCGGAAGTGGATCAGAGTCGGAGGATTCAATGTGAGAAGGCCAAGTTTCATGTGATTTGTACCAGAGGAAAACGTGACGATCGTAAACAGTAGTAGTGCCGGAAAGTTTAACATAAGGGTTTTTGCTACTATTTCATGTTAAAGTTTCCTCTGTGCCAAGGAGAGGTCCGTTTGAGGTCGTTCGGGTTTTATCGTAGAGAAGCTCCTATTCGAGATCTTGTCCAGTGAGGTTCTCGTTCATCCGCAATCCGGATCCGTCGAAGCTGTTTGAGCTCCATGTAAGTTCTGTCCGCCTTCGAGTTGTAACTGGTACTGTCCTTCACTTGAAGATTTTTGTATTAATAGAGTGAAGAAAGTTTAGTCCAAAAAGGTCCGTCCGATTCTTCTTTTACAACTGGTATACTGACTTCCTCGATGCTTTTTATGTCAATATTTAATTTTGTTATTTGATTTATAATGTGTTATTCTAGTTGATATTTTTATCCATGTTAGGAAAACCATTTTGTTAATTACTATTTGAGAACATTATATCTAGATGTAATTAGTTTAAGTGGGCTTACATCATTACTATTATTTGTTTCATTAACATTTTTATAGTTTTGCTTTCACGTTAGATTTATCTTAGGAGCTACAAATTAATGATATGGAAGAACTATGGTCAGATGTTAATTGTTTTTAGAGATTTTCTTAGCGTTTAATGGGCCAACATTGGGATTGGATTCAATTTGCTAGATGTTAAGTGCACAGCCCATTGCTCTTGGTATTGGACATGATTTTGTCACAGTATAGGAATTGGGTTGCTATTCGTCAACTGAACTACGTCAAATTAGATTAAAGGGGCTCGGGTGTGCATTTCATGTGACCCTGCCATAATTTATAATAATAATAATAATAATAATAATAATAATAATAATAATAATAATAATAATAATAATAATAATAATAATAAGATAAACATGTTTTAAATTCGGAGGTGCATTTCATGTGACCCGACTTCAATTCCCAACAAGGTTAAATAGAGCGCGTCGTGAACAACGGGTGCATTTCATGTAGCGTGGCTTACGATGTGTTTTAAATAACCTTGAATTTTTTCGAAATAATAAAAGTGGTTTTAAAAAGTTAAAATGCACGTAGGTTTAAAATGTATGATTAATCAGATAATTAGGCCAATAACAATAGTTGAGTGACCGTGCTAGAACCACGGAACTCAGGAATGCCTAATACCTTCTCTCGGGTTAACAGAATTCCTTACCCGGATTTCTGTGTTCGTAGACTAGAGTCAATTTTTTTTGTTGATTCGGGATTTTAAATCGGTGACTTGGGAGACCATAAATTATCCCAAGTGGTGACTCTGAATTCTAATAATAATCCTGTTTCGATTGTCACTTAAATTGGAAAAAACTCCCATATACCCTTCCGGGGGTAGGAAAAAGGAGGTGTGACAGCTCTGGCGACTCTGCTGGGGATAAGAACCCAGAACTTCTGGTTTAGGGTTCGAATTCGAGCTTAGAATAACTGTTATACTTGGCTTTCATGATTGTCTGATTTTTCCGTGTTTGAGCCTAATGTGCTAAATGTAATTTTTTACCGCGTTGATATTAATTGAACTATATATAAATTGTTACGAAACCCTCCTCTATCTGAGTCTTCTAAATCATCTGGGAAGTGTGCACTTCATGTGACTTCTCCTCTGTTAGAGTCATATCTCAATTTTAGAACGAGGTTCGGACAAGTTGCAAAGCCGGTGAAACTTATGTATTCCCAGTACGCTACCCCCCGGCTCGAGCTGTCCGCTCGGGTAAGCCAGGTCTTGAACAAATAAACCCAGGCTTTTAAACCTAGAATAACATAGCCTCATACCGGATCCCTAGTAGTAACGTTTGTTGCATCATGTGCATTTGACTTAGGGGACTCAACACAGGGATTGGGTCCGTCTAGGATAGGTGTACCTGATAGCGCCCAACTATGCCTTTTAAAGGACAAAGCGGTCGCTGCAAATATAATCTAGTTTTAAGTCCGGAATCGAATCCTTAGGGAACTAACCTATCTATTACCCTCTTCGGCAATGTTATTATCAACTCAATCAATCTCTAGATGCAAGATTTTTGATCAATAACGATTTTTGTTTAACTACTTCGACTACTATTAAAAACAACAGTAAGCTAAAAAAAAGTTAATTCAATGGTAAAGAGGTCTAGGGAAGTGACTTCCTCAATTGCTAGTTTAGGTCTTGACTCTTCCGCTATAATCTCGCGGTAATACTCTATGAGGATTAAGAGTTATGGGCTATCATAATTATCTCTCGATCAACTACAATAATTTACTAGAGCATTCTCTCAAACTACTCTAGCTGTCAATAGTTATGCAACTCTAAATTATCTCACCAAAGTTTTGTTATCTCTAAACCCACTTTTAAATTCAAGTAATGAATCTCTTCAATTACCCAAAAGTGGTGTTGTTCAACAGTTATCTAACCTAATATTCTTTCTCAAGCAATATAAGGTAATTAGACATGATTAATCAAGGGCCCATTCAATTAATCACCATATAAAACGTAGTTGAACAATCATATCATAAATCCGGCTCGATTATAACAACTTGAGTCAAAACTTCAACCAACAATTGGTTCCATCAACCCTAGATAAGTGTTTAGCTACTCATAACAAAATAAGAGAGAACTACTAAATTGTTCATAATGTAAAATTGCAAGAATTAAAAGGAGATAGAAAAACTCTAATGTTTGGTTGATCTTTTCACACTTGTTCTTCCTCCAAAAGTAGTCTAAAAATTAGCCTTTTTTTTCTTAGTTGGGCGAGTTTCTAAACCTTATAAGGGTATTACAAAAGTTTCCTCGAAATTACATTTTGGTCCTCAAATTTCTAGCTGCGTGAACAGTGCACCGCGGTCAACCGCAATGAAAGCTGACCTTTCTACCTCACTTTATTAACCTGCCGCGGTTCACCACGGTGGCCTTCTTTCCCAGGCCATTTATGATTCTTTGTGTTTGGGTACTTCTTGAGTGGGCATTTTTCTTCACATTATCGCCTCCAAAACACTCCATGTTGCTTCCTCTCATATAATATTCCCTGCTAAACAAAAGAACACTATTTAGAGCATTTTGTTGGCAATTTATCTATAAAATAACAACAAAGTATGGTCATATTAAGGTGTAAATATCAACTATATAGCCTACTATCAACACCCCACACTTAAATCGTTGCTAGTCCTCGAGCAATCCACCATACTCCATCAAAATTTCTTCCCTAAGCTTTTCCTTTAACGACTAACACCATGAACATTTTACAAAAATTTGCACCTAGTAGTGAAAAACCTTTACCTCAAGAGTCAAACCTTTTGTACCATGCAACATTTGCACTTACTCAAACTACTCTATACAAGAGTCAAGACTTACCTTTCATTTGTAAATGACATTCCCTCACATCACACAAGAGAGTAGTTCCACATATAACAATAATTAGAACAAGTAGGAACTAAGATAGACAAAATTCGCTCACTCTCTGAAAAAACGTTCACATGCCACAAAGATGCACCATAGACTTGTCCGTAGTATAATACTTTACTAATTAAGCCCATTCAGTCTAAGATCAATAGGACTTTACTTGGTTGTAATGTATGCTAAGGGTCGGGCAGGATATACTTAGATATAGTGACTAACCTCCCTAAGCACTTTTAATACAATTACATTAAACTTAAAAATCATAGTTGTGCCAACCAACACTCCACCTCATTTGTTTAAAACATCCCCGTCCATTAGGTGCAATTTGTACAAGTCACCACTTATCAACTATTATAATTGTTTATAACCCATATTTTTCTCTTTTTTTTTCGTGGTGCCTTTTCTTTTATGCTTCAAATTCCACACCTTTTCTCTATTTCAATGGTTCCACTCAAAACCAAACCACCACCCCACACGTTTACTTTTGCATATTTCCATTACCGTTCAAGTGCTTATTGGGAGGTAAAAGGGTTCAAACGGCAAGTTATTCAAACAATTGGATAAGGTTCGCAATGTGGTTGCCAAAGAAATAGGCTTATAGGCTCAACGGGGTTAACTACGATGTATTGCATTCAGGCGGGTTTACTTTATATATCTGGCTCAACAAAGAAATGCCTATATAACTTCTAAAACTGAAAGAAACTACTATTTCGCTTTGCAAACACACAGGGCAAGTTCTAGGCATCAAATATGAAACATGGAACACAGTAAAACTCACACACACATGGCACGTGACTCACTCCGGATTGGTTTATCAAGACATTCTCTTTTGAGAGTTCAAGTTAGATACAAACGTACAATTTTAAGGCACTCTAACAGGATTTAAGCAATGAAGCTAGGCGTTAGACTCTATTGTCTATTGTGTTCAGGTGTAAAAAAATCGATTTTCGCTCGTAGCCCATTAATCCTAACCTAAAACTAAAAAGATCAAAAACAAAAACTACCTATACCCGGTTCAAGCTAAACCCTTGAAAAAAAACTGTGGCCCAAAGAAAAACCTAGGGGGAGTTACTACACTACCTAAAAATAAAATAATTATTTTTGGGTCTTTTCTCTAGACTACTTCCCTCAAGAAAATTGTCTAAAGGATCCGTCATCAGGAAGAGTCTTCATATTCAAAAAAAAAAATATATTTTTTCTCGACTTAGTCCCTCAAGAACCCCGCCGAAAGAGATCCGTCGTCGGGACAAGTCACTTACTATTTTAGCTTACCTAATGAACTATTACTCTACATCAAAACAATCAAAGCAAGACAAAACAAGCAAAATTAAATAGTCAATTATTACAATTACAAACATACAATGAAGTATCCCCACCCCACACTTAAAATGAAGACATGTCCTCATGGCTTAAAATTTAAAGAACAATGAGGTTAAGGAACTTCCCTGAAGGCTCACTCCTGATCGGAGACAGTGTCTGGGTTCACGTTGCACGCACGTCCCAACGCTCTCAACCAGCCCAAGAATTTCTTCTCCGATTTCACTTGCCTCTCAGTCACTGCATCAATACGGAACCCAAATCAATGACTGAGGTACGCAACCCAGCCATATCCTGCTCCATAGTTGTTATACGAGTGCTCCGGTGTGGCTGTGATGGGCCAGCCACATCAACTCTCGGAGGAGGGGGAACCTCAGCCACCTCAGTATCATCATCATTATCAGTTGAATCATCATTAGAGTCATCAACATTCACTATTGGCTCTCGTCCAATTCCAATTTTTCTCGCCCGGAATGGGGCTTTTAGTGGCAACCTCCCATCAACCCGAGGGTCTTCAGGAACTCGAGCAATACGGCACAGCCGGGTGATCAGCGAAGGGAAGTAATGGCCCTTGGTTAGCTCAGGTGATCTAATGAACATCTCTTCATGAATGAGCCTGGCTACATCAAAATCACTGTGGAACATGAAACTGTGGCTTGCGGATGCCCGTGGTAGATTAACATCTGTCGTGTTGCTGGATGGCAACAATCGACTGTTGATAATGGTGAGCCAACACTTAGCCTCCTATTTCAGACAGTGGGAGTTGAGAGTAATCTTGTGCTTGATCCATAGGTGTTCTCCGTCCGGCACACAGATAGTATCAAGGAGAGTGCCCCACAAGGCCCGTGTTCCGCTAAAAGTATGATAAGGATCAAATTCACCCCGAAACATAGGCAGCCTGTATACCATGCAGATGGTGTCAAGGGATGCATTTACCGGGGTATTTCACACCATCACAACCCCATTCTCATGTTCTGGCAAGTTCGCATAGAACTCCTTTACTAGTTGAACATTAGCCTCCTCCGGTACCTTAAAGAAGATATCCAGCTGACACCGCCTCAGCTCATTAAACATATTGGGGCATTCCACCTCCAAATTCGTTCGATCAATGTGCACCTCAGGTTGTAACTTCTTAGCTGCTTTCTCGTTGTATCTATCCTTCGCTGCTCTGGATACAAACCAAGTGCTATCGAACTGAGGTGCACTGGCTTGGCTCCTAGATCGTGAGGAGCTTCCTGGTCCACTAGTGGAGAGTCCGATGTTTCGTCTCTTCCTGGAAGAACTCATTGTACCTGTCATACAACGAAACGGTTATTAGTAAGTGCACAAAATATGTGACAATGGATGGTTACTCAAACTTCACCATAACCATGTCACAATAGCTCCTTATATCTCCATTGGGGCAATTTGCCAAACACTTGTGGGTGAGGCATTATCCAAACACGTGTAGCCCACATGGTTCTATAAAACTCCGCCCAAATTAAGTATACAACTCCACCAACACACTTTACACTTGGGCCATTCAAGCACCCACCAACAACACCATTCCAAACAACAATTACACAGCTCCTTCACCAAACCTTCTCAAAAACGAAACTAAAATAGAAAACCAACAAGAAAAAAAACTACAAAAATCTATCAACAATGCAATATCATAACAACATTGAACTATCTTAACAACAACAAAATATAAAAAGAAAAGAAAAGGGGGGTGAGAATCATACCTTAATTGAAAAGAGATGAGAGGAATGGAGATGGGGGAGTGTATTGGGATTAAGAAGAAGAAGAAGAGAGTATTTGGGGGGGTTAGGGTTTAGAGAGAGAGAATGAGAATTGGGGGAAGGGAATCCGGTGTTTTGATATTATGGGGAGGGGGGGTTGGGTTTTAAAATTATAAGAAGAAGAAAAGAAATAAGAAAAAAAATTAAAATACCTGGGACCCACCGCGGTCCACCGCGACCGCGGTGGGTTTAAAAATTCGAGGCAGATAGTTCACGCCTCACCGCGGTCGCGGTGAGGTGAAAAATCTGAGGCAGAATGCCGCGGTTCATCGCGGTCGCGGTGTTGGCGCTGTTTTTCTATTTTTTTAATATATGAAGTTATATGAACACACTAACAACACACTCATCGGTTGCCTCCCACGCAGCGCCTGATTTAATGTCGTGGCATGACGCAAGCATTTGATCATCATTCCTCATCCGCGTACTGGGACTCTTCCAAAGTGATTACCACTATATCCATTTTTTCTTCAGCCATTCCAAGGTAATGTTTCAACCTTTACCAATTTACTGTGAACTTGTTTGTCCCATCTTCTGATTCAATCTCTACAGCTTCACTTAAGAACAATTGCACCACTCTGATGGGTCCTGACCATCGGGACTTTAACTTACTTGGGAACAGTCTCAATCTCGAGTTGTATAACAACACTAGATCTCCGAGTTTGAAGTTTCTATCCAAGATATGATTATCATGCATTAATTTCATCCTTTATTTGTATAATCTAGCACTCTCAAAGGCCTGGAACCTGAATTCCTCTAGCTCATGTAACCCAGTGATTCTATTAGTACCTGTTGTCTCCATGTCTAAGTTTAATTGCCGCAATGCCCAAAGTGCTTTATGCTCTAGCTCCACTGGGAGGTGGCATGCCTTTCCAAACACCAACTTGTATGGTGACATACCAATTGGGGTTTTGAAGGCTGTGCGGTACGCCCACAATGCATCATCCAATTTTTTTTCCCAGTCAGTCCTTGTTGCATTCACTGTTTTTGTGAGGACACTTTTAATCTCCCTGTTGAATACGTCAACTTGCCCGCTCGATTATGGGTGGTACGGGGTGGTCACTTTATGACGAACTCCATATTTTTCCAACAGCCGTGCAAATGCTCTATTGCAGAAATGGGTTCCGCCATCATTAAGTATAGCTCTTGGGGTACCAAAACGCATGAAAATGTTCTTCTTTAGAAAGCCTAGTACCCCATTAGCATCATTGGTTGGGAGAGCCACTGTTTCGACCCACTTGGAGACATAATCAACTGGTACCAATATGTACTTGTTACCATACGAGCTGATGAATGGCCCCATGAAGTCAATCCCCCACATGTCAAAAATCTCCACTTCTTGAAGTGTGGTCATTGGCATCTCGTGTCTACGAGATATGTTGCCAGTTCTTTGGCATTCATCGCAGATTTTAACCCAAGCATGGACATACTTGAATAGAGTAGGCCAGTACAAGCCTGACTCCAACACCTTAGCTATTGTCCGAATTCGTCCAAAGTGTCCACCATATGGTGAAGCATGGCAAGCCTGCAAAACAGAATGTTGATCTTTCTCGGGGATACACCGCCGGATCATGTTATCTACACATATTTTAAACAATATAGGTTCATCCCAATAATAATACCGACAATCACGAAAGAACTTTTTCTTTTGAATTGAGGAGAGTTCATAAGGTATAATACCACTTGCTAAATAATTAGCAATATCAGCATACCAAGGTGCCTCCTCCATTGTCATTGCCAGTAACTGTTTATCCGGGAATGTCTCTGTTATATCCTCAACCTCTACTTTCTTTTCAGCTTCTTCCAACCTTGAGAGGTGGTCAGCTACTTGGTTATCTATCCCTTTTCGGTCAGTATTTCCAGATCAAATTCTTGTAACAGTAGAACCCAACGAATCGAGCATGGCTTTGACTCCTTCTTTTCTATCAGGTACCTAATTGCTGCATGGTCAGTGTAAATAATAACTTTCAAGCCAATCAAGTATGATCTGAATTTGTCGAATGCAAAAACAACAACCAACATCTCCTTTTCCGTCACAGTGTAATTAAGTTGTGCACCGCTTAGTGTTCTGCTTGCATAGTAAATCGGGTGCATCAATTTATCCTTTCGCTGCCCCAAGACTGCTCCTATGGCATAGTCACTTGCGTCGCACATGAGCTCAAATGGCTGCTCCTAGTTGGGTGAAACAATGATGGGTGCAGTCATCAATCGCTTCTTTAGCTCCTCAAATGCCAACCTACAATCATTAGAGAACACAAAGGGGTGATCCTTTTCAAGGAGTTTGCATAATGGGTTAGCAATTTTGGAGAAATCTTTTATGAATCGCCTGTAGAACCCGGCGTGTCCAAGGAAACTTCTCACTGCCTTGACGGAAGTGGGCGGTGGTAGTTTTTCAATCACGTCAACCTTAGCATGGTCGACCTCAATTCCTTTACTGGACACTCGATGTCCCAGGACTATCCCTTCCTGTACCATGAAATGGCACTTCTCCCAGTTCAACACTAAATTTGTCTCCACACATCTTTTGAGCACACATCTTAAGTTGTGAAGACAATCCTCGAATGAATCTCCCACCACGGAGAAATCATCCATAAAGACCTCCATAATAGCCTCCACCATGTCAGTGAAAATGGCTAACATGCACTGTTGAAATGTCGATGGTGCATTGAAAAGCCCAAAAGGCATTCTCAGAAAGGCGAAGATGCCATATGGACAAGTGAAGGATGTTTTCTCTCTATATTCGGGGGCTATTGATATCTGATTGTACCCCGAATATCCATCCAAGAAACAGAAGTGTGATCGCTCAGCCAGCCTGTCCAACATTTGGTCAATGAAAGGCAAGGGGAAGTGGTCCTTTCGGGTGGCTGTGTTCAATTTTTGGTAATCCATGCAAATCCGCCATCCCGTGACTGTATGAGTTGAGATCAACTTATTGTTCTCATTTTGCACAACAGTCATTCCCCCTTCTTCGGCACACATTGGACAGGGCTGACCCAATTGCTATCAGAGATGGGAAAGATGATTCTCGCATCTAACCATTTGATCACCTCCTTCTTTACTACCTCTTTTATGTTCGGGTTCAGCCTTCGTTGATGTTCTCTGGAAGGTTTGTGCCCTTCTTCCAAGAGAATTTTGTGCATACAGAAGGCTGGGCTGATACCCTTTATGTCTGCCATGGTCCAGCCAATGAGTCTTACTTTCCTGTAGTACCTGTAAGAGTTGTTCCACCTGCACATCTAGCAAACCGAATGATATAATAACAGGCAAAGTGGAGTCGGGGCCTAAGAAAACGCACCTGAGGTGAGCTGGGAGCGGCTTCAGCTCCAACTTATCGATGGCTTTGTTGGAGGTGTAGACCTTTTTTCTAACTCAAGGGACTCGAACTGAGGTTCCCTTTTCCAGAATCCTTGGCCTTCAAGTGCCATGACCCACTCATCCAACCCTTCACCATCCATTTCTTGTAAATTTGTCAGACACGCCTCCAATAGATCTTTAGCAGTCAAGGTCACATCATCTTCTTGCATGATCACATCTACTGCCTCCACTAGAGAGCAATTAACATATTCATTGGGTCTCCTCATAGATTGTTGAACATTGAATAGGACTTCTTCATCGTTCAGTCTCATTTTTTAATTCCCCAGTCTCACAATCGATCAGGGCTCTCCCAGTGGCCAAAAATGGCCTACCTAAAATGATAGGTATCTCCTCATCTACCTGACAATCCAGAATAACAAAGTCTGCAGGGAACATGAACTTCCCCACTTGCACCAACACATCATCAAGAATCCCAGTAGGCCTTTTTACCATGTGGTCAGCCAGCTACAACAGCATCGAAGTCGGTCTAGCTCTGCCAATGCCCAGTTTGGTGTATACAGCTAGAGGCATCAAATTTATGCTGGCTCCCAAATCACATAATGCCTTTGCAAAGGCATAACTCCCGATCGTGCATGGAATAGTGAAGCTACCTGGGTCGGACATCTTTTGAGCCATTGGTTTGGTCACTACTGTGCTGCAGGTTTGTGTCAGAGTCACTGTGGATAGGTCCTAAAAATCAAACTTCCGTGACATTAGGTCTTTCATCATCTTCGCATAACCTGGCATCTCCCTCAAGGCATCCATCAAAGGAATATTCAACTGAATTTGACGCAACATCTCCATGATTTTCTTGTATTGATCTTCCTTTTTTTATTTTACTAGTCTCTAAGGGAATGGTGCAGGTATCACCCTTTGTGCACTGCTTGCTGGCTTCTCTCTGTTGGGGTTCTGTGGCACAAGAGGCACCACCTGTTCTGCAACTTGTTCATTTACCTTAGCCTTACCTTTTTCATCTTGACCCTGTTCAACTACCACTTCAGTCAGATTTGTTGGTTCATCTACCTCTAGTGGAATTGGAGTGGCTGGCATAGTCTCTTTCCTAGCTTGTGCAACCTCCTGCTCTTTGTCTAAATCTCTCCTATTCCGAAGACTTACTGCCATCAGCTGATTCGGGTTTTGCTCCTTGGGGTTAATTTTTATATCCGCTGGCAATGTTCCGTGGGGGTGATTGTTTAAAGATATAGACAACTGCCCCAACTGAGTTTCAATGTTCTTTATAGCTGAATCATGTACTGCCAACTTTTCTTGCATCTTACCATTTGTTCCAATGAGTTGCTAGAGCATCCCCCTGATTTCTACCATGTTGTTATCTTGCTGCTGAGGAGGTGGCTGATATGTCAACTCTTGCTGGTTCTGCTATGGGTAGCCCTGTTGTGTCTGGTGGTATGGCACCATTTGGCCTTGAGCTTGCATGCCCCCAGGTTGAGGCATGTTGGGTCTGTATTGCTAATTTGGTGCCGGTCTCCACAGTTGTCCTCCTTGTCTCTGAACCCTAAAGTTGTTAACATAATTCATATCTTCCCTTGCCCCTTGATTTTCACCTTCTCCGCTCCATGAACACACATAAGACTGATTAGCACAGGGTATACATAGTCCTCCATTTGTCGTGTCAACAATATGCACCTGTTTGGTACCCATCTCATCTATCTTCTTTGTCAAAATACTCATCTGAGTCATGAGTGTGGCCATGTTCTCTGCCTGTGAATTATTTGGGTCAAGAGGAACTGAATGCACTATGGGTGCCAGTGTTTTACCTCTAGTCATCCACCCCGAATTCTGGGACATCTTGTCAAGAAGGGCTTTGCACTCGGTGAATGTCTTACTAAAAAATGCCCCTCCAGCTGAAGCATCCACATTGGACTTTAGATTGTCAGCTGATCCCATGTAGAATCTCTGGCCAAGCATCTAGTCTAGAATGCCATGGTGAGGACACTTCACCAGCATCCATTTAAATCTTTCCCAAGTTTCTTGCAAGGTCTCAGTCGATTGCTGCTTGTACTGCAATATTTCATCAATCTGCCTTGCAGTCTTGTTGGGCGGGTAGAACTTATTCAAAAACTGCTTTACTAATTCCTCCCAGGTGACAATGGAATTGATTGGGAGCGAATTCGGCCAAGTCTGAGCTTCCCCAATCACAGAGAACAGAAACAATAATAGCTTCTGGGGTTACATTTGGCTGCCTTTGAGTCACACAAATTGACAGACAATTTTTCAAATGTTGCTGAGGGTCTTCAATGTGTGACTCGGAGAACAATCCCTTATTCTGCAGCAGATGCAGCAAGTTGTTAGTGATCTGGAATGTCTCCGCTTGAATTGCGGGCACTGCTATGGCAGTTGCCAGGTTGTCAGCTGTGGGTTGAGCCCAATCATAAAGCGCAGCTTCTGGCACAAGATGTGCCACCACTCTGACATTTATGTCAGCTGGCTCATCCCTGATGTTTCTGTTGACGTTCTCTACGTCACCCATGTCAAATTCAAGCTGGTGTGGTTGTTGTGATTGTTGGATCCTACTTTTGGCACGGTTCAATACCCTGAATGTTTTCTCGGGATCTGAAAGTCCTTCAAGTAGTTCTCCAATCCTTGAAGAATTTCTAGGCATACACCTGAATTCCACAAGAGTTCAAACGTTAGAATTTCAATGAAAATTGTTTAACACTTTTGATATTTGATTTGAACTAATAATTTTAACACTACTTTTAAGTTGTAATAAATAATACCGTTAGTTCCCCGGCAACGACGCCAAAATTTGATAGCGCCCAACTATGCCTTTTAAAGGAGAAAGCGGTCGCTGCAAATATAATCCGATTTTAAGTCTGGAATCAAATCCTCAGGGAACTAACCTATCTATTACCCTCTTCGGCAATGTTATTATAAACTCAATCATTCTCTAGATGTAAGATTTTTGATCAATAATGATTTTTTAACTACTTCGACTACTATTAAAAACAACAGTAAGCTAAAACAAAGTTAATTCAATGGTAAAGAGGTCTAGGGCAGTGACTTCCTCAATTGCTAGTTTAGGTCTTGACTCTTCCGCTATAATCTCGCGGTAATACTCTATGAGAATTAAGAGTTATGGGCTATCGTAATTATCTCTCGATCAACTACAATAATTTACTAGAGCATTCTCTCGAACTACTCTAGCTGTCAATAGTTATGCAACTCTAAATTATCCCACCAAAGTTTTGTTATCTCTAAACCCACTTTTAAAATCAAGTAATGAATCTCTTCAATTACCCAAAAGTGGTGTTGTTCAACAGTTATCTAACCTAATATTATTTCTCAAGCAATATAAGGTAATTAGACATGATTAATCAAGGGCCCATTCAATTAATCACCATACAAAACGTAGTTGAACAATCATATCATAAATCCGACTCGATTATAACAACTTGAGTCAAAACTTCAACAAACAACTGGTTCCATCAACCCTAGATTAGTGTTTAGCCACTCATAACAAAATAAGAGAGAGCTACAAAATTGTTCATAATGTAAAATTGTGAGAATTAAAAGGAGATAGAAAATCTCTAATGTTTGGTTGATCTTCTCGCACTTGTTCTTCCTCCAAAAGTAGTCTAAAAATTAGCCTTTTTTTTCCAGTTAGGCGAGTTTCTAAAGATTATAAGGGTATTACAAAAGTTTCCCCGAAATTACACTTTGGTCCTCAAATTTCCAGCTGCGTGAACAGTGCACTGCGGTCGCGGCCAACCGCGGTGAAAGCTGACCTTTCTGCCTCACTTCATTAACCTGCCACGGTTCACCACGGTGCCACCACGGTCGCGGTGGCCTTCTTGCCCAGGCCATTTATGCTTCTTTGTGTTTGGGTACTTCTCGAGTAGGCGTTTTTCTTCACATTATCGCCTCCAAAACACTCCATGTTGCTTCCTCTCATATAATATTCTCTGCTAAACTAAAGAATACTATTTAGAGCATTTTGTTGGCAATTTATCTATAAAACAACAATAAAGTATGGTCATATTAAGGTGAAAATATCAACTATATAGCCTACTATCAGTACCCAAAACAATAGACCATCTTGATGCATCCTATGTGCTACATATTGTATTTCTTCAAGGGTAAAAAGGGTCATTTGGCGGACAAATGATAATTGAGGGCGAGTGAAAAAAAGAAAAAAAGAAAAAAAAGAAGAGGAAAAAAGGAGGAAAAAAAGAGAGGGTGAAGTGTGAAAATAAAGCAAGTAGGGCCCAATTATGTTTTCTGTCACATTTTTTGTTTAAACAAACATGAAAATTCAAAAAAAAAGAAATTTGCACTTTTTCATCATTTTTCGAAAATCAATAATAAAAAAAAGAGGAAAACAAAATCCAAAAAGAGTTTACATGTTTCATCATTTTTCAAAAAAGACAAAAAAAATATATTTTCTCTAAATTAGTTGTTTTTTTAATTCTTGCCCGTATCCAATATGCCCGAACTATGCATACCTGATTCTCGTCTTTTGGGGCGTGATACGTAGGCAACCCACATAGGGCCCGGTCTTCCTAGTAAATCTTAGGTTCTTGGCTTTGTGGTGTCATAGCCAAATTTTGCACTTCTAGCCACCTTTTGATTAAATAAGCCATTTTGCAAAATAGCCTCAATTATGTCTTGCATGTGTCTAATAGGGAGTGTTATTGTCTCACCTAGTGTTGGTTTGAGATTTTTTCATACAGGTGTGGATCTGCTTACCGGGGTTTGAGCATGACAGACACTCCGTGACCATCCAGTCAGTATCACTCATTCATGAGTTGCTTAAGGAGATTTGTTTTAGTTTTTTATGTTTTGAGTCTGTTCTTCATTTTATGTCGTCTTTTACTTTTTAGTTTTATACAGTAACGTCAAATATTTTGTTATTGTACTTTCTACTTTATATTTGAAAAAGTTTGTTGTAACTCAAAATCCAAAAAAAAAAGAGGTTTCACGTTTTATATTTCTGTTAGAAGTTTTCCTTAGAATACCAATTCTTTTAAAGTGGTTTTTCTTTAGGAAATTAATATCTAGAACTCAAAATAAAAATTGCTATTATATTTCCTTTTAGTACATTAAGACTAAAAATTTTTAAAAAAAAAGAGAATTTTCTTTTAGTACCACTTTAAAAGTTTTCTTTAAGATTTTAGTTCCAAAAATTCAAAAAGATTTTCTTTGGAGGTGCTTCTTTGGGAAATTGATGAAAAATTAAAAAAAAAATCTTTTCTTATTTTCATTAGAATTTAGGATATTGTACATAGAATAAAAAACATACTTTTTCTTTGGTTTATTTTCAGAGTTTCTTCCTTAGGTAATCAAAAATTCAAATCCAAAAATAATTTTTTTTATCTTTTTCATTTTTTGTTTCGAAATCTTTTCTTCAGGATATCAAGTGAAAATTCAAAATATTTTTCTTTGGTTTATTCTTTATATTTCCTTCCTAAAAATAAGAATCAAAAATATTTTTCTCTTGTAGGGTTTTTTCCTTAATAATTTCCCATAGAATATTTGTTTCAAAAAAAAAAAAGACATGCTCGTTAAGCTTGAGTTTAGAGTAGGTTATAGAACATTCAGTCTAGAAAAAAAAAGATTTGCTTCTTTTGTTTTTCTTTTTTCATCAGAGTAGTCATTAAGGTGAAAAAAAAGAGAACGTCAGTTTATTTACTCTATTCCCGATCCTCCCAAACTACGCAAAAATCTGATTTGTGCGGCGTCATGATACGTAGGAAACCTACATAGGGTTCGATCGAATCATTTTTTTAATTTTGAAAAGAAAAAGAAAAGAAAAAAGAAGGAAAAAAGAGGTGAAAGGATGTGAGAAATAAGAGGAAAGAAAAGAGTGATAATTAGAAAAAAAAAAGGAAGGAAAATGAGCAAGCAAGTGCTAGAAAAGGAAAGAAAAGAGAAGATTGAAATGATCAAATTGGGATGATTCCAAGTAACTTTGTGACCCTCGAAGTTATTCTAGAACCGTTAATTTTTGCTAGGTGCATTGCACGCAATGTCATATTTTTAGATGTTAAATGCTCTAATGCTAACGTGATGACCCCATTTTGTTCCTTTTGTTATCTTCATTGAGCAGAAGGGTGGTTGATTTGTGGTTTTTAAGGTAGCTCATCCATATAACACAAGGTCAAAGAGAAAGATAGTCATGGTTGGCAAAGAGTTGGACACATGTGTTACTGATCCGTCTAAGGAGATTGATGAATCAGAATCTGAGTTGAAAGAAAGAGGTCCTAAGGTTGAAAGGACAGATGGCTGAAATGTACTAAGCCTGGATTAGTGGGCGTCCTCCACTATCAGTTACCACTAACTACAATGAAAGCCTTGTCACCATTCTGCCACTATCACAAGTCCAGGATATCTCCCCACCACCTTTTAACACTCCACCCCCAGAACCACCTCATATCTCGCTCCTTTGACCACTCATGTTTTTGTAGCTCATCCACCTGCTATCTTTCCTCAATCCTCTAGCGAGACTGTGTTCAAAATCCCCGATGCCTAACACTATGCTCCAGAACCAATTTTCAAGGTCTCAGGTCCATACTCTTACGCTCCTCATTTTGAGCCTCCCGGCAAAACTGCAAAACCTGCTAAGACAGTGGAGCAAGATGAGATATCCAGAAAGCTGAAAGGGTTTAAGATGCCAAAGTTTAATTTGTATGATGTGTAGAGAGATCCAGTAGCCCACCTGAGGGGTTATTGCAGTGAAATGAGAAGTATTGACGGGAAAGATAAGTTGTTGATGGCATATTACAGTGAGAGCCTGACTGGGGCAGCTTTGGAATGGCATACTCGTCAAGATGTCGGTAAGTGGCATACATGGGATAACACAGCTCACGATTTTTTGCGACACTTTCAGTACAATATAGACATTGTCCTAGACCGCTCCTCCCTATCTCAGATGGAAAAGAAACCCAAGGAAAGTTTTAGGGAATTTTGGTTCAGATGGAACAAACAAGTTGCTCGGGACAATCCTCCTATTGATAGAAAAGATGTTGCTGAGCCCTGCCAACGACAGGATCCAGTGGGCATTCCTGCCAAACACTTTCAGCCTCAATACCGACCCCATGAATATCCCCATGCTCCACATAATTCACCCCAGTATTATCCTCCGAACAACGTCCGGCCATCTGTCCAACCACTGGGTCATTCCTTATGGTGAGCGCCAGCACTGCATAATGCATTTTTGCCTTCACAGCATTTTCGAGCATCCAACAACCCTAGAAAACTGGGGCATGAAGGGAAACAAAGGCAAAGAAATAGTTTCACGCCAATCGGAGAATCCTATACAATCCTATTTGAAAAGTTAAAACACTCTGGCTTGATTGAGTCGCTCCTCAGCTATACTCCGGACCCATATGCAAAAGGTTTTGATCCTACTGTACGGTGCATGTACCACTCTAACGTCCAAGGTCATAGCATTGAATATTGTCGTGCTTTGAAAAAGGAAATAGAAAGAATGATTCAAGAAGGGATAATTGTGATCCAGGACAGTGACACCCAGCATATCGCGCATAATCCTTTACATGCACATGATGATACACACTTTGTGGGGATGATGCGTGGTGACAGGGAGCATAAGAATTCTCTTGGGAACTTGCTGACTAAAGTTAATGATATTGAAATTGGTAATGGTATTGGTAATATTGATGTGGAACTCAGTGGTTAAGATGCCGAGCTTGGTAATTGGAAAGACGCTCTTTTCTTGGCTATCCAGGGAGGAGTTCTGGTGGTTTATTTTGTTGCCATTTCTGTGTCTGGTTTATTTCAGGGTTGTAGTCTAGATATTGTCTTGTGACTCAAACCCTTCTATCCTTTTATTTTGCCTAGTTCATTTACTCGTAGCACCCCTTTTAGTGTTATTTAGGTTTTTCTAGGGTCTTAACCCCAACATGTTTTGTTTTTTTGTTGTTCGAATCCGTTCACCATCTGTCTAATACAATTTTCTGTTTTCAATTATTTCTGGTCATTTTTGTTTAGTTCTCTTCTCCTTTTATAGTTCTTTTCATGCTGGTTCTAGTGACATGACATGCATGCATAATTCTAGGTCTAGTCTTAAAAGTTAGTTTAATCATGAAACAATGAAACAACTTTGAAGATGATAGGGACACTTGAGGGCAATAAGTACAGATTTGGACATTTTGAGATCATTTGAAACCCGAACCATGTGAAACTGGGGCAGATAATTTGGGAAGTTAATAGGGTGACAAGAATTCGTTAAAGGAGGGTGCATCCCGGACGATTTGAAACAAGCAACTTTCAGTTCAAGTGCATCTCAAGATTCAAGATAAAGTCAAGAAAGTTTTCTCCGAATTGACGAAGGATATCCATTGTGAAGAGGGAATCACCCAACGAAGGTTCTGTACTTGACATGGCGCTAAAGAAAGGTGGAAGGCATATCGGTGATATCAATGCCGAAGCCGCAAAACAAATATTATGCACGATCTTCAATTTTCATCCTCAAGTCGCATGTGTCATACTTGGCATTTTCAGGGATTGGGAGGCCCTCTTTCAACTACCCAAACACGTATACCATTCGATACCCTTTTGAGCCTGTACTGATTTCTTTGACCTCCACTCTTTTGGAATCAAGTTAGAGTCAAAAAAAAAAAGCTCATGTACCCATAGGTTTATTTTAGAAAGTTCATTCCAAAACGAAGATTCAAAAAAAGAGAAAAAAAGAGAAAAAGAAAAAAGGGGAAAAAGAAAAAAAGGGGAAAAAGAAAAAAAAAGGGAAAAGGTAAATAGTAACAAAAGTAGTTCTGTGAACTACGTTCGACCCGATTCTTGTCACCACAAGTTACCTAGGCAACCTCACAGTTTGGTCGCACCAAATAAAATATTTCATGATCCCACGAAGTTGAGAGTGGGTAGAAATTCCATCTCAAAAGGAAAAGAATAAAATTCCCTTGCTTTAGAAATTGGGACGAAGTTTTTAGAATGAATTCCAAAAGTTGTAAATAAATTAACCTCGTTATCATAGTTACTTTGAGCCTTTATGATATCCTTTCTTTCTAATCCTGTCGAAAAGCCACATTACAGTCCAAAAAAGACCTCCCGGATAATCTTTGAGAGTGTTGAGTTGAGACATGCCAATGGTATATCATGTTTTACCATGGTTAATGCCTTTTCATCTGCAGAATCAGAGGAAATAAGAAGAAAAGAACAAAATGAGAGAGTTTTATTGGTGAAAACCTTCACAGGCACCATAAGGCGATGGTGAGTTGAGAGAAAGAACAAAATGAGATAGACTTGATGGTGAAAACCCTTCGAGCACTACAAGTCGAATAAGGATCCTGAATCAGATTGGATAATCGGAGCATTGAAGCCCAGTTTCATGGTTTAGGGGTATAACAAGAGTTAAACATCAGACTTGCTTGATAGATTAGACCACAGGTGCATGCCATGGTCATAAGAGTTGGTATCCACATCTGATAAGTTTCTACTTTATAGTTTTCTTGTTAGGAATCATCTCTTTCCATTGTCCTTTCCTCTGTTCCTTTTGCCTTGTTTACTTCCTCTTCCCGAGTCTATTTGGTCAGAACAAGTGAGAAATGATTTTAAAATTTACCACCAGCTTTCCAGTAGCACAAAATGGGATTTGGCTGGCACATCAAAGTGACATAAGTCAGGAAAGAATACCATGCGCACTGAGTTTGTAACAATCAACGTGCTTTGGGATTCATGTGAAATATAAAGGTTTAGTATATATCAATTCATGAACAGTGCAACAGATCGAGGATGTTGGGTGAATGGATCAAAGGTATTTTCTGTGATAAGGTTGACAGAGAAAGTGGTTAATCAATGACAAGCAAGGTCTTCCAAGCGGGAACCAAAGTTATCATGGCAAGTGAAAGAGCAATAGACCTTAAGGCCAAGTCTAGTGGTTTAAGTCAGGAAAGAACATCATGCGCGCTAAGTTGGTAAAAAACAACGTGCTTTGGGATTCATGTGGAATACAAAGGTTCGGTAAACGTCAATTCATGAGCGAAATGCAATAGATAGAGGATGTTGGGTTTGAACAGATCAGAGGTATTTTCTGTGAAAAAGGTGGCAGAGAAAGTGGTTAGTCAATAAACAAGCAAGGTCTTTCGAGCTGAAATCAAAGTTATCATGGGAACTGAAGGAGCAATCTCCCTCAAAGTTAAGGCCACAAACCAACTACCATATTTATAAACTCACAAGTTTTCTTTGTTTGAAACAGGGACAAAAATTGTGTCCAAATCAAAGCTGGAAAGTTTGAATGTTTTCAAGTGTCGTGCCCAAATTTTGTCAGCACAAAGGAGGTTTGAGTAGGGGAAAGAAAATTTTGTTCAATATGCAGGAACCCTCCATGAGGAAAATCATGATTCAGGGGCAAGGAATTTTGTTCGTTCTACAGAGATCCTCCAGGAAGAGAGCGCAACTCAGGTAAGTTCATTCTCGGCTTATCAGTACCATCCTGGATAATGGAACTTCATTTAAAATTTTCAGGACCCTTATGGATAATGGGACTTAATTTAAAATTTTTAGGATACTCCTTTAGTTTAGGTTCTTCATATATAACAAGATTTAGTGGAATTCATACCTTTAATATAATTTAGCTTTAAAATTGTTATCTTACTAGGAGTTTTCAGGACCCTCCTGGATAATGAGATCTAGCTTTTAAATTCTTGGAGATATTGAGTAACATGATTCAATTAACACTCATAGATTTGCCCAACTACCAAATTGGGGAAAAATAATTTCATTTGTTTTGTCTGTTTTGTTGAAATCAGGCACCCACATGGAGAACAAGGGAAGACAACACGAGTTTCAAGAATGGAAAGTAGTTCAGGCTCAAGCAATTAGGCACCCACCTAGAGAACAAAGGGGAAAGCAATTCAAGTGTTGGTCATCAGGCGCCCAACTGGAGAACAAGGGAAAACAACTCAAGTTTCAACGGAAAGCGGGTCGAGTTCAGCAATCAGGCGCCCACCTAGAAAACAAAGGGAAAGCAATTCAAGTTTCAAAGGAAATGAAGACAGTTCAAGTGTTGGAAATCAGGAGCCCACCGGAAGAACAAAGGGAAAGCAATTCAAGCGTTGGTAATCAGGAGCCCACCTGGAGAACAAAGGGAAAGCAATTCAAGTGTTGGTAATCAGGATCCCACCTGGAGAACAAAGGAAAGCAGTTTAAGTTTCGAGGAAAAACAATGCAAATGTTGGTAATCAGGAGCCCACCTGGAGAATAAAGAAAAGACAATTCAAGTGTTGGTAATCAAGAGCCCACCTGGAGAACAAAGGGAAGACGATTCAAGTGTTGGTAATCAGGAGCCCACATCCATAACAAATCGAAAACGATTCAAGTATTGGTAATAAGGAGCCCACCTTGAGAACAAAGAAAAAGCAATTCAAGTGTTGGTAATCAGGATCCTACTTGGAGAACAAAGGAGAAGCAAGTCAAGTGTCGGTAATCAGGAGCCCACCTGGAGAACAAAGGGAAAAACAATTCAAGTGTCGGTAATCAGGGGCCCACCTGGAGGACAAAGGAAAAAGCAATTCAAGTGTCGTTAATCAAGAGCCCACCTAGAGAACAAAGGGAGAAGCAAGTCAAGTATCGGTAATCAGGAGCCCACCTAGAGAACAAAGGGAGAAGCAATTTAAGTGTCGGTAATCAGGAACCCACCTGGAGAACAAAGGGAAAAGCAATTCAAGCGTCGGTAATCAGGAGCCCACATGGAGAACAAAGGGAAAGTGATTCAATCGTCAGTAATCAAGAGCCCACCTGGAGAACAAAGGGAAAGTGTGTTGGTAATCAAGAGCCCACCTGGAGAACAAAAAGAAAGCGATTCAAGTGCTGGTAATCAGGAGCCCACCTGGAGAACAAAGGGAAACAGTTCAAGTCTCAAGGGAAAAACAATGCAAATATTGGTAACCAGGAGTCCACCTGGAGAACAAAGGGAAAGCATCAATGTTCAAAGGAATACAGTTCAAGCTCAAGCAATCAGGCACCCACTTGGAGAACAAAGGGAAAACAATTCAAGTTGCAAGGGAACACAGTTAAAGTTTTGTCAATTAGGCGCCCACCTGGAGAGCAAGGGAATATAGTTAAAGTTTTGGTAATCAGGCACCCACCTGGAAAGCAGGGGAAATGGTTCAAGTTTCAAAGGAAGACAACACAGGTTTCAAGGGAAAACAATTTAAAGTAACAAAGAGAATATAATTCAAATTTTGGTAATCAGGCGCCCACCTGGAGAGCAAAGGAATACAGTTCAAATGTTGGCAATCAGGCGCCACCTGGAGAATAAAGTAATTCACTTCAGAATGCAATTCAAGTCAGCAACAAAAGAAACTCATAGCAAGAATACGAGTCAAGTCCGAGGTGATCAACAAAAGTTAGTCACAATCCAGAATAAAAAAGAAAACAAAAAGGGAAGTGAATCCAAAATGCAGAAGCAGAGAAAGATGTGAACTGCTCAAGATGTGGTTGAAGTCACATGCACTACATGCCCGGTCTTGATCCGAAAAGCTAAAGAAGAATGAGCTAGCACCTTCAGCTAACAAGTGTCAAGGTTCAAATCTAAAGTCTATATGAAGAACTATTCAAGATTTAAGATCAGGCTTCAGAAGACTTATAGATAGGAATCTTGTAACTCGTAGTTGATTTGCTTAGCTAGTCTTTTACATTTTTTGATTTTTAATGTAATAACAGAACCGCAGACCGGAACCTCGACGGAACGACACCTCGACCGGCTCTCCACCTCGGTATACTCCATCATCTCACTCACTTCTGAACTACACATGACCCGATTCCTTTATAGCCAAGGATATGTAAGCAGCTTAGATACCAGGGCTCGATCACATTCTCTTTCCTCTTAGTTTAGTCTCTCCAAATAAGGGTCGGGTCAAAAAACTTGTCTAGTCGTTCTTTGTCTGACAACACTTCATGTTTCCAGTTAAAGAGGGGCAGTTGTAGACATGTGATTTTTGACCCTCCCTAAGATTTTTTATATTTTAGCATGTAAATATTTAATTTAGGCCTTATATAACTATTTCAACTAATTTTTACGTTTTTACTTTATTTTATTACAAGAAACTAAAAATTACAAAAAAATAGTTTCATTAATATTTTGTAGTCATTTTTAATCTTGGAAAATACCAAAAAATAGTTTTGTGTTAACGGTCAGTCTTATTTTAATAGTTATTTTACTTTAGTAGGATTAGTTAATAAACAAGATCGTATTTTTAATCTCGTTCGCGGGGAAAGAATAAAACTCGGGCTCGGGCTACCCATTTTAGGCCTAATTTTGGACCTAGCCCATAATTCCCAAGCCCATAATTCCTAGGCCCATACCCTCTAACCTAAAAAACCCTATAAAACAATTAGACCCTACACCTAAGGACAGGGGGGGTACTCCTAAAGTCGAATCCGCCGTTTCCATGGAGAGAAGAAAATGAAAGAACCTAAAGCTAAATCCCGCTGAAGCAGCTGAAAATACAGAAAGGATACAAGATAAAAGGCTGACCCTATGCCTAAAAAGCTGGCATCACCATTCTGCAAAAATACTCGACCTTCCCCACAATTTGATCTTCAAGAGAGACCAGAACTTCATCTTCTTCCATCAACAAAGACCAAAAATCCAGCCGCAAGAACACCAAAAGGACAGACCCCCCCTCAAACGGTTCCTTCTTCTTCTTCTTCTTAACACCAACCCCTAAAAAAAATCCTGACAAGCTTTAAGAGTAGCATCGAGAAGCTTCAGAAGTGTATCAGAGTCTAAGGATTCAACGTGAGGAAGCCAAGTTTCATGTGATTTGTAACAGAGGAAAACGTGACGATCGTAAACAGTAGCTGTGCCAGAGAGTTTAACATAAGGGCTTTTTCTCTATTTCATGTTAAAGTTTCCTCTGTGCCAAGGAGAGGTCCTTTTGAGGTTGTTCGGATTTTATCGTCGAGAAGCTCCTATTTGAGATCTTGTCTAGTGAGGTTCTCACGTTCATCCGCGATCCGGATCCGTCAAAGCTGTTTGAGCTCAGTGTAAGTTATGTCCGCCTTCGAGTTGTAACTGGTACCTCCCTTCCATAATGCAAACTTGGAGATTTTGTATTAATAGAGTGAAGAAAGTTTAGTCCAAAAACGTCCGTCCGATTCTTCTTTTACAACTCGTATACTGACTTCCTCGATGCTTCTTATGTCAATATTTTAGTTTTGTTATTTGATTTATAATGTGTTATTCTAGTTGATATTTTTATCCATGTTAGGAAAATTATTTTGTTAATTACTATTTGAGAACATTATATCTAGATGTAATTAGTTTAAGTGGGCTTACGTCATTACTATTATTTGTTTCATTAACATTTTTATAGTTTTGCTTTCACGTTAGATTTATCTTAGGAGCTACAAATTAATGATATGGAAGAACTATGGTCAGATGTTAATTTTTTTTAGAGATTTTCTTAGCGTTTAATGGGCCAACATTGGGATTGGATTCAATTTGCTAGATGTTAAGTGCACAGCCCATTGTTCTTGGTATTGGACATGGTTTTGTCACAGTATAGGAATTGGGTTGCTATTCGTCAACTGAACTACGTCAAATTAGATTAAAGGGGCTCGGGTGTGCATTCATGTGACCCGACTTCAATTCGAAACAAGGTTAAATAGAGCGTGTCGTGAACCACAGGTGCATTTCATGTAGCGTGGCTTACGATGTGTTTTAAATAACCTTAAATTTTCCCGAAATAATAAAAATGGTTTTCAAAAGTTAAAATGCACGTAGGTTTAAAATGTGTGATTAATCAGATAATTAGGCCAATAATAATAGTTGAGCGACCGTGCTAGAACCACGGAACTCGGGAATGCCTAACACCTTCTCTTGGGTTAACAGAATTCTTTACCCGAATTTTTGTGTTCGCGGACTAGAGTCAATCTTTCCTCGATTTGGGATTTTAAACCGGTGACTTGGGACACCATAAATTATCCCAAGTGGCGACTCTAAATTCTAATAATAATCCCGTTTCGATTGTCACTTAAATTAGAAAAAACTCCCTTATACCCTTCCGGGGGTAGGAAAAAAGAGGTGTGACAGCTACTAAGTCTAGGTGTAAGCATTGCCTGGGGTCCTTGAGACCTTTAGGGAACTTTGATGCACCTAGACCATGATTTGTCTATGGAAATAAGGTTTGAAAGACCATTGGAGGCTTTGGGAAACTTGGGCCTGATTGCAGGCTTCCTATAGAATAGCTTCTTAGTTTTTATTTTATTTATGTAATTCATTTATTGGCCTGTAATATTTTGTAAACAAATATTCGGGGTAATTTAGTAAAAGGGGTGGGTAGATGTAGGGGTGTTCATGGTTCGGTTTGGATCGGTTTTTTCCTAAAAAGAAACCAAACCAAGTAAGTCGGTTTTTCAAATATTAGAACCAAACCAAACCAATTAAGTCAGTTTTTTCTCGATTCGGTTTATGTCGGGTTTTGTCGGTTTTTCATTTTTTCCGGTTATTTGTCGGTTTTTTCTTAAATATAAGACATACACTATCAAACACATATTTCGGAGACCACATTTTCAACGTAACACTAACAAATCAATTGTCCTCTGAGAAATCTATTATTTGCCAAGATATATTGATGATAATTGAATCAAATAGTGATAAATAATTTAAGGACTCAATTAAAAATATATTATTTTTAACAAATAATGGATTCTTACACTTAACAAAAGAAAACTACCAATCAAACTAGAATGTAAAGATAAAGAACTATACTAAAAATCCAAACTATTAACATTTACCATTAAATTTTTGAAACTTTGTATAGAAAATAAATATATATAGGTGTAATAATAAATTTGAAATAGCTACTCCTATAGTCGGTTTGGTTTGGTTTTTTCCTGATTAAAAACAAAACCAAACCAAATTTGATCGATTTTTAAAATTCAAAACCAAAACCAAACCAAACCAAAAAGTATCAGTTTTTTTGGTCGGTTTGGTTTGGTTCGGTTTTTTGGGTTTTTATGAATACCCCTAGGTAGATGTATACTTTGTGGAGTAATATGGGTAAAAATCCTGCTCTTAGGATTTTACTTTCAAATTTGTCTGCTTTACTCAATAGAAAACATGTTCATAGGGAGTGACTCTTGTTGAATCTAATTTCATTTTGCATAATAGACATCATGTCTATAGGTTTTCACTTTTAATGTCATTTGCATCAGATATAAACCATGTTCATAAATCCTACATTTGTCATGTTAGAAACCATGTTTCCAGGTTCCAAGCCATCATGTTTTAAATCAATTCAAGTATAGATACCATGCCTATAGGACATAAACCCGATTCAATAAGTTACTGCAAATTGCCTAAAACCAGTAACACGCCTAGATACCATGACTATAGGGACTTCTACTCGCAATTATGTCTGATAATCTAATTAGTCTAATGAGTCGATTTTATCTCACCTAGTTTACTTCTTAAAACTGGCCTTGTCAAGCGATAACTCTCTAAAATTGGTCCTTTCATAATTGCTTTAATGCCATTAGATATTCTGCCTATAGGTATTGAAAGGTTCTATTTCGAAAACTTTTCTGTTTTTGCATTAACATAGACACAGTTCTGCATATAGGCAAGCCTTAGGACATTTTCAAAACTTGCAATTCTCTGAAGCTGTTTCTATCACTCGATGTCTCTAAATTCTAATAAGCTTTTAAAGAGGATGTCCTAGGCAACTAATAATGTTATGACTTCTGTATCTGAAAGTGGTTTATTTCTGCATAATCATTTAGAAATCCTTCTTTAGGATTTTGATTACTAAAGACCTTACTTGTGGTTGAGTCGTGCTACATGCATGCTTGTTTGCGAAGGAAACTATGAGCCTTTTACTTGCTCTCATTATGTGAAAGTCCTAGATGCTTTTTGACTGTTGCCTCAGAGTTTTCCCTTTAAAACCTTAGGGGTACGTCTAGAACTACCTATAGGTGGAGGTCCTAACTCCCTCCAGGACTATTAAGAAGGGATGGGTAGCAGCACCCAATAGGAATCAATGACCAAACACTCGCTTTGCATGACTAATAAGAGGATGGGAAGGGTAGACATGGGATATGATGACTACGTGTTAATGTCACGTGTAGCCCCTCATTGAGGAGTGTTTACCGGACATTGCGTGGGGTGATCCTATAGGATAAACAACGTTGGACCCCTTCTTACCCCAAATCCTCTCTATATTTAAAAATTTTGTTTGTATAATTTGTTCAAACCTTTATTTCATTACTTGACTTGTTCAATGAGCTTTGCAACTTACTTGTTTATATGGACTAATTTGTAAATATAAGTTCGGTCGGGACCCACAGTTGTGGACCAAGAGGGGTGCCTAACACCTTCCCTTTGAGGTTATTTCGAGCCTTTACCCTAATCTCTGGTAATGCAAAGCAATCCAATAGTTAATTGCTCTAGGTGCCCTAACGCACGATAATCCGTTAGGTGGCGACTCTTCAAATACCCAATTTCCAAAAGGAAATGAGTCATTGCACCCCCATGAATGTCTAAACCCGGACCTACCTCCGCGAGGATGGGAAAAATGGGGAGCGACAACATGGCGACTCTGCTGGGGATATCTTTAGGCTCTTAACATAACGAACTTGTTTTTACAAATTAGTCCAAGCATGCTTATCCAATACCCTGCTCCCTTATCTTGATTTAATTGTCTATTTTTTCAAGCTTTTATGATTCCTTTATTACCCTGAAAACTGACTTGTCTCTTTGTTTTCCTTTTTATGTAACTGTCTTTTTAATTATTTAAATGCTGTATTTATTTTTTCCTACGTGAAAATACTTGCCTACATGTTATTAGCTGCTGCTAAATCATGCTCCACACCATATTCCACTCGTGCATCTCAAATCCTATAGCAACGCTTTAATGAGTGGTTGTACTCTTCCTATTTGTTACCCTTAAATTTTGAAAGGCTTATTTGCGGTAAAACCAGTCGATCAGCGGTGCAGTCGATAATTCCATGCCTTCCCCCTCAAGTTGTCCGCTTGAGGGTACCAGTCTAAAACCTCATAAAAACCTTACTCTGTTTAAATTGTGCATGCATCATGGTCAGACCTAGTTGGATCAGTTATGTTGTCCATATAATGATCCTTTAGGATAAGACTTATCCAAAGTCCATCGGGTTTTCCATAATCCCAATGGATGCAACCATATTTTGTGCATTAAGTTGGAGAACTAAATGCCGATATGTTGATCATAAATATATAAATATTTGAGTCTGGTGGGGGTAAGGCCTAACCCTTTTGTTTTGCAGAAAATGAGGAACAAGGTCCCCAGCTTCGGTATGGTTAGCACACCCTCACTCTTGCTAGACTGGTGGAGGAATCTTCCATCAGATGACCAAATCAATGAATGGAAAGAGAGGGCCGCCAAATCTAGCGAAAAGTTAGAATATCTGGAATACAACCTGTTGGAATTGGAAGGAAAAGTGAGGAAGAGAGTCACTGAATCCCCATAGGTTTGTTCATCCATACTGGCCTCATCAGCATATCATACCAAGTCCAGAGGCCCTCCACCTCCTCCTCCTCCAAGCAACACAAAAGGCAATTCAAAAGGAAAACATTGAGAACACAGAGACCTCCGATGGCCGTAGTACTCCGGCCCCGAATGACCTGGTTTTGAGACTTGAACAAAAGATACTAGAACTGCAAGGAGAACTTGAGCAGGTCTACAATTTGGCTAATTTGTCACTCACCCTCAATGTCCCTGATATCCACCAACAGAACGCAAAGAACCCAACACCTCCTCAAAACCAACAGCCACAAAACCCTACCATACCAAATCAATACACAACTCTACCTCAAAATGTCAATCCATTACCGACACCAACTCCACAACAACATCAACCAATTCCATACCCACCAATCACCACTTACCACACTCCCCAAAATACACCACCACTCATTCTAGATCCACAAAACTCTACCAATGACCATCACTATACCCAATTTCCTAGCACCCATCAGAGCAACCCCATATACATGGAAACTATACCACATTCTACCCAACCAATCTCCTATGCAACAGAACCCTCCAAAAAGGACCTGCTCATTAAGAACATGGCCGAAGAACTCAAGAAGTTAACAAGCGGAGTTCAAGGTGTTGACGACGATAGAGAAATAGAAGGTTTGAACTACGAAGATATATGTATATAGCCTGATGTAGAACTGCTAGAGGGGTACAAACCTCCCAATTTTGAAATGTTCGATGGTACAGGTGATCCCAGGGTTCATCTAAGGACTTACTGTGATAAGCTGGTCGGGGTTGGAAAAGATTAAAAGATTCAGATGAAGCTCTTTATGAGGAGCTTTACTGGGGACGCATTGTCTTGGTATATTAGCCAGAATCCCAAGAAATGGTACAATTGGGTAAGCATGGCGTCAGATTTCATGGACCAATTCAGGTTCAACACAGAAAATGCACTTGATGTCTTCTACATCCAGAATCTCAAGAAGAAACCTACTGAGACTTTCCGCAAATATGCTACTCGTTAGAGGTTTGAAGCCGCCAAGGTCAGGCCCGCTTTGGACGAAGAACAGATGAATAAATTCTTTGTCAGAGCACAGGATCCGCAATATTATGAGAGACTGATAGTCATCGAAAATCACAAATTCTCTGATATCATCAAGCTTGAGGAAAGAATCGAGGAAGGAATCAAGAGCGGGATGGTTACAAATTTTGAGGTGCTGCAAGCCATGAACAAGGCACTACAATCAAGTGGCATATCAAAGAAGAGAGATGTTAGGGTAGTAATGGTAGCCCAGGGCCCAAAAACTCCACTCACATATCAAACACCTCCGCCCACATACCAAGCACTTCCACCTACATACCAAGTATCTCCGCCCATATACTAAGCATCTCTACCCACATACCATGCATCACTACCTACATATCAACCATCATCTCTCAGATATTCCCAACCAGCCGCTATCCATCATACCTACAATTCCCAACCATCCCACTTCCAATCACAACCAAATCGCCAAAATTATCCAACACCAAGACCTAACTTGATCATAAGCTATATAGACAATACACTGCCATTGCTGAGCCCATCGACCAGTTGTATGAAATTTTAAAGGCCGCAGGTTACGTCACTCCTATTCCCGCTATGGCATTAGAAAATCCATCCCAATGGGTCAATCCGAACAAAACATGTGCATACCACTCCGGCAGAAGGGGCATACCACTGCTGAGTGCCGAACATTAAATGATAAGATTCAGACACTTATTGACAACAAGGTCATACAAGTTAAAGAAGCGGCACCTAATGTCCACAACAATCCCTCCCTGATCATAGAGGTGACGGTGTACATGTTATGAAAACAAATGAAGAATGGGACCCTGAAGGGTCAATCGGGCTTATCCAGGAAGGCGGTGACTTTAAGGCTGCAGTTACACTTACTCCCATTATGGTTCAGACTCAGGCACCTATTGACATTGAGGTGACTGCATCAGTTCCATTCGAGATGGAAGTAGCTCCGCCCGCAGCCACCTCCACTCCATTTGAAGTAGAAGTGGTCACACCTTTTACTATGACGGTGTCAACCCCACCCCCATTCAACTCAAAGTCAATACCCTAGGATTATGTCACCGAGGCTCGGCGAAAAGGGAAGACTAAGATGGAGGAATCTGACGCTGCATAAGGGATGATTAGAACTGGAAGAGTCTATACACCTGAACACCTAGGAGGTTCAAGCAAAGATGCCACTGCTAGACAACATATCATTGAGACCAGACTAGATGACTTGTGGAGGAGAGTACAGGTGAAAGAATATTCCGTTGTTGATCATCTGAACAAAGTCCCTGCTCAGATATCTATCCTATCACTACTACAGAATTCAGAGGCACATAAGAACGCCTTGATGAAAGTACTGAGCGAGGCTTATGCACCCAATAATATCACCGGTGGAGAAATGGCCAACATGGTTGGTCAAGTGCTAGAGAGCCATAAGATTATCTTCCACGAAGATGAGCTGTCGCCCGAAGGTCTGAATCACAATCGAGCATTGCATATTATGGTACAATTTGAAGACAAGTTCATTGCCAGGGTCCTGGTTGATGGAGGGTCTAGTATGAATATTTGTCCATTGGATACCCTGAAAAGGTTGGACAAAGGTTTCCATGAAATACAGACCAGAAGCATGAATGTGAAGGCTTTCGATGGGTCCTAGAGGGCCACGATTGGAGAAATCAACCTTTGCTTGCAAATGGGACCAACTTGGTTTGATGTTGAATTCCAAGTGCTTGATATACCAGTCTCATATAATATTTTGTTAGGTCGCCCATGGATCTATGCTGCTGGAGCGGTACCCTCCACACTACATCAAGTTGTAAAATTCGAATGGAGCCATCAGGAGGTAATCATTCATGGGGACGGGAGCAATCCCATCTATACTAGTCAAACCATCCCGGCCATCGGACATAGAAGGAGGCTAGGAGGGAAAACTTATCATCACATTGAACGGGTCAATGCCATCGAGAAAGATAAGTGGTGGAGTAACAAAATAGAAAGCATACTAGCATGGTCCGGATATGATCCCGGCAAAGGGTTGGAAAAGAGCCTCCAAGGTATCACCAAGCCGATACGACTGAAAAATCATGGTACCACCTTTGGGCTCGAATACCAGTATACATGGCAGGAGTACAGGGAATGGTCACCCCCATGTCATGAACCATATTACCCTCTTGAGAAACCGATACCCTGTTTGGAACAGGCTTTCCATCAGGCGGACACAATATAGGGAACTGCTAAAGAAGAAGCACTAGCTGGGCTAAATGATCTGTTCTTGGAAGATGAGGATATGGGCTGTAGTGCCACAATTGAGGATGAGGAGGAAGAAGGGCTCTTCATTCAAACCATGGCAAAGGGAGCTGTTCTCAGAAACTGGACCATCACACCATCCCGAGCCCGCCGAGTCCCTAGGTAGCTTGGCAGAATTTATAGCCATTCTAGGCATTTTAATTTTTCAGCAATTTTGTTTTAAGATTTCTTTATTTTAAAATAAATGCTCGATCCACCGAGCCAAGCTTTGTTTGAACAATTTCCTCAGTTTTAATCAAATGCATTTATAATTTATCATTATTTATTACAATTTTATACTTTTCCCTTCTACAGTGTTATTATTACTTTTCTTGATGAACCAGTGACTGTGACATGTAATGAGGCAACGCAACATGAGAATAGTGATTTAGAGGAAGAAGATGAGATACCCGAGGAAATTGTCAGGGAGGTTGAGAATTTTGAGAACAAGCCTAAATCCAACTTGGACGAAACAGAAGCAGTAAATTTGGGAGACGCCGAGACTATCAAAGAGACCCGCATCAGCATTCATTTGTCACCAATAGAGAAGGAAGAGTACCTACATTTTCTAAAAGGATATGAGGATATCTTCGCATGGTCGTATGACGATATGACCGAGCACATCTGTAGTAGCTCACAAGTTGCCTACCAATCCTATGTGCCCGCCAGTCAAGCAGAAACTCAGAAAATTCAAACCAGACATGAGTTTGAAAATCAAGGAGAAAGTTACCAAGCAGATCAAAGCCAAGGTACTCAGGGTGGTTGAGTACCCAACATGGTTAGCTAATAGTGTGCCAGTTCCAAAGAAGGATGGGAAGATCCGAGTATGTGTTGATTATCAGGATTTAAACAGAGCAATTTCCAAAGACGATTTCCCATTGTTGAACATACACATCCTGATCGACAACTGCTCCAAGCATGAAATCCAATCCTTTGTGGATTGTTTGCAGGTTATCACCAGATCTGGATGGATGAGGAAGATGTCGAGAAAACAACTTTTATTACGCCTTGAGGTGTATACTGTTACAAGATGATTCCATTCGGTCTGAAGAATGCTAGGGCTACCTACATGAGGGACATGACGACCATCTTCCACGATATGATACACAAAGAAATAGAGGTATATGTGGACGACGTCATCATCAAATCCAAGAGGGCCGCAGATCACATAGCAGACCTGAGGAAATTCTTCAACGGGCTTAGGAGATACAATTTGAAGTTGAACCCCGCAAAGTGTGCATTCGGGGTTCCTGCAAGAAAGTTATTGGGATTCATTATTAGTTGCCAAGGGATCGAACTGGATCCAACTAAAGTCAAAGCTATTCAGGAGCTTCCACCACCCAAAAGCAAGAAGGACGTGATGAGCTTCCTGGGGCGGCTGAACTATATCAGCCGATTCATAGCACAGTCCACAGTAATATATGAACCCATCTTCAAGATACTAAGGAAAATGGTAGATAATAACAACCAGTGGCATGAAAAGTTACCTTTTGCTCTGTTAGGGTACTGTACCACAGTTTGCACGTCAACCGGGGCAACCCCATACATGCTAGTTTATGATACCGAGGCAGTCATCCCAGCCAAGGTAGAGATTCCTTCTTTAAGAGTCATACAGGAAGATGAACTCAGCGATGCGGAATGGTTAAGAAGTCGCTATGAACAATTGGCCCTTATCGATGGAAAGAGGATGAACGCAGTATGTCACGGCCAACTCTATCAGAACAGAATGTCCAGAGCTTTCAACAAAAGGGTCAAACCAAGGCAGTTCGCACCAGGACAACTGGTATTGAAGAAGATTTTTCCACACCAAGATGAAGCCAGAGGGAAATTCTCTCCCAACTGGAAAGGTCCGTATATGGTTCACAGAGTACTAACAGGAGGAGCACTCATACTTGTAGAGAGGGATGGAGAGATCTGGCCAAAACCAATCAATTCAAATGTAGTCAAGAGATATTATGCTTAGTTTATTTCACATTTTCCTCTCTAATATAATTGAACTACGCTTGACCTGATTCCCTTTTAAGAGGGGATATGTAGGTAGCCATATGGGTTCGGTCATATCATAATAATTTTTTTATTTTCCCAAAATCAGAACTGGGGCAGAATTTTGAGGAGGGTCCTCAAAATTCCAGAGCAAGTCCAGCCAGCGCCATCACATGCCAGGAAGTTAGACATCAATCAAGAACTGGGGCAGAATTGAAGGATTCTCAAAATTCCGAAGAAGATTCACCAAGGTCCGCCATCCACAAACGGTTAAAAATCATCTACCAAATTGGGGTAGAATTTTGAAGAGGACCCTCAAAATTCCAACATAAGAGAGCTGCAATGCCTTTGAAATGTGTCACAGTCGCTAGTTCATCAAAAGTTACTTGATATATCAATACGCTTCCAAAATAATTCTATTTTTTTATCAATGAATGCATATTTTCGAAAATTCTATTTTTCATAACGGTCAGGTTCTACGTAGGGGGAACTCGAAGGGGGCTTCCAGAGCGGAGCAAAGCAAGGCCGAAAGACGAAGCAAGAACCAACCTCCCCTCATGAAACTTACAATATTTCTTTGAACGCAGGCATATATGACGATAGCATTCGTATACAAAGCAAATTCACCATCCATCCGGTCGTTAGACACTGAACCTATCCTAGCTAAGATATACTCTACCCTTATCTGCTATTTTCTCTTTGCATGAGTCTAATCTCCGACTCCATATTGGTATGAGTCTAAGTCCTGACTCTATATTGGCATGAGTCTAAGCCTTGACTCCACATTTGCATGAGTCTAATCCTCGACTCCATATTTGCGCTAGTCTAAGCCCTGACTCCATATTTGCATGAGTCTAATCCTTGACTCCATATTTGCATGAGTCTATGCCCTAACTCCATATTTGCATGAGTCTAAGCCTTGACTCCCCATTTGCATGAGTCTAATCCTTGACTCCATATTTGCATTAGTCTAAGCCCTGACTCCATATTTGCATGAGTCTAAACCTTGACTCCACATTTTCATGAGTCTAATCCTTGACTCCATATTTGCATGGGACCAAGCCTTGTCCCAAATCTTCCATGAGGTTAAGCTCTACCTCCATATTTGCATGAGGCTAAGCCCTGCCTCCATTTTGCATAAGACTAAGCATTGCCTTCCATTTTGCATGGGACTAAGCCCTGTCCCAAATCTTGCACGAGGATAAGCCCTGCCTCCATATCTGTATAAGGATAAGCATTGCCTTCCATTTGCATGGGACTAAGCCCCGTCCCGAATCTTGCATGCGGTTAAGCTCTACCTCCATATTTGCATAAGGCTAAGTGCTGCCTTCTCTTTGCATGAGACTAAGCTCTGTCTCCAATCTTGCATGATTCTAATCCTTGACTCCATATTTGCATGAGGCTGATCCTTGCCTCCATACCTGCATGAGTCAAAGCCCAGACTCCGAATTTGCATGAGGCTAATCCTTGTCTCCCCATTTGCAAAGGGCTAATCCCTGCCTCCCCACTCGTATGGGACTAAGCATTGTCCCTCCTTGCACCAATATTGCTCTATTTTCTACTACTATTTACCTGCTTTTCAATCGGGCTAAGCTCTGCCCTCTACTTTGCAAGACTAAGCCTTGTTTTGTTACATCATATTATTGCATATCATGGGCTGAAACATCACCAATCTGTCCAAAGGCGTCATAGTCTAAAGGCACCATCCTCATAGCCTGAAGACACCATGCCATGGCCTAAGGATATCTCAAATTTGCATATCATTATTCAAAGGCTTCATAGTTTGGAGGCACTATTTTCATGTCCCGAGAACATCATTTCATGGCCTTCAAATCCCTCATTAAATAATTCATGGCCCAGAACGTCATGGTCCAAGGACATCATCTTTAAACGTCCGAAGACAACCTTCATTGCCCAAAGGGAATTTGCATCGTGTTTAAATTTTCGCAAACACGTTTGTAGCATCTTTATCTGCAGGTAACAAGTAAGCAACCGCTATCCTAGCAGGAGCAATCTCACTCCAGTTCCCTCCAACCATCTCGAGCCTTAAACGCTCATCGTAGTCGCTTCCACATCTCGTGTCCGTTCTTACATTGATTCCATCGGCATACTCCGCAGGTAAATCCAGAACTACACATGGCCTGATTCTTGTAAAACTAGGGATATGTAGGCAACTCAAAAACCGGAGTTCGGCCTCCGACTTTTGAAACATCCCATCCGGTCAAAATTGGCCATCATTTCTTTACCCGAAAACTCTTTCATCCTTTCCGGGTAAAGAGGGGCAGCTGTTGATACCCAATTTTTCCCTATATATTTTAAATATGCACAATACCTTTAAAATAGCATATATATGCATATATATAAACATGCACAAGATTTTTATTATTTTTCTTATAATTTTAAGGGTTTAAATTGATTTATTTTCTCCTCTTTTATCCATAAAAAATCCCAATAATTATTTTCAAAATTATTGTTTTGATAATTATTTTTTTAATTTCTATATTTAAGCCAAAATAGGGCTAATGTAATTTTTATATTTTTTGTACAATTACATTTGGTATTTTTAAAGCTAAATTGCGTATAATTGCAATGTTAGCCCATTTTTAGATATAATTATGTTTATATGCATAAAATGATTCTATATTTTTAAATTGTTAATTATGTATTTTAAATCATTTTTGTACCTTAATTTATTTTCTAGAAATTGCCTACTATTTTGTATAAATTAAATAGGGACAAATTGGCTATTTAAATAACAACCAAATTTGGTTTTCAATTATAGCCAAAATTGGACCCCTTTCCTGCCCAATTTCACACCTAAATCACCCGAGCCATACCCTATTAATCCTTACCTAAATTCGGAACCCACCTACCCGTTTTAATCCTAATAGTTGATCTCCCAGATCAACGGTCCAAATAATTCATTTCCTTTTTAATTTTCAAACGACCCTAACCCTAAGTCATTTTTCCAAAGGCGTCGCCTTCAAATGCTCTCTCATATCCACTCTTCTCTCAAACCTAACCCTAGACTCCTCCACTCACCTCCTTCTCTGGTCATCTCCAGTGACTATCTCTCAAACCTCAAGCCTCCAATGGTCACTCTCATCACCTTGCTCATCATCTCTAAGGCATTCAAGGGTCCTAGGCCATGTCGATTCGGACCTAGGGTTTCTGATTCTATTGTTCGAGGCTTCTCTGGTGTGATTTTGGGCAAAATCACATCATGTGTGTTACGATTTACGAAGTTACAACAAGTTCTTTCGATTTCTACCTAGGTTTCCTTTTGAAACCCTAACTCTCTTCTGGATCTCTCAGATTTATGTTATTTTCATACTTTAAACCTGTTTCAGTCTATGATTTGCTTATTTTTTATCATTCTTCTAAAAGATCCTCTAGTCTAAACCGTTCTTATTTTCTTTGAAAACTAGGGTTTTCTCGGAGTTCTTTCTATACCTAGTTCAACCGATTTCTTCATGATTAAACATTTTTCCATTGTTTATTTTGACCGATTTTATGTTCCTACTGCATTTTAACTAGACTATGTTAAAAGCCCTAATTTTTAAAAAGATTTTCTTTACTTGTTTCTGTGAGTTAGCATGATTTTCTTTACTTGTTTCTATGTGTTAGCCTAATTTTTCTTTACTTGTTTTTGTATGTTCGCATGATTTTCTTACTCTGGTTTTGTGTGTGAGAACGATTTTCTTCACCTTGGTTCCGTGTATTAGCATGATTCTCTTTGTCTAGGCTCTGTGTGTCAGCATAACTTTCTTTGCCTTAGTCTTGTTAATTTCTCGTGGTCACCATGCTTCGAATATGTCCTGCTGAATCTGTAGCCTACTTACATGACCTCTATATGACTGTGCTTGCTCATCTCTTATTTCTTTCTGCCTATATAATTGACCTTGTTTTGTTCGCTACTTCTGTTCATTCATCTCTATTTATATGTTGGAACACGCAGAATCATGACCCCTCATGATTGATTCTGATTTTCCTTAACTGTTGGTAATTGAAAGATTTTCCTTCAAGGCCCTAGAATTCTACTCGTCTGTTTGAATTCATTAATTGTATTACCTTATTTACTATGATACTTGGTTTTACTTAGTCTTTCCTTAATTAGGTCTTTCTGAATTTGGTCCTAATCGACTATTTTATGCCTAATAGACTCTGGCTCCTTTCCTTGTCTAGTTATGCACTGATTCCTCCTTTTCCCCTTATATGGTACTAAATCTTTCCGTTTGACCTTGATTTCCCTAACTCAAGGAAGTACTTCCTTGATTCTCTAAGTGATTGATTCTGAGCTCTTAAATTAGTATACTACTATGTTTTTTTACCTTATTCCACTACCTACTTTCAACTATAAATATCCTAAGTCTTTCACAAACAAGACACACTTGGCATCCAAAAAACCCCTCTCTTATTTAAAATCTTTGTGTTATTATATTACTATTAGCCAGCTGCAATCCAAGGCTAATCATCTGTGCTCTTTGGTTCTTTCATTCTGTTTACTTCTATCTTCACTAGTATGTCCTAGTTTAATTTATAGCCACAACAACAAACATGTTTCTTTTCTTGTTTCAATTTTTTTTATTTCTAGCCTGCTTTTACTTATGGATTTGTTGTGGAGTTTGTAGTTAAACATGCGAGTATGACACCCATCCCTTTAAGCTCATGTATTCCCTTGTGTGATTCAAGCATGTCTGGACAATTGTTTTCCTTTACCTACTATGCACTTACCATTTTGTGAATCCCAAATCCCTATTCCCCTCTAAATGTTTATGTTCCTTATGACTGGTTTGTGATTATGCCAGTGTCAAGCTATCTCTGAGCATGTCCATACAAGTCATAATAGTCCAGCTGGGGTCATGTGTCTGCAGGCAATGTCTGTATATCCCCAAACCCCTTAACCCCTGTGTGATTACTAAATACATTTAGATTCTGTGAACTTGCTGTGTGTGGTCTTATCCTGAAGTGTTTGAACTTTGTTTACTGCTCCAACCTCTTTCAAACAACCTCCATTGCTTTAGTAATTGCTTTCAAAACAGACCTTTAAGTCCAGTCTTTAATAAAATTATTTCGAATATGTGTCCTGCACTTTCACTCTACTCTTAGTTAATAAGTTCTGCCCCCTCTAGTATGTGTACTGCCTTGGGATCCTCTTGAGAACCCTTGGAACTCTGGCATACGGAGGTTGGCTTTCCACACTGCACTGGTTCAATGCTTGGCTACTAATTCTAGGTGTAAGCATTGCCCGAGGTCCTTGAGACCCTTAGGGAACTTTGATGCACCTAGACCTTGATTTGTCTATGGAAATGAGGTTTGAAAGACCATTGGAGGCTTTGGGAAACTTGGGCCTGATTGCAAGCTCCCTATATAATAGCTTCTTAGTTATTTTATTTAATTTATGTAATTCATTTGTTGGCCTATAATATTTTGTAAACAGATATTCAGGGTAATTTAATAAAAGGGGTGGGTAGATGTATACTTTGTGGGGTAATATGGATAGAAATCCTGCTCTTAGGATTTTACTTTCAAATATGCCTTCTTTACTCAATAGAAAACATGTTCACAAGGTGTGACTCTTGTTGAATATGATTTCATTTTGCATAATAGACATCATGTCTATAGGTTTTCACTTTTAATGTCATTTGCATCAGATATAAACCATGTTCATAAATCCTGCATTTGTCATGTTAGAAACCATGTTTCCAGGTTCCAAGCCATCATGTTTTAAATCAATTCAAGTATAGATACCATACCTATAGGACATAAATCCGATTCAATAAGTTACTGCAAATTGCCTAAAACCAGTAACACGCCTAGATACCATGCCTATAGGGACTTCTACTCGCAATTATGTCTGATAATCTAATTAGTCTAATGAGTCGATTTTATCTCACCTAGTTTACTTCTTAAAACTAGCCTTGTCAAGCGATAACTCTCTAAAACTGATCCTTTTATAATTGTTTTAATGCCGTTAGATATTCAGCCTATAGGTATTGATAGGTTCTATTTCGAAAACTTGTCTATTTCTGCATTAACATAGACACAGTTCTACATATAGGAAAGCCTTAGGGCATTTTCAAAACATGTATTTCTCTAAAGCTGTTTATGTCACTCGACGTCTCTGAATTCTAATAAGCTTTTAAAGAGGAGGTCCTAGGTAGCTAATAATGTTATGACTTCTGTATCTGAAAGTAGTTTATTTTTGCATAATCACTTAGAAATCCTTCTTTAGGACTTTGATTACTAAAGACCTTACTTGTGGTTGAGTCATGCTGCATGCATGTTTGTTTGCGGAGGAAACTATGAGCCTTTTACTTGATCTCATTATGTGAAAGTCCTAGATGCTTTTTGACTGTCTCCTTAGAGTTTTGCCTTTAAAACCTTAGGGGTACATCTAGAACTACCTATAGGTAGAGGTCCCAACTCCCTCTGGGACAATTAATAAGGGACGGGTAGCAGCACGCAATAGGAATCAATGACCAAACACTCGCTTTGCATGACTAATAAGGGGATGGGAAGGGTATACATGGGATATGATGACTACGCGTTAATGTCACGTGTAGCCCCTCATTGAGGAGTGTTTACCGGACATTGCGTGGGGTGATCCTATAGGATAAACAACCTAGGACCCCTTCTTACCCCAAATCCTCTCCTTATTTAAAAACTTTGTTTGTATAATTTGTTCAAACCTTTATTTCATTACTTGACTTGTTCAATGAGCTTCACAACTTACTTGTTTATATGGATTAATTTGTAAATATAAGTTCGGTCGGGACCCACAGTTTTGGACCAAGAGGAGTGCCTAACACCTTCCCCCCTCGAGGTTATTTCGAGCCCTTACCCTAATCTCTGGTAATGCAAACCAACCCATGAGTTAATTGCTCTAGGTGCCCTAACGCACCATAATCCGTTAGGTGGCGACTCTTTAAATACCCAATTCCAAAAGGAAATGGGTCATTGCACCCCCATGAATGTCGAAACCCGGACCTCCCTCCACGAAGATGGGAAAAATGGGGCACGACAATAGTCTCTAGGGGATAAATACAAACGTCTCTATGTCGATCCCTCAAACTCTACTAAGCTTGTCCGTGAATTGTGAGACCTATGTAACCTAGAGCTCTGATACCAACTTGTCACGACCCAGATTTCCCACCCTCGGGAGTCGTAATGGCGCCTACTCGTGGAAGCTAGGCAAGCGGAATATTATAAAATCATTACCCTTTTTATTAAACATGTTTAAAAATTTAAAATAATATGTGATTAAATAGCGGAATAAATTAGATAACCGGAAATGCGGAAGACGAAAACTTAATAATTCAACCAAACACTGCTACATAATTTGAAGTACAATAATACCCAGAATTTGGAGTCATAAGTTACGAACTATCTAAGAATACTACAAATAAGGTTTGAATGAAATTACACAAATCTGTCTCTGAATAAGTAAAAATAGAAAGAGAAGAATAGGAGGAGATGCCAAGGCCCGTGGACGTCTGCAGGACTACCTCGGGTCGCTTAAGTTGACTAAAGATAGCACCCTCACTACGGTCCAAATGCTCCGATATCAGTATCTGCACACATTGCAGAGTGTAGTATCAGCACAACCGACCCCATGTAATGGTAAGTGCCTAGCCTAACCTCGACGAAATAGTGACGAGGCTAGGACCAGACTACCAAATGAACCTGTGCAGTTAAATCATATACAATGGAGATAAAAATAGATAATTATAGCTAATGTTGGGCGGGAGAAACATGTTGTGTGGAGTAATAGATAACAACAGAATAATAGTAGAGCAATATAAGGAACGCCATAAATCAATTACCCGTAAAAGATTAGGAAATAAGAAAAACAAGTACACATGTAATACCGTTGCAGGAGTGCAACCCAATCCTATTTCATATAGTACCGTTGCAGACGTGCAACCCGCTCCCAGTTCATATAGTACCATTGCAGGGCGTGCAGCCCGCTCCCATTTTATATAGTACCATTGCAGGCGTGCAACCCTCTCCCATTTCATATAGTACCATTGCAGGCGTGCAACCTGCTCCTATTTCATATAGTACTGTCGCAGGCGTGCAACCTGCTCCCATTTCATATAGTACCGTTGGAGGCGTGCAACCCGCTCCCATTTCATATAGTACCATTGCAGGCGTGCAACCCGCTCTCATTTCATTTATCAACACCAATCATTACAGAATCCCGGCAATGGAACAATAGTATAACAACAACATTCCGGAAAGGAAACAATAATGTAACAACAACATCCCGACAAAGGAACAATAATATAATAACAACATCCCAGCAAGGGAACAATAATATTGCAACAACATCTCGGCAAGGGAACAATAATATCACAACAACATCCCGGCAAGGGAACAATAATATTGCAACAACATCCCAGCAAGGGAACAATAATATCACAACAACATCCCGACAAGGGAACAATAATATAATTCTCATATGAAGCACGAATAAACCATAGTGGAGTCATAAAAATTACAATACAAGACTCACGGGCATGCTTGACACAAACGTATAGATACTCGTCACCATTCTTGTACGTTGTACTCCACATTTAACACATAGCAAATAAGACACAACTCATAATCCCTCAAGCTAAGGTTAGACCAAACACTTACCTCGATGCCACGAACATAATTCAAGCCTCAACTATTTCTTTACCTCTTGATTCCACCACCAATTCGCTCGTATCTAGGCACAAGTTACATAACTATATCAATAAATGATAAATGAATCAATTCTAATGTATGAAAATAGGTTTTCTTAAGTTTTTTCCAAAGAGTCAAAAATCTTCCCCGGGCCCACATGGTCAAAACCTGAGGTTCAAACCAAAATCCGATTACCCATTCCCCCACGAACCCAAATATAAAATTTATTTTGAAATAGGGCCTCAAATCGAGGTTCAAATCCCCAAAATTTGAAAAACTTAAGTTCTACCCAAAACACCCAATTTACCCCATGAAAACCTTTGATTTTGAGTTGAAATAATGAGAAAAGATGTTAAAGATTAATAAAAACAAGTTAGAAATGACTTAAAATCGATTTGGAAGAGTACCCGTCTTTGAAAAATCGCTCAAGAGTGTTTTGGTTTTAAAAGGGTTTGAAAAATGAAAACTTTTCGGCTAAGTTATGAATTTACAGGTTCTAGATGTCACAATTGCGAACCCTTTAGGACCTGCTACACTCGCATTTGCGACCACTGTTCGCAATTGCGAACTCGCATTTGCGACGGGGGAGTAGCATTTGCGAACAAGGGGGATTTCTGGGCCTCTTCGCATTTGCGATCAGCCCTGCCCAGACCTTCTCTCGCATTTGCGATGGGTTATTCCCATTTGCGAGCCAAGCTTCACAAATACGAAGCCTGCAGACCTGCAATATACTAGCAAAAAACCTGCAACTTCCTAAGTCCAAATTTCACTCCGAGGCCTATCCAAAACTCACCCGAGCCCTCGGGGATCCAAACCAAACATGTACACTAACCCAAAAACATCATACAGACTTGCTTGTGCAATCAAATCATGCAAATAACATGTAAAACTATGAATTAAACCTCAAAACTCATCATTTTCATCAAGAACACTTAAAGTTCATAACTCTTCAACCGGAGGTCCAAATCACGTCAAATAAACTCCATTTTCACCAAATTTTACAGTTATCATTTAAATACTTTAACAAGTTTGTACCGGGCTCTCTTACCAAAATACAGGTCCGATACCAATGGTTTCAAATATTAATTCTTTTCTTTATTTCATAAATAATTCAGTAAAATAATTTTTTTCAAAAAATTATTTCTAAGGCTTGGGACCTCGGAATTCATTTCCGGGCATACATCCAAATCTCATATTTTACTGCGGACCTCCCAGGATCGTCGGAACACAGATCCAGGTTCGTTTGCTCAAAATATTGACCAAAGTCAACCATAATCAAATTTTAACTCTAGAAATTTCTATTTCTCATATTTTTACATAAAAATCCTGGATATACGTCTGGATCATGCACGCAAATCGAGGTGAGGTAAAAAGGAGGTTTTAAGGCCTCGAAATACTAAATTTGTTTCTAAAATAAGTGATGACCTTTCGGGTCATCACACATGTTTTGCATCAGTTCCTCCTATCCTTTGACAATCATAATCAAATATATTGTCCCCTAGCAGTGGCTTAACAATATCAACACAGAGCTCTATATGTATATAAAAGTAAATACTAAGTAAACATAGAACAAAGTAACTGTGGAAAACATGAGACTCTAATACTATGTTGCTCGGACTTCCGAAAATATTGCGGCACTTTGGAGGATCTGATACGCACATGATGACATTTTTGAAGAATCCGAGCAATATCAATCTATCACATCTAATCTAACTTTTCTTTCATTCAAAACTTTATAGTCCCCAAAGGGTCAGCTTTACAAGAACCAGAAATATCAAGATGTCACATCTATTCCATAGGTAAATTTACAAGAACCAAAAATATCAATCTGTTAACCAACATACGATCTTAACCTTTTAATTCTCATACAAAATTACAGATCACTTTCTAGCAAAACAAGGGCAGTAAATGTATAAAATGGTTATTTCTTTTATCAACACTGCAAGAGTAAGAATGTATGAATGATTTCCTTTTTTTATTTCTCATTTCTTTCTTTTCCAATTACATAGTATTGGAACTCAAAAAAAATTACATCTTGCATCTTGTAATCTAATACTAGGATCAACAAAATTGTTTACAGTTGAGTAAAAACAACTATGGAAGAATTCTTTTAAAAAGAATCAGAAAGAATCCCTATGTCATTATCTCTATTTATAGTGAAAGAACAAACTAATGAAAAGAAAAAAAGAAGCTAAATCATATTTCATGATGTGACGACCCGGCCGGTCATCTTAAAAATTAACGCCATGATCCCCTATTAATTGCTTTTTCCGAGTTTATTTCTGCTATTTTGATTTACCGGGATGTTCGGTTTTGAGTTTCGGAGAGTTTTGGGGCACTTAGTCCCTAAATGAGAGCTTAAGTGTGAGAAAGTTGATCGTAGTCGGAACAGTATGAAAACTGCCTCGGAATGAAAATTTGATGGTTTCATTAGCTCCGTTGGGTGATTTCGGGCTTAGGGGCATGATCGGATTGTGTTTTGGAGGTTCGTAGCTAATTTAGGCTTGAAATGCCGAAAGTCGAATTTTTGAAGTTTCTGGTCCGACAGTGAGATTTTGATCTAAGGGTTGGAATGGAATTCTGAAAGTTGAAGTAGCTCCATAGTGTTGAATGTGACGTGCTTGCAAAATTTCAGGTCATTCGGACGAGATTTGATAGACTTTTTGATCGAAAGCACAATTTAAGAGTTCTTGGGCTTCTTAGGCTTGAATCCTATGTTAAATTGGTGATTTGATGTTTTTGTGAGCATTCCGAAGTTTTGAACAAGTTTGAATGATGTCATGGGATGTGTTGGTATATTTAGTTTAAAGTCTCGGGGACTCGGGTGAGTTCCAGGATGTTTTAGGCCTAAAATCATAGTTGTTGCAGGTCCAGCGGAGTTGCAGACCTCTCAACCCACCAGTGCGGTCCGCGCAGGATTTTGTGCTACTGCGGAGGGGGCTTTGCTGCCGCAAAAAATCCAATGCAGTCCGAGGTGAGGAAAGTTTCACTGGTCTGATTTCGGAAGCTTATATCCTTTGATCTACAAGAAATTTTTAGATGATTCAAAAACAAAAATTGTAACCCTTCGTGTCTAGTTTCCATAAAGGTAATGAAATCACAATTTGGACATCTGTAGAGAAATGGACAAAACACTAAAGCCTGCCACTTCAGTCAAAGCCACCGCGGACATCACTGGTTTTTGTGCGATCAGCGGTGCTCCACGCGCGGTCAGCAGTGGTTTTATTTCATATTTTGACGTAGAGAGCTCGGATTTTGGCGATTGTTCGAAGGTGTTTCAAGAAATTCATTGAGGTAAGTGATTCTAACTCATATTTGGTTAAAGTACATGAATCTATCATCAAATTCATTATTTAATTCGTGATTTGGGATGGAATTTGGGAAGAAAATTGTGAAATCTTTCAAAAATGTAAAACGATGATTTGAAGGACCAAACGGTATCGGAATTGGATAATTTTGGTATGGTTAGACTTGTGAGGGTATGATGATTCGGAAAATATAAATTTTACCCAATTCTGAGATGTGCGCCCGAGGGGCATTTTGGTATTTTACCTAATTTTGCGTATTAGCTTAGAATTTAATTGTAGAATCAATTACTTGAAGTGCTATTCACATTATGAAATTGAATTGAATAGATTTGGGCGATTTGGAGTCGAGTACTCGTGGCAAGAGCGTGGTTTCAGATTGATTTTGAGCCGGTTCAAGGTAAGTGGCTTGTCTAACCTTGTGTGGGGGACCTTCCCTTAGGATTGGTATATTTGGTAATTGAAATGCCTTGTACGTGAGGTGACGAGTGCGTACTTGTGCTAATTGTTGGAAATCCGGTTTTCTTTAAGTAATTACTAGTATGTTTTCTTTCCTGTTTCTATTACTTGCACTATTAAGCCTGTTGTTAGCTTAGGAAAGCATGTCTAAGTGACTTAATTGCTTTACTTTCTCAACCTGCCTTACTTGATTTCTGTGCAGCATACTAGGCTAGAATCACTTGTTGCCTTAATATGAAATTTTTGCCATTTCTGTATATTTTCCTGTTGCTGCTGTGTATTTATTTTGGGTCTCCGGATGTGAGATTCTGGTAGTTACCTCTTGTCTGTTTATTTTTGGACAACGGATGTGGGATTCCGATAGCTCCCCCTTGTCTGTTTATTTTGGGACTACGGATGTGAGATTCCGGTAGATCCCCCTGCACAGTTGTATGGAACTACAAGAATGCACCCGGTAGATTCCCCCAGTACTGGGTATTTACATTTGGGACTACGAAACGAGATTCTGGTAGATCCCCACGCACTATAAGTTGAACTACGGGACGGGATTCCGGGAGATCTACTGGATATGTACATATGGGACTACAGGACGGTGTCCTGAGAGATCCCCGATTGTTATTATTGGTGCTGAGCTATATTTCCTTTCCATGTTTACCTTGTTTCTATATAATTGTTGTTGTCCTGTACATTTTGTGTTATTTTACTGCCGTACTTATTTATACCGTTTTGTTCTATACTGTTGATCTTTATATTTTATTTAACCTCAGTAGGGCCCTGACCTTCCTCATCACTACTCAACCGAGGTTAGGCTTGGCACTTATTGAGTACCGCTATGGTGTACTCATGCCCCTTCTGCGCATGTTTTTCATGTGTAGATCCAGGAACCGCTATTCAGGCCTACCATCCTTGAGGGAGACGACTGAGACTTTGAGGTACATCTGCCGTGTTCGCAGACTGAGAAGTCCCTTTTTATTCTAGTTGTTAAACGTTTCACCTTTTGTATTTTTCTTTCTTGTTAGATATTCTGGAGTTAGACTGTTAGATATTCCAAAGGCTTGTGTTTCCATGAGTTTCCTAGTTTTGGGAAAGCATACTTAGTTTTGAGAATGTTGTGTTGTATATGCCGAGCGACATTATAACTATTGCTTCCATTCAGTTATTTTGGATTTTTGATTATTTCTTCCGCAAGTTTCGTTTTGTATTCCACATTTGTTAGGCTTACCTAGTCGTAGAGACTAGGTGCCATCACAACAGTTCACGGAGGGCAAACTGGGGTCGTGACAAGTTGGTATCAGAGCTCTAGGTTCATAGGAGTCATGGATCACAAGCCGGTTTATTAGAGTCTCGCTGATCGGTACGGAGACGTCTCTACTGATCTACGAGAGGCTATGTACCTGTTAGGAAAAATTCCACTTCATTTGATTTTTCTGTCGTACGATATTTTGAAATCACAATTCTAAACTTCTGCCTTTTATTCTCTCACAGATGGTGAGGACACGTGCTACCCGAGATGATCACGCACTCACGCCCCCTACTATAACCATCAGAGGTCGGGGCCAGGGTAGAGGCCGAGGACGCACACGTGGTGCAGCCAGAGCACCCGGGCGAGCTGCCGCCGAGGTACCACCAGCAGTTCTAGTCGGAGTCCAGGCACCTGACACGCCTATTGCTACTACTACTCCAACTCTTCAGGAGACTCTGGCACAGTTCATGAGCATGTACACCATTTTGGCTCAGGCAGGGTTGCTTCCCCTTACTGCAGCCACATCTCAGTCCGGGGGAGGAGCACAGACTCCCACCGCCCACACTCTCGAGCAGCGAGTGCATGTTGATCAAGTCTCAGAGATTATTCCTATGCTTCCTATAGTTCTAGTTCAGCCCGAGGATAGGGCAGCGGAATCTGAGGAGGAGCAGCTGAGGCTTGAGAGGTTCAAGAAGTACAAGCCTCCTATATTCAGCGGTCTAGCATCAGAGGATGCTCTGGGATTTCTATATGAGAGTTACCGCATTCTTTGTACCATGAGTATATCAGGATCGAGCGAGGTTCCTTAACTACCTTCCAACTTTGAGGAGCCGCCTATGAGTGGTGGCACACCTATGAGTTAGACAGTCCAGATTAGGCTGCTTCACTGACTTGGACTCAGTTTATTGAGGGCCTTATTCCCAGCATCACGTCTAGCATGGCTCGTGAGTTGGAGATGTATATTTCTTATCAGCGGGTGGGGAGCATTGCTAGGAGGGTTGAGGGTATGCATGATAGGGAGAGAGAGGAGAGGAAGGCTAAGAGGTCTCGAGAGTCGGGCCACTTCTCTAGTGCATGTGCCCCAGCTGCATGTCGTCATGGTAGGGGTTATATGAGTCGCCTTGATCATTCAGCTCTTCCAGCAACTAGTGGTATTCCAGCTCCTACTAGGCCTCAGGAGCCTTATTATGCACCTCCAGTTTCTAGCACACCTCCTGCGTGGGGTGCTTTTAGAGGTTAGTCTAGCAGACCTGGCCCGAGCCAGCCACAACCATCACGTCCTCCCAGAGCTTATTGTGAGTATGGTGACACACGTCATATAGTGAGGGATTGCCCAGACTTAGGAGGGGTGCACCTCCACAGACTTCTCAGCTATAGCGTGCCCCGCAGAGTTCTTAGACTATGGTTACAGCTCCAGTTGCTACCCCATCTGCTCAGCCAGCTAGAGGTGGAGGTCAGGGAGGTAGAGGTCACCCTAGAGGGGGAGGTTTGGCAAGATATTATGCCCTTCCTGCCCATACCGAGGTTGTTGCCTCCGATTTTGTCATCATAGGTATTATACTGGTTTGTCATAGAGATGCATCAGTTCTATTCGATCCAGGCTCCACTTATTCTTATGTGTCTTCTTATTTTGCTCCGCATTTGGGTGTATCTCGGGATTCTTTGAGTTTCCCTATTTATGTTTCTACTCATGTGGTATATTCTCTTATTGTGGACCGCGTTTATCGGTCGTGTTTGGTTGCTCTTAGTGGTTTTGAGACCAAAGCCGATCTATTGTTGCTCAACATGGTAGATTTTGATATTATCTTGGGCATGGACTAGTTGTCGCCCCATTATGCTATTCTTGATTGTCACGCCAAGACCGTGACACTGGCTATGCCAGGTGTACCGCGTGTTGAGTGGAGGGGTACTTTAGATCACACTCCCAGTAGAGTTATTTCTTTTCTTAAAGCTCAGCGTATGGTTGAGAATGGGTGTGATGCATATTTAGCTTATGTGAGAGATGCCAGTAGTGATATCCCTTCAGTTGATTCAGTCCCAGTAGTACGAGATTTTCCCAATGTGTTTCCAGCTGATCTTCCAGGCATGCTGCCTGATAGAGATATTGATTTTGACATTTATCTATTGCTAGGCACTCAACCCATTTCTATTCCTCCGCATTGTATGACTCCTCTGTGAGCACGTGATTTTTTCCCTATATGAATCACTCCTACAGAATCAGAAAGAAATAGATTTTTCTTTTAATTATTTGCCATTTTTGAGAATTTTTGTGGAATTTTCTCAATTGTTTGCATTCGTCTGTGCACGTTTATTTTATTTAATTCATGAAAAAAATACAAAAATACATTGCATTTGCATTTAGGATCTAATTTTGCATTTTTGAATTAATTAGTAATTTAGTTGCTTACAAAAATAGAAAAAATCACAAAAAATAACTCACTTTGCATTTTTAACTTTTTATTCTTAAACTTTGTAGTTTCTTTTAATTTGGGAATTAATCTATTGGTGAATATTATGTTGGGTAATTAATATAATTTTGCAGGTTAATTTAGTTTTAAGAATTAATTTAGGATTTTATTTTAATTTGAAAAAGGGGATTTGAAATTGAAAAAGAAAAGGAAAAAAAGGGATTAGAGAGGATCTGATTTTTGGGCCTGTTTAATCTCAAATCCCACAAGCCCAAACCAGAATTCCCCAATTAACCTGTTTAAGTCCAGCCCAGATCCTCCCCAATCAGTTCCCCCACCAACAAGCCAAACGACCTTGTTTCGGTTACTTCTAATCTGGACCGTTGATCTCAGTTGATCAAACGGTCTGGAACTGGTTTGATCTTAGTATATAAATGTCCGAAAAAGACCCCCCCCCTCTCATCGTCTCTCTCAACTCACTCTTCTTCAGAGACCAAAACAAACCCTAGATCGCCGCCTCCATTTCCCCACCTCGAGCCTGGAGGCGCCACCTCCAATCACCCCCAAACTAACACCCTACAACCCCCATGATCCCCTCATACCAAATCCATAACTACTTTCCTTCGAATCTGCCCGGAGCTCCACGAATCTTGAATCCGAGGTCGAGCCCTAAAAGTCCAAAAGTCATATTTCATTGAACGTGGGAGCATGCATGGTCATAGGGCGTTATTCCTTCAAATTTTAAAGTTTGGGTTCAACAAGGCTGATGTCGTTTAGTTTGTTATTGACAAAGAACAATTGATCGACATTAGTTTTGTTAGGTCCTTTGTCTCCGTCTGGTTTCGAGTTTTGATTTGGTAAGTTCTCCCCCCCCCCTCTTGTATTTTTCTTTCTTTCACCGTCTTATTATCCTCTTCCTTCCCTTTTCTTTAGCCTAGTTTTCTTATAATAATCTGGCTGAAATTCGATTAACCTTCTGAGTTCAAATTTGTTTTTCGTTCATTGTTTTGTCCCTTTTCTTCTTTCTTTTCCTCTTCTTTGTGAAAACCTGTTCTCTGACTTCTTTAGTCCATTAAATTTGGCTAATAGCATAGCTAATTTTTTGCTTTTGTCTTTCTGTTTAATCACCTAGTTAATTTAATTAGGCATATAACTTAGTTAATTTCCTACTCTGTGTTTAGGTTAATTAGTTCATTCACCCTTTTCTTTGTTTTGATTGCATTTTAAAAGGTTTTTCAGGTTTTCTTTTGGGAAATTTTGATCAGTTTTTAAAATTGTGAATCTCTGATTGAATTGAATTGGGCCCAAAAATTAGAAGTCCAAGAGGGGGGGATTAAGCCGGGTTGATAGGCCCAGTTTTAGAACTTGGACCTTGGGTCAGCATTGACCCATTTGGTTTCCTGCTGTAAAAAACAGGGGTGTTGAGGGTTAATTTGGGGATTTAAGCTAGGGAATATATTTGTTAACTGAATAGGAAGCTCCCTAGAAGCTGGGGGGGTCTCTGAAAATCTAATTCTAAATTAAGGGTACTTGAGCAAAAACCAGATTTGGAAAAGGTTTTAAATGCAAAAATTGATCCCTTTAGGCTGCCCTAGAACCATGCCTATAAAGGCACCCTTACTTGAGGTACAAGGAAAAAAGAGAAAAAATATCCTGAAAAACAAAGACGACTAGCTAAAACAAGGACACTGAATTCTTGCTTTCTTTAGTCGAAAACTGCTCAAAAGTTGAGTTTTTATTCTGGTCTCCTAGCCTTCTTGCTTAGCTTTAACTTCTGAAAATCACAAATTCTTATTTGGGAAGGAATGACTTGAGTTTTCGGGGTTGGAAAATCTGGTTGGAAGCTGTTTGGTTTCTGGGGTTACTGTTCCATTGCTGAGGATCAAAATTGGATTTTGCTGATGTTGATTACTGCTTCCTCACTTTTTTTGTTTCTCCTTATTTTCAGGTACATGTTTCTGAATTCACCTCATATGAGGTTTGACTTGAAGTGTGAAATGAAATCTGGAGTTTAAAACATGGCCTCAACATGCTCAGATTCATTAGTTTAATTTCAGTCTTTATAAGCTATATGGTTTTGAACTTAATTGATGCGATGTATGTTCATTACAAGAGCTTTAGTTAGTTTGCATCTAGTATGAAGTTAGTTTCTAGCAAAGTACTCATAGCTAGATGTTGTTTTTGAGTCCTTGTTATTGTAGCTAATTTTGAACTGTTAAGAAAGGAAACTTGATGGAAATTTGATCATTAGCTAGATTCTATGTTAAGCATATTAGCTAGAGTATGTTGTATTAGATCTCTTACTTCTTTGCAACTCACTTAAATGTTGTAACATAGTTATTTGTCCATGATTCCATGTTACTGTATGAATATTGTCCATAGATTGAGCTATATTAGAGGCAAGATGTTATGAGAAGTAGTTGAATGTTTTATTTTAAAAGATAATTGTTGATTTAAAGTCATTTGGAATGAGGATTTAAGGTGGGGGAAATGGAATAGAGAGGAGCATATGCTAATACACGTATACTGAATTTGGGAATCATGCTAATGTGTAGGTCATTGAATAATTTGCTCGTGTATGGAATTATAACATCAGCTCTCAAAATGTTCAATTGAATGATGTTTAAATTTTATGTACTTGGATATTCCCAGTAATTGATGGCTTGCTTGTTCACTACTGAAACTAAGTAAAGTACCGAGAGTTTATACGTGAGAATGGCCATTTGGAGACTAGGGCCTCTTGATGCCCAAATTGATTTGGCACCATCCAGATTCGAACTCGAGTCCATTCCTGCCTAAATTCAGGCTCGTTTCAGGCCCAGGTCAGAGGGCCATTGCTAATAGGAATTGGTTTATGTTTGTCGTGCGTAGACCTGTTGTCCTTTTTGAATCAATTACTTCAATTGGAGACTGTTGCTGGCCCAAACCATCCTCTGAATAATTGGATCCTTTTTAAGCTCAAATCCTTCGATCATTATTTGAGCTTGAGCATCTCTCTTTAGAATAAAGTAGAAGTTTCCTTTAGTCTTTAGTAAATTAATTAGGCCGATTAGTTAGTGGAGGTGAGCCATATTAGGTAATACAAATAGCTTATGGCCCTCCAAAACTAATTTTAGCAATCTTTTAATAGATTAGTCGAGGTGAGCCGTACCAAATAAAATCTCAAATGCATGGCCCTCACTTAATTAATTTGAATCCTTAGAAATCGAGGCGCGCCATTTAGTTGAATTTTCCATGGCCCTCGCAAAGTTAAAAGTGTGTAGTTGCTTTAGGAGCATTATTTTAATAATTAATCTCCTTAAACTCGGGTGTGCATTTCATGTGACCCAAATCCAAATCTTAACAACGTTAAATAAAATATGTCTCGGACTGTAGGTGCATTTCATGTGGCGTGGTCCAAAGATGTGTTTTAGATGAAGTTGAAATCTTCCCTAAAATAATTAAAAGTAGTTTAAAGTTAAAATACACCATAGGCTAAAACATATGTTAAAATCAGATAATAGGCCAATAATAACAGTTGAGTGACCGTGCTAAACTATGGAACTCGGGAATGTCTAACACCTTCTCCCGGGTTAACAAAATTTCTTACTCGGATTTCTGTGTTCTCGGACTGGAAAACAGAGTCAACCTTTCCTCGATTTGGGATTTAAAACCGGTGACTTGGGACGCCATAAACTATCCCAAGTGGTGACTCTGAATTTCAAACAAATAATCTCGTTTCGATTGTCACTTAAATTGGAAAAACTCCCTCATACCCTTTGGGGTGTGGGAAAAGGAGGTGTGGCAGCTCTGGCAACTCTACTGGGGATCGAACCCAGAATCTCTGGTTCAGGGTTCAGAATTCGAGCTTAGATGGATTGTTATATTTGGCTTTATTTATTATTTGGTTTTATTCACATGTTTTGACCTAATGTGCTAAATGTTGCTTTTACCACTTTGATATTCTGTGAACTGTATATAAACTGCTACAAAACCCTTCTTCTCTCTGAGTCTTCTAAATCATTTGAGAAGGGTGTACTTCGTGTGACTTCTCTTCTGTCTAGAGTCTTATCCAATATTAGAACGAGATTCGGACAAGTGGCAAAGTCGATGAAGCTTCTGTATTCCCAATACGCTGCCCCCTCCCGTCTCGAGCTATCCGCTCGGGTAAGCCAGGTCTACAACAATAAACCCAGGTTTTAAATATAGTATAACAAAACCTCATGACGGATCCCTAGTAGGAACATTTGTTTGCATCACGTGCATTTGACTTTGGAGACTCAACACAGGGGTTGGGTCTGTCTAGGACAGGTGTACCCAAAATGAAAAGACCATCCTGATACATCCTACTTGCTACTTATGCAATTATTTGCTTCGAATTTGCATGTTGGCCGACTTATAAATAATTAGAGGAGAGTTGGAGAAGAAAAGTCAGTGTGAGGGCTAAGAGAGATAATTACCTGTTTTTGAAAAATCAGTGTCCAAAAATATACTGAAACTCTGCCAAAATTCTGAAAAAGTATTTTTTCTTTTTTTAAAACAAATAGTAGGTTTTTTTTCCGTCAAATATGCCCGAACTACGCCAGTTTGATTCTCACCGGATGTGGGTTAAGTAGGCAACCCCCATCGGGTCCAACTTTCTTTTTGCAGAAATAGCCCAAAAAGAATAAAATTTTATTTTATTTTAAATGATGTTAGGTGATGCCATTCTTGTTAAAAATAGCCGAATGTCCCCAAAAGGGCGCTAGAAGGCTATTTTTGCAAGAATAACCGTTGTTGGTCATGTTTCAAAGTTTTGGCCGGTTAGCAAACACAACCTTAAAATCTTCTTCCTCGAATTGCTAAAAGGCCGTATTGGCAAAACTGGATATTTTTATGAAAATTTTGGAAAAAATAGTGATAACTTTTTCTTGAGTCATAATTTTTCTCTTAATTAAAATCACCCTAATAAATGTGCAGGATAAGCATAGATGAAAATGAACCCTTCGCAACTCTTAAAGAGATCCCCTTAAAGCTCCACATGTGGTGGAACGATTTAGGGAAAGGCATTAGTGGAACCGTGGTCAAGGTTTTGGGTGGCCTTATCAGACTTTTGAACGTCAAGCCAAGATTCAACGTGATTGAAGCCTTGATACCTTTTTGGGATCCAACTCGCAATGTATTCCTCTTTTCTAACTTCGAGCTCACACCCACGCTAGAGGAAATTGTGGGTTACACCAGCCTCAGTGGAAACCTTAGAAGCCTTTACCATGTGTTACCTAGACCGGTATCTCCACACAAATTTCCCGACATGTTCAGTATTAGCCGGGACATTCAGGATGGGAGTTTGTCTGAAGGGTATGGTAAACCCCAAGGATTTAAAGCACCAAACACCGGTTTGACTCATGCCGAAAATAAATATAAGTGGGAGGCAAGGCGAAGTTTGATTTTTATAGTAGCATTCTTGGGTATTGTAATCTGTCCACAAGGAGACGACAACATAGAATTGGGCCTCGTGGGAATAGTTGATGTTGCAATCAAGAAAGCTAATGGCACTTTGGTTCCCCTAATTTTATCTGAGATTTACCGAGCTTTGACCATTTGTCGAGACGGGGGGGGGGGGGGGAATTTTTCCAATGCTGCAACTTACTACTACAATTGTGGATACAGGAACATCTCTGCCACCGTGTCGGGTATATGAACCATGGTATGACCGATTTGAATTGCATTGAAGGATTTTAAAGCCGAGTGGTGGGTATTGCATTTCCCGAGGGTACTGAGGCTTGGTTTGCACTCTTAAGTTCTTTGACTGCCGATAAGATTGAGTAGGTGTTCGGATGGCTTCCTGTCACCGAAGCAGTATACATGTCAGCCGAAGTGTGTTATCTTCTCCTGATAGGCATCCGGAGCATCCAGTCATATGCTCCTCACAAGGTTTTGTGCCAACTGGGCAGATTTCAAATCATTCCCCATGACGAGGATTTGAGTAGACATGTCGTGGAATTAGTCCCAAAGGTTGCATTTCCGGAAGGAAGAGTTCGCCAGGTGTGGAATGAATGTAGATTTCTTAAACCTAAGACCATGGTCCGGGATTTAGCTAGAGGTGAGGTAGACCCCAAGTACGTTATTTGGTTCGGCAAAAGGTTTCAGATTCCTGAGAGACCTGCTAAGAAAGCTCATGTTCAACAATTCACTAATGACTCGCAAGAGCAGTGGGGCTGGTTAGCAAAAGAAGAAAGCTACAGAGCTAAAATAAGTATATTAGAAGGACAAATCAGGGACCTCAAGTTTGGTAACAGTATCCAGGCGGCCGCAGATGAAGGGAAAAAAAGATGACTCAGGAAAATGAAGCCCTCAAAGCTTAAATCCAGAAAATGAGAATAGCTGCTAGAAACCCGGAAAGAAGCCGAGCGGATGAAAGGCTTATAATCAGTCTGATAAAGAAAGCACTTGAGTGTCACGATGACCTAGAAAAGTCTGAGTCCATTCTAACGAAAGTCCAGGCCCAATTGGCAAAGAATGGAAAAGGGCGGGCACAGTCTGTACAACAAATGAAAAGAAAATATGAAGGGACAATCACCAATCTGAAGAGAAAGGTAACTACCCTTGAGAATGAAGCAGCCAAGTAGGCCAAAGACTTTAAAGCTGATAGGGAACATTGTTATGCTTTGATGGCTAAGATGAAGGAAGAAATGCAACAGTTGCAAAATCAAAACCATCACGACACTCAGGTGTTAGAAGCCCGGAATCAGCAGGTCCGACATCTGCTTCAGGAAAAGGGTAGAATCCGAGAGAGGGTTAGAGTCATTGCCGACTACATTGTCGTGGAATGCCAATCATGTGAGGACATGACTCGTACCACTTTCTTTGCTGCAGTGATGACATTTGTCCGACAGATAATGAGTGATTTGGAGCGACTTCAAGGGGATATCGCACGTAGGCCCGTGGCAAGACTGAATGATGTCCCACGGGCCCCAGGAGCATTTGAGGCATTGATGTATTCGTGATTTTACTCGAGTCTGCATTTTATTTCTGTTAGTATTTTTTCTAGTCTGTATTTTCATCTTTCTATTGGAGTCTGTTAGTTTCCTTTTTTGAGTTTGTTAGTTTTTATGGTTAAAATTCGGTAAGAGGAGTCGTTGTAATCAAAGCGTTTTATTTTTATGGAAAATTTGAAAATCCCAAAATGTTTTTATTATTTATTTTTACACTTATCCCTCAGAACTACGCAAAGATCTGATTCATGCGAGGTCATAATATGTAGGCAATCTCCATAGGATTCGATCATAAACTAAAGAAAAAAAAGGGAAACAAAAAGAGAAAAAAAGAAAGAGAGAAAACAAGAACAACGAGAAATCAAGCAAAGAAAGGTAGAAAAAAAAAAAGAAAAAAATAAAAGAAAAAAAGAGTAAAAGAAAAGTTGCAAATGGAAATAAGGGAAAGCCGGGATGACGCAACCAACCAATCAAATGCATAATAGAAATGGTTAACTGCTTAGGTGCATTACATTCCCCAAATGTGCGATTGCCTAGCTGTTAAACCCTGATCGCTAACAAGTTTGTTGTTGTCATGAAGTACCAGGTAGGTGGTTAGTTTGTTTGGCATTCTGGTAACTCACCCATACAACACCCGGTCCAAAAACAAGTCGATCATGGCTAACTAGGAACTTGATGCGAGTGTAATCGATCCTTCGAGAGAGGGGGAAGAGTCGGATGTTAATTTGAAAGAAGAGATGTATAAGATGAAACAATAGATGGCCGAGATGTACCAAGCATGGGTAAAAGGGCACCCGCCACCACTTTACCCTGCCAACCCTGCCTTTGTCCCGCCATTGGCTCAGTCCCAGGAACCTCCCACGGCCGATTCATCCCCAAGCTTTCCCATTTACCACCACTATCAGGGCACTACTTCCCAAACACCACAAGCTCCACCACCCAAACCAGTTTCATACCCTCTTCCACCGGCCACTCCTATTTTTGTGGCAACCCCACCGGCTACACTTCACCGATCTTCTAGCGAGCCCTTATTCCAGGCCCATCATAACCAATATTACCCCCCGGAGCCCACTTTCAAAGCTCCAGAACCCTATTCTTATACTCCTCATTTTGATCTCCTTGTGGAAACTGAGAAACCATCGAAAAATCCTGAACAAGAGGAGATGTTTAAGAAGGTTAAGAGCCTGGAACAGTCTTTCAAGAACATGCAGGGGTTGGGAGGTTAGGTAAGCGTGGCTTACATAGATCTATGTTTATTTCCAGATGTTCGGCTATCGGTGGGGTTTAATATGCCCAAGTTTGATTTGTATGATGGGCACGGAGACTCGGTGGCGCACTTGAGAGGTTTATATAGCAAAATGAGGGGAGCTGGCGGGAAAGATGAGTTGCTAATGGCATATTTCAGTCAAAGTCTGAGTGGTTTGGCACTGGAGTGGTACACTCGGCAATATCACGGCAGATGGTATACATGGGATGATCTAGCCTAGGCATTCGCTTGTTATTTTCAGTATAACCTCAAAATTGTTCTAGATCGTATGTCGTTGACAAAGATTGAGAAAAGGCATAATGAAAGCTTCAGGGAGTATGGTTTTCGGTGGAGAGAACAAGCAGCAAGGGTTGACCCTCCAATGAAAGAAAGCGAAATGGTGGATTATTTTCTGCAGGCCCTATAGCCTACTTATTACGTCCATCTGGTATTAGCTATAGGAAAGTCCTTAAATGAAGTAGTGAAGATGGGCGGTATGGTGGAAGAAGGGCTCAAGTCAAACAAAATCATGAGCTATTCGACTATTAAGGCAACTACCCAGCCCATTCAGGGCGGAACTGGGGGAGTAATCGGAAAAAAAGAAGAAAGAGGATATGGCAACGATTGATTCAGGAACTTGGTTCGGACTCAGGGGCTCATCTCACCACTATAATCAGCCTCGACCCCACTACTAAACCTACCCCCATACCCCGTATAATCCACCCCAATATTACTATCCATCACTAGACCCCCATTTTTCTATCCACCATGCCCAAACATACAACCAACCCCCCGCCCATGCACAATGGCGTGCGCCAGCCCCACAAAACACCTACCCGCCCCCACAAGCCTACCGAAACCCTCCTAGACCAGATTTCTAGCTCAATCAAGCATTTAAGAATGAGAGGTTGCAGAGGAAGAAAACCTTCACTCCATTGGGAGAGTCCTATACTAGTTTGTTCCACAGGTTAAGAAAATTGGATATGCTGAGGCCGATCGAGTCAAAATTGCCAAATCCTCCCCCGAGAAATCTTGATTATTCTGTAAGCTGCGAATATTGTTCTGGTGCTCTGGGGCATGATACAGAGAAATGCTGGCAATTGAAAAATGTTATCTAGGAGCTCATTGATACAAATCAGATTGAAGTCCAAGCTCCGGAGGTGCCCAATATCAACCAGAACCCGTTGCCAACCCATTAAGAGACAAATATGATCGAGATAGTGCATAAGGGAGGGGAGCCTAAGAAGCCTTCACAGACCGTCATGATGATTCGGTCCAGTGATGTCAAGCTGGTTAAAAAATCAACAAGTGAGATATCAGTGATCAAGTTGAGCGAGACAAACAGTGAACCTACTGTAGTAGTCAAGAAGGGGTCCTCAAGTGATGCTACAACAAAACAAGAAAGGGCAAAAGTGGTTGTGCCAGGAGTGGCGAACAAGCTTGTCGTGATTGTGGAGGGTGCCCAAACAGATCCTATCATTATCAAACCTGTAACCCAGTTACCGATAGTCAACAGCAAGACTATACCGTGGAATTATGAATGGGTGACAGTGACTTACAAAGGAAAAGAAGTTAAAGAAGAAGTCTATGAAACCCATGGATTGACTCGTTCGGGGAGATGCTTTGCCCCGGAGGAGTTAAGAAAAACTAAAACCTCTAAAGATAACCTAGTGCAAGTGAAGAAAATGGTAACTGAAGAAGAGGCAAAAGAGTTTTTGAGAAATATAAAGGTGCAAGACTATTCCATTATGGAGCAGTTAAGAAAGAAGCCTGCTCAGATTTCACTATTGTCATTGTTAATCCACTCAAACAAGCACCGTAGGGCCTTGATGAAAATCCTGAACGAGGCTCACGTTCCTGAAAAAATCTCAGTAAGCCATTTGGAAAAGATATCTAACAAGATATTTGAGGTAAACATAGTCACTTTTTCTGATGATGAGTTGCTCGTAGAGGGTACTGAGCATAATAAAGCCCTATATCTTGCGGTGAAATACGAAGATTCCGTGGTTATCGGGTATTGGTCGATAATGGTTCCAACGCAAACATTTGCCCTCTCTCTACTCTGAACAAGTTGAAAGTGGATGATGAAAGGATTCACAAGAAAAGTATCTGCGTTCGGGGATTTGACGGTGGTGGGAAAGATTCAGTCAGTGATATAGTGCTCGAGCTGACAATAGGACCAATTGAATTCACCATGGAGTTCTAGGTGCTGGATGTAGCTGTTTCCTACAATCTGCTATTAGGTCGACCTTGGATTCATGCCGCCAATGCAGTCCCGTCTACTCTGCACCAGATGGTCAAGTTTGAATGGGATAGACAGGAAATCGTTGTGCACGGCGAGGATAATTGGTGTGCTCCCAGTGATGCCAGTGTTCCGTTCATTGAGGTTGAAGATGACAAGGGGCCTTGGGTCTACCAGGTTTTTGACACAGTGGCGATCTAGAAAATTCTAGAAGGGAAATGCGTTCCAATTCCGAAAGTAACCGCCGCATCAACCATGGTAGCTTTTGAAATGCTGAAAAATGGTTTTGTACCTGGTAAGGGTTTGGGTGCATCTCTGCAATGTATCATACAGCCAGTGTCTCTCCCTAAAAACTTGGGTACATTTGGTCTAGGATTTAAGCCCACATCCGCAGATGTGAAAAAAGCCAAAAAAATTGAAACAGAGGGCATGGGTCCTCCCAAAGCCTGTCCCACGTCTCTCTAGATCGTTTGTCAAGCCTGACGCCAAGAAACGCCCAGTAGCAACAGTTCCCAATTCTATGGTCGATCTTGATAAAGAGTTGATTGAAAGGTTCGAGAAGTTATTCGATGATGTGAACATGGTGGAAGTTGGAGAAGGTTCCAGCAAGGCGGATGTGCAATTTGTCGGGCCGAGTGCAAAGCTTAACAATTGGGAAGCTAATCCTCTCCATACCCGGAAGGAGTTTTGGTAGTTTGCTTTGATTTTCTTTCAGTTTATTTGGATTATTCCAGGGTTGTGATTCAGATTCTATGTTTCGTCCATTTGGATGTATAAACCTTGTTATCTTTTAATTTCAATGAAATGTGATTTCCTTTTTTTTCATCATTCCTGTTAGTTTATACTTTTGTTTTTCTTTTCTTCCTTGTACAGTTTTTTACGCTAGTTTCAATGACATGACATGCATGAGGAGTCTTCGACCCAGTCTTAAAAGCCTATCTAATTCTGAAATAATAATTCAAGAAATAGAGTGTGATGATGAATCAGAATATGATGAGGATGAGGCCTTTAAAGATATTAGTAAAGAATTAAGCCATTTTGAAGAAACACCCAAGCCTAACCTGAGTGATACAGAAGCAATCAATTTAGGGGACCCAAATAATGTCAGAGAAACTAAGATAAGTGTCCATCTTGAACCGCAAATCAGGGAAGAGATAATTAAAGCATTGTTTGAATACAAAGATATTTTCGCATGGTCATATGACGACATGCCGGGTCTAAGCACCGACTTGGTGGTTCACAAATTTCCCACTAACCCAGTATTCCTTCCCGTCAAGCAGAAGTTGAGAAGGTTCAAAACTGACATGAGTGTGAAGATTAAAGAAGAGGTCACAAAGCAGTTTGATGCAAAGGTCATTCGAGTCACGCAGTATCCCACTTGGTTAGCCAATGTTGTGTCTGTGCCAAAGAAGGATGGCAAGACCAGAGTGTGTGTTGATTACCGTGATCTCAACAAGACTAGTCCAAAAAACAACTTCCCACTGCCAAATATCCACATTTTGATTGATAACTATGTCAAGCATGAGATTGGGTCTTTTGTGGATTGCTATGCGGGTTATCATCAGATCTTAATGGATGAGAAAGATGCGGAAAAGACGACATTCATCATGCCATGGGGTATATATTGCTACTGGATCATGCCTTTTGTTTTGAAAAATGTTGGGGCAACTTACATGAGGGCAATGACGACCATATTCTACGACATGATACACAAGGAGATCGAAGTATATGTGGATGATGTGATCATAAAATCCAGGAAGCAGTCTGACCACATCAGAGATTTGAGAAAGTTCTTCAAAAGGCTCCGCAGGTACAATCTTAAGCTCAATCCTGCAAAGTGCGCATTCGGTGTTCCATCTAGAAAACTACTGGGATTCATAGTCAGCCGTCGAGGTATTGAATTGGATCCGTCAAAGATCAAGGCTATCCAAGAATTACCACCGCCAAGGAACAAGACCGAAGTGATGAGTCTGTTAGGGAGGCTAAACTATATCAGCAGGTTTATTGCTCAGCTCACGACAACTTGTGAGCCTATTTTCAAGTTGCTGAAGAAGGATGTCGCGGTCAGGTAGATTGATGAGTGTCAAGAAGCATTTGATAAGATAAAGGGGTACTTGTCAAACCCACCGGTGTTGGTCCCACCAGAACCTGGAAGACCTTTGATTCTATATTTGACGGTCCTAGATAATTCATTTGTTTGTGTATTGGGTTAGCATGACATCACCGGCAGGAAGGAGCAAGCCATCTATTATCTCATCAAGAAGTTCACATCTTATGAGGTTAAGTAAACTCACCTTGAAAGGACATATTGTGCCCTAACTTGGGTAGCACAGAAGTTGAAGCATTATTTGTCATCTTACACTACCTACCTCATTTCTAGCTTGGATCCGTTAAAGTATATCTTTCAGAAGCCTATGCCTACAGGGAGACTTGCGAAGTGGTAGATTTTGCTCACGGAATTTGACATTATCTATTTGACTCGGACCACAATGAAGGCCCAAACATTGGCCGATAATTTGGCCGAGAACCCGGTTGATGAAGAATATGAACCGTTGAGAACTTATTTTCCCGATGAAGAGGTGATGCATATTGATGAGCTGGAGCATATTGAAAAACCAGGTTGGAAACTTTTCTTTGATGGGGATGCAAACATGAAAGGAGTCGAAATAGGGGCCGTGCTTATTTCTGAAACAGGGCATCACTACCCTGTTACGGTTCAGCTTCGTTTCTACTGCACTAACAACATGGCTGAGTACGAGGCATGCATTTTGGGTTTGAGCTTAGCTACAGACAAGGGTGTCCAGGAATTCTTGGTCTTGGGAGACTCGAACCTTCTGGTGTACCAGATTCAAGGAGAATAGGAAACACGGGATTTAAAACACATACCGTACCGACAGTGTTTGCATGATCTTTGTCAATGGTTTCGATCCGTAGATTTCAGGCATATTCCAAGGATCCATAATGAGGTTGTCGGTGCTTTGGCTACTCTGGCATCAATGTTACATCATCCAGATAAGGCTTATGTTGACCCTTTGCATATTCAGGTCCGCGATAAGCATGCTTACTGTAACATGGTGGAAGAAGAACTTGATAGTGAACCGTGGTTCCACGATATCAAGGAGTATATCAGGATGGGGGTGTATCTAGTACAAGCCACAAGTGACAAAAAGAGAACAATTCGTCATTTGGCAAGTGGATTTTTCTTCAGTGGAGGAGTTTTGTACAAAAGAACTCCAGATCTTGGATTGTTAAGATGCATAGATGCTAGACAGGCCACAACTATCATGGCCGAAGTACATTCTAGAGTCTGCGGACCGCATATGAGTGGGTACGTTCTGGCAAAGAAGATTCTCCGAGTAGGTTATTATTGGCTCACCATGGAGCAAGATTGTATCAGTTTTGTGCGCAAATGTCATCAATGCCAAGTACACGGATATTTGATTCATTCTCCGCCGTCTTCATTACACACAATGTCCATATCATCGCCCTTTGTTGCTTAGGGTATGGATGTCAATGGACCAATCGAGCCAGCAGCATCCAATGGGCACAGGTTCATTCTGGTGTCCATTGACTATTTCACTAAGTGGGTTGAGGCTAAAACTTTCAAATCTGTAACCAAGAAAGTAGTGGTCGATTTTATGCACTCAAATATCATTTGTCGGTTCGGGATCCCAAAGGTGATCATCACAGATAATGGTGCTAATCTCAACAGTCATCTGATGAAAGAAGTATGTTAGCAGTTTAAGATTACGCATCGCAATTCCACCCCATATCGCCCCAAGGAGAATGGAGCAGTCGAGGAAGCCAACAAGAACATAAAGAAGATACTTCGGAAAATGGTGGAAGGGTCCATGCAATGGCATGAAAAGCTTCCCTTTGCGTTGTTGGGCTATCGCACTACTGTTCGCACTTCAGTAGGGGCAACTCCTTATTTGTTGGTATATGGCACTGAAGCAGTGATACCCGCGGAAGTTGAAATCCCATCCCTTCGGATTGTCACTGAAGCCGAAATTGATGATAATGAGTTGGTCAAAGCTCGCCTGGAGCAATTGAGTTTGATCGATGAGAAAAGGTTGGCAGCAATATGTCATGGCCAGTTCTATCAACAGAGAATTGCAAGAGCATATAACAAGAATGTGCATCTACGGAAGTTTGAAGTGGGTCAAAAAGTATTGAAACGTATCCATCCACATTAGGCTGAAGCAAAAGGCAAGTTCACCCCAAATTGGCAGGGGTTGTTCATCGTAGCGAGAGTGTTATCCAATGGTGCTTTGTATTTAACAGATATAGAAGACAAATGTGTAGAAATGGCTATCAATTCTAATGCAGTCAAAAGATATTACATATGATTTCTTTGGTTAAACTGTGTTTGTTTGTACTTGGCATGTTTTAAAGATTGGAATGACGAAGGCATTTTGTTCTGCTATCTAAACACTTTGTCCTTCGTTACCCCTTTGAGCCTTATTTATTTCCATTCGTACCCCTCTTTTGGAATCAGTAGTAAAGATCAGAAACGCAAGCGCAGAAGATAAGTAAAGGAAAAGAGAGAAAAGAAAAAAAGGAATGAAAAAAGGAGAGAAAAAAAAACAAAAAAAAAAGTAAAGAAAAAAAAAGAGAACAACAAAACAACAAAAAGAGAAAAAGGAAGAAACAAGAAAAAGGGAAAGAGAGAAAAGAGAAAAGAGAAAATCACAACAATAAAACAATTTCTATGTCATGAACTACGTTCGACCTGATTCCTTTTAAGGATAAGTAGGCAGCCTCACGGTTCGGTCCCATCAAAATAAAAATCCAAAAGTCCCCAGGCAAAGAAACTGGGGCAAAAAGTTGTGATTGTTGTAAGAAATCTGATTCTGAAAGTTGTAATTTTGAACCCATTTGTGTTGTTTTGAGCCTTTTGATACCTTTTCTTTCTAACCCTATCCAAAAGCCCACATTACGGTCCAAATAAAGACCTTCCGATCAGTCTCCGAGAGATGCCAAGTCAAGCAAATAGAGGTGATTCATATCTAAGCAAGAAAAATAAAAAATGAGAGAGTCTTATTGGTGAAAACCCTCGCGGGCACCGTAAGGCGACGAAAGATGAGATAAATTAAAATGAGAGAGTTTTATTGGTGAAAACCCTCACGGGCACCGTAAGGCGACAACGAGTTGAGAGATGAACAAATGAGAGAGGTTGGTTGGTGAAAACCCTTCAAGGCACCGCAGTCCAAACAGGGTTAGTGATTTGTTGAAGAAACTGGGTTTTGAAGATCTCGGGGCATAAAGTATGACAATTGAAAGCTGATTGGTTGGATAGGCTAGGCTGATTAATCCGAAATGCATGTCATGATCATTGGTACCAGCTACTCCACTCAGATAAGTCTTTTTTTTTTCTTTTCCCCTTCAAACAGCCATCCAGTTTTGGATTTTTCTTCCTTATTCCTAACTCTCAAAGTCATTGCATTTCATTTCTTTTGAGTTTACTTCTATAAGATGTTTTCAATGTCAGTTGTGTTTAAGCAAATAAGAAAGGATTTCAAAGCTCACTACCAACTTCTAAAATTTCACGAAGCACAGTGTGGCCAAAGCACGCTAGAGATAATATGATGTGAAAAGGGATATAAAGGGTCAGCGAAAGTTCCATCGGTGAAATGGTTTAGTAATTTCGTGGGAAATACAGAGGTTTAGAAAGATGGGTCAGAGATGTAACATAACAGTTTGGGTATATAACACTCGAGTCATCAAAGGTCATGTGGGTGAAAGTCAGTCAGAAAGTCAAGCGGTTCTTGGCCAATTCGGGGAAGCCAGTCAAAGCAAAGCACGGCAGTGGAGAGGCCACCTTCAGCAAGAATGCCACAAACTAACCACCACATTTTAAACTGACAAGATTTTTCTTTGATTGAAACAGGGGCAGGAAATTTCCTTTGTTTCGGAGAAACCCTCCGTAAGGAAAATCAAGTACCACACAGGTTTGACCGTAAATTCTCAGGACTCTCCTGGAAAATGGGACCTAGTTTAAAATTCAAAACAATCATAATTAGCAAAATCTAGCATAAATGTACCCCAAAAGAATATAAGTTGGCTTCAAAGTTTGCATGCTTGAGATAGGATTCAATTAGGAGCTTTCATGACCCCTGAATAATGGGACTTAGATTTAAGATTGCATTAGATAACAACATTTAGCGGAAGTCATACCTTTAGAAGATATAATTTAGACTTAAAACTGTCGTTTAACTAGGAGTTTTCAGGACCTTCCTGGATAATGGGATCTAGCTTTCAAATACTTAGTGATATTTGGTAACATGATTCAGCTAACACTCACAGATGTACCCAGCCACCAAACTAGGGCAGAAAATTTTCTTTGTTTTGTCTATTTTGTTGAAATTAGGAGCCCACCTGGAGAGCAAGGGAGAACAACACCAGTTTTAAGGATAAGCAGCAATTCAAGTGTCGGTAATCAGGAGCCCACCTGGAGAACAAAGCAATTCAAGTGATGGGTAATCAGTAATCAGTAGCCCACCTGGAGAACAGAGTAATTCAAGTGATTGGTAATCAGGAGCCCGCTTGGAGAACAAAGCAATTCAAGTGTCGGTAATCAGGAGCCCACATGGAGAACAAAGCAATTTAAGCATCGGTAATCAGGAGCCCACCTGGAGAACAAAGCAATTCAAGCGTCAGCAATCAGGAGCCCACTTGGAGAACAAAACAATCCAAGCGTCGGTAATCAGGAGACCACCTGGAGAACAAAGCAATTCAAGTGATTGGTAATCAGGAGCCCACATGGAGAACAAAACAATTCAAGTGATTAGTAATCAGGAGACCACCTAGAGAACAAAGCAATTCAAGCGTCGGTAATCAGGAGCCAACCTGGAGAACAAAGCAATTCAAGCGTCGGTAATCAGGAGCCCACCTGGAGAACAAAGCAATTCAAGCATCGGTAATCAGGAGCTCACCTAGAGAACAAAACAATCCAAGCGTCGGTAATCAGGAGCCCACCTGGAGAACAAAGCAACTCAAGTGCCGGTAATCAGGAGCCCACTTAGAGAACAAAGCAATTCAAGTATCGATAATCAGGAGCCCACCTGGAGAATAAAGCAATTCAAGTATTGGTAATCCGGAGCCCACCTGAAGAACTAAGGGAAAGCAGCAATGTTCGAAGGAAGATGGTTTAAGTTTAGTAATCAGGCGCCCACCTGAAGAAAAGGGAAATCATCTCAGATTACAATTCAAGTCGGCAACAAAGGAACTTCACATGGAGAATACAAGGCAACAAGAACCACAAGATTAAGTTTGAGGATATAGATAGGATTTTTGTAATGTTTAGATCATAGTTTAGTCTAGCTTCTTTTATTTTGTCATGGTGTAATAAGGAGTTCAGCAAGCAGTAGTAGTAGTAGCAGCAGCAACAACAGTGAAATCACAGCTTCATGGTAGTTCCAGCTACCGAAACTTTCCGAACCACATTGACCTAATTCCTTTATAGCCAAGGATATATAGGCAACCTCGGAAGCAGGGTGCAGTCAAATTTTTCAAAATGTTTCCCATGGAGAATTCAAACGGGCAAAAATCGCTCGTATCCGCTCACTTTATCTTTGCACGAAAACTCTCCGTGTTTCCGAGCAAAGAGGGGCATCTGTAAGCACGTGATTTTTGCTATATATGAATTACTCCTACAGAATCAGAAAGAAATAGATTTTTCTTTTAATTATTTGCCATTTTTGGGAATTTTTGTAGAATTTTCTCAATTGTTTGCATTCGTCGGTGCATGTTTATTTTATTTAATTCATGAAAAAAAAATACAAAAATACATTGCATTTGCATTTAGGATCTAATTTTGCATTTTTGAATTAATTAGTAATTTAGTTGTTTACAAAAATAGAAAAAATCACAACAAATAACTCACTTTGCATTTTTAACTTTTTAATCTTAAACATTGTAGTTTCTTTTAATTTGGGAATTAATCTATTTGGGGTGAATATTATGTTGGGTAATTAATATAATTTTGTAGGTTAATTTAGTTTTAAGAATTAATATAGGATTTTATTTTAATTTGAAAAATGGGATTTGAAATTGAAAAAGAAAAGAAAAAAAAGGATTAGAGAGGATCTGATTTTTGGGCCTGTTTAATCTCAAATCCCACAAGCCCAAACCAGAATTCCCCCATTAACTCGTTTAAGTCCAGCCCAGATCTGCCCCAATCGGTTCCCCCACCAACAAGACAAACAACCCCGTTTCGGTTACTTCTAATCTGGACCGTTGATCTCAGTTGATCAAACGGTCTGGAACTGGTTTGATCTTAGTATATAAATGTCCGAAACAGACCCCCCTCCTCTCTCATCATCTCTCTCAACTAACTCTCCTTCAGAGACCAAAACAAACCCTAGATCGCCGCCTCCATTTCCCCACCTCGAGCCTGGCGGCACCCCCAAATTAATACCCTCAACCCCCATGATCCCCGCATACCAAATCCACAAATACTTTTCATCGAATCTGCCCTGAGCTCCGCGAATCTTGAATTCGAGGTCGAGCCCTAAAAGTCCAAAAGTCATTTTCCATTGAACCTGGGAGCATGCATGGTCATAGGGCGTTGTTCGTTTTAATTTTAAAGTTTGGGTTCAAAAAGACTGATGTCATTTAGTTTGTTCTTGACAAAGAACAATTGATCGACATTAGTTTTATTAGGTCTTTTGTCTCCGTCTGGTTTCGAGTTTTGATTTGGTAAGTTCTTTCCCCCCTCTTGTATTTTTCTTTCTTTCATTGTCTTGTTATCCTCCTCCTTCCGTTTTCTTTAGACTAGTTTTCTTATAATAATCTGGTTGAAATTCGATTGACCTTCTAAGTTCAAATTTGTTTTCCGTTCATTGTTTTGTCCCTTTTCTTCTTTCTTTTCCTCTTCTTTGTGAAAGCCTGTTCTCTGACTTTTTTAGTCTGTTAAATTTGGTTAATAGCATAGCTATTGTCTGGTTTTGTCTTTCTGTTCAATCACCTAGTTAAATTAATTAGGCCTATAACTTAGTTAATTTCACGCTATCTGTTTAGGTTAGTTAGTTCATTCACCCTATTCTTTATTTTGATTGCATTTGAAAAGGTTTTTCGGGTTTTCTTTTGGGAAATTTTGATAAGTTTTTAAAATTATGAATCTCTAATTGAATTGAATTGGGCCCAAAAATTAGAATTCCAAGAGGGGGGATTAAGCCGGGTTGACAGGCCCAGTTTTAGAACTTGGACCTTGGGTCAGCATTGACCCATTTGGTTTCCTCTGTAAATAACAGGGGTGTTGAGTGTTAATTTGGGGATTTAGGCTAGGGAATATATTTGTTAACTGAATAGGAAACTCCCTAGAAGCTGGGGAGGGGGACTTCTCTGAAAATCTGATTCTAAATTAAGGGTACTTGAGCAAAAACCATAATTGGAAAAGGTTTTAAATGCAAAAATTTATCCCTTTAGGCTGCCCTAGAACCTTGCCTATATAGGCACCCTTACTTGAGGTTCAAGGAAAAAAGAGAAAAATTATCCTGAAAAACAAAGACGGGTAGCTAAAACAAGAACACTGAATTCTTTGCTTTCTTTAGTCGAAAACTGCTCAAAAGTTGAGTTTTTATTATGGTCTCCTAGCCTTCTTGCTTAGCTTTAACTTATGAAAATCACAAATTCTTATCTGGGAAGGAATGACTTGAGTTTTCGGGGTTGGAAAATCTTGTTGGAAGCTATTTGGTTTCTGGGGTTACTGTTCCATAGCTGAAGATCAAAATTGGATTTTGCTGCTATTGATTACTGCTTCCTCACTTCTTTTTATTTCTCCTTATTCCCAGGTACATGTTTCTCAATTCACCTCATATGAGGTTTGACTTGAAGTGTGAAATGAAATCTGGAGTTTAAAACATGGCCTCAACATGCTCGGATTCATTAGTTTAATTTCAGTATTTATAAGTTATATTGGTTTGAACTTAATTGATGCGATGTATGTTCATTACAAGAACTTTAGTTGGTTTGCATCTGGTATGAAGTTAGTTTCTAGCAAAGTACTCATAGCTAGATGTTGTTTTTGAGTCCTTATTATTGTAGCTAATTTTGAACTGTTAAGAAAGGAAACTTGATGGAAATTTGATCATTAGCTAGATTCTGTGTTAAGCATTTTAGCTAGAGTATGTTGTATTAGATCTCTTACTTTTTTGCAACTCACTTAAATGTTGTAACATAGTGCTTTGTCCATGATTTCATGTTACTGCATGAATATTGTCCATAGATTGAGCTATATTAGAGGCAAGATGTTATGAGAAGTAGCTGAATGTTTTATTTTAAAAGATAACTATTGATTTAAAGTCATTTGGAATGAGGATTTAAGGTGGGGGAAATGGAACAGAGAGGAGCATATGCTAATACACGTATACTGAATTTGGGAATCATGCTAATGTGTAGGTCATTGAATAATTTGCTTGTGTATGGAATTATAACAGCAACTCTCAAAATGTCCAATTGAATAGTGTTTAAATTTTATGTACTTGGATATTCCCAGTAATTGATGGCTTGCTTGTTCACTACTGATACTAAGTAAAGTACTAGGAGTTTATACGTTAGAATGGCCATTTGGAGCTCAGGGCCTCTTGATGCCCAAATTGATTTGGCACTATCCAGACTCGAACTCGAGTCCATTCCTGCCAAAATTCGGGCTCGTTTCAAGTCCAAGTCAGAGGACCATTGCTAATAGGACTTGGTTTATGTTTGTCGTGCGTAGACCTGTTGTCCTTTTCGAATCAGTTACTTCAATTGGAGATTATTGCTGGCCCAAATCGTCCTCAGAATAATTGGATCCTTTTTTAAGCGCAAATCCTTCGATCATTATTTGAGCTTGAGCATCTCTTTTAGAATAAAGTAGAAGTTTTCTTTAGTCTTTAATAAATTAATTAGGCCCATTAGTTAGTGAAGGTGAGCCATATTATATAATGCAAATAGCTTATGGCCCTTCAAAACTAATTTTAGCAATCTTTTAATAGATTAGTCGAGGTGCCAAATAAAATCTCAAATGCATGGTCCTCACTTAATTAATTTGAATCCTTAGGAAGTGAGGCGCGCCATTTAGTTGAATTTTCCATGGCCCTCTGTTGCGACCAAAGCATTCACGCAAGTGTACGTGATCGACAAGTAATATAGTAGTAAGTAAAGTATCGTTCCCACGAGGAATTGTGATCAACTTATCGACTGATGTAGACTCAAACAATTATCAATTCAAGCTAAATTATCACAAAATATATAAAGAACCAATTTACAATTTACTTAGTAATTAAACAATAATTCAATACAAAATTACTACACCAATTACACAATATTTTGATAACAATTTGGGTAAAGATATTCCAGGGTCATGGACTTGCTAGAGATCATGCTACTATTTTAGCTTAAGATTGATTTATTGAATTATCCGGGTTATTGATTATAGGGTTAATAATATTCATAAGAATCTTTCGAGTTCTTATGCATCTATTCAAGTTAAACTAATACCTATATGTCTATGGTATTAATATTAGCAAGAATGCATTTACAACTCCTATTTTTCAACCAAACAAGGCAATTAAGTATATATCTATCTTAATTGCGAATTCTTCACCCGATGCCCGAGATTCAAAACTTGTTCTATTTGATTCTATATGAAACCAAGAATTTCCTTTTTCAAGTTTAATTCAAGATTCGTAAATAATATTTCACTGTTAGCTACGCAGTAAAATAATTAGAAGCAGAATCAAATAAACAACCCATAACAATAAATTCAATATCTTCAATCTAAGCTTCAAATAACATAATTATCTAACATCCATGACCCAAGAATACTAGAGTTTTTAGCTACTCATAATCATACAAAAATCAACAATAAAAGTTTTAAACATAATATAAACAAACAAATAGAAGAAAGTTTAGAAGAACTCTTTGAATCCTTGCTCCAAGATGTTGTTCTTCTTCTCCTTTCTTAGCTCCAAGATGAAGCTCCTCCTTCTTCTATGGCTTTTCTCCCTCAAAATCTGATCTATCATCTCAATAATGGAGCTTTACTTTATGTAAGTTGAGTGGATCCTCTCAGATTTCCCATTTTGCCCCCAAATAATTGATTTCCCGGACTGGACTAGCGCGGGAGCGCATGACCAGCGCACATCCCGCATATATCGAGTTTCTTTCTGTCCAAATCACTGAACTAGCGCGGGAGCGCATGACCCGCGCTAGTGGGGTTTTCTCTTGTTAAGATGTTGCTGCTCAACTTTTCGTCATTTGACTCCATTTTTCACTTGATTACCATCATAAATCCTCATTTGTTTATTGAACTCCTGTGAGACATTAAAATCATGATTAGAGCCAATTTTTGCATTATTTGAACATTTACAATAGTAAACCATCCTTAAGTTGAGCTAAAACATAAGCTATATTAAACAATTTAGCCTATTATCAACACCCCACACTTAGCTTATTGCTAGTCCTCGAGCAATCCACTATATTCTTTTTAGAGAATTCTTCACTCAACCATTTCCCCTCACGCATTACACCTAGAACATTGTACATACTTAACACCTAGCAGTGAACAATCCTAGCCTTAAAGTTGTCTCTCAAGTGCTATGCAATATTCAAACTTCCTCAACTTACTCTTCACAGAAGTCAAGATTTGCTTTTCTGTCACAAGTCATATGCCCTCACCATCATGCCAACAAGAAATATTTGGTAATTACTCCGCACATTCAAGTCATATACTTATAATAATCAATTAAAGCACTTGTAAGCACGTGATTTTTGCCCAATATGAGAATTACTCCCAAAAAATTCAAAAAAATAAAGTAATTTTTCTTGGTGTGCAATTTTGTGATGTTTTGTGATATTTTGAATAATTATTTGTATTTATCTGTGCATGTTTATTTGCTAAATTAATAAAAAATACAAAAATATGTCGCATTTTGCATATAGGATTTAATTCTACAATTGTTAGTAATTAAATTTGTTTTACAAAAATTAAAAATTACAAAAATAGGCATCGTTTGCATTTTTAGCATTTAATGTCCAAATATACAATTTTATGCTTAATTAATACTTAATTGTGCGTTAATTGTTATTGGGAGTTAATTTGCGCTTTTATAACTTAATTTAGTTCTTAATAATAGTTTAAGTATTTTTATAATTTAGTTTTAGAAAAAATAAAAGAAGAAAAGAGAGCGAAAATATAAAGAAAGTCGGAATTAGGCCTCTTCTTCAATTTCAAGCCATAGGCCCAAAAAATGGCCCAATCTTCCCTACGACCCAGTCCATTTCGAACTGGGTCGACCCAGTCCAGTACCAACAACCCAACTCCCCCTCTTCATTTTCATTTTTTCATTTTTTACAAAACAAAAAAAACAAAACAAAAAAACAAAAACAAAGAAGAAGAAAACCCTAACACTAACTCACCCGCCCCCATCCCCTCTCTTCTTCTTCATCTTCCCCAAAGCTCCAAAAACCATGGCTGCCCCTCTCTCATTCCCTTCATCCCCACACCACACACACAACCACGTCGACAACACACACTCACACACAACCACGGCGACGTAGCACGCACACAATCCGCGGCTTCACCAACATGAACGACCATCCATGTTCGATTCCTCCATTGTCGCTTCTGTTGCATCGTCTGCTTCTTCTGCTGCTGCTGCACGTCGAGCAGTTGGTTCGAAGCCACTCCGTCGCCACTGTTTTTTCGTCAACCAAGCAGACCACGCTGCTGCTTCTTCGTCGCAGCTGCTGCTCGTGTCCGCCATTGACGCAACCATTTCTGCTCCTTCACCTGCTGCTCGACGTGCGCTGCTGCCTCTTCGCCATGACCAGCACTGCTGTTCACGTTTTTGTTACTGTGTTGCTGCTATTCCGTCGCTGCTGCCTTCCTTCTCGCGTCTAGCCATGGCTTCTACTGTTCACGCAGCTGTGGCTGCATCGTCACTTCATATTCTTCGCGAAAACCCTCCCAAACACACCCCAACTGCTGCTGCTCACGTTTCCGCCATGGACGAGCAAGCTTTGATGCTGCCATGGCCAGCTGCGGACTGCTGCTCCTTCCTCTCCATCTTCTTCGTTTATTCGTCGTTGTTTCGAATCGGTTAGTTGGTTTATGTTTCCAAATTTCGTCCATATTTTTTTGTTGTTCGTTGTTTTTCGGATTCAAAATCGATAAATGATTCAATGTTTGTTTTGTTTGTCCGTAGTTGAAATAATTTTAGTTTGTTCATATGTTTCGTTAAATTAATTTTCAGATTTCAAATAGAAGTTTAATTAGTTGTTTTCATGTTTATTTCATGTTTGTATTATTGTTTAAGTAAGTATTTGTTAGTTTGATGTTTGTTAGATTCAAATTGAAATTTAATCAACTATTTCTTCAATTTGTTTCATGTGTTTATGTATTGTTAGAAATTGTTAATATTGTTAAGTTCAAGTTTAAGTTCATAATTGTTTCTTCGTCGATCTTGTTATTTGTTTAAAGAATTTAGTTGTATTAAAGGAATATATTGTTTTAATCGTTTAATCCGTCATGTTTGTTGTCTTAAAATAGATTCATTCATGTTCATACTTTGTTTGGATGATCTTGAATCCGAATTTTGTATAGTTTGATTTCTTGTTTACCATTTATGATTATTGCTTGAATTGTTCTCATAATCTTGTTTTAAGTTTAATATAAGAATTGTTTGTTGTAATGTTGTTAGAGTTGATTTTAAGTTCAATATGATTGAATTTAGAAATCTTCATACTTTGATTGTTGTTGTTGTTGAATCCGAAAATAGGATTGTTTGTTGCTAAAATATTGTTCAATCAAATTTTAGTTGTTCTTTGTTGTTCAATTCGTGTTCATGTGATTTGTTGTTGAAATGTTGTTAAAATTGTGTTCATGTGATATTGTTGTTATGATGTTCATCCATGTTCATATTGTTGTTTGAACATTGTTAGAAATTGATCATATTGTCTATATTTTGGTTAAGTTTGATTAATTGATGTGTTATAGCTGATGGGTAGTTTGGTAAATTTGTAATACGTTCAGGGGTAGTTTGGTAATTTCAGTAAGGTCGGAAGGGGTAGTTTAGGAATTGTACATTTTGAAATTGTTTATTTGAAGCATGGGGGACAAAATGAAATGGGGTGGGTTGTGATATGATTATTTAATATAAAGGGGGGACAAGATTTAAATTAAAGGGGAATCTTGCATTATTTTAAATAAAGCATGGGGGACAAAATATAATGGGGTGGTGTGATATGTTTATTTAATGTAATGGGGATGAGTGGAAAGATAATAGGTTGGGTAGAGAAAAAGTATTGATTTAATTGATTAAAAGATTTATGGGATGGGATTATATATATGTGAAGTCTTGAACACAAGACATAAAAAGATATAACAAGAAATAGGGAGAGAGATACGAAAAAAATACACACACAGATAGAAAGAAAAATTCCGAAAAATATTTAAGCTTTCAAAATAAAAATAAAACTAAAAATTTTTTACTGCTTTCTTTCTTTGTTTGAAATTAGTATTAATGGTTGTTATTTCATTTAAAGCTTAAAGCTTTTGTTTTTGGGATTACTACTCCACCGGTCTGCTACTGGGTTTTTACAGTTGCTGGCAAGTTGTTGCTATTGTACTGTTATTATTGCTGCTGATTCTCATCATCATTTTCTTTTGCTTCCAATATCAGGTACATATTTGAAAATTCATGTCATGAAAAGCTTCAACATGGCAAGTAAATGAAGTTTGATTATAAGGATGTCTGCTACTCATTTAAATTTCATTAGTTTAAGTTTCAGTTTTGTTTTAGTTGGTTAATATAGTATTAAATCAATTGGTAGATTAGTTATCTTTCTTAATAACAAATGGCTTAGTTATTTTAGGAACGCGATCAACTCATTTCTTTTAATATATGAAATAATGTCAATGATTTTTTACAAAATATAGAGTTAGTGTTTGCAAATATTCGCATAGGCAGAATATAAGAATTGGTTTATTTATCTCAAACCCAATCTTCGTAAGCAAAATTAACCAAACAATTATAACCTCGGACTAAAAACAAGTGGTGTAAAAGAAGGATGAGATTTATAGATTGTAACATTTTAAGTCAAAAAATGTGTAAATAGCGTTTGCTCCAAATATAACAATGAAAATTCTTCAAAAAATATTACTTCATTTATTAAATCAATTGTTTTTCCTAAGTTTATACGCAATTCGCTTTTTTGGGTAGATAAATATTGTATTTACCATAAAAATGGTAGTATTAATCACACGTTGTTTATTTTTATTTTATTTTTATTTTTCTCTTTAAACTCATGGTTTTTGAGGAATATAATTCACACGTAAAAATATAATTTGCGGTCAACACTTAATGAATTGTGAATTCTTTTCAAGGAATTTAGAGGCATCTCAAATAGTGATTTCTCATGACTCTTACATTTAAAAATAGATGGATGCAATAAACATTTGTAGAGAATTTATATTACTGTCAAGAATATTTGCATAATTAAGGATGCGTTCGCGTGACTTGATTATACTTCTAAAGGCGATTCGGATTATGCGTTCGCGCAACTTCGAGCAAATTTTTAATAAAAAGGGGTTCTTCGGAGATCATCAATATTAATTTCATATAACCCGAGATGTGCAGTTCACTATTTAATCATACAAGAGCGACAAACGTTCTTAATTTTATTTAAGCGCAATTTCGAACTTAAGTCTATTTTTATAATAATAAAAAAAAATTCGAAAAAAATAATAATTATATTATCAATATCATTGTGTACACGTGCGCGTGACACAACTCCGCATGTTTTAAAAATATAATTTATAACACGAATATACGTACGCGTGATTCGATTCAAAGAAGGGTCTTTAAATATAAATAGAAGCGGTAACAATAAAATCATGCAATAAAAATGTATTTTACAAATCAAAATAATCAAGCCGAATATAACAGTTGAGCGACCGTGCTAGAACCACGGAACTCGGGAATGCCTAACACCTTCTCCCGGGTTAACAGAATTCCTTATCCGGATTTCTGGTGCGCAGACTGTTAAATAGACAGAGTCATATTCTCCTCGATTCAGGGATTAAAACCGGTGACTTGGGACGCCTTAAAATTCCCAGGTGGCGACTCTAAAACAAACAAACAAATCCCGTTTCGACTGTCCTTAAATTGGAGAAAACTCCCTTCACCCCTCGCGGGGGCGGAAAAAGGAGGTGCGACAGCACTCACTCTCACAATAGAAGTCACATGCATGCAATGGGTACCATAAGCTTGCCCGTAATATAAATCTCTACTAATTTAGGCTAGATCGACTCAAAATCAATTAGGACTTTTTCATGGTTGTAATGTGGGCTAAGGGACGGGTAGGATATATTTAGGAATAGTGACTCAACCCCTAAGCACTTTAACACATCACATGAGCAATTTTCAGCATAAATTCTTCAACCCACTTCTCATTTATACACAATATCATCCCACAAATACGCCCTTCTTCTTTAAGCACTCTATTAATTCATTCCCACTAGCTAGAGCAAAACACAATGTAATTATCTTTTTTTTCTTGTCACTCAATTTCTGCGAGTGGTGTATTCGTTTACAACATGAGTGCACCTTTCATCATTTTATTGGTTCCACTCAAAAGTCACCCCACACTTATTTCCTTCTTACTTCTTTTAGCACTCTTCTCACAATTAAAGTGCTTTAAGAGGTAAAAGGATCAAAACACTGTCAATTAAGAACAAAAGGATATAGGCTTGTAATGCGGGTGCCAAACAAAAAGTCTGAAGGTTCAAAAGGGTTAACTAGGGACAAATTTTATTTGTAATAAGCAATTAAGCTCAAAAAGGTCAAAGAAAGCCTAACATCATTTTTCAAACCGAGCATCACCTCAAATTTCGCTTCAACTCACATACCGGGCAAGTTCTAGACACAAGTACAATACATGGACTACACAAATACTCACCACACATGGCATATGACTCATTCCAGATCAGCTCATCAAGACACTCCATTACGAGCATTCAATTCAGTAACAAACATACAATTTAAGGCACTTTCCATGAGATTCAACAATTAAGACTAAGCGTTACACTCTTAAAATAATTCGAGCTTAAAATAATTGTTATAGTTGGCTTTATTTATTATCTGATTTTTTTTACATGATATATGCCCAATGTGCTAAATGACACTTTTACCGCTTTAATATTATTTGAATTATGAATATATACAACTGCTACGAAACCCCCTTCTTTCTGAGTCTTCTAAATTTATGGTGCACACGTGCGCGTGGCCCACCTTTCTGTTAAAGTCATACCAAATAAGACGAAGTTGGGACAAGTAACTAGGCCGGGTAGACTTTCGTGCTCCCGGTACGTTGCCCCCGCTTCGGCTCAAACTGTCCGTTTGGGTAAGCCAGGGCTAGATCAATATGCCTCAGGTTTTTTTCACTTAGAATAACTCAGCTTCATGCCGGATCCCTAGTAGGAGCGATTGTTTGCATCACGTGCATTTGACTTTGGAGACTCAACACAGGGGTTGGGTCTGTCTAGGACAGGTGTACCAAAAAAAATGACCATCCTGATGCATCTTACTTGCTACTACTTGCGCATTTATTTGATCCGGATTTGTGTGTTGACTGACTTTTGAATATCATGAATAATATTTTAAAATTGAAAAAAAAAGAAATAGCGGTTAGGGAATTGACTGTTTATTTTTGAAAAAAAAAACCAATGCCCAAATACTGTCAAAACTCTGCCGAAATTTTGAGAAAAATGAAAAAAAAAGAAGTTTTATTAGTTTGTTTTATTAAAACTAAAGAAAAAATAGAAAGAAAAAAAAATCGTTGTTCTGTCTTATTTTTCAAAAAATAAAAAATAAATATATATATATAAAGGAAAATAGTTTGTCTTCCCCTGAAAAATGACAATGAAAAAGAATCTTACTTTTAAAATAATTTTTTTTATTCATTTCTGAAAAATTCAAAATAATAAAATAAAAAGAGTCGCGTTGAAAGTGGTTTTATTATTTGTTGCAAATATATATATATATAAATCCAAAAAGTTTTTCTTTATTTCCAAAAATGTATATATATCTTTATTTGTTGCAAAAATATTTGTCCTGCCAAAAAGTCTAGAAAAGTTTTTTTTAGACTCCCAATTTTCAAAACAAAAAATCCAAAAATATTTTCCATTATTGACTTCTTTAAGAAAGTCTTTTTAATTATTAAAAAAATATATATATATATATATATAATAAAATAAAACAAATTCGAAAATATTTTCCTTCTTCTTTAAAAGTTGAAAAGAAAATTCAAAATTCGAAAAAATATTTTTTTTAGAAAGCATTTCTTTTATTAAAGGTAAAATTCCAAAAAAAAAAAATTCTTTCTTCTTTGAATAGGAAAAAACAAAACAAAAAAAAATCTTCCTTTTACTTTTGAAATTCTCAAAGTTCAAATCAAAAGAAAAGGAATTCTTAGAAGTCTTTCTTTCAAAAAGAAAATCAATCAAAAATCCAAAAGAAAAAAAATATATATATACTTCATTTCTTCTTTTAAAGCAGTTCTTTTACAAATTCAAAAAAAATAATTTAAAATTAGTTTATTTACTTTATTCATGACCTGCCCGAACTACGCGGGTTTGATTCTCACCGGATGTGAGATACGTAGGCAACCCTCATCGGGTCCAACCCCATCTTTTTGCTAAAATAGCCAAAAACCAATAAATAAATAAAAACGTGTCAAAATTTTAATTTTGTCATAAATAAGTCGGGTGGTGTCTAACGTCCCCTGTTGCTAAAAATAGCCGGAAAAAAAAATATGTAAATTTTAATTTTGTCATAAAGAAGTCGGGCGATGCTGTTTTATCAAGACATAGCTGAATGTTCCCAAAAGGGACGCCGGAAGGCTGACTTTGCATAAACAGCCACCTTTGGGTTATTTTTTAAAATTTGGTCCAGTTGACCCACACAGCCTTAAAAAATCTTCGTCCCCGAGGCGCTGAAGGTCCGTGTTGCAACACCTGGTTTTTATTGTAATTTGAAAAAAAAAACAAAGAGTCAACGGTCAGGTGAATTTTTTTTTAGTCAAAAATAAGCCGAGCTAGCTTCGACAGTGTCTTAAACCGTTCTTGCCGAAATAGCCTTAGAGTATCTTTCAGTTGTCGAAAGGTTATTTTTGTAAAAGAACGGACAAGTTTGTTAAGTGTCAAAATAATCCTCCCTGGCCTCAAAATTCATGCAAGATTTGGAAGAGGCCACATTGGCAAAAAATAGCCGTTTGGTTGCATTTGTCAAACGGGGAAAGGAAGCTGGCCTTTTTGTTTTAAGGTTACAAATCTTTAATTAGAATATGTGGGTTGTTTGATTTTTCAGTTTATTTTAATATGAAAATTGAAAAAAAAAGATTAGTATTGCTTATCTTTTATTGGTCCGAACTACGCAAGGTCTGATTCATGCGGGGTCATGAGACGTAGGCAATCTCCATAAGATTCGACCACAACAAATAATGAAAAAATGAATGAAAAAAGAAAATGAAAAAAAAATGTTGCTAGTAATAAGAACCGACTGAGTCCATTCTAACATGTTTTATTTTGAATTGTGAAGAAAGTTGAGTTGGTCGGTTTGTTCAGAGGGTTCAACAAGAGTCTACTGTGCCGGAAAAAAATAGAATACTGAAACAGCAAATGACCGGAGTGTGTCAAGCATGGGCCAGTGGGCAAGGACAGCCTCGTCATGAGTCACAATTTGCGACACAACAAGAGCAGTACCACTCTCCTAAGTACCACCCGTACTCGTTAGATCTTCCTTCAAAGATTGAAGAGCCTGTCCGAAAGATGGTACAAGAAGAAATGACCCAAAGGGTGAAAAACTTAGAACAATGGTTGAAAAACATGCAAGGGTTGTCTGGCCAAAAGAGTGTTGCCTTCAAAGATCTATGTATGTTCCCCGATGTCCACTTGCCGCCTGGTTTCAAGACTCCCAAATTTGAAAAGTACGATGGACATGGAGATCCCATTGCCCACCTGAAAAGGTATTGCAATCAACTGAGAGGTGCGGGAAAAAATGAAGAATTATTGATGGCTTATTTTGTGGAAAGCCTTACGGGAGTAGCTTCCGAATGGTTTATGGATCAAGACACGTCTCGCTGGTATGTCTGGGACGACATGGCACAAGCATTTGTCAAACAGTTCCAATACAGCATCGACATTGCCCCAGACCGCATTTCCCTTTCAAACCTGAAGAAGAAACCAAGTGAAAGTTTCAGGGAATATGCCATTAAATGGAGAGAGCAAGCAGCTCGAGTTAAGCCACCCATGGATGACCACGAGCTAATAACTGTCTTCCTTCAAGCGCAAGAGCCAGATTACTTTCAGAACATGATGTCCGCAGTTGGCAAATCCTTTTCAGAAGCAATCAAAATGGGAGAAATAATAGAGAATGGTCTTAAGACAGGAAAAATTATAAGTCAAGCAGTTTTTAAAGCTGCAACTCACGCTGTCCGGGTTGAGTCTGATAATTTTTGCGACACAAATGAGAAGATTGAAGAAATCATGATGACATCAGGGTCAAGAAGAGGTCCTAGGAGAACATCTCGAAGGTATGAGCAGCCTCCTAAAGTTATCTATGAATCCCCTGAGCAATATTATCCCCCTCAGAACCCACAACACTCTATTGTTCCACCTCAGTATGTTGCCTGGCCACCAAAACTTCCCAGAAGGCGAGCACGAGCATCACAAAATCTCCATAAGCCTCCACATAACTTTCAGGTGCCCTATAACCCACATCCAAGCCAGAAGTATAAAGGGGAACGAAGGTTGAAAGATAATTTTACACCAATAGGAGAGTCCTATGAAAGCTTATTTGAGAGGTTAAAGCATCACGACATGATTGCATCTATTCCTCCAAATCATCTGGACCCACGTGCAAGAAGCTTTGACCCTTCTAAAAGGTGTGAATACCATTCCAATGCCCAGGGGCACAATGTTGAAAGTTGTCGGGATTTGAAAAAAGAAATAGAAAGGATGATACAGGAAAATCTGATTGTGATCCAAGGTAATGACACCCAGAATATCGCGCCGAATCCTTTACCTGCGCATCATGATGCACACTTTATGGTGAGGATGCCTGGTGACATGGGATTTTAGAGTCATCCCGGAAAGCCGCTAACTGATGATAGTGATATCGAAGTTGGAAATGGTCTGGACAATACTGCAAAGCTCAGTGGCTAAAGATGCCAACTTTGATAAAATGGGAGGACACTCCGTTCCTTGGTTAGCAAGAGAGAAGCTTGTGGTGGCTTATTTTGTTGTCATTTCTGTTGTCCGGATTATTCTTAGGGTTGTAATCCGAATATTGTCTTGTGTCAAACCTTCTTATCTTTCCATTTTTGTCGTATCAGTTTGTTTAAGTCTCGTTGATGTTGTGTTAAGATTTTATTCTGGTTGTTTTGTTTGTTTTTCTAACCATTTCGCCGGAAGTCTAATACAAAAGCCGGTCTTTTATTATTTCCAGTCATCTTTTTATTTAGTCCTTTTGTCATTTTCGTTCAATGCCGATTCTAGGGACATGACATGCGCACACAGTTTGGGCCTAATCTTTAAAGTTAATCATAAAACCCTGGAGAGGTGATCAAAGCATTTAAGGGAAATAAGAACGGTTTGAGATTATTTGAAGCCCGAGTCATGTGGAACTGGGGCAAGTAAAACACAAAGAAAACCGCTAAATGCAAGATTCGCCGAATTGGCATGAGGGTCGTTCATGAGAGTGAGAATGTCGCTCAGCAGTGCTTTAGAGATGACAAATGAAAAGCAAGTGTTTAACATAATTGTCAAGACCAGCACCGTCGGAAGAGACTATAAATCTATGTTCAATTATGTTGTTTGCACTTGGCATGTTTTGAAGACTGGAATGACGAAGGCATTTTGTTCTGCTACCTAAACACTTTATCCTTCGTTACCCCTTTTGAGCCTTATTTATTTTTCTTTCATACCCCTCGTTCGGAATCAATAGCAATGACTAGGAAATACGAGCCTGGAAGGTAAAGAAAAGAAAAAAAAATCAACAAAAAACGAAAAAAGAGAACAATGATAAAAAAAAATGAAAAAAAAACAAAAGAAAGTCAAATGAAAAAAGAGGAATTGGGAACTACGTTTGACCTGATTCCTCAAAGAGGATACGTAGGCGCTTCACAGCTCGGTCATAGGGTGCATAGTGCGCATAATGTGCGTAATATGCATAGTGTAAAAAAAAAAGAAAAAATTTAAAATATATATAATAATAAATAATCCCCAAGCAAGAAACTGGGGCAAAGGTTGCGCTTGTTGTAAACAAATATGATTTCGAAGGTTGTAATTTTGAACCCCAAATTTGATTTGTTTTTGAGCCTTTAATACCCTTTCTTTCTAAGCCTATCCAAAAAACCCACATTACGGTCCAAAGAAAGACCTTCTGACCAGTCTGCAAAAGATGCCAAGTCAGACAAATGAGAGTCTTACCGACGAACATAACATTCTGTTCCACAGCAGAAAGGACTCTAATCTCCAGCAGAGAGAGTTATACCGACAACACTCCAAATCCCCAGCTGGAAAGTGATATAAATGAGAGAGTCTTATCGGTGAAAATCTTCACGGACACCATAAGGCGATGAAAGCTGAGAGAAAAACCAAAATGAGAGAGACTTGATGGTGAAAACCTTTTGGGCACTACAAGTCGAATAAGATTGGGAATCAGATGGAGGATAGTCAAGGGAAGATCTTGAAAGACGATTGACGACGGAGGATAGGCCACATATGCATGTCATGACCATTAGAGTCGGTGTCTGCGTTTGATAGGTTTTTATTTATAATTTCTTTTGTTAAAGAGTCATCATTTTCCTTTGTCTTTTATTCTGTTCCTTTTTATCTTTCTCCTTTCATAGAAAATTCCCCAGTAGAGTCTGTTTGGTCAGAACCAGTGGGAAATGACTTCAAAATAAGCCATCAGCTTTCCAAGATAAGATCTGATTAATACATCCAAGTGATATAGTCAACAAGGAACAAGCGTGAGGCTAGTATCAAAAATGATATCCCCAGCAAAAGGGAATTGACAAAAAGATCAACGAGTGTCAAGAGGGATATCCTTGCCGAAATAAGAGGTTATTAAAACCTCAAGGCCAAGGCCCGTGGACAAACAAAGAGAGCAATAAGCATGATTTGGGAAATTCATGTGAGACTAAAAGGTCGGGAAAATGAAAGTCTCCGAGCCATGCCACTAAAGAAGAGGGATATCCCCAGCAGAAAAGGATTATCCCCAGCAAATAATATCATCCCCCAGCAAGTTGTGGAACGCAGAGCAAGGAAGGAGAAAGGGAAAAGCCATCCGAGTGAAGTATCACAGCCAACTACCACGCTTTAAGCTAACAAATTTTTGATTTGAAACAGGTAAAGGAAATGGCATTGATGACGGAAAGGCATGCCATAAAAAAAAAGATTATCAAACTGTGGTAGAAAATTTTCTTTTCAATTAGAAAATTTTCTGGAAATTAGGTACCCATCTGGGGAAGAATAAAGATAACACCAAGGAAGTGGTCTTTGAACCAGTGTTGCCCCAACATAATAAGTTTCAATGGAGGAAGTTATCCCCAACAGACAGAATAAAGGGATGACGCTTGTGCTCAGAAAAGCAAAAAGCCATTATCATCCCCAGCAGCTTCCACAAGAATGAAGCATCGATTTGAAGGGATAAAATTCCCCAGCAGCGTTATCCTCAACAACGTTATCCCAAGAAGATAACACTTTTATCCCCAGCAGTGTTGAAAAAAAAAAGAAAAAAAAACAACAAATTTGAAGGAGGGGAAGAAAGGAGACTCCCACAGTGGTATTATCCCCGACAAGCAAGAACAAAGCAGCGCAAAGGAAGGAGAAAAGAAAAGAAGAAATTACGAAGGTAAGTTTCTCAAATCATTGATCTTTACTACATTTTTCTCCTAGGATAAAAAGTCCTATTCTGATAAATTTACCTCCCGATACAATCTTGGTCCGATGAAATTTTTCTCCCAAGATAAGATATCAAATCTTAGTCGGATGAATCTTTCTCCTAAGATCACAACAAAATGGACCTAGTCTGACGATTTATCTCCTAGAGTCAAAATCTTGGTCTGATGAAATTGTTCTCCCAAGATAAAATCTTAGTCGGATGAATCTTTCTCCTAAGATCACAACAAAATGGACCTAGTCTAACGATTTATCTCCTAGAGTCAAAATCTTGGTCTGATGAAATTGTTCTCCCAAGATAAAATCTTAGTCGGATGAATCTTTCTCCTAAGATCACAACAAAATGGACCTAGTCTGACGATTTATCTCCTAGAGTCAAAATCTTGGTCTGATGAAATTTTTCTCCCAAGATAAAATCTTAGTCGGATGAATCTTTCTCCTAAGATCACAACAAATGGACCTAGTCTGACGATTTATCTCCTAGAGTCAAAATCTTGGTCTGATGAAATTGTTCTCCCAAGATAAAATCTTAGTCGGATGAATCTTTCTCCTAAGATCACAACAAATGGACCTAGTCTGACGATTTATCTCCTAGAGTCAAAATCTTGGTCTGATGAAATTTTTCTCCCAAGATAAAATCTTAGTCAGATGAATCTTTCTCCTAAGATAAGATATCAAATCCTAGTCTGATGAATTTTCTCCTAGGATAATAATTAAAAAAAATGAAAAAATTGAAAAAGAAGTCAGGCGTCCACCTGGAGAATGAGGATGAAAAATCGAAGAAGAAATCAGGCGCCCACCTGGAGAACAAGGGTAAACAGTTGAATTATCAGAAATCAGGCGTCCACCTGAAGAACAAGGAAGGACAGTTGAAATAGCAATCAGGAATCCACCTGGAGAACAAGGAAGAAGAGTTGAAATATCAGAAGTCAGGCGTCCACCTGGAGAACAAGGAAAAGCACCAAAACTGGGGCAGAAGATTTTCTGCCATGGTCGAAAATTTTCTCGGAAGAACGAGGAAATCAATTCAAGTTTTAAGAGATAGCAAGACGACACGATTCGAAGAAAAACAGTCGGAGGTAAGACAATTCCAAGATATTTTGGGTCCATCCGCCCTCGAATAGGATCTTTTGGGTTCATCCCCCTCGAATAGGATCTTTTGGGTTCATCCGCCCTCGAATAAGATATTTTTGGGTTCATCCGCCCTCGAATAGGATCTTTTGGGTTCATCCGCCCTCGAATAGGATATTTTGGGTTCATCCGCCCTCGAATAGGATCTTTTGGGTTCATCCGCCTTCGAATAGGATATTGTTGGGTTCATCCGCCCTCGAATAAGATATATTGGGTTCATCCGCCCTCGAATAGGATTTTATTTTTAAAAGTTGTTGAAGTCAGGAGCCCGCCTGAAGAGAGGAAAGACATTTTTAAAAGTCGTTGAAATCTCATCAACCTAAAGAAAGGAATGGCGATGTATTTGTTGAAGTCAGGAGCCCGCCTGAAGAGAGGAATGGTGAATTATTTTCAAAGTTGTTGTTGAAGTCAGGAGCCCGCCTGAAGAGAGGAAAGGCATTTTATTTTTAAAAGTTGTTGAAGTCAGGAGCCCGCCTGAAGAGAGGAATGGCGTTTATTTCTAAAGTTGTTATTGATGTTGGGAGCCCGCCCAGATAGCAGAGGCATATATTTTAAAATCAAGTCAGAGGACAATAAAACAGAGGGTTACAATAGGAATCCCCAGCAGGAAATAATAAAATTCCCCGTCACCGGGAAACAGAAGGTTGCAACAAGAGGTCACAGCACAAACTCAAGTGCATGTGTCAAAAAGAAGAAAAGCACCGGAAAAAATGCAAGCAGACAAGAAAGCAAGGCAACAAGAAAAATTGCAGTATAGCTTAGCTTCTTGTTTTCTTTTAAGCACGTTGTAACAAGGAGATCGGTAAGCAGTAGTAATAGCATGCAACAACAGTAACAGTGCAGTCCAACGGTAGTCCCAGCTACCAAAGTTTCCCGAACTACATTGACCTGATTTCCTGTTTAGCCCAGGATATGTAGGAAACCTTTGAAGCAAAGGTTCGGTCAAATCTTTTTCAAAAAATGCTTCACACGGAGTACTCGGATGGGCAAAAAATCGCTCGCTTTATCTTTGCACGAAAACCCTTCGTGTCTTCGGGCAAAGAGGGGCAGCTGTAAGCACGTGATTTTTGCCCAATATGAGAATTACTCCCAAAAAATTCAAAAATAAAGTAATTTTTCTTGGTGTGCAATTTTGTGATGTTTTGTGATATTTTGAATAATTATTTGTATTTATCTGTGCATGTTTATTTGCTAAATTAATAAAAAATACAAAAATATGTCGCATTTTGCATATAGGATTTAATTCTACAATTGTTAGTAATTAAATTTGTTTTACAAAAATTAAAAATTACAAAAATAGGCATCGTTTGCATTTTTAGCATTTAATGTCCAAATATACAATTTTATGCTTAATTAATACTTAATTGTGTGTTAATTGTTATTGGGAGTTAATTTGCGCTTTTATAACTTAATTTAGTTCTTAATAATAGTTTAAGTATTTTTATAATTTAGTTTTAGAAAAAATAAAAGAAGAAAAGAGAGCGAAAATATAAAGAAAGTCGGAATTAGGCCTCTTCTTCAATTTCAAGCCATAGGCCCAAAAAATGGCCCAATCTTCCCTACGACCCAGTCCATTTCGAACTGGGTCGACCCAGTCCAGTACCAACAACCCAAATCCCCCTCTTCATTTTCATTTTTTCATTTTTTACAAAACAAAAAAAAAACAAAACAAAAAAACAAAGAAGAAGAAAACCCTAACACTAACTCACCCGCCCCCATCCCCTCTCTTCTTCTTCATCTTCCCCAAAGCTCCAAAAACCATGGCTGCCCCTCTCTCATTCCCTTCATCCCCACACCACACACACAACCACGTCGACAACACACACTCACACACAACCACGGCGACGTAGCACGCACACAATCCGCGACTTCACCAACATGAACGACCATCCATGTTCGATTACTCCATTGTCACTTCTGTTGCATCGTCTGCTTCTTCTGCTGCTGCTGCACGTCGAGCAGTTGGTTCGAAGCCACTCCGTCGCCACTGTTTTGTCGTCAACCAAGCAGACCACGCTGTTGCTTCTTCGTCGCAGCTGCTGCCCGTGTCCGCCATTGACGCAGCCATTTCTGCTCCTTCACCTGCTGCTCGACGTGCGCTGCTGCCTCTTCGCCATGACCAGCACTGCTGTTCATGTTTTTGTTACTGTGTTGCTGCTATTCCGTCGCTGCTGCCTTCCTTCTCGCGTCTAGCCATGGCTTCTACTGTTCACGCAGCTGTGGCTGCATCGTCACTTCATATTCTTCGCGAAAACCCTCTCAAACACACCCCAACTGCTGCTGCTCACGTTTCCGCCATGGACGAGCAAGCTTTGATGCTGCCATGGCCAACTGTGGACTGCTGCTCCTTCCTCTCCATCTTCTTCGTTTATTCGTCGTTGTTTCGAATCGGTTAGTTGGTTTATGTTTCCAAATTTCGTCCATATTTATTTGTTGTTCGTTGTTTATCGGATTCAAAATCGATAAATGATTCAATGTTTGTTTTGTTTGTCCGTAGTTGAAATAATTTTAGTTTGTTCATATGTTTCATTAAATTAATTTTCAGATTTCAAATAGAAGTTTAATTAGTTGTTTTCATGTTTATTTCATGTTTGTATTATTGTTTAAGTAAGTATTTGTTAGTTTGATGTTTGTTAGATTCAAATTGAAATTTAATCAACTATTTCTTCAATTTGTTTCATGTGTTTATGTATTGTTAGAAATTGTTAATATTGTTAAGTTCAAGTTTAAGTTCATAATTGTTTCTTCGTCGATCTTGTTATTTGTTTAAAGAATTTAGTTGTATTAAAGGAATATATTGTTTTAATCGTTTAATCCGTCATGTTTGTTGTCTTAAAATAGATTCATTCATGTTCATACTTTGTTTGGATGATCTTGAATCCGAATTTTGTATAGTTTGATTTCTTGTTTACCATTTATGATTATTGCTTGAATTGTTCTCATAATCTTGTTTTAAGTTTAATATAAGAATTGTTTGTTGTAATGTTGTTAGAGTTGATTTTAAGTTCAATATGATTGAATTTAGAAATCTTCATACTTTGATTGTTGTTGTTGTTGAATCCGAAAATAGGATTGTTTGTTGCTAAAATATTGTTCAATCAAATTTTAGTTGTTCTTTGTTGTTCAATTCGTGTTCATGTGATTTGTTGTTGAAATGTTGTTAAAATCGTGTTCATGTGATATTGTTGTTATGATGTTCATCCATGTTCATATTGTTGTTTGAACATTGTTAGAAATTGATCATATTGTCTATATTTTGGTTAAGTTTGATTAATTGATGTGTTATAGCTGATGGGTAGTTTGGTAAATTTGTAATACGTTCAGGGGTAGTTTGGTAATTTCAGTAAGGTCGGAAGGGGTAGTTTAGGAATTGTACATTTTGAAATTGTTTATTTGAAGCATGGGGGACAAAATGAAATGGGGTGGGTTGTGATATGATTATTTAATATAAAGGGGGGACAAGATTTAAATTAAAGGGGAATCTTGCATTATTTTAAATAAAGCATGGGGGACAAAATATAATGGGGTGGTGTGAAATATTTATTTAATGTAATGAGGATGAGTGGAAAGATAATGGGTTGGGTAGAGAAAAAGTATTGATTTAATTGATTAAAAGATTTATGGGATGTGATTATATATATGTGAAGTCTTGAACACAAGACATAAAAAGATATAACAAGAAATAGGGAGAGAGATACGAAAAAAATACACACACAGATAGAGAGAAAAATTCTGAAAAATATTTAAGCTTTCAAAATAAAAATAAAACTAAAAAAAATTTACTGCTTTCTTTCTTTGTTTGAAATAAGTATTAATGGTTGTTATTTCATTTAAAGCTTAAAGCTTTTGTTTTTGGGATTACTACTCCACCGGTCTGCTACTGGGTTTTTACAGTTGCTGGCAAGTTGTTGCTATTGTACTGTTATTATTGCTGCTGATTCTCATCATCATTTTCTTTTGCTTCCAATATCAGGTACATATTTGAAAATTCATGTCATGAAAAGCTTCAACATGGCAAGTAAATGAAGTTTGATTATAAGGATGTCTGCTACTCATTTAAATTTCATTAGTTTAAGTTTCAGTTTTGTTTTAGTTGGTTAATATAGTATTAAATCAATTGGTAGATTAGTTATCTTTCTTAATAACAAATGGCTTAGTTATTTTAGGAACGCGATCAACTCATTTCTTTTAATATATGAAATAATGTCAATGATTTTTTACAAAATATAGAGTTAGTGTTTGCAAATATTCGCATAGGCAGAATATAAGAATTGGTTTATTTATCTCAAACCCAATCTTCGTAAGCAAAATTAACCAAACAATTATAACCTCGGACTAAAAACAAGTGGTGTAAAAGAAGGATGAGATTTATAGATTGTAACATTTTAAGTCAAAAAATGTGTAAATAGCGTTTGCTCCAAATATAACAATGAAAATTCTTCAAAAAATATTACTTCATTTATTAAATCAATTGTTTTTCCTAAGTTTATACGCAATTCGCTTTTTTGGGTAGATAAATATTGTATTTACCATAAAAATGGTAGTATTAATCACACGTTGTTTATTTTTATTTTATTTTTATTTTTCTCTTTAAACTCATGGTTTTTGAGGAATATAATTCACACGTAAAAATATAATTTGCGGTCAACACTTAATGAATTGTGAATTCTTTTCAAGGAATTTAGAGGCATCTCAAATAGTGATTTCTCATGACTCTTACATTTAAAAATAGATGGATGCAATAAACATTTGTAGAGAATTTATATTACTGTCAAGAATATTTGCATAATTAAGGATGCGTTCGCGTGACTTGATTATACTTCTAAAGGCGATTCGGATTATGCGTTCGCGCAACTTCGAGCAAATTTTTAATAAAAAGGGGTTCTTCGGAGATCATCAATATTAATTTCATATAACCCGAGATGTGCAGTTCACTATTTAATCATACAAGAGCAACAAACGTTCTTAATTTTATTTACGCGCAATTTCGAACTTAAGTCTATTTTTATAATAATAAAAAAAAAATTCGAAAAAAAATAATAATTATATTATCAATATCATTGTGTACACGTGCGCGTGACACAACTCCGCATGTTTTAAAAATATAATTTATAACACGAATATACGTACGCGTGATTCGATTCAAAGAAGGGTCTTTAAATATAAATAGAAGCGGTAACAATAAAATCATGCAATAAAAATGTATTTTACAAATCAAAATAATCAAGCCGAATATAACAGTTGAGCGACCGTGCTAGAACCACGGAACTCGGGAATGCCTAACACCTTCTCCCGGGTTAACAGAATTCCTTATCCGGATTTCTGGTGCGCAGACTGTTAAATAGACAGAGTCATATTCTCCTCGATTCAGGGATTAAAACCGGTGACTTGGGACGCCTTAAAATTCCCAGGTGGCGACTCTGAAACAAACAAACAAATCCCGTTTCGACTGTCCTTAAATTGGAGAAAACTCCCTTCACCCCTCGCGGGGGCGGAAAAAGGAGGTGCGACAGCACTCACTCTCACAATAGAAGTCACATGCATGCAATGGGTACCATAAGCTTGCCCGTAATATAAATCTCTACTAATTTAGGCTAGATCGACTCAAAATCAATTAGGACTTTTTCATGGTTGTAATGTGGGCTAAGGGACGGGTAGGATATATTTAGGAATAGTGACTCAACCCCTAAGCACTTTAACACATCACATGAGCAATTTTCAGCATAAATTCTTCAACCCACTTCTCATTTATACACAATATCATCCCACAAATACGCCCTTCTTCTTTAAGCACTCTATTAATTCATTCCCACTAGCTAGAGCAAAACACAATGTAATTATCTTTTTTTTTCTTGTCACTCAATTTCTGCGAGTGGTGTATTCGTTTACAACATGAGTGCACCTTTCATCATTTTATTGGTTCCACTCAAAAGTCACCCCACACTTATTTCCTTCTTACTTCTTTTAGCACTCTTCTCACAATTAAAGTGCTTTAAGAGGTAAAAGGATCAAAACACTGTCAATTAAGAACAAAAGGATATAGGCTTGTAATGCGGGTGCCAAACAAAAAGTCTGAAGGTTCAAAAGGGTTAACTAGGGACAAATTTTATTTGTAATAAGCAATTAAGCTCAAAAAGGTCAAAGAAAGCCTAACATCATTTTTCAAACCGAGCATCACCTCAAATTTCGCTTCAACTCACATACCGGGCAAGTTCTAGACACAAGTACAATACATGGACTACACAAATACTCACCACACATGGCATATGACTCATTCCAGATCAGCTCATCAAGACACTTCATTACGAGCAGTCAATTCAGTAACAAACATACAATTTAAGGCACTTTCCATGAGATTCAACAATTAAGACTAAGCGTTACACTCTAGGGTCTATTGTGTTCAGGTGTGTCAACGCTATGGGTTCACTTTTCTATAGCTTATAACTCCTTATTTTAGTCTACAAAATAAAAAAAATATAAAAACAAAAATTAAAAACTACTTATGCCCGGATCAAGATAAACCCTTGGAAAAGAACCGCGGCTTAAAGAAAAACCAAGGGGGAATTGTTATATTACCTAAAAAATACAAAAAAAAATAAAAACAAAAATCTTTTTGTTATTTTCTATGGGCTCAATCCCTCAAGAACTCTTATCTAAAAGAATACGTCATCGGGCCGCGCCAATATAACTACTAAAAAAAATCTACTGAAAATATTTAAGAACAGACAACAATTACTCCAACAATACTAAATCACCAAGACATTTAAAAACAAAAGTGAAATAGTCACGCAATCCCAAAACATTATATATTGTACCACACCACCAAAACATTCCAATAATCCAAAACAATTGAAACAACCTAAAAATCCATAATAATTACTACCATCCAAAACATTTAAGAACAGTTAAACATATGTTTAAGGGAATCCTCCACCCCACACTTAAAGCAAGACATGTCCCCATGTCTTTCATTATAAACAAGAGATGAAACAAAGATACTTCCCCGAGGAGTCACTCCTGGTCGGAGACAGAACCTGAATCCGCATTGCATGCCCGACCAATTGCACGAAGCCAACCCAAGAGCCAGCTTTCTGTTTTCTTCTGCTGAACTTGCATTTCATCAACACGTCTCCCCAGAACTGTCACTGATGTTTTAATTTCAGTGATTTCCTGCTCCATGCGGTCTATCCTTTGTCCCCGACCAGCCCCAGACGGTCCTGCTGCATCAAAAGCTTGTGGTTGTGCAGGTGGTGCATCTTCTCCCATCTCCACATCATCAGCTCCTTCTTGTTGGTCCTCTCCTTCCTCATCGTCACTGTCATCAGAATCAGCAGCAACCAATTCAGCTGGATGTACAACTTCCTTACTTGTGGTGACCATTTTAGCCGTGAAAGGATTGACTTTAGCTAGTCGTCCATCTGCAACAAGATTGTTTGGTACATTGGCTCGAAGGCATAGTAGGGTGACAAGAGATGGGTAATACAACCCGTAGCGTTGAATTCTAACCCTCTGGAACATTTCTTTATGTATCAACAATGGCACATCAAACCATGCCCTATTCATGAAACACCATATTAAGCAAGCTCGAGGGATGTTTACTTCAGTCAAATTCTTGGAAGGAAAGAGACGGTTGTTGATGAAGTACAACCAACATTTGGCCTCGAACTTCAGGGCATTAGCGTGGAACTTGTTCCCATATTTATACCATTGGATATCTGCATCTGGGTGACAAATTATGTCGGTGAACATGGACCATGGTATTAGCTTGCTGTTATATGCCTAGAACATATCCATGTAATCTTCCTCCACTAGGGGTAGCCTGTACACATCCTAAATTGTTTCTATAGATGCATTGACTTGTCGCTTTCGGACTGTAACATTGTAGTTATCATGTTCCGGAAGGTTGGCATAATATTCCCTCACTAGCATTACATTCGCCGTGATTGGCTCCTCGAAGAATATGTCAAGCACACGCCTCCTCAACTCGTTTGCTAGGGTTGGACAATTAATAGCCAAAGCATTTGCATCCATTGCTTGTTCAGGCACTATTGTTTTCTCCTCCTTTTTGTTAAATCTGTCCTGTGCCTTGGCTGACACAAACTTTTGACTGTTGAATGGCCTAGTATCAACTGATTTTTTGGGCCGTCCACCAGCATTTGTTGTAGCTGGGCGTTCGGATGAGGAACTTGATGTTGGGCGTTTACGAGGGGCCATGATACCTGCAAGTAGTTTAGAGTTAGCCCTATTCAATTGGGTGACCAAATCGGGCTACTCAGACTTCACCACATAATTGGTCACTTCACTTCCTCCAAAGAGGCATTTTTTTAAACACATTGTGAGCATGTTGAGTTTCAAGCTTTTTCAAACCCTATGTCACAATGTATTCACCATCAACCAACCCAATTACTACTTTACACCACCATATTCCTAATTTTTCACTTCCTCAACCCAACCAAACATCAAACATATGTTTAAATCTTCTATAAATGCTACATTCTAGTGTTAAATAAGAAAAATTTAAGAAACTATCCTAAAAATATACAATCTTGACAACCACATAATAATGTTACATAATAAAACTAAACAAGGAAAAAATTGAAGACATTATACTAAATATATGCAAAGACATTGAAAATCAAACAAAAAGTAGAAAATTAAAATTATGTTCACAAAAAAAACGAAATTAATCTAAAAAATAAAAAAAAATAACTAATAAGAAGAAGATGAAGAAGACATACCTTATAGGAGATGGGGTATGGGGTGAATGAAGAGGTGGGTTGATTTGATGAAGAAGAAGAAGTGGGGTGTTGATGAAGAAGAAGAAGAAGAAGAAGAAGAGAAAGAGTAGGGTTTTTCGGTTGTGGGGGGGGGGTATTATTAAGTTAAAGAAGTAAAAAAAACCTTTTTAAAACGAAGTTACCTGTGACTAGCGCGGGCTATGCGCTAGTTATGCACCCGCGCTAATCACTGAAGGTCAGGGCAGACAGAAACCCGATTAGCGCGGGCTATGCGCTAGCCATGCGCACCCGCGCTAATCACTGAACGTTTCTCTTTTTTTTGATATATATATATATATAGCCTCTCAAGAAGGCCAAGTTATAAATTCTCATTTACAAACTATATTTACACTACATTTGTGGGTTGCCTCCCACACAGCGCCTGATTTAATGTCACGACACGATGCCATATTGCATTATACATCAATTAAATCTACTGAGGTTTTGTGACGTTGAATGTCACCACCCCAATAGTGTTTAATTCGTTGCCCATTTACCAAGAACGTGCCTGTTGAATTAATGTTTCACAATTCAACTGTTCCATGAGGAGTTACACTTACAACAACAAAAGGGCCTGCCCAACGGGACTTAAGCTTTCCAGGAAAAAGCTTTAGCCTTGAGTTGAACAAGAGAACTTCTTGACCCGGCTCAAACTCACGATGTTGGATGTGTTTGTCGTGCCACTTCTTGGTCTTTTCTTTATATAACTTGGCATTTTCATAAGCATGCAACCGAAACTCATCAAGTTCATTGAGTTGTAGCAGTCTTTTTTCTCCAGCTAAGTCCATATTCATATTTAGCTTTTTGATTGCCCAATAAGCTTTATGTTCTATCTCAACAGGCAAATGACATGCTTTTCCATAAACCAACCTGTATGGAGAAGTACCTATTGGAGTCTTGTATGCAGTTCGGTAAGCCCACAATGCATCTTCTAACTTACCGGACCAATCTTTCCTATTTGCGCTCACAGTTTTCTCCAAAATCTGTTTTACCTCCCTGTTTGACACTTCAACTTGACCACTCGTTTGAGGGTGATATGCAGTAGCAACCTTGTGTCTTACACCATATTTTGCTAGAACATTTTTCAACAATTTGTTGCAAAAGTGTGTTCCTCCATCACTTATCAACACCCTTGGAGTTCCAAAGCGTGTGAAAATGTGTTTCTTCACAAAACTTACCACTACCTTTGCATCATTAGTAGGAAGAGCAATGGCCTCAACCCACTTAGACACATAATCCACTGCAATCAAAATATATCTGTGCCCATTAGAATACAGAAATGGTCCCATGAAATCTATTCCCCAGACATCAAAGAGCTCTACTGCCAAAATATTTTGTAAAGGCATCTCGTGCTTCTTCGTGACCGTTCCGGTTCTTTGGCACCTGTCACAAGTTTTAACAAAAGCATGTGAATCTTTAAATAATTTTGGCCAGTAAAAACCTGATTGCAAAACCTTTTGTGCAGTTCTGTCTCCACCATGATGACCTCCATAAAGAGAAGAATGACAGTCATGCAATATTGCATTCATCTCCTCCTCAAGGACACACCTTCTTACCAATTGATCTGCGCATTGCTTGTATAGAAAAGGCTCGTCCCACATGTAGAATCTCACATCATGTAAGAACCTTCTTCTATGGTCAGTTGTGAATTCTGGTGTAGTCACCCCACTTGCAATGAAATTCACATAATCAGCATACCACGGGGTTTCATCCGAAGTGATGGCCAGCAAATATTCGTCAGGGAATGTTTCTTTGATTGATTCTCCTTCAGTGACATGGCCTCTATTTTCCAGCCTGGATAAATGATCTGCAACCTGATTCTCTGTTCCCTTTCGATCTCGAATCTCCAAATCAAATTCCTGCAAAAGAAGAACCCATCGAATTAACCTTGGCTTGGCATCTTTCTTTGCAAATAAATACCTTATAGCTGAGTGATCTGTGTAAACTATGACTTTTGTCCCCACTAGATAGGATCTAAACTTATCAAATGCCCATACTACTGCGAGCAACTCTTTTTCAGTAACAGTGTAATTCATTTGAGATGAATTAAGAGTTCTACTCGCATAGTGAATGGAACAAAATATTTTCTCCTTCCGCTGCCCCAAAACAGCTCCAATGGCTATATCACTTGCATCACACATCAATTAAAATGGAAGTTTCCAATCTGGAGAAATGATAATCGGTGCAGTAACTAATCTTCGTTTCAGCTCATCAAATGCTTTCAGACAAGTATCATCAAACTTGAAAGATGTATCTTTCTCAAGAAGCCTGCACAAAGGAGATGAGATTTTTGAAAAATCCTTGATGAAACGACGGTAAAAACCCGCATGGCCTAAGAAACTGCGAATGACTCTAACTGATGTTGGTGGAGGTAATTTTTCAATTGCTTTCACCTTTGTTTTATCCACCTACAATCCATTCTTGGACACTTTATGCCCTAAGACTATGCCTTCTCGTACCATGAAATGACATTTTTCCCAATTTAGTACCAAATTTGTTTCTTCACACCTAGCAAGGACCTTATCAAGATTCATTAAACATTCATCAAAAGAACATCCAAATACAGAAAAATCATCCATAAATACTTCCACAAATCTTTCAACCATATCAGTGAAAATAGCCATCATACACCTTTGAAAAGTCGCAGGTGCATTGCAAAGACCAAATGGCATTCTTTTAAATGCATATGTCCCATAAGGACATGTAAATGTGGTCTTTTCTTGGTCTTCTGGGGCTATAACAATTTGATTATATCCCGAGTAGCCATCCAAAAAATAGTAGTATTCCTGCCCGACTAATCTATCAAGCATTTGGTCAATAAAGGGAAGGGGAAAATGGTCTTTTCGGGTGGCATTATTCAATTTTCTATAATCTATGCAAATCCTCCACCCAGTAACAGTTCTAATGGGAATCAAATCATTATTTTCATTTGTCACTACGGTCATTCCTCCTTTCTTTGGAACACATTGGACTGGACTTACCCATTTGCTATCAGATATTGGAAATACAATACCTGCATCAAGCCATTTAATCACTTCTTTTCTTACCACCTCTTTCATGTTCGGATTTAGTCGGCGTTGTTGTTCTATGCTTGGCTTGTGCCCTTCCTCCATGAGAATTTTATGCAAGCAAAAAGCTGGACTTATACCTCTTATGTCGGACATTGTCCACCCAATTGCTCTTTTATGCTCACGTAGTACTCTTAACAATTTCTCCTCCTGCAATTCAGACAAGTCAGCAGAAATAATAACAGGTAATGTTTTAGAACTACCCAAATAAGCATAATGAAGGTGAGAAGGTAAAGGCTTTAATTCCAATTTGGGAGCTTCTTCAACTGAGGGCTTCAGAGGAGGACCATCTGGCCTGTTCAAAGGTTCAAAGGGATTAAAACCTTTTATATATTCACATGTTGCATTCAAAGTATGTTTCATCTCCTCAACCTCATCATTAATCTCCAAACTTTCGAACAACACAATCGCTTTTTCTAAAGAATCCTGCAAATATACACTTGGGGTGATAAGTTGTTCATCAATCTCTATGACAGATATCATAGACAATTCTTCATACTGCCGAGGAAGTTGAATTGCTTTATATACATTAAAAACAGCTTCCTCGTTGTCAACTCTCATGATAATTTTTCCTTCTATTACTTTAATTATAGCATCACTTGTAACCAAGAGAGGTCTTACCAATATAATAGGAACTTTTTCATCGGCCTGAAAATCCAAGATAATGAAATCAGCCGGGAAAATAAATTTCCCAGTTTTCAGTAGCACATCTTCTATCACCCCTTCCGGGTAAGCTATGGACCTGTCTGCTAGTTGCAACATCATTGTGGTGGGTTTTGGAGCTCCCAAACCCAATTGTTTGTACAAAGACAATGGCATCAAATTTATGCTTGCTCCCAAATCACAAAGTGCATGGCCTACATCAACATTGCCTATTCTCACAGGGATAGTAAAGTTGCCAGGGTCCTTAAGCTTTTAAGGAAGCTTATTTTGGACCCTTGAAGTGCACTCTTCAGTAAGTGCAACTGTTTCAAATTCAGTTAGTCTCCTCTTGTTAGCCACAATGTCTTTTATGTATTTGGCATATTTTGGAATATCACGAATCGCATCTACCAACAAAATATTCAATTGAATCTGACTCAACATAGAGAGAAATTTGTTGAACATGCAATCGTCATTCTTTTTATGCAATCTTTGTGGAAAAGGTGGTGGTGGCCTTGGAACATTCACAGGTGCTGAAATTGTATCATCTTTCCTTACTTCCTGTGTTGCTTTGGGAATCAATTCACCCTCAGGTACAGGCTTGTCTTTTCTCTTCTTTGGAACTTCTTCTAATTCCCTTCCAGTTCTAAGTGTAATTGCACTAACTTGCGGATTTTTCTCTGTATCACTTGGAAGAGCACCTGCAGGCCTAGTATTTTGATTTGCAGCTAGTTGTCCTAATTGTCTTTCAAGATTTCTAAAGTCCGTTCTGAGTTGTTGATTGTCTTGCAACAATTTTTTCAACAAATCATTTGTACTTTCTTCTGTTTGTTGTGGCGGCCTTTGAGGTTGATAAAAATTTCCTTGGGGTCTAAATTGATTTTGATTGGGTTGATTCCCACCCCAAAAGAAATTAGGATGATTCCTCCAAGTTGAGTTGTAAGTGTTCCCATATTGGGCTTGTTTATTCATCGGACCTCTGCTTTGGTGCCCCACATAATAAATAGATTCAGGATTCACGGGGCACATGTCACTCGTGTGATTGTCACCACACATTTCATAACAAACTGACATTTGTTGAATCTGCTGCATTGGTTGTGATGGTCCCATTGTCATTCTGGTCATTTGATTTGCCAATTTTGCTAAATCTGCTCTCATGGCAGAAATGTCATCCAGTTCAAGTAACCCTGCTTTCTGTTTCATTGCTCTCCTTGGTTCTCCTTCACCTTGCCAATTATGATCATTAGCAGTAAAGTTATTCAGCAGAAGTTGTATTTCACTGTATGGTTTTGCCATGCAACTACCTCCACAAGCTGAATCAAGATTCATTTTGGAAGTTTCGTCTAATCCATCAACAAAAGTATGGCCCAATACTTCATCAGTTTGACAATGATGAGGACAATCCCGAAGTAGTTTCTTGTATCTTTCCCAAGCTTGGCGAAGAGTTTCACCATCCCGTTGTTGAAACCCAAGAACCTGACTCCGCAAAAACTTTGTCTTTTTGGTGGGGAAAAACTTTATTAGAAATTTCTTTGCTAAATCATCCCAATTGTGGATTGAATTAGCTGGCTCTTTTTGCAACCATTCCCTAGCATCCCCCAATAATGAAAAGGGAAATAAGGTCAGCCTGACATAATCCTTGGAAACATTTGGATAATTGTAAGTATCCGTTATTTCCAAAAAAATTTGAATGTGCCTTTGTGGGTCTTCACGAGATAGACCAACATATTGCCCAGTGGACTGCATCAGCTGCACCATGTACTGTTTAAGCTCAAAGTGACCGGTGATTTCAGGTTTCACAATGTCCTGAGTCATATTAGCAAGGTTTGGCCTTATTGCTTCTATCACCGCTCGTTCTTGATTACCTGCCATCACTGTTGGCTGTGGTTGAACTTGAATGCCCACCTCTCTTTCTGTTCTGTTTTTAGCTTCCCACTCCTTCCTTGTTCTATGAATTGTTCGTTCAATTTTAGGATCAAAAGGGAAGAGGTTGTTTGTGCTTCTACTCATCCGCATTCAAGAGAAGAGCCTGCGCAACACAAACAAAGTAGATGGAAAATTTAGGTTTTTATTAACAGCTAATAAAATCTTAAAACAGTCAAGTAGCTAATTTCAATTCCCCGGCAACGGCGCCAAAAACTTGTTGCGACCAAAACACTCACACAAGTGTACGTGATCGACAAGTAATATAGTAGTAAGTAAAGTATCGTTCCCACGAGGAATTGTGATCAACTTATCAACTGATGTAGACTCAAACAATTATCAATTCAAGCTAAATTATCACAAAATATATAAAGAACCAATTTATTATTTACTTAGTAATTAAACAATAATTCAATACAAAATTACTACACCAATTACACAATATTTTGATAACAATTTGGATAAATATATTCCCGGGTCATGGACTTGCTAGAAATTATGCTACTATTTTAGCTTAAAAAGGATTTATTGAATTATTCGGGTTATTGATTATAGGGTTAATAATATTCATAAGAATCTTTCGAGTTCTTATGCATCTATTCAAGTTAAACTAATACCTATATGTCTATGGTATTAATATTAGCAAGAATACATTTACAACTCCTATTTTTCAACCAAACAAGGCAATTAAGTATATGTCAATCTTAATTGTGAATTCTTCACCCGATGCCCGAGATTCAAAACTTGTTCTATTTGATTCTATATGCAACCAAGAATTTCCTTTTTCAAGTTTAATTCAAGATTCGTAAATAATATTTCACTGTTAGCTACGCAGTAAAATAATTAGAAGCAGAATCAAATAAACAACCCATAACAATAAATTCAAGATCTTCAATCTAAGCTTCAAATAACATAATTATCTAACATCCATGACCCAAGAATACTAGAGTTTTTAGCTACTCATAATCATACAAAAATCAACAATAAAAGTTTTAAACATAATATAAACAAACAAATAGAAGAAAGTTTAGAAGAACTCTTTGAATCCTTGCTCCAAGATGTTGTTCTTCTTCTCCTTTCTTAGCTCCAAGATGAAGCTCCTTCTTCTTCTATGGCTTTTTCTCCCTCAAAATCTGATATATCATCTCAATAATGGAGCTTTACTTTATGTAAGTTGAGTGGATCCTCTTAGATTTTCCATTTTGCCCCAAATAATTGATTTCCCGGAATGGACTAGCGCGGGAGCGCATGACCAGCGCACATCCCGCGCATATCGAGTTTCTTTCTATCCAAATCACTGAACTAGCGCGGGAGCGCATGACCGGCGCATGACCCGCACTAGTTGGGTTTTCTCTTGTTAAGATGTTGCTGCTCAACTTTTCGTCATTTGACTCCATTTTTCACTTGATTACCATCATAAATCCTCATTTGTTTATTGAACTCCTGTGAGACATTAAAGTCATGATTAGATCCAATTTTTGCATTATTTGAACATTTACAATAGTAAACCATCCTTATGTTGAGCTAAAACATAGGCTATATTAAACAATTTAGCCTATTATCACCCTCGCAAAGTTGAAAGTGCGTAGTTGCTTTAGGCGCGTTATTTTAATAATTAATCTCCTTAAACTCGGGTGTGCATTTCATGTGACCCAAATCTAAATCTTAACAACGTTAAATGAAATGTGTCTCGGACTGCGGGTGCATTTCATGTGGCATGGTCCAAAGACGTGTTTTAGATGACGTTGAAATCTTTCCTAAAATAATTAAAAGCGGTTTAAAGTTAAAATATACCATAGGCTAAAACATATGTTAAAATCGGATAATAGGTCAATAATAACATTTGAGTGACCGTGCTAAAATCACGGAACCCGGGAATGCCTAACACCTTCTCCCGGGTTAACAGAATTCCTTACCCGGATTTTTGTGTTCTCAGACTATAAAATAGAGTCAACCTTTCCTCGATTCAGGATTTAAAACCGGTGACTTGGGACGCCATAAACTATCCCAAGTGGCGACTCTGAATTTCAAACAAATAATTCCATTTCGATTGTCACTTAAATTAGAAAAACTACCTCATACCTTTTGGGGTATGGAAAATGGAGGTGTGACATACTCCTTAGTTGAAGGAGTTGAAGGATCAGTTACAGGAATTGCTTGATAAGGGTTTTATTTGGCCCAATGTATTACCTTGGTGTGCTCTTGTCTTGTTTGTGAAGAAAAGGGATGGTTCTATGCGTATGTGTATTGATTATCGCCAGTTGAACAAGGTTACAATGAATAACCGTTATCATTTACCTCGTATTGATGATCTGTTTGACCAGCTTCAAGGCGCATGGGTGTTTTCTAAGATTGATTTGTGCTCAAGTTACCATCAGTTGAAGATTGGGGAGACAGATATCCCGAAGACTGCTTTCAGGTCTCGGTATGGTCATTACGAGTTCCTTGTTAAGTCATTTGGGCTGACCAATGCCCCATCAGCCTTTATGCATTTGATGCATAGTATGTTCCGGTTGTATCTTGACTCGTTCGTCATTGCCTTTGTTGATGATATTCTGATGTATTTTCGGAGTCGGAAAGATCATGAGCAACACTTGAGGACTGTGCTTCAGACTTTGAGGGAGAAGAAGTTATATGCTAAGTTCTCGAAATGTGAGTTTTTTGGTTGGATTCAGTAGCATTCTTAGTCCACGTGGTATCGAGTGAGGGTATTCAGGTGGACCCGAAGAAGATAGATGCCATACAGAGTTGGCCCAAACCATCCTCAGCTACCAAGATCCATAGTTTCCTTGGCTTGGCGGGCTACTACTGTCGTTTTGTGGAGGGGTTTTCATCAATTACAACCCCTATGACTAGGTTGACCCAGAAGGGTGCTCCATTTCAGTGGACTGAGGAGTGTGAGATGAGCTTTCAGAAGCTCAAGACAGCTTTAACTACAACCCCAATTTTGATACTGCCTACAGGTTTGTGGTCTTATATGTGATGCCTCGAGGGTTGGCCTCGGAGCGGTGTTGATGTAGGACGGTAGGGTGATTGCCTACGCGTCGAGACAGTTGAAGATACATGAGAAGAATTACCCTATTCACGACCTTGAGTTAGTTTCCATTGTTCACGCCCTGAAGATTTGGCGTTATTATTTATACGAGGTTCGCTGTGAGATTTATACTGACCATCGGAGCTTGCAGCACTTGTTCAAGCAAAAGGATCTAAATTTGCACCAGAGGAGGTGGTTAGAGTTGTTGAAGGACTATAATATCATTATTTTATATCACTCGGGCAAGGCTAATGTGGAGGCCGATAACTTGAGTCGTCGGGAAGAGAGTTTGGGTAGTTTAGCATATTTACCAGCATCAGAGAGGCCTATGGCAATGGATGTTCAGGCCTTGGCCAGCCAGTTTGTGAGATTAGATCTTTCGGAGCCCAGTCGGGTTCTAGCTTGCGTGGTTTCTCGGTCATACTTATTTGATCGTATCAGGGAGCGGCAGTATGATGATCCCCATTTTCTTGTCCTCAAGGACAAGGTTCAGCACGGTGATGCTAGAGATGTGCCTATTGGTGATGATGGGATATTAAAGCTGCAGGGTCGGATTTGTGGACCCAATGTTGATGGGCTCCAAGAGTTGATTCTATAGGAAGCCCATAGTTCGCGGTATTCCATCCACCTGGGTGCCGCGAAGGTGTATCAGGATTTGAGACAGCACTATTGGTGGAGGCAGATGAAGAAAGATATAGTTGGATTCGTAGCTCGGTATCTCAACTGTCAGCAGGTGAAGTATGAGCACCAGAGACGGGCGGGTTGCTTCAGCAGATAGAGATTCCGGAGTGGAAGTGGGAGCAGATCACCATGGACTTTGTAGTTGGGCTCCCACGGACTTTGAGAAAATTCGATGCTATTTTGGTGATTGTGGATCGGCTGACCAAGTCAGATCACTTTATTCCTTTGTGTACTACGTATTCCTCGGAGCGGTTGGCGGAGATTTATATCTAGGAGATTGTTCATCTGCATGGTATTCCAGTGTCTGTCATTTCAGATAGAGGTACTCAGTTCACATCACGGTTCTGGAGGGCCGTTCAGCATGAGTTGGGTACTCAGGTGGAGTTGAGTACAGCATTTTACCCTCAAACAGACGGACAGTCCGAGCGCACTATTCAGATTCTTGAGGATATGCTCCGTGCATGTGATTGAGTTTGGAGGGTCTTGGGATCAGTTCTTGACATTGGTGGAGTTCTCTTATAACAATAGCTATCAGTCCAGCATTCAAATGGCACCGTATGAGGCTTTATATGGGAGACAGTGTAGATCCCCGGTGGGTTGGTTTGAGCCGGGTGAGGCTAGATTATTGGGCACAGATTTAGTTCAGGATGCTTTGGAGAAGGTTAAGGTGATTCAAAATAGACTCCGTACAGCCTAGTCCAGACAAAAGAGTTACGCGGACCGTAAGGTTGGTGATGTTTTCTATATGGTTGGAGAGTGGGTTCTGCTTCGAGTTTCGCCTATGAAGGGCGTTATGAGATTTGGTAAGAAAGGAAAGTTGAGTCCGAGGTTTATTGGCCCTTTTGAGATATTGAGGCGTGTTGGGGAGGTTGCTTATGAGCTTGGCTTACCTCCCAGCTTGGCCAGAGTTCATCCGGTATTCCATGTTTCGATGCTCCGAAGGTATCACGGTGATTCGTCGCATGTGTTGGATTTCAGTTCAGTCCAGTTGGACAAGGATCTATCTTATGTTGAGGAGCCAGTGGCAATATTGGACAGGCAGGTTAGAAAGCTGATGTCAAAGAAGATTGCATTAGTAAAGGTTCATTGGCGGGGCCAGCCAGTCGAGGACGCGACCTGGGAGATCGAGCAGGATATGCGCCGCAGTTACCCTCATCTTTTTACTACTTCAGGTACATCTCTATGCTCGTTAACGAATGTTTAATTGTAGGAGGATGCGATGACCCGACCAATCGTCTTAAGAATTAACACCTTGATCCCCTATTAACTGCTTTCCCCGAGTTTATTTCTGTTATTTTGATTTGCTGGGATGTTCGTTTTGATTTTCGGAGAGTTTTGGGACACTTAGTCCCTAAATGAGAGCTTAAGTATGGGAAAGTTGACCGTAGTCAGAACAGTGTGAAGACGACATCGGAATGGAAATCTGATGGTTCTGTTAGCTCAGTTGGGTGATTTCCGGATTAGGGGCGTGACCGGATTGTGTTTTGGAGGTCTGTAGCTAATTTAGGATTGAAATGCCGAAAGTTGAATTTTTGAAGTTTCCGGTCCGATAGTGAAATTTTGATCTAAGGGTCAAAATGGAATTCCGAAAGTTGGAGTAGCTTCGTAGTGTTGAATGTGACGTGCTCGCAAAATTTCAGGTCATTCGGACAAGATTTGATAGACTTTTTGATCGAAAGCACAATTTAAGAGTTCTTGGGGTTCTTAGGCTTGATTCCTATATTAAATTGGTGATTTGATGTTGTTGTGAGCGTTCCGAAGTTTTGAACAAGTTTGAATGATGTCATGGGATGTGTTGGTACATTTGGTTTGAAGTCCCGGGGGCTCAGGTGAGTTCCGGGTAGGTTCCGGGATGTTTCAGGCCTAAAATCATAGCTGTTGCAGGTCCAGAGGAGTTGCAGACCTCTGAACCCACCAATGCGGTCCGCACAGTATTTTGTGCTCTGTCGTGGTAGGGGCTTTGCGGCCGTACAAAATCCAGTGCGGTCCGCGGTGAGGAAAGTTTCACTGGTCTGATTTCGGAAGCTTATATCTTTTGATCTACAAGGAATTTTGAGATGATTCAAAATGAAAGTTGTAGCCATTCGTGTCTAGTTTCCAGAAAGGTAAGGAAATCATAATTTGGACATCTGTAGAGAAAGTTATGGCTAAAATACAAAAGCTTGTCACTGCAGTCAAATCCACCGCGGACATCACTAGTTTTTGTGCGGTCAGCAGTGGTGGAAATCCGGGAGGTGCACTATAAATATGAGGTTTAGGGTTTTATTTCATATTTTGACCTAGAGAGCTCGAATTTTGGCGATTATTTGAAGGTTTTTCAAGAAAGTCATCGGGGTAAGTGATTCTAACTCGGATTTGGCTAAAGTACATGAATCTATCATTGAATTCATCATTTAATTCGTGATTTGGGATGGAATTTGGGAAGAAAATTGTGAAATCTTTCAAAAATGTAAAACAATGATTTGAAGGATCAAACAGTATCGGAATTGGATAATTTTGGTATGGTTAGACTCGTGAGGGTATGAGGATTCTGAAAATGTAAATTTTACTCGATTCTAAAACGTGGGGCCAAGGGGCATTTTGGTCATTTTACCTAATTTCGCGTATTAGCTTGGAATTTAATTATAGAATCAGTTACTTGAAGTGTTATTCACATTATGAAATTGAATAGATTTTGGCTATTTGGAGTCGAGTACTTGTGGCAAGAGCATGTTTTCGGATTAATTTTGAGCCGGTTCGAGGTAAGTGGCTTGTCTAACCTTGTGTGGGGACTTTCCCCTTAGAATTGGTATATTTGGTAATTGAAATGCCTTGTACGTGAGGTGAGGAGTGCATACTTGTGCTAATTGTTGGAAATTCAGTTTTCTTTAGGTAATTACTAGTATGTTTCCTTTCATGTTTCTATTACTTGCACTATTAAACTTGTTGTTATCTTAGGAAAGCATGTCTAAGTGACTTAATTGCTTTATTTGTTCAACCTGCTTTACTTGACTTCTGTGCAGCATGCTAGGATAGAATCACTTGTTGCCTTAATATGAAAATTTTTGTCATTTCTGTATATTTTTCTATTGCTGCTGTGTATTTAGTTTGGGACTACGGATGTGGCATTCCGGTAGCTCCCCCTTATTTGGGACTATGGATGTGGGATTCCGGTAGATCCCCCTGCACAGTAGTATGGAACTACGGCAATGCACCAGGTAGATTCCCCCAATACTGGGTATTTACATTTGGGACTGCGGAACGGGATTCCGGTAGATCCCCGCGCACTATGAGTTAGACTACAGGATGGGACCCCGGGAGATCCATTAGATATGTACATATGGGACTGCAGGACGGTATCCTGGGAGATCCCCGATTGTTATTATTGGTGCTGAGCTGTATTTCCTTTCCATGTTTACCTTGTTTCTGTATAGTTGTTGTTGTCCTATACATCCTATGTTATTTTACTGTCGTACTTATTTATATTGTACTGTTCTATACTGTTGATCTTTATATTTTATTTAACCTCAGTAAGGCCCTAACCTTCCTCGTCACTACCCAACCAAGGTTAGACTTGACACTTACTGAGTACCGTTGTGGTGTACTCATGCCATTTCTGTGCATATTTTCATGTGCAGATCCAGGTACCTCTACTCAGGCCTACCATCCTTGAAGGAGGCGACTGCTCTAGAGACTTCGAGGGACATCTGCCGCATCCGCAGACCAAGAAGTCCCTTTCTATTCTAGATGTTAAACGTTGCCCCTTCTATATTTTTCTTTCTTGTTAGATATTCTACAGTTAGACTGTTAGATATTCCAAAGGCTTGTGTTTCCGTGAGTTTCCGGGTTTTGGGATAGTGTACTTGGTTTTGAGAATGTTATGTTGTATATGCCGAGCGACATTATAACTATTGCTTCCATTCAGTTATTTTGGATTTTTGATTATTTCTTCCGCAAGTTTCGTTTATGTTCTACATTTGTTAGGCTTACCTAGCCGAAGAGATTACGTGTCGTCATGATAGTTCACGAAGGGCGAACTGGGGTCGTGACACATGAGTACTGTAATAACTGAAAATTTTATATATACTGATTAACTCAAGAGTTTTAAATTTTAATTAAATAATAAGTGGGTCTAATTTATTATTACATCTATTGGGTGGATAATAAAGTAGTTGGGATAAAATATAGAGAAATTTTCATAAAACACTATCTTTTAGTAATAATTAGCTATCGATAAATATCATTTGCTATATTACGGATTATAGATACGTTTTGTGTTGTTATAAGATGTATTAGATGTATTTAAGCTACTGTATTCATGAATACAGTAGCAAAAATAGGTGTGAATCAGGGAAGTCCAGCTAATCAGTTGTTGTATTCCAGTGTATTCGACTGTGTTCATGGCGTGAAACATGGGATTACAGCTGGACAGATTATTGTATTCGACTGTATTCACTGTGTGAAACAGGGGATTACACTGTTTTTAAACGGAAAGTGAATCAATTAACATAATAGGCTCCTAATATAACTCAACAAACTCAATTATAACACACAAATTTTGTATTTCCAGTTATAAAAAATATTCTCAACCGAAAAATACCCAAAAAATATAGCAATCTTTAGAGAAATTATATAATACCTCTGAATACATAAATTATATTAATTAAAAAACATATGAATACATTCATGGCATATAGACAATGAAATACATAGAATATAGCGGGATACATTGAAATATAATAAAAAAAAAGACAGTGAATACATTGAAAAACATGGAATACAGCGAGATACATTGAATTACAATGAAAAAAAGACAATGAATACAGTGAAATACATAAAAATACATTGAAATATATTAACAGAAAATCAAGTTGCTCAGCCCCAAACTCGGTCGTCTTTGTTCAAGAACAAACCCTAATTTCTGGCGGTCAAACACAAATTAGAAGAGAAGCATTTTTGCCAGTTTTTGTAGCTAAAGATCAGCCATTGTTATCATTCGTTGGTCTTATATTCAATTCACTTTTTCTGAACCGTTGTTTATATGCCTTTTTGGAGACGGACATATGTATTGTCTTTTCAGCGGCCTTCACAAATCGTGCTTATGGCGCCGAAAGAAGAGAAGAAGACTCGTCGTTCTCCTCTCGATTTCCCCATTGTGAGGTTCGGAACACATTAATTTTAGTTAAGTTATTTAACTTTACTTGCAGTTGTGTTCTTCTACCAACAAATTGCAAAGAAATTAGAACGGTTTTTCTTTTTTGGATAAAATAGCAGCTATTCAGAGTCTGCTTTTCCTGCTCTTGATTTTTCTATTGCAAAATTAGCACCAGCAGCCCAATTAATTTTAATCGCTCTATTTTCCCCATCACCAGCTTCTACTACTCTGATTTCTTTTTCTTTTGAATTTTCCACAGCTTTCTTGATCATCAATTCTTCACTGCAGATAAATTATGAAATTCTTCACTGAATCTCACATGGAATCCAGGCAAAATCACCGTTTGTAACTAATGGTAGGTGATGTGGTTGAGAGGAATTTTGAGATTGAGCATCGTGTTTTCAGAAAATGGGAGAAGAGAATGGCATGTATCAAAGTAGAGAGAGAAAGAAAATAGTGTAACTGAATAGTGTATTTAGTGGCTTAGGGTTAGGAGGTAACCAAAATTAGATATTTTGCTATAAACACTAAAAGGTATCTATAGAATATAATTTTTTTTTATGGTATTTATTTAAAATAAATAAGGTGTTAATCCTTGCTATAGGAGGTAAAAATTCCTAAAATATATAGTAAAAAGTTAGAGCTAGGCCCATATATATATATATATATATATATATATATATATATATATATCTGGTAGCCCACATGAAAAGACCTAATATGCAGTGGTCTTAGTTAAATACAAACAAAGAAAAGAAAAGAGTACAAGAGAAATAAAGAATTTTAGTGGACCTTGGACGCCGAAAGACTGAAATTTGCGGTGAAGGAGAACAAAGCTGACAAACATGTTTTTAATTTTCATAGTAGTATATGATATTGATTTTTTGCACATAATTTATTCGGTAATAAGTATATCAATCGTTGAAAGACTAAGGAAATTACAATGATTGCTTGAAACTTGGTATAGAAAGCTATATTGCCATTGGGGGAAATAATAATTATCTAGTGATTGGATCCTAATAATTGTGTAATGATTGAATAGTAGTGAATTAGACATAATATACCTGGGATTTTAAAACTGATACAGAGAACAATTATTTACTCTTCAGTTCGTTCCCTTCCAATTTTAAATTAGGACCATGATGACTATGAGCTTTTAAAAATTAAGGGTGTGTTTGGTACGAATGAAAATATTTTTGGAAAAATATTTTTCAATTTTTTTATGTTTGATTGGCTTAAATATTTTGGAAAATATTTTCCTTATGAACTCATTTTCCTCCAATTAGAGGAAAATGTTTTCCTTATCAAGAGAAGGGAAAACATTTCCAAAACTCCTTCTCAACCTTCCCCACCCTCAACAACTCACCCCACCCCTGCCGAAAAAATTATTTTTTTTACTGTAATTTTTTTTTACAATTTTAAATTTCTGTTTTTTTATTTTTCTGCACCACTCACCCCAACCCCCTGCAAAAAAAAATTACTTTTTTTGTAATTTAAATTTCTATTTTTTTTTGTTTTACTGGCCCCCCTTCTGCCCCTCCCAGAAAAAATATTTTTTAAATATATTTTTCTGTTTTAATTGTTTTATTTATCAGTTTAATGGTTTAAAATTTTACAAGTTCCAAAATTATGAGTTCAGAGATTTATGTGTTTGGAAGTTTACGGGTTCAAATTTCGCGGTTTTGAAAGTTTAGCAGTTCGAAAGTTTATGAAATTTGTGGGTTCAGAAGGTTGTTGGTTTGAAAGTTTATGGCTTCATGTTTATTATACCCTTTTATGTAAGATTATAAGTTTTCATGTGAAAACCCGGCCGGTGGATGTTGTATCCGTCACATAAAATATTTTATGCGGAGTTGTAAAGGATTTAATTAGTTGATTAAGTTAAATTTTCAGTGATTTAATTTAATTAACTGGTATTTGAGACCTTAACATGGGGAATTAAAGTAAGTGTTATTGAATTTTCGAAATTCATATTGAGGAGTTCAATTGCAGTTTTTTAGTGGAATAAATTACAATTAATTATAGTATGAATTAATTCATGCTAATTTCGAATTAATACTATAATTGGTAGCCTCTTATTATTTCTGTGGTCCCTGCTATACCTAGTAAAAACCTAGATAAGACTTGGGTAAGAAGTGACTTGGGAGAAAAGTCATCTAATAGAGTTGGAGTAGGATTCTACTTGTAGAAGGAGAATCCTACACATTTTTGGAGGAGGATTTTCAGCTAAAATAACTCTATTAAAGGAAGACTAATTCCACACAATAACTCACCTTTTAGAGTTGTATTGTTCTTTCCCACCCAAAAGCAAAATCGTTCAAGGTTTTATTAGGCAAATATCAGAAGACTACAGCCCTGGATTCTTGTTGTTTGAAAGATTTGTGCAACTATTTCAAGAGGTTAGTGCTTCTAATCCCATTATTATTGTTTTGTCTAGTTTACATGTATTTGATGCCTGGATTGTATGCTTGCTTCCACTGCGCATGTTCTAACAATTGGTATCAGGCGCCGTCTTACATCTACCTAGATAATGTAATACAACATGCATAGAGTAATATTAAAACGTGTTGCTTATTGATACATGTTTGGGATGATTATTCTATGTTAAAAACGTGCTTGTATTTATTAGTATCTTAATTCTGTAATTCTAAAATTATGAATTAATATACATATGTATAAACAGTGGTGTTATATTTAAATAACAGTCTGTTTAAATTACGTTTTTTGCTGAATAGCAATTTTTTTTATAAAAACTTGACTGTTTTTTGAATGCTATTAATTTTGTAATTATGGGTTAATATACATATGCATAATGTCACGACCCAAACTGATGGGTCGCGACGGGTACCTGAGTCCTATCTGCCAAACACCTCTAAGCATGTGTCTAAGATATTAACCTGAATAACATCTGCTGCATTATGAAAATAACATACGTGAAAGAAACCTGCCATCAAGGCATATGCACCTATACAGGCGGAACACAGTGGTCAAGCCGGCAAGGCTGCTATAGATAACTATATATCCAAAACCGAAAGTCGTTAAGGCCACATACAACCCAACTAGATATACTGTCTACACACCTCTAATAGAAATATAACTGTACAAAGATGGGACTGAGCCACGTCATACCCATATATATACATACATAAATAGCTCCGGATCAAGTGGAGCACGCCAACTCTCCCTGATCAAGAATCCTAAGAATGGGAATCGTCAGCTTGCCTACCTGCACCCGCGGGCATTAAATGCAGGCCCCATGAAATAGGGCGTTAGTACGAAAAATGTACTGAGTATGTAAAGAATGAAAATAAGTACGTAAAAGACATATATGAAACATGGAATACAAAAATACCTTTAAATCTGAATAACTCTGTAAATTTTGAAACGTTTATAATATCATGCACATGCGTATAAATGTCGTGTCATGCATAGGTATGGGTGTACATAATATCATCAAGCCACTGAGGGCATCCCATCATATCGTCTCGGTCACTGTGGGCAACATCATCAACATATACCAGCTGATCAGGTGGTGGTGTGTATACAACGCCGTAACCTTTTTTCATATTCCATATATATATATATATATATATATATATATGCGTATATAACGTCATCTGATCATGGGTCAATACACGTGTATGAAATGCATGAAAAATACGTAATAATCTCAATTTTTCTTCCGGATAAATTTTTCCAACTGCATATTATTCTGAGACCCATGAACAGAAGATAACAATAATTTTCACGGGGAATCAAAAATATAGACACTCCTACTATTTTTATGAATAGAGTAATTTATGAAAACCGTGCATTTGCTCGTTTCTTCAGTATCATATGGACCATGCCAAAAAAAAGAAGGAATGACCTTAACATACCTATTCCTGGAACTACTTGAACGAATCTGCTTCTGCAAAATTTACACTGGATTTCCTTGAAATTGGACGAACTTTGCTTGGTTTTGAAATTTTGGACAAATTCTGATTCCAATTCTGTCTTTGAACTTTTTTTGTTGTTAAAGACAAAGTGTCTTTTTAAAAGTTACCAAGAATCAGAAAGGATTCTTTTACTTAAGTTAATCAAGTCTTGCTTTTAAAATGACTCATTCTAATGAGTCATTTTGGTGTCTTTACACGTTACAAGTTATGCCAACATTTATGACTATGAGTCATATGTTAGATGATGGCATACTTCCACGTGGGGATTAGGGGTGAGATATTTAAATTTTTATCCACTTATTAGTTAACTGGGTAATATTTTGTTATCTGGTAATTAATCTATTACCCGCATAATTTAAAAATTGTCTCAAATTACTTAAAATTCTATTTATTTTTTTAAAAAAACTCCATATATACTTTATATATTACACTACCGTGGTCATATGGTACCTTACATGGTATTAATTTATAATTATCGGATATTATCGCTCGACCCGTATTTTATTTCAAATTGACCACTTTCAATGAAATTCATTTTCTTTAATCCGTGTACCCCTTTATCCTTCATAACTCTTATTTATCGCTTGTTATAAATAGCGTAAGTACGTTAATGTCAAGATGATCTCATCCCCGGATCTACGTCGGTTAACTAAAAATGAAATTTTAACGTACGAAAATGCGAGATGTAACATCCTTCCCCTGTTAGAAACATTCATCCTCGAATGTTCAACTCCCCATAATCTGCATAACTTTGGCAGGGTCGCCTTTGTAACAACACTACTACCAATCCTCCTCGTATAAGCTAAATAACCCAATACCACACAGGACCACAATTATGAATAACGACGAAGGCCTTACATGACCAACGACAATAACCAGCATAAGAATTTATACACGTACCTTATGATTATAACGTCTCAGTCGGACCCTTCTCTGGAGGAGGAAATAGGTAGGGATATCTAGACTTCATGTTTTCCTCGGCCTCCCAAGTCATTTATTCCATATTGTTATTTCTCCAAAGTACTTTCACTGAGGCTACCTCCTTATTCCGCAGCTTGTGGCTTTGTCGATATAGAATGCCAACCGAAATTTCCTCGTATGACAAGTCCTTTGTAATCTGTATATCATTCGTGGGCACCACTTGGGTAGGATCGCCAATGCACTTTCGTAACATAGATATGTGAAATATCGGATGGACAGATTCCAATTTCGAGGGCAATTCTATCTCACAAGCTACTTGGTCCACTCTCTGAATGATCCTATAAGGCCCAATATACCAGGGGATAAGTTTGCCTTTTTCGACAAACCTCATCACACCCTTCATAGGTGATACCTTTAAGAATACCCGGTCATCAACCCCGAACTCTAAATCGCGTAGCCGCATGTCAGAATATGATTCCTGACTACTCTGACTGTCAATAGTAGATCCCGAATCAACTTTACTTTTTCTATGGCTCGCTAATACAGGTCTGGCCCGTGTAATTTAGATTCTCCAACATCCAACCACCCTATAGGCGACCTACACTTATGTCCGTAAAGAGCTTCATATAGAGCCATCTGAATATTGGAATGGTAACTATTATTATATGCGAACTCAATAAGCGGCAGATGATCATCCCAGCTACCTTTGAAGTCTATTACACAATCTCGTAAAATATCCTCCAGTGTTTGAATAGTACGCTCAGCATGTCCGTCTGTTTGGGAATGAAATGTTGTACTAAGACTTATTTGAATCCCCAATTTCTTTTGGAAGGACCTCCAGAAGTTAGCTATAAATTAAGCCCCTCTATTCGAGATAATAGATACAAGGACACCATGCAGTCGTACTATCTCATTGATATAAAGCCTCGCATAATCTTCTGAGGAATATGTAGTCCTAACGGGCAGAAAATTAGATGACTTTTTAAGCCTATCAACAATCACCCATATCGAATCAAACTTATGCTGGGTACGAGGTAAGCCTAAGATGAAGTCCATATTGATTGCTTCTCATTTCCAATTCGGAATCTCCATATCTTGCAATAACCCACCGGGTTTTTGATGCTCAATTTTTAACCTACTGACAGTTAGGATATTGAGCAATAACTCTGCTATATTCTTTTTCATTCCGTCCCACCAATACACTTCCCTGATATTATGATACATCTTTGTTTCTCCCGAATGGATAGAATAACAAGAATAGTGAGTTTCTCCCATAACCTGCCGACGCAACCCTGCAATATTAGGCACACACAATCGTCTTCGATATCTGAGGACTCCATCTTGTGTAATTCCAAATGATGTCTTCTCCTTCTGAAGGGTGGTATCCCTATAATGAACTAACACAGGATCCTTGAACTGGTGTTCCTTTACTTCAGTTACTAATAGGGATGTTGTCGTATTCTGAAGAGTAATTCCAATGTCACCTGAGTCCAGTATCCGAACTCCAAGACTAGCTAGATGATGAACCTCATGGGCTATTACTCTTTTTTTTGGCTGTAAGTACGACATGCTACCCATAGATCTACGGCTGAGGGCGTCGGCTACTACATTCGCCTTCCCTGGATGGTATAAAATATCAACATCATAGTCTTTTAGTAGCTCCAACCATCTCCTTTGACGTAGATTCAATTACTTTTGCTTGAAGATGTAATGGAGGATCTTATGATCCGTATAGATATCAACATGAATGCCATACAAGTAGTGCATCTACATCTTTCGTGCATGAATCACCGCAGTTGACTCTAAATCGTGGGTCGGGTAGTTCTTGTCGTGTTTTTCTTAGTTGTCCAGAAGCATAATCCACAACCTTACCATGTTGTATCAGCACACAACTCAATCCAACGCCTGAAGCATCACAATAGATAACATGACCATCGGTCCCTTCAGGGAGTGGTAGAACCGGTGCTGAAGTTAATCTGTCCTTCAATGCCCGGAAACTCCGTTTGCAAGGATCGGTCCATTTAAACTTAGTTCCCTTCTGAGTTAACTTACATGGGTATCCTAATCCTTTACAATTCAGGAAATTCCCCTTTAGGGGCCCAAACTTCATCCTTTATCCATTACAATTACTCACGTATCTCACTATTAGGGCAACATTTCATCTATTCTAAACGTTACTAGTCTTAGACTCCTTTGAGTTCATTCGAGCTATACTGGGCCTTCTATAACTTAGAGAAACCATCAGCTCTCTTTTGAACTTTTTCCCAAGGATTTATCCATTCTTGTTACCTTTTCAATCATATTTTCTTATCCTTCCTCCTATCTTCCTAAAACCTTGTCGCTCTACCATACTTTAGCTTTGCGACCTACACATATCTATTTATACTTATTCGTAACCTTTCTTCAAATTACTTGTATCATAAAATTCTTTATGTTATTCCGGAACATCAAGTAAGACACCACATACCACTTTGGTCAAAGGTGCTTAGAAGAGAAGAAAATTTTGTTACAAGTTTCTTGTAATAACCTGCCAAACGGAGAAGCTACGAACCTTCATCGGTGTTGTGGGTCTAGGAAAAGTCTTCACTGCCTCAGTCTCTTGTGTATCCACTCAGATGCCTTCACCCAAAATGATATGCCCAAGGAGAGCTACAGAGTACAACCAGAATTCATGTTTAGAGAATCTTGCATACAACTTCTGTCACGACCCAAAATCCCAACCCGGTCGTGATGGCGCCTCTCGTGAGGACAAGGCCAGCCAATCAACAAAACAGTACATCTCTTTATAATTACTTAGCAGGAATAAGTCTAAATCATGGGCAATATAATCTTAAATGCGAAATAAACGTGATAGAACAAGGAAAACCATCCCAACTCAGCCCGAAATCGGGGTGTCACAAGTCATGAGCTACTACAGAGTTTACTAATATTTTACAAAGTCTGGAATTATCATAAATAACAAAGATAAGGGAGAAAACGGGGCTGCGGACGTCAACAGCTACCTCGTTACTCCTAGTCACCGCCTGGTCTGGAAAGAATCAGCGCTCAGGAGCGAACTCAGCTCTGCCTGTATCTGCACACATGGTGCAGGGAGTAATGTGAGTACTCCGACCCAGTGAGTAATAAAAATAAATAACGACTGAAAACATGAAATCTCATAACGGCACAATATAGCGCTATCCCAAGCAGTAAAATCAGTTATACAGTAAAATAGTGAGTATCAGATAATTCTTCTTTTAAAACAGTAAAGACAAATAATTTCCACAGTAACGATAAATCAAAAGCTTTCCCCTCGGGCTCAATATGTAAATATCAGTATAGTATCAGCCCCTCGGGCTCACTCCCAACTCACCAGCACACAACATCAGCCCCTCGGGCTCACTCCCAACTCACCAGCACACAACATCAGCCCCTCGGGCTCACTCCCAACTCACCAACACACAACATCAGCCCCTCGGGCTCACTCCCAACTCACCACACACAAGCAACGGCCTCTCGGGCCCACTCCCAACTCACCTGGGTACCCTGCGCTAACTGGGGGTGTGTACAGACTCCGGAGGGGCTCCTATAGCCCAAACGCAATATCAATAGGCCTGAAAGCCTTCACACATCACACTCGAGGCCTGAAAGCCTCCTCACATAACACTCGAGGCCTGAAAGCCTCCTCATATAACACTCGAGGCCTGAAAGCCTCCTCAAATCACTCAACATATCCTCACGTATGGCCCTCGGCCTCAATCAGTCCAGAAAATAATCATAAGCCTCTTGGGCATCAGTAAAACAATAGTGCTCAGCTCAACAGTATTATAAATATCATTAAATCTCGAGTTGAGTATAAATGTAGCTGAGTTCACAAAATAATATAATTCAATTGGACTGAGTTCAAATAATATTTCAATTCGTGAGGAAAATAGTGATGTAAATTCACAAAAGATTTCAGATAATTGGCACGAAGCCCAAATATGGCAATAAGCCCCAATCATAGTGAAAAACAATAAATCTTTATCAATTACGCGGTAAAAATATCAACTGGGATGGACCAAGTCACAATCCCCAATAGTAAATGACCCCGCGCTCGTCATACAACGCGTGTCTCATCTCAACATAGCAGTATGTTGTGCAATCCGGGGTTTCAAACCCTCAGTGCATCATTTAAAATCATTACTCACCTCAAGACGGTCCAACGTCTACTCCGCTATGCCCTTGCCTCTCGAATTTACCTCTTCGCGCGTCGAATCTGGTCAAAACCACAACGAATACATTACAATAGGCTAAGGGAATATAACCCAATCGAAAAGACTCGAAAAATATCGAAAACTCACGAAGTTGGCAAAACCCGAGCCCCGGGCTCACTTCTTGAAAAATTACGAAAGTCACATCACCGGATTCCTCGTCTCGCCATGAGTCCGTACATATAAAATTTACCAAAATCGGAGTTCAAATGTCCCCTCAAATCTTCAAATCTTATTTTCAATTCCCTAGGTCCAAAATCCCAATTTACACCTCAAAAACATGTAATCTAGTCGGATTATTCGATGATAATTCAATATTATGGAGTAGAAATAATCACAAGTGACTTACCTCAAGATTTCTCATGATTTCTTGCTCAAAAATCGCCCCAAACCGTGTTATTTCGCAAGAAAATAGGTAAAAAAAAACGAGCAGAAACGCAGCAGCTTTTAATAAGCAAATCTGGTCGCTAAAGGTACTAATCTGGTCGCTAAAAGTGCCACACCAGACCTGATGCACCAGCACTCTTTAATTTCACTAAAAGGCTCTAACTCCTTCATACGAACTCGGAATTAGACGATTCTTGTTCCAATGAGTTACAAATAATAATATGAACACAACCCTTTAATCGAAACTCAATTCGGAGCTCATTTGCCCAGTGCGATATCCATTTCGCTCGTTAAACAATTACTTATATTTCGCGTCAAAAACCCAATCGCGACTTGATGAAATTAGACCAAAATTTCCAGATCAGTCCTATAATTCATTATCAAAATTTCAAAAGTTTCGGAATCAAATTTGGATCTCTAGAACTAAAAATGAACCTTTAGATCATTACATTTATGCTCAAAACGGCAAAAATCTTCCAAAAACTCTTCCAAAATTTGTCCGAGCCTCATGGGATCCCAACAAAGTATACTAACAAGTCCCATAATATGACACAAACTTAGTTGTTTCTTCGAATCACCAAAAACAACGCAAAAATACTAAATTCACCTCGGATTCAAGCCTATGAACTTTAAAACTTCTAATTTTCACATCCGATGTCGAAACACGTCAAATCTAGTCCGAATGATCTCAAATTTTGCAGACAAGTCCAAAATGACATAACGAAGCTACAACAACTCTCGGAATTCCATTCCGAGCCTCGGATCAAAATCTTACCTATCAACCGGAATTCGCCAAAATACTAACTTTGCCGATTCAAGCTTAATTCTACACCGGTCATCACAAAAATATTCCGGACACACTCCTAAGTCCCAAATCACCTAACAAAGCTATCTGAACCATAAAATTTGCATTTCGAGCGCTCTAACACATAAGTCAATATCCGGTTGACTTTTCCAACTTAAGCTTCCTTAAAAGAGACTAAGTGTCTCAAACCTTACCAAAATCATTCAGGAATGACTTCAAATTTTGCACACAAGTCACATTCGACATTACGGACTTGCCCCAACTTTCGGAATCGCATTCCGACCCCGATATCAAAATTTCCACTTCCGGTCGAATTTTCTCAAAAACCTTCAAATTTCTATATTTAGCCAAACGGCTCCAAAATGACCTACGGACCTCCGAATTCACTTCCGATCGCGCTCCCAAATCCAGAATCACCATACGGAGCTACTCCCAGTCTCGGAATTCCAAACGGACATCAATAACACTGAAATGCATTTTAAGCCAAACTGATGCAATTTCTTCTAAAATGCTATCTTCCACAATAGGCGCCAAAATGCTCCCGGGTTATCCAAAACCCGATCCGGGCATACGCCCAAGTCTAAAATCATCATACGAACCTACTAGAACCTTCGGATCCCAATTCCGAGGTTGTTTACTCAAAATTCCAATCCTAGTTCATTTCTTCAATTTTAAGCTTTCAAAATGAGAATTTCCATTTAGATTTGACTCCAAACTTCCTGAATTTTAGTTCTGACCATACACACAAGTCAATATACCTGAGATGAAGTTGCTCATGTCCTCAAACTGCTAAATGACGCGCCAGAGCTCAAAACGACCGATCGGGTCGTTACAATCTCCCCCACTTAAACATACGCTCGTCCTCGAACGTGCTGAGAACTACACTGAAGTAGTCTGAAATCACTTGTTTAACACCTCATGCACCTTCCCGTGATACCACTACTCAGTTGAGCACATTAGCTCGATAACTCTGTAGATATACTCCCTTATTCAAGCAAATAAGCCATTAGGTCCAATTCCAACATCCTGAATTTCCTACCAAGCCTGTTTCCATCATACGACCACCATATCAATCTCCACACGCTGTACCCAAACATGGCTGCATAACTTTGCTGAATTCACACTTTGCATCACTTTACTCATAGGACCACAATAACATTCTTTTAAGATAATAGTCGAAATTCCACAAATCTGATGCTCCCATTGCATCTCATGACCTACATAAGTCTTGCTCTAGTTTTTACAACACTGATACGACTGAAGAGATGTGCCGAAATTCATAATCAATTGTTGAATCAACAATTCATTGGATCTATACTCCTGACAAGTTCCATTACCTTGTCTCAAACCAAAGAATGATCTTTGCTCTATAATATACTTCATATAATCAGTTTGCACTGACCCCAAATCTAGTAACCTCGTCTCACCCAGTACGAACTGCTCAGGCAATAAGTCACCTCGGACATAATCAAAAATCCCACAAGATGCCACAATGTGCCAGTGGGCTACCAATTCGAACGCGATACAAAAGGAAGGCGAACTTTGGGAGGAACTACTCAACTCGCACACTAACATGGACTTCCTCAGAAAACAGGGAAACAGAACACATAAAAGCAAATATGGGCACTAAACTGAACATCACACTGTTGCGGCGCGCAACCCGATCCAAACAACATACCCATGGCGGCGTGCCACCCGATCCACATATAGAACTCACATAAGGAGATACACGCCGAGCTGAATAGCTCACCACATCCAAATACCGAATATCGGTCATAAACACACTACGGTGCATAATACCATTCCCAAGGAAACATATAGCGTTATAGGCTACAACTCAAGCACAACTGAGGTGCGATACATGATCTAAGTCTCAAGATCCATCCTGCTCATATAACATCACTGCTGAGCGGTACCTCAACACATAAGGAATTTACCAAGCCGTCTCACAACTCATACATCGCAATATATCTTTACATGAATTATCTGACCACGAAATAAGACCGCGACTATCCTTCCATAAAGAGCGCATTGCTGAAATAAACACAACTGGCCTGACGTAAGGCTCACTTCCACATTTAAATCTATCCCCCGACCTCAAGTCGATCCTGATCGTGCCAAGCTAGGCCAATAATATTTCAAAGGTCTATAACCCAATAAGCAGAGTGCCCTCCAGGCATAAATTCTCAAATGGATGATATTACCAAAATTCTCATACTTGGTTTAAATTTCTAATTAATCAAGTGACTATATGTCACACTTATACAATCTTCCTGTGGGACAAGCTCCCACCATCTTCCGAAATAATTAACGGGTTCGCACATTCAAACCACCGGCTGCACTAACGCTGAAAAGTGATCAAGAATCCCTAACCAGGATGCAAAGCCTTTCTCACAGAACACCGGTCTCAGGTGATACTGACATCAATACCCATCTTACTCAAAACACTGGAACTCCTTTCCTGCTCATCCGAGCTTGTGACATCACAGTCATTGACCAAACTGCGACCTTGGTCCTTACTTCAAATTCCATACCACTCACTGCACCTCACGTGCCGATATACGATAGACATGATTTCCATCACAACTCTGGAACCGCCGATAGGCTAATATTTCATCACATAAGACTTTCCATTTAACTTACTTCGGGAGAACTATAGCAACATACAGGCGAATTCTCATAACCGTCGAATATGCCAATATCTAAGTAGTGGTCCAAGCCACCATAACCTTTCCGGGATTGGCCTCCACATAACAAGCCATAACAGAAGAATGCTTCTGAACAAAATCAATTACAGTGGCCGACAAGCCTCACACGTACCGCCACAAATCACTTGCATAACTTGCTCACGCTGAAGGAACTGATCACTGACACCAATATGCCAATTCAACTATGGCTAATCAACCTACCTCCTTCCAATTTACCCTTAATTGCCTTGGAAATAATACTTCTCCATTCAACACATAACATACTCCATCTGCACTCCTCCGGAGTGACCTTGAATCACGAGACCATGTTGTCTCAAATCCCACGAACCATTTCATATCTCCCAAATGCTACACCGTAAGTCAAAATATTATAGAACATTTTGGGCACCTTCTCATAAGCTGCTACAAAGCTTGATTCTTATCTGTATCTATAATGTCGACATCATTAGGCACCACACTTTGCCCTTTGAATTCATGAGGACCGTTACTGAGAGCCACCCGCTCTGACTTGGCCCCGAATGCAACCACTCCACTGAATTTTATAACATATGAATACCCTCTCTATGAAGCACCCAGCGGGATCACTTCCCTCGAAGCCTGCACCTATACAAGGCATAAATCATGAATCTTCCCTCAAGTCTGAACATGAGCCAATAAGGCTAACCATAACATACATTCAACAATTCATTTACACAAATTACCACTCATGGTCCTTTTCCGTAGCCGCAATAACCCATCAATACGCTAATAACCAGAATTCACGCAGGTAATTAACCATGCAACCCAATCCTAAGCGGTGGGACTCTCCCACTTAGCTCAAAGCCACTATTACACGACTTTCGAACACATTAGAACCATTCTCTCAAGTCATTTACTCTTATTCAAAATGCAATTCACCTGATCCAAGGAACATAACCACACGTGCCTCATTAGCACTCTGACACCACAGGGTATGACCTCATTCCAGTACAACCAAGCATCTTCCTGCTCCATGTACCGAGCATTCTTTACCAACGACAGCTTAATACATACTGTGATTCTCACACATCTATAAAGCACCACGTAGCCTTTGTCCAAGTTTTCCCTCACTCGTGCCATCTTCGGACCAATTTCCGTAACCAGAGCTGATTCGCCAACATGCCTCGAACCGAAACCAACATAGCACATGACCGCACAATTATCTAATCAATAGCAAACTCCCCAACTTGGCTCGAAGCCATAGATCACAACACATATACATTATTGCTGCCGTAATACCATGGTGATATTAAACTCACTCCTTCATTCACTCACACAATAGTTAAGCCCACTATTAGGCGACAATTTTTTTTTACTAAGTCCCAAATTTTTCAAAAATTTCGGCAGAGTTTCCTTTGTAATTGGGCCTATCCACCTGCCAGAGAATCACCAAAACCATCCTAACAACACATCCACAACTTGACAAAGCATCACAATGAAAAATCAAACACTTAATAGTCCACCTATCATCCAACAGGTCTCCATCGTCACTTCCAAGTCATATAGATACATCTCGCAGTTGTAACATACTCATCACGTAGCTATCCATCCATCATTCCCACTAATAGGGACAATACCGAACATATAAGTTCAAAACACTTGCTCACATAATCAGCACCCCGGTGCTCAAGCCATAGGCAATGATCAGGCCTCAAGTCCTCCCGACTGGCCTAACATCAAACTCACAGAGATTACACCTCGCCCATCGAGCGGGGAATTACAAGCCATCAAGGCACATATAATACTGAGCATTCGTTCACGCATACGAATATGTGGAATGAACTGTAAAAGTTACTTTTTCAAGCTGAATAAAGGAGGCACGATTAATAATTCAAGAATATGAAGTTTTTCCTAAAGGTTCTGCAGCCTCCCGAGGATAAGTACAGACGTCTCTGTACCGATCCACGAGACTCTACTAAACCAGCTCATGACTCGCGAGACCTAGTAACCTAGGCTCTGATACCAACTTGTCACGACCCAAAATCCTAACCCGGTCGTGATGGCGCCTCTCGTGAGGACAAGGCCAGCCAATCAACAAAACAGTACATCTCTTTATAATTACTTAGCAGGAATAAGTCTAAATCATGGGCAATATAATCTTAAATGCGAAATAAACGTGATAGAACAAGGAAAACCCTCCCAACTCAGCCCGAAATCGGGGTGTCACAAGTCATGAGCTACTACAGAGTTTACTAATATTTTACAAAGTCTGGAATTATCATAAATAACAAAGATAAGGGAGAAAACGGGGCTGCGGACGTCAACAGCTACCTCGTTACTCCTAGTCACCGCCTGGTCTGGAAAGAATCAGCGCTCAGGAGCGAACTCAGCTCTGCCTGTATCTGCACACATGGTGCAGGGAGTAATGTGAGTACTCCGACCCAGTGAGTAATAAAAATAAATAACGACTGAAAACATGAAATCTCATAACGGCACAATATAGCGCTATCCCAAGCAGTAAAATCAGTTATACAGTAAAATAGTGAGTATCAGATAATTCTTCTTTTAAAACAGTAAAGACAAATAATTTCCACAGTAAGGATAAATCAAAAGCTTGCCCCTCGGGCTCAATATGTAAATCTCAGTATAGTATCAGCCCCTCGGGCTCACTCCCAACTCACCAGCACACAACATCAGCCCCTCGGGCTCACTCCCAACTCACCACACACAAGCAACGGCCTCTCGGGCCCACTCCCAACTCACCTGGGTACCCTGCGCTCACTGGGGGTGTGTACAGACTCCGGAGGGGCTCCTACAGCCCAAGCGCAATATCAATAGGCCTGAAAGCCTTCACACATCACACTCGAGGCCTGAAAGCCTCCTCACATAACACTCGAGGCCTGAAAGCCTCCTCATATAACACTCGAGGCCTGAAAGCCTCCTCACATCACTCAATATATCCTCACGTATGACCCTCGACCTCAATCAGTATAGAAAATAATCATAAGCCTCTTGGGCATCAGTAAAACAATAGTTCTCAGCTCAACAGTATTATAAATATCATTAAATCTCGAGTTGAGTATAAATGTAGCTGAGTTCACAAAATAATATAATTCAATTGGACTGAGTTCAAATAATATTTCAATTTGTGAGGAAAATAGTGATGTAAATTCACAAAAGATTTCAGATAATTGGCACGAAGCCCAAATATGGCAATAAGCCCAATCATAGTGAAAAACAATAAATCTTTATCAATTACGCGGTAAAAATATCAACTGGGATGGACCAAGTCACAATCCCCAATAGTAAATGACCCCGCGCTCGTCATACAACGCGTGTCTCATCTCAACATAGCAGTATGTTGTGCAATCCGGGGTTTCAAACCCTCAGTGCATCATTTAAAATCATTACTCACCTCAAGACGGTCCAATGTCTACTCCGCTATGCCCTTGCCTCTCGAATTTACCTCTTCGCGCGTCGAATCTAACCAAAATCAGAGCGAATACATCACAATATGCTAAGGGAACAATACTCAATCGAAAATACTCGAAAAACGCTAAAAATCACGAAGTTGGCAAAACCCGAGCCCCGGGCTCACTTCTCGAAAAATTACGAAAGTCACATCACCGGATTCCTCGTCTCGCCACGAGTCCGTACATATAAAATTTACCAAAATCGGAGTTCAAATGACCCCTCAAATCTTCAAATCTTATTTTCAAATCCCTAGGTCCAAAATCCCCAATTTACACCTCAAAAACATGTAATCTAGTCGGATTATTCGAAGATAATTCAATATTATGGAGTAGAAATAATCACAAGTGACTTACCTCAAGATTTCTCATGATTTCTTGCTCAAAAATCGCCCCAAACCATGTTATTTCGCAAGAAAATAGGTAAAAAAAATGAGCAGAAACGCAGTAGCTTTTAATAAGCAAATCTGGTCGCTAAAGACCCAAATCTGGTCGCTAAAGGTGCTAATCTGGTCGCTAAAAGTGTCACACCAGACCTGATGCACCAGCACTCTTTAATTTCACTAAAAAGGCTCTAACTCCTTCATACGAACTCGGAATTAGATGATTCTTGTTCCTATGAGTCACAAATAATAATACGAACACAACCCTTAAATCGAAACTCAATTCGGAGCTCATTTGCCCAGTGCGATATCCATTTCGCTCGTTAAACAATTACTCATGTTTCGCGTCAAAAACCAATCGCGACTTGATGAAATTAGACCAAAATTTCCAGATCAGTCCTATAATTCATTATAAAATTTTGGAAGTTTCAGAATCAAATTTCGATCTCTAGAACTAAGAATGAACCTTTAGATCATTACATTTATGCTCAAAACGACAAAAATCTTCCATAAACTCTTCCAAAATTTGTCCGAGCCTCATGGGATCCCAACAAAGTATACTAACAAGTCCCATAATATGACAAAAACTTAGTTGTTTCTTCGAATCACCAAAAACAATGCAAAAATACTAAATTCACCTCGAATTCAAGCCTATGAACTTTGAAACTTCTAATTTTCACATCTGATATCGAAACACGTCAAAACTAGTCCGAATGATCTCAAATTTTACAGACAAGTCTAAAATGATATAACAAAGTTATAGCAACTCTCAGAATTACATTCCGAGCCTCGGATCAAAATCTTACCTATCAACCGAAATTCGCCAAAATACTAACTTTGCCGATTCAAGCTTAATTCTACACCAGTCATCACAAAAATATTTCGGACACACTCCTAAGTCCCAAATCACCTAACAAAGCTATCCGAACCATAAAATTCGCATTTCGAGTGCTCTAACACATAAGTCAATATCCGGTTGACTTTTCCAGCTTAAGCTTCCTTAAAAGAGACTAATTGTCTCAAACCTTACCAAAATTATTCAGGAATGACTTCAAATTTTGCACACAAGTCACATTCGACATTACGGATTTGCCCCCACTTTCGGAATCGCATTCCGACCCCGATATCAAAATTTCCACTTCCGGTCGAATGTTCTCAAAAACCTTCAAATTTCTATATTTAGCCAAACAACTCCAAAATGGCCTACGGACCTCCGAATTCACTTCCGATCGCGCTCCCAAATCCAGAATCACCATACGGAGCTACTCCCAGTCTCAGAATTCCAAACGGACATCAGTGACACTGAAATGCATTTTAAGCCAAATTGATGCAATTTCTTCTAAAATGCTATCTTCCACAATAGGCGCCAAAACGCTCCCGGGTTATCCAAAACCCGATCCTGGCATATGCCCAAGTCCGAAATCATCATACAAACCTGCTGGAACCTTCGGATCCCAATTCCGAGGTCGTTTACTCAAAATTCCAATCCTAGTTCATTTCTTCAATTTTAAGCTTTCAAAATGAGAATTTCCATTTAGATTTGACTCCAAACTTTCTAAATTTTAATTCTGACCATACACACAAGTCAATATACCTGAGATAAAGCTGATCATGTCCTCAAACTGCTGAATGACGCATCGGAGCTCAAAATGACCGATCGGGTCGTTATAACTTCCTTTTTGTAGAACTCTGAGCACAGTACGCAAGTGATCTGCATGCTTAGCCTATGATCGAGAATATACCAATATATATCGCCAATAAATACAATTACAAATAGATCTTAAAAAGAGCCTGAAAACACGGTTCATCAAATCCATAAATACTGCTGGGGTATTGGTCAAACTGAACGACATAACATGAAACTAAAGGTGCCCGTATCCGGTCCTGAATATTGTCTTCGGAATATCTTCCTCTTTAACCCTTACCTGATGGTACCCGGTCCTCAAGTCTATCTTTGAAAAACACTTGGCACCTTGTAACTGATCAATAAATCCTCAATCCTCGGGAGCAGGTACCTATTCTTGATCATCACCTTATTCAACTGCCTATAATTAGTACACATTCGTAAGGAATCATCCTCCTTTCTCACAAACAATACAGGTGCTCCCCACGGTGACGTACTAGATCTGATAAAACCTTTTTCCAAGCAAGCCCCCTAGTTGTTCCTTTAACTCGTTCAGCTCTTCAGGGGCCATTCTATAGGGGAATAGATATTGGATGAATATCTAGTAGTAGTAGGTCAATGACAAACTCAATTTCTCGCTCTGGCGAAAGACCTAGAAGCTCATCGGGAAACTCATTATCTACAAGAAAGGACTAAATGGTTGGTAATTCTAATTCCATATCCCAAACCCGAACTAAGTGATAAATATATTCCTTTATGATCATCTTCCTTGCCTTAAGATATGAGAAAAAATTACCTCTTGGCAATGCGGTATTACCTTTCCATTAAAACAGGCTCTCCTGGAAGCTGAAATCAAACCATCTTTGATCTACACTTGATGTTAACATAACAAAAGGCCAATCAATCCACACCTTTATAATATCAAGTCCTTCCCAACCGAACACCACGTATCTTATCCTTATTCATTATCAAATCTATCACGGGCCATTTTGGGTCATGTCTATATATATAAGTAACAATATTAAAACATAACTTGTATAACTAATTTACAAAAAGGTTTATATATATAGGGGTCGATTAGGCCGTAGACATATCATACACAAAACTATATATAGGATAATGTCTGCAAAATCTCTAAGTAGGCATAACCATAATATATACAAGTCGGGGTGGGGCTCCTTACGTTCTCATAAAACAACCTAACACATTTAAAACCTTGACTTGGTAATATTCTAAGAAGAGGTGGAACTCACCAACCAAAAACTGACACTTGGAGGAAGTCTATAGTAGAGGGTCCTTGCCTCATCCTATATAAGAACCTCGATCGGACACACTTCGAAGCGGAATCTTCATGTTCTTATTAGTTACCTTCCTCCTCTTGGCCTGACTACTATCTTCTTCCTTTGCGTATCCCATAACATACACCGACAAACCTTGATTGACAGACTCCCATGACTGTGGACTATCCGGAACCTCAGAAGAGCTGGTGTCCTCAAATACCTTAACAAGTTTTGAGCTTGAGGGAATCCCGGATGTGCCAATCCATGCACTACTCCCCTCATACCTTGATCAACGAGCTGTGAAACTAAGGGCCTTGGTGAGGTCGGAACTCCTCTCACCCCATCTACTGCCGGAGTAGTCGAAACAGCTCGAACGGATGACTCATATGGATCCTCCTCAATAGAACCCATGATCTCCGATGGGTCTGAATCTATAGTATAACTTATCTCTCTTGCTAACACTTTCGTAGCCTTCTGACCCGTGCTAGTGGTTGTAGTCTTTGGAGGCAACACTGAAAACATAACATATTGTTAGGAACATGAATGCTTATATCGCACGATCTAAGATAAGAAGAGAGGATAACATCCTATATGTCCTGTAGCCTCCAGTTTATAAGTGTGGTGCATGACAAACCCATAAAAAAGACTCAACTAGACACGGTCTGTAGACAACCCTAGGACAGAACTGCTCTGATACCACTTTTATCACGACCCAAACTGATGGATCGCGACGGGTGCCTGAGTCCTACCTGCCAAACACCTCTAAGCATGTGTCTAAGATATGAACCTGAATAACATCTACTGCATTATGAAAATACCATACGTGAAAGAAACCTGCCATCAAGGCATATGCACGTATACAGGCAGAATACAGTGGGCGAGCCGGCAAGGCTGCTATAGACAACTATATATCCAAAACTGAAAGCCGTCAAGGCCACATATAACCCAACTAGACATACTATCTACAGACCTCTAGTAGAAACATAACTGTACAAAGACGGGACTGAGCCACATCATACCCATATATATATATATATATATATATATATATATATATATATATATATATATATATATATATCTGTGTGTGTGTGTGTATAAACATATCATACTAAAAAAAGCTGCTCCGGATCAAGTGGAGCACGCAACTCTCCTTGATCAAGAATCCTAAGAAGGGGGACTATCAACTTGCCTACTTGCACCCGCGGGCATGAAACGGAGGCCCCGTGAAATAGGTTGTCAGTACGAAAAATGTACTGAGTATGTAAGGCATGAAAATAAGTACGTAAAAGACATAGATGAAACAGGAAATACAGAAATACCTTTAAATCTGAATAACTCTGTAAATTTTGAAACGTTTATAATATCAAGCACATGTGTATAAATGTCGTGCCATGCATAGGTATGGATGTACATAATATCATCAAGCCACTAAGGGCATCCCATCATATCATCTCGGCCACTGTGGGCAACATCATCAACATATACCAACTGATCAGGTAGTGGTGCGTATATAATGCCGTAACCTTTTCCCATATCTCATATACATATATTTACATATATACGTGGATATAACGCCATCTGGTCATGGGTCAATGCACATGTATGAAATGCATGAAAAATACGTAATAATCTCAATATTTCTTCCAGATAAATTTTTCCAACTGCGTATTATTCTGAGACCCATGAACAGAAGATAATAATAATTTTCATGGGGAATCAAAAATATAGACATCCCTACTATTTCTATGAATAGAGTAATTTATGAAAACCGTGTATTTGCTCGTTTCTTCAGTATCATATGGACCATGCCAAAAGAAAGAAGGGATGGACTTAACATACCTATTCCTGGAATTACTTGAAGGAATTTGCTTCTGCGAAATTTATACTGGATTTCCTTGAAATTGGACGAACTTCGCTTGGTTTTGAAATTTTGGACAAATTCTGATTCCAATTCTGTCAACGTTTTTGTTCTTAAAGACAATGTGTCTTTTTAAAAGTTACCAAGAATCAGAAAGGATTCTTTTACTTAAGTTAATCAAGTCTTGATTTCAAAATGACTCATTCTAATGAGTCATTTTGGTGTCTTTATACGTTACAAGTTATGCCAACATTTATGACTATGATTCATATGTTAGATGATGGCATACTACCACGTGGGGAGTAGGGGTGAGATATTTAAATTTTTATCCACTTATTAGTTAACCGGGTAATATTTTATTATCCAATAATTAATCTAGTACCCGCATAATTTAAAAATTATCTCAAATTACTCAAAATTTTATTTATTTTTTTAAAAAACTCCATATATACTTTATATATTACACTACCGTGGTCATATGGTACCTTGCATGGTACTAATTTATAATTATCTGATATTATCGTTTGACCCGTATTTTATTTCAAATTGACCACTTTCAACGAAACTCATTTTCTTTAATCCGTGTACTCTTTTATCCTTCATAACTCCTATTTATCGCTTGTTATAAATAGCATAAGTACATTAATGTCAAGATGATATCATCTCCGAGTCTACGTCGGTTAACTAAAAACGAAATTTTAACGTACAAAAATGTGAGATGTAACACATAAACAGTGAATTAATACCATTAATCTATTTTAGTTGTGTTTTGTCCATAATCACAGTGTTATATTAATAAAAACTTGACTGTTTTGTATGATATTAGTTTTGTAATTTTGGATTAATATACAAAATTATGAACAGTTGCGTTTTTGACTAGTGAAAAACATAGTATTTTTATAATTATGTCGAAACACGTTTTTATTAAATAAATAAAAAATTAATTTGAGTTCTGAAATCATGTGTTAACATACATCAATATATTATATGATTTGAACAAGTCAAAATAATTAAAAACCCTTAAAACGCCTGTCGACGCCCCCTTTTTCTACCTTTGGAGTCGAAATCGGGTGTACGACATTGGGAAGGACAACTCTATTCCCTTTCGAGAATTGGGTTTTGAAGTTTTGAAGAGTCGTCACCTAATAATTATAGTGCATTAGGACACTTTAAGAGAGGTTTTAGATGAAGAGACCAGAGATTAGGGTAAGGGCTAGAAATTATCCCGAGGGGAAGGTGCTAGGCACCCCTCAGGATCCACTAGTGTGGTTCCCGGCCATGCTACAATTGTGACTTTAAGAAGACAAGTAGAAAAATAAAGTAAAGGGCTTCACATAGCTTTGCAAACAGGTTTAAGAGTTGAAGAAGTAGAGAGTTTAGAAAATTAGTTTAAAAAGAAAACTTAAAAAAATTAACAAGTAAATGGGAAAGGGGTTCCTAAGTTTACCGATAATATGGATAACTTCAATGTAATATCCAACAATCACTCCTCAAAAGAGGGGTCGCACGTGATATTGGCGCACCGGTCATCATATTCATATTCTACCCTTCCCACCCCGTTAAGGTATTAAAGCGCGGATGGTATCGTTACTTATTGCATGCTAGTACCCGTCCCAATCCTATCAATCCCAAAGGCATTTGGGACTACTAATCCTAAAGGGAAAGAGAGTTTGGGGCCTTTTGAGAGTTTCAAAGGATAAAATACTAAGGCGACATTCAAAACACGTAATACAAATATGGGAAAACATGTAAGCAAATAGGGCTCGAGTAAGCCTCCTTAAATCAAATAAGGGCATATAGTTTAGCATGTCTTGCACGTACTGGTTTGGTCTGGACTAATTAAAGCGAAAAGCGGACTGGTCCAGCCCATATTTTTAGACAAGAAGTCTGCATTAGGTTTGCTCGAATGCAGTTGCCTAAAACTGATCCAATTAATTAATCAACCTTTTGTCTATGTGTTGAATAGAACTACTGATTTCGAAAATAAACTAATAAAAGAGTTGCCAGTTTTTGACAGAGTAAAAATAAGGTTCAGAAAAGGTGCAGATTTACTATAGAAAACGTTTACCAACTTTGAAAAGGTTTATCAGATTTATCAGGAAAGAGATCGGTTTCAGAATGCGGATTGATTACAGGAAAAAGGGTTTGCCAATTTTGTCAGGAAGAAACGAGTTTTCAGAAAAGGTATGCAGAAGACTACCAGTTTTAGCAAACAAGACGAGTTTCAGAAAAGGTTTGCGAGTTTCAGAAATCTGATATGGCTTTAAACGAGTGAGACGACTTATATCCAAGATTCTCTATAGGCATGCTTTCTACAAGTTTTTACTGATTTTAACACCTTTCAAACTTTAATAGGAGTCCTATGAACATGATATCTATGTACAACTTATTATTAAGCCTAACTGTTTGCCTAATGGCATTTACATAGAAATATAGGAGTCTATAGGCATGATATCTACGTGTGGAGTTGCGGAAATCAGAAGTAACACCCCTATAGGCATACTTTCTACCCTTGTGCATAAAAGTAAACCCCCTACCTTCTTTACTAAATCCCCATGAGTTTAATACAAATAATTACAAACCAGTGAATTAGACTGAAATTAAAAGTACATCAAAAACTAACAGCTGCATCCGAGGAACCTAATTCAGACTTAATGTCTAACAATTTGGGATGAACCACTTCCGAGATCAAGATTTCCAAAGCCTTCTCTTATCTAGGGTGTTTCAGAGATCCAAGGAATTTCAAGAACTTCAGGCAGTGCTTACACCCAAAATATTAATCAGAAAGAGTTATAGTGCAGTGTGGAAGAGCCAGCCCTCAGGTGTCCAAGTTCAAAGGGAGCTCATGGATCCCAAAGCAAGGCTGACAAAAGGGGGGCAGAACTTAATGTTCTAAAAATGAATGCAAGTGCAATAGAGGGGTTAGGGAGTGCCAAAGTAGGCTGGTGGTCATACCTAGTCATAAGGTAGACTGGCACACCCCTAACCAAACCAGTTGCAGATAAGTAAGCAGGAAGAAAAGCAGAATACTTGCAGCCAAAGCACAATCAGAGAAGAGGACTCTAGCTTATGAGTTCAGAGAAAAACTCAAATGCTTTTAAGAAGAAACTAAAAGTATTTAAGATAAGAAGTAGTGACTTACGCTGTGTGTGTTCTGTTTTTTTTAAAGAGAAGAATATGGCATTTATAGTTTTGAAAACAAGTAAAGAATAAGGTAACAAGTATAGCTTTAACACAAATATGGGCATGATCACAATCAGAATCAATTAACACAAGACTTCCCTTTAATCAAGGGATTATTGCTCAAAACATTACAAATGGACTCAGGAACCCTAGTTTGAAATCAAAAGATTTGGAAAAGGAAATTTTGGGAAAACGCATAAAACATCAAATATGGCACAGATAAAGCACATATCTATACAAATAAACGAAAAAGAACCTCGAATAGGCTAGGGTTTCTGAGAACCCTAGAAACGAGAAAGGCTTGGAAGAAACAAGATCAGATCTGGAGTCGATAAGGTTGGAATCAGGCTCAGGAGGCTAAGACACGCCGTAGCAAGGCCGGAGATGGATGGAAACCTTGAATCGACAAAGGTCTGGGCGAAGACCCTTTGGAGTCTGGCCTTGAAACTTTAGGTATCAAGCACGTGAGAGTATTAGGGGGTGAGTATAGGTCGTCCATGGTCAGAACAACCATGGATTCCGGTGGATTTGGGGTTGAAGACGGTGGGAGGCGATTAGGGTTTTGAGAATATTCGAGAGAGTTTGAGGGAGAGAAGGGTATTCAGAGGCGGAGTGCTAGGTGAAATGAGTTAGGGTTAGGGGTGTGGATGAATTAAAAAAGGAAAAGGGAAATCGTGGACGTTGATCAGTTCGATCAACAGCCTGGATTAAAAGGGGTTTGGGTCGGGTAGTTTTAAATGGGTTAAGGGTCGGGTTAAATGGAATTGGGATGGTCTGAAATTGGGTTTGAAATTGGGTCAATTAGTGGTTAAAAATGAAATATAAAAGGGGTTGTAATTGAAATAAATGAGGATAAATGTTAAACAGCCATTTCTTCCCTTTTATTTTATAAAAAATAGTAAAAGAGATTTTAAAAACAAATTAAAAGCACTGAACTAATTAATAACATATAAATATTAGTTTAAAAATATTGGAACCAATTTTATGATTATAAAATGCTATTTATCTTAAAGTAGGCTATAATTGCAATTATGCGCAATTTAGATTTAAAAATAACAAATAAATTTGTAAAAATATGCAAAAATTACCTTAACCATATTTTGGTGTAAATATGCGAATAAAATAAATTATTCACCAAAATGATAATTTTGGGAATAATTATTGGATTTTGCGTTGCTAAAACAGATAATAAATCAGTTTTAATTTCTTTAAAAATTTTGGAAAAATACCAAAACACTTGGGCATGCTTATGTATACATGTATGTGTTATTTTAAAAGCATTTTGAGTATAAAAATACATAAGGAAAAATTGGGTATCAACAGCTTCCCCTCTTTACCCGAGGAGGATGGAAGAGTCGTCGGGTAAATATAAGATGGCCAATTTTGACCGGAAGTGATGTTTTGAAAGGAGTTTTGACCGAGCTCTGGTTCCTGAGCTTCCTACATATCCCTGGTCTTACAGGAATCAGGCCATATATAGTTCAGGGACCATTGACGGAATATGCCGATGGAGATTTGAAACGGACGAACGCGATGTTGAGAGAGGTTTCTGAAAATCGATAGGCTGCGGGAACCGGAGCGAGATCGCTCCTGCTGAGACAGCCGTTGCCAGCTGGTGTACCTACAAGTAAGCAATACGAGCGTATATCGTGCGTAAAATTTAAACGTGATGCAAGTTCCTATCGGACCATGAATGTTGTCCTAGGACGGTTAGGATGACGTCCTCGGACCATGACGTCCTGGGCTATGGAGACTGTAAATAAAAATTCTCAGGCCATGAAATGATGTTCTTGGGTCATGTAGATGGTGCCTCCGAACTATGATGCCTTTGAATAGGTTGGCGACCTTTCAGCCCATGAAATGCAGAAGATGGCGATCTTTCAGCTGATGCAAGACGTAAATAAAAGGTGGCGATATTTCAGCCATACAAGAAAGATAAGGTGGCGATATTTCAGTTATGCAGGATGGAGGTAGAGCTTAACCTCAGAAGGCAAAAAGGTAGCCTTATGCAATGTAGAGAAATGCAGGATGGAGACAATGCTTAGTCTCGAAAGGCAGATAAGTTAGCCTTATGCAATGCAAAAATGCAGATGGAGGTAGAGCTTAATCTTGGAAGGCAGAAAAGTAGCCTTATGCAAAATGCGGATGGAGACAGAGCTTAACCTCGGAAGGCAGATAAGGTAGCCTTATGCAAAATGCAAATGGAGACAGAGCTTAGTCTCGAAAGGCAGAAAGGTAGCCTTATGTAATGCAGCGAATGTAAAAGGACAATTAGTAGCAAGACCTCTTAGCTGATAGCTGATTATGACAATATGACTGCTGGGGAGATTGTGTACGGATAGCAATTGCGGGCAAGTGATGATTCTGAGAAGTTGCATTCCTGGGAAAGTGTGAGTGCATAAATATATCTAATGATATTGCAAATTGAGTGCCTGCATCCAAAGAAAAATCGTGAGTTCTGTAAAGGGGAAAAGATTAGTTCGTCTTCCCCGGGCTCCTGATGTTGTGCATCATTGGGGTAGCGTCGCTAAACAGCAGCAATTCGGATAATAGTTATGCATGATTTAGCAAATATAACGTAAGTATATAATCGAAAATAGTTTTCTTTAGATGAACCAATGACTGCGACGTGGTTCAAGACATTGCAAACTCTTTCGCTCCGGAATTTTGAGGGTCCTCCTCAAAATTCTGCCCCAGTTTACTGTGCTGGCGCTTCTGGCGATGTATGGACTAACATCAACTTTGGAATTTTAAGGGTCCTCCTCAAAATTCTGCCCCAGTTCCGATAGCGGGGGGAAATGGGATTTTTATTAAATTGTGACCGAACCCATAGGGCTGCCTACGTATCCCTTCTTAAACGGGAATCAGCTCAGGCTTAGTTCAAATCATATCATTAAGGGAATTATAAGTGGCTACAAGTAATATCGTTTCACTGCGTCTGAATTAATTGGCTTCGGACAGACTTCTTCATCCATTTCTGCAAGAATAAGGGCTCCTCCGGTTAGAACCCGGTGAACCATGTACGGACCCTGCCAATTGGGAGAGAACTTCCCCTTGGCTTCATCTTGATGTGGGAAGATTTTCTTCAATACCAGCTGCCCGGTGTAAACTTCCTTGGCTTAACCTTTTTGTTGAAGGCTCTGGACATTCTGTTCTGATACAACTGACCGTGGCAAATTGCATTCATCCTTTTCCCATCTATAAGGGCTAACTGTTCGTAGCGACCTTTTACCCATTATGCATCATCCATCTCTGCTTCTTGTATGATCCTTAAGGAGGGAATTTCTACCTCGGCGGGGATGACCGCCTCTATACCATAAACCAGCATGTAGGGAGTTGCTCCGGTCAATGTGCGGACTGTGGTGCGATATCCCAATAAGGCGAATGATAATTTCTCATGCCATTGTTTGTGCCCTTCGACCATCTTCCTTAGTATCTTTTTTATATTCTTGTTGGCGGCCTCCACAACTCCATTCATCTGAGGCCTATAGGCTGTAGAGTTCTTGTGTTTGATTTTGAATGTTTCACACATTGCTTTCATCAAGTCGCTATTGAGATTGGAACCATTATCAGTGATGACTGATTCCGGAATTCCGAACCGACAAACAATGCGGTTGCGGACGAAATCTGCCACAACCCTCTTAGTGACCGCCTTGTATGATGCTGCTTCGACCCATTTGGTAAAATAGTCGATTGCTACTAAGATGAACATGTGCCCATTTGATGTGGTAGGCTCGATAAGTCCGATAACGTCCATTCCCCAAGCGGCGAATGGCCATGGTGAACTTGTTGCAGTAAGCTCGTTTGGAGGCACCTTCATCATATCTGCATGTATATGGCAGCGATAGCATCTGTGAACATACCGAATACAGTTTGTTTCCATAGTCATCCAAAAATACCCTGCCCGGAGTATCTTTTTTTCTAAGACAAAACCATTCATGTGCGGCCCATAGGTCCCTGCATGCACTTCGTCCAATAGCCTGGATGCTTCCTTTGCTTCGACACACCTTAGTAATCCCAAATCGGGAGTCCTCCTGTACAGGATTCCCCCACTGTGAAAGAAATTGTTGGATAACCTACAAAGTGTGCGCTTCTGAGTAGCGTTGGTAAGTTCTGGGTATTCCCCTGTTGTCAAATACTCCCTGATATCATGGAACCATGGTTTTCCATCTTCTTCTTCCTCAACGTGGGCGCAATAAGCCGGCTGATCATGAATCTGTACTGGGATGGGATCAATGAAATTTGTATCTGGATGCTGGATCATGGACGATAAAGTAACTAAGTCATCAGCAAACTCGTTCTAGACCCTGGGGACGTGCTGAAATTCTGTCTTTGTGAACCCTTTCCTCAACTCCTGTATGTGATGCAAGTAGGGAAGTATCTTAGAGTTTTTAGTTTCCCACTCTTCTCGAACCGAATGTATGAGCAAGTCTGAATCCCCGATCACTAGCAACTCCTGAACGTTCATGTCAATGACCATTTTGAGCCCCAAGATGCAGGTTTCATATTCGGCCATATTATTGGTGCAAGAGAACCTGAGCTTGGCGGATACCGGGTAGTGCTGGCCGGTTTCTGATACTAAGATTGCTCCTATGCCAACTCCTTTGAAATTTGTAGCTCCATTGAAAAACAACCTCCAGCCATCATAGGATTCTGCAATATCTTCTCCTAGAAAAGATACCTCTTCATCGGGAAAATACATTTTTAGGGGCTTGTATTCTCCGTCCACGGGATTCTCGGCGAGATGATCCACCACGGCTTGCCCTTTGATCACTTTCTGGGTCACGTAAACAATGTTGAATTCACTTGGCAGGATTTGCCACTTGGAGAGCTTGCCAGTGGGCATGGGCTTCTGGAAGATATACTTCAAAGGGTCCATTCTGGATATGAGATAAGTAGTGTAAGCACAGAAGTAATGCCTCAACTTCTGCGCGACCCAAGTCAGAGCATAGCAAGTGCGTTTTAAAAGAGAATACCGGTCCTCGTACGGTGTGAACTTCTTACTGAGATAGTAGATGGCTTGCTCTTTTCTCCATGTTTCATCATGTTGTCCCAGAACACAACCGAATGCTCCATCCAATACCGTAAGGTAAAGCAATAGGGGTCTTCTTGGCTCAGGCGGAACCAAGACTGGTGGCGTTGACAGGTATTTCTTAATTCTGTCAAAAGCTTTCTGACAATCATCAGTCCATTTGGTAGCAGTGTCCTTTTTCAACATTTTGAAGATAGGTTCACAAATGATCGTGGACTGAGCTATGAACCGGCTCATATAGTTGAGTCTCCCCAAGAAACTCATCACGTCCTTCTTGTTCTTTGGCGGTGGTAATTCTTGGATAGCCTTGACCTTTGACGGATCCAGTTCTATTCCTCGACGACTCATGATGAAACCCAATAATTTACCAGCAGGAACCCCGAATGCACACTTGTCGGGATTCAGTTTCAGATTGTACCTCCTCAGTCTGTTGAAGAACTTTCTTAGGTCTTCCATGTGATCCCTGGCTCTCTTGGATTTGATGATGATGTCATCCACATATACCTCGATCTCCATGTGTATCATGTCATGAAAGATGGTAGTCATGACTCTCATATAGGTGGCACCAGCATTCTTCAAACCGAATGGCATCATTTTGTAACAGTACATTCCCCATGGCATGATGAAATCCATTTTCTCTGCATCTTCCTGATCCATCCATATCTGATGATACCCAGCGAAACAATCAACAAAAGACTGCAACTCATGCTTGGCGCAGTTGTCAATTAGAATGTGTATGTTTGGTAAGGGGAAGTCGTCTTTGGGACTGGCCCGGTTAAGATCCCGGTAGTCGACACAGACTCTAACTTTTCCATCCTTTTTTGGAACTGGCACGATGTTGGCTAACCACGTCGGATACTCTACTACCCTGAGAACCTTGGCTTTGACTTGCTTGGTAACCTCTTCTTTGATTTTCAAACTCATGTCGGGTTTGAATTTCCTGAGCTTCTGCTTTACCGGCGACATGTTGGATCTGTTGGAAGTTTGTGAGCTACAATGGATGTACTGAGACCAGTCATGTCATCATACGGCCAGGCGAATATGTCCTCATATTCCTTTAAAAACTCTGTGTACACTTTCTTTTCTGATGGTGACAGGTGAAAACTGATGCGCGTTTTTTTGACATTCTCTGTATCTCCCAGATTAACGACCTCAGTTTCGTCCAAGTTAGACTTAGGCCTATTCTCAAAATTCTCAACCTCTCTAACGACCTCTTCTGGTATATCATCCTCTTCTGAATCCATATCCGTTTGTTGCGTTGTCTCGTTGCAAGTCACAATCGTTTGTTCATCGTCAAGGCAAGTAATAGTAATGCTGCATAAAATAAAGTGAATGATAAAGAGAAAATAATAAGAGCGAGATATATAATAAACTGAAATGCTTTGATTGAATTCATATTTGTTTTGGAGATAGAGCTCTTTTTTCAAAATTAAAGATAATGCGGAAATAAAATCGGCTAGTAAAAATATGATGCATGGTGCTTTTGTTTAGCCTTGCTACCCTGAAGCTTTCCGGGCCCTGGTGGTTCTGATTGACCAATTGTTGAGGCGCTCTCCTCGGTGCACAGCTTGTATAGAAGGGCCTTCCTCTCCTTCCTCCTCGAAAATAACATAGCAGTCCATATCATCGTCCTCCAGGAACAGATTCTTCATGGCTTCTAATGCTTCATCTTCCTCATATATGATGTCTGCCGGCTGGAAAGTCTGCTCCAGGCAAGGTATCAGATGCTCCAGTAGATAGTAGGAACCACGCCATGGTGGCGACCAGTGATTGAACTCCTCCCAAGTGTACTCATACCCCAAACCAAATGTAATACCATGTTCTTTCAGCTTGATGGGCTTGGTGATTCCCTGGAGGTTTTTGCCGAGTCCCTTTCCAGGTTCGTACCCACACCAATTCAAGATACTTTCAATATTGTTATCCCACTATTTATCCTTGTCTACAGCGTTGACCCGCTCGATGTGGTGGTATGCTTCTCCACCTATTTTCCTTCTACCTCCAACCATTGGGATGGTCTGGCCACTGTATATAGGGTTGCTACCATCGCCATGAATAATCACCTCTTGGTGATTCCACTCGAATTTCACTGCCTGATGCAGGGTTGATGCTACCGCTCCAGCGGCGTGGATCCATGGTCGTCCCAACAGCAAGTTGTAGGATGCTGGAACATCTATCACTTGAAAGTCAACGTCGAACCAAGTTGGTCCCATTTGCAAGCATAGGATGATCTCCCTAATAGTAGACCTTTGGGACCCATCGAAGGCTTTAACATTGATGGCTCCATCTTTGATCTCGTGCAGGCTCTTTCCCAATGTTCTGAGAGTTATAAACGGATAGTTGTTGAGGCTGTAGCCTCCATCAATCAATACTCTAGTGATGAAGTAATCCTCACACTGCACGGTGATGTGCAGGGCCATGTTGTGACTCAGTTCTTCTGGCGGCAGCTCGTCTTCGTGGAAGGTGATCTTGTGGCTTTCCAATACCTGCCCCACCATATCTGCCATTTCGCCCCTAGTTATGTTGATGGGCACATAAGCTTCGCTCAATATCTTTATCAAGGCATTTTTGTGTGCATCAGAGCTCTGCAGAAGAGCTAGGATGGAGATCTGTGCTGGTGTTTTGTTCAACTGCTCGACGACTGAATACTCTTTAGCTTGTATTTTTCTCCAAAGATCATCGGGCACAGTTTCAATAGTCCGTCCAGAGGCTTGCTTACTGGACTCAGCTAGGTGCTCTGGAGTGTAAACCCTGCCTGTTCTGGTCATACCCTGCGCAGCAATTGCTTCTCTCGTCTTTGTCTTCCCTTTCCTCCTCGCCTCAGTTGTGTAATCCCATGGTATGGCATTTGAGTGGAACGGTGTTATGTCTGACATTGCTACAGGAATAGGTACCCTTGGTGGTAACACAGCAACTTCGAAACATGTAGGTGCCTTCGGGACTCCAAACTCAACTTCAATTGGTCCAGGCGCCTTTGCAGAAGGAGGTGCTTCAAATTTGAGAGGTATAGACATGTTTACTTCATCGCCCTTGGAGGGCTAAATCTGCATAACGATTGGGTTAAGCGTGACCGCCGGTTTCTTTGGCTCATCACCCTCAGCAATTAATCCTATCGACCTCTTGGGGTCCCAGTCATCTTCGATCTCGATCATGTGAATGTCTCCAACTTTGTGATCAGGCAGAGGGTTGTTGCGGACATTAGGAGCAGGCTCCTTTGCTACGATAACCTTATTGTCGATCATAGTTTGAATCTTGTCTTTCAACGAGCGGCACTCGTCAATGGTAGGTCCCTTCATGCCAGAGTGGTACGCACATGTGGGTTGACCCACTGGGAAGAATTTTCTGGAGTTATGGCAGGGATAGGGGAGACGTAACCAGCAGCTTTAAGTTTCTCATACAGCTGGTCAATTGGCTCAGTGATGGCTGTATATTGTCTGGGAGGTCAACAGTTAAAATTTGGCCTGGGTCTAGGGAAATTTTGGCGAGTGGGAGGTGATTGGTAGTGAGAGGGTTGGGCATTATAAGCTTGGTAAACAGGTGCAGGTTGAGAGTATCTGGATGAAGTGGGTTGATATGTGGGAGGTGGGGATGATTGGTAAACGGGTGGTGGATTTTGGTAAGAGGGTACGGGTGCTTGGTAATTCGGGATAGGCTGATATGTAAGTGGAGGTGACGGGTAAGTGTGGTATTTTGGTGGTGATTTGGCTCCTTGTGCGACTATCACGGCACTCACGTCCTTCTTCTTGGACATGCCACCAGACTATAAAGCCTTGTTGGTGGCCTGTAATGCTTCAAGATTAGTAACCATACCATTCTTAATGCCTTCCTCAATTCTTTCTCCCAGCTTAATGATATCGGAGAATTTCTGGCCTTCGATCAGCATCAACCTCTCATAATATTGTGGATCCTGAGCTCGGACAAAGAATCTATTCATTTTTTCCTCTTCTAAGGCCGGCTTGACCTTAGCAGCCTCTACTCTCCAACGAGTAGCATACTTGCGGAATGTCTCGGTAGGCTTCTTCTTCAAATTCTGGATGTAGAATACATCCGGTGCGTTCTCTGTATTGAATCGGAACCTATCCATGAAATCTGATGCCATACCTACCCAGTTTGTCCATCTCTTGGGGTCCTGACTGATGTACCAGGATAAAGCATCCCCCTTAAGACTTCTCATGAAGAGATTCATACGAATTTTCTCATCCCTTCCGACTCTAACCAGCTTATCACAATATGTCCTAAAATGGACTCTAGGATCTCCCGTGCCATCAAACATTTCGAACTTGGGAGGTTTGTACCCTTCTGGAAGTTCAACATCTGGCTGAATGTAGAAGTTCTCATAATTTAGCCCTTCTATATCTTTGCTTCCTTCCATGCCCTGGACTCGGCTGGTCAACTTCTTGAGTTCTGTTGCCAAGTTTCTGATGAGAGAGTCTTTATCATCAGACTCAGGTGCACTTGAGATTGGTTGGGTGTAGTGGGGTATAGTATCTACGTAGATGGGAGTGTTGTGGAGGTGGTCGTTTGTGGTGTTCAGTGGTTCAGAAATGGAGTGTTGTTTGGAGTGTGGCATGTGCTGCAGTGTTGAGCATGAGTGGGTTGTTTCTGTGGTTGTGGGGTATTCTGTGGAGGTGCGGGATTTTGAGTATTTGGAAAGTTGACATCAGGAGCGGTGAGAGTGAATGATAAATTTGCCAAGTTCCGAACTTGATCCAGTTCTTCTTGGAACTTCAACAGTTTCTGCTCAAGTTGGGCAACAGTTTCCTTAGCAACCGGGGTACCCTGAGGAATCTCAATTCTTTCGATTTCCTTTCTGGCGTTTGAATCTCCCATTCTGCCTTTGTTCTTGTTCCGGATAGGACTCGGAGGAGGAGGAGGTGGAGGGCCCTTGGATCTCGTACTGTATGATGATGGTGCCAGAATGCACGTACTAACCTTTGGGGAGGGGAATAAATAAAGAAAAACAAAAACGTAATAAGTAAGTGCGGATTATGAGAAGAAAATGTTGTAATATTTAAACACATTGTGCAGGAATATAAACCGCGTCCTAATTTGGGTGCCTCGTTGTGCCCGAGGTAGGCCTAGCGACAAGTTAATTTGGAGAACTTATAATGCTAAATGCCTCATTTTATTGATAAAAATAAGACGAATCCCAAAACGACACTAATATAGCGGAAAGTAAAAATGTCACTAATGGTCATTGGCCTTATTACATTAAAAGCGAGAAGAAAGACTCCTAACTACTTGGTCCCAGAAGGACCTTCTTCAGGTTGAATGTTCTCGTTGATCAGATCCTCCAGCTCGCGCAGATTTTCCAGTAAAAATGCCTTTGCCAGGCGTTCTCCTTCGTTTCCCTCAACGTTTTGACAATCGGTGACTCTGTTCCTCACTTTCCCTTCTAATTCCAGCAAACTGTATTCTAGATATTCCAGCTTCTCACTAGCCCTGTTGATTCTCTCTTTCCATTCATTGATTGGGTTACTTGATGGGAGGTTCCTCCACCAGGTCAGCAAGATTTAGGGTATGTTTACCATACCGAAGTCGGGAACTTTGTCATTCATTTTCTGCAAAACAAAAGGGTTAAGTCCTCACCCCCACCGGACTCGACTATTTAATACCAATAATTAGCATAATAAGCATTTAGTTCTCCGAATAAATGCACAGAATATGGTGGCGTCTGTTTGGGTCCCAAGGAAACCCGATGGACTTTGGACAAGGCTATCTTAAAGAGTCATTATGTGGACAGCATAACTGACTCGGCTAGGTTGACCATGATGCATGTACAATTTGCATAGAGTAAGGTTTCTAGGGGGTATTAGACCGGTACCCTTGAGCGGATAACTCAAGAGGGAAAGGCACGGAACCGTCGACTACATCGCTGATCGACTGGTTTTACCGCAAATACGTCTTTTCCAAATTTAAAGGGTGATAATATTGGAAGAGCACAACCGCTCATTATAAGCGTTGCTATGGTATTTGTTTGGTACGAGTGGAATATGATGTTGAAGATGCAGTTTTCAAGAATGAAACAAATTGACATGTATTTCCACATTCATAAGATGGAGGATTACAATAATTGCAGTGATTACAACAGTATTGAAATAAAGTAGTAAAGGAAAGTAGTTAAAGAAAAGAAAAGACATGAAGAGCCAAGTTAGTTTTGCAGTGAAAGAATAAAGGACAATAAATAAAGCGATTAATGAGATAATAAAGTCACAAGAAATATGCAATGGTAAAAGCCTAAAGAAATCCCCAGCAGAGTCGCCATGCTGTCGACGCCCCCTTTTTCTACCTTTGGAGTCAAAATCGGGTGTACGACAATGGGAAGGACAACTCTATTCCCTTTCGAGAATTAGGTTTTGAGGTTTTGAAGAGTCGCCACCTAATGATTATAGTGCATTAGGACACTTTAAGAGAGGTTTGAGATGAAGAGACCAGAGATTAGGGTAAGGGCTAGAAATTATCCCGAGGGGAAGGTGTTAGGCACCCCTCAGGATCCACTAGTGTGGTTCCCGGCCATGCTACAATTGTGACTTTAAGAAGACAAGTAGAAAAATAAAGTAAAGGGCTTCACATAGCTTTGCAAACAGGTTTAAGAGTTGAAGAAGTAGAGAGTTTAAAAAATTAGTTTAAAAAGAAAACTTTAAAAAATTAACAAGTAAAGGGGAAAGGGGTTCCTAGGTTTACCGATAATATGGATCGCTTCAATGCAATATCCAGCAATCACTCCTCAAAAGAGGGGTCATACGTGATATTGGCGCACCGGTCATCATATCTATATTCTACCCTTCCCACCCCGTTAAGATATTAAAGCGCGGATGGTATCGTTACTTATTGCATGCTAGTACCCGTCCCAATCCTATCAATCCCGGAGGCATTTGGGACTACTAATCCTAAAGGGAAAGAGAGTTTGGGGCCTTTTGAGAGTTTCAAAGGATAAAATACTAAGGCGACATTCAAAACACGTAATACAAATATGGGAAAACATGTAAGCAAATAGGGCTCGAGTAAGCCTCCTTAAATCAAATAAGGGCATATAGTTTAGCATGTCTTGCACGTACTGGTTTGGTCTGGACTAATTAAAGCAACAAGCAGACTGGTCCAGTACATATTTTTAGACAAGAAGTCCGCATTAGGTTCGCTCGAATGCAGTTGCCTAAAACTGATCCAATTTATTATTCAACCTTTTGTCTATGTGTTGAATAGAACTACTGATTTCGAAAATAAACTGATAAAAGAGTTGCCAGTTTTTGACAGAGTAAAAATAAGGTTCAGAAAAGGTCCAGATTTACTATAGAAAACGTTTACCAACTTTGACAAGGTTTATCAGATTTATCAGGAAAGAGATCGGTTTCAGAATGCGGACTGATTACAGGATAAAGGGTTTGCCAATTTTGTTAGGAAGAAACGAGTTTTCAGAAAAGGTATGCAGAAGACTACCAGTTTTAGCAAACAAGACGAGTTTAAGAAAATCCTAACTGTTTGACTAATGGCATTTACATAGAAATATAGGAGTCTATAGGCATGATATCTACGTGTGGAGTTGCGGAAATCAGAAGTAACACCCCTATAGGCATGCTTTCTACCCTTGTGCATAAAAGTAAACCCCCCTCCCTTCTTTACTAAATCCCCATGAATTTAATACAAATTATTACAAACCAGTGAATCAGACTGAAATTAAAAGTACATCAGAAACTAACAGTTGTATCCGAGGAACCTAATTCATACTTAATGTCTAACAATTTGGGATGAACCACTTCCGAGATCAAGATTTCCAAAGCCTTCTCTTATCTAGGGTGTTTCAGAGATCCAAGGAATTTCAAGAACTCCAGGCAGTGCTTACACCCGAGATATTAATCAGAAAGAGTTATAGTGCAGTGTGGAAAAGCCAGCCCTCAGGTGTCCAAGTTCAGAGGGAGCTCATGGATCCCAAAGCAAGGCTCACAAGAGGGGGGCAGAACTTAATGTTCTAAGAATGAGTGCAAGTGCAATTGAGGGGTTAGGGAGTGCCAAGGCAGGCTGGTGATCATACCTTGTCATAAGGTAGACTGGCACACCCCTGACCAAACCAGTTGCAGAAAAGTAAGCAGGAAGAAAAGCAGAATACTTGCAGCCAAAGCACAATCAGAGAAGAGGACTTTAGCTTATGAGTTCAGAGAAAAACTCGAATGCTTTTAAGAAGAAACTAAAAGTGTTTGAGATAAGAAGTAGTGACTTATGCTATGTGTGTTCTGTTTTTTTTTAAAGAGAAGAGTATGGCATTTATAGTTTTGAAAACGAGTAAAGAATAAGGTAACAAGTATAGCCTTAACATAAAATGGGCATGATCACAATCAGAATCAATTAACACAAGACTTCCCTTTAATCAAGGGATTATTGCTCAAACGGATACTAACAGGACCAAAAATAAGGAAAGAAAATCAGTCTGTAAGCAGAATGGTTGTTGCCATAAGAGGAGAAGTAAAATCATACAATAGGTATTTAAGTCCAAGTACAGGATTGTACTTATTTTTGGAAAGGATCTGATAATGCCAAACAAAGAGGGAGAATCAATTAACCCTTGACGGGCGAGTAAAAAAAACCAGAACTGTACAAGGAAAAGTTTTGAAAATCAATCATGAGTTTGAAAATCAATCACAGAAGGGACTCAGTATATAAACGAAGAACACAAGTAATAGACATGTGAGGCCAAGCTATGGCAAGAAGAAACAGCAGACAGTAATAGCATGATAGTCACTTAGGTCAAACTTCATTAGCTTAGTAATAGAGAAAAGATCAGAAGCATGCAAAAGTTAGGTGAAAACCTTTCTGAAAACATAGTTGAATTTGACAAATAGCAAGATCTCAGAACAAAGGAATCACATAAAGAAAACGAGATGCTGAAGTAAAGGAATCAGACGGAGCGATTTCAAACAGGCGAGTTGCACAAACAAACTCAAGAACTCGAACTGACCCCAAAGAACTAGGGGTTTCGAAATCAGTAGAGTTTAGAGGCGATAAGCAAGTGAAACAAATAAACAGTCTCAGAATCTCAAATAAAACCCCAAAAATTAGGGTTTTCAATACTAATCTGGTGTAAACAAAGTAAATCAAACAGATAGACTCAGAAACTCAAACAAATCCCCAAAAATTATGTTTTCAACACCAGTCAAAACATTACAAACGAATATTTGTAATGTTTTGATCAAAACATTACAAAACATTACAAACGAACTCAGAAACCCTAGTTTGAAATCAAAAGATTTGGAAAAGAAAATTTTGGGAAAACACATAAAACATCAAATATGGCACAGATCAAGCACAGATCTATACAAATAAACGAAAAAGAACCTCGAATAGGCTAGGGTTTCTGAGAACCCTAGAAACGAGAAAGGCTTGGAAGAAATAAGATCAGATCTGGAGTCGATAAGGTCGGAATCAGGCTCAGGAGGCTAAGACACGCAGGAGCAAGGCCGGAGATGGATGGAAACCTTGAATCGACGAAGGTCTAGGCGAAGACCCTTTGGAGTCTGGCCTTGAAACTTCAGGTATCAAGCACGTGAGAGTAGTAGGGGGTGAGTATAGGTCGTCCATGGTCAGAACAACCATGGATTCCGGTGGATTTGGGGTTGAAGACGGTGGGAGGCGATTAGGGTTTTGAGAATATTCGAGAGAGTTTGAGGGAGAGGAGGTTATTCAGAGGAGGTGGGCCAGGTGAAATGAGTTAGGGTTAGGGGTGTGGACGAATTAAAAAAGGAAAGGGGAAATCGTGGCCGTTGATCAGTTCGATCAACGGCCTGGATTAAAAAAGGGTTTGGGTCGGGTAGTTTTAAATGGGTTAAGGGTTGGGTTAAATGGAATTGGGCTGGTCCGAAATTGGGTTTTAAATTAGGTCAATTAGTGGTTAAAATTGAAATATAAAAGGGGTTGTAATTGAAATAAATGAGGCTAAATGTTAAACAGTCATTTCTTCCCTTTTATTTTATAAAAAATAGTAAAAGAGATTTTAAAAACAAATTAAAAGCAGTGAACTAATTAATAACATATTAAAAATATTGGAACCAATTTTATGATTATAAAATGCTATTTATCTTAAAGTAGGCTATAATTGCAATTATGCGCAATTTAGCTTTAAAAAAAACAAATAAATTTGTAAAAATATGCAAAAATTACATTAACTATATTTTGTTGTAAATATACGAATAAAATAAATTATTCACCAAAATAATAATTTTGGGAATAATTATTGGATTTTGCGCTGTTAAAACAGACAATAAATCGGTTTTAAAAGTCTTTAAAAATTTGGGAAAAATACCAAAACACTTGGGCATGCTTATGTATGCACGTATGTGTTAGTTTAAAATCATTTTGAGTATAAAAATATATAGGAAAAAATTGGGTATCAACAACGCCAAAAATAGAATTCTAGAAATTTTAGAATTCTGAAATTATGTCGAACTCTGATTGACCTCAAATTTGGTAGGTTCATCGAAAACGGCCCAGTGAGAATAATAAATGGGCCAAAGCCCATGATGTACGTCGGATTTGGGCATTCGGGGTCGTTTAGATGGGTTTTTGGCCATTTTTCTATTTCTGGAAATTTTTTTAATAAAAAATAAATAAAAGAAATCTGTGATGTTAGGGTTCAATTCCCATTGTTTCTAATAATGTTTTACATTAATATAATGAATTTATATGTTGACATAGGTCCTCTTCCACATCGGATAAATTCATTATAGATGATTACTGTAGTTTTTGCCTCTAATTATTTGATTATTTGTATTAACTCTCCAAATGAGTTACATGTTGATTGAATGAAACTAGAGTTTATAAAAGTGATATTTATCTATCTTAAATTAATAGTTTAATCTCCATCTGAGTTGGTCCTGTTTAAATTTATGGGGTTAATATCTTACATCACTCATATATTTTGCATGAATAGTTAAGTTTCCCTAACGAATCTAACTGTTTAATGAGCATGGTTATATGTGAAATGTGCTGTTTTGAATTTAATTATTCTAAATAAATAACTAATGATCTATTTAATGTGCATATCTATCAAATTAACCATGTCTTCATTCAACCCACTTACCTCAATTTTGAACCAAAACAAGTTAGAATGACCAAATTATGTTGACTGGAAAAGGAACCTTGATATTGTCCTAATTGCTGAAAGTTACAAATTTGTAATCACTGAGGAGTGCCTAGAAAAATTTGAAAATGCTACCAATGATCAGGTTAAGGCCTATGACAAATGGGTTAAGGCTGATGAGATGGCGCGATGTTACATTCTTGCCTCTATGGCCAATGTTTTGCAACATCAGCATCAGTCTATGGGGTCTGCTTATGATATGCTCGAAAGTCTCAAAGAGATGTTCGGTGAGCAAAATCGTGCAGTTAAGCAGACAGCCATGAAAGACCTTTTGAACACCAAGATGGTTGAAGGATCATCGGTCAGGGACCATGTTCTGAAGATGATGAGTCTTCTGAATAAACTAGAGGTCCTTGGAGCTGTGATTGATAAGGAGTCTCAAGTTGAGATGGTCCTGCAGACTCTGCCCGACAGTTTTCAATAGTTTCACTTGTACTATAATATGAACAAAATGGATTTGTCACTAGCAAAATTGTTGAATGAGCTGCAAGCGGCAGAATCTATTATCAAACAACAAGCTCCAGTTATGGCACTCAATGTTGAGAAAGCTTCGGTTTCTAAGTCGAAAGGCAATAAGAAAAAGAAGACGGCTCAAAAGGTTCTGGCACCTGGTGGTACGGCTGGTGTGAAAAAGCCCAAAGGCAAGTGCTATCATTGCAAACAAACGGGGCACCACAAGAAGCAATGCCCTGCCTATCTAGCAAAGTTGAATAAGCAAGGTAATTCAAATTTAAATATCGTTGAAACTTGTTTAGCGGCTATTTCTACCATGCTTTGGTGTGTAGATTCGGGAGACACTAATCACATCTGCACTATTTTGCAGGGGTTTCAGGAAATGCGGCGGCTAAGTGAGAATGAAGTTTGCATTTTTCAAGCCAATGGCGAGCCAGCACCAGCTTTAGCTTTAGGAGATATTAGAGTTTCGTTTAGTAGTGATAGAGTTTTAGTTTTAAAACATGTTCTCTATGTACCTTCTATTAGAAGGAATTTGATTTCGGTTTCGAAAATAATGGATGTTGGTTATAATATTTATTTTGCTAATAACTCTGCTATTAATAAGTTTAATAAACGTTTTATCTACAATGATGCTAGAGTACATGACCTTTTTATTCTTGATATATCTCCTCATGTGCTACAACAACCAAAAGAACTAAATAACATTAATCTACCACATAAAAGAAAACATATTTTTGAATTGAGTCAAACTTATTTGTGGCGCTTACGTCTAGGTCATATAAATCTAAATAGGATTTCGAGATTGGTCTCTGATGGACCTTTGAGTTCAATGGAAGTGGAGTCACTACCAACATGTGAATCCTGTTTAGAAGGCAAAATGACCAAGAGACATTTTCCTTCAAAAGGAAATAGAGCCAGTGATAAGCTAGAATTAATTCACTCTGATTTGTGTGGCCCTATGAATATACAAACAAGAGGTGATTTTGAGTATTTTGTGACTTTCACAGATGATTACTCAAAATATGGATATATGTATCTGTTGCGACGTAAGTCTGAATGCTTTGAGAAATTCAAAGAATTTAAGACGGAAACAGAGAAACGACATGATAAATATATCAAAACATTGCGATCTGATCGTGGTGGTGAATACCTTTCTGCGGAATTTAAAATACTTATCAGATAATGGAATTACATCTCAATTATCTGCCCCAAGAACACCACAACAAAATAGTGTGGCAGAAAGAAGAAATAGGACCCTTATGGAAATGGTTAGATCAATATTAAGTTATTCCGATTTGCCTTCTTCCTTTTGGGGATATGCTTTAGAAACAGCAAACTACATTCTCAATTTGGTTCCTTCAAAGTCAGTACCTTCAACTCTAGTAGAATTGTGTACTGGACGCAAGCCAAGTTTACGACATATTCGGGTTTGGGGTTGTCCAGCACATGTGCTGAAAGGGAAAGCAGTTTGTTTTATTGTCCCAAAGAAAAGAAGGTAATTGTTACGACAAATGCCAGATTTTTAGAAGAGGACTATCTAACGAACCATATTCCTAGAAGTAAACTAGTTTTATAGGAATCAAATAATGGAATAACTAAAGATTCATCTCTAGAACGTATCCCAGAAGCCATTATTGATATACCACTGCATTATCGTAGTGTGAGAAATGTCAATAGGCAACTGATTGCACAAGAGCAATTGCCTGACATCTCACTACCCCAAAGTAGTGGGAGTAATGTTGAGCTACCTCAGATTGTTGAGCAACCTCATATTGTTATGCAGCCAGCACTCCAGCAAGAAGTTAATGATATCTCAGCACCACAAGGTGTGGAGGATAACATTGAGGCTTCAGTTCCAGAAAATGATGTTGTGATTCAGCAACAAAATCAGCCTCCAACTGTAGTGACTAGTCGTTGTGGGAGAATTATTAGAAAACCTCTACGGTTTGTGCTCTTGGGATAATCTTATGATAGAATCCCTGAAGAGCCTAATACAGAACCTATTAATTACGACGAAGCGCTACATGATACAGATGCTGATAAATGGGTTGATGCTATGAAATCTGAAATAGAGTCCATGTACTCCAATCAAGTCTGGGATCTTGTAGAACTAACTACTGGAGTCAAACCCATAAGTTGTAGATGGATCTATAAGAAAAAGAGAGGAATGGATGGAAAAGTGCAAACTTTTAAAGCTAGGCTTATTGCAAAAGGGTTTACTCAAAAAAAAAGGATCGATTATGAGGAAACCTTTTCGCCGGTAGCCATGATTAAATCCATTAGGATTCTCTTATCCATTGCTGCTCATTACGATTATGAGATCTGGCAAATGGATGTCAAGACCGCTTTTCTAAATTGAAGTCTTGATGAGTGCATCTATATGGCACAACCAGTTGGTTTCATAAAAAGTGGCAATGAGCACATGTTGTGTAAATTAAATAAATCCATTTATAGATTAAAACAAGCTTCTAGGGCATGGAACACTTGTTTTGACGCATCAATTAAAATATTCAGTTTTGATCAATGTGAAAATGAGTCTTGTGTCTATAAGAAGTGGAATGGAGATAAAGTTACATTTTTGGTTCTGTACGTAGATGATATTTTTCTCATAGGAAATAATGTAAGCATATTGAATTTAGTAAAAGAATGGTTGTCCTCACGTTTTGATATGAAAGACTTGGGACACGCAGCATATATCATTGGGATCAAGCTTATGCAAGATCGCAAGCAAAGGATATTAGGCTTGTCCCAAGCAGTTTATATTGATACTATTTTCACCAGGTTTAGCATGCAAGATTCCAAGAAAGGGTTTCTCCTTTTTAGACATGGAATCTCTCTATCAAAAGATCAGTCCCCAAAAACGACTGATAAGATAGAAAAGATGAAGGCGGTCCCTTATGCTTCTACAGTAGGGAGTCTTATGTATGTTATGCTATGTACTAGATCTGACATATGCATTGTTGTTGGCATAGTTAGTAAATTTCAGTCTAACCCTGGTCGAGAACACTGGACTGTTGTTAAGCATATAATCAAGTACTTGAAGAGGACTAGGGATTATGTGTTGGTGTATCACTCAGGTGATCTTGCACCCATTGGCTATACTGATTCAGATTTCCAGTCAGATAGAGACTCTAGAAAATCTACCTCAGGATATGTTTTTACCTTAGGAGGTGGAGCCATAAGTTGGAGGAGCATCAAGCAATCATGTATTGCTGATTCCACCATGGAAGTCGAATAGGTGGATGCATCTGAGGCAGCTAAAGAGGCTGTTTGGATCAGGGACTTTCTAAAATAGCTTAATGTGGTTCCTTCGGTTCAAGCACCAATTGTACTTTATTGTGACAATAGTGGTGCAGTTGCAAACTCGAAGGAACCAAGAAGCCATAAAAGGAGTAAGCATTTGAGCATAAATATCACTTAATTCGGGACATAACTCAGAGAGGTGATGCAAGAGTGTTGAAGATTGCGTCAGAGGACAATTTGGCAGACCCATTTACAAAGAGCTTGACACAAAAGATTTTTGACAAGCATGTAGAAGGAATGGATGTTAGAGTAGTAGACGCATGGTTATGAGTCTAAGTGGGTGATTGTTGGGATATACTATTAATCATGTGGTTTAGACATAGTATTATATTTTATTCTTTTTGGAACTATTATTTATTTAATTTATTCAATTCAATACAGTACTATTTTAAATAGATCATTTGTTATATGTGTGTCCTTTTAATTATGTAGTAGACAATTTAGTATATGGAGTCTTAGCTCATGCACAAAAGATTAAATTGTTGGTTCTCATTATTAATAAACTATGTTCACAATCAAAGATATTGTTGGACAAAATTGTAGCACAAGATTATAGTATAATTTGTCTTGATTATGGGAGTTGTTTTACTCCAACTTCTTGTGTTAGTATACTTAGTGTATATTAAACGGATCAAGTAGAGAAAAGATGTTTTGTAGTAAATATATAAAATATTTTCTCTAATTCATTAAATGAGCTTATACTCCTAATCTTGATATAATTATTATGATCAATATAATTTGTTTATTGTTTTGATTTATCAAAAGGTACGACTCTATTTAGAGTTAGTGTATGCCTAATAGATTGGACAATAACGAATAACATTTGTGAATAATAATTAGTTGATAGAATCCATGACTCGGTTTTGAGTTTGATGATACCTCTTTATGTAAGCTTATAAGTTTTTATGTGAAAACCCGGCCGGTGAATTTTGTATCTGTCACATGAAATATTTTAAGCGGAATTGTAAAGGATTTAATTAGTTGATTAAGTTAAATTTTCAGTGATTTAATTTAATTAACTGGTATTTGAGATCTTAACATGGGGAATTAAAATAAGTGTTATTGAATTTTCGAAATTCATATTGAGGAGTTCAATTGCAGTTTTTTAGTGGAATAAATTGCAATTAATTATAGTAAGAATTAATTCATGCTAATTTCGAATTAATACTATAATTAGTAGCCTCTTATTATTTCTGTGGTCCCTGCTATACCTAGTAAAAACCTGGACAAGACTTGGATAAAAAGTGACTTGGGAGAAAAGTCATCTAATAGAGTTGGAGTAGAATTCTACTTGGTAGATGCCTGAATTTTATGCTTGCTTCCACTGCGCATGTTCTAACAAATAGAGCCCCAACAAATGAATAAAGATTCCAACTTCAATCAAGAATCACAAAATTCCAAAATGGGGTTAAAAAAAAACTTTTTACAGGAAGTTAGTAAAGAAGACAAGCATATTAAGCGATAGAATTTCATCAAATGCAAGAAGGCCAAACCAAAAACCTCAGCAAAGCAAAAAGTTTCGAACTTGAAGCAATGATCAGAATCTTTCTAAATAAATTTGCAAGAGATAAAAATAAAGAGCTGGTTTTGAGTACCAAGATTTACCCTTTTCACCTTTATAAGCTGCAAATCAATGAACTTTAACCAAATGGGGTTTCTCTAATATGCTGTTGAAACTAAAAAAAAAAAAAAAAAAAGATCCCATTTTGGTCCACTGGTTTCAGTGATGAATTAGGGCTTCACTACTTAGTCGGGTTATGGGAATTGGGTAATGTGTTTATGATGTAATCTAAATGTTGAATTGGCTCTCAACCTTTTCTTTGTGTGAAGTTTGTCCTTTCATATCTAGAAGTAATTTTTGTTAAGATTTAAAACTGTTTTTTCAGATATTTTAAATAATAAATTGTGATTTATTGCATTTTTGGGTAGCTTTTAGATTTGTAAGTTTTATTTCAAGAAGAGCAAAAGAAGTTGATATCTGAATTTACTTCAAAAATTATAAAAATAACCGAATGGACCGATATGACCTAAGATTATGTTGAAGAGCGTTAGTCGATAGAGGGCAAGTGAATATTCTTAATAAAAATCCTATTTGAATTTGTCAAAGGTCTTTCAAATTCAATTATTTCTCTCACAGTTTGACTTGCTTTAGTTTGATGCATTTCATGTAACCGGCTTGTGGGATCCCGGAAGTATCACAAAAAAATAGAAAAATTCTTTTTTGATTGTCAAGTCCTAAAATTCTGCTGTTTTAATTTCATTATTTTATGGATGACCAATACATTAAAAAGGATAGGGTCAATTTCAAAAATGTCATTGAATTTTATCCTTTTTAATGGTAAAGTCACAGAACTACTTTATGTCTCATTAAAGTAACTAAAGTTTATGGTCTTTATAACTTTTCGAATTTTCAGAATAAGTCATATAATTGTGAGAATACACTAAAATTTCAGCAAATATTATATCAGAATCTATAATGAGTTTAATTCTAAGAACCTTGCATCAAAATTAGTTTTCGGATCTGTAAGAATCGTAGATGTGTTCACAGTAGCTCAGTTGCATAAACTTCGATCTTCTGCATTTCATTCCTAGCTTTAATCGTCCCTCAACAAATTTTTGACATATATCATAACAATAACCCTCTTTTTAACTGCTCTGATTACCACTTCCTTGAGCTGATGCTCGAAAACAAAGATTTATGATTGAAGCAATGCGCCGTCATATTTGGAAATAAACACATTCTTGATCTTATTCTCAAAAACAATTAAGGGATTAGCTTAAGGAGTTCTGTGACATCAAATGCTCAAAAGTTTACACAAGATCTTGCGCTGGAAAACATGAAGAGTTTTGAATCCTCTTCAAGGCATAATATTGAGAATGCACATTAAATAGACATTCTCAATAACAGAGCTCGGATTAAATTGATGTTGATTTCTTGTTCTTATCAAATAACAAAGCTCGATTTTGAAGCATGGACTCATCAGCTTGTGGACTAACACCAAGGATGTAATAAGTATTTGCTTTCCACATTTACTTCGTTCATGACCGCGTGTTGCAACATCTGATTAATGGCTTTGAGTCCAAGATACAAATTCTTTAAAGCAAACTTATTCACTCCAAAATGTCTTATGGTTAATATGGTATAATTTTGGTGATGAAAGATTAAACAAATATGTACATATTATTGTGAGTGACAAATGAGATGGTTATTGTGATTGTTTCATTAGGAGATCAATATATTGGTAATTTTAATTGTGATGTATCTCTGTCAGTTACGAAAAAGGGATTGATTCTTGAATATCATCGAGTTTTGATTGCGAACATGATTATCAATCTATCGAAGAATAGATTTGAAGGTTATATTCCAAGTACTTACTATTGGAGATCTCATTGCACTTCGTGCGTTGAAATTATCTCATAATAGCCGGTGCAACATTTATCAGTAATTGAATCATTGGATATCAAAGCGGAGAGCATGGAAGCAAGAGAAAATGCAGCAGCAACCATTTTCAGTTTGTCACTCGGCGATGAGAATAAAACATTAATAGGTGCATCAGGGGGCCATACCAGCTCTCATAGATTTGCTTATGACAGGAAATACCAGAGGGAAGAAAGATTCTGCATCAGCATTGTTTAATTTGTGCATATAATATCAAGGAAACAAGGAGTCGGGCTGTTCGGGCAGGGATTATACCAGCACTGCTAAAAGTGCTGATGTTTCATAAAGCTTTGACCATTCTTTCGTTCCTAGCCAACCACCAATTAGAAGCTAGCATAATAATGTTATTGATAGATCTCCTAAGGACATGTATCCTTTCAATTGCCTCTTTTTTGTGTTGTGGCGTCTTCATTGAATTAACAAGTCGATAACTTCTACTAAAGATATGTATAACTATTAGCACTAATTTTTGGCTCTAAAGATCTTTATTTTCCCTTCTTAAACATATCAATGACTAATATGAATAGGTGAGACCTGGAATTGCCTTCAATTTCCATAGTAATGGCTTGGAATGTTATGCTATAGTACTGATTTGAGAATGTTTCATCCAACAAAAGTGATTGTTATTAAAGAAAAGAAAAATTACAAAGAGAATATAGAGAAAAAAAAAGTTAATGCCCATATATTCTGACCATTTTTTCCAACTCAATCTCATCTGTGGCGGTCTCTAATAGTTGTCATCAAAAGTAGTGCTACATATGCCTAAAATCTATTTTGTGGTGCATTTGTATATTATTTGTGATGATCACAACCGCTGCAATGGATAATAAAAAATTAATAATAATGCAACAGGAGCGGACGCACATTCATCCAAGCCTTAGCGGAAAACATTCACAAAAATTATATGTAAAAAAAATAAAATTAAAATAGTTTGGATTAGGCAAATATTTTCTTACTAGAAAAGTAGTACTTTAAAGGATAATCTAGTCACATTCATGTTTATAACCGTTAGAGCACAAGATGAAATAAAGTTTTTGGCCGTCGCCACCAAATGTTGTGCTATATGTCGTCATTGTAATAGCGACCTGTCACGACCCAAAACTAACCCGTCGTGATGACGCCTATCATGGTACTAGGCAAGTCGAGTCTCAAACAACTACCAACATTTTGAATGAACAACATACTGAAACAGGGTTTAAATAAGTAAAACTCTCATAACTGGATAGAAAGTCATAACTAAATGCGCAAAAATCCCCAAAACCTAGGTGTCACTGAGTACATGAGCATCTATACATAACAACAAAATCTGGTACACTATCTGAAAAATAAAACCAAATACATAAAATTGAAAGATAGGGAAAGGAGGATCAAGGTCTGCAGACGCCAAACAGCTACCTCGATGATCTTCGAACAGGTAGACTCGCCCGGAAATGTCTGGATCTGCACAAGAGGTGCAGGGTATAGTGTGAGTACAACCAACTCAATAAGTATCGCAAATAAATAAGGCAAGGTAAGGGAAGCTTAATTTGTTGAGGTCATTTGTTAATTCAGTGCAATTTTTTCCCTTTTTTATTAACACAATATAACAGTTAAGGCTAGCTCATAAGGCTTCGTGACATGAATATCCGTGTGTTCCTGGGCACTGGTTCTCAAATACCCTGCTCAACAGTGTTATAACATGTAGAGGAAAGAAAACATGTAAATCAAATAAATAATCAAGAAAATAAAAGTTCCACACACTGCACAGACAACTCACGTGCTGCACGCACAACTCACATGATGCACGCACAACTCACGTGCGCTACGGACAACTCACGTGATAATATCAATATATGAATCCGGACGAAAAATTCATGTGTTGCACGGACAACTCAGGTACCAATAATATCAATATATGGATCCTCACGGACAACTCACGTGCTGCACGGACAACTCACGTGCCAATAATATCAATATATGGATCCGCACGGACAACCTCACATGCTGCATGGACAACTCACATGCGGCAGTCCAAGAATATCATACAGGAGCAGTTAAGCAAGTATACAATGGATGAAATACGATTCTACTATCCCAGGACTGGTGTAAATAACATGCTAAAGTGTAGGCATGTGCAAAGTGTTCTATGGTAGCTTAATCCGTCAATTTCATCAATGAAAAACATTTATCAAGTTCGTTTAGGTTCTACAGAAGATACTTTGCTTCTGCGCAACCGCGGGTGCGACCACCTTCCCGCACCTACGCTGAACCTCCGCTTCTGTGCTCGACCCCTCTGCATCCACGACTACGCATGTGCGGAAAATCTTTCGCACCTACGACCACATCTTTCCTTACTCCTGGCCGTATCTGCGCAACACAGCTCGCACTTACGATCAAAGCTCCGCATGTGCGATTACACCAGCAGAGTCCCAGCTTCAGTAATCATTACAACTCTAAATTCGATCTATTAACCATCTGAACTCCACCCGAGGCCCTCAGGACCTCGACCAATTATACCAACAAGTCCTAAAATATGATACGAACTTAGTCGAGCCCTCAAAGCACGTCAAACAATATCAAAAACACGAATCGCACCCCAATTCAAGCCTATTGAAACTAAGGAATTTCAACTTCTACAAACGACACCGAAACTTATCAAATTATGTTTGATTGACCTCAAAGTTTTGCGCACAAGTCACAAGTAATACCACGTTCCTACTCCAACTCCCGAAATTCCAATCTGAGCCTGGTAACCACAAAGTCCACTCTCGGTCAAATTTCTAAATTTTCAACTTTCGCCATTTCAAGCCTAATTCAACTATAGACCTCCAAATCACAATCCAGACACGCTTCTAAGTCTAAAAACTCCATTTCGATGTCGTTTACACATAAGCCAACATCCGATCAACCATTTCGACTTATGCTTTCAACCTTGAGACTAAGTGTCTCAACTCATTCGAAAACCTCTTCGGACCCGAACCAACTACCTCGGCAAGTCACATAACAATTGTAAAGCATAAAAAGAGTAGTAAATGGGGGGAACGGGGCTACAACTCTCAAAATGACCTGTCGGGTCGTTACACGACCACTATTTCAGTGACAACCTTCCGTGGCGAGACATTTCAGGACTTCAATATCAGTTGGCTAACTTGAAACGGCTAATCTTGAGACATTTAGGTACCACAAAGACCTCTTGGTGTTCGATTCCGTTCTGCATTTCTTCTTTGATGTCACGACCCTAAACTAACCCGATCGTGATGGCGCCTATTGTGAAACTAGGCCAGCCGACACAAACCCAAAAAAACCAGAAAATCATAAGAAGTCATTTAAAACCATTAATTAACTAAAATCCCATAATATAAGTTTAAACAAGCAGTGCGAAAATATACCACAAGCCCGATATCGGGGTGTCACCAGTCATGAGCAACTACAAACTCGTCTAGGAACAAGAAAGGACAACATAGTTCGAAAATAAAATACTAAGACAATCTGAATAAGATATGAAGGAGAAGTAAAGGGCTGCGAACGCCAAGCAGCTACCTAGTCAACTCCGGAGACCTGCTGGAAGACTGTTTAGCAATCACTATCGCGTCCCGAGACTCCTGGATCTGCACACAAGGTGCAGAAAGTAATGTGAGTACACCAACTCAGTAACTAATAAAATTAAAAGTTCCTGGGCAGTAAGAAAACAGGTAATTTCATGTCATAATACTATAGCAAAATAGTGTATGTCCAGAACAATACAGTAAATCAATAAACTCGTAAAAACAACTCAGTTCAGTAAAACCTTTTTAAAACATCTTTCCATAGTTTCAAACAAGTGATGAAAACAGTGAGTAAAAGGATAGAAACGTAAACGGCCCCTCGGGCAAAACATGTACCACAACTGCCCCTCGGGCAAAATGTCAACAGAACCAACCCCTCGGGCTACCTTACAATCACTTGTAATCAGCCCGTCTGGCAACAACATGAAACAACAACAACCCCTCGGTCGATATCAAATCACTCACTCTGGGTACCCGCGCTCACTGAGGGTGTTCAGACTCCGGAGGGGCTCCTACAGCCCAAGTGCTATCACAAGCCATCTCGTGGCATAATAAATCAGGCCCTCGGCCTCTTATATATCACAAATCAGTACAACCTACTATGGCGCGCAACCCAATCCTATGATATCCTCACAACACAGGCCCTCGGCCTCACTCAGTCAGAAATCTCTCAAGCCCCTCGGGCAATAGTAAAACATGATGGTTAGCCCAAAATATCATTTAAATATCAAAACGGAGTAAATACGACTGAGTTATTAAAACAGTAGAATACAACATGACTGAATACATATATTAAGTCAAAACAGTGAGAAATAGTAGTAAAAAGCCCCTAAGGGTCCAAAACAGTTGGCACGAGGCCCAAATATGGCATTCCGCCCAAAACATAGCAATACTTTCCAAAACATAATGATATCAAACAGTTTTCAATCAAATACGCGACTTAACAGCCGTACGGGACTGACCAAGTCATAATCCCCAGCGGTGCACGGCCCCACGCTTGTCATCTAGCGTGTACGTCACTTCAAAGTAGCACCACGATGTGAAATCCGGGGTTTCATACCCTCACGACAACATTTACAATCATTACTTACCTCAATCCGGTCTAAACTCTAGCCCGCGATGCCTTTGCCTCTCTAATAGGCCTTCGAATTCTCCAAATCTAACCAAAATCCGTATTATACCATTAATACGCGCTAAAGGAACAAAGCCCAAGCGAAAATAATCAAATTAACTCAAATATCCCGAAATTGGCCAAACCCGACCCCAGGACCATGTCTCGAAATATGATAAAAATCACATCAATAGGATCCTTATCCTCCCACGAGTCCATACATACCAAGAACATCAAAATCGGACCTCAAATGGCCCCTCAAATCCCCAATTTACACTCTCCAATTTCAAGTCCTAATTCCCCAACTTTATGATTTAAATCCCACTAATTTCATGTCTAAATAGTTAGAAACCACCACAGAATCGAGTATTGACTTCAAAAACCTTACCTCCAAGTGTTTCCCTTCGATTCCCTCTTCAATCCCTCTCAAAAAGCTTCAAAACTGCTCAACAATGGTGGAAAATGGGCTAAAAATCGCGAACGCCTCTATTTAAACATTCTGCCCAGGAATTATTTCCTTATTCGCGAACATGGTAGCTCCCTCGCGTTCGCGAAACACAAAATTCCACTATCCAATAGTTCCTCTTTCGCGAACGCGAGTCCTTCCACGCGAGCGCGAAGCTTCAACTGCCCAAGCCTTCGCGAACGCGACCCTACCTATGCGAACGCGATGAACAAACTACTAGGGCCCCAGCTTCTCTAACTACCCTACGCAAACGCGGGACCTACATCGCGTTCGCGATGCACACTCTGCCTCACCCTTCGCGAACGTGGAACCAACAACGCTAACGTGAAGAGTAATTCATCTTCCTCACTCCACATCCCTTCATGAATGTGAGAGCCCTCTCGCGAACGCGAAGGACAAATCTCTGCAACAGAAACCAGAAGAAGTCTCCAACTCTCCAAACCAAGAATTTGAACCGTTAACCACCCCGAAACTCACTCGAGGCACTCGGGACCTCAACCAAACATGCCAACACATCCCATAAAATCATTCAAACTTGTTCCAACCTTCGAAATGCTCGTCCGAATGACCTAAAATTTTGCACACACATTCCAAATGACACAATGGACCTACTCCAATTTCCTAAATTCCATTCCGGCCCCGATATCAAAATTTTCACTACCAACCGAAAAACACAAAAATTCTAATTTCGCCAATTCAAGCCTAAATTTACCATGGACCTCCAAAATATATTCTGATTACGCTTCTAAGTCCCAAATCACCTAACGAAGCGATCCGAGCTATAATAACCAAATTCCGAGATCTTTTACTCACAAGTCAACTTCAGGTTGACTTTTCCAACTAAATGGCCAACTTAGGAGACTAAGTGTCTCATAACACTCCAAAACTACAACAAACCCGAACCAACCAATACGATACGATGAAATGTAGCTGAATGTAATACCCTATATTTTTAATAAGGGTGTATTGGTCATTAGTATAATAATAATAATAATAATAATAATAATAATAATAATAATAATAATAATAATAATAATAATAATAATAATAATAATAATATAAGCAACCATCTATTAAAAATAAAATAAGAACTAATAAAAAAAGGAAAAAAAAAGTAAGGAATGTAAGACAAAGGGTCGAAGCCCATTACAACTCATACAAGATTTAAAAAGGGTTATATGCACCCTTCTAAGGAAAAGAAGCAGAAAGCTTCAAACGACAAAACAAAAGAAAAACGAACAGAGAAAGAAGAAGAAGAAGAAGAAGAAGAAGAAGAAGAAGAAGAAGAAGAAGAAGAAGAATAAGAAGAAAGCTTTGGGCAAAGACCTTAAGAAGAATTGGGAGTTGAAATTGAAAGTATTAAAGCTCTCCTTCGGCTCAAGAGGTTAACCTTCTTCCCCTCATCTATTGAATTATTTCACCGCATCTATACAATTTCATGTAGTACAAAAGAATTCAATATCAACTTTCTCTTATATAAAAAGAAATATACAATTACTATGGAGATAATGAGGCTATAAAAGTTTGGTTTAAGTACTAATAGGTCTAATTTTAGAGGAATAAATTATACCAAATAGTTTGAAATTGATAGAATTATGGACCAGTTCTATGATTAAATATAAATCCACAAACTAAGACTCAAACGTGAACCCCGATTATTGGGTATTCTAAAATAGTGATGGATTTATCCTAAATGAGGTAATTAACATGAGATCGATATTATATAATTATAGATTGATTGGAGGAATTTGTACGAATTGCTCGAGGTGAAGCATTTGGTATTTCAGCACGAGTATTGTGACTAGTAATCTTACTGCAATTTGTATTTTCATAACTTGCATGATTTACACATGATTTTTAATATGAATATGTTACTGATTATTTTGAGTTGCATGTGGAACAAATATTTTACTTGATATGATACCGAAATAGTTATTTGAGATGAATACCGTGGTTTTAAATATTTTCGTTGTCACCAGATCTGTTTTACCGTTACTTGAATTTACGGTTATCGAAAATAAATTATATGATTTGATAAGAACCTAAATGCCCTATATTGTTTTAAAATATTTTCTACGAGTATATACGGATTACAGAGACAAGTATAAATGGGAATAGACAGTGAAGGATCCCGTAGCTAACGGCGGGTTCGTTAGACTTGGTGCACCTTGTAATTACAGATTACCATTATAGCCCTCGCTAGTGGGAAGGTAGAACTAGCATACCGTTAGCGACTTCCCTTGAGTAGGGATTACCGTTATATTTGACTTCTTGCGAAGAAGTCCACAGTTATACCGATTACATGATCCATTTATTGAAACCTTCCAAATGTGAATATTGATATTATACAGTGGTTACCGAGCTTATTACTGAAATGTTAATTGTATTATACTACAAGAAAAGCATGATGAAACTGAAAATTATTTATTATTTCTGAAAAGGCATTTTTATGTTATTTTCTCTTTGAGATACTAGGATATTTCTGACTTGTCCCCAAATAAAAACGGTTGTGGTTAAGTGTTATTACTCACTGAGCTAGTGACTCATTCCCTGCTAATTTTTTTTTACAGAGATAACAGTTGACGCAGGCGAGGATTTCGTTAATTAGAGTGCACATGTTGAGAATTCTTGGTGAGCCTCGCACTTGTTCGCGTGGGCGGAGATCTTTATCAATTGTTATGGTCTTTTCTTTGAATTCTGAGAGTCGCTCCATAGTCATTCTTTTAGTGTCATGAGTTTTATTTTGCTATTAGTCTTATGTCGAGTATTGTTCTTTATTATCAAAGTCGGAGATAAATTAGTATTTCTGGTTGTTAGTGGGTTGATTATTAATGGTGAAGACTATTTTGGTTAATTGATAAGTTGTCGGTTGGTTGAATTGCTATTAGGATGTTTGGTTGCTGATTTGAGACAGGGAAATTTTTTGGGATAGTCCAAAAATAGGGAAACTCTACCCAATTATTTGTAAAATACCGATGAGGCTTACTTGGGAGAACTTGCTCCTAAGCGCCGGTCACGATCCTGAATTGGGTCGTGACAAAGTTGGTATCAGAGCCAGGGCTTTAAGTCCCGAGTCATGGAGCAATGTTTAGTAGAGTCTTGTTCATGGGTATGTAGGCGCCCATACTTATGACCTTGAGGTTACTGAACATTTAGGAATGTTTTCCCTTCTTTCATTCTTTGATCGTGCATTGAGATAACTTGAGATTGACTTTGGAATATTTCTTTCGCAGATGGCTAGGACACTCACACCCTCATCTGTTGGACATGGTGCTGGATGTGGTGCTACGTGGGGTGGCGATCAAGTTGGGGTTCATCAAACTAGAAGACAGACTGTTCATCAACCTCAAGTTGGGAACATGGGTCAAACCCAAGTTGTTATGACAGATCAAGTGCAAGAGCTGGGAGTTCAGAACGCTCCACCACCAGTGCCAACTGTTGTACCTATTGTTGCCTTACCTGCAGATGCAGTGGCAAAGTTATTTAATGTGTTAGAGGCATTGGTGCCTACTCAGGGCGGAAGTTCAGCTCCTCAGTCTACTTTATAGACACAAGCTCCTACACATACTCAGCCTTTCGGGAATAAGGAAGTATCCTTACACGAGTTCCTGAAATTAAAATCACCAAAATTCACAAGTTCCGATAACTCAGCAGATACTCAAGGTTTCTTGGATGGGACACTCAAGGCATTACGTGCTCTTGGATGTTCTAGTGAGAGAGCCGTGGAGCTTGCATCATACAAACTAGAGGATATGGCCAACATATGGTATGAAACGATATTGCTAGGAAGGCCAGCAGGAGCACCACTACTGACATGGGACGAGTTCACTAAGTTGTTCAAGAATCATTTTCTTCTAGACAGTCTGATGCAACAATATGCTAGAGACTTTGAGAGATTGATTCAGACTCCAGATATGGATGTGTCAACATATAACACTAAGTTCTGTAAGCTGGCTATATATGCTCCTCACTTAGTGCCTACCAAAGAAGCTCGAGTTCAGAGGTTTGTTGATGGATTGGTTGGTCGTCTATACACTACAGTAGCCCCACAGATGAAGACTTTATCCTACTCTGATGTAGTCGTCCTAGCTAGAAAGATTGAAAATAAGGGACTTGAGGAGCGTGCAGCTAGTGATTTATGTAAGAAGGCCAAGACAGGAGAGGCTTTCAGTGGTGGTTTTAGTGAAAATAGAAGAGCATGAAATCAGGGACAACAACAACAACAACAACAGGGTTCTCAGACAGGGACACACATGTCTTCACAGTCCACATACAGACCACGTTACAGACAAGGTAATAGGGGACCATCATCTTCTAGACATCGTAATTCTGGGCAGATATATGCCACTACTCTAGCCTGCCAGACTTGTGGTAGATCACATTTGGGCCAATGTCGTGTTCTAACTAGAGAGTGTTTTCGGTGTGGCCAGTTGGGACATCACTTGAGGGATTGCCCTCAGCCTCCAAAAAATTTCAACCAGGCTTTTATTCAAACAGCTGCACCGACTCATACTACTCATAATACTTCAGGTGATATAGGTACAGGAAATAGAGGTCGAGGTGCTAGAAACTGTGCTACTATGAATCAAGGACAAGGGAATGCTAGTAGAGGTCAGGCGAGAGTTTTTGCATTTACTAGACAAGATGCCCAGGCCTCGAATGCAGTGGTTACATGTTACAACCCATATCCACATGTGTTAGTTCATGCCATATAATAGTTAACATAAATCCAAGAAGGAATTATCTTTTAGATGATAAGAAGTCAATCATATTGGTCTTAAGTGATACAAGAGTGTATAAGGGTGATTAACCAGTATTAAAAGTTAAACGAATCAAGGATGTTGTAACTCGTATTTTCAGGTAATCTAGCGGTGCTTAATACACTCAAGAGGTCATTTATTAAGGTATTTTAATCATATAATATCCGTATCATAAGTCTTGAAGTCAAACGAGTTATGAAACAAAAGTCGACAAAAGTTGTCGCAACTTAGGTTCATAATTTTACTTAAACATTGGGTCAAATGTTTCTAATCTTTTCTCATAATTTACAAGGAATTACGGGGTGATCTACCAACAAAATTAAAGATCTAGGAGTCTAGTTTCCAACTCATTAAACCGTTCATCGATACGATCTCGGAGTAGAGAGATATTCGCGTTTTCGCGAGACTGCGCCAAGCACCTCTCTATGGGGCCCACTAAGTCGGTTTAAGATATTTGGACCTATATAGGATGACTCCAACCCGTTTTAAGTCATTTATTTTCACTATTTTCAGACCTTAGAACCCTAGGAACATCCTCTCAAGGTTCTCTCAAGATTCAAGACCCAAAAAAGGGCAAACAACACAAATCAAGTGTCGGGAATTCCGTGGCGCTAGTAAGTCTCTTGTTCTTCTTGTTGTTGCTCATTTTTGTGTCGTTCCAGCTCATGTGGGAGGTTGTTTTAAAGGGTTTATGTTCTGTAAATACTCCCTCATGTTCTTAATATCAATCCTAGGTGATTTCAAGCCTTCTAAAATGATTCTAGTGCCGAAAAACACTAATTGATCGCTAGTTTCGCTTTTTTGTTGTTGTGGCAGCATTGGAGGGATATTTCATGGAAATTTAAGGTCAAATTGGAGTTTTTATTTCTGTATAAAGGTAATGAACCTCTTACTCTATATGTATTTAAGATTATCCAAGTTGCAGCTAAGCCATTGAAGCTAGAACTTGTGAAATATATATCGAAAGGCTTGGAAGTAATGTTATTGTTTTGTGGACTGTTTTGCATTGTTGTTGGGCTGCGAATTTTACTACTATCTTGTGGAGTTTTGGAGGAGGAAGGGTGTAGAGAAACACCATATATATGTAGGGTTATGGGCTGATAGTTATTCGTAACATTTCCAGGTTGTTTGACACGACTACGATGGTCGTCGTATGTATGGAGTGATTAGGCAGTGTGTGGACTATTTTGGGAGGCTCAATATGTTTATTATTGATGATGTTTGGGATGTTTGGTGATTGTTTTGAATGGTGTGAGGTCATATATATAGGGGAGGTGCTGTCCGTTTCATCGTAAAATAGGTTGTGGTCGATACATAATAGTTATGACGCTTAAATGATAACGATAGTATCGTTTCTCTTATTGTAGACTAAGGAGTTTTGACAATTGCATAGCTTGAGATTGGGGCAGTATATACAAGGTATGTGAGGCTATCCCTTTCCTTCTTTTGCACGACTCCGATTGTACATAATGTAATGAACGAGCTTCCAAAGATACTCTACTCTTAGAAGCTAGCAGTACTTACATTGTTTTCCCTCTTATGGAACGATTGATGTTAATGTTGCTTCTCTTATTCTTATGTTATCAATGTTGTTCATACTTCCTGAATCTTATAAGGTTCATAGTGAAGACTTAGTCCTAATAACGTGTACAGAGGATACCGACCTTACGTCACTCCGAAAGGTTTAGAATGTGATTCCATGAGTCGAGCATGCATTATATATATGTATCTATTTTACTCTACCGAGCCACGCTATAGTTGGCCGGGTACGACACCTATTGTGCAACCACTGATCAGTTGGGTTTTACCGAGCTCCACGTGGCCGGGTACGATTCTACCGAGCCTATTATGGCCGGGTACGATATGATGATGATGATGCCCACAGAGGCGAATGCTTTAAAGGTTTATGTATTTATACATATGTATCATGCATTTCATGTAAGTAGCCCTCAGAGGTACTAAGATGTTACAGGTTGTATATTCTCTATCCTTGCTTACATTACTGATCGTATTTATGGTTCCTTGCCTTACATACTCAGTACTTTATTCGTACTGACGTCCTTTTATTTGTGGACGCTGCATGTCGTGCTGCAGGTCCTGATAGACAGGCAGGTGCAGCTCCCCCACCACAGTAGACTGTCCAGTTCAGCGGTGATTGGCGAGATCCCTTCTCCGGACTTGCCTTGGTCTTGGTATGCAATTTTTGTTATAGACATTATGGGTATGTCGGGGCCCTATTCCGGCTATGTTGCAACACTTATGTTCTTTTAGAGGCTCATAGACAGGTGTCGGCTCATGTATAGTTTGGTATGCCTTGTCGGCTAGTTTTTGTTGTATAGTCTTTCATAGTAGCGTGGTAGCTCATACCTTATATGTAGTTTCTTGATTGTCTGGTCATCCCCTGCTATGTATGTTCATGCCGTCATATTTTATTGCTGGTTGTCCATGATCTAGGTCTACCATTTATATTGATCTCTTTAGCCTTAAAAGATAATAATGAAGGTTAGATGAAATGTACGTTGGTGCTCGGCAAGTGTGGTCGGGTGCTAGTCATGGCCCTTCAGTTTGGGTCGTGACAAACTTGGTATCAGAGCAAGTCTGTCCTAGGGGTTGTCTATGAGCCGTGTCTAGTAGAGTCTTGATTATGGATGTGTAGCGCGCCACATTTATAATCAGGAGGCTACATGACATCTAGGGTTGTTACCTTCTTCCTGAATCTAGATCGTGCGTAGAGTTGAGTCGTAAGTGTTTGTCTCTAATATTCACCTTGTTTTTTTCAGTGATGCCTTCGACTAGGAAGCAAACGATTAGTAGACGGCTTGATACAGCAGCGGGAGAGGGTACCAGTCAGGTGCCCCAAGTCAGAGCAGGACAAAGTGAGGCTCAAAGTGAGATGCCCTCTCATACCTTATCTACTCCATCTCCTCCAGAGGATATTAGAAGGCACCCAGCGCCTCCAGTTCCTCCGTCTGGCACTCCAGACCAGGATATGCAGAGTGCTTTGCAGTTATTGACTAGCTTGGTAGCTGCTCAGGCTCAGAGGCAGAATACAGGTGCTGCTGAGAAACCAGTTAGTACAAGAGTTCGTGATTTTATTAATTTAGACCCTCCAGTGTTTACCGGATCAGACCCCAAGGAGGACCCACAGACTTTTATTGACCAAGTTCATCGTACACTTCGGGTTATGCATGTTAGTGATACAGAGGCAGTAGAGTTGGCTTCTTATCGGTTACGGGATTTAGCGGTTCTCTGGTATGATAGTTGGGAGAGATCCAGGGGTCCGAACCCTCCTCCAGCTGTGTGGAAGGAATTTTCTGAGGCCTTTCTTCGTCACTACTTGCCAGTTGAGATACGACGAGCTAGAGCTGATAAGTTCTTGAACCTTAGACAAGGTAATATGAGTGTGCGAGAGTACAGTATGCAGTTTGATTCTTTGGCAAGGTATGCTCCCCATATGGTGGCCGAGATGAGTGATAGGGTGCATATGTTCGTGAATGGGTTGGGACCACATCTGATAAATGAGTGTACGACAGCCTCCTTGGTGGAGGGCATGGATATTTCCCGTATTCAAGCTTATGCCCAGACCCTAGAGGATCGTAAGCGCCAGCAGAGGGCAGTTAGGGAGCAGGATAGGGGCCAGCATAAGAGGGCGAGATTTGCAGGGTATTCTGATGACTTCAGAGGCCGCATCAGGCCACAGTTTTCGAGGAGTTCGGCGCCACCTGTAGCTAGTGCTCCTCCACAGTTTCAGAGGCCTCGATATGATCGATCCTATTCTGGTCCAGGTCAGAGTTCACGGGCATCTGGCTCGCAACATCACAGGGATACTAGTCAGATGAGACCCCCAACACCACATTGTGATCAGTGCGGCAAGGCCCACTTTGGACTGTGTCGTCGAGGTTCTGATGCATGCTATTCGTGCGGGCAGCCTGGCCATATGATGCGGGATTGTCCTAATAGAGGAGGTGATGGTATGGCTCAGCCGACTGGATCTGTGTCTGGTTCTTCCTCATCAGTTCGACCTCCAGCACGGGGTTTTCAGCAGTCGACAGGTCGTGGTAGGGGTAGAGGTGCAGTGCCGAGTTCGAGTGGTGCTCAAAATCGAACCTATGCTCTAGTAGGTCGACAGGATCTTGAGTCGTCTCCAGATGTTGTTACAGGTATTATATCTGTGTTTTCTTATGATGTATATGCGTTGATTGATCCGGGATCTACATTATCCTATGTTACACCCTTTGTGGCTAATAAGTTTGGCATTGAACCTGAATTGATAAGTAAACCCCTCGCGGTATCTACTCCGATAGGAGATTCTGTGATTGCTAGAAGGGTATATAGAGGTTGCACTGTGATGATTTGTAGTCGTCAAACCTCGACAAATTTATTTGAGTTAGAAATGGTTGATTTTGATGTGATAATGGGAATGGACTGGTTGGCCTCATGCTATGCAAATGTTGACTGTCGTACGAAGATGGTTAGGTTCCAATTTCCGGGTGAACCCGTCATTGAATGGAAAGGGAACATTGCTACACCGAAAGGTAGGTTTATTTCCTATCTTAAGGCAAGGAAAATGATCTCAAAAGGTTACATTTATCATCTCGTTCGCGTTAGGGATGTGGAGGCGAAACCGCCTACTTTACAATCAATCCCTGTGGTCAACGAATTCCCAGATGTTTTCCCAGATGAACTCCCAGGCCTTCCTCCTGAAAGGGAGATTGAGTTTAGCATTGATGTGTTACCTGACACTCAACCGATCTCTATTCCTCCATACAGAATGGCCCCGGCAGAGTTGCGAGAGTTGAAGGTGCAGTTGAAGGACTTGCTGGATAAGGGCTTTATTAGGCCTAGCACTTCACCTTGGGGTGCACCAGTCCTATTCGTGCGGAAGAAAGACGGGTCGTTACGGATGTGTATCGACTATCGACAGTTGAATAAGTCTACTATAAAGAACAAGTATCCACTTCCAAGAATTGATGACCTTTTTGACCAACTCCAGGGTGCCAAGTATTTCTCTAAGATTGATTTACGTTCAGGGTATCATCAGGTGAGGGTTAGGGAGAAAGATATTCCAAAGACGGCCTTCCGGACAAGATATGGGCACTTTGAGTTCTTGGTGATGTCGTTCGGGCTAACAAATGCCCCAGCAGCTTTTATGGATCTCATGAATACTATATTCAGGCCCTATCTTGATGTGTTCGTGATTGTATTCATTGATGACATTCTAGTGTATTCTCGTTCGGAGGCGGAACATGCGGGCCACTTGCGGATAGTATTACAGACGCTTCAGGATCGTAAGTTATATGCTAAGCTCTCCAAATGTGAATTCTGGCTGAACTCAGTAGCATTCCTTGGCCATGTGATATCTGATGAGGGTATTAGTGTCGACACTCAGAAGATCGATGCAGTAAAGAATTGGCCGAGACCTACAACACCATCAGAAGTCCGCAGCTTCCTAGGGCTAGCAGGATATTATAGGCGGTTTGTAGAAGGATTTTCCTCTATATCATCACCATTGACTAAGTTAACACAAAAAGCTACCAAATTCCAGTGGTCTGACACTTGTGAACGTAGTTTTCAGGAGCTGAAGAATCGATTGACATCTGCACCAGTGCTCACTCTTCCTGAAGGAACAGAAGATTATGTGGTATATTGTGATGCCTCAGGTATAGGTTTGGGGTGCGTATTGATGCAGCGTGGGAATGTGATTGCTTATGCATCAAGACAATTGAAGAAGCATGAAAAGAATTATCCAACCCATGATTTGGAATTGGCTGCAGTAATATATGCTTTGAAGATATGGCGGCACTACTTATACGGCGTCCATGTTGACATCTACACAGATCACAAGAGTTTACAATACATCTTCAAGCAGAAAGAGTTGAATTTGAGGCAGCGTAGGTGGCTTGAATTATTGAAAGACTACGACGTCGAGATATTGTATCATCCCGGTAAAGCCAATGTTGTGGCAGACGCTCTCAGCCGTAAATCAATGGGAAGCTTAGTACATATTGAGGCAGGTAGATGGGGGTTGATTAAAGAGCTTCATCAGCTAGCCAATATGAGAATCAGATTGTTAGACTCTGATGATGGAGGTGTTACTGTACAGAATACATCAGAATCATCTTTGGTAGCAGAGGTAAAAGCACGACAATATGAAGATCCTATCTTAGTACGATTAAGAGAAAGCATTCAACAGTGTAAAAGTATGGCTTTTGGGATCGGAAAAGATGGGGCACTGAGATACCAGAGCCGATTGTGTGTGCCTAATGTGGCAGGGTTGCGAGAGAAGATTATGAATGAGATTCATCAATCCCGATATTCCATCCATCCCGGCTCGACAAAGATGTATCATGATGTCAAGGAGCAATATTGGTGGGATAATATGAAGAAGTCTATTGCAGAATTTGTAGCCCAGTGTCCCAATTGTCAACAAGTAAAGATAGAACATCAGAAACCCGGTGGATTGCTTCAAAATATAGAGATTCCGACCTGGAAGTGGGAGGTGATTAATATGGACTTCATTATTGGATTACCTCGCTCTTATCATAAGTTTGACTCCATCTGGGTGATAATTGATCGACTTACAAAATGTGCCCATTTTCTGCCAGTAAAGACAACTTACACGGCTGAAGATTATGCGAAGTTGTATATCAAGGAGATTGTTAGGCTTCATGGTGTGCCCATATCTATTATATCAGACCGAGGAGCTCAATTTACGGCTAACTTTTGGAGGTCTTTCCAGAAGGGTTTAGGCACACAAGTAAATCTCAGCACTGCATTTCATCCGCAGACTGACGGACAGGCTGAACGTACCATTCAGACACTGGAAGATATGCTACGAGCATGTGTTCTAGATTTTAAGGGGAATTGGGATGATCATCTTCCACTCATAGAATTCGCCTATAATAATAGCTACCATTCCAGTATTAAAATGGCCCCATACGAGGCACTATACGGGAGGAGATGTAGATCACCAGTTGGATGGTTCGAAGTCGGTGAAACAGAATTATATGGGCCAGATTTGATTCACCAAGCTATTGAGAAGGTGAAAGTGATACAGGAGCGATTGAGGACGGCACAAAGCAGGCAAAAATCTTATTCTGATGTCCGACGTCGTGATCTAGAGTTTGAGGTTGGTGATTGGGTTTTCCTGAGGATCTCACCAATGAAGGGTATTATGCGTTTTGGGAAGAAAGGTAAGCTGAGTCCAAGGTATATCGGGCCGTATAAAATTCTTCGACGGATTGGACAGGTTGCTTATGAGTTAGAATTGCCATCCGAATTGGAATTTGTCCACCCGGTATTCCATGTATCTATGTTGAGAAAATGTATTGGAGACCCTTCTCGAGTCGTCCCTATCAAAGATGTACAAGTTACAGAGGACCTATCATATGAAGAAGTGCCAGTGGCGATATTAGATCGGCAAGTCCGCAAGCTGAGAACAAAAGATGTAGCTTCCGTCAAAGTATTATGGAGGAACAAAAATATGGAAGAAATGACATGGGAAGCAGAAGAGGAGATGAAGTCTAAATACCCTTACTTATTCCAGAATGAAGATAACAAGGATGCTGGTGGAAGACAGGATACATTGGAAGGTGAAACGGCTCTATGAGGTAAGCAATAATTTGAGAATACTCCTCCTTAATACAAAATGGTGATATGTAGATAATGTAAATACGCATAATGCTTTGTGTAGCCTTGTGAAGCCATATGTTGGGCTTAATTACATGCAAGTTTTTCTAGTGACCATTTTATAGGGGAAAATTGATCGGAAATTTCCATTGGAATCCACGATGATTTAAACTCCCCATAAACCCTTACATTCGAGGACGAATGTTCCTAAGGGGGGGAGGGTGTTACAACCCATATCCACATGTGTTAGTTCATGCCATATATTAGTTAACATAAATCCAAGAAGGAATTATCTTTTAGATGATAAGAAGTCAATCCTATTGGTCTTAAGTGATACAAGAGTGTATAAGGGTGATTAACCAGTATTAGAAGTTAAACGAATCAAGGATGTTGTAACTCGTATTTTCAGGTAATCTAGCGGTGCTTAATACACTCAAGAGGTCATTTATTAAGGTATTTTAATCATATAATATCTGTATCATAAGTCTTGAAGTCAAACGAGTTATGAAACAAAAGTCGACAAAAGTTGTCGCAACTTAGGTTCATAATTTTACTTAAACATTGGGTCAAATGTTTCTAATCTTTTCTCATAATTTACAAGGAATTACGGGGTGATCTACCAACAAAATTAAAGATCTAGGAGTCTAGTTTCCAACTCATTAAACCGTTCATCGATACGATCTCGGAGTAGAGAGATATTCGCGTTTTCGCGAGACTGCGCCAAGCACCTCTCTATGGGGCCCACTAAGTCGGTTTAAGATATTTGGACCTATATAGGATGACTCCAACCCGTTTTAAGTCATTTCTTTTCACTATTTTCAGACCTTAGAACCCTAGGAACATCCTCTCAAGGTTCTCTCAAGATTCAAGACCCAAAAAAGGGCAAACAACACAAATCAAGTGTCGGGAATTCCGTGGCGCTAGTAAGTCTCTTGTTCTTCTTGTTGTTGCTCATTTTTGTGTCGTTCCAGCTCATGTGGGAGGTTGTTTTAAAGGGTTTATGTTCTGTAAATACTCCCTCATGTTCTTAATATCAATACTAGGTGATTTCAAGCCTTCTAAAATGATTCTAGTGCCGAAAAACACTAATTGATCGCTAGTTTCGCTTTTTTGTTGTTGTGGCAGCATTGGAGGGATATTTCATGGAAATTTAAGGTCAAATTGGAGTTTTTATTTCTGTATAAAGGTAATGAACCTCTTACTCTATATGTATTTAAGATTATCCAAGTTGCAGCTAAGCCATTGAAGCTAGAACTTGTGAAATATATATCGAAAGGCTTGGAAGTAATGTTATTGTTTTGTGGACTGTTTTGCATTGTTGTTGGGCTGCGAATTTTACTACTATCTTGTGGAGTTTTGGAGGAGGAAGGGTGTAGAGAAACACCATATATATGTAGGGTTATGGGCTGATAGTTATTCGTAACATTTCCAGGTTGTTTGACACGACTACGATGGTCGTCGTATGTATGGAGTGATTAGGCAGTGTGTGGACTATTTTGGGAGGCTCAATATGTTTATTATTGATGATGTTTGGGATGTTTGGTGATTGTTTTGAATGGTGTGAGGTCATATATATAGGGGAGGTGCTGTCCGTTTCATCGTAAAATAGGTTGTGGTCGATACATAATAGTTATGACGCTTAAATGATAACGATAGTATCGTTTCTCTTATTGTAGACTAAGGAGTTTTGACAATTGCATAGCTTGAGATTGGGGCAGTATATACAAGGTATGTGAGGCTATCCCTTTCCTTCTTTTGCACGACTCCGATTGTACATAATGTAATGAACGAGCTTCCAAAGATACTCTACTCTTAGAAGCTAGCAGTACTTACATTGTTTTCCCTCTTATGGAACGATTGATGTTAATGTTGCTTCTCTTATTCTTATGTTATCAATGTTGTTCATACTTCCTGAATCTTATAAGGTTCATAGTGAAGACTTAGTCCTAATAACGTGTACAGAGGATACCGACCTTACGTCACTCCGAAAGGTTTAGAATGTGATTCCATGAGTCGAGCATGCATTATATATATGTATCTATTTTACTCTACCGAGCCACGCTATAGTTGGCCGGGTACGACACCTATTGTGCAACCACTGATCAGTTGGGTTTTACCGAGCTCCACGTGGCCGGGTACGATTCTACCGAGCCTATTATGGCCGGGTACGATATGATGATGATGATGCCCACAGAGGCGAATGCTTTAAAGGTTTATGTATTTATACATATGTATCATGCATTTCATGTAAGTAGCCCTCAGAGGTACTAAGATGTTACAGGTTGTATATTCTCTATCCTTGCTTACATTACTGATCGTATTTATGGTTCCTTGCCTTACATACTCAGTACTTTATTCGTACTGACGTCCTTTTATTTGTGGACGCTGCATGTCGTGCTGCAGGTCCTGATAGACAGGCAGGTGCAGCTCCCCCACCACAGTAGACTGTCCAGTTCAGCGGTGATTGGCGAGATCCCTTCTCCGGACTTGCCTTGGTCTTGGTATGCAATTTTTGTTATAGACATTATGGGTATGTCGGGGCCCTGTTCCGGCTATGTTGCAACACTTATGTTCTTTTAGAGGCTCATAGACAGGTGTCGGCTCATGTATAGTTTGGTATGCCTTGTCGGCTAGTTTTTGTTGTATAGTCTTTCATAGTAGCATGGTAGCTCATACCTTATATGTAGTTTCTTGATTGTCTGGTCATCCCCTGCTATGTATGTTCATGCCGTCATATTTTATTGCTGGTTGTCCATGATCTAGGTCTACCATTTATATTGATCTCTTTAGCCTTAAAAGATAATAATGAAGGTTAGATGAAATGTACGTTGGTGCTCGGCAAGTGTGGTCGGGTGCTAGTCATGGCCCTTCAGTTTGGGTCGTGACATTACATGTATTCTTTCTGTCTGTTCATTTGATGCACTTGCATTGATTGATCCAGGATCTATTCACTCTTATGTGTCCTTGTACTTTGCTTTGAGATTTAGTAGACAGCCCGAGCTATTGAATGATCCTTTTCTAGTTGCTACTCCTATTGGAGAATCTCTATTAGCTGAATACGTGTATCGTGCTTGTCAGATTCGGGTTGAGGGTAGAGATACTCTAGCTGACCTTATTGTACTTGATATGATTGACGTTAATATGCTGATGGGAATGGATTGGTTATCTTCTTGCTATGCTATAGTCGATTGTCATGCAAAGATAGTTAAGTTTGAGATACCAAATGAACCCAGTTTTATTCTAAGAGGGAGTTAAGTTCCAGAGACTTGCAAAATTGTATCTTTTATGAAGGCTCAATGACTTATAAAGAAAGGTTGCTTTGGTCTATTAACTATTGTAAATGATACAAGAAAGGAAACAGTTAGTATAGAAAATTTACCAATGGTGAGAGAATTTTCTGATGTATTTCCTGAGGATTTACCAGGATTGCCTCCAGTACGAGAAATAGACTTTAGTATTGATTTGCTACCTGACACATAACCCATATCGATACCCCCATATTGAATGGCACCAACAGAGTTGAGGGAGGTAAAGCAACAGTTACAGGATTTGTTAGCTAAGGGTTTTATTAGACCTAGTGTATCACCATGGGGTGCACCAGTACTGTTTGTAAAGAAGAAAGACGGATCCCTGAGAATGTGCATTGACGATAGGCAGTTGAACAAGATAACAATACGCAATAAATATCATTTGCCTCGTATAGATGACATGTTTGATCAGTTACAAGGAGCTGCCCACTTTTCAAAGATTGACCTCTGTTCTAGTTATCATCAACTTAGAATCAAAGATGAAGATATTTCTAAGACTGCTTTCAGAACTCGATACGGGCACTATGAGTTCCTTGTGATGCCTTTCGGACTGACAAATGCACCAGCTGCATTCATGGATTTAATGAATAGGGTGTTCAAGTCGTTTCTAGATAGATTTGTAATAGTATTTATTGATGATATCCTGATATATTCCATAGCCAAGGAGAACACGAGAATCATCTCAGGACTATGTTGCAGACATTGGGAGAACATCGGCTTAATGCTAAGTTCTCAAAGTGTGAATTCTGGCTAGACTCGGTAGCATTTTTGGGGCATGTTGTATCCAAAGATGGAATTATGGTAGATCCTAAGAAGACTGAAGTTGTGCAGAAATGGCCCAGACCTACTTCTCCTACAGAGATTCGCAGCTTTTTAGGCTTAGCGGGCTATTACAGGCGTTTTGTGCAAGATTTGTCCGGAATAGCAGCGCCGCTGACCAAGCTAACACAGAAAAATGCAAAGTTTTAGTGGACGGAGGAATGTGAGAAGAGCATTCAAAAAGTCAAAATATGTTTGACAACTGCACCAATATTAGCCTTACCATTATGTTCTGGAGGATTTACAGTATTCTGTGATGCCTCGAGGGTGGGATTATGTCACGACCCAAACTGAAGGGCCATGACTAGCACCCGACCATACTTGTCGAGCACCAACGTACATTTCATCTAACCTTCTTTATTATCTTTTAGGGCTGACGAGATCAATATAAATGGTAGACCTGGATCATGGACAACCAGTAATAAAATATGACGGCATGAACATACATAGTAGGGGATGACCAGACAATCAAGAAACTACATATAAGGTATGAGCTACCACGTTACCATGAAAGACTATACAACAAAAAACAGCCGACAAGGCATACCAAACTATACATGAGTCGACACTTGTCTATGAGCCTCTAAATGAACATAAGTGCTACAACATAGACGGAGCAGGGCCCTGACATACCCATAATGTCTATAACAGAAATAAATACCAAGACCACGGCAAGTCCGGAGAAGGGATCTCGCCAATCACCGATGAACTAGATAGCCTACTGTGGTGGGGGAGCTACACCTGCCTGTCTATCAGGACTTGCAGCACGACATGCAGCATCCACAAACAAAAGGACATCAGTACGAATAAAGTACTGAGTATGTAAGGCAGGGAACATAAATACGAACAGTAATGTAAGCAGGGATAGATAATATACAACCTGGAAAATCTGAGTACCTGTGAGGGCTACTGACATGCAATGCATGATACATATGTATGTATACATAAACTTTTAAAACATACGCCTCTGTGGGCATCATCATCATCATATTGTACCCGACCATAATAGGCTCGGTAAAAACATACCCGGCCAACATAAGGCTTGGTAGAATCGTACCCGGCCACGTGGAGCTCAGTAAAACCCAACTGATCAGTGGTTGCACAATAGGTGTCGTACCCGGCCGACTATAGCGCGACTCGGTAGAGTAAAATAGATACATATATATAATGCATGCTCGACTCATGGAATCACATTCTAAACCTTTCGGAGTGACATAAGGTCGGTATCCTCTGTACACGTTATTAGGACCAACTCTTCATTATGAACCTTATAAGAATCAGGAAGTACCAACAACATTGATAACATAAGAATAAGAGAAGCAACATTAACATCAATCGTTCCATAAGAGGGAAAGCAATGTAAGTACTGCTAGCTTCTAAGAGTAGAGTATCTTTGGAAGCTCGTTTATTACATTATGTACAATCGGAGTCTTGCAAAAGAAGAAAAGGGATAGCCTCACATACCTTGTATATACTGCCCCAATCATAAGCTATGCAGTTGTCACAACTCCTTAGTCTACAATAAGAGAAACGATATTATCGTTATCATTTAAGCATCATAACTATTATGTATCGACCACAACCTATTTTACGTTGAAACGGACAGCACCTCCCCTATATATATGACTTCACACCATTCCAAACAATCACCAAAAAATCCAAACAACATCAATAATAAACATATTGAGCCTCCCAAAACAGTCCACACACAACCTTATTACATCATACATACGACGACCACCGTAGTCGTGTCAAACGACCCGGAAATGTTACGAATCACTATCAGACCACAACCCTACATATATATGGTGTTACTCCACACCCTTCCACATCCAAAAATCCACAAAATAGTAGAAAAACACGTAGCCCAATAGCAACACAAAACAATCCACAAAACAGTCCGCTACAAGTGAATAACTCGAACTCACGGCTTCCGATCACCGTCCCGTGAGTTCTTACATGTATAGAACGAATTACCATGAATTCATAGCAGAGAAAAATGTATGAAAGAAGGAAGTAACTTACCTTACTTGTTGGATAACTCAGCCCTTCCCTTGGTTCTTCAAACTCTAGGTTTTACCTTATAATAGAACTTGAAAGAGAGAGAAAATCGATTAGGGTTTGTGTGGGATTTTTGGGGAGGAGTTGCAGGGGTTAACTTTGGTTTTGAGGGTCTGAAATATGGATGAAATAACTGAGTTCATAACCCCTTAAAATTCCTCTCTTGGCCGACTTAGGTCTTTTAATTTTGTCCTATCATTTTGGCAAGTAGGTGATGCACCTACTTGTCTTCTACCAATCTGTGCAGGCTTGCAAAAATATGAATATCTCTATACTCCGAGATAGTATTGAAAAATGGTTTAATGCGTTGGAAACTAGACTCGTAGATCTTTAATTTTGTGGGTAGATCACCCCGTAATTCCTTGTAAATTAGGAGAAAAGCTTAGAAACATTTAACCTAATGTTTAAGTAAAATTATGAACCTAAGTTGCGACAACGTTTGTCGACTTTTGTTTCATAACTCGTTTGACTTCAAGACTTATGATACGGATATTATATGATTCAAACACCTTAATACATGACCTTGAGTGTATTAAGAACCTCTAGGTTTACCTGAAAATACGAGTTACCACATCCTTGATTCGTTTAACTTCTAATACTTGTTAATCACCCTTATACACCCTTGTATCACTTAAGACCAATAGGATTAACTTCTTATCATCTCAAAGGTAATTCCTTCTTGAATTTATGTTAACTAATATATGGCATGAACTAACACATGTGGATATGGGTTGTAACACCCTTCCCCCTTAGGAACATTCGTCCTCGAATGTAAGGGTTCATGGGGAGTTTAAATCATCGTGGATTCCGGTCAAGTTTCTCCCATAAATAGAGGACAAACTTGCAAGCGGTTAACTCAACGTATGGCCTTACAAGAGTATGCAAAGCATTATGGACATGTACATTATCTGCATATCGCCATTTTGTATTAAGGAAGAGTATTCTCAAGTTATTGCTTACCTCATAGAGCCATTTCACCTTCCAATGTATCATGTGTTCCACCAGCATCCTTGTTATCTTCATTCTGGAATAGGTACGGGTATTTAGACTTCATCTCCTCTTCTGCTTCCCATGTTATTTCTTCCATATTCTTGTTCCTCCACAATACTTTGATGGAAGCTACATCTTTTGTTCTCAGCTTGCGGACTTGTCGATCTAATATAGCTAATGGAACTTCTTCATATGATAGGTCCTCGGTAACCTGTACATCTTTGATAGGGACGACTCGAGAAGGGTCTCTAATACATTTCCTCAACATAGATACATGGAATACCGGGTGGAGAAATTCCAATTCGGATGGCAATTCTAACTCATAAGCAACCTGTCCAATCCGTCGAAGAATTTTATACGGCCCGATATACCTTGGACTCAGCTTACCTTTCTTTCCAAAACACATAATACCCTTCATTGGTGAGATCCTCAGGAAAACCCAATCACCAACCTCAAACTCCAGATCACGACGTCGGACATCGAAATAAGTTTTTTGCTTGCTTTGTGCTGTCCTCAATCGCTCCTGTATCACTTTCACCTTCTCAATAGCTTGGTGAATCAAATCTGCCCCATATAATTCTATTTCACCGACTTCGAACCATCCAACTGGTGATATACATCTTCTCCCGTATAGTGCCTTACATGGGGCCATTTTAATACTAGAATGGTAGCTATTATTGTAGGCGAATTCTATGAGTGGAAGATGGTCATCCCAATTTCCCTTAAAATCTAGAACACATGCTCGTAGCATATCTTCCAGTGTCCGAATAACTATACATGAGTCGACACTTGTCTATGAGCCTCTAAATGAACATAAGTGCTGCAACATAGCCGGAATAGGGCCTCGACATACCCATAATGTCTATAACAAAAATGCATACCAAGACCACGGCAAGTCCGGAGAAGGGATCTCGCCAATCACCGCTGAACTGGACAGCCTACTGTGGTGAGGGAGCTGCACCTGCCTGTCTATCAGGACCTGCAGCACGACATGCAGCGTCCACAAACAAAAGGATGTCAGTACGAATAAAGTACTGAGTATGTAAGGCAGAGAACCATAAATACGAACAGTAATGTAAGCAGGGATAGAGAATATACAACCTGGAAAATATGAGTACTTCTGAGGGCTATTGACATGCAATGCATGATACATATGTATGTATACATAAACTTTTAAAACATACGCCTCTGTGGGCATCATCATCATCATATCGTACCCGACCATAATAGGCTCGGTAAAAACATACCCGACCATCATAAGGCTCGGTAGAATCGTACCCGGCCACGTGGAGCTCGGTAAAACCCAACTAATCAGTAGTTGCACAATAGGTGTCGTACCCGGCCGACTATAGCGCGGCTCGGTAGAGTAAAATAGATATATATATATATAATGCATGCTCGACTCATGGAATCACATTCTAAACCTTTCGGAGTGACGTAAGGTCGGTATCCTCTGTACACGTTATTAGGACCAACTCTTCATTATGAACCTTATAAGAATCAGGAAGTACCAACAACATTGATAACATAAGAATAAGAGAAGCAACATTAACATCAATCGTTCCATAAGAGGGAAAGCAATGTAAGTACTGCTAGCTTCTAAGAGTAGAGTATCTTTGGAAGCTCGTTCATTACATTATGTACAATCGGAGTCTTGCAAAAGAAGAAAAGGGATAGCCTCACATACCTTGTATATACTGCCCCAATCACAAGCTATGCAGTTGTCACAACTCCTTAGTCTACAATAAGAGAAACGATACTATCGTTATCATTTAAGCGTCATAACTATTATGTATCGACCACAACCTATTTTACGTTGAAACGGACAACACCTCCCCTATATATATGACTTCACACCATTCCAAACAATCACCAAACAGCCCAAACAACATCAATAATAAATATATTGAGCCTCCCAAAATAGTCCACGCACAACATTATTACATCATACATACGACGACCACCGTAGTTGTGTCAAACGACCCGGAAATGTTACGAATCACTATCAGCCCACAACCCTACATATATATGGTGTTACTCCAAACACTTCCACCTCAAAAACTCCACAAAATAGTAGTAAAACACGCAGCCCAATAGCAACACAAAACAGTCCACAAAACAGTCCGCTACAAGTGAATAACTCGAACTCACGGCTTCCGATCGCCGTCCCGTGAGTTCTTACATGTATAGAACGAATTACCATGAATTCACAGCAGAGAAAAATGTATTAAAGATGGCAGTAACTTACCTTACTTGTTGGATAATTCAGCCCTTCCCTTGGTTCTTTGAACTCTAAGTTTTACCTTCAAATAGAACTTGAAAGATAGGGAAAATCGATTAGGGTTTGTGTGGGATTTTTGGGGAGGAGTTGCAGGGGTTAACTTTGGTTTTGAGGGTTTGAAATATGGATGAAATAACTGAGTTCATGACCCCTTAAAATTCCTCTCTTGGCCGACTTAGGTCTTTTAATTTTGTCCTATCATTTTGGCAAGTAGGTGATGCACCTACTTGTCATCTACCAATCTGCGCAGGCTTACGAAAATATGAATATCTCTATACTCAGAGATCGTATTGACAAATGGTTTAATGTGTTGGAAACTAGACTCATAGATATTTAATTTGATGGGTATATCACCCCGTAATTCCTTGTAAATTAGGAGAAAAGCTTAGAAACATTTAACCTAATGTTTAAGTAAAATTATGAACCTAAGTTGCGACAAATTTTGTCGACTTTTGTTTCATAACTCGTTTGACTTCAAGACTTATGATACAGATATTATATGATTCAAACACCTTAATACATGACCTTGAGTGTATTAAGAACCTCTAGGTTTACCTGAAAATACGAGTTACTACATCCTTGGTTCGTTTAACTTCTAATACTTGTTAATCACCCTTGTATCACTTAAGACCAATAGGATTAACTTCTTATCATCTCAAAGGTAATTCCTTATTGAATTTATGTTAACTAATATATGGCATGAACTAACGTGTGTGAATATGGGTTGTAACAGATTAGGATGTGTTCTCATGCAAAATAGTCGTGTGATAGCTTACGCTTCGAGACAATTGAAAAAGCACGAGCAAAACTATCCTACACATGATTTGGAGATGGCTGCAGTGGTATTTGCTCTAAAAATTTGGAGGCATTATCTATACGGCAAAACTTGTTAGATTTATACTGACCATAAAAGTCTGAAGTATATCTTCAGTAGAGAGATCTGAATCTTGTTCTATTTTGTATCATCCTGGAAAAGCCAATGTGGTAAAAATCTATGGGGAGTTTGGCACATATAGCCCCTACAAAGAGACTTTTGGCCAAAGATATTTAGAGATTAGAAGATACAGGTATCAGATTTAGTGTCGGAAATTCAGACGCATTGTTGGCTTGTGCTCAGGCTAAGTCTTCATTAGTTGAGCACATTAAGGCCACCCAATATGAGGACGAACGATTATGTAAATACAGAGATAAGGTCTTAGCTGGTAAAAGTAAGGATATGATTGTTAAAAGTGATGGTGTTCTTCGAATGGGTGACAGGCTATGTGTAGCAGACGTAGATGGGTTGAGACATGCTATTCTTGAAGAAGCCCACAACTCTAAATACACTATACATCCTGGATCCACAAAAATGTACCATGACCTGAAGCAATTTTATTGGTGGGGAGGTATGAAGAAAGATATTGCTAACTTTGTTTCTATTTATTTGACTTGTCAGCAGGTCAAGGCTGAGCATCAGCGACCCGCAGGAGTACTACAACAAATTGAGATTCTAGAGTGGAAATGGGAAAGAATTACTATGGATTTTGTCACCGGTCTACCATGAAACCTTAGAAGTTATGATTCGGTGTGGGTGATTGAAGATCGACTAACGAAATCAACACACTTTTTGCCGGTGAAGACTACATATGGTGGAGTCAGGTATGCACAGATATTATAAACGAAATTGTCCGACTTCACAGAGTTCCAATATCTATCATCTCTGATAGAGGAACACAATTTACCTCACATTTTTGGAAATCTTTTCAAGAAGCATTGGATACATGAGTAGATCTTAGTACTGCATTTCATCCACAGACAGACGGGCAGTCTGAACATACTATACAGATCTTGGAGGATATGTTGAGAGCTTGCATTCTTGAGTTTGGAGGTAGGTGGGATGCTTATCTACCTTTAGCTGAATTTGCTTACAACAATAGCTTCCAGTCCAGTATTCAAATGGCACTGTACAAAGCATGGTATGGTAGAAGATGTCGTTTTCCTATCGGATGGTTTGAAGCTGGTGAGACTAACTTATTGGGATCCGACCTAGTACAAGAAGCTATGGACAAGGTCCAGTTGATCATATAGAGATTGCTTGCAGCTCAAAGTACACAAAAGTCTTATGTTGATAAGAGAAGAAGAGATTTAGTGTTCACATTGGGGACAAAGTGTTCCTACGAGTCTCCCCTATGAAAGGTGTGATGCGATTTGGGAAAAGAGGCAAGTTGAGCCCCAGGTTTATAGGACCGTATGAGATACTAGACCGAGTGGGAACGGTGGCTTATCGTTTGGCACTTCCTCCTGAGTTGTCCTTTATTCATCCAGTGTTTCACGTCTCAATGCTAAGAAAATGTATATCAGACTCATCTCAGGTGATTGAAGCACCTGCTATAGCACTTGATGAAAAGTTGTCTTACGAGAAGGAGTTGATGGCAATTGTTGATAGACAAGTAAGAAAACTACGGTCAAAAGAAATTGTGTTCATTAAAGTTTTATGGAGAAATCATACCGTTGAAGAAGCTACTTGGGAAGTAGAAAAAGATATGCAAGCGAAGTATCCCCATTTGTTTCAGTCTACAGGTACGAATTTGAGTTAAATTCGGGGACCGAATTTCATAAGGTGGGGAGGATGCAATGCCCTATATTTTTAATAAATGTGTATTGGTCATAATAATAATAATAATAATAATAATAATAATAATAATAATAATAATAATAATAATAATAATAATAATAATAAGCAACCATCTATTAAAAATAAAATAAGAATTAATAAAAAAAAGGGAAAAAAAGTAAGGAATGTAAGACAAAGGGCCGAAGCCCATTACAACTCATACAAGATTTAAAAAGGGTTATCTGCACCCTTCTAAGGAAAAGAAGCAGAAAGCTTCAAACGACAAAAGAAAAGAAAAAACGAACAGAGAAAGAAAAAGGGGAAGAAGAAGAAGAAGAAGAAGAAGAAGAAGAAGAAGAAGAAGAAGAAGAAAGCTTTGGACAAAGACCTTAAGAAGAAATGGGAGTTGAAATTGAAAGTATTAAAGTTCTCATTCGGCTCTAGAGGTTAACCTTCTTCCCCTCATCTATTGAATTATTTCACCGCATCTATACAATTTCATGTAATACAAAAGAATTCAATATCAACTTTCTCTTATATAAAAAGAAATATACAATTACTATAGAGATAACGAGGCTATAAAAGTTTGGTTTAAGCACTAATAGGTCTAATTTTAGAGGAATAAATTATACCAAATAGTTTGAAATTGATAGAATTATGGACTAGTTCTATGATTAAATATAAATCCACAAACTAAGACTCAAACGTGAACCTCGATGATTGGGTATTCTAAATTAGTGATGGATTTAGCCTAAATGAGCAATTAACATGAGATCGATATTATGTAATTATAGATTGATTGGAGGAATTTGTACGAATTTCTCGAGGTGAAGCATTTGGTATTTCGGCACGAGTATTGTGAGTAGTAATCTTACCGCAATTTGTATTTTTATAACTTGCATGATTTACACATGATTTTTAATATGAATATGTTACCGATTATTTTGAGTTACATGTGGGACAAGTCTTTTACTTGATATGATATCGAAATAGTTATTTAAGATGAATACCGTGGTTTTAAATATTTTCGTTGTCACTAAATCTGTTTTACCGTTACTTGAATTTACTGTTATCGAAAAGAAATTATATGATTTGATAAGAACCGAAATGCCTTATATTGTTTTAAAATATTTTCTACGAGTATATACGGATTACAGAGACAAGTATAAATGGGAGTAGACATTGAAGGATCCCGTAGCTAACGGCGGGTTCATTAGACCTAGTGTACCTTGTAATTACAAATTACCGTTATAGCCCTCGCTAGTGGGAAGGTAGAACTAGCATACTGTTACCGACTTCCCTCGAGTAGGGACTACCGTTATATTTGACTTCTTGCGAAGAAGTCCACAGTTATACCGATTACATGATCCGTTCATTGAAACCTCCCAAATGTGAATATTGATATTATACAGTGGTTACCGAGCTTATTACTGAACTGTTAATTGTATTATACTACAAGAAAAGTATGATGAAATTGAAAATTATTTATTGTTTCTGAAAGGGCATTTTTATGTTATTTTCTTTTTGAGATACTAGCATGTTTCTGACTTGTCCCTAAATAAAAACGGTTGTGGTTAAATGTTATTACTCACTAAGCTAGCGACTCATTCCTCGCTAATTATTTTTACAGAGACAGCAGTTGACGCAAGCGAGGATTTCGTTAATTAGAGCGCACAGGTTGAGAATTCTTGGTGAGCCTCGCACTTGTTCGCGTGGGCGGAGATTTTTATCAATTGTTATGGTCTTTTCTTTGAATTCTTAGAGTCGCTTCATAGTCATTCTTTTAGTGTCATGAGTATTATTTTGCTATTAGTCTTATGTCGAGTATCGTTCTTTATTATCAAAGTCGGAGATAAATTAGTATTTTTGGTTGTTAGTGGGTTGACTAGTAATGGTGGAGACTATTTTGGTTAATTGATAAGTTGTCGGTTGGTTGAATTGTTATTAGGATGTTTGGTTGCTGATTCGAGACAGGAAAATTTTTTGGGATAGTCCAAAAACAGGGGAAACTCTGCCCGATTTTCTGTAAAATATCGATGAGGCTTACTTGGGAGCACTTGCTCCTAAGTGCCGGTCATGATCCTGAATTGGGTCGTGACACTGAACAACACATAAGAAAGCAGAAATGAGGGAAATGGATCGGTAACTCATGAAACAACCGGCCGGGTCGTTATATTTGACCTTGTATAAAGTTTTGTTACATTACCGCAACTATGTTTTTTTGTTACTTAAATTATAAACAACTATTATGTTAGATTACGATAACACTTACACAATTTAACATTTTCAACTTGCAATTTTGTCCCTTCAAATTTTGTGTAATGCCTCACACAAATGTTTTAATATATTTATATCCTTTTCGGAATTTTTCTTATACTAAAAATTTGGTGACGACATTCCCCTATAGTCGCCACCATCTGTTATACCATATGTTGCCAACCAATATTTCAGTGACTTTCCGCAGCGACTGCTACAACCGCCACAAAAAGAGGTGCCGCGTGTCGCCAATTGGAGTAAGGACCTAAATTTCACTGACAACCTTTTGCAGCGACTGCAGTCGCCACTAAAGGTCCTAATGTCGCCAATTGCATTAGCAGCCTACGTTTCACTGAAAACCTTTTGCGCGACTTCTGTAGTTGCCACTAAAGGTTCTGTATGTCGCCAATTGTAGTAACGCCCTACATTTCACTCGTAACCTTTTGTCGCCACCAAAAGCTTCCGTATGTCGTCAATTATAGTATTTCACCAACAACCTTTGCGGGCCAGGGGCGTACGCAGAATTTTTTGTAAGTGTTAGGGATATAGTAAATATGCCCTAGATCCAATATCATATTTGATGTTTTGAACATATTTTTATAAAATATATATGGCATTTGATATTCTTTTATCATTGATATTAATTGCTTGATTAATTTGATAAGGTCCTTGATTAAATTTTGAGACTTGACATTGTGATGGAGATCATGATAATGAGAGTAAAGTTTCTTATAATTTAATCTAAATTTGTTCTTGATCGTAGGATTATTAATTTTGGACATTAGTAATCCGGTTAGATCAATATTTATGTGATCGTCTTTATGGGATAAAGATTAGTTGATCTCATTAACTAAATCACATAGATAGATGATGCATATAGAGATATGATCATTGAACCGACTCATTGGATAATTCCTAATGGTTAGAATTACCATAAACTGTCAATAGGATATTCTCTTGAAGAATGTGATGTAACCGTTTCCTTTGACCTGAGATCGTCATAGTAATTGACAAGTTATTTATTGTGCTTTGATGCTAGACACCTATGGCTCTAGGGCGATAGTTGAAAGGATATTGGGCACGATTAAATACTTGTAGAATTAGTGATTAATCAAGATGGAATCTGTCAACTCTTGGTAATGAGTTTAAGCTCCATGTTGTCATGAATTATAACCGACCAAATTAAGACCTTGGCCAGGGCAATTGAATGAAAGAAGAAATGAGTTTATTAGGTCATTCAATGGTCGATTATATTTGACGTGAACACATAGTTGGTCGCCTATTAGGATTTGACAGTTGAACCATATCTTAGGGTGATCCAAAGCTATAAGGACAGAAGGAATTACTACATTATTCTTCTACTGGTTATTGAGAGTAAATTGTATACTTTATGTTATCCGGTCGTTAAGGAGTGTTGCTAGACGCAACCCTTGATTAGTATATTGATGTGATCAATTTACTACCGGTTTAGTATTGAACCTATGGGGTCACACACTTACGAGTGTTCTGATCTTTGCTAAAGGATTAATTAACTTATTATTTGATAATTAAATTAAGAAATTTAATTAGTCAAATAAATTTAGTTATCAGTCTAAGTGAAATATTATTATATTCATTGCTAGCACAAATGATATAGTTAATATTGTGAACAAATTGAAGTTTTCTATTTGGAATAGAAAATTAAATTATATCTTTTGGTTGTAATGTATATATTAATTATATAAAAGTTGTATATAATATCAATTTAATTTTGTAATTGGATTAACGTAAAAGTCCAAAAGGACTTGTCGGCTTATTTCAATCACGTACATCTTATTAAGAATGGGATTTGTACTATTCAATTTGGATTGAATTAAAAGGTCCATAAAGGACGTGGCTTCTATTCCTATACTGAATGTGATTTAGTTTTCTAATAGAAAAAGTTTTACAAAGTTCAATTTTGGAATGAACTTGTAAAAGAAGTAAATCACGTTTATATTTTCCCTTAACCCAATGAAAGATATTGTTGGCTTAAGTGATATATAAATACATCACTAAGGGTTAAGAGGCCACAAAATTAAGAGAAAAACATACAAGAACAGTTCTTGTCGTGCGACTTCGATTATTAATTCTTGAGAAGAAAAATACTTTGTGAAAGTGAGAGTGCAATACAAAGCCAAGAGAGAAAATACAATTACAAGAAAAGTGTTTCTTGTTCTTCTAATTTGAGTTGAGATTTTTGAGAAAAATTTCATCACAAGTTTTCCGTTCAATTTGTTCGCGGGTTTCGTTGATCAAAGAGTTGATAGCAGGGATCGGTCTCGGTATGGATACGCATAGAGTCTTCGCACTATCGAAGAAATTTGAAACGAGACTCTCTTCACCAGGTACGTCTTAGATCCGATCTTTGACATGTAAATAAATTTTAAACACGAAAAGATCTGCCTAAGATTGTTATTGTCTTCCATTGCGTGTTACGAATACCTATATGCAATCCTTCAGTAAGCAATGTTGACATCTAAAGAAATAGATGAACAATCCGATATAATGACATTATATATACTATAAAAAATACAATTCAGTTCATACTAATAAAGGACACTACTATAACTCTCCTCAACTAGCTTTTATACTCTTTTGGAATAGACTCATAATATCCCAATTAAAAATAGTACTTAATACTTCTTTTTGTCTGTAAGTACCAAAAATAATCACTCAAAGAGACTTAATTTTTTTGATTTTGCAAATCAGTCTTGATCAATTCCGTCGCCGAAAAAAACAAGATAAGATGCAAAATAACTTAAAATAGAAATAGTAGCAAGCGGAACACAAACTCATATTTGCCGCCGAAATAAACCAAACTTTGTTTATGTTCGACGCCTAGAGCCCTTAGACCCAACATGCTGAAAAGTTTAAAACACATCGACGTGTAACTACTAGTTTCAAACCCACGACACTTTCACGATAACTTTAGGCACTAACCATGAGAGCTGCGCCATTCTTTGTGATGAGCACTGTTATTTTAATATATTTGCTAGTTATTTCGTTTTTGTATAATAGAGCATAATTTTCCGACGAAGCGATGTCACCAGACCCGCCACCCCTGTTTGTGGCGACCTTCTTACTCGTCACAAAGTATTTGTATGTATTTTTGATGCATTTGTTTAACGACCATTGTCACAGTGCACAAAGCTAGCGGTCAAGGTCTGTGGACCGACATATGCCTTATGAGTTGTGGCCCTTCTTTTCTTCCATTTCCCACTTCATATCAAACTTTTTCTTTATTTCATTTTTTTCTGTTTCCACGAAAGTTTCTTTCTCTTTAATTTCTTCTTTTGACTTAAAAGAGTGAGAGAGAATCTTTGATACAGCAAAAACAAAGAAAGCGAACACATTAATATTATTTTTTTTGTTGTATTTCTTTCTTTTTTGGCAGCTTATTTTTGTTGTTTTGTAGAGACGAAGGAATTAAAGAATCTATAATCCCTCAGGAATTAAAGAATCTATATCCTAACAAAAACTAAAGAAAATCTTTTTGGTATTTTTAATCGGATTTTAGTTCCTCAAGAAAACTGTCCAAAAGATTTATCGTCGGGAAAAGTCCGAGCTTTTTCTGATTTGTTTTTTTTTCTTATTTTCCTTTTTTCCAACTACTACTAACTAATTAGACTATGTGAGTTCTACACTAAGCTAAAAAAAATTAATTTTATACAATTACAAGTCAGGAAGTATTTTTTCCATTCCACACTTAGATAATGCATAGTCCCCGATGCATAAATAAATTCAACAAAGTAAGGTTGAAAGAAAGAACTCCCCGCTAGCTGGATTCCTCCTCCTCAGAATGCCCACCAGCCGCAGCTCCGGGCTCATCATCGCCATCCGCTCCCAGGGCCACCAAAGCCACGGGCCTTGTGACTTCATCACCAATCTCATCCTCATCATCAGAGCCTTTGTGGGCCTTCTCGTCCTCACACATGTGAATGGGACTTCCAGACGCAATCCCCAACATCTCCTTTGGAGAAATAGAGAGATCATTGCGTAGATGCATACGCTTCTCATCAGTCACACCTAGCTTGCTCTATGTCATATAGAGGGAACTATTAAGATACTTGTTAAAGTTTTCGTCCCTCTCATTCCTCGCAGCCTGGCTTAGCTTTGACGTAGACTCTAACAAGAACGTAATGTCCAGCATTCCCTTTGGTGCTTCCACCACCTCATCATAGCCGGGGTACACTACGGGAAATCATGTATTGCATCAAGAGGTTGACAAAGAAGAATCTTTTGATCTTTCGCCCAAAGCGGGTGCGGCCATCTCCCCTAGCATGATCTCACCCACATTGACGGGTCATCCAGTCATCAGAAAAATATAATACACACTCGAGCTCGAGTGCATTCATTATTGTGCTCAACTGACATCAACCTAGCCTGCACAAAGTTTTGCCACACCTTGGCAGTCTTGTTGAAGTCGAAGTGGATCATCTCAAGATGGACATCCCCCTTAGTCCGTGTCCACTTTGCATTAGAATCTACGCCACAAAGAGTGTGACGTATTGTCTGGTAGCTTGGGCATTTAACAAAATTTTGTAGCCTCCGTGGGTTAGGGCTATCAACTCCCAAAAATTCGCATAAGGAACACCTATCCATTGGCACCTCTTTTCCTCGGACTCATGACTTGAACAAGCCCCCGTTCCAATTGGCATAAAGTTCTTGCACTATGCTCAAATTTGTATGGCCGGAGCACTCTATGAGCGTATCCATCTTCATTTCTACCAACCGGGCAAGCACATCCTGGAAGTTCTTTTCCAGAGCTTTCACATTTATCCCCATTTCGGAGACGTACCGCCCATATGGCACAAAGTTATAATACCATTGGATGGTATCCTCACGAACTAGATCTAAATGAGGCCTTGGTCCCGATGGTGCCTTTACATATAAATTTTCACAATAATTATATGTAAAATTTTAAAAAAAAATTATTTGGATTAACTAATATTTTTTATGCGAAAAATAATACTCTAAAGTATAATCTACTTGGCTTCAGCAACTCACACTTTCATGTTTCTTACTGTTAGAGCACTATATGAAATAATGTTTTTGGTGACAACATTAATGGCGACCTTTCCCACAAGTTGTGCTATATTTATTTTTGCTTCGACTTTTTGTTTTTTTTATTTTTCCTTATGTTTATTTCATATCTAACACTAATCCTGCAGCACACTTCAAATGAATATATCAGTCGAAAACAAAGACCTAGCTACTGAATTGTTTTTTTATGAATTATTGAGTTGTAGGTCAAGGTCTGTGGACCGACATATGCCTTATGAACTGTGGCCTTTCTTTTCTTCCATTCCCCATTTCATATCAAACTTTTTCTTTATTTTATTTTATTTTCTTCTTTGACTTAAAAGGGTGTGAGAGAATGTTTCATACAGCGAAAACAAAGAAAGCAAACACATTAATAACTTTTTTTGTTTGTATTTCTTTCTTTTTTGGCAGTTTCTTTTTGTTGTTTTGTAGAGATGAAGGAATTAAAGAATCTAGTAATAGATTTTTAGGACAAACTTTGCCGTATTTATGTTATCAAACTGAAGTTATTTGAATTTAAAAGTTTTTGTCATGGTCCTTACACTAGTTAATACTTTTACTTGATAATTAGTGCAGAGAAGATATGTGCAACGTAACAGTAGTAATTAAAGATTTCTTGGCTTAATTTGTGTTATATAGAGGAAGATTTCTTGATTTCTTCTCTACCAAATACTTAGATATAGAAATGGGCATTGGAAAACTATCATTGTATATGCCTTTCTCTGTCAGCTTGTTTTCTCCTTATCCTCATCTCATTGTAATGATCACTTTGGTGAATTTTCCTCTTAAACGTGTCAAAATATATACACTATCACTGAATAAGTCTTATCGCTCTAAAAATATTTTCCATTAAAGCTTCACCACAGAATGTGCATATGAATTTGACCGAAAATGACAACTCAAAATTTAACTCTCAAAATTTTTCCCATTAAAGCTTCCTGGAATTGATTACTGCAAAGCAACAATAGTAAATTTTCTTTGCTTTGTGCTATATATACCTCAGAATTATTCAATAGAGGAACAAAGCAAATATTTCTTGATCTTTATAGTGCAGAAATGGGTTATGAAAAACTTGCATTGTTTCTGCTATGTGCCCTTCTCTCTAGACTTGCTTTCTCCTCATCCTCAACTTATTTGTGCCCTAAAGATCAAGCTCTTGCTCTTCTACAATTCAAACAGATGTTTACCATAAATCCTGACGCTTCTCGTTGTTTTAATTCTTATCCAACGACATTATCGTGGAATAGGAGTAGAGATTGCTGCTCATGGGAAGGAGTTAACTGTGACGAGACAACAGGCCAAGTGATTGAGCTTAATCTCCGATGCAGCCAACTTCAAGGCAAGTTTCATTCCAACAGTAGCCTCTTCAAACTCTCCAGTCTCAACAAGCTTAATTTATCTTTTAATAATTTCTCTGGATCGCACATTTCGCCTAAATTTGGTGAGTTTTCTAGTTTGACACATCTTGACTTATCAAGTTCAAGGTTTTCAGGTCAAATTCCTGCAGAAATCTCTCATCTTTCTAAATTATACGTTCTTCGTATCCCGAGGGATTATCCAAATGAGCTTACACTTGGATCTCACAATTTTGAACTACTCGTTAAGAACTTGACCCAATTAAGAGTGCTTGAGCTCAACTCTGTCAACATCTCTTCCACCATTCCTCTAAATTTCTCTTCTTATTTAACAACTCTACTTCTTCCATACACGCAATTATATGGGACATTACCTGAAAGAGTTTTTCACCTTCCCAACTTGAAATCTCTTGACTTATCGTACAATACCCAACTCACAGTTGGATTTCCGATGACCAAATGGAATAGCAGTACATCTCTCACGGATTTATATCTCAATAGTGTGAATTGTACTGGTAATATACCTGAATCATTTAGCTATTTAACTTCATTGTATGAACTGGACATGAGCTCTTGTAATCTCTCAGGGCCTATTCTAAAACCTCTGTGGAATCTAACTCGCATAGAGTTTTTGATCCTTGAAGATAACCAACTTGAAGGACCAATTTCCCAGCTCTTCAGACTCGGTAATCTCAAGAGATTATCGCTCAGAAATAACAGCTTCGATGGCCGACTTGAGTGCTTGAATGGGACACAACTTAGGCACTTATACATTTCATCCAATTTCCTAACTGGTCCAATTCCTTCCAATGTAAGTGGTTTGCAAAACCTAAACAAACTTTCCTTGTCATTTAATTACTTTAATGGGACTATACCATCCTGGATATATTCCCTCTCATCACTATATCATTTAGAGTTGAGCAATAACCATTTCAGTGGCAAAATTGAAGAGTTCAAGTCCAAAATATTAAAGTGCGTTATTCTCAAAAAAAATAAGCTGCAAGGTCCTATTCCAAAGTCACTCCTAAACCAGCAGAACCTAAAATTTCTTCGCCTTTCTCAAAATAATCTCAGTGGACAGATTGCTTCAACCATCTGCAATCTTAAAACAGTGCAGTTGTTAGATCTGGGAAGTAATAATTTACAGGGAACAATCCCAGAATGTTTGGGTGAAATGGATAGAACTTATGTTTTGGATTTAAGCAATAATAATCTTAGTGGGACAATTCAAGCAAATTTTAGTACTGGAAATAATCTCAGAGTCATTAAATTGCATGGGAATAAGTTAGAGGGGAAAGTTTCGGGATCTTTGATCAATTGCAACTATTTGGAACTACTTGATTTAGGTAGCAATGAGTTGAACGACACTTTTCCAAAATGGTTGGGAGTCCTACCAAATTTGAAGATTTTAAATTTGAGATCAAATAAGTTGCATGGGTCCATCAGAGCTTCAAGGAATAGACACTTGTTTGCACAACTTCAAATCATGGATCTTTCATCCAATGCATTTAGTGGGAATTTACCAGCAAATCTTTTTGAGAATTTCCAATCTATGAAACTAATTGATGAGAATAGGAGTACACCAAGGTATGTAGGAAATAAATATTATTCTGTGACAGTTACAACAAAAGGATTGGATCATGTATTTGTTAAAGTTTTGACTACAAACATAGTTATTGATCTCTCAAAGAATGGATTTAAAGGTCAAATTCCAAGTACTATTGGAGATCTTATTGGACTTCGTACGTTGAACTTGTCTCACAATGGCTTAGAAGGTCTTATACCAGCATCATTACAACATTTGTATGTACTTGAATCGTTGGATCTCTCATTTAACAAAATTGGCGGAGGAATTCCGCAACAACTTGCATCTCTAACATCTCTTGCGGTCTTAAATCTCTCTCACAATCATCTCGTTGGATGCATCCCTAAAGGAAATCAATTTGATACTTTTGGGAACAGTTCATACCAAGAGAATGTTGGGTTACGTGGATTTCCACTCTCAAGAGGCTGTGGTGATGATGGAGTAACAGAAGCGACAACTCCAGTTGTGCTAGATCAAGGAGAAGAAGAAGATTCATCAATGATCAATTGGCAGGCGGTTCTCATGGGTTATGGTTGTGGACTAGTTATTGGACTGTTGATGATATACATAATGTTGTCAACTCAAAATCCATTATGGTTTTCCAGGATAGTTGTAGAATTGGAACAAAGAATCGTTACGAGAATGAAAAATCACAAGAAAAGACATTAGTGTGTCTAGGTATTCAACTTGATCTCTATGCAGATTCTTTTGATTATTGATATTTTATGATCTAGCCATTTTAACTCTAACTCTTAATTCATTTTGAACATTGCAGGTTTTAAGTCTAATAAGTTGTTGGAGAGCAAATATAAGCCTTTGTCTTTCACAGTTTATTATGATGTTTCATGAAATGTTTGTTACCGTATGAATAAAGACATGATTTTTCTTCCTTTGAGACTCAAACCCCATTTGTTTTCATTTATCTATAGTTTGTTGCATAGAGATTATTGGTTGAGTTCATGGCCTCAAATTATATCATTGCTTCCTATAATCAGTTTAATTATTAGTTGACTAATTGGATTCGACTGCACAGTCAGTTCATAAGTTTATGACGTTATTCTTATCTTTTTCTTAATTATCTAAAGTAATTAATTTCAATGGAAAGCTAAACGTTAATCTGTTAAAATTGTTTTTGATATGCTAGTTCACTGATTTCTCTTCCTTGCTAAGTGTTGGTATTATCTCAATCGATAAAGATTGCTCTAAAGTTGTGGCATATATAGCTCTAACATTCAAGCATATAAGACATGTCTTTGGTATGCTAGATCACTATGATTAATTGGCTTAAATATCCTTTCGATATTAACTCAATCGATAAACATTCCTCTAAAATTCAAGCATATAACTTCTAAGTATGAGCATTTAACCCAAAATCTCTTAGGAAACTTTTCCATACCTGTTGAAATTTGTAGAAATTTTCAACTCTATATCTAAATAGAAGTGGCCTAATGGCTCAAGAAGTGTTTAATGGGCCAATAATTAGTACCAAAGGTCTGAATAACAGGTAAAAATAGCACGGTATAGCCAGTTTTCGGACTGGTCATTCAAAAATAGCCAACGTTTATGAAGTGAATGAAAAATAACCACTATTTTGCTGCAACATAGATCGGTCTAGCATAATATACTGGAGTTCGGTGCACCTGTGTATGAACTCCAGCATATTATGCTGGACCGGTATACTTTGCTGAAATCCAGTATAATATACTGGAGACTGGAGCACCGGCGCTCCAAACTCCAGTATATTATACTGGACAATTATACTTGCTGGAACTCCAGTATATTATGCTGGAGTTCTAGTGTACTTATGCTAGAACTTCATCATATTATGCTGGAGTTCCAGCATACTTATCCTGGAACTCCAGTATAATATGTTGTAGTTCAAGCATACTTATGCTGGAACTCCAGTATAATATACTGACGTATTTTTCGGATTTTGAACAGTGTTTTCACTCATATTTATCTTTACATGAAAAGTAGCTAAATTTCGATTACTTTTGAAACTGGGTTATTTTTGAACGACCAGTGGTAAATCTGGCTATTTTTGAATTTCTCCCGAATAACAGTAGCTGTCCAAAGGCCCAAATGGATTACAAATTTTACTCGATAAATTGTAGAAATTCAAAAATAGTCAGATTTACAAGTGGTCATTCAAAAATATCCACAGTTTTAAAAGTAATCGAAATTTAGCCACTTTTTATGTAAAGATATATCTGAACGAAAACACTGTTCAAAATCCGAAAAAATACTCCAGCATAATATATTTGAGTTCCAGTATAATCCAGTCGGTCCAGCATAATAAACTGGAGTTTGGAGCACCGGTGCTCCACTCTCCAGTATATTATACCAGCAAAGTATATCAGTCCAGCATAATATGCTGGAAGTTCATACACAGGTGCATCGAACTCCAGTATATTATGATGGACCGGTCTCTGTTGCAGCAAAATAGTGGTTATTTTTCAATGACTTGGCAAACGCTGGCTATTTTTGAATGATCAATCCGAAAATTGGCTAGACCGTGCTATTTTAACCATATTTTAGGATAATCGTTAATCCTGTTTGCCTCATGGGCAAAACTTCAACCCAAAAGTTAAAAGTATTGTCCATGGGGTAAGCGAGGGACAACACTTGTTAAATTTGAAGTTCTACCCATAAGGCAAGCAGTGACAAACATTCAAGATCATCACTTTGAGACCTATTTATGTACTTCACCCAATTTTACTTCCACTAGTCTCAAGGTACGCGCGATGTGCGTGTATTCTATCTCAATGAGTACTAATTTATTTAAAATTTGTGTTTAAACAATAAAATAAAAGTATAAATTCCTAAAGATAATTATATATGTTAAATGTGCATAATAACTAAATAAATAAAGAAGCTCACGTAAAAATCCTCAATCATAAATTAATTATTCAACTTAAAAGTTATTTCAGTTTAATAATATTATAACTTTAATTTCACAAGTTATTATGCTTCCTTTTTTAGTTTCAGTAAGAACAAGTCCTTAAAAACCTTACAACTTTAATTTCACAAGTTATCATGCTTCCTTTTTCAGTTTCAGCCAGAACAAATCCTAAACCTAAATAGTGTTGAATGATAACTTAAAATATATAATCAGTTAGTACCAATATATATATATATATATATATATATATATATATATATATAAAATCAGGCAACTAATAATCTACAACTTTCATATGATCACAAAATCAAATTAAATAGCAATGAAAAAAATACATGTAAAAGGATACTAAAACAAGCTTGCGAGAGAATTTATAATTGAAAGAAGACTTTTTCATGACATATTAACTCCAGAGAATGACTTAGAATTAGAATTAAAAAAAAAAAAAAAGATAGTCTCGTGCATAAGGTACCTCGCATAATTTAAGTGAATGATCTATATAAAGTAAAATTTTAATATTTTAAAGTTCTAAGTATTAGAAATTTTAGTCCAAATAATAAAAAAAATTAATAAATAAAAGTTTTATTAATTTTAAACTTCTAAAATAAATAATTAAATAAAGTTTTTTTATATAATAATTAACAGTAATTTGGAGGGACTTCAGATTTTCTGTTTTGCTTATAAAAATCAAGTTTAAAATAAAAAAAAACATTAGTTTTAAATTTTAGTCTTTTATTGTAGGTATTTTATTAAATAATCTAGAATTGAAAATATAATAAGCACATTATCTCTTATTAATAAAAGAAATGGAAAACCAAACGTGATAAAAGTAAGTCCTATAAATTTGCATTCATACCTATTTTAAACAAGGAAGTATTTAATATACAAAATATAATTAATTTTGAAGCCCTAAATTTAAGGCAAATAACTTAAATTACTATTTTATCCAATATATAATATATTTTTAAAGGGTAAAAAAGGCGAACGACATTTCGCTAAGGGCCTTTATACTTTTAATATAGTACATAGATATAGATTACTTCAGGACTAAAGTTTATATATGTTATAGCAATAAGGTCACAAAATTATCTTTTGTCATGTTAAAATAACTATATGCGACTTCTTCATAAGAATTCATGTTTTCATGTGAAGTTGACTCAATGATGCAAGTCACTTATGTCCAATGGCGGATCCAGGATTTTATGTTTGTGGATGCTTAATTTTTCTTGATGTGTCGTAACTATTTAATTTTTTGGTTGGTATGTGCTTTCTTTTCCTTTTATATCAGATGCCTCAAATTTCTTATATAACTATACCTATGTTGTGTAAAGTTTAATAGGTAATCAAATACTCCTTATAATTAGGCAATCTTTTTGTTCAATCAAAGTGTTCACATTATGATTTGGTATTATGGTTGTTGTGTCCGCTGCCAGATGTAAGAACTTAAACTTCACCCTCTCCTCCAAACAAGGAAACCAATCAATAAAGAGAAAATTAAATAAGAAAGCTGGATGAAATTTTGAACAAAATTAATATAGCAAGAGTAATGAAAACCAGCTGTTTATGAGACCCGAAATAGCGGAAATTTCACTTTTAAAAAATGGAAATAGCTAAGAACTTCGTCCCTAAATCACTCGTATCTAACAAAAAAAAATCATAATCTGTCGCTAAATAGAATTAGCGACAGTTTTTCTGTTTAGCAACAGAATTTGTACGTCGCTAATTCTTATTTTTTAATAGTATTTATATATGATCATGTTTCGCTTTCAAAGTTAGTCTGTCTTTTGCCCATGTATGAATTGCATACGACTCTTCATCGATGGGTGGGACTCTACCAAAATGCATGCAATATATGTAATCAATAAGAGCGTCCCTATCCACTCTTCGACTGTGTTGGTATTAATAATAAACACAACAACTTAATCATTCGGATCCGTCCGAATTATTTTCTCTGTATATAATAAGTCTCCTGCTGAGAGATTTATTAGTGCTTTCTTAGAAATTTTTTTGGTGGTTGGTTGGTAAGTGAAAAATTATTATTATTATTAAACCGAAAAATATTATGATAGAAGTTTTTAGTATTAAACTCATAAGATAATTGGATGTACATTCAAATGCAATCTTCCATAGATCTGTTGAACAATAATTTAAGAAGAATTATCCATCATTGAATCAACTTCCTAGATATGCAATCTTCAAATTTAAGATCAAAAATCTTTCAAAGAACACTCAAACCAATTGTTGGACTCCAAGTAACCTACTGAGCTGGAAGTAGATAGCAAAAACCAAGACTTTGTACTTTAATGTTCTTTACTCAAATAAAAGCCAAAAAAATAAGTTAAAGGAAAAGTAAAAAATAAACAGATCACATGATACCATTAAGTTAATGCAACAATTATTTAAACTACTAATGTTTTGGATCAATAAGTGGTTACAAAGAAAACTTAGCATGTCCAAATTGCAAGTTTTAACTGTGTAGATAGCATGATAAGTGCAGCCTTTTGGAAATAGAATAACATTTATTAGTAATATTCCCTAATTATTGACAAGTTCATGAACTTACTCAACAAACATTAAGTTTTATACTTGCAGATTTTACAGATAATTCCACTTTGTTTTTCAGTTTTTGTCTGTACTTTTAACAAGTCCATGTTTTGAATCTCCTAAATTATTGGCTTTGCAAATAATGCAATTCCATAATCCAACATTTGCCCATTGGATGTTTCATCCAACATCTTTTCATATCAGCTTTTAACCAATAAATATTCTTTCTGAGCTCAAATCTACATAGTCAACTGATGTTTTAAAATAAGAATAGAGTCGAGCAGCTTGCGCTCACCTAAATTATTTCATCTATCTCACTTGCACAGCTATCGAATAATTCGTCGCCTAGTACTTTTTTTTCTCCTGGAATTTGAACCCTGATCTCCAAAATTAGCGCTCATTTTATTGACCACTAGGTCACAACATAGTCCACAGCTTTGAGGACTAAAATTAATAAAATTTTCAGTTTTGTGCATCCTGATCTAGGTCAACATGTATTTCTTAATTGTTTGGGATTTCATTAATTACTTCCAAGAAGTTGGAAGCACATCATAATGATTGAGTATTAAAGAAATTATTTGCTTTGACAAGAGATTGTCAGAAAGAAATAATGTCTTTTTAAAATAAGGTTTTAGCCCATATTAAACTTTGTTAAAGAGTCATGTTTTGCATCAGTTTCCTGAATCCTTACAGTAGTTCCTTCTATCCAAGAAAAACAATGAAACAAACAAGGATCCTTTGACAATCAAAATCAAATATTTTCTCCCCTAGCAGTGACTTAACTATATCAACACACAAATCTCTATAAAGGCAGCCCGCTGAACTAAGCTCCCACTATGCGTGGGGTCTGGGGAAGGGACGAATGTCTATATATAACAAAGTCTATATGTATGTAAAAGCAAATACTTAGTAAACATATAACAAAGTAACTGTGGAAAACATGAGGCTCTAATCCTATGTTGCTCAGACTTCCAAAAACATTGCGGCACTTTGGAGGATCTGATACGCATACGATGACATTTTTGAAGAGTCCGATCAATATAACTCTAATCAAAACTAACTTTTCTTTCATTCAAAACTTTATAGTCTCCAAAGGGCCAGCTTTACAAGAACCAGAAATATCAATCTGTCAACCAACATATGATCTTAACCTTTTAATTCTCATACAAATCACCTACTAGCAATACAAGGGCAGTAAATGTATGAAATGGAAGAGTAAGAATGTATGAATGATTTCCTCTTTTTTGTTTCTCATTTTTTTCTTTTCCAATTACAATGTATTGGAACTCAAAAAAAAAATTACAACTTGCATCTTGCAATCTACTACTAGGATCAACAAAATTGTTTACAGTTGAATAGAAAAGAATCCCTATGTCATTTTGTCTATTCACAGTGAAAGAACAGACTGATGAAAGAAAAAAATCTAATCCTAGTTCATAAGTATGAGGTTCAGCAACTGAAGTTAGGGTCCTTTATATGGAGGAGAGGAATATCTGCTACTGAGGCAAGATAAAGTCTTGTTCCCCAGAGGAGAAAGGGAACAGGAAACCTGCATTACCCTGCTGAAGCTCGTTGGCGTTGATGCCCTCGAAGGGAAGTTCATCTTGAGACGCGTAGCACTTCTCGGGGACAAGCTCACTTGTTCTAAAGCATGGGATTGAAGCTGCGAGGGATAATCCCTCAAGCATCCGATTCGAGGTCCAGCTCCTGTGCTCCATTTGCAAGACAGTTGCTTTCCCAACTGATATGATTTAAGATCTTTGTGTGAATTTATCCTTTGGATAATAGATTCTTCTGGAATTATCTCTTCTTTACTTTCCTCGAGCTCTTCGTGTTCTAAATCCGTTTGATCTTTTTCAGGAACAAACAATTCTTCTGCTGTTTCATATCCGTCTGACGGTGATTCTAATGAGAAGGAGTTGGAAATAGATTTAGCAGCTTCACTTTCATTCTTTAATTTCTGTAAGAAATCATCATTGCTTGGAATTTGAAGATTAGTCAATTTGCTACCGAAGCTATGAGATGGTTTTGAATCGGATAGTTGTATATCAGCAGCATTCTCTTGTAGTTTTAAGTCACTTTTCTCTGAAGTTGACTCTTCTAAATCATTCGCTTCCGTCTCCAAAACATCTTTTCGCAAGTCATCCTCAGAAGAGTTGCCTCTGAGGAAAACACCACTCTTCTTGCCAATGGATTCTTCCTCATCTTCGTCGGAATCAAGCTGCGTAATATGAAACTAATCAGCATGTGGCTCTATTTTAGAAATTACGAACTAAACTATTAAAGATCAAATTTGTACCTTAACATCATTGAGGTCGACATTGTTCTCCCTCATGAATGAAACAAAGTCCTGGAAGTTTTCTGGGGTAGGTCGGTAATGTCCACTATGAGGCCAGACAGCCTGTAGAATTCAGTTAATGAAGACAAAGAGTTAGATCGGAATCAGGATAAGGTGTCAATATAAGTCAAATTGGAAGTGTGCAAGTGATATATCAACATACCTTCAATACTCCTTGTTCGGCAACTATTCTCCCAGCCGCTAATGTGGCTCCACCAGCCAAGAAACTAGAGTGCTGAAATGTACCTTTCGTTTTCTTGCCAACATATAAGGTTTTAGAGGTGCTGAGGACAAAAATCCACTTAGCGCCTTTTGGTTCAATGGTAGTGTTAAGGAGCTTCCCTGTTTCCTTGTACAAGAGCTTCCCATCTTGCACTTCAACTTCATAAGCCTTTCTTTCCATCTGTTGTGAATGAACAAAAAACCGATGGTAAGTAAATTTTCAAACCCCCATAAGAGCAATTAGCGAGATACTCATTACAACAAACTGATAAATGGAGCTAAGACCTACCGGACCAAGGTATTTAATACACTGCTGCTGAAGTTTCCATCGAGGGCATTTGTCAACAATATTCACTTCTTTTCCTTCTCCAATATCCAACCTGATTCAGAGAAATACAGTTAGCAAATGAGAAAAGTTTAGGTCGTATTATCGTTGCAATTCAATCATTCGTTATCTAGACAATTACCAGTAGAAGAATGGCTCTTTGCTTTGAGAATGCAGCCATTGGACATAATAGAAATGCAAGTTGTGTCCATAACGATGTCGTGGGTCAATCTGTTCCACAGGAAACCTTTTCCACATTAGCAAAATAGAAATTCGGCATAAAACACAAATTTAGTATACCGTCGAAATTCTACTTACAGCTTCCAGCCAGTGTTGTAACGCTAATTTCTGGGCTTTACCATTTTTAGATAAGCCTTTGCCAACCTGCATGAAGAAGATAAAAGTCAGCAAACATCTCAGAGTAAATTCAAATTTTGCAATAACTTTCAGAAGCATAAATGAAATGATCCAAATTTTACCTTGGCTGCTCTAGTTCTTGCCCTCGACCAACGTGAAACTGCTGTCTCGTGTTTATCAAGATCAAAAAATGAAATAGAACTATGCTTGAGTTCTGCAAAATCTAATAGCTTCCACCTGAAATTTTGGGAAAATACATATTAGGAAAAATCAAATTAACAGGATTTTAAGATAGGACATGTTCTTTTTTGGATAGAAAGGCATACCAGCTTTGCTCTATAAGTACTGCACAGTCTGCTAATTTTCTTCTAGTCCTAAAGCTCTTATACACTTTCTGCAACTTTAAAGCTGCCTCGTGTTTGGGGCTGCTTGTAAATACTAGAGGAGATTTAGGAGACTCTCCATTCCTGCTGTCTAACCTACGAAACTCGTTAAACTCGTGCTTCTCTTCTGATGAAGTTTTACTGAACTCCATTGCATTTTCCATTGTCCTAAAGCTGACAGTTTTTTCTATCGACATCTTTCCAAAGCCATCCGATTGCAATATTTTTGGTTCTGTATCTTGGCTCTTGAAGCTAACTGATCGTAGTGGCGTCTTTCCCTCATCGTATCCAAAATCGATGGATTTCACAATGACAGATTCAAGGGCAGTTTCCAAATCACTATGAGAGGCAAGTGGGCATGAAAAGGATAACCCCATACGATTTCAAAATGGATCTTGAATAGCTTATTGACACCTTTAAATCCTGCCAATAGTAATATATACTTAGAATTTGAATGATTCAAATTATAATAATCAACTGCCAAATGTAAACACATCAACAAGTATAACTTTTGTACATCACATTATGAGCTGTATTAATACACTAACACTACCATTTAAGTCTCCAAGAAAAGAGAATCAAAAGTATCATTTGCGGGAACCAGCTTTTTTTGCAACTTTTGACACATCCTTTTGCGTATTTTAGACTACAAGTTTCATAAGTTTTTCTTTTTTTCTTAAACTCCGTACGCCGGTCAAACAACATCACGTAAATTGAGACGGGGGAGTAATTCTTTATTTTTATATTTGAACAAGTCAGGCAAGACATATTTTCTCAACAACAGCCGAACATTTACAAGGCAGATTCAATTGTCTCAGAAGCCGAAGGTCGGGTCTATTGGAAACAGCCTCCCTCTCTGCTACATACTACCCTCCCGACCCTACGATGTGGGATAATACAGGTATGTTGTTGTTGTATTCAATTGTCTCAGCAAAGTGGAAACTAAGCATAAACTTTACAATCCATTGGTAAAAGTGTCAAAAACTGAATCTTTTCAAATGGCTAGCCACTTCTCAATGGCATTTTCAATATCCGAAATACCTCAGAAATCAAAAATGCACAGAATATTCTAATTTAGTCAGTTCAACCTCTCAAAATTTCCAAGAAACACGTTCAAACCAGAGAAGAAAAAAACAGAAAAGAACCCCACATTTAACAGATCATAAGAAAAAGAAGCAACCCCAAAAACAAAAACAAAAACAAAACATTTCACAAGTTTCTTGAAAACCCAAGTTGTAAAAATACATGAAAATCCACAAGAAATCATGAAATGAACAATAAAGATTCAAACTTTACCTCAATGTAATAGTTTTGAGAACCCAAGAACTGAAATGGGCTAAAATTTGAATAAAATGGAATAAATGGAATAAATATAATGGGAATTTGGTTTGATTCTGGCTTTGATTTTCACAAAAAAGAACTGTTCTTTTTCCCTTTTGTGCTTTGTGTGCTATAATAACAGAATGAATATATGTTGGTATTTTCTGCTCCTTTTAACACTGATGGCTATAAGCTGATTTATATATATAGGAGGAGAAGAGGATACATACGAGGGTGTGGGGTAGTTGGAGAGGGAGGGGGGCTGGGGTAGGCACGTGGGATGGACTTTTTAGTGAGGTTGTAAATAAAAATAGTATTTTTAAAACCTTTTTACTCTTTCAAAGAGAAAAAAAACAGATTTTTTTTAACCTCTTTTGTTTATAATATTCATTTTTTCATTTAATGAGGCTGTAATAAAAATGGTATTTTCAAAACCCTTTTACTCTTTCAAAGAGAAAAAAAAAACAGATTTTTTTAACCTCTTTTGTTTATAATATTCATTTTTTCATTTAATGAGGTTGTAATAAAAATGGTATTTTTAAAACCCTTTTATTCTTTCAAAGAGGAAAAAAAACAGATTTTTTTAACCCCTTTTGTTCATAATATCCATTTTTTCATTTAATGAGGCTGTAATAAAAATGGTATTTTTAAAATCCTTTTACTCTTTCAAAGAGGAAAAAAAACAGATTTTTTTAACCTCTTTTGTTTATAATATTCATTTTTTCATTTAATGAGGTTGTAATAAAAATGGTATTTTCAAAACCCTTTTACTCTTTCAAAGAGAAAAAAAACAGATTTTTTTAACCTCTTTTGTTTATAATATTCATTTTTTCATTTAATGAGGTTGTAATAAAAATGGTATTTTTAAAACCCTTTTATTCTTTCAAAGAGGAAAAAAAACAGATTTTTTTTAACCCCTTTTGTTTATAATATCCATTTTTTCATTTAATGAGGCTGTAATAAAAATGGTATTTTTAAAACCCTTTTACTCTTTCAAAGAGGAAAAAAAACAGATTTTTTAACTCTTTTGTTTATAATATCCTTTTTTTCATTTAAAAAGTTCATACTTTTTTGAAATTTTGTTTAATTATGTTTATTTAGTAAGTATTTGTATATCCTTATTATTTTCTTTTTTTATTACTTATATTCAGTGTGAACAAATTCTAGTTGAAACTTTATAAGTATGCAAGATCGTAATCTCATTTAACTTGTTGAGCACGAATGGCTTTCATATAGCTTTTTGAAAAATTCCGCCCTACTTATTGGAAAATAAAGAAAAAAGAATTTAAAGAAAAATTATTTTTTGTAAAACTTGAATATAAGTTCACATTTTATCTTATAATGGGAAGTCCACTTGACTCAATAAATTTTCCTTTTTCCTTTATATATTTTCAATTTTAATATGATTATTTCACTTTAGTCGCATCTATTTTCAATAATTATACCTTGCATGGATAAAACTCTGCGTGGGAAAATGAAAAATGACAAATAGAAAAATTCTCTTTGAATATTTTTCAGTTTCTTGTTGAAGTCAAATTCTATAGTACGTTCAATAAGAAAATTTATACTAATGACGTTGTATTGAACTGGTAGATATGAGTAATCGCAATTGATGAGGTTAAGCAAACATTTTCTTTTTTCGTTTTCTACTCGGTGTACGATATTCGCATAGGATTTCGACTGATCCAGATCACATAGCGTAGGGCTCATTAAAAGCGCACCATGCTAAAAAGATTTATTTTTATAGTTTAAACCCAAAATTTTAATTAAAGATGAAGAAGTCATATTCATCCCACCGTAACATTGATGGTGAAAGCAAACATTTAGCTTTGTCAAAATCTAAGGGAAAGAAACAATAAAGTACTAATATAATTTCATGATCCACAAGTGATATAAATAGTTTCATGGTTGTTATGTGTCGTTTCACAACATATCGTATAGTATTGTATTGTTTTGATGTATAGAATATTTGGATAGATTGTATAATTTTTTATTTTCATGATGTCAAACACCAATAATATGAAAAATAAACTTGTAATATTATAAAGAAAAAATAAGGTACGAGATAATATTATTATATAAAAATAATAGGGTAAAAGATAAAATAGAATTATTTAATAATACGAAAGGGTAAGAGAAAGAGAAAAAAAATAAAGAAACGATGCGACCACACCAAATAGACCGTTCCATAAAGCGATAATTTTCGTTGTTATGCTATAACAATGATTCAAAGGATTAAAATCATTTTCTGATAGGTCGCATCTTGAAGCAGTGACCTCTTTAGAATATTTTCCTCTACGTTGCTATTTTAAACAACTACTTCAATATGTTGTTTGTGTCTTTTAAATTTCTTATTATATCCTAAAATATTTAATACATCGTGTATGGATCGCATTTGCTTGCATAACTACGTATAAAAAAATTAGAAGGTAAAGACGATTAATTATACTAATTAAGTGTTTATTAGCCATAATGATGTATTTGCTTAGGTTGGGATGCAGTGGATATTGATTTTTGAGTTGGTGAACATTTGAAATTGACAAACATGATTTGCCTTTTTGAATAATAATAATAATAGAGAAAAGTGAAAGCTCAAAGCTATTTGAAACTTCCATGCATACTTCTTGAATGACCCACAATTTGACTAGAAAAATCCCCATAATAATAATAATAAATAAAAGAGTGGGTGTGATGAGTTAATACAAACAAAAAGAGTTCAGATAAGTCTAAAAGGACAGATATTTTTAAAATTTATATTCAATGCAAAGAAACATTCAAGCCTTTATATTTGGTGTCATTTTGATAGAACACATACAAGCTGCTCAATATTATAATATACATTATATAATACTTTATTGGTTGTGTGCGTAAATAATTGGAGCTTTTGCATTAAATGTGTGGTTGCCAAGCATAGTCGTTACTCGTTACCACTTTATTTAATTTCTCTTTTTATATTTTAATAATGTATATATTTATTTTTGCTCTTTAAGATCTTAGAGCAAACTACCATATATTGAAGCGTATGGGATTTCCTTAGCAGGGGCGGCCTTCCATAAAGCAATTATTTTAGGCCCTGTATTTGTGAGGGCCTCATTTTTTATTACACCTAATCGACTATGTATAAGTATAAAAAAAAACAGTTTTGTACAGTGAAAAAGTTTGATTTTTTTCTACCAAGAAAATTGCACTTGAAATGAATATCGAACACGAATTTCGTAAGAAATGTGTGATATATACGAAGTAACAATTTGATATAAATATTGATAATGAAATCTCAAAATCTTTCAAAGAGTCCTTTAGAGTTGATTACTTTTATACATAATAGACAAGACTATCTTTTCACTTCAAAATATATTTGGACAATTCGAAGCATATGAAAATATTTTTGATTTTCTATTTAGCAGTAAAAAATAAGATCACTAAATGTTGAAAATTTGAAAAAATATTGCCTTAATCGTGAATGTTCCTTAAAACGTAATAATCAATTTGATATTGATGGTTTAGATTTATTTTCTGAATCAAAAGTATTAAGGAAAATAGTACAATTAGAAGATAACAGTTTATTTAATATACTTAATCAAATAAAAAGATTTAATTCTTTTCCAAATGCCTAAATTGCTTATGAAATAATGTTAAAAACTCATGTTATTGTTGCTTCAACGGAAAGAAGTTTTCAAAATTCAAATTGATAAAATCTTACCTAAGAACAACAACACAAGAAGGATTAAATGAATTAGTTATATTGTCAATTAAGAAATACTTATTACGAGTTATTGATTATAAGAAAATTATCAATAACTTTGTATATAAGAAAAGCTAAAATATTGAATTCAAATAAATAATTAAAAAAAATTAAAAAGTTAAGGCCCCTTATAAAGTTTGGCTTTAGGCCCCAAAATTTATCGGACCGCTCTTGTTCCTTAGCTAATTAGGGAACGCTTTACCCTAATATAGAATTTTTCGTTACGAATTTAAATTTAGTAAAGTCATTGGACACCGGATTTAAAAAGCAAAAAAAAAAATACTATAAAGGTCATGAACCAAATCTTACCCGAGAAGACTTACCAAAACAAGAAGAAAGCAAGGATCCTATAGAAAATGTCTTGTGTAAGCAAGAAGGTTAATAATCTATAAAAACAATGGTATCAGCTCAGTTTGCTAATGATATTGTCCGCTCTGGGCTTAGGCCCTCACGGGTTTAAAACGCATCACTAGGATCTAAGGCTTGTTAACTTATATACCCAGCATCCCTCTTGTGTTTTGCCGATGTGGGACTATGTCTTAAGTGTGGGGTGTTACATACACCCCCTCTTATGGACTCATCGTCCTTGTTGAGGTTTGCCCCACTGAATGGGATTCGCCTAGACTCATTACTGAGGTTTGCTCCGCCTAACCGAGATTTGCCTAAACTCGGTTGAACTCTAACCCACCATCGGCAAGGCTGACACAAGCAGAGGCGGACCTACAGCCATGCTTGAGGGGTCACGTGAACCCGTTAACTTAGTCAAAAACTCTATATATACATAGTTGTATATATGTTGGGGACCCCTTAAATATTTTTCTTGGCAACCTCGTTAACAAAATTATGCCTGCAGCAATGGTCCGCTTATAAGAATAAGCCTTGTTTCTTGTCACAAGATGCGGGTTTGAAACTCACCTGCTACAATTTTTTTGATGGTGCCCCCGTTATTCTCAAATCCCGGGTCCGCCTCTGGACGCAAGAGTGGCTCTGATACCATCTGTAACAGCCCAGCTTGCTGGTGATATTGTCCACTCTGGGCGTAGGCCCTTACGGGTTTAAAATGTGTCACTAGGATCTAAAGCTTGTTAAATTATATACCCAACATCCCTCTTGTGTTTTGCCGATATAGGACTATCTCTTAAGTCTGGGGTGTTACAACAAGTCTATTTAATTGCATATTGGTGGTACGACGGACGAGAAATAGAACAACAATATTGGGCCATTTTTCAATTTGTACATGGTAGGCTATGTTAATCCTCTATATGACTGTATTGTTCCAATTTTATCGAATGTTCCCTTTGAGACAAAACAACAATATTAAATTATCAAAACCTGAAGAAGAAGAGGAAGAAACAAATGATACGATTGGACTTACAAATATGTCGTAAATTAGTCGAGTCGTGCATAAATTAGCCCAAACATCACGGTTGTAAAGGAAGAGGAGGAAAAAACGAGTCTTATTTAATAAGGTGTGAACATCAAGCCACTTGCGAAGCTTTACACTTCAAAGCACATGCACGCTCACATAAAAATATGTAATTTTTCTTTAAACAAACGATTAATCAGACAAAAAGTGCGGTTTTTAAAACCTAAAAACTTTCTAACACGTAAGAAAACAACAAAACTTATAGTTTATTGAAGAAAATTAAACAATTAAGATAATCTTTTCTCAAGGTTATAAATATAATTAAAATGGATTACAATGGATTTGATGGTTCCAACAAAAATAATAAAAATAAGTCTGATTTTGGTTCTTGACGCAATATGGTGTTTCCCACTAAGCCAATAATTTACATAAATATTTATTTATTTATTTATTTCTATTAAATACCGGGGTAAAAGGCGAAAGAAAAAGGAGTAAGTTATTTCGCAAACTAAATGGAAGATCTGCCGCATTACATGAGCTAATTTAAATGAGTTTAAGTAATATACCATATCATTAAAAATATTAATACACCGTCAAATCACTTTTATTTGTTGCTGCAATTAGCATATCTTATTTTTATCTTAAAAATCTCCATATCTTATTTTTAAGATGACAAATCTTACCTTTTAGGGAGGTTAACTTCAACTCAAATTTAAACGTACATGCGTCGTCAGGGGTGGATCCACCTCCCCACCTACGGGTCCATATAAACCCAGTAAATTTTGTCCAACAGTATAAATATGTTCCAAAACTTTTATTAATTATCTATAATTGTTTGAGTATGAACCTGGATACTATTAAAAATTTACTCGAGATCGTCGCAAAAACTCATAAACATTAAATTCTAGATCCGCCTATGTGCGTCGTGAATAATTACAGATAAATATGTGACTTGCTGAAGAATTAAGTTAAAGTTAGACGTATGTTTAGTCGTCTATATATAGTAATTACATAATTTATATTAACCATACATAATTTATATTAACCATAGTGAATTCCTTTTGATCTCCTTCAAAGTATTGAAGTTCTATTTTTTTTGTGTCGAAAGCCATAAAAGACTCCAATCATTCATTGAATATAACTTAAAGCTAACAATTGCATATTTATCCTAAAATAACCTATGCCACTAGTATAGAATTTCCTTGTCCTATTTAGAAATTATTGTCGTCTAATAAATTTCACATATATTCACTCTAAACATTGCACCCAAGGGCAGTCCTACACCAAGTATCATATGTTCACATAGGTTAGAGAAAAGATCGTGCACCTTTTTTCCAGTAATAGACCGGAGAGAGGGAGGCAACTAAAACTTTTAGAGTCGAGTTTGCGTTCTTTCCTTCTCTTTCGATAAGGTTTTCATAGTCGTAGTCGTACTCAAGTACCTTTGTGGGGAATCTACTTCTGAGATGGAGAGAATTCCGGGATGCATATGCTCTTTTCAGGGTTGAAGGAAGAAGTAAGCGCAGCTATCCCAAATAGCATAATATAGGCAGTTCCATCATAACACAATGTCAGTAGCTAATTTCAAACTTAAACTTGAGACCTATAGATAGTAGGGCTGGGCATATATCGGGTAAAACCGATAACCTGAACCGTTAATTGTTTGTTAGGTTATCGGTATCTGGTTATTGGGTTAACGGTTCGATAACAGTTTAGAATTTTTTTCACTATTGGGCTGTCGGTTCGGACCTCGGGTTGCCAATTTTGATAATGGGTTAACCGATAACCTAATAAGAATTAATAAAATTACGACTTTACCCTTAAGTGTATATATATTTATATATGCTAGGGCTTCAGTTCATTCTCTCCTATTCTTTCTCAGACGCACTCTTCAACTGTTTCATCTTCATTCTTCTTAGACCTTATGAGTTACTCCCAGTGTAAGTCATTAGTCTTATATATTAGGCTTTTGATTTCTATAACAAAATTCATCTTCATATTGGTATTTTTGAATGTTAATGATTCTTTATTTTTATTTTTTTTCGTTTCTTAATTTTGTGAGCTCACGTTATGCAGCCTATAAAAACTACTAATTTCTCTTCGCACTTATCAATTCTCAATCGACAATCTTCGTCAGTTTCGGATATATTTTTGAACATTATTCTTCTGTACAGTACGCTGAGCTTTGACTATAGAACAATATTTTCTTGCCTTCTAAGTGTTTTTTATTCTGTGTTAGTATTGCTCATGCACAGATCAAGGTTTTGCTCTATGATTTATTTTTTCAGGTTAAGCATTTGACAAATAACATCCAGTTTATTTTAGATTATTAGTACTATATGTTTGGATTTGTTAATTTTAAGGTGAAATTGTTGTTACTTTGTATTATTATTAATGTATTTGGACAACTGTTGTTGAAGAATTAGTACTATTTCAGTTGTGGCCACTGGACAGAGCGCAGAAATGGGTAGTATACTATATGTGAATTCTTCTCTTTTTTGCTTAATTCCAGTGAATTGTTTTCTCGTTTTTGCTTGACTCTAGATTGAGTTATCTTATCGGGTAAACCGATAACCGATATCTTATCGGTTTATCAAATTTGTAAACCGATAACCGATATGCTAAACTGATAATATTCATAACTGAATCGAACCGACCGATGCCCACCCCTAATAGACAGAGTCAGAGCCAGAATTTAAAGTTTATGGATTCTAAAATTGTCATCGAAGTCATAGCTCGTTATTTAGTTACTGGCTTCATAAATAAATAATTATACATTTTGAGTGAATTTTTAATAAAAATATAAAATTTAAGCAAAGGCTACTGGATTCGTTGAAACTCGCATCTGCTTCTCTAGCTCTGTATTTATCTGTATATCACATAAATACAACTTTTACGGTTGCTTCAAAGCGACAAGTGCTCTTAAAATTGCACCAACGAATAAGATGATAATTTTTGGTAGTATATGATTATTTTTGGTTTCAAGTTTCACTTCTGGAAATAAAATAAATCGAAAAGCTCACACACGAAGTCAAATCCTAAAACCCTCAATTCCGAGGTATGCAGCATAGACTTCTTTTTTATAATCTCGTTGCATAACTTTTTTACAGCAAAATTATAAATAAAAAAAAACAAAGAAACGAACAAAATTGTTGCACCGTAATATAAAATAATTATTTTACCAAAAAGAAAATCAACAAAAATCAGACATAATATGATTAACTCGACATATCCAACTGTCAAATTTCAGATCTCCATGCAAAACCTAACTATTACTCGATTATTAATAGCACTTTGCTTTAAATACATTATTTAAAGTACTTTTAAGTACAACTAGGTAGACAATTCTCTTCCCATTTTGATGGGTACTTTGTACCGTACAATGAGCCGGTCTTGGCTCACAGATCCACGTCTCCACATGCCATTCAACCACGTGGCCTTGTCTTTATAGTTTGAGTTATTTTTTTTCGGTTTCCACTAGGTGTTCGGTACCCATATTGGTGTCCGACTAAATTTGGATTCGCGTCAGGAAATCCCAAATTGGAGGATAAAGCGGCCCCTAACAAAGACGACTTCATACATAGGTTTCGAACCACAGACCTCTGGTTAAGGATGCAGAAGTACTTATCACTTCACCACAACACTTGTTGGTTTAAAATATATAAACATCGGTCTTTAAAAAAAAATTAAATTATCAAGTCATAAGAAAAATATCTACAATTCTTAAAATGTGAGATTTGTAATCTTGAAAATACCATAGGTTAAATTACAATAGGTAAATATGACTGATAATGAAAAAAAATTGTACAATAACTGTGTATATAACTAAATTAAACTCTTAAAATTTATACATACTCAATCTAAGAAAGATGTTTATTAGTTTTAATAATAAATCTCTTAGTTAATAAATGTTTCACTAATTGAAACAATATGAATAAATACGAAAAAAGTAATAAATTACTATTTTTTAACATTAAATATTTTTAAAATCTCATGGAGTAGAATGACGTAGGATGTGACAATTTATATCCCATCATTGAGATACATTCACGTTGTTGGTTCCTATCATTTTAATGTTATATCACATTATGATAACACCTATCTGGCGTAATTAAATGACCTAATTATTAGTATTCATAAGGAGTCCGTACAAGTTCGGAATGCATGTAATTTATCTAAATTATAATTTTTTGTAAAAAGAAAAAAGATGATCCTAATTGAAATCCTCAGTCAAACATTAAAAAAAATCTTTACTTACAAAAATTGATCTAAAGCTGGAAATGGAGATTATAGAAAGTGGGCGTTTGGACATAAGAATTTGTAAAATTTCGGAAAAAAGAGAAATTTATTTTCAGGTAAAAATAGTATTTGAAAATTAGAGTTGTGTTTGATCATGAATAAAATTTGGGTTGTTTCAGAATTTTGTGAGTGATTTGAGCCAAAATTTTGAAAGCACCTTTTGAGAATTTTTCAAATTTTCGAAAAATTTTGAAATTTATCTTCAAATGAAAATTGAAGATTTCATGACCAAACACTGATTTTGAAAAAAAAAAAGTGAAAAATTTTGTATGGCTAAACGGCCCCAAATCTTTCTATGGAAATAGTTTGTCGCAAATTTTTTACTTACATATTTTTCTTTTCATTTTATAATAATTTTGCAGATCTCTCTTTACTTGCTGCAGTGGTTGTAATTGTGCCACATCAATTTCTAGGCATTTTAATTGACAGAAATCTTCATTTTGGAATCAAATTTGGAACATAATATTGTATCAGATTTACTGATTATACTAATGTTTGCCAATGATGCTACAAAAGGGTTAGGTGAGTAAGTTAAAATGCCTCTAAATTCAAGAATTGCTTAACAAAATAATAGTCATATAATGATGAGAGAGATATGAAGGAGAAGTATTAGCTGCACACACTCACTTTGTCAAGCTACTTTAGACAAAGGGTGAGGAAGCAATAACAAACACAATCTATTGAAATTTTCTGCTTAGATTTGTATGCCAAAAATCGCAAGCGTAGCCTTTAGAACATTAGGGGTGTGTTTTGTACGAAGCCGGAAAATGTTATCTAATTTTCTCATGTTTTGTTGGCTTAAATATTTTGGAAAATATTTTCCTTATTAACTCATTTTCCTTCAATTGGAGGAAATTGTTTTCCTTATCAAGAGAAGGGAAAAACATTTTCCAAAACTCCTTCTCAACCTTCCCCACCCTCACCAACCCACCCCACCCCTTCTCTCCAAAAAAGGCTTTTTTTCAAATTTTAGTTTTTCCATTACCACCCACCCTACTACCCCTCCATCCCCTCCTTCCCCGCAAAAAAAAAAAATTACCTTAATTTTTTTTTTGCAATTTTAGATCACCTCCCCCCCCCCCCCGCCTCCCCCGCAAAAAAAATTAATATATTTTTCAGTTTTAATTTTTTTATTTATCAATTTAAAGATTTAAAATTTTACAAGTTCCAAACTTATGAGTTCGGAGGTTTATGTGTTTGGAAGTTTACGGGTTTAGAAATTATAAAGTTTACGGATTCGAAATTCTGCGGTTTTGAAAGTTTAGCGGTTCGAAAGTTTATGAAATTTGTGGGTTCGGAAGGTTGTTGGTTTGAAAGTTTATGGCTTCATGTTTATTATATCTAAATTATTTATGAATAGTCTTGAGAAGTCATTTTCCTTAATTTGCATACCAAACACCGAAAAATGAATAAAAATACTACTTGTTTTCCAAAAAAGTATTTTCTTGAAAAACATTTTCCACGAAAATTATTTTCAGTTATACCAAACACACCCTTAATCATAATTTTTTGTGAAAACTCAAAAGGGGCGTGTAATCGGCAGAGGTGTAGCTCGCGACCACAAGCCCCTATTAAAAGTTGACAGCTATCTCTGTTCTCCCTACTTCTACAACTGGAATACATCTTATTTTATTTTTATTTAAGAGTCTGTTAGGACGTAAGAAAGTTTTCACCTTTTTTAAAAGAAAATTACTTTTTTTTAAAATAATTGTTTCGCCATAAAATTTTCAATTTTTGCTTGAAGATGAATTTTCTAAATTTTCGAAAATTTAAGAAATCCCAAAAAGCTATTTGTCAAAATTTTTACTCAAATCATTTACAAAACTTCAAAAACAACCCAAAATCATATTCGTGTTCAAACACAACTCTAATTTTCAAATATTATTTTCACTTAAAAAAAATTCACTTTTAATTATTTTTTTTACAATTCTTATGTCCAAACGCCCTATAAATTTGAAATCCTTATGGTAAGATTCATCTAATCCCATGATAATGTTTATCGCATTGAATACAATCTTTTATGTACATAGGTTACTGTTTGACTCAAAAGATGTTGTAATCTTTTTGAACAAATCAATCAAAAAAAATGAAGGAGTAAATCTTAATTAAACATAGTGAATTCCATATCAATGAGTTAATTGAAAAAATAGTGTATGAGATGAAATAGAAGTAATCGATCTTCTTGAAACTCTTCATTGTGGCTCTCATTAATCAATGGGGGAAGTAGTTTTACATATTTTCTGGAGATTACTTCGTTCTTCTTTTCATTATGAAGATTACAAAAGAGAGAACTAAGGAGAGAGGATGGAGCAGAGAACCGTCCTCCTTAATCGAAGGTTTTCCCCTACTATATATAGTCATGGGATCTTTGCTATTTACTTGGTCCGGCGCTCTCTCGCACTATGTTTGCCTTGGTCGTCCTCCAAACGTTGTTTCTTCTGACTCGATGGGTAACGAGAGTGCTGGATGTGGAATAGACCATGTCGTCTTTCGCTACCTCGCCGCCTGGATGGGATGTTGGTTAGCTTGACCGCAGTAGTCAGATTTTGACCAATATAGTTAGTCCCTACGTTTGTCGGGCCAGGCAAATGGATCATGATTGCTACGAATTCGAGAGAAATCTGACTGTATGTTCCTTGGTTGTGCTTCTTAGGTTTCAAGTGAGATGACAACGCTCTTTCGATATCCTTGGACCGTTGCGAACGTTTTGGAACCGAAACGTTGGTTGGTGTTGAAGAGTTGTTTCGTGGTTGCTACCATTATGACACACGTTTCTGGGGAACCGAAACGTTTCGTGCCCTATCAGATTCGATTGGCGACTCTTGGGTTTCGTGCTTGGTGGATTTATGTCTCTTATAAATAGAAAGAACATATCATTCGATTGACACACTTCTTTGCCCTTTGCTTGAAAGAATTTTGCGAATATACTTTCTTCCTGATACTTCGAATTTTCCTTCGCCTCCAGTTGGCTGAAAAATTTTCATCCTTCCTTTCTATTGTCTTCTTGCCACACCATCTTGACAAAATGGCTAGTGATTCTTCTTGCACTGATCTCCCTGTCACAATTCCGGCGCCGAAAAATGTTGTTCTGGCCACCGGAGGAGTAGAAGTGGTAGAAGATGAGGAGGTCCCATCAGCAGCCGAGATCTTGCCTCATCCTGGGAGAGAATGGACTGACTTCTGCAGTCGCGTCGGGGTGGAGCCGGAACCTGTCCCCTCTGTTATAAAGGAAGAAGACATTGCAGAGTTGAAAACTAGACGGGGAATCCCCACTTACGTTGACATGAGGACGGCGGTAGGGAATGATATAGTTCATTTTGAAAAAAACTACACTATTTTTCAATTTTTTCATCTCATACCCTCATCCTCTGTACCTGGTCATGTTTCTTCCTCAGCTGCCGAAAGAGGAAAGACCATTGTGGTCGACGACTATGAATCCGAGTAGGACCTCGATCCTGATAATGTTAGGATGTTTGAGGAGGGTATTACCCACTCGGTAGTTCATGCGGAAGGCCTGACCCTTGTTCTTGAGATCTCTTTGGATGTTAATCTCCTAGGGGACACAGAGGATTTGGTACCGCAGTTCGACATTTTATGCTCCGCTGCCGAGAATGAGGTTCTCCAGAACGTTCCTGATATCGATTTGATGAATGAGGTGGCCGCTATGGGCTTGAGAGTACGGTACATTTTTCTTTTATACTTCTCTCATTTTTCTTGATAATATGGCTTTAACCCATCTTCTTGTTTTTCAGACGTACATGGTGGAAGTGGAGAGTAAGCGCAGAGCCGACATTCGGGCCAAGATTTTCTTGAAGATGTTGGAGAAGTATTGACGCTATCGCAACAAATGCCATGAGATGCACGAGCAGCTGAGGGAGAATCCTGGTGCTCGATCCCTCGGCAAGGAATTGGAGAAGAGATACCAGCAGTTGTTGGAGGCCGTTCGCAGAAATAGTGTGCTCGAGGAGCAACTTCACGCGAAGGACGAAGAGCTTGAGTTAGGCAAGAGGGTAGTTGCAGAGTGTGATTATCTGCAGGGGAGACTGAGGTCAATGCAGGCTGAAATGGATCAGAATCTTCAAAAGGTCGAGGCGATGAGCGTGGAGTGGATGGGAAAGTTGGCCTAGTTGGAGAGTATCGAGAGTGCCTGGTCTGCGGCTTCGGCAAAGGCGGTGGCCCTAGAGAACACTATCCGCGTCCTCCAGTCCGAGCAGGAGTCGAAGAGAGAGACGACCACCCTAATGGAGGAGAGGCTTGAAAAACGCATTGGTGAGATCGAACGGGAAGCTTCGACCTTGGGAGATCAGGTCGCCGCTCTGGAGGCTGAAAAGGAGCATCTATTGGCTCAAATTGAGTCTTCCCCCGCTGCTTACATGAGCTTTAGGTTCATGATGAAGCTCATCGGGATATATATATAAGAGTTTATGGGAGGCAGGCAATGTTACTGAGGCCGCATATGAAGGAGCACATGCAAAGGCGCAAGAGGCTCGTGTCAACTGTTGTTATGACTCTACGACTCCGAGGGCCGATGAGGACGTGGATGATGAGGGAAGACTTCCTGGGGATGGTGGCGATGATGGTGGCGGTGATGACGCCGATTGAAATAATGATGTATTTGTCTGTTTTCTGTTGTTGTTTTTATATTCGTTGTCGGTTGTCATTGTTTCTTTCTCCTTTCCTCTTCTTTTCTTTTTCATTGTTGGCTTGGGCCGTGTGTAATCTGTGACCGTTTGTGCAGTGACTTTATATAAAGAAGAATTTTTCGTTGTTATTTGCCTTTTACTTTATCTTTGTTTTTGCTTTTCGTGACTTTGGTGCGGGGTAGATTCTCGTATGGCGAGCCCCGGTCTTTCCTTCCCTTTTTATTTTCTGACGGCCCTTGGCCTTATATATATTTCGAATTTTCTCTTTGGCGATGGCTCGTGGCCTTGAGGGTGTGATTTCAAACTTTTGTCGAAATACCAACCCGTCATTGTTCGATTAAGGTCGAACTTTGTCTTTTTGGCAAAGGTCTTTAGCTTTAAAGGGTGTTATTTCAAACTTATCGAAATAAGAACCCGTTGTCGTTTGATCGAGGTCGAACTCTTCTTTTTGGCGAAGGCCTTTGGCCTTAAAGGGTGTTATTTCGAACTTATCGAAATAGTAACCTGTCATCATTCGATCGAGGTCGAACTCTTCTTTTTGGCAAAGGCTCTTGGCCTTAAAGGGTGTTATTTCGAACTTATCGAAATAGTAACCCGCCGTCGTTCGATCAAGGTCGAACTCTTCTTTCCGGCGAAGGCTTTTGGCCTTAAAGGGTGTTATTTCCAACTTATCGAAATAATAACCCGTCGTCATTCGATCGAGGTCGAACTCTTCTTTTTGGCGAAGGCCCTTGGCCTTAAAGGGTGTTATTTCGAACTTATCAAAATAGTAACCCGTCGTCGTTCGATCGAGGTTGAACTCTTCTTTTTGGTGAAGGCCCTTGGCCTTAAATGGTGTTATTTCGAACTTATCGAAATAGTAACCCGTCATCATTTGATCGAGGTCGAACTCTTCTTTTTGGCGAAGGCCCTTGGCCTTAAAGGGTGTTATTTCGGACTTATCGAAATAGTAATCCATCGTCGTTCGATCGAGGTCGAACTCTTCTTTTTGGCGAAGGCCCTTGGCCTTAAAGGGTGTTATTTCGAACTTATCGAAATAGTAACCAGTCGTCGTTCGATCGAGGCCGAACTCTTCTTTTTGGCGAAGGCCCTTGGCCTTAAAGGGTGTTATTTCGAACTTATCGAAATAGTAACCCGTCGTCGTTCGATCGAGGTCGGACTCTTCTTTTCGGTGAAGGCCTTTGGTCTTAAAGGGTGTTATTTCTAGCTTATCGAAATAATAACCCGTCGTCATTCGATCGAGGTCGAACTCTTCTTTTTGGCGAAGGCCCTTGGCCTTAAAGGGTATTATATCAAACTTATCAAAATAGTAACCCATCGTCATTCGATCGAGGTCGAACTCTTCTTTTTAGTGAAGGCCCTTGGCCTTAAAGGGTGTTATTTCAAACTTATCGAAATAGTAACCCGTCGTCATTCCCAGTTTTTGGAGAATCAGGCATCCTCTGGGGGAGTCCTAGTTCGCTTGATATTGTTTGCATCTGAGAGTGTAATGTCGGAGAATGCGAAACGTTGCTGTTTCGCTTATGTTCGTTTTGCACACACATTGGAGTTTCCTTGTGTGATTCCTGCCTTCCGGCTTGGAGGTGTCATCGGCGGGCGATGTTTCGATTGTCTTGTAGTAGTTTCCCATTCTCTGATTAAGATATTTCTTCGCTCGCTCGCCCGCGCGGCACTTGTGTTCTTGCTTGAGCAAAGAGTAGAAGGTGAGTTAAAATGATACTTTCATTACCCCCCATCCGTTGGATCGGTGAATGAGAGCAGGTTTTTAACGTTGCTCGTTTTGTCTGGCATTCGACGGTTGATGGGGCGATGATTCCGAAATTCGGTGACTGTATTCAGCTCTCTTTCCTCTCCTATACTGCGCTTTTGCCCTGCATAGGTTGGGCTTTGCCTTAACGCTCTTTTCGGCGGGTATCGTGTTTCTTGTTTTTAATCTGGAAGAGACTAGAAAATTTTACTAAGAAATTCCCACAGACGGCGCCAAATTATTTGACTCAAAATATATTGTAACCTTTTTGAACAAATCAATCAAAGAAAATGGAGTAAATCTTAGTTAAACATAGTGAATTCCAGATCAATGAGCTAATTGAAAAAATAGTGTTTGAGATGAAATAAAAGTAATCAATCTTCTTGAAATTCTTTATTGTGGATCCCATTAATCAATGGAGGAAGTAGTTTTACATGTTTTTCTGGAGATTACTTCATTTTTCTTTTCATTATAAAGATTACAAAAGAGAGAACTAAGGAGAGAGGATGGAGCGGAGAACCGTCCCCCTTAATAGAAGGTTTTCCCCTACTATATATAGTCATGTGACCTTTGCTATTTACTTGGTCCGACGCTCTCTCGCACTATGTTTGCTTTGGTCGTCCTCCAAACGTTGTTTCTTTAGACTCGACGGGTATTGAGAGTGCTGGATGTGGAATAGGCCATATCGTCTTTCGCTACCTCGCCGCCTGGACGGGATGTTGGTTAGCTTGACCGCAACGGTCAGATTTTGACCAATACAATTACAACTTTGAATTAAAGATTAAGAAAATTTCTTCGAACTACTATAACCGATATGTAATAAATAACGAAAAAGTTAACCATCGTAATACGATACTTTTTCATTAGCATGCATATACCGGAGCAACCAGCCTTCTTTAACATACCATTTCATGTTCCTCAATCCTTAATACAAATTCACATTAATCGAACAATAGACTTTGAATAGTACATATTATCACACCATTGTGATCATCGTCAAAGTTATCGAAAGGGTTCAATCGAATCCTTTTCAATAGAAATTAAATTATATATATATATAGAGATAAAAAGTTCTTATGTTGAATTTCCTAAATATAAGAAAGTATTTTATTATTTTTCTCGGTGAAATTTCTGATTCCGATACTACTCAACAGGAGCGGATCTACAAGTATGAGTATGGGTTCCCGGAACCCAGTAACTTTTGTTTATATTCTATATTTATATTTAAAAAATTATTCAATTTATAAGAATATTTAGTTCGAAACTCAATTCTTAGTATGATAATTATAATATATTAACTTGAAGTCGATAAAAAAATTCCATAAATTTTAAATCATGAATCTGTCTGTGCTCTCAAACTAGTAAAACGATATTATCACTTCACCTTAAACGCGCTTCCAGGACAATGGAAAAGCTATAACCGACAGTCAAATGAAACAAAACGCCGACGAATTCAAATTAAATGGACAACACATGTACAAAGTAAAGTACAAAAAGTCAGCGTGTTTGTGTAAGTAAAATATAGACTATTTTGTTTTAGTTTTGACCTTTGTTTTTCATTTGATTTTTTGTCCTTCAACTTGGTCTTTTTAAAGTCAAATAATAATTCCCAAGTTCCAACAAGTTCAAACTAAACAAAACAGCGTCACACAACTCACATACTTTGGTGTATTAAGTCAATATTATTCTTTGGCTTATACATTACTTTTCATTTTCCATACATTTAAAGCTTTTTTCTTCAATTGATTTGAATATATCTTGATTTAGTGTTGCCCGGTCGGTGACAAAAAGTTTGCAAACACGAGTCGTTTTTATTTTCAGTTTAATTTACCAAACGGAAAATAGTCATAAATATCACTCTATTTTACGAGATACCATAACTTTACCTCTCATGAGTTAATTCTAACCAGATGCGGAGCCAGGATTTGAAACTTATGGGTTCAGAATTTTAATACTTTTAGAGGTCGTTTGATATGAGATATAAAAATGTATAGTGCTGGTATAAAAAATTAATTCCACCTTAATACTTTGTTTGGTTAGCAAACCTAGTATAAGTTATCCCGGAATTAATATTAGTACCGAAATAACCTATACCTTATAGAGGGTGGGGGTAAGACAAGAGGAGATGCTCTGATGGTAAGCAATCTTCACTTCCAACCAAGAGGTTGTGAGTTCGAGTCTCTCCAAGAGCAAGGTGGGAAATTTTTGGAGGGAAGGATGCCGATGGTCTATTTGGAAACAGAGTCTCTCTACCCCAGGGTGGAGGGAAGGATGTTGATGTTTTTTCTTATAGAGGGTGGGGTAATTAGTGCCGGGATAATTATACCTTCTTTTTAGAAATTATGCAATTGTCATTTTTAATACAACATACCAAACAATGAATAAAAATTAATACCAGGATAACTAGTCCCAGCATAATTTATCTCCGCGTAAGCCGTATTCAAACCAAACGACCCCTTAAGTTACTGGATTGTAAATTAATATTTTGTACATATTAAATGATTTTTCTAAGACAAAGACAGAGTTTGAACTAAAGTTACTGGGTTCAGTCGAACCCGCACCTCGGTCTCTAGCTTCTAACCGTTATCGTTAGAAAATCATCTCATAATTACCTTTACCTTAATCAATTCCCAACGTGCTGTATAGCATAGAGTAACTATAAAGCTAGTTAAAAGTAAAGAAGCAAATTTATTTTTTCCCTAAAGTTTTTGACATGTAGAAGTTATTAAATTCATATTGGAGCTCCGTTAAAGATAAGAGTAAGTACAAGATTATTTATTAACAACAAGGGTATGAACATTTTAGGTTACTTATTCACACTAATAGCAGACGGTGAGTTACAGCTAATATTCAATAATTTATGTAAAAAAAATATTTACGCCGTGGATTAAAAAATATTACTCCTAACTTTTACATGAGTAATGTCCGCTCAATTTTCATGTGCATAGATTGCCGTTTGGACATAAGAATTTTTTAACTTTTTTTTCGAAAAAAAATTACATTTGTTTTTTTCATGTGTTGTTTGTGCAAGTAATATATAGACTATTTTGTTTTCCCTTTGATTTTTTTGTCCTTCAACTTGGTCTTTTTAAAGTCAAATAATAATTCCCAAGTTCCAACAAGTTCTAACCAAACAAAACAGCGTCACACAACTCACATACTTTGGTGTATTAAGTCAATTATTCTTTGGCTTATACATTACTTTTCATTTTCCATACATTTAAAGCTTTTTTCTTCAATTGAATTGAGTATCCTGATTTAGTGTTGCCCGGTCGGTGACATAAAGAGTCCGTTTGTACATAAGAATTTTTTCATTTTTTTAAAAATTTTCTTACTTTTTTTCCGAAATAAGTGTTCGGCTATAAAAATTTTAATTTTCACTTGAAAATGAATTTTGAAAAAATTTTAAAAACTCTAAAAAGTTGTTTTCTAAAATTTTCGCTCAGATCACTCACAAAAATTTAAAAACAACACAAAATTATATTCATGTCCAAACACAACTCTAATTTTCAAATACCATTTTCACTTTAAAAAATTTTACTTTTTTTTTTTTGAAATTTTACAATTCTTACGTCCAAACGCCCTCTAAGTTTCCTCCTTTTTCAGAAAATAAAGAAAAAGAAAACAAATCTCATGTCCATTCCGAGGCAAATTATTCAAGTATTGCAACATGACTATAGTAGGAATTGAATCCTTGATTCAAACCGTCCAATAGTCAATGTTTGTTTACTAATGATTCTGCCCTTTATGGATAAGCACGAGTGATTAACGTATAATGAGGATTATATATTGGACTAGTAATCAATAATTAATCAATCTAGAAATAGTGATTAATTGATCTAAAGAAACTCAAATCAAACAAGTGTAGTGATCACTGACCATACAATAAGAATTCTTATTATTTAAAACCAATTTTGCCTAAATGCAACACATCATGAAACACGTAAAAGGTTCACTTTTTGAGATGTGGACTTCATTTGTCATGTCAAAAAAAATTCCATAACAAATTTTCACAAATATTCTTTAAAAGATACTTCTGGGGATTTCTGCGGGCCACAAATTCACATCAAGAATTTTAAGTTTATGAATTCTAAATTATTATAATTTTTCTTATTAGGATTCAAATATATTATCTATACTTATTTAAAAAGTTTTTTAATATAAATATAAAGTTTGAGCTAAAACTACTAATTCTATCGAGCCCATATTCGCTCTTGTATAGGGGTGTGGTGTGTGCCAAATATGAACACCCAAGTGATGACTTCAAGTCCACAAAAGGAATTGTTCACAAGCCTTTCAACGTGATGTTGAAAGGATGTTACATGTATTGTGTGAATGGTCGTAATTAATTCTATAGGAATGTGTATTACAAACTTCATTTTGATAGACAAAATCCATCTTATGTTTTTTTTTTCTTTCATGTTTCTTTGTGCTAAACATGGTAAGATAAAATAAAGATTACCTCATTCAATTTAATTTTTAATATTTCTTTAGTACACAAGGGTCTATTCTCACTGTGACATTGAAAAGATGTCAAAGTATGTATTGTGTGAAAAATGATGATTTCTATAGGAATAGGGAATGACGTCGATAAAACCCATTTTTAATTCAATTCCATTTTATGAACTTTTTTCTTTATGTTTCTTTGTGTTAAGCATGGAAAGACAAAATAATATTGTGTACCTTAGACTCTAGAGTATGTATTAAAAAGTGACTAACGTTAAAGGTCGTTGGACGTTCGGAAGGTTTCATTAAATGAGTATAAATAATAGGTTTTGAGCCTAGTTAACTAAACGAGATATAGCAAAATTTTGAATTTGAATTCATAAAATTTAAATTCTGAATCCACATGTGATTATAAGCTATACATGTTAGTTCGTGAGCTCTCTCTCTGTGTGAAAATAATACTTTTATAATTTTATCTTGGTGTCCAAATTATTAAAAATCACAATAAATTCAAGATTCTAGCACACGCAATCAATTTTTTATGAATGTTACAAATGAATTTCACAATGTCAAAATACTTTCAAATACATACTTAATCCTCATTATACGAATTACTCTCTCCGTTCACTTATGCTTGTCAAGTATTCTAAAGATAGATTTTCACTTTTACCTGTCACTTTTAGCATATCAAGAGAATACAATTTCTTTTTTCCTGTTATACTCATAGTATTAATTGCTCATTTCAAATCATTTCTCAAACCCATTTAAAATATGCATCAATTAATATGGGTATCAGGATAAATTATGCACTTCATTTATTATTTCCGGTGAAAATACTATAGTATGTCAACATCAATACGATTAACAAAACTTGTTCCTTTTTGGGAAACTACAGGAAATAAAGTCAAAGAAAAATGATAAAAAGCAAAGGCTTTGAAAAACACTTTTCATTCTTAAGTGGGCCATGGTGGACACCGTGTGTGGTAGAAAAGCCCAAAATTTGACCCATCTACTCAACGTTTGGTAGCAAAATGTTGGCCCATGATGGGATATTCCAACTAGGTAGTTTAAGTTTTATGTATTGATAGTATAAAAAAATATTTATACGATCAAATTATTATTAAATGTAAGGAATCACGAAGGGGGAGTTGGTAAATAACCTTATAGGATTGTGGTTTGAAAATTAAAAGGACCTTTGACCTTTTGAGTCACATTAATTATTTTAAAATGAAAGAGAATGAAGAAACAAAAAAAATTGTCAAGCAAGTATGTTTAGTTATTTGTCAAACGAACAAGAGCTTGTCAAGCAAGTTCTTGAAAATGTCTATCTATTTAATTTACAAGAAAGAAAGTGGCAACCCATAACATATTATTAATCTCTTATTGAGGTTACTTGCAAGAATTATTTGTATCAACAATGGTAATTACTAAATTCTCACCAACTCTATTAGGTTAGTCAAAATCTTATTAGTTGTTTACTTTAAATTATAGTATTATTTTATCTATCATGAATAAATAATAAATTGAAGCGAGAATATATATATATTAATTAACTAATGATAATAACAATAATAACGACAACATATTCAGTATAATTTCACAAGCGCAGTTTGAAAAGGGTAGATAGTAGGCAGCGTTACCCCTACCTTGTGCAGGTAGGGAGGTTGTTTTCGATAAAACCTCTAAAAACAACTAAGATAATAGTATATGCAAATACACTTGTCACTACTTAAAAAAAGAAAAAAGCTGACTGCCACAACCGACCGATGTCGGTCGGTAATTGACAAAAATTGATCGAAAATCGACATATTCGTGGCAGTAGGTAATTGTGTGGTCGGTGGAGCCAACCGACCGACTTCAGTCGGTAAAATTAAAATTCACAAACGACCAAAAAAGAAAAAATCTGCACAGAAAACCGTCAGTATTCTTCGACTGAAGTTGGTCGGTATTTTTAATTATGTAATTAAAAAAATACACCATTTGGGAATCGAACCGAAATCTATAATTTGGCAGGATACTATTCTACCACTAGACCATTGATGCATTTTGGTTAAGACTTTAATTTATTTTATTTATACTCTTTAATTGTATTTTCGCGAGAAAATATCCGCCCTATTTCGGTCAGTTTTATTAAAAAAAATAAAATTACTTACCGAAATCAATTGGCTCTTTAAAATGACAAATAGAAATAACCGACCGATTTTGGTCGTTTTTTTGAATATTAATTTTAATTTATTTTAAATAAAAACCCTACCAAAGTTGGTCGGTTTCTTGAAAAATAAATTTTACGAGACACAAAAATAATTTTACGTATTTTTGCGCCAAAAAAGAATTGATCGAAGTTGGTCGGTTTCGTAAAAAAATTAAAAAATAAAATATTTTGAGAGATCGACCGACCGACTTCGGTCGTTTTTTCGGCCGCTTTATTGACCGACCGAAATTGGTCGGTCGGCTGTGGTCGATTTTAGCCAAATTTCTAGTAGTGTGTTATATATTCATGAGTTTGTATAAATATCGAGTACGAATAAATTTTTCCCCTATAAGTGAACTCGTTATGAGGCATGCCTGCAAGTTTTATACATGCATTACCCATGCCCTAAATCCCTATAACATAAACTTATGAAATTCTGCTAAAAACAGATTATGAAAACTTAGTCGCTACTAACAACTCTGAACTCCCAGCCTATAACACGATGGACATATATCCAAAATGATTAACATTAGCTTATATAATAGATTAGTAACGGATCGGATAAGGATTAGGAGTTGTTGGTTAATTAGCAACATGCTGATGTTTATAATTTGGTTCAAATTTTGAAAAGTCAAAGAGTGTGTCACGTGAACTAATGAAAATTTTCCAATCTTTAATCTTCTAGCTTCTCATGGGAACAGACTTTCTTACACGTTGTAAAGAAAATACAGTAGACTTCTATGCTGGTTTATTCCCCTTTTTGGTAAGTGGTTGACTTAGGGTTATATTTTTTAATTAATTATTTATTTACTTTACTAATTTGAATAATTGAAAGTCAAATCATTGATATGTATAAAATTCAAGTCCGTACAGTATTTTAGGTCGAACAACTTATACATTGTGGTGGTAACAATATTGGTAATCAAAGCACCTAGTGCTTCAGTGTTTTTTTTTTTTTGGTAATTTTATTAAACAATATATTTAAATATTTATATCAAAAAGGAAAGCAAATTAATCGTAAGATGTCACATAGATATTAAATATCTTGACCAGCCATGAACTACCACAACACAAGAAACCTTTTATTTACATTGTTTGAAGTTCGGAAGGGGAGTTTCGGAATAACGATAAAGTTATTTTTTTGTGGCCTATAGTTTACGTGTTCGAGCCATTGGAAGACGCGTTTTTTACAGAGGAAAAGTTTGTGTTCAAACTCGTATTCCAAAACACGTTTTAACCTCATTGTTTCTAGCAAAAAAATTATATAATGCCACCTATTTCGCAAAAAATTCAGCCCCTTTTTTAGATAGAAGCAGGGGCGGATCTAGTTGTATAGATGTTGGTTTATTTGAATTTATAACTTTTAACATAGACATAGATTTATTTATGTAAAATCTACGGGAATTGCTAAAAATGTTGAACTATGAATCCATAACTCAAACAAGATGATGTACTTAGTAGTTGAAAACTGAGTTCTAAACCTATATAATTAAAATCCTGGATCCGTCTCTAGATAAACTTTTATTCGTAGCTTTTAAAGCTAAAAAAATTATAGAGATTTAACTCACGATTAGATGCTGATTGTAGATTTGTAGTCTCATTAGCTAGCAAAGGCGTGTTTTGAAGCGCCCTAATCAAGATTACACCTAGGCAACAAGGCTGGCATTTTACATTAAATTTCAAAATAGCCTGTAATGCCCCATAAAAATGCAGACATTTGATTGCAATGTAATATATAAGTTGAATAGAGTTATTTCAATACAAATACATCTATTAAGATTTTTTTATTGTAATAATTTACAATGTAACGTTATGTGCATCAATATATTACATTTCCCTCTAGGTAGATAGACCTTTTAACCAGAGGTTGGACTCGAGACTCGACGGTTAGAGACATCATTACATTTAATATAAACTTATCATTACTCACAAAGAATGGTATGTGGACCTCTGTTCATATTTAACTATTTTTTGAAGATATATGCAAATGTATATGGAGTTTTTTGCCGAAGTTTCCCAGTGTCGGTGACTCCTCTCTATATCATGTGTTTAGAGGCGGATCCCGGATTTTAAGACCATGCATGGGTACACCACTATACTTGTCATGATATCAAGAGATGTAATTTTTTAGTGTTTTATGACATATTAATAATTGTGCATATTATTCAAAGAGATAAACTATAATCTTGCTAATCTAAATTTGTGTTCGTCATTAATATTATTAATAATTATAATCTGTCAATCATTACATAATATTTGTCTTAATATACAATTCAAAATAAAAAGTAAAAGTAGAATGCTAATGAAAATTTAATACTGTAAAAATTGGAACTTATGCAAATTTTATGGCTAAAAGAAGCATGAGAATATCAAAAAGCTCTTAGAGCATATGACGATTTCTTTATATGTGACTTGCTTATCCAAAAAAAGAAAAGTATTTTATCCTAAAAAGTTGGAAAATAATTTAATAATTTGGTTGGAATTCAAATATGTTTAAGCAATAGTTTGGGATAAAAATATTTAAGCAAGTCTCATCATGAACTTATATCTTATTGTCACATAAATTATTAATAAAACTAATTTATAGTTGTTCAAGATAAAGACAAATCTCAATGAAAGTAATCATTAGTTTAATCCCTAACTCCTTAAGTTATTGTTTACCATGCAAACTTGGAAAAAGAGATTAAAAAAAGGAAAAATGATAAAGAAGGGAATAAAAATAGAATTAAAAAAAAAAAAAGAGCTCCGAAGTAAAACTAAATACGTGATATTATATTAGTGTGTCCATGGGGTGTCGATAGGAGGCACCATGCCAAAATTTGAGCATGGGTGCCATCTGCTCTATATGGCTAAACCATTAAAAATTTATAAAGAAAATATGCTTTTACTAGGCAAGAGGATGTGTGCATGTACCCCTTGTTTCTTAACATAGATACGCCTCTGCATGTATTTCCACCTTTGCTTTTAATAGCCACCAAAGGTATAGTGGAGTTGTAAGTACTCCTCCATCCTTAACTAGAAGTCTCGGTTCGAACCATCGAATCATGATAATGGAGTCGTGCGCCTTTAATAGGGAGTGGTACCCTCCAAAGTAAGACTTTCTGGTGCTATCCGAATTTATCGGAGCTCAAATTGGGTATCGAAAATCGGATGAGAAATAGAATATAAGACTTTTGCCTTAACAAGAATCGAAAAATGAAGAATGCTGCAAGAGCATTTGGTCACAAACGCTTTACGAAGCCCAAAACTTCTTAAAGATATCAAGACAAACAATCCAAAATAATTGAATTTCATATCTTCTAACTTCCAAAAGTATGAAGAAAAACATGCCTTTGTCTGACTGTTAAAATAATAATAAAAACAATATTTATCGATATGAAGTGAATTGTGAATGAGGATTAAGCCCTAATATTTCCTGTTAATGACTAAGAATTACAAAATAAAACTTTAAAAAGGATGACCATCGTCATACAAATAAATTGCAAGATGCTTAAGCCTTCAGTCATAAATTAGAAATACCACCATATAAAGCAAATGAAATCAAGCATATCAGACCAATTATTTAGGCCCATGTTGAAAGTAGGCCCATTTGCTTATTAGAGGTAATTAAGAAAGAGATTTTTACACAAATAGTCGCTCGAATTCACAGTTACACTTTCTAGCTGATACATACAGATTATATATTGATTATACGCATATCATATCATATATTCTTTTACTATACTAGTTTATAGAGTATGCGCATTGCGCGTGTATCCTATTTAAGTGAGATTTTCTTTTTTCTATCATATAAAAATTATATTAAAAATGTGTTCAAGATATAAAAAAGTGTAAGTTCTTGAAATTGATGAATGTCTATCCTATATAGCTAACTCAATAAATGGAAGAAACTATGTCCTATAGAAGTACTCAATCATCATGCAATATATTCAATTTCACAAGCTATTATGCTTCTTTTTAAGTTTTAGCAAAAACAAATAGCTTGAAAATTTTAGAATTTCTCGGAAATATTTTCAGAAAACTATTCTCAAGTTCATTCGTGAAGACACAAACATTTAACCTTATATTTTGTTTACTGTTTCTTTTTTCACATATAAACGGCAAGTGCTTAATATTACTTATATTTTGCACTACTTTGTACGGTTAAAGTTGGATCTCTTAAATTTTTGGGACAAGTGCACAAATAGTTATTTTCAGGGATGCTATTTAGAGATTAGCCAGTGCTTATTTTGTCCTGAAATTTTAAACTAAAAACATTAGTTTCAGGACAATTTAGAACATTTTTATCCCCAAAATTTGAACTGAAAAACTAAATTCAGGACGAACTGGCTAATTCTTAAATAATAGCCCATTAAAGTGGCTACCTAGTGTCATTTCTACGAAATTTTTAGATTTAAGAAAAGGAAAAGCAAACTAAAAGAGGAAAATATGTTTTAAATGGATTTAATTTTGAAACTCCAGTTTCAGTAAGAAGTCTACCAACAAACAATTACTTTTTTCGTTTTTAAGTCTAAATCTCATTAAATCCTAATATTTGCATGTTGGCTTAGGTGTAAATTTCATTGAATTCTATTTTTTTTAAAGTCCAAATCTCATTAATGTATTTTAATTTCATCCATGGCACTTGTAAGTATAATTTCACTCAATGTAGGATTTAACTTACACAAAGTTAAATGATATTATTTTCTTGTAAAGATGAATTGGTAAATATGTAGGAAAAGAAGCAGTCATTATGCATGGGTTTTCATATTTATTTCGGAAAAGGGTTCAAAATGCCCCTAAACTATTGGAAAAGGTTTAAAAATACCCTTTATCCACCTATTGAGTTAAAAATACCTCTCCATCCATCTTTTTGGTCCACTTATGCCCTTTGACCGTTAGGTCAATGCTGAATTAAAAATAATTATTATTCTTTTTGTAGAACTTAAAAAAAAATATTTTACAAAATATTTTTGTTTTTTTAAACTAATGCACCAGTAGTCCACTAATTTAGTAAAGTCTTCTTCTTCTTCTTCTTCTTCTTTTTTTTCAATTTTTACAAAAAATAATTCAGTTTTTACTAAAAGAAGTTTTTCATTTTCTCAATTTTTTTAAAGATTCTTTTTTGTAAAAATTGAAAATAAAATAGAAAAAAATGTTTTTAATAAAATATTTTCTTTTAAAAAAAAATATATTTTCAACTAAATATTTTCGTTTCAGAAATATATTTTTTTTTCATTTTTTTTAAAAAACGAAAGTATTTTTTCTTTAAAAAAACTGAAAAACGAAAATAAAACGAAATGCTTTAAAAAAACTGAAAAAAATATTTTCAAAAAACGAAAATATTTTTCAAAAAACGAAAATATTTTTTTTAGTTTTTAATAAACGAAAATATTTTATTACAAACATTTTTTTTCCAGTTTTTACAAGAAAATGCTTTAAAAACTGAAAAAAATGAAAAAAATATTTTTTTGTAAAAACTGAAAAAGAAGACTTTACTAAATTAGTGAAATATTGGTGCATTAGTTTTAAAAAATGAAAATATTTTGTAAAATGGTTTTTTTAAGTTTTACAAAAAGAATAATAATTATTTTTAATTTTTCATTGACCTAACGGTCAAAGGGCATAAGTGAAATCAAAAAGTGGATGGAGGGGTATTTTTAGCCCAATAAATGAATGAAGGATATTTGTAAACCTTTTCCAATAGTTTAGGAGCATTTTGAACCCTTTTCCGTATTTATTTAGATCTTCAACAACGTTAATAACCACTTGTTATAACGTAATATATGAATTTTTTTTATATTACATAGTTCAAACAAGGAAATAATTATATATGGCAAATTCTAAATTGATTTTAAATTCCAAAATATTAGGGTTTCCTACATAATTCAAATGAAGAAAGAATTAATAAGTAAATTTTTAGTTGATTTTAAAGTCCTAAAATTTTGGAAAATAACTTAAATTACAATTTTGTCCAATATAAAACATATTTTGGAAGGGTAAAAAAGGCGAACAACATTTCGCTAAGAACCTTCGCACTTTTAAGATAGTACTAGTCTCTATGTACGTGCCTCACACGTAATGATTTAGGACCGAAAAAAGATGACAAATAAAAAGGTAACGAAAGATAGATATTAAGAATGTATAACAATTGAAGCTCAAAATAATTAGAAATAGTTAAAAACTTGTCATAATAATTGAAAAAAAAAAATCAAAATAATTGAAAAGGATTCACCTGCTTTACATTTATAAAATTTGCTGTTTTAGAATCTCTAAAAATAAAAACAAATAATTTAGACCACTTCTAATTTTAAAAATGGGAGCACAAGAATGTCTTAGGAAGATTAATAAATATTGACATTCCTAAGATTTATAAAAAATCTTGAGGCCTAATAGAATTGACATGGTAATCAATAACCTTTCTCTACATTTTTATTCATTAATAAAAATGTCATGAAAACACATTGCTATAACCTTAGTATGAAAATATATAAAACTGAAATAAATTACATAGCTAAATTCAGCGTCTGGTGCAAGGATAAGAACTAAGAAGAATTCAGATTCTGTTCAGTGGTGAATGTCATTAAGGAAGCCAGCTTTTAGTGGTGAATGTCTTGAAGGAAACGTGCATATATATATATATATATATATATATATATATATATATATATATATACTATATTAAAAGCACAAAGGCTCTTAGCGAAATGTCGTTCGCTTTTTTACCTTTTAAAAATATATTTCACATTAGACAAGATAGTAATTCAAATATTTTAATATTTAAGACTTTATAATCAACTAAAATCTTGCATATTAGAAAATTACCTTTTTTGGCTTTTTCGCACTACTATGTAGGAAATCTAAAAATTTAGAACTTAAATATCAAATAAAATTTTACCTTATAGGGCTATAACGTAAACATAGTAATTAAGTAATACTTTTTTATGATGTGGAATTGAACGGTAGCTAAAGAGTTGAAAGAATCAAATTAAAATTAACATTGATCTTGTTTATTATAGGTCCAATAAATTTTTCTTCCTTTTTTTTTTGGAGTATCATTACCAAAAATCCATGATCATGAAGAATAAGTTGATCAAAAGTTTTATGTAAAGGCTTTCATGTGGAATAAGTACGTAATAAATAATAGCAATTGACATTGAGTGTATATCAAAGATAAAAGTGTGTTTCATCTATTACTCATTATAAATGTATTATCTATTATTCCTAACATTTTAATAAATATTTTTCTCAACTGTTTTTGAATACCTATCTTATTTTCACTTTATTTTACAGTAAATTCTTTGGCATTTATATTGTGTCAAGATTAATTTAACAATCTAAGCTTGCTATCAAATTTATCATTTTCAAAAACTTACATATTTGATATTAAAATTTATTTTATTACTAAAATATATTTTAATGATTTTAAAAAAATTTGTGCTCAAAGACAAAAAAATTAAAATCAACTAAGTTTTGTGCGTTAAATCCTTCTTTGATTTATATAAAATATTTTGTATAATATTAGTTTTTTTTTTGGTAATTAAATTTTTTTTATTAATCACCAAAATGATTACATATAAGTTCCATAGTAGACTACATCACAGTCTACTATCTGTTAATACTCACAAACGACTAAAACACATACTACCAGAATTAACTAACTCTAAGCTGCTAATCCAATCTTTGATTCTGGCTGATGCTCGAACACTACACACATAAGCAATTTCCCTCACCAGTTGACTTGAATTCTTTGATCTGCCTTCAAATCTGTGTTGATTCCTTTCTATCCATATTGCATACACCCATTCTGTATATGCCATCTTGAACACTTGAGCTCTTTTTGTTCTGCCTTTTGCTCTTTCAATGATCTAATCCTCCATCTGCTCCTATTGTGCTATTTTGAAATGCTGAACCTTCATCCATTTTAGTATCCCTTCCAAAATTTCCATAGAATAAGGACATTCCATGAATAAATGGTTCCTTGTTTCATTATGCCTATTGCACAATTTACATAAACGGTCCATATTTATGCCCCAAGCAGCAATTCTGTCCACTGTTAGTAATTTCCATTGCATTTGCAGCCACATTGTGAATTGGGCTTTTGGTCGAGCATCATTCCCAAACCTTAGTATCTTCCATGGTATCCTTTCATTGTTGCCAATTAGTTGAAGGTAAATCTGCTTGATTAAGCTGTTTTTGTTGCTGTGTTGAACCAGTGTCACAGATCTTCTTGCTTCAAAGATTCTCCTCACCATCCATCCTGCATGCATATGTATGACCATTTGATCAAACTGTTGGTTCTTAATATAATAAGAGTGTACCCATCCGATTCACAGTCTGTCCACCTTATGTTCAATGTCCCAGTTAGCTTTAATTATTGTTGCCTTATTCCATATTCTCATATTTATCCATCATAATCCACCCATTGATTTTGGAGTGCACACTTTCTCCCATGTTAACAGAGCTTTTCTCGTAATTGTATTGGCACCAGACCATAGATAGCTTCGACAGTAAGCCTCAATTACATTTAATACTTTTGAGGGAATAGCAAATATTTGTGACCAATATGCCTGATTACCACGCAATACTGTTTGAATTAGCTGGGTCCTTCCTGCGTATGAAAGCTTCTTGGCAGTCCAAGCAGTAATTCTAGATACTATCTTGTTGATCAAATGTTGCCACTGTATTAGGGATATCTTCTTTGTAGCTAAAGGTATCCCTAAATATCTGAATGGTAGGTCACCTTTAGTGAATTCTAGTAATTGCAGTATTTGATTCTGAACCTCTTTAGTAACCCCTCCAAAATAAATGGAGCTTTTATCTTTGTTGGCTTGAAGACCTGAGGCTTCAAAGAACTCCATGAAACATCTTCTAATAGTAGCCACCAATATCACCTCTTGAAAATAGCAAAAGATCATCTGCAAAGGACAAATGAGTTATTGATAACTTAGAGCACTTTGGGTGATATTTGAATACTTTACTTCCTTTCACTTCATTAAGCATCGTACTAAAATATTCCATGGCTATTGCAAATAGGAAAGGAGAAATTGGATCTCCTTGCCTAAGTCCTTTAGCTGCATTGAAAGGAACTGTTGGCTCACCATTGACCAAGATAGAATAATTCACAGTTGTCACACATTCTAGTACCCATGAAATGAACTGTCTAGGAAATCCCATCTCATCTAACATCTGCTCCAGGTATACCCATTCCACAGAATCATATACCTTTTGAAGATCTATTTTAATCATGCATTTAGGAGACACATTTTTCCTTGTATATGACTTCACCAGTTCTTGTGCAAGGAAGATATTATCTGAGATCTTTCTTCTAGGAATGAATCCAATTTGAGCTTCACATATTACTGGTGCAATTACTTTCTGAATTCTTGCTGCTAGGACTTTGGAAATGATTTTATATAACACTGAACAACAAGCAATGAGTCTATACTCCTTCACATTTGTAGGATGTTCATTCTTAGGTATTAGAGTCACAAATGTACAATTGATAGAATTATTCATCCTGCTAACCTTAAAGAACCTTTTAACTGCATTTATGATCTCTGGACCTACTACACTTCATGCCCTTTTATAGAAATAAGTATTGTATCCATCCAACCCTGGGGATTTATCATTCCCAATTGATCTCAACCCTTCCACTATCTCCTGTTCTGTAACTGACTGAACAAAAAAATATTTGTTGTTCCTGGTTGAGTTTAGGTCTCTTACTCATTACTATCTTGTTAACTGCCCTTGGAGACTGTTTTGAACTTCCCATTAACCCTTTGTAAAAGGAAACAGTTTCCTACTTTAGGTCATTAGGATTAGTCAACATCTTACCATCTTTCAATGCTTTGAGTTCTTTGATTTGTTTCCTTTGAATTCTTTTCTTTATAATAGCAGCAAAATATTTTGAATTTGAATCTCCAAACTATATCCACTGAGCTCTAGATTTCTATTTCAATATACTCTCATCTATCGGACTCTATTTTTCCAGATTCATCAGGGCTTCTCTCTCTTCAATTAACAAACTGTCATCATAGTTAACTTTCATTCCTGTCTGAATTCTTTGAAGATCTTCACTAGCTTTGTCAATCTTCCCCATAGTAACTCTGAATTCCTTCTGGTTTAATTGTCTAAATACATGTCTCATTGCCTTCATTTTATTCCAGATATTCTGCATGGGATCTTTATTCAGTTGTTTCTTCCAATGAGTCTCAACTAGATGCAGAAGCTGTTCATGCTCACACCATATATTGAAAAATCTGAAAGGTGCTATAATGTTTTGGTTCACTTTAAGCAGGGTTAGCAACATAGGGGCATGATTTGAAATGTTAGGTAGATCATATTCGAGTACAACATGGCCCAAATTCATCATCCAGTCATGATTTCTAAAAGCTCTATCAATTTTGCTACTGACTATTTCTCCTCATTTTTGCTTGTTTGTCCATGTATAATAATTACCTTTCCACTGTAATTCATTTAATAGAGTGGAATTAATGCATTCTGAGAAATCCTTGACTTCATTGAATGTTACAGGATGAGAGCTCTATCTATCAGTAGTTACTAGCATTGCATTAAAATCTCCACATATTAGCCATGGGCAGTTAGTGCTCTGTGCTATATCTTCCAAACTACTCCATAAACTTCTCCTCTCTTCCACAGTATTAAAGCCATAAACAACAATCATCACACATTGGAAATCATTTGTAGTGATTTCACAATGTATTAATTGGGATTCCACCCTTAGCACATTTACACTATATGAGTTTTGATCCCACATCAACCAGATTCTTCCATTGATAGCAACTGAATAATTATGTATGCCCCAATTAGCAACAATTTTTGTAGCTATCTTCTTGCATCTATGCTGCTTAACTCTTGTTTCCACCAATCCCAGAATTTTTATATTTTTTGCTTTTATATATTTCTTTTAACTCCTTTTGTTACTTTATTCACCCCCTAATATCCCAAAATATCCAAGTCATTGAGCAATGATAGGTCCTCCTAGGTTAGGAGGTTCAACTTGTCTTATTCTCTGCATCTCTCTCTGTTTTATCCCTGCAGGTCCAGTCCTAGCTTTGGTCATCATCACTGCACGCAACTGTGGAAAGCTGATCAAATTCAAATCGGCTCCTTTCCTTTAGTGACATTTCTATCCTTCTCAGCTGGTGTTGCAATTTCTTGTTGCTGCAGTTTGCTCATACTATCATCCACTTCATTTTGAATGACTTATGTAGTCACCTGTTGTTGTTCATTATTCTGCTTATTCATAGTTTACTTAGGCTTCCATTCCTGCACTATCTTCTTCTGTTCCCATCCTCTTCTATTTTTTACTTGTCTATCCATCCCTTACTGCTCAGGTTTCTTAGTACAAATGTGTCCAATAATTTAACATTTTGGACAGAATTGGGGCTTAAATTCAAACTCCACTTCTTGTTGAAATTTCTTTCCATTTGGTTCCATTACTACTATTGTATCAGGCAGTGGCTTGGATTCATTAACTTCAATCAACATTCTAGACTAGGAAATTCTCATTTGTTTAGTTGTATATTCATCAACAAATAGAGGTCTCCCTAATGCACCAGCAATCCTGCCTAATGATCCACATCCCTAACAAATCATAGGTAGTTTAGGAAACTTCACCCATAATAGAATCTCTGTCATAAACTCTTGATTAAAATCAAAAGCAGGGTTCCATAGATTCAGAATTATTGGTCTATTCATCATAGTATAACGTCCAGAAAAGAGTACTTCATTCATATCATTTTCATTATTGAATCGAGCCCATAATATCCCTCCTCATGCAAATACAAATATGGCATAGGAATAGAATTCCACATTTGAGAAATATACTTGTGCAAGACTGTATGTCCTGGTGTCTCTCCCAAAACATAGACAATAAGTGAGTTTTTCCACTTCTCTGCTTCTTTGTCAACTTCATTTTTTTCTAGTTGTACTATCGTCTCCCCATCAACAATTTGGGAGGAAAGTAGCTTAGAGCCATTCCATTTTCTGCCACTATATTTCCAGCAAATAGTGAGTTCCACTGTAGTTTAGCAATCTCCTTTACTTCCTTTTGATTCTCATCATTCTTTATTGTTGCATCTTCTTCTTCTCGAGCTGGAATCAGCTCCTTCTGTATTAGATCTGTACTTTGTTTATTCTGTTTTTCTTCCTCTGCCTTAGAATTCTCCGTTACAGGAGTTTTTTCCACATCCTCCATTGTTATAGCTTTCATAGCTGAGCTCGATGACGGATCTAAAGTGGGGTACTGTTCCATTGATATTTTTGTCACTGGTTGCTTTTATGTTGATGCTTTTTCCTTGGATTGAACATGTACCGAACTTCCAAACGCTATTTGTATCTCTTTTCTAGGTCGTCCCCTTCCCCGACCTCGCCCCCTTCCCATGGAGCTCCAGTGAGTACGTTAGATTAACCTACGCTTAGAGAGAAGCTAGAGCGAAGAGAGAGAAAGTGTGTTTATTATTTACCTATTATAATATTAGTTGTTACTCCTTCAATTTTTCTTATCCACAATTATAGATTTATAAATGGATCATAGAATTAAAACTAATTATTTTATATAATTTTATGATCTTAGTAATAATAAAAAAGAAAAATATAGAAAAAGACTTTTTGTGAAAAATTATGTTTCATTCTTTCGTTATATACAAATACAAATACTTCTATTAGATATATCTTCTCCCAATATTTATAATTATTATCTTCAACTCAACTTCAATTTCTAAAAATACTATCTAATTTCCACTTAAGATATACAAACTTTAATTTATCTATCTATATATACTACTAGAAGTAAGAGATTTGGTACCTAACTAAATATATATTTTAATTACAAAATGTAGTTTTAAATATTTGACAAATTAATAAAGAAAATAATATATTGTTCGAATAAGAAAATAGTTCAAAAATAGTCTGTATCTTCTATCATTTGCACGTATATCTATATCAATAAATATGTAAATTTTAATAATTACATAAATATTATTAAATAATGTGTTTGAGTTATTGAATAAATTTTTAAAAATATAAGTTCTTGAAAATAATGAATATTAATTTCACTAAGCTAGCTCAATAAAATTATTGACAGAACTAGCTTATTGAAATTAACATTTATTATTTTTAGGAAATTATAATTTTTAATATTTATTCAATAACTCAAACACATTATTTAATAATATTTATATAATTTTTAAAAATTATATATTTATTAATATAGGTACACGCGCAAAGCGCGTACCTTAAGACTAGTCTATATTAAAAGCACGAAGGCCCTTAGCGAAAGTCGTTCGCCTTTTTTATCCTTTAAAAATTACTTTCACATTCGACAAAATAGTCATTTAGGAGAAGAGAACGAGGTAATTCGGTTATTTCTTCTGAAGAGAAAAAGAGAGATCTGAAGGAGCATGTTTAGTGAGGATTAGCTAACATACCCCTCAGCCATGGCTAGACAACGGAAAAAGCTCCCATCTCCGTCGAAAGTGAATGATAATGAAGTAAGCATAGTAACACCTGCTCAGGTACAAACTGGACGATGGTTAACTGGTATGGGCAGTGCTCCCACAGTGTTTCATAACCCAGCTCAAACTGGGAAAATTGATGGAACAATAATTACACCGGATACCGGATTTCAACAGAAATTGATGCAGCTGACATTTGGTTGCTTCCTACCACAAAAATTTCAACCAATTATGGAGTAAATTGAGAGTGAAGGGGAGAAATCTGCTGTGAAGGAAAGTATGGAGGCAGTTCATAGACGACTGAATTTCTCAGCAGCAGGGAATATAGCGCAACCTTCTAGAGAAATTGAAGCCCAAGAGGAAATTGGGAATACGGAAGATGTACCTGCCAGGTATCATAATAGAAGTTCACAAAGGGGTAAGACTTTGAACTATATTCCCTCTGCTATTTGCGATGGTACTGTCATAGTGCAAATTGATGAAGAAGAAACAAAGGAGAAGGAAATTTAGTGGAGTACAACTCTAATTGGATATGTTTTGGGGGATATTTCTTATGAAAAATCGATGGATAATTACATTGCCAATATTTGGAATTTTGTTGAGAAACCTCAAATCCTTTATCATGATGAAGGATACTTTATCTTCAGATTTCAAAATATTAAAAATAGGGATTTAGTTCTACATAATGGACCATATACATACCACAATAAACCCCTGATTTTGCAGCATTGGAGTATGGATTTCAAATTTGATCCGGGATGTATGAGTATAATTCAGTTACGGATCAAATTTCTGGGTCTTCCATTGAGTTTTTAGTCCATAGAGGTATTGAGTAAACTAGCCAGTGTAGTTGGTAAACCTCTATACACTGATAGATTTACTTCTGAGTTAGAGAAGATATCATTTGCACAAGTGCTTGTTGAAGCTGGCATCTCGCATCCTTTGCCGGACATTGTGGATATTCAAACTCCTAGAGGGATAATCAATCAGCAAATTGACTATGACTGAAAACCAAAATTTTGCTGTGACTATGTCAGATTTGGACATATTTCAAAAGATTGTTGGTTGAAGGAAAAGCAGGAAAGGGAGAAAGAATTTAGAGAACGATCAAAGAAGAGAAGGAACAAGAATAAGGAGAATCTCAAATGGATACCAAAGGAGAATAGGGAAAATGAAGTTTAGAATGCAGGGGTGAAAACAGAGAAGGGGATTCAATCCATTCCTTTGCCAAAAGTGATAGGAACAGAAGCTCTAAAACTAACTTCATCTATAGAGGGTACTCAAGGGGTGATTGATAAGGATGGAAGGGCAGAGTACAAGGATCAAAATGATAACAAAATTAGCAAAGGCAAAGTTGTGCACCAAGAACCTGTTATAGCCATTAAATCTACCAATAGATTTGATGTCCTGCTGATGAATGAAACAGAAACACTACAAGGGAACGCTGGCCCATCCAGCTTCTCCCAGACATGAACCTATGTACTTGGAATGTAAGGGGTCTAAATAAGCCCTATAAACAGAAGGAGTTTAGGCTCTTTCTGAGGAAGAATAAAGTGGATGTAATGGGGTGTTTGTAGACAAGAGTCAAGGAGAGGAAATCTACTAGAATCATCAATCAAGTGGCAAGGGACTGGAATGCATGTTGTAATTATAATGCACATCCAAATGGTAGAATTTGGTTACTATGGAAAGGTAATGTGAATATCCAGATTATGATGGTTGAGGATCAGTTTATTCATTATGAAATGCATGAGCCAAGTTCTAACTTTAAAGCTATGGTAACCATGATATATGCAAGTAATAATAGTAACCAGAGGAGTCAACTATGGAGGAAACTTATTTAGATAGGAAGTACAATCCAAGATTGCTAGTTATTATGTGGAGACTTTAATAATGTAATTTATACGGATGACAGAATTGGAACACCAATTACACAAGGTGAGACACAAGGGCTACAGGATATGTTGCATACTCTACAACTCACCCAATTAAAAAACTTGGGGTGGTATCATACTTGGTGTAACAAACAACAACCTGGCAAAAGAGTATATAGTAGGATTGATTGGCCATTAGGGAACTTTGAATGGCTGTAACAATATGGCCATATTGAAGCAGAGTTCTTGAACCCGGAGGTATCTAATCATTCTCCTATCTTACTCCAATGCAGTCATGGGTATCACCAGAGGGGATTACATCCAAAGCCATTCAAATTGTATAGTTTAGTTATGGAGCATGTTGATTTTAAAGGGATTTTTGATAGAATATGGAAGCAAAATATAAAGGCGGACCCAATGCAAAGAATCTGGCTAAGGTTAAAGATGCTGAAGAGAGACCTCAAAGGCTTGAATACGTATATGGCTTCCTACAAACATCAACTGAACCATGCTAGGCACAAGCTTGAAGTTATACAGACTCAACTCATGGTCCATCACTTGGATCAAGATTTGATTGAACAAGAAAGGGGGGCTTTGGTAGAAGCTGAAAAATGGAGCAATATAGAGGAACAGGTACTTAAGTAGAAGTCTAGAGCAAACTGGATTACATGTGGTGACTCAAACTCTAAGTACTTTCATGCTCAATGGAAGCTAAGGACAAGTATGAATGCAATTATGTCAATCTATAAAGATGATGGAGCAAATGTAACTGATCCTATATAGGTAGAGAATGAGTTCATCTCCTTTTTTACTAAGCTCATGGGTGAGAGGGGTAGTGTTCATAGATGTCCAAATACAGAAGTTATACGCCAAGGTCCATGCCTTACTCTTCAGCAGAAAGAGGAACTAATCCAAGAGGTTACATTGGTGGAGATCTAAAATGCAATAAAGACATGCCTCATGAAAAGGCCCCTGGTGTAGATGGTTTTCCAATTGAGTTCTTTACTAAACACTGGCAGGAAGTGGGAGATGAGGTTTGTGATGCTGTCAAACAATTTTTTGTAACTGGGAAAATGCATAAAGGAATTAGTAGTACTGCTGTGACATTAATTCCTAAGGTACAAAATCCTAGTCATGTTAAAGACTACAGACCAATAGCATGTTGTACAACCTTATACAAGATTATTACTAAGGTTATCACAGCAAGAATAAAGAAGGTAATTGGAGGACTGGTAGGGGAGTCACAATCAGCTTTTATAGAAGTCAGATGTATCACAGATAATATTCTCTTCACGCATGAGTTATTCAAAGGTTACAATAGGAAAGGTATTTCTCCGAGGTGTGTTTTAAAAGTTGATTTGAGGAAAGCTTATGACACACTAGAATGGGCATTCCTGGAAAAGGTTCTGTTAGACATGGGCTTTCCTTATAAGTTCACAAGTTGGATTATTGAATGCATCTCTTCAGTAACCTATTCTTTGAATATAAATGGTGGGTTAACTAGGCCTTTTAAAGGAAGAAGGGGGATAAGACAAGGAAACCCAATGTCACCCTATCTTTTTATGTTGGCTATGGAATACTTACATAGGGAATTTATACAGCTGATGAAAAAAAATCAAGTTTTATCCCAGATGTCAAAAGCATGGAGTGGTGCATATTTGTTTTGCTGACGACCTGATCATGTTTTGCAGGGCTGACTTGCAATCCATTAGATTGTTAAAGCAGACTTTCCAAAAGTTTGTTGAAGCCTCAAGTCTTCAAGCAAATGCAGAGAAGAGTGCAGCCTACTTAGCAGGTGTTTCAACAACCTAGAAATAGGATATATTATAAGAATTGGGGTTCTCTAAAGGGACATTACCATTTAAATATCTGGGGGTCCCTTTGGCATCAAAGAAACTTTCAGTTATTCAATGCTGGCCTTTAGTAGAGAAGATCACACAGAGGATCAATTGCTGGACATCAAGACTTTTATCCTATGCAGGGCGAGTGCAACTGATTAAGTCAGTACTATTTGGAATATAGTCATACTGGGCACAGACTTTTCTACTACCAAAGAAAGTAATGAAGATGGTTGAAGCTATCTACAGGTCATTTCAGTGGACAGGTTCATCAACGGTGTCAAAAAAGGCTTTGGTTTCCTGGAAAAAAATTTGCTTACCACAAGGAGTAGGTGGTCTAAATATGATGAATTTGGTGTCAAAGGTGATCTTATGAGCAGGTTGGATCAGCTACAAAAAGGTAATTCCTTTAGCATTAGGAAGCTGTATCGACTGCAATTCCCTCAACTCCCAAAGGTTCCTTGGAAAGGCATTGTGTTGCAACCAAAAATGCATCCCAGATTTAAGTTCATACTATGGTTAGCATTACAAAGGAGACTAGCTACAGTGGACAGACTGTTGAAGTTTGGTGTTCAAATTCCTCAACAGTGTATCCTCTGTAAGCTTACTGATGAAACCTTCGATAATCTATTTTTTGAGTGCTCTGTGACGAATGAATTGTGGTCGAGGCTATTGAAATGGTGGGACATTGCAAAACTATTCGAGATTGGCAAAGTGAGGTGGCATGGATAAGTCATATTGCCACAAAAAAGAATGGACACTAGGAAATTGTTACTTGTGTTTTTGGTATGATGATTTATACCATATAGAGAGAAAGGAACAAAATTCGATTCCAGGGGGGTATAGTAAACGTGAACAACGCGTGCAGAGAGATAGCAATTCATATACACACAAGAGGGCAAGAAATACAACATTAGAAAGGAGCTCTTACAACTCTCAATTGGTATCCGTAATAGGAATATTTTATTCTTTGATGTATTCTTGTTTTGATGTATTAGATTTAATCAGTTGTTAGTGTTGTTTGGTCACTTAGATATAGTGATGAATTCACTTAGTCTACAGGCTCGGCTCGGTATGTGTATTTAGGGATGTAGATGGTCTGCATCTATCTGTTTTGTAAAGTTTTTTTTTTTTGGAATGAAATAGATAAGCTATTTACCAAAAAAAATAGTCATTTAATAATTTCTCAAATATTTAGGATTTTGAAGTCGATTAAAATTTTAATTATTAAATATTTTCCATATTTGAGCTATGAGGATTTAAATCCAAATATTTAGGACTTCCAAGTTAATAAGATTCTACTATTCAAAATAAGGCAAACATTCTAACGTTAGTTAGTACAAACTATTTTTTTCTCTCTTTTTATGTTCCTCCCTCAATTTATTTCTACAACTATATGCACTTTTTTTTTGGTTAAAAGGGATATTATATTTATATACTAGTTAACAAAAGGAACCCAATCCCCCAACCAATGCATCCATTTTCTTTCTCTTACTTCCAAATAAAACCCAACAATTTTACTGTCACAATTCAATTTTCTCCCAGGCTATTCTTTCACTGAAAGTTAAGATTATAATTGAGAGGGAAATTAGGAATCCAAAACTTGTATGTCAACTGCCGAATTAGGCAAAAACAAAACAAAAATCAATTTTGGAATTCTAGAAGAAAATCAACGATGGCTTCAAAGTGGGGGAGCATTCTGGTATAGTTTTGTGTGGTCCATAGGCGGGAAGAGAGTGGTGAGCTCGTGGTTTTAGGGAAAGAACAACTAATCGAGTTATCTTTGTTGCTTATTTTTCTCTTTTTTCTGGTTTATGCGCAGATAAATTCTAATGATTTTGACTTATTTGTGATGGTGCTGGCAGTAGAGATGTGAGTGACGAATTGATGTGGTGTGTTTAGGTGGAACTGAAAAAAAAATGGTGGGGTTGGCTTATCTGTAGAAGGCCATGAACAAGAAAAAGAAAACAATGAAATTAAAATTTTGATAAATTTGTTAAAATAAGTAGGACCCACAAATTATACATATCAAGCAACAACTAGTCCTAGAATATGACGTGTTATAATGTTAATGCATTTGATATACACACTCCATTTGAGAGGTTTATTATGTCACGATCCAAATCCACTTAGGGTCGTGATGGCGCCAGACATCGCTGTCAAATAAGCCAACCAAAATACTTAATTAAATTCTCGTTTTAAATATTTTCGAAATCACTTCTTTTACGTTTAAACAATACACAGTAAATTCCTCTGAATAAATAATGAAACATTTAATAACTTTTAAAATTTCTGAATAAACCCATAGACATCCCAGAACCCGGTGTCACAAGTGCATGAACAATTTCTAAGAAATAATGTAATACGACAACCGTCCGGAATACAATATTGGACAGAAAATAAATACAGTGATTTAAAAGAGACTCTGCTGGCTGCGGGTCGTCTCGAGAAGTGCAGCTCACCTAAGTCTCCGCATCAACCATGCTGCTACTCCCACTAGGCCACTAGAGATGCATGCGCCTGTGCAAAAAAAAAATGCACAGAAGTGTAGTATGAGTTCGAAAACAACGTGTACCTAATGAGTATCCCGCCTAATCTCGAAGAAGTAGAGACGAGAGGTCGACTTCGACACTTACTAGTGGTCCAGTAATGACATATCAATAATATATTAAATCGTAAATTTTTATAAACATGATTTTAATTCAATAGCATGAAGCAAGTAAACAATTCTTTCTTTTATAAAAAATTTCCAAATTCCTTTTCATCATTTATACATATATTCTTAAGCTGAGAAGAGGCAATAACAACTTCAATAAGTTTCAAGGCAAGTAATACAAGCATGCGCAAATCATGCCGAGGACGTACGACCCGATCTAACAATATTTAAATTATACACTGCCAGAGGGTCGAATGGCGCGAACCATAGATACATCTATTTAATATACCGAGGCGTTCGGCCCGTTCCAAAATTTAAACACACACAGACAGTCAACCAAGGAGTCATCAGGGAACAATTATCCAAAGAAAACTAATTCTCTTTTAACAATTTAAGAAAAATGAAGTTTAAATCTTTTTAGAAATTCATTTACTAATTCAATGTGATTTAAGCAATTCAAACTGTCAATAAGATTATAAATAATCCAAGTATAGCATGCTTTTGGGCCGGACTTAAACATAATAGTAGCTACGCACGGACTCTCGTCACCTCGTGCGTACGTAGCCCCATAAGTAGGAGCACATAACCAATTATATCACCTATGAGGACATTTTCCTCTTACAAGATTATAAAGGAGACTCACCTCGCTCTGAAGCCTATGTTTCGGTTCAAGAACGCGCTCAAACCTCCAATTTGGAGCCGAACGATCCAAAACTATTCAAATAGGGTAAGAACTAGCCAATACATGCTCAAAGTTCATATTATAATTATTAAACCAATTTCGCAACCCTAAATGCAAGGTTCCTAAAATTCATCCCCGGGCCCACGTGCCCAGATTCCGAAATTTTCCGAAGAAAGTTGTTCTCTATAACCTAATGATCAATAATATATGATTTCTAATCCATTTCATAACCAATTTCGTGGTAAAATCTAAGTTTTATTAAAACCCTAGGTCTAGCTCTAACCACTTGATTTCTCCAAATCTTTAGATGTTAATCTACCAAAAACTCGAGTGTTAAACTTAAAAATAAGGGGGATGAACTTACCTCACGATGCTATGTGGAAATCCCATCTCAAGAGCTCCAAAATCGCTCAATACCCGAGTGACAAATGGTCAAAAATGGCTGGAGATCGACTTAAATGAAGCTGGTTGCTTCAGCAGTTTCCGCATCTGCGGTTAGGGGACCGCATCTGCGAAGGGAGGCTGCATCTGCGGAATTGGCTAAAAGGGCTGGGACAGCTTCTGCGGTCTTGAAGCCGCATCTGCGGCTAAGGAGCCGCTTCTGCGGTTTGGCCAGCCAGCTCTAGGCCGCATCTGCGAGGCTACGACCGCTTCTGCGGTCTCGTACCTGCGGTCGACAAACCGCAGGTGCGGTTATGACAGAAGCAGATGCTTCAGCACTTCTCCAAATTCTATTTTCGTTTCGTTAACCACCTAGAATCCACCCGAGGCCCCCGGGACCCAAAGCAATCATACCAACCAGTCCCAAAACACATTACGGACTTGCTCGAGGCCTCAAATCATATCAAACAACGCTAAAATCATGAATCAACCTCCAATCTAAGCTTAATGAACTTTAGAACTTCAAACTTCTACATTCGATGCCGAAACATATCAAATCACGTCCGATTGACCTCAATTTTTGCACACAAGTCATATTCAACATTATGGACCTACTCCAACTTTCAGAATCAGATTCTAACCCCAATATCAAAAAAGTCCACTTCCGGTCAAACTTCTCAAAAAAACCCTTCAAATTTCTATCTTTAGCCAAATGACTTCAAAATGACCTACGGACCTCCGAATTCACTTCCGATCGTGCTCTCAAATCCAAAATCACCATACGGAGCTATTCCAGACTCGGAATCCCAAACGGATGTTGATAACACTGAAATGCACTTCAACCCAAACTTATGAAATTTTCCCAAAATGCTAACTTCCACAATAGGCGCCAAAACGTTCCCGGGTCTTCCAAAACCTGATCCGGACATACGCCCAAGTCCGAAATCATCATACGAACCTACTGGAACCTTCGAATCCCGATTCCGAGGTCGTTTACTCAAAATCCAATCTTAGCTAACTCTTTCAACTTAAAGCTTCCGAAATGAGAATTCTCTTTCCAAATCGACTCCAAACTTCCCGAAATTCAATTACGACCATGCGTACAAGTCATAATACCTGAAGTGAAGCTGCCCATGGCCTCAAACTGCTGAACAATGCGCTAGTGCTCAAAACGACTGGCCCGATCGTTACATCTCTCCCACTTAAACATATGTTCGTCCTCGAACGTGCTAAGAACTGCACCGGAGTTTCCCAAAATCACTGTTTAACACCTTGTGCACCTATCCGTGCTACCACAACTCAGTTGAGCACATTAGCTCGATCAATTCTGAAGATATTCCCTTTTATTCAAGCAAATAAGCTTAGAGCTCAATTTCCAACATCCGAAATTTTCTGCCAGGCTTGCTTCTAATATATGAACACCGTATTAATCACTACACGAGGTACAAGAACATGACTGCATGCCTTTGCTGAATTCTCACCATGCATCACATTATTCAGAGGACCATAATAACATTCTCTAATCATAATAACCAGCATTCCACGAATCTGATGCTCACAACGCACCTCAAGATATATATAAGTCTCGTTCCAACTCTCACAATACCGCCACAACAGAAGAGATGTGTAGAAATTCATAACCAACTGCCAATTCAACAAATCATTGAGGCTACACTCCTGACAAGAACATTACTTCATTCTGAACCAAATAATGCCCTTTTCTCTTTAATATACTTCATACGATACGATTGCACTGATCCTAGATCCAATAACCTTGTCTCACTCAGTACGAACTGCTCAGGCAACAAGCCACCCCGGACATGACCAACAGTCTCATATGATGACATAATGTGCCAATAGGCTACCAACTCAAATGTGATACATAAGGAAACCGAACTCTTGAAGAGACTACTCAACTCACGCTGCTAATATGGTCTTTCCTCAGAAAATGGAAAACAAGACACACAAAAATTAGAATATAGAAAATTATACTCAACATCATACTGTTGCGGCGTGCAACCCGATCCAAACAACATACCCATGGCGGAGTGCCACCTGATCCACACATAAAATTTACATAAGGAGATATATACCGAGCTAAATTGCTCATTACAACAAAATACTGAATATGGTCCCAAGCACGCTAAGTGCATAATACCATCCCTGAGGGGACATATAGCGCCATAAGCTAACAAACTCAAGCACAACTGAGGTGCGATATATGTTCTGAAGCTAAAGAGCCATCTTGCTCACATATCCCCGTTGCTACGCGGAACCTCAATACATAAGAAAATTATCGAGTTGTTCACAACTCCCACGGCACAATATAGCATTACATGAAATAGCCGACGACGAAATAACACCCCACATCTGAATACTCCTTCATAAGGAGCGCTATGCTGAAATGAACACATTCGGCCTGATATAAGGCCCATATTCACATTTAAATACCATCTACATACCTCAAGCTGATTCTGATCGCACTAAACTAGGCTAATGACCTTTCAAAGGTCCATAATAACTCCTTTTTTTCTCATAACACACAAGAACAACCATCTTAACCGGAGTAATCCTCCACAGTCCACAACCCAATAGACCGAGTGCCTTCTAGGCATCAATTCTCAATTTAACGTCATCACCACAATCTTCATACTTGGTTTAACTCTTCAATCAATCAAGTGACTACATGCCACACTTATACAACCTTCCCATGGGGCACACTACCACAACCCTTCCGTATCAGATAACAGGTATGTACATCCAAACCACCGGCCGCACTAATGCTAAAAAGCGATCAAGAATTTTTAACCCGGATGCAAAGCCTTTTTCACAAAGTACCAATCTCAGGTGACGCTGAGGACAATACCAACTTACTTTAAACATCGAAACTCCATTCCTGCTCATCCGAGCCCATGACATCCTTGTCAACACCGAATTGCAACCTTGATCCTTACTTCAATTTTCATACCACTTACTGCACCCATCATGCCAAAATGAGATAGAACACGATTTTCATCATAACTCCGGAACTACTAATAGGTTAACACTTCATCATATAAAACTTTTCACTTAACTCACTTCAGGAGAACCATAACAACACATAGGTGAATTCCCATAACCGTGGAATATGCAAATCTTCAAATAGTGGTCTAAGCCACCCTAGTCCTTCCGGGATCTACCTACACATAACAGGCCATAACGGTGGAATACTTCTGAATAATATCAATTACGGTGGCCGAAAAGCCTCACACATACCGCCACAAATCACTTGCATAACTTGATCATGTTGAAGGAACTGATCACTACTACCAATATGCCAATTCAACTATGGCTAATCAATCTGTCTTCTTCCAATTTATCATTGATTGCCTTAGAAATAACAATAACTCCATTCAACACATAACACACCCCATCCACACTCATCCCGCGTGACCTTGAATCACGAGACCACGCTGTTTCCAATTCCACAAATTATTTCATACCTCCCAAATGTTACACTGCAAGTCAAAATATTATAGAACATTCTAGGCCCCTTCTCATAAGCTTGCTACAAAAGCTTGATTCTTAACCATACCTATAGGATAGAAATCATTAGGCACCACACTTTACCCCTTTGAATCCACTAGGACCGTTGTTGAGAGCCACCCGTTCTGACTTGGCCCCGAATATAATTAACTGCATGAATATTCTAGCACATGAATACCCTCTCAACGAAGTACTCGGCAAAATCACTTCCCTTGAAACCCGCATCCATACAAGGCATAAATCTTGACTCCTTCCCCAAGTCTGAACATGAGCCAGTAAGGCCAACCATAGCACACCTTTAACAATTCCTTTGCTCAATTTACCATTTATGTTCTTTTACCATAGCTGAAATAGCCCATCAATATGCTAATAACCAGAAACCTCGCAAGTGGTTAACCATGCAACCCAATCATAGGTGGTGTGACTCTCTCACTTAGCTTGAAGCCACTAATACACAACTCTAGAATTCACCAGGATTCTTTGTCTCTTATTGATATAACCTTGCGCAATTAACCGTCAAAATTCTCGGAATCTTTCTGTAAAACCCTTTTTTATACTCTGAATCATCAACTATATCTGCATGACCGATCTCTTTGCTGTATAACCAATAGAATTCTTTGCAGAAGCCTCGCTAACCACGCGATCGCTAACCTGCTCACAGGGAATAATCCACCTGTGGAAATCACTTCCTGACATCTTCCAATGCTACTGCACGGGGTACAATTACTACGACATCAATAACCTATCCTGAGTTCGGGCTCACTCTCTAGCTGCATAAGTCCATTCACCCCTCGTGGACATCAATTAGATGTGGGGCAACATCCTTCTAATTCAAAGTTATGTTGTATCCTTCTTTATTTCAAAAAGCTCTTTTCTGTTATATCAAATCTCTTGCCGCATAATAGCTCATGCTTCAAATTAAATCCGTAGACCCAATCATCGACCGCTAAAATCCCCAGTTCATTCAAAAATTTTCCTTAAGGTGTGTTGTCATCCTATCATAAAACCATACGCAACTGCGCTACTCTCCCACTTTGCCGGAACTCACTCCTTTAATCAACTACTCGACCTTTGCTTCTTATACCTGAATTTCTAGAAATTTTAACCATTGCCTGACATTTCCCACATGTCCTTCCTCATCCTTTGCTGCTCGATTGTTGCCTTAATACAATCTACCTTCGTAGCACTTGAACCCACAAATCGCTACTACTTTAAACCTTTCCGGGGATCATCTTTCTCGAGCCGTCGACATTAGAAACACCGACTCAATCCTGAACCACCGTACCCTGCAATATCCAATAGTCATTTCTCCAATATTATTTCACAATATCCTACCCCAAGGGCGAATTGCAGAAGACCATAACACCGGCGAACTTAACACATACAATCGAGGACGAAAACACTACATCGCGGATAAAAATTCTACCACGCTCGCAAATACCAAGTCTCGTTACTTCATCCACCCAAATCTAAACATTCTTAGTCCGATTGCCTTTCTCCTGCCTGGAATAAAATATCGAATCTATAGATCATGCATTGAGTAAACCTCCCTTCAAGTCATTCACTGCCCCTGACACGTAGGCAACATCCTACCATCATACCAATACTGTTGAACAATCGTTCATAACATCATGACAACTTGTGCCTAGCCTCAAAGCTCTCAGAAGTACCGCTACTGAGCTGAAACGACATAATATCCTTCCACAAGGCAATGATAATAGCTCAGGCAACCCCGCAGGGAGAAATACCCCGCACCACATTCGTAGTGCCATTACAACTCTTCAATTCTCGATTTATAACCAGCGGTTCGAGTCGCATAATATTGAGTAGGAAGGAGCAAGGGCATAAGCCTCGAGGAATCAATCGCACGATGAGGAATCAAGAAGGGAAGTACTCCTAACAGACCCATAGGCTCCCGAAGATAAGTGCAGACGTCTCCGTACCAATCCGCGAGACTCTACTAGCCTTGCTCATGACTCGTGAGACCTAAAGGAACCTAGTGTTCTGATACCATGTTGTCACGACCCAAAATCCACCAAGGGTCGTGATGGCGCCAGACATCGCTGTCAGGCAAGCCAACCAAAATACTTAATTAAATTCTCGTTTTAAATATTTCCGAAATCACTTCTTTTACATTTACATAATACACAGTAAATTCCTCTGAATAAATAATGAAACATTTAACAACTTTTAAAATTTCTGAATAAACGCATAGACATCCCAGAACCCGGTGTCACAGGTGCATGAGCAATTTCTAAGAAATAATGTAATACGACAACCGTCCGGAATACAATATTGGACAGAAAATAAATGATCTAAAAGAGATTCTGCTGACTGCGGGTCGTCTCGAGAAGTGCAGCTCACCTAAGTCTCCGCATCAACCATGCTGCTACACCCACTAGGCCACTAGAGATGCATGTGCCTGTGAAAAAAAAATGCACAGAAGTATAGTATGAACAACGTGTACCCAATGAGTATCCTGCCTAATCTCAAAGAAGTAGAGACAAGAGGTCGACTTCGACACTTACTAGTGGTCCAGTAATAACATATCAATAATATATTAAATCGTGGATTTTTATAAACATGATTTTAATTCAATAGCATGAAGCAAGTAAATAATTCTTTCTTTTATAGGAAATTTCCAAATTCCTTTTCATCATTTATACATATATTCTTAAGCCGGGAAGAGGCAATAACAACTTCAATAAGTTTCAAGGCAAGCAATACAAGCATGCACAAATCATGCCAAGGACGTACGACCCGATCCAACAATATTTAAACTGTGCACTACCAGAGGGTCGAATGGCGTGAACCATAGATGCATCTATTTAATCTACCGAGGCATTCGGCCCGTTCCAAAATTTAAACACACACGGATAGTCAATCAAGGAGTCATCAGAGAATAATTATCCAAAGAAAACCAATTATCTTTTAACAATTTAAGAAAAATAAAGTTTAAATCTTTTTAGAAATTCATTTACTAATTCGATGTGATTTAAGCAATTCAAACTATCAATAAGATTACAAATAATCCAAGTATAGCATGATTTTGGGTCCTAGACTACCCGTAATAGTAGCTACGCACGGACTCTCTGTCACGACCCGGATTTCTCATCCTCGGGAGTCGTGATGGCGCCTACTAGTGTGAGCTAGGCAAGCCAAACCCTTAACTACTTACTTCATTAATCAACTACTCTTTTTAACAAATGCAAGGCGATAACAGGAAAATAACGGAACTTTAAATAATTAAGCAAAAGATAACAATTAAGTATCTTGAATCTACGTCTATTACGATTACTTAGATCTCAACCGCCCAAAACCTGGTGTCACAGTGTCACAGATGGTCGAAGATTTACTACATACAAAGTCTGAAGAAATAATAGTACACTATTTCTGAATAAAAGGAAAATGAAACAGGAAATAGGGATAGAGGGAGACGCCAGGGCCTGCGGACGCCTACAGGTCTACCTTGAATCTTCACGTGAACTGGAGGTAGCCTCCACACTATGGTCCGAAAGCTGCTCCGAGATCTGCACACAGTGCAGAGAGTAGTATCAGCACAACCAACCCCATGTGCTGGTAAGTGTCTAGCCTAACCTTGACGAAGTAGTGACTAGGCTAGGACCAGACTACCAAACAAACCTGTGCAGTTAAAATATATATACAGCGGAAAAGAAATGCAGAAATAACTAGTCAATATGGGAGGGGGAGCATGCTATGGGGGACATAACAGTTCCGAATAGAAATGCATCAAGTAAGGAAAGAATCAACATAACTCGGATATCAACAAAGAATATGAAATCAACAAATGCACAGCATCACCCTTCGTGCTTTTACTCTCGTCCTCACCAAAACAGTTATATAATAAAAGTGTGCACGACATCACCCTTCGTGTTTTTACTCTCGTCCTTACCAAAGCAGTTATATAATAAAAATGTGCACGTCATCACCCTTTGTGCTTTTACTCTCTTTCCTCACCATGTAGTCAATAAAATCGGCACAGAATAGTACATCGTGCGGCACGACATCACCCTTCATGCTTTACACTCTTTCCTCACAATAACAAACAATGCCCGGCATCACCCTTCGTGCTTTAACACTCTTCCTCACCCAAAAAAGAATCACAATAATGGGGCAAAGGAATAAATGAAATTGCAATAAAGATCCCGGGAAGGGAACATCAATTCAATAAATAAATCCCGGCAAGGGAACATCATCAATAACCTCAACATCCCGGCAAGGGAGATAATGAATAAATCAACAATAGCCCGGCAAGGGCGACAACATAATGATCTCTTCTCTTTCTCACTTTTACTTCACAATTCACTTCACAACTCAAGCCAATGCTCTAGAGGTTCAATTATCACTTATACTTTCACAATTTGTTATACAACTTGAGCCAATGCTCCTCAATGTTCATAGGTCACAATTCCTTTCACAAAATTTACTCAACAAGTAGAAACCATTACCAAGGCATGATAAATACAACGAAGTCATGATAATCACAATATAAGACTCACGGGCATGCTAGATGCCAACGTATAGATACTCGTCACCATGCCTATACGTCGTACTCAACAATTACCACATAGCAAATAGGACTCGACTCCTAATCCCTCAAGCTAAGGTTAGACCAAACACTTACCTCGATGCCACAAACACAATTCACGATTCAATTATAGCTTTTCCCCTTGATTCCACCACCAATTCGCCCGTATCTAGTCACAAGTTACTTAATTACATCAATAAATGCTAGATGAACCAATCTGAATGTATGAAAATGAGTTTTCTAAAGTTTTACCCAAAAAGTCAAAAATTGCCCCCGGGCCCACATGGTCAAAACCCGAGGTTTGAACTAAAATCCGATTACCCATTCCCCCACGAACTATAGACATGATTTCCATCACAACTCTGGAACCGCTGATAGGCTAATATTTCATCACATAAGGCTTTCCATTTAACTTACTTCGGGAGAACTATAGCAACATATAGGTGAATTCTCATAACCGTCGAATATGACAATATCTAAGTAGTGGTCCAAGCCACCATAACCCTTCCGGGATTTGCCTCCACATAACAAGCCATAATAGAAGAATGCTTCTGAACAAAATCAATTACGGTGGCCGACAAGCCTCACACGTACCGCCACAAATCACTTGCATAACTTGCTCACACTGAAGGAACTGATCTCTGACACCAATATGCCAATTCAACTATGGCTAATCAACCTACTTCCTTCCAATTTTTCCTTAATTGCCTTGGAAATAATACTTCTCCATTCAACACATAACATACTCCATCTGCACTCCTCCGGAGTGACCTTGAATCACGAGACCATGCTGTCTCAAATCCCAGGAACCATTTCATATCTCCCAAATGCTACACCGCAAGTCAAAATATTATAGAACATTTTGGGCACTTTCTCATAAGCTGCTACAAAGCTTGATTCCTATCTGTATCTATAATGTCGACATCATTAGGCACCACAATTTGCCCTTTGAATTCATGAGGACCGTTACTGTGAGCCACCCGCTCCGACTTGGCCCCGAATGCAACCACTCCACTGAATTTTATAACATATGAATACCCTCTCTATGAAGCACCCAGCGGGATCACTTCCCTCGAAGCCTGCACCTATACGAGGCATAAATCATGAATCTTCCCTCAAGTCTAAACATGAGCCAATAAGGCTAACCATAACATGCATTCAACAATTCATTTACTCAAATTACCACTCATGGTCCTTTTTCGTAGCCGCAATAACCCATCAATACGCTAATAACCAGAATTCACGCAGGTAATTAACCATGCAACCCAATCGTAAGCGGTGGGACTCTCCCACTTAGCTCAAAGCCACTATTACACGACTTTCGAACACATTAGAACCATTCTCTCAAGTCATTTACTCTTATTCAAAATGCAATTCACCTGATCCAAGGAACATAACCACACGTGCCTCATTAGCACTCTGACACTGCAGGGTATGACCTAATTCCAGTACAACCAAACATCTTCCTGCTCCATGCACCGAGCATTCTTTACCAACGACAGCTTAAGACATACTGTGATTCTCACACATCTATAAAGCACCATGTAGCCTTTGTCCAAGTTTTCCCTCACTCGTGCCATCTTCGGACCAATTTCCGTAACCAGAGCTGATTCGCCAGCATGCCTCGAACCGGAACCAACATAGCACATGACCGCACAATTATCTAATCAATAGCAAACTCCCCAACTTGGCTCGAAGCCATAGATCACAACATATATACACTATTGCTGCCGTAATACCATAGTGAGATTAAACTCACTCCTTCATTCACTCACACAACAGTTAAGCCCACTATTAGGCGACAATTTTTTTTTTTTACTAAGTCCCAAATTTTTCAAAAATTTTGGCAGAGTTTCCTGTGTAATTGGGCCTATCCACTTGCCAGAGAATCACCAAAACCATCCTAACAACACATCCACAACTTGACAAAGCATCACAATGAAAAATCAAACACTTAATAGTCCACCTATCATCCAAAAGGTCTCCATCGTCACTTCCAAGTCATATAGATACATCTCGCAGTTGTAACATACTCATCACGTAGCCATCCATCCATCATTCCCATTAATAGGGACAATACCGAACATATAAGTTCAAAACACTTGCTCACATAATCAGCACCCCGGTGCTCAATCCATAGGCAATGATCCGGCCTCAAGTCCTCCTGACTGGCCTAACATCAAACTCACAAAGATTACACCTCGCCCATCGATCGGGGAATTACAAGCCATCAAGGCACATCTAATACTGAGCATTCGTTCGCGCATACGAATATGTGGAAGGAACTGTAAAAGTTACTTTTTCAAGCTGAATCAAGGAGGCACGATTAAGAATTCAAGAATATGAAGTTTTTCCTAAAGGTTCTGCAGCCTCTCGAGGATAAATACAGACGTCTCCGTACCGATCCGTGAGACTCTACTAAACCGGCTCATGACTCGCGAGACCTAGTAACCTAGGCTCTGATACTAACTTGTCACGACCCAAAATCCCAACCCGTTCGTGATGGCTCCTCTCGTGAGGACAAGACCAACCAATCAACAAAACAATACATCTCTTTATAATTACTTAGCAGGAATAAGTCTAAATCATGGGCAATATAATCTTAAATGCGAAATAAACGTGATAGAACAAGGAAAACCCTCCCAACTCAGCCCGAAATCGGGGTGTCACAAGTCATGAGCTACTACAGAGTTTACTAATATTTTACAAAGTCTGGAATTATCATAAATAACAAAGATAAGGGAGAAAACGGGGCTGCGGACGTCAACAGCTACCTCGTTACTCCTAGTCACCGCCTGGTCTGGAAAGAATCAGCGCTCAGGAGCGAACTCAGCTCTGCCTGTATCTGCACATATGGTGCAGGGAGTAATGTGAGTACTCCGACCCAGTGAGTAATAAAAATAAATAACGACTGAAAACATGAAATCTCATAACGGCACAATATAGCGCTATCCCAAGTAGTAAAATCAGTTATACAGTAAAATAGTGAGTATCAGATAATTCTTCTTTTTGCAAGGAGTAATGACAAATAATTTCCACAGTAAATATAAATCAAAAGCTTGCCCCTCGGGCTCAATATGTAAATCTCAGTATAGTATCATCCCTTCGGGCTCACTCCCAACTCACCAGCACACAACATCAACCCCTCGGGCTCACTCACAACTCACCAGCACACAACATCAGCCCCTCGAGCTCACTCCCAACTCACCACACACAAGCAACGGCCTCTCGGGCCCACTCCCAACTCACCTGGGTACCCTGCGCTCACTGGGGGTGTGTACAGACTCCGGAGGGGCTCCTACAGCCCAAGCGCAATATCAATAGGCCTGAAAGCCTTCACACATCACACACGAGGCCTGAAAGCCTCCTCATATAACACTCGAGGCCTGAAAGCCTCCTCACATCACTCAACATATCCTCACGTATGGCCCTCGGCCTCAATCAGTCCAGAAAATAATCATAAGCCTCTTGGGCATCAGTAAAACAATAGTGCTCAGCTCAACAACATTATAAATATCATTAAATCTCGAGTTGAGTATAAATGTAGCTGAGTTCACAAAATAATATAATTCAATTGGACTGAGTTCAAATAATATTTCAATTCGTGAGGAAAATAGTGATGTAAATTCACAAAAGATTTCAGATAATTGGCACGAAGCCCAAATATGGCAATAAGCCCAATCATAGTGAAAAACAATAAATCTTTATCAATTACGCGGTAAAAATATCAACTGGGATGGACCAAGTCACAATCCCCAATAGTAAATGACCCCGCGCTCGTCATACAACGCGTGTCTCATCTCAACATAGCAGTATGTTGTGCAATCCGGGGTTTCAAACCCTCAGTGCATCATTTAAAATCATTACTCACCTCTAGCTCACTATGCCCTTGCCTGTCCGGTTGGCCTCCTCATACGACGAATCTGCCAAAAAAAATCATACAAACATCGATGAAGTTCGATTTATAAAAGACGGGGTTGTAACCATACATATATGGGACTTGCCCCTTAATGGTACTACAATGATCCACTACTCTTAGGTAAACTTCAATCTATAATACGTCATTCAATAGGGCCAATATTAGTACTAAATTCCATAACTTATGCCATTTAGGCATATTATCAAACACCTTGTAGGCATAGATATTTACACCTCATAACTATAGTATTGGTTCTTCCAACTATTACCATTAACCAACAATTCATCTCACCATCATTCCTAACCAATTTATAACTTTCAACTACACATGTATGACCATCCATTCATACCCAACCAACAAAATTCCATCAATTAAACACCTTTAAATCCCTACCATGTTCATGTATTTAAATTGGGAATTTATGGCCTCCAATCAACATACCATAAGTTGTAATACATGATTCATACTCATAATTCCATATTAACTCCATATATGTAAGTCTAAGGTGTAGGATTACCTCTTGTAGACCAAATCTTGAAAGTCAACTTTGGGGTGTTCTTGAGATTTTGAAGAAATCCTATGAAATCCAATCAAAATCATATTGTAACTAGTGATTGTGAAGTGAAATCACCATGAAAACACACTTAAAAGCTTGACTTAGGAGTGCAATTGGTGCCTTGGTCGAGTTGGGATGTAGAGGAAGCCCTAAGCTTGAGAAATGACTCAATTCCTCTCATTTACGGTCTTTAGAGTACTTAAAAACCCTCCAGTCGCGCGAGTTCGTGCGTTGTTCGCGCGTTTTTGCTGAGCATTCTGCCTCAGACGCGCAAAACGCGCGACTTCGCGCGATACTTCGCTCGCTCTGACACCTGACCAGTGAAATGGTCATAACTTCCTGAATACACTTACAAATGACGAACGGTTTGTTGCGTTGGAAACTAGACTCAAAGGGCTTTAATTTTATAGGTTCTAGCTCATACAACTCCTTATATAACGAGATATATTATCGTTCAAAATGAGGCCTTGTGCGCACTCATTTACAACTTTCGTCTATTATGAAATTTCCAACTTCAAAAGTTCCCGTTAGCCATCCGAAATCATCCCGAGGTCCCCGGGACCTCAACAAAAAGCGCGAACATATCTTAAAACATTATTGAAACTTATTCCAATCATCAAAACATCTCAACAACATCAAAACAATCAAGTTACATCGAATTCACGCCAAAGTTCTTCCAAAACTTCCAAAATACGCATTTGATCAAAAGCTCGACCAAATCACCTCCAAATCAACTGAAATTTTGCGCACAAGTCCAAAATCACCTAACGAAGCTACAACAACTCTCGGAATCCCATTCCGACCACCGGATCAAAATCTCACCTACCAACCAGATTTCGCCAAAATCCTAACTTCGCCAAAATAGGCTAACTTCTACACCGAACCTCCAAAATTACTTCCGGTTGCTCTCCTAAGCCTTAAATCATCCCCCAAAACTAACCGAATCATCGAAAATAAATTCCGATCCCTCTAACTCACAAGTCAACGTCCGGTTGACTTTTCCAAACTAATTCTTCCTTAAAGAAACTAATTATCCCATTTCATACCAAACTCGATCCGAATTGACTCAAATTCACCAAGTACACATATTGAAACATGAATAAGCATTTAACGGGGAATACGAGACGAAAATACAGGAAACGACGGTTCGGGTCGTTACAATGGTATGATAACCTTTGCTTTTTTTCAGAACCAACCAATATATTTCAATCAACCCCTCGGAATCACGGGTCATATTATAGAGGGTGAGGTACACTCTTGGAAACCTGAACGGATACGTATATGCCTATATGGGGAGAAACTCTGAAGTGGGTTGAGTTATACTTTAAGTGGTGCACCTAGGAAGTGTTATGTTGATGGAACAGTCTTCCAGTTCTGCAAGATATATCACCCACATACCTGAAGAGCTTTGCCGACCTGTGCATCAATTAGCTTTTGCAAAGCTTCAGTTGTAACTCCTTCAAAATGTTCAGATTGCTCTTGTTGATCAGCACGGGATTCAGTAACAGGAGTGCCTTCACGAGATTGACGTGGTGAATTTAGAGGAGAGGGAACCACGTTATCTTGATTTTGATGTATTTGATTCTCATGGTTTCCCAATGTGTTATTACTATTGTTGTCGGCGTTGTTGTTTGACATGGTGACGACAATAGATAAGATATAGCTTAAAAGGAAAGATTATCAGATTCCCGGTAACGGAACCAATTTGTTTAACCAAAAATCTGAGTCTTTGGTCAAAGCTAAAAAGAAATTCGGGTTACTGATAATCAGGAGACAAAAATAAAATACTTTTGAGAACGATGGTAAAGAAGCAAATAGATGTGTATTTCAATAAATTCTCAATAGTATTCCGTGTCCTTACAAATGATGATACTTCTTCCTTTTATAGATAATTCTAGGTAAAGGAATGAAGCCTCAGCTTTAATGATATAATCATGAGTAATAAATGATATTAAATAAGCCGTTATACAATCATTCCTATTAAATACCAATTTCGTAACGTATCAAGTATTTAATAATGAATTTGGACTCCTTTCTGTCACCAGATCTTTGCTTTCAATGCCTTCTATCTGTTAGCTGTAAATAATTTAAATTGGTACGAGACTCATATCTATACGTCGTCTTGTGCCTATTTAAATTCTTCTTCCCGTGGTTGTTTCCATCCGTGTCTCTTAGTCAATTGCTGCGCTTTGACCATTTAACTAATCCACGTGTCACGCCACATCATCTTATAATATAAACTCAGTTTTTTTCCAATACAGATAGTCCCCCCACTTTCCATTTTTTTATCAATTAAATAATTGGGAAGTGGATCTTCATGTAAAAGGAATTTTTGCCACAATTAATGCTCATGACAGTACTAACGTCTCAGCAGTCTTTTCCATTTAATGTTCTGCCCATGTGTCATTTTCTAATTGATTCCGCTATTGATACACTTTTTCGAGACTTCTTCATTCTCACTATTTACGAAGTGATAGCTGTCTTTATTATAGGCTTTTCATCATTACACTTAAAAAGTTGACGGTTCCCATTTTACACATAACTTTGTCTTCCTTTGTCTTCTTCACAATTCTTCAGCACATACTTCCTTCTTAACAATGTCTTCTTCAAACCCTAACCATAAAAAAGTTCCAATTCTAGATCAATTCCCCAACGCCCCTATTAGACACAGAATAGGCGGAGGAGGTAGGCTTCGAACAGGGTTAGAATCTACGCGAGGCGGCTCCTCTGGTTCTTCTTCAAGGAGTTCTATCCCAAAAGCCCCTTCTTCTAAAAGTAGGGAAATTCTTGATCCTTCTCAAGAACCCTCAGTTGATGATATAGTTCCCGGCGATTTGTCTTTTGAAAGTGACAAAACGTCTCTTCAAAAACAAATTAAAAATTTAGAAAGAGCCGATACTTACCCAACAATAGTAACCGAGCTTACAATCCCCACCATAAGAAGAGATTGTAACTGGAAGGATAGTCTCCGAATGTCAATTCCTTCCCCAAATCAAAGAATTTCCTCTTTTAGAAGTGGGTATTCTTCTGTTTACACTTACCCCTTCACTTTAGGTTTTAATCCTCCGATTGACCCAGTTATTCTCGATTTTTGTCGTTTCTTTACAATTTGTTTGGCCCAAATCGGTCCATTGGTGTGGAGAACAGTGGCTTGTTTGAGATATTTATCCTCCAAGGCCAATGTCAATTTCACCTTTTCTCACCTTATTCATCTATACCATCCTAACTTAATACGCCATGGGGTTTTTACCTTAACTGCAAGGAGCAAAAAAGTTTTGGTAAATCCTGAAGATGACAAAGATCGTGGATGGTATATCCGTTACGTTGCTGTCCGTACAGTGGACTTGATTGGCGAAACAAATATTCCCTTCCCTGAGAAGTGGAATTTTGAACGTAGGTTTCCTTTTATTTACCGTACCTACTTTTGAGAATTTCAAAAGAAAGTTGTTTTTAACCTCGTCCCTTCTTGGTTTTTTGTAGCAACCATGGGAGATGTGGAACCTATTCCCAACTTTCGTGGTTGGGTAGACTCACTTTTGAAGATTGCTTCTAGGGAGCAGAGAACTTGGAAATCAATTTCTTCCTTACATGGCTGGAAAGTCAAAACACATGGTATCCCCCTTTTATATGAAATTTTTTTACATGTTAAGCACTTTTTCCTCAACTTTAATCATGTATATCCATCCTTTAATCAGGATTTGGCATTAGAGGAATGACGGCTGAAGTAGCTATGGCCATTCGCATGTCTGCGAATGCTGCTCTTGATTTGGATAAGGCTCGAGCCTTGCTGCCTAAAAGGAAAGCTACAAAGGAAAGTTCTGAAGAAGAAGAGGAGGGTACCTCCCTAATTACCAGGCCAAGGGTCAGGAGACGAATAATCATTGATGATGAAATTGAAAACACTCCTGCTCGTACCTCCACCACCGAGCTTGTTTTGATTCAATCTGATGAGGACGCCGAACCAAGATATAATAATGAGTCAATTCAGCATCTTTTTGAAAGTGGTTTCGGGAGTGGCGAGCTCGGCCCTATTTTTGATGAAGCTCCTCTTTCCTCATTTGTTCCTATTTCCTCCATTCCTCTGCCAGCCGTAAGTATTTCTTTACCAGTTTTGACGACTTCCGTTCTTTTGCCAGTTTCTACCGCTCCTATATCCGTTCCCTTGGCTGTTTCTACCGCACCTGCTTCCGCTCCGGTGTTGGTTTCTACATCTTTTCCTTCCATTCCTTCCACTGCTCCTCTTCCCTCTGTTCATCATACAGAGACAGGTTCTAGCAGTGGAAGTATGACTATGAGAAATGTTACTTTGGAGGTTCCTGCCAATCATAGCCTCTTGAGGAAGACCGACAGAGCCAATGTTTGGCTCGAACCTCTAATTGGAGATATCGAGAAGAAGAAGATGGAGAGTCATAGCTGCTTAACTCTGATGAATGACGTAGTTCATTCTACTTTGAAGGTATTTTTACCAACAAGTTTTTTTTTAAAAATTATCTTCAATCTCTCATTTTCATGACTTACCTCTGTAGGCTAACCTTATTGGCAAGAAATTAATGGGAAGAATTTCCCTACTAGAAAGAAAAGCTCGTGAGTCTGAAAAGACTGTCCACGAGGCCGAGGAAATAGCTAGGGGAGCCCAGCTTGAAGCAACCAATTGGAAGGAGCAGTTCGAGAATGCTCAAGGGACCATAGAGGAGTTGCAAGAAGATAAAAATCTCCTGGAGCAGCAAAACCGTGGTTTAACTTCTGAACTGGCAACTGTCAAAGCCTCTTCAAGCCAATTGAAAAGAGACAAAGAGCTTTTGGAATGCTCTTTGTCAGAACAATTATCCAGGGCTAGTGAAGAAGTTAGAGAGCTGAAGGCACTTTTGGCTAGGAAGGAAGAATATGCAGGAGAGTTAGTGCAAAGCTTGACTCAAGCTCAGGCTGACTTACAGACTTCTTCTGACGAGATTCATGCCTTGAAGAGTTCTCATGCTTCTCTTGAAGCTTCCCTTGATTCCCATTTAGCTGAATATCAAATCTTAAAAAACGATCTTGCTATGTGGGAAAAGGAATATGGACTTCTAGAGGAAAATTTTAACATAGAAGTGAGTTGGGCTTTCCTGAAATCTCGTCATGATGCTTTGACGGAAGCTACTCAAGAAGGTTTTGACTTGCAGTCTGAACTGGCCAAAGTCGTAGATACCATCGAGAAAAGCCAACAGTCTACTGATACTCCTTCTCCTGCACTTGAAGTTCCTGGAACAGAAGAACTTTTAAATGAAGAAGTGAATACTGCAGCAATTGGGATTACAATTCCTGCTTCAGCTGAAAATGTTGCAATTCCAGCTTCAGAGGGTGAAACTTCTATGACCCAGTCTGTGGAAGTTGAAGCTTCCGTGACTCTTGTTTCCCTCATTGATCCTAACATTTCAAGCTCTGCTGAAATCGTTCCTGTTGCTGCTTCTTCAGAAGTTGCCACCGTGCCTGTGGCTGAAAGTGAAATAAATATTGCAACTTCTGATGTGCTAACCCCTTCAATTGGATGATGGTTTTATCCCTTAGTTTTTAAGGGATTTTTTGGTGAAAGTCCCCAGTTATCATAATGGGGCACTTGTATAAACTTTTATTGACTAAGTTTCTACTTAGTCTTTTTAATTATATTAAGAAGTTTTGTTAGTACTTCAATGTGTTCTATTCTTGCCTTTTCCTTACTTATTTAGGACTTATAGAATAGTTTAGCATTTTTATCCTTTGAAAATGCTTTATGATTCTTCTCATGACTTATTAACATGAGGCTTATAAAAGAGGGCCCTTTTATTTTATCGACACTTAATGAAGAAGACGTCTCAACTTCATAATGGTGTTATAATACGATGAAAGTAATAGGAAAACACACGTTTTGTATGAAACAACTTTGGCAAGTTTTTATTCATAAACTTTTAACAAGTGTTTGACTGTTACATGTATTACAATACATCTACAACTTTCTCGTAACTGTTTTTCTTGTAACAAATTTGTAAATAACATAAAATAAACAAGGTTTTTCTTCATAACCTGTTTCAGTACATAGTCATGACCCTATATTTACATGTTAAGAAGGGTTTGAGAGGTGACTTTGTTTATGAGTTTGAGAGATGACTCTATTGTTCTCATGAATGTTGAAGACTTCATAACTTTTTCTCAACACTTGCTTCTTTGTGGCCGATTTTGGTTCGATACTCGTATCTGTTTCTCTACACATATCTGTGTATAATATGTAGTCCCCAAGTGTTTGAGCGGTGAAGTATGAAGCCTCGAGCACTTGTTTATTTCTTTTACTTTGGCCCTTTTCCTGAAACAGAAAGATATACGGGACTCGACGGTGCGATTATAGATGAAGACTGCCTAACTCGTGTGTATTTCCATCAGATTAATTGTAACCCTGGGCTAGGAATTTAAGAATACTCCATTTTGCCTTGCAGGTTGTGACTCATCATTTGGCACGAGTTAGGATATTTTGCCTAGCATCTAAAATCGTTAGTAAAATATTAATAAACCAAGAGAGAAATTTTAACATGATGATACCTGACCGTAGGTACTTTCTTAAAAGTAATATCTTTTTAAGTGGACAGCATTCCAATGTGAGGGTAAAACTTTACCATCCATTGTTTCCAACTGGTATGCTCCTTTTCCCGCAATGCCACGGACTTTGTATGGTCCTTCCCATGTTGGACTTAGCTTTCCTGAGTTAGCAGCTTTTGCAGATTGGAACACCTTTTTAAGCACGAAGTCCCCAATTTTGAAAAATCTGAGGCGTGCTTTCCTATTGTAATATCGTTCTATTACTTGCTTTTGTGCTGGCCATCCTTATCAAAGCAGCTTCTCTTCTTCCTTCAAGTAAATCTAGGCTAACCCGCATCTCTTCATTATTAGATTCCTCCGTTGCCTGATCGTATCGTGTGCTTGGCTCACCTATTTCAACTGGAATTAAGGCTTCCGTACCATAAACCATCGAAAATGGTGTTTCTCCAGTGCCTGTTTTGGTCGTTGTACGATAAGCCCATAGTACTCCAGGTAACACCTCAGGCCAATTACCTTTTGAATCTTGTAACCTCTTTTTCAAGTTATTGATAATAACTTTGTTAGTTGATTCTGCTTGTCCATTCCCCACTGGATGATATGGCGTAGACGTTATTCTTTTGATCTGCCAACTTCGAAGAAATTCTGTAACTTGTGCTCCAATGAATTGTGGTCCATTGTCACACACGATCTCCTTTGGTACTCCAAAGCGGCATATTATATTTCGCCATATGAAGTCTTTAACTTCTTTTTCTCGTACCTGTTTAAATGCCCCTGCTTCTACCCATTTAGTGAAATAATCTGTAAGTACAAGTAGAAATTTTACCTGACCTTTTGCTTGTGGAAGTGGACCTACGATATCCATTCCCCATTTCATAAAGGGCCAAGGGGCTAAAACAGGATGTAGTAACTCAGCTGGTCTGTGCATATTATTGCCGTACCTTTGACATTTATCACATTTGGACACGAAACTGGTTGCCTCTTCTTCCATCTTAGGCCAATAATATCCTGTGCGAATTAACGTTCTTACCAGTGACCGTCCTCCTGCGTGATTCCCACAATGTCCTTCATGTACTTCTCTCATGACATATTCGGTTTGAGAGGGACCGAGACACCTTGCTAGTGGTCCGCCGAACATCTTTCGATAAAGATTACCTTGATATAAACAATATCGTGCAGCTTTTTTGCGAAGCGCGTAAGCCTTTCCTTTGTCATTAGGCACGGTTCCGTGCTGTAAAAAGGCAACAATTTCATTTCTCCAATCCCATGTTAGATGATTAAAATTTACCTCGTTTTTATCAGGTTCAAGAACAGAATGAAATAGATGTATGACTGAAGCATCTGTATTGTTTGCCACGTCTGCTGCGGATGCAAGGTTTGCTAAAGCATCTGCCTCTACATTCTCATCTCTTGGGATCTGCACTACTTTCCAAGTTTGGAATTGCTTTATTAACTCCCGTACCTTTGCGAGGTATTCTTGCATTCGTGACTCTCTGGCTGTATAAGTCCCCAGCATCTGATTAACCACGAGTTGAGAATCACTCTTGATTATAATCTGTGTTATGCCGAGTTCTCGTGCCAATTCTAAACCTGCAATTACAGCCTCATACTCTGCTTCATTGTTAGTTATAGAATGACATTTTATAGCCTGTCTAATGGTCTCACCCGCAGGTGGTACGAGGACTATTCCTAAGCCTGCCCCTTTTACATTAGATGAACCGTCAGTGTATAAAACCCAAGTCCCCGGGTTCGCACCATTAAAAACTAATAATTCTTTTTCTGCTTCTAAATGCATCCCCTGGCTAAAATCAGCCACGAAATCAGCTAGTACTTGAGACTTTATAGCGGTCCTGGGTTGATAAATAACTTCATACTCACTTAGTTCTATAGCCCATTTTGCTAATCTTCCTGAAAGTTCGTGTTTATGCAAAATATTTCGAAGCGGAAAAGCAGTAACTACAACAATGGGATGACATTGAAAATAAGGTCTTAACTTTCTAGATGCCATGATCAAAGATAATGCTAATTTTTCTAGCTGTGGGTATCGTGTCTCAGCTTCCAATAAGGACTTACTTACATAATAAATAGGAGATTGTTTACCTTGGTCCTCGCGGACTAAAACAACACTTACTGCGACTTCAGATACGGCCAGATAAATGAGAAGTTTTTCCCCCACCTTCGGTTTTGCCAACAACGGTGGTTTTGACAAATAAGCTTTCAAATTTCTAAGGGCTTGTTGACAATCTTCATTCCATTCAAAATGATCTTGCTTTTTAAGTGCAGAGAAAAACTTAAAACACCTTTCCGAGGATTTGGAAATAAATCTCCCCAAAGCTGCAATTCTTCCCGTTAATCTTTGTACTTCCTTTTTATTAGTAAGTATATCCGGGATTTCTTCTATTGCTTTGATCTGAGAAGGATTCACTTCAATACCACGATTAGAAACAAGAAAACCCAAAAACTTACCTGATGCAACACCAAATGCACATTTTTCTGGGTTGAGTTTCATATTAAATTTTCGCAAAATTTCAAAAGTAACAGATAGATGAGAAATATGGTCGTGAGATTGCTGGGTTTTGACGAGCATATCGTCTATATATACCTCCATTGTTTTCCCTAAATGTTCTTGGAACATTTTGGTGACCAACCTTTGATAGGTTGCCCCAGCATTTTTGAGGCCAAAGGGCATTACTTTATAACAGTAAGTCCCCCTGTCTGTGATGAAAGAAGTTTTTTCTTCATCACCAGGATCCATTTTAATTTGATTATATCCTGAGTATGCATCTAAAAAACTTAAAAGTTCATGACCTGCGGTTGCATCAATTAGTTGGTCTATATGCGGTAAGGGAAAGGAATCTTTTGGACAGGCTTTATTTAAATCGGTATAATCTACACAAACACGCCACTTACCATTTTTCTTGGGTACAACCACCGTGTTAGCTAACCAAGTAGGATATTTTACCTCACGGATTGATCCGATTTTTAATAATTTTTGGACTTCCTCCTGAATCACCTGGTTCTTGAAAGCACCTTGTTTCCTTTTCTTTTGCTTTATTGGTGTGAAAGGAGGGTCCTCATTGAGTTTGTGAGTCACCATATTTGGTGGAATCCCTGTCATGTCAGCGTGGGACCAAGCAAAGCAGTCTAAGTTAGCTTTTAAAAATTCGATTATCATACCTCGCATGTTCGTGCTTAAATTGGCCCCGACATAAACCTTCCGTTCAGGCCATTGATCAAATAACATCACTGCCTCAAGCTCTTCAATTGTCGTTTTGATGCTTTCATTTTCTTCAGGTTCTTGAATTGTGTCAGGTCTTGAGTCCAAATCCGTCTTTTCCTGTTCAGTTGAAGTTTGATCTTTTTTACCTTCAACTGTTTCCTGTAATTGCTACTTTTCTTTATTCTCGGCGCTCGTACTTGTTACAGCGTTGACACTTTTAGCCATCTGCTGAACCCCACGAATTTGGAAAATTCCCCATGGTGATGGGAATTTAATAACCTGATGTAGAGTTGATGGGACATAGTCCATATCGTGTATCCATGGTCTCCCCATGATCATATTGTAGGCCATTTCCATATCAACTACCTGAAATTTAGTTTCCTTCACAACACTCATAGCAAAAGTTGTTAGAAATACCTCACCTTTTGTTACTACACTTGAATTTTCAAAGCCTGACAAGGTGTGCGCCTTGGGTATCATTTTGTCTTCAGCTTACATTTCTCGTAGTACCCTTAGTAATATAATATTTACAGAGCTCCCTGGATCAATCAAAACTCGTTTTACATTAGTATCATGTACAAGTAAAGATATTACCAGTGCGTCATTATGTGGAGTTGTCACTCCTTCGGTATCTGCGTCATCGAACGAAATACTTTCATTTTCAAGGACCTGCCGCACCCGTTTCCCGTGTGTAATTGTTACCTTAGAAACCTTGTTGGAGGCTGTGTAGGTTACGCCGTGAATGTCCTCTCCCCCGCTTATGACATTCACTGTCCTCTTGGGTGAAGGAGGTTGTGGTGGCTCTTGTCTGTTTTTCATATAAGCTTGTTTTCCTTTCTCACTAAATAACTCAGTGAGGTACCCTTGCTTCAATAAATGATCCACTTCACTCTGCAGGAATCTGCATTCTAAAGTTTTGTGCCCATGATCGTTGTGAAATTCGCACCAATGATCCGGATTGCGTCTACTTGGATTTGACCGCATCTCTTTTGGCCACCGTACCTTATCTCCCATGCTTCTTAAAACAGCTACTAGCTCGGAGGTAGAGACATTAAAATTATATCCACTGAATCGTGCCTTTAAACTCCTGTCATCATCTCGTGATTCTTGTCTGTTCCGATCATTCCTGAACTTTGAAGAAGAGCCAGAATCCCGGTTCCTTGATTTTTGATCGTATTGCTGGCTATCTTGTTTCGAACGTGGGTCCTTTCCTGCGGGTCCCATATATGGATCGTACCTGTTTTTACCTGATCTTTTTTCGGTTTCTGACATTCGGGTACCGCCCCTTTCTTCATGATGGAGCTTAGGTACGGTATCTTCTTCGATTCGCAACTTCGTGCTATACCTGTTGTAAATATCATTCCATGTGGTTGCAGGAAATTCTCGAAGACTTTCTTTGAGTCGTCTCGTGGCTTTAGAACTTTTGTCATTTAAATTACTTGCAAAAGCTATAGCAGCCCAATTGTCAGGCACACGAGGTAGAGTCATTCTTTCACGCTGGAATCTATCAACGAAGTTTCTAAGCAACTCCGAATCCCCTTGTTTGATTTTGAAAATATCTTCCATCCTTTTCTCAACCTTTTGTGCTCCCGAATGTGCTTTAATAAAAGAATCTGCAAGCTCAGCAAAAGAATTAATAGAATTTTCAGATAAAAGAGAATACCAGGTTAATGCACCCTTGGTGAGTGTTTCTCCAAATTTCTTGACCAATACTGATTCAATTTCTTGTTTGGTCAAGTCGTTGCCTTTTACGCCGGTTGTAAATGCAGTCACGTGGTCACGTGGGTCTGTAGTACCATCATATTTCGGGATGTCAGGCATTTTGAACTTTTTCGGAATTGGAAGGGGAGCAGCACTAGGCTTCCATGGTTGTTGTGAGTATTTGTCCATGTCTACTCCTTTTATTACAGGTGGAACTCCAGGGATTTGTTCAATACGCTCATTTTGTTCCTTAAGCTGTTTCTGCAAGGTTAGTACTAAATTTTGCAAATACGAATTATTTAAATTACCTGGTCCCCCTTCTTGTGGTTCACTGGGGGTTGCTCCGTTTCCAGAATTATCAAGACCAGAACGGGGGTTCTCCAATGTATTATTATTAGGAGTTGGTGTAGGTGGCGCAGCAGGCAATCGACTAACAAGTGCCTGAAGAGCTTTGCCGACCTGTGCATCAATTAGCTTTTGCAAAGCTTCAGTTGTAACTCCTTCAAAATGTTCAGATTGCTCTTGTTGATCAGCACGGGATTCAGTAACAGGAGTGCCTTCACGAGATTGACGTGGTGAATTTAGAGGAGAGGGAACCACGTTATCTTGATTTTGATGTATTTGATTCTCATGGTTTCCCAATGTGTTATTACTATTGTTGTCGGCGTTGTTGTTTGACATGGTGACGCCAATAGATAAGATATAGCTTAAAAGGGAAAGATTATCAGATTCCCGGTAACGGAACCAATTTGTTTAACCAAAAATCTGAGTCTTTGGTCAAAGCTAAAAAGAAATTCGGGTTACTGATAATCAAGAGACAAAAATAAAATACTTTTGAGAACGATGGTAAATAGATGTGTATTTCAATAAATTCTCAATAGTATTCTGTGTCCTTACAAATGATGATACTTCTTCCTTTTATAGATAATTCTAGGTAAAGGAATGAAGCCTCAGCTTTAATGATATAATCATGAGTAATAAATGATATTAAATAAGCCGTTATACAATCATTCCTATTAAATACCAATTTCGTAACGTATCAAGTATTTAATAATGAATTTGGACTCCTTTCTGTCACCAGATCTTTGCTTTCAATGCCTTCTATCCGTTGGCTGTAAATAATTTAAATTGGTACGAGACTCGTATCTATACGTCGTCTCGTGCCTATTTAAATTCTTCTTCCCGTGGCTGTTTCCATCCGTGCCTCTTAGTCAATTGCTGCGCTTTGACCATTTAACTAATCCACATATCACGCCACATCATCTTTTAATATAAACTCAGTTTTTTTCCAATACGGAAATGTAAGTGGTGCTTGATAGCGAAGAGGATGATTAGCATATTGTACTAGAATCATGATGTGGTGCCTTGAGCTATTATCTTGTTTCTTTAAATTTCCATACTTTTTATGAATAAAATTTGTAGCCTTTGCAAATTATCATGCTAAACTCTACGAACATTTTCAAAATCAAAACAGCCAGCAATTCTCCAAAAACTAACTATTTAATTCATTTATCTTTGATAGGTTTTTGATAAGTTAAACACTAACAGAATTTCTTCAGCAGATTCGATTTTTTTCTTTAAAAGAAAAAACTTACATTCTCTTAAATCTCAATACATCTAAATATGCATTTTATCAGGAATAAGTATTGATTTTTTAAATAATTAAAAAAAACACAAGCAGATGAAGGGAAATTGAGCAAGCATTAGTCCGAGATAAGTACAAAAACTCATAACTGACATATAAACTTAGGTTTCAGAAGATTCAAGGCATTTCTCAACAACTATGTGCTACTAAAATTATCCCCATATCTTTGATTACAAACTCAAAACCATAAAATCTGAACCACAATGCAAACTCGACACCACTAATTTACACCACAAAACAGTTAATACTACTACATAAAAAGTCAACAGCATGCAATTCAGAATTAGATAGGAACAAAATTGGAAGGGCGAATTGGCATAGAAAGCTATGGTTTTGAGGGGATATCTTGCCATGATGGTATCCGTTGACGATGGTTATAAGGACACTGAGATATGGGTGATGAAGACAAGTTATAATAATGGCATTCAACAGAACTCTTGGACTAAGAAATTCATTATTGAACCTTTCTCTAAAGATGCAATTCCATTTGGTACATACTTTTATGCTCAAGCAAGTCTACACTTATGATCTGGTCACAAAAGGAATAGACTATTTTCATGTGTCCGAGGAACATGAGTTTGCACCGTATTTGTCAGTGTGTGGGTGTTATTTTGAAAGTTTGGTGGAACTTGGAGATAAATAGAGGATAACAGCAGGATATGATTTCAGATTACTCCTATCACATGAACAAAAGCTGCAGCATATATATGGGAGAAGATGGTGCGAATGAGATTGGATCAGGCATGCTCTCTCTACCTTATTTCATATTAGACGCGTTTTATGTCTTTTGTGTCTTTTCCTGTTAGATTTTGCCATATCGCCTTAAGTATACCTTCAAGGTGTGATTTGGACACCAAATTGACCATTTTACTTCTAGTTTTCCTTCAATACTAAACTAACAGACGCTAACTGGAGCTAATGGAATAGTTGTTGAAAAAACAAACAAGAAGGAAATCAATAGAGAGAAAAAAAAAAGAGTTTGAAACAAAGTAAAGTCCATCCCCCTGCTCCATTTCACTGCCGTAGAGATGGTTAACACCATTGTTAATATTGTTCAATGTGCTCAGTCAATCAACTGACCTCTTGTCACTTCTTTCTGGCCATGTCTCTTTTCATAAGCACGAAAGGTAGCTTATTTCGATGTGGAAGCAGACGTTACACTTATGTTGTTCCACATTTGTGATGTTCTCTTTTTTGGAATTACAACAACGTAATGAAGTAATGAAAATCAATTGCCAAAAGCAAGTGTGCCAACCAATGGACTGGCAAAACAAATAAATAATTAGATTAGTTGAATTACTAGGAATGCTATACACCTGTAAGCAGCCTTGACGACCAATACTAAAGTAACCGAATCAAGACTTGAAACAGTAAATGAGGATAAACACTAGAGCAAACCAATCCAGTACACAGCTTTTTATGAACAAGTTTGGCTTCTCAACTCAGTTTTTATAGGCAGGCAATTCAACCACGCTGGAATAACCTACCAAAGGACACAGAATAAGAGTCGTGGGGAAAATTACATTGGAGGAATATTGACCTCAAAATGTTATGATCCAACAAAAAAATTCAGGAGTAGTAAGTTCATTGAATTGGTTATAAGATAGCATCTTCCTCAGCTGATTGAATTAATTTCAATTCCATCTCCTGTTGAGGCAAAAGATATGACCATGTTGATTCCATGGTGGATGGTGGTAGTGTTTGCTGAAGATGCCTTAATACCTTAATCATGCGAATTACAGTTTCTTTTGTAGCAAGATCCTTTTCAGAACATAGAACCTACAGAAGAAGTAACAGTCAATACCAAATATTTACATATACATAAAAGGTTACCTTCGACAATATACTGAGACTGGCTAGAGACCTGTTAGTTGAATTGAAAATTTGAAAACAGGGCAAAAACAAAAATACAGATAAATGTAATTCTTCAAATTTCATAAGGTTTTATTACTTTTCTTACGAATAATAAGTAAAAGAATCAAAGTTGCAAAATCTATATATCTATCAAAAATGAACAACTTAATCTAGCATCTTTGATTTCAAACTGACCTCTGCAAAAACTGAAACTACTTTTGGAAGGTATTGGTAGTTGGGACCTAGCGGTTCTCTGTCCGACCTGAAAATGAGAAAATTGGTTAACATTAGAAGACCAAAAAGGCGTTAATACATGAGACACATTAGATTTTAAAAGCTTCATGTTAATGTTTAATTTGCTTACTGAAAACACAGTAACAACTATCAGCAAGATGCTTTTGTCAAGTTGGATCGCGGCATGAGAGAAGTCAATTATCATCTGTATTAAATGGTTTCACCCACCTATTGAAATTTTTGTTATACCAGAGTATATCAAAACTATTGCAGCTGCACTATCCTTAACTTGAACTAGTTACTACACTATTAATATGCTACTTCAAACGTTTTGTCTGGCAAACAAACAGGTTTATCTGGGGAAGACGTTTCTAATCATATGTCGCCATTAGTAATGTTCTCATTTTTGGTTATACAACAAGGTAAAGAAGTTTGATAAATCATACTGATGCAGGAATACTATAAAGTAATGAAAAACAGCCACAAAAAGCAATTGACCAATATTGCTGAGGTAACAAAACCAAGACTTGAAATAGTAAAGTAAGAGTAAATGAGGATAAAACTAGACCAAAAGAATCCAGTACCTTTCGACCATTGAACATAATTGTTCGTGAACAAGTTTGGCTTCAACCAAATCAGCTTTTATAGGCAGGCAATTCAACCAAGCTGGAATAACCTACCAAATGAGTTAGAATAAGAATTATGGGAAATTACATTGGAGGAGCATCATTTCGTCTATACAGACCAGAATATTATGTTTTACCAAAATTTAATGGATGAGCACATTCACAATGAAACAAAACCTTATCAAAAGGTATTAACAAACAACACACTAATTGCATGAAGCAAATATTTGCAGTTAATTTCCTTAACATATGAAAGTGTCTAAAGTTCCTTTTCTACTGACTGAACCACCTTCAACTATAGTTTATAGTTGTAAGGACAAAAAATCTTAGAAATTTGTATACGAATGTATCATCTGAGAAAGGAGAAAGAATCTCAGAATACATGTATGCAAAAAAATACGGGATATCTTCCTTTTTCGCATGTGATTACTAGTAGAAGGAATTAGTTGGGGGTATCTAAGAGTTAGGAGAACAAAATAAAAACAAGAGAATAAAAGATAAGAATGCATAACCAAAAACAAGGACATATACCTGGGCTGAGTCGATACTTTCACCATGAAACTGATATATCTTACCAAGTGTAGAGACAGCATTATCATATGCACTTTCATTTTCAGGTTCACGAGCACTTAGATGCGTAAGGACTACATAGATCCTTGAAAGAGCTTCTGGTTCAGGTCAAAAGATTAAGTAAGCAAAACATACATATCACTTCTTATTCCCTTCTCCATGATGAAAAGGATCTCAACATCACATTCAACAATATATACCTCCAACAAAAGGTTGGAAAAAAGACCGACCATATTCCGCCCAAAGGCCAAGTCCATAAAGAGCAGTCTGAACAAAACATCAACGAAAGCACTAAGCACAAATAGGAAATGATTGACTGGAAACTTTTGCAACCACTAAGATGTACAAACCTGTCTAACATTTGGGTCTTCATCATTGCTTGCTTCCAAAACTAAAGGAAGACATACATCGTAGTACCTAATTTTCACGTGACGCAATAGTCAATTTTGGGAACCCATTTAAGAAAAACCCAATACAAATATATAGACCTACTTTAGAGCTGCTTCAGGGCACTCCTCCACAAGAGAATCAAAGATGAGAATAGATATACGTCTCTCGTTAGTTGTATTATCCTTGGCCTTCAAAAAGCAAGAAAAATTGAATGTGGGAAGCAATAAGATATAAACAACTAAGAGTGTTAAGATGATATTGGTTATAACTTACCCACATAGGTAATAAATATGGCGACAACTCGTCAAGGAAAGGCAAGAAAGAAGTCTTGAAAGCTTTGATCAATGTGCGTAATATTTCACCAACCTAATAAAAAAAGATAGTATGATTCGAGAATTGTGGTAGATTCAAAGTGAGATGCTTGTAGAAAGACAACATTGTGTGCTCAATGTCTGAAGTCTATTCTTATATAGAACATACATAGCTGAGAACTTCTTCTTGTTGTTTTCTTTCTGCACTCAATAATTCAGCTTCCTCAGCATCAAAGTCTTCTGTTTTAGCTTGCTCTGTGAATTCTTGTTTTCTACTTGAACTTTCTGTAATGACATGCTTTATCTCATTGACGATGCTACGAACCTGACTTTCAGTGAGAAGTGGTACACATATCTGAAAACATATACTACAAAAGGATCATTATAACAGAAATACTTCTTTTGCCATTTTTACTTGTATTCTGCCACTGTTGTTGTCTCTTGCTTTGACACTACTAAGAAAACATCCAAAAATAATTTTCATAAGTTGACTTAACTGGGATGTGCTGAAATAAGGTTTTCTATGGAGTTCATCTAATACAAATTTAATAATCTTTCTGTCACTCACTAGTCTTACCTAGTCATGCCAAAAGAACTTTTGTGATTACGCGATCTGTCGTAAATTTGATTCGAACACCACTTTAAGCATTTTATTATGGTTCAATCATGCCTTTGTAGGTATTAATTCTGCATGTGTTCACACACATAACAAGAATCTATACAAGAGTTGTAGAGTTTTTGGCTAAAATCATCCTTCAACTATGGCTCAAAACTAGGGTACATCCTTGTGTAATAATAGTGAACAAAAAACATCCCTTAATTAGTAAAAAAGGGCAAGAATCATCCTTCCGCTAATTTCCGTTAAGAAATTAACAGCTACAACCAAAACTTGTGCCAAGCACATGACTTCTCCAAAATCCCCCTATACTTCTAATTCAATCCCTCCCGAAGCTACCCGGCTCTTCCATATTCAGTGAAACTAAGGCTTCAAAACCTATACGATTCTATGTTTAACTTCAGAAAACAACTAGAGCAACAAGATAAGTTATTTTGTTGAAGAATTGAAGCTAGGGCTATTGTCCATTACTTATCTTCCCACACCTCACAAACAAGGTAAAAGCAACAATAGCCATTGAATAAGTTTTGGCTTTTCCGCCCATTCTATTCTAGCAGAGGCGGAGCCAGGATTTGAAGCTTATGGGTTCGGGATTCTAGCTCCTTTAAGTTACAACAACAACAACAACACAGTATAATCCGACAAGTGGGGTCTGGGGAGGGTAGTGTGTACGCAAACCTTACCCCTACCCTAGGATAGAGAGGTTGTTTCCAATAGACACTCGATATCCTTCCCTCCAAGAATTCCCCACCTTGCTCTTGGGGTGGCTCGAACTCACAACCTCTTGGTTAGAAGTGGAGGGTGCTTACCATTAGAGCAACCCACCTTGTCTAGAATTTGTACATATTTCATGAATTTCACAAGACAAATACAGAGTCTGCACAAAAGCTACTGAGTTCAACCATATCCATAAGCAGAGGGCTAGCACCGCCCCTGATTCTATGGAGTAGTATTTTTGTTATTTCTCAAACTAAACATCTTCCTCATTCTTAAAAGCACCAAATCTCGTTGGTTGAAGCATAAGAAACAATAGGAAAATGTTGGCTCGAAGTTTAAGCGGCCGATCTTCCATCCCCAACAATGGTATTATTGATATTGCAGATTCTTTAAGCATTCGATTATATCATATACAATAGCTTTCACATTAACTTATACTGATATTACTGAATTTACAAAGTTCTAGTAAGTCTTTTATTTAATACTATAAAAGTTTATTATTTTAATATTTATTACATTGAAAGAAAAAATAGAGTTTTAGAAGCCTGCTTCGGTAAAGGATGAAGACGAGATGATCAGGAAGGATAAAATAGTGAGATTTGGGGGGGGGGGTTAAATTACGTGCTTGACACATGTTTTGGTTGCAGCTGTTAGATTCTTAACGGAAATTAACGGAAGGATGATTCTTGCCTTTTTTTTTATAGTTAAGGGACATTTTTGTTCAATATGATCACACAAGGATGTACTCTAGTTTTGAGCCATAGTTGAGGGATGATTTTAGCCAAAAACTCAGAGTTGTACTAAGCTTTCTTTTACTTTTAGTAGAATATAGTAACTTATATGAGTTTGGACAAGTGTCTTGTTTAGATCTTTAGTCATATATCGACGTGACCACAAAAATTGGAGTTATTTATTGTGTGGGAATGTATAGGCAACAGTTAGATCATATTGGAATATAAAAAGTTAAAACAGAAAAATACCACCATCATAGGAAAAAACTTGCTAACCTGCAGGCAATTATTCAATTCATACAACATGATTCCACATATTTCTGTCACAGGCTCCTGCGTGAGATAGCATATTAAGTGTCACTTTCTCTTTATCCAAATCGACCAAACTTAAAAAATTTACCAACCGATAAAAAAGAAAGAAAGAAACAACATATACTGATGTTAAGACAACCTTATGCAAAGCCTCTACCAAAGCCAGGACTATATAGTCTGACAACTTTGTGAAATATGACTCACTTCCACCTTGAGCAATCCCTTTCGCAACAGCCAGCTTAGCAGAACTCAACAGGAGGGACATGGCTTAGACAACAAAAATTAGAAATTTGCTTCAGCCACAGGAAAATTTACATGAAAACAAAGAAACCATATGAAATCACGAGAATTCTCACCACTAACAGCATATATCCTGACATCATTGCAGGTATAGAATTTCAAAAGCGGAATAAAAATTGAAACAGCCTGTTTCATGCACCAATGATGTCACTTGTTTAATTTGACTTCACTCAACGACACATGAGAAAAAGAAAAACATGCAGGTGATCATTCATGTCAACCTGAGAAATCCATGGGTAGAAGTCTTCCTTTAATATTTCAGCACAAAGGCATAGCATAGCACAGCTGCTAGCTTTCGCCCGTAGAACATCTTGTTTCTTGACATTATCTATACTGCAAGATGCGAAGCTTAAGTAAGATTCTAGGTACTCCATAATAACCACCTCTCCCAGAAGTCTTACTACTTCATAAATCCAAAGAAAGAACCAAATATTAATCATATTCAGAAGAAGTGATTATTTAATTAACCGTTGTTGGGTAAGGCAGAAACAGGTGCATAGGAAGAATTTGAAATTAGGATTTGGCAATCCAACTCAGACTTTGAGTCAGCAGCATGTGCAGAACATAGTGAGTAGAGGCTTGATGATGGATTACTTATCATATATAGAATCCTTTCTCTCTAGAGTGCTACTCCGTAGTTCAAGCTTTTGGCCGACATCCTTACTAGTTTCATCAGTTAATGCAGAATCATATGCAAATAGTATACACCGAGAGATTCCATCTTGTATACTATCGGTTAGCTAATCCAATACCTATTGGTTAGCATCATGTTTATCACTAATGTAGATACACAACTGTGAGAATATGGCTCTGATATTATTTGAAAGAATTTGAGCATCCAGCTTAAAACCTTAAGCAATAGGTGGAATAGAGTCCCAGATCTTTATAAGACCCTTTGGATGCCTGTTTATACACGACATAGTTCATCTATATAACTCAACCAAAAAAAAAAAAAAAAAAAGAAACCTAAATGAACTTGGGAGAAGTCAAACCTCAATGATAAAAGCTTACCTATTATCATCAAATTCATTAGTTCCATAGTCCGACTGTGTAGAGATGGTCATAGCAGGTTCAAGTTGAGCACATTGAATAAAAAAGGGCATGACTGTACTCATATAAGGAAGAAAATCCTGTCCAAGGCAATGAAAAATTCTACTATATGCCTGCAATGAAATAAAGAAAATAAAGAGAGGCCAATCCGAAAAGAAACTTTGATATTAAAATAAAGCGATTAACACATACTATTAGCAAGTAATTAATAAGAGGACCATCCCCCTTCGCTTGTACTCCTTGTAATGACATAAGCACTTCCATAACCTTTAATGACAACAACAGAAAGGATATAAATAAAAAGTAAGCTCTATGTTGAGAAATGACCAAAGGAAAATATCACACCAGCATATACCAAGACAAGAAAAAGAATTCCAGGAGAGGCAGAAAGGTATCCCTGACATTATTTAGCTGCACAAAAATTGCTGAAAGATGTAATAACTTAAACAAGAGTAATCTATACTATGGTTTAACTACAGTAAAGCCATCTGCCAAAGCATGACAAATAAAACAAGAACGAAGCAATCCCGACCAATAGCATCAATATACGTGTTCAGTATCCCATGAGTAGGGCATCCTAGTACACGAGGCATCCCGTGTTTATGCAGGGTTCGCGGGAGGGCCGCACCCCAAGGGGTGTGATATAGACACCTACCCTAATGCAAGCATTAGTGGATGCTTTCACGGCTTGAACCTATAGGTCACACGGAGACAAGATGGAACCAAAGAAGATGTGTTCAGTATCCCATTAGGATGGCGTCAATATACGTGTTCAATCAATGGCATCAATTTTTGTGTTCAATCAATGGCATCAATATATGTTTTCAATACTATGGCATAATTGGTAGAAAACCTGCTTTTCGTCTCCCCTAAATTTCTCTTTGCCAACAGCCATCGCAACAGAGCCTATGCACTCTATTGCGGGTTGAAGAATGAGATTAGATTTCAGATCTGTGTTCCTCAGGACAGCTTTCAAGTGTGACATAACAGTGTCATAGTAGGTTCCGAAGTGCTCCTGTTGACGTATAAAATATTAACCTTCATGATATCAGTAGATATAGAACTGAGTAAAAAAGAAATGCACCAGTTAATACCTTAACAGAGTGAGATATACTAGTTATTGCAGTTAATGCTTGTTGTTGGACTATTGGTTTGTCATTCTGCATTTCAAGCAACAAAAGGACAAAAAAGATATCATTAATCTCTTGCACTTGTCAGCAGTGATACCTACAATTTGTTGCCTCTATATTCGCGCACCTGTAGAAGTACAAACAGTTTGCTAACTATTCCATCTAGGTAAGATATTGAAGTTTCTGGCTTGCCAAACAAACAGAAGAAGCAGAGAGCTCTAGTGGAAGATGCCTATAGAAATGCCAAAAGAAAGTAAAAAGACCAAATTAGTTGGCATCAGCAACTGAATGGAGGAGTAACGTCGCATCTATCAAATCTTTAGCCTTATGATATTTTTCCAAACTTTATTTGAAGGGTAAACTTTAGATTCATCTCCTGACAATCAGTCATAATTACTTCCTCTATGATCTCATTGCTCTTATTGCAGCCAAAATAATGTCAAAATAAAATTTTCCAGAAACACATTGTCGAAGCCAATAGATAAAACTTTAATAATAATTGTGCAAAATTCCAGAAGTGATATTACACAATACATCCTTAATTTGCCTCATGTAGCAGAAAACAACAAGTTACTAAGGAACAATTGGGTACAAGCGCTATGACTATGCAAATGAAGCCATATATAGCCAAGCAACTTCTCAGAGTATGATTACATAAAGAAATCAAGCAAATGCAATAAGATGAGTGGCCTGATAAAGAAACTACTCAAGCATTCAAAAACCAAACTTTTAAAATTGAAGGCATATTAAACCTAGGCAAGGTTAAAGATTTTGATTGTATGGTATATGCAACCCCTTGTAAAGGTGCAGTTAGGAAAAATACTTTTGCTGCTTGTTCATGTATCAATGATAATCTAATCAATTTTTAGTTTGACATTGTTCTTTGGGAACACTTGCAGCATCCTTAAATTGTATATAACAAATAGGACAGACCTGCACTTGTGGATGAAAATCATCCATAGCTGCAGTTAATGAAAGGAATATTTTATTATGATATCGTTCTTGCATATCTGGACGGAAGTCAATCAACAATGAAGAAATTGCCCTACAAGCAGCCCATCTGACTCGAGGATGAGGATCTTCGAAACATTTAAGAACCATATCAACCACCTGCTCCAGATTCTTATTCATCACCTGTAATAGGAAAGAAGCCATGATTCCAAGGTAACCGCCTAAGAGAAAACAAAATCTATGAGATGACTTTAAACAATAAACACAATATAAAGTATTCTGGTAAATTAATAGGACGAGGGCAAACTATCTTATAAATTTAAGCAGTTTTCCAGCAAAAACCACAGCTTAAACGCTACGAGTTGAATAATATCTGTTATAATCAAACTATAGCCATTATAAATACAGAACTAAGATATGTATTGTTGTACCTTTAAGCAACCTTTAGCAATGAAAGCAAGTGCAAAGATAGCTGCATGGCGCTTCTCCCACTCTGGAGCATCCAAGTAAGTGCATAGCTGCTCTATGGCAATATGAGCAATAGATTTACCTCCTAATGCACGAGAAAACCGATCTAAACACTCTTTACCAAAACTGAAGTTACTTGTTTCCCCTGTATCATCTTTCATGATCTCGACACTATGCCAAGCAGGGTCATCCTTAACATCTAGTAATAACTTCAATAACAATGCAAAACATCTGCTAATAAACAAGGGCAGCCTCTTCATCATACCAGGGGCCCTCTTTCTTGTCTCCACCAAAATAATCAAAAATTCAATTGTCAAGTGCCTCGTCCCCTCTTTCAAGCGCTCGTCCTCTGCTATCTCGAACATGGTAGACACCACATCCGTTAGCTGCCTCCTCAAGAACCTAGGCTCATCCTTCGCAAACTTCATTAAAAGTTTCAGCACGTCGTGTGCTGCGATCTCCTTATCACTGTTGCTCAATGTATCAGTCAACCTCTTCAGTAGAGCTGGCAATAGCTCCTGAAACCGCTCCTTTTGATTTGACTTTGATACGCATTGAAATTGAATGAAGGTGATCGCAGCAATCATGCCGGTAATACTATAATCAGGATCGAGGTTATCATCATGTAGTGTATTAAGTAACCGGGAGTGCACCTGTTTTACCCAAGGGACTACTGTATCGCCAAGGTCGTGAGCTAGTTGCCCAAATATAGAGGAAGCTGACTCTATTAACTTGAATGAAGATGAATCAAGGCATTGGTACAAGAATGGCAACAGTTCAGGCCAGTTGTTGCGGGGGAGAAGTGAAGCTGCTAGACCTGAAACAGTGTCACCGAGGTGTTTGAGGATGGATTCAGATTCTTCAATAGAGATACGCTCAAGGAGAATAGCTTTGATGGTGGATTGAGTTGACTCACTTAGATTCCACCAAGTGAAGAAGTCATTATCAGAAGTAAGCAACTTCCTAAGGAAGACAGCACACTTTTCACGGGAATCAATGTCAGAAGAGTCGATAAAGATAGAAAGCTTAATAGCAAGGGAGTCAGGATCCTTTGTGCTCCGCATGTATTCGGAGATAAATGTTTCGAACGGAACATCCATTACTGTATTTTGAGAGAGACGAGGAGTATGGAGTTGGTTGGAATGCGGTGTATCCGACATTAAATCAAATACTAAGGTCAACTCTTCTTGTTTTTCAAAAATTACTAAGAGCACTTTTGGGCATAAGAATTTTTTTACTTTTTTTGAAAATTTTCACTTTTTTTTAACCAGTTTTCGTCATAAAATTTTTAATTTTCATTTGAAGATCAATTTTAAAATTTTTTAAAATTTAAAAAACTTGAACTTAGGAAGAAAAATAATTAATTTACTCTTGAACTTTTAAAAAGAAAAATAATTTGGCAGAACTATTTTTAGAAACCTAACAAATAATTTAAGACGGAATGTAATACCTCTCGTTAAAAACATGGGTAGTTAAGTAAATTGCCAAAAAAGAGAGAGAGAACAACTAATAAATAAATAAATAAATAAAAAAGAGTATTTAATGGGCCTTAACTCATGAGCACAGTGATATGGCATTAGGAGAAATAATGTTAAAATAGCACGGCCTAGTTAGTTTTTGAACTGGTCATTCAAAAATAGTCAGTATTTGCCAAGTCATTGAAAAGTAGCCATTATTTTGCTGCAACAGAGACCGGTCCAACATAATATACTGGCGTTAGGTGCACATGTGTATGAATTTCCAGCATATTATGCTGGATCGGTATACTTTGTTGGCTCCAGTATAATATACTGAAGTGTGGAGCATCGGTGCTCCAATCTCCAGTATATTAAGTATATTAGACTGGAGTTCCAGCATAATATACTCAGAGGTGGATCCAAGATTTAAATTCAATGGGTTCAACTTTTAAAGATTTTATCATTAGCCCCATTATATTTTTAAAGTTATGGGCTCATATCTACTACATTTATGATTTTAATGAATTTTTACATATAAATTTTTACTCCGCATAAAAAATTATGGATTCAATTGAACCCGTGTATAATGCATTGCATCCGCCCCTGAATATATTAGAACTCCAGTATATTATGCTGGAGTATTTTTTTGGATTTTGAACAGTGTTTTTGTTCAAATTTATCTTTACATGAAAAGTGGCTAAATTTCAATTACTTTTGAAACTGTGACTATTTTTGAATGACCACGCGTAAATCTGGCTATTTTTAAATTTCTCCCGAAATAACAAAACAAAAGCTAAAGGGATTTTGGGGGAAGGGAATGCAGCATAATCTGTGATTGAAATAGAAGCTAAGAAAGAAAAAAAAAATTCTAGCAGAGAAGGAAACTTTAGAATCAGTTAGTTCAAAGTTTGAAGCCCCAATTCCGTGATTCTTGATTCAAGAGATTTTCTGTGCATCCTTGGATTTCTTTCTGTGGAGAAGAATAAGGTAGAAATGGAATCTTCTCAATACCAAGCATATTAACAGTTATTGTTTCTCTGACTAAGGGCAAAAACAAGAAAAAGGAAACTTAATGTATTTTGTATAGCAGTTAGGAATTCTTATTAGATGAATAAATATTCCATAAAGAATAACAAACACTCTAAGGATACTAACTACTTGTTAAGCATTATGTGATGAAAATAAAATAAAATAAAATAAAATTGTTGATTATTATATCAGACAAGGGAAAATAAACCAAAAGAAAAAAGTTATTAGGATCCTTAATCTTTTAGGAGTGAAATTATTGAATCAAAAATTGAGAAAACTTTAACAGAGCTTTAGAGCTCATGCGAAACCGAGAAAGCTGCCAAGAATTTTGTGCAATAGAACTTTTATCAAACGAGCATTCTAAGCATATATACTCAAACAATTGAATAGAGAAGCAGGAAGTTGTTATTGTTTCAGATCTCTTTCAGCTCAAGGAGGGTAAGTTCTCGATAATGTTCTTGCTCTTTTTCTCTGATTCACGAGCATCATATTGGTACTGAAAAACCAAATACTTATGAGAATTATTATGGAAAAAATTATGTCTTTTTCTGGTTTTGGCTCATTGCTTAGAGTAGAAAAGAATCACATATAAAAGAAAAAAAAACATAGTGTAGTAGTATTGTTTTTAGTTAAATGGGTATATATATTGACCTTTATTAGATTTGAGATAAATTACTATATTAATATTTGGTTTGGCATTTTACTGTAATGGAAAGAAACAACAAACTTAAGGTGTTCTTTTTATTTAGCACAATCATGGATTTTCTATGAATATTGAAAAAGAATATGTTATTAGTTTATACCAAGACCTCTAACATGCGAGTTAGCAATACTTGTAAAGTACTACATGAGAAAAAGATTCAAATAAAAATATAAGAACAAACGGAGAACTATAGTTTATATCCAATTAAGTACTACTAAATTGCTTAGCAGAGAATTAATTTTAGAGGAATAAAATAGGGAAATTAATTAAAGGTAATAGGGATGGACCAATTATGTTGGTAATTCACGAAGTTAATACATAGATTGATTTTTTTACAAGTAGGAAGTTGAACAATTGGAACGAAGTGCTCGAGGTGACGCGTTTGGTATTCTTGCACGAGTACTGTGAGTAGTAATCTTACCACAATTCGTATTTTCATAATCTGCATGATTTATACATTACTTTGAAAATAGAATGTGTTATCGAATATTTGAAATTGCATGTGGGACAAATCCTTTACTTGATATAGTACTGAATAGTTTACCTGAGAGGTTGACAATTATTTAAAATGTTCTCACTATTACTAGACATGTTTTACTGTTACTTGAGATATGATTACTGTTACCGAAATCAGATTACATGATTTGATAAGAATTGAAATGCCCTGTACTATTTTGAAAATGCTTTCATGTGAATATTTATTGTTTACAAAAAAAGTATAAATGGGAGGAGACTTTAAAGGATCTCGTAGCTGTGAGTTCGTTAGACCTGGTGCACTTATATTTGCAGATTACCGATTACAGTTATAGCCCTCGCTAGTGGGAAGGTAGAACTAGCTTACAATTATAGTTTTCCCTCGAGTAAGGACCTACATTTATATTTAGCTCCTTTTACGAAGGGGTCCACACTGTGATACAAATTACATGATCATTTCTTGGAAACCTCCCAAACATAAAAATTTGCTACAACATGGTGTTTATCGAGTTTATTATCAAATTGTTAAATTAATTTCTGTTACAGGAAACATTAGATGAGACTGATTATTGTTTATTGTATCTGAAAGGGCATTCGTATGATATTTTTTATTTAATATTCTAGCATATTTTCTGACTTGTAGTTAAGTGTTATTACTCATTGAGCTGGCGACTCACTCCCCGCTATTTTTTTTACAGAGACAGCAGTTAACGCGAGCGAGTTCATTAATTATAGTACACGAGTTGATGTTCCTGGTGAGCCCCACAATTGTTCGCGTGAGCGAAGAGTTTAATTATTATTATTGTCTTTTCTTTGAACTTTTAGAGTCGCTCCATAGTCATTTTATTAGTGTTATGAGTATTCAATCATTATATTGGGCTAGTTATTAGTATTGCACTTCTTTTCTGTATTTTTTAGTTGGGTTTAGTATTGTTATGTTGGTAAGGTTGGTAATGCTAGTGAAAACTCATTTTTGATTAGTTGATGAAGATTGTGACCGATTTAGGTGAATAGTGAATGGTTGTTATTTGTTTATGAGATAGAAAACCTTTTGGATAGTCCTAATGTAATGATCCGGCCGGTCGTTTTGAGAGTTATAGCCGCGATCCTCTATTAACTATTTTTTCCATATTTATTTCTACTATTGTGACTTGCCGGGAGGTTTCATTTTGGTTTTTGGAAGTGTTTGGGATACTTAGTCCCTAAATGGAGGATCGAAACTATGTGAAGACGACTTCGTAATGGGAACTATATGAAGACGACTCCGGAATGGAGTTTCATCGATTCCATTAGCTCTGTTGGGTGATTTTTGGCTTAAGGGCATGTCTGGATTGTGTTTTGGAGGTCTATAACTCATTTAGGCTTGAAATAGTGAAAGTCAATTTTTTTGAGTTTTGGGTCGGTAGTGGAATTTTTGATATCGGGGTCGGAATACGATTTCCGAAGTTGGAGTAGGTCCTTAGTGTTGAATATGACTTGTGTGTAAAATTTGAGGTAATTCGAACGTGGTTTGATAGGTTTTGGCATCAGTTGTGAAAATCTAAAGTTTCAAGTTCATTAAGTTTGGATTGGAGGGTGATTCGTAATTTTAGCGTTGTTTGATGTGATTTGAGGGCTCAACTACGTTCGTATGGTATTTTAGAATTGGTTGGTATGTTTGGTTGAGGTCCTAGGGCCTCGCGTGAGTTTCGGGTGTTTGACGGATCAAAGATTGAAGTTGTGTTGCTGAAGTGATCAAGCTTCTGGTGTTTTCGCACCTGCGGTGGGGAGACGGCAGGTGCGAAGTTTGGAGACTTGGCCAGGGATCGCAGGTGCGAGGGTAGTATCTTATTTGCGATGCCCACAGATGCACCTAAGGAATCACAGATGTGGTGTAGGATCGCAGAAATGGACAGATTCTGCAGGAGCGCGCACGCAGGTACGACCCCATTTTTCGGAGATGCAGACCCAACCTTCATAAGTGAGTTCTGCATCTGCGATGTCTTTCCCGCATGTGCGGTTGAAAGAGTTTCGAGGGTTTGAATTCATTCTTCATTTTTGGACTTGGGAGCTAGAAAATTGGCGATTATTCGAGGGATTTTCAGAGAGAACTTTGGGATTTTGTCCATTCAGAGTCGGATATTCGCGAAAAAAGCATTGTGTCTGATCGATTGAGCGTGGTTCGAGGTAAGTGGCTTGTCTAACCTTGTGTGGGGGAACTCCCCTTAGGATTTGGTACCGATTGATATATGAGCACTGTATACGTGAGGTGACGAGTGCGTACACAAGCTATTTGTTGAAAAACTCTATTTTCATTAAGTTAAATATCGGTTTTCCTTTAACTAAGCTACATTAGCATATGTAATTATATTGTTTAGTTTAGAAGAGCATGATTACGTGTCTTAATTGCTTACCTGAACTCGGTGCGGCATGCTTAGTGAACCTGCTTCTTTGTTGACTTGTACTTAGTCTAAATCGTAGGATTCCGTATTGTAGTTGTAATTCTATTGTTTGAGCTGCATATTTACTTTGGGACTACGGAACGATATTCTAGGAGATCTCATGTACTGCATATTTACTTTGGAACTACGTAACAATATTGCGGGAGATCCCCAGCACTGCATATTTACTTTAGGACTACAAACGGTATTTCGGGAGACCCCCTTACACATTTACTGTCACGACCCAAAATCTGGACCCGGTCGTGATGGCGCCTCTCGTGAAGACAAGGCCAGCCAATTAAACTCAATTCACTTTTTAAAACAATTAATCAGCATAAAAACAGTCTAAACATGATTTAATAATACTGAGTAGGGGAAAATACAACCCAACACAACCCTAACCGGGGTGTCACAAGTCACGAGCATCTACTAGGGTATAAATACAACTGAAAAGTCTGAAAATTACAAAACACAGACTAATGAAATGAAGAGGGAGAAAAGCGGTGCTGCGAATGCCGGCAGCTACCTTGCTAAACTCTGATGACTCTGCCTCCGATCAGCCAATACCCGCTACCGGGTTCAGAAATACCTGAATCTGCACACAAGGTGCAGGGAGTAAAGTGAGTACTCCAACTCAGTGAGTAATAATCATAACTAAAGTCTGAATGGTAAGAAATCACGTAAAGAATATATCAAGATGATGTATAGAATCATTTCAAAATCAGTAAGAAAGCAGTGAAGCTGTAAAATCTCTTAAAACATCTTAGCTCAGTTTAAACTTCTTTGAAAATGACTTTTTCAACAGTTATGCAAAAGAACGCAAAACAATTAGTGCAGATAAGCACAGAAATCCGCCCATCGGGCAAAAATACATAATTAAACAGGTAAATGACATGCAAATAGGAAAGATAAGCACATAAGGTTCGCCCCTCGGTCACAATGTCGTCAAATCCACCCCTCGGACAATATCTCATAACAGTACCAGCCCCTCGGGCAAATCATATAGAACAATACCAGCCCCTCGGGCTATCACATAGAACAATATCATCCCCTCGGGCTATATCTCACATCACAATGGGTACCCACGCTCACTGGGGGTGTATAGACTCTGAAAGGGCCCCCTTACGGCCCAAGCGCAATATCAAGCCACCTCGTGGCATCATAAACAGGCCTTTGGCCTCATATCAATATCAATAAGCCACCTCGTGGCGTATATATCTCAGGCCCTCGGCCTCATAATCAAATCAGTATCTCACTGTTCCGGCGTGCAGCCCGACCCAAAAGTATCCTCATAATACAGGCCCTCGGCCTTACTCAGTCAAAAATCACATAAGCCACTCGGCAACAGTAAAACATGATGCTCAGCCCAAAATATCATTTGAAATATCATTTCAAGTGTTACAGCAAAATAAATGTTACAACCCATATCCATATGTGTTAGTTCATGCCATATATTAGTTAACATAAATCCAAGAAGGAATTATCTTTGAGATGATAAGAAGTCAATCCTATTGGTCTTAAGTGATACAAGAGTGTATAAGGGTGATTAACAAGTATTAGAAGTTAAATGAATCAAGGATGTTGTAACTCGTATTTTCAGGTAAATCTAGCGGTGCTTAATACACTCAAGAGGTCATGTATTAAGGTATTTTAATCATATAATATCCGTATCATAAGTCTTGAAGTCAAACGAGTTATGAAACAAAAGTCGACAAAAGTTGTCGCAACTTAGGTTCATAATTTTACTTAAACATTAGGTCAAATGTTTCTAATCTTTTCTCATAATTTACAAGGAATTACGGGGTGATCTACCAACCAAATTAAATATCTATGAGTCTAGTTTCCAACGCATTAAACCGTTCATCGATACGATCTAGGAGTAGCGAGATATTTGCATTTTCGCGAGACTGCGCCAAGCACCTCTCTATGGGGCCCACTAAGGCGGTTTAAGATATTTGGACCTATATAGGGTGCCTCCAACCCGTTTTAAGTCATTTCTTCTCACTATTTTCAGACCTTAGAACCCTAGGAACATCCTCTCAAGGTTCTCTCAAGATTCAAGACCCAAAAAAGGGCAAACAACACAAATCAAGTGTCGGGAATTCCGTGGCGCTAGTAAGTCTCTTGTTCTTCTTGTTGTTGCTCATTTTTGTGTCGTTCCAGCTCGTGTGGGAGGTTGTTTTAAAGGGTTTATGTTCTGTAAATACTCCCTTCATGTTCTTAATATCAATCCTAGGTGATTTCAAGCCTTCTAAAGTGATTCTAGTGCCGAAAAACACTAATTGATCGCTAGTTTCGCTTTTTTGTTGTTGTGGCAGCATTGGAGGGATATTTCATGGAAATTTAAGGTCAAATTGGAGTTGTTCTTTCTGTATAAAGGTAAGGAACCTCTTACTCTATATGTATTTAAGATTATCCAAGTTGCGGCTAAGCCATTGAAGCTAGAACTTGTGAGATATATATCGAAAGGCTTGGTAGTAATGTTATTGTTTTGTGGACTGTTTTGCGTTGTTGTTGGGCTGCGTATTTTACTACTATCTTGTGGAGTTTTGGAGGAGGAAGGGTGTGTAGAAACACCATATATATGTAGGGTTATGGGCTGATAGTTATTCGTAACATTTCCAGGTTGTTTGACACGACTACGGTGGTCGTCGTATGTATGGAGTGATTAGGCTGTACGTGGACTATTTTGGGAGGCTCAATATGTTTATTATTGATGTTGTTTGGGATGTTTGGTGATTGTTTTGAATGGTGTGAAGTCATATATATAGGGGAAGTGCTGTCCGTTTCATCGTAAAATAGGTTGTGGTCGATACATAATAGTTATGACGCTTAAATGATAACGATAGTATCGTTTCTCTTATTGTAGACTAAGGAATTTTGACAATTGCGTAGCTTAAGATTGGGGCAGTATATACAAGGTATGTGAGACTATCCCTTTCCTTCTTTTGCACGACTCCAATTGTACATAATATAATGAACGAGCTTCCAAGATACTCTACTCTTAGAAGCTAGCAGTACTTACATTGTTTTCCCTCTTATGGAACGATTGATGTTAATGTTGCTTCTCTTATTCTTATGTTATCAATGTTGTTGGTACTTCTTGATTCTTATAAGGTTTATAGTGAAGAGTTAGTCCTAATGACGTGTACAGAGGATACCGACCTTACGTCACTCCGAAAGGTTTAGAATGTGATTCCATGAGTCGAGCATGCACTATATATGTGTATCTATTTTACTCTACCGAGCCACGCTATAGTTGGCCGGGTACGACACCTATTGTGCTACCACTGATCAGTTGGGTTTTACCGAGCTCCACGTGGCTGGGTACGATTCTACCGAGCCTTATGATGGTCGGGTACGTTTTTTACCGAGCCTATTATGGCCGGGTATGATATGATGATGATGATGCCCACAGATGCGAATGTTTTAAAGGTTTATGTATTTTTACATATGTATCATGCATTTCATGTCAGTAGCCCTCAGAGGTACTAAGATATTACAGGTTGTATATTCTCTATCCTTGCTTACATTATTATTCGTATTTATGGTTCCCTGCCTTACATATTCAGTACTTTATTCGTACTGACGTCCTTTTGTTTGTGGACGCTGCATGTCATGCTGCAGGTCCTGATAGATAGGCAGGTGCATCTCCCCTACCACAGTAGGCTGTCCAGTTCAGCGGTGATTGGCGAGATCCCTTCTCCGGACTTGCCTTGGTCTTGGTATGCATTTTTGTTATAGACATTATGGGTATGTTAGGGCCCTGTTCCGGCTATGTTGCAGCACTTATGTTCCTTTAGAGGCTCATAGACAGGTGTCGACTCATGTATAGTTTGGTATGCCTTGTCGGCTAGTTTTTGTTGTATATTCTTTCATGGTAGCGTGGTAGATCATACCTTATATGTAGTTTCCTGATTGTCTGGTCATCCCCTGCTATGTATGCTCATGCCGTCATATCTTATTGCTGGTTGTCTATGATCCAGGTATACCATTTATATTGATCTCGTCAGCCCTAAAAGATAATAAATAAGGTTAGATGAAATGTATGTTGGTGCTCGGCAAGTATGGTCGGGTGCTATTCATGGCCCTCCAGTTTGGGTCGTGACGATAAACTTGGCTGAGTTTTAAAAACAGTGAAAAATAATATGACTGGGTTCAAGTATAAAATCAAACAGTGAGGAAATATCAACAAAAATCCCCGAAGGGTTCAAATAGTTGGCACTAGGCCCAAATATGGCATTCAGCCCAAATAATGATGATAGCAAATAGTTTTCAATCAAATACGCGGTAAAATCGTCAATCGAGATAGACCAAGTCACAATAACCAATAGTGCACGACCCCATGCTCGTCATCAAGCGTGTGCCTCACCTAAATATAGCACTATGATGTGTAATCCGGGGGTTCAAACCCTCAGAACAATATTTATAATCATTACTCACCTCGATCCGATCCAAACATCTAGCCCGCGAAGCCTCGCCCGCATAAATCGACATCCGTATGCTCCAAATCTAGCCATAATCAGTACATAATCATTAAAATATACTAAAGGAACGAAGCCCACTCGAAAATATCCAATTTAACATCAAAATCCCGAAATTGCTCAAACTTGGCACCGGGGCCCATGTCTCGGAATCCGATGAAATTAACATCAATGTAAGACTCATCCTCTCACGAGTCTATACATATCAAGAACATCAAAATCGGACCTCAAATGGCCTCTCAAATCCCAAATTTACACTCTCCAAATTTAAGCCCTGATTCCTCAATTTTTAGGCTTAATTCCATGATTAATTTGGTGAAATTCATACAAGAATTGAGTATTGAGTTAAATAATCTTACCTCCAAGTGATTCCTATCGATTCCCTCTTCAATCCTTCTCAAAAGCTACAACAATTGCTCAGCAATGGAGAAAATAGACCAAAAATCGCGAAACCCATCTTTTAAACATTCTGCCCCAAGTAAAATCACCTTCTTCGCGAACGCGGGATAACTATCACGTTTGCGATGAAAAAAATCACCAGCCATCAAAATGCTCTATACGTTCGCAGCACCAGCCTCACGAACGCGATACACACTGGATACAGAACTATGTGAATGCGTCCCAAGACTCGCGAACGCGATGAAGAGAGGTCCTCCAGCCCAGCTCCTAGCCCGACTCTATGCAAACGCGATATGCCATACACTAACGCGAATAAGTCCTCCCTAACACTATGCAAATGCGGAACACACTTCGCGATCGGGAAGAGCAATTTGCTGCTGCCATGAGAATACACTACGCGTTTGCGATACGTGCCTCGCGAACGTGTCACAAACGCGATGAAGGACTGAGGCACTAGATATCATGTTACAACTCATATCCACATGTGTTAGTTTATGCCATATATTAGTTAACATAAATCCAAGAAGGAATTATTTTTGAGATAATAAGAAGTTAATTCTATTGGTCTTAAGTGATACAAGGGTGTATAAGGGTGATTAATAAGTATTAGAAGTTAAATGAATTAAGGATGTTGTAACTCATATTTTCAGGTAAACCTAGAGGTTCTTAATACACTCAAGAGGTCATGTATTAAGGTATTTGAATCATATAATATCCGTATCATAAGTCTTGAAGTCAAATGAGTTATGAAACAAAAGTCGACAAACGTTGTCGCAACTTAGGTTCATAATTTTACTTAAACATTAGGTCAAATATTTCTAACCTTTTCTCCTAATTTATAAGGAATTACGGGGTGATCTACCCACCAAATTAAATATCTATGAGTCTAGTTTCCAATACATTAAACCGTTTGTCAATACGGTCTCGGAGTATAGAGATATTCATATTTTCACAAGCCTGCGCAGATTGGTAGATGACAAGTAGGTGTATCACCTACTTGCCAAAATGATAGGACAAAATTAAAAGACCTAAGTCAGCCAAGAGAGGACTTTCAAGAGGTTATGAACTCAGTTATTTCATCCATATTTCAGACCCTCAAAACCAAAGTTAACCCCTGCAACTCCTCCCCAAAAATCCCACACAAACCCTAATCGATATTTCCTCTCTTTCAAGTTCTAATTGAAGATAAAACCTAGAGTTTGAAGAACGAAGGGAAGGGATGAGTTATCCAACAAGTAAGACTAATGAGTTGTGACAATTGCATAGCTTGAGATTGGGGCAGTATATACAAGGTCCTGATAGACAGGCAGGTGCAGCTCCCCCACCACAGTAGGTTGTCCAGTTCAGCGGTGATTAGCGAGATCCCTTCTCCGGACTTGCCATGGTCTTGGTATGCATTTTTGTTATAGACATTATGGTTATGTCGGGGCCCTGTTCTGGCTATGTTGCAGCACTTATGTTCCTTTAGGGGCTCATAGGCAGGTGTCGACTCATGTATAGTTTGGTATGCCTTGTCAGCTGGTTTTTGTTGTATAGTCTTTCATGGTAGCGTGGTAGCTCGTACCTTATATATAGTTTCTTGATTTTTTGGTCATCCCATGTTATGTATGTTCATGCAATCATATTTTATTGTTGGTTGTCCATGATCCATGTCTCCCATTTATATTGATTTCGTCAGCCCTAGAAGATAATAAAGAAGGTTAGATAAAATGTACGTTGGTGCTCGACAAGTATGGTCGGGTGCTAGTCATGGCCCTCCAGTTTGGGTCGTGACAAACTTGGTATCAGAGCACGTCTGTCCTAGGGATTGTCTATGAGCCATGTCTAGTAGAGTCTTGATTATGGATGTGTAGCGCGCCACATTTATAATCAGGAGGCTACATGACATCTAGGGTTGCTACCTTCTTCCTGAATCTAGATCGTGCGTAGAGTTGAGTCGTAAGTGTTTGTCTCTAATATTCACCTTGTTTTCTTTCAGCGATGCCTTCGACTAGGAAGCAAACAATTAGTAGACGGCTTGATACAGCTGTGGGAGAGGGTACAAGTCAGGTGCCCCAAGCCAGAGCAGGCCAAAGTGAGGCTCACAGTGATATGATGTCTCATACCTCATCTACCCCGTCTCCTCCAGAGGATATTAGGAGGCACCCAGCACCTCCAGTTCCTCCGTCTGGCACTACAGACCAGGATATGCGGAGTGTTTTACAGTTGTTGACTAGCTTGGTAGTTGCTCAGGCTCAGAGGCAGAATACAGGTGCTGCTGATAAACCAGTTAGTACGAGAGTTCGTGATTTTATTAATTTAGACCCTCCAGTGTTTACCGGATCAGACCCCAAGGAGGACCCGCTGACTTTTATTGACCAGGTTCATCGTACACTGCGGGTTATGCGTGCTAGCGATACAGAGGCAGTAAAGTTGGCTTCTTATCGGTTATGGGATTTAGCAGTTTTCTGGTATGATAGTTGGGAGAGATCTAGGGGTCCGAATGCTCCTCCAGTTGTGTGGAAGGAATTTTCTGAGGCCTTTCTTCGTCACTACTTGTCAGTTAAGATACGACGAGCTAGAGCTGATAAGTTCTTGAACCTTCGACAAGGTAATATGAGTGTGCGAGGGTATAGTATGCAGTTTGATTCTGTGGCAAGGTATGCTCCCCATATGGTGGCTGAGATGAGTGATAGGGTGCATCTGTTTGTGAACGGATTGGGACCACATCTGATAAATGAGTGCATGACAGCCTCCTTGGTGGAGGGCATGGATATTTCCCATATTCAGGCTTATGCCCAGACCCTAGAGGATCGTAAGTGCCAGTAGAGGGCTTATAGGGAGCAGGATAGGGGTCAGCATAAGAGGGCAAGATTTGTAAGGTATTCTAATGACTTCAGAGGCAGCGTCAGGCCCTAGTCTTTGAGGAGTTCGACGCCATCTGTAGCTAGTGCTCCTCCACAGTTTCAGAGGCCTCTATATGATCGATACCTATTCTACTCCAGGTCAGAGTTCGCAGGCATCAGGCTCGCAACATCACAGGGATACTAGTCAGACGAGACCCCCAACACCATGTTGTGATCAGTGCGGCAAGTCCCACTTTGGAATGTGTCATCAAGGTTCTGATGCATGTTATTCTTGCGGACAGCCTGGACATATGATGCGGGATTGTCCTAATAAGGGAGGTGATAGTATGGCTCAGCCAACTGGATCTGTGTCTACTTCTTCCGCATCAGTTCGACCTCCAGCACGGGGTTTTCAGCAGCCGACAGGTCGTGGTAGAGGTAGAGGTGCAGTGCCGAGTTCGAGTGGTGCTCAAAATCGAACTTATGCTCTAGTAGGTCGACAAGATCTCGAGTCATCTCCAGATGTTGCTACATGTATATTGTCTGTGTTTTCTTATGATGTATATGCACTGATTGATCCGGGATCTACATTATAATATGTTACACCCTTTGTGGCTAATAAGTTTGGCATTGAACCTGAATTGATAAGTAAACCCCTTGCGGTATCTACTCCGATAGGAGATTCTGTGATTGCTAGAAGGGTATATAGAGGTTGCACTGTGATGATTTGTAGTCGTCAAACCTCGGCAAATTTATTTGAGTTAGAAATGGTTGATTTTGATGTGATAATGGGAATGGACTGGTTGGCCTCATGCTATGCAAATGTTGACTGTCGTACGAAGATGGTTAGGTTCCAATTTCCGGGTGAACCCGTCATTGAATGGAAAGGGAACATTGCTACACCGAAAGGTAGGTTTATTTCCTATCTTAAGGCAAGGAAAATGATCTCAAAAGGTTACATTTATCATCTCGTTCGCGTTAGGGATGCGGAGGCGAAACCGCCTACTTTACAATCAATCCCTGTGGTCAACGAATTCCCAGATGTTTTCCCAGATGAACTCCCAGGCCTTCCTCCTGAAAGGGAGATTGAGTTTAGCATTGATGTGTTGCCTGACACTCAACCGATCTCTATTCCTCCATACAGAATGGCCCCGGCAGAGTTGCGAGAGTTGAAGGTGCAGTTGAAGGACTTGCTGGATAAGGGCTTTATTAGGCCTAGCACTTCACCTTGGGGTGCACCAGTCCTATTCGTGCGGAAGAAAGACGGGTCGTTACGGATGTGTATCGACTATCGACAGTTGAATAAGTCTACTATAAAGAACAAGTATCCACTTCCAAGAATTGATGACCTGTTTGACCAACTCCAGGGTGCCAAGTATTTCTCCAAGATTGATTTACGTTCAGGGTATCATCAGGTGAGGGTTAAGGAGAAGGATATTCCAAAGACGGCCTTCCAGACAAGATATGGGCACTTTGAGTTCTTGGTGATGTCGTTCGGGCTAACAAATGCCCCAGCAACTTTTATGGATCTCATGAATACTGTATTTAGGCCCTATCTTGATGTGTTCGTGATTGTATTCATTGATGACATTTTAGTGTATTCTCAATCGGAGGTGGAACATGCGGGCCACTTGCGGATAGTATTAAAGACGCTTCAGGATCATAAGTTATATGCTAAGCTTTCCAAATGTGAATTCTGGTTGAGCTCAGTAGCATTCTTTAGCCATGTGATATCTGACGAGGGTATTAGTGTCGACACTCAGAAGATCGATGCAGTAAAGAATTGGCTGAGACCTACAACACCATCAGAAGTCCGCAGCTTCCTGGGGTTAGCAGGATATTATAGGCGGTTTGTAGAAGGGTTTTCCTCTATATCATCACCATTGACTAAGTTAACACAGAAAGTGTTCCAGTGGTCTGACACTTGTGAACGTAGTTTTCAGGAGCTGAAGAATCGATTGACATCCGCACCAGTGCTCACTCTCCCTGAAGGAACAGAAGGTTATATGGTATATTGTGATGCCTCAGGTATAGGTTTGGGGTGCGTATTGATGCAGCGTGGGAAGGTGATTGCTTATGCATCAAAACAATTGAAGAAGCATGAAAAGAATTATCCAACCCATGATTTGGAATTGGCTGCAGTAATATATGCTTTGAAGATATGGCAACACTACTTATACGGCGTCCATGTTGACATCTACACAGATCACAAGAGTTTACAATACATCTTCAAGCAGAAAGAGTTGAATTTGAGGCAGCGTAGGTGGCTTGAATTACTGAAAGACTACGACGTCGAGATATTGTATCATCCCGGTAAAGCCAATGTTGTGGCAGACACTCTCAGCCATAAATCAATGGGAAGCTTAGTACATATTGAGGCAGGTAGATGGGGGTTGACTAAAGAGCTTCATCAGCTAGCCAATATGAGAATCAGATTGTTAGACTCTGATGACGGAGGTGTTACTGTACAGAATACATCAGAATCATCTTTGGTAGCCAAGGTAAAAGCACGACAATATGAAGATCCTATCTTAGTACGATTAAGAGAGAGCATTCAGCAGTGTAAAAGTACGGCTTTTGTGATCGGAAAAGATGGGGCGCTGAGATACCAGGGTCGATTATGTGTGCCTATTGTGGCAGGGTTGCGAGAGAAGATTATGAATGAGATTCATCAATCCCGATATTCCATCCATCCCGGCTCGACAAAGATGTATCATGATGTCAAGGAGCAGTATTGGTGGGATAACATGAAGAAGTCTATTGCAGAATTTGTAGCCCAGTGTCCCAATTGTCAACAAGTAAAGATAGAACATCAGAAACCCGGTGGATTGCTTCAGAATATAGAGATTCCGACCTGGAAATGGGAGGTGATTAATATGGACTTCATTATTGGATTACCTCGCTCTTATCATAAGTTTGACTCCATCTGGGTGATAATTGATCGACTTACAAAATGTGCCCATTTTCTGCTAGTTAAGACAACTTACACTGCTGAAGATTATGCGAAGTTGTATATCAAGGAGATTGTTAGGCTTGATAGTGTGCCGGTATCTATTATATCAGATCGATGAGCTCAATTTATAGCTAACTTTTGGAGGTTTTTTCAGAAGGGTTTAGGCACACAAGTGAATCTCAGCACCACATTTCATCCGCAGACTGACGGACAGGCTGAACGTACCATTCAGACACTGGAAGATATGCTACGAGCATGTGTTCTAGATTTTAAGAGAAATTGGGATGACCATCTTCGATACAGGAGCGATTGAGGACGGCACAAAGCAGGCAAAAATCTTATTCTGATGTCCGACGTCGTGATCTAGAGTTTGAGGTTGGTGATTGGGTTTTCCTGAGGATCTCACCAATGAAGGGTATTATGCGTTTTGGGAAGAAAGGTAAGCTGAGTCCAAGGTATATCGGGCCGTATAAAATTCTTCGACGGATTGGACAGGTTGCTTATGAGTTAGAATTGCCATCCGAATTGGAATTTGTCCACCCGGTATTCCATGTATCTATGTTGAGAAAATGTATTGGAGACCCTTCTCGAGTCGTCCCTATCAAAGATGTACAAGTTACAGAGGACCTATCATATGAAGAAGTGCCAGTGGCGATATTAGATCGGCAAGTCCGCAAGCTGAGAACAAAAGATGTAGCTTCCGTCAAAGTATTGTGGAGGAACAAAAATATGGAAGAAATGACATGGGAAGCAGAAGAGGAGATGAAGTCTAAATACCCTTACTTATTCCAGAATGAAGATAACAAGGATGCTGGTGGAAGACAGGATACATTGGAAGGTGAAACGGCTCTATGAGGTAAGCAATAATTTGAGAATACTCCTCCTTAATACAAAATGGTGATATGTAGATAATGTAAATACGCATAATGCTTTGTGTAGCCTTGTGAAGCCATATGTTGGGCTTAATTACTTGCAAGTTTTGCTAGTGACCATTTTATAGGGGAAAATTGATCGGAAATTTCCATTGGAATCCACGATGATTTAAACTCCCCATAAACCCTTACATTCGAGGACGAATGTTCCTAAGGGGGGAGGGTGTTACAACCCATATCCACATGTGTTAGTTCATGCCATATATTAGTTAACATAAATCCAAGAAGGAATTATCTTTGAGATGATAAGAAGTCAATCCTATTGGTCTTAAGTGATACAAGAGTGTATAAGGGTGATTAACAAGTATTAGAAGTTAAATGAATCAAGGATGTTGTAACTCGTATTTTCAGGTAAACCTAGAGGTTCTTAATACACTCAAGAGGTCATGTATTAAGGTATTTGAATCATATAATATCCGTATCATAAGTCTTGAAGTCAAACGAGTTATGAAACAAAAGTCGACAAACGTTGTCGCAACTTAGGTTCATAATTTTACTTAAACATTAGGTTAAATTTTTCTAAGCTTTTCTCCTAATTTATAAGGAATTACGGGCTGATCTACCCACAAAATTAAAGACCTATGGGTCTAGTTTCCAACGCATTAAACTGTTTGTCAATACGATCTTGGAGTATAGAGATATTCATATTTTTGCAAGCCTGTGCAGATTGGTAGATGACAAGTAGGTGCATCACCTACTTGCCAAAATGATAGGACAAAATTAAAAGACCTAAGTCGGCCAAGAGAGGACTTTTAAGGGGTTATGAACTCAGTTATTTCATCCATATTTCAGACCCTCAAAACCAAAGTTAACCCCTGCAACTCCTCCCCAAAAATCCCACACAAACCCTAATCGATTTTCCTTATCTTTCAAGTTCTAATTGAAGATAAAACCTAGAGTTTGAAGAACCAAGGGAAGGGCTGAGTTATCCAACAAGTAAGGCTGAGGAGTTGTGACAATTACATAGCTTGAGATTGGGGCAGTATATACAAGGTCCTGATAGACAGACAGGTGCAGCTCCCCACCACAGTAGGCTGTCCAGTTCAGCGGTGATTGGCGAGATCCCTTCTTCGGACTTGCCGTGGTCTTGGTATGAATTTTTGTTATAGACATTATGGGTATGTCGGGGCCCTGTTCCGGCTATGTTGCAGCACTTATGTTCCTTTAGTGGCTCATAGACAGGTGTCGACTCATGTATAGTTTGGTATGCCTTGTCGGTTGGTTTTTGTTGTATAGTCTTTCATGGTAGCATGGTAGCTCGTACCTTATATATAGTTTCTTGATTTTCTGGTCATCCCATGTTATGTATGTTCATGCAATTTTATTGTTGGTTGTCCATGATCCATGTCTCCCATTTATATTGATTTTGTCAGCCCTAGAAGATAATAAAGAATGTTAGATAAAATGTATGTTGGTGCTCGGCAAGTATGGTCGGGTGCTAGTCATGGCCCTCCTGTTTGGATCGTGACATATCAGCAGAACACAACAGTGAAACATGAAGGAAAATAGCCCGGAATCAATCTGAAAACACGCCCGAGTCCTTCGGGACCCCAACCAAACATGCCGACATACTTCATAACATCATTCAAACTTGTTCCCACCTTCAGAACACTCAAAACAACATCAAAATACCAAGTTTGCATCGGATTCAAGCCTAAGAATCCCAAAATCTTCTAGATTACGCTTTTGATCAAAAACCCAACCAAACCACATCCGAATGACCTGAAATTTTGCACACACATATAAAATGACACAACGGAGCTATTGCAACTTTCAGAATTTCATTCCGACCTCTATATCAAAATCTCACCTATCAACCGAAAAACGCCGAAATCTCAATTTCGCCAATTCAAGCCTAAACCTTCCACGGACTTCCAAAATATATTCCGATCACGCTCCTAAGTGCCAAATCACCTAACCGAGCTAACCAAATCATAAAAATTCCATTCCGAGATCATATACAAATAAGTCAAATCTTGGTCAAACCTTTCAAATTTCAAGTTTCAACTGAGAACTGTTCTTCCAAATTCATTCTGATTACTCTGAAAACCAAAACCAACGATTTACATAAGTCATAATACATTCACACAGGTCAAGTCATGCCCGAGAACTGGCGAGCAAAGTACAAAAGTCCAAAATGACCGGTCGGGTCGTTACATCCTCCCACTTAATCATACGTTCGTCCTCGAACGTGCCTAGAGTTGTTCCAAAAGCCAACCAATCGCTGAATAACCTTACCATGCATATACCCAGGGTGATCCCATGTCACCATATCTCATATAGGTCCGATAACACAATGCAACTAAAATTTCACAATCCCAACCTAGCCCATAAACCTTAGAACCACATTTCCATTTCCGAAATCATCCACAAGGTCAGAATCTCACATCTATACTCTGATTAAGCCCGAACCAGCTGTAACAAACCATACCTGCAACCTCGGATGCAATTTCATGATAAGCCACATAACTCAAATTCTTGTAGCGATAACTTCTATTCACAGCAGCTGCTATAACAACCGAATACTGGTAGAAAACCTCTTATCAACTAAAATCTCATTCCAACACTTTCATATACTGCCAATGATAAATGAGACACGCAATAAGCCATAACCATTTCTCAGATCCACCATTCATGAAACCACTTCTCCTTTGGCAAGGACCATAGCAAATTTCTGAGCCGAACCTCGATATTATCCTTTCAACATGATGAAATCGAACCTGTTCGTATTCATAACAGATCCCAACGATCTCCTCTAATCCAACTCACTACTCTGGTGACATGACACATCAATGCAGGCCTAAGCCACAACTTGCACAATACGCGCACCAATAAGCGACAGTCTGAACATACTCAAATCATGAAAAAATGACTCAAATGAAAGAGTTGTACCTCAAGCTCACCAGTACCACCACAACACAAGGCTGAGAATCCGTCTCACATCATAGAAACAAAACACATGAATTTAACCCACAGGATCATACCTTCATATAGCTTCGCTGCAATGCGCGACCCTATCCAAACACTGCTCCATAAGAAACACCTCAAGTCACTCTGCTCGAAATTGACGACCACACGCAATTAATGTTTAGAACTAAAGTAAATCATCATAACCATGAGGAAGCAAATATATAACACCGCACAATCCAAAAGGACATAACCAATGCGCTATCCACCAAGCAATATCCAATACTCCTCCCGCTCGACTTCCACTATGAGACCCCAATAGAACCGCACTATGTGTGCCTATAACCAACATATCATAACGCCTCGCAACACAGAAAAGTAGCTCATAGATCAACTCAGAACACTAATAGCTCAATAACAACCGAATCAACACATCCCTCACCAATAGCAACTCGAAGTCAACAAAGCCATCTCGATGCAGAATACACATCCATATAGGTCTACCAATGAACCCCTTATCAAGGAGTTCCTGAAGCTGCTCCTTCAACTTCTCTAACTCCGTCGGTGTCATACGATACGGTGCCCAACACCAAATCAATATCGAAATCAACCACCTTGCCCGGCGACATGCCCGGCCACAAGAAACACATCCGAAAAGTCCCTCACCACCAGAACTGAATCCATGGTAGAAGCCTCTGCACTGACATCCATCACAAAAGCCCGAATAAGAAAGATAATCCTTCCTAGCCATCCGCTGGGTCTTTGAAATATATAACCACTCTAATAGGACACAATCCGTCGAACCTCTCCACTCAATCCGTGGCATTTCCGGCATAGCCAACAGCGCCACCTTAGCGCAATAATCCAGAATGACACAACACGGAGACAACCAGTCTGAACCCAATATCACATCCAAAATCTAACATACCAAGCAACAAAAGATCTGCTCGGGTCTCCAAACCCCGATAGTCACTAAACAGTGCCGATACACGCGACCCACAACCACAACATAGCCTGAACATGAGAACTCCCAGTGTCTAACTCCATACAGCACACGAATCACCATACTTGATCCCAACTCCGCCGTTCGAATACATACTACACCTCAAATACCCAATCATTCCACGAGAGATATTCTAAAATCCCTATATGCTACCAAGCAAACTCGAATATCAGCAGTCGATCTAACAAGAGAGTGCCGTAATACTACCGAAGTACTAATAACTTAGTCACATTGCCTTTTTCTGAAACATATACCCTCGTCAGATCACCCCAATTAGCAATACCATTTCCTTCCTTACCTGAAGCTCATTTCTCTAATTGTCTGAAGTTGCCCGCTGCCTAAGAATTTTATGACCTTCCTTCCAGAACTGAACTGTAACCTTACACACGCAATCTCAATCCTCCACAACATACCGCATATACCATACCATCCTAGGATAACATGAGAACTTCATACTCCTTCCGAGCCACAAGCAACTATGTACTCAACCAACCAAGAACTTCCCATTGATCTCGTTCAGAATAAAATTATTTCACCTTCCATGCCCCTCACACTCGCAGAAAATACGCATCTTTAACTGAGGTACAAACCATCGATAACTCTTCGAGTTCCCCTTGCACAAACCAGACCTGCCAGGATTGAATCCTTCTAACTCGACCAAGCTACGCAATCCATCAAAGCCTAAGAGCATTGCCGCAAAATACCTGTATAACTCATTACCTCTTAAGAATTCAAAGAGCTAATCATATCCTTACCATACCGATCCGACCCACTACCAAGCTACCCCATCTATCCAAGTTTCCTTCTGATTTACCTTCAACTTGATATACCCTCTCGTTGTAGCACCACAATTCCTCAATCCAGACTGACAACATGAGATACAAGCATGTAACTATACTGTTTAAGGCTTATAAGCCACTGAGTACTCTCTTAAATATTTCCAAAAGCACCACGTTCAAAATAACTACCCCGAAGGGACTTCCTGCGAATCTGGAACCATTACCTTCCTAATATTGATATACAAAATCCCATAATTGATATAGAAATGACACAAGTCTTGGCACCCTCTAATATAAACCTCAGTTTCTAGCCAATTATATAACTTGAAAATCTCTAATTATTACCTAAAAATCTTAAGCCCATTAGAACCATTCCCGAGAGTCATCCACTCTACTCAAACTGCAATTAGCCTGATCAAACGAACCGAACAACCCGTGCCTCATTGGCACTCCGACACCGCAGAGTGTAACCTCATCCTAGAACAATAGAGCCACTTCTTGCTCTATGCACCGAGCATCCATTACCAATAACAACTCTAGACATTCCGTGATTCTCATACACCTATGAAGCATGACATAACCTTTATCAAAATTTTCCTTTACTCGAGATATCCTCGGTCTCAATCTCCATAATCCATAACTGATTCACCAGTACGCCCCAACTGGAACCAACATAGCACATAGTCGTGCAATCAACTAAGCAATAGCAGACTCCCCCACTTGGCTCGAAGCCATAGATCAAAACACACACAATAACTCATAACGTACATACTCTATTGATGCCATAAAACCATAGTGATATTAAACTCAATCCTCATAAGCTCGTGGAACACAGACCATCTAGTACTTTAAATCTTATGCAAATATCACATTCACCCTCGTAACAGTTGAACCCCACTCTCTTAAGTGCCCCAAATTTAAATTACAACACATATATTACACTTGTAAATGAGATCTCCTAACAGACAACATAAGGATTACACAACTTCAGAACACTCCGCAGGAGATAACCCCACCTGCTTTGCCTCAAACAAACATTTCTGTATAGCTTCCACCGTTATAAACATTACGCAGTCACTTGATCTTCCTGAGTCTGAACTCATACTGTACATAAAATTTACTTCACTCCTAACTAGAACACATGAAAAGATTCTTCACACCCATAACTCCGGGCTATACCTCCAATCGAGATGAAAATCAAGTACCCTTCTCGTCATTTCCAAATCATATGAATACACCTTGTAGTCATAACATACTCATCACGTAGCTATCCAGTCATTACTTATACCAATAGGGCACTACCGAACGTATAAGTTCAAAAACACTTGCTCACACAATCAGCACCTCAGTGCTCAAGCTATAGGCAAAAATCCGGCCTCAAGTCCTCAGAACTGGACCAACATCAACACACAGAGATCATATCTCGCCCCATGATCGGGGAATCACAAGCCATCGATGCACATCTGATACTGAGCGTTCATGTGTGCATACAAACGCGTGGAAGGAAGTCAAGAGTTACATTTCAAGCTGAATCAAGGACGCACGATAAGAATTCAAAGATGTGAAGTTTTTCCTAAAGGTTCTGCAGCCTCTCGAGGATAAATACAGACGTCTCCGTACCGATCCGTGAGACTCTACTAAACCTGCTCATGACTCCTGAGACCTATGTAACCTAATCTCTAATACCAACTTATCACGACCCAAAATCCAGACCCGGTCGTGATGGCGCCTCTCGTGAAGACAAGGCCAGCCAATTAAACTCAATTCACTTTTTAAAATAATTAATCAGCATAAAAGCAGTCTAAACATGATTTAGTAATACTGAGTAATGGAAAATAGTACGGAAATAAAACCCAACACAGCCCTAACCGGGGTGTGACAAGTCACGAGCATCTACTAAGGTATAAATACAACTGAAAAGTCTGAAATTTACAAAACACAGACTAATGAACTGAAGAGGGAGAAAAGAGGTGCTGCGAATGCCGGCAGCTACCTTGCTAAACTCTGATGACTCTGCCTCCGATCAGCCAATACCCGTTACCGGGTTCAGAAATACCTGAATCTGCACACAAGGTGCAGGGAGTAAAGTGAGTACTCCAACTCAGTGAGTAATAATCATAACTAAAGTATGAATGGTAAGAAATCACGTAAATAATATATCAAGATGATGTATAGAAGCAGTTCAAAATAAGTAAGAAAGCAGTGAAGCTATAAAATCTCTTAAAACATCTTAGCTCAGTTTAAACTTCTGTGAAAATAACTTTTTCAACAGTTATGCAAAAGAATGCAAAACAATTAGTGTAGATAAGCACAGAAATCTGCCCCTCATGCACAAATACACAATTAAACAGGTAAATGGCAAGCAAATAGGAAAGATAAGCACATAAGGTTCACCCTTCGGGCATAATGTCGTCAAATCTTTCCCTTGGACAATATCTCATAACAGTACCAGCCCCTCGGGCAAATCATATTGAACAATACCAGCCCCTTGGGCTATCATATAGAACAATATCAGCCCCTCAGGCTATATCTCACATCACAATGGGTACCCGCGCTCACTGGGGGTGTACAGACTCCGAGAGGGGCCCCTTACGACCCAAGCGCAATATCAAGCCACCTCGTGGCATCATAAACAAGCCCTCGGCCTCATATTAATATCAACAAGCCACCTCGTGGTGTACATATCTCAGGCCCTCGGCATCATAATCAAATCAGTATCTCACTACTGCGACGTGCAACCTGACCCAAAAGTATCCTCACAATACAGGCCCTTGGCCTTACTCAGTCAAAAATCACATAAGTCACTCGGCAATAGTAAAACATGATGCTCAGCCCAAAATATTATTTGAAATATCATTTCAAGTGTTAAAGCAAAATAAACTTGGCTGAGTTTTGAAAACAATGGAAAATAACATGACTGAGTTCAAGTATAAAGTCAAATAGTGAGGAAATATCAACAAAAATCCCCAAAGGGTTCAAATAGCTGGCACTAGGCCCAAATATGGCATTTAGCCCAAATAATGATGATAGCAAATAGTTTTCAATCAAATACGCTGTAAAATCGTCAATCGGGACAGACCAAGTCACAATCCCTAATAGTGCACGACCCCACATTTGTCATCAAGCTCGTGCCTCACCTCAATATAGCACTATGATGTGCAATCCGGGGTTTCAAACCCTCCGAACATCATTTACAATCATTACTCAGCTCGATCCGGTCCAAACATCTAGCCCGCGAAGCCTCGCCTGCATGAATCGACCTCCGGATGCTCCAAATCTAGCGACAATCAGTACATAATCATTAAAATATGCTAAGGGAACGAAGCCCACTGAAAAAATATTCAATTTAACATCAAAATCCTGAAATTGCTCAAACTCGGCCCCTGGGCCCATGTCTCGGAATCAGACGAAATTAACATCAATGGAATCCCCATCCTCTCACGAGTCTATACATATTAAAAACATCAAAATCGGACCTCAAATGGCCCCTCAAATCCCAAATTTACACTCTCCAAATTCAAGCCCTAATTCCTCAAATTTTAGGCTTAATTCCATGATTAATTTGGTGAAATTCACACAAGAATCGAGTATTGAGTTCAAAAATCTTACCTCCAAGTGATTCCCTTCGATTCCCTCTTCAATCCTTCTCAAAAGCTTCAAAAATTACTCAACAATGGAGAAAATAGACCAAAATTGCAAAACTCATCTTTTAAATATTCTGCCCCGGGTAAAATCACCTTCTTCGTGAACGCGGGATAACCATCGCGTTCGCGATGAACAAAATCACCAGCCATCAAAATGCTCTATTCGTTTGCGGCACCAGCCTCATGAACATGATACACACTGGATACAGAGCTATGCGAACGCGTCCTAAGACTCGCAAACGCGATGAAGAGAGGTCCTCCAGCCCAGCTCCTAGCCCGACTCTATGCGAATGCGATACGCCATACTCGAACGCGAAGAAGTCCTCCCTTAACACCATGCGAATGCGGAACACACTTCGCGATCACGAAGAGCAATTTTCTGCTACCATGAGAATACACTACGCGTTCGGGACACATGCCTCGCGAACGCGATGAAGGATTGAGGCACCAGATATCAGCAGAACACAGTAGTGAAACATGAAGGAAAATAGCTCGGAATCAATCCAAAAACACGCCCGAGCCCCTCAGGACCCCAACCAAACATGCCGACATACCTCATAACATCATTCAAACTTTTTCGCACCTTCGGAACACTCAAAACAACATCAAAATACCAAGTTTGCATCGGATTCAAGCCTAAGAATCCCAAAATCTTCTAGATTACGCTTTTAATCAAAAACCCAAACAAACCACATCCGAATGACCTGAAATTTTGCACACACATCCCAAATGACACAACGGAACTACTGCAACTTCCGGAATTTCATTCCGGCCTCTATATAAAATCTCACCTATCAACTGGAAAACGCCGAAATCTCAATTTCGCCAATTCAAGCCTAGACCTTCCACGAACTTCCAAAATGCATTCCGATCACGCTCATAAGTCCCAAATCACCTAACAGAGCTAACCAAATCATAAAAATTCCAATCTGAGATCTTATACAAACAAGTCAAATCTTGGTCAAACCTTTCAAATTTCAAGCTTCAACTAAGAACTGTTCTTTCAAATTCATTCCAATTACTCTGAAAACCAAAACCAACGATTTACATAAGTCATAATATATTTACACGGGGCAAGTCATGCCCGAGAACTGGAGAGCAAAGTGCAAAAGTCCAAAACGACCGGTTGGGTCGTTACATTTACGTTTGGGACTACGGGACGGTATCCTAGGAGATCCCCTATTGTTATCTCTGTGTTTTGAGCTGTTGTCTTCTATGATTCTATTCCTGTTAGATTTCTATATTTATTTTAATTGTAATATCTCATTCTTTCTTATTTCATTATGTTTATACCATTAGGTGTTGATACCCAATTTTTTCCTATATTTTTTATATGCATAAAAACCTTCAAAATAGCATATATATGCATGCATAAGGTTTTTATAAATTTTTCCATAATTTTAAGGATTTATATTGATTTATTTCCTTCCCTTTTATTCATAAATTCCCAATTATTATCCCTCAAATTATTGTTGTGGTGATTTAATCATTTATTTTCTATATTTATGCCAAAATATGGTTAAAATATTTTTTATGCATTTTTATAATTGCATTTTGTATTTTAAAAGCTAAATTGCATATAATTGCAATATTAGACCCATTAATGTATAATTACGTTTATATGCGTAAAATTGATCTCCTATATTTTTAAAATGTTAAATATCAATTTAATATTATTTTAGTACATGAAATTATTTTTAGAGATTATTTATCATTTTTTTATAAATTATATAGAGAAAATTGTCTATTAAAAATATAGCCAGATTTGCATTTCAATTGTAGCCCAGTTTAAACCCAACCCTACCCCAATTTCGTATTAAAAATATCTAACCCAAACCCTGAACCCGCCTACCCGACCCAGCACCAATTAAATCCTGGCCGTTGATCTGAGAGATCAACTGCCCGTATTAACCCCTTCCTTTTTTTATTCCAAACAACCCCCTTAACCCTATCTCATTATTCAGAGACCGACGCCTCTGTATTCTCTCATCTCCTCTCCTCTCTTAACCACTCAACCTAACCCTAACTCCTTCAACCGTTGACCTCCATCTCTAATCTTCTCCGGTGATCTCCCTTCAACTCCCAAGCCTCCAATGGCTCCTATAATGTTATTCTTGCCTTATCTAAGGTCTTTAAGGGCCTTGGGGCACGCTAAAGTGCATCTAGGGCTTGTTATTTGGCTGTTCTTGGCTACTTCAGTGTGATTTCGAGCAAAATCATGTTGTATTTGTTACGATCCTTGGGATTCTAGACAGGTTCTTTCATGTCTACTTGGGTTTCTTCTAAAACCCTAATTTTTGCCTACATCTCCTAGATCTGTATGATTTTAAAATGATTCGAGTATGTTTCTTTGATGTTTTACACTATCCTTGGAACTCTTTACAAGAATCATCGATTTCAAAGTGTTTTCACCTTTTTCTAAAATTAGGGTTTTCGGAACTTTCTTCTAAAACTTTATTTGAATTGATTTTTATGTTTAAACTTCCATCTCTTGCATATTTCGACTGATTCTATGATTTTACTACCTTTTCAACTCGCCTATGTTGAAAGCCCTAAATTTCTAAGATTTCTTTGTTTGGTTCTGTGTTAGCATGACTGCTCATTTCTTGTTTAAGTTTCTGTGATTATCTTGCCTCGAATATGTTCTACCGAGTTTCTTATGCCTAACTTATATCGCCTATATATGCTTATGTTCATCTTGATTGTTCAGACTTGCCTCTTTCTATCGATATTGTTTAACCTACATGTTTGCTATATCTGGTTATTCTTATCTTACTCTATTTATATGCTGAATACTGAATCATGACTTCCTCTTTGATTGGTTCTAGATTCCCTATTTTATGGTTTGATTGGAAGACCTTCCTTTAAACCCTCAATTTCTACCTCTTCTATTCAAATTAACTGATTCGCCTACTTTGTCCGCTGTGGTACTTTATTCTTACTGAACTATTTCCTTAATTAGAGTTTTCTGAACTTAGCCCTAATTGTTTACCCTAAACTTATTGAATTTGAATCTTTCCTTATTAGTCATACACTGATTTCTTTCCTTATTTGTTACTTGTTCTTACCATTTGAACTGATTCCCTTAACTTAAGGGAGTACTTGGCTTGATTTTGCTCTAATTAGTTCTGAGTTCCATAATTACTATACTACTATGATTCTTGCCTTATTTTACCTAATTTTGGGACTGCAATATATACACACTCTCTCATTAAGACAAACACACGAACACTTTGTTTCAAAGCTCTCTCTCTCACACTTAAACTTTCTGCTATCTCTTTGTGCTACTTGCTATTATTCTGAGTTAGCTGGCTGCGAGCCAAGGCTAACTGTTTTGCTCTCCTACTCCTTCACTTTTGTTTACTGTCTTCTTTACTGGTATGTTTTAATTTCAATTCAAGTTCCAAAAATAATATGGTTCTTTTATTGCTTCAGTTCATCTTGTTTCTAGTTTGCTTTTACTTATGGTTTTGCTATGAAACTTGCAGTTAATATGATTACATGATCATCATGTTATGTACTCCCCTTCCTTAGGATCAGTATGAACATGCTACCCCCCTCTATGTAGTCTGTCTCCATGTGATTTTGATTTATCTGGTTTCTAGTATGAGTCTCTTTGTGAAGTAGTCTACACTCCTAAACTTGTATGGTTCTGGGATTGATCTTAACTCATGTGGATCCTATATTGAACCCCCTTAAGCATTGCTGGTTCTGTGACTATGTCTGATCAGTTGTATCTGAGCATGTCTATACCAATTCCTAATACCTTTGCTTATTATGTGTTTACAATCATGTGTTATATATATCCCCAATCCTCATCACCCCTGTGTGTAGGTTTGTTCCTTCTGTTTTGGTCCTGTGAGTATTGCTGATGTGGTTTTGGACTCCCTGTTTGATCTACTATTGTCTAATCATGTAACTCTCTCTTTTCAAAGTTGTTTTACTGCATGAATCCCTCTTTTACTCCACAAAGCTATTTCCAAGCAAACCTCTTTTAAATACAGTTTTCCCACTAAAACCTTTCAAATTGTGTCAAGCACTTTCACTTTACTCATAAGTCAATAGGTTCTGCCCCTTCCAGTATGTGTACTACCTTGGGATCCTCTTGAGAACCCTCTGAACTCTGGCATACTGAGGGCCCTTCCACACCGCACTTATACAATTTGGTTACCAAGTCTAGGTGTAAGCACTGCCTGGGATTCTTGATATCTTTAGGGAACTTTGATGCACCTAGACTATGACATTGTCTATGGAATTGAGGCATTTGAGGCTATTGGTGTTACGCCCCAAAATCCGAGGAGCGCGACCGACGCTCAACCGAGTAAACCCGACTGAGCAAGCCTGTTAGATTTCATTTTACCCAAACTAATTCATGAATAAATAGGAGATGGACTCCATTAATCATACTTAGTAAGTATTTCATTAACAACTTCCATTTTATTTCCATTAGCAGCTTAAATCATAATTACCAAAATATTACAAGTTTTATAAATCTTTGCCAAACATCAATATTTCTACTTTAATTCCAATACCCGACACTACCCACAACCTGTCTATGGAGCCTCTAAACACAACTGAAGAGTAATGTAAGATGGAAATGCCGGTAACAAGGCTCCAGCTATACCTCAAATACAAAGTACATGACAAACAGATGAAACAGGACCCCGAAACGAAGTGGGGACAACCAACTAGCTTTATGGCATATGTGTGGGCCTATGTTGAGCTGCTAAAATAGACTTAATCGACCCTGAATGCATTCTTTGGGAGCTTCCCGCATTCGTCGGGGTTTCACCCGATGTTATCCTTGATTGGGTGTCAACAGATCTTGAGGAAAGTGGCCAGGTGACCTTCCGAAGCATTTTGTCAATGAGAAATCGGGCCTCCGACACAGATAGTCTCTATATTTCTTAGAGGGAAGCGATAAGAAATGATTTTGACACCCCACTTTGCGGGCTCCCGTAATGACGTCGTGCTGATGGCGCAACCCCTTTTACAAATGCCGAGGCATTTCACCCATCGAGGATCATCCGAAATGTCGTGACTCCTCGTTCTTTGGGGTCGTGTCATTGCTATTGATTTAGATTCCATGAACGCATTGATTGCGCCTGCTGTTACGCTTTTTGAGGGCAGTAATGGTGATGTCGGTTACTTTTCCCTCCCCCTATAAATGGGGTTTTTTGTGATCAGTTTTTCATTCAAACTTCCTTTGATACCCATCCTTTCCTGCCATTTTTAATCTTTGCTGTCTCGTTATGTTTGAGGCCCATGGCCTCAAGATCTTACGTCATATATGCCACAACTCTCGATCCTTCTTCGGTTGGGCGAAGTTGTGCCACTGTGATGCTATTATTGTTGTTGTGTTGTTGTTGTTGTTGTTGTCTCCGTTGGCTCGGGGCGATGAAGTAGGGGGCTGATTTCCTTCGACCCGGGGAGATACTCGAATTATGCACTGCTGCTCAATAGGGGGCTCGAATTATACACCGTTGCTCACCCTCCTTCCTCGGATTGGCGTATTACACCCTTTTTGGATTCCTGGGGGGGATGGCGACAGTCTCTGCTGGCCGTTGCCTCCCGGGCCATGGCAATGTCTCAAGAAGTGGCTTTAAAATGGTAGTACTGGCGGAGTTCGTACTAGTCAAATTTTTCACCTAGCCACTTCTTGTCTTCTTCCAGCCTTCCCTTTCATCATTTTGCTCTTCTCCCCCGCCTTCCTCTTCTATATCCTTCCTTTTGAAGATGTCATTCTGGGAGGATCAGGATGAGGTCCCCGAGGGGATTGGTCTTGGAATATATTGTCTTTGAGGTCATACGCCTGAGGGGATGATGACGGAGATGCCGCATTTTGGGAATAGGCTAGATTCTTAGGCTCTTGTTGTATGTATATCCTTGAACTTCTTTATTTCTGTGTAAAGATCCCCTTGCGGGCTTTTGTAATCATATGTAAGGACCCCCGAGGGTCGTTGTAAGCGAACATTTTATGAATACAAAGATATTTCCTTGATTCCTAACTTTAATACTTGCTATATTTCTTTGCGGCAGCTTTGAATGCATGATCCTGTTTTGTCATCTGTAATACTGACCTCGGATGCGAGTATTCCTTCCGTCTTTCGGTTGATGGAAACGGCTTCGTGCGGGGCCTTTTGTGGTCCCTCGGACTGAACCCGAATAAGGCCAATAACCTTGGGTCGCCCGGACCCTGACTTCGTGTGGAAGCGTGTATAATGTTTTTGGGCCTCATAATAATCCTCGAGAAGAAATTTGCTCGAGGAAACGCGGATGGGAGATGTCGGTGATTTCCTAAAATCAGCCTCTGAACAGAGGCTCGCTCGTGCTCGGACCATCCTGGACAGCACCAAGAGCCCATTTTGTACGAGTGTTGTTCAAAAATGCTTATTTCTTCATAGACTGGTTTCCCTTGGCAGAGACCTTTGAAGTTGCGTGCCAGTTTTGTGTTGGTGAAAGCGTTGTTGGACCTCTAGAGCGTCGTCTTACTATGATGGAGGTCTTTGGGGTTGAGTATTGCCTCTAGGCTGGAGGTGGTGCTATTGGTTGGCGTCTTCGGTCGGCTTTGAATCATCGCAGTTCTTCGAATATATGGCATAAGGTTGTTTCCGCCCTCCTAGGGGTTACTCTGTCTCATGCAGTTGCCATTTTCCATGCCATATTTTCGGTATCAACATGCCTGTACGTCTCCTCGCCTTTTAATCTTCTAATTTTGCGGCTGATATGGCGGCACCAACGGGATCAATCTAACAGGGGGGAGCTCCCCCTCATTTTTTGGGGCCATCGGGGCCTGGTGATTCTATGGTGCCGGTTGATCACACTCTTAATTACTGTTACTGGGGACGGCAGAGACCGGTCATGGACAAATCACTCTACTCGAGTGTTGACCATTTGTATTATACCTTAAGAACCCGTATTATTTGCTCGAAAAATGGAGCAATACTCTTTAGGTGGTGCGCCCGCGCTTTGCCAGTTCTGCCTTCTCCTGTCATATTTAGATGGGCGTCTGTAGGTATCGAATGGTCCCCCGGGCCAAGGTCGTGCTTCTCCAGAGAGGGGGAGGATTTTTGGGCTTCCGAGCTAGGAGACGATGGTGATAGATGGGATACACACTCGTAGGGCGATGGAGCTTTTAGTGTGGCTAAATGGGTCCGTGTCTCCGGCAAGAGAACATCGTCCAAGCTTGATGTTCTTGAAGTTTTTGATCCCGAAGCGGTGGTTCCTCCGAGTGATCATGCTTCAACCGAGGTCGGTTCTTCCCAAGGCCGAGGGGGCTGGGCCTGCAGGAATGTGCTTCGGCCTTCATGGAAGTCCGCCAGCTTCACTTTGCAGTGAGCCTCGGCACAATTCTTCTGTATCTTGTGTCTTCCCTTCTTTATCAAGTTTTCCTCGTGCAAGAATTTGATAGGCTCAGGTTTGAGCTACTCCGCCATGGGGCTAGACCTCGGAGGGCTCTCGGTGAGGGTGAGTCCCTTAGGCTCCTTGGAATGGGGAAGGAGGTTGAGTTGATGTATAGGCGATATAGGGCATACCGAAGCTCGAGTTACGAGATCCATTCGATGGGGCAGCCGACCTTTCGTAGTAAGTGTTTCGCTTTTTGGGCCCTTGTGGTTAGGCTTTTGCTTATTCTTTAGTTGCAGAAAAAGGACGAATGCTCAGGAGTACCTTAGGGGCGAAGCCGACCGAGTCAAGAATGCTTGTGGTGGACTGAGGGCTTAGGTGCAGGTTCAAGCTTCAGCTCGAGTGGATATGACCGCGAAGCTGGAGTCTGATCTCTCAAAGGTCCGGGTCATAATAATCGACGCTTGGACTGAAGAAGCACTAGGTCGGACCAAGGCTGATGATGAAATGGTGATCCATTTGAAGGACATCGCCGATGTTCGAGCTGAGTTGGAGTGGGCCCTCGATCGTGAGAAAAGGATCGAGGGATATATTTGTTGTGGATCCCGAGGAGAGATGTCTGAAGAGATCAATTCTAGGGGTTTTGTCCTCCTGGAGGAGTTTGAGCGAAGCTGGGGTTGGTAAGTCGTAACCTTCTAGAGCGGAGCGTAGATTTTACCATTTCGTATTTGCTATTTGCAGAGCATGTTTGTAGATGGAGACCGCACTTTTTGCGCTTGCGAAAAGGAAAGAAACTTGAAGCTTTATCTCCTTTGTATCTCTTTCCGCATTGCTTTCGATCAGGTGGGCTGGTTTTGGTGTCTGGCGGGAGCCTGATGGATCCAGAGCTCACTTAGATAGGCACATAGGCTTTTAAGTGTGATTTTTGACGCAAATAGGCGTCAGGGCCCTTGTGCTTTACCCAGCTGTTTAGGCCTAGTCTCTGAGTCGGGCTTTGACTCGAGCTTACCTGGCCTCCAATCTCCCATGCCTGCATGGGCGGATGATGACTGTTCTTATCCCTTGCCCTTGGGCATTTTTATTCCAACTATGTTGGTTTCAGTCTCCGAGTCGCGTTGCGACTCGAGCTTTATTGACCCTCAATTTTTTTTTTGCATGGACGGATGACGATGGCTCTTGCTCTTCGGGCTGAAGCGAACTTTTAAGTGTGTGGCCTGGAGGCTTGTTCGGCTGGCGACAATGGCACTTACGCCATGCCCTTAGGCATGTGTAGTTAACTATTTTGGATCTAGTCTCTGAACCGGGTTACAACTCGAGCTCATTTAATCCTCAAGTTTTCAATTTTAAAGCTGGTGATAGTGGATCTTACGTTGTTTGGTCATTGAGACCTTTTAGTGTGCGGCCCGAAGGATCGTTTGACCGGAGACAATGATTCTTACGCTTTTGCTCGTGGGCATTTTGTAGGCTTTGTTTTCCTCTCGTTAAGGTCTTTTTGAAATAATTTTTCCTGACCCGTTGTCGGTTCTAGAAGAACCTCGATTTCAAGTCGTTAGCGGTGATGTTCGAGCACCTCAGAAGTTTCTTAGCTCGTAGGCTGAGTAGCTCGAAGCCTTGTGTTGTGGAGCTAACATGGTCGAAGCTAGTTTGCTTGTTGAGGGAAGCATGTTTTAACCGGTTCTTTTCGAAGTATATTTGAAGTAATGGCCTGCGATTTTGTTAGCGACAGTCGGGCGTCCCTGAGACACATTAATTTGGCTGGTGCAACTGTTTTTAACCGTAGTGATATGTGTTTGACCGGAGCCATTTTTTATCCTGAGTGATAGTTTAGGCCTCTACACCGAGGTTATGCCCTTTTGGGATTCTTACAAATGCGACGTATAGCCTAAACTTTGGGATTGAGTTTTACGCCTGTAGTAAGGTCTTACAAAATTTCATGCCTGTTGAGGTCTTACAGTTTGTCATGCCTGTTGAGGTCTTACAGTTTTTGTTGCTATGTAGAATAGATTTGGTTATACCGAGTCTGCCCGCCTGGGGTCTCACAACCTCGAGTTTTCCAGTGTACTGCGATTGGAGACAGTCTCCGAGTCACCGAGTTTGCTTAGGCTAGAGGGCCATTATTCGTGAGCTCAGAGTTACCTTGTTGGGGCCTTATGAGTCCGAAGTTCCAACCCTAGGGTTATGCAGGCACCAAATTGTTGACACTAAGTCTCCAAGTACTTTGGGACGCGTTTGGTAGAGGGATCCCTGCCGAGAGTATGCTGAACTTTCCTTTTTTGGAGTGTGAGATGTTGAAAGATATTCTTTTATTGCTTAGCATAAATACATACTATTTCATTGTAGTGAGCACGGCCCATGCGGGCGCGACTCCCTGGACCATTTGGTTCGGTACATGATTCCCTATTGAAACTCAGTCTTCCGTTCCTCGGCCCTTCTGAGCAGATAGTGCCTTCAAAAAAGGGGGGGTGTCCCTCATCATTTGATTACAGAAGAAGGCCTGTGGTCTTGTCGGATCCTCCTCAGGGGGTATGTTGCTCCGCTAAGAACCTTGCTGGCGAGACCCTCTTCGGGGCGGAAGTTCAACCGAGAGGAAAGAGCGCAACGGGTTCTGTTAAGGCCTTGGGGTCTCCGGGTAGAGTTAGAATTTCCGAGCGCCCTGGCCGATTGTCTGCATACAGGTTAGTGAAAAAATAACGAAGGAGTGAGGTAGTTCTTCTTTACCACGGGATGTGTAGGCGATGTTCTGAGGTTTGGTATGTTCCTGCCGTTTTGAGGTGTGGACTCTAGTACAGCCCTCCGCTGTGTTTAATCGAGCTTGGCCGATGATGTTGTTCGCTTACCCTTTGACTCTTTCAAGAGTGGAGATATTGGTACCGGCGATGCGTCATGTGATGCGAGATTTCCCCTTGTCGCGTATTGCTTCTTGCCGACGGTTTTAATTCCGTCCCTTGCGTGGAATTTCATCCTTTTGGTGAAGTGGGGGTGGCCCTGTCCTCGGGCGATGTGCCCGTGGTCGTCTGGATAAGGCGTCCGTGTCTTGCGCCTCCTTTGCTGATATGGAACTCGGCGTTCCGGTCTGGGCCTGTCACGTCGTACTAAGAAAATGGTCTTTTTCCTTGTCCTAGCGATTGCCGTTTGGAATCTGTTAAATATTCGAGAGGTGGTTGTGTTTTGACCCGGCAGTTCGAGCCGCCCCATCATCCTTGGCCCATCAGTGCTGATCGAGCCACCTGCACTCATGTGCACATGTTTTATTTAAAATGGATCGAGTGAGGAAGAAGGTTACTAGTGCGTCATTGTGAGGTCGAGATGAGGTCTAGGTTCCCTCTTTGCAGAATGTAAGGGCGTTCTTGGGGGTATATCCCCAGATCTGCCTTTCTCTGGCGGCGAGAAATTTTGCTCTCCCTTTTACAAGTTCTTGGAAAGGGTCGTCGCTCATCTATTATCATGGTAATGTTTTGCGGCCCATTTACTTCGTTCCTCCTAGCCTCCTTCTGCACTAGGGACTGAACTCGAATTCGGTCGCTCGTTAGTTCTCGGCGCTGATTTTTGTCGAGCAGCTTGGCGTCTTTCCTTCGAAGCTGGTGGATATCTTCGGCCTGGCGGACGCACTTGCTATGTAGTTCCCATATCAGTATGTGATTCCTTTGAGAGGAATTCGGCCGAGTTTGTCCGAGCCATTTGACATTCCTGATTTTGCCTACGACAAACACGATGTTTGGTATATCGATGTGGAAATTGTACTCTGATGGGCAAGGCGCCCTTCCCGACCATGCATCCTCGTCGAATTTGGCTTTGTTATCGATTCCTCGAGGATATTATCCTCGGGCCATTCTCTGATCGTTGCGAGGTAGATTACATCTTGGGGCGTTCCTCCTGTCTGTGGAACACGGGCGGTACCTCCCTCTGTTTGGCATTGGTTTCTTTGCTAGGAGCATGTTTGTGTAAGCTGAGCCTGAGGAGGCTCCTAGATGGTCATCCATGACCCTGATTTGCAAATGATGCCGGGTACGGGCACCCGACTAGGTCTTGGATGGGTACCTGATCAAGTTTTGTTTGAACTGCCTTGAAATCGTCGAGCCCGGTTTGTTTAGGCTATGAATGGAGGCCTATGTTGCATAGTCATCCGAGGCCGGGGCAATCTCGTTCGTTCTATCAAGGAATGAGGTGCGAATTCCCGTGGCATTTCATTCTCCCTTTGTTCGGCCCTGGATGTGTTGGGATCTCTCGTCACTGCTTTGATGGCATCGGTATGTGTCTCTGTAGAGGAATCTGCTGGTATGGTAAGCGAGTTTATGGGGTCGGGCACTAGGTTATGACACCATATCATGGTTCTTTTCGAGAGTGTTTCCCCGAACCTCTTCAATAAGACGGTCTCGAACTCATTATCTTGTGGGTCGTTGCCTTTTCCTGCGTATGTATAAGTAGTGATGTGTCCGTTGGGATCTGAGGTCCCGTTGTGCTTAGGGAGTTCCGGCGTTACTTTATTGAAATGGGTTTCGGGGCCTCTTCCGTGGGGAACGGCCATTGCACGAACTTCCACGAACCTGATTCGGTCCTATTGGAGAGATCCCCAAGCATTTTTATTATGGCAGGGTCGTTTACTGATCCGTTGTTGCTTGATCTCTCGAGTACTTGCTCGGAAGGAGGAGCTGTTTCTGGCGTTGCTGTGATGGGAGTCTACGCATGGCTTTGTAACCGAGTGATGGGCAACTATTGTGCCTACAACATTTCAAAAATAACATGAAGACTAACTTCATGTTCTTCCTGGGCTGGGGTCTTTTGGGCATCCTGTTGGTCGCCATGTTGTACGCTTTCGTCGGTGCGCGAGGTTTCATCGGTCCGCTGCGCATCTTGTGAAACCGCATCTGCTGGAATTGGTCCATGTGCATTATCGGGGTTCCGCGATGGCACACGAACGATTGGAACAACCATATCGTTTTCTCCGTGGTTTTCGAGGTTGTCATTCTCGACTCTGTTTACCGAGCCAGTCATTTTGACCTGAAATGAAGAGATCTTGGACAAGAAAAAGTGTGAAAGATAACTTGCATTTTTTTAATGAAACTAGCAGGAAAATAATCACTATTATTTTAGTCCCACGGTGGGCGCCAAACTGTTTACCATGAAAATGGTAACAACAATAAAATTTGTAAATAGGATTTTAAAAATACATGATCTATTTTTATGATAGTTGTTAGAGCATATGGTGCTAAGAATATGAAGTTTAACGATAAAATACAAGCTAAAACGGGGCAACAATCAAACCGAGGGGCTTGCTGCCATAGCTTTGGACTGGTCGATGGAGGACCTCGAGGTCGGTATCTTGGCTCGATATCGAACTATCGAGGGTAATCGGGAGTGGGATAACAGGTAAGATATGATCAAGCAAGGCTCTTTTTGGCCAATACCAAACAATAAATGAAGAACAAGTATGAAAGCAATAAATGCCAAGAGTGGCTTCGAGCTAATAAGAATGAGCAAGTTAGAGAGAAAAGAGAGAGAGAGAGAGATATTATTGATCTATTGGAGAATAGTTGGAGCAACATAAGCCTTGCAGGGTGTTAACGACTCCCTTTTTATAATAGGGGGGGAGCCCAAACTTAGTACAAGATACGTTGCGTGATAAAGGAAATGGGGTGGGACCACCAACTAGCTTTATGACGTATGCGTGGGCCGATGTTGAGTTGCTCAAATAGACTTAATCGACCCCGAATGCATTCATTGGGAGCTTCCCGCATTCATCGGGGTTTCGGCCGATGTTATCCTTGACTGGATGTTGACAGATCTTGAGGGAAGTGACCGGCTCGAGGTCCCGGGTCTCCGGGGTGACCTTCCGAAGCATTTTGTCAATGAGAAATTGGCCCTCCGATTTCACCGTGCACACAATCATCGAGTGTTTTTTAGGGACCATTTGTGTTTCTCAAATCTTAGCTAAGGTTGTTGTGGGCCCTCGACTCTATCTCTTTAGCAATCCAATAGCTTGTGAGGTGAGGTTTTAATTTGCAAGTCCAAGTCCCGTGCCAATAAATCTAGAACTTGCCCTGAATGTTTGTCTAGGAGAAATCCTAAGTGTATTTCGACTTGAGAAGTGATTATAGGCTCTCCTTGATCCAAATTGAGACTTGAAAACATCCATAGCCCACCGAAAATGATATCCCTAGTCAACCCCATTGAGCCATAGCCCTTGTTCTTTCAAAAACTATGATACAAGCCTTTATCCGTTATAAAGTGATCCTCTCTTGGCACCCGGTCTTTCTTTAGCACAAATTGGCAAAAGTATAAGTTTGGGGGAAGAGACGAGCAATGAAAAAGTGATAAAAGGTGCAAAAGGAAGAAAAAGGAAGGCAAAAAAAAGCCAAAAAATCAAAAATAAGTGAACAATGTAGAAGAAATGAAGGGATTCAATAAAAGCAAAGATGAAAGGCTTGGAAAGACTAGAAAGGAGAAAAAGGATTGACATGAACAAGAAAGAGTGACAGTGTGTCTCTCTAGCCCTTAAGGAAGAAGTAAATGACTCAAAGAGTCAAGAAAATGTGAGCCAAAATGAAGAAAATGTAAGGAAAGATTAAACCTTCATAGACCAATATATCCTACCTTGAACCAAAAGCCTTCATTACATTCCCGCAAAAGCCCTATGTGATCTTGAGTTGAGTGAGCTTACATTAGTGGTGACTCACATAAGGGCAAGCTTATGGTACTTAGATCTGGACTTGTGACTTTCCTTTGAGAGAGATGAGTGTGTTTTCCACAATCCTCATTCTGAGTGCTACAATTTAAAAGTGAGGTGTGCATATAGAGAGTCGAGGAGTATGAGTTTTGATTCCACAATAACTAATGTAGTAGAAAGAGTTTCTTTGATGAGTTAAGTCTACTCTTGATGCTTTTGTGTCGCACTAAAGCCATGGTGCTAAAAAGGTTGTGTATTGTTAATGCATTTGAGTTGAGGGTAATTGTTAGTCCCAATTGATGCTTGATGAGGTTACTTTAGGACAACTGAAATTTTCCTTTCTTTTATCTTGAGGAGGTGGGAATTACTTTATTTGTTTGAGGACAAGCAAAAGCTTAAGTTTGGGGGAGTTGATAACTAGGGATTCTAGCCTATTTTATGCTCCTTTTGCCTTAGGTTTTGGATTAAAAGTGTGTACAAGTATTCTCGAAAGCTAACTTATTGTACCTGTTTGCAGTGTTTAGTAAAAAAGGGACAATAAAGTCATAACCAGTTCATAAAGGAGTGAAACCTGCACAAGATCAAAGTTGAGTCAAAGGCGCTAACAACGAAGAAATAGAAGCGAACACGGAGGGTCCACCCGCTGAGGCGGTCTTAACTACACTCTTAGTGGTAGTAAGGTTCAGAGAGTCATTTTTTAGCTTAACAGTCACCGCTGCCCGAGGTGAAATTGCGCGGCAACGATATCTTCTGATGCAACTGCGGTCCAATTCTCTCCCTCAGCGGAATTAAGAATCAGAGGACTATAGTTGGGAGCTAATTGAAAGGCATAGTTTGCGAACATATTTCGCGGCTGCGGTTGAAAGAGCGCTGAGGCGAGTGATTTTCCGCTCCCAGTGGACTCGAGTTCAGATTCAGCTCAGAAGAGAAGAACCGTGGTCCGTGCTTGCTTTTGCGCGGCCGTGGAAGTCCTAGCGCTGATGCGACCTGTTTCCCGCTGTCAGCGGAATCTTCGTAGGGGTAATTTTGTCCAAAAAATTTAGCTATGTATAAATAGTTTTTTTTTCCAGATTTTTAGGGTATCTATTGTTTTGTGGAGCACGTGAACAGTTGCTTTTTGCTTTTTAGAGTAATTTTAGAACATCTTTAGCAATTAATCTTAGATTTTACTCTTGTAATTACTTTTTATGGCTTATATTTCATCTTCATCTTTAACTTCTTCCTTGATTATGCGTAGATAAACCCATTATCTAGGGTTGTGGCCCAACCCTAGTGTGGGTATTTAATTGATATTCAATTTTAGGGCTTAAATGTTTATGGGTTAATGATATTTAGCTTGATTCATGCTTTAATTGTTGAATTGGTGGTTACAAACACTGATTTGTACCTTTTTGACTTAGGCTTTTCTTGAGAAAGAGAGACTAAGTCTAGAAAATTCAGGCTAACAAGGAATTGGGGTGCATTCAAGAGATTGATAGCCCCAATTAAAGGGTTAAACCTAGAGATAGTAATACCCGACTTGAGCCAATTTTGCTTGCATTGTTTAAACACCCAATTGGACTTGAGAAAGTCAATTAGGGAAAAGTCACTCAAACTACCGAGAGGTATAGAGTGAGTAATTATGTGTAATGGTTATATCAAGATCCCAATTACAACAAGTTTGCTCTAAGTTTTAGACCTCGTTAGACACTCACCTAGGTGTAAGTCACTTCCCTAGTGCCTTTTTACAAATTGAGAAACCCTTTACAAAAATATCATATTTAGCTTAATTTCATTCTTCATTAGGGTTAAAAGCAGAATAGTAACCAAAACCAATCATGATTGGAAGTGCAATTAAGAACATCGCACATAGCTAGATTAGATAGAAACTCAATTCCAAACTAATATTAGCTCTCTATGGAAATCGATCCCAACGCCTTGGGTAAAAGCTGCATCAACCACTCTTGCCATTCTATAGTGGTATAGGGTTGGAGCTGAATACTAAGCAATAATAAATTGGCTTTGGTCTCAAAACGACTAAGAGTAATCAAACACGACTGATACACGTAGTCCACAACAAGAGAATCTCTCACAGGAGTAGACACATAGACAGAGGAACTCAAAGAATTCCGAGATATGCCCAAATGTGGGGCAAAATAATATGACACATAAGAATAAGTGGATCCTGGATCGAATAGAACCTATGCATCTCTATGTCAGACCGGAACAATGCCTGTAATGACGGAATCAAAAGCAACGACATATGCACGAGTAGGAAGGGCATAGTATCTGGCCTCCCCTCCCCTTGTAGGGCGACCTCTACAACCCCAACCTCCACCTTGGGCTGGATGAGCAGGTGGGGTGGAAGCTGGTGTTGTAATCATAGTCTGGGAACCCTGTGGAGCACGTTGTCGCTGAAAAGTCTATGAAGGTGCACCTCTCTTAAGTCTAGGGCAATCCCTCACCACATGTCGAGTGTCTCCATACTCAAAACAAGCTCTGGGAGGACGTGGCGGCTATGGCTGGCTCGGGCCAGGTCTATTGGACTGACCACTAAAAGCACCCCGTGTAGGAGGCACACTAGATACTGGAGGTGCATAATAAGTCTCCTGAGGTCCAGGAGGAGCTAAAATACCACTAGCAGCTGGAGGAGCTGAATGAACGGGACGACTCACATAGCCCCTACCATGATGAACTGCAGCTGGGGCACGAGCACCAGAATAATGGCCCGACTCTCGAGACCTCTTGGCCTTTCTCTCCACCCTATCCCGAGCAAGCATTCCCTCCACTCTCCTAACAATACTCACCACCTGTTGAGATGATTTATCCATCTCTAACTCTAGGTCCATGCTAGACCTAATTCTAGGAATGAGTCCCTCAGTAAATCGTCGGACCCTCTCTTGAACTGTAGAAACCAAGGCTGGTGCATGTCAAGCCAAGTCAGTAAAATAGACTGCATACTCTGAAACAGTCATAGCACCCTGGCGCAACTGCTCAAACTCCGCACGCCATGCTTCTCTAAGGCTCTAAGGAACATACTGTCTCAAAAACATATCCGAGAACTAAGTCCATGTAAGGGAAGCTCCCTCCGGTGGACTGTCCAACTCATAAGTACGCTATCACTGATAGGTTGCTCCATGAAGCTGAATAGTAGTGAAAGAAACCCCACTCGACTCTGCTATGCCCATGGTACAGAGGATACGGTGACACTCCTCCAGAAATCCCTAAGCATCCTCTGATGCTAGACCACTGAATGTAGGAGAGTTGTACTTCTTATACCTTTCAAGCCTACGCTGCTCCTCCTCTGAAACTGATGCCCTACCCTCGGGCTGAGCTTGGGCTACAGGTGGTACTGGTATAACCTCTGGAATATGATCAACCTAAACCCGCTGCTCTAGGGTGCGGGCGACGGGATTCTATGCTCCTCCCCCTGCCTTAGATGTGCCTAAACCAAGGGGAATCAACCCTGCCTGAGCTAGAGTGTTTTACATGCTCATGAACTATGCAAGGGTCTCCTGAAGAGCTGGTGTAGTATTAGTAGGCGTATCAGGTGCTTGTGCTCCGACTATAGCTATTGGTGGCTCCTCTGTAGCAGCTCGCTCGGGTGCTCTGGCTGCACCACGTGTGCGTCCTCGGGCTCTACCCCCGTACCGATCTCGGATGGCTCTAGCAGAGGGTGCAGGTGCCTGGTCATCTCTGGTTGCACATGTACTCATCGTTTATGAGAGAATAGAAGATAGAAGTTTAGAATTTTCACGTCAATAATATCGCACGACGAGGAATCAAATGAAGTGGAATTTTTCTAACAATTTTATAGCCTCCCGATAAGTACAGACGTCTCCATACCGATCCGCGAGACTCTAATAAATTGGATGTGACTCACGACTCTTATGAACCTAGAACTTTGATACCAACTTGTCATGACCCAAGTTCTCCCCCCATGAACTGTCATGACAGCACCTAGTCTCTATGGCTAGGTAAGCCTAACACTTTACGGAAATGAAATAAAAGGATGAACATTAACTACTAACAATAACAAGTATCTAAGAAGCAGCCGAAAGCCACTCGACATATACAATTATCACCTCTGAAATATGCCAAACAATTCTCAAAACCCGAAATATCGTAAGCCACAAGCTACTAAGAAGTCTTAACAGTTCTATACATCATTTCTACAGATAGAAGGAAAAATGAACATAGGAGAATGGATGGGGACTCCGAGGATCTACGGGCGAGGGCAGATTTACCTTGAAGTCTCTAATAAGCAGAAGCGACTGCAACTAGTGATGAGGCTGGTAAAATGAACCTAGATTTGCACACAAAAAACATGTGCAGGAAAGGGCATGAGTACACCTCAACGGTACCTAGTAAGTGCCAAGACTAACATCGGTCGAGTAGTGACGAGACTAGGTTAGGGCCTAACTGTCGCGCCCCTTTTTTCCCTCCGTGGATAGAGGTTCGGGTTTCGACATTCATGGGGTGTAATAACTCATTTCCTTTTGGGAATTGGGTATTTGAAGAGTCTCCACCTAACGAGTTATGGTGCGTTAGGGCACCTAGAGTGATTAACTCTTGGATTGGTTTGCATTACCAGAGATTAGGGGAAGGGCTCGAAATGACCTCAAGGGGAAGGTGTTAGGCACCCCTCTTGGTCCACAACTGTGGGTCCCGGCCGAACTTATATTCACGAATTAGTCCATTACAAATAAATAGTTGAATTAAATAGGTTGCAAGTAAAGCACGTTGGATAACTCAAATAATAAGATAAGGATTTTGAACGAGTTGTGTAAAACAACGCTTTAAATAAAAAGGAATTTTGGGAAAGGGGGAAGTCCTAGGTTGGTTAGCCTATTCGATCACCCACACAATGTCCGATAAACACTCATCAATGAGGGGCTACATGTGACATTAGCGTGTAGTCATCATATCCTATATTTACCCTTCCCATTCCCTTAGTGGTCATTTAAAGCAAGTGTTGGTCAGCAATATCTATTGCGTGCTATTACTTGACCCTTTTTAATGGTCCTGGAGGGATTTACGACCTCTACCTATAGGTGGTTCTAGACAGACCCCTAAGTTTTTAAAGGTGAAAATACTAAGACGACAGTCAAGACCAATTAGGACTTTAACATATAAGATAAAAGGGAGCAATTAGAGTCTTAGGTTTACCTCCTCAAATAATACACATAAGCAACATGACTCAAGCACAAATAGGGGTTTTTTGTTAAACAGTATCCTAAGGCATAATGTCTAAGTGAATATGTAGAAGACAGGCAATTTATTTAATAAACTCAGAAGTAATGACCCTAGCAATTGCCTACTGATTATTAAAATCTGTTAAACCAGAACAACACTAAGTCACAAAAACAGTTTTAGAATTGCAAGATTTGAAAACGTCCTATAGGCTTGCCTATACGCGGAATAATGATGACTACATTTTATATAGTAACGGACTCTTTAATCCCTATAGGCATGTTGTCTAATGATAGGTTAAGGAAGTTTTGAAAGAACTCGTTTCAAGGAAAATAAACCCCTAATTAAACCAGTAACCGGATTGATTTATTTAAAACTAAACCAATTTAGATCTATAGGCAGAATTCTGGTGTTGTTCCATATAGGCATGATATCTAATTTTAATACTGATTTCAGAAATTTGCAGGCATGATGACAAATGAAAACACATATAAACACTTGTTATAACAGAAGTTGGATTTGGATTATATCTTATAGGCATGACATCTACTTGTGAAATTGATTTTAAGACCTATAAACATAATTTCTATTATGGAATCACTTGAGACCTATACGCATGATTTCTAATCATAGAAAAAAAATGTAAAGCCCTACAGGCATGGTTTATAACATGATAAGACAAACATAGCAAAAAAAATGTAAAGTCCTATAGGCATAGTTTCTACCCGTATTACCCCACAAATATGTAGATACCACCCTTTTCACTAGTTACCCCAATATTCGTTTACAAATTATTACAGACGATATGAATGAATTACATAAGTAGATAAGAAAATAAGAAGTTATTCTATAGGGAGCCTACAGATAGGCCCAGATTTCCAAAGCCTCCAATTGTAAGGCCCCACAAAATTTCGGTAAGTAATCTAGGATTTCGTGGTGCCACGTAGGCTAATTATAATATTTTATGTGCTATTAACATGATGGGCATCAATTGGATTTGGTAAATAAGTGTACAAGTTTTATGGTAAGTAATTTGGGGCCCATGGAAAGGCCTAAGCCTAAGTCAAATTGGAAATTTTCATAATAGGCTAAGATTCCAACTGAGTTTGCACAAGACCACACTTTGAACAAGAATATCTAAATATGTATAAGATTTTATTTGACGAACAACCTATTAAATGAAAGGTATTTGAGTCTAATTTCCAACTCTTTAAACCTTTCGTCATTTGGACATTCCTACACAAAGTTATGATCAAATTATCAAAGGCTAAAAAAATGCTATCCTGTGTCGAATCTGCGATCGCAAATTTGTCGCATTTTTGACTTTGCGATCGCAGATCTATCGCAAATTTGGCCAGTGTTTCCCAGTTTTGGGCACCTATTTTGGGGTGCATTCTACGGCCCACATTCTTATTTTGCAGTCCATTCTGTGATCGCAGACCCGGTTTCGAATGGTTATTTTTCCTATTTTTATAACCCGACCCCATTTTAATATATAGTCTTTGGGGTTCATTTTGGGGTCATTTTCTACTTATTTTAGAGAGAGATGAGAGCATATAGAGATATAAAGGAGGGGCCTAACTTCATAATCATCCAAATCTTGCTCAAGTCTTCAAGAATCAAGGAAGATAACCATAGATTGTCCTCCATCCGGGTAAGTCCTACTTCCAAAACTTCATGCAATAGGATAAAGGTTCAAATATGTTGTGGGGGTCAGAAATAGGCCATGCATATGGGACTAAGTTGTAGTATGTGATGTTAAAGAACTAATATGGGTAGTTCATGTTAAAATTGGTTGAGGGAGGAAGGAATTGCCATTTCTAAACCTTGTAGTCTACTTCACATGCTAGGTGTTTGATGAAATTCCTAAAAGAGTTACACCATATATAATCTTCCTAATTATTAATCGATTTCCACTATCTCTTTATAGATTGTTATTGCTAGAGGTGTTGGTGTATTGTATAGATTTAAGGAAAGCTCCATTGAGGTATGTATGGCTAAAACCCCGTCTTTTAGAAATTGAGCTTCATCGGTGTTTGTGTGAATATGGTAAGATTAAAGTTGAATTATTGTATTGATTGTTGTTTCACATGAATTTGGGGTTGTGACCTTATATGCGTGAAAAATGTGTCTCACTATGATCAATGTGCTATTCTTGATAACTTCAAAGGGGCAAAAGATATGAACTATGTATTGAAATGCTTAGACCTTAAATTTAGATTGAAGTTGCATTGTTGTGCCATCTACGTGAAGTCTTATCTATGCTTACAATTTGAATCTCTCTTGTGTGCACCTACTGTCCTAATGGAAAAGCTAATATTGAAATTGGGAACGATGTAAAATGCGACCTAGTGCCAAGAATAATGTGATATGTTGTGGCCCCAAATGCCTATAAAATGATATATGTGAAACGAAATGATTAATGAGAAGGGAACAACGCCTTGGCAAGGTGGCCTAGCCAATCGAGCCGAGATCGGACTCCACTCAAGATAGTGGTGGTATTGTGAATGAATTCCGGAAAAGAAGGAAAATGAGACTGTGCTTGAAGTATATGTCTCAAATGAGGAAACCTAGCCGATCGGGTCGAGATCGGACTCTGCTCAAGATAGTGGTGGTATTGTGAACAAATGATGAATAGTGTGAAATTCCCCAAACTAAAATCTATGGGAAAATGATGTGAAAGTTGTATGATTCTTTTATTTGATAATTTGGTGATTATTTAAAGTTTTGAGTTATACTTGTGATTTCTTATTCTTGTATGAAAGTTCTTTCTAAGTAAATGGTGTTTAGTTATACATACTAGTGCAATTCGATGGTAGTAACGTCCCTTTTGCTGGGGGAGCTACGTCTTTAATGGATGTAGGTGTTTCTATAACAGGCAGTGTTGGGCGCAACTAGTGCCGCATCATCCTTTCGGCTGACCTGGTGAGCCCCACTTCGTTTCGGGGTCCTGTTTCATATATTCATCATGTACTTTGTATTTGAGGTATAGCCGAAGCCTTGTTATCGGCATTTCCATCTTACATTACTTTTCAGTTGTGTTTAGAGGCTCCGTAGACAGGTTGTGGGAAGTGTCGGGTATTGGAATTAAAGTAGAAATATTGATGTTTAGCAAAGATTTATAAAACTTGAATATTTTGATAATTATGATTTAAGCTGCTAATGAAAATAAAATGGAAGTTGTTAATGAAATACTTACTAAGTATGATTAATGGAGTCTATCTCCTATTTATTCATGAATTAGTTTGGGTAGAATGAAACCTAACAGGCTTGCTCAGTCGGGTTTACTCGGTTGAGCGCCAGTCGCACTCCTCGAATTTTGGGGCGCGACAAACTTGGTATCAGGGCCTTAGGTTTTAAAGTGTCCTAGGATGTCTCGGAGCAGTGTCTAGTAGAGTCCTTCTTATCGGTGTGTAGTCGACCACATCTATAAGTTGGAGGCTATTCGGACATTTAGGAATTTCACCCTTCCTTGATACTCCAATCGTGTGATAGAGCTCAAGTTAGGGAGTTAGTTTTCTCTCCAAGCCTTACTCTCAAAATGAGTAATCATGATACCATAATCTGCGAATTTGAAGTCATAAGAGGGTAGTAATCCCACCATTGAGTTCGAGTGGATTGCCCAAGGACTTGTTAGGAGAATGTATTGAGCTGTGGAGGGATTGGTAGAACCTATCGCTAAGAGGGGAGTGCCCTTATTCCTATTAATCTCGCTGCACCACCAGATAATGTAGTATACTGTTATGTTACCGACGTGTGTTTGGAATGTGGATTCGAGGGACATCGATTAAGTTATTTCCCTATCAACCTAAAGTCACCAAGTAAGTCACTCCCTAGTACATCATTATGAACAAAACAAAAATTTTACTCATTGCATGTGTACATCCTTATTGAAGAATTCTCATAAACATGGTCTTAACAAGGTGTTGAATAACAAAACATTGCATGTATCGAATCTTTGAACGAGACGCATTATTCATGAATCCACTCTATTAAAAATCCTCTTATTTACATTCTTGTGAAATTAAGTTCTATAATTGTGTCCTTGAATGGAGTTATGACTCTAGGATTAGCACTTCCGACTTGCTTTCCTAAATTCTCAACAAGGGACTATATCCGATGAATTTCTTACAAAATCTTTTTATGGACAACGTCTGCTCATTTGTGCCTATGCATGCACCGTCGTAAAGTTTACCTATGTGGTGTCAAGTTCCATGTAAAGCATCGCAGTGTTGTGATCCTTCACGAGTCACTCTTTTACTCAGTTGTGTATATGGCTTATATGGTTTGAACAGTCAATCTACTCTCTTGCGAGTATCATCATAAAACCTTTTCACTATCTAGTAACATAAGAGCATAACTTAACACCTATCACATGAGTGCATGTCAATCGAAATGGTCACCGTGTGCATAAAGTCTCTCTAAAAATTGAGATCCTCACATCCTCGTCATAGGAAGATCTTGTGTTGCCATCTTAGTATAACTTTCATGTCCACTTGGGACATCCCGCAGTAAGTATCTCACTTTTTCCTAGTATTATGGTTGCTCGTGGCGTGGTTGTATTGCAGTCTAGGAGTTGATATAGTAGAAGCATGTCCAACTCGTGTCAAATGTTTACTTTCTCCTTATACCTCCACAACATGTGTTAATTGTGTTCCTTAGTTAGTGAATTCATTGTGCTAGTTTCCCAACACTTTTTCGATAACCATGAGAGAACATATCCTTCTATGTCTCATTGTAACACCTCCTTTCTCATAAGGACCCTTACTAGGCTCTCCGTCAAGACTAAGCACACCATTGGGGGTTATTATAGCACAACGCCTATTTCTCATGTTTTGCTGTCTTTCATTAGCATCTGGGTAGTTCTCAAGTCAAAATCTATGGAGAACTCATTATGAACATCTGCAATTTCCATGATTATTTTATACTATCTCATGGGGTTCCCACCTCACTTCAAGTTCATCAAAGGTTGACAGCATGCTGCAATTGCTGAGATTGAATGATCTCCTTTCGTTAATGGATTATCTATACATGTGCTAGTACAACAATCTGCTTATCAGTATAACTCTCGCCTTTTGGTTTTGGGTTGACCAAGGAGCAATACACATAGTAACACATTTGTATGCCAAAACCTTTCTCTCAGTCAAGTCTTATAGCGTCTCCCAATTTGGCTGGTAATAGTTGGTTGTGAAGAAGTGTGCTATAGTGCTTCATTGTGAAATAGAGTTGCTAAACATAATTGGATTTTTGAATTCTGGAGCTATACATCACGTGACTACATATAGAGATATTCTTTCAAAAATGTATCTTCTCGTAATCGCTTTATATTATCACATTTCCTAGTAGTTACAATGTAAAGGTTACTTCCATAAGGCTCTCTCACTTTCTTTTCATTTGTCTTGCATCATGTGTTGTTTACCCGTGATCTTCAATGCGATATTATCTCAATGTCTCGACTAGTTATCCAACTATATGACCCGATTTAATTAACCTCACTTTTATGTACTCTACAAGCGCCCTGAGAGTGGGCAAATTTCCCCTTTTCTACAGACTTCTAATGTCTTAAACTCTGTTTAAGCTTGTCGATTCCAAGCGGTGCTCTTAGTTGTGCCGCCTTACTATCTATTTTCATCTAGTAACTCTCCTCGTGAATCTAATTTTATGCCTTATGGCATCAAGGGTCGGGGTATGCTCCTTTTGTTAGGATAAAAAGATATTTCTCGCACTTCTTATGAGATTTTCTCCTAAACAATCATCTACATGCTCTACTTGTCCATATGACTAGATAACTTAGGTTACTCTTCTCCGATAAGTGCATCAAGACTTCTCACCCTTTCATAATTATTCATACGTTCACTTCGAGGCCTTATTCTATACCAGCTCGTAATGATTTTAAGTACTTTCTTACCATTGTTGACGATTCTCTAGGACTACGAGGGCTTGTCTCATGGGTTTCAAAAGTAATTATTTGCCTTAAAGTGCAAGCTTAAATTGCCATGATTTCAAACTAAAGTGTGTTCCCTTTACAGAAAAGTCATGAATGGGTTGGATTTGATGAGGTTATGTGGCACTCTGCTCACTCGACTTCTAGGAGTATTGACAACGTCATTGTCATGTGTGGGAATTTTTCTACCCCTGGCATTCCACCTCCTTAAGGAGGATATGAGTTTTAATCGTCTTTCTTCCCGGAGCATTACGTCAACTATTGGAACTCCTATAACCAATACATGATTTCACCCCTATGGTTGGATGTCCTAGCTATGTATTTTCACTCATGAAAGGTTAAGATTAGATGCCTTTAGATTTTTGCACATATCATGAGCATATTGATTTGGAAGATAAGTTGTCGTATCTTTAGTTCTCTCATATAGGATCAACTATCAGGAAGGGTCGAGCTGTTTGAAATATGATAATCTCATAAGTGTTCAACTTCTTTTCCATCCTCATGCACTTGTGGCATAAAGTCCTTGTGTCGCTTATTGTTAGGAGTGAAATCAAATTCCACGTATTTCATTTGTGGCCCCAATCACACCCATGTTGCAAGAGTCTTACCATTTAAGCTCAACTACTTACCTTACACTCAGGGACACAACAGGTGCATTCTACTTGATCACCTCTTTAAAAATCTCAAGTTCACATACATGGTATCCACCTTATCTAAGAATATTAGTTACCATTATGCTTCATCTATCTGATAATAGATGTAGTCACCTAGATTAAATTATGTCAGCCTCATTAATAGAAATCCTCATGTCTCTTAGTATGTAACCTCATGAAATACTTCGCTCAGCGCATAAATGGATTCCTGAATAATTCCATCCCAATCTTGAACTCTGTTGTTCCTTACTATATTAGATCTATTTGGTATTGAAGTTTCAAACGTGTCAAAGTCATTTTGTGATCACATATATTTAGTAGGTAATTTTATGGTCAATTTATTATAGCACATTATAGCACATATTAGAGTAATCGTGAAGGTAACCACGAATTTAGTTTAGGTGTTCACAGAGAGATTTAGAATTCAGGAGGGTGAACCGGTTATTCTCAAAATTCTCCCCTGTAGAGGTTATGTGAGTTGATGATGAAGGGTACGTAAGCGCATTTCCCATTAGGTCGCACTAGGAGTATGATGTTTCCCCATAGTTGTTCCTCATAAATTTGTGTTTTCATATGTCTATGTCTAAGAAGGCAGGTGGAGATCATTTGTGTATCATCCTGGCGAAAATTATTGAAGGTGAATATTAATAGATAGTTAACTTATGCGAGGTATCTAGCTGTCATCCTTGTTAGATAAGTTTGGAGGTTGGAGTTGTTTCCATGAATGTGTTATAGAAGAGCCTATAAGTATAAGAGGCCACATTGAAGGCCAAGAGAATTGTGGAAATAAGGTATTTTCTCTTGATTGTATAACAGTTGGTTTCTAGGTGTTAAGATTTAAAATGTGCAGTCCATGTCCAAGTATCATCATGATAATGTAGTGCTTGTAATGCTGAGGTTCATGTTATTAATATATACATTGTGGTGCTTTGTCGAGTTATGGATGAGTTTTAGGATGGTTTTGGGTGATTCTTTGACAGGTGGATGGGCCTAGTTACAAAGGAGATGCTGCCAAAATTTCTGAAAAATTTGGGAGTTAGTCAAAATTTAGGGACTTGAGGTAGGGTAGAAAAGAGATATGTTATGTTAGATATTTGGGTCAGGCTCTTCTCCTCATTCGAGGATGAATGATCCTAGGGGGGGAGAATGTAAGGCCCCAAAAATTTTTGCTAAGTAATCTAGGATTTCGTGGTGCCACGTAGGCTAATTATAATATTTTATGTGCTATTAACATGATGTCCATCAATTGGATTTGGTAAATAAGTGTACAAGTCTTATGGTAAGTAATTTGGGGCCCAAGGAAAGGCCTAAGCCTAAGTCAAATTGGAAATTTTATAATAGGCTAAGATTCCAACTGAGTTTGCACAAGACCACACTTTGAACAAGAATATCCAAATATGTATAAGGTTTTATTTGATTAACAACCTATTAAATTAAAGGTCTTTGTGTCTAGTTTCCAACTCTTTAAACCGTTCGTCATTTGGACATTCCTACACAAAGTTATGATCAAATTACCAAAGGTTGGAAAAATGCGATCCTGTGTCGAATCTGCGATCGTAAATCTGTCGCATTTTTTACTTTGTGATCGCAGATCTGTCGCAAATTTGGCCAGTGTTGCCCAGTTTTGGGCGCCTATTTTGGGGTGCATTCTGCGGCCCACATTCTTATTTTGCGGTCCATTCTGCGATCGCAGACTCGATTTCGGAGGGTTATTTTTCCTATTTTTATAACTCGGCCCCATTTTAATATATAGGCTTTGGGGTTCATTTTGGGGTCATTTTCTAGTAATTTTAGAGAGAGATGAGAGCATATAGAGAGATAAAGGAGGGGCGTAACTTCATAATCATCCAAATCTTGCTCAAGTCTGCAAGAATCAAGGAAGACCATAGATTGTCTTCCATCTGGGTAAGTCCTACTTCCAAAACTTCATGCAATAGGATAAAGGTTCAAATATGTTGTGGGGGTCAGAAATAGGTCACGCATGTGGGACTAAGTTGTAGTATGTGATGTTAAAGAACTAATATGGGCAGTTCATGTTAAAATTGGTTGAGGGAGGAAGGAATTGCCATTTCTAAACCTTGTAGTCTACTTCACATGTTAGGTGTTTGATGAAATTCCTAAGAGAGTTGCACCATAGATAATCTTCCTAATTATTAATCGATTTCCACTATCTCCTTATAGATTGTTATTTCTAGAGGTGTTGGTGTATTGTAGAGATTTAAGGAAAGCTCTATTGAGGTATGTATGGCTAAAACCCCGTCTTTTAGAAATTGAACTTCATCGGTGTTTGTGTGAATATGGTAAGATTAAAGGTTAATTGTTGTATTAATTGTTCTTTTACATGAATTTGGAGTTGCGACCTTATATGCGTGAAAGATGTGTCTCACTATGATCAATGTGCTATTCTTTATAACTTGAAAGGGGAAAAAGATATGAACTATGTATTGAAATGCTTAGACCTTAAATTTAGATTGAGGCTGCATTGTTGTGCCATCTATATGAAGTCTTATCTATGCTTACAATTTGAATCTCTTGTGTGCACCTACTGTCCTAATGGCAATGCTAATATTGAAATTGGGAACGATGTAAAATGCGGCCTAGTGCCAAGAATGATGTGATATGTTGTGGCCCCAAATGCCTATGAAATGATATATGTGAAACGAAATGATTAATAAGAAGGGAACAACGCCTTGGCAAGGTGGCCTAGACGATCGGGCCGAGATCGGACTCCGCTCAAGATAGCGGTGGTATTGTGAATGAATTCCGGAAAAGAAGGAAAATGAGACTGTGATTGAAGTATATGTCTCAAATGAGGCAACCTAGACGATCGGGTCGAGATCGGACTCCACTCAATATAGCGGTGGTATTGTGAACAAATGATGAATAGTGTGAAATGCCCCAAACTAAAAGCTATGGGAAAATGATTTGAAAGCTGTATGATTCTTTTATTTGATAATTTGGTGATCGTTTAAAGTTTTGAGTTATACTTGTGATTTCTTGTTCTTGTATGAAAGTTCTTTCTAAGTATATGGTGTTTAGTTATACATACTAGTGCTATTCGATGGCAGTAACGTCCATTTTGCTGGGGGCACTATGATGCAAGCAAGTTGAAAGGTTGCAAGTAATATAAATAGAGTTGTGTAGGTCACAAGCCATTGTATGGTGAAGCGACAAGGTTCTAGAAGACAAAAGTAAGGATAAGAAAGGGCGAGTGAGAAGGTAACGAAAATGGATAAGTCCTCAGGATTAAGCCCATGAAAACAAGAAAAGCAGATGGTTTCTCTAAATTATACAAAGCTCACTATAGCCTGAATGAGCTCAAAGGAGTCTAAGACTAATAACATTTAGAATGTCACCCTGGTAATAGAATGAAGGTGTAATTGTGATAGATAAAAGATGATATTTGGGCCTTCGATTTAGTAATGATTCAACGAAGAAAAGAAACGGATCTTATGAATTGGACAGGATTAAAGTACCCACGCAAGATGAATCATATTGAGACACTATGAATTATGATTATGGAAATCACTTCAAATATTCCTTAATGCAACGTAAGCCCTAGCGGTAATGTATTACGTAAGAAGTTTCAAGTCTTCAAGTAGAGGATTATAGATCAACATTGAGGCGAATCAACAACGGTTAGATACAAGTTACAAAGTATGACATGAGATTAGGTCATGATTCTTAAGACGAACGGTAATGAAGGAGCATTGAAGGATTGAGATTTATACCTAAAGGATAGGTAACAAAAGTAACTGGGAGCTTGGTCAGCATACCTCAGTAAAGATAGATTGAAGTAAAAAAAATTATTATGGTATAGTATAACCCATGGAAATGCAGTAAAGTCATATGAATGGATAACCAGATCTATAAAATAAGATATGACCATATACGCAAGTTCTACAAGGTATCGAGCAAAGGACTTCAGTATACCTATAGAGGCCTAGAGAGGCATCCTATTAAACCTTGTATATACAAAGTAAGGCCTACATATTGACTAAAAGATAAAAGGAAAAATGAAAGATGAATCACATAAGTGCACCTACAGAGCCAGGGTCATACAGGCTGTATGACTGGAGGTAGCAGCAGTTGCAAGATTAGAAAGTCATGATATGAGCAAAAAGACTAAACGGGGAATACCCTAGACTTTGGACTTATTCACAAAACAATCACCTAGATGGCAAGGAAAGTTCTAAAGTATTCGGAAGATATAAGTTAAGAAAATGATAAGAGCATTAGTCAACATTCGAGGATGAATGTTCCAAAGGGGGGAATGATGTTACACTCCGCAATATTACGTCAATATTACGTCCCGCAGTAATATATTATGATGATGTTACGTCCTGCAGTAATAAGTTATGACAATGTTGTACCCTGTAGTATTATATTACGATGATATTACGCTTTGTAGTAATAAGTTATTATATTACCATGACCAGATGGCGTTATATATGCGTATATATGTAAATATATATATATATATATATATATATGGGATATGGGAAAAGGTTATGGCGTTATATACGCATCACCACCTGATCAGCTGGTATATGATGATAATGTTGCCCACAATGGCTGAAATATGATTCAAACGGCGTTATATACGCATATATATGTATGTACTCAGATATATATATATATGTATGTACTCAAACGGCGTTATATACGTGTATATATGCATGTATATATATGTATATGAGAAAGGTTATGGCATTATGTACGCACTACCACCTGATCAGCTGGTATACGATGATGATTTTGCCCACAGTGGCTGATATGATATGATAGGATGCCTTTAGAGGCTGATGATATTATGAAATATGTACCTATGCACGACATGACATTCATATGCATATGCATGACGCTAAAGGTAGTTTATGATTTACAAAGTTATTCAGACTTACAGGTTGAGTCATGTACTCTATATTTCTTCCATGTCTCTTATGTACTTATTGATGTACCTTACATACTCGGTACATTATTCGTACTGACATCCCTTTTTACTTGGGGACGCTGCATTTCATGCCCACAGGTCCCGATAGATAGGTCGAGAGCCCTCCAAGTAGGCTATCAGCTCAGTGGAAGATGTTGGTGCGCTCCATTTACTTCGGAGTTTCTCGTTTGGTTAGTATGATTTAGACGTGTATTGTTTGGTATGGCGGGACTCTGTCCTGACCTTTATGACATTTATGTATTCTTAGAGGCTTGTAGACATATGTCGTGTACGTGAAAGAATGTACGGCCTTGTCGGCCTTTGTTTTGAGTTTATAAATGATTATGTTTGCCTATTAGGCTCGTATGTCACGTGTATATGATGATGTAATATGAAAGATATGTTACGTTGGTACTCGGTTGAGTAAGGTACCTGGTGCCTGTCGCGGCCCATCAGTTTAGGTCGCGACAAAGGTGGTATCAGAGCAGTTCTATCCTAGGGAGTCTACAAGCAGTGTGTAGTAGAGTCTTGTTTATGGGTGTGTCATGTACCACACTTATAAGCAGGAGGCTACAACGCATTTAAGATTGTCACTCTTTCTTCTTACTCTAGATCGTGCGGTAGAGCTCACTTATAAGAATTCAAATTCTGATTTTTTTTATTCATAATGAGACGATACCTACATCCAAAATAAAGGTTGGAAAGAGAGATAGTTTTCGACGAGCTGAGTTAGAGGAATTTGATTTTTGTATGATGCCTACGATAAGTAAATGTGAGGTCTTTAGAAGATCATGGGTGTACTGAAAGGTGTAAGCTTCCTAATAAGAAGCCTTAAGGCAAGAATGCCTATCCATTTTTATGATGAAGGACAATGAGAGATTAAGAAGATAAATACAAGTTTCAACAAGCAAAAGAAGCAAGATAAATAAGGGTACGAGGCGCCCAGTTAACAAAGGTTAACAATGTTTATAATTCAGGCAGAGGAACATAAGCTTTTTTGAGTTATATTCAATAGTAACAAGAGGTATATACAATTGGTCGCACCCATTCCAGATATGCCCTATGGGGGTTAATAGAAGCAGTATAAGAAGATATGATGAATGAATTGTTTGTGACAGTTGACATTTTTGAAGGATATGGCGAATGTGCTAACAGATCTCCTTGTGAGACACTCAGATGGTAGACTTCAAAATAGTGCGGCCAGATATGAGTACTACGAATACATGCACTATAAGCCTTGAAGGGATAAATATTACCTTAAGTGTGGATTTCATCCCTAGTAGAGCTAGGATGTTGAGCAACCCAAAGAGCCATTGGACGGAGCAAAGGGAAGCTAAAAGCGAAAGAATGTCGTATTGAAGTTTTCACAAAAAAAGGATATGCAGAAATATTAGCAGAGTAATGAGAAAGGAGATAAGGAAGCATTATGAATAAGGTGTGATACATGGATGAAAACGGTAGAGTGTTACAGAACCTATAGTCAAATGAAGAAAGAGACGAAAGGTGATGTGCCTTAAGACAATGAAAGAGTATAGGCCATAAGGTTATATCCTCATTTTGAGAAATAAGTTTGTGTCTCCAACGCAACTACCATAGGGAAGAGTTAATTCCCAGAGTAATAGGAATCAGTATGGGCTGGTAAACAAGATAAACTAAATATGAATTAGGGTCCGAATGATTGGAAAGTACTCGGCATCATGGTAATTTTAGATTTCATTCCGACGGTAATAGAATGGACCACAAAAGAAGATTCATGATGAATTCAGAGAATGGTTATTCAGTGAGATGCTTACTTAGAGCAAGCAATGTGAGCAAAGTTAAGCTTAAGAGACTGTATGTGCCAGTTACGCTAATTGTCACCCTCGCGAGTAAGGGAATTTGTCATCCTTAGTACAAAAGGATTGCCGCAAGGAGAGTAAGGATCATTGATGTTAAGAAAACGACGCCAAAAATGAAGAGGTAAAACATCTATAGGTAGATCCTCGTGGCTTCAGATTTTAGTACACCCCTAAAGGGGGGAATATGGAGTAATATGGCATTAAGTCAGAATTAAGTGGTTCTAGTGACTATGGAATGGTAAAGGAAGAATGTGATAAATGAAAAAGGAATGAGATGACACTTATCCAAATCTTACAGATACGCCACGATTCAAGAATATTGTGCAAGCACGACGTCAAGGAGAGGAAGTAGAGGTTCCAAATCGAGCTGCTATTAATAAATAAGGAGACAGTGCGAGATGTAAGTTAAGACAAAGGAAATAACCTAAGAAAGATTACGAGGAATATTGATATGAGAATGGGCCAACGAGTAGTTAGTAATTGGTCAGGAAGATCCCAGTTATGGCTAAACAGGAGGTTACAGAGGAGTCATCAGATCGTGTAAGGTAAACATAGTAGAACCCAACATGGACAATTCAACCTCAAAAAATATTATTATAAAACTTGAGATATATTCAAACAAGAGTCGGGGTAGTTAAAGGTACCGTATGAGTGTTACGGGGATAAAAGAAAGTGCCACTAGGAAGGCAGTCAAAATATCAGTTCAAAAGCAACCATACAAGTACAAGGGCATGGAAGTAAGCAACCATGGATGATTATAGGAAAGTAAGGACATAAAAAAGGTTCGTAATAAGCTCACAGCTTTATGAGAGTCAAGGTTTCTCCCTAAGTACTACAACGAAAGACTAGCTGAGGAGATAAGAAAGAAGGCTTCAACCTAAGCACAACGGCCTAATAAAGAAATGGTCGTATAACAACAATCTCACAACAACATTGTAAGCATTCCAAAGGAAAGTGGAACCTACCGTGGCTAATAAACGGGAAGTAAGAATTAACAATAAAATTCGAGATCATATGAGTTGTATAAAAACTCTAGAAAGTGTGGGCACTAAGATAAGTTAAGTATGGACGCAACGAGGGGGCAGAAAGACCAGGAAAAGTAATAGCTTACGTTGAAAGAAAGCTAAGATGGAACAAAAAAATTATTTGATCAATGATCTAGAGTTAGTACATTATGGATACACTCAAGATTATGGAGCATTATCCAGGCAGCATATTTGTTGACAATCATACAGCCATAGAAGACTCCGGTATAAGTTAAAAGAAAGAATTAAGCCCAGGTCATAGATGAAGGATTGAATTGTTAAAGGATTTTATCATGAATATCCCTTAGCGCCTATAAAAGGCTAAAGTAATAACTAATACCAGGAACCATAGGTCGGAAGATATCTTAAGCCTACATAGAGGCTAATCAGAAAGAAGATGAGACTAAAGAATTACATCACCCAAGTAAATCAGGAGTCTGATTATTGGACCTAGAAAAATCATAGAAGTTGTGCTTGAGAACATGACAGAATCACTCTTAATATCAAATTTCCAAGAGAAATAACACAACCATAATCTATAATGGCTCTACAAGGAAGCCAATTAGAAGAGTACCAACCTCATATGAAGTCAGTACGAAGCTCCCACCGGATTGTGTATGCACTAGAGGTGTAAGAATTATAATAGAGCTTCAAGTTATGGATGTGAATTATACCTATGTGGAAGGGAGGTCATGAAAGAGATAGAAGATACGATGCAAGATTTTAAGGTAAGAAAGGTAAAGGTGAACATCATACGAGATACTCAAGGTAGAATATGTGAATAGTCCATACTTCTGATAGAAGGCTAGAAGTGCTTGGAATCAATATCCAAGAATGATAGCGGCATAGTCAGTGGCATATCTCATAGCGTATGGTTTCTAGGTATTGAGGAGGCTAATTAAGAAAATAAAGAAGAGTTAGAGACGATGTGATGTCTCGCTTGATGTCCCAGAATGACACAAGGAAATCTATGATGCAAGCAAGTTGAAAGGTTGCAAGTAATATAAATAGAGTTGTGTAGGTCACAATCCATTGTATGGTGAAGCGACAAGGTTCTAGAAGACAAGAGTAAGGATAAGAAAGGGCAAGTGAGAAGGTAACGAAAATGGATAAGTCCTCAGGATTAAGCCCATGAAAACAAGAAAAGCAGATGGTTTCTCTAAATTATACAAAGTTCACTATAGCCTGAATGAACTCAAAGGAGTCTAAGACTAATAGAATTTAGAATGCCACCCTAGTAATAGAATGAGGGTGTAATTGTGATAGACAAAATATGACATTTGGGCCTTCGATTGAGTAATGATTCAACGAAGAAAAGAAACGGATCTTATGAATTGGAAAGGATTAAAGTACCCGCGCAAGATGAATCATATTGAGACACTATGAATTATGATTATGGAAATCACTTCAAATATTCCTCAATGCAATGTAAGCCCTAGCAGTAATGTATTACGTAAGAAGTTTCAAGTCTTCAAATAGAGGATTATAGATCAACATTGAGGTGAATCAACAACGGTCAGATACAAGTTACAAAGTATGACATGAGATTAGGCCATGATTCTTAAGACGAATGGTAATGAAGGAGCATTGAAGGACTGAGATTTATACCTAAAGGATAGGTAACAAAAGTAACTAGGAGCTTGGTAAGCATACCTCAGTAAAGATAGATTGAAGTAAAAAAAATTATTATGGTATAGTATAACCCATGGAAATGCAGTAAAGTCATATGAATGGATAACCAGATCTATAAAATAAGATATGACCATATACGCAAGTTCTACAAAGTATCGAGCAAAGGACTTCAACATACCTATAGTGGCCTAGAGAGGCATACTATTAAGCCTTGTATATACAAAGTAAGGCCTACAGATTGACTAAAAGATAAAAGGAAAAACGAAAGACGAATCACATAAGTGCACCTACAAAGCCAGGGTCATACAGACTGTATGACAGGAGATAGCAATAGTTGCAAGGTTATGGCGTTATATACGTACCACCACCTGATCAGCTGGTATATGATGATGTTACCCACAGTGGCTGAAATATGATTCAAACGGCGTTATATACATACATATATGTATGTGCTCAAACGGCGTTATTTACACATATATATGTATGTATGTATATGTATATGGGATATGGGAAAGGTTATAGCGTTATATACACACCACCACCTGATCAACTGATATACGATGATGATTTTGCCCACAGTGGCCGATATGATATGATGGGATGCCCTCAGAGGCTGATGATGTTATGAAACATGTACCTATGCATGACATAACATTCATATGCATATGCATAACTCTAAAGGTAGTTTATGATTTACAAAGTTATTCAGACTTACAGGTTGAGTCATGTACTCTATATTTTTTCCATGTCTCTTATGTACATATTTATGTGCCTTACATACTCAGTACATTATTTGTACTGACATCCCTTTTGCTTGGGGATGCTGCGTTTCATGCCCGCAGGTCCTGATAGACAGGTTGAGAGCCCTCCAAGTAGGCTATCAACTCAATGGAAGATGTTGGTGCGCTCCATTTGCTTCGGAGTTGCTCGTTTGGTTAGTATGATTAGACGTGTATTGTTTGGTATGACGGACTCTATCCCGACCTTTATGACATTTATGTATTCTTAGAGTCTTGTAGACATATGTCGTGTACGTGAAAGATTATACGGCCTTGTCGGCCTTTGTTTTGAGTTTATAAATGATTATGTTGGCCTATTAGGCTCGTATGTCACGTGTATATGATGATGTAATATGAAAGATATGTTACGTTGGTACTCGGTTGAGTAAGGTACCGGGTGTCCATCACGGCCCATCGGTTTGCGTTTTGACATAAAATATGGGACTTGGGTGTATGCCCAGAAATGAATTCTGAGGTCCCAAGCCTTAGAAATCAATTTATGAAAGAAATTGATTTACTGAATTATCTAAGGAATAAAGAAAAGAATTAATGTTTGGAACCATTGTTATCGGGCCCGTATTTTGGTTCTAGAGCCCCGTACAAACTTTTTATAGTATTTGAAAGATAATTGTGAAATTTGGTGAAAACGGAGTTTATTTGACGTGAGTTGGACTTCCGGTTGAAGAGTTATGAACTTTGAGAGTTCTTGAGGAAAATGTTGAGTTTTGAGGTTTAATTGATGATTTTACATGTTATTTTGATCATGTGATCGTACGAGTAGGTCCATATTATGTTTCTGAGTTAGTATGCACACTTGGTTTGGAGTTCCGAGGGCTCAGGTGAGTTTCGGGTAGGTTCCGGGATGTCTTAGGCTAAAAAATATAGGTGTTGCAGGTTCAGAGAGGTGGAAAGCCTCTGAACCGACCAGTGCGGTCCGCACAAAAAGGAATGCTACTGCGGAGGGGCTTGTGCGGCCGCACTAGATTTTGTGCGGACCGCGGTGAGGGCATGTGCGGCCGCACTAGATTCTGTGCGGTCCGCGGTGAAGAACGTTTCACAGGTCCGACTCCGGAAGCCCATATCCTTTGATCTACAAGGAATTTTGGGATGATTCAAAAACAACAATTGTAGCCCTTAGTGTCTAGTTTCCAGAAAGGTAAAGAAATCACAATTTGAACATCTGTAGAGAAAGTTATGGCCAAAATATTAGAACATGTCTCTGCAGTCAACCTGGTGAGCTGTGCGGCCGCACTCCATTTTGTGCGGTCCGCACAGGGGGTCTGAGTGGGGTATATTTAGACGGGATTTTTAGTTATTTTTTATTTTTCAAAACCCCAAAAACATAAGAGGCGATTTTTCAAACAACCTTTCTTCTCCAAAACGTTAGCAAGTGATTTCTAACTCATTTTCTTCACTCCCTAACATCTTTTAACATGATTTCAACTCAAAATCAATGATTTTCATGGGGGAAATTGGGTGTTTTGGATAGAACCTATGTTTTTCAAAAATTGGGGATTTGGACCTCTATTTGAGGTTCGATTTCAAAACAAATTATATGTTTGAGTTCGTGGGGGAATGGGTAATCGAGTTTAAGTTCGAACCTCGGGTTTTGACCATGTGGGCCCGGGGGCGATTTTTGACTTTTTGGGTAAAACTACAGAAAACTCATTTTCATGCATTCAGATTGGTTCATTTAGCGTTTATTGATGTAATTAAGTAACTTGTGACTAGATACGAGCGAATTGGTAATGGAATCAAGGGGAAAAACTATAATTGAATCGGGAATTGTGTTTGTGGCATCGGGGTAAGTGTTTGATCTATCCTTAGATTGAGGGATTAGGAGTCGAGTCCTATTTGCTATGTGGTAATTGTTGAGTACGACATACAGGCATGGTGACGAGTATCTATACGTTGGTGTCTAGCATGCCCGTGAGTCTTATATTGTGATTATCATGACTTTGTTGTATCTATCATGCCTTGGTAATGGTTTATACTTGTTGAGTAAAGTTTGTGGAAGGAATTGTGACCTATGAACTTTGAGGAGCGTTGGCTCAAGTTATATAACGAATTCTGAAAGTATAAGTGATAATTGAACCTCTAGAGCATTGGCTCGAGTTGTGAAGTGAATTGTGAAGTAAAAGTGAGAAAGAGAAGAGATCATTATGTTGTCGCCCTTGCTGGGCTATTGTTGATTTATTCATTATCTCTTTTGTCGGGATGTTGAGGTTATTGATGATGTTCCCTTGCCGGGATTTATTTATTGAATTGGTGTTCCCTTACCGGGATCTTTATTGAAATTTCATTTATTCTCTTGCCCCATTGTTGTGATTGTTGTTAGGGTGAGGAAGAGTATTAAAGCAAGAAGGGTAATGTCGTGCATTGTTTGTTATTGTGAGGAAAGAGTGTAAAGCACAAAGGGTGATGTCATACTGCACGATGTACCATTCCGTGCCGATTTTATTGACTATATGGTGTGGAAAGAGAGTAAAAGAACGAAGGGTGATGCCATGCACATTTTTATTATATAACTTCTTTGGTGAGGACGAGAGTAAAAGCATGAAGGGTGATGCCGTGCACACTTTTATTATATAACTGCTTTGGTGAGTACGAGAGTAAAAGCACGAAGGGTGATGTCGTGCATTTGTTGATTTCTGATTCTTTGTTGATATTCGAGTTATGTTGATTCTTTACTTACTTGATGCCTTTCTATTCGGAACTGTTATATCCCCCACAACATGCTCCCCCTCCCATATTGACTGGTTATTTCTGCATTTCTTTTCCGCTGTATATATATTTGAACTGCACAGGTTTGTTTGGTAGTCTGGTCCTAGCCTCGTCACTACTTTGTCGAGGTTAGGCTAGACACTTACCAGCACATGGGGTCGGTTATGCTGATACTACACTCTGCACTATGTGCAGATCCCGGACAGATTTCGGACCGTAGTGTGGAGGCTACCTCCAGTTCATATGGAGATATAAGGTAGACCTGTAGGCGTCCACAGGCCCTGGCGTCTCCCTCTATCCCTATTTCCTGTTTCATTTTCCTTTTATTCAGAAACAGTGTATTATTATTTCTTCGGACTTTGTATGTAGTAAATCTTAGACCGTCTTTGACACTGTGACACCAGGTTTTGTGTGGTTGAGACTTAAGTAATCGTAATAGACATAGATCAGGGAATTACAAGCCATCAAGGCACATCTAATACTAAGCATTCGTTCGCGTATACGAATACGTGGAAGGAATTGTAAAAGTTACTTTTTCAAGCTGAATCAAGGACGCACGATAAGAATTCAAGAATATGAAGTTTTTCCTAAAGGTTCTGCAGCCTCTCGAGGATAAATACAGACGTCTCCGTACCGATCCGCGAGACTCTACTAAACCGGCTCATGACTCGTGAGCCCAAGTAACCTAGGCTCTGATACCAACTTGTCACGACCCAAAATCCCAACCCGGTCGTGATGGCGCCTCTCGTGAGGACAAGGCCAGCCAATCAACAAAACAGTACATCTCTTTATAATTACTTAGCAGGAATAAGTCTAAATCATGGGCAATATAATCTTAAATGCGAAATAAACGTGATAGAACAAGGAAAACCATCCCAACTCAGCCCGAAATCGGGGTGTCACAAGTCATGAGCTACTACAGAGTTTACTAATATTTTACAAAGTCTGGAATTATCATAAATAACAAAGATAAGGGAGAAAACGGGGCTGCGGACGTCAACAGCTACCTCGTTACTCCTAGTCACCGCCTGGTCTGGAAAGAATCAGCGTGGCCCACTATACGGACCAGAGCATCCTGAAGAACTAGGGTAGCAATAAACCCCTCTGGGACCTGAGTTGGGCCCACCGGAACTGCTGGGGTTGGAACCTCATTATCAAAGTCAACTTGAGCCTCCGCCATTGGTGCTGCTGCTCGGGGTTGAGCTATGCCCCTACCTTGGCCTCTAGCACGGCCTCGCCCTCTTCCCCTTGTGGGAACTACTGTTGGGGGTTCGGGATGTTGGTCAGTGGATGAGGAAGCGCGTGTTCTCGCCATCTACGAAAGATCGGAGTAGAAATTCAATTAGAGTTGAGAAACCAAACCGCACGATAGGAAAGAATAAATGTGAAGTTTTCCTAACTCTGTAGCCTCTGAGGGATAAATACAGACGTCTCTGTACTGATCCCTCAGACTCTACTAAGCTTGTTTGTGAACTATGAGACCCATGTAACCTAGATCTCTGATACCAACTTGTCATGACCCGGATTTCCTACCCTTGGGAGTCGTGACAGTGCCTACTAGTGTGAGCTAGGCAAGCCAAATCCTTAATTACTTACTTCATTAATCAACTACTCATTTTTAACAAATGTAAGGTGATAATAGGAAAATAGCGAACTTTAAATAATTATTCAGACTCCAGCGGTTCAGCCAGCTATAGCACTTTTACCGAGTGTGGTAGCTCACTCCGGTAATGGAGCAGCCATGTCTGTCGATGCTTTGTGGAGGTTGGATAGGTTCACCAAGCTCTTCACTACTACTTTCAGCGGTGCATTTACTGAGGATCCCCAGGATTATCTAGATAGCTGCCACGAGGTTCTCAAGAACATGGGGATAGTTAAGACCAATGAGGTCAATTTTGCTACTTTTCGCTTATCTGGATCTGCCAAGACTTGGTGGAGAGATTATTGCTTAGCTAGACCAGCTGGATCACCAGCCTTGACTTGGGAGCAGTTTACGCAGCTATTTCTGGAGAAGTTTCTCCCCATCACTCAGAGAGAGGCCTATCGGAGGCAGTTTGAGCACTTCCAGCAGGGTTTTATAACTGTTACCTAGTATGAGACCAGATTCATCGACTTGGCTCGTCATGCTCTTATCATACTTCCCACCAAGAGAGAGAGAGAGAGGGTGAGGAGGTTTATTGATGGACTTATTCAGCCGATTCGTCTTCAGATGGCTAGGGAGGCTGGGAATGAGATATCTTTCCAGGAGGCGACCAATGTGGCCCTGTAAAGTTGAAATGGTTCTATCACAGGGTGGTGGTCATGGGTCAGACAAGAGGCCCCGTCATTCAGGCAGATTCAGTGGTACCTCGTTTGGAGGTAGGGATTCATATGGTAGAGGTCATCCTTCTAGGCCTTTTTAGTCAGCACTTCAGGTTTCTCACGGTGCTTCAGGTAGTCATGGCCTTCAGATGTAGTATTCTGATCAGCAGTCCTACAGTGCACCACCAGCTCCTGTTAGTGCACCGCCGCTCCAGAGTATTCGGGGTGGTCATTCAGGTCGTCATGGCCATCAGTCCCAGCAACCGAGGGCTTGCTACACTTGTGGTGATATGAGTCAAATTTCTAGATTTTGCCCTCGAGCACCGAGTAGCTCTCAGCATCAAGGTTCTCGTGCCATGGTACAGGCACCAGGTGTTCCACAGCCCACCCAGCCATCTAGAGGTGGGGGTAGAGGTGTTAGAGGTGGAGGTACAGGCACTAGAGGTGGAGCTCAGGCCGCTAAAGGTGGAGGCCAGCCAGTAGCAGGCTATCCTAGAGATGTAGTTCGGGGTAGTGGGGCCCAATCCCGATGTTATGACCTTCCATCCAGGCCCGAGGCTGAGGCTTTAGATGCAGTTATTATAGGTACGGTTCTGGTTTGTGATAGATATGCTTTAGTATTATTTGATCCAGGGTCTACATACTCGTATGTGTCATCTTATTTTGCACCATATCTGGTCATGCCTAGTGATTCTTTGAGTGCTCTTGTCTATGTGTCTACACCAGTGGCTGATTCTATTATGGTAGATCGAGTCCACCGTGCGTGTATAGTTATGATTGGGGGTCTTGAGACTCGTGTAGATTTGCTTCTTCTAGATATGGTTGATTTTGATGTTATATTGGGGATGGACTGGTTATCACCTTACCACGCTATCTTGGACTGTCATGCCAAGACTGTGACTTTAGCCTTGCTAGGTTTACCTTGTTTAAAGTGGAGAGGGAACCCGCAGTGTTATCTCGTATGTGAAGGCTCGACGTACGGTCGAGAAGAGGTGTTTGGCCTATTTGGCATATGTTCGTGATTCTAGTGCTGAGGTCCCTTTTATTGATTTTATGTCCATTGTTCATGAGTTTTCTGAGGTTTTCCTTTCAGACCTGCCGGGTATGCCACCCGACAGGGATATTGACTTTTGCATGGATTTGGCTCCGGGCACTCAGCCCATTTCTATTCTGTTGTATCGTATAGCCTCGCCAGAGTTGAAAAAGTTAAAGGAACAGTTGCAAGACTTGCTTGAGAAGGGTTTTATTAGACTCACTATTTCGCCTTGGGGTGCGTCGGTGTTGTTTGTTAAGAAGAAGGATGGGTCGATGAGAATGTGTATTGATTACCGGTAGTTGAACAAGGTTACAATCAAGAATAAGTATCCATTGCCAAGGATTGATGATTTGTTTGATCAGCTTCAGGGTTCCAAGGTATTTTTAAAGATAGACTTGAGATCTGGCTATCATCAGTTGAGGATTAGGGCATCTGATGTCCCTAAGACAGCTTTCTGCACTCGGTACGGGCATTATGAGTTCTTGGTGATGTCATTAGGGTTGACAAATGCCCCAGCCGCTTTTATGGATTTGATGAACCGAGTAATCGGGCTTGGACTCGTTCGTGATAGTCTTCATTGATGATATTTTAATATATTCCCGTAACCGGGAGGAGCACGAGCACTATCTTAGACTGGTTCTTCAAACCTTAAGGGATAGTCAGTTATATGCTAAGTTCTCGAAGTGTGAGTTCTGGTTGAGTTCAGTTGCATTCCCGGGTCATGTGGTATTAGCAGAGGGTATTCAGGTTGACCCAAAGAAGATTGAGACAGTCAAAAACTGGCCTAGACCAGCATCAGCTACAGAGATTCGGAGTTTCTTGGGATTGGCAGGCTACTATCGTCGAATCATGGAGGGGTTCTCATCTATCGCAGCCCCAATGACCAGGTTGACCCAGAAGGGTGCCTAGTTCAGATGGTCGGACGAGTGTGAGGCGAGCTTTTAGAAGCTCAAGATAGCTCTGACTACGACACCGGTGTTGGTTTTGCCCACAGGTTCAGGGCCTTATACAGTCTATTGTGATGCATCTCGTATTGGACTTGGTGCAATGTTGATGCAGGATGGCAAGGTCATTGCCTATGCTTCGCGGCAATTGAAGATTCATGAGAAAAACTATCCGGTTTATGATTTGGAGTTGGCAGCCATTGTTCACGCATTGAAGATTTGGAGGCATTATCTGCATGGCGTGGCATGTGAGGTGTTCACGGATCACAAAAGTCTTCAGTATTTGTTCAAGCAAAATGAGTTGAATTTGAGGCAGAGGAGGTGGTTAGGGTTGTTGAAAGATTATGATATCACTATCTTATATCATCCGAGGAGGCCAATATAGTGGTTGATGCTTTGAGTAGGAAGTCAGCCAGCATGGGTAGTCTTGCTTATATTCCGGTCGGTGAGAGACCGCTCGTGTTGGATGTTCAAGCTTTGGCCAATCAATTCGTGAGGTTGGATGTTTCTGAGCCCAGTCGGGTGTTAGCTTGCACGGTCGCTCGTTCTTCTTTATTGGAGCGTATCCGTGATCGATAGTATGATGATCCTCATTTGTGTGTCCTTAGAGACACGGTGCAACACGGAGGTGCCAAGGAGGTTACCTTAGGTGATGATGGAGTTTTAAGATTGCAGGGTTGAGTTTGTGTGCCTAATGTGGATGGGCTCCGAGAGTTGATTTTAGAGGAGCCCCATAGTTCCAGGTACTCTATTCATCCGAGCGTCGCGAAGATGTATCAGGATTTATAGCAGCATTATTGGTGGAGGAGAATGAAGAAGGATATCATTGCATATGTGGCTCGGTGTTTATATTGTCAGTAGGTTAAGTATGAGCATCAGAGGCCTGGTGGCTTATTTCAGAGGATTGGGCTTCCCGAGTGGAAGTGGGATCAGATCACTATGGATTTCGTTGTTGGACTCCCGCAGACTCGGAGGAAGTTAGACGCAGTATGGGTCATTGTTGATAGGCTGACCAAGTCAGCGCACTTCATTCCTGTGGTAGCCTCCTATTCTTCCGAGAAGTTTGCTGAGATCTATATCCGGGAGATTGTCCGCCTTCATGGTGTGCCCGCATCTATCATTTCGGATTGAGGTACGTAGTTTACCTCACATTTTTGGAGATCAGTTCAGCGAGAGTTGGGCACTCAGGTTGAGTTGAGCACAACATTTCATCCTCAGACGGACGGTCAGTCTGAGCGGATTATTCAAATTCTATGCTCTGAGCTTGTGTTATTGATTTTGGAGGCTCGTGGGATCAGTTTTCGCCTTTAGTAGAGTTTCCCTACAACAATGGCTACCAGTCGAGTATCCAGATGGCTCCTTATGAGGCTTTATATGGTAGGGGTTGTCGGTCTCCGATTGAATGGTTTGAGCTGGGAGAGGCTCGGTTGTTGGGTACGGATCTGGTTCAGGATTCCTTGGACAAGGTCAGGATTATTCAGGATAGGCTTCGTACAGCTTAGTCCAGGCAAAAGAGTTATGCTGACCACATGGTTCGAGATTTGGCATTCATGGTCGGTGAGCGGGTATTGCTTCGAGTGTCGCCTATGAAGGGCGTGATGAGATTTGGGAAGAAGGGCAAGCTTAGCCTTAGGTTCATTGGCTCGTTTGAGATTCTTGATACAGTGGGAGAGGTGGCTTATAGAATTGCATTGCCGCCGAGCTTATCAGTCGTACATTTAGTGTTTCATGTGTCCATGCTTCGGAAATATCACTGCGATCCATCCCACGTGTTAGCTTTCAGCACTGTCCAGTTAGACAAGGACTTGTCTTATGAGGAGGAGCTTTTCTAGACCGGCAGGTTTGTCAATTGAGATTGAAGAGTTTTCCTTCTATTCATGTTCAGTGGAGAGGTCAGCCCACTGAGACATCGACTTGGGAGTCCGAGTCCGATATGCGGAGCCGTTATCCCTATCTTTTTCCCGACTCAGGTACTTCCTTCTTATATCCATTCGAGGACGAACAGTAGTTTTAGAGGTGGAGAATGTGATGACCCAAAAGGTCATCACTTGTGTTGCAAGTACATTCAGTGTTCCGAGGCCTAGAAACCTCCCTTTTTACGCCACCTTGATTTACGTGCGTTGTCCGGACCTATATTCGGAAAGCCTTCTATGTGAAAATATGAGAAATAGAAATTTTAGAGTTAAAACTTTGATTATGGTTGACCTTGGTCAACATTTTTAGCGAACGGACCCGGATCCGTGTTTCGACAATCTCGGGAGGTCTGCAGTAAAATATGGGACTTGGGCGTATGCCCGAAAATGAATTCTGAGGTCCCAAGCCTTAGAAATCAATTTATGAAAGAAATTATTTTACTGAATTATCTAAGGAATAAAGAAAAGAATTAATGTTTGAAACCATTGTTATCGGGCCCGTATTTTGGTTCCGGAGCCCCGTACAAACTTGTTATAGTATTTGAAAGATAACTGTGAAATTTTGTGAAAACAGAGCTTATTTGACGTGAGTTGGACTTCCGGTTGAAGAGTTATGAACTTTGAGATTTCTTGAGGAAAATGTTGAGTTTTGAGGTTTAATTCATGATTTTACATGTTATTTTGATGATGTGATCACACGAGTAGGTCCATATGATGTTTCTGAGTTAGTATGCACACTTGGTTTGGAGTTCCGAGGGCTCGGGTGAGTTTCGGGTAGGTTCCGGGATGTCTTAGGCTTAAAAACATAGGTGTTGCAGGTTCAGAGAGGTGGAAGGCCTCTGAACCGACCAGTGCGGTCCGCACAAAAAGGAATGTTGCTGCGGAGGGGCTTGTGCGACCGCACTGGATTTGTGCGGACCACGGTGAGGGCCAGTGCAGCCGCACTAGATTCTGTGCGGTCCGCGGTGAAGAACGTTTCACATGTCCGACTTCGGAAGCCCATATATTTTGATCTACAAGGAATTTTGAGATGATTCAAAAACAACAATTGTAGCCCTTAGTGTTTAGTTTCCAGAAAGGTAAAGAAAGCACAATTTGGACATATGTAGAGAATGTTATGGCCAAAATATTAGAACATGTCTCTGCAGTCAACCTGTTGAGCTGTGCGGCCGCACTTCATTTTGTGTGGTCCGCACAGGGGGTCTGAGATAGGGTTGTGCATTTGGATCGGATATCCGAAATCCGATCCAATCCACTCTATTTCGGATTTTCGGATTTCAAATTTCGGATTTTCGGATTGGATACGGATTGTGTTTTATGAAATTTCGGATTTTCGGATTGGATTCGGATTGGTATGATTTTAATCCGATCCGATCCGATATCCGAAATTATATGTACCTATATAAATACACACTAAAATTTTAGGGTTATGCTTATTCATTTTTCACACACCCCCTCACTCACTTAGATTTTTCCGCCTCTCTTGCACCTCTCTTCTCTTCAGTGAAGACTAAAAGAGTCTCAATGACTCAAACTTCCGATTTTACTTTGATTTTATGTCTCTTTCTTCCGCCTCTCTTCTCTTCTCTTCTGTCTTTTATGTCTATTTCATGTTCTATTCTTCAACTTTTGATTTTATTTTGATTTTTTTGTTTGTTTTGGTAGATGGAAGATGAGATAGAGACACCGAATGAACTTTAAATTGTTGAAAATTTTTGTGACAATCCGATCCGGCAATCCGAAAAATTATCCGATCCAAAGTTTAAAATCCGATCCAAACCAATGTTAATTCGGATCGGATTTGGATTGCCCTTTTCAGAATCCGAAATCCGAATCCGAAATATGCTAAATCCGATCCAATCCGATCCGTGCACAGCCCTAGTCTGAGAGGGGTATATTTAGACGGGATTTTCAGTTATCTTTCATTTTTTAAAACCCCAAAAACATAAGAGATGATTTTTCAAACAACATTTCTTCTCCAAAACGTTGGTAAGTGATTTCTAACTCATTTTCTTCACTCCTTAACATCTTTTCAACTTAAAATCAATGATTTTCATGGGGGAAATTGGGTGTTTTGGGTAGAACCTATGTTTTTCAAAAATTGGGGATTTGGACCTTTATTTGAGGTTCGATTTATTGATTTGGTTCTCCTATTCTATATAGATAGATTATACATTAATTTTTGTTCTATAATATTTTAATTTTTTTATTTAATGTTTATCTATAATACGAATATTATTGTATTATTTTTCTAAATGGATGGTATGGAATTATTTCAAAGGTTAAACGTTGAAGTTCTTTTATTATATGTCATAAATCTACTAATAATTGTAATAATTATTACTCTTGATTATTTTCAATAAGAAGTCAAATTGACTTCTTCTTCCCGTTCGTATTTAATATGAAAGTTTACATTTTTTATTAAAACTACTACATAACATAATAAGTTAAATTATATCTTTATATATTTTATTTATTTCTTGAAATTATTATTTATGTTTTTGTCTTTAGTTTTATCTGTTATAATACTATTAGTTACGCGAATTTATCCATATAGCCTTATCATATGAATTATTATTCAAAAAATTTCTCATCTCAAAAACAAATTAGTCTTATCATTTTATACATTGAAGTGATTGTTTACCCGTAAAATGGCACATTTGAATTTATACGTGATTTTTAGACAAGTGAATCGATTTGATTCTAAAATAATAAATAAATTAGACAAAAATATAGGACTTATCGTTAAAATCGAGATAAGACAGTAGAGATATTGAGCCCAAGAACAAAGCTTCCGGAGGTAGTAAGAGTCTATCACCTCCTTTTTCCGCACCCGCGAGGGCGCAAGGGAGTTTTTTCCAATTAAAGGACAATCGAAAGGGGATTGGTTTAATTATTTCAGAGTCGCCACTTGGGAGATTTAGGGTGTCCCAAGTCACCAATTTTAATCCCGAATCGAGGAAAAGAATGACTCTATATTACAGTCTGCGTACCAGAAATCCGGATAAGGAATTCTGTTAACCCGGGAGAAGGTGTTAGGCATTCCCGAGTTCCGTGGTTCTAGCACGGTCGCTCAACTGTTATATTCGGCTTATTTATCTGATTTTAAATACAATTATGAACCAATGTGCCAATTTTAACTTTTTACCGCTTTATTATTGTTATTTCAAAAGAATGTGAACATCGCTTAAAACACGTCTTTGGATTGCGTCACATGAAATGCACCCACAATCCGGAACGCATTTTTATTTGATGTTTTGAGATTTGGATTTGGGTCACATGAAATGCACACCCAAGTTTAAGAAAATAGATTATTAAACACGCGCCTAAAGAGACTATCGTGTTATTATTTAGGGAAGGCCGTGAAATTCGCTAAACAGCCCTCCTGAATTCTAAGTAATTTAAAACAAGTATTTACTGAGGGCCCCGCAATTTGCATTTTTGTTTGTCGAGGCTCGTCTCATTCTATTTATTTAAAGGAATTTGCAACGTCATGGAAATGCATCTCAAACCACGTCACAATCAATGCACCCGTGATTAGAGACATATTTCGATTTCGTTGAGATTTGGATTTGGGTCACATAAATGTGCACCCGAGTTTAGGGAGATACATTATTAAGACGCGCCTAAAGCAACCAACGCATTATTATTTTGGGGTAGGGCCGTGAATTTTGCTAAACGGCCCGTCCTGGAATCTAGGTATTTAATACATATATTTTGTGAGGGCCCCGCAATTTGTCCCTTTTATTTGGCGAGGCTCGTCTCATTTTATTTTTTATTATTATTATTTATTATTATTTTTTTTATTTTTCTTTTATATTTTTAAGAAAAAGGCAAGGCTAAAATGACTACATTTCTTTGCTACTTCGCGAGGTCATGTATCGTAGATTAAACTTATTTGATGAGACGAGTATTTTTCCGCGGGATTAAATTACTACTATGATTTTAACATTGCTACTACATGTACAAACTACTATTAAGACAAACATTGAGATAACAATAATCTGAGCATGAAGAAGCAAAATGCCGAATAACTACTTAACATGACGGAACAAAGGAAATACATTCACTAACAAATTTCAATATCATACGGAGTTACACGTGAGGTGCAGTGAGTGGTATGGAATTTGAAGTAAGGACCAAGGTCGCAGTTTGGTCAATGACTGTGATCTCACAAGCTCGGATGAGCAGGAAAGGAGTTCCAGTGTTTTGAGTAAGATGGGTATTGATGTCAGTATCACCTGAGACCGGTGTTCTGTGAGAAAGGCTTTGCATCCTGGTTAGGGATTCTTGATCACTTTTCAGCGTTAGTGCAGCCGGTGGTTTGAATGTGCGAACCCGTTAATTATTTTGGAAGATGGTGGGAGCTTGTCTCACAGGAAGATTGTATAAGTGTGACATGTAGTCACTTGATTGATTAAAGATGTAAACCAAGTATGAAGTTTGTGATGGTGTCGTTAAATTAAAGATTCATGCCTGGAGGGCACTTGGCATATTGGGTTGTGAACTGGGGAGGATTACCCCGATTGTGATGGTTGTTCTTGTGTGTTATGAGAAAAATGGGAGTTATTATGGACCTTTGAAAGGTTATCAGACTAGTTCAGTGTGATCAGAATCGGCTTGAAGTCGATGGATAGATTTAATGTGAATAATGGCTCTATATCAGGCCAGATGTGTGCATTTTAGTAACGCGGTCCTCATGGAGGAGTAGTTAGGTTGATGTTTCATTGTCAGATATTTCGCATAGTGATACATTGCATCGTGTGAGTTGTAAGACGACTTGAGAAATTGCTATGTGTTGAGAATCTGTGTAGGAATGACGTTATATGAGCATCTTGGCTCTTGAAATTCAGATTGTACATCGCACCTCAGTTGTGCTTGAGTTTTGTAGCTTATAACGCTATATGTCCCTCAGAGATATTATTATGCACTTAGCATGCTTACGACCGATACTCGGTATTTTTTTGTAATGAGCAAATTTGGCTCGATGGGCATCTCCTTATGTGAGATCTATGTGTGGATCGGGTGGCACGCCGCAATGGGTATGTTATCTGGATCGGGTTGCACGCCGCAACAGTGTGATGTTGAGTATACTTTTCTATATGTTATTTTGTATGCCTCGCTTCCTGTTTTCTAATGAAAGTCTGTATTAGTGTGTGAGATTGGTAATTCCTTCCAGAGTTTGTTTTCCTTTTGTACCGTGTTCGAATTGGTAGCTTATTGGCATATTGAGTCATCACATGCGACTTTTGATTATGTCTGGGGTGGCTTATTGCCTGAGCAGTTCGTACCGGGTGAGACGAGATCATTGAATTTGAGATTAGTGCAATATGAGTATATGAAGTAAATTAAGGAGCTAAGACCATGATTTTGCTCAAAATGAGGTGATAGTTCTTGCCAGGAGTATAGAACCAACGAATCGTTGTCTCGATAGTGGTCATGAATTTATGGATACCTCATCTGTCATGTTAATATTGTAAGAGTTAGAACAATACCTATGTACATCATGCAGAACATGAGATGTGTAGCGATTTTCTTCTAGGTGATTAAAAAAAGAAGCTTCAGATGATTAGGGCGAATGATCTTCGGATGATTGGGGAAATAGTATTGCTAATTGAAAGTGACTTGACGAGAGTATATGTCTCATAAAAAGGTAATGTTATTAAACTAATGATATTTCGGTAGTATTGCGGCATGTTCTTGTTGGGTCCGCTGATGGTACTGATGAGCTTGAGGTACGGCTCTTTCGTTTGAGTCATTTTTCATGACTTGAGTATGTTCAGGCCGTTTCTTATTGGTGTGCGTATTATGAAAGTTGTGGCTTAGTCCTGTATTGAGGTGTCATATCACCAGAGTGGTGTGTTGGATTCGAGGTGATCATTGGGGTCATTGATGAATACGAACGGATTTGATTTTAGCATGTTTAATGGGTAAATATTGAGGTTCGGTTTTAAAAAAAAATGTTACTATAATTGCTAGAGGAGAAATGGCCTCATGAATGGTTGATCTGAGCAATGGTTATGATTTATTGCGTGTTTCAATTATCATTGGCAGTATATGAGAGTGTTGGAATGAGACATTGGCTAATAAGAGATTTCTATCGGTATTTGGTTGTTGTGGGCAGCTGCTGTGAATGGAAGTTATTGCTGCATTTGTTTGAGTTATTGGTATATCATACAATTGCACCTAAGGTTGCAGGCATGGTCTATTACAGCTGGTTCAAACTTATTCTGAATGTAGGTGTGACGTTCTGATCTTGTGTATGATTCCGAAAAGGTGAAATGTGGCTCTATGATTTATAGGCTAGACGAGATTGTGTGATCTTAGTTACAACGCGTTATCGGACCCATGTGAGATAGGGTGACGTGGGATCATCTCCGGGTTTATGCTTGATAAGGTCATTCAGCTTTTGGTTGGCTTCTAGGACAACTCTGGGTACGCTCGAGGACGAGCGTTTGTTTTAGTTGGGGAGAATGTAACGACCCGAACCGTCGTTTCCTGTATTTTCGTCCCGTATTCCCCGTTAAATGCTTATTCATGTTTCAATATGTGTACTTGGTGAATTTGAGTCAATTCGGATCGAGTTTGGTATGAAATGGGACAATTAGTCTCTTTAAGGAAGAATTAGTTTGGAAAAGTCAACCGGACGTTGACTTGTGAGTTAGAGGGCTCGAAATTTATTTTCGATGATTCGGTTAGTTTTGGGGGATGATTTAAGGCTTAGGAGAGCAACCGGAAGTAATTTTGGAGGTTCGGTGTAGAAGTTAGCCTATTTTGGCGAAGTTAGGATTTTGGCGAAATCTGGTTGGTAGCTGAGATTTTGATCCGGTGGTCAGAATGGGATTCCGAGAGTTGTTGTATCTTCGTTAGGTGATTTTGGACTTGTGCGCAAAATTTCAGTTGATTCGGAGGTGATTTGGTCGGGTTTTTGATCAAATGCGTATTTTGGAAGTTTTGGAAGAACTTAGGCGTGAATTCGATGTAACTTGATGGTTTTGATGTTGTTGAGATGTTTTGATGATTGTAATAAGTTTTAATAATGTTTTAAGATATGTTCGCGCTTTTGGTTGAGGTCCTGGGGACCTCGGGATGATTTCGGATGGCTAACGGGAACTTTTGAAGTTGGAAATTTCATAATAGACTAAAGTTGTAAATGAGTGCGCACAAGGCCTCACTTTGAACGATAATATCTCTCGTTATATAAGGATTTGTGTGAGCTAGAACCTATCAAATTAAATCCCTTTGAGTTTAGTTTCCAATGCAACAAACTGTTCGTCATTTGGAAGTGTATTCAGGAAGTTATGACCATTTCACTGGTCAGGTGTCAGAGCGCGCGAAGTATCACGCGAAGTGGCGCGTTTTGCGCGTCTGAGGCAGAATGCTCAGCAAAAACGCGCGAACAACGCGCGAACTCACGCGACTGGAGGGTTTTTAAGTACTCTAAAGACCGGAAATGAGAGGAATTGAGCCATTTCTCAAGCTTAGGGCTTCCTCTACATCCCAACTCGACCAAGGCACCAATTGCACTCCTAAGTCAAGCTTTTAAGTGTGTTTTCATGGTGATTTCACTTCACAATCACTAGTTACAATATGATTTTGATTGGATTTCATAGGATTTCTTCAAAATCTCAAGAACACCCCAAAGTTGACTTTCAAGATTTGGTCTACAAGAAGTAATCCTACACCTTAGACATACATATATGGAGTTAATATGGAATTATGAGTATGAATCATGTATTACAACTTATGGTATGTTGATTGGAGGTCATAAATTCCCAATTTAAATACATGAACATGGTAGGGATTTAAAGGTGTTTAATTGATGGAATTTTGTTGGTTGGGTATGAATGGATGGTCATACATGTGTAGTTGAAAGTTATAAATTGGTTAGGAATGATGATGAGATGAATTGTTGGTTAATGGTAATAGTTGGAAGAACCAATACTATAGTTATGAGGTGTAAATATCTATGCCTACAAGGTGTTTGATAATATGCCTAAATGACATAAGTTATGGAATTTAGTACTAATATTGGCCCTATTGAATGACGTATTGTAGATTGAAGTTTACCTAAGAGTAGTGGATCATTGTAGTACCATTAAGGGGCAAGTCCCATATATGTATGGTTACAACCCCGTCTTTTAGAAATCGAACTTTATCGATGTTTGTGTGATTTTTTTTGGCAGATTCGTCATACGAGGAGGCCAACCGGAGAGGCAAGGGCATAGCGAGCTAGAGGTGAGTAATGATTTTAAATGATGCACTGAGGGTTTGAAACCCCGGATTGCACAACATACTGCTATGTTGAGATGAGACACGCGTTGTATGACGAGCGCGGGGTCATTTACTATTGGGGATTGTGACTTGGTCCATCCCAGTTGATATTTTTACCGCGTAATTGATAAAGATTTATTGTTTTTCACTATGATTGGGCTTATTGCCATATTTGGGCTTCGTGCCAATTATCTGAAATCTTTTGTGAATTTACATCACTATTTTCCTCACGAATTGAAATATTATTTGAACTCAGTCCAATTGAATTATATTATTTTGTGAACTCAGCTACATTTATACTCAACTCGAGATTTAATGATATTTATAATGTTGTTGAGCTGAGCACTATTGTTTTACTGATGCCCAAGAGGCTTATGATTATTTTCTGGACTGATTGAGGCCGAGGGCCATACGTGAGGATATGTTGAGTGATGTGAGGAGGCTTTCAGGCCTCGAGTGTTATATGAGGAGGCTTTCAGGCCTCGAGTGTTATATGAGGAGGCTTTCAGGCCTCGAGTGTTATATGAGGAGGCTTTCAGGCCTCGAGTGTTATATGAGGAGGCTTTCAGGCCTCGAGTGTTATATGAGGAGGCTTTCAGGCCTCGAGTGTTATATGAGGAGGCTTTCAGGCCTCGTGTGTGATGTGTGAAAGCTTTCAGGCCTATTGATATTGCGCTTGGGCTGTAGGAGCCCCTCTGGAGTCTGTACACACCCCCAGTGAGTGCAGGGTACCCAGGTGAGTTGGGAGTGGGCCCGAGAGGCCGTTGCTAGTGTGTGGTGAGTTGGGAGTGAGCCCGAGGGGCTGATGTTGTGTGTTGGTGAGTTGGGAGTGAGCCCGAGGGGTTGATACTATACTGAGATTTACATATTGAGCCCGAGGGGCAAGCTTTTGATTTATCCTTACTGTGGAAATTATTTCTCATTACTCCCTGCAAAAAGAAGAATTATCTGATACTCACTATTTTACTGTATAACTGATTTTACTGCTTGGGATAGCGCTATATTGTGTCGCTATGAGATTTCATATTTTCAGTCGTTATTTATTTTTATTACTCACTGGGTCGGAGTACTCACATTACTCCATGCACCATGTGTGCAGATACAGGCAGAGCTGAGTTCACTCCTGAGCGCTGATTCTTTCCAGACCAGGCGGTGACTAGGAGTAACGAGGTAGTTGTTGACGTCCGCAACCCCGTTTTCTCCCTTATCTTTGTTGTTTATGATAATTCCAGACTTTGTAAAATATTAGTAAACTATGTAGTAGCTCATGACTTGTGACACCCCGATTTCGGGCTGAGTTGGGAGAGTTTTCCTTGTTCTATCACGTTTATTTCGCATTTAAGATTATATTGCCCATGATTTAGACTTATTTCTGCTAAGTAATTATAAAGAGATGTATTGTTTTGTTGATTGGCTGGCCTTGTCCTCACAAGAGGTGCCATCACGACCGTGTTGGGATTTTGGGTCGTGACAACCATTTATCACCGACAATATCCAAATAGCAACCAAGCATGTTAGGTTCGAGATAAGGCTCAACCGTGTTTAAATTTCACTCCTTCCTTGAGGGTTCCTCGAGCTACCTTCTCCCTTATGTTTTTTTGCTAATGTGATGAAAAATATTTTTTTGCCATGGTTTAAATTTTTAACTAGAAACTCAATTAATTTGAATGAGAGGGATGGGTAGTTTGAACTTTGAACAAATGAGGATGTTGTTCCCTTTATATAGAGTAGATCATGGTAGGTTTTGGTGTATATGTATTGGTCATTGACTGATGGTTCGTTGGTTGACATGATTTATCAGTATAACTTTATTGATTTATTGATAAGTAACCTAACGCGATTTATATATATATATATATATATATATATATATATATATATATATATATATATATATATATATACACACATGGAGGATCAGAGGTTGACACAGGTACATCCTGGGCCATTAGACCATAAGAAGCAGGCGAAGCAGCTAGAAGTACTCGCTTCACGCCCTTGAATTATTATTCACGAATGAATTGGGAAAGCTAACAGAAAGATTCGGTTCTGAGTTCCTTGTGATGTGTTGAATCTTCAATGAACTTCCATCAGCACTTCAGATTGATCTTCACTACTAGAAATCCGAAAAAAAGCGACCAAAATTTAGCGACCAAAGTTGGTCGCTAAACTAGCGAAAATAATAAAATAAATAAAAGAAACAAAATAGCGACCATGTTTGGTCGCTACTTGATCGCAATATTAGTCAAAATGTTGACTGGACTGGTCAGACTTTCTTGGTCAAACATTTACTAAGATTAGTGACCAATGTTGGTCGCTAAAGTGGAACCTACCTACAAAATTTTAATAATTATATTATTATTTTTAAAAAAAATATAAAATATAAATATATATAATATATAAATGGCGACCAACGTTGGTCTCAATTTAAAGGGTAGGAAGATACCGTCCAACTTTGGTTGCTTAAATGGGACCCAGTTATACAATTTTAATAATTATATTATTAATTTAAATATTATATGAAATATAATTAAATCTGATTTAAATATAGCGACCAACTTTGGTCGCTAAACTAAATTCTTGAATAAATTGCGACCAAAGTTGGTCTCTATTCAGGTCAACAATGGTCAAAATTAAAAATCACTTTTGTATTTACTATCTAAATAATATAAATGTAAGTCGTTAATACTTTTATAATACAAGGGATGAATAGTACTACGAATCGTGCGTGTGTGTCTATATATATATATATATGTGTGTGTGTGTGTGTGTGTGTGTGTGTATGTGTGTGTGTGTGTATTCAATCTGTAGCCTTTTCTTTTCAAAATTAATCTTTCTTATCTCCTCCAGCTAGTCTTTCGTTGTAGTACTTAGGGAGAAACCTTGACTCTCGTAAAGCTGTGAGCTTATTACGGACCTTTTTGATGTCCTTACTTGCCTATAATCATCCATAGTTGCTTACTTCCATGCCCTTGTGCTTGTATGGTTGCTTTAGAACTGATATTTTGACTGCCTTCCCAGTGGCACTTTCTTTTATCCCCGTAACACTCTTACGGTACCTTTAACTACCCCGACTCTTGTTTGAATATATCTCAAGTTTTATAATGATATTTTTTTAGGCTGAATTCTCCATGTTGGGTTCTACTATGTTTACCTTACACGATCTGATGACTCCTCTGTAACCTCCTGTTTAGCCATAACTGGGATCTTCTTGACCAATTACTAACTACTCGTTGGCCCATTCTCATATCAATATTCCTCGTACTCTTTCTTAGGTTATTTCCTTTGTCTTAACTTACATCTCACACTGTCTCCTTATTTATTAATAACAGCTCGGGTTGGAACCTCTACTTCCTCTCCTTGATGTCGTGCTTGCACAATATTGTTGAATCGTGGCGTATCTGTAAGATTTGGATAAGTGTCATCTCATTCCTTTTTCATTTATCGCATTCTTCCTTTACCATTCCATAGTCACTAGAACCACTTAATTCTGACTTAATGCCATATTACTCCATATTCCCCCCTTTAGGAGTGTACTAAAAGCTGAAGCCACGAGGATCTACCTATAGATGTTTTACCTCTTCATTTTTGGCATCGTTTTCTCAACATTAATGATCCTTACTCGCCTTGCGGCAATCCTTCTATACCAAGGATGACAAATTCCCTTACTCATGAGGGTGACAATTAGTGTAACTGGTGCATACAGTCTCTTAAGCTTAACTTTGCTCACATTGCTTGCTCTAGGGAAGCGTCTCACTGAATGACCATTCTCTGAATTCATCATGAATCTTCTTTTGTGGTCCATTCTATTACCGCCGGAATGAAATCTAAAATTACCATGATGCCGAGTACTTTCCAATCATTCGGACCCTAATTCATATTTAGTTTATCTTGTTTACCAGCCCATACTGATTTCTATTACTCTGGGAATTAACTCTCCCCTATGGTAGTTGCGTTGGAGTCACGAACTTATTTCTTAAAATGAGTATATAATCTTATGGCCTATACTCTTTCATTGTCTTAAGGCCCATCACCTTTCGTCTCTTCCTTCATTTGACGATAGGTTCTGTAACACTCTATCGTTTTCATCCATGTATCACACCTTATTCATAATGCTTCCTTATCTCCTTTCTCATTACTCTGCTAATATTTCTGCATATCCTTTTTTTGTGAAAACTTCAATACGACATTCTTTCGCTTTTAGCTTCCCTTTGCTCCATCCATTAGGTTTTTGGGTTGCTCAACATCCTAGCTCTACTAGGGATGAAATCCACACTTAAGGTAATATTTATCCCTTCAAGGCTTATAGTGCATGTCTTTGTAGTACTCATATCTGGCTGCACTATTTTAAAGTCTACCATATGGGTGTCTCACAAGGAGATCTTTTAGCACATTCGCCATATCCTTCAAAAATGTCAACTGTCACAAACAATTCATCCATCATATCTTCTTATACTGCTTCTATTAACCCCCATAGGGCATATCTGGAATGGGTGCGACCAATTGTATATACCTCTTGTTACTATTGAATATAATTCAAAAAGCTTATGTTCCTCTGCCTGAATTATAAACACTGTTAACCTTTGTTAACTGGGCGCCTCGTACCCTTATTTATCTTGCTTCTTTTGCTTGTTGAAACTTGTATTTATCTTTTTAATCTCTCATTGTCCTTCACCATAAAGATGGATAGGCATTCTTGCCTTAAGATTTCTTATTAGGAAGCTTACACCCTTCAGTACACCCATGATCTGCTAAAGACCTCACATTTACTTATCGTAGGCATCTTACAAAAATCCAATTCCTCTAACTCAGCTCGTCGAAAACTATCTCTTTTTCCAACCTTTATTTCAGATGTAGGTATCGTCTTATTATGAATAAAAAAATCAGAATTTGAATTCTTATAAATGAGCTCTACCACACGATCTAGAGTAAGAAGAAAGAGTGACAATCTTAAATGCGTTGTAGCCTCCTGCTTATAAGTGTGGTGCATGACACACCCATAAACAAGACTCTACTAGACACGGCTTGTAGACTCCCTAGGATCGAACTGCTCTGATACCACTTTTGTTACGACCCAAACCGATGGGCCGCGACGGGCACCAGGTACCTTACTCAACCGAGTACCAACGTAACGTATCTTTCATATTACATCATCATATACACGTGACATACGAGCCTAATAGGCCAACATAATCATTTATAAACTCAAAACAAAGGCCGACAAGGCCGTACATTCTTTCACGTACACGACATATCTCTACAAGCCTCTAAGCATACATAAATATCATAAAGGTTGGGACAGAGTCCCGCCATACCAAATAATACACGTCTAAATCATACTAACCAAACGAGAAACTCCGAAGCAAATGGAGCGCAACAACATCTTCCACTGAGCTTATAGCCTACTTGGAGGGATCTTGACCTATCTATCGGGACCTGCGGGCATGAAACGCAGCGTCCCCAAGCAAAAGGGACGTCAGTACAAATAATGTACTGAGTATCTAAGGCACATAAATAAGTACATAAGAGACATGGAAGAAATATAGAGTACATGACTCAACTTATAAGTCTGAATAACTTTGTAAATCATAAACTACCTTTAGCGTCATGCATATGCATATGAATGTCATGTCGTGCATAGGTACATATTTCATAATATCATCAGCCTCTGAGGGCATCCTATCATATCATATTGGCCACTATGGGCAAAATCATCATCGTATACCAGCTGATCAGGTAGTGGTGCATATATAACGCCATAACCTTTCCCATATACATATATATACATATATATATACGTGTATATAACGCCGTTTGAGTACATACATATATATGTGTATATAACGCCGTTTCAATCATATTTCAGCCACTGTGGGCAACATTATCATCATATACCAGCTGATCAGGTGGTGGTGCGTATATAATGCCGTAACCATTTCCCATATCCCATATACATGTATTTTACATATATACGCGTATATATATATATATATTTACATATATACGCGTATATAACGTCATCTGGTCATGTGTCATTGCACATGAATGCAATGCATGAAAAGCACGTCAATAAAATCATTCGGAATGTCATAAGACCATTTTTCCTCTAGGTAATATCATAAAGTAAACTCTTTTCAACTTTCGTATTTTTCTGAGACCCATGAACAGATGATAAAATATTATGGCACGTGAAAATTCAAGAACATAGATATCTCGAATACTTCTATGAATAGAGTTACTAATGGAATTTGTGCATTTGCACGTTTCATTCGTATCGTATGGATCATGCCAAAAGAAAGAAGGGATAGCCTTAACATACCTGGAGTAGGAACAACTCTGTATAATTATCTCGTTGGAAACCTTCGTGGTTTGAATTTAGAACCCAAAAATTAGATTTAGGCTTCTGCGTTTTTTGAATTTGCGAAACGAATTTGGCTTAAATGCCAAATTAATGAATTGAAGAGTGTAGTTTTGGACGTTTCAAAGCTTCTAGCTTTCATTTCAACAGAATGTAACAAGTTTTGCTTTTGCCTTTTGAAATGAGATCCTTATTTTCTTTGATTTGATAAGGCTTGCCATAAAGTCTTGGAAAGACTTTAATACTCAACTCTTTGACACATGTAAGCATGAATTAATAACTCACTTTATACAAAAGGAGAGGATGCCACGTTCCCTCTTGGGATAATTGATTAAATTTGTGTCCGCTTATTAGTTAACTTAGTAATGTTTTGTTACCCGGTAATTAACCAATTACCCGCATAATTTAAAAATTGCCCCGAATTACATAAAATATTACTCACTTTTCACATGCCTTATACATCTTTCTATCATGGCCATGTAGTACCTTGTATGGCACTAGTCCATAAATACCGGGTATTTTAGCTCGGACCGTATTTTACCCCAACATGCCAAACTTTGACAAAATTTATTTTTCTTCGACATTACTTACTTTCACGAATTTACTCATCACTTATAATCCTTATAATCCCCAAATAATCTTTTCCTTGGACTGATGTCAATTACCTTACGACAAATTCAACATACATTACTGCAGGGTGCAACATCGTCATAACTTATTACTACAAAGCGTAATATCATCGTAATATAATACTACAGGGTACAACATTGTCATAACTTATTACTGCAGGACGTAACATCATTGTAATATATTACTGCGGGACGTAATATTGACGTAATATTGCGGAGTGTAACATCATTCCCCCTTTGGAACATTCGTCCTCGAATGTTGACTAATGCTCTTATCATTTTCTTAACTTATATCTTCCGAATACTTTAGAACTTTCCTTACCATCTAGGTGATTGTTTTGTGAATAAGTCCAAAGTCTAGGGTATTCCCCGTTTAGTCTTTTTGCTCATATCATGACTTTCTAATCTTGCAACTGCTGCTACCTCCTGTCATACAGCCTGTATGACCCTGGCTTTGTAGGTGCACTTATGTGATTTGTCTTTCGTTTTTCCTTTTATCTTTTAGTCAATCTGTAGGCCTTACTTTGTATATACAAGGCTTAATAGGATGCCTCTCTAGGCCTCTATAGGTATACTGAAGTCCTTTGCTCGATACTTTGTAGAACTTGCGTATATGGTCATATCTTATTTTATAGATCTGGTTATCCATTCATATGACTTTACTGCATTTCCATGGGTTATACTATACCATAATAATTTTTTTTACTTCAATCTATCTTTACTGAGGTATGCTTACCAAGCTCCCAGTTACCTTTGTTACCTATCCTTTAGGTATAAATCTCAATCCTTCAATGCTCCTTCATTACCGTTCGTCTTAAGAATCATGGCCTAATCTCATGTCATACTTTGTAACTTGTATCTAACCGTTGTTGATTCGCCTCAATGTTGATCTATAATCCTCTACTTGAAGACTTGAAACTTCTTACGTAATACATTACCGCTAGGGCTTACGTTGCATTGAGGAATATTTGAAGTGATTTCCATAATCATAATTCATAGTGTCTCAATATGATTCATCTTGCGTTGCTACTTTAATCCTGTCCAATTCATAAGATCCGTTTCTTTTCTTCGTTGAATCATTACTAAATCGAAGGCCCAAATGTCATCTTTTATCTATCACAATTACACCCTCATTCTATTACCAGGGTGACATTCTAAATGTTATTAGTCTTAGACTCTTTTGAGTTCATTCAGGCTATAGTGAGCTTTATATAATTTAGAGAAAACATTTGCTTTTCTTTTTTTTATGGGTTTAATCCTGAGGACTTATCCATTTCGTTACCTTCTCACTCGCCTTTTCTTATCTTTACTCTTGTCTTCTAGAACCTTGTCGCTTCCCCATACAATGGCTTGTGACCTACACAACTCTATTTATATTACTTGCAACCTTTCAACTTGCTTGCATCATAGATTTCCTTGTGTCATTCTAGGACATCAAGCGAGACATCACATCGTCTCTAACTCTTCTTTATTGTCTTAATTAGCCTCCTCGATACCTAGAAACCATAGGCTATGATATATGCCACTGACTATGCCGCTATCATTCTTGGATATTGATTCCAAGCACTTCTAGCCTTCTATCCGAAGTATGGACTATTCACATATTCTGCCTTGAGTATCTCGTATGATGTTCACCTTTACCTTTCTTACCTTAAAATCTCGCATCGTATCTTCTATCTCTTTCATGACCTCCCTTCCACATAGGTATAATTCACGTCCAAAACTTGAAACTCTATTATAATTCTTACACCTCTAGTGCATACACAATCCGGTGGGAGCTTCGTACTAACTTCATATGAGGCTGGTACTCTTCTAACTGGCTTCCTTTTAGAGCCATTATAGATTATGGTTGTGTTATTTCTCTTGAAAATCTGATATTAAGAGTGATTATGTCATGTTCTCAAGTACAACTTCTATGATTTTTCTAGGTCCAACAATCAAACTCCTGATTTACTTGGGTGATGTAATTACTGCAGGGTGCAACATCGTCGTAACTTATTACTGCAAAACGTAATATCATCGTAATGTAATAATACAGGGTACAAGACTGTCATAACTTATTAATGCAGGACGTAACATCATCGTAATATATTACTGTGAGACGTAATATTGACGTAATATTGCGGGGTGTAACATTTTACTGCAGACCTCCCGAGATCGTCGGAATACGGATCCGGGTCCGTTCGCTAAAAATGTTGACCAAGGTCAACCATAATCAAAGTTTTAACTCTAAAATTTCTATTTCTCATATTTTCACATAGAAGGCTTTCCGAATATAGGTTTGAACCACGCACGTAAATCAAGGTGGGGTAAAAAGGAGGTTTTTAGGCCTCGGAACACTGAATGCACTTGCAACACAAGTGATGACCTTTTGGGTCATCACATTCTCCACCTCTAAAACAACCGTTCGTCCTCGAACGGACATAAGAAGGAAGTACCTGAGTCGGGAAAAAGATGGGGATAACGGGTCAGCATATCGGACTCGAACTCCCGGGTCAACTGATGATGCCCTTCATAGGCGACACTCGAAGCAATACCCGCTCACCGACCATGAATTCCAAATCTCGAACCTTGCGGTCAGCATAACTCTTTTGCCTAGATTGAGCTGTACGAAGCCTATCCTCAATAATCCTGACCTTGTCCAAGGCATCCTGAACCAGATCCGTACCCAACAACCGAGCATCTCCCGGCTCAAACCATCCAACTAGAGACTGACACCGCCTACCATATAAAGCCTCATAAGGAGCCATCTGGATACTCGACTGGTAGCTGTTATTTTAGGCAAACTCTGCTAAAGGCAAAAACTGATCCTACGATCCTCCAAAGTCAATAACACAAGCTCAGAGCATAGAATCTGAATAGTTCGCTCAGACTGCCCGTCCGTCTGAGGATGAAATATTGTGCTCAACTCAACCTAAGTGCCCAACTTTCGTTGAACTGCTCTCTAGAAATGCGAGGTAAACTGCGTACCTCGATCCGAAATGATAGATGCGGGCACATCATGAAGGCCGATAATCTCCCGAATATAGATCTCAGCTAACTTCTCGGAAGAATAGGAGGTTGCCACATGAATGAAGTGCGCTGACTTGGTCAGCCTATCAACAATGACCCATACTGCGTCGAACTTCCTCCGAGTCTGCGGAAGTCCAACAACGAAATCCATAGTGATCCGCTCCCACTTCCACTCGGGAAGCCCAATCCTCTGAAACAAGCCATCAGGCCTCTGATGCTCAAACTTAACCTGCTGACAATTCAAACACCGATCCACACATGCAACGATATCCTTCTTCATTCTCCGCCACCAATAATGCTGCCGCAAATCCTGATACATATTCGCGGCGCTCAGATGAATAGAGTACCTGGAACTATGGGCCTCCTCTAAAATCAAATCTCGAAGCCCATCCACATTAGGCACACAAACTCGACCCTACAATCTCAAAACTCCATCATCACCTAAGGTAACCTGCTTGGCACCTCCGTGTTGTACCGTGTCTCTAAGGACACACAAATGGGGATCATCATACTGCCGATCACGAATACGCTCCAATAAACAAGAACGAGCGACCGTGCAAGCTAACACCCGACTGGGCTCAGAAACATCCAACATCACGAACTGATTGGCCAAAGCCTGAACATCCAACACGAGCGGTCTCTCACCAATCGGAATATAAGTAAGACCGCCCATGCTGGCTGACTTCCTACTCAAAGCATAGGCCACTACATTGGCCTTCCCCGGATGATATAAGATAGTGATATCATAATCTTTCAACAACCCTAACCACCTCCTCTGCCTCAAATTCAACTCCTTTTGCTTGAACAAATACTGAAGACTCTTGTGATCTGTGAACACCTCACATGCCACGCCGTACAGATAATACCTCCAAATCTTCAATGCGTGAACAATGGCTGCCAACTCCAAATCATGAACCGGATAGTCCTTCTCATAAATCTTCAACTGCCGCGAAGCATAGGCAATGACCTTACCATCCTGCATCAACACTACACCGAGTCCAATATGAGATGCATTACAATAGATTGTATAAGGCCCTGAACCTGTGGGCAAAACCAACATTGGTGCCGTAGTCAGAGTTGTCTTGAGCTTCTGAAAGCTCGCCTCACACTTGTCCGACCATCTGAACTGGGCACCCTTCTGGGTCAACCTGGTCATCGGGGCTGCGATAGATGAGAACCCCTCTACGAACCAACAATAGTAGCCTGCCAATCCCAAGAAACTCCGAATCTCTATAGCTGATACTGGTCTAGGTCAGTTCTTGACTGCCTCAATCTTCTTCGGGTCAACCTAAATACCCTCCGCTGATACCACATGACCCAGGAATGCAACTAATTTCAACCAGAACTCACATTTCGAGAACTTAGCATATAACTGACTATCCCTCAAGGTTTGAAGAACCTCTCTAAGATATTGCTCGTGTTCCTCCCGACTACGGGAATATATTAAAATATCATCAATGAAGACTATCATGAACGAGTCCAAGTAAGGCCTGAACACTCGGTTCATCAAATCCATAAAAGCTGCAGGGGCATTTGCCAACCCGAAAGACATCACCAAGAACTCACAATGCCTGTACCGAGTGCGGAAAGATATCTTAGGGACATCAGATGCCCTAATCCTCAACTGATGATAGCCAGATCTCAAGTCAATCTTCGAAAATACCTTGGAACTCTGAAGCTGATCAAACAAATCATCAATCCTCGGCAATGGATACTTATTCTTGATTGTAACCTTGTTCAACTGCCGGTAATCAATACACATTTTCATCGACCCATCCTTCTTCTTAACAAACAACACTGGTGCACCTCAAGGCGAAATACTAGGTCTAATGAAACCCTTCTCAAGCAAATCTTGCAATTGTTCCTTTAACTCTTTCAACTCCAACGGGGCCATACGAAACGGCATAATAGAAATAGGCTGAGAGCCCGGAGCCAAATCAATGCAAAAGTCAATATCCCTGTCGGGTGGCATACCCGGCAGGTCTGAAGGAAAAACCTCAGGAAACTCACGAACAACGGGCACACAATCAATAGAAGGGACCTCAACACTAGAATCACGAACATATGCCAAATAGGCCAAACACCCCTCCTCGACCATACGCCGAGCCTTCACATACGAGATAGCACTGTGGGTGGAATGACCAGGAGTCTCTCTCCACTCTAAACGAGGTAGACCTGGCAAGGCTAAGGTCAGAGTCTTGGCATGACAGTCCAAGATAGCGTGGTAAGGTGATAACTAGTCCATCCCCAATATAACATCGAAATTAACCATGTCTAGAAGAAGCAAATCTACACGAGTCTCAAGACCCCCAATCACAACTATACACGCACGATGGACTCGATCTACCATAATAGAATCACCCACCGGTGTAGACTCATAGACAGGAGCACTCAAAGAATCACTAGGTATGACCAGATACGGTGCAAAATAAGATGACACATACGAGTATGTAGACCCTGGATCTAATAACACTGAATCATATCTATCACAAACCAGAACCGTACCTGTAATAACTGCATCTAAAGCCTAGCCTCGGGCCTGGCTAGAAGGGCATAACATCGGGGTTGGGCCCCGCCACCCCGAACTACATCTCTAGGACGGTCTGCTGCTGGCTGGCCTCCACCTCTAACGGCCTGAGCTCTACCTCTAGTGCCTCTACCTCCACCTCTAACACCACTACCCCCACCTATAGATGGCTGGGCGGGCTGTGGAACACCCGGTGCCTGTACCATGACACGAGAACCCTGATGCTGAGAGCTACTCGGTTCTCGAGGGCAAAATCTAGCAATGTGACCCATATCACCACAAGTGTAGCAAGCCCTCGGTTGCTAGGACTGCTGTCCCTGACGACCTGAATGACCACCCCAAAAACTCTGGAGTGGTGGTGCACTGATAGGAGCTGGTGGTGCATTGTAGGACTGCTGATCAGAATACTGCATCTGAGGGCCACGACTGCCTGAAGCACCATGAGAAACCTGAAGTGTTGACTGAAAAGGCCTAGGAGGATGGCCTCTACCATATGAATCCCTACCTCCAGTCGAGGTACCACTGAATCTGCCTGAATGACGGGGCATCTTGTCTGACCCATGACCACCTCCCTGTGACAGAACCATCTCAACTCTATGGGCCACATTGGCCGCCTCCTGGAAATATATCTCACTCCCATCATCCCTAGCCATCTGAAGATGAATCGGCTGAATAAGTTCATCAATGAATCTCCTCACCCACTCTCTCTCAATGGGAAGTATGATAAGAGCATGACGAGCTAAGTTGATGAATCTAGTCTCATACTGGGTAACAGTCATAGAACCCTGCTGGAGGAACTCAAACTGCCTCCAATAGGCCTCTCTCTAAGTGATGGGGAGAAACTTCTCCAGAAATAGCTACATAAACTGCTCCCAAGTCAAGGCTAGTGATCCAGCTAGTCTAGCTAAGCAATAATCTCTCCACCAAGTCTTGGTGGATCCAGATAAGCGAAAAGTAGCAAAATCTATCCCATTGGTCTCGTGGCAGCTATCTAGATAATCATGGGATCCTCAGTAGATGCACTGCTGAAAGTAGTAGTGAAGAGCTTGGTGAACCTATCCAACCTCCACAAAGCATCAGCAGACATGGCTGCTCCATCACCGGTCTGAGCTACCACACCTGGCTGAACTGTTCTAGCTGGTTGAACTGCTGGAGTCTGAATTTGGGGAGCTACCTACTTCGGAGTGCAAGTAGCAAGAGTCTGGGCTCCTCCTCCAGCCTGAGAGATGGCTGGTGCTACAGGAAGCAAGCTTGCTCAAGTGACACTCTCCATGTGGCCCATTAGACGGACCAGAGCATCCTGAAGAACTGGGGTAGCAATAAACCCCTCTGGGACCTAAGCTGGGCCCACCGAAACTGTTGGGGCCGGAACCTCGTCATCAAAGTCAACTTGAGGCTCTGCCATTGGTACTGCTGCTCGGGGCTGAGCTCTGCCCCTACCTCGGCCTCGCCCTTTGCCCCTTGTTGGAACTGCTGCTAGGGGCTCGGGCTGCTGGTCAGTAGATGAGGAAGCGCGTGTTCTCGCCATCTGCGAAAGATCGGAGTAGAAATTCAATTAGAATTGAGAAACCAAATCGCACGATAGAAAAGAATAAATGTGAAGTTTTCCTAACTCTGTAGTTTCTAGGGGATAAATACAGGCATCTCCATACCGATCCCTCAGACTCTACTAAGCTTGTATGTGAACTGTGAGACCCATGTAACCTAGAGCTCTGATACCAACTTGTCACGACCTTGATTTCCCATCCTCGGGAGTCGTGATGGTGCCTGATAGTGTGAGCTAGGCAAGCCAAACCCTTAACTACTTACTTCATTAATCAACTACTCATTTTTAACAAATGTAAGGCGATAACAGGAAAACAGCATAACTTTAAATAATTAAGTGGAAGATAACAATTAAATATCTGAAATCTACGTCTATTACGATTACTTAAGTCTCAACCACCCAAAACTTGGTGTCACAGACGGTCTAAGATTTACTACATACAAAGTCTGAAGAAATAATAATACATTATTTCTGAATAAAAGGAAAATAAAACAGGAAATAGGGATAGAGGGAGATGCCAGGGCCTGTGGATGCCTACAGGTCTACCTTGGATCTCCACATGAACTGGAGGTAGCCTCCACACTACGGTCCGAAAGTTGCCCCGGGATCTGCACACAGTGCAGAGTGTAGTATCAGCATAACTGACCCCATGTGCTGGTAAGTGTCTAGCCTAACCTCGGCGAAGTAGTGACGAGGCTAGGACCAGACTACCAAACAAACCTATGCAGTTCAAATATATATACAGCGGAAAAGAAATGCAGAAATAACCAGTCAATATGGGAGGGGGAGCATGCTGTGGGGGGCATAATAGTTCCGAATAGAAAGGAATCAAGTAAGGAAAGAATCAATATAACTCGGATATCAACAAAGAATCAGAAATCAACAAATGCACGGCATCACCCTTCGTGTTTTTACTCTCGTCCTCACCAAAGCAGTTATATAATAAAAGTGTGCACGGCATCACCCTTCGTGCTTTTACTCTCGTCCTTACCAAAGCGGTTATATAATAAAAGTGTGCACGACATAACTCTTCGTGCTTTTACTCTCTTTCCTCACCATGTAGTCAATAAAATCGGCACAAAATGGTACATCGTGTGGCACGGCATCACCCTTCATGCTTTACACTGTTTCCTCACAATAACAAACAATGCTCGGCATCACCCTTCGTGCTTTAACACTCTTCCTCACCCAAAAAACAATCACAACAATGGGGCAAAGAAATAAATGAAATTGCAATAAAGATCTCGGCAAGGGAACACCAATTCAATAAATAAATCCCGGCAAGGGAACATCATCAATAACCTCAACATCCCGGCAAGGGAGATAATGAATAAATCAACAATAGCTCGGCAAGGGCAACAACATAATGATCTCTTCTCTTTCTCACTTTTACTTCACAATTCACTTCACAACTCGAGCAAATGCTCTAGAGGTTCAATTATCACTTATACTTTCACAATTCGTTATACAACTTGAGCCAACGCTCCTTAATGTTCATAGGTCATAATTCCTTCCACAAACTTTACTCAACAAGTAGAAACCATTACCAAGGCATGATAGATACAACAAAGTCATGATAATCACAATATAAGACTCACGGGCATGCTAGACGCCAACGTATAGATACTCGTTACCATGCCTATACGTCGTAATCAACAATTACCACATAGCAAATAGGACTCGACTCCTAATCCTTCAAGATAAGGTTAGACCAAACATTTACCTCGATGCCACAAACACAATTCACGATTCAATTATAGCTTTTCCTCTCTATTCCACCACCAATTCGCTCGTATCTAGTCACAAGTTACAACAACAACAACAACCCAGTATAATCCCACTTAGTGGGGTCTGAGGAGGGTAGTGTGTACGCAGACCTTACCCCTACCCTAGGGTAGAGAGACTGTTTCCAAATAGACCCCTGGCATCCTTCCCTCCAAGAAATTCCCACCTTGCTCTTGGGGAGACTCGAACTCACAACCTCTCGGTTGGAAGTGGGGGTTGCTTACTATCAGAGCAACCCCTCTTGTCTTAGTCACAAGTTACTTAATTACATCAATAAACGCTAAATGAACCAATTTGAATGCATAAAAATGAGTTTTCTAAAGTTTTACCCAAAAAGTCAAAAATCCCCCCGGGCCCACATGGTCAAAACCCGAGGTTCGAACCAAAACCCGATTACCCAATCCCCCATGAACTCAAATATATAATTTGTTTTGAAATCGGACCTCAAATTGAGGTCCAAATCCCCAATTTTTGAAAAACATAGGTTTTATCTAAAACACCCAATTTCCCCCATGAAAATCATTGATTTTGAGTTGAAATCATGTTAAAAGATGTTAAGGAGTGAAGAAAATGAGTTAGAAATCACTTACCAAGGTTTTGGAGAAGAAAGGTTGTTTGAAAAATCACCTCTTATGTTTTTGGGATTTTGAAAAATGAAAAACAACTGAAAATCCTATCTAAATATATCCCTCTCAGACCCCCTGTGTGTACCGCACAAAATGGAGTGTGGCCGCACAGCTCACCAGGTTGACTACAGGGACATGTTCTAGTATTTTAGCAATAAATTTCTCTACAGATGTCCAAATTATGATTTCTTAACCTTTCTGGAAACTAGACATGAAGAGATACAACTTTTGTTTTTGAATCATCTCAAAATTCCTTGTAGATCAAAAGATATGGGCTTCCAAAATCAGACCTGTGAAACGTTCTTCACCGCGGACCGCACAGAATCTAGTGCGGCCGCACAGGCCTTCACCATGGTCTGCACAAAATCCAGTGCGGCTGCACAAGACCCTCCACGGAAGCATTCCTTTTTGTGCGGACCGCACTGGTCGGTTCAGAGGATTTCCACCTCTCTGAACCTGCAACACCTATGTTTTTAAGCCTAAGACATCCCGGAACTACTCGAAACTCACCCGAGCCCTCGGAACTCCAAACCAAGTGTGCATATTAACTCAGAAACATCATATGGACCTATTCGTGCAATCACATCATCAAAATAACATGTAAAATCATGAATTAAATTCCAAAACTCAACATTTTCCTCAAGAACTCTCAAAGTTCATAACTCTTCAACCGGAAGTCCAACTCACATCAAATAAACTCTGTTTTTCACCAAATTTCAAAGTTATCTTTCAAATACTATAGCAAGTTTGTACCTAGCTCCGGGACCAAAATACAGGTCCGATAACAATAGTTTCAAATATTAATTCTTTTCTTTATTCCTTAGATAATTCAGTAAAATAATTTCTTTCAAAAACTGATTTCTAAGGCTTGGGACCTTGGAATTCATTTCCGGGCGTACGCCCAAGTCCCACATTTTACTGTGGACCTCCCGAGATCGTCGGAACACGGATCCGGGTCCGTTCGCTAAAAATGTTGACCAAGGTCAACCATAATCAAAGTTTTAACTCTAAAAAGGGAGGTTTTTAGGTCTCGGAACACTGAATGCACTTGCAACACAAGTGATGACACCTCGCTCTGAAGCCTATGTTCTGGTTCAAGAACGCGCTCAAACCTACAATTTGGAGACAAACGATCCAAAACTATTCAAATAGGATAAGAACTAGTCAATACATGCTCAAAAGTTCATATTCTAATTATTAAACCAATTTCCCCACCCTAAATGCAAGGTTCCTAAAATTCATCCTCGGGCCCACGTGCCCGGATTCCAAAATTTTCCGAAGGAAGTTGTTCTCTATAACTTAAGGATCAATAATATATGATTCATAATCCATTCATAACCAATTTCGTGGTAAAATCTAAGTTTTATTAAAACCCTAGGTCTAGCTCTAACCCCTTGATTTCTCCAAATCTTTAGGTGTTAATCTACCCAAAACTCGAGTGTTAAACTTAGAAATAAGGGGGATGAACTTACCTCACGATGCTATGTGGAAATCCCTTCTCAAGAGCTCCAAAATTGCTCAATACCCGAGTGACATGGTCAAAAATGGCTGGAGTTCGACTTAAATGAAGCTGACTGCTTTAGCAGTTTCCGCATCTGCGGTCAGGGGACCGCATCTACGAAGGGAGGCCGCATCTGCGAAATTGGCTAAAAGGGCTAAGACCGCTTCTGCGGACTTGAAGTCGCTTCTGCGGTTTGGCCCAGCCAGTTCTAGGCCGCATCTGCGAGGCTACGACCGCTTCTGCGGTCTTGCATCTGCGGTCGACGAACCGCAGGTGCGGTTATGAAAGAAGCAGATGCTTCAGCACTTCTCCAAATTCTATTTTCGTTCCGTTAACCACCCGAAATCCACCCGAGGCCCCCGGGACCCCAACCAATCATACCGATCAGTCCCAAAATACGTTACAGACTTGCTCGAGGCCTCAAATCATATCAAACGACGCTAAAATCATGAATCAACCTCCAATCCAAGCTTAATGAACTTTAGAACTTCAAACTTCTACATTCGATACCGAAACATATCAAATCACGTCTGATTGACCTCAGTTTTTGCACACAAGTCAAATTCGACATTACGGACCTACTCCAACTTTCAGAATAAGATTCCAACCCCGATATCAAAAAGTCCACTTCCGGTCAAACTTCTAAAAAAAAACTTCAAATGTCTATCTTTAGCCAAATGACTTCAAAATGACCTACGGACCTCCGAATTCACTTCTGATAGCGCTCATAACTCCAGAATCACCATAAAGAGATATTCCCAGACTCAGAATCCTAAACGAACGTTGATAACACTAAAATGCACTTCAACCCAAACTTATGAAATTCACCCAAAATGCTAACTTCCACAATAGGCGCCAAAATGTTCCCGGGTCTTCCAAAGCCCGATCCCGACATATGCCCAAGTCCAAAATCATCATACGAACTGTGAGCACGTGATTTTTGCCTTACGAAAACTACTCCAAAATAAATCAAAAAATAAAATAAATTTCTTTTACTGTGTAATTCTTGAATTTGCGTGGTGTTAAATATTTGTGTTATGTCCGTAAATGTTTACTTTGTCATAATAAAATGAAAATTAAAATAAAATACATGTTGCATGCATATAGGATTTAATTATGTATTTGAAAGATAATTTAAATAAAATCACCAAAATATGCATTTCGTTCTATTTTTTTTATATTCCACTGTGTGATTAATGTTTTATCTGTATGTTGAATAGTTGTTATGAAGTGATTAATATTTTGTGTAAGGTTAAAAATTGTTTTATAATTTTTGTTAGGATTTTTTAATGATAAATAATAAAATAGAATAAAAAAAAGAATATATAAGTTGTAAAATAAAAATTGGACCTGGATTAAAATCCAGGCCCAAATCAAATTACCCCCCACAGCCCAATCCAACATCCCCCTGTCCGGTCCAATTCGAACAAGCCTAAACGACGCCGCATGAGATACCTCAAATCTGAGCCGTTGATTCATTGCAATCAAACGGTCCAGTTCAGCTTCTGCATAAATGAAACGACGACGTTTAAGGGCAACTAGATCTGAACCGTTCATCCATCTTGATCCCACGGTCTTAAAAATTCACCCAAAACCCGATCCATTTCAACCCTGGGTTGACCCCTTTCCCCAAACTTAAATCAAACGATGTCGTTTGGATAAGTGGATTGATCTCAACCGTGCATCTTAATTGATCCAACGGATGAGATCAATCCACCCCACCCCTATATAAGGCTCAAGCCCCTACCCCGGCCCCTAACTGAACACCCCCCCTCCTCTCACTGTTCATCATCGTCCCCAAACCCCACCCCTAACCCTAGCCGCCCTAGAATCCCACCGCTTGAAACCCGGTGGCATCAACGCCGCCGGTCACCAAAATAACACCCTAGAACCCCCTGAACATCCTCTACACAAATCTGACCTTAGTTTCCTTCGAATCAGACCCCAACTCTTCGAATACTAAATCGAAGGTGGGTCTGAAAACTCAAACCTTTCCAATGGCTTCCAAAATAACACCATAGTACCCCCTAGCATGCCTCGTTATGGATCTGAAGTTTGTTTGGCTCGAATCAGTTCCGAGCTTCTCGAATCTTCTTTTGAAGATTCGGACCAAACAAGAACAAACTCAGATCTGTTCTAAACTGACACCAAATGACCCCTAGGCTACCCTCACCCGTGTTTTGTATTTGGTCCCCCCCGAATCTGACCAAAAATGGTTAAGTCCCAAATCAAACCTTCAAAAACCCTAGAAATACCAGACTTTTGGATTTTTGCCCAAATTAGATAAAGATTGAGGTTTAATCGACCTTAGTCGAAGTATTTTCAGTGGAAAATACTTCGACTAAGGTCTGTTTGATTTCAAACAAAGTCCGAATCCAAGTTGAGTCCGAGTCGGAATAAAATTGAAGGATTCAAAGGTATTTTTTCTGTTTCTTATGTGTATTCTACATGTATTCTATGTTTGTTTCATTAGTCTGTTTAATTTTTCATGATTTTCTAGTCAATTCTGTTATACTGTCTCATACTCGTCTATTTGATCAGAATTATACTATTGTTTCTGTTGTTTATGAATGTTCATAATATGTGTAATCGACTCGATTAAGTTCGTCGATTAGTTGTTTTGTAAATTCTTATTGCCATTAATGCTGTTTGTAATACCCTGTTTATCTGTTTGGAATTGTTTATTGTCATTGAACTCAGTCAATTAGTTCTTCCCAATTAATTGATTCTCGTTTAATAATTCAGAAAGTTTGTCAATGGTGTGTATATATTGTTTTCTGAACAGGGCATTGTCAGTATATTGACAATGCTCCTGTGTATGTTTGATCTTGATTCAATGTTTAAGTCCAGTCTGAATTGTTATAATGATTTCATTGATATGTTGTTATGATGTTAGTTCTGAATTCAGTGTAATTTTACAAATGTTGATTAGATGTAATTGTGTTAGAAGGTTACATTCTTAGTTAGGATTCAGTCCAAAACTTTAGGATTGGTTATAGCTGCTTAAACAGATTTTAAAATCTGTATTGTTAGATTCTGAATTTAAGGCAGTAATAACAGTAATTACAGTAGGAAATCTGGGACATTTTCTGGGATAAAACAGTAAGGGTAATGTGACATAATAGTGGGCTGAAAGTGGTTTGTTAATGGTTTTAATTTAATAGGATAGTGGGAAACAAAGGGTAATGGGCTGCTGAAAAACAGGATAATAGCACTCAATAGGATTTAAAGTATCCAAAAGTAGTTTTAATGGAAACTTTTTGATTTTAAAAGGAGAAAAGGGTCCAAGAAGCACTAAAAGAGTATAGGACCAGCCCTGTATAAATACAGGAAGCTAGACTGATTTAAGGGACAGACTTTAAGAGATTTGAAGAGAGAAAAAAAATCAGATTTGAAGAGGAGAGTCCTTCAGAAGAAAAAATAGGAAGAAGAAAAAATAGGAAGAAGAAAAATAGGAAGAGAAAAATCTGATTTGAAAGGAAAAAGAAATCAGATTTTAACAGTAGCCTTTCAGGAAGAAAAAGAGAGTGTGAGATTGAGAGAAAAATCAGATTTAAAGATCAGTTTTCAGAGAGATACATTTGAGAAAAACAGAAAGAAAGAAAGAGAGAAATAGAATCAGAAACAGAAATTTGAAAAGAAAACAGAAACAGAAAAAAATCAGAAACAGGAATTTGAAACAGAAAAGAAAACTGAAATCTGAAATATTGTCCTTTTGTTGAATCTGTTAGGATTTATTTGAATCCATAGTTCAGTTGAAATCTGAAGTTTTCTTCAAAAATATCGTCATTGTTCATCTGGGTTCCTCGGGTCCTGTTTGTTGCTCAAATCTGTTGAATTATTTGGCATTTTCTGCTGATTTTGTTACTGCTGCAACTGCTGAAACTTACTTCTCCTACCTTCATTTCCAGGTACTTATCTTTTAGATTCTATGTTGGAAAAGATTTAGCATGACAAATCAATGAAGCTTGAATTGCAATTCTGTTTTCCATTTGTCCAAGTTCATTAGTCTAAATTTCATTTTTTGTTAGTTAACTAGTAGTAAATTAAATTTGATAGCTATGAGTTAATTGTCTTATTTTGAAATTCATATAAAGCTTTGTAATAACGTTAGCCATTCCAAAATCTCATTAGTTTAGTCATATTTGAACTGTCAAGGTAGGAAACATGGCGTAAAGTTGGCCATTATTTAAATTTTATGGTGTTGTTAGCTAAGTAAAGAATAATGTAGAAATATCAAGAAACTACATTACTAAGATGGTATTGGTGGTATTTTTTAAATAGACGTGCGTATAACCATTGGCGAAAGGTGATACAATATAGTTTGTTGCGATGTTTACAACATATAGTCAGGTTGCATGTAAGGCAATATTATTGAATCGATTTGCATAATAATTCCCTTTCTTATCAACTTGATGCTTATCTACCATCGCAAATAAATTAATCAAAATAATTTCGCCCATTAGATAAAAATGAGTATATGAAAAATAAGATGAGATGTACAAAAACAAATTGCAACACTTTATATCAATGGTAATTAGAAATAGAATTTGCACTAAATAAAAATAATAAAAATTCTTCAAAAAAGTATTTCTTCCCTTCATAAATCATTTTTGTTAGTTTCATATGCAATTCATTCTTCGACATCATATGTATGTTGTATTTGCTAAAAATCATATTTTTCTTTTCTTCGAATTTGAATAGTGTGGATGAACATAATTAATACTCGGAAATTATAGTCAACGGGCAATACTTAATAAATTGTGAATTCTTTTAAGATTTTAAAGGCATCCCCTAAAATATGAATTTTACAGGAATTTCATATAAAAAATGTGTAGATATAATAAACAATTTTGTGGAAAATCCATAATATTATTACAAAAATTTTACACAATTAGGGATGCGTTCGCGTACCCTGATTATATTTTTAAAAGAAAATTCGGATTATGCGTACGCGCAATTTCGAGCGAATATTTAAGAAAAGGATTTTTTTTTTCAAGGATGTTAAAATAATTTCATATAACCCGAGGTGTGCAGTTCATTATCTAAATAAAAAGGGTGATGATGTTCCTGATTTTATTTTTAATTTTCGAATATATATTTTTTATAAAAACTATAACATGGACAATTTTATTGTGTACACGTACGCGTGGCACAATCCCCGGTAATTATAAAAAATATATAATACGAATATACGTGCGCGTAATTCGTCCATATAATTGTAAACAATAAGTAAAAAGCAGTAGTAAAATCATGCAATAAAAACGTATTTAGTAAAATCAAGATAATTAAGCCAATAATAAAAACAGTTAAGCGACCGTGCTAGAACCACGGAATTCGGAAATGCCTAACACCTTCTTCCGGATTAACAGAATTCCTTACTCAGGATTTCTGGTTCGCAGAATAATAAACAGAGTCATATTCTCCTCGATTCAGGGATTAAAATTGGTGACTTGGGACGCCTTAAAATTCCCAGGTGACGACTCTGAAATAATTAAATAAATCCCGTTTCGATTGTCCTTTAATTGGAGAAAACTCCCCCACGCGCCCCGCAGGCGCGGTAAAAAGGAGGTGCGACAGCTCTGGCGACTCTGATGGGGATAAAAGGTGTAAACTGTAACCCAGAACCATTGGTTCAGGGTTTAAAGAATTCGAGCTTAAAATATCTGTGTTAATTGGTTTTATTTACTATATGATTAACAACTGTTTATATGATTAACATGCTAAATATTTTTTTTTTACCGCTTTAATATTATTTGAATTATGAATATATACAACTGCTACGAAACCCCCTTCTTTCTGAGTCTTCTAAATTTATGGTGCACACGTGCGCGTGGCCCACCTTTCTGTTAAAGTCATACCAAATAAGACGAAGTTGGGACAAGTAACTAGGCCGGGTAGACTTTCGTGCTCCCGGTACGTTGCCCCCGCTTCGGCTCAAACTGTCCGTTTGGGTAAGCCAGGTTTAGAACAATCAACCTCAGGTTTTTCACTTAGAATAACTCAGCCATGTACCGGATCCCTAGTAGGAACGTATATTTGCATCATGTACATTTGGCCTTGGAGACTCAACACAGGGGTTGGGTCTGTCTAGGACAGGTGAACCCGAAATAAAAAGACCATCATGATGCATCCTACTTGCTACTTGTGCATTCATTTGCCTCGAACATGCTTGTTGACCAGCTTAAATGAAATCATGGTGAGAAGAAAGGAATAAAATGGGTTGTTTTAAAAATTTTGAAAAAAGAAAAATAGTTTTAAATCTGGAAATAAAGGTATTTAATAAATAAATAAAAATTGAAAATGATTTTTTTAGTATAAATTTTCAAAATGAAGTTTGACTTTATTAAAATTAAATTTCAGATACAAAATGAGCACCACACAAAGCCCCTCATCCACGAGTACAGAAGAATTTCTATTTCAGCTTCAAATGTGGTGGTATGATTTAGGCGAAGATGGTCAAAAATGGGTCGTCAAGCATTTGGGAAATCTCACGGACATTATGAAAGTTAAACCCCGTGATGATCTGATTGCGGCGTTAGTAACTTTTTGGGACCCTGTTCACAATGTCTTTCGTTTCTCTGACTTCGAGCTTACTCCTACATTAGAGGAGATAGCTGGATATGCTGGTTTTGACGGAAGTCTAAGAAATCAAAGCTTGATATTCACAAAGGCTCCTTCGGTACATCGATTCTTCGGTCTTCTGAACATCAGCAGTCAAATCAGGAAAAACAATGTCATCAATGGATGTTGTTCCTTCAACTTTTTGTATTCAAGGTTCGGAAAGTCAGATGGGTTCGAAATTCATGAGAAAGGCCTTACTAACAAGCAAAACAAAGACACTTGGCAGATTCACCGTCGCTTTGCCTTCATGGTGGCTTTTCTAGGAGTCATGGTCTTCCCAAACAAAGAGCGAACAATTGATATTCGCACCGCGAAAGTTGTGCAAATCCTCACCACCAAAGAAAATCACACCCTTATCCCCATCATTCTATCAGATATTTATCGGGCTTTGACTTTATGTAAATCAGGAGCAAAAGTCTTCGAAGGATGCAAAATTTTGTTGCAAATGTGGGTGATGGAACATCTCCAACAACAGCCCAAGATCATACAGTATGGGTCAAACAATGATAATTGCATCGAGAGCTATGAGGAAAGAACAAAAAATTATCAGGCTCCAGAAGGGATAGAAGCATGGGTATCTCATCTAAAGGCTTTAACGGCAAATCAGATTGAATGGACTTTGGGATGGCTCCCGATGAGGGAAGTAATACACATGTCAACCTCAAATAGTTATCTACTACTATTGGGATTGAGAAGCATTCAGCCGTATGCGCCACTAAGAGTCCTAAGGCAATTAGGGAGATATCAAGTAGTTCCTGATGATGAAGATTTGAGTATGCAAGTAATCGAATTACACCCAGAAGCCACTATTCCCGAGGCTCTACTTCAGCAGATGTGGAATGGATGTCGATACTTGAAAAGTGATACTCAAGTCCCAGACACTACAAAGGGTGAGATAAATCCTGGATATGCAAGGTGGTTTGAAAAACGGTCTCGCGTGGATGATGTACCAGAGCCTGAGCTAAGAAGGCCAACAAAAAGAACCCCATGTTCAAAACTTCAATGATAAAATCCAAGAGCGGTTGATCTGGGGAGAAAAGGAAAAAGGGTACAAAGCAACTATCCATGCCCTAAAAGAAAATCTGAGAAGCCTCAGTTTGGAGAAAGATTTGCAAGCACAAGAAGCCGAAGGCGAGAAGAAGAGTCTAGCTTGTGAGAATGAAAATCTTCATGCTCGATTCCAAAGAATGAAAAGAGTTTCTGAGACACCAAAGAGGAGCTGGAAGGATCAAAAAACCATCGCCAATCTTTTTGAAAGAATGCAAGATTATGATTCTATTCTTGCAGAAAACGAAAGGGCATTGAGCAAAGCAAAAGAAAGGATCCAGCAATTAAACGAAGAAGCCAGATCTAATAAGGAACGCCAAGATAGGCAATCCGAAAAAGACAGGGCACAATTCAAGAAGGAAAAAGACCAGTGGATGCGATCAGAAGACCAGCTTCGTGTGCAACTAGAAGAGGCAAGAAGATGCAATAGAGAACATCAACAAGCAGACCTCGACAGGGAAAGAGCGCAAGCAAGATTAGAGCAGGCCAGACTCCGAGCTCTATTAGAATCAGCTCTAGATCGTGAAAACCGTGTCAGAGATATAGCCACCACTCGTCAGCAGCAATTGCAGAAGCAAGACCAACGTCTCCAAGATTTTAGGGCACAAATCCACGACCTGGCAGTCTACACTTCTCAAAGTTACGTAAACTGCCAAGGAATGGATTATGAAAGGTTTACAGAGCATGCACCCACTTTTGCTCTTCATCTAGCAATGGAGTTGGAAAGGATGTATCGTACGCTGGGAGGCCATCCAGGTCAAGCCCCACATTGAGCAGATAATCCAATAATTGACGACAAAAGTGGAAAGTGGGGAATGTTGTGAGATGTTAAGAGTTGTATCTTGTATTTTATTTAAGTATGTGTGTTTCAAACCATTTTCTTAAAAGTTTTCAAATGTAATTCCATCTTTGTATAATGAATAAAAGTGATTGCCTTTAGCCCGAACTACGCAAGGTCTGATTCATGTAAGGGCATGATACGTAGGCAATCTCTATAAGATTCGACCACCACGATAAAAGATATATATAATAAATAAAAGTGAATAACAATAAAAATTTCAAGAAAGCTGGGACGACACAAGCAGCCGAGCAAATGCATAATAGAAAGGGATTATTTGTCTAGGAGCATTGCATCTCAACGTGTGATTATATATGTGTTAAACTCTCAAAACTAACAAGTTTGTTCATTTTCAGAATTCAAGCAGTTAGTTTCTCTAAAGAGTATACTGGCATATTATCACTATCACACAAGATCAAAAGGACCAATACCCGAAAGTATGTCTATCCCAGATGTTGACACAGGTATGGAGCTAGAGGAGATGGATGTCGGGAAAATGAAAGAAGAGATGTTTAAACTCAAGCAGCAAATGGCTGAGATGTACCAAGCCTGGTCTACAGGACAGTTACCCCCATCTTACCCAAATAACCCTGCTCCATCAATGACCCAAACTCAGGATAATATTACCACTGAATTATCCCCAAACTTCCCCATTTACCAGCATTACCGAGGCACCACCTCTCAGACACCACAGTCTCCACCTCCGAAACCAGTTCCATACTTTCCTCCACCTATGACTCCTGTTTTCGTAGCACCTCCCCCTGCTACATTTCACAAATCTCCTAGTGAGCCTACATTCCAGGCCCAGGACAACCAATATTACCCCCGGAGCCTACCCTCAAAGCCTCCGAAATTAATTCAACTGCTCCTCGTTTTGACCTCCCAACCGAAATTGACAAGCCAGCCAAAAATGCTGAGCAAGAAGAGATGTTCAGGAAGGTCAAGAGTTTGGAACAATCGTTCAGAGACATGCGAGGATTAGGTGGGCAAGTCAGTGTAGCATACAAAGATTTGTGCTTATTCCCCAATGTACAATTACCAGTTGGCTTCAAGATGCCCAAATTTGACCTATACAATGGGCACGGCGACCCAGTAGCCCACTTAAGGGGTTTCTGTAGCAAGATGCGAGGAGCTGGGGGAAAGGATGAATTATTGATGGCTTACTTCAGTCAAAGTTTAAGCGGATCAGCTTTGGAGTGGTATACACGCCAGGACCATGGGAGATGGTACACCTGGGATGACCTGGCACAGGCATTCGCATACCATTTCCAATACAATCTGGAAATCATCCCAGATCGATTATCTTTGACAAAATTTGAGAAGAAACACAATGAAAGTTTCAGAGAGTATGGTTTTCGGTGGAGAGAACAGGCAGCAAGAGTGGATCCTCCTATGAAGGAGAGCGAAATGGTAGACTACTTCCTCCAAGCCTTGGAGCCAACTTACTATGCCCATCTGGTTTCAGCGGTTGGAAAATCATTCAACAAAGTGGTGAAGATGGGAGGTATGGTGGAAGAAGGTCTCAAAACAAATAAAATCATGAGCTATTCAGCAATTAAGGCGACTACTCAAGCTATTCAAGGCGGGGTAGGAGGAATCGGAAGAAAGAAGAGGGAAGAGGCAGCAGTAGTTGATTCAGGAATTTGGTCAGGACCAAGAGGTTCACCGCCTTACTATAATCAACAACGACCTCGCCAATCAACTTACCACCATGATTTATCCCAACACTACTATCACCCTTCGGAGTCTCATTTCTCCATTAACCATGCTCAAGCATACAATCAGCCACCTGTTCACGCCAATTGGCGTGCTCCTGTCATACCAAGTACTTACCCACGAGCCTATCCCGGACCAGGTTTCAGGCCGAGGCCAGCATTCAGGGGGGAAAGAGAACAGAAAAAGAAAACTTACACTCCATTGGGAGAGTCTTACACTAGTCTGTTCCACAGGCTGAGACAGCTGGACATGCTGAGACCAATACAATCCAAGCTACCCAATCCTCCTCCAAAGAATCTAGATTACACCATTAGCTGTGAGTATTGCTCCGGTGCACCAGGCCATGACACGGAGAAATGCTGGCATTTGAAAAATGCAATAAAAGAACTGATTGATACTAATAAAATCGAGATTCAAACCCCCGAAGCCCCAAATATCAATAGAAATCCAATGCCAGCCCATCAAGAGGCTAATATGATAGAAATCATACAAGCTGATGGGGAGACAAAGAAGTCGTCACAAACTGTCATGATGATCAAGTCTCATGAAGCCAAATCAGATAAGCAGTTAACAGAGGAGAAGCCGGTACCTAAGCAGAACAGAAATGGTGATGGACCATCTATGATAATCGAGGAGGGATCATCGAGCAAAGTTGCCGCAAAACAAGAAAGGCCGAAAGTGATAGTACCAGGGGTTGCTAACAAACCCATTGTATTCGTGGAAGGAGCCCGTACAGATCGGGTTATTATCGCACCTGTAATCCAGCTGCCGGTCATCAACAACAAAGCCATCCCATGGAACTACGAACGGGTGACTGTAATGTACAAAGGAAAAGAAGTCAAGGAAGAAGTGTGTGAGGTGCAAGGCTTGACTCGTTCGGGAAGATGTTTTACGCCCGAAGAGTTAAGAAAAACTAAAAACAATCCAACACCAATAAAGAGAGCTGTGACGGAAGAAGAGGCGGAAGAGTTTTTAAGAAAAATGAAACTCCATGATTATTCTGTTGTGGATCAATTAAAGAAGACGCCCGCTCAAATTTCATTGTTGTCATTACTGATTCATTCAGAGGAGCACCGTCTGGCTTTGATGAAAATCCTGAATGAGGCTCATGTTCCTGAAAAGATCTCCGTAAATCATTTAGGAAGAATAGCCAACAGAATCTTTGAGACAAACAGAATTACATTTGCTGATGATGAATTACCTGTGGAAGGTACTGAGCACAACAGAGCTCTTTACCTCACCGTGAAATGTGAAAACTCCGTAGTAACCCAGGTATTGGTTGACAATGGGTCAAGTGCAAATATCTGCCCTCTCTCCACTTTAAGCAAATTAAAAATTAAAGAGGAGAGGATCCAGAAGAATAGTTTCTGCGTACGGGGATTTGACGGTGGAAGCAGAGATTCATTTGGCGACATAGTGTTGGAACTAACAATAGGGCCAGTTGAATTCACAATGGAATTTCAAGTGTTGGACATAACTGTCTCTTACAACTTGTTGTTGGGCCGACCATGGATCCATGCTGCTAAAGCAGTCCCGTCAACACTACATCAGGTTGTCAAGTTTGAATGGGATCATCAAGAAATAGTTGTGCATGGGGAAGAAAGTTTAAATGCTCGCAGCAGTACCATTGTACCAGTCGAGGGAACAGAAAATGACCAGGGACCATGGGTATACCAAGTGTCCGACACAGTGTCGGTGGAGAAAATTCCAGAGGGAAATACCTTCCGAATCCAAAGATATCCTCTGCATCAGTCATGGTAGCTTATGAAATGTTAAAAAATGGCTTTATACCCGGCAAAGGTCTGGGCTTATCTTTGCAAGGAATTATACAACCAGTATCTCTCCCCGAGAACTGGGGAACATTCGGTTTGGGGTTCACACCCACTGTAAATGACGTAATAAAGGCCAGGAAGTTGAAACACCAAGTATGGGTTCTTCCAAAACCAGTCCCACGTCTGTCAAAGTCTTTTGTCAAGACCGGTGTTAAAAACCGCCCGATAATAACAATTCCTAAATCCCGGGTCAATCCTGAGGAAGAATTAATTGAAAGATTCGAGAAATTGTTTGATGATGTGAATATGTTGGAAAATGGAGAAGGGTGTAGCGATGCAGAAGTTCAATTCATTGGGCCAGAAACAAAGCTTAATAATTGGAAAGCCACTCCTCTCCCCATTCGAAAGGAGTCTTGGTAGCTTATTTTGATTTTCTTTCAAGTTTGTTTGGGTTACTTCAGGGTTGTAATCCCAAAGCTTATCTTACAGTTTGTTTGAAATGTGCAAACCTTGTTATCTTTCATCATCCAATAAAAAGCAGTTTCCTTTTTATTATCATTCCTGATAGTTTTCTTTTCTTTTTCTTTTTCTGTACAGTTCTTTTTACGCTGGCTCTAGTGATATGGCATGCATGAGGAATCCTCAGTCCAGTCTTAAAAATCAATCTGGTTCTGAAGTAATAATTCAAGAAATATATTGTGATTATGAATCAGAATATGATGAAGATGAGGTTTTTGAAGAGATTAGTAAAGAGTTAATTCACTTTGAGGAAAAAATCAAACCTAACTTGAGTGATACCGAAGACATCAATATAGGGGACACGAGTAATGTCCGGGAAACCAAAATAAGTGTCCATCTCGAACCAAAGATCCGAGAAGAGTTAATTAAAGCACTCATAGAATTCAAAGATGTTTTTGCATGGTCATATGACGACATGCCGGGCCTGAGCACTGATTTAGTGGTTCACAAATTGCCCACCGATCCAACGGTGCCTCCTGTCAAGCAGAGGTTGAGAAAATTCAAGCCTGATATGAGTGTGAGAATTAAGGAATAAATCACCAAACAATTGGAATCAAAGGTCATTCGAGTCACTCGATATCCTGTTTGGTTGGCTAATATCGTTCTTGTACCAAAGAAAGACGGCAAAATTAGAGTATGCGTCGACTATCGCAATCTCAACAAAGCAAGTCCAAAGGATAATTTCCCATTACCCAATATCCATATTTTGATCGACAATTGTGCCAAGCATGATATAGGGTCTTTCGTGGATTGTTATGCCGGGTATCATCAAATTCTAATGGATGAAGAAGATGCAGAAAAGACGGCATTCATCACACCATGGGGAACTTATTGCTACCGGGTAATGCCATTCGGTTTAAAGAACGCCGGAGCAACCTATATGAGAGCAATGACCACAGTGTTTCATGATATGATACACAAGGAGATTGAGGTATACGTGGACGATGTGATCATAAAATCAAAGCATCAGGCCGACCACGTTGGGGATTTGAGGAAGTTCTTCTTAAGACTTCGCAGGTACAACCTCAAGCTTAACCCTGCCAAATGTGCATTTGGAGTTCCATCTGGAAAGTTGCTAGGATTCATAGTCAGTCGACGAGGCATCGAGCTAGACCCATCAAAAATCAAAGCCATCCAAGAATTGCCACCTCCCAGGAACAAAACTGAAGTAATGAGTTTGTTGGGAAGGTTAAATTATATCAGCAGGTTTATTGCTCAGCTCACAACAACTTGTGAGCCAATTTTCAAATTGTTGAAAAAGGATGCTGCGGTCAAATGGACCGATGAGTGTCAAGAAGCGTTCGATAAAATAAAAGGGTATTTGTCGAACCCACCCGTGTTGGTCCCGCCAGAGCCAGGAAGACCTTTGATTCTTTACTTAACAGTTTTGGAAAATTCATTTGGTTGTGTATTGGGGCAGCATGACCTCACTGGCAGAAAAGAACAGGCCATCTACTACCTTAGCAAGAAGTTCACAGCTTATGAGGTTAAGTATACTCATCTGGAAAAGACATGTTGCGCCCTAACATGGGTAGCTCAAAAATTGAAACACTATTTGTCATCCTACACTACTTACCTCATTTCTCGGTTGGATCCATTGAAATACATTTTTCAAAAGCCTATGCCAATGGGAAGACTTGCAAAGTGGCAGATATTACTCACAGAATTTGACATCATCTATGTGACTCGAACTACAATGAAGGCTCAAGCACTGGCCGATCATTTAGCCGAAAACCCGGTCGATGAGGAATACGAGCCGTTGAAAACCTATTTTCCTGATGAAGAAACAATGCATATCGATGAGGTGGAGCGAATTGAAAAACCTGGCTGGAGACTTTTCTTTGATGGAGCCGCTAACATGAAAGGAGTCGGGATAGGAGCTGTAATCATTTCTAAAACAGGGCATCACTATCCTGTTACGGCTCAATTGCGATTTTATTGCACCAATAATATGGCTGAATATGAAGCTTGCATTTTGGGGTTAAGGCTAGCCGCAGACATGGGTATCCGAGAAATCTTAGTCATGGGAGATTCGGATCTTTTGGTACATCAAATTCAAGGAGAATGGGAAACCCGAGACTTGAAGCTCATACCATACCGACAATGTCTACATGATCTTTGTCAGCGGTTTCAATCAGTGGAATTCCGGCATATTCCGAGGATCCGTAATGAGGATATATCCCGCACAAGCCACAGGAGATCAAAAGAGGACCATTAGACGATTGGCAAATGGATTCTTCTTAAGCGGAGGAGTTTTGTATAAAAGAACACCAGATCTTGGATTATTAAGATGCATAGATGCCAGACAAGCTACAGCTGTCATGTCTGAAGTACATTCGGGAGTTTGCGGACCCCACATGAGTGGATATGTGTTGGCAAAGAAAATCCTCCGAGCTGGTTACTATTGGCTTACCATGGAGCGAGATTGTATCAGTTTTGTGCGCAAGTGTCATCAATGCCAGATACACGGAGATTTGATTCATTCTCCACCATCCGAGTTGCACACAATGTCGGCACCATGGCCCTTCGTTGCCTGGGGCATGGATGTGATTGGACCAATTGAACCAGCAACATCCAATGGGCACAGGTTCATTCTGGTAGCTATTGATTATTTTACCAAATGGGTTGAGGCCAAGACATTCAAATCAGTGACCAAGAAAGCTGTGGTCGATTTTGTCCACTCAAATATCATATGTCGATTCGGAATCCCAAAGGTGATCATCACAGATAACGGTGCTAATCTTAACAGCAACTTAATGAAGGAAGTATGTCAACAGTTTAAGATTACACATCGCAACTCTACCCCATATCGGCCCAAGGCGAATGGAGCAGTCGAAGCAGCCAACAAAAACATAAAGAAGATACTTCGGAAAATGGTAGAAGGTTCAAAACAATGGCATGAAAAATTACCATTTGCATTATTGGGATACCGCACTACTGTTCGCACTTCAGTAGGAGCAACTCCTTATTTGTTGGTATATGGCACTGAAGCAGTAATTCCTGCAGAAGTTGAGATTCCTTCCCTTCGGATCATCGCTGAAGCAAAGATTGATGATGATGAATGGGTCAAAACCCGTCTGGAACAGTTAAACTTGATTGAGGAAAAACAATTGGCCGCAGTATGTCATGGTCAATTATATCAAAGAAGAATAGAAAGAGCATACAACAAAAAGGTACGTCCACGGAAGTTTGAAGTGGGTCAGCATGTGCTGAAACGTATTCTTCCACATCAGGTTGAGGCAAAAGGTAAATTTGCCCCGAATTGGCAAGGACCATTCATTGTGACCAGAGTATTATCAAATGGTGCACTATGCTTAACAGACATTGAAGGCAAATGCATAGACATGGAAATCAATTCTGACGCGGTAAAGAGATATTATGCATAACTTTTTGAATGTTTGTATTTAGTATTATTTCGAAGATTGGAATGACAAAGGCAATTTATTCTGCTATCCAAACACTATACCATTTGTTTCCCCTTCGAGCCATATTTGTTTCTTTCTTACCCTCTCTTGGAATCAATAAAAAAAAATCATCACTATTATCTAGTGAACTACGTTTGACCTGATTCCTCAAAGAAGGATACGTAGGTGCCTCACGACTCGGTCATAGGGTGCACAATATACATAATGTGCACAAAAAGAAACATCAAGCGACCTCAATCACAAAAACTGGGGCAAGAATTGTATTGGAAATAAGAAAAGATTCCAAGAGTTGTAATTTTAAACTCATACCGAAACTGTTTAGCTTTTGATACCTTTCCATTTCCAACCACATACCAAAAAGACCTTTCGATCAATCTTAGAAAAATGCTGAGTCGAACAACTGAAGATGGTTCATAACACTCTGGTACAAACAAGAAAAGAAAGTAAAAATGAGAGAGTCTTATAAGTGAAAACCCACACGGGCACCATAAGGCGATGGAAGTTGAGAGAAAGTAAAATGAGAGAGTCTTATTGGTGAAAACCTTCGCAGGCACCATAAGGCGAAAAAGAAGTAAGAAATGAACAAATGAGGAGGGTTTATCGGTGAAAACTCTTTGAGATACTGCAAGTCCAACAGATCTGCAAAATGAAAAATAAAGGACTCAGAATTACGGAAATTTTGGGGAAAACCAAAAAATGAGGTAATTGAAAGGAGATTGATTAAAAGACTGGGTTGATTAATCCAAAATGCATACCCTGATCATTGGCGCCAGTGACTCCAATCAGATAAGTTTATTCCTTTTCCAAACAGTCATCCAAATTCGGATTTTTCTTTTCATTCTATAATTGTCGAAATCAGCGTGTTTCGTCACTAATAATCTTACTTTTCTAAAGCTTTGAGATAAGTTTTATTCCAAACAAATAAGAAGGAATGTCAAGGTATACTACCAAGATTCAAGGTTACATGATGCAAAATACGGCCATGAAAGGCGGGAGATAAAATAATAGGATATGAGTGTAAGAAAAGTGAAATCAAAAGTGGATCAGCAATGTCAGGAGGGACATATGATTACAGCTAAAAGGGTTTGAAGGAAAACATACAGAGGGGAATCCTATAGTCAAGGATCAATCACAAAGACAAAACAGTCTTTTTCAACCATTCCAAGGCAATAAAAAGAGACGAAGAGAAGCCTCACCATCGGCAAGAATACCCCAGTTAACCACCATGCTTTAAACTAACGAAGTTTTCTTTGATTTAAAAACAGGGGCAAAGACAATATTTGTGTCAGGAAATACCTGGTAAAGAAAAGAAGAAGTCAGGCGTCCACCTGGAGAATGAGGATGAGAATTAAAGAAGTCAGGCGTCCACCTGGAAAATGAGGATGAGAAAAGAAGAAGTCAGGCGTCCACCTGGAGAATGAGGATGAGAAAAGAAGAAGTCAGGCGTCCACCTGGAGAATGAGGATAAGAATTAAAGAAGTCAGGCGTCCACCTGGAGAATGAGGATAAGAATTAAAGAAGTCAGGCGTCCACCTGGAGAATGAGGATGAAGAATTAAAGAAGTCAGGCGTCCACCTGGAGAATGAGGATGAAGAATTGAAGAAATCAGGCGTCCACCTGGAGAATGAGGATGAGAATTAAAGAAGTCATGCGTCCACCTGGAGAATGAGGATGAGAATTAAAGAAGTCAGGCGTCCACCTGGAAAATGAGGATAAGAAAAGAAGATGTCAGGCGTCCACCTGGAGAATGAGGATGAGAAAAGAAGAAGTCAGGCATCCACCTGGAGAATGAGGATAAGAATTAAAGAAGTCAGGCGTCCACCTGGAGAATGAGGATGAAGAATTAAAGAAGTCAGGCATCCACCTTGAGAATGAGGATGAAGAATTGAAGAAATCAGGCGTCCACCTGGAGAATGAGGATGAGAATTAAAGAAGTCAGGCGTCCACCTGGAGAATGAGGATGAGAATTAAAGAAGTTAGGCGTCCACCTGGAGAATGAAGATGAGAAAAGAAGAAGTCAGGCGTCCACCTGGAAAATGAGGATGAGAAAAGAAGAAGTCAGGCGTCCACCTGGAGAATGAGGATAAGAATTAAAGAAGTCAGGCGTCCACCTGGAGAATGAGGATAAGAATTAAAGAAGTCAGGCGTCCACCTGGAGAATGAGGATGAAGAATTAAAGAAGTCAGGCGTCCACCTGGAGAATGAGGATGAAGAATTGAAGAAATCAGGCGTCCACCTGGAGAATGAGGATGAGAATTAAAGAAGTCAGGCGTCCACCTGGAGAATGAGGATGAGAAAAGAAGAAGTCAGGCGTCCACCTGGAGAATGAGGATGAGAAAAGAAGAAGTCAGGCGTCCACCTGGAGAATGAGGATGAGAATTAAAAAGTCAGGCGTCCACCTGGAGAATGAGGATGAGAATTAAAGAAGTCAGGCGTCCACCTGGAGAATGAGGATGAGAAAAGAAGAAGTCAGGCGTCCACCTGGAGAATGAGGATGAAGAATTAAAGAAATCAGGCGTCCACCTGGAGAATGAGGATAAGAATTAAAGAAGTCAGGCGTCCACCTGGAGAATGAGGATAAGAATTAAAGAAGTCAGGCGTCCACCTGGAGAATGAGGATGAAGAATTAAAGAAGTCAGGCGTCCACCTGGAGAATGAGGATGAGAATTAAAGAAGTCAGGCGTCCACCTGGAGAATGAGGATGAGAATTAAAGAAGTCAGGCGTCCACCTGGAGAATGAGGATGAAGAAGTTAAAAAGAAGTCAGGCGTCCACCTGGAGAACGAGGATGAAGAAAGAAAAGAAGCAGTCAAGGCACCCACCTGGAGAACGAGGGAATGCAATTGAAGTTTTGAAATCAAAAGCCCGCTCATATGATAAAGGAGCACATTTAGAATCAATAAAGCAGAGAAGTCCAACAAAATCCCCAGCAAGAAACAACAAGAGTCCCAAAAGAAAATACGGGACACAATGAAAAGGAATACGGAATAAGCCAAATGCCCAAGAGTCACCAAGATATCAAGACAACAAGAAACGCAAGGGCATGATCTAGATAAGATTTTTATAATTCATGTACCATAGTCTAGTTTAGCTTTTTTGTATTTCCTTTGAAGTAAGGTGTAATAAGGAGGTCAGCAAGCAGTAAAAACAGCACGAAGCAGCAGTAACATCACAGTCCCACGGTAGTCCCAGCTACCCAAAACTTCCCGAACTACATTGACCTGATTCCTTTATAGCCAAGGATATGTAGGAAACCTTTGAAGCAGAGGTTCGGTCAAATCTTTCAAAAATGCTTCCCACGGAGTATTCGAACGGGCAAAAATCGCTCGTATCCGCTCACTTTATCTTTGCACGAAAACTCTTCGAGTTTCCGCACAAAGAGGGGCAGCTGTGAGCACGTGATTTTTGCCTTACGAAAACTACTCCAAAATAAATCAAAAAATAAAATAAATTTCTTTTACTGTGTAATTCTTGAATTTGCGTGGTGTTAAATATTTGTGTTATGTCCGTAAATGTTTACTTTGTCATAATAAAATGAAAATTAAAATAAAATACATGTTGCATGCATATAGGATTTAATTATGTATTTGAAAGATAATTTAAATAAAATCACCAAAATATGCATTTCGTTCTATTTTTTTTTATATTCCACTGTGTGATTAATGTTTTATCTGTATGTTGAATAGTTGTTATGAAGTGATTAATATTTTGTGTAAGGTTAAAAATTGTTTTATAATTTTTGTTAGGATTTTTTATTGATAAATAATAAAATAGAGTAAAAAAAAAGAGAATATATAAGTTGTAAAATAAAAATTGGACCTGGATTAAAATCCAGGCCCAAATCAAATTACACCCCCCCACAGCCCAATCCAACATCCCCCTGTCCGGTCCAATTCGAACAAGCCTAAACGACGCCGCATGAGATACCTCAAATCTGAGCCGTTGATTCATTGCAATCAAACGGTCCAGTTCAGCTTCTGCATAAATGAAACGACGACGTTTAAGGGCAACTAGATCTGAACCGTTCATCCATCTTGATCCCACGGTCTTAAAAATTCACCCAAAACCCGATCCATTTCAACCCTGGGTTGACCCCTTTCCCCAAACTTAAATCAAACGATGTCGTTTGGATAAGTGGATTGATCTCAACCGTGCATCTTAATTGATCCAACGGATGAGATCAATCCACCCCACCCCTATATAAGGCTCAAGCCCCTACCCCGGCCCCTAACTGAACACCCCCCTCCTCTCACTGTTCATCATCGTCCCCAAACCCCACCCCTAACCCTAGCCGCCCTAGAATCCCACCGCTTGAAACCCGGTGGCATCAACGCCGCCGGTCACCAAAATAACACCCTAGAACCCCCTGAACATCCTCTACACAAATCTGACCTTAGTTTCCTTCGAATCAGACCCCAACTCTTCGAATACTAAATCGAAGGTGGGTCTGAAAACTCAAACCTTTCCAATGGCTTCCAAAATAACACCATAGTACCCCCTAGCATGCCTCGTTATGGATCTGAAGTTTGTTTGGCTCGAATCAGTTCCGAGCTTCTCGAATCTTCTTTTGAAGATTCGGACCAAACAAGAACAAACTCAGATCTGTTCTAAACTGACACCAAATGACCCCTAGGCTACCCTCACCCGTGTTTTGTATTTGGTCCCCCCCGAATCTGACCAAAAATGGTTAAGTCCCAAATCAAACCTTCAAAAACCCTAGAAATACCAGACTTTTGGATTTTTGCCCAAATTAGATAAAGATTGAGGTTTAATCGACCTTAGTCGAAGTATTTTCAGTGGAAAATACTTCGACTAAGGTCTGTTTGATTTCAAACAAAGTCCGAATCCAAGTTGAGTCCGAGTCGGAATAAAATTGAAGGATTCAAAGGTATTTTTTCTGTTTCTTATGTGTATTCTACATGTATTCTATGTTTGTTTCATTAGTCTGTTTAATTTTTCATGATTTTCTAGTCAATTCTGTTATACTGTCTCATACTCGTCTATTTGATCAGAATTATACTATTGTTTCTGTTGTTTATGAATGTTCATAATATGTGTAATCGACTCGATTAAGTTCGTCGATTAGTTGTTTTGTAAATTCTTATTGCCATTAATGCTGTTTGTAATACCCTGTTTATCTGTTTGGAATTGTTTATTGTCATTGAACTCAGTCAATTAGTTCTTCCCAATTAATTGATTCTCGTTTAATAATTCAGAAAGTTTGTCAATGGTGTGTATATATTGTTTTCTGAACAGGGCATTGTCAGTATATTGACAATGCTCCTGTGTATGTTTGATCTTGATTCAATGTTTAAGTCCAGTCTGAATTGTTATAATGATTTCATTGATATGTTGTTATGATGTTAGTTCTGAATTCAGTGTAATTTTACAAATGTTGATTAGATGTAATTGTGTTAGAAGGTTACATTCTTAGTTAGGATTCAGTCCAAAACTTTAGGATTGGTTATAGCTGCTTAAACAGATTTTAAAATCTGTATTGTTAGATTCTGAATTTAAGGCAGTAATAACAGTAATTACAGTAGGAAATCTGGGACATTTTCTGGGATAAAACAGTAAGGGTAATGTGACATAATAGTGGGCTGAAAGTGGTTTGTTAATGGTTTTAATTTAATAGGATAGTGGGAAACAAAGGGTAATGGGCTGCTGAAAAACAGGATAATAGCACTCAATAGGATTTAAAGTATCCAAAAGTAGTTTTAATGGAAACTTTTTGATTTTAAAAGGAGAAAAAGGTCCAAGAAGCACTAAAAGAGTATAGGACCAGCCCTGTGTAAATACAGGGAGCTGGACTGATTTAAGGGACAGACTTTAAGAGATTTGAAGAGAGAAAAAAAATCAGATTTGAAGAGGAGAGTCCTTCAGAAGAAAAAATAGGAAGAAGAAAAAATAGGAAGAAGAAAAATAGGAAGAGAAAAATCTGATTTGAAAGGAAAAAGAAATCAGATTTTAACAGTAGCCTTTCAGGAAGAAAAAGAGAGTGTGAGATTGAGAGAAAAATCAGATTTAAAGATCAGTTTTCAGAGAGATACATTTGAGAAAAACAGAAAGAAAGAAAGAGAGAAATAGAATCAGAAACAGAAATTTGAAAAGAAAACAGAAACAGAAAAAAATCAGAAACAGGAATTAGAAACAGAAAAGAAAACTGAAATCTGAAATATTGTCCTTTTGTTGAATCTGTTAGGATTTATTTGAATCCATAGTTCAGTTGAAATCTGAAGTTTTCTTTAAAAATATCGTCACTGTTCATCTGGGTTCCTCGGGTCCTGTTTGTTGCTCAAATCTGCTGAATTATTTGGCATTTTCTGCTGATTTTGTTACTGCTGCAACTGCTGAAACTTACTTCTCCTACCTTCATTTCCAGGTACTTATCTTTTAGATTCTATGTTGGAAAAGATTCAGCATGACAAATCAATGAAGCTTGAATTGCAATTCTGTTTTCCATTTGTCCAAGTTCATTAGTCTAAATTTCATTTTTTGTTAGTTAACTAGTAGTAAATTAAATTTGATAGCTATGAGTTAATTGTCTTATTTTGAAATTCATATAAAGCTTTGTAATAACGTTAGCCATTCCGAAATCTCATTAGTTTAGTCATATTTGAACTGTCAAGGTAGGAAACATGGCGTAAAGTTGGCCATTATTTAAATTTTATGGTGTTGTTAGCTAAGTAAAGAATAATGTAGAAATATCAAGAAACTACATTACTAAGATGGTATTGGTGGTATTTTTTAAATAGACGCGCGTATAACCATTGGCGAAAGGTGATACAATATAGTTTGTTGCGATGTTTACAACATATAGTCAGGTTGCATGTAAGGCAATATTATTGAATCGATTTGCATAATAATTCCCTTTCTTATCAACTTGATGCTTATCTACCATCGCAAATAAATTAATCAAAATAATTTCGCCCATTAAATAAAAATGAGTATATGAAAAATAAGATGAGATGTACAAAAACAAATTGCAACACTTTATATCAATGGTAATTAGAAATAGAATTTGCACTAAATAAAAATAATAAAAATTCTTCAAAAAAGTATTTCTTCCCTTCATAAATCATTTTTGTTAGTTTCATATGCAATTCATTCTTCGACATCATATGTATGTTGTATTTGCTAAAAATCATATTTTTCTTTTCTTCGAATTTGAATAGTGTGGATGAACATAATTAATACTCGGAAATTATAGTCAACGGGCAATACTTAATAAATTGTGAATTCTTTTAAGATTTTAAAGGCATCCCCTAAAATATGAATTTTACAGGAATTTCATATAAAAAATGTGTAGATATAATAAACAATTTTGTGGAAAATCCATAATATTATTACAAAAATTTTACACAATTAGGGATGCGTTCGCGTACCCTGATTATATTTTTAAAAGAAAATTCGGATTATGCGTACGCGCAATTTCGAGCGAATATTTAAGAAAAGGATTTTTTTTTTTTCAAGGATGTTAAAATAATTTCATATAACCCGAGGTGTGCAGTTCATTGTCTAAATAAAAAGGGTGATGATGTTCCTGATTTTATTTTTAATTTCGAATATATATATTTTTTATAAAAACTATAACATGGATAATTTTATTGTGTACACGTACGCGTGGCACGATCCCCGGTAATTATAAAAAGTATATAATACGAATATACGTACGCGTAATTCGTCCATATAATTGTAAACAATAAGTAAAAAGCGGTAGTAAAATCATGCAATAAAAACGTATTTAGTAAAATCAAGATAATTAAGCCAATAATAAAAACAGTTAAGCGACCGTGCTAGAACCACGGAATTCGGAAATGCCTAACACCTTCTTCCGGATTAACAGAATTCCTTACTCAGGATTTCTGGTTCGCAGAATAATAAACAGAGTCATATTCTCCTCGATTCAGGGATTAAAATTGGTGACTTGGGACGCCTTAAAATTCCCAGGTGGCGACTCTGAAATAATTAAATAAATCCCGTTTCGACTGTCCTTCAATTGGAGAAAACTCCCCACGCGCCCCGCGGGCGCGGTAAAAAGGAGGTGCGACACGAACCTGTTAAAACCTTCGAATCCCGATTCCGAGGTCGTTTAATTGAAAATCAAATCTTAGCTAATTCTTTCAACTTAAAGCTTCCGAAATTAGAATTCTCTTTCCAAATCGACTCCGAACTTCCCGAAATTCAATTCCGACCATGCGTACAAGTCATAATACCTGAAGTGAAGCTGCTCATGACCTCAAACTGCTGAATGATACGCTAAAGCTCAAAACGACTGATCAGGTCGTTATATATTAGTTCACAAATGTATGAGTTGAGGTGTTCAAATGGAAAAGTTACAAGTTGCTTTACCGTGTTGGCAATCAGGTGCAAGTTTAAATATCCAGAAGGCCATTTTGCCTTCTATCATTTATGTTGTGACAACTACGACAATAACAACAACTCAGTAAAATCCCACAAATTAAGTCTGGAGAGACTAGAGTATATGCAGACCTTACCTCTACCTCAAAGGGGTAAAGTATGGTTGTGCATTTAGATCGAATATCTGAAATCCAAACCGGTTTGCTTAATTTTGGATTTCAAATTTCGAATTTCAGATTTCGAATTTTGGATATTTGGATCAAATTTCAGATTATGTTTATTAAAATTTCGAATATTTGGATCGGATTTGGATTGGTATAATTTTAACACGATCTGATCCGAAATCCGAAATTATCATAGCATGTATAAATACTAAACTTTAATTTCGGATAGCCAATACTTCCTTTACATCTTCCTCCAAATTAGTACATTTACAATGGCTGGATTTAGCTACATTAGCACCATAGTACCTTCATAATTGCAGAAACATGAATTTTTCTTGTTGTATTGCCTCTTATACAAAGAAAATATAAGTATGAGTTTTTCCAACTTAGAGACATAACTCGAACCTCCAGACAAAACTTATATTTATATACTAGTTAACAAAAGGAACCCCATTAAGGACATTACTGGGGTATCGCCGAGACCCCATAGTTGCAATATTTTGCATAATTGTATTTAAGTTACAACCCACAAAAGACCTAACTAGTTCAGTTCCTAGGATGTCTACCCAAAATACATCATTGACAAACATCGGAGGAACTGATAATGTCATAGATTTGTTCAAAAATATCTCTTTTGTTGCTTCCTTGGCCAAAGCATCAGCTGCTCTGTTTTGCTTCCGGTAGATATGCCTCACTACCACGCTGCCCATCCTTTGGATGATTGACCTGCATTCACAAATTAGAGGGTCAAAAATCAGATTTCCATTCAAAAGCATATTGATTGTTTTAGCTGAATCAATGTTTATTTCCAGTGGAACTAGATGGTTTTGCTCCGCCAGTTGTAGAACTCGTATGAGGGCCTGAACTTCTGCCCTTGTATTTGTTGTTTAGGGGATATTGTCCATGTAGCCCAATATCCAGTCGCCATTGTGATTTCTGCATATTCCCCTTGAACCTCCTATTCCTGGGTTCCCCCTTGGTGCTCCATCTGTATTCAGTTTGTAGGAACCTCTAGGTGGAGGTTCCCATTTTAACATGATCTGGTGAGTTACCTTTGTTTAGTCATTCTTTGTAAGCATAATGTACTCAGTTGCTTTTAAGATTGTGTTATTGAAATTGATGTGCTCTTTATTGTTATTGAATACATTATTGTTTCTTGTTAGCCAGATGTGCCACATACAAAAGGGAATGAGGTTGTCCCAACAGATGTAGTTGTTGTACGGGACAATTTTGAGAGAGTTCCATGTTGATTGCCAGTGGTGTCTATTGAAGACTGGGTGATTATTTGAACTATTTCCTGTGGATTTGGATAGAATGTCATTCCATAAATGGACAGCATTGGGACATTCAAAGAAAATATGGGCAGTGTCTTCCTGGTCATTGTTACAGTAATGGCATCGGGCGACACAGTTGATTCCAATAGAGTGGAGGAAGCTCCTAGTTGGAAGTCTTTTATGGGTTAGGAGCCAGATGAAGTATTTGATTTTGTTGGGGGCTTGAAGCTTCCAGATCCATTTGAAGGGGGCTTCTTCCCCAGAATAGAGACTAGTTGTAGTCATGTTTAGGAAGGAGTAAGCAGAGCTATTTGAAAACTGGCCATTAGGAGTCAAATCCCATATAAGATTATCATCCTTAGTTGTAACAGGGGGAATGAATACAGAGTTCAATAGGTTCAGAATACTTGGGGAAATGTTAATGTACAAGGTTAATGTGTCACAATTGCCCAGGTTGTGGATTGAGCTAACCTTGGCCTCAAGGTCATTTTGGGTTAACGGGCCTTGTATCATCTGTATGATTGCTGGCTGATTAGGGATACAAGTGTCATTCAAGAAACTGACCCTATTTCCTTTGTTGACTACCCATCTGCTTGCTTTGTTGCATATCTCCCAGCCCTTTAGAATGCCCTTCCAGGTTGGAGATTTTGGGTGTTTAGGGTGTCTAAATGTTGTAATTGGTCTAGACATGTTGCAATATTTGTGAATGAGCACTCTAGCCCATAGACTATTGGTATTCTAATATGTTCTCCATGGCAGATTTGTGAGTGAAGCATTGTTATTGATATTAGCCTTTTGGAGCCCTAGCCCTCCCTCAGCCTTCGTCTTAGTGACTACCTCCCACTTGATCAGATGCAACTTCTTCCTTTCAGGGGTGGTGCCCCAAAGGAAGTTTCTCTGAATTCTATCAATCTGATTGGTGATTTTTGTGGGTAGATTTATGTATTGCATAACATGACTTGGAATGTTGTTCAAAGAGGTTTTGGCCTAGATTGTTCTCCCAGCCATGTTGAGGTATTTAGTTTTCCAACCAGCCATCTTAGATTGCATGTTATCAATAATGAATTGGAAGTCTGTAGCTGATTACTTTTTGTGGAGAATGGGGAATCCTGGATATTTTCCAAAGGATATTGTGTGCCTGATGGACAAATAATTGGTAAGGTGTTGTATGATATCTTGAGTGATGTTTGAAGAAAATAGGACTCTTGATTTGGTGAGATTGATTTTTTGTCCTGATTGCTCATTGAAGTTCTGCAATATTGAAAGAATGGTATTATAGTTCCTATCATTTGCTTTAGCAAAGAGGGTGAGGTCATCCGCAAAGAATAGGTGGGATATTTTTGGTCCAGACCTACCTATCTTATGGGGTGCCATTGGTTATGTAGTACTGCCTTATCAATGGATCTTGATAGTCTTTCCATACACGTAATGAATAGGTAGGAAGATATAGGGTCACCCTGCCTAATGCCTCTTAATGGTTTGAAAGACTTTGTTTTTCCCTCATTGGCAAGAATGGAAATGGAGGATGTACTAATGCATGACATGATGAGTTTGGATAAGCCCTGGGGGAAGTTGAAAGCAGCTAGAGTGTCTCTAATAAAGGACCATTCCAGCCTGTCAAAGGCCTTCTCTAGGTCTATCTTTAGGATCATGTTGTCACTCTTCCCCCTCATTTTCCTGAAGTGAGTGATATACTCTTGGACAATGATAGCATTGTCAAAGGCTCTCCTATTAGAGAGAAAGCTTGCTTGGTTTGGCCCAATAATGTGGGGTAGAATAGGCTTTATCTTGTTCACAATGATTTTTGTGACTGACTTGTAGATGGTGTTACAAAATCCAATGGGCCTGAAGTTCTTTAACATTGAAGCTTGTGGGCATTTAGGGATTAGGCACAGTAGAGTTTGGTTCATGGTGCTATCCATAGAGTTTGTGGAGAAGCATTTTTGGCAGAAGTTTGTGACAGAGTCCCCTACTATATCACAATACTTTTAGTAGAAGAAGGGGTGAAGGCCATCTGGGCCAGGAGATTTGAAGAGTTTATGGGAGAAGACTGCCCTTTTAATCTCACTCACATAAAGAGGTTTGTCCATAAAAGCTCTTTGACTTTGAGACAAAATGGGTTCCATGGTAGAGTGGTCTGTGGAAAGTTGTGTATAGATCAATAAAGAAGCCCACAATAGCTGAATGGATATCCTTTTGGTCATGAAGCCAACTTCCACTCTCTTCTTTAAGGGAGAGGATTTTGTTCCTCCTTCTTCTACTGAGGGTGGATGTGTGAAAGAATCTAGTGCTAGCATCAGCCTCATTTAGCTAGTTAATTCTAGACTTAATTTTCCAAAGGTTTTCTTCACTTTTGAGGATTAGGTTGAGTTTAGCATTTAGCTCTGTTTCAAGGTGTAACAGGTAACTGCTGAATTGGTAACTAGGAGACTTTTGGATTCCAGAGATTCTTGCCAGGAGTCTCTTCTTTTGATGGAAGATGTTTCCAAAGACCTCCTGGGTCCACTTGGTTACCAGAGTCTTGAAGCTTTCAGTGGATTGAAGAAGGGTGGAATTGTCAGAGAAGGCTCTATTGATGATGTTGGGGAAGGAAAGGTGGCTAGCCCATATTGACTCAAACCTGAAGGGCCTTGATGGTTACAACTATATGCACTTAATTCTCCTTCTACTATTTCTAATGAAGAAAAATATGGACAAAGTCAAATATTATTTATTGAAAAACAATAAGAGTTTTTGCATTCTAGAAGAAGATTTAATATTATAATTATTTTTAAGATATAGCTTTTGAAAACAAATGATGCTGAAGATGATTCAAAATGTCACATTTTAATTCTACTTATGCGAAAGTCAATAGTAAAACTAGAATAAATTTCATGTTAGTGTCTTGATTTAGATAATTAAGGACGTCTATTAGACATAATTTTTTACTTTATTGAGTTAGCTATATAAGATCAATAATCATTTTTTTAGGAACTTACACTTTTTTCTTCAAGTTTTAATTTATAATTCATAATTTCATATAATATTTTTTTTATATTTTGAAATTGTTTTAAATTTATCAAATTGGACAAAATTGTAATTTTAGTTTTTTTTGAATATTTAGAAGTTTTAAATTAACTGTAATGTTATGTATTAAATTTTTCCTTATTTGAACTACTCCTAATAATTGGGAGTTTAAAATCAATTAGGATTTACCTTATATAAACTATTCCGCATGGATGATTTTTCACCTATTAGATTTTTTTACTATTTGAAAAAAAACTCGTAGTGAATAAAAATATAATTACGATTAAATATTTTTCAGGAATTTATACTCTATTTTATAATTCAAATATAATATTTATATAATATTTTAAAAGTTTTTACTCATTTAGATAGATTACACGCGCAACACGCGTATCATAAAATTAGTATATATAATAAGCAGTTAGGACTCTTTGGTCTGGAATCAAAATCCGAAAACATTATTTGTTTAGAACTCTATCTTTGATTGTGCTAAAATAACCAATAAATTAATGGTTCAATTATATTAAAAGAGGGAATAAAGGTCGGTTAATAGTTCAGGGATATTTTTGTCGCTCAACATTTAGCATCTAATATCCGTGCTTTTATAATCTATATTATTATAAAAGTATGAATAAAATGTTGGATTACAAAAATAACCTTTTAATATTAAGCATAATAACTCACAATAAAAGGATATAATCGAAATTCTAGATATTAGCCTTGTAATCCTATTAATTTTAGGACATAATACTACACGTTAGTAATTCCACATGATTATCTTTAGGAATCCTATTAGTACAATTATTTTCGGGCATAGATATTATAATCCTATTACTTTTAGGATATACATCTTAAAAAATTTCTATTACTAAATTAATTTGAAAACGTATTATATTGTCCCAATCCATTTAGAAACAGAAGAGCCTATATTATTATAAAAGCCGTATATAATATTGATAGACCAATATAGCCCTAAAATATTAAACAGAAGAACTCATAGGGAAAGGACGTAGTTGTAATAACTTATTTTTTGGACTACAACAACTTCTATGTTAATTCTTTAAATATTTAAGATTTTAAAATTAATACAATCTTGTCTATTGAATTCTTATTAAAACTATGTAGGAAGGTTTAATAAAATCAATTTCATAAGAATCCTCCATATTGACAATACATTACCACTCTATCATATTCAATAACCAAAGAAAAGTAATGTTAAACGGACTGCATAAACTGTTGAAATTGAGAAAAAATCCCACGCTAATATATTATTATATTATATTTGAACTGCTTTCCTACTCAAATACTATTTTTTATTATTAATTTTTCGTGTAATATAGAAAAATATATCCAATTATTAAAGAACTGTCACGACCCGGATTTTTCACTCTCGGAAGTCGTGATGGTGCCTACTAATGAGAGCTAGGCAAGCCAATCCTTAACTGCTTACTTCATTAACAAATTACTTCTTTTAACCTTTACCAGTGATAACATGAAAACAGTGAAATTAAATAAATAAGCGGAAGACTTAAATTAAAGAAACTGACGATAATGCGGAAATCAACATAAGCCTCTACCCAAGAACTGATGTCACATTACTCGCAAACTTCTAAGAGTGCTAAATACAATCGTTTGAAAGAAATATAAATTGTTTGTCTCGAGTACATGGGACAACAGACTGAAATAAAAGATAGAGGAGACGTCGGGCCTGCGGACGCCTGCAAGGCTACCTCGGTGTCTCACTGGACTGAAGGCTGGTTCCCGCGCTATTGCTGCTGTCCAAGACCCAGATCAGTACAAAAGAGCACAGAGTGTAGTATCAGTACAACTGACCCCATGTGCTGGTAAATGTCCAGCCTAACCTCGGCGAAGTAGTGACGAGGCTAGGACCAGACTCCAAATAGACCAGTGCAATTCATATACATATATATACAGCAGAGAAGAGATACAGAAATAACCAGTCAATGTGGGAGGGGGAAACATGCTGGGGGAGATAGCAGTTTCAACCAGAAATCCTCAATAATAGAAAGAAGTATCGAAACCAGAATATCAACAAGAATCCAAAAGTCAACAATTTGCACGGCATCACCCTTTGTGCTTTTACTCTCGTCCTCACCAAACAATACATGGAATCACCCTTCGTGCTTTACGCTCTTTCTCACCCAAACAAAAATCACAAGGCAAATAGGGTAAAGGAATCTATAACCTCGAAGTAAATCAAATAACAACAAGTAATGAAAGAAACAACATAACTCGGATATCAACAAAGAATCAGAAGAAAAAAAAGCAGCAAATGCACGGCATCACCCTTCGTGCTTTTACTCTCGTTCTCACCAAGGCAATCATATAATAAAATATGCACGGCATCACCCTTCGTGCTTTTACTCTCTTTCCTCACAATATAATCAATAAAATCGGCACGGAATGGTACATCGTGCTGCACGGCATCACCCTTCGTGTTTTACACTCTTTCCTCACAATAGCAAACAATGCACGGCATCACCCTTCATGCTTTATCACTCTTCCTCACCCAAACTACAATCACAAACAAGGGGCGAGGGAGTAGACAAATAATGGTAGAAATCCCGGCAAGGGAATACAATTAAACAGCTAAATCCCGGCAAGGGAACACAATTAAACAGTTAAAACCCGGCAAGGGAAAAATATCAATAATCTCAGCATCCCGGCAAGGGAGATAATCATCAAAGCAACAAAACATCCCGGCAAGGGAGCAACTCAATAATTATTTCTTTTTCTTTCACTTTTACTTTTTATCTCACTTTACCACCTGAGCCAACGCTCCAAAAGGGTTCAATCATTTCATATAATTTCACACTATCATATACTCGAGCCAATGCTCCTCGAAGTTCAAGGTCACAATTTCCTTCACAAGCTTTTCACACATATAGAAATCATCCTTTAAGGCATGGAAGATACAACAAAATTCTGAATATCCGCAATATAAAGACTCGCGGTCATGCTAGACACCAACGTATAAATACTCGTCATCATACCTATACGTCGCACTCGATAATTAGCACGTAGCAAATAAGACTCAACTCCTAATCCCTCAAACTAAGGTTAGACCAAACACTTACCTCGATGCGACGAACACAATTTAAGCCTCAATTACCGCTTTACCTCTTGATCCCACCACCAATCCGCTCAAATCTAGTCACAAGTTACTTAATTACATCAATAAGTGCTAAATGAATCAACCCCAATGCATGAAAATGAGTTTTCTAAAGTTATACCCAAAAGTCAAAAATCACCCCCGGGACCACGTGGTCGAAACCCGAGGTTCGGACCAAAACCCGATTACCCATTTCCCCACGAATCCAAATATATGATTTGTTTTGAAATCGGACATCAAATTGAGGTCCAAATCCCCAAATTTTAGAAAAACCTAGGTTCTACCCAAAACACCCAATTTCCCCATGAAAATCTTTGATTTGAAGTTGAAATCATGTTAAAAGATGTTAAGAAGCGAAGAAAATGAGTTAGAAATCACTTACCAATCGTTTTGGAGAAGAAATATTGTTTGGAAAATCGCCTCTTATGTTTTGGTTTTTTTTTGAAAGGTGTAAAATAACTGAAATTCACGTGTATTTATACTCCTCTGAGGCACCCACCGCAGACCGCGCAAGAAGGACCGCGGCCGCACAGGCTTCCTGAAGGCCTGCGGATCTATGCCCCACGCGGACTACGCTAGACCGACCGCGGCCGCGCAGCACCCACCGCGGACCGCGCAAAGGTGATCGCGGTCGCGCTGTCCCCTCCGCGATCGCACACGATTCCTCGCGGGGCGCGCAAGAGGGTTCAGAGACCTGCAATATTTTCCTGAACCTGCAACACCTGATCTTTCAAGCCTACAGCAATCCGGAACCTACTCGGTACTCACCCGAGCCCTCGAAACTCTAAACCCAGTATGCACACTACCTCAAAAACACCCTACGAACATATTCATATGATCAAATCATCAATATAACATCATGAACATCGAATTAAGCCTCGAAATCAATGAAATTCCTCATATTTCCTTTTAAACATCAATTTCCCAATTAGGGCCCGAATCCCGTCAAATGACATCCATTTTTAACCAAACTTTACTTGAGTGATTCAAAACATATATAAGACTTGTACCGGGCACCGGAACCAAAATACGGGCCCGATACCACTACTATCACATCAGATTTCATTTCAATTTTCTTTAAACATTTCAGAAAACAATTTCACTTAAAACTTCATAACTAGGACTTGCGGGCGAACGATCTCCCGGATATAGATCTCAACTAACCTCTCGGATGAATAGGAAACTGCCACAGGAATGAAATGCGCTGACTTGGTCAGCCTATCAACAATGACCCAAACTACGTCGAACTTCCTCCAAGTCGACGGGAGCCCAACAACGAAATTCATAGTGGTCCGCTCCCACTTCCACTCAAAAAGCTCGATCCTCTGAAATAAACCACCAGGCCTCTGATGTTCATACTTAACCTGCTGACAATTCAAACACCGAGCCACATAGGCAACGATATCCTTCTTCATTCTACGCCACCAATAATGTTGCCACAAATCCTGATACATCTTCACGGCGCCCGGATGAATAGAGTACCGGGAGCTATGGGCCTCCTCTAGAATCAACTCTCGAAGCACATCCACATTAGGCACACAAACTCGACCCTGCAATCTCAAAACTCCATCATTACCTAAGGTAACCTGCTTGGCACCTCCACGCTACACCGTGTCTCTAAGGACACACAAATGGGGATCATCAAACTGCCGATCACGGATACGCTCCCATAATGAATAACGAGTGACCGTGCAAGATAATACTCGACTAGGCTCAGAAATATCCAACCTCACAAACTGATTGGCCAAAGCCTTAACGTCCAAAGCAAGCGGTCTCTCACCGACCGGAATATAAGCAAGACTGACCATACTGGATGACTTCCTACTCAAGGCATCAGCCACCACATTGGCCTTTCCTGGGTGATATAAGATAGTGATGTCATAATCTTTCAACAACTCCAACCACCTCCTCTGCCTCAAATTCAACTCCTTTTGCTTGAACAAATATTGAAGACTCTTATGGTCCGTGAACACCTCACACGCCACGCCATACAGATAGTGCCTCCAAATCTACAATGCGTGAACAATGGCTGCCAGCTCCAAATTATGCACTGGATAGTTCTTCTCATGAACCTTCAACTGTCTTGAAGCATAGGCAATGACCTTGCCATCCTGCATCAACACTGCACCAAGTCCAATACGAGATGCATCATAATAGACTGTATAAGGCCCTGAACCTGTGGGCAAAACCAACACCGGTGTCGTAGTCAGGGCTGTCTTGAGCCTCTGAAAGCTCGTCACTCGTACGACCATCTGAACTGGGCACCCTTATGGGTTAACCTGGTCATCGAGGCTGCAATAGATGAGAACCCCTCCACGAACTGACGATAGTAGCCTGCCAATCCCAAGAAACTCCGAATCTCTGTGGCTGATGCTGGTCTTGGCCAGTTCTTGACTGCCTCAATATTCTTCGGATCAACCTGAATACCCTCTGCTGATACGACATAACCCAGAATGCAACTGAGCTCAACCAGAACTCACACTTCGAGAACTTAGCATATAACTGAGTATCCCTCAAGGTTTGAAGAACCACTCTAAGGTGCTGCTCGTGCTCCTCCCAGCGGCGAGAATATACCAAAATATCATCAATGAAGACTATCACGAACGAGTCCAAATAAGGCTTGAACACTCGGTTCATCAAATCCATAAAAGATGTTGGGGCATTGGTCAACCCAAATGACATAACCAAGAACTCATAATGCCCGTACCGAGTGCGGAATGCTGTCTTAGGGACATCGGATGACCTAATCCTCAACTAATGGTAGCCAGATCTCAAGTCAATCTTTGAAAATACCTTGGCACCCTGAAGTTGGTCGAACAAATCATCAATTCTCGGAAATGGATACTTATTCTTAATTGTAACCTTGTTCAATTGTCGGTAATCAATGCACATTCTCATCGAACCATCCTTTTTATTTACAAACAAAATCGGCGCACCCTAGGGCGAAACGTTGGGTCTAATGAAACCCTTCTCAAGCAAGTCTTACAACTGCTCCTTCAACTCCTTCAACTCTGGCGGGGCCATGCGATATGGCAGATTAGAAATGGGCTGTGTGCCCGGAGCCAAATTGATGCAGAAATCGATATCCCTATCGGGTGGCATCCCCGGCAGGTCTGAAGGGAAAACCTCAAGAAACTCACGAACCACGGGCACATAATCAATAGAGGGAACCTCAGCACTAGAATCACGAAAACACCCCTTCTCGACCATACGTCGAGCCTTCACATAAGAAATAACACTACGGGTAGAATGACCAAGAGTCCCTCTCCACTCTAAATAAGGCAAATCCGGTAAGGCTAAAATCACAGTCTTGGCATGACAGTCCAAGATAGCGTGGTAAGGTGATAACCAATCCATCCCCAATATAACATCAAAGTCGACCATGTCTAGAAGCAACAAATCCACACGAGTCTTAAGACCCCCAATCACAACTACACAAGAGCGATGGACTCGATCTACCACAATAGAATCACCCACCGGTGTAGACATATAAACAGGAATACTCAAAGAATCACTAGGCATGACCAGATACGGTACAAAATAAGATGACACATACGAGTATGTAGACCCTGGATCAAATAACATTGAAGCATCTCTATCACAAACTAGAATAGTACTTGTAATGGCTGCATCTGAAGACTCAGCCTCAGGCCTAGCTGGAAGGGCGTAACATCGGGGGTGGGACCCACCACCCTAAACTACATCTATGGGACGGCCTGTTGCTGGCTGGCCTCCACCTCTGGCGGCCTGAGCTCCACCTCTAAGACCTCTACCTCCACCTCTAACACCTCTACCCCCACCTCTAATTGGCTGGGCGAGCTGTGGAACATCTGGTGCCTGTACCATAGCACGAGAACCCTGATGCTGAGAGCTACCCGGTGCTCGAGGGCAAAACTTGGCAATGTGACCCATATCACCACAAGTGTAACAAGCCCTCGGCTGCTGAGACTGCTAGCCCTGTCGACCTGAATGACCACCTCGGAAACTTTGAAGTGGCGGTGCACTGATGGGGGCTGGTGGTGCATTGTAAGGCTGTTGACCCAAATAATGCATCTGAGAACCATGACCACCTAAAGTACCATCTGATACTTGGAGAGCTGACTAAAAGGGCCTAGGAGGATGGCCTCTACCATATGAATCTCTACCTCCAGACGAGGTACCACTGAATCTGCCCGAATGATGGGGCCTCTTATCCGACCCATGACCACCTCCCTGTGACAGAACCATCTCAACTCTATGAGCCACATTTGCCGCCTCTTGAAATGTGATCTCGCTCCCGGCCTCCTTGGCCATCTGAAGACGAATCGGCTGAATAAGACCATCAATAAACCTTCTCACCCTCTCCTTTTTGGTAGGAAGTATGATGAGAGCATGGCGAGCTAGATCGATAAACCTGGTCTCATACTGGGTAACAGTCATGGAACCCTGTTGGAGGCGTTCAAACTGCCTCCGATAGGCCTCTCTCTGAGTAACGGGGAGAAATTTCTCCAGAAACAACACTGTAAATTGCTCCCAAGTCAAAGATGACGATCCGGCTGGTCTCGTTAAGCAATAATCCCTCCACCAAGTCTTGGCGGATCCAGACAAGCGAAATGTAGCAAAATCAACCCCATTGGTGTCAACAATACCCATATTCCTGAGAACCTCGTGGCAGGTGTCTAAATAATCCTGGGGATCCTCAATAGATACACCGCTAAAAGTAGAAGTGAAGATCTTGGTGAACCTATCCAGTCTCCACAAAGTATCGGTGGACATAGCCGCTCCATCGCCGGTCTGAGCTATGGCACCCGGCCGAACTACTCCGACTGGCTGAACCGCTGGAGTCTGGATCTGGGGAGCTACCTACTTCGGAGTGCATGTAGCAGGAGTCTGAGCCCCTCCTCCAGCCTAAGAAGTGGCTGGTGCTACTAGAAGCAAACCCACTCGGGTGACACTCTCCATGAGGCCCACCAATCAGACCAGAGCGTCTTGAAGAACTGGGGTGGCAATGAACCCCTCTAGGACCTGAGCTGGGCCCACCGAAACTGTTGGGGCCGGAACCTCCTCCTCAAAATCAACCTGGGGCTCCGCCACTGGTACTACTGCTCGGGGCTGAGCTCTGCCCCTACCTCGGCCTGTAGTACGGCCTCGGCCTTGCCCTCTGCCCCTAGTAGAAGCTGCTGCTGGGGGATCGGGCTGCTGAGCGTTAGATGAGGAAGCGCGTGTTCTCGCCATCTGCGAAATAACGGAGTAGAGACTCAATCAGTATTGGGGAAACAGAACCGCATGACAAGAAAGAACAAATGTGAAGTTTTCCTAACTCTGTAGCCTCTGCAGGATAAATACAGACGTCTTTGTACCGATCCCTCAGACTTTACTAAGCTTGTCCGTGAGTTGTGAGACCTATATAACCTAGAGCTCTGATACCAACTTGTCACGACCCGAATTTTCCACTCTCGGAAGTCGTGATAGCGCCTACTAATGAGAGCTAGGCAAGCCAATCCTTAACTGCTTACTTCATTAACAAATTACTTCTTTTAACCTTTATCAGTGATAGCATGAAAATAGCGGAATTAAATAAATAAGCGGAAGACTTAAATTAAAGAAACTGAACGATAATGCGGAGATCAACATAAGCCTCTACCCAAGAACTGGTGTCACATTACTCACAAACTTCTAAGAGTGCTAAATACAAACGTTTGAAAGAAATATAAATTATTTGTCTCGAGTACATGGGACGAAACTCTGAAATAAAAGATAGAGGAGACGCCGAGCCTGCAGATGTCTGCAAGGCTACCTCGGTGTCTCACTGGACTGAAGGTTGGCTCCCGCGCTACTGCTGTTGTCCAAGACCTAGATCTGTGCAAAAGAGCACAGAGTGTAGTATCAGCACAACCGACCCCATGTGCTGGTAAGTGTCCAGCCTAATAAAATCGGCACGGAATGGTACATTGTGCGGCACGGCATCACCCTTCGTGCTTTACACTCTTTCCTCACAATAGCAAACAATGCACGGCATCACCCTTCGTGCTTTATCACTCTTCCTCACCCAAACTACAATCACAAACACGGGGCGAAGGAGTAGACAAATAATGGTAGAAATCTCGGAAAGGGAATACAATTAAACAGCTAAATCCCGGCAAGGGAACACAATTAAACAGTTAAAACCCGGCAAGGGAAAAATATCAATAATCTCAGCATCTCGGCAAGGGAGATAATCATCAAAACAACAAAACATCCCGATAAGGGAGCAACTCAATAATTATTTCTTTTTCTTTCACTTTTACTTCTTATCTCACTTTACCACATGAGTCAACGCTCTAAAGGGGTTCAATCATTTCATATACTTTCACACTTTATCATATACTCGAGTCAATGCTCCTCGAAGTTCAAGGTCACAATTTCCTTCACATGCTTTTCACAGATATAGAAATCATCCTTTAAGGCATGGAAGATACAACAAAATTCTGAATATCTGCAATATAAAGACTCGCGGTCATGCTAGACACCAACGTATAGATACTTGTCACCATGCCTATACGTCGCACTCGACAATTAGCACGTAGCAAATAAGACTCAACTCCTAATCCCTCAAACTAAGGTTAGACCAAACACTTACCTCGATGCGACGAACACAATTTAAGCCTCAATTACCGCTTTACCTCTTGATCCCACCACCAATCCGCTCAAATCTAGTCACAAGTTACTTAATTACATCAATAAGTGCTAAATGAATCAACCCCAATGCATGAAAATGAGTTTTCTAAAGTTATACCCAAAAGTCAAAAATCACCCCCGGGACCACGTGGTCGAAACCCGAGGTTCGGACCAAAACTCGATTACTCATTCCCCCACGAATCCAAATATATGATTTGTTTTGAAATCGGACCTCAAATTGAGGTCCAAATCCCCAAATTTTAGAAAAACCTAGGTTCTACCCAAAACACCCAATTTCCTCATGAAAATCTTTGATTTGAAGTTGAAATCATGTTAAAAGATGTTAAGAAGCGAAGAAAATAAGCTAGAAATCACTTACCAATAGTTTTGGAGAAGAAAAGTTGTTTGGAAAACCGCCTCTTATGTTTTAGGTTTTTTTTTTGAAAGGTGTAAAATAACTGAAATTCACGTGTATTTATACCCCTCTGAGGCACCCACTGTGGACCGCGCAAGAAGGACCGCGGCCGCACAGGCTTCCTGAAAGCATGCAGATCTATGCCCCGCGCAGACCGTGCTAGACCGACCGCGGCCGCGCAGCACCCACCGCGGACCACGCAACGGCGACCGCCGCCGCGTTGTCCCCTCCATGGCCGCACACGATTCCTCGCGGTCCGCGCAAGAGGGTTCAGAGACCTGCAATATTTTCCTGAACCTGCAACACCTGATCTTTCAAGCCTACAGCAATCTGGAACCTACTCGGAACTCACCCGAGCCCTCGGAACTCTAAACCCAGTATGCACACTACCTCTAAAACACCCTACGAACATATTCGTCTGATCAAAGCATCAATATAACATCATGAACATCGAATTAAGCCTCAAAATCAATGAAATTCCTCAGATTTCCTTTTAAACATCAATTTCCCAATTAGGGCCCGGATCTCGTCAAATGACATCCGTTTTTAACCAAACTTTACATGAGTGATTAAAAACATATATAAGACTTGTACCGGGTGCCGGAACCAAAATACGGGCCTGATACCATTACCTTCACATCAGATTTCATTTCAATTTTCTTTAAACATTTTCTGAAAACAATTTCACTTAAAACTTTGTAACTAGGACTTGGGACCTCGAAATTCGATTCCGGGCATACGCCCACGCCCCATATTTTCCGACGGACCCTCCGGGTCGTCGAATCACGGGTCCGAGTCCGTTTACCCAAAAAGTTGACCGAAGTTAAATTTACTCATTTTAATATCAAAACTTAGCATTTTTCACAGAATTTCATATTTAAGTTTTCCGGCTACGCGCTCGGACTACGCACGCAAATCAAGGAAACCCTAAATGAGGTTTTCAAGGCCTCGGAGACACAAAAATTCAATTAGAAACAGGTGATGATCCTTTGGGTCGTCACAAGAACAACTAAGAAAATTTTTAAGAATATAAATGTGTGAGAAAAGAAAGAAACGGGTTGGTAAGAGTCAATACCATAAATGATTTTGAAAACATAAAGATCTAAAAAGTGTAATTTCATCGATCTTTATACTCTTCGAAAATAAAATTTATTGTGGATAAAATTATAATCATGGTTAAATATTCAACTATTAGATAAACTAATATTAAGAATCTAAATTAACAGAAAATAAATTATATTTTACGTTAAAACTAAATAATCAAATCTTTCAATTAATTTTTTAGCAAGAGAATTATCACGACCCGGATTTTTCACCCTCGGGAGTCGTGATGGCGCCTACTAGCGAAAGCTAGGCAAGCCAACTAACTGAACTATTTACCTTGTTTCCATTTTTAATCTGATAACAGTTAAGAGCCAACAATTAGATAACAACAGAATTGAATAAGCGAAAGGCTGCATTGTAAAGTTTTAATAATACTGCTAATACCAATCCATAACAAATCTACTCAAGACTGGTGTCACAACTTCACAGACTGCCTAGGAGTACTATAAATAAAAGTCTGAAAGAAATAAATACAACATTGTCTCTGGAAATACATGAAAGAAACAGGAATAGTAGATAGAAGAAGACGCCAAGGCCTGCAGGACTACCTCGGGTCACCTGATGAACAAGAAACAGCAATCTCACTGTGGTTTGAAATCTACAGCACTGGGATCTGCACAAAAGAGTGCAGAATGTAATATCAGCACAACCGACCCCATGCACTAGTAAGTGCCTAGCCTAATCTCGGTGAAGTAGTGACGAGGCTAGGACCAGACTACTAAACCTGTGCAGTTAAATCATATACAACGGAAAAGAAGAACAGTAATGTACAGTTAAGTATGGGATGGGGGATAACATGTTGCGGGGACATCGACTAATAACAGAAAAACAACAAATCAATATGAGGATCATCACAGTTCAATTGGAAGTAGGAAGGGGGAATCATTCTGCGGGGTACAACAAGTATTAACAGGAAACTAGCAATTAAATGTAAAGAAATCGTAACTCAGTTATCCATAAAATCAGGAAATCAAAGACAAGTGCACGACATCACCCTTCGTGCTTTAACACTCTTTCACCAAAATAATGCACGGCATCACCCTTCGTGCTTTACACTCTTCCTCATCCAAGTATTAATCACAAAGCAAATAGGAAAAGGGAATCTATAACATCAAATAAAATCAAGTAACAACAGAAAATTCGTAAGTAAACGTAAAGGACAACATAACTCTATTATCAGCAAGAATCAGGAAAATCAAGGACAAGTGCACGACATCACTCTTCGTGATTTTACTCTCGTCCTCACCATAAGAATCAATATAAACTGCACGACATCACCCTTCGTGCTTTTACTCTCATCCTCACCTAGAATAAATATAATCGGCACAGAATTGTACATCGTGCGGCACAGCATCACCCTTCGTGCTTTACACCCTTCCACACAAAATGTAACGACCCGACTGGTCATTTTGCCTTTTAGAACCCTGTTTCCTTAAATAAAACTTCCCCGTTTGCTTTAACTAATTTATGTCTTGTGGGGATGGTTGGTTCGGGATTTGGAAGAGTTTGGAGTGAAACACATTTGATTCCTTAGGATTCTCTTAAAGGGCTAACTTTGACTTTGGTCAACATATTAATCAAACAGACACGAATTTGTGATCTGACGGTCTCGAAAGGTCCACAGGAAAATATGGGACCTGGGAGTATGCCCAGAATCGAATTCTGAGGTCCCTAGCCCAAGTAATGAATTTTTATTAGAAATTTGTTAATCTGAAGTTTTAAAGATTTAAAGAAACTAATTAATGATTTATCCTATGGGTATCGGGCTCGTATGTTGGTTCTGGAGCCCCGTATAGGTCCGAAGTAACATTTAAGACTTGCTCGCAGAATTTGGTGTCAATCAGAGTAGTTTAAGTGTGTTTCGGCTCGTTAGAGGAAAATTAAGAACTTGAAATTCATAAGTTTGATTCAATTGGTTTTAAGGGGTGATTCTTAGATTTAGCGTTGTTTCGGGCATTTCGAAGGTTCGAGTAGGTCCGTCTCGTGATTTCAGAATTGTCGGTATGTTCAGGCAGAGCCCGGGAGCCCCGAGCGTCAATCGGACGAGGCTCGAGTGAAGTTGGAATTTTTTTAGGAATGCTGAAGCATCTGCTTTTGTCATAACCACACCTGCGGTTGGTTGACCGCAGGTGCAAGACCGCAGAAGCGGTCCTCCTATCACAGAAGCGGCCAAGGCAGGCCAGGCCAGGAACTGCAGAAGCGACTTCAAGACCGCAGAAGCGGTCCCAGCCCGCTTGGCCCATTTTTCGCAGATGTGGCCTCTTCCTCGCATAAGCGGGACCGCACCAGACCGCAGATGCTGAAATCGCTGAAGCAGTGAACTTCATTTAATATGGGTTCTAAGTCATTTTTACCACTTTTTACTCCTCCATTGGCGATTTTGGGAGTTTTTGAGAGAAGACTTCCGCCTATAATCTTGAGGTAAGCTTATCCCACTAATTGTTAGTTTAATATTTGTGTCTTAGGTAGATTAAACACTAGAATTTAGGTAAAATCAAGGGGTTAGAGCAAAACCTAGTATTTTAATAAAAGTTAGATTTAACCATGAATTTTGTTATGGAATGAATTAGAAATCATATATTATTGGTCCTTAGATTATAGAGAACAACTTCCTTCGAAAAATTTCGAAATTCGGGCACGTGGTCCTGGGGTCGGATTTTAGGAAACTTGTGTTAAAGGTTGAGAAATTGCTTAAATAGCTAGAATTCGATCTTGTGAGTTTATATTGACTAGTTCCTACCTCATTTAACTAGTTTGGGATCGTTCGGCTTCGAATTGAGGGCTTGGGCTCGCTCTTGGTATTGGAAGTGCACTTTGGAGCGAGGTGAGTCTCCTTTCTAACCTTGTAAAAGGGAATTGTCCCCATAGGTGTAATAATTGAATTAATTGCTATTATATGCGGGGGCTACGTACGTACTAGGTGACGAGAGTCCGTGCGTAGCTACTATTATGTTAAGTCTGGGTAGTCTAGGACCCAAAAGCATGTTCTATGTGATATTCCTGTAACTCGATGATAAATTCGGATTAGTATAAATTATGTTGATTAAGGTAAATGAAACTAGTAAGGGGAACCTTATCTTGCTTGGTCTTTTAAAAAGAGAATTTGAATATTCTTGTGAATAACTACTCCTCGGATATATATTATTGTCTGCTTGTTGATAAGTTTATTTATATTTGACCGCGTCACATGTATGATTCGCAAGTGGGGTAATAGATGCATCTATGGTTCGAGCCGTTTGACCCGCGGCAGTGCACAATTTACTTTTATGTTGGATCGGGTCGTACATCCCTCGGTGTTACTTGTGCATGTTTTACTTAGTATTTTTCTGTGAACTAAACTTCATATATGCCTTGAAACGTAAATGGATACCCATGATATTATCTGGAAAAAGAATTGTTATTCTTTTCCATAAAATGTTAATTAATTGTATAATCCATGCTTATTATAAATTCTTCCTCATATTATTTGACCCTAGTAAGTATCAAGTCGACCTCTCATTTCTACTTCTTCGAGATTAGACAGGATACTTACTGGGCACATATTGCTTATGTACTCATACTATACTTCTGTACTTAATTGTATAGGATCTGAGGCAGGTGTCTCTAACTATCAGTCTGGTGCGCATCCCTGAGTGAATATCGAGACTTCTACGGTGAGCTGCTTCCCTTCCCATGTCGTTCAGCAGCCTGAAGGAGTCTCTCTTATGTATTTTTGCTGTCTATTTTGTTTCGGACAGTAGGATAGTGTGATTCTTTTGTATATTCTACTAGTTGCTCACAGCTTGTGACACCATGTCTTGGCACATACATTAGTAGACTATATTTTTGGGATTGTATGATTATTTTTGGCTTTACTGATTATTTCTAATTTTATTTCAACTTAAGGAATCATTGCAACTATTTTTGGGTAAAAGTAAATGAGAGCTTATTTAGTATTTTCCGCGTTGGCTTGCCCGGCAATGGTATTGGGAGACATCATGACCTATTATGGAAATGGGTCGTGACAAGAAATAAGGGCAAGGAAATAAATGAAATTACAATAAGAATCTCGGCAAGGGAACAATAGTTCACCAATCAAGTTCCGGCAAGGGAACAACATCATAAGAAGCATCAACATTCCAGCTAGGGAGATAACACTAAAAGCAACAAATTTCCGACAAGGGAGATAATATAATGATTCTCTTCTGTTTTTCACTTTTACTTCATAGCTCACTTCACCCTTGAACCAATGCTCTAAAAGGGTCAATTACCACTTATACTTTAACATTTCATTATACAACTTGAGTCAACGCTCCTCAATGTTCAAATGTCACAATCACTTCAATAAACTTTGCCCAACAATAGAAATCATCATCAAAGCATGAATAACACAACGAAGTCATAATAGTCACAATATAAGACTCACGGGTATGCTTGACACCAACGTATAGATACTCGTCACCATGTCTATATGTCGTACTCAACAAATACCACATAGCAAATAGGACTCGACTCCTAATCCCTCAAGCTAAGGTTAGACCAAACACTTACCTCGATGCCGCGAACACAATTCAAGCCTCAATTATCGCTTTACCTCTTGATTCCACCACCAATTCGCTTGTATCTAGCCACAAGTTACTTAATTATATCAATAAACTCTAAATGAATCAATTCTAATGCATAAAAGTGAGTTTTCTAAAGTTTTGCCCAAAAAGTCAAAAATTGCCCCGGGCCCACATGGTCAAAATCCAAGGTTTGAACCAAAACCCGATTACCCATTCCCTCACGAATTCAAATATATAATTTGTTTTTAAATCAGACCTCAAATCGAGGTCCAAATCCCTAATTTTTAAAAAACCTAGGTTCTACCCAAAACACCCAATTTCCCCCATGAAAATCATTGATTTTGAGTTGAAATCATGTGAAAAGATGTTAAAGATTGAAGAAAATTAGTTAGAAATCACTTACAATTGATTTGGAGAAGAAATTGCCTTTGAAAAATCGCCCTAGGATGTTTTGGTTTTGAAAGAATGAAAAATGGTTGAAATGCCTCTAAGTTATGAATTTACAGGTTTCTGATGTCGCAATTGCGAACCCTTCAGAATCCTGAGACTTTCGCATTTGCGAAGAAATTTATCGCATTTGCGACCACCCCTTATTTCTGAGGGGTTCGTATTTGTGAAGCAGACATCGCATTTGCGACTGGGGCCTTCCGCATTTGCGAGCCAAATGGTCGCATTTGCGAGCCAAATGGTCGCATTTGCGAGCCAAATGGTCGCATTTGCGAGCCAGGCTTCACATACCTGATCATACCAGCTGAAAACATGCAATTTTCCTAAGTCCAAATTCCACCCCGTGGCCTATCCAAAACTCACCCGAGCCCTTGGGACTCCAAACCAAACATGCACACCAACCTAAAAACTACATACGAACTTGCTCGTGCATTCAAATCACCAAAATAACATCAACAACTATGAATTTAGCATCAAAATCATGAAATTACTTAAGAACATCAAATTTTTCTAATTTTCTCAAATAAGGTTCGATTCATATCATTTCAAGTCCGTTTCTTACCAAATTTCACAGGTTTGACTCAAATCATATATAGGACTTGTACCGGGATCCGGAACCAAAATACGGGCCTGATACCAATGGCTTCAAACATAAATTCTCTTCTTTATTTCACAATTAATTCAGCAAAATAATTTCTTTCAAAAATTCATTTCTCGGGCTTGGGACCTCGGAATTTGATTCCGAGCATATGCCCAAGTCCCATATTTTCCTACGGAGCCTCCGGAACCGTCAAATTATGGGTCCGGGTCCGGGTCCGTTTACCCAAAAATGTTGACTGAAGTCAACTCAAACTCATTTAAAGGCAAAATTTATCTTTTTTCACAGATTTTCACAAAATGGTTTTCCGGCTACGCGCCTGGACTGCGCACGCAAATTGAGGTGATGCCGAAAGAGGTTTTTAAGGTCATGGAACTTAGAATTTACTTTTACAAGAATCCAATTAAATTATTTTTAAATTCATCATATGAGTAAAAGTATTTTTCAAGTTAAAAAAAATCTTAGGGTACATAAATTTATTCCATAAATGGAGTGTTAAAGATTAAAAAAAAATAGCACAAAGTAAAAAAAAGATTGGAATAATAATAAGAAGAAGTTCATATAAGTACTTGAGGAAGCACAATCAAAGTTAAATCCTGAACAAGAATAGGCTTTCAAAACTATATTATAAAAAATCGGCTCTGGTATAGCGGCATTATCCTTTGTAGATGCCTCCAGCTGAATCAAAATAATATTCTTATGTCATGCATTACTTGCAAATGTCAGATCAAGAGGCATGATATTGTTAGCAAATAGCAATAAGAACAAGTGGTGTACCAGCAATGATTTTATTATGAGGTCATACAACTCACTTCAGATTTGATATACCTCTTCAAATAACTGAAATAATCATCACAAATATATCAAACCAGAGTAATAGTGCTAAATTTATAAGGAAATCAAATGTGATAATATGTGATGAAGCGCTTTTGGCTAACTATCAAACGATCTAAACAATCGCCCAGAGTTTTAGAGATATATTGATATCGATGAACCGTTTGGTGAAAAAGTAATAGTTTGAGAGCCGTCAAGTATGATCAGTAGTTCCATAAGAACTTCAAACCTTTCTAATTTTCTCAAATAAGGTTTAATTCATATCATTTCAAGTCCGTTTCTTACCAAATTTCACAGGTTTGACTCAAATCATATATAGGACCTGTACCAGACTCCGGAACCAAAATACGGTCCTCATACCAATAGTTTCAAACATAAATTCTCTTCTTTACTTCATAATTAATTTAGAAAAATAATTTCTTTCAAAAATTCATTTATCGGGCTTGGGACCTTGGAATTCGATTCCGGGCATACGCCCAAGTTCCATATTTTCCTACGGACCTTTCGGCACCATCAAATCACGGGTCCGGATTCGTTTACCCAAAATATTGACCGAAGTCAACTCAAACTCATTTTAAAGGCAAAATTTATCATTTTTCATAGATTTTCACAAAATGGCTTTCCAGCGCCCAGACTACGCACGCAAATTGAGGTGATGCCGAAAGAGGTTTTTTAAGGCCTGGGAATGCAGAATTTACTTTTAAAACAAAGGTCATCACATTCTCCGCCTCTAAAACAACAGTTCGTCCTCGAACGAATAGAAGAAGGAAGTACCTGAGTCGGGAAAAAGATGGGGATAATGGCTCAGCATATCGAACTCAGACTCCCAGGTCGATGCCTAGGCGGGCTAACCTCTCCACTGAATATGAATAAAAGGAAAACTCTTCGATTTCAACTGACGAACCTGCCGGTCTAGAATAGCTATCGGCTCCTCCTCATAAGACAAGTCCTTGTCCAACTAGACAGTGCTAAAATCTAACACGTGAGATGGATCGTTATGATATTTCCGAAGCATGGACACATGAAACACTGGATGCATGACTGGTAAGCTTGGTGGCAACACAAGTCTGTAAGCCATCTCTCCCACTCGATCAAGAATCTCAAATGAGCTAATGAACCTAGGGCTAAGCTTGCCCTTCTTCCCAAATCTCATCACGCCCTTCATAGGCGACACTCGAAGCAATACCCGCTCACCGACCATGAATGCCAAATCTCGAACTTTATGGTCGGCATAACTCTTTTGCCTGGACTGAGCTGTAAGAAGCCTATCTTGAATGATCCTGACCTTGTCCAAGGCATCCTGAACCAGGTCCGTACCCAACAACCGAGCCTCCCCCGGCTCAAACCATCTAACCGGAGACCGACACCGCCTACCATATAAAGCCTCATAAGGAGCCATCTGGATACTTGATTGGTAGTTGTTGTTATAGGCAAACTCTGCTAAAGGCAAAAACTGATCCCACGAGCCTCCAAAGTTAATGATACAAGCTCGGAGCATATCCTCCAAAATCTGAATGGTCCGCTCGGACTGCCCATCCGTCTGAGGATGAAACGTTGTGCTCAACTCAACCCTTATGCCCAACCTTCGCTGAACTGCTCTCCAAAAATGGGAGGTAAACTGCGTACCTCGGTCCGAAATGATAGACACGTGCACACCATGAACACGAACAATCTACTGGATATAGATCTCAGCTAACTTCTCGAATGAATAGGAGAGTGCCACAGAAATGAAATGTGCTAACTTGGTCAACCTATCAACAATAACCCACACTACATCGAACTTCCTCTGAGTCCGTGGGAGTCTAACAACGAAGTCCATAGTGATACGCTCCCACTTCCACTCAGGAATCTCAATCTCTTGGAAAAAACCACCAGGCCTCTGATGCTCGTACTTAACCTGCTGACGATTCAAACACCGAGCCACATATGCAATGATATCCTTCTTCATTCTTCTCCACCAATAATGCTGCTACAAATCCTAATACATCTTAGTGGTGCCCAAATGAAAAGAGTACCGGGAGATATGGGCCTCCTCTAAAATCAACTCTCGAAGCCCATCCATATTAGGCACACAAATTCGACCCTGCAATCTCAAAACTCCATCATCTCCTAAGGTAACCTTCTTGGCACCTCCGTGCTGCACCGTGTCTCTAAGGATACACAAATGAGGATCCTCATACTGCCGATCTCGGATACGCTCCAATAAGGAAGAACGAGCGACTGTGCAAGCTAACACACGGTTGGGCTCAGAAACATCCAACCTCACGAACTGATTGGCCAAAGCTTGAACATCCAAAGCAAGTGGTCTCTCACCAACTGGAATATAAGCAAGACTGCTCATACTGGCTGGCTTCCTACTCAAAGCATTGACCACCACATTGGCCTTTCCCGGATGATATAAGATGGTGATATCATAGTCCTTTAATAGCTCCAACCACCTTCTCTACCTCAAATTTAGCTCCTTCTACTTGAACAAATACTGCAGACTCTTGTGATCCGTGAACACCTCACATGCTATGCCATACAGATAATGCCTCCAAATCTTCAACGCATGAACAATGGTTGCCAACTCCAAATCATGAACCGGATAGTTCTTCTCATGAATCTTCAACTACCGTGAAGCATAGGCAATGACCTTGCCATCCTGCATCAACACCACACCAAGTCCAATACGAGATACATCACAATAAATTGTATAAGGCCTTGAACCTGTGGGCAACACCAACATTGGTGCCATAGTCAGAGCTGTCTTGAGCTTCTAAAAGCTCGCCTCACACTCGTCCGACCATCTGAACTGGGCACCCTTCTGGGTCAACCTGGTTATCGGGGCTGCCATAGATAAAAAACCCTCCACAAACCGACGATAGTAGCCTGCCAATCCCAAGAAACTCTAGATCTTTGTAGCTGATGCTGGTCTAGGCCAGTTCTTGACTGCCTCAATCTTCTTCGGATCAACCTGAATACCCTCTGCTAATACAACAAGACCTAGGAATGAAACTAAACTCAACCAGAACTCACACTTCAAAAACTTGGCATACAACTGACTATCCCTCAAAGTTTGAAGAACCACCCTATGATGATGCTCGTGCTCCTCCGGGTTGCGGGAATAGATCAAAATATCATCAATGCAGACTATCACGAACGAATCCAAATAGGGCCCGAACACTCGGTTCATCAAATCTATAAAAGTTGTTGGGACATTTGTCAACCCGAATGACATCACTAAGAACTCATAATACCCGTACCGAGTGTGAAAAGCTGTCTTAGGGACATCGGATGCCCTAATCCTCAACAGATAGTAGCCAGATCTCAAGTCAATCTTCGACAATACCTTGGCACCCTGAAGCTGATCAAACAAATCATCAATCCTCGGTAATGGATACTTATTCTTGATTATAACCTTGTTCAACTGCCGGTAATCAAGACATATTCTCATTGATCCGTCCTTCTTCTTAACAAACAACACCAGCGCACCCCAAGGTGAAACACTCGGTCTAATGAAACCTTTCTCAATCAAGTCTTGCAACTGCTCCTTCAACTCTTTCAACTCAGGCGGGGCCATACGATACGACGGGATAGAAATGGGTTGAGTGCCCGGAGCCAAATCAATGTAGAAGTGCATATCCTTGTTGGGTGGCATACCCGGCAAGTATAAAGGAAATACTTCAGGAAACTCACGAACAACGGGCACAGAATCAATAGAAGGAACCTCATCACTAGAATCACGAACATAGGCCAAACACCCCTTCTCAACCATAAGCCGAATCTTCATATATGAGATAATACTACGAGTAGAATGACCAGGGGTCCCTCTCCACTCTAACGAGGTAAACCCGGCAAGGCTAAGATCACAGTCTTGGCATGACAGTCCAAGATAGCGTGATAAGGTGATAACCAGTCCATCCCCAAGATGATATCGAAATCAACCATGTCCAAAAAAAGCAAATCTATACGAGTCTCAAGACCCCCAATCACAATTATACATGAACGATGGATTCGATCTACCACAATAAAATCACCCACCGGTATAGACAAATAAATATGAGCACTCAAAGAATCATTAGGCATGACCAGATATGGTGCAAAATAAAATGACACACAGGAGTATGTAGATTCCGGATCAAATAAAACTAAAGCATCTCTGCTACAAACCAGAACAGTACCTGTGATAACTGTATCGGAAGCCCCAGCCTCATTCCTGGCTGGAAGAGCATAACATCGGGGCTGGACCCCACCACCCTAAACTACATCACTAGGACGACCTGCTGTTGGCTGGCCTCCACCTCTAGCGGTATGAGCTCTACCTCTAATACCTTTACCTCCACCTCTAGCACCTCTACCCCCACCTCTAGCTGGCTGGGCGGGTTGTGGAACACTCGGTGCCTAAACCATGGCACGGGAACCCTGATGCTGAGAGCTGCTCGATGCTCGAGGGTAATACCTAGAAATGTGCCTCGTGTCGCCACAAGTAAAACAAGCCCTCGGTTGCTAGGGCTGACGACCCTGAAACCTCTGAAGCGGCGGTGCATTGATAGGAGCTGGTAGTGCACTGTAGGACTACTGATCAGAATACTGCATATAAGAACCACGACCACCTGAAGCACTGTGAGAAACCTAAAATGCTGACTGAAAAGTCCTAGGAGGATGGCCTCTACCATACGAATCTCTGCCTCCAGACGAGGTACCATTGAATCGGCCTGAATGATGAGGCCTCTTGTCAGACCCCTAACCACCTCCCTGCGATAGAACCATCTCAACTCTCCTGGCCATATTGGCCGCCACCTAAAAAGAAATCTCATTTCCCGCCTCCTTAGCTATCTGAAGTCGAATAGGTTGAATGAGCCCCTCAAGGAACCTTTTTCACTCTCTATCTCTCTCTCTCTCAGTGGGAAGTATAAGTAGAGCATGATAGGCCAAACCAATAAACCTGGTCTTGTCTAAGTAGCAGTCATAGAACCCTGCTAGAGACACTCAAACTGTCTCTGATAGATCTCTGTCTGAGTGACCGGAAGAAACTTCTTCAAAAACAACTGAGAAAACTGATCCCAAATCAAAGCTGGTGACCCAACTGGTCTAGCCAAACAATAATCCCTCCACCAAGTCTTGGCGAATCCAGATAAGCGAAAAGTAGCAAAGTCGACCCCGTTGGTCTCCACTATCCCTATGTTCCTGAAAACCTCATGACAGTTGTCTAGATAATCCTGGGGATCTTCAGAAGATGCACCGCTGAAAGTGGTAGTAAAGAGCTTGGTGAAACATATCCAACCTCCAGAAAGCCTCTGAAGACGTAACTGATCTATCACCGGTCTGTGCTGCTGCTCGGCTGAGAAGTGGCACGTGACCTCGCCATTTGCGAAGGACAAGAGCAGAGGTTTCGATTTAGCATTGAGAGAACAAAATCACACGATAGGAAAGAACAAAATGTGAAGCTTTTTCCTAACCCTGTAGCCTCTAGGGGATAAATATAGACGTCTCTGTATCGATCCCTTAGACTCTACTAAGCTTGTTTGTGAATTGTGAGACCTATGTAACCTAGAGCTCTGATACCAACTTGTCACAACCCGGATTTCCCACCATCGGGAGTCGTGATGGTGCCTACTAGTGAAAGCTAGGCAAGCCAACCAACTGAACTATTTACCTTGTTTCCATTTTTAATCCGATAACAGTTAAGAGTCAACAATTAGATAACAACAGAATTGAATAAGCGAAAGGCTACATTGTAAAGTTTTAATAATACTGCTAATACCAATCCTTAAAAAATCTACCCAAGACTGGTGTCACAACTTCACAGACTGCCTAGGAGTACTACAAATAAAGGTTTGAAAGAAATAAATACAACACTATCTCTGGAAATACAACACTACCTCGGGTCGCCTGATGAACAAGAAACAGCAATCTCACTGTGGGTCGAAATCTACAACACTGGGATCTGCACAAAAGAGAGTAGAGTATAGTGTCAGCACAACCGGCCCCATGTGTTGGTAAGTGCCAAGCCTAACCTCGGCGAAGTAGTGACGAGACTAGGACCAGACTACTAAACTTGTGCAGTTAAATCATATACAGCGGAAAAAAAGAACAATAATGTACAGTTAAGTATGGGATGGGGAATAACATGTTGCGGGGACATCGACTAATAACAGAATAACAACAAATAAATATGAGGGTCACCATAAATCAATTGGAAGTAGGAAGGGGGAATTATGTTGCGGGGTACAACAAGTATCAACAGGAAACCGACAATTAAATGTAAAGAAACCGTAACTCAGTTATCCATAAAATCAGGAAATCAAAGACAAGTGCATGACATCACCCTTCGTGCTTTAACACTCTCTCACCAAAACAATACACGACATCACCCTTCGTGCTTTACACTCTTCCTCACCCAAGTATCAATCACAGAGCAAATAGGGTAAGGGAATCTATAACATCAAATAAAATCAAGTAAAAACAGAAAATCCATAAGTAAACGTAAAAGACAACATAACTCTACTATCAGCAAGAATCAGAAAAATCAAGGACAAGTGCACGGCATCACCCTTCCTGATTTTACTCTCGTCCTCACCATAAGAATTAATATAAACTGCACGGCATCACCTTTCGTGCTTTTACTCTCATCCTCACCAAGAATCAATATAATCGGCACGGAATTGTATATCGTGCGGCATGGAATCACCCTTCGCGCTTTACACTCTTCCTCACAAAAATCATACACGTCATCACCTTTCGTGCTTTATCACTCTTCCTCACCCAAACAACAATCACAAGAAATAAGGGCAAGGAAATAAATGAAATTACAATAAGAATCCCGGCAAGGGAACAATAGTTCAACAATCAAGTCCCGGTAAGGGAATAACATTATAAAAAGCATCAACATCCCGGCTAGGGAGATAACATTAAAAGCAACAAATTCCCGACAAGGGAGATAATATAATGATTCTCTTCTGTTTTTCACTTTTACTTCATAACTCACTTCACACTTGAGCCAATGCTCTAAAAGGGTCAATTACCACTTATACTTTCACATTTTATTATACAACTTGAGCCAACGCTCCTCAATGTTCAAATGTCACAATTACTTCAACAAACTTTGCCCAATAATAGAAATCATCATCAAAGTATGAATAATACAACGAAGTCATAATAATCACAATATAAGACTCACGGGCATGCTTGACACCAACGTATAGATACTCATCATTATGCTTATATGTCGTACTCAACAAAAACCACATAGCAAATAGGACTCGACTCTTGATCCCTCAAGCTAAGGTTAGACCAAACACTTACCTCGATGCCACGAACACAATTCAAGTCTCAATTATCGCTACCTCTTGATTCCACTACCAATTCGCTTGTATCTAGCCACAAGTTACTTAATTACATCAATAAATACTAAATGAATCAATTCTAACGCATAAAAGTGAGTTTTCTAAAGTTTCACCCAAAAAGTCAAAAATTGCCCCCGGGCCCACATGGTCAAAATCCGAGGTTCGAACCAAAACCCAATTACCCATTCCCCCACGAACTCAAATATATAATTTTTTTTTAAATCGAACCTCAAATCGAGGTCCAAATCCCCAATTTTTGAAAAACTTAGGTTCTACCCAAAACACCCAATTTCCCCCATGAAAATTATTGATTTTGAGTTGAAATCATGTGAAAAGATGTTAAAGATTGAAGAAAACTAGTTAGAAATCACTTACAATTGATTTGGAGAAGAAATTGCCTTTGAAAAATCGCCCTAGAGCGTTTTGGTTTTGAAAGAGTGTGAAAATGGTTGAAATGCATCTAAGTTATGAATTTACAGGTCTCTCATGTCGCAATTGCGACTAGGTTCAGAATCCTGAGACTTTCGCATTTGTGACCACCCCTTATTTCTAAAGGGTTCACATTTGCATAGCTGACGTTGCATTTGCAACTCGGGCCTTCCGCATTTGCAAGCCAAATGGTCGCATTTGTGATCAGGCCTGCCCAGGCCTTTGTTCGCATTTGCGATGGAATTCTCACATTTGCGAGTAAGGCTTCGCATTTGCGAAGCCTGTAGACCTGATCATACCAGCTGAAAACATGCAATTTTCCTAAGTCCAAATTCCACCCCGTGGCCTATCCAAAACTCACCCGAGCCCTCGGGGCTCCAAACCAAACATGTACACTAACCTAAAAACTTCATACGGACTTGCTCGTGCATTCAAATCACCAAAATAACATCAACAACTATGAATTTAGCATCAAAATCATGACATTACTTAAGAACATTAAATTTGTCTAATTTTCTTAAATAAGGTCCGATTCATATCATTTCAAGTCTGTTTCTTATCAAATTTCACAGGTTTGACTCAAATAATATATAGGACCTATATCGTGCTCCGGAACCAAAATACGGGCCTTATACCAATGGTTTCAAATATAAATTCTCTTCTTTACTTAATAATTAATTCAGCAAAATAATTTCTTTCAAAAATTCATTTATCGGGCTTGAGACCTCGGAATTCGATTCCGGGCATACGCCCAAGTCCCATATTTTCCTACGGACCTTTCAAAAGTGTCAAATCACGGGTCCGGGTCCATTTACCCAAAATATTGACCGAAGTCAACTCAAACTCATTTTAAATGCAAAATTCATCATTTTCACAGATTTTTACAAAATGGCTTTCCGGCTACGCACCCGGACTATGCACGCAAATTGAGGTGATGTCGAAAGAGATTTTTAAGGCCTCAAAACGCAGATTTTACTTTTAAAATAAGTTCACAAGAATCCAATTAAATTATTTTTAAATTCATCATATGAGTAAAAGTATTTTTTAAGTTAAAAAAAATCTTAGGGTACATAAATTTATTCAATAAAAGGAGTGTTAAAGATTAAAAAAAATAGTACAAAGTAAAAAAAGATTGGTATAATAATAAAAAGGTCATACAAGTGCTTGAGGAAGCACAATCAAAGCTAATTCCTGAACAAGAATAGGCTTTCAAAACTATATTATAAAAAATCGGCTCTGGTATAGCGGGATTATCCTTTGTAGATGCCTCCAGTTGAATCGAAATAATATTCCTATGTCGTGCATTACTTGCAAATGTCAGATCAAGAGGCATGATATTTGTCACGCCCCGAACCGGGGCCTGGACGTAACACGGCACTCGGTGCCTGACTACATGTGACCGAGCGAACCAACTGGCTGGCTGAATCAACATGTGGTGTAACTATGAGCTAGAGGTAAATATAAAACATGATAATCTACTAAAGAGTTTGACTGAAATATCATAGATGCGGAAAATACTGAAAGGTCTGCAAGTATAAATAAGTAGCCGACAAGGCTAACACATGAAATCCTGCTAAGATCTAACTGACTGGGTTATAGTCTACGAAGCCTCTAAAGAATACTGCAAATGCTAATTGTTTACCGGGACAAGGTCCCCGGTATACCTTATTAACTGAAATACTATAATGACTAAAACAAAAGAGAGACAAGGCCCCGGAAGACTGGGGCTCACCAATAGCTGATACGAGATGTCCTAGCAAGCAGAATCGTCAACCTGAAAATCGTTACCTGCATCGCGAGATGCAGGACCCGAGCAAAAGGGACGTCAATACATTTGAATTATACTGGTATGTAAAATAGCCAAACAAAAGAACTGCCAACACTGAAACTGAAACTAAATTGCCAGCTGATAAACTGATAACTGAACAAGGAAGTAAGGATGTGAATACTCCCTCTTCTGAATGATGAACAACCTGTTTATCTGAACATTAAACTACGGCCTCATGCCCAATATGTGTATATATATATATATATATATGTGTGTGTGTGTGTGTGTGTGTGTGTGTGTGTGTGCACAACTGCGGCCTTGGGCCCAAGTATATGTATACATAACTGCGACCTCAGGTCCAAAATGCATAAAGCATAAACTGCGGCCTCAGGCCCAAATGCAGGTGTTCAACATTCAGGAATTTAAATCAGGAACTGAGAATCATACTGTAATATGTGATACTGAAATAATGAGCCATACCGACTTACATGATACTGGTATAGTGAATAGGATTAAACTGAGATGAGTATTCATAATAAGTTGATTTGTCATAACTGAAACTCATAGAATATCGAATGATTATGAAACTATGTCATCTAGAGAATATAAGTTCTACTTCTATTCATGGAACCAAGGCATAATTACTTTCTGAGGAAACTAGTAATGTTCATGATGAATGGGACGTAGGGAGAATCATAGATATTCCCAAACGTAAAGAGTTAGCCTTACATACCTCAATTTGCCCCTTAGTGATACTACAATGATCCACACTACTAAGAACCTTCAATCTACAACAACAACATCCAATGGAACCCAATATTAGTAATAAATTCCATAACTTATGCCATTTAGGCATATTATCAAACACCTTGTAGGCATAGATATTTACACCTCATAACTATAGTGTTGGTTCATCCAACTATCACCATTAACCAACAATTCATTCCACCATCATTCCTAACAAACTTATAACTTCCAACAACATATGTATGACCATCCATTCACACCCAACCAACAAATCCTATCAAATAATCACCTTTAAATCCCTACCATGGTCATGCATTTAAATTGGGAATTTATGACTTCCAATCACCATACCATAAGTTGTAATACTTGATTCATACTCATAATTCCATAATAACACCATATATGTAAGTCTAAGGGTGTAGGATTACCTCTTGTAGACCAAATCTTGAAAGACAACTTTTGGGGTGTTCTTGAGATTTTGAAGAAATCCTATGAAACCCAATCAAAATCATGTTGTAACTAGTGATTGAGAAGTGAAATCACCATGATAACACACTTAAAAACTCACCTTAGGTGTGCAATTGGATGCCTTGGTCGAGTTGGGGGTGTAGAGGAAGCCCTAAGCTTGAGAAATGACTCAATTTCTCTTATTTTCGGTCTTTAAGATATTTAAAAGCTTCCAGACGCGCGAGCTCGCGCGCCTGTTTGCGTGCGGGAGGTAGAATACTCCGCAAAAACGCGCGACTTCGCGCTCCTGTTCGCGCTAGTGACACCTGCCCAGTAAAAGGGTCATAACTTTCTGTATACACCTCCAAATGACGAACGGTTTGTTGCGTTGGAAACTAGACGCAAAGGGATTTAATTTGATAGGTTGTGCATCATACAACTGATTGTATCCAGGTAGATATGCGTGCCCAAAGTGAGGTCTTGTGCATACTCATTTGCAAATTTTCAGCTATAATGAAAATTTTCAACTTGGCTTGGACTTAAGCCTCTCCTTAGACCCCAAATCACCTATAATATGCCTCGTACACTTATTATCATAACCACTCAATTACCATCACGCTAATACTCGTTTAATGTATCCACAACTTCAAATTACGGGGTGTTACATTATCTTTCCCTTGGGATCATTCGTCCTCGAATGATGGTCCTGGCTGCAACTACGGCTATCTATAGTCATTAAATGGGTGTTATGGAGATATGAGAATACTGAAATATTATGAATACATGTATATCGAACTGAACGAGCACGTGACCACTAAATACTAAACTAAGTAAATATTGTAGGACATAGAGATTATAATATAAGACCTGAATGGAAAGGTTAATTACCTTCCACATTTTCCTTTTGCTCTTCAAAGAGATGGGGATATCTGGACTTCATGTCTTCCTCGGTTTCCCATGTAGCCTCTTCAACCTTTTGATTTCTCCAAAGCACTTTTACTAAAGAAATTTCCTTAGTTCTGAGCTTGCGGATTTGTCGATCAAGAATAGCCACTGGAATTTCCTCATAAGACAGGTTGTCCTTAAACCCTATAATCTCTGTAGGAACCACAAGTGACGGGTCTCCCATGACTTTCTTCAACATGGACACATGAAACACTGGGTGTACAACAGCTAGTTCTTGTGGCAATTCTAACTCATAAGTCACCTGTCCGATCCTTCGCAGGATTCTATATGGACCAATATAGCGGGGGCTAAGTTTCCCCTTCTTCCCAAATCTCATAACGCCTTTCATGGGAGATACCTTTAGAAACACCCAATCATCAACTTGGAACTCTAAGTCTCTACGTCGTACGTCCGAATAGGACTTTTGGCGACTTTGAGTCGTCTTCAAATGCCTTTGTATAAAATTGACTTTCTCCATGGCCTGATAGACCAAATCGGGTCCTAACAATTCCGCTTCTCCGACTTTGAACCAACCAATTGGTGATCTACACCTTCGTCCATACAGAGTTTCGTACGATGCTATCTTGATACTAGAGTGATAACTGTTATTATAATCAAACTCAATAAGAGGTAGATGATCATCCCAATTATCTTTAAAATCAATAACACATGCCCTCAACATATCCTCAAGAGTCTGAATGGTGCGTTCCGCCTGGCCATCTGTCTGAGGATGAAAAGCGGTGTTGAGGTTCACCCTTGTGCCCAATCCCTTCTGAAAGGATTTCCAAAAGTTTGTTGTGAACTGAGCACCACGATTTGAGATAATGGACAAAGGAGTCCCATGCAATCGGACAATTTCTTTGATATACAACTTGGCATAATCCTCGGCCGAATCTATAGTCTTCACTGGCAAGAAGTGAGCTGACTTGGTAAGTCGGTCTACAATCACCCAAATCGAATCATGCTTCCGGAACGAGCGAGGTAGACCTGTTATGAAGTCCATGTTTATCATCTCCCATTTCCAAATGGGAATTTCTATATTCTGAGTTAAACCGCCAGGCCTCTGGTGTTCGACTTTCACCTGCTGGCAATTTGGACACTTAGCCACGAAATCTTCTATATTCTTTTTCATATCATTCCACCAATAAACCTCCTTAAGATCATGATACATCTTTGTGGAACCTGGGTGAATAGAATACCTAGAATTGTGGGCCTCTGACATAATCCGCTCTCTGAGCCCATTTATATCTGGAACGCATAGTCTGCCTCTGTATCTCAAAGTGTCTTCATCTCCCCCTTGTTCAAAAGCCATAGTCTTATGTTTGTGAATTCCTTCAACTGCAATAAGTAAGGATCACTGAACTGTTTTTCTTTTGCTTCGGCTACTAAGGAGGATTCAGCCCTGTTCTGGAGAACAACGCCACCATCTTCAGAGTCCAAAAGTCGAACTCCTAGATTTGCTAAGCGGTGGACTTCCTTCATCATAGTTCTCTTGTCTGCCTCAACATGAGCTAAGCTCCCCATAGAACGCCGACTGAGAGCATCGGCTACAACATTTGCTTTCCCCGGATGATAGAGGATATCAACATCATAATACTTAAGTAATTCGAGCCACCTTCTCTGATGTAGATTTAATTCTCTTTGCTTCAAGATGTACTGGAGAATCTTGTGATTTGTAAAAATGTCAACATGTACCCCATACAAATAATGGCGCCAAATCTTAAGCGCGAACACCACAGCTGCTAATTCAAGGTCATGAGTCGGATAATTCTTCTCGTGAGCCTTGAGCTGTCTCGATGCGTAGGCTATGACTTTACCGTGCTGCATTAATACACACCCAAGACCAACCACTGAAGCATCACAATAAACGATGAACCCTTCGGTTCCTTCTGGTAGTGTCAGGACTGGAGCTGAAGTCAATCTATTCTTTAACTCCTCAAAACTTTTCTCGCATGCGTCCGACCATTGAAACATGACTTTCTTATGAGTTAATCTAGTCAAAGGGGACGAGATAGAAGAAAATCCCTCTACGAAATGCCTATAATAGCCTGCTAGACCCAAGAAACTTCTTATATCGGATACTGAGGTGGGTCTAGGCCAATTCTTCATTGCCTCTATTTTCTTAGAGTCCACCTTCACGCCTTTCCCTGAGATGACTTGGCCCAAAAATGCTACTGATTTCAACCAGAATTCACACTCATATCATTCTGTCTGAGTCTCTCAAACTCCAAAGCCTTAGCTTCAAATACCTCAATGGGTAGAAAGTGCTCAAGGAACGCATCTGCAAAATCCTTCCAAGTCGCAGGATCTGCATCCTCCCCTCGGGACTCTTCCTATGTTTCATACCACATGTTGGCAACATCCTTCAGCTGGTATGCAGCAAGCTCTGCTGCCTCAGTGTTTGTAGCATGCATCACTCGAAATATCTTCTGAACCTCATCAATGAAGTTTTGCGGATCCTCATCCTTTTTAGACCTTGTAAAGACGGGAGGTTTCATGTTGAGGAATTCCCTAGACCTGGAACTACCCGTCTCATGAACATCATTTGTTCCCTGCCTTTGAGCCTGATTAGCAACAATCTGGGTGAGCAACTGGATAGCTCCCCTGACATCCATGTCTGAAGCACTGGGCACTGAGCCTGATGCAACTCCCTAGGCTGGAGTGTCCTTATCCTGAGCAGCATTAGTTGTGGCCTCCAGGCTAGTAGCTGAGGCCCTCTTGGTGTACTTTCTTTTTGCAGGCATTTTTCTGAAATACGCAATTCGCACGGGTTAAAAAGATTCCTGAAATCATAGCTCTAATTGCACGATCTAGAGTATGAAAGAAATGGAACAATCCTAGATGTCTTGGTGGTCAACTATTTACATGTGTGGCGCGCACACACACATAAAAGAGACCCCACTGGACACGGCTTCATAGACTCCCTAGGACTCTTGAACCTAGGGCTCTGATACCAAGCTTTGTCACGCCCCGAACCTGGGCCTGGACGTAACATGGCACTCGGTGCCTGACTACATGTGACCGAGCGAACCAACTGGCTGGCTGAATCAACATGTGGTGTAACTATAAGTTAGAGGTAAATATAAAACATGATAATCTACTAAAGAGTCTGACTGAAATATCATAGATGCGGAAAATACTGAAAGGTCTGCAAGTAGAAACAAGTAGCCGACAAGGCTAACATATGAAATCCTGCTAAGATCTGACTGACTGGGTTATAGTCTACGAAGCCTCTAAAGAATACTGTAAATGCTAACTGTTTACCGGGACAAGGTCCCCGGTATACCTTATTAACTGAAATACTATAATGACTAAAACAAAAGAGAGACAAGGCCCCGGAATACTGGGGCTCACCAATAGCTGATACGAGATGTCCTAGCAAGCAAAATCGTCAACCTGAAAATCGTTACCTGCATCGCGAGATGCAGGTCCCGTGCAAAAGGGACGTCAATACATTTGAATTGTACTGGTATGTAAAATAGCTGAACAAAAGAACTGTCAACACTGAAACTGAAACTAAATTGTTAGCTGATAAACTGATAACTGAACAAGGAAGTAAGGATGTGAATACTCCCTCTTCTGAATGATGAACAACCTGTTTATCTGAACATTAAACTACGGCCTCAGGCCCAATATGTGTGTGTATATATATATATATATATATATATGTGCACAACTGCGGCCTCGGGCCCAAGTATACGTATACATAACTGCGACCTCAGGTCCAAAATGCATAAAGCATAAACTGCGGCCTCAGGCCCAAATGCAGGTGTTCAACATTCAGGAATTTAAATCAGGAACTGAGAATCATACTGTAATATGTGATACTGAAATAATGAGCCATACCGACTTACATGATACTGGTATAGTGAATAGGATTAAACTGAGATGAGTATTCATAATAAGTTGATTTGTCATAACTGAAACTCATAGAATATCGAATGATTATGAAACTATGTCATCTAGAGAATATAAGTTCTACTTCTATTCATGGAACCAAGGCATAATTACTTTCTGAGGAAACTAGTAATGTTCATGATGAATGGGACGTAGGGAGAATCATAGATATTCCCAAACGTAAAGAGTTAGCCTTACATACCTCAATTTGCCCCTTAGTGATACTACAATGATCCACACTACTAAGAACCTTCAATCTACAACAACAACATCCAATGGAACCCAATATTAGTAATAAATTCCATAACTTATGCCATTTAGGCATATTATCAAACACCTTGTAGGCATAGATATTTACACCTCATAACTATAGTGTTGGTTCATCCAACTATCACCATTAACCAACAATTCATTCCACCATCATTCCTAACAAATTTATAACTTCCAACAACATATGTATGACCATCCATTCACACCCAACCAACAAATCCTATCAAATAATCACCTTTAAATCCCTACCATGGTCATGCATTTAAATTGGGAATTTATGACTTCCAATCACCATACCATAAGTTGTAATACTTGATTCATACTCATAATTCCATAATAACACCATATATGTAAGTCTAAGGGTGTAGGATTACCTCTTGTAGACCAAATCTTGAAAGACAACTTTTGGGGTGTTCTTGAGATTTTGAAGAAATCCTATGAAACCCAATCAAAATCATGTTGTAACTAGTGATTGAGAAGTGAAATCACCATGATAACACACTTAAAAACTCACCTTAGGTGTGCAATTGGATGCCTTGGTCGAGTTGGGGATGTAGAGGAAGCCCTAAGCTTGAGAAATGACTCAATTTCTCTTATTTTCGGTCTTTAAGATATTTAAAACCTTCCAGACGCGCGAGCTCGCGCGCCTGTTCGCGCGCGGGAGGTAGAATACTCAGCAAAAACGCACGACTTCGCGCTCCTATTCGCGCTAGTGACACCTACCCAGTAAAAGGGTCATAACTTTCTGTATACACCTCCAAATGACGAACGGTTTGTTGCGTTGGAAACTAGACGCAAAGGGATTTAATTTGATAGGTTGTGCATCACACAAATCATTGTATCCAGGTAGATATGCTCGCCCAAAGTGAGGTCTTGTGCATACTCATTTGCAAATTTTCAGCTATAATGAAAATTTTCAACTTGGCTTGGACTTAAGCCTCTCCTTAGACCCCAAATCACCTATAATATGCCTCGTACACTTATTATCATAACCACTCAATTACCATCACGCTAATACTCGTTTAATACATCCACAACCGATTCAAATTACGGGGTGTTACAATATTATTAGCAAATAACAATAAGAACAAGTGTTGTACCAGCAACGATTTTATTATGAGGTCATACAACTCACTTCAGATTTAATATACCTCTTCAAATAACTGAAATAATCATCACAAATATATCAAATCAGAGAAACAGTGCTAAATTTATAAAGAAATCAAAAGTGATAATATGTGAAGAAGCGCTTTTGGCTAACTACCAAACGATCTAAACAATCGCCTAGAGTTTTAGAGATATATTGATATCGATGAACCGTTTGATAAAAAAGTAATAGTTTGGGAGCTGTCAAGTATGATCAATAGTTCCAAAATTGACCAAAGCAGAAACTGTAAAAGCCAACTTGCCAAAATTATACTTATAACCTCAAATGAAAAATATTCAAATGAAAAAAATATAGTAGTAAGAACAAATCCAACATTCAATGACTTCTTGCTTCGTGTCGGAAACGAAGAAGAGCATCCAATAAAAGATGATTTAGTTCTTCTAAAACACTTGGTTACTAACCCCAATGGTAATAATAGTGCATTTAATAAGAAAAAAAATTTCATCATTATATTAAAACACAATTTGTGCAAATTACATGATAGAATTAAAAAGATATCTTAGCTAGCAGAAATGAATATGTTAATCAACTAAATAAAAGATTGATTGCTAAGTTTTATGGTTAAAAAAAATATATTTTTCAGTTTTAACTCAGCAGAAGATGATACCAATAATAACTTCCAAGAATAATACTTAAATACTTTAATACCAAATGGCCTTTCTACCGTACATGTTTGTTGTCACGTTCATTATTTCTTACGTATGTTAGTGTCACCACATATATATATATAATAGTCTAAGTTAAAATTGATCTTCCAATGCATATAGGTTGATTTTGAAGAAACATATGTCTGTCATACTACTGAAAACTTAGATCCGCTGAATACCGTATGTAATAATACACATATGGTATATAGAAGTTTTAACATAACGTCATACATGCAGAACTTATGATACTAGTCAATATGCTTCTAAGTATGTGTTTACCCAATTCAACTTTCATCTTCCGAAGTAAAAGAATATCCTTTTAAATTTGTGTGAAAATAATTTTTAGTATGTTTATGTTTTGTAGTTATAATAAATAAAGTACAAAGACAAACATCTTAAATATTGAACTATATTTACCACAATATGTTTTTTTACACGAATAATTATAGTGCACTTTCAAGAGAGATATCAATATCGACAACAAGAGTTCCGGTTATGACAGAGTAACCAAAGCATTAGAAGGAAACATATATATACAAAAAATCAGTTTATAAAAAGTGTTCGGTAATATACCATCACATTAGATACCTTTAAAATACAATACATAACTATCTACCTAATATGACTACAATTGATCATTTGTGTAATTTCTGATGATATCCTTCTATTTTGAATTCCGGTATTATGCTAATGTAACAATATTTTTCGGCATTTAAATGATTGTTGTAGTATTATATATAAAATTTCTCTCCTTAATTAAATTTAATTATTTTTTTATATAAATAAATATTTAAACCATCATCTTCCCTTATTAACGTGCAACGCACGTTTATAGATACTAGTAATATAGATAGATAGATAGATATAGATTAAGTTTAATTGGTTAAGTAAAAGGCTATTTGGGTTAATTATGCATTAAGAAAAGACTTTCTTATCTACGTGTCAATGGTAACGAAGGCCCATATGCAATATGGCCCAACTTCTCTAGGAGGCCTCTCTACTTATTTACCCAATCCAAAGGCAACAAAGCCCGATAAAATGATCCAAGACAAAGTTATCATGTTGGATTCATTTCTTTCACTTCAGAAAAAGGCAATTTATATGTATTGTTTTTGTCAATAGGCTTTTCAAACTATGGTTCTCATTATACTATGCAATAAAAAAGCTCGTTTAATTTGGAGAAGATAAATAATGCAAGAAAACAAAATATTTGCTTAAAAATCTGAATAGTTCAAGTGGCAAAAGTTGTTAGATTAATGACTTAGGTCACAAACTCGAGCCAGACGAATTAAGCTTGGTATAAAAAAAGGATAGAGGAAAGGATCTTTTTCCTTGAGTTTCTAAGATTGCAGTTGATCCTAAAGGTTAGTCAAGACGGGGTTTTCGATTATGTTAAAAACAAACACAACAACAACAACAACAACCCAGTGTAATTCCACAAGTGAGGTCTGGGGAGGGTAATATGTACGCAGACCTTACCTCTACCCGAGAGGCAGAGAGGTTGTTTCCAGGAGACCCTCGGCTCAAAGAGGCAACAAGAGACACTATATTAATACTATCAATAGACTCATAATAAAACAACATAAAATACCATGAAATTCATAACATAACATAAATACCATAAAAAATAAAGTAACAGCAATATAAGAGATATAGGAAATACGAGAAGGATATAAGGTATTAATACACAGCAGATAAAGCCCATCATCAGTAGTTGATCAATAGCATCCTAAGACTAACTCCTAACTGGCTAGTCTCACTCTAGTGCGCTGTAAAAAAGACATCACAATTTCCCCTAACCTACAACCTTAATGCTCGATCTCCACAATTCCCTGTTTAGGGCCATGTCCTCAGTAACCCTAAGTCGCGCCATATCCTGCCTGATCACCTCTCCCCAATACTTCTTAGGTCTCCCTCTACCTCTCCTCGTACCCACCACCGCCAGTCGTTCACACCTTCTCACCGGTGCATCAGTGTTCCTCCTCTGAATGTGCCCGAACCATCTGAGTCTTGCTTCCCGCATCTTGTCCTCCATGGGGGCCACACCCACCTTCTCTCGAATATCTTCATTTCTAATCTTATCCTTCCTTGTATGCCCGCACATCCACCTCAACATCCTCATCTCTGCAACTTTCATCCTCTGGATGTGTGAGATCTTCACCGGCCAACACTCGGTCCCATACAACATAGCAGGCCTAACCACTGCCCTATAAAATTTACCTTTCAGTAACAGTGGCACTTTCTTGTCACACAGGACTCCCGTCGCTAACCTCCATTTCATCCACCCCACCCCTATACGGTGTGTGACATCCTCGTCGATCTCCCCGGACCCCTGAATAAACGACCCCAGGTACTTGAAACTACCCCTCTTAGGGATGACTTGAGAATCAAGCCTCACTTCCACTCCCGCTTCCGTCGGCTCTGCCCCAAATTTGCACTCAAGGTATTCCGTCTTCTAGGGTTTTGATTGTTTTTCATTTTGCTTTGGGCTTTTGGTATTAATTATTGTTTTATAAAGTGGATCTGTGTTATATTTTTTGTTAGCGTTTGGATGATTGAAAGTTAGGGGTTTTATTGGAATATTTTGTCAATGGAAAGGGTGAAGTTTGGGCTTTGTTGGGTGAAAATCTGTATTTTGGGTGTGGTTAATGTTGGGAAATTATTGTTAGGTGTTTGAAACTGTAGGATCTCTTTTCTTGAAAAATTTAGTGTCTTAATGTTGGTACTTTTTTGGATTGTGCTTTTTATTTAATTGCTTCGTGATGTGTGTCTGAACTGAAATTCGTTTTGGGGGTTTTAGTAGTTGAAAGAGAGTGGGATTTATATGCTGAAATTATTTGAAGGGGAAAGGCTTAATCTACTACTATATGTTATTCTCTGTTGATAGTATTAGCTTTACTTGGACATGCATATTGAGTCTTTTTCGTATTGAGGTTTTAGAGATTGTACTTAGCTGAGCTAGTTATTTGTTTTTATGCATTTTAGCTATTCCCTTAGTTTCAGAATCTATTGCGAGGAATGATGGGGACGCTGACTGGCGCATTGAGCAACCTCTCAAGCAACCATTAGAGGTTGAGGTTGCTCAATGCGTCAGTCAACGTCCTTATCATTCATGAGCTTGTACTTAGCTGGGAATAGCTAAACTTGCCTCTACTAGATGGTGTCTCCTTAATATTTCTGTTGAAGCCACCATTTATGTATGTTGGACTTGTAATCATTGAGCATACTTAATCCACAAGCATATTGCTTTTATGAGAAACTTAATTCATGTTTTTTTGGATTTTTAAACTTTTGTTAAGTTTTTTATCTTAAGTGCACTTTTTAGAGTTTTCACTAGTTTTTCTTCTATGTAATGTTGGGCCTTTTTAAATTGTTATCTTTCTTTGTTTTTGATTGATGAATACTTTATGGGTTTTGGAGAAGGATATGACGATCATTATGACTTGGAAAGCTGAGATGACAGCAACTTATATTGTATTCGTACTGGCTGATCATTTCTTCATCTACCCAAATTGTTTTTTGGTTTTGAACTGGCTAGGAAATCATGAGTTCCTAGGAACTTGTGGTGAAATCTTTTTTTGTAGGAATTTGACTATCAACTTTTTTATTTGTTTTCATTTCACTTCTATGCTTTGTATTTATTTGCCAACTTAGAACATATTATAAGACTTTAGATCTTGGGCTTCATGTTTTTTTTGGTCCAAAGTCATATTTTATACTGAAGAGAACGAGATGATGAATAATGTATTTTCATGATTGCGGTATGATGCATTTCATCATGTATTCGTACTGGCTGATCGTTCTAGAATTGTCTGGTTTAGTGTGCTTTTTTTTTAAAAAAAAATTGGTTTACATTGATCTTGGGTGTGAAATCTTGAAATATGAATTTACATCTGAAACCATTTAACTTGGTTTTACTTCATATATTCTGGACCATACAGTGTTGTGGAGAATGAGATGATGAATGTTATACAGTTTGATAGGTGATATGATGGCAGATTATCATGTATTAGCTCTAGCTGATTATTCTCTATGGTGTGCCTTCAACTGGTTCTACTTGTGTGCTAAGTAGACTTGTTATTGAATTTATTTGACTGGATACATTGTGTGTGTAGCAATGTCTGTTCTCTATTTTTGTTTCAACTTTAACATTTTATCATCCTAATATTGAAGTCCAGAAGTTGATTTTTATCATGTTGACATACTATCTTAAAGGCTGTCTTCCCTTACTTTTAAAGCCTGATGGCCCTTTGGATTCTTTTCCAATAGAAGATACTGTAGGGAGTAAAAGGGTCATCTTTTTTCATCAAAAGGTGCTATCCCTGTCCCATTAATGCCGCCTTCCTTGCTTTTATTTGTAAAATATTATCTAGGGTCAAAATTTTCAATCTTGTGCATGTATATATTCGCAAGGTAGAACCAAATCAGGACATCAAGAGAAGTCTGACTTTTTTTTTGGTTTTATTATTTGTGGTTGGAGAATGATATGATGAACTTCATACAAGTGATTGCTTATATGATAGCACTTTATCATGTATTAGCTCTAGCTGATCATTCTCGTTTGATTCCACACTAATTTTGTTGCTCTATTTTGTTTTCGATCATGTTATTCAACTTAAAAATTTCTTACTATTTTTGCCTTCTTGTTCTGTCCCAAACTGAGAGAAATTATCGGGCCTGTCGTGTCTTTTCTTTTGTGTTGACGTCAATAGGAATTTTCTAAAGTACAATCTTCTTTGTATTCACTGTAGGTGTATGTGAGAGTGAGAGTAGATAGGTAATGTTTACAGTACCTAAATTCTACCATGCTGTTATTTGTTAAATATTATCTAGGGTCAGAAGCTCCTTCCTCGTGCACCTAGTAGAATAGTAGAATGATGGACGGCTTCTACAGAAGTTTGACATGTTGTGGGTTTTATTATTTGTGGTTGGAGAATGACATGATGAACTTCATACGAGTGATTGCTGATATGATAGCACTTTATCATGTATTAGCTCTAGCTGATCATTCTCTTTCCATTCCGCACCAATTCCACTAAGTTATCTAATTTTGTAATTTTGCTACCCTTGGACTTGAAAAATTGTTTTGCCTCCTTTTTTCCTACCCATCTAAAGGGAATTGTTAGGCCTCTGTTGTCCTCTTTTCCTTTGTTCTGGTTGGCATCAATACTAGTTTTGTAAGGTGAGAATGATAGTAGATATGTAATGTTTGCAGGAACTCCTCTGATTGAATGTTGTTTGATAATCTGAGTAGACATTCTCTTTTCTCAGGGTGCATGCGTGGTCTTTTCTTATCGTCCTTTTCTTTTGGATCCTGGAGTGTGTGGTTTATGTATTGTTTGATATCATGACATTTATGTTTTTGTAAGAGTTTCCTCACTCTTTTTAAACTGTGGACAGATATCAGATTTGCTGCAAATGAGGAGACGGAGTTACAGCCCATCACCACCACGAGGTTATGGCAGGAGAGGAGGGAGGAGCCCGAGCCCCAGGGGTCGATATGGTGGTCGTAGCAGAGATGCTCCTACTAGTCTCTTAGTTCGAAATCTTCGCCATGATTGTCGGTATGCACTAATTACCGTCCTTTTCAAACTTTAATGAGCTAGACTTGAAGCATGCTATACTTTTTTTGCCTTTCTGCAAAAACAGAACTGAACCATTAAGTCAGTTTCAAGTAATTTTGTGCCTGTAGTGGATCACATAGACTTAGCATTTTGTTAGAAAATGCTCAGATGATTCCTATCTTGAGGAACAGCCAGTGGAGAAGAGGGTGAGATGGTAAATTTTTCATATAGCAGAGATGGCATTGAAGACACAGCATTGTTGAGATTCATTAATTATATTTTTAGAGCACTCTGAGCTACTTACGCTAGACCTGTTCCATGTCTGCGTGTATATATGTATTTGTGTAACTTGCTATACAACTCACTTTAATTCTTGTATGCAGGCCAGAAGACCTAAGAAGGCCGTTCGGGCAATTTGGGCCTGTCAAGGACATTTACTTGCCCAGGGACTACTACACTGGGTGAGCTTGATTTGCATGCGATCTATTCATCTACTAAACTTTTCCCCTTGAAAAAGAAGAACGAGAAACAGAGCAGAAACATACCCCCCCAACTCTCTTCAAAAAATAGAAAAAGACATTCGATCTTTATGGTCAAGCTCTCTTTCTTGTCAAAAGTAGCAATTTTATATTTTAGTTTTGAGAAGCTGACACCGCTCCTACCTCCCCCCAGCCTCCCCAAAGTTCTAGCCTAAATTTCATTTTTGGTGAATCCGTACTGTATTTTTAATTTTAGATTCTTTTCTTAAATCTTTTTGTTATGTCAAGTTGGGTTGTGCTTTATTATTAAAATTGATGAGATTTAGCAGCGAAACTTAAAGAGTTTTGAAGACTTCAATCAAGTAGTAAGAGTTCTGTTGACTCATTGAAGTAGTAAGAGCAATCAAGTAGTAAGAGTTGAAGGTGATGTTAATGGTAGTGAAGATTTGAAGGAATTTGGATTTGAATACAATGTGAAGATTTCAAGATTTCAAGTCTTGAAGAAATTCAAGTCAATCTTTAATCTGATACATTCAAGGTCAGCAGCCATGTGCTTGCTTTATGTGCTTATGAAGACATTATTTTAGTAGGATTATTTTTGCTATTGTTGTTTTGTGGCTGTTTGGAAGTCTTGTTACTCCGTCGGCTAGTCCTTTACTTTCTTTATTGTATCTCTCTTAGAATCTTGGGTCCTGATAGTTGTTCTTTTTGGGGTGAGACTGAAGCTCTCAACCTCACGTGCTTGGCAATTTGGAACTTAAAACCTGATCAGACATATATTCTGACTTGGGTTTACTTTCGAGCTGCCCCAGAGAGCTTTGGCTAGGGTTCATGTGCAGAACTCCATACGGCATGCTTATCGAATCTCAAGTTTTCTAACTTTCTTCATTTGTTTCCACCTCCTTTGCACAGTCAGCCACGTGGCTTTGGATTTGTCCAGTTTGTGGATCCAGCTGATGCTGCAGAAGCTAAGTATCAGATGGATGGGCAGGGTTTTCAAGGTCGGCAACTGACTGTGGTTTTTGCAGAGGAAAACAGGAAAAAGCCAACTGAAATGAGAGCTAGGGAACGTAGTGGAAGGTAATACTTTCTATCTCATTTGCTTACATCATATTAGCCCATTTAATTTCTGTCTTGGGTAGCCAGAATTTGCTTGCTACTCAGTGAACAACTACTTGAATCTTGGTTGTCCTCCATTTTTTGGTGTTGAGCATAGTGTCCGAAACTAAATATCTGGTAGTTTAAAGATTGGTGATTTGGTGCTATGCAATAATCTACCTTCACATTTCTTGTTTCCTATATTTTGGTCATTCTAGTTAGTATTCCTCCATTTTAAATCAAATGATTGAATGATGATAGATGTGATTCTAGAATTGATTGGGTTGATTGTTTTGCATTTGAATGTTTATCTTTAACTTGATTTTCTTGCAGTGGTAGGAGCCGCAGCTATGATCGGAGACGGTACTCACCTCAATATTCCAGATCTCCACCTCCACGTTATGCAAGGTCCCGCAGCCGTGGCTACTCTCCTAAGAGAAGGCAGTACTCGAGGTATGCAAGAATATTATTTTATGTTTATTGTACGTTTATGTTGAATTAGATCTGTGGTGTAACTAAAGGTGCTCCAGGTCTTTAATTACATGTGTGCATCCAACACAAGCCGTTAGCCTATCTGCTGATATTAACTTCAATTTTTGTGCATCATTGCATGTCTTCTGTTAATTTTGGCTGAAAAAGCATTGTTGCCTTCGGCTTATGTTATCACTTGGGTTGCTTTTTGTGCGAAAAATTATATTTTAGGCTTTGTTCAAATCCAAATTTCCATCTCTGTAAATGATGATTTACTCCTCACTTTGCAGGTCTGTTTCACCTGAAGAGAAAAGATACAGCCGTGAGAGATCATACTCACGTTCCCCTGCAAGGGACATTTCTCCACCATATAATGGGTCAAGGAGTCGCAGTCAAACTCCGGTCAGAGAGCATTCACCATATGATGATGGTCGAAGGAGCCGCAGCAGAAGTCCAGTTAAGGAGCGTTCTCCGGTTAGGGGTCACAGCAGGAGTCCCAGTCGCAGTAGGAGCCCAGGTGATGTCCGTTACTCGAGGGATCCAGATCATGGCGTGTCTCCACGACACTGAGCTATCTCTTGGAGATTAATGCTGTAGTAGTTTGAATCACAGTCTAGTTGTATGACTCTTTGGTGTTTCTATTTATCTATGCTCGAGTAAAACTTAGTTGGTATTGTCTTGTCTTGTGTAGTAGACAACATGAATTCTGATTGGCTATGACATTGAACGATTTCTAATAGTGGTTGATTATGCTTGTTACTGTTGAGTTTATGCATGTTTTTGAGAGCCATATTGGGCAGGTGCGTTAAGGAGTGCATTGTAATATGTTGCTTTTTTCCTTGTTTTCAAAAAAAGTTTCAATAATTTGTTTCTACATGAAATTTTGCAAGTTTCTGAAAATTTCGAAAATGAGTTTTTCAAAATCTCACTTTTTAAAAATTTTAGAATCTTTTTTCCACCCACATAACTTGCAACAGTTCTTCAAGTAAAATGCATGTTAAAATAATTTTAGATCTCAAATATTACTTTTGTTAAAAATTATGTAGTTTTTATGTCTGAACACCTGCTTAATCCTCACATCCCAACTGTAAGCCTTAGTATGCCTTGGCAAAGGGTCTGCAAATATTTGAATCAAATGAATTACTTTCATCCTATTATCTAATCCGGTCTTGCAATAGATTATAACAAATTTACATGCATATTTTTACGCTTAAACTCTATTTGATTTTCCCATGTTTTTTAAGTAAATATATTATAGACTCTATTTCCTTGTTGGAAGAACACTTCGTATATTACCAATGTTTTAAATTGAGCTATCTATTTCACTAAGGGCTTGTTTGGTACGAGTGATAATTAATTTTGGGATTAAATTTGAGGTGTGGTTGGAATAAAATCGTAGTATAATTAATCTCGGGATTAGTTATCTCGAGATTATATTGTTTTTTATACCTATAAAAGGGTGAGATAATTAATCGCGGAATAATTAATTATGAGGTAACTTGTTTCCGAACCAAATTATTGTGCGTTCGTATAAGCGCGTCCATAGATTAAGTTTACCTGAAATTCCACTCTTTACACGTATGAGAAGGGTAAATTTCATGGAAAGAAACAAATGAAAGCGAAATTTCTCGAAATGACATATTGACATTAATATATATGTGAAGGCCTCACTCTTTTTTAAGCGAAGTAGGAAAGAAGGTAGGTAACTCCAACAATTTATAACAGAAGAAAAAGCAGAAAGTTTTAGAGAGATGTCTATGGACACAACTACAGAAGATAGTGATTCCTTTATTTCTAATACTGATGGAATCATCTGCGGTTATTCTGATAATTCAGGGTGGGGTGAAAGCATGATCTCAGATCCCAATATCACTTCGTCTCCTTCAAGGAGCGTAGACGACCGCCAGCAACATCAGTCGAAGCAACAGATTTCGACTGCTGCTGCTGGCGGTCCTACTGATGATTTGATTATATCATCAGGTACATCTTCCAGGATGCAGTTTAATGCTTATTGCAATAATTGTAACCGAGATGGTTTTGAACTTGGTTTAGGTTTGAATATTGGTGGTGGGGAAGTGGACAAAGGAGCTAGCGTTAGCTCGTCTGTCCAAACCTTGATGGCAGTACAACGGAAAACCCTAAGTGTAAACAGAGGTTATTCACGTAATAATAAGAATAGCAAAATCAAGCCAAAGGTCCACGAGTGTTCAATTTGTGGGTTAGAGTTCTCATTAGGTCAAGCTTTGGGTGGTCACATGGGAAGACACAGACCTCTTGCGATTAAAGCAACAAACACTAAGGTTTCCTTGACTACTGTTGATGAGATTCAGGAGGAGTCGAGAAGCATTCCGTTGCTGCTTGATCTTAACTGGCCGCCGCAGCCGCCACCAAGAGGTGGGGGAACGAATGAGATCCTCCATCTTTAACTAGAGATCTTCGATTCGAGCTCAAAGAATGAAGAAATTCTCGATATGAAAGCTTTCTCTTAAATGATTTTTATAGTGAGCGAATCTGTATTAGGTGATAGAAGAAAGTCTTTGATGGACTGTAATTACTTATTATTAGGTGATAGAAGAAAGGTTTTTTTGTAAGTAAGTTGCTCTATCCGATAATTTGATGGTATCCGATATTTGATTACCATTTTGAATTTTCGCATATTTAGTACTGGAATAACTTAGATAATTTATATAGTATAACTTTATACAAATACTATGTGACATAATAATATTGTGAGACCCTAAGGAAAACGTTTGGTTTGATGAATTAGCAAAAAATAATCACAGTATGAATATTTGTATTATTTTATCCAATGTTTGGTTATCATTTTAAATTTCAGTATATTTAGTACAGTATACCGTATAAAGTAATCTATATACATGTTTTTATGCCAATGTGAATAATTATACCCATGATGCTATTATACGAAGAGGTGCTTTAAATGGCATGTGCATAAGGCGAGGAGTTTTATATGCTTTAGCGAGGTGTAAGCCCCGAGATAAGAGACGTAAGCCCCATGAGTATTTAATTTTTAATATTATATAAAATAATATAATTATAGTAAATATTTATAAACAGGTAAAATTGCATAAAAATTAAAGAAAATTATAAATGTGTAATATATATATATATATATATATATATATGTGTGTGTGTGTGTGTGTGTGTGTGTGTGTGCGCGCGCGCGCGCTCCATCTCCATAAAAAAACTAGTCAAAACAATATATTATACGTTACTTACAAGCACTAGTAATTTGGGCCGAAAAGAATAAGGTTTTCTACATGTATGAACAAAAAGGATGACTAGCCTGCAATTTGAACTTTGAACTTGTTGCTACGAAGGAGAATGTAATTCTTTGTGTATTTGTTAAAAAAAATTGAATATTCATTGCTTTTGGGAGATATTAGCAGACTAGCAGACAAGATAAAGAATTGGAAAAAAAAATCATAAATTAGTACTTCAATCAATAAAAAAAGGTCTTGACTTTTAAATTTAATACATTTCAGTTATTTTTTAAAACTTTTGAGTAATTACAAGTTAACTTTTGAAAATTTGGATATTATATGAAGGACTTATTCAACAAATTTTGTTTTAATTTGAAAAAAATCTCTGGAGCTTATGCCTCACTACAAAAAGGGGAAAGTGCACGGTTAGCCACTAATAACACATGTATTTACTTTTAACCCACTGTTTAAAATGTCTTTAGTCTTTAGCCACTGCTTTAATAAACTTTAACTGCCCGGACGAAAATACCCTTCTGCTCATGTCCTTAACTTTTGAACTTAACTTCAGGACTACATGTCCTTAACTTTTGAACTTGTAACTCTAAGTTCAAGACTTCAGGACTACAGGTCCTTAATTTTTGAACTTGGAACTCTAAGTTCAGGACTACATGTCCTTAACTTTTGAACTTTTAACTGTAAGTTCAAGACCAAAGTGTCCTTAACTTTTGAGCTTGTTAGTCTAAGTTAAGGACCTATTGTCCATTACTTTTGGGCTTCTTAGGCTAAGTTTAGAACCTATTGTCCTTAACTTTTGAGCTTGTTAGTCTAAGTTCAGGACTTCAGGACCTATTGTCCTTAACTTTTGAACTTGTAACTGTAAGTTCATGACCTATTGTCCTTAACTTTTGGGCTTCTTAGCCTAAGTTCAGGACCTATTATCCTTAACTTTTGAACTTGTAACTGTAAGTTCAGGACCTATTGTCCTTAACTTTTGAGCCTGTTAGTCTAAGTTCAGGACTAAATGTCCTTAACTTTTGAACTTGTAATTCTAGGACCAAGTGTCCTTAACTTTTGAACTTGTAACTGTAAATTCAATACCAAGTGTTCAAAGTAAATCAACATAAGTCTAGTTTCATATCCGTCAGTGCTCATCCAGTTAATCAGTTGAAGCTTACGAAAATATGATTTAATTATCAATATCGTCTTACTTGAAGTTTATGATATGTAGATATTAAAGCAAATTTAATATATAATATAGATTTTTTATGTGGGAAATCTAACATATGTTTACTGTCGAATTAAGGTAAGCATTTACCTCATCTTATTTCTCCGATCTCTATTTTGGGAAGCTTGTTTAAGTATAAGAAATAATTGCTTAGATAGTTAAAAGAGCCGAAGTGCATCAATGGAATTAATTCATGGCAGACGCATACACGACAAGAGCCAAACCCATTGAAGATGAAGAAGAGTGTGCCATTTGTTCTTCTCCCTAACACATGAAAGGGATGGAAGAAAGGGTAACACAATCCTTTCATATTAATTTTAATAGACTAGTGGCTACTATTGCTAAGTATTAAAAATGCTGGATAAAAAGTAAATACTACTTTAAAAAGTGGTTATCCCACACGATTGGAGGCTACAAAAATGCACCTCAAGCCCAGGTGTACGCCCCGAACGCCCGGACATACGACCCGAATTGTTGGGTATATGCCACTTGAGATTTTCGCCCCACACCATCGCCTCGAGGCATTTTTGGTGCGTCTCGCCCAAGGACTCGCTCCGGAAACATCTTTTGAAACACGGACGCTAGGAAGTTAATTTGATTTTTCATGTATAATTTAAATATATATTATTTCAAATATGCACGTGAAAAATTGTATTAAATAATGTAAAAGGATTTTGTTTTCTTTAGAAGAAATATAAATAGAGGTCCCACCAGAAGCATATGCTTCCTGACAGAAAGAAAGGAGGAAATAGGTAAATCTGGAATTTGTAAAAAGTAGCAACATATTGTGAATGATGTTGGCCATTGAAAAAATTGTCACTTTCCAACTGGAAGCCTTTGTCTGCATTTGCAAACATTTGACCAAATTAATGACTTTCTTCCTTATATTATCTAATCTTACAATAATGAGAAAGTATATATAAATCTAACATGTGAATTACTTCACTAGTCTTATTAAACCAGACTTACTTTTGATCTTATATGCAATTCAAAAATTAAGTAACTATATAACTAATTTATATTAGTTTAGTGGAATATTTCATCCAATACTTCGAATAATTCATACGCTTACACATAATAAATAATCCCATATTTACTCTTGATTCTAACAGAGCTCCTTTCTTAAGTATTATTGAACATGATTTTAAATCATAGTTAAAAGTAAAGGGACAAATAAAACCTTTTTTTCCGAAGTATTTGACACATAGAATTCACCCACTCCTCGTTGGAGTCGGGGACGAAGTTATACATAGTCAACTGAGCACCGTTTGCCAAAAAATTATTCCATGTATAAGGTAAAATATTATGTGTTATTAATTAAAAAATAAACTTTAAACACCCTTTCAAAATTACATATACTTTAAACACTCTTAATGAATTTTCTGGTTCGCCAGAGCTCCATTAAATTTATAATAAAGACAAGACAAATAGCTCAAAGTATAACGGATGATTTTAGTTGTTCACTAGTTTGAGTTGTATTAGAGAGGAAAATAATCATTATAAGTTGTCACAACATATTTTTTGGCTTATGTTGCTTGTCACTGATCTATTATCTATTGTCTATTGCTTATTTTCTTCTTTTGAGTCGAGGATTTTCCAGAAATACCCTCATTTACCCTATGGCTGTGTATGGATCAGACTTAGCATATTTCGAATTGAAATTTCTGATTTCGAATTCTACAAAATGCAATCCGAATTTCGATCCGAATTAATATCGGATCGGATCGAATTTTAAAGTTTAGATCGGATAAATAATTCGGATTTTGGATCGGATTATTCGTATTATTAAGGCTATTGCTAAGCTAATTGGCTAATGCATCTGCCTTATCTGCTTCTTCGGTGTTATGTGCTAATACAAATATCTCTTTGCTTTTTGATCACGCCCAACTATGCCTTATAAAAAGGACAAGCGGTCGTTGCAAATATAATCCGGTTTATAAGTCCGGAGTCGAATTCCACAGAGAACTAAAGCTTAGCTACAGTTGTTCACTATCACCAAGAATACAAGCTTGAACAATTCTTAACTTATAGATATTAAGATTCTTGTGTTCTGATGATAGGCTATAATTGCGTATTTTAGTCAATTATTACACTCTAATTTACTGCACTTTAGTTGAGTTTGCGCTTTAATCGCTAGTGTTTTGCACTAACGGTGTGTTTTATGCCTTGTAGGAGTGATTTCGAGCTATATAGATGTTATAAAATGAATTCAAGTAATTTGGATCTTTGAAGTCTGAGTGAAAGCCCAAGGAATTAAGCCGGGATCAACGGATGATAAAGCAACAAAACGAAGACTCGAGTAGGCATATTGTGTATTGTCTAGTAAAATGCACATAACTTTTTAGTCAGAACTCCATTTGGGCTCCACAATATATGGTTGGAAAGCTAACTCAAAGGGCTACAACTTTTATGTTTTACAGGTTTTCAAATTCCAAATGGAACAGGGTGAAAAACGCGGTAGAAACCGCGACCACGGAGCTGAGGCGGGCTGAGGCAGTATACCTGCCATATACCGCGGTTGACCGCGGCCGCGGCAGTCCAGACGTGAAATATTGTCCTTTTTCGCGTAGGACAAGGTATAATTGTTTGGGCCCGACCCTACTTGGTATATATACACGGAAAAACGGTATTTTTAAGTGTTGGACACACTTTTGACATAAAAATTAGACCTAAGGAGGCTAAGGAGAACTAGGATTCGACCTAAGGAGTCAAGAACACAATAGGAGCAAGGCGGGAAATTCTTCAACGAGTTTTTCCTTCCTCTTCCTATTTTTCATTGTTGGTTATGATTTTTAGTATTGTAGTTTTACATACTATTATGAATAGCTAAATTGTTATCTAGAGTTTTGATAGAACCTTTTGTAGGATAAATTCTTGTTATGCTTTTATATAATTGAGCCGTTGGATTTCTCTACTTGTTCAACTACGTGTTTATTGTTGTTGATTGAATGGCCATCGATTGACTGTACCTATTTATTATGTGTTGCTTGAGAAATGATACATATTTAGGTGATTGTTGAACAACGTCACTCCTAATGTATGTGAGAAATCGATACAACGGGTTTAAAGGTAGGTTTAGAAATAACAAAGCCTTGATGTGGTCATAATGAGCGGTTAGATAAAGCCAACTAGCATAGTTCGAGAGAATATGTCTAATTAATTGTTGTAGTTGCTCGAGAGAGAATTACGACACCTAAAGTGCTCACGATCAGTAGAGAATACATTGGCGAAATTGTAGGGAATATAGCTAGAAGGATTCCGACAATTGGGAAAATCATAACTCTAGACCTCTTTAATTTAGTCTCCAACCATTTGTCTCGTTAGTTGATAATTTTACCGTTTTCTAGTATTTGCTAGTTAATTAGTTAGAAATATAAATATCAATCTTTATAACTTAGAAAATTGTTCAAACTTGTCTTTTTAGTGATATTAAACAGATATAGCTAAGCCTTAGTTCCCTGTGGGATTCGACTCCGGACTTTTAGACCGAATTATATTTGCAGCGACCGCTTATCCTTTTTAGGATTAGAGTTGGGCATGATCACTAACTAACTAACAAATTAAAATAATAAATTAACACTAAAAATACTACAGGTTGAAAAAAAAGATTAAGGAAGTCTAGAGTTATGATTTCCCCAATTATCGGAATCCTTTCCGCTATGTCTTCTATAATTTCGCCTAAGTATTCTCTACCGATCATGAGCGCTCTGCGTGTTGTAATTCTCTCCCGAGTAATTACGACAATTTACTAGACATACTCTCCCGAGTTACGCTAGCTGGCTTTAATTACAACTCACTTAGATCACACCCAAGGTTTCGTTATCCCTAATCCCACCTTTAAACCCTTAGTTATTGATTCCTCACATACGTCGGGAGTGATGTTGTTCAACAACTACCTAAATATGCACTCTCTCCCGAGTAATACATACTAAATAGGCACAGCTAATTGAGATCCCTTCAATCAACCACAAGAATAATATAGTTGAACATATAGAGAAAATACTACGACTCAATTATATAAAAACACAACAAGAATTTATCATACAAAAAGTTCCATCAAAACCCTAGATAACAAATTAGCTATTCATAATAGTATGTAAAACTACAATACTAAAAGTCATAACCAACAATGAAAAATAGGAAGAGGAAGAAAAAACTCGTAGAAGAATTCCCCGCCTTGCTCCTATTGTGTCTCTGTCTCCTTAGGTCGAATCTGTGTCAAAAGTATGTCCAACCTCTCAAAATACCATTTTTCCATGTGTATATACCAAGTAGGGTTGAGCCCAAACAATTATACATTCTCCAATGTGAAAAAGGACAAGTTTCCAGGCCTGGACTAGCGCGGGAGCGCTAGTGACCGCACATATTAACAAGTGCACTGCCTGTGTCCGCGACCAGGTCCGCAATCGCGGGTTCGATCGCGTTTTTCACCCTGTTTCTTTTGGAATTTAGCAAAAATGTAAAATATGAAAGTTGTATCCCTTTGATTAGCTTTCCAACAATATATTATATAGTCCAAATGGAGTTCAGAGCAAAAAGTTATGTGCATTTTACTAGACAATGCGCAATATGCCTACTCGATTCTTTGTTTGTTCTAACTATCATCCGTTGACCCTCCGAACACGATCCCGATTTAATTCCTTGAGCTTTTACTCAGACTTCAAAGCTCCAAATCACTTGAATTCATTTCATAACATCTACATAGCTCGGAATCACTTCTACAAGGCATAAAACACACAATTAGTGCAAGACACTAGCGATTAAAGCTCAAACTTAATTAAAGTGCAGTAAATTTGAGTGTAATAAACGACTAAAATACGTAATTATAGCCTATTATCACTTTTCCGTTTTATTAGCATTGCATCTCTAAGAACATATTTCTCTGGAGATTCGAGTTATGCCTTTGAGTTGCAAAACTCTTATATTTTTTTTGTAGAAGAGGCAATACAACAAGAAAAATTCATGTTTCTACAATTATGAGGGTACTATAGTGCCAATGTAGCAAAATCCAACCATTGTAAATGTAATAAATTGGAAGAAGATGTAAAGGAAGTACTTACTATCCGAAATTAAAGTTTAGTATTTATACATGCCCTAATAATTTCAGATTTCAAATTGGATCGGGTTAAAATTATATCAATTCGAATCCGATCTGGATATCGTAAATTTTAATAAACATAATCCGAAATTCGAAATCCGAAATTGAGTGGATCAGTTCGGATTTAGGATATCCGATCCAAATGCACATCCCTACTTTACCTTTTTGGGGTAAGGGTAAGGTCTGCGTATACTCTTGTCTCTCCGGACATAATTGGTAAAATTTTACTGAATTGTTGTTATTGTTATTGTGACAAACATAAATGATAGAACGATACTGCTGTAACATAGAAATGGACTTTATATATCACAATCTGGTGTTGTCTATTATGTTCTTTTATTGTTGTTTTTGTGTTTGAATTCTAAGAGCCCATACCTCCAAGTCCTTAGTACACACATGCTTAGTTGGCTTCAACTAAAGGAAAAAGATAGGAATCTATTCATAAATACTCAATCATTTTACCACATTCTTATACTATAGACTTTTCATTTTCTCTTGTTTTTTTTCCTCAACCTGAAATTATTGAGGCCCTTTCTTTTTACTTTATTTTAAGTTTAAGATAAAAACATTTATCCCCCATTTGTTTAATCAAATAAATAAAAAAGAAAATAAAACAAAGAGGAATTTAAGGGAATGTACCACTAGATTGTGTTAAGCTAGACATAAGGCGAAAATCTCGATATGTCTCAAAATCTCTGTCCCCAGATCTCAAGAATCTTTAAGATCTAGAAAATAAAAAAAATGCAAAAAGAAAAACCTTTTTTTCTTTTACTTTTTTGTGCCTTTTCCATATTCCAAGAAATTTATATTTTTATTTCATCCATCTAAAGACAAGTAAAAAAACAAAAAATGGTAGTACACAGTATCTGTAAAGTTCTAGAGTTGAGATTAGCACAAGCTCTACATTTAAGGTCTCTTTATACTTTCTTGTCATATAGTATGAAAAAAATAATCTTTTTATTGAGGATATGTACAATGACATGAATAAAATAATTTGTTTGGTTCATAGTGTACGCGGGTGTTTTTGTTTTTTATATATTAGTAATAGTTTTAAGGCTAAAGATTAAATCTTTAAGCAAGATGGTTAATGGTATTTAGCAATAATTACTTATGTAGTAATAAATGAACAGCTCATTTTGGGGTACTGAAGTTACTACAGTAGACTAGTGTCCTGTGTTGTTCCAGTTTCCTTTAGGTAATTTTATGACCACTCATTCCTTTGTTTTTGTACCTAAAGTGAAGAGAAGTTAAAGGGGTTTTCAGCTTTTTCTTGAAAATTTGTTTTTGGGTTGACAGCTTTGTCTCTAAACTGTCTGTGTTTTACATTTGACTGTTTGAGTTTACTAACTTTTATAGGATCTTGGTTAGTAGATTTTCTTTGTTTGCTTCAGTGGAGCAGAAGTTCAATTAAGGTACTTTATTTCTTGTGTTTTTTCTTCTGCTTCTTCATTAATGCTTCTGTTTGAAATGTTGTGTGTTTAAAAGCAGTTTTGAGATGTGGGGTTTTGAAGTTGAGGCTAAATTTGTAAAGGGTTTCTTAATCTTTTAATATTTCTTGGATTTTGGTGTTGTCTATGCTTTTTAAGGTGTTAGATAATGTTAGTTTTTGATAAAGTTTAGTTCTTTGAACACTGTTTTTGCTCTTATGAGAGTGAGTGTTTTGTGGTTTTGAACACTGTTTTTGGTCTTATGAACTGATAAAGCACAATATCTTAATCAATGTTACCTCTGTAGTGACATTTTCTGTTGTTTTTAAACTACCCTGAAGTGGACTAATAAGTACATGACACTATTTGTGTACCAAGAATTAGATAACTGAAACTGAAATGTCAAATATTTGGGGAATCCTGTGATCTATTATTTAGGAAAACCAGCATTCTAAACTGCCAAAAGTTTGAATCTTTTGTTAGGTCTTTGTTTAATGAATTAGACTGCATTAAGTGCTGGTCTTTTGCTCTGGAGTTGTCACTGCTGGAAATCTGGATTCGCTAGACAGTAGACATCCTTTAGTGGAATAATATGCTAAGATTTCTTGTGTTATGAGAGTGTGCCTTCCTTTTTCTTATTGCTGGGGGTGGGACTGGGAATATCGTGTATATTCTTCTGGACTTCTAGTAGATTGCTATTACTACCTAGAGTTTAACTGCTTTCTTGGCTTCGGTCTTTTTTTATCTTGCTGTTGTTCCTACTTGTTGCCATTACTTTTTTCATCCTTTTTCCATCCGAGGGTATATCGGAAATAGCTTGTCTGCCCTTCCAGGGTAGGGGTAAGGCTGTGTACATCTTACCCTCCCCAGACCCCACTTGTGAGAAATCACTGGGTTTGTTGTTGTTGTATTATTCTTCTAGTAGAGTTCATGTTTGTTATACAAAATCCCATGCTCTAGGCACAGTCAACAAGCTGGAGAGAAAAGAGTTCTATTATCACTCTTGAGCTCCTCGCACGTCTATACCTTGTTTCATATTCGTTTGGTGGGTTCTCTAATTCCCGGTTAATGCTATTAGGAGAAACCCAATGATGTAGAAGGTAACCGTTAACTAATGTTAGAGCATCTATTCCAAAGTTTTTTTACAGTGGTTGAACTCTCTTAATAAGAATTCTGCCTTTGATGGATATAGTTAAATTTATAAAAGTCTTCACTTTTTGAATTTCTTTGCTCATTTTTTAGATATCTTGGGCCAGTTTTATTGGGGAGAAGTGTTTTGCCTGTTAGGTTTTGCATTTCTGTTTATATTTGGAGTTAATAATCGACCTACATTTTTGAGGCAGTCATACTTCCGAGTTCATCTTTCTTTTCAATGAAACTCGCGTTAATTTTTGTACTCTATTTCCTGTAGAACCTCTTGACAAACCTCGTCTGAAGCAACAGTGCAGGCCGATTGATACTAGAGTTATAAATTTTGGATACTTCTGATGATGCTCAAACCGTGGCTTGCGATATCCATACTATTTTCTTTCCTCATCTCAAATGTAACAGGTAATGCTTTAAGTTTCTACTTATCAGCATAATAATCTAATATTTGTATGGTGATTCAGAGCATTGGTTACTTGATTATGTTCTTAGTTGTTCCTGTTTTTTGTGTTTTGATTTTCTGTTGTTCATGTGATTCATTTGTAATAGGATCCAACAGCTGAGCTTTTTACGTATTGTCCTTGATTTGATTTGTTTGGAGTTTTAATGTGTATGTTATTTCAAAATTGTAGGTGCATTTGTTGGAATAAACATTGGCACCGATGTTTCAAATTTACCGCCAGCTTCGGATGTGGTTGCACTCCTCAAAGTTAATCAAATAACTCATGTGCGCCTATTTAATGCTGATGCTCATATGTTGAATGCGTTAGCCAACTCTAGTATCGAAGTTATTATTGGTGTTACAAATGATGAAGTCTTAGGGATCGGAGAATCTCCATCAGCTGCAGCTGCTTGGGTAAATAAAAATGTAGCAGCTTACATGCCCTCTACAAATATTACGGCTATTGCCGTGGGTAGTGAAGTTCTCACCGCAATCCCAAACGCTGCACCGGTTTTGGTTCCCGCTATGAATTACTTGCATAAAGCATTAGTGGCTTCACAACTTAATCACCAAGTAAAAGTTTCAACCCCGCAATCTATGGACGTGATTGCTAGGGCATTTCCTCCTTCCACTGCCACTTTCAATTCTTCTTGGAACTCAACAATCTTCCAGATCCTTCAGTTTCTAAGAAACACAAACTCATACTTCATGTTGAATGCTTATCCATATTATGAATACGTGCACTCCGATGGAATCTTTCCGATTGAATATGCTCTTTTCCAACCACTCTCCGCAGTGAAGCAAATTGTTGATCCAAACACCCTGTTTCACTATGTAAGTATGTTTGATGCTTTAGTTGATGCTGCATACAACTCTATAGCAGCCCTCAACTTTTCCGATATCCCAATTGTTGTGACCGAGACTGGTTGGCCGTGGGATGGTGGTGCCAATGAGCCTGATGCTTCTAAGGAAAATGCCGAAACATTTAATAATAACCTGATTCGGCGTGTTTCAAATGATACTGGCCCACCTAGTCAACCAAAAAATCCCATTAACACCTTTATTTACGAGATGTTCAATGAAGACAAAAGACCTGGACCGATATCGGAAAGAAGCTGGGGTATCTTTTCTACAAATGGGAGCGAGATTTATTCCCTTAGCTTGGGTTCCTCGGCCGGTATTTCAGACAATTCTACTGCAGTTTTCTGTATAGCGAAAAAGGGTGCAGATGAGAACAAACTGCAAGATGGAATTAACTGGGCTTGTGGCCAGGGACATGCTAATTGCAGTGCAATTCAATCTGGACAGCCTTGTTATTTTCCAGATACGTTGCAAAATCATGCTTCTTATGCGTACAATGACTATTATCAGAGAATGCGAAGTCTTGGTGGAACATGCGATTTTGATGGTACAGCAACAACGACAACACAAGATCCAAGTAAGTTACCATAGTTGGTGTTTTAGTATGTATTTTCTTTTTTGTCTTTACAATGAGTTCGGAGAGACTACTGACTCTTTTCTTTAGTTATCTTGTCCTTTCTCGTCACTTTTATTATGGCTACATTAGATGAATGACATTACTTTTTTTCAAATGTTTGTGTATGAGATATGGTAGTGGAGCATTGCTTATTTTGCAAAGTTAATCAACTTATATCTATTTAATTTCTTACAGATGTGGCAACGGTTCTCTAAGTTTCTACACATTGATTAAAATGCAAAGTATGCGTTTGTACAATATTGCAAAATGCTTCTAGCCGTATATTTCTAAATAACATTTCAACATGCCGTCTCTGTATTTTAGTCTACATGAAGCTCTTTTGCTCTTTCGTTTTCTTTTTCTTTCTTTTTTCCCCTTTTGGCCCCTTGTCCGGATCACACTTGCAAAATCGTCGATAATGATCTAGACGACAACAACAACAACCCAGTAAAAACTCACAAGTGGAGTCAGGGGAGGGTAGAGTATACGCAGACCTTACCCCTATCCCAAGGGGTAGAGAGACTGTTTTCGATAGACCCTCGCTCAAGCAGACGAAAAAGACAATATATCAGTACCAACAGTAGAAAGCATAGAAATAATAACAGAATCATAAGTACTAGAAAATAGATGAAAAACGATAGCACTAACACGTAAGAAAGGCTCGGTGCTATGAAAGATAATGATCTAGACAATATGCATTGAAATCGCAACCCTTTTCATCCTCTGTGTATGTTATCAGAACCACTTTTTTGCTTTCTTACCTAAAGCTTGACTCATTTGATGGTTATCCTTGTGCAGGTTCCAAAACATGTAAATTTACAGGAAGGTGAGATTACTAAACTAAGTATATGTGTGCATGGTAAATTGCAAAAATATTGCTTCTCTGTGCTAAATTGCTTTCTTTTATTCGATAGTTCGACTCCAGGTGGGCTGTTTCCTCCGGCAGCATTTGGACCTATCAGTCCGACTTCTCAGGGTCCAACGATTCGAGCAACTGTTATCGTGTATACATTGGCTGTATTTTCTGCTTTGTTGATGCTTGATGTGAATGTGCATTTTGTTTAATAGCTTCTTTAGAAGTCAGTTCTTTGCCTTTTTGATTCCCTTGTAGTTTGCAGGAAAATTGAACCATTTCAGTAGTCAGTTTAGATGATTGATATCTGTCTCTGACACCAACCAGATGATTGAAATTCATTTTTTGATATTTATCCTTGTTGATGAGATCCACTTTAGTCATGTTACATGTTTACTAAATTTTAGGGGTGGGCAGCTCAGATTGCATATGAAAATTCGGTTTAGATTTTCTGTTTTCGAACTGAAGAAATGACAATCCGGATTGGATCCAATTTTTTAAGTTCGATTTTGGTTTGGATAATTTGTATTTTGGGTTTTGAGCTTGTAAGTTGAGATGTTTCTTCTTTTTACAAAAATGAATATCCGAATGAAATATTCATGTTAAATTGCCTGAAAATTTCTCATTCTCACCATAATCATCTAACTGAAGTATTCAAGTAATGAAGTTATTATAAAAAAATAAAATACAATAGAGACATTAATAAGCCCGATAAGAAATAGAAATGGTAAAATTATGTCCAAATAAAAAGTATTCTCACATTAGCATAGTAATTGATATTGAATATATGAGATAATATTTAATAGCTAGCGTGTTATTTATTATTATTGACATGGATAATGGGGTAAATTTTTCTCTTACTCCCTCTTCTATCTTACTTTCTAGTCGAAATTTTTTTGGGGCATAAAGTATAAGAATTTTGAATTTTCGAATATCCAAAAAATTCGAAGTACTAAATCCAATGTTCAGTGCGAAATCCAATAATTTTAAAAGTTAAATTTAAAATTCAATTCGTAATTCGAAAATCTAAACAAAAAATTCAAAAAATTTGGATTTCAGGTTTGTCCACCCTTACTAATTTCTAAGAGTCTTTTAGTCATGTAGGAGATCTATATGCTTTTTAGTATTTTATTTTGTATAACACTAGTCGGTCGAGTTTAATCGATAAATATACTTCTGAAGGCATAAGTTTGGCCAAACAAAATTATTATAGAAAGATAATAAATGTCATGTGAAAATATACATTAGATATACTTATTGACTTGGTCTATGTACCATAATATTTTTTAAACAACAATTATTTTTGGTAATTCTCCAAAGAATTATGTATGCCAAGCAATAAACTATGGAGTATTCTCTTTCATCTTTTCTTTTTATAAAATTTTAATTAAATCATTGTCAAAATCCCCCAATGCTAGCAAAAAATTCCTGTTCTTCCCTAATATGTCTAGGGACAAAATTAAAGCCTCATTTGAAACTCAAAACGAGTCTAAGTACCAAATTGTCTACTACTAAAAAGAAAGAGTTTAACATTTATATACATCCTTAATTTATACTTAAAAGATAATTGTCAAAATGTAATGATCCATAATTTGTTACAATAAGTTAAAATATAAGTAATTGGGAAAACTTAGAAGATAATATTTAAACCACGAATATGCATTATTCCTTGTGAATTATTGCATATATCGGACCCATTTGGACATAGATTTTCAAATATTTTTTGAAAAAATTGATTTGGGTGAAGTTTGATTTGAAATTATAAATGTGATTGAACATGAATTCTGGAGTAAGTTTTGACATGTTAATTTTTTTTAGCTAAAAGGTCCCAATTGGTTTATTAAAATTATTTATTAAATATTTATAAATATCTAACTGTGAACCTATTTATTATTGTATATTAATTTGAGATTACGACATAAACTTATATATTTGAGATCTTAAAAAGAGATCTTAAGCTATATTTGGGATTTGGAATTTTGATAAATCAACATCTCTCAAAAAGACATATATTTGAAACTTTTTTTTTTTTTTTTTGGAAAAAAGCTTGCAAAAACTTATGGCCAAACACCTACATAATGTATGGAATAAAGACAAGAATGCAATAGAAGCAGAAAGCAATCCACTTCGATAGACTGAGAGATAATCTTCAATGTACGGCGGAGCTCCGTCGGGCGGAATAGGAATCAGCGGTAGTAGTAGTGGAGGAAGAACATGGCCGTCGACGACGTCGGTGTCTAGTTCCGGTAAGAGAATACAGAAGGAAATGACTGAACTAAGCATAGAGGCACCACCAGATTGTGCAGCTGGGCCTAAAGGAGATAATCTTTACCATTGGGTTGCTACCCTCTTCGGCCCACCTGGTCAGTCTTCTATTTCCCTCTCTTTGTTTAGCTACAAGGAGTTAATCTTTCTTTTTCTTGTGGATCAGTATTACAAAGTGTTGATTTTTTTTTTTTTTGAAGGATTATACTGTGAAGTGTTAGGGTTTGAAGCGTAAAGTTGGATACTTAGTCCCCTTTGGGCATAAGTACTATTATACAGTATTTGCAAACTTGCAATTCAGTATTTTAGAATTTGCACATAGTGAACTTCAAGAGAAATATTGAAATAGTTTTTTGAAGGTATATTTCAAGTGAAATGCTGGTTTCGGCTCATATATCTGTTTTTTTAAGTGAAATTCGCGTCCAAACACAATTGAACTTCCACAAAAACTATTCATTTTAACTTCAGCTTGAAATTCGAATATCGTCCAAACGGTAATACTCAAGTCCAATTTAAGTGTGTTGGATTGACTTAGAGTAGATTGACCAATTCGGTGTTGAAGTGTGTCACTCCATCATTTAGAAGATAAACGATGCTTTTATTTATTTATTCATGTGTGTATTATCACTTACTCTCATGATTTTTCCGAAAAAAGAAAAAGAAAAAACTCCAAATCCTGTGTGGCCTGATTCTTGTAGGGGCCAAGCACATGGAGATACTTTTTTTGTTAATGAGTCGTGGTGAGACTTGAATCCAATAATTATTTAAATCCTTCACGGCAAGGTACTCCATAAGCTTATTTGTTGAATTGGCCTGATGATGTATAACACGTAGGTCGAAACCTTACTGTTAATGTATCTTGAATCTCTAAATAATAGGAAATGAAAATGCTATTTCTGATGAAAGTGATTATTGTATTCTTCATGTTGATGTGGCTGTGCTTATTGTCTGGTTTCTTTTAAAGCTGGCTAAATATACATTTTGTTTTTGCAAACTGAGTGCTGCTACAAGTGCTTCTTTGAATTCCATGGCAGCTCTAAATATGCTCGGGATAACAATTTTTTAGCACTTGGTTTATTTATCGGGTTTACATGAATTTGGGTTTTTAAGTTTGATTGTATACTTCTGCTTGATTTTTGGATAATTAGATAGATAATTATTTTTTTGCTTCGATTCACTGAAGAATTCCTGGTGCTTCACGGACTGAATATCTTCCTGTTTCTTGCAGGAACACCTTATGAGGGTGGAATATATTTTCTCGATATAACCTTCCCTTCTGATTATCCATTTAAACCTCCAAAGGTATGTTGAAGAATATGCCTTAGTGAATGTATTGTGCATATAGTGTTGTACCTTTTTTTAAGCAAGGCATCTATTGTTCTATTTTGTCTGAATGAAAAATTTCCAATAAATAGAAACTCTGTCTTCTGATATAAATGTTAAATCTAGTACGGGCTGAAAAGCCCTGCACAAAGCTTCGTGTTCACCCTCTTCTGATAAAATGTTTGCAGTGTACTTTCTGCTGAATAAAACTAACATAAGAAATGGTAACTGCTATTATAGAGAATTGCCTCCCATAAAATAGTCGCTTGATTGCTTCCCTTCCTTTATGAAAACTGTCACTTATGTTCTCTATTTTTGGGTCATGTGTAAATGTATGAGCACTCTGGAACTTAATGCTCTTGATGAATCTTCTATATATTTCTTCACATGTTTGATGAAGGTATCACACAATAGCTGGACATTGATCTTTTAAAGATGTAAATTCTTTCATGAATCCTAAACATTGTTTCTGAGGACTTTGAGGTTGCCATGCCTTAAAATGGTAATTCAAATATTTTTGGGTTTTCATGTTCTTTACCTGCAGAGTACCATCATGGTGGATAATAGAAGCTTCTTTAGCCATTGTAATTCTGAGACAAAAGGTTACACACAGATAAGAATTCTAGGAAATTGTGCTGTGATGTTCGATTTGAGTGCTAAGTTTCTTGCTGGTGCATTCTTGTTTCTCCTGATTTATCTCCGTGTAAAGGCTGAAACTTGAGCTAATGATGATTTCCTCCGTACTTGTATAATCTTCTTTATGGTTTGTGTTTAAAATGATCAATCTGCATTATTGCTTGAAGAGGACAACAAAGAGAACGGCTGCGGAACCAGAAAATGAAGTGAATTATGCCATGAAACAAAATCATTCTCTATGCGACCAATTCCAGTAAATTCATAAATTAATGATAAATGTGCTTCTTCCTAAACTTTGGGTTGGTGTAGAATAAACGAGTAAAGTGAGGAATGAATTCCGTAAGATCTGGTATATGTATAGTTATTTTCACCTTTATACAGTACTATGCTTCTCAAGAACATAGTGTTTATTGTTTAATCTGAACAAAAGACATGGGTGCCTTCATTTGAAACATTTCCACTGCCAAATTCAGCCGATAAACAAAAATCATCTTCACACACTTAATAATATTTCTTGTTTATCAGCTGAATCTGGCGTGGAAACATTCCCTGGAGATTATCTTTTAGGTCCCTTTTCTTTTCATTCTGACCTCAAGCTTTTGCAGGTTGTATTCAAAACTCGCATATATCATTGCAATGTTGAGCCTTCTGGAAATGTTAGCTTGGACATCCTAACAGATAACTGGAGTCCAGCATTAACAATCTCGAAAGTACTACTTGCTCTGAGATCAATGTTCACCACTCCAGAAACCTGTAAGTTCGTATCCTATCCGCAGTCCTTTGCCCTCTCTCAACCGAAGTAAAATAGACAAAAATATGTTAATTTTATGAAAAAAAAATGCATAACAAAAGGCACATGTATTGTTTGACGAAAGCGCTTACAGGTTCATGCTGGAAGTCCTTCCAATTATTTGGTTTCAATGGGCTAACTATATGAATATAATAACCACCTTTTTTCTGCATTCTGATGGTATTATCTTTTGATCCTGATTCTTGCAGATAAGCCAGTTGTTCCTGGTATTGCACACTTATACTTTGAAGATAAAGCCAAACATGATGAAATAGCTACAGAATGGACACTGCGATTTGCAAGGTGAAAAAAATGAATTCAATGTGGAATTTTCTTAACAAGTTCTGGTCAGCCCCCTGCTTAGTTTGAAATTCTCCCTAGCTTTACTAGTTAACAGACAATGAGGAGCTGTTGTAGACTTGTAGCCGATATTTAAACTTAATGCCTGTATATAGATAAATTAGACTTACCAATCAAAAAAATATATAGATAAATTAGACTTCTGGTAGCTAATTTTTCAACTTTTCGTTGAGCCCAGTGGCCTTATTTGTTTTATTTGATTTGTTCATTTCTTCACACTGCTTCATTTACAAGTCCTTAAGGCTGAATCAATGGAAGCAGAGAAACTTGAGGGCAGGTTTTACCCAAAATTGGAATAATCTTGGATTCCTTAAGGAGAGTCTAACGTGAAGTTTTAGGTTTGGGATAAGGGGCTCTCAGATCCAGATATATATGTGGTTTCTCTTGTGTGTGCATTCACTGTTTTCCTTGAACTCCATGTTCGATACTTAGTGGTATGTAGTTGATAGAAGAACAAAAAGAAATCCCCCCTTTTTCTGTTTATTTTTAAAGAAAAAGTCAACCTTTTACTTTGATAGTAGGATGCCATAACTCAAGTGGTATCCTGACAGCTTTTTAATTATTTAAATTTATTTTTATTAGTGTTAAATACTACATTATTATTTCAGTCACCAGAATCACCAAATGGTGTTTTTATTTGGAATTTGCTATTATCTTAGTGGGTGACCATGAAGGCATTGCATTGAGGAAACTAAGGATGTCACATTGCTATATAAAACCAGAGCTCCCTACTCAATATGCAAGACAAGTTTAAGATCTTTTCATTCTTTCTCTAAGTATTGTTGGCTGCATAAGCAAAATGACAAGCTTAGGAAAGTTGGGGCAATGGCCTTTACTTGTAACTGCTTTGGCAATTTGCATAGTAGCCAACACTGTTTTTGCTGATTACTCTTATGGGTATGCTTCTCCCTCACCTTCTTATGCCTCTAAGAAGTATTACAAATCACCATCTCCATCCAAGTATCATATACCGACTCCTTACTATAAATCACCTGCTCCTTCAAAGTACTACAAATCACCTACTCCCGCAAAATACTACTACAAGTCGCCAGCTCCCGCCAAGTACTACTACAAGTCGCCATCTCCTGCAAAGTACTATAAGTCGCCATCTCCCGCAAAGTACTATAAGTCGCCATCTCCCGCAAAGTACTACAAGTCACCAACTCCCGCAAAGTACTACAAGTCACCAACTCCCGCGAAATACTACAAATCACCAGCTCCTTCAAAGAATTACTACAAGTCGCCATCGCCGGCAAAGTACTACAAATCCCCGTCGCCTGCAAAGTATTACAAGTCACCATCCCCAACAAAATATTACAAATCACCTGCTCCCTCTAAATACTATAAGTCACCCCCTCCACCAAAATATTATAAGTTCCAAGTTTACTATAAGTCTCCACCACCACCAGCTAATTATGAGAAATCACCTTCATATTACAAGTCACCTCCACCTCCTCCGAAATACTATGAGCAGTCACCTTATTACAAGTCATCTCCACCCCCACCAAAATACTATGAGCAATCACCATCTTCTTATAAATCTCCACCTCCACCATACTATAAAGAATCTACACCTTCCTATAAATCTCCTCCACCTCCACCAAAATACTTTGAGCAATCACCTATAACTTACAATTTGCCATCTCTACCAAAGACATATGAAAAATCACCATTTTATTACTCACCTCCACCACTAGCGAACTATTACAAGCAAACTCCCACCTATGCCTCACCTCCACCACCTGAGAAGTACGAACAATCCGCCACCTACGCTTCACCTCCACCCCCATCAGCATCTCCTCCGCCAACCTATTACTAATTTTAACTATTCAATCTTTTCCCCCATTTCCATGACTTTAATTCCTTTTTGTCCTCTTTATCTTTAGCAACTCCATTTCCTCCGCCAAAATTTGATTTATGCTTTCCGAAATGATCGGCTTTTGCTTATTGTGTGTTCAATGTTCTTCTATTTAATAATTTGTATTATTTATTATTTGATTTAAGTAAGATCCTCCAGATCTCCATCAATTCCGCTCATTATATCGAGATTCTGTGCATTCTACTTTTCTTAATTCTGTCATCTTCTTTGTCTAATAATGCGTGCTTTAATCGACTGAATTCTTTCGTTGTTCCATAAGAATACCTCATGACATATATTCAAACTTAGTTGAAATGAAGTGGTATTGTGTCTTGAGAATTATTTTTTCCCAAGAATGGTTTATAGCCTATCCGCTAAAGAATTGCTAACCTACGAATATATTAATCTGTTTTAACAGTTTCCAAAGATGTAAGAAAATAATTGAAAGGCTAAAATGGCACACTTCCAAAATAAAAAATATTTGACATAGTGTATTAAAAGACAGGGACACAAGGCGAGATATAAATTTCCAGACATGGCGTGTAAGCCCTTGAATCTTTTAAATTTTGCTAATTTTTAAGTTACAATAACTTTGTATAATACCATGATATACGATCAACTACAATGTCCAAACAATCCAAACATCAAAAGAAAACAAGAGTTATCTTTGAAACAAAGTGTGAAGTATTTATGGAGAGGTAAATGAGTCGAGAAACACTTTCTTCATACTACTAATTTAAAATTTTCTCCATTTTGATGACGAATGGGTACAAGTCAGTTTACACATACATTGACTATTACGCTGTATATCTAAGGGGCGGATTTATAGCTCAGATTATGGAGCACATGAACTTACGGTCTCTCTGCCAAATTAGGTATTTTAAGTATGTATTTTCTAGAATTCGTCTAATTTATCCGCTGGCCCTATACTTCAAAAGGCTGAATAATGCACTTAGTTGGATAATGAGTTATTTACTCAAGGAATAAGGATCAATTCCCACTTAATACTTATTTTTTGCTCCTTTCCTTAGTGGTGCACCATGTTCTAGAAATCGTGTATTTGGCACCTCCCACCTGTACATGTACCCGAGTAACTCTAACCAACTTGGCTTCGGTAGGAAGAAACCATCTAGTTTGTTAAAGACTAATATTAATATTACTAAATTTCTTGTTTAAGATGCAATCAAATATTAGATTAGATAAATCAGAAATGGTAACTTAGCCTTACATGAATAATTACAATTACATAATTCAACTCCAGCACGGTGTGCTTCCAACTGGTTAATAAATTAACAAACATCTTACAATACTATGATTCGTCAATAAAAGAGAACTTTTGATATAGTTGTTTGTAAATTGTTATTTTCTAACAGTTAGAGCTTTCACACCCCATGAAATGAGAAGGAAACTATTATTATCAACCGGAACAGAATAATTAAAAGAGCAGAACTTGAAGAAAAAAAATATAGACCGTAATTATGAAGACCTTGCAAAAGTTAAAGACCAAGGGTCTACAAAGGAAACCGACAAACCGCACCAACCTGATAATCCGAGTCAAACCGAGAAAAAAAGCCCGAATATGGTTTTGATATGATTTGGTGTTGGAAAAAAAAACCCGACCATAATTGGTTTGGTTTGGTTTTAACTAAAGAAAGTCAAACCGAAACCAAATCAACCCGACATTACATATATAGAAATTTTAGATATATTTAATATATAAATATACTTATTATGATGTAATTTATAAATATTTCTTAAACTTTTTCATAATTTAATCATTTAAGATATTATTTCAAGGTTTAACTTAAAACTTTTGAATGTTCCAAATTTCCAATAAGTTTTATAGCCATTATATAATATTAGTAACTTAAAGAGAAATTTTCATAAAGCACTGTCTTTTAGTAGTAATTAGATATCTATAGATACCATTTGCTATATTACGGATTGTAGATACGTTTTCTGTTGTTATAAGATTTATTAGGTGTATTTAAGCTACTGTATTCATGAATACAATAACAAAAATATGCATGAATCAGGGAAGTCCAGCTAATCAATTGTTGTATTCGAGTGTATTTGACTATATTTATGGCGTGAAACATGGGCTTAGAGCTGGATAGATTATTGTATTAAACTGTATCCGACTGTATTCATGGCGTGAAACAGGGGATTACACTATTTTTAAACGGAAAGTGAATCAATTAACATAATAGACTCCTAATATAACTCAACAAACTCAATTATAACACACAAATTTTGTATTTCCAGTTATAAAAAAGATTATCAACCGAAAAATACCCTAAAAACATAGCAATCTTCAGAGAAATTATATAATACATCTGAATACATAAATTATATTAATTAAAAAAACATATGAATACATTCATGGCATATAGCGAGACAGTGAATACAATGGAATACATAGAATACAGCGGGATACATTGAAATACAATGAAAAAAAAGACAGTGAATACAATGAAATACATGAAATATAGCGAGATACAATGAATTACAATGAAAAAAAGACAATGAATACAATAAAATACATGAAAATACAGCGTGATACGTTAAAAATACATTGAAATATATTAACAAAAAATCAAGTTGCTCAGCCCCAAACTCCGTCGTCTCTGTTCAAGAACAAACACTAATTTCCGGCGAATCCGCCGTCGAGCAAAAATCCTGAATCTCATTGTTCCCACGCATTACCATTGTAGCAGAATTTGCATATTTGTTTGTGGTTTAATTACCGGCGGTGTAATTAAGAATCTCGAAACTCAAACCAGATGGAAAATCCGGTTCGAAGATCCTTACCAAATTGCCATGAACAGGTTATAAACATCACTGGTGACTCAAATATAGACAAGAAAATAGGGATAAGCTATAATAACAGTGAAGAAGTTGAGGGGGTAATGGAAGTTTCTAGAGGACAAGAAGGTTTGATTCGAGTTTACGAAAGAGTATTGCAGGTTGAAGGAAATGAAGGTGGGGCAGTTGGGTGTAGATTGCTTGCAATTAAAAGTCAAATTGAAAATCACCGTTTGTGGCTAATGGTAGGTGATGTGGGTGAGAGAAATTTTGAGATTGAACATCGTGTTTTTAAGGAATGAGGGAAGAGAATGTCATGTATCAAAGTAGAGAGAGAAAGAAAATAGTGTAACTAAATAGCGTATTTAGTGGCTTAGGGGTAGGAGGTAACCAAAATTAGATATTTTGCTATAAACATTAAAAGGTATCTATAGAATATAATTTTTAAAATGGTATTTATTTAAAATAAATAAGGTGTTAACCTTTGCTATAAGAGGTAAAAATTCCTATAATGCTAAAAAAGCTCAAACCGAAATCAAATCAATACTAATGCTAACAAAAGACATTCAATTCAATACTACAAACGTCAATGTAATGAATATCTATTTTTTGTTTTGCAATAATTTAGATAAAAATGCATAATCTAATTTTATTTTTTCTTTAGAGTTTAATCATGTAATTAATACTCCCCATTTGCATCTATACCTGTTTTTTGTGTCACGTTTTAACTTGTGCCCGCTTTGAAAAAATAATTGCAAGCGTATTCGCTTTTTCGCATAACTTCAGCATACGGGGCTGAAGTAGCAAAGGCAATCACGCAAAACCTCAGCATTCTGGTAGACGGGAGTGAAGTTCAGCTCTAGAGCTGAAGTTTTTGTTTTGTAACTGGCGAACTTCAGCTCTTTGTTTTGTAACTGGCGAACTTCAGCTCTAGAGCTGAAGTTTTGTTTTGTAACTGGCGAACTTCAGCTCTAGAGCTGAAGTTTTTGTTTTGTAACTGGCTAGAGCTGAAATTTTTCTAATTTGCTCTTGTCTCACACATGAAAATGCTAGTCTGGTTTCTTCTACGGAACTGCTGTGTCGAACAAGAAAAAGGGCGGATTAGACACCAACCTAATGTTAACGTTGACTGCTTGATCCAGATCATAGAAATATTAGGCTAACTGGCTAATTGGAATACTTATTTGAATAATTAGTTGATTTAAAAACGAAAGAGATAGCTCGACCGTGGAAAAAGCAAAAGCAAAACAGAACTTTGTATAACAATGATCTCTGGATTAACCCTCCCCCCACCCCCCCCCCCCAAAAAAAAGAAAGAAGAAGAAGAAGAAGGAATAGAAAGGGGGCTGGAGTTGTTTATAAAGTGAGTACAAGTTAAAAGTTTTTAAAAAAATGGGTATAAGTTAAATGGGGCACCAATTAGGCGCCCCGTGCAATATTTACCTTATTAGTCTACTTATTTTAGCATGACTTAGTACTTTTAGATTATTCTTATTTTTATCATGGTTTTTTAATTAACAATATTTATATTACATAATTTTATTTGTTTATTGTTGAATTTAGGATAATGCCATGACGCATCTCATATTTTGTATTATTTTCTTGGAAAATACCTTATATAGTTGTATCTTATTAGGATTAAAGAAATATTTTGAGCACAAGTTATATGTTTTGTGCTATGAAGATTTTATCGGGAAAAAATCCGAAAAAATCCGAATAACCCAAAAATCCGAGAAAAATCGAGATTGAAAACCCGAATTTTATTGGCTTGGTTTGATTTTTAGATTTAATAACCCGACATAATTGGTTTGCTTTGGTAATTATAAAATCCAAACCAACCCAACTTATATACACCCCTAGCTAAGACATAACTATTTTTTCCTGATGAAAGGTTCCATCAAAATTCACCCTTATAGTGTCCTTAATGCAAAACAATATTAGGACCCATTTTTTGGGTGCAATATTTCGACTTCTAATTTATGATAAATGACGATGGCTTTTAAAGAGTTAAATTTAGTTAAGGAATATTTGGATTTACAAGGCTAATTATACTCGTTTGCACAAAACATAATGGGACGAGCCTCAAGCGTTGGGCGTGCATTTTACAAGACAAGAGCCTCATGTTTTTGAACTTCATGTCCAATATACCGTAATTATATCTACATACCAACTTATACATTCTTGCTTGGGGAAAGAAGAAAGAAACCTCATCCCCCCTCATGGAAAATGCCAAATAGTCAGTTCCTTTACTTCAGCAATTCGATACCAGTCGTGGCAACCTTATTCTTTTTCATTTTGATTTTAATATTTTTTTTCTAAATTATAATTTTCAATCACCAAAGAAGTGCTTGCCACTAAGTATTGACCTAGTCTTTATTTGGACTTTGCTATCATCTTAGTGGTTAACCATGATGCAGTTACATAAAATGTTAAGAAAGATGTCTCGCTGCAATATAAAAACTAGAGTTCCCAACTTAACTATGCAACACAAGTCTTAGTTCTATCCTTCTCTTGTCCCACTATAGTTGCAAAATGAGAAGCTTTGGGAATTTAGGGCAATGGCCTCTTCTTGCTGCTGCTTTGGCAATTTGCTTTGTAGCTAGCACTGTTGTTGCTGATTACTCTTACGGGTATGCTTCTCCCTCACCTTCTTACAATTCTAAGAAGTATTACAAATCACCATCTTCACCCAAGTATCATATACCTACTCCTTACTATAAGTCACCTCCTCCTACAAAGCACTACTACAAGTCACCAGCTCCCGTAAAATACTACAAATCTCCAGCTCCCGTAAAATACTATAAGTCGCCAGCTCCTGCCACATACTACAAGGTGCCAACTCCCGCAAAATACTATAAGTCGCCAGCTCCCGCAAAATACTACAAGGTACCAACTCCCGCAAAGTACTACAAGTCGCCAGCTCCCGCAAAGTACTACAAGACGCCAGCTCCCACAAAGTACTACAAGTCGCCAGCTCCCGCAAACTACAACAAGTCGCCAGCTCCCGCAAAATACTACAAGTCGCCAGCTCCCGCTAAATACTACAAGTCGCCAGCTCCCGCTAAATACTACAAGTCACCAGCTCCTTCAAAGAACTACTACAAGTCACCATCGCCTACAAAGTATTACAAGTCACCATCCCCAGTAAAATATTACAAATCGCCTGCTCCCTCTAAATACTACAAGTCACCACCGCCACCAAAATATTACAAGTCCCCAGTTTACTACAAGTCTCCACCACCACCAGCTTATTATGAAAAATTACCTTCGTATTACAAGTCACCTCCACCTCCTCCGAAATACTATGAGCAGTCACCTTATTACAAGTCACCTCCACCCCCACCAAAATACTATGAGCAATCACCATCTTCTTACAAATCTCCACCTCCACCGTACTATAAAGAATCTACACCTTCCTATAAATCTCCTCCACCTCCACCAAAATACTACGAGCAATCACCTATAACCTACAACTTGCCATCTCTACCGAAGACCTATGAAAAATTACCATCTTATTACTCACCCCCACCACCGACAAACTATTACAAGCAAACTCCCACCTATGCCTCACCTCCACCACCTGAGAAGTACGAGCAATCCGTCACCTATGTTTCACCTCCACCCCCATCAACATCTCCTCCACCAACCTACTACTGATATTAATTATTCAGTCATTTTCTGCCATTTCCATGACTTCTAATTCCTTTTTGTCCTCTTATTTTTGGCAACTCCATTTCCTCTGCCAAAATTTGATGTATGCTTCCCGAAATGATCGGGTTTACTTATTATGTGTTCAATGTTCTTTTGTTTTAATAATTTGTATTATTTATTATTTGGTTTAAGTAAGATCCTCGAGATCTCCATCAATTGTTCTCATTGTATCGGAATTCTTTGCATTCTACTTTTCTTAGTTCTGTCGTCTTCTTTGTCTAATATTGCATGTTTTAACTTTTAACTGACTGTATTCTTTTATTGGTCCATAAGTATATCTTCTGAACATTTATTCAAACTTAGTGAAATGAAGATGATGGTCTCTTGAGAACTTTTTCCCGAAATGGTTTATAACCTATCTATTCTAAAATAAGAAATGTTGATCTCTTTTTCGCGGTTTTCCAGAAGATTTTAAAAATTAGAAAAGCACAAAAATGGCGCAATTTGAGTTTTAAGGTTTGACGTATTGTATTAAAAGACGGGGCACAAGGCGAAACGTATGTCCCATGAATCTTTAAATTTTTGCTAATTTATAAGTCTACAAATAGTAGAAAAATTTAAAAATTGTTAAAAATACGTTAAGATCATAAAACTATAAAATAAAATAAATTGTCAAAATATTAGCATAAATATAAAGACTCTAGCATAACTATGAAAAATAAAATAACTTTATGTAATACATCAATTACAACATCAACAATCCAACATTGAAAGAGAAGAAAAACATCTTGGAAACAAGATGTGATATGTACCTCATGAGAAGTAAATGAATCACGAAATATTTTCTTACTATTATTTGAAGTTCTCTCCGGATAATAAGTGGGTGTTTGGGTAAGTTTACGCGCCCCTATTTTCTCCCATCAGCATATGTACTGGCTAATTCAGCTCACTAACACTTTAACAGAAAAGAAGAGATCATCTAATGTTCTAAACACTACACTTGCGATGTTCTCACTTCTGATTTATGGTACAATGCAACAGAATCTAACGAGAATAGTCAATCTAGGAGCTCGAAGCTCGAAGAAGGTGACGACTATATCATGAATGTCACGACCCAAGTTCGCCCTCCATGAACTGTCGTGACGGCACCTAGTTTCTAAGACTAGGTAAGCCTAACAATTTTGAAAAAGAGAAAACAAATGCGGAAAAACTAATAAAAACTGAAGATAAACAAATATAGAAGCATTTAAGATGCCGCTCGGCATATACTAATATAAGATCTCAAAAACTGAACAACTTCCTAAAACCCAGAATCTCATGAAATCACAAGCTATGAATACTACATAGTGCTCTAACACCAGAATGTCTAGATCAAAGTAAATACAGAAGGGAAATAACTACTAGAGAGAAAGGAGAGGGACTCCTTGGTCTGCGGACGCGGCAGATATACCTCAAAGTCTCTGAAGAATCGCCTCGCCTCAAGGATGATAGGGCTGAGCCGAAGAACCTGGATCTGCACATGAAAAACATGCGCAGAAAGGGCATGAGTACACCACAACAGTACTCAGTAAGTGCCAAGCCTAACCTCGGTCGAGTAGTGATGGGGAAGGTCAGGGCCCTACTGATTATAGCTGAAAAACGAGGTAAAACAGTATAGAATATGACAATATAATTAAATACTAACAGTATGAAGTAACACAGGATAATAAGAATAATAACAAATACAACAGAGAGAAAATTACAAATAGGAACGTAACTCTACACAGAGATAGCAACCGGGGATCTCCCAGGATACTGTCCTATAGTCCCCAAATGTAAATATCCATTGGATCTCCTGGGTGTCGTCCCGTAGTCCGACTCATAGTGCACGGGGATCTACCGAAAATCTTGATCCGTAGTCCCAATTGTAAATACCTAGTACTGGGGGAATTTACCGGGTGTAGTCCCGTAGTTCCAATATAATGTGCAGGGGGATCTACCGGAACATCAATCCATAGTCCCAAATAAACAGGTAAGGGGGATTTACCGGGATATCGCCTGTAGTCCCAAAGTAAACACACAACAACAACACGAAGAATATTAAATTCAAACTAATTTCATACCAAGGTAAAACAGTTATTTCTAACCTAGCATGCTGCACAGAATTCAAATAAAGCAGTTTGAGCGAGTAAAACAATTAAGTCAATTAGACATGCTTTCCTAAGCTAACAGTAGGCTTAAATTGCAAGTAGTATAAACAGGGAGGAAAACACAGGTATAGTTACTTATGAAAACAGGATTTTCAACAATTAACACATGTACGCATTCGTCACCTCACGTAAAAGGCATTTCATATATCAACAATACCAAATCCTAAGAGGAGTTCCCCCACACAAAGTTAGACAAGCCACTTACCTCGAACCAGCTCAAAAATTCACTCGAAATCACGTTCTTGCCACGAGTATCCAACTCCAAATGGACCAAATCTATTTAAAGTAATTGCATAATGTAAATATAACTTTAATTAACTAATTCAACTAATTAATTCGAAGATAATACGCGAAATTAGAAAAAAATGACCAAAAGCCCCCCGGGCCCATGCCTCAAAATCGGGTAGAATTTTCAAATTCAGAATCCTCACACTCTCACGAGTTCATATATAAATAAATTACTCCAATCCGACATCAAAATCTTGATTAAAACTCCAAAACTAGGCCTAAGAACTTTTCTAAATTTTCACCCCAAATTCGAATTTAAAGGATGATTTTAAGCATAGATTCGTGGAAATTAATCAAAACCGAGTAAGAATTACTTACCCAAAATACCCAGGTGATAATCTCTCCCAAAATCGCCAATCCCGAGCTCCCAAATCAATTTCTAAGGTTTTGAGACTAAACCCTCATTTCTGCCCTTTTTTTCCTGACCAGTGGAACTGCATCTGCGGCTCTAAGGCCACACCTGCGGTCCGCTTTTGCGGAGACCATGTCGCACCTGCGACTTTTCATTAAACCAAGAATGCCGCACCTGCGACCCCCTTTTACGCAGATGCGATGCCACTTCTGCGGTGCATGGACCGCATCTGCATCCTGCGGTCCAATACACGCATGTGCGATTATGACATGTTCAGCCAACTTCATATTTCTCCTAAGTCCAATTCAACTTTCGTTAAGCACTCGAAACTCACCCGAGGCCCCCGGGACCTCAACCGAACATGCCAACCAGTCCTAAAACATCATACGAATTTATTCCAACCTCGAATCACATCAAACAACGCTAAATCCACAAATCACTCTCCAATCTAAGCCTAAGGATTTCCAAAACTTCCAATTTCTCCGTTCGATCAAAAAGTCTATGAAACCTCGTCCGAATGACCTAAAATTTTGTACACACGCCACATTCAACACTACGGAGCTACTCCAACTCTCGGAATTCCATTCCGACCCCTAGATAAAAATCTCACTATCGAACCGGAAACTTCAAAAATTCAACTTTCGGCATTTCAAGCGTAAATACGCTACGGACCTCCAAAATACAATCCGAACACGCCCCTAAGCCCGAAATCACCCACCGGAGCTAATGGAACTGACGAAATTCCATTCCAAGGCTGTCTTCACACTTCTCCAACTACGGTCTAAATTCTAAAGCTTAAACTCTCATTTAGGGACTAAGTGTCCCAAAACACTCCGAAATCCAAAACGAACCTTCCCGGCAACTTACAATAGCAGGAACAAACACGGGGAATGCAATTAATAGGGGATCAAGCGTTAATTCTTAAAACGACCAGCCGAGTCGTTACATCCTCCCCCTCTTAAAACATTCGTTCGTCCTCGAACGATCATAGAGACATACCTGGAGTAGTGAAAAGATGAGGGTAACAGCTGCGCATATCCTGCTCGGTCTCCCAAGTCGCCTCCTCGACCGGCTGGCCCCGCCACTGAACCTTCACTGATGCAATATTCTTTGACCTCAACTTTCGAACCTGCCTATCCAATATTGCCACTGGCTCCTCAACATAAGATAGATCCTTGTCCAGCTGGACTGTACTGAAATCCAATACGTGTGATGGGTCACAGTGATACCTCCGGAGCATCGAAACATGAAATACCGGATGAAGTGGGATGTAAGGCAAGCTTATAAGCAACCTCCCCAACACAACGCAATATCTCAAAAGGACCAATAAACCTCGGAATCAACTTCCCCTTCTTCCCAAATCTCATAACGCCCTTCATAGGCGAAACCCGAAGCAGGACCCCTCTCCAATCATATAGGAAACATCACGAACCTTCTAGTCCGCGTAACTCTTCTGTCTGGATTGGGCTGTACGGAGTCTATCCTGAATCTCCTTAACCTTTTCCAAAGCATCCTGAACCAAGTCTGTGCCCAATAACCTAGCCTCACCCGGTTCAAACTAACCCATCGGGGATCTGCACCGCCTACCATACAAAACCTCGTACGGTGCCATCTGAATGCTGGACTGATAGATGTCGTTGTAGGCAAACTCCGCCAGTGGCAAGAACGGATCCCAAGAACCTCCAAACTCCATCACACACGCACGGAGCATATCCTTAAGAATCTGAATAGTGCGCTCGGACTGTCCGTCCGTCTGAGGGGTGAAATATTGTGCTCAACTCCACCCGAGTACCTAACTCATACTGTATAACCCTACAGAACCGTGATGTGAATTGAGTACCTCTGTCTGAAATGATGGAAACTGGAATACCATGCAGACAAACAATCTCCAGATGTAAATCTCCGCCAACCGCTCCAAAGAATAGGTAGTGCACACAGGAATGAAATGCGTGGACTTGGACAACCGATCCACAATCACCCAAATGGAATCGAACTTCTTTGAAGTCCGTGGGAGTCCAACTACGAAGTCCATGGTGATCCGCTCCCACTTCCACTCCGGAATCTCTATCTGCTGAAGCAGCCCGCCCGGTCTCTGGTGCTCATACTTTTCCTGCTAACAATTGAGGCACCGAGCTAAAACCCAAATATATCCTTCTTTATCCGCCTCCACCAATAGTTCTGCCTCAAATCTTGGTACTTCTTTGCGTCACCCGGATGGATGGAATACCGTGAACTATGGGACTCCTCTAGAATCAACTCCCGAAGCCCATCAACATTGGGTACACAAATCCGACCCTGCATCCTCAATACCCCGTCATCACCAATAGTCACATCTCTGGCATTTCCATGCAGGACCTTGTCCTTGAGGACAAGCAAATGAAGGTTATCAAACTGACGCTCATGGATATGATCAAACAAGGAAGACTGAGAAACCTTACAAGCAAGGACCCGACTGGGCTCCGAAAGATCCAATCTCACAAACTGGCTGGCTAAGGCCTGAACATCCATCGCCATGGGCCTCTACGCTACTGGTAAATAAGCCAAACTCCCCAAGCTCTCTGCTCGACGACTCAAAGCATCGGCCACCATATTGGCCTTTCCCAGGTGATATAAGATAGTGATATCATAGTCCTTCAGCAGCTCTAACCACCACCTCTAGCGCAAATTAAGGTCCTTCTACTTGAACATTTTGCTGCAAACTCCGATGATCAGTATAAATCTCACAAGAACACTGTACAAATAATGACACCAGATCTTCAAGGCGTGAATAATAACAGCTAACTCGAGATCATGGACATGATAATTCTTCTCATATACCTTAGGCAATCACACTACCGTTTGACATCAATACCGCTCTAAGGCCAATCCTCGAGGCATCACAATAGACAATATAAGACCCCAAACCTGTAGGCAATATCAATACTGTGGCTGTAGTCAAAGCTGTCTTGAGCTTCTGGAAGCTCGCATCACACTCTTCCATCCATTAGAACGGAGCACCCTTCTGGGTCAGCCTGGTCATAGGTGTTGCAATAGATGAAAACCCCTCAACAAATCGACGGTAATAGCCCGCCAAGCCAAGAAAACTGTGGATCTCTGTAGCTGAGGATGGTCTGGGACAACTCTGCACTGCTTCCACTTTCTTCGGATCCACCTGTATACCCTCACTCAATACCACGTGGCCCAAGAATGCCACGGAATCCAACCAAAACTCACATTTCGAGAACTTTGCATATAACTTCTTTTCCCTCAAAGTCTGAAGCATTGTCCTCAGGTGCTGCTCATGATCTTCCCGACTCCGTGAGTATACCAGAATATCATCAATAAAGACAATAACGAACGAGTCAAGATATGGACGGAACACTTTGTGCATCAAATGCATGAAGGCTGCTGGGGCATTGATTAGCCCAAATGACATAACAAGGAACTCGTAATGACCATAGCGAGTCCTGAAAGTAGTCTTCAGGATGTATGGCTCCTGAATCTTCAACTGATGGTAACCTGAATGCAAGTCAATCTTAGAAAACACTCGCACACCCTGTAACTGGTCAAACAGATCATCAATACGAGGCAAAGGATACTGGTTCTTCACTGTAACTTTATTCCACTAGCAATAATCAATGCACATACGCATAGAACCATCCTTTTTCTTCACAAACAAGACAGGAGCACCCCAAGGTGATACACTGGGCCAAATGAAACCCTTATCAAGCAATTTCTCTAACTGATCCTTCAACTCCTTCAACTCAGGAGGGGCCATATGATACAGAGGAATAGAAATGGGCTGAGTGCCTGACAACATATCAATGCCAAAATCAATATCTCTATCGGGCGGCATGCCTAGAAGATCAGCTGGAAACAGATTAGGGAAGTCCCGTACTACTAGGACTGAATCAATTGTAGGGGTATCAACACTAACATCCCTCACATAGGCCAGATACCCATCACACCCCTTCTCAACCATTCACTGAGCTTTAAGGAAAGAAATAACTCTATTGGGAGTATGATCTAAAGTACCCCTCCACTCTACTCGCGATACACCTGGCATAACAAGTGTCACAGTTTTGGCATTACAATCAAGAATAGCATAATGGGGCGACAACCAGTCCATGCCCAAGATAACATCGAAATCTACCATGCTGAGCAATAACAAATCGACTCTGGTCTCAAAACCACTAAGAGAAACCAAACACAACCGATAAACACGGTCCAAAACAAGAGAATCTCCCACAGGAGTAGAAACATAAATAGGGGAACTCAAAGAATCCCGAGATATGCCCAAATGCGGGGCAAAATAAGAAGACACATAAGAATAAGTGGAACCTGGTTCGAATAAAACAGATGCATCCTGATAGATTTTAAATACTCTTGCCTTATATTTTAATGATCTAACAAACTTACTGTTAAGAACCAGATAGGGAACTTGACCTACTTGGACTGCTGCAAGCTTTAACGGATTCTAGCTAAAGGTGAACTACTACAGCTTCAGGAGCTAGGAACCCACACAGGGACCTGATACTCTTGTGGTTTCCTCATAGAAGTACAGAGTCAATTGGACACAGCTGGAAATGAAGTGACTGACGACACTATTTCTGCCGCACTGCACTGTCTCTAGTGCCAACTCATTCTCTAACCAAAATAAAGTACTCACATCATTTAAAGTGATGTGATCAAGATGTTCCTACAATGAGTTTTATACAAAACATCACTTGAAGGTTTCTGTTCTCATTCAAGCTTCTTGCAAAAACAGAGAAATTAATCCTCACAAGCTTGAAGAACAAGGTTGAACGCAACTACCGACCAGTTCCTAAAAGATAGCCTGTTGTTGTCTTAGTTGAGTTGTAACCTTGTTATTGTAATTATTGTATCTCCTAAACTGCTTACCTAGAAGCGTTTGATTAGGAATCCTCTTATAAATTCGTAAACTCTTTGAGTTTATGTTGTGACTAGATTTAGTCATAAGTAAAAGTCTTTGTAATTGTAGAATTACAAAGTGGCTTGCGGTGAGAGCATCGCAAGTTAGAAAAAGCCTTTGTAACTAGGAAGTCACAAAGTGGCTTGTGGTAAGAGTACCACAAGTTAGTTGAGTAAATCCTTTGCAATAGGAGTCATTGCAAAGTGGCTTGTAATTGGATCTTTACAAGTTAGTGAAGTTAAAAGCCTATAGGTATAGGTCGTGATTTTTTGATCCCCTTGTGTGAGATTTTTTCACATAAAAATTCTCTGCCTTATTTACATACTGTTTTATCAACATTCTCAGCAGAATCTTATAGAGGACCAGGTACTCTATGGTTTGGTGGACTCATACAAACTAACAATTGGTATTAGAGTAGGTTCCTCCTATCAAGCTAACACCTAGTAAGGATCCTCATGGCTGCATCTACCAAATTTTGAAGAAGGTCAATCCATATACCGACTCCCCAAGTTTAATGGACAATGCTATTGGTGGTGGAAATCTAGAATGCACGATTTTATCATGGCTGAGGATTGTGAGCTATGGGATATCATTTGCGATGAACCTTATGTTCCAACCAAGGTACTAGAGGAATTTCCATTTTCAATGGAAAAAACCAGCAAAGAGTATACTGAAGCAGACAAGAAAGCTGTTGAAAAGAATTTTCGTGCCAAGGAAATTCTAGTATGTGGAATGGAACCTAAAGAGTACAATAAAATCTTCACCTGCGACACTGCCAAGAAGATATGGGAAGCTTTGCAAATAGCTCATGAGGGAACTAAACAAGTAAGATAGTCTGAAGACGAATCTGATACTGGTGATATTTCTATGATAGCAGTTGAAGGCGAGAAGATTGGATATGACTCAACTTTTGCTTTGATGGCTCAATCAGATGATGATGAAGACAATGGCAACAAAGAGGTAAATTTTAGGGATGTTCAGAGAAATCTGAAATCCTATTTTCCAAAAAAACTCATGTCTTTAGCTGATGTATTAATCACTGCATTTCATAGTCTTGTGGAGGATAGGAATTCTTTGATATTAGAATTAGGAGAATCTGAACAAACTAGAGACGACTTAGTGGCTGTAGTTATTGACCATAATAAAACCATTGAAATCCTCAAAAAAGAAAAGAGTGGTCTGCTGGCAGAAATTGCAGACCAAAGGGAAACAATGGTGAAACCATGGACTAAGTCAAAACCTGAAAGTTCTGAAAAGGGAAAGGAGATAGCAAGTGAGGAACACATTAGGCTTGAAAATGAGGTGAAAGCTATGTGATTTAGGATGTGTGCTAAAATTGAGAAAAACGAGCTTCTCCAAACTAATCTGGAAAGAGTAAAGAATGATCTTGAAAAGTCCCTAAAGTGGACCTGGTCCTCAGAAGCTACCACTGCCTTGCTTACTAATGATTGTAAACAAAGGCAGGGAGCAGGGTTCCAAAGGGAGAAAACTCCTCAAAACCCACACAGTAAGTACGTCACTATCTCTGATAATTGGCCTCGTACCTGATGTGGGAACACTGGGTGCTTCAAGGAAGATGTCTAGGCTAAGAACCAATCAGTTCAGAAAGACAAAGTGTTTCCTGAAACAGTGACTACAAAAGAGGGACCAGGTTCCACTAATAACTAGGGGTTTTGATGCATTTTATACTCCTTCTTGCTTATGTTTTGATTAGGAATTTATACAAAATAGTCCCAAACGGCTCACAAATAGTGCTTGATTGCAGGTTTGATCAACAAAGTGACAAGATGTCAAAGATCATCTCAAAAAGGAGTGAAACTTGCACAAGTACCAAGACAAGACAAAGCTCAGGCAAAGCAGACTCAATGCGGCCACACACCATTCTGTGCGGTCCGCATGAGTGAGGTTCAGAGAGCATGACACTCAGGCAAATAGGCAATGCGACCGCACTAGGTTTTGTGCAGTCCGCACTAGGATCAACGTGGCCACACTCGATTTAGTGCGGTCCGCAGTGAGAAAGATCAGAGAGCTGCCAATTCCAAGTTTCAAGCCAATGCGGTCCGCGCTCCATTTCATGCTGACCACACCAGAAGCCTCCACGACCGCACTCCATTATGTGCGGTCCGCATTGCCAGAGTTCAGAGACATGAATTTTCAAGTTCAGAGCCTTAGTGAGGCCGCATAACATTTTGTTCGGCCGCAAGGGTATTTTTGTCTAGATTTTTCAGCTTAGTATAAATAGCTTCTTTTCCCATTTTAGGTCATCAGATAGTTTTAAAAAATAGCTGCGCTCATGGGTTCGATACTTTTTGCTATTTTGGACAATTTTATCTACATTTCAACATTGAATCATATTGTTTATCTTAGTAATTAGTTAATATGAGTTGTTCTTCATCTATTTCTTGCTTTTCTTCTTTAATTATGAGTAGCTATACCCATAAGCTAGAGTTGTGGCTCAACTCTAGTGTGGGTAATTGATGGGTCTTGTATTTTAGGGTTAGATTGACTATGGATGTTTGATATTTGGGCCAATTTCATGTTTTATGTCTGAATTAGTGGTTGCAAATACTAGTTTGTGTTTAGTTGACTTGAGCTCTTCTTGAGAAAGAGAGCCCAAGTCTTCGAAATAGGTCCAACAAGGAATTAGGGCATATTCAAGATATTGACAGCCCTAATTAAAGGGTTAAACCTCAAGAGAGTAATACTTGACTTGAACCTTGATTGCTTGTGCAAATTTGCATACCCAACTGGTCTTGAGAAAGTCAATTCAGGCAAAATCACTCGAACCACCGAGAGGTGTAGAGTGGGTAAAATTGTGCAACGATTATATCATACTCTCCAAATATGTCAATCATGCCTTAGACTCAAGTATCCATCAATTGACCACCTAGGTGAAAGTCACTACCCTAGTGCCTTGTAAACTATTTGAACAACCCATTTTAGTTTAACTCTTAGTTTAATCTAGTTTCATTTACCATTGTAGTTTGATAAAAATAGAAGTAAAACAAAAACCCCAAAAATGTATAGAAGTGTAATTTGGAACACATACGCAACTCTAAACTAGATAGATACCCGACTCCAAATTCTAGCTCTCTGTGGATATCAATCCCAACCCCAAATTGGGTAAAAGCTCTTCGACCCTCTCTTGCTGCTTAATAGTAGTGCAGAGTAGGCCTTGATCACTTTTTGGCATCGTTACTGGGGAGTTAATGGTTTTGGCTATCTATTTAGCTAGTTTTGTGTATTGTTCTTCTTTCCTTCTTTGTTACTAATTCGTTTGTGTCACAACTCAGGTACCAAATGGCAGCGAACAACGCAAATGACCCTCTTGGAAATGTGATTGCGGGGGAGGAGGTAGATGATGTCGGAGATGATGAGGTGCCTCTTGTACCTCAAGGACAACGTAGAGGCCTCCAGGCTAATGCTAATGACAATATTCCAGACCCTCCTCCGCCACCTCCAAGAGTGGCTCCTAGAGTGCTTCCGAACCAAGGCTATGCAAGTGCTATTGTCCCACCCCGAATCTGGGCGGGCATTTTTCAAATAACCAATGTGATGTTGACCTTACTAGAGCAACATGGGTACTTTACGGGCACTGCAAATCAAAATGCTTACAAACATCTCAAGGGGTTCGTGGATACATGTTAGGGGAGCAAGAAGATTAATGTGTTCGAGGATGATCTTAGGTTGAGACTCTTCCCATTCTCACTTAGAGGGAAGGCATTGGATTGGCTCGAGCAACTTCCCAACCATTCCATCACTACTTGGGATGAGTTGGCGGACAAGTTCATTACAAAATTCTTCTCACCGGGGCATATGACGGCACTGTGAGATGAGATATTAGCTTTCAAGCAAGAGCCCACGGAACCTTTGCATGAGATTTGGGAGCGTTATAGAACAATGGTGAAGGAATGCCCCAACAATAATATGACTGAGGCGATGATCCTACAAACCTTCTACCGGGGCATTAATACAACAAACCAATTCATAGTGAACCAACTTGCTGGGGGAAACTTAATGAAGCTGTCGTATGATGAGGCTTGTGACATTCTTGACGAGATGGCTGACACTTCTTCCGCTTGGCAAAGTAGAGCCAATGTGCCCCAGGGTGACCCCACGGTTATTCATTTGCAAAAGGAGTTACATGATCATGGGCAGGTTATAGCTGAGTTGAAACTAACTAGCGAAGGCACAGTTGCAACAAGTTCAAAATCCTCACCAAGTAAATGCCATGGAGGGTGTCAACATGCTTGTCAACAAAGAAGAAAAAGAGGGCACCAGAATCAAGAGAATTCGGAGCAATTTGACAATGATTGTGGTGGATTTTAAAATGATGTTTATGATGAACAAAGTGAAGAGGTGCAATACGTGAATAATTATCAAGGCTAAAGAGGCAATTCTTCCAACCAACAACAATGGAGACCCCAAGGCAATTGGGGAAATCAACAACAAGGCAATGGTAATTGGGGGAACAACAACCAAAACGACAACTGGGGCAATCAGAACAACAATCAAAACAACCAAGGAAATTGGAATGGTAATAACAACAATTGGGGTGATAATAATAATCAAGGTGGATGGAACAATGGAAACCAAGGAAATCGGGGGCAAGCCTTTCAAAGGCCCCCAATGTTCTTCTAGCAATGATATGGGTAGAATTGAAATGATGTTCAAACAGATGAAGAAGAAGAATTCGGATTCCGATGCGCAGTTGGCTTCCCACAATACCTTAATCAGAAACTTGGAGGTGTAATTAGGCCAAATCTCACAGTCTTTAAATACTCACCCTAAGGGTGCTCTACCAAGTGATACGGTAGTGAACCCGAAGGGTGGTAACAATTATGTTATGGCGATAACAACAAGAAGCGGGAGAGGTGGTAATGTGCATGCCTCCAACCAAAAGCAAATTGTGGATGATGATGTTGAGTTGCAAGAAGATGAAGTTCCTTTTGTGGTTGAAAATGTGATTGATGAAAATGTGAATGAAGAAGTGAGGATTGATATTCAAGATGTCGAGGTGGAAACTCAAAATGATGTGAACCCGTCTAGGGATCACATAATAGACATGCCGGAGCCGGTTATGCCTAAAGCCAAGGCTCCTTTGCCAAGGCCACCTCCACCTTATCCTCAAAGGCTCGCGAAGCAGAAAAATGAAAATCAGTTTAAAAAGTTCATTGACATGATGAAGAGCTTATCCATCAATGTGCCTTTGGTGGAGGCTCTTGAATAAATGTCGGGATATGATAAATTTATGAAGGACTTGGTAACAAAGAAGCGGTCTATGGATTGTGAAACTATAAAGATGACTCACCAAGTTAGTGCAATAGTGCATTCAATGGCCCCAAAGCTTGAAGATCCCGATTCTTTCACCATTCCTTGCACCATTGGGAGTGCGGATTTTGCTAAAGCTCTATGTGATTTGGGGGCTAGTATCAATTTGATGCCCTATTCCATTTTCAAGACTTTGGGTATTGGGCAGCCGAGGTTGACTTCTATGAGATTATAAATGGCAGATAGAACAATGAAGAGACCATTGGGTATTATTGATGATGTGCTTGTTCGGGTGGACAAATTTATCTTGCCAACTGACTTTGTGATCTTGGATTGTGAGGTATATTATAAAGTTCCTATCATTCTGAGGAGCCCTTTACTTGCTACGGGGAAGGCCTTAGTTGATGTGGAAGTAGGGGAACTTACCTTCCGGGTGGGTGACGAGAAAGTGGTCTTTCATGTGTGCAAATCAATAAAGCAGCCCAACACTATCGAGGTGTGCTCTTTTGTGGACCTCGTTACAACAGTGATAATTGATGACACTAGTGCAATGATCAATGTGGAGGACCCATTGGAGGCCGTATTATTGAATCTTGATGGCAATGGGGATGCAAGCCGAGTGGAGTGCATGAATGCTTTACATGGAATGGGCTCTTACTCTTATGAGCCTAGGAAATTATCTTTGGACCTCAAGAATAGAAAGACTCCACCAACAAAACCTTCAATTGAGGAGCTTTTGGTGTTGGATTTGAAACCGCTGCCTCCACACCCCAGGTATGAGTTCTTAGGCTCAAATTCTACTTTGCCAGTTATTCTTTCTTCTTGCCTTACTAAAATGTAGGTTGATGCGACATTGGTGGTGCTTCAAAAGCAGAAAAAGGCAATTGGATGGACTTTAGCTGATATTCGGGGAATAAGCCCCGCATTCTGTATACACAAGATTATTCTGGAAGATGATGCAAAGCCCTCCTTGGAGCATCAAAGGAGGTTGAATGAGGCAATGCAAAAAGTTTCAAAAAAGGAGGTGATTAAGTGGTTGGATGCCAGGGTTGTGTACCCCATCTCTGATAGCTCTTGGACTTCACCGGTACAATGTGTAACGAAGAAGGGTGGCATGATCGTGGTTACAAATTCACAAAATGAGTTGATTCCTACAAGAACTGTTACTGATTGGAGGGTATGCATGGACTACCACAAGTTGAATAAAGTGACCCGCATGGATCACTTTCCTTTGCCTTTTCTTGATCAGATATTGGATTAACTTGCTGGGCGTGCCTTCTACTGTTTCTTGGATGGGTATTCTGGGTACAAGAAAATCTTGATTGCTTGCGGAAGATCAGTAAAAGACCACATTCACTTGTCCATATGGCACCTTTGCTTTTTCTAGGATGCCTTTTGAGTTGTGTAATGCACTGGCTACATTTCAGCGGTGTATGATGGCCATTTTCACCGATATGGTGGAAGATATTTTGGAGGTGTTCATGGACGACTTTAGTGTTGTGGGGGATTCATTTGATGGGTGCTTGAAGAATCCTGATAGAGTTTTGGCCCGTTGTGAAGAAACCAATCTTGTCCTCAATTGGGAGAAATGCCACTTTATGGTCGAAGAAGGAATAGTTCTTGGGCATAAAATTTTAAAGCATGGTATTGAGGTAAATAAAGCAAAGATTGATGTAATTTCAAGGCTCCCTCCCCCTACATCCGTCAAGGGAATTCAAAGTTTTCTTGGGCATGCAGGGTTCTACCGGATATTTATCAAAGACTTTTTGAAGGTAGTGCATCCCTTGTGAAAGTTGTTGGAAAAAGATGCTAAATTTGTGTTTGATAAAAAGTGTATGCAAGTCTTTGAACTTCTCAAGCATAAGTTGACCACCACTCCTATCATTACCGCGCCTAATTAGAGCTTACCCTTTGAGCTCATGTGTGATGCGAGTGATGTTGCGGTTGGGGTGGTTTTGGGTCAAAGAGTGAACAAAATGTTTCATCCAGTGTACTATGCAAGCAAGACAATGAATGATGCTCAAGTGAACTACATGGTGACCGAGAAATAACTTTTGGCTATTGTGTTCGCAATGAAAAAATTCTGGCCGTATCTTATGGGTGCTAAGGTTATTATTCATACCGACCATGCCGCACTCCGGTACTTGATGAAGAAGAAGGATTCCAAAGCTAGACTGATGCGATGGGTCTTGTCACTTCAAGAGTTTGATTTGGAGATTGTGCACCAGAAGGGTAGTAAAAACCAAGTTGCGGACCATTTGTCACGCTTGGAGGAGGATGGGAGGCCTCGTGACGGCCTAGAGATCAATGATTCATTTTTCGACGAACAACTCCTTTCGGGGTCGATGAATGATATGCCATGGTTTTCCGATGTTGCTAATTTCCTTGTAGCTGGTATAATGTCATGTGAGCTCTCTTGTAACCAAAGAAAGAAGCTCAAGTAGGATAGTTTGGATTTCTATTAGGATCAGCCATACTTGTTCAAGATTTACACGGATGGTGTGATTCGAAGGTGTGTCCCATAGGAAGAGCAATTGATTATCTTGGAGGCTTGTCATTCCTCTCCCTATGGTGGCCATCATGGCAGGGCGAGGACGACTTCCAAAGTTCTTAGTTGTGGGGTTTATTGGCCAACTTTGTACAAAGATGCAAGTGAACTTGTGAAGAGGTGTGATGAATGTCAAAGAGTGGGTGGAATTTCGAAGAAAGATGAGATGCCTCTCAATACCATTCTTGAGGTTGATATTTTTGATGTGTGGGGCATTGACTTTATGAGCCCATTTGTAAGCTCGTGTGAGAACACATACATTCTTGTGGCGGTGGACTATGTTTTAAAGTGGGTTGAAGCCGTGGCTTTACCCAACAATGAGGCCCGAAGTGTTGTTGCATTTCTCAAGAAGAGCATCTTTACAAGGTTTGGTACTCCTCGTGCAATCATAAGTGATTGGGGGTCTCATTTTTGCAATAGAGATTTTAACACTTTACTTTCAAAGTATGGTGTCGATCACAAAGTTTCTACTCCCTATCATCCTCAAGAAAGTGGTCAAGTTGAAGTCTCCAACAGGGAAATCAAAAGCATATTGTCAAAGACGGTAAATGCAAATAGGACCGATTGGTCAAAGAAGTTGGATGACGCTCTATGGGCTTATAGGACTGCTTACAAGACTCCGATTGGCATGTATCCGTATCGGTTGGTGTTTGGGAAAGCTTGCCATCTACCGGTTGAGTTAGAGCACAAGGCCATGTGGGCTTTGAGGAAGCTAAATCTTGAATGGGATGTCACAGCCAATCTTCGTGTAGAGCAGCTTAATGAACTTGATGAATTCCGATTCCATGCCTACTCCAGTTCGTCCTTGTACAGGGACAAAATGAAGTACCTTCATGATAAATATGCTCATAGCAAGGAGTTCAAAGTGGGCAATTTGGTTCTTTGTTCAACTCCCGGCTATGTCTGTTTCTGGGAAAGCTCAAGTCAAAATGGAGTGGACCTTTTGAAGTGGTGTGTGTGACCCCATTTGGTGATCTTGATTTAAAGAACAAAAATGGTGATGTTTTCAGAGTGAATGGGCATAGGGTCAAGCACTACTTGGGAAAAATTAATGACAGACACGTGGTGGCACTTCTTCATCTCAAATGATGTGATGGTAACCTGCGTCGTGCCACGATGTTAAATCAGGCGCTTCTTGGGAGGCAACCCATGTGTTTCTCTTCTTGTTTTTCTTTGATTTTCATGGTAGTATAGTATTGATTTTTGGGCTAATTGGTTGTGAGATACTACAGGGTTGTGTTGATGTAGTACAGGACATAGTGGAAAAAGTGTTCAGGTCTCTGAAGTTGTCAATACGGCCGTACTACATTCAGTGCAGACCGCATTGATGAAGAGTAAAATGCCCAACTCTCTGAAGTTTGCCACTGCGGCCGCACTACATTTTGTGCGGTCTGCGGTGGACTACTGCGTCCGCATGACATTTTGTGTGGACCGCAGTAGGTTGCCTTCTCAATCTTCAAAAGTGCTGTGTGATGCGGACCACAGTCCATTTGTGCGGTCCGCATTGGGGTAGGTATGCTGGGCCCCAGGACTTTTCCTATAAATAGTACCTGAGGCCCAATGTTTAAACTTTTCGATCCTCTGACTCTCAAACCTCATAAAAAACACTGTTCATCATATCTTCTGCTCGTACCTAGCTGCTAGGACTCATTAATCATCTGTAAATCTCACATCTGGTACCTCTACTTCTTTTTAATTGCTTTAATTTCGTTATTTTCTTTTCCTTTTTTTACTTGTCTATTACTCTTTTCTTCCTTTAATTTCTTCCATTGGTTAGGTTAGGGTACTTAGTATCTTGATTAAAGTGGACTTAGATAGTTAAATATACTGGGCAAACATGTAGGGACACTACTTAGGTGAAAAATTAGGCTTATAATCAAATTATTTTGAACCCTAAGTTAGTGCCGCAACTGGGCACTCAGTGCAGACCGCGTTCGATTCTGTGCAGTCCACGGTGCCCTTGTGCGGTTCACAATAACATTTTGTGCGGACCGCATTGTTGAAAGTCCTGAAAGCTGAACTTTGGGGACTACAACCACACTACATTTTGTGCGGACCGTACTGATCCCTGTGCGGCCGCACTACATTTTGTACGGTCTGCACTGTTTGGATACAGAGAGTGGGTAGTCTGAACCCCACCTATGTGCGGACCACTTTGTTATTTCGTGTGGTTCGTACTGACCTTTGTGCGACCGCACACCATTCTGTGTGGTCCGCACTGCATATCTTCTGCAACTGTCTGCAATTTTTTCTACAACTCTTCTTTTAATTGTTTCTAATGATACTAACAAGCTTATTGGATTGTGTTTGCAGACAATGGTGAAACAATGAGGTAAATGCTTTAAACAACCAAGCAGAGGAGAATCCTCCCGGGGAGGGAAACAGAAAATGGTAAGATTGATTGTTCAAGCCCGACAAAACATTAATAACATGAGAAAGATGATTAAAGCTGCTGATAGGGCCATTGACATGTCTGAGAGTGAGTACGAGCCCTCCCGGGAGATATATTTAGACTCAATCCCAGAGTACATCCTTGATTGGCCGGAGAGAAATAGACTAAGAGACACTCCTCCCACTTCCCCCGCTACCCAAACGTCAGTAAATATATCTTCTAGGTCGTCTGAGGACTCAGCTGAAGGCGGTGAGGATGAATACTCCACCTCTCCCACAACTTCATTATCCGGAGAGGGTGCAGTAGGAGATGAGGAGGAAATAGGAGGAGAAGAAGTAGTTGGAGAAGGGGGTGAACCTCAAGTGGGGGTGTTGCTAGAAATAGGAAACAAGAGGCATGTCAAGACCAATTCGTGAATGAGGTAGCGTATCATAAATTCCAGGAAGGGTGAACGGTGAAGAAGTTGATCCCGGAGAGGAGTTTTGTGGATAAAGACTTGCTACCTCACAACCCCAATGTGAGGAGGCAGTTTAGGGAGAGAATTAACTGAGAATACTTTTTGGGTGAATGTGTAGATGCCAACGAGCACTTGGTCAAGGAATTTTACACTAACGTTGCCCACATAAAAAAAGGCACAAAAGTGACCAAGGTGCGAAATTTGAAGGTGCTGTTTGATGGGAAAACAATAAATGATTACCTTGGCTTTGATGAGGAGGATGAGACCCTATATATGGAGAAGATGGAAATGGGCGAGGAGGTCCGTCCCTGGTTGGCACAGTATCTGGAAATCCCAGGTACCACCCCCGATTGGTTGAATGGGGGCATCAAGATTCTGAGAAGAAGTTTGAACTTCGAGGCAAGGGGGTGAGAAACACTTGTGTGCAGCAGACTGGAACCTACTACTCATGACAACTCCCTCTACACCGGGCAGTTTTGGTGGCTTCAATCATGGCGGGGTACCCGATAAATGTGGGAAATGTAATGTCTAGGGTAATCACACTTGTGGGCAATGAGAATGACAGAAACTACCCTTTCCCCAGCTTCTTAACTATGTACTTCCGGGACCTCAAAGTTGAAAAGAGGTTGTTTGATATAAAGGTCAAGGCGAAGGCCCCATTCTCGTGGTATAGCATGCAGGGGGATGACAACCCAAAGAACAAGAACTTCAAGGGACCAACTACTACTCCAACTGGCCAGTCTGAAGAGCCAGTTGTGATAATGACTCCTGCTCAGCCTGCCTCGACCTCCACAGACATTCCTCCTGGCCCATCTGCCTCTGACCCAGAGATACCCTCTTCCCGAGCATATCCAGTGACTGCACACCGACTGAGCCAGGCTCTCCTCAGTATCAACAACTGGATGCAGACAGTGTCATCCAAGTTTTCTATCCTCACTACTACAATTGAGGCTCAATCGACACCTCCGCCTCCACAGGTCCCACAGTCCATAAAGGATGCCCTCAAGGAGATTCTGGCCAACCAAAAGAAAATCTTCGACACTCAGAAGGTGCTCACAGATGCAGTTGATTCACATAGTAAGGCTCTCAAGGAGCTTGATAAGGAGCACAAGAAGTTGAGGAAGACGCGGGCTTCCAAGGAGTCCGTAAAGGCGCTAAGGGTTGATGTTGACAGGATAAAGGCAGATCATCTACCTTTGGACTTATTGCTACAGGATCCAGTACCATCAGCTCATCCCCAGCTCGAGAAGTCCCAGAGGCCTTCAAATAGGAAGAGGATGATTCCTAGAGCGGACGATGCAGTCATTCAGTTGGCAGACCCACCAGAGGCCTCCTCCAATCAGCCACAGGATGCACCTCAGGAGCCTGTCCAGGCCTAGGTCCCAACAACAGAGCAGCAGGCCATAGGGAACTAGTCTGAGGTTCCCAAGCACAATGAGGACCCAAGGACCACTCAGGAGCCTATGCAGGCAGACGGGCCATAGGGAGTCTCTATATACTTTTCCCTTTTCTTTTTGGTGCTTATTTAGTTTAGTTGGCATTGGGGACAATGCCAGCTTTCATTTGAGAGGGCAAGCCCTACTTTTATGGATTTGGATTATTGTATATATTTGACAGTTTTTAGGCTTTCTTTATTTTTCATATTTGGTTTGTATATAATTTTAACATTTCATTACATTTTGCGTACTTTTATTTTACTTTGGGTTTGTATATAAAGTTATGTTACATTGCACATATTCATCCCATCTATTGTATATTCGACAATCCCCTCTTCTATATATTCATTTTACTTTCCACAATTTTTCGTTCTTAGCTTCTTATTTATGTTTGTAGCTTCTTGTTTTGAGAATTTGCAATAAGCCTTTGGTTTTCTTAATGCCACGGTTCTTTCCAAATGTGGAGTCTGTGTGAACTAGGTGGCTCTTCCCAATGATGGATGGCGTGACTGTCACACCTCCTTTTTTCCTACGCCCCGAAAGGGTAGTATATAGGGGAGTTTTTCCAATTTAAGTGACATTTGAAACGGGATTATTTTATTTGAAATTCAGAGTTGCCACTTGGGATAATTTATGGTGTCCCAAGTCACTGGTTTAAATCCCTAATCGAGGAAAAGATTGACTCTATTATTGGTCCGCGAACTAGAAATCTAGGTAAGGAATTCTGTTAACCCGGGAGAAGGTGTTAGGCATTCCCGAGTTCCGTGGTTCTAGCACAGTCGCTCAATTGTTATATTCGACTTAATTATCTGATCTTAAACAATTATGAACCTACGCAAATTTTAACTTTTATCCGCTTTTACTCATTTTAAAGACAATTGCAACGTCATTAAAACACATCTCAGACCACGTCACATAAATGCACCCGTGATTTTTGACGTATTTTAACATCGTTGTGATTTGGATTTGGGTTACATAAATGCGCACCCGAATTTAGGAAAGTAACATTATTAAATTAACGCGCCTAAAGCGATTACGAATTTGTAACTTTGCGAGGGCCATGATAATTCGCTAAATGACATGCCTCGATTTCTAAGGATAAACAAAATTAATTAAACGAGGGCCATGCAATTGTCATTTTTGGTTGGCTCGACGCACCTCAATTTATTAAAAAACAATACTTAATCAAACGGGCCTAAGATGTTTGAGCCTATTCTAGATTAAGACTCATAAACCCAAGTGAGATCAGCAGGTATTTTAATTACATGAAGAGGTTTGGGCCAATGCAACTATTAATTAAGCTGGTTCGAATAAAAAGAACATAAGCCTTAGCATATACAAGGCCCTGCTCGTGGAAGGCCCTTAGACTAGGGCCTGGGAGAGCCCAAGTTTTCTTACGGACTGACTCGGCATCGAGTCTAGATGGAGCCTCATCAACCCAATTCGAGTAAGGAAATTTGACTCCAAATGATCATTACAGAATCACGAAGAATGAACATGATTATTCGAATTAGGCTATTATTACAATTCCTAAGCAGATTATTCGGATCTATACTAACATGATTTCTCAGCACACGTATGCTAACAGCTATTTCACTTCATCTCATTCTCCTTGCCTTAAATCATCATTCCCAGACAATTTCAAACCAGCAATGATTTTCAAAATAAAACATTCAATTAATACTCATATCATACATCTTAAGTTATCAAATAGTAACATGAAATCCTGGACATATCATTAGGCCTCAATATTCAAATGAGTTGCAAAGGCATAAGGGATCTAACACCATACGCTTAGCTAACACTGCTTAATCACAGAATTTAGCTAATGATCACTATTTTATCAAATTCCATTTCTCAATAGTCTAAGACCAGCTATACTAGCAAGAATTTCAAAAACAAGCAACATTTAACTACAAGGGCTTTCCTAACTCCAAACAGATGCAACTGACTAAGAGTCCTCATATCGAACATACAATGCATCAATTAACTCCAAAAGACTGAAACTGAACTAAATGATCTGAATAGGTAGAAGCCATATTTAGCACTCCAGATTCCATTTTACTTCAATATCAAGCCTCATGTGAGGTGAGTCTAGAAACATGTACCTGGAATATGAAATGAAAGAAAGCAAGGGGAAGTCAGTAGCCAAGCAGCAGAGTAGCAGAACCCAGCAACTAAGAATACCCAGTAAAACCAAATTCAAACCCAAGAGTGAGGTGCAGCAGTCCAGAAAACAATTTCAATTGAACCGTGACCTCAACAACTTCAAATCAAACTTTCACAAACATAAGTTCAATCCATTTTAACCCTAAAACTATTCAGGAATTACTTCAGAGACTAAATTGTAACCAATAAATGCAAAAAAGAATCAATGAAACAGTTATACTTTTGTATTTAAAGTCATTTTCAATTTTTCTCTGATTTTTCTTTTCAATTTCTGCCTTGAAAGGCAAGAAAACCATGCCTTTATAGGCAAGGAAGTAGGACAGCTTACAGAAAATCAGATTTGCAATTAGACCCTTTTCATGTTTTCATTTTTGCCTAGATATCCCTATTTAGTTTTCAAAGTTTCAAAACAAACCCCAAGTCAGCTTCTCAGAAGTTTCCTAATCAGTTATACAAAAATTCCCCTAAGAAAATACCCAAAACTACCCCATACCCCTATTATTTACACTCAACAACTCATAGGTCAAGTTGACCCAAAAGCCTGATACGGGTTAATAACCTAGGTTCAGTTCCTTCTTGGGATTCTGATTCCTCAGAGTCCAATTAAAATCAAACGATGACTCCAATTTTGAGAAACTGACCCAAACTTTCCCTAAACAAATAAGCCTGGAACCATTTGTTTAAAAACAGCCGAAACTAAAAGCAAACTGAATGAACTAACCAGTACAATTACATAACAACAAATTAATTAAATCATGGGCCTAATTTCATTGACTAAGTGATTAAACTGATGATGAAACCATAATTATGCTATTATTACAAAGACTTAGACAAACAAGACAGGGCGGAATAAAGAAATAAGATAATCAAGCTTCACAACGACAAAGAGGAAAACAGAACAAGAAATAGAACCAATTTGAACTCGAAAAAAAACCCTCAAACAAACTTTGACCAAAACAAAAGAGAATGGATGAGGAGGAAGATGAAACAGTGAAAGAAGATAAAATACAAGGAAGAGGCACTTACCGAATCAAAGCTCGAAACCTAATTGATACTGATTTAAATAAAAAGTGATGTTACCCAGTTGTTCTTCGTAAAAAACAAGTGAACAACATCACTTTCGTATTTAATCAACCTTCAACCTTCAGAAAGACAAGGGCAAGTAGCCATGCAAGCCACAGAATCAAAGATCGAACCATTTTGACTTCTCGGGGCTTCGAGCTCTATCCTTATATTCAAGATTTGACAGATTTGGGAGGGATTTGAGGGATATGGGTTAGGGATTTGGAAAGAGGGGGTCACGGGGGTTTTAGGGTGTTAGTTTGGGGGCGGTTTGGGGTGGTGCCGCCAGGCAGACGCGGTGGGAAAAAGGGGCGGCTCTAGGGTTTCATGGGAGTCTCTGAAAGGGAGATGAACAAGATGAGAGACGGGGTTTGGGGAGGGGGGGTAGTGAGATTAGGACCATAATATATTAAGGATACCCTTAGTTCCGGACCATTTGATCCAAGGAAATCAACGGTCCAGATCAAAGGTAGTCAAAACGATGTAGTTTGGTCACTAGACGGGGTGGAACGAGTGTGGTGTGGAGTTGGGCCGGATCCGAGCGGGTGTTAGAACGGGTATGGGAGGAAACGTTTGGGCTTGGGTAAAGAAATTAAGGACTTGGCCCAAATCTGACTCTCTTCTTAGTTTATTCCCTTTTCCTTTTCAATTCAATTTTTTCAAAATTCTTTTAAATAAAAAATTTAAAAACAAAACCTAAATTAATCCCTAATCAAATAATCCTTATCAAATTAAGTTAACTAAATCTAAATAATTATCACAACTATTTAATTCCCAAATTAAGCAAGCGACGAAATTTGAATGCGCAAACATAAACTATTTTTGTGGTTTTCCTTTTTATAAAGCAACTTAATTAATTAATTAACCCTAAAATGTCAACCTAAATCCTAAATGCCAATGTACGTATTTTTGTATTTTTCATTAGTTAAATAAAATAGATATGCATAGACAAATGCAAACATTTAACATAAAATGCCACGAAAATCCATAAAATTGCAAATAATGAAAAGAAATTATTTTGTTTTGAAATTATGGGAGCAGTTCATATAGGGCAAAAATCACGTGCTCACAGCTGCCCCTCTTTGCCCGGAAACACGAAGAGTTTTCGTGTAAAGATAAAGTGAGCGAATATGAGCAATTTTTGCCCGTTTGAATACTCCGTGGAAAGCATTTTTGAAAGATTTGACCGCACCTTGCTTCCAAGGTTGCCTACATATCCTTGGCTAGAAAGGAATCAGGTCAGTGTAGTTCAGGAATGTCTGGTAGCTGGGACTACCATGAAGCTGTGATTTCACTGTTGTTGCTGCTGCTACTGCTTACTGAGCCTCCTTATTACACCATGATAAAATAAAAGAAGCTAGCTTAGAATATGATCTATGCATTACAAAATCCTATCTATATCTTCAAACTTGCTCTTGTGGTTCCTATTGCCTTGTTGACTTGTATTCTCCCCGTGGAATCCCCTTGTTGCCGCCTTGAATTGTAATCGAAGATGTTTCCCTTTCTCCAGGTGGACACCCGCTTGTTGAAACTTGAATGTATTCCCTTGTTCTCCAGGTGGGATCTTGATTGCTGCACTTGAAATGTATTCCCTTCTTCTCCAGGTGGGCGCCTGATTACAAAAACTTGAAATGTATTCCCTTGTTCTTCAGGTGGGCGCCTGATTGCTGAAACTTGAGTGTGTTCCCTTGTTTTCCAGGTGGGCGTCTGACTGCTGAACTTGAAATGTATTCCCTTGTTTTCCAGGTGGTCGCCTGATTACTGAACTTGAAATGTATTCCCTTGTTTTCCAGGTGGGCGCCTGATTGCTGAAACTTGAGTGTATTCCCTTGTTTTCCAGGTGGGCGCTTGACTGTTGAACTTGAAATGTATTCCCTTGTTCTCCAGGTGGACGCCTGATTACCAAAACTTGAAATGTATTCCCTTGTTCTTCAGGTGGGCGCCTGATTGCTGAACTTAAAATGTATTCCCTTGTTCTCCAGGTGGGCGTCTGACTGCTAAAACTTGAAATGTATTCCCTTGTTCTCCAGGTGGGCGCCTGATTACCAAAACTTGGAATGTATTCCCTTGTTCTTCAGGGGGGAACCTGATTGCTGAACTTAAAATGTATTCCTTTATTCTCCAGGTGGGCGCCTGACTGCTGAAACTTGAAATGTATTCCCTTGTTCTCTAGGTGGGTGCCTGATTTCCACAAAAACAAAGAAAACTTCTGCCCCAGTTTGGTTCTGGGCGCATCTGTGAGTGTTAATTGAATCATGTTACCAAAAAATCTCAACGAACTTTAAAAGCTAGATCCCATTATCTAGGAGGGTCCTGAAAACCCTTAGTTATATGACAGTTTTAAATCTAAGTTATATTTCCTAAAGGTACGACTTCTACTAAATCTTGTTATCTATGAAGACCTTAAAACTAAATCCCATTATCCAGGAGGGTCCTGAAATTTAAAATCAAATCTCATCTTAAGGGTAAAAATTTCAGAGCTAAATTCAACTTCCTAACGGTGAAACTTATGCTAAATCTTAGCATCTAAGGGAGGTATTAAACTAAATCCCATTATTCAGGAGGGTCCTTAAAATTTCAAATTGAATCTTTTCCTAAGCATGAAAACTTCAAAGCCAAACTTATATTTCCTCAAGGTAGAGCCTAGCTAGATCTTGTTACTCATGAAAGTTTTGAATTTTAACTAAGTCCCATTGTCCAGGAGGGTCCTGAGAATTTTTTAAGATTAAATCCCATTATCCAGGAGGGCCCTGAAATTTTAAAATTAAATCCCATTATCCAGGAGGGTCCTGAAAATTTAAAAACTAAATCCCATTATCCAGGAGAGTCCTGAAAACTTAAGAACTAAATCCCTGGAAATCATAAATTGAATCTTATCCTAAGCATGAAAACTTCAAAGCCCAACTTATATTTCCTCAAGGTAGAGCCTAGCAGATCTTGTTACTCATGAATGTTTTGAATTTTAACTAAGTCCCATTGTCTAGGAGGGTCCTGAGAATTTTTAAGATTAAATCCCATTATCCAGGAGGGCCCTGAAATTTTAAAATTAAATCTCATTATCCAGGAGGGTCCTGAAAATTTAAAAACTAAATCCCATTATCCAGGAGGGTCCTGAAAACTTAAAAACTAAATCCCATTATCCAGTAGGGTCCTGAGAACCTTTAAAATTAAATCCCATTATCCAGGAGGGTCCTGAAAATTTTAAATTAAATCTCATTATCCAGGAGGGTCCTGAGAATTTAAAACTAAATCCCATTATCCAGGAGGGTCCTGAAAATTTAAAAACTAAATCCCATTATCCAGGAGGGTCCTGAGAATTTTAAATTAAATCCCATTATCCAGGAGGGTCCTGAGAATTTAAAAACTAAATCCCATTATCCAGGAGGGTCCTGAAAACTTAAAAAACTAAATCCCATTATCCAGGAGGGTCTTGAGAATTTAAAAACTAAATCCCATTATCCAGGAGGGTCCTGAACACTTAAAACTAAATCTCATTATCCAGGAGGGTCCTGAACACTTAAAACTAAATGCCATTATCTAGGCGGGTCCTGAAAATCACAAGTCAAACCTGTCTGGTGCTTGCTTTTCCCCCTTACGGAGGGTTCCTCCGAAACAATCGAAATTTTCTGCCCCTGTTTCAATCAAAGAAAAATCTTGTTAGTTTAAAATGTAGTGGTTAGTTGATGACATTCTTTGTTGAAGGTTTCTCCGCTGCCGTTCTTTGTTTTGATTGGCTCCCTCTGAACTGGCTAAGAACCGCTTGACTGCCCAGCTGTCTTTCAAACCCCATGACCTTGGATGACCTGAATGTTTTATACCCAAACCGTTGTGTTACATCTCTGACCCATCTGTTTGAACCTTTGCATTTCCCACAAAATTACCGAACCGTTTCACCGATGGAACTTCCACCGACCTTTTATACCTCATTTCATGTCATACTACCTCTAGCAATGCCCTGGCCGCCCTGCGCCTTGTGCCACTTTGGAAGTTGGTAGTAACCTTTGAAATTCCTTTTTATTTGCTTAAACAAAACTGACATTGGGAACATCTTAGAAAAATAAACCCAAAAGAAATGAAATGCAATGACATTCAGAGTTAAGGATGAGAAAAATTCAAAACTGGAAGGCTATCTGGAGGGGAAAAGAAAAAGGGACTTATCTGAGTGGAACTGCTGGCACCAATGATCATAACATGCATTTCAGATTAATCGGCCCAATCTGTCCAACCAATCAACTTTCAGTTGCCATACTTGTTGCATCGAAATTTCCATAACCTGATTTCTTCACCAAAACCTTGACCTTGTTCGGCCTGCGATGCCCTGAAGGGTTTTCACCAACAAGCCTCTCTCATTTGTTTATCTATCAACTCACTTTCGCCTCAAGGTGCCCGTGAAGGTTTTCACCAATAAGACTCTCTCATTTTTTATTTCTCTCTGCTCCCGTCGCCTTACGGTGCCCGTGAGGGTTTTCACCAATAAGACTCTTTCATTTTCAATTTTTCCTGCTTGGACTAGAGTGTTGCCCTTGATATTATTCCCCTATACCTGCTTGACTCGACATTTATCGAAGAGTGATCAGAAGGTCTTTCTTTGGATAGTAACGTGGGTTTTTGGACAGGGTTAGAAAGAAAAAGGTATAAAAGTCTTAAAACAATTCAAATGGGTTAAAATTACAACTTTCGGAATCAGATTTCTTACAATAACCACAACTTCTGCCCCAGTTTCTTACCTGGAGACTTTGGATTTTATTTTGATAGGACCGAACCGTAAGGCTGCCTACGTATCCTTAAAAGGAATCAGGTCGAATGTAGTTCATGTCATAAAAATTACTTTGTTGTTGTGATTTTCTCTTTTCTCTTTCTTTTCTTTCTCTTTTTTGCTTTCTTTTCTCTTTTTGTTGTTTTTCTTTTCTATCTTTTTTTCATTCTTTTTTCTCTCTTTTCATTCTTTTCTTTCTCTCTTTCTCTTTTCTTTTTTTTTCTTCTTCCTTTACTTATCTTTTGTGCTTGCGTTCATGAACTTTGCTACTGATTCCAAAAGAGGGGTATGAAAGAAAATAAATGAGGCTCAAATAGGTAACGAAGGATAAAGTGTTTAGATAGCAGAACAAAATGCCTTCGTCATTCCAATCTCCAAAATATACCAAGTACAAACAAACCCAATTTGACCAAAGAAATCATACATAGTATCTTTTGACTGCATCAGAATTGATGGCCATTTCTACACATTTGCCTTCTATATCCGTTAAATACAAAGCACCATAGGACAACACTCTTGTCACGATGAGCGGCCCCTGTCAGTTTGGGGCGAACTTGCCTTTGGCTTCAGCCTGATGAGGAAGAATGCATTTCAATACTAACTGACCCACTTCAAACTTCCATGGACGCACCTTCTTATTATATGCTCTTGCCATTCTTTGTTGATACAACTGGCCATGACACACTGCTGCTAATCTTTTCTCGTCAATCAAACTCAATTGTTCCAGGCGGGTTTTAACCCACTCATCATCGCCAATTTTGGCTTCTGCAACAATCCGAAGGGATGGAATTTCAATTTCCGCGGGTATCACTACTTCCGTGCCATATACCAACAAATACGGAGTTGCCCTACTGAAGTACGAACAGTAGTACAATAACCCAACAATGCAAAAGGCAGCTTCTCATGCAATTGCCTGGACCCTTCCACCATTTTCTGAAGTATCTTCTTTATGTTCTTGTTGGCTGCCTTGACTGCTCCATTCACCTTGGGACGATATGGGGTGGAATTGCGATGTGTAATCTTAAACTATTGACACACCTCTTTCATCAGATGACTATTGAGATTAGCCCCATTGTCTGTAATGATCACCTTCGGTATCCCAAACCGGCAAATGATATTTGAGTGCACAAAATCAACCACCACCTTCTTGGCTACAGACTTGAAGGTTTTAGCCTTTACCCACTTGGTGAAATAGTCTATGGCCACCAAAATGAACCTGTGTCCATTTGATGCTGATGGCTCAATTGGCCCAATGACATCCATGCCCCAAGCGACAAAGGGCCATGGTGCAGACATCGTATGTAATTCAGATGATGGAGAATGAATAAAATCTCCATGCACTTAGCACTGATGACATTTACGCACGAAACTGATACAATATCGCTCTATAGTGAGCCAATAATAACCTGCTCGGAGAATCTTCTTTGCCAGCACGTACCCACTCATGTGTGGTCCACAGACTCCAGAATGTACTTCGGTCATAATAGCTGTAGCCTGCCTAGCATCTATGCATCTCAGCAACCCAAGATCTGGAGTCCTTTTGTATAGAACCCCTCCGCTGAAGAAAAAACCGCTTGCCAACTGCCTAATTGTTCTCTTTTGATCACATGTGGCTTGCACTAGATACACCTTCATCCTGATGTATTCCTTGATATCGTGAAACCAAGGATCCCCATCGAGCTCTTCTTCCACCACATTGCAATAAGCGTGCTGATCGTGGACTTGAATCTACAAAAGGTCCATATAAGCCTTATCGGGATGGTGCAACATTGACGCCAGAGTAGCCAAAGCATCAGCAACCTTATTGTGATTCCTTGGAATATGCCTGAACTCTATTGATTGGAACCGTTGACAAAGATCCTGCAAGCACTGTCGGTACAGTATGAGTTTTAAATCTTGTGTTTCCCATTCCCTTTGAATCTAGTACACCAGAAGGTCCGAGTCACCCAAGACCAAGACTTTCTGGACACCCATATCCACAACCATCCTCAAACCCAAAATGCATGCCTCGTATTCAGCCATGTTGTTAGTATAGTAGAATCGAAGATGAGTGGTAACATGGTAGTGATGCCCTGTTCCAGAAACAAGTACCGCTCCTATACCAACGCCTTTCATGTTAGCATCCCCATCAAAGAAAAATTTCCATCCTGCCTTTTCAATTTGTTCCAATTCATCAATATGTATGACTTCTTCGTCAGGGAAGTAAGTCTTTAGAGGTTCATATTCTTCATCCACTGGGTTCTCAGCCAAATGATCGGCCAATGCCTAGGCTTTCATTGCAGTCCTAGTCACATAGACGATGTCAAATTCTGTGAGCAAGATTTGCCACTTTGCGAGCCTCCCTGTAGGCATAGGTTTCTAAAAGATATACTTTAACGGATCCAAATGAGAGATGGGGTAAGTAGTGTAAGATGACAAATAGTGCTTTAACTTCTGTGCTACCCAAGTCAGGGTACAACATGTCCTCTCAAGGTGAGTGTACTTAACCTCGTAAGATGTGAACTTTTTGCTGAGATAATAGATGGCCTGCTCCTTCCTGCCGGTGATGTCATGCTATCCCAACACACATCCAAATGAATTGTCCAAGACCGTCAAATACAGAATCAAAGGTCTCCGTGGTTCTGGCGAGACCAACACAGGTGGGTTTGACAGGTACCCCTTTATCTTATCAAATGCTTCCTGGCATTCATCTGTCCACTTGACCGCATCATCTTTCTTTAACAGTTTGAAGATAGGTTCACAAGTTGTCGTGAGCTGAGCAATAAACCTGCTGATGTAATTCAATCTCCCCAGCAGATTCATTACCTCAGTCTTGTTCTTTGGGGGTGTCAATTCCTGGATAGCTTTGATATTAGACGGATCTAATTCAATACCTCGGCGGCTGACTATTTATCCCAACAACTTTCTAGACGGAACACCGAATGCACATTTTGCAGGATTGAGCTTGAGATTGTACCTGCAAAGCCTTTGGAAGAACTTTCTCAAATCTCTGACATGGTCAGACTGCTTTCTAGTCTTTACAATCACATCATCCACATAAACCTCGATCTCCATGTGTATCATGTCGTGGAATATGGTTGTCATATCCTTCATGTAGGTTGCCCCAGCATTTTTCAAACCAAATGGCATGACCCGATAGCAGTATGTTCCCCATGGTGTGATGAATATCGTATTTTCTGTGTCCTCCTCATCCATTAAGATCTGGTGGTTGCCCGCATAATAATCCACAAAAGAACCAAGCTCATGTTTGGCATAATTATCGATCAATATATGGATGTTAGGCAATGGGAAGTTATCCTTGGGACTTTCCTTGTTGAGATCTCGATAATTAACACACACCCTGGTCTTGCCATCTTTCTTCAACACAGGCACAACATTGGCTAACCAGGTGGGATACTGGGTGACCCGAATGACTTTGGCCTCAAACTGTTTGGTGACCTCTTCCTTAATCTTTACACTCATATCAATTTTAAATTTCCTCAGCTTCTGCTTGACAAGGGGAAATGCCGGGTCAGTGGGTAATTTGTGAACCACCAGGTCAGTGCTCAAACCCAACATGTCGTCATAGGTCCATGCAAAAACATCTTTATACTCGAACAGTGCTTTAATTATCTCCTCTCTGAGTTGCGGTTCAAGATGGACACTTATTTTAGTTTCCCGGACATTATCTTGGTCCGCTAAATTGATTGCTTCTGTATCATTCAGGTTAGGTTTGGGTTTTTCTTCAAAATGGCTTAATTCTTTACTAATCTCTTCAAAGGCTTCATCCTCGTCATATTCCAATTCACCATCACACTCTATTTCTTGAATTACTATTTCAGAATTAGATTGGCTTTTAAGACTGGGCCGGAGATTCCTCATGCATGTCATATCATTGAAGCCCGCATAAAAAGGACTGTACAAGGAAGAAAAGAAAAACAAAAATAAAACTATCATGAAGGAATAAAAAAGGGAAATTGCATTTCATTGAAATTAAAGATAACAAGGTTTATACATCCAAATGAACGGAACCTAGAATCTGAATTACAACCCTGGAATAATCCTGATAAACTGAAAGAAAATCAAAGAAAACTACCAAAACTCCTTCCTGGTGGGGAGAGGAGTAGCTTCCCAATTGTTAATCTTTGCACTGGGCCCAACAAACTGCACATCCATTTTACTCAAACCCTCTCCAGCTTCCAACATGTTCACATCGGCGAATAACCTCTCGAACTTTTCAATCAAATCTCTATCTACATCAACCACTGAACTCGGAACTGTTCCCACTGGGCGTTTCTTGGTGCCAGGCCTAACAAATGATCTGAAGAGCTGTGGGATGGGCTTTGGGAGGACCCAGGCCCTCTGTTTCAACTTTCTAGCTCTTTTCACGTCCGCAGCTGTGGGCTTGAACCCAAACCAAATGTATCCAAGTTTTTGGGAAGAAACACCGGCTGTACGATACCTTGCAGAGATGCACCCAAACCCTTGCCCGATACAAAACCATTTTTCAACATTTCGGTAGCTACCATAACTGACGCAGCAGCTACCCTCGGGGTTGGAACGCACTTCCCTTCTGGAATTTTCTCTACCGATACCATGTCAAAAACTTGATAAACCCATGGCCCCTTGTCGTCCTCGAACTCTATGAACGGAACAATGGCATCGCTTGGAACACACCAGTTATCTTCGCCATGCACAATGATTTCCTGTCTATCCCATTCAAACTTGACCATTTGATGCAGAGTAGAAGGACCGCTTTGGCAGCAAGAATCCAGGGTCGACCTAATAGCAGATTGTAAGAGACAGCCACATCGAGCACCTGGAACTCCATGGTAAATTCAACTGGCCCTATTGTAAGCTCAAGCACTATGTCCCCGACTGAATCTTTTCCCCCACCGTCGAATCCCCGAACGTAGATATTGTTCTTGTGAATTCTTTCATCATCCACCTTCAACTTGTTCAGAGTGGAGAGAGGGCAAATGTTCGCGCTGGAACCATTGTCAACCAGCACCCAAGTAACCACGAAATCTTCGTATTTCACTGTCAGATAGAGGGCTCTATTGTGCTCGGTACCATCCATGGGCAACTTATCATCAGAAAAAGTGACTATGTTCACCTCAAATATCTTGTTAGCTATATTTTTCAAGTGGTTTACTGAGATTTTGTCAGGAACGTGGGCCTCATTTAGGATCTTCATCAAAGCCCGATGGTGCTCGTCTGAATGGATCAATAATGACAATAATGAGATCTGAGCCGGTGTCTTCCTCATCTGCTCCACAATGGAATAATCCTGCACCTTTATCTTTCTTAAGAACTCCTTTGCTTCTTCCTCAGTCACAGCTTTCTTCGCCAATACTAGGTTGTCTTTGGAGCTTTTAGCTTTTCTTAACTCTTCGGGGGAAAAGCATCTCCCCGATCGAGTCAAACCATGGGTCTCACATACTTCTTCTTTAACTTCTTTACCCTTGTAAGTCATTGTCACTTGTTCATAATTCCATGAGACCGCCCTCCTGTTGACTATTGGTAATTGAGTTACCGGCTTGATAATGACAGGGTCTATGCGGGCACCTTCCACAATTACAACAGGCTTGTTCCCCACTCCTGGCACAACCACTTTCGCTTTTTCATGTTTCCCTGCAACGTCACTTAAGGAACCCTTCTTGACCACCATATATGGTTCATTATTTTCCCTATTAAACTTGATTGCAGACTTCTCACTTGTTGACTTTTCAAACGGCCTGGCTTCACTGGACCGAATCATCATGACAGTTTGTGAAGGCTTCTTAGGATCCCCTTCCTTATGCACTATCTCAATCATATTCGTCTCTTGATGAGCTGGCAATGGGTTCTGGTTGATATTAGGTGCCTTTGGAGCTTGGACCTCAATCCGATTAGTTTCAATGAGCTCTTGAATAGCTGTTTTCAATTGCCAGCACTTCTCTGTGTCATGCCCCGGGGCACCAGAACAATATTCGCAGCTCACGGAGTGATCAAGATTCCTTGGGGGAGGATTTGGCAATTTTGGTTCGATCGGACTCAGCATACCCAATTGTCTCAACCCGCGGAACAAACTGGTATAGGATTCTCCCAATGGAGTGAAAGTCTTCTTCTTCTGCAACCTCTCATTCTTGGTGACCTGATTGTGTCGGAAACCTGTTCTAGGGGGATTTTTGTAGGCTCTTGGGGGTGGATAGGCATTTTGTGGAGCTGGGTAGATACTTTGTGGAGATGGCATACGCCATTGCATATGAGCGGGAGGTTGAGTGTATGTTTGTGCATGATGGACAACAAAATAGGGATCTGGCAGTGGGTAGTAGTGTCGTGGTGGGATATATAGAGTGTGGTGGTAAGTTTGGTGATAGGGTCAAAGCTGGTTGTAGTAATGTGAAGGGCCCCTAGATCCGACCCAAGCTCCCGACTCAATTGTCGCAAGATCCTCTTTCTTCTTCTTTTCAAATACACCCCCAATACCGTTTTGAATGGCCTGGGTGGTTTCTTTGATTGCTAAGTAGCTCATGATTTTATTAGACTTGAGTCCTTATTCTACCATGCCTCCCATTTTTACAACCTCATTAAAGGATTTGCCCACTGCTGACACCAAATGGCCAAAATAAGTGGGTCCAAGGCCTGCAAGAAATAGTCAGCCATCTCACTTTCTTTCATCGGAGGGTCAACCCTCGCTGCTTGCTCCCTCCAACGGAATCCATATTCCCTAAAACCTCACCAGGCTTTTTCTCAATCTTCGTCAATGATAGACGGTCTAGGATAATTTCAAGATTGTACTGAAAATGGCAGGCGAAGGCTTGGGCCAAATCGTCCCATGTGTACCACCTATTGTGATCTTGTCTGGTATACTATTCCAATACCGATCTACTCAGACTTTGGCTGAAATATGCCATCAATAACTCATCTCTTCCACCCGCCCCTCTCATCTTGCTACAAAATCCTCTTAAGTGTGCTATTGGGTCACCATGCCCATCATACAGATCAAACTTAGGCATCTTGAACCCTGCTGGTAACTGAACATCTAGGAACAAACATAAATCCTTAAAGGCCACACTTACTTGACCTCCCAAACCCCTCATAACCCTGAACGATTGTTCCAAGATTTTGACCTTTCTGATCATCTCCTCATGTTCGAGATTTTTGGGTGGCTTCTCGTTCTCTGCCGGAAGATCAAGATGAGGGGTGTAGAAATATGGTTCTAGAACTTTGAAGGTGGGCTTAGAGGGATAATACTGGTTGTCGTGAGTCTAGAACAGAGGCTCACTGGAATACCGGTGTAATGCAGCAGATGGAGGTGCCACAAAAATAGGTGTGACTGGTAGAGGGGGGTGCGGGACTTGTTTGGGTGGTGGAGCTTGTGATGTATGGGAAGTGGTGCCATAGCATTGTTGGTAGAGGGGAAAGGCCGGAGACGAATTCACAGTGGGAGGTTCCTGAGGTTGAGCCAATTGTGGGATATAAGCAGGGTTGGCGGGATAAACCGGTGGTGGATGCCCCTTTGCCCAGGCCTGGTACATTTTAGCCATTTCCTGCTTTAACTTATACATCTCTTCCTTCATTTCATTAACATCCAATTCTTCCACCTTTTTTGATGGATCAACGATACTTGCCTCCGGTTCTTGGTTGGCCATGTTCAGCTTGTGTTTTGATCGGGTGTTGTAGGAGTGAGTTGCCAGAATGCCAATCAACTAACCACCTGCCTAGACTCAATATACCAACAACAACTTTGTTAGCAATTAGGGCTTTAACAGATTGGTAACTGCATATTTTGGGGAATAAATGCACCTAAGCAGTTAACTGTCTCTATTATGCATTTGATCGGCTGCTTGAGTCATCCCGGCTTTTCCTTTTGTGTTTTTTAGGTTTACGGTCGAATCTTATGGATATTGCCTACGTATCATGACCCCGCATGAATCAGACCGAGCGTAGTTCTGAGAGATAAGTGTGAAAGTAAATAATAAAATATTTTTGGGATTTTCAATTTTCATAAAAAGCAAATGCTTTGATTACAAAGGCTCAAAACTAACAGACTCCAAAAGAAACTAACAGACTCTGATGCAAGGACGAAATACAGACTCCAAATATAAACTATCATACTCCCACAAAAGAAAATACAGACTCGAAAACAACTGACAGACTCCAGCAGAAAGAAAATACAGACTCAAAACAACTAACAGACTCTAACGGAAAAGGAAATACAGACTCAAATGAAAAATCATGAATACATTAATGCTCCTGGTACCCGCGGGACATCATTCGGTCTCGCCGCAGGCCTATATGCAAGATCCCTTTGAAGTCTATCCAAGTCACTCATTATCTTTTTAACAAATGTCCTCACTGCCGCGAAGAAGGGGTGCGAGTCATATCCTCACATGCTTGGCACTTCACAACAATGTAATCGACTATGGTTCTAATTCTTTCTCTTATGACTCCTTTTTCTTGCAACAAATGCCCGATCTGCTGGGCCCAGGATTTCAAAGTTTGTTCGGCCACATGATTCTGCTCCTGAAGTTGTTGTAAATCCATTTCTAATTGTGCCAATGATGTATAACAATGTTCTCTTTCTGCCTTAAAGTCTTTTGCCTGCTTGATCACTTTGTTCTCTGTGGTAACGACCCTTTTCTTTAATCCCGCGACCTCATTGTTGTACTTTTCTTTCAACTGCTTAACCAGGCGTGCTCGTTCATCCGCGTTTTTAGCCAATTGCTTTCGAACCCTGGCTAGTTCACTTTTTGCTTTGTTCAAATCAAAACTATAGTCACTCACTTTCTGCCTAAGGTTACCTATAAGTTTTTCATCTTTGGCACTTCGGGTAGGATTTTCTGCCGCTACTTTCATTTTCTGAATTTGGGCTCGAAGGACCTCATTTTCTTTGGCTAGCTTTTTCTTTCACCTTCGTCCGCCGCAACTTGCAAGCTATTCTCGAATTGAAGTTCTTTGACTTGTTTCTCCAACTTTCCTATTGTGGCCCTGTACTCATTCTCCTTGGCCAACCAAGCCCATTGTTCTTGTGACGCCTCGACGAATTCCTGAAGGTGGGGTCTTTTGGCCGGCCTACCAAACTCAATTTCTCTTCTATACCAAGACAAGTACCCTGGTGAAACTTCACCTTTGGATCAATCACGTACACATGTACTTGCTGTTGAGTATTGACATTCACTTCAAATTTGGCGGACTGCTGCTTCATGAAACTGACTGTTGGGTCCGATCTCGGCAACTTATTACTAAGATCTTCATCTCTCGGAACTATTTGACATCTCCCCAGCTGCCTCAAAACCTGATATGGGGCATAAGGCTGGATACTCCTAAGTCCCATCAAGAGGAAATGAGGCCCGGTGGCTGGCATGTATATGATCTTATCCACGGGTAGCCATCCAAATGTCCACTCTATTTGGTTTGCAGTGATGGAACGGAGGCGCGCTACCCACTCTGTGACCCCTTCTGGCAAGCTAATCCCATCAACCCTCATATAAAATTCTTCTATGCATGTTTTCTTTGTCGACCCATAACTCATAAATTGAGGACGATGGCATAGGTGTTCAATCATCCACATCTACAGCAACAAGTTGCACCCCTCGAAAAAGTCTCCTCCGGCTTTGCAGGCTGTGAGAGCGTGGAAGATTTCAGCTACTATCATGGGTGCGAGGGTGTTGTTGGCCTGAGTAAGCAAAGTGCTGACAACCCCGACTACTCGTATGTCAATATTTTCATCTTTTCTAGGAAACACCAAAAGTCCCAAAAAGACCACCATAAAAGCAAAACACCTGTGTTCTTCCACCTTAAGGCGGTTTCCTTTGCTGCAGATTTTGTTTTCCGGCTTGTTGAACCCCCCTATATGACCATATCTGTTGTATATAAACTGCAAAGTACAAAAACCAGCGCCAAGTCTGGGTTGTGGACCCCCTGCTTATTTTCAAAGAGTCTAGGAACCTGTGTATGGCTACGATCCTTGGAGCAATCAGGTACTGGTGTCTTAGAGGAACTTTGGGACCCCCAATATATCCGGCTATTTCTTCCAATGTTGGGGTAAGTTCAAAATCTGATAAATGATATACGTTGTGGGCTGGGTCCCAGAATGTAACCAATGCCTTTATGATGTCTCCCCTAGGATTGATCTTTAGCAACCCAGTGAGGCCTCCCAGGTATAGATTGACCGTGTCTTGTCCCGATTTACCCAGATCGTCCCACCATATATGCAACTCCAAAGGGATATTGTTCACGATTGTTATTGGCAAATTATGACTTGTGCTCATTCTGTACATTTATTAGGGTGGTTAAGCAAAATTCACGATTCAATTGACTCAAAAACAAAGCTGATACTTTTTCAAAATTTTATTTCAAAAGTAAAAATCCAGCTTTGCAAATACGGCCTTTCAACACTTCTGGGGAAAGATTTTAAGGCTATGCTCGCTAACCGGCTAAAAATTTGAAAAAGAGACCGAAGGCGGCTGTTCTTGCAAAAACAGCCTTCCGGCATCCTTTTGGGGACAATCCGCTACTTTTGACAAAAATGACATCACCTTAACCATTATAATAAAAATAAATTTTTTGTTTTTTTGGGCTATTTTTGCAAAAAGGAAGTTGGACCCGATGGGGGTTGCCTACGTATCTCACACCTTGTGAGAATCAAACTGGCGTAGTTCGGGCTATTTGACAAAATAAAACCAATTATTTTCTTTTCTAAAAACACAAATATTTTTCCCTTTTTTCCTTTTTTAAAACCCACAAAATTTCTTTTTTTTTTTAGAATTTCAGCAGAGTTTCGGTATGTTTTGGGACATCGTTTTTTCACAACAAGCCTTTATCCCTCTCAACCACCTCATTACTTTTCTGAATTTCTCTATAAACCGGTCAACATGCAAACCGAAGAAAATGAATGCACAAGTAGCAAGTAAGATGCATCATAATGGTCTTTACATTTTGGGTACACCTGTCCTAGACAGATCCAACCCCTGTGTTGAGTCTCCAAAGTCAAATGCACATGATGCAAACAAACATTCCTACTAGGGATCCGGCATGAGGCTGAGTTATTCTAGGTTCAAAACCTGGGTATGTGTTCTAGACTGTGTACTCGAGCGGACAACTCGAACCGAGGAGGGGGCTACGTACCGGGAACCAAAAGGCCACCCAGCTTAGTAACTTGTACGAGTCTCTTTCTTATTTCAAAGTATGACACTAACAGAAAAGGGAGTCTCGACCAGCGAGCACATCCCCGAAGATGAGAAGAGAAGGGTTTCGTAACAGTGTATGTACAGTTCAGATAATATCAAAGCGGTAAAAGCAACATTTAGCACATTAGGCCAAAACATGTAATAAAATCAGATAACAGATAAAACCAAATATAACAATTCATCTAAGCTCGAATTCTAAACCCTGAACCAGAGATTCTGGGTTCGATCCCCAGCAGAGTCGTCAGAGCTGTCACACCTCCTTTTTTCCTATGCCCCGAAAGGATAGTATATAGGGGAGTTTTTCCAATTTAAGTGACAATCGAAACGGGATTATTTTATTTGAAATTCAGAGTCGCCACTTGGGATAATTTATTGTGTCCCAAGTCACCGGTTTAAATCCCGAATCGAGGAAAAGATTGACTATATTATCGGTCCGCAAACCAGAAATCTAGGTAAGGAATTTTGTTAACCCGGGAGAAGGTGTTAGGCATTCCCAAGTTTCGTGGTTCTAGCACGGTCGCTCAATTATTATATTTGACTTAATTATCTGAATTTAAACAATTATGAACCTATGCAAATTTTAACTTTTATTCGCTTTTATTCATTTTTTAGAGACAATTGCAACGTGACATAAATGCACCCGTGATCTTTGACGTATTTTAACATCGTTGTGATTTGGATTTGGGTCACATAAATGCGCACCCGAATTTAGGAAAGTAATATTATTAAACTAACACGCCTAAAGCGATTACGAATTTGTAACTTTGCGAGGGCCATGAAAATTCACTAAATGGCATGCCTCGATTTCTAAGGATAAACAAAATTAATTAAACGAGGGCCATGCAATTATCATTTTTGTTCGGCATGGCGCGCCTCGATTTATTAGAAAAATAATACTTAATCAAACGGGCCTAAGATGTTTGAGCCTATTCTAGATTAAGACTCTAATTGCTTTTAATGGTCATAAACCCAAGTGAGATCAGCAGGTATTTTTATTACATGAAGAGGTTTGGGCCAATGCAACTATTAATTAAGCTGGTTCGAATAAAAAGAACATAAGCCTTAGCATATACAAGGCCCTGCTCGTGGAAGGCCCTTAGACTTGGGCCTGAGAGAGCCCAAGTTTTCTTACGGACTGACTCGACATCGAGTCTATATGGAGCCTCGTCAACCCAATTTGAGTAAGGAGATTGGACTCCAAATGACCATTACAAAATCATGAAGAACGAACATGATTATTCGAATTAGGTTGTTATTACAATTCCTAAGCAGATTATTCGGATCTACACTAACATGATTTCTCAGCACACGTATGCTAATAGCTATTTCACTTCATCTCATTCTCCTTGCCTTAAATCATCATTCCCAGACAATTTCAAATCAACAGTGATTTTCAAAATAAAACATTCAACTAATACTCATATTATACAGCTTAAGATATCAAACAGTAACATGAAATCCTGGACATATCATTAGGCCTCAATATTCAAATGAGCTATAAAGGCATAAGGGATCTAACACCATACGCTTAGCTAACACTACTTAATCACAGAATTTAGCTAATGATCACTATTTTATCAAGTTCCATTTCTCAACAGTCCAAGACCAGCTATACTAGCAAGAATTTCAAAAACAAGCAACATTTAACTACAAGGGCTCTCCTAACTCCAAACAGGTGCAACTGACTAAGAGTCCTCATATCAAACATACAATACATCAATTAACTCCAAAAGATTGAAACTGAACTAAAGGATCTGAATATGTAGAAGCCATATTTAGCACTCCAGATTCCATTTTACTTCAATATCAAGCCTCATGTGAGGTGAGTCTAGAAACATGTACCTGGAATATGAAATGAAAGAAAGCAAGGGGAAGTTAGTAGCCAAGCAGCAGAGTAGCAGAACCCAACAACTAATAATACCCAGTAAAACCAAATTCAAACCCAAGAGTGAGGTGCAGCAGTCCAGAAAACAATTTCAATTGAACCGTGACCTCAACAACTGAAACAGTGATACTTTTGTATTTCCAGTCATTTTCAATTTTTCTCTTCAATTTCTGCCTTGAAAGGCAAGAAAACCATGCCTTTATAGGCAAGGAAGTAGGGCAGCTTATAGAAAATCAGATTTGCAATTAGACCCTTTTCATATTTTTATTTTTGCCTAGATATCCCTATTTAGTTTTCAAATTCAAAACAAACCCCAAGTCAGCTTTTCAGAAGCTTCCTAATCAGTTATACTAAGATTCCCCTAAGCACATACCCAAAACTACCCCCATACCCCTGTTATTTACACTCAGCAACTCATAGGTCAAGCTGACCCAAAGGCCTGATACGGGTTAATAACCCAGGTTCAGTTCCTTCTTGGGCTTTTGATCCCTCAGAGTCCAATTAAAATCAAATGATGACTCCAATTTTGAGAAACTGACCCAAACTTTCCCTAAACAAAGAAGCCTAGAACCATTTGTTTATAAACAGCCAAAACCAAAAGCAAACGGAATGAACTAACAAGTACAATTTCATAACAACAAATTAAGTAAATCATGGGCCTAATTTCATTGACTAAGTTATTAAACTAATGATGAAACCATAATTATGCTATTATTACAAAGACTTAGACAAACAAGATAGGGCGAAATAAAGAAATAAGATAATCAAGCTTCACAACGACAAAGAGGAAAACGGAACAAGAAATGGAACCAATTTGAACTCGAAAAAATAACCCTCAAACAAACTTCGACCAAACCAAAAGAGAAGGGATGAGGAGGAAGATGAAACAGTGAAAGAAGATAAAATACAAGGAGGAGGCACTTACCGAATCAAAGCTCGAAACCTAATTGATACTGATTTAAACGAAAAGTGATGTTACCCAGTTGTTCTTCGTAAAAAACAAGTGAATAACATCACTTTCGTGTTTAATCAACCTTCAACCTTCAGAAAGACAAGGGCAAGTAGCCATGCAAGCCACAGAATCAAAGATCGAACCATTTTGATTTCTCGGGGCTTCGAGCTCTATCCTTAGATTCAAGATTTGACGGATTTGGGAGGGATTTGAGGAATATGGGTTAGGGATTTTGAAAGAGGGGGTCATGGGGGTTTCAGGGTGTTAATTTGGGGGCAGTTTGGGGTGGCGCCGCCAGGCAGGCGCGGTGGGAAAAAGGGGCGACTCTAGGGTTTCATGGGAGTCTCTGAAAGGGAGATGAACGAGATGAGAGATGGGGTTTTGGGGGGGGGGTAGTGAGATTAGAACCATCATATACTAAGGATACCCTTAGTTCTGGACCGTTTGATTCAAGGAAATCAACGGTCTAGATCAAAGGTAGTCAAAACGGTGTCGTTTGGTTAATAGACGGGGCAGAACGGGTGTGGTGTGGAGTTGGGCCGGATCTGAGCGGGTGTTACAACGGGTATGGGAGGAAACGTTTGGGCTTGGGTAAAGAAATTAAGGACTTGGCCCAAATCCGACTCTCTTTTTAGTTTATTCCCTTTTCCTTTTCAATTCAATTTTTCCAAAATTCTTTTAAATTAAAAATTTAAAAACAAAACCTAAATTAATCTTTGATCAAATAATCCTTATCAAATTAAATTAACTAACTCTAAATATTTATCACAACTATTTAATTCCCAAATTAAAGCAAGCGACGAAATTCGAATGCACAAACATAAACTATTTTTGTGATTTTCCTTTTTATAAAGCAACTTAATTAATTAATTAACTCTAAAATGTCAACCTAAATCCTAAATGCCAATGTACGTATTTTTGTATTTTTCATTAGTTAAATAAAATAGACATGCACAGACAAATGCAAATATTTAACATAGAATGCCTTGAAAATCCATAAAATTGCAAATAATGAAAAGAAATTATTTTGTTTTGAAATTATGGGAGCAATTCATATAGGGCAAAAATCACGTGCTCATAGTGACAACCTTCTTAAGAGTTTGAGTCTGTTTTTTCTTTTGTTTTTAGTAGTTAGTGGTTAAGGGTGCCTCAAGCAAAGCTTCACTTGGGCCTAACACATTTGCCTTTGATCTTATGGTCAAAAATAAATTATTTTGTTTAGGATGGTGAAAGTCGTGACTTGGAGACTCTTGTGTTGACCGATAATCATCAAGTGGTTTTTCGGGACCATTGTGTGCTCAAATCTTATCTAAGGTCGTTGTGGGCCCCCGACTCTATGTCTTTAGCGATCCCATAGCTTGTGTGGTAAGAAATTAGATAGCAAGTCCAAGTCCCGAGCCACTGGTCTAGAACTTGCCCTGAATGTTTGTTGAGGTGAAATACTAAGTGAATTTTGACTTGAGACATGATTATAGGCTCTCGTTGTTCCAAATGATAGATTGAACACTTCCATAACCTATCAATGAGAAGATCTCTAGTCAACCCTTTTGAGCCTTAGACCTTTTTCCTTCAAAAACCATGATACAAGCCTATACCCATTCTAAAAGAGACCCTCTCTTGACACCCGATCTTTCCTTTAGCACATGGCAAAAGTATAAGTTTGGGGGGAGAGGCGAGGATTGCAACAAAGTGGTAAAAAGGAACAAAAATGAAGAAAAGGAAAGGCAATGAAAAAAAAGAAGACAAAAAGAATGTTCAATGTGAAAAAGAACAAAAAAAGGGATTCATGAAAAGCAAAGAATGAAAGGTGTGGAAAGTTGAAAAAGTAGAAAAAATTTGAAATGTATAAGAAAGAGCGACAATGTGTCTCTCTAACCCCTTAGAAAGAAGTGAAATGACTCCAAGAGTTAAGAGAATGTGTGCCAAATGAAGCAAAAGAAATGCTTAAGGGAAGATGGAACCTACTTAGACCAAACATTTCCTACCCTGTACCAAAAGCCTTCACCGTATCTCCACAAAAGCCCTATATGATCTTGAGTTGAATGTAGCTTACATTAGTGGTGACTCACATAAAGGGCAAGCATATGGTACTTAGAGCCGGACTTGTGACTTTTTCTTGAGAGAGATGAGCAAACTTCCATTGACCTCGTTCTGAGTGCCACTATTCTAAAGGTGAGGGTTACTTAGGGAGAGTTGAGGATGTGTGAGTTTGGGTTCCACAATGACCAAAGTAATAGAAAGAGTTCTTTGATGTGCTGAGTCAACTCTTGATGCTCTTGTGTCGCACTTAATCCATGGTGTTTCAAAGAGTAAATGTTGTTAATGATTCATTTGTATTGAGGGCAATTGTTAGTCCCAAATTGATGCTAGATGAGGTTACTTTAGGACAAGTGAATATTATCGGATTTTCCCTTAAGGGGTGGGTTTTATTTTGTTTGCTTGAGGACAAACAAAAGCTTAAGTTTGGGGAGTTGATAACTAGGGATTTTTGATGCATTTTATACTCCTTTTTGCTTATGTTTTGATTAGGAATTTATACAAAATAGTCCTAAAAGGCTCACAAGTTGTGCTTGATTGCAGGTTTGATCAACAGAGTGACAAGATATCAAAGATCAGCTCAAAAAGGAGTGAAACTTGCACAAGTACCAAGACAAGACAAAGCTCAGGCAAAATAAGCTCAATGTGGCCGCACACCATTCTATGCGGTCTGCATGAGTGAGGTTCAGAGAGCATAACATTCAGGCAAACAGGCAATGCGACTGCACTAGGTTTTGTGCGGTCTGCACTGAGATCAACACGGACGCACTCGATTTAGTGTGGTCTGCAGTGAGAAAGATCAGAGAGATGCCAATTCCAAGTTTCAAGCCAATGCGGTCCGCACTCCATTTCATGCGGACCGCACCAGAAGCCTCCACGGCCGCACTTCATTATGTGCGGTATGCATTGCCAGAGTTCAGAGACATGAATTTTCAAGTTCAGAGCCTTAGTGCAGCCGCACACCATTTTGTGCGGTTCGCACTAGTCCCGCAAGGGTATTTTTGTCCAGATTTTTCAGCATAGTATAAATTGCTTCTTTTCCCATTTTTAGGTCATCAGATAGTTTTAGAAAACAGCTGTGCTCGTGGGTTCGATACTTTTAGCTATTTTGGGCAATTTTATCTACATTTCAACATTGAATCTTATTGGTTATCTTAGTAATTAGTTAATATGAGTTGTTCTTCATCTATTTCTTGCTTTTCTTCTTTAATTATGAGTAGCTAGACCCATAAGCTAGGGTTGTGGCTCAACTCTAGTGTGGGTAATTGATGGGTCTTGTATTTTAGGGTTAGATTGACTATGGGTGCTTGATATTTGAGCCAATTTCATGTTTTATGGCTGAATTAGTGGTTGCAAACACTAGTTTATGTTTAGTTGACTTGAGCTCTTCTTGAGAAAGAGAGCCTACGTCTCTGAAATAGGTCCAACAAGGAATTGGGGCGTACTCAAGAGATTGACAGCCCCAATTAAAGGTTTTAACCTCGAGAGAGTAATACCTGACTTGAACCTTGATTGCTTGTGCAAATTTGCATACCCAATTGGTCTTGAGAAAGTCAATTCGAGCAAAATCACTCGAACCATCGAGATGTGTAGAGTGGGTAAAATCATGCAACAGTTATATCATACTCTCCAAACATATCAATCATGCCTTAGACTCAAGTATCCGTCAATTGACCACCTAGGCGAAAGTCATTACCCTAGTGCCTTGTAAACCATTTGAACAACCCGTTTTAGTTTAACTCTTAGTTTAATCTAGTGTCATTTACCATTGTAGTTTGATAAAAGTAGAAGTAAAACAAAAACCCTAAAAATGTATAGAAGTGTAATTTGGAACACATACGTAACTCCAAACTAGATAGATACCCGACTCCAAATTCTAGCTCTCTGTGAAAATCGATCCTGACCCTAAATCGGGTAAAAGCTCTTCGACCCTCTCTCGCTGCTTAATATTAGTGCAGAGTAGGCCTCGATCATCCACTCACAAAAAATGCACATTACCTGCATGGACTAAGAGAACTCTTATTCATCCTTTTGCTTACTACAAGGGACCCAAACTTGTTTGGGTTCCTAAAACTAACTCCTAATCTCTTGTGCAGGGAACAATGAAAAGAAGTGGTCAACAATGGTTCATGGATAGTGGGTATTCAAAATACATGACTGGGAGCATCACAGACTTTCTTTCACTAAAAGCCCTGCAAGGAGGGAGTGTATCCTTTGGCAATGGTAAAAAAGGGTACATTCTTAGAGTTGGAAAAGTTATAGTACATAATGGGCTTAAGTACAGTCTCATGAGTGTCTCTCAAATCTTTGATAAAGGAAAAAAGGTGGAATTCTTGTCTAAAATATGTACAGTCACTAACCTTGTGACCGGTGAAATAGTACTAGTGGCCAAAAGATACAAGAACATCTATGTTGCTGATTTTGAATCCTTACAGAGCGGTGATCTGAGTTGTTTGAAGGCTGTTGATGATGATGCTGAACTATGGCACAGAAGATTGGGCCATGCAAGCTTTTCCCTTCTGAACAAACTAATTTAGAAGGACCTGGTTCATGGTCTGCCTATGTCACAATTCAAGATGCAAAAAGTCTGTGATACCTGTGCTAGATGAAAACATGTGAAGTCCGATTTTAAGTGTAAAAGAGATATGAGCACCTCAAAGCCACTAGAGCTTCTGCATATGGATCTGTGTGGACCTATGAGAGCGCAAAGCAGAGGAGGAAAAATATAACATTTTTGTAATCGTGGATGACTATTCCAGATTCATATGGACTCTGTTTCTCAGAACCAAAGATGAAACTGCTGACGTGTTTGTGGACTTTGTGAAGAAAATCCAGGTGAAGATGGAGTCTAGAGTTGTATGCATTAGATAAGATCATGACACAGAATTTAAAAATGTCAAATTTGATGAATTCTGTAATGAAAATGGCATCACTCACAACTTCTCAGCTCCCAGAACTCCCCAGCAAAATGGAGTAGCAGAAAGAAAGAACAGAACTCTGGAAGAAATGGCAAGAACAATACTGATTGGCAGTGGAATTGCAAAGAACTTCTGGGCAGAAGCTGTCAACACTGCCTGCTACTTAGTGAACAGGTGCATGATTAGATCACTTCTGAACAAAACCCCGTATGAATTGTTGAATGGAAGAAAATCCAAGCTTACTCACCTAAGAACATTTGGATGCAAATGTTATGTTCTCAATAATGGAAAGGATCAGCTTGGTAAATTCGATGCCAAGAGTGACGAAGGAATATTTCTGGGCTACTCTTCTCAAAGCAAGGCTTACAAGATATATAACAAACGGACTCAATGGTCCATGTTATTTTTGATGAATCTTATCCATCATTTGAGAAGAGTGCTGAGGAAGATCAAGATGGAGAACCCTTACTAGTTCCTGGTGAAGTCATTAACATGACAAACAGAAAGGCAGATATGATGAGTCAAGTAAAGGAGCCAAATGAAGACAATGCTGCCTCATCATCAACAGAACCAAACACTTCAATTACAACCACTGAAGCTGAAGAAAGAGTGGTTGATGCAGTTCAGGGAACTCCACTAGCACCTGAGAGAAGGATAAAGGAAAATCAGCCAAACATAACTTCCTCCTCTCAAAATGAACCTTAGGAGTCTAACTAGAGACACCAAAGCTCTCATCCTATAGACAACATTATCATTCCTCTAGATTCCGGAATACAAACCAGGTCAAAAGCCAGAAATTCACTTGACTTATTAGCCTTTCTCTCTCAAATAGAACCCAAAAATATCAAGGAAGCCTTAAAAGATGCAGATTGTATTACAGCCATGCAAGATGAGCTGCATCAGTTTGAGAGAAACAATGTGTGGCACCTGGTACCTAGACCCCCAGACCGAACCATTATAGGAACTAGGTGGGTATTCAGAAACAAGCTCGATGAACATGGAATTACCATAAGGAACACGGCCAGGATAGTGGTCCAAGGCTACAATCAGGAGGAAGGGATTGACTATGATGAAACATTTGCTCCAGTGGCTCGCATGGAAGCTATTAGAATTCTAATCGCTTTTGCATCTCATATGGAATTCACCTTGCTCCAAATGGATGTCAAGAGTGCATTTTTGAATGGACTTTTTAAGGAAGAAGATTATGTGAAGCAACCCCAAGGGTTTGAATGTCATGAGCACCCTGAATATGTGTTTCAACTGGACAAAGCTCTGTACGGGCTAAAGCAGGCTCCTCGAGCTTGGTACGAAAGACTGTCAAAATTCCTCTTGGAAAATGGTTTTACGAGAGGGAAAATTGACAGTACTCTTTTCTTAAAGAAACGAGGAAGGAACCTGCTTATTGTTCAGGTATATGTTGATGATATCATTTTTGGAGCAACAACTAACTCTTTGTGTGAATAATTTGCAAAACTCATGGGAAGTGAATTTGAAATGAGCATGATGGGGGAATTAAACTTCTTCTTAGGTCTTCAAGTAAAACAGTCCCCAAAGGGTACATCCATCTGTCAGCAAAATACATTAGGGAGATCTTGAAGAGGTTTGACATGGAAGCATCAAAGGTGATAGACACTCCCATTGCAACTGCCACTCGACTGGACATGTAGCTTCTATGTAGCTGTAGCTTCTATGTAGCTGTAGCATCCTGTTGTGCTCAGCTTCTATGGATCAAGCAACAACTGGAGGACTTTGGGGGTACTCACTGAGAGTGTGCCCCTTCTATGTGACAATACCAGTGCACTCAACATGGCCAAGAATCCAATTCAACATAAAAGGACAAAGCATATTGATGTGAGGCATCATTTTCTGAGAGACAATATGGAGAAAGGGTTGATATGTATGAAGTTCTGCAACACAGAAGATCAAATTGCAGACATTTTCACCAAGGCATTAAGTATGGAATAATTTGAAAGAAACAGAGTGAAGCTGGGGCTGTTGAAGCCAAATTGAGAACCTGATTCCTCTTTAGCTGGCTCTTACCCTTAAGAAATAACTGGCTCAAAGTGTTTTCTAGCCATGTCTAACTCACTTCAATACCGTTGCAGGTAAACACGCATGATGAGCATAGAGGCGATAGATGCAGTGCATGAATGATAAAAGAGGATTGATTCTTTTCAAAATAAATAAATAAATTCAAGAACCAGGTTCTTGTACCAAAGGTTAGTAGTTCTGTGCATCATTTAATACACGTCTTAAAAAGGGTACAAAATACAACTGCCATGTCATCAACTTTTCAGATCCTGCTGTCACGTCTCTTCATTTCAAAATGTTCCATCTCCTTATGAAACATTGCTATTCTCCACACCCATCTGCCGTTTCAGAACCGATGCCTATTCCTCTCTCTTCATAATTATCCTCTCCTTTTAAAAACCCTCTCTTCTGCTCTTCTTAACTATAAGTCTTACACTAAGAATCACCCAAAAAGGAAGGATCGTCACACCACTTTGTTCAATGGCTGAGAAGACTTTCGATCTCCTTGCCTCAATTTTAACTACCACTGATCAATCTATGGAACCTTCCATTCTCACTAAGCCTTCCTCACCTTCTATTACTCCTGCTGCTATAGTCACACCTTCCCCAGTTTCCCAATCTCTTCCCAATTTAGAAACCCTTGAAACTACTGCTCCGTTCTCTCTATTGTATGATGTTCCCACCAGTCAAACCCGAAGTGGAGAACAAGGTCAAAATACTGAGATCACAAAGGGTTCTGCCATCGTTTCCACCGATTCCATTGTTGTGGAAGCACCGGTTGAGGAAGAGAAAGATGTTGTAACTGTGTTTTTAGTATTCGCTGATAGTGTAATGCATGAGATTACATCCTAGAAAAATGAGACACACAGTATGGAGGAAGAATGGGACATTGTGGCTGTTGAAGGGGATGCAATAACAGATACTACTGGGGTATCACATGAGGAACCTGATCCCTCTCCGGAGGACCCAGGTCACAGCTCTCATCCCCAGGATAGTGTTGTTCCTGCATTCGATGTTGTGCCCCTAGAAATTCAAGCACCTGAAATGAGATCCAGTGATGAAGAAGACCTAGATAATGTGACTCTTGATGCATTCATAAGTAAGCAAATGGTTGTGTCCACCCCTGAGTCTAGAATCAAACAACCCACTACCAGGCTTCAAGTTAAAGTGGCCTACGATTCTGCTCTCCAAAAGAGCAAGAAGAGTAGTAAGAAGAAAAAAAAGAAAGTTGGTGAAAGATGGTGTACCTGTAAGTGATGAGGTGATCCATGTAGTTGAGGTGGAAGAGGGAACCCTAGAGGAACCTGGTTCACTTGTTAGGCGGTCTTCGAAAAAGACAAAGCCTATTTCAATAGAGAAAGGGTCAACATCTAAGTCTAAGATGATGGAGGTAGTGAGTGAGTTCTCCATGTCTGATGATGATGTCCTAGTCAAATCCAAGGGAAAAGTCAAAGTCAGTGGAGAGAAGGTTGGGAAACACAAGTCTAAATCTTTTGAAGAACCTAGTTCTGTGAAGAAAATGAGAAGTGAAGTCAGCCTTGGCTCTGAGCACCTGAGGCATCAAAAAGTTCTGTTGGGTCGTATGTTTGACCCAACAATCTCTGAGATGGCTAGAATGCGCCAAATTCTAGAAATGATCGAGTTTCAATGTTAGGTGAATCTATTTCAAATTGATGCACCTAAGGTGTATGAGGAGGAGTTACAAAGTTTCTTCACTAGCCTATTTCCAGTTGATACTGACCATGTTTGTGCTTTGGTCAATGGGGTGGACATCGTCTTTGATGTAAAATTGCTTGGAGAGATCTTAAGAGTTCCTATTGTTGGTGTATCGAGTGTAAGAGATGTGTGTCAGTATAACTTCAGAAATGTAGTGATAAAAGACAATGCTAACTAGAAAGGGGACCAGATCCATATAAAGCACTACTCCCTATTTACCAGCTGCTGTTTGAATTGGTTAACAAAGTCCTATTGCCTCAAGCTGAAAGGAGGTCAGTGACTTCTAAGTCTGACCTATTCCTAATGGAGCAACTGGATGGTTTTACTCTTGTGATTCTGCCTGCTATTATGATTGAACACATGCAAAAGGTTGCCACCTTCAAGGATGGTAATCATGGCCTTTCCTATGGATTCTTGCTTACTCCAGTGTTCAAATTCTTTAATGTCCCACTGGGGATGGGCAAAGTGGGGACTCGAAAGCAGACCTTCTCACAGACAACTTTGAAAGAGTGCGAGTGTGTGGAAAAGTATGGGGGGGGGGGTAGGAAGTACATTAACTATTTCTCAGCTTATTAATGCCCAGAACAGTGTAGCTGAGGAAATTCATCGGTTGAAGGCCAGGGATGCTATCCTGGAAGGTCATCAAACCCGAGGGGTTCCGATGTCGAATGATGAAGTGGCTCGTTTGACTCAGGAGAATGCTGATCTCAGGGCACAAGTAGAGAACCTGAAAGTAGAACTACTCAATGAGCAAAAGTCGGCGTTTCTTCTCCAAACACTTGCTGCAGCTACCAAGCCTTTTACTCCTAGTGCCCCCTAAGTACCCCTTCAGTGACCAGTTTTCTGGATATGTTTGTTATGTTTTTTTTGTTCTTCGTTGATGGTTTGGCGGATGTTTTTTTTGTTTTCTTTTTTTTTGTCGTTGGGATGAAACACTACTACTCCCGTTAACAAGTCTAATGTTGCCTCTCGCTTTTTTCAAAAGCAGAGGCATATTAAATCTTTATTAATATCAATCCTCATTTTATTATGTTAGTACTCTCTTCTGTGTTCTATTCTCTATCATGATTGTGTGCACATATGTGACATGAGTTAGCTTAGCTGGATTTCTTTGTGTTGTTATTCTTTTTAATGATGCCAAAATGGGGGAAAATAATACTCAGGGGGGACCACATGTGGAAACTGGTTCTTACTGCTCTAACTATGTGAACTCTTGTCATAATAAGGCATAGTCTCAGGGGGAACTTGTGTTCCCCTGATACTTTAAAACTGGTTCTTACTGCACATGTAGACATTGGTTCTTACTGCTCTAACCATGTGAACTTTCGTCACGATAAGGCATTGTCTCAGGGGCAACTTGTGTTCCCCTGATACTTTAAAACTGATTCTTACTACCCTAATTTCACTCAATAAATGTTAAGTTTGTCATCATCAAAAAATGGGAAATTGATAGATTTTAAATACTTTTGCCTTATGTTTTGATGATCTAACAAACTTAATATTAAGAACCAGATAGGGAACCTGACCTACTTGGACTGCTGCAAGCTTTAACGTATTCCAGCTAAAAGTGAACTACTACAACTACAGGAGCTAGGAACCCACACAAGGACCTGATACTCTTGTGGTTTCCTCATAGCAGTACAGAGTCAACTGGACACAGCTGGAAATGAAGTGACTGACGACACTGTTTCTGCCGCACTGCACTATCTCCAGCGCCCACTCATTCTCTAACCAAAACAAAGTACTCACATCATTTTAAGTGATGTGATCAAGATGTACCTACAATGAGTTTTATACAAAAAATCACTTGAAGGTTTCTATTTCTCATTAAAGCTTCTTGCAAAAATAGAGAAATCAATCCTCACAAGCTTGAAGAACAAGGTTGAACGCAACTACGGACCAGTTCCTAAAAGATAGCCTGTTGTTGTCCTAGTTGAGTTGTAACCTTGTTATTGTACTTATTGTATCTCCTAAACTACTTACCTAGAAGTGTTTGATTAGGAATCCTCTTGTAAATCCGTAAACTCCTTGAGTTATGTTATGATTAGATTTAGTTATAAGCAAAAGTCTTTGTAATTGTAGAATTACAAAGTGGCTTGCGGTGAGAGCATCGCAAGTTAGAAAAAGCCTTTGTAACTAGGACGTCACAAAGTGGCTTGTGGTAAGAGTACCACAAGTTAGTTGAGTAAATACTTTGCAATAGGAGTCATTGCAAAGTGGCTTGTAATTGGTTCTTTACAAGTTAGTAAAGTTAAAAGCCTACAAGTGTAGGTCGTGGTTTTTTGATCTCCTTGTGTGAGATTTTTCCACGTAAAAATTCTCTGCCTTATTTACATATTGTTTTATCAGCATTCTTAGTAAAATCTTGTAGTAGACCAGGTACTCTACGGTTTGGTGGACTCATAAAAACTAACACATCCCTATGACAAACCAGGACAATATCTGTGATGACAGAATCGGAGGCGACAGCCTCGGTACAGGCAGGAAGGGCATAATATCTGGCCTAGCCTCCCCCTCTAGGGCGACCCTACCTCCTCAATGTCCACCTCTAGCTATCTGAGCATGTGGGGTAGCAACTGGTGATGTGATCATAGCCTGAGAACTCTGCGGAGCACGCTGTGGCTGAGAAGTCTGTGGAGGTGCACCCCTCCTAAGTTTAGGTCAATCCCTCACCATATGGAGTGTGTCACCATACTCAAAACAAGCTCTAGGAGGACGTGGTGGCTGTGACTGGCTCGGTCTAGGTCTGCTGGACTGACAACTGAAAGCACCCCGCGTAGGAGGTGCACTAGATACTAGATGTGCATAATAAGGCTCCTGAGGTCTAGGAGAAGCTGGAATACCACTGGCTGTTGGAAGAGATGAATGAACGGGAAGACTCATATAACCCCTACCATGACGAACTATAGCAGGAGCACGGGCACCAGCATAATAGCCCGACTCTCGAGACCTCTTGCCCTCCCTCTCCTTTCGATCCCGAGCATGCATACCCTCTATCCTCCTAGCAATGCTCACCACATGCTGGTAATGAATATTCATCTCCATGTCCCAAGCCATGTTAGATCTGATGCTAGGAATGAGCCCCTCAATAAACCAGTGAACCCTCTCACGAACAGTAGCAACCAAGGCTGGTGCATGCCTAGCCAAGTCAGTGAAATAGACAGCATACTCCGAAACAGTCATAGTGCCCTGACGCAAATGCTCAAACTCTGCGCACCATGCATCCTTGAGGCTATGAGGAACAAACTCTCTCAAGAACATATCTAAAACCTGAGTCCAAGTCAGGAAAGCTGCCTCATCTAGACTGTCCAACTCATAAGTGTGCCACCACTAATAGGCTACTCCTCGAAGCTGGAAGGCAGTGAAAGAAACCCCACTCGATCCTGATATACCCACAGTGCGGAGGATACGGTAGCACTTCTCTAGAAATCCCAGGGCATCATCTGATGCTAAACCACTGAATCCTCCGCTGCTCATCCTCTAAAGTCGCTTCCCTATCCTCGGGTTGATCTGGGACTGCAGGCGGTGCCGGTATAACCTCTAGGATCTGATCAACTTGGACCCGCTGCTCAGAGTGCGGGCGGCGGGAGTCTGTGCTCCTCCCCGACCTGGGATGTGGCTGCAGCAAGGGGAATTAGCCCTGCCTGAGCTAGAGTGGTGTACATGCTCACGAACTATGCTAGTGTCTCCTGAAGAGCTAGAATAGTAGTAGCAGTAGGCGTATCAGGTGCCTGGACTCTGGCTGGAGCTGTTGGTGGCTCCTCTATGGCAGCTCGCGTGGGTGCTCTGGCTGCTCCACGGGTGCGTCCTCGGCCTCTACCTCGGCCCTGACCTCTGACGGCTCTAGCAAGGGGCGTGGGTGCCTGGTCATCTCCGGTAGCACGTGTCCTCACCATCTGTGAGAGAATAGAAGACAAAAGTTTAGAATTGTGATATCAAAAATCTCGCACGACAGGGAAATCAAATGAAGTGGAATTTTCCTAACAATTACATAGCCTCTAGTAGATAAGTACAAACGTCTCTGTACCGATCCGCGAGACTCTAATAAAACGACTTGTGATTCATGACTCCTATAAACCTAGAGCTCAGATACCAACTTGTCTTGACCCAAGTTCGCCCTCCGTGAACTATCGTGACAGCACCTAGTCTCTACGACTAGGTAAGCCTAACAATTTCGAAAACGAGAAAACAAATGCGGAAAAACTAATAAAAATTGAAGATAAAAAAATATAGAAGAATTTAAGATGCCGCTCGGCATATACTAATACAAGATCTCAAAAATTGAATAACTTTCCGAAACTCGGAATCTCATAAAATCACAAGCTATGAATACTACATAGTGCTCTAACACCAGAATGTCTAGATCAAAGTAAATACAGAAGGGCTATAACTACTAGAGAGAATAGAGAGGGACTCCTTGGTCTGCGGATGCGGCAGATATACCTCAAAGTCTTTGAAGAATCGCTTCGCCTCAAGGATGATAGGGCTGAGCCGAAGAATCTGGATCTGCACATGAAAAACATGTGCAGAAAGAGCATGAGTACACCACATTGGTACTCAGTAAGTTTCAAGCTTAACCTCGGTCGAGTAGTGACGAGGAAGGTTAGGGCTCTACTGATTATAGCTGTAAAACGAGGTAAAACAATATTGAATACGACAATATAATTAAATGCTAACAGTATGAAGTAACATAGGATAATAAGAATAACAACAAATACAACGGAGAGAATATTATAGATAAGAACGTAACTCCACACAAAGATAGCAACCGGGGATCTCCCAGGATACCGTCCTATAGTCCCCAAATGTAAATATCCAGTGGATCTCCCAGGTGTCGTCCCGTAGTCCTACTCATAGTGCGGGGGGATCTACCGAAAATTCCGATCCGTAGTCCCAACTGTAAATACCCAGTACTGGGGGAATCTACCGAGTGCAGTCCCGTAGTTCCAATATAATGTGCATGGGGATCTACTGGAACATCAATTCGTAGTCCCAAATAAACAGGTAAGGGGGATATACCAGGATATCGCCCGTAGTCCCAAAGTAAACACACAGCACCAACACAAAGAATATTCAATTCAAACCAATTTCATACCAGGTAAAATAGTTATATCTAACCTAGCATGCTGCACATAATTAAAATAAAGAAGTTTGAGCAAGTAAAGCAATTAAGTAAATTAGACATGCTTCCCTAAGCTAACAGTAGGCTTAAATTGCAAGTAGTATAAACAGGGAAGAAAACACTGTTATAGTTACTTACGAAAACAGGATTTTCAACAATTAGCACATGTACGCACTCGTCACCTCACGTACAAGGCATTTTATATATCAACAATACCAAATCCTAAGGGGAGTTCCCCACACAAGGTTAGACAAGTCGCTTACCTCGAACCAGTTCAAAAATCAACTCGAAACCACGTTCTTGCCATGAGTATCCAACTCCAAATGGCCCAAATCTATTTAAAGTAATTGCATAATGTAAATATAACTTCAACTAACTAATTCAACTAATTAATTCAAAGCTAATACGCGAAACTAGGAAACACGCCCAAAAAGCCCCCCAGACCCGCATCTCGGAATCGGGTAAAGTTTACAAATTCAGAATCCTCACACTCTCACGAGTTCATATATACAGAAAATTACTCCAATCTGACATCAAAATCTTGATCAAAACTCCAAAATTAGGCCTAAGAACTTTTCCAAATTTTCTCCAAATTTTCACCCCAAATTCGAATTTAAAGGATGCATTTAAGCATAGATTCGTGGAAATTAATCAAAATCGAGTAAGAATTACTTACCTAAAACACCCGGGTGATAATCTCTCCCAAAATCGCCAATCCCGAGCTCCCAAATCAATTTCTAAAGTTTTGAGACTAAACCCTCGTTTCCACATCTGTGGCTCTGGGACCGCACCTGTGGTCCCGCTTCTGTGGAGACCATGTCGCACCTGCGACTTTCCCTTAAACCAATAATTCCGCACTTGTGATCCCCTTTTACACAGATTCGATGCCACTTCTGCGGTGCATAGGCCGCATCTCCGACCTAAGCCAAAAATACCTCAGACCGCACCTGTAGTCCTCCTACCGCTTCTGCGGTGCCGCACCTGCGGTCCAATACACGCATGTGCAATTATGACAGGTTTAGCCAACTTTATATTTCTTCTAAGTCCAATTCAACTTCCGTTAAGCATCCGAAACTCACCCGAGGCCCCCGGAACCTCAACCGAACATGCCAACTAGTCCTAAAATATCATACGAACTTATTCCAACCCTCAAATCACATTAAACAACACTAAATCCACAAATAACTCTCCAATCCAAGCCTAAGGATTTCCAAAACTTCCAATTTACGCTTTCGATCAAAAAGTTTATCAAATCTCGTCTGAATGACCTAAATTTTGCACACACGCCACATTCAACAATACAGAGCTACTCCAACTTTCGAAATTCCATTCCGACCCCTAGATCAAAATCTTACTGTCAAACCGGAAACTTCAAAAATTCAACTTTTGACATTTCAAGACTAAATATGCTACGTACCTCCAAAACATAATCCGAACACGCTTCTAAGCCCGAAATCACCCAACGGAGCTAACAGAACTGACAAAATTCCATTTCGAGGTCGTCTTTATATTGCTCCTACTACGGTCTAAATTCTAATGCTTAAACTCTCATTTAAGGACTAAGTGTCCCAAAACACTCCGAAATCCAAAACGTACCTTCTTGGCAACTTACAATAGCAGGAACAAATACGAAAAATGCAGTTAATAGGGGATCGGGTGTTAATTCTTAAAATGACCAGTCGGGTCGTTACAATGAATTATCGAGAAAATAGCTTAATGAGAGAAGCAATTAGAGAAGATAGAATTATATTATCTTTAAAAGTGATTCCTCAATTACATGTATATCAACTATATATGCTCAGTTGAAGATTCTAGATGTAGTTCTTAACTAACAACTTGTAACTAACTCTAACCGATTGTAACTAACATAACTAACTATTGCCACGTCAGCCGCCAACTCAGTTTCACTGTTACTGCATTTTAGTGCTTAATTCGAGTTCTTCTCCTTCATTGCTTGATCTCTTCTTAACTTGTATCAATTTATGATCAGTATAGATGGCTTTCTAAGATGGATTCTGGTTGAGGGCAGTAATTATGGGCGGGATAAATGGATTATAGGAGGATGGTTGATGATGTTAGGCACATCATGGCACTTTTTTAATTGAGAAACATGGAAGGTTGGATGGATAAGGACATCAACAGACATGAGCAATTTGTAAGCTACTGAACCAACCTTTGCTGCAATAGGATAAGGCCCATGATACTTATCAACCAATTTGTTGAAAGGTCTTGTAGCCACTTAAATTTGCCTGTAAGGCTGAAGCTTCAGATAAACCCATTCTCCCACTTCAAACGACCTATCAGACCTGTATTGGTTGGCAGCATCCTTCATTTTGAGCTCTAGACAAGTGGAACTTCAACAACTGTACTATGGCTTCTCTTTCTTCAAGGAATCTATCAACCATCTCAATATCTGCATCTCCACTCAAATAGGGAAGATGTATGGGAGACTTTTGACCATACAATGCTTCATAAGGAGTGCATTTAATAGTAGAGTGATAGATAGTATTATACCACCATTCTGCTAGGGCAGATATTTTGACTAATCCTTAGGACTATCTATGCAAAAACATCTCAAATAGGTTTCCAAAGTTCTATTCAACACTTCTGATTGACCGTCTGTCTGTGGATGGTATGCTGTGGACCTTTGCAACTGTACTCTTTGAAGTGAAAAGAGTTCCTGCCAGAAAGAACTTACGAAAAATGGATCCCTGTCACTCGTCATAGTAAGAGGCATACCATGTAGCTTGAAGACCTAGTCTAAAAAATTTTGAGCCATGGTCTAAGCAGTGTAAGGGTGCTGCATAATTAAGAAATGCCCAGACTTAGTTAGCCTCTCTACTACTACCAGAATCACCTCCTTACCATGTGATTTTGGAAGGCCTTCAATAAAATCTTGGCAGATGTCAGTCCAAACATTGTAGGAATTGGTAAGGCTTGTAATAGGCCTGGTGAAGCTGCATCATCATATTTATGTCTTTGACAGACATCACACTTATTTATAAAATCTATGACATTCGTTGTAAGATATTTCCAATGGAATAAGGACTGCAGCCTTTTAATAGTAGCATCCATCCCAGAATGATCTCCTTGAGTAGTACTATGCCAAAGTGTGATTATAGTCTTTCTCAGCTGCTGATCATTACCCACAACTAACCTGCCCTTCCATCTAAGTTGGTTGTTACACCAAGTATAGGATTTATAAGGTTGTGTTTGTAGTTTAGTTATCAACTCCTGCAAAGTTGGAGGGATAGTTTAGTTATCAGCTCCTGCAAAGTTGGATCATCCCTCCATGAAGTTCTAATCTGTAAATATAGTGAGTCATTAGGAGTGAGCAAGAAAATAGCTAAGCGTTCAACAACAGGTTTCTTGATAGTGTATCTGTAGCCATATTCTCAGAATCTTTCTTATATTCAATAGAAAAGTCAAATGCCATCAGCTTAGAAATGCCAGCAACTTGGAAGTCAGTATGCACTTGTTGATCCAATAAATGCTTTAATGCTTTCTGATCTGTCTTAACAATGAAATGATTACCCAATAAGTAATGAGACCACTTAGCAACAACAAAGATAAGAGCAAGTAGCTCTCAGTCATAAACTGACAGAGCTTGATGTCTGGGAGCTAAGGACTTGCTTATATAAGCAATAGGATGTCCTTGTTGCATTAACACAACCGCAATTTCCTTACCACTAGCATCTGTCTCTACTGTGAAAGGTTTAGAATAGTCTTGCATAGCTAGCACAGGTGTAGAGACCAAAGCCTGCTTTAAGTTATTGAAAGCAGTAGTAGCTTCATCATTCCACACAAAGCCATCCTTCTTCAATAGATCATGAAGTGGTTTGCATATGGTTCCAAAGCCTTGAATAAACCTTTTATAATAGCCTGCAAGACCTAGGAATCCCCTAAACTATTTGATATTCAAAGGTGTAGGCCATTCTTGTACAACAGTAATCTTCCTTGGGTCTGTAGATACACCCTCAACAATGATAAAATGCCCAAGGTATTCAACCTTAGCCACTTCAAATGCACACTTTGACATCTTGGCATACAATTGATGCTGCTTCATTGAGTCAAACACACCCTTTACATGATCTACATAAGCAGTCACACTCTTGCTATAAATCAGAATATCATCAATGAATACCAGTACTGACTTCCTTAATAATGGTCTAAAGACAACATTCATTAAACTCTGAAATGATGAAGGTGCATTGGTTATCCCTAAGAGCATTACCAAAAATTCATAATATCCTTCATGAGTTTTGAAAGAAGTTTTGTGAGCATCTCCTTCAGCCATTCTTAGCTAATAATATCCAGCTCTAAGATCTATTTTGAAAAAGATCTCATCACCACTTAGTTCATCAATTAAGTCTTCAATAGTGGGAATAGAAAATTTATCCTTGATAGTTATTTGATTCAGACCTCTATAGTCTACACAAAGTCTCCAACTACCATCATTCTTCCCCACTAACACTACAGGAGATGCATAGGGGCCGGTGCTAGGTTGTATTACTCCTTGGTCTAACATTTCTTGCACTAGCTTTTCAATTATATCCTTCTTAATTCCAGTATACATGTATGGTCTCTTATTAACATGATTAAAATCTTCATTTAGATGAATCCTGTGATCATAAGAACCCTTGTGAGGAGGTAAAGTAGTGGACAACTGAAAGATACATGAATACTGTTTTATAAGTGCTGCTAAGTCTGGGAAGGTATCAGCACTTGGCATAGCTTGTATACTGTGGCATTAAATGTTTTCATCCTCACTGGTTACTAAAGACATCATAAAGAATTGAGTCGTTGCTCCTTCGTTTCTTATCAAACTCTTAGCCTTAGCAGACTTGAGTTGATCATTTGCACCCTTAAGTACATGCCTCTTCCCTAGGTACATAAATTCAATGGTTCTGTTTCTGAAATCAAACAATATCCTCCCCAGAGTATTCCACCATTGCACATCTAGCACAATATCTTCATTTCCCAATGGTAAGAGTAAGAAATCAGATGAGAATGTTGTACCTTGTAATAGCCATTGTAGGTCCTTACAAACTGAAGAAGACTGTAGTATTTTGCCATCAGCTACACGCACAGATTGTTTTTGAATAGAACAAGCTTTGCAGCCTACCCTTGCAGCTAACTTCTCATTAATAAAAGTGTGAGTACTTCAAGTATCTATCAACACTTTAATGACCTCTTTTCATGATGGACTATAACTTTAATTGTCTGATAACCTGCTATACCTCTAAATGCTTGCAATGAAATAGCCATAAACTCATCTGAGTCTTCCAATAGCTCTTGTACCAGACTTTCCCGTTCCTCTACTTCGATTTCTTCATCTTCTGTCACCTCTACCAAGTACAACTGTTTGTTATCTCTGCAGTTGTGGCGTGGTACATACTTATCATCACAGAAAAAGCAGAATCCCTTTGCTCTCTTCTCGTCCATTTCAGCTGCACTCAATCTCCTGTCAGGAATCCTAATGTTCTTATTAAGAATAGGTTCAAAAGGCTTCTTGTTGGTGGAGTTTGGTAATGAATTATTTTGTTTATACTGAGTTTAATTATGATTAGGGGTAGGTAGTAGGGCAGTGTGAGTTCTTATGTTAGGTTTAAGGCCCCAAGATTGAGCTTGGGCCTCAAATACTTCTTCCTACAACCTAGCAATTCTGTAGGCTTGTAGAAGTATTCTAGGTGACTAAATTCTCATAGCCTTGCTCAATTCTGGCTTAAGTCCACCTAATAAACAACTAATTACATTTTCATTAGACAGATTAACCCCTGTCAATAATCTATCAAATTTAGCTTGATAGTCCTTAACATTGCCAGTCTGCTGCAAATTCTTTAAGGCTTCCATATGATCTTCAAACACTTCACCAAACCTTTCATTCAAGGCTAACACATACTCAGTCCATGTAGGTTCTAAAACTGAAGCCCTAGATTTCACATGTGACCTATGCCAAGCAATAGCTTTGCCATCAAAATGAATAGAAGCCACTTTAACCCTCTGATCAAAAGCTACTTCATCCATAGAAAAAAATTGGTCGACTTTGTACAACCAAGTCTTCAAATCATGGCCAAAAAATTGAGAAAATTCTAGCTTAGAGTATCGAGTAAAAAAATTACCATTAGAAGTCGCACATTGATGAACTTCTTTGATTCTTCTTTCTTGTTGACTCTCCGTTGAACCAGCTCAACCAATAGCAGATTCTGCCCTAACTGGCTCCTTCTTCTTCCCTTTTTGATTCATAGCTCCCATGGTTTCCTTCAATTCTAGTAGTTCCTTATCAGTTTGTACATTTTGCTCATTTAGAATCATCATTCCATCCATCAACTTCTGCAATTGATCTTGAATAGCTGTTAATTTGTCCTCCATTTCTTCAACAGGTTTCTCTGTATTTTTGCTGCGAGTCATGATCGAAGATGCCAAGGACAGAAAGCTCTGATACCAATTGGTACAATACAACAGAATCTAACGAGAATAGTCAATCTAGGAGATCGAAGCTCGACGAAGGTGAAAACTATATCAGGAATTATCGAGAAAATAGCTCAATGAGAGAAGAAATTAGAAAAGATAGAATTGTATTATCATCAAAAGTGATTCCTCAATTACATGTATATCAACTATATATGCTCAGTTGAAGATTCTAGAAGTAGTTATTAACTAACAACTTGTAACTAACTCTAAATGACTGTAACTAACATAACTAACTATTGCCACGTCAGCCGCCAACTCAACTTCACTGTTACTGTATTTCAGTGCTTAATTCGAGTTCTTCTCCTTAATTGCTTGATTTCTTCTTAACTTGTATCAATTTATGATCAATATAGATGGCTTTTGAGAAATTAAGGGTTAGTTAAGGATTTTTTCAATTTACATAGCTAATTACACTCGATTGAGCAAAATCAATTTGACGAGCCTTATGTGTTGGGGGTTGGAAGCACAGTTTTTACGAGACAAGAGTCCCCCACATCTGGATCAAACCGTTTTACAAGTTCCCCGTCCTATCCCAGGTTGTACTGATTCTCATACCAATAATTGAGGGGTCATTAGGTTATCAGGATAAAGATATTAATCCCGTATAAAATTTGGGGGTTAGAGTTATCTCATATTTGATTGTGGGTATTAACTAATACCGGTATAAGTTTTATATCAAAATGATGGTATTCGTTATCCCATTATCAGAGGCAGGATAGTTTTCCTGACAGTTTTTGAACTTCATATTCATTAATATACCATAATTATTTGTATAAATCAACTTAATTATTCGCTAATGGGATGCAAGTCGTGGCATCCTCATTGTTTTCTCCATTTCTAATATTTATTTCTAAATTATTTTTTCGACCACCAGATAAAAGCTAACCACTAAGTACTGGCCTATTATGTATTTGGACTTTGCTATGTGGCTAACCATGAAACAATTACATAAATGTTACTCCTAATTAATAAGGATGTCTCACTGCAATATAAAAAGCAGAGTTCCCTACTCAACTACGGAAGACAAGTCCTGGAGAAAATGCTCTACCACTAATTGTAGAAAAGACGAAGCCCATATTTTGACTTAGCTATAATCTTAGTGGGTGCCAATAACACATTCCTAAACTGATAATATTATGTTGCTATATAAAAACCAGAGCTCCCTACTCAATATGCAATTCTAAGTTTAAGTTCTTTTCAATTTTCATTCTTTCTCTAAGTATTGTTAGCTGCATAAGCAAAATGACAAGCTTATGGAAGCTGGGACAATGGCTTTTACTTGTAACTGCTTTGGCAATTTGCTTTGTAGCCAGCACTGTTGTTGCTGATTACTCTTATGGGCATGCTTCTCCCTCACCTTCTTACACCTCTAAGAAGTATTACAAATCTCCATCTCCATCCAAGTATCATGTACCTATTCCTTACTATAAGTCACCTATTCCTGCAAAGCACTACTACAAGTCGCCAACTCCCGCAAAATACTATAAATCTCCAGCTCTCGTAAAATATTACAAGGCGCCAGTTCCCGCAAAATACTACAAGGTGCCAGCTCATGTAAAGAACTACAAATCGCCAGCTCCCGTAAAATACTACAAGTCACCAACTCCCGCAAAATACTACAAATCACCAACTCCTTCAAAGAACTACTACAAGTCACCAGTTCCTTCAAAGAACTACTACAAGTCGCCAGCTCCATCAAAATACTATTACAAGTCGCCATCTCCGGCAAAGTACTACAAATCGCCATCGCCTGCAAAGTACTACAAGTCACCAACCCCAACAACTTATTACAAATCGCCTACGCCCACCAACTACAAGTCTCCACCACCACCAACTTATTATGAGAAATCACCTTCGTATTACAAATCACCTCCACCTCCTCCGAAATACTATGAGCAATCACCTTATTACAAGTCACCCCCACCCCCACCAAAATACTATGAGCAATCACCATCTTCTTACAAATCTCCACCTCCACCGTACTATAAAGAATCTACACCTTCCTATAAATCTCCTCCACCTCCACCAAAATACTACGAACAATCACCTATAATTTACAACTTGCCGTCTCTACCAAAAACCTATGAAAAATCACCATCTTATTACTCATCTCCGCCACCCACAAACTATTACAAGCAAACTCCCACCTATGCCTCTCCTCCACCACCTGAGAAGTACGAGCAATCCGCTATCTATGCTTCACCTCCACCCCCATCGGCATCTCCTCCTCCAACCTACTACTAATTTTAACTATTCAATCATTTTCGCCATTTCCACGACTTTTCATTCCTTTTTGTCCTCTTTTTTGAAGCAGCTCCATTTCCTCATCCAAAATTTGTATATGCTTCCCGGAATGATCGGGTTTTCTTATTATGTGTTCAATGTTCTTTTGTTTTAATAATTTGTATTATTTATTATTTGGTTTAAGTAAGATCCTCGAGATCTCCATCATTTATTCTCATTATATCGAGATTCTATGCATTCTACTTTTCTTAATTCTGTCGTCTCCTTTGTCTAATACTGCGTGCTTTAATAGACTGAAGTCATTCATTAGTCCATAAGTACACCTCCTGAACATCTATTCAAACTTAGTTGAAAAGATTTAAGTCATACTATATTATAAGTGGGAAGCCCATGAAGTTGATTTACGAAAATACCCATAAAATTTTGATTGACTATTTTGGCCTTTTTCAAAAAAGAATTCTATTAAATGAATAAGTACAATTAAGAATGCAAGGTAATTAATAATTTTTACATTTTCTACTATTTATTGAGTGTTAATTTTTGCCCTTCTAACTTTCACCACTAAAACCATCCGTTTACTACTCATAATTAAATGTTGTAAAGTCTGTTCCACTACTCTAAATGTATTTCCTTTTCTTCACCTTCGTCGCTCCACACTATGTACCCATGAAGCCTTTTGCTAAACCAAATCCTTATCACAGCAAAATACCAGAATGGTAACATGCCTTATCATTTGAATTTTAAATTACATTATATACGTATTCTTATTATTATTGATTAATTTCTTATGAGAGAGCCATTAGTTCTGTGTGTTGATATGAAGGACAGTCAAATGACTATGATCAAGCATGCTCATTGTTAGTTGGACTCATGATATTGCTAAAAAATCATGAGGCGTGAAGCATGAAGCTATCACCAGATGGTCAATTTTATGGGGCGTTTAATATCTGTTTTATACTTTACTTTTTTTCATTTAATTTTTAGTGCATTTCGTATCAGCCTTTTATTTTAGTTTTCTTTTTTCTTCCTTCCCACTGACAATTTTGTTTTTGTTTTTTGCTATTGTTATTGCTGTATTTCATGCTTTTGTTATTTGGTAAAAATGTTTCCTCTTGCAGTCACTTCATCTGCTGCAATTTTGTCTCTTGAGTTCAAGGGATGAGGTATAAATTATAGATTCAAAATGCATCTTGAGTTGTCCTTTTGACAATTTCTTTTGCATGAGATCATGACCATTACTAAAATCATATTTCTCTTTTTATTTTGGTAAGTAACGGTATATCTCTTCTTTTTTTTAAAGTTATTTACTGCTTCTTTCTATTTATCATTATTTATTCTTGAAGGAATTCTACAAAGACATTCCCTCATTTTTTCTTGATACTAAAATTAGGGGAAGAGTTATTTTTTTTTCAATGTAATTTACTTCTAGGTAGATATGGCCCTTGCGGGAAGAAATAAAACCGTAATGTTATTGTTTGATAATGTTTCTTGTAGATGCATATTGGAAGAAATTTAAAGTTATTATTTGTGCCAATATATATATTATGGTTTACCAATATTTGTTATACTTTGATATAAGAGTGTTCTTCTCCAGCTTTCTATACTTCTTATAAAAAAAAAAAGAATCATCACAAAATATATACCATCTTGAAATATTTGTACTAATGGATTTATACCATCATGAAATATTTGTACTAATTAGCATGGGATACACGTGCAAGGAACTATTCAGAAACTAGTAAAAATTGAAAAACACAAAAATGGCAAAAGTAAGGTCTAACGTAGTGTATTGAAGGATGGGCGCCCAAGGCGAAGTGTAAGCTCCAGACATGGTGTGCAAGCCCCATAAACCTTGAATTTAACTAATTTATAAATCTACAAATAGTAGAAAAGTTAAAAAAATTGCTAAAAACACGTTAATCTTTTAAAACTCTAATTAAATAAATATAATTGTGAAAACATTAGCATAAATATGGAACATCAACAATCCAACATCAAAAGGAAAAAAAAAAAAACAATCTTGGAAACATAATGTGATATGTACCTCACGTGAAGTAAATGAATCAAGAAACATTTTCTTACTAATTTTGAAGTTCTCTCTCGCGATAATAAGTGGATGTCTGGGTAAGTTTAACAGAACATGTTGATGATGTCCATCTCATTGAAGAAGTATTAGGCATGTGCCTAATAAGAGTTTTCTTTGGTTTGGTAGCCAACCTTGTTGACTTGGTTTTGGTTGGTAGCCAACCTTGTTGAATTAGTTTGGTTTGGTAGCCAACCTTGTTGAATTTCTTTGGTTTGGTAGCCAACTTTGTTGAATTGTGAAAAGTGTGTGTAAATTGTCAAATATTGTAGGCTTTAGAGGGTGAAGCTTTGGCTATAAAAGGAGAGCTTCAACTCTCATTTCTTCACACCAACAAAGAGAGAAAGAAAGAGTAAGGTTTCACAGACAAGGTATAAGAAAATAGTCTGTGAAGAAAATAGAGAGAGAGCGATATTGTAGTGAGGTGGGAATATCAAAAGAGGGTTATTTCTTTTGAGTGTTGTAGTGGTCTTTGGAGTATTTACCTCCGACCTACAAAGTTGTAAAATTCCTTACTATAGTGATATCAGTTGCTCCTCTCGGGGTCGTGGTTTTTTCCCTTATTCAGAAGGGTTTTCCACGTAAAAATTTTGGTGTCATTGTTACTCTTTTATTCTTGTTAATTACCGTATCTCGGTGCTACATTATTATTCCGCTTTATTACCGTGAATATTATTTTGGTAAGGGGTTTATTCCCAACAACTGGTATCAGAGCACAGGTTCTGCTCGTTCACTGAAATACTATTCACTGTCGGTAGTACTATACTTGGTGAAAAATAAAAATGTCCGGAGTAAAGTACGAGGTAGCAAAATTCAACGGAGATAACGGTTTCTCAACATGGCAAAGAAGGATGAGAGATCTGCTCATCCAACAAGGATTACACAAGGTTCTAGATGTTGATTCCAAAAAGCCTGATACCATGAAAGCTGAGGATTGGGCTGACTTGGATGAAAGAGCTGCTAGTGCAATTAGGTTGCACTTATCAGATGATGTGGTAAATAACATCATTGATGAAGACACTGCACGAGGAATTTGGACAAGGTTGGAAAGCCTATACATGTCCAAAACGCTGACAAATAAATTATACCTGAAGAAGCAGTTATACGCCCTACACATGAGTGAAGGTACGAATTTTTTGTCACATTTAAATGTGTTTAACGGACTAATCACACAGCTTGCCAACCTCGGAGTGAAAATCGAGGAAGAAGATAAAGCCATCTTGCTATTGAACTCGTTGCCATCTTCGTACGATAATTTGGCAACAACTATCCTGCATGGTAAGACTACTATTGAGTTGAAAGATGTCACATCGGCTCTTCTACTCAATGAGAAGATGAGAAAGAAGCCTGAAAATCAAGGACAGGCTCTCATCACAGAAGGTAGAGGCAGGAGTTATCAAAGGAGTTCGAACAACTATGGTAGATCCGGAGCTCGTGGGAAGTCAAAGAACCGATCCAAATCAAGAGTCAGAAATTGCTACAACTGTAATCAACCAGGTCACTTCAAAAGAGATTGCCCAAATCCAAGGAAGGGCAAAGGTGAAACCAGTGGCCAGAAGAATGACGACAACACAGCCGCCATGGTGCAAAATAATGATAATGTTGTCCTCTTTATAAATGAGGAAGAGGAATGCATGCACCTGTCAGGTTCAGAGTCGGAATGGGTGGTTGACACAGCGGCATCTCACCATGCCACACCGGTAAGAGACCTTTTTTGCAGATATGTAGCAGGTGATTTCGGCACAGTGAAAATGGGTAACACAAGTTACTCAAAGATTGCGGGGATTGGTGACATTTGTATCAAGACAAATGTCGGATGCACATTGGTTCTAAAGGATGTGCGGCATGTACCTGATTTACGGATGAACTTGATCTCGGGAATTGCTTTAGACCGAGATGGATACGAGAGCTATTTTGCAAATCAAAAGTGGAGACTCACTAAGGGATCATTGGTGATTGCAAAGGGAGTTGCTCGTGGCACGTTGTACAGGACAAATGCAGAAATATGCCAAGGTGAATTGAACGCGGCACAAGATGAGATTTCTGTAGATTTGTGGCACAAAAGAATGGGTCATATGAGCGAGAAGGGATTGCAGATTCTTGCCAAGAAATCACTCATTTCTTATGCCAAAGGTACAACGGTAAAACCTTGTGACTACTGTTTATTTGGTAAGCAGCATAGAGTCTCATTTCAGACATCGTCTGAAAGAAAATTGAATATACTTGATTTAGTATATTCTGATGTTTGCGGCCCAATGGAAATTGAATCAATGGGCGGTAACAAATATTTTGTTACTTTTATTGATGATGCTTCACGAAAATTATGGGTTTATATTTTGAAAACCAAAGATCAGGTGTTTCAAGTTTTCCAGAAGTTTCATGCTCTAGTAGAAAGGGAGACGGGTCGAAAGCTAAAGCGTCTCCGAAGTGACAATGGAGGTGAGTACACTTCAAGGGAATTTGAAGAGTATTGTTCAAGTCATGGGATCAGACATGAAAAGACAGTTCCTGGAACCCCACAGCACAATGGCGTAGCCGAGAGGATGAACCGCACCATTGTGGAGAAGGTGAGAAGCATGCTCAGAATGGCTAAACTGCCTAAGTCATTCTGGGGTGAAGCAGTTCAGACAGCCTGTTACCTGATCAATAGGAGTCCATCAGTTCCGTTGGCGTTTGAAATCCCAGAGAGAGTCTGGACCAACAAGGAGGTGTCCTACTCGCATCTGAAGGTGTTCGGTTGCAGAGCTTTTGCACATGTACCAAAAGAGCAGAGAACAAAGCTGGATGATAAATCTATTCCCTGCATATTTATCGGATATGGAGATGAAGAGTTCGGGTACAGACTGTGGGATCCTGTAAAGAAGAAGGTCATCAGAAGTAGAGATGTAGTCTTCCGAGAAAGTGAAGTTGGAACTGCTGCTGATATGTCAGAAAAGGCGAAGAATGGTATAATTCCTAACTTTGTTACTATTCCTTCTACTTCTAACAATCCCACAAGTGCAGAAAGTACGACCGACGAGGTTGCCGAGCAGGGGGAGCAACCTGGTGAGGTTATTGAGCAGGGGGAGCAACTTGATGAAGGTGTCGAGGAAGTGGAGCACCCCACTCAGGGAGAAGAACAACCTCAACCTCTGAGGAGATCAGAGAGGCCAAGGGTAGAGTCACGCAGGTACCCTTCCACAGAGTATGTCCTCATCAGTGATGAGGGGGAGCCAGAAAGTCTTAAGGAGGTGTTGTCCCATCCAGAAAAGAACCAGTGGATGAAAGCTATGCAAGAAGAGATGGAATCTCTCCAGAAAAATGGCACATACAAGCTGGTTGAACTTCCAAAGGGTAAAAGACCACTCAAATGCAAATGGGTCTTTAAACTCAAGAAAGATGGAGATGGCAAGCTGGTCAGATACAAAGCTCGATTGGTGGTTAAAGGCTTCGAACAGAAGAAAGGTATTGATTTTGACGAAATTTTCTCCCCCGTTGTTAAAATGACTTCTATTCGAACAATTTTGAGCTTAGCAGCTAGCCTAGATCTTGAAGTGGAGCAGTTGGATGTGAAAACTGCATTTCTTCATGGAGATTTGGAAGAGGAGATTTATATGGAGCAACCAGAAGGATTTGAAGTAGCTGGAAAGAAACACATGGTGTGCAAATTGAATAAGAGTCTTTATGGATTGAAGCAGGCACCAAGGCAGTGGTACATGAAGTTTGATTCATTCATGAAAAGTCAAACATACCTAAAGACCTATTCTGATCCATGTGTATACTTCAAAAGATTTTCTGAGAATAACTTTATTATATTGTTGTTGTATGTGGATGACATGTTAATTGTAGGAAAAGACAAGGGGTTGATAGCAAAGTTGAAAGGAGATCTGTCCAAGTCATTTGATATGAAGGACTTGGGCCCAGCACAACAAATTCTAGGGATGAAGATAGTTCGAGAGAGAACAAGTAGAAAGTTGTGGCTATCTCAGGAGAAGTACATTGAACGTGTACTAGAACGCTTCAACATGAAGAATGCTAAGCCAGTCAGCACACCTCTTGCTGGTCATCTAAAGTTGAGTAAGAAGATGTGTCCTACAACAGTGGAGGAGAAAGGGAACATGGCTAAAGTTCCTTATGCTTCAGCAGTCGGAAGCTTGATGTATGCAATGGTATGTACTAGACCTGATATTGCTCACGCAGTTGGTGTTGTCAGTAGGTTTCTTGAAAATCCTGGAAAGGAACATTGGGAAGCAGTCAAGTGGATACTCAGGTACCTGAGAGGTACCACGGGAGATTGTTTGTGCTTTGGAGGATCTGATCCAATCTTGAAGGGCTATACAGATGCTGATATGGCGGGTGACATTGACAACAGAAAATCCACTACTGGATATTTGTTTACATTTTCAGGGGGAGCTATATCATGGCAGTCTAAGTTGCAGAAGTGCGTTGCACTTTCAACAACTGAAGCAGAGTACATTGCCGCTACAGAAACTGGCAAGGAGATGGTATGGCTCAAACGATTCCTTCAAGAGCTTGGATTGCATCAGAAGGAGTATGTCGTCTATTGTGACAGTCAAAGTGCAATAGACCTTAGCAAGAACTCTATGTACCATGCAAGGACCAAACACATTGATGTGAGATATCATTGGATTCGAGAAATGGTAGATGATGAATCTCTAAAAGTCTTGAAGATTTCTACAAGTGAGAATCCCGCAGATATGCTGACCAAGGTGGTACCAAGGAACAAGTTCGAGCTATGCAAAGAACTTGTCGGCATGCACTCAAACTAGAAGACAGTGCTACCTCCTCTAGATGAATGAGACTGGAGGGGGAGATTGATGATGTCCATCTCATTGAAGAAGTATTAGGCATGTGCCTAATAAGAGTTTTCTTTGGTTTGGTAGCCAACCTTGTTGACTTGGTTTGGTTGGTAGCCAACCTTGTTGAATTAGTTTGGTTTGGTAGCCAACCTTGTTGAATTTCTTTGGTTTGGTAGCCAACTTTGTTGAATTGTGAAAAGTGTGTGTAAATTGTCAAATATTGTAGGCTTTAGAGGGTGAAGCTTTGGCTATAAAAGGAGAGCTTCAACTCTCATTTCTTCACACCAACAAAGAGAGAAAGAAAGAGTAAGGTTTCACAGACAAGGTATAAGAAAATAGTCTGTGAAGAAAATAGAGAGAGAGCGATATTGTAGTGAGGTGGGAATATCAAAAGAGGGTTATTTCTTTTGAGTGTTGTAGTGGTCTTTGGAGTATTTACCTCCGACCTACAAAGTTGTAAAATTCCTTACTATAGTGATATCAGTTGCTCCTCTCGGGGTCGTGGTTTTTTCCCTTATTCAGAAGGGTTTTCCACGTAAAAATTTTGGTGTCATTGTTACTCTTTTATTCTTGTTAATTACCGTATCTCGGTGCTACATTATTATTCCGCTTTATTACCGTGAATATTATTTTGGTAAGGGGTTTATTCCCAACACATGTACTGTGTTTGCTTTCTTCCACCAGTATAGGTATAGGGTAACTTTACCCACTAAAGCTTTAATAGAAAAGAAGAGATCATATGATGTTTTAAAGACTAAGCTTGCAATGTTCTCACTTATGATTTATGGTCAATATAGACAGCTTAGTTAAGGAATTTCTGGATTTACATAACTAATTACACTCGATTGCACAAAATCAATTGGACGAGCCTCATGCGATGGGCTTGGATGCATTTTAATGGTACATGTGGGCGCTTGAAGCGCAAATTTTACGAGACAAGACTCTCCCACATCTGGCTCAAACCATTTTACAAGTGCAGAGTCCAATCCCAGGTTGTACGTTATTCTCATACCGATACATTTAGGGGTCGTTTTTATCAGGATAAAGATATTAATCCATGTATAAAATTTGGGATTAGAGTTATCTCATATTTGATTGTGGATATAAGCTAATACCGAAATAGAGTTCATACCAAAATGCAGGGGCGTACGTATGATTTTTCGCAAATGGTGTCGATATTTATAGAAGAGCACATAATAAATAATATTAATTATCATATTACTCAACAAGATATAACCTTAATCCATTGTTTTTATAGAGTCTTAAGTTAGAAGAGGTTGTGAGTTCAATTCTACCTCACTACAATTTTTAACAATAGAAACTCTCTCAAATATTTGGAAAAAATATGATCTAGTTGTGGTTTGAACCTCTGACCTCTTAGAAAAAAAATCAAGAACTTAACCAACATGCCAAGAAATAACATATGTAAATTTCGACTCCGCTCCTGCCAAAATGGTGGTATTAGCTCTCCCTTATCAGAGTCGGGATAGATAATCTATGGAATATCCCAGAATTATAGTCTCATGGAATATTCTATAACTGAATCAAATGACCCCTTAAGGTATACTCTGGTGTGTGTATTTGCTGGTTTTCCTGACAGTTTTTGCACTGCATATTCAATAGCATACCGTAATTATTTGTAAAAGTCAACTTAATTATTCGTTAATGGGATACAAGTCGTGGCATCCTTATTGTTTTCTCCATTTTTAATATTTATCTCTAAATTATTTTTCCAGTCACCAGAAAAAAGCTAACCACTAAGTACTGGTCTATTATTTATTGGAAAAATGATATTGTATAGCCGCTCTCAAAATAATAGCCGAAAAATGTATAGTTTTTTGTGTATATCTAAATTCGGTATGTTATAAACAAAAGTTATACAAATTTTATATACTTTTTCGGCTAACAAATATAAATAATTTTTGACGGGCTAAAAGTGAAAAGACCCTTATTTATTTGGCCTTTGCTATATCATCTTTGTGGCTAACCAAGAACAATTACATAAATGTTACTCCTAATTAATAATGATATCTCACTGCAATATAGAAACCAGAATTTTCTACTCGACTATGCAAGACAAGTCTGGGAGAAAATGCCTACCACTAATTATAGAAAAGATCAAGCCCATATTCTGACTTAGCTATAATCTTAGTGGGTGCCAATAACACATTCCTAAACTGATAATATTATGTTGCTATATAAAAACCAGAGCTCCCTACTCAATATGCAAGTCAAGTTTAAGTTCTTTTCATTCTTTCTCTAAGTATTGTTGGCTGCATAAACAAAATGACAAGCTTAGGGAAATTGGGGCAATGGCCTTTACTTGTAACTGCTTTGGCAATTTGCTTTATAGCTAGCACTGTTGTTGCTGATTACTCTTATGGGTATGCTTCTCCCTCACCTTCTTACACCTCTAAGAAGTATTACAAATTACCATCTCTACCCAAGTACCCAGTACCTACTCCTTACTATAAGTCGCCTGCTGTTGCAAAGAACTACTATAAGTCACCAGTTCCCGCAAAATATTACAAGTCGCCAGCTCCCGTAAAATATTACAAGTCGCCAGCTCCCGCAAAATACTACAAATCGCCAGCTCCCACAAAATACTACAAGTCGCCAGCTCCAACAAAATTCTACAAATCACCAGTTCCTTCAAAGAACTACTACAAGTCGCCATCACCTGCAAAGTACTACAAGTCACCATCTCCAATAAAATATTACAAATCGCCTGCTCCCTCTAAATACTATAAGTCACCAGAACCAACAAAATATTACAAGTCCCCAATTTATAAGTCTCCACCACCACCAACTTATTATGAAAAATCACCTTCGTATTACAAGTCACCTCCACCTCCTCCAAAATACTATGAGCAATCACCTTATTATAAGTCACCTCCACCCCCACCAAAATACTATGAGCAATCACCATCTTCTTATAAATCTCCACCTCCACCATACTATAAAGAATCTACGCCTTCCTATAAATCTCCTCCACCTCCACCAACATACTACGAGCCATCACCTATAAGTTACAACTTGCCGTCTCTACCAAAAACCTATGAAAAATCACCATCTTATTACCCACCTCCACCATCCGAAAATTATTACAAGCAAACTCCTACTTATGCCTCACCTCCACCGCCTGAGAAGTACGAGCAATCCGCTATCTATGCTTCACCTCCACCCCCATCAGCATCTCCTCCGCCAACCTACTACTAATTTTGACTATTCAATCATTTTCGCCATTTCCATGACTTTTTATTCCTTTTTGTCCTCTTTTTTTTAGCGACTCCATTTCCTCGGCAAAAATTGGATGTATGCTTCCCGAAATGATCGGGTTTGCTTATTATGTGTTCAATGTTCTTTTGTTTTAATATTTTATATTATTTATTGTTTGATTTAAGTAAGATCCTTGAAATCTCCATCAATTCTGCTCATTATATTGAGATTCTTTGCATTCTAATTTTCTTAATTATGTCGTCTTTTTTGTCGAAATACTGCGTGCTTTAATAGACTGGCGTCCTTCGTTAGTCCATAAGTACCCTTCTTGAACATCTATTCAAACTTTGTTCAAAAGAAGCAGATTGTCTGTTGAGTAATTTTTCCTGAGAATGGTTTATAACCGATCTATTCCAAAATTTTAAGAAACTTTTGATATCTTTTCACGGCTTCCAAAAGATTTAAATAAAAATTGAAAAGAACAAAAATGGCAAAAGTTCAAGTTTTAAGGTCTGACGTAGTGTATTGAAGGACAGGGGCACACGGCAAAGTGTAAGCTCCAAACATGGTGTGCAGGCCCCATAAATCTTTAAATTTTACTAATTTATAAATCTACAAATAGTAGAAAAGTTGCTAAAAATACTTTAAGCTTATAAAACTCTAATTAAATAAATATAATTGTACATCATGTTATGAAATATAACTCAAAGTAGTAATATGGAACAAGGAAATAAAAACAATTTAGTAAAACATGAACAAGAAATGAAGATAGAGAGAAGGAAGAGATTTTTTTCTTTAATTGTGTGTATTTTCCTATCTATTACAAGACCTTTATATAGGCATGAAAAGTGAAGAAAATATGTCATGGAATATGTCATTGAACATAGAAAACATGTCATTAAGCATGTGACATGAAGATCATGGAGGAAGAGTAGACATCCACGATAATATGATATTTATCATAACACTCCCCTTGGATGTCCATAAATAATGTGCCTCGTTAAAACCTTATTAGGAAAAAACCCTATGGGAAAAAAATCCTAATGAAGGAAAAAGAGTACACATATACGCCTTTTGGTTGCCTCGTTAAAAACCTTGCAAGGAAAATCCGGTGGGACAAAATCTTGTAAGAGAAAAAGAGTACACCGCGTATTAACTCCCCCTGATGAGAGCATCAGTTCACATCCTTCAGCCTTCGCATCCCAATCTTGTACACCAGTTTCTTGAAGGTTGACGTCAGTAGAGATTTGTTGAACAAATCAACCATATTATCACTTGAACGAATCTGTTGCACATTGATATCACCATTCTTTTGAAGATCATGTGTGAAAAATAACTTTGGTAAATTGTGTTTTGTCTTATCTCCTTTTATGAATCATCCCTTCAATTGGGCTATGCATGTTGCATTGTCTTCATACAAAATTATGGGTAGTTTGTCACACTTCAAACCACATTTGTCTCGGATAAGATACATTATAGACCTCAACCAAATACATTATCGACTTGCTTTATGAATAGAAATTATCTCAGCATGATTAGAAGAAGTAGCCACGATTGATTGCTTAGTCGATCGCCAAGATATGACAGTGCCTCCACATGTAAACACATAGCATGTTTGAGATCAAAACTTGTGTGTGTCAGATAAATACTCTACATCGGCAAAACCAACAAGATCGGGATTGCAATCATTGCCATAAAATAAGCCCACATTGGTAGTCCCTTTTAGATAACGCAATATGTGTTTGATTTCACTCCAATGTCTCCTTGTAGGAGCAGAACTATATCTTGTTAAGACATTAACTGAAAATGTTATGTCACGCCTTTTAGTGTTAGCAAGATACATTAGTGCATCAATTGCACTAATATATGGTGCTTCAGGACCAACAAGTTCTTCATTATTTTCATGAGGTCGGAATGGATCTTTATTTATATCGAGTGATCTCACAACCATCGGGGTACTAAATGGATGTGTTTTATCCATATAAAATCGCTTTAAAATCTTTTTAGTGTATGCTGATTGATTGATAAAAATTTCATTTTTCATATACTCAATTTGTAGACCAAGACAAAATTTTGTCTTTCCAAGATCTTTCATTTCAAATTCTTTCTTTAAACAGTTTACTGCTTTAGGAAGCTGCCTGGGAGTTGTAAAGATATTTGAATCAACATACACAAAGATTATAACAAATTCAAATCCAGATCTTTTTATAAAGATACAAGGACAAATTGAATCATTCTTGTACCCTTTCTTTCAATAGGTACTCACAGAGGCGATTATACCACGTGCGCCTTGATTGTTTCAATCTGTATAAGGATTTTTGAAGCTTTATTTAATAGATTTCTTGGAAACATTAATATGCTTCAGAACAATTTTAATCCTTCAATGATTTCCATTATACGCATATCAAGTTTTCATGTATTGCCAGATTAAAACTTGAAATAATTATATCCACCATAAGAGAACATGTCTGCATATAGTCAATGTGAGGATATTTACTAATTTTCTTGTGTCACAAGTCGTCTTTATGTCTATCGACATGAACTTTTTGCACAAGAACACATTTATACCTCCATTGGCTTTATACTTTCAGGTGTTGGGACTATCCGCCCAACTTCACATTTTTTTCAAGTGAAGTCAATTTTCATTGCGTATTTTTCATTTGGCCAATCATTTATCTGTCCAAATTTCATGACAGATTTGAGCTCAAAATCCTCGTCAATATTAATAATATTGAGCGCTACATTATGTTAATAATACCGTCGACGATCATTTTATATCGGTTCAATTATTACACAATAAAGACATAACTTATTGATATCTCTTTATCTCATTATTTTCAGGTACCTGAGCCTCTCACATGAGATCTTACGAAGTGTTATGTCGTGGTGCTCTTCTAGAGCACTTGCCTCCTTATTATGACCATTTTGCCCCTCTCCTTCTTCAAGGAGTTTTATCTTTGAAACCGATTGGTCTGTTACGCTTCATGCGTGTCATAGACTCTATCCTTTATGGACTTTATTCTATTTGGAGCATTAACAGCTGAAATATGACATTTAGCTTTGGGTCAGCAAATGCGTCTGGCAATAATTTATAAATTAATTATCACTTGAACTTCAAGTTCATATTTTCTTGTACGAGGATCTATATGTATTCATAATAATTCATTTCACGTATCACTTTCTCAGCTATCCATTTTCTCCCCCTAATGTTGGGATCACAACACATTTCCCAACCTTCTTCTTTGTGCATTGTGGTGGCATAATTAAATCATATAGCACATTCATATTTCTATATAGAAATTATTTGGTTCCTGACCCTGAAACGATTGTGATAGGGAGAAATTTTCATAACTTAGCTAGATGCGTACAAGTGCTGGTGTATATTAAATAATACATCTCATACCAAATTTCATTTTTGGGAGTTTTGTTCGCATAACCAATGATTTAGCTATAATTGGAGGCATACAATTTTCGCTAAACCAACTTGGATTTAAACCAGTATTATCAAGATAAATCATAATAATTTATACTCTAGAATTGTGCTCTAATAATTTGAGCAAGCAATCTTGCAAAAACCAAACTGCAAGTTGATAACAAATGCACATTTGACCATAAAATAGGTGCATCTATTAAAATCATATAATAGTAAACGGTCCACATGGAAGGTGACTGAGCCCATATATATATCACCTTTTATTCCTTCTAGAAATCAAGGGATTCAATCCCAACCTTTAACTGGTATATCATGAGAATAAGCAGCACAAGAGAATTCTTGAAGAATCTTCTATTCTTCAATATATGTCAATGTAATTCTTAATTAATTTTTCGCATCATAATTGAACCGAGATGGTCAACCGGTCATGCCAATTAATATTTGTTTTAGTAAACCTCTAGTTTACTTGTGGCATATGATTCCAGCATCATGCTTATATTTGTGTAGTACAAATAGAAAGAAGATCGGGTAACCTTTCATATTTACCCGGTATGATTATAGAAATATGAAGATATTCAATCTTCCTTTCATTTATAGTCTCAATATGCCAATCACTTTGACTTATATATTTGAAACTCAAAAAGTTTCTTTTGAGACTTTACAATATCAATGTCATGAATAAGTTTATTCATCCGGGTAGTAACAAATTAGTTTTTCCGGAGTTCTTAACAACTTTTGTACTACAAGATCTTTTATCATACCATTCATATGGTAAATGTCTCCTTCACGGATAAAATTATATCATAATAAATTGTCATGGTCAAAATCATCATAAGCAAAATCATTTCTGGCTTTAACTTTGCCTTTAATAACTTTTATAAGGCATGACAAAATAATATTTGGCGTATCACATGTACGCGACCAATGACATATTCATGTAACCACACAATAATATTTATTCTCTTTATTTTACTCAAACCTCCCTTAGAGGTGAGTTGTGTGGTATTCATATAATCATGAATTGCATGTCTTTATTCATTGCTTTTATCACATATTGCCACATTCAACTTTAGGAATGAGTTTGCATTCTCAATGCTTATCATAAGTCACATTCTGTTCAAGGAATGGATCATAATCAGCGACGTGCTTTATTATTTTCATACCAATTTGATGGTAAGCATTGTCTTCACATTTTGAAGGACTATTTTGAGAACCCTTATTGTTCTCCTTTTATAATCATAGTGATGATTATTATTATTTTGATATTTGGAACGCTCACGTTCATTGTTCAACCACTTGTCTTCACTGAAACTTATTATGCACTGCTATCACATTCACTTCAAGAATGGAGCAAATCAAGTGGGACAATTTTCATGCCTTTTCATGAAAAATATATTATTTTTTTAGTCATCATTATATCATCAATATGGTACATTGGGACTCAAACCCAATATCTTACCAATATAAAGGCATGTTAGGCCATAATAAATTGGGACCCAAACCCAACTCTTATCATTATGGAGTATCAGGACTTGATCCCGATGTCTTACCCTCAATCAATGGCATAATAGGCTAAACAATATTGAGATTCATTCTCAAGCCTTAATTTCAATCACATGCCAAGAAAGTTATACACAACTAATTTGCGACTTAGCAAATCAAATTTTGCTTTCTTAAATAAGTGTACAAATCTCAAATCAGCGTAAAGCTTTATTAATTATTTGTAACATCTATATAAAATACAACCGTTTGTAGTCAGAATATTTCTTTTAAATTCTATTAGAGTTTAAAAGGATCATAAAATCATTGTCATAATATTTATTGAGTCTCTCTCAAAAATATTGTTGTTTTTGGGGTATACCCTACCTATTGGATTTGATTTAACGCCATGACTTTCCTTCACTCAATTCAACCAAGCAATTAGTGAATAAATTTATCAAAAGTACACATAACACATATATAATACTAATACATAAATTCAGCATTTATATTACCTGAAAAGTGACGTTATAGGTAACAACTTACCAGTTGTAGCATGTGCATCATTTATATAAAATACTTAAAAATGGTAAGTTAGTAGCAAGCATCAAGTAGGTCATGGATACTCAAAAATACCTCTTCTAGTAGTCATACTAATCATTGTTTGCTTTCAAATGATACGGCCATAAATTATGAAGTATACTTTCTCAATAGCTGGTTTGTTTTCCAAATATCAAAGAAGTAATTAATCAACTTAGATAAAGATGTGAAGTATTTCTTGTTTTCTTCAAGATGATTTATGCTTTTAATTAGTATGACCAATTTTATTTTATTTTTTTATTCCTTTTTTTTGGTACTATATGCAAGTGTAAAAATCCAAAAGGAAAAAAAAATATTCATCCAAGTAAAAGAAAATGTTTAAAGCGGCAGGACAGATTGAAGATAGTTAACACATAAATATGCATAAGACAATTTATATAAAATATCCTTGGTTACCATGACATGCATCATATCAACAATTAACTGCTACTATGATTTTCACATATAGAACTTCGAAAATTTTATTCCATTCATGTGATATAAAAGATGTAATATTAATATGTGCTTATGCAATACAGGTGTAGTACGAAGTTGTGTGCATATGAGATTTTAAAGGAATGACAAGTATAAGATAATCATACCTTCTTACATTTCATTACTTACCATATGTAGTTTCTCTTTACATTTAACCATGTGATGATATGTATGGCTTCTAATTGTAATCTTTCCGGATGTAGGAAATTTTTTGTAGATATATATATATATATATATATATACAATTGGTTAGAGACTCGTGCTGATAACGTGTTATAAAATATAACTCAAAGTAGCAATATGGAATAAGGAAATAAAAGCAATTTAGTAAAACATGAACAAGAAATGGAGATAGAGAGAAGGAAGTGATTTTTTTCTTTAATTGTGTGTATTTTCCTATCTATTACAAGGTCTTTATATATGCATGAAAAGTGAAGAAAATATGTCATGAAATATGTCATTGAACATAGAAAACATGTCATTAAGCATTTGACATGAAGATCATGGAGGATAACACATCACAATTTTTCTTTTAAGAAATAAAGAAATTTACTCTCTCTTCTCTTTCCTGCATGCGCACGTTAGTGATGCACTCTAACATACGCCATTACCGGAAATGCCTAGAAGGGAGAATCAGAGAACTGCGACTAAGGAAGCCATAACGGAATTGAAAGACCGACTAATACTTAGAGTTAGGATCTGGAAAAGTGCGTTAATTAACGAAAATTATGAAAAAATTACCGGGTCCGACGAAGATCGCCAGAGAAGTTATCATGCCAATTGCTCGACCAGAACTGCCGGAGAAGAATGCGAATTCAACTCTTCGAGGAAGAAGAATTGGGCAAACCTCTTCGAGGGGAAAAAATGGCTGGTAAAGGTATGAATCTAACCTTCATTGCTCCTCAAATTCGTAATTGGGAGAAAATTGTTCAATTAGAAAAGGAAGAGGTGTATAGAGACAGAGAAATGGAGTAATGTTGTGATAATGTACGTTATTGGGGAAACACCTACAATTGGGGCTGCTGAGTGATTCATTTCTTAGCACTGAAATTTCACAGCCAGACCTAAAGTGTACCTGCACAATGAAGGCTACTTCATTATCAGATTCACTTGCAAAGAAGATTGAAATGATGTTTTGTTCTCAGGGCCCTACACAAAGAATAATAAACCTATAATTACCAAGGCATGGACTCCATACTTCAACTTTTATGAAGAGGTTCTGAAAATCATACCCCTATGGATTAAACTCCCAAATCTACCTTTGAGCTGCTAGAGTATGAATTATCTAAGCAGAATAGGAAGTGGACTAGGGAACCCTTTGTATGCAGATGATTGTACAACAAAGATAGAGAGGGTTTCCTATGCAAGAATGCTAATCGAGATGGATGCCACTCAACCATTTCTAACAAGTGTGAAAGTAGAAAATTCTAGAGAAGTATTTGAGCAGGAGAACCTATGACTGAAGGCCTATGTACTGTACCACATTCTTGCAAGTAGGACATTTCTGTCAACAGAATGAAAAACTGAAACAACCTCAAGCCCCAAGAAATCAGGAACAACAGCAAAATATTCAGAAGAAGATTACCAAACAGCTATGGATGAAAGCAGGACAAAGTAAAGCAGTAATACAAGCTGAGACGAAAAATGATAAGGTAGTACCAGGAAATAAGGGAAAAGCTAAAGAAGGAGAGGTTGGATGGACAGAAGTTAGAGGCAGATCAGCTGGGAAGATAACTGAAACATCACATATGGAGGATACACAACAGCTGGTTAGTAAAAATGGTTTCAATTCTCTTAGTGAAGAATCAGATTATCAGAGAATGGAACTTCAATATGCACAGCATGAAAAGGGGGAGAAAGTGGTATAGGGGTGGAGGATATGACTCAATTTCCTTTCATACCAAGATGAAGATAGTCACTTGGAATGTTAGAGGGATGAATAAGTTGTATAAACAAAAGGAGACAAACGAGTTTATTAGAGAAAATAATATTAGTATTATAGCAATAATAGAGCACAGAGTTCAAGAGAACAAAGCTGCTCATATAGCAAATAAAATTGCACCTGGCTGGGGACGGATAACTAATGCATCTACTACACACAAAGGAAGGATATGGCTATTTTGGAACAAAATTAATCATCCAGTGGTTAATGAACTGGATCACCCTCAGTTCATACATGTTTCAGTCAGAGGGATAGCTACAAATCTTGAATGCCATTTCACTGCTGTCTATGGCGTGCATAGTATAAAGTTCAGGCTGGAATTGTGGAAACAACTGAAGTAAATAGAGACATGGCAGCAAGAACCCTAGCTAATAATAGGGGACTTCAATGCCATCTTGAATATGGAGGACATGATTCATGGTGCTGAGGTCCAGGATATAGAGATAAGAGACTTCAATGGTTGAAGCTGGGATGACAGAACTACAGACAATAGGAAGATCCTACACATGGAGCAATAACCACACATATAGTAGTATTGACAGAGCCATAGTAAATTCAATATGGATGACTACAATGCCACCTCTATCGGTGCAAGTGATGGACCCAATTTTCTCAGATCATTCACCACATAGCATTGAACTGGGCAGATCAGGAAGTAGATGCAAGAGGGCTTTTAGGTTTATGAATTGTATAGCAGAGCACTCTAACTTCATCAGTGTGGTAGAGGAAAGCTGGAGCCAAACCAATACTGCACAATATATAGAGGATATATGGGATAAATTAAAACATGTCAAGACTGCTATCAAAGAACTGAATATTAAAGATTTTGTTGGGGTTATAGAAAGACTAAAGGACAATCAAGAGGATATGAGAATTACAAATCACCCACATGAACTCTTTGAAGCAGAGAAGGAATTGAGGATACACTTGAAAAGTGGGACCTAATAGAAGAAAGCATTTACAAGCAGAAGTCTAGGGTGCAATGGCTAAAACTTAGAGACTCAAACTTTGCATATCTTTTTGCCAATGTGAAGAATAGGAGAGCTCAAAACCATATCAAGGCATTATTGTCTAGTGAAGGAATTATGCTACAAACATAGAAGGGAATAGAAAAAGAGATACTCAAATTCTATAAGCAGATGATAGGGACTGCCAATGCAACAATGCCTGCCATCCAGCCTGACATAATGACCAAAGGTCCTATACTTACCATAAGCCAACAAAAAGTACTTAGCAGAGCATTCACCAAGGAAGAAGTATACCAGGCACTATAGGGGATTGATGACTCTAAAGCTCCAGGAGTTGGTGGATTTAGTTCCTGTTTCTTCAAAAGGGCATGAACAACAATTGGGAATAAGGTGACCACTGCAGTGCTTAATTTTTTTGAAACTAAAGGCGTGTATGGACCAATTAGCTGCACTGTTGTCAGATTAGTACCAAAAGTAAAGAACCCCTCCTCTGTGAAAGAGTTTAGACCTAAATCCTACTGCACCACAATATATAATATCATATCTAAAATGCTTACAAAAGAATACAGGGGGTCATAGATGAACTGATTGACAAAGGACAAGCTGCTTTTGTGCCTAGTTGGGTGATCAATGATAATATTAGCCTTAGTCATGAATTAGTAAAGGGGCATGGGAGGAAAGGAATTTCATCAAGATGCATGCTCAAGATAGACATATAAAAGGCCAATGACTCATTAGAATGGGTTTTTTCGTAACAGGTTCTTATTGGGCTGAACTTTCCTAAAGTTTTTGTGAAATGGCTTATGGTATGTGTTCAAACGGTCTCATGCTCCATTATAGTTAATGGTAGGGCAACTGCACCCTTTACTGCAGAAAGATGTGTGAGACAGGATGATCCCCTATCCCCATATCTCTTTGTCATAGCAATGGAATACCTTACTAGACTTCTGAAGACTCTGAAGGACAATCCAAATTTCAACTACCATCCCTGGTCTGCCAAACTAAATCTAGTGCAGTTAAGATTTGCAGATGACCTACTGCTATTCTGCAGATGTGATGTGATCTCTGCTAAGCTGCTATATGCATGCTTTGAAAGCTTCTCTAAGGCATCTGGACTAGTTGCTAACCAAGGGAAGAGCTCTATTTACTTTGGAGGGGTCTCATCATCTACGCAGTAGGAAATAATTCAAGCACTAGGCTTCAAAGTTGGCACACTACATTCAGATACCTTGGTGTACCTCTAAGCTCAAAGAGACTATAGATAGGAAAGTGCGAACCATTACTACACAAGATGATAGGAAGGATCACTACATGGACTGCAAAGCTACTATCCTATGTAGGCAGGCTGCAGCTGACTAAAAGTGTGCTTACAACTATTCAAAACTTTTGGTCCCAAATATTCATACTGCCTAGAAAAATTATCCAGCCGATTGAAGCAATATGCAGAAGTTACCTATGGGCAGGAGCTGCAAAATGTTCCAAAAAGGCTCTCATTGGTTGGGATAAACTATGCTTGCCTAAAGTTGCTGGTGGCTTGAACATAACAAACATTGCCTTATGGAATAAAGCAGCTATTCTGAAGCACTATTGGAACCTGGGACAGAAAAAAGGACAGGTTGTGGATTAAGTGGGCTCATACATACTATATAAGGAGAGTACACTAAGAGAATCCAAAGCAAGCCTCCTAGGTTGTGCAAAAGATTCTCAAAGCCGGGAAATATCTTGAGGATGCTGGGCTAACAGTAGAGGAGATCATGAGCAAGGATAACTTCTCAATAAGGACAGTATACAACAACATGAGAGGTGATTATCCCAAAACTCATTGGAGGAGGTTGATATGTAACAACCAAAGCAGTCCAAGATGGTCTTTCATCTTATACTTGGCAGTACAAAATAGGTTGTACACGAGAGATAGACTTATCAAGTGGGGGATTCAAAGTAGCCCGATATGCCCTTTGTGCGGGCAAGAACAAGAAAGCACCCAACATCTATTCTTTGAGTGCTCTATAGAAGCTAAAATATGACAACAAATTCTCAAATGGCAAGGTATTAAAGAGCTGTAATGGGTTGGACTGAGGAGGTAGCATGGGCAGTAAGCAATACGAAAGGTAAATGTGGGAAAGCTGAAATCTATAGGATGGCTCTGTCTGGGAGCATCTACTACATTTGGCAGGAAAGGAACTTAAAAATGTTCCAAAATAAGCGACGATCAGAGAATGTGATTACAAAGATGATTATGCAAGATGTACATTGTAGAGGGAGCAAACTTCCAAGGCTAGCCAAGCAGATGGCCAGCCTAAATTTCTATCCATGATGCAGAATGAGAAGTTCTAGCCATGTGCATTTAGTTGCTAGTAGCTAGTAAAGGATCTCTGAGTGTATTAGCTATAGAAGAAGAAGCTATAGATGCATGCTAAAGTTGGGGCTGCAGCCTGCATGTCCAACTTTAGGAAATGATTGATGTACTTGTACAATTTTCTCAGATAATAGAAAAGTCTATTTACCAAAAAAAAATTTATATAATTGTCAAAACATTAGATAAATATAGAAGCTCTAGCATAACCATAAAAAATAAAATGACTTTATATATTACCATGGTATGTGAATCAATTACAACATCAACAATCCAACATCGAAAGAAGAAAAAAACATCTTGGAAACATAATGTGATATGTACCTCATGTGAAGTAAATGAATCACGAAACATTTTCTTACTATTATTTAAAGTTCTCCCTTTCGATAATAAGTGGGTGTCTGTTTAAGTTTAACATAACATATACTGCTTTCTTCCACCAGTGTAGATATTGAGTAACTCTACCCACTAAGACTTAAACATAGAAGAATAGATCATCTGATGTTTTAAAGACTAAGCTTGCCATGTTCTCACTTCTGATTTATGGTCAATATAGACAGCTTAGTTAAGGAATTTCTTGATTTACATAACTAATTACACTCGATTGCACAAAATCAATTGGACGAGCATCATGCGTTGGGAATTGGATGCATAGGGTACATGTGGGCACTTGAAGCGCAAATTTTACGAGACAAGACTCTCCCAATCTGGCTCAAACCGTTTTACGAGTGCCTAGTCCAATCTCAGGTTGTACGTGATTCTCATACCGATACATTTCGGGGTCGTTTGGTTATCAGGACAAAAAATATTAATCCCCATATAAAATTTGGGATTAGAGTTATCTCATATTTGATTGCGGCTATAAACTAATACCGATATAGAGTTAATGCCAAAATGGTGATATTAGCTATCCCTTATCAGAGGCAAAATAGATAACCCATGGAATATCCCAGAATTATAGTACCAAGGGATATTTCATAACTGAATCAAACGACCCCTTAAGGTCAGGGGCAGATGCACGTTCGATAAAGCAGTGTCACGTGACACCGCTTCGTCGAAACTTTTTACTAAATATATGTATTAATATTATGTGAAAACGATCAAGGAGAAAAAAATGATACCACTCAACACAAATTATCTCCTGGCATGTTGGTTATGTGCCTCTTTTTGCTCTAAGAGGTCAAAGGGTCAAATCTCACATATCATGTATTTTTGCAAAATGTTTGAGAAAACTTCTACTAAGGCTATTTCTTGTCTAGAAGTATGATAATTAAAATTATTTATTCTCGTTCTTCTATAAATTTTGACACCACTTATAAAAATTCTTACGTACTCCCCTGGTTAAGGTATAATCTGTTGTGTGTATTCGCTGGTGTTCCCTTATTGTTTTTGAGCTTCATATTCAATATACCATAATTATTTGTACAAGTCAACTTAATTATTCGCTAATGGGATGCAAGTCGTGGTATCCTTATTGTTTTCTCCATTTTTAATATTTATCTTTAAATTATTTTTTCAGTCACCAAAAAAAGCTAACCACTAAGTACTGGCCTATTATTTATTGGGAAAATAACACTGTATAGCCGCTCTCAAAATAATAGCCGAAAAATGTATACTTTTAGTATATATACACATTCTATATGTTACATACAAAAATTATACAAATTTTATATACTTTTTTGGCTACTAAATATAAATAATTTCTGGCGCGAACTAAAAGTGAAAAAGCTCTTATTTATTTATTTAGACGATCCTATATCATCTTTGTGGCTAACCAAGCAACAATTACATAAATGTTACTCCTAATTAATAAGGATGTCTCACTGCAATATAAAAAGCAGAGTTCCCTACTCAACTATGCAACACAAGTCTTGGAGAAAATGCCTACCACTAATTATAGAAAAGACCAAGCCCATATTTTGACTTAGCTATAATGTTAGTGGGTGCCAATAACACATAACTAAAAGGACAATATTATGTTCCTATATAAAAGCCAGAGCTCCCTACTCAATATGCAGGTCAAGTTTAAGTTCTTTTCATTCTTTCTCTAAGTATTGTTGGCTGCATAAGCAAAATGACAAGCATAGGGAAGCTGGGGCAATTGCCTTTGCTTGTAACTGCTGTGGTAATTTGCTTTATAGCCAGTACTGTTGTTGCTGATTACTCTTATGGGTATACTTCTCCCTCACCTTCTTACACCTCCGAGAAGTATTACAAATCACCATCTCCATCCGAGTATCATGTACCGATTCCTTACTATAAGTCACATGCTCCTGCAAAGCACTATTACAAGTCACCAGCTCCCGCAAAATACTACGAATCTCCAGCTCCCGTAAAATACTACAGTTCGCCATCTCCTGTAAAATACTACAAATCGCCATCTCCCCAGTACTACAAATCGCCAGCTCCCGCAAAATACTACAAGTCGCCAGCTCCTTCAAAGAGCTACTACAAGTCACCATCACCAGCAAAGTACTACAAAGCGCCATCACCTGCAAAGTATTACAAGTCACCATCCCCAGCAAAATACTACAAATCGCCTGCTCCCTCTAAATATTATAAGTCACCGGCACCACAAAAATATTACAAGTCCCCAGTTTACTATAAATCTCCACCACCACCAACTTATTATGAGAAATCACCTTCTTATTACAAGTCACCTCCACCTACTCCAACATACTATGAGTAATCACCTTATTACAAGTCACCTCCACCCCCACCAAAATACTATGAGCAACTGTCGTCATACAGTTCTCCTCCACCACCACCAAAATACTATGAACAATCACCAATTAATTATAAATCTCCACCTCCACCATACTACAAAGAATCTACACATTCCTATAAATCTCCTCCACCTCCACCAAAATACTACGAGCAATCACCTATAACTTACAACTTACCATCTCTACCAAAGACTTATGAAAAATCGCCATCATACTACTCACCTCCACCACCAACGAACTACTATAAGCAAACTCCCGTCTATGCCTCACCTTCACCACCTATAAAATACGAGCAATCTGCCACCTATGCTTCACCTCCCCCAGCAACCTACTACTAATATTGATCATATCATTCACTTCAATCAATTTTCACCATTTCCTTGATTTTTAGATCCTTTTCATCTTCCTATATGAAGTATTTCTATTTTCTCTCCCAAAATCTTATGTGCGCTTCTCCAAAGGGTCGGCTTCTCTTGTTGTGTGCTATTTTTAATTTATAATTTGCATTATTTGATATTCAAGTAAGATCCCCGAGATCTCCAACAGTTTGGCTCATTGTATCAATTAAGCTCCTTTCGGTGTAATCTCTTGAGAATTTTACTTTAATTGCTTAATACTATCTTCTTCTTTATTACTATACTAGGTTCTAGACATGTGTATCTCATGCTAATTAGTACAAATATTTCAAGATGGTATAAATCCATTAGTACAAATATTTCAAGATGGTATATATTTTGTGATGATTCTTTTTTTTTTTTTTACAAAAAGTATAGAAAGTTGGAGAAGAATACTCTTATATCAATAAAGTATAACAAATATTGGTAAACCATAATGTATAAATTGGCACAAATAATAACTTTAAATTTCTTCCAATATGCATCTATGTCACGACCCGAAATTTCCACCCTCGGGAGTCATGATGGCGCCTACTCGTAGAAGCTAGGCAAGCCACGAACTTAGAAATCTTTAACTCTTCTGTTTTAATCCTTTTTTTTCAACTTATATTAACAAGTGATAAACATTTAAATGACAGCGGAATATGAGATTTAAGCAAAAGTCTTAAATAAATATAAAACAATGTGAATGAGAAGTTCTAGCCATGTGCATTTAGTTGCTAGTAACTGACTAGTAAAGGATCTCTGAGTGTATTAGCTATAGAAGAAGAAGTTATAGATGCATGCTAAAGTTGGGGCTGCAGCATGTCCAACTTTAGGAAATGATTGATGTACTTGTACAATTTTCTCAGATAATAGAAAAGTCTATTTACCAAAAAACAAAATTATATAATTGTCAAAACATTAGATAAATATAGAAGCTCTAGCGTAACCATAAAAAATAAAATGACTTTATATAATACCATGGTATGTGAATCAATTACAACATCAACAATCCAACATCGAAAGAAGAAAAAAAAACAACTTGGAAACATAATGTGATATGTACCTCATGTGAAGTAAATGAATCACGAAACATTTTCTTACTATTATTTGAAGTTCTCTCTCGATAATAAGTGGGTGTCTGTTTAAGTTTAACAGAACATGTTCTGCTTTCTTCCACCAGTATAGATATTGAGTAACTCTACCCACTAAAACTTTATCTGATGTTTTAAAGACTAAGCTTGCCATGTTCTCACTTCTGATTTATGGTCAATGTAGATAATTTAGTTAAGGAATTTCTGGATTTACATAACTAATGTCATGGGCGGCTTTCCAGCCATGCCCTATGACCCCTTGGGCGCGCTCCGTGGTATCCTAGCAAGCCTCCCAATGCCTAGTGCCACGAACGGCCCCGTAGTCTTGGCCGCGCCAAGTGACAAGCGCGCATGTGCCTTTGTCGCCCCACTGATATCTCTCGCCAACGCCCAGCCGCAGGCAGAAGCCAACATCGTCGCGCGTGCAGGCAACGCCGTGTGCGCCGACTGTGATGCCAAAGACGTTGTTGCTGACAACGAACCTGTTTCTGCCTTGTAGAAAACTAAGTCCTTTTATTTGTAAATATAGAGTATTTTTATTTCATGTACTTCCATTATGTTTCTCTAGCTTAGTCAAGTCTAGTCTTGTAGCTTTGGATTATTTTTTTTAAGCATTATTAGGGGGGATCAAGCAATCAAACTTTCTAGCAAGCAAACAATTCTTTGTGCTGGTGTCTCTCCCCCTCGACACCGTGTTGCTTTCTGTAATAGCTTTCATTAATGCAATCAAGCTTTCTTTCATTCTCAATTCTCATTTCTGTTCTCTCAATTGTTCTTGACATTGGTTTTTCCGTACGGCACTGACAATCTAGTCTAGCATACGGAAGGGACCTCAGTTGGCGGACAGTAACTGCACTTACATCAGTTGCTTAGCCTTACGTCGCCCTTCCAAGGAATCTCAAGAAGGCGCCACGTAACAGTTGGTATTAGAGCCTAGGCTCGACATCGGATGAGGGAATGCATTGCCATTACCACCATTTTTGACCATGGTGAATCATGGGGACCACATTGCGGCCCTTGAACAGACGGTTGATGGATTACGACCCATCGTGGATATGGTGACTGAACTAAGAACCAGCCTAGGGCAAAGGTTGGACGACCTGGACCGCAGGGTACTCCAGGCCGAAGTTGACATAGAAAACATCAGTCGCGACTCCGAGAGAGATCGGCAAACGGCAGCCACAGAGGCAGCCGAAATTTTTGGCAGATTCGAGGGACTCCAACAGGAGCGTGCCGAGGATTTAGCTTATATGGCACAAGAGGCAGACAGGGTGACTGCCATGCAAAAAACTATTGACGACTTGACAGACAAGCTCAATGTTGCCAATGCTGCTTTACAGGGCCTACTTCGAGGAGGTGGAAACCAAATCGGGGGCGCTGTGAACCCCGCTTCCGCGACACAAAATTGAAAATTACTGAGCCAAAGCCATACAGTAGAGCTAGGAATGCCAAGGAAGTGGAGAACTTTATCTTTGATGTCGAACAGTATTTCGATGCTGTTGGGGGCTTAGAAGAAGCTAAGAAGGTAGCAACTGCTGCCATGTATCTTCAGGGTGATACTAAACTCTGGTGGCGGGTGAAGTACGAAGCCATTAGGGCTGATGAAGATGCTCTCAAGACATGGGTAGAACTGAAGGCAGCCATACGCCTACAATTCTTCCCCGAAAATGTTGAATACAATGCAAGGAGAAAGCTACTGGAGCTCCGCCAGACCAAATCAGTGCGGGACTACATGCAGGAATTCTCCGCGCTCATGCTAAACATATGCGACATGGGGGACAAAGACAAGCTCTTCACCTTCCTGGAAGGGTTGAAACCTTATGCACGTATGTAGCTACAAAGACAAATGGTAGATACCCTGCCCAAGGCGATCCAAGCAGCTGAATGCCTTGGGGACTATCAAATGGAAGCTCGGAAGGATAGGCCTCAGCCGCCTGCCTGAGGGGGATTCAAAGAGGGTCAGCCTAGCAATGGTGGCCCTAGCAGAAGTGGGGGAGATCAGAGCTCAACCAAATCTAAGGCTCCCTCCTCAGGCAGCAACAGTGCTGCGTCAGACAACAATGACCGAGGGAGAAAGCCTCCTTCAAGATAGCGTCATTGCGGTGGACCACATTGGAACAATGAGTGCCCATATGTATAGATGAACGCCCATCAGGCTTTTGATGATGGGACTGATTACGACTCAGACGATGCGGACCAGACTGAACCAGTAGGTGCCTTCAATGCAATTGTTGGCTCCATTTCTGAGGCATTAGCGGAGACCAGTGGTGGTATCCGTAAAAAAAAGGACCCACGTCCAGTCACCATGAAAGGGAAAAAGAAGGCGGATGAGGAGACTCCTCTTAAACAAGAGAAGACCTTAATGTTCGTTGAGATGCAGGTAAATGGCAAGCCCATTCGGGCTATGATAGACACAGGTGCTACCCACAACTACTTAGCCTCGACTCAGGTGAAGCGCCTTGGTCTAGTTGTAGGGAAAGGTAGAGGTCGTGTCAATGCTATCAACTCACCCCCCCCCCAGCCAGTAGGTAGAATAGCCAAAGAGGTACCGGTGAAGCTTGGCCCTTACGAAGGAAAATTCAACCTGCGAGTAGTGATCATAGATGACTTCGAGTTGATAGTTGGGTTGGAATTCCTAAGGCAAACCAACACCATGCCTGTACCATTTGCAGACATGCTACTGATGATGGTAACCAATAGGGCCAAGCCCTGAATTATCCCGTGCATGCCCATGAAGATGGCAGTTGAGAACATCTCGGCCTTGCAGTTGAAGAAGGGGGTCAAAAGGAATGAACCTACGTTCCTGGCAACCCTCTGCATTGAAGATATAGAACGCTCCTCGGGTCCCATTCCTAAACCCGTGAAGGAGATACTACTGGAGTTTGAAGATGTCATGCCACAAGACATGCCAAAGCGACTCCCGCCTAGGTGCACTGTGGACCATGAAATTGAGTTGGTGCCGGGCGCGAAGCCACCTGCTCGGGTGCCTTACAGAATGTCACAACCCGAACTCACCGAGCTTCGGAGACAATTGACGGAAATGCTAGATACATGGATCATTGTACCCTCCAAGTCCCCATACGAGTCCCCTGTTCTATTCCAAAAGAAACATGATGGCAGCCTGCGACTTTGTGTGGATTATCAAGCTCTAAACAAAATCATCGTGAAGAACAAGTACCCTATTCCTCTAATGGTAGACTTGTTCGATAGACTGGGTGGTGCGACGGTTTTCACCAAGATAGACCTCAAGACAGGTTACTAGCAAGTTCGTATCGCAGAGGGTGATGAACACAAGACGACCTGTGTGACAAGATATGGGTTGTACGACTTCCTGGTCATGTTGTTCGGCTTGACTAACATCCCAGCTACATTTTGCACTCTGATGAACCAAGTCTTCCGAGAGTACATTGACGAATTCGTGGTGGTCTACTTGGATGACATTGTGGTATATAGCCAAACATTGGAAGAACACCTAGTGCACTTGCGGAAGGTCCTAGCTCGATTGCGGGAGCATGAATTATATGTAAATATATCCAAGTGCTCATTTGCTCAGAAGCAAATTGACTTCCTCGGACATGTCATCGAGGAATGACGGATCAAGATGGACCAACAGAAGATATAGGCAATCACAGATTGGTCACCGCCTAAGGATGTCCACGCCTTGACGGCGTTCCTTGGCCTATGCAACTTCTACCGGCGATTTGTGAAATACTATTCCCTCATTGCGGTGCCCTTGACAGAACTCCTCAAGAAAGTCACACCCTGGGATTGGGGACTGAGGCAAGTGGAGGCCTTTAATGCATTAAAAGCGGCTATGTCTAGTAGACCTGATTTGGCCAAGCCATTCGAGGTACAAACGGATGCATCCACTATGCCCTCGGCGGTGTCTTGCTACAAGAAAGGCATCCTGTAGCGTACGAGAGTCGGAAGCTGAAGGATGCAGAGTGGCTCTATGCCGCCTATGAGAAAGAATTATTGGCTATCGTCCACTGCTTGCGCCTTTGGAGGCACTATCTGTTGGGGACCCAATTCGTGGCCAAGACAGACAACACAGCTGTTAGCCATTTCATGACCCAGCCGAAACTGAATGGTTGACAAGCCAGGTGGCAGGAACTTCTAGCTGAATTCCACTTCAACCTGGAGTACCGAAGTGGGAAGACCAATCATGTTACTGATGCGCTCAGTCGGAGAGCTGACCTAGCATCGGTGTGCTTACTCACCACCCTAAGGGGGAGCAAGGTAGCCACCTCCATCAAGGACCAGATACAAGATCTACTCATCAAAGATTCTGCTGCACAATATTTGGTTGATTTGGTAGGATAAGGCAAGACTCGCCAGTTCTACATGGAAGATGGTTTCCTGAAAGTTAAAGGGAATCGACTTTATGTTCCTAAAGGAGGAGATTTGGGAAGGACTCTTCTGGCGGAATGTCATGATACTTTGTGGGTTGGCCATCCCGGTGAAGAACGCACCATGGTGTTACTTCGTCGTGCATATTATGGCCTCAAATGGCCGATGATGTCGCTCAGTATGTGAAGACTTGTCTAGTATGCCAGAAGGACAAGTCGGACCGCTTGACACAAACGGGACTCTTGGAACCGCTAGCTGTCCCAAAATGACCTTGGGAAAGCGTTTCCCTGGATTTCATCACCGAATTTCCCAAGGTCGGAGATCTCACAACTATCTTGGTTGTGGTGGATAGGTTTTCCAAGTATGCTACCTTTATTGTAGCCCCACAATATATATCAGCAAAAGATAAAGCTCGACTCTTCTTCTCTAATGTCGTCAAATATTGGGGCCTACCCAAAGACATTGTTAGTGATCGTGACTCACGCTTCACTAGCAACTTTTAGACCCAGCTTTTTAAGAGCCTTGGGTCAAAATTGAGTCACAACTCATCCGCATCTGATGGCTAGACAGAGCGGTTCAATGGTATGTTGGAGGAATATCTCCGCCACTTTGTAACTGGATCGCAGAAGAATTGGGTGAAGCTTCTGGATGCTGTTCAACTGTGTTTCAATTCATAAAAGAGCTCTAGTACAAACAAAAGCTCTTTTGAAAATGTTACTGGACAACAACCGCTACTCCCACACATTGTGAATATACCAAATATGTCTAAATCTCCTCGAGCTGCTAGCTTCTCAAAAGAGTGGAAGCAAAATTTGGAGATAGTGCGAAGCTATCTTGTCAAAGCTCAAAAGCGGATGAAGAGGCATGCTGATCAGAATCATCGCTTTGTTGAATACCAAGTAGGAGACAAAGTGATGGTCAAAATTCCAAAGCGGTACTTATTTGCGGGGGTCCATGACTCTCGCCTATTGCAAAAATACATTAGACCTTTTTTCCATTGAAAGACGCATTAGGAAAGTTGCATACCGGGTAGATACCCCAGCTTGGTGGAAAATTCATCCTGTCTTCCATGTCAGCCTCCTGAAACCTTTTCGGGAAGACACGGAGGATCCTTCACGGAGCCAGCTCATAATACCCAGTATTCAAGGTCCCAATTCAACCGGGAAAAGGCGTGTTGAAGCTATCCTTGATGATAGAGTGATTCAAGCCTCAAGGAAAGATCACCAAGAGTTTTTTGGTGAAATGGCAGGGCTGTGATGCAGATGAGAATACTTGGGAGAGAGGAACAAACCTCAAAGCCTACAAAAGCCTAATTGAAGATTATATTGCAAGTAAGGCGCCAAGGACGTCACCAACTCAGGTGGGGGAGAATGTCATGGGCGGCTTTCCAGCCATGCTCCATGACCCTTTGGGCGCGTCCTGTCGTGTCCTAGCAAGCCTCCCAATGCCTAACGCCACGGACGGCCCCGTGGTCTTGGCCGCGCCAAGTGACAAGCACGCATGTGCCTCTGTCGCCCCACCTATATCCCTCGTCAGAGCCTAGCCGCAGGCAGATGCCAACAGTGCCGCGTGCGCCGACCGTGATGCCAAAGACGCTGCTGCTGACAACGAACCTGTTTCTGCCTTGTAGAAAACTAAGTCCTTTTCATTGTAAATATAAAGTAGTTTTATTTCATGTACTTCCATTATGTTTCTCTAGCTTAGTCAAGTCTAGTCTTGTAGCTTTGGATTTTTTTTTAAGCATTATTAGGGGGAATCGAGCAATCAAACTTTCTAGCAAGCAAACAATTCTCTGTACTGGTGTCTCTCCCCCTCGACACCGTGTTGCTTTTTGTAATAGCTTTCATTAATGCAATCAAGCTTTCTTTCATTCTCAATTCTCATTTCTGTTATCTCAATTGTTCTTGACATTGGTTTTCCCGTACGGCACTGACAATCTAGTCTAGCATACGGAGGGGACCTCAGTTGGCAGACAGTAACTGCACTAACATCAGTTGCTTAGCCTTACGTCGCCCTTCCAAGGAATCTCAGGAAGGCGCCACGTAATACTAATTACACTCGATTGCACAAAATCAATTAGGCGAGCCTCATGCATTTGACATTGGATGTATATGGTACATGTGGGCACTTGAAGCGCAAATTTTACGAGACAAGACTCTCCCAATCTGGCTCAAACTGTTTTACGAGTGCCTAGTCCAATCCCAGGTTGTACGCGATTCCCATACCGATACATTTATGGGTAGTTTGGTTATCAGGATAAAGATATTAATCCCCGTATAAAATTTGGGATTAGAGTTATCTCATATTTGATTGCAGATATAAACTAATACTGATATATAGTTAATACAAAAATGGTGGTATTAGTTATCCCTAATCTGGGGCGGGATAGATAATCCATGGAATATCTCGGAATTATAGTACCATGGGATATTTCATGAATGAACCAAACAACCCCTTAAGTCAGGGGCGGATGCACATTCGACAAAGCGATATCACGCGATATCGCTTCATCAATTTTTTTTACTAAATATATGTATTAATACTGTGTGAAAACGATCAAGTAGAAAAAAAAAATGACACCACTCAACACAAATTGTCTTTTGGCGTGTTGGTTATAGGACAAGAGGGGTTGCTCTGATGGTAAACAACCTCCACTTCCAACCAAGAGGTTGTGAGTTCGAGTCTCCCCAAGAGCAAGGTGGGAAGTTCTTGGAGGGAAGGATGTCGGGGGTCTATTTGGAAACAGCCTCTCTACCTCAGGGTAGGGGTAAGGTCTGCGTACACACTACCCTCCCCAGACCCTACTAAGTGGGATTATACTGGGTTGTTGTTGGTGTTGTTGTTGTTGTTGTTGTCGTGTTGGTTATGTGCCTTTTTTTGCTCTAAGAGGTCAAATGTTCAAATCTCACACACGTATTTTTGGAAAATATTTGAGAAAGCATCTACTAAGGCTATTTCTTGTCTAGAAGTAGGGGTGACAAATGGGTGGGTCGGGTCAGATATGAGCGGATCGAAAACAAGTAATCAAAAAATGAATAAATTATCCAACTCGACACGTATTTGAGACGGATAAAAAACGGGTTATCCGGCGGATAATATAGATATTCATATTATCCATAGCTTCTTGAATATAATCACTTATGGGAGAATTTCTTGTCTCCCAAACTTGAGGAACCCCCAATTTGAGGCTTTAAAAATGTAAAAGTTAAACACATTAGTTATCCATTTGGTTAACCATTTTCTAAGTGGATAATATGGTTCTTATCCATATTCGACCCGTTTTTAAAAAGTTTATTATTCAACCCATTTTCTAATGGATAATATAGGTGGATAACTGTTTTCTTTTAACCATTTTGCCACCTCTATCTAGAAGTATGATAATTAAAATTATTTATTCTCGTTCTTCTATAAATTTCGATACCACTTATAAAAATTCTTACGTATACCCTTGCTTAATGTATAATCTGTTGTGTGTATTCGTTGGTTTTCATACACCGTAATTATTTGTACAAGTCAACGTAATTATTCGCTAATGGGATGCAAGTCGTGGTATCTTTATTGGACTTTGCTAACCACTAAGTACTCGTCTATTCTTTATTTGGGCTTTGCTATGATCTTAGTGGCTAACCATGTAGCGATACATAAATGTTAAGGGATGTCTCACTGCAATATAAAAACCAGAGTTCCCTACTCAACTATGCAAGACAAGTCTTGGAGAAAATGCCTACCACTAATTATAGAAAAGATCAAGCCCATATTTTGACTTAGCTATAATCTTAGTGGGTGCCAATAACACAAGCGCTAATATTATGTTGCTATATAAAAACCAGAGCTCCCTACTCAATATGCAAGTCAAGTTTTAGTTCTTTTCATTCTTTCTCTAAGTATTGTTGGCTGCATAAACAAAATGACAAGCTTAGGGAAATTGGGGCAATGGCCTTTACTTGTAACTGCTTTGGCAATTTGCTTTATAGCTAGCACTGTTGTTGCTGATTACTCTTATGGGTATGCTTCTCCTTCACATTCTTACAACTCTAAGAAGTATTACAAATCACCATCTCCCGTACCCAAGTATCATGTACCAACTCCTTACTATAAGTCACCTGCACCTGCAAAGTATTATTACAAGTCACTAGTTCCTGCAAAATACTATAAATCTCCAGCTCCTGCAAAATACTACAAGTCGCCAGCTCCTGCAAAATATTACAAGGCGCCAGCTCCCGCAAAATACTATAAATCGCCAGTTCCCGCAAAATACTACAAATCCCCAGCTCCTGCAAAATACTACAAGTCACCAGCTCCTTCAATGAACAACTACAAGTCACCATCACCTGCAAAGTACTACATAGCGTCATCACCAGCAAAGTACTACAAGTCACCATCCCCAGCAAAATACTACAAATCGCCTGCTCCTTCTAAATATTATAAGTCACCGGCCCCACTAAAATATTACAAGTCCCCAGTTTACTATAAATCTCCACCACCACCAATTTATTATGAGAAATCACCTTCATATTACAAGTCATCCCCACCTCCTCCAACATACTATGAGCAGTCACCATCTTCTTACAAGTCTCCACCTCCACCATACTATAAAGAATCTATACCTTCCTATAAATCTCCTCCACCTCCACCAAAATACTACGAGCAATCGCCTATAACTTACAACTTGCCATCTCTACCAAAGACCTATGAAAAATCACCATCTTATTACTCACCTCCACCACCAACAAACTATTACAAGCAAACTCCTACCTATGCGTCACCTCCACCGCCTGAGAAGTACGAGAAATCCGCCAACTATGCTTCACCTCCAACCCCGCCAGCATCTCCTCCGCCGACCTACTACTAATTTTAACTATTCAGTCATTTTCGCCATTTCCATGGCTTTTTATTCCTTTTTGTCCTCTTTTTTTAGCAACCCCATTTCCGCAGCCAAAATTTGATGTATGCTTCCCGAAATGATCGGGTTTGCTTATTATGTGTTCAATGTTCTTTTGTTTTAATAATTTGTATTATTTATTGTTTGATTTAAGTAAGATCCTTGAGATATCGATCAATTCTGCTCATTATATCGAGATTTTTTGCATTCTACTTTTCTTAATTGTGTCGTCTTCTTTGTCTAAAACTACGTACCTCCTGAACATCTATTCAAACTAAGATGAAAAGAAGCAGATTGTCTCTTGAGAAATTTCCCGAGAATGGTTTATAACCGATCTATTCTAAAACTCTCTTTTCACAGTTTCCAAAAGATTTAAATAAAAATTGAAAAGCACAAAAATGGCAAAAGTTCAAGTTTTAAGGTCTGACGTAGTGTATTGAAGGACAGGGGCAAAAGACGAAGTGTAAGCTCAGACATGGTGTGTAAGCCCCATAAGTTTTAAATTTTATTAATTTATAATTCTACAAATAGTAGAAAAATTAAAAAATTGCTAAAATACGTTAAGCTTATAAAACTCTAATTAAATTAATATAATTGTCAAAAAATTAGCTTAACTATCGAAACTCTAGCATAACCATGGAAAATAAAATGACTTTATTTAATTAATAGAAAAGGATAGATCATCTGATGTTTGCAATGTTCTCACTTCTGATTTATGGTCAATATAGACAGCTTAGTTATGGAATTTCTGGATTTACACAACTAATTATACTCGATTGCACAAAATCAATTGGACGAGCCTCATGCGTTGCGCATTGGATGCATAGGGTACAATTGGGCGCCTGAAGTGCAAATTTTACGAGACAAGACTCTCCCACATCTGGCTCAAACCGTTTCACGAGCGCCTAGTCCAATTCCAGGTTGTACGTGATTCTCATACCGATACATATAGGGGTTGTTTGGTTATCAGAATAAAAATATTAATCCTCGTATGAAATTTGAGATTAGAATTATCTCATATTTGATTGCGGACATAAACTAATACCGATATAGAGTTAATACCAAAATAGTGAAATTAGCTATCTCTTATAAGGTAAGGTCTAGCTTAGTAAGTGTTTAGGATTTGGTTATCAGGATAAAGATAAAACCCTATATTCCATGGATAGATAATCCATGGAATATCTCATAATTATAATACCATGGGTTATTTCATAATTGAACCAAACGACCCCTTAAGGTTAGGGGTGGATGCACGTTCGATAAAGCGGTGTCACGCGACACTGCTTTGTCGAATTCTTTTAATAAATATATGTATTAATACTGTGTGAAAACGAATAAGTAGGAAAAAATGTCACAATTCAACACAAATTGTCTCTTAGCATGTTGGTTATACGCCTATTTTTGCTCTAGAAGTATGATAATTAAAATTATTTATTTTCGTTCTTCTGTAAATTTCGACACCACTTATAAAAATTCTTACGTACGCTCCTGCTTAAGGTATAATCTGTTGTGTGTATTCGCTGGTTTTCCCTAATTGTTTTTAAACTTCATATTCAATATACCGTAATTATATGTACAAGTCAACTTAATTATGCGCTAATGGGATGCAAGCCGTGGTAACCTTATTGTTTTCTCCATTTTTAATATTTATCTCTAAATTATTTTTTCAGTCACCAAAAAAAAAAAAAAACTAACCACTAAGTACTGGCCTACTATTTATTGGAAATATGACATTGTATAGCTGCTCTCAAAATAATAGCCGAAAATATATATATGTTATATAAAAAGTGTAAGCACGTGATTTTTGCCCTATATGAGAATTACTCCCAAAAAATTCAAAATAAAACAATTTTCCTTTGTGTGCAATTTTTGAATTTTCGTGGCATTTTTGGATAATTATTTGTATTTTTTTTTGTGCATGTTTATTTGTTATATTAATAAAAAATATAAAAATATGTCGCATTTGCATTTAATATTTAATTCTACAGTTATGAGTAATTAAGTTTGTTTTACAAAATGAAAAATCATAAAAATATGTATTTTGCATTTTTAGCATTTAACGTCCAAATTGTGTAATTTTATCCTTAATTGCTATTTAATTATATGTTAATTGTTATTAGGAGTTAATTAGTATTTTGAGATAATTTTGGGTTTTATAATTTAATCTTAGCATTTTTAGCTTTATTAATTAGGAAATTGAATAAATAGAAAAGAACAAAAAATAGAAGAAAACCGGATTGGGCCTTTTCTTCAAATTTAAACCACAAGCCTAAAAGAAACAAACTCATACCGGGTCAACCCGACCCGATCCGCCCCATAACCCCAAAGATCCAACTCCCCCTCTTCATTTTCATTTTTTCATTTTTCCCAAAACAAAAAAAAAACCCCCAAACCCTAAAACACCTACCCGCCCCTCTCTTCTTCTTCTCCAAACCAAACACCCTAACATCTCATGGCTGCCCTCACACACAAGCAGCAACCATGGCTGCCCTCCTCCACCGTCGACCAACAGTCCGGCAACGACCACCTGCTGCCCTCCTTCATCTTCTTCGTCTTCTCCATGTCGAGCTCAAGCTCGACCATGGCTACCCCCTTCAACACATCGTCTTCGCGAGCTTCACCATGAGCGACCTCATGCCACGAAGCTCCGCCATGAACGACTACCTTCGAGGTCCAGCTCCCATGGCTGCCCCTTGCTGCTTTGTCTTCTCCATGGCGAGCTCAAGCTCGTCCATTGACTGCCCTCCACCACCATCTCCTTTGAACCAACGAACAGCCCAAACGACCACTCAGCTCACGTCCAAACGAACCCCGTCGCTTCTGCTGCCTTCCCCACTGTCAAACCAGCCATGAACGACCACAGCTCATCGTCGCTCCATCCCCAGCGCCGTCACTGATGCGTTCCTGCTCGTCAAGCAACCTAGCTCACTCGTCCGTCGCCCAACCATACCGGAAACCACTGACCGTTCGGTCATTTTCAGTGGTGTTCGTGGTCGTCTTCGTCGTCCAGCTTCATCGCCTGAAATTAACTGGAAAACATACAAAAATTTCCGGGCAGATTCGAGTTATTTGGGTTTCAAAGTTTCCGGGCAGATTTGTTTCCGTTCGAGTTCGTCGTTGTTCCAATTCGGTTAGTTGGTTTAAGTTTCATTTCTGTCCGTATTTTGTTTGATATTCTCGGGTCTGAAATCAGTATATGTTTGATTCTTTTCTTGTTCGTTGTTTATCATGTCTTGATTATTTCCTCAGTTTGCTTTTATTCATTTGTTCTTGTTTAGGTTTAATCTAGAAATGTGTTTAGTTTAATTACTGATTTTTTTTTTTGATGTTATTTGGTCCGAATCGAGTTTTAAGCTTAAATGGTGATTTGAGTTTGATGAATCTTAATGTTGTTCTGATGTGAATCTGATCTTGAATGTTGATATGAATTTGACTGATTTGATTAGTCAATTGTTAGGATTTCTCATTCAAAATTGGTTATAGCTGATGGGGGTAGAACGGTAATTTCAGTAGTGTCAGGGGAAATATGGGAAACAAGTCTTAATTTTGAGTGCTCTGTCCACTAGGTATTAACAATATTAAAATAGTACATGGTGGGGGACAAGACACAAGATAGTGGGGAATAATTCTTTAGTTTAATATAGTGAGGGACAAGACATAATGGAGTGGGAATAATGCATTTGTTTAATATAATGGGGGACAAGACACAAGATAGTGGGGAATAACTCTTTAGTTTAATATAGTGGGGGACAAGACACAAAATAGTGGAGAATAATTCATTTGTTTAAGGTAGTGGGAAACAAAGTATGCAATCATGGGAATATTTCGGGTTAGTGGTTCAAGACAAGAGTCTTGGTTATAAATAGAGTCATTTTTACACATTGTGGGAGACTTGGAGAATAGAAAGGGAGACTTTGAAGAAGATAGAAAAAAAAGTTGAGAGAGTTGACTGAATTTTGAGAAATCAGAATTTGAGAGCAAAAGAGAAAAACAAGTTGAACTTTTACTTGAATAATTTCCGTTTGCCTTTCCTTGAGTGTTATTCAAAATTAGTAAACTACTGCATCTTGTATCCGTCTCTCTTTTGATTTGACTGCGATTGCATTCTGGTACTGCTGGTTTTTCAATCTGTTACTGGGTTATTCTACTGGTCGTTACTGGTTTTGATGTGTTGCTGAACCTGTTGTTGCTGTGTATTTACACTACTGCTGTTTCTACTGATCTTCATCTTCTTTCCTTGCTTTGCAAATACCAGGTACACAAACTGATACATTGGTTCATCTTGTAAGCTACTCGAAGCATGAATGTAAAAATGGGAAAGATTTGAAACTGTAGTTTAATGTAGTTTTTTCTTTCTTTTACTGTCTGTATTTAGAACATTCTATGCGCTGCCCATGTAAACTCTTTAAACGACTCACTTTCGAAAACTCAACTATAATAACTCATGAGCATATAAATAAGTTAGAATTCTTTTTCTTTCATTATAGAGACAAACGAAATAGAAAACATAGTCACTATAGGTCGATCCTTTTAAAACAAAAATGAGGCATGCCTTGCCAAACAAAAATGCAAATATCGGGGCCCTCAATAATTGGTCATAATAAAATACTTAGAATTTGGGATGGACCGTTTAGCGAACTTTTACGGCCTTCCTCAAAGATAATAACGCGTTAGACTTTTTAGGCGCGATTTTTAATTAAATTGCATTCTTCAATTCGGGTGCACATTTATGTGACCCAAATCCAAATCTCAACGGAGTCGGAATGTATTAACAACCACGAGCGCATTGATTGTGACGTGGTTTGAAATGCATTTTCACGGCGTTGCAATTCCATAAAAAATAAATAATAATAAAAGCGGTTTAAACCTAATAAAAGCACACAAGTTATAACATGTATTAAAATCAGATATTTAGCCATTATAACAATTTAAGCGACCGTGCTAGAACCACGAGATTCGGGGGTGCCTAACACCTTCCCTCGGGTCAACAGAATTCCTTACTTAGAATTCTGGTTCGCAGACTTCATTTGGAAAGTCGAATAATTTCCTCGAATTGGGATTCAAGATAAACCGATGACTTGGGACACCAAAAGCCAAACCTTTCCCAAGTGGCGACTCTGAATTAAATAAATAACCCCATTTCGAATATTGTCACTTAAATTGGAAAAACTCCCTCACGCATTTATCTTTCGGGGTAGGCGCGTAAAAAGGAGGTGTGACAAAAAGATTACATAAATTTTATAACTTTTTCGACTACTGAATATAAATAATTTCTGACGCGGGCTAAAAGTAAAAAAGCCCTTATTTATTTGGACATTGCTATATTATCTTTGTGGCTAACCAATAACCAATTACATAAAAGTTACTCCTAATTAATAAGGATGTCTCACTACAATATAAAAAGCAGAGTTCCCTGCTCAACTACGGAAGACAAGTCTTAGACACGGGCGGTCAGAGGGTATAGCAACTCAAGCGGTGGCTTTAGGCCCCAGAATTTTGGGGTCCTAATTTTTATTTTTTAATTTTTATTTGATGTCCGGTATTTAATTTGGGTCATTGATGAATTCAAATTTGTACCATGTAAAGTTCATTAAAGTCGGAACTATTCTTTAGAAGGGATTTTTTTTCATTATAACTACTGAAACCGAATACTTCCGATTAAAGAAGGAGATATGCTATCCATCCCACCACAACTCTCGTGAGGCCCCAAATCTTTTTAAGAAAATTTAAGTATTTCAAAGTAAAAAAGTAAAATATTTTATATATATAAAAAAGGATTGCATTAATCATTAGAAAATATGTAATACATTTTTAAACTCTATTTTTCCTCAGGTTTTTCAGCATTGCAACAAGTATATTGAAACATCAAAAAATTCTTTTAAGTGTATTAATCATCAAAAAATACTGCACATGAGAGAGTAAATGGTTTATTCGAATTTTTTTAAGTAATTTTATTCTAAAAAAGTTAGAAAAATCTACTTCAATTAAAAATATATAGTATAATTTTTTTTTAAAAGGGCCTCACATTAAAGTTTGACTTTAGGCCACCAAACTTATTGAGCCGCCTCTGATCTTGGAAAAAATGCCTACCACTAATTATAGAAAATATCGAGCCCATATTTTGACTTAGCTATAATCTTAGTGGGTGTCAATAACACATACCTAAAATGATAATATTATGTTCCTATATAAAAACCAGAGCTCCCTACTCAATATGCAAGTCAAGTTTAAGTTCTTTTTCATCTTTCTTTTAAGTATTGTTGGCTGCAAAAGCAAAATGACAAGCATAGGGAAGCTGGGGCAATGTGTTGCTCCCAAACGCACACGCAAGTATACGTGGTTGATAAGTAATATATGATTGTAAGTCCAGATATCGTACCTACAGGGACTTGTGATTAACTATCAACTAAATTAAATCAAAACAATTAATCTATTCAAGCGTATTCTAAAGTATGAATATTTAACTAAATTAATCTAAAGTAACAAATTAAGAGATTAAAAAAATAAGTTGGCGAATTATAGAGACGAATTCGATGTGAATAAATATTCTAGAGCTATGGATTAGCTAACAATCCCGTTGAGTTTCCACTTAAATCGTCTAATTAATTTATCTGGTTTATTGGTTGACATGGTTACTATTGCTCGTAGCCTTCTCCCCAAGTACACCTCGCCTATTCAAGATAACCTAACGCCTATATTCCTATGGAATTAGAATTAACAAGAACGCATTAATAATTCCTATATAGTAACCAAGCAAGGCGATTAGGTATATTCCTATCCTAACCGCAAATCTGCCCCCCCCAGAGTTAAGATCTTGCTCTACTCGATCTTAAATGCAATCTAGAATTCCCTCTTCCGAGTCCAATCCTAGATTCGTAGATAGTATTCAATTGGTGATCAAACAATCAAATAATTAAGCGCAAGATTGAATAAATAAACCAATATGATAAAATAATAAGAACAATTCAAGTTTCAAACTACAACGTTCATGTAGAACCCAAAACTCTAGAACTAATGGACTATGAAATTAAAGGAAGAGAAGAGAAGAGAAGAAAAACTAGTTAGAAGCCTCCTCCAAGCGTGGTGTGTTCTCCTTACGTCTAAAGTGTGTCCCTAGGTCTAAGATCTGTCAAAAGTTCTTAAAATAGCGTTTTTATATGTATTTATACCAAGTAGGGTTGGTCCCAGACGAAAATACCTTCTCACGCGCGAAATACGAAAATCAATCTATAAAATTTGTACAGGCGCGCCGCACCCTGCGGCGTCCCCTACGGTGCACTAATGGAGATTATCAGCAACCTTGCATTTTTCTTGTCACGCCAGTTTTTACACTGCTGCGCCGCACTCTACGGCATCCCATGCGGCGCGGTATTGAGAATTTACGAAAATACATAACATTAAAGTTGTATCCCTTTCAAGTAGCTTTCCAACGATATATTGTGGAGCCCAAACGGAGTTCTGAGCAAAAAGCTATATGCATTTTACTAGACAATGTGCCGTATGCCCAGCTTAATTCCTTGGGCTTTTACTCAGACTTCAAAGCTCCAAATCACTTGAATTCATTCCATAACGCCTACATAGCTCGGAATCACTCCTACAAGGCATAAAACACATATTTAGTGCAAAACACTAGCGATTAAAACTCAAACTCAATTAAAGTGCAGTAAATTAGAGTGTAATAAGCGACTAAAATACACAATTATAGCCTATCATCACAATTAGGGGTATTCATAAAAAACCGAAAAATCGAACCAAACCAAACCGACCAAAAAAATTGATACTTTTTGGTTTGGTTTGGTTTTGGTTTTGAATTTTAAAAACCGATCAAATTTGACTTGGTTTTGGTTTTAATCAGAAAAAACCCGAACCAAACCGACTATATGAGTAGCTATTTTTACACCTATATATATGTATATTGTTATACAAAATTTCAAAAAAATTTATGGTAAATGTTAATAGTTTGCACTTTTAATGTAGTTCTTTACCTTTACATTCTAGTTTGATTGGTAGTTTTCTTTTGTTTAGTGTAAGAATCCATTTCGTGTTAAAAATAACATATTTTAATTGAATCCTTAAATTATTCATCACTATTTGATTCAATTATTATCAATATATTTTAGTAAATAATAGATTTATCAAAGAGCAATTGATTTGATAGTGTTACATTAAAAATGTGGTCGCCGGAATATGTGTTTGGCAGTGTATGTCTTATATTTAAGAAAAAACCGAAAAACTGACATAAACCGAATCGGAAAAAACTGACTTAATTGGTTTGGTTTGGTTCTAATATTTGAAAAATCGACTTACTTGGTTTGGTTTTTTTTTAAGGAAAAAACGATCCAAACCGAACCATGAACACCCCTAATCACAATGGCCTTTACTTGTAACTGCTTTGGCAATTTGCTTTATAGCTAGCACTGTTGTTGCTGATTACTCTTATGGGTATGCTTCTCCTTCACCTTCTTACAACTCTAAGAAGTATTACAAATCACCATCTCCCGTACCCAAGTATCATGTACCAACTCCTTACTATAAGTCACCTACTCCTGCAAAGCATTATTACAAGTCACCAAATTCTGCAAAATACTACAAATCTCCAGTTCCCGTAAAATACTACAAGTCACCAGCACCTGCAAAATACTACAAGGCGCGAGTTCCCGCAAAATACTACAAATCGTCAGTTCCCGCAAAATACTACAAGTCTCCAGCTCCTGCAAATTACTACAAGTCACCAACTCCTTCAATGAACTATTACAAGTCACCATCACCTGCAAAGTACTACAAAGTGTCATCACCAGCAGAGTACTACAAGTCACCATCCCCAGCAAAATACTACAAATCGCCTGCTCCTTCTAAATATTATAAGTCACCGGCACCACTAAAATATTGCAAGTCCCCAGTTTACTATAAATCTCCACCACCACCAATTTATTATGAGAAATCACCTTCGTATTACAAGTCGCCCCACCTCCTCCAACATACTATGAGCAGTCACCATCTTCTTACAAATCTCCACCTCCACCATACTATAAAGAATCTATACCTTCCTATAAATCTCGTCCATCTCCACCAAAATACTATGGGCAATTACCTATAACTTACAATTTGCCATCTCTACCAAAGACCTATGAAAAATCACCATCTTATTACTCACCTCCACCATCCGCAAACTATTACAATCAAACTCCCACCTATGCCTCACCTCCACCACCTGAGAAGTACGAGCAATCCGCTACCTATGCTTCACCTCCACCCTATCAGCATCTCCCCCACCAACGTGCTAGTGATATTAACTATTCAATCATTTTCCGCTATTTCCATGACTTCTAATTCCTTTTTGTCCTCTTAATATTAGCAACTCCATTTCCTCCGCCAAAATTTGATGTATGCTTCCCGAAATGATCGGGTTTACTTATTATGTGTTCAATGTTCTTTTGTTTTAATAATTTGTATTATTTATTGTTTGGTTTAAGTAAGATCCTCGAGATCACCATCAATTGTTCTCATTATATCGAGATTCTGTGCATTCTACTTTTCTTAGTTCTGTCGTCTTCTTTGTCTACTATTGTGTGTTTTAATTGACTATATTCTTCTATCGGTCCATAAGTATATCTCCTGAACATCTATTCAAACTTAGTTGAAATGAAGCAGATTGTCTCTTGAGAACTTTTTCCTGAGAATGGTTTAAGAAATATTGATCTCTTCGGTTTCCAAAAGATTTAAAAAAACTGAAAAGCCAAAAGATTTAAAAAAACTGAAAAGTACAAAAGTGCGCAGTTTGAGTTTTAAGGTCTGACGTGGTGTATTAAAAGCCGGGGGCACAAGGCAATGTAAGCCTCGTGAATCTTTAAATTTTGTTAATTTATAAATCTGCAAATTAGTAGAAAAATAAAAAAAAATTGTTAAAAATAGTTAAAATTATAAAATTCTAAAATAAAATAAATTGTCAAAAAATTAGCACAAATATAGAAACTCTAGTATACCTATGAAAAATAAAATAACTTTATGTATTACATCAGTTACAATATCAACAATCCAACATCGAAAGAGAAAAAAATATCTTGGAAACAAAATGTGATATGTACCTCATGTGAAGTAAATTAAACACGAAACATTTTATTAATATTATTTGAAGTTCTTCTCCCCGGATAATAAGTGAGTGTCTGGATTTGTTTTCTCCCATCAGCATAGGTACTGAGTAACTCTGGCCATAAACACTTTAACAAAAGAGAAAAGATCATCTAATGTTCTAAAGACTATGCTTGCGATGTTCTCACTTCTGATTTATGATCAATATAGACGGCTTTTGAAGAATTAAGGGTTAGTTAAGGATTTTCTCGATTTACACAGCTAATTACACTCAATCGAACAAAATCCCGTTGGATGCATTTTAAGGGTATATGCGGGCGCTTGAAGCACAGATTTTACGAGACAAGAGTCCCCCTCATCTGGATCAAACCGTTTTACGAGTTCTTCGTCCTATCCCAGGTTGTACTGATTCTCATGCCGATAGATTTAGGAGTCGCTAGGTTATCGGGATAAAGATATTAATCCCCATATAAAATTTGGGATTAGAGTTATCCCATATTTCACTGTGGGTATTAACTTATACCGGTAGATTTTATATCAAAATAATGGTATTTGCTATCCCATATCAGAAGCAGGATAGATAATCCCATGAGATATCACAGAATTATAATCCCATGGGATATTCCATAACTGAGAAAATGACCCCTTAAGGTATACTCTGGTGTGTGTATTTGCTGATTTTCCTGATAATTTTTGAACTTCATGTTCAATAATTAGTAGCGTAGACACATACGATGAAGGGTGGTCAGTTGAACACCCTTCATTGAAAAATTATTCTGTGTATATAAAAAATTATACTGTAACGATTCTACTTGATAAATAAAGGAAATTAACAGAGAAATAAGAAGATTTATAGAAACAGAGGATTTGTATTCATCATATTACGCTCTTTACAATGCTCAACTTCTATCCCTTTAAGGATGAAAAAGACAGTTATTCTAATTGTACTCCCCAAACCAGAAATAGACGCATGTAATCTTCTAGAACTCTTCATAGCCCTTCTCCTATGGACTAAAACAAAAAAATCTAAACTTAAGGATTAAAAATGAAAACCCATTTCTTTAATTACAATGACCGATATTAACAATACTTGACTAACTCCCAAAACATTATTGATTCTCCTGCCTTAGCAGTGATGATTTCTGAACGTCACATTCCGCTCTTCTTCAGCAAGAATCTTGGTTTCTATAGCTTTCATCAAAATTTGGAAAATGAGATTTTAGAAAAGAGTATTCTTCCCATGTTGCTTCATCTGGGCTTAAGTTCGCCCACTGAATGAGTACTTAAGTTGAAGCTCTGTTCCCTTTTTTCACCACTTTCCGATCGAGGATAACGACTGGTTTAACTAACATTTGACCCTCCTAGTTGCAAATTGGAGGATCTTGAGCTACGAAAACTTGATTCCTAATCTTCTTCTTCAGTAGGGAGACATGGAGAGCTGGGTGAATCCGAGAATTTGAAGGTAACTTAAGCTTGTACGCTACTGGTCCTACCACCTGAATGATCTCATAGGGTCCAAAAACTTGGCTGCTAACTTCAAATTTCTCCTCACTGCCAAAGAAACTTGACGGTAGGGCTGCAGCTTAAGGAAAACCCAATCCCCAATTTCAAACTTCCTATAACCTGAGTTTTTTCGAGATTATCTTTGAGACCTCGAGACATCACCTGCCTGCTTCCGATGAATTGGTTAGTTGGACTCAATGAGGATTGGGCAACCAATTCAAATGATGGTTGCAGAGGGTCATAATCATATAATGATTTAAAAAGGGTCAAGCCAATTGCAGACTCGAAGTTTAAATTGTACCAAAATTATGTCAATGATATCCATTTGCTCCATTTCGATGGTCGATGATCAGTCATGCACCTCATGTATGTTTCCAAACATCGGTTCAATCTTTTCGATTGCCCATCCGTTTGAGGATGGTAAGTAGAAATCATCCTCAACTGCACCCCCAATCCTTTAAAGAGTTCTTTCCAAAATGTACTTGCAAAAATAGGATCTCTATCTGAGACAATTGAACTGGATGACCCATGTACCTTGCACATATTTTCAAGAAATAACTGTGTATTGTGGCTAGTTGAGTAAGGATGTGAAAGCACAAAAAAATGAGCATACTTGGTATAAAGGTCAATGACCACCAAGATGGCAGATTTCGGCAATCGATCAATGAAATCCATTGCCACATGTTCTCAAGCTCTTGAGGGAATTGGCAGCGGTTGTAGGAGGATGGGGTATGCCACATTCTCATCTTTGTTATCTTGACAAACTTCACAACTGTGCACTTGTGTTTTAACTTCATTAGGCAAACCATGCCAATAAAACAAGGCCTTTAATCTTTGTAGTGTTGCTAATGGACCAGAGTGGCATGCATATCAGTGATTAATTTTGATCTCAAGTTGTCATTACCGCCCACCCATATTCTGTTGCAGTACCTTAAAATCCCCTATTGAAGGGTAATATTTGGTACTGCATTTTGATATAAAGTGAGCTTGGTGAGTAATTCTTGTGCCTTAGCATCATTTTCGTAGCTTTCAATCACCTCTGACATCCACTTAGGTTGAACTGTGGACAACCCCAAACACTCTCTGTCACCTATTTTTTCGAATCTTCTTGATAGAGCGTATGCTGCCAAGTTCTCAGCTCCCTTTCTATATTGGATCTCATAAGTTAATCCCAACAATTTTATAACCCCCTTTTGTTGTAACAAGGTAGTGATCCTTTGGTCTTTCAAGAATTTGAGACTGAAATGATCTGTTTTGATCACAAAAGGTCTAGGCTAAAGATAATGCCTCCATTTCTCCACCGCGATGAGTAATGCTATGAGCTCTTTTTCATAAGTTGAGAGTCCGAGGTGTTTCTGACATAAGACCTGGCTTATATAAGCTATGGGTCTGCCATTTTGAGTCAAAACCGCACCTATTCCTTTACCACTAGCATTGACCTCGTCACAAAAGGTGTTGTGAAATTTGGCAAAGCCAATACTGGAGCGTTGCTCATTGCTTGCTTTAGTTCATTAAAAGCACTTGTGGCTTCTTCATTCCAATGAAAATTCCCCTTTTTAAGCAGACTTTTGAGGGGTTTACTGATGGTAGCAAAATTCTGGATGAAGCGTCTATAATAGCATGTAAGCCCAAGGAAACCCCTTAACTCTTTTAATGTTTTGGGTTGTGGCATAGCTGCAACTTTTGCTTCGTCAGTGCTCACCCCATCTTCCGAAATGATATGACCCAAATACTCCACTTGTTTTTTAGTAAAGGTACACTTTGATCTCTTGGCCACTAATTGGTTTGTTCTCAGAACCTTAAACACAGTATCCAAGTGTTTCACATGGTCATGTAATGTTGGACTATAGACCAAGATATCATCAAAAAATACCAAGACAAAATGTCTAAGATAAGGCCCAAAAAATATTATGCATTAAGGCTTCGAACGTAGACGGGGCATTCATTAGCCCAAAGGGCATAGCTCTAAACTCCCATAACCCATGGTGGGTCTTAAAGGCCATTTTGTATTCCTCCCCATCTTTCAATTTGGTGATAGCCCGATCGTAGGTCCAATTTAGAGAGTAACTTGGTACCACAAAGTTCATCTAATAAATCCTCTACCACCGGAATGGGGTATTTGTTCTTCACGATTGCTTCATTAAATTTTCGATAATCTACACACATGCGCTAGCTTGAATCTTTTTTCTTGACTAGTATTACTGGTGAAGAAAAATGAGAGATTCTGGAAGCTACAGTCTCGGACTCTAACATTTCAGATACTATCTTTTCAATAGAATATTTTTTGCTCAAATGAGTATTTGTTTGGTCTGAGGTTGATGGGTTTAGTCCCTGGTAGTAACTCGATATGATGGTCATTGGCCTTATGAGGTGGTAGGCCTTTAGGTTCATGGAAAATGTCGCGGTTCTCATTTAACAACCTTTGGACCTCCACTAGAATGCTTTTCATGTTCTGGTCTGGATCTTCATGGGCCATTTCAAAGAGCTGGCCCACACAACTACACTGGCTCGTCACTAGCAATCGATCTATAGTTTTAGCATCAGCTATGGACAAGGTTTGTGATTCCTGGTCCCCTACGAGTGTTGTCCTTTTGTTATCCTTGATAAAAGTAATACTCAATGGCCGATTATATAACACCACTAAAGCGATGGTATCAAGCCAATCCATTCCTAAAACCATATCACCCCCCTAACTTTTAATAATCCAAAACCAAAAGAGAATTCCTCCTCATCCATCCTCCACTTAAATTTTTTGCCAACTTCCTTGCAATCAACGATTTGCCCATTGGCAACCATTACCTTCATGGGCATACGAAGACAACTAATCTGAGCCCTCAAGTTCTTAACCAGTTGTGGATCCACAAAAATGTGGGTAGATCCACTATCAATTAAAACCAACATCATTTGCTTCTTTAACCATCCTGCAATCTTGATGGTTTTTGTATTGAATCCCAAACCCAGTATAACATTTATTGAGAATTCCCCCTTGTCCTAGGCCTAAAGATGAATTACCTCTTACTCCAATTCAACTCCTTCTTCTGTTAATTCCCCAATTGCCACTTCCCCTGCTATTGCATTCAAAGCCTTACATTGATGGCTAGGGTGATATTTTTCATGACAATAGAAACAGAGGTTTTGAGATCGCATCGTCTCATAAGAAAGATTCTTGGTAGTAGTAGCTCTGTTGGGAATAATATGTTGGGCTTTTAGTGGTTCAGAAGGTTGGGTGCCTTTGGGGGTAACAGAACTTGAAAATGGGCCAGATGAGCTGAATTTTTGGCCCACCTGATTAGTCATTTGCGTGTTTTTTGCGGTGAACTTTTTATATATGTCCTCCACCTTCCTTTCATGAATCTTTTCCAAGTCATAAGCATCAACCAAGGTACATAGATTAGATAATGAAACAATTTCTTAGATGTCTAAAGTGAGACCTCCAATAAAACATTCCACAAAATATGCCTCATCCAGATTTGGATTTGTCACTCCCATCAAACAACGTAATTCCTCAAACTTCTTTTGATAACTTTCTACATCTATCACTTGCTGCACTTGTTTGAATTCTCTAATAATTTGAGTGGGCCTAATATTTCCAAAACGAATACACACGTCTAGGCAAAACATAGGCCATGTCACTCCCTATCTTTTGTCCAAAACATAGCTATCAAACCACATGCCTATTTCATCTTGCAGATTCATTGACATATACGTTAGTTTCTCACCATCATCGACTTCATAAAGTTCAAAGAACCTGTTACACCTCCGAATCCACGTGAGTGGATTTTTGCCATCAAATTCAAGAAATGGCATTTTTTCTTTCGACCCCTTCGAGTGAGACCTAGTAGTGTCAAACCCGTTGAAAGGTGGCATGGCTCCTCTGAAGGGCTGGGGTTGGAAAGAACCAATAGGTACTGAGAAAGGTTGATTCCCATACCCAGAAATCTACGTAAGGTGGTAAGAAATGGAGGGATTCAATGAGTATGGCATAGTGGAGGTATAATGAACTGACATAAGAGGAAAAGAAGGAAGAGAAAAAGGTATGTGAGATGTAGTAGTATAGAAAGAAGGTGGTGGTGTTAAGCTCAAATGGGTGGCAGGTAGAGGGAAAGTTTGGGATAAGGGTCTGTAAGCATGAGCTGCCAGGTTTGAGGTTTGTGAGGTGGTGATGTTATCTGGGTAAGATAAGGGTTGAAGAACAGGGGTTGAAACGAAAGATGTAGAAGGAAAGGTCAGACCATGGGTCACACCTGAAACATTTGGAGAGATGAACGGGGTTAAACTTTGCAGATTTCCCCCCACATATGAGTGTCCAGAATAGTGAATTGAGTCATCGTATTCAACCTTTTTGCTAGAATCGAAAAGCTCCATGACCGCCATTTCGAGGAAAGCCTGCCATTCCTCCAACTTAGTCGTACGTAGCTTAGATCCACCCGTCGTCGCCGGAAAGGTAAATCTGGCGTCCGGCTACCGCCAGAAGCATTCTTGTTTTTATCCATCATAGTCTATTATTGCCAGGATCAAAGGCTCTAGATACCCATTGTAATGATTCTACTTGCAAAATAAAGGATGTTAACAGAGAAATAATAAGATTTAGAGAAAAAAGGGAACAGAGCTTCAACTCAAGTACTTGTTCAGTGGGCGAACTTAAGCCCAGATGAAGCAACATGGGAAGAATACTCTTTTCTAAAATCTCAATTTCTAAACATTTGAACCTTGTAGAAACCAAGGTTCTTGCTGAAGAAGAGTGGAATGTGACGATTAGAAATCATCACCGCTAAGGAAGGAGAATCAAGAATGTTTTGAGAGTTAGTGAAGTACTGTTAATATCAGTCATTGTAATTAAAGAATTGAGTTTTCATTTTTAATCCTTAAGTTTAGCTTTTTCCATTTTGGTCCATAGGAGAAGGGCTAAGAAGGGTTCTAGAAGATTACACGCGTTTATTTTTTATTTGGGGAGTACAATTAGAATAGCTGTGTTTTTCATCTTTAAGGGGATAAAATTTGAGCATTGTAAAGAGCGTAATATGATGAATACACTACTGAAAAATGGCAAATTTCCGACCGCCAAAATGGTCGGAAATCGGTCAGAAATCACGTATTTCCGACTGCTTTCCGACCAAAATTGATCGGTTGGAAAAACGTTGGTCGGAAAACAATTTCCGACCAAAACCGTCGGTGATTTCTGACCGAAGTGGTCGCAAATTTAAAAAGGTCAGACGAACAAATATTTCACGTTTCCGACCAAAGTGGTTGAAATTTACCAACTGAATCAGTCATATTAAAACAAATAAAATAATTATTTATTTAAAATTAAATAATATAAATGTATCATTTCCGACTAAATCAGTCGGAAATTAATAATTAAAAATTAAATTTTATTTGTTTTCTGATGGAATCCGTCGAAAACTATTGAATATTAATTTTTTTAAAATTTTCCAACCGAATCAGTCTGAAATTAATCATTAAAAATCAAATTTTATTTAGTTTCCGACGGAATCCGTCGCAAACAATTGAATATTATTTTGTTTGCAACACCAGCTCCCGCAAAATACTACAAATCTTCAACTCTCGTAAAATATTACAACTCGCCAGCTCCCGTAAAATATTGCAACTCGTCATCTCCTGTAAAATACTACAAATCGCCATCTCCCGCAAAGTACTACAAATCGCCAGCTCCCGCAAAATACTACATGTCGCCAGCTCCCGCAAAATACTACAAGTCGCTAGCTCCTTCAAAGAACTACTACAAGTCGCCATCACCAACAAAGTACTACAAAGCGCTATCACCTGCAAAGTATTACAAGTCACCATCCCCAGCAAAATACTATAAATCGCCTGCTCCCTCTAAATATTATAAGTCATCGGCACCACAAAAATATTACAAATCTCGAGTTTACTATAAATCTCCACCACCACCAACTTATTATGAGAAATCACCTTCGTATTACGAGTCACCTCCACCTCTTCCAACATACTATGAGCAATCACCTTATTACAAGTCACCTCCACCCCCATCAAAATACTATGAGCAACTGTGGTCATACAGTTCTCCTCCACCACCACCAAAATACTATTAACAATCACCAATCAATTATAAATCTCCACCTCCACCATACTATAAAGAATCTACATCTTCCTACAAATCTCCTCCACCTCCACCAAAATACTACGAGCAATCACCTATAACTTACAACTTACCATCTCTACCAAAGACTTATGAAAAATCGCCATCATACTACTCACCTCCACCACCAACGAACTATTATAAGCAAACTCCCGTTTATGCCTCACCTTCACCACCTGTAAAATACGAGCAATCTGCCACCTATGTTTCACCTCCCCAGCAACCTACTACTAATATTGATCATATCATTCACTTCAATCAATTTTCACCATTTCCTTGATTTATAGATCCTTTTCATCTTCATATATGAAGTATTTCTATTTTCTCTCCCAAATTCTTATGTGCGTTTTCCCCAAAGGTCGGCTTCTCTTGTTGTGTGCTATTTTTAATTTATAATTTGCATTATTTGATATTCAAGTAAGATCCTCGAGATCTCCAACAGTTTGGCTCATTGTATCAATTAAGCTCCTTTCGGTGTAATCTCTTGAGAATTTTACTTTAATTTCTTACTACTATCTTCTTCTTTACTACAATATTAGTTTCTTGACATGTGCCTTGCACGTGTATCCCATGCTAATTAGTACAAATATTTCAAGATGGTATAAATCCATTAGTACAAATATTTCAAGATGGTATATATTTTGTGATGATTCTTTTTTTTTTGACAAGAAGTATAGAAAGCTCGAGAAGAACACTCTTATATCAATAAAGTATAACAAATATTGCTAAACCATATTGTATATATTGTCACAAATAATAACTTTAAATTTCTTCCAATACGCATCTACAAGAAACATTATCAAACAATAACATTACAGTTTCATTTCTTCCCGCAAGGGCCATATCTACCTAGAAGTAAATTACATTGGAAAAAAATAACTCTTCCCTTAATTTTAGTATCAAGAAAAAATGAGAGAATATCTTTGTAGAATTCCTTCAAGAATAAATAATGATAAATAGAAAGAAGCAGTAAATAACTTTAAAAAAGAAGAAGAGATAAACTGTTACTTACCAAAATAAAAAGAGAAATATGATTTTAGTAATGGTCATGATCCCATGCAAAAGAAATTGTCAAAAGGACAACTCAAGATGCATTTTGAACCTATAATTTATACTTCATCCCTTGCACTCAAGAGACAAAATTGCAGCAGATGAAGTGACTGCAAGAGGAAACATTTTTACCAAATAACAAAAGCAAGAAATATAGCAATAACAATAGCAAAGACCAAAAACAAAATTGTCAGTGGGAAGGAATAAAAAAGAAAACTAAAATAAAAGGCTGATATGAAATGCCTTAAAAAATTAAATAAAAATAAATATAAAGTATAATAGAATTTTTTTTTTGAAGAAGGCCAAAATAGTCAATCAAAATTTTATGGGTATTTTCGTAAATCAACTTCACACTAAGGGCTTCCCACTCATAATAGTTTGTTCTAATCGGGCTGAATTTTCTTCCTTGGTCTATTAGTAAGTCTCCAGCTCTTCTGTTCGATCCGAACTCTTGTTGAAGAGAGACCACCATAGCGTTTCGTATTTATTTTTCATAAAAATACTCTATTAATATTAAAATGTACATTATGCGCAAGGCGAAGCTAGCTTGAACGAAGGTGGTTCAATCAAATTTTTTTCTTTGAAAAATATACCAAAAAAATAGTCATGCCTAATTAAAACTCAAAAATTTCAAACTCATATGTTGAACAAATAGCTTCATTTTTAATTTTTGGATCCCAATAAGCTTCTACTTATTTAAATATCTCATATTTGTGGAGCTTGAAATCTTAGTTTTGATACGACTTTCTGACATGTTTGAGATGATGATTTAAGAGTTAGGTTAGATACACTATCTTTTAGAATTTTTGATCGCTTATTAGAAGAAGCAAAAATAGTGAATTTATACATTGCACTATTCCAAAAATTCATATAACGTTCGTACAAGAATTAATCATGTCACATAATACCAACTTAAATTATAACAATTTTTATAATATATATATATATATATATATATATATATATATATGATACTTGCTTTAGTTGCTTTGGGCTTTAACCGTCCCTGCCTATAACATGTCTCCTTTATGTTTCCAGAACTTTCACGGGAACTCCATGATAACCTAAAAACAACATAAATAACAATAATATTAAGTCTCGATTTTAAGCAAGTTAGATTAGGTAATATAAATCATTATTATTCATGTCGCGAGTGACGGAGTCAGAAATTTCACTAAGAATATTTAAGATTTTATATAAAAATAACTTATAGGAATTTAGGTGGGATTATAAAATAGAAAACTTTCATAGGTACAATGACATTTTTGCCCCTTTCCGGTTCACCTCCTCCCCCCCCCCCCCCCCGGGAACATCCTCCCATTACCTTCACCACTGCACACACTTTCTCCGGCCACCACGCTCGACTTGGGCCACCCGCGACCAGGTAACAATCTTCTTCTCTTCTCCTAGTCTGTCTTCTCTCTTCCTCTCCGCAATTCTCCCCCTAGTCCCCTAGTTCTGTAGGGGTGTGAGGTTTATGTCTGCTGGTGATTTCAGTGTGATGCGGTGACTGAATTGTGGTGCTGGATGTGCTCTTTTCCTATAAACTTGAATTCCCATGTGGATTTGGGAGGGTGTCGGGGTTCTTTCGCATGCGCGAAACTCACTCACTAAACTACACACAACATGTTTGATGAATTGTCGCAGGGGACAAAGTGAGCCCGCTGGTGAAGTTCTGAGTAACCACGGCCTACTTGACTAGGGTAGAGCCAGTGGTGGAGCCACTCATTGGCAAGGGGAGTCAATTTACACCCTTCTTCGGAAAATTACATGGTGTAAACACGTTAAATGCTTAATTTTATGTATATATAATATACATTGACTCCCCTTGATTTCTTTGTGTGCTTACTTATTTATATTTGGACTCCCCTTAGTTAAACTTCTGGCTCCGCCACTGGGTAGAGCATGAACTTAGTGATGGGTGTGCGTGCGTCCTCCTGTCATAGTGTCGTTGGCAGTGCAAGTTAGCACACCGGAATGTTAGTTGATAGATTGGCACGATTGTTGGATGTATTATTTGTTTGCTTGAGTCCTGCTGCCGTGCTTTCTCAATATCACTCTCAATTTTACTATTAAAAGAAGATGTTATATGCCAATTAGAACTGCCTAAGTCTACTTTAGTTGGAAAATAATAAGGATGATAAGTATATGTCGCGTACTGCCATGGACTTAAATTGATATTATCTTGTATGTTGTTATGTTTCAATTGTGAAACCGAGCTGAATTTGGATGTCAACTTGAGGTTTGTAAGTGTTACGCCCTGTCTCGACTTTCTTATGAAATCGTCATCCTTTTATAATAGTTTCTCTTCTTTATTGTTTCAGAATCCATCAAGTTTGCTGCTGCTAATGGGCATAAGATGGCCAAGGGTTTTAACGCCGAAGCAGCTCTCACAGATAATACAGAGCCAGAAGAACCCACTAAAAGCGCTTCAACTCTTTGACGAAGCAAAATTCAAGTATCCAACTTACCATCATAATGGTCCTGTCTATGGCACTATGATTAATATTTTAGGCAGATCAGGTAGAACAGCTGAGATGAAGAGAGTAATTAATCAGATGAAAGATGACTCATGTGAGTGTCATGACTCAATATTTGTGAGTGCCATTAGTAGTTATGCACAAGCTGGATTAACAAATGAAGCCATGTCTCTTTTTAAGTCTCTTCCGGAGTTCAATTGTATAGATTGGACAAGATCTTTGAATACTCTTTTGGAGATATTGGTAGAAGAATCTAAGCTAGAATCAGTTTATCAGTTATTCCTTGAGAACTCTTGTAGATGGGAAGTGAAGTCTCGGGCCTATTTCTTAAATTTGTTGATGAATGTTCTTTGTAAATTGAAACGGTCAGACCTTGCATTGCATATTTTCCAAGAGATGAGTTACCAGAACTGCTATCCAAACAAAGAGAGTTATAGGATCTTGATGAGGGGTCTGTGTGAAGAAAAGCGGCTCAATGAGGCTACTCATCTGTTGTACTCAATGTTCTGGAGGATATCTCAAAAGGGTAGTGGTGAAGATGTTGTTGTATATCGGACTCTATTGGAAGCATTATGCGACAATGAAGAAGGGGAGGAAGCCATTAGTATTCTCGGGAAGGTACTGCGGAAAGGACTTAAAGCTCCGAAAAGATGCTACAAGCAGATTGATCATTTTCGATGCCAAAATGGTGCAGATACAGAAGATATGAAAGTGTTGATTAATGAAGCTCTGATAAGAGGCATAGTTCCCAGTTCAGATAGCTACAGTGCAATGGCCATTGACTTTTACGCTGAAGGAAAGATTGATGAAGGTAACAAGGTTCTGAAGGAAATGCATCACAGAGGCTTCAAACCATCGGTGTGGATTTATGAAGCTAAGGTATCTGCATTGTGTCGTGATGGCCAGGTTGATGAGGCAGTTGTGGTCATTGATTCTGAGATGATGCAGAAAAACTGTGTTCCAAATATTAAGTTGTATAATGGTGTTATAAAAGGCCTATGCCATGAAAGAAAATCTACTTCAGCTGTTAAGTATTTGGAAAGGATGTCTAGGCAAGTAGGTTGCGCGCCAAACTATGAGACTTATGAAACTTTGGTAGATGGGTTATGTAAAGATGGTAAATATGTTGAAGCAAGTAAGATATTGGAGCAAATGTCAAGCAATTCCTTTTGGCCTAGAGTTGAGACTTTGAATTCTCTTATCAAAGGTCTTTGCCAAGTAGGTGATTTACACACTGCAATAATGTGTTTGGAGGACATGATCTCTCTAGCCTCGACTCCAAATATCCAGGTGTGGCAGTCATTACTAGAGACAATCTGTTGTGAAAATTCTGGCATCGAAAAGCAGCTACAGACCTTATTATAGTTTTTAACTGCAGCTGTATTGCTAGATATAATTCTTTTGCCGGTAATAAACATTTTCTGCTTAATCCTTCCTAGCATTCCTTTTTATTTTCTCTTTTCCCTTTTCCTGAGCTCTGAATTTTAGTTCTTGTCTTGATACATTTGGCAATATCACTATATGCAGGTAGAAAAGTTTCATCCAAAACCCATTCGAATACGACTCCAAATATACAAGTTTCATCCAAAACCGACTCTAAATCGGGGTTCAAGTCTCCATTTTTTACTTTAGAAAAGTTTTGCCAAAACCCCTAATATTTCTCTCTTAGATCTACCAATCAAATGCCAAAAACAAAGATAGAATGATGAATAATAATCAATCCGATTCAAAAACACTTATCCAATCCAAGTATGTGAAAATCGCCTCAATTGGGGTGTGACAACTAATACCAAAATGGTGGTATTATCTACCAGAGGCAGGATAGATAATCCATGGATATAGAGTTAATACCAAAATGGTGGTATTATCTAGGGAGATTCAAAAATAGCCATAGTTTCAAAAGTAATCGAAATTTAGCCACTTTTCATGTAAAAATAAATTTGAACGAAAACACAGTTCAAAATTTGGAAAAATTATATCGGAGTTCCAATATATTATGCTGGAGTTACAGTATAATATAATGGAGTTTCAGTATAATAATAATCTATCAGAGGCGGGATAGATAATCCATGGAATATCCCGAACTTCAAATTCAATATACCGTAATTATTCGTACAAGTCAACTTAATTATTCGCTAATGAGATGCAAGTCGTGGCATCCTTATTTTTTTTCTCCGCTTTTAATATTTATTATCTGTAAATTATTTTTTCTGCCACCAGAAAAAAGCTAACCACTTAGTAATTGCCTATTATTTATTTGGACTATGCTATATCATCTTAGTGGCTAACCATGAAGCAATTATAGAAAAGTTCGAGCCCATATATATTTTGACTTAGCTATAATGTTAGTGGGTGCCAATAACACAAACCTAAAATGATAATATTGTTCCTATATAAAAGCCAAAGCTCCCTACTCACTATTCAAGACAAGTTTAACTTCTTTTCATTCTTTTTCTAAGTATTGTTGGCTGCATAAGCAAAATGACAAGCTTAGGGAAGTTGGGGCAATTGCCTTTACTTGTAACTGCTTTGGTAATTTGCTTTATAGCCAGCACTGTTGTTGCTGATTACTCTTATGGGTATGCTTCTCCCTCACCTTCTTACACCTCTAAGAAGTATTACAAATCACCATCTCCACCCAAGTACTCAGTACCTACTCCTTACTATAAGTCACCTGCTATTGCAAAGCACTATTACAAGTCACCATCTCCCGCAAAATACTACAAATCTCCAGCTCCCGTAAAATATTACAAGTCGCCAGCTCCCACAAAATACTACAAATCGCCAGCTCCCGCAAAATACTACAAGGCGCCAACTCTCGCAAAATACTACAAGGCGCCAGCTCCCGCAAAATACTACAAGTCACCAGCTCATTCAAAGAACTACTACAAGTCGCCAACTCCCGTAAAATACTACAAGTCGCCAGCAACTTCAAAGAACTACTACAAGTCGCCATCACATGCAAAATACTACAAAGCGCCAGCTCCTGCAAAATACTACAAAGCACCAGCTCCCGCAAAATACCACAAGTCGCCAACTCCCGCAAAATACTACAAGTCGTCAGCTCCTTCAAAGAACTACTACAAGTCGCCAGCTCCCGTAAAATACTACAAGTCGCCATCACCAGCAAAGTACTACAAATCGCCTGCTCCCTCTAAATATTATAAGTCTCCGCCACCACCAAAATATTACAAGTCCCCAGTTTATTATAAATCTCCACCACCACCAACTTATTATGAGAAATCACCTTCGTATTACAAGTCACCTCCACCTCCTCCAACATACTATGAGCAATCACCTAAGTCACCTCCACCCCCACCAAAATACTACGAGCAATCACAATCTTCTTACAAATCTCCTCCACCTCCACCAAAATACTATGGGCAACCATTGTCATACAACTCTCCACCACCACCACCAAAATACTATGAGCAATCACCAATCAATTATAAGTCTCCCCCTCCACCGTACTACAAAGAATCTACACCTTCCTACAAATCTCCTCCACCTCCACCAAAATACTACGAGCAATCACCTATAACTTACGACTTACCATCTCTGCCAAAGATCAATGAAAAATTGCCATCATACTACTCACCTCCACCACCAACGAATTACTATAAGCAAACTCCCGCCTATGCCTCACCTCCACCACCTGCAAAATACGAGCAATCTGCCACCCATGCTTCACCTCCTCCAGCAACCTACTACTAGTAATGATCAAACCATTCACTTCTATCAATTTTCACCATTTCCTTGATTTTTAGATCCTTTTCATCCTCTTATTTGAAGGATTTCTGTTTTCTCTCCCAAAATCTTATGTGTGCTTCCCCAAAGGGTCGGCTTTTGTTGCTGTGTGCTCATTCTAATTTATAATTTGCATTATTTGATATTCAAGATCCTCGAGATCTCAAACAGTAGTTTGTCTTATTGTATCAATTAAGCCCCTTTCGGTGTAATTCTCTTGAGAATTTTATTTTAATTGGTTGATATTATATTCTTCTTTATTACTACTACAGTTTGTTCTAATCGGGCTATTTTTTTCTTGGTCTATAAGTATATCTCCTGCTCTTCTGTTCGATCCGAACTCTTGTTGAAGAGAAGAGCGTCCACTGCAGAGTTTCGTATTTATTTTTCATAAACCTACTCTAGTAATATAAAAATTAAAAACATACATTACATATTACCTTGATATTCTAACTAAGTGGCAAATGAGGAGTTCAAAAATTTCTTTAGATTACATGTCTAAATTTCAGGTATAACATTTTTGAATCACCTTATATAAATTCCTAACTTTGAAACTGATTAGGCGAGCAATGCATTTAAGAATTTCATGAACACTTTTTGCAACATGAACCTATGCATCAGTCTTGAGCTTTCTAACGTCGATATATCAGAATGAAAGGTCAGGGTTGGGACATTTAATTTTGGATAGTAGTTGAGATTTATAACGTAGAGTCAAAGTGCTACTTCCCTGAAAACAATTGTTATGGCTTGTTTTGAGTGCATAAATAAATATGCAGTATCTTTCCTTTATATAGAGTTAAAACTTCTATACAGGGACGGTGTAAATTATTGTTTGCACTATCGGGTCAACTAAAAGATAATGTATCGGCCTAATCAAATTAATTTCACTACTTATTCAATGAGCGCGTTTAACCAGAACTAATTCTCTCTTATAGAGTTCTAATCAAATTTTAAGTCTAATTCTGATGAAAAATTTATGTCGGAATTGAATCAAAATTAAATGATATACGTATATTGACTTTGTTTCTTTACTAGTTCTGTGTTATAATTAGTTAATTACTGTACCTATGTGTTGTGGAGATTCGGCAAATGAGCTGCCCAATTTCCACTGTTGATTAACTACCTTAATTATCCTGAGCCGAGGGTCTATCGGAAACAACCTCTCCGCTCCATCAGAATAGGGATAAGGTCTACATACACATTACCCTCCCCAGACCCTACGTTATGGGATTTTACTAGATCGTTGTTGTTGTTGATTTACTACCTTAATTAGTAGGATGTCTTGACTATTTCAAGGTTCTTAATTAAGTTTCCATTTTCCAAATTCTATAAGCTCTATATATAATTCATTGTACTTTTACAGCTTGTTGGATTGTTGTTACAAGTTATTTCATAATGTATAGTATTGTATTGTACTGTATTGTTTTGTATTGTTTGAAGAATACAACGTTTTAATAGATTGTATCATTTGTCGTCGTTTCATGACGTCACACACCAATAATATGAAGAATAAACTTGCAAAATTACTAACAAAGAACAGGATACGAAGTAAAATTATTGCTATATAAAAAAGTAGGGTAAAAGATAAATAAATATATATATATATAACCTCATTATCTATATATATATATTAAAGCAAGAAAGTTACCATATATAATTGCATTGTGGTTAAGCCAAGTGACAAGCTAATAAATGCAAATAGTATATGGTAACTTTATTCTATATTTGACTCTCTCTCTTATATATATATATATATATATATATAACTGAATTTGAATTAAAGAATAATTTTGAATTTATAAATAAAGTTTTTAAATTTGAGTTAAAATAAAAAAGAAATTTATCTTTTTTTGGGGTCAAATTATCATACTTAATTTGGTTAATGGTCATATGCAATCATGCTAGGAACTTTTATTATCTTTCTGATTATTTAAATACTACTGCGCCTGTGGTAAAAAAAACTATTCCATACAACTATAAAGCTATTTCACATTTAAAACCCTATAATTAAGTTCTTTAATACAATATAGTAAGATTTGAATAAATCGAATTTATTTTAAAATAAATGTAACATATAGGGTACACGTCTATGGTTATCCAGATAATAAAAAAGAGTTTAAAAATCGAATAAAAGTTTATTTACATATATAATGAAGTAAATCTACATGTTGGAGAAAGAAACATCACAAAAGTCAGTCAATATTCAAAAAATTATTTTTTTTCCTTTTTGAAAAACATTTGTTGGAAGAATCAATTGGTATAAATGGACATCAAACAAATAACAAAATTTTGCCTATACATTTGCTATCATTAATTTTTATTTAGCACCTACTAGGAATTGATGGGTATAAGATGAAACCTCTTCATTTAGCTGCAGTCAAGCCAGTATTGCACGTGTTTAATATTGTTTTGTTGAAGAATATCAGTTTTGAATCACTAGATTATGTGAAAAATTATTTTTCTCGAAGTCAACAAGAGGGCCATTGGTTTCTAATTGATAGTTTCTATAGCAATTTTCAAGTGTAACAAAAAGTATATTAAAAAAACTGGTATGACATGAAATATTTTTTTTTAAAATGTAAACAAATTATTTCAAAATGGGATTATTTTTTAATATAATGTAATTTTAAAAAAAATGGATAAGATATTTTTGAATTTTATAGAATTTTTAAAATTATTATAATAGAAGTCATATCATGGATAAAATCAAGAAATCAAAATCTTATGGAATATTTACATAAATATCTAGCCAGATTTATTGTTTACTTTTTATGGCTAATATCCATAAATGATATACTGGCAACACACGATTATACATATATTTTATATGGATTATATCTAAATTACACAATCTTCAATTTTTTAATTTAAGTGGTAAGGCGAGCACTTATTTAGGTTGATTAGATAAAGCCAAAAGAAAATATGGAAGAATTTCAACTAAAGACTAAAAATATAAATAAAGTTCTTATCTAGACAATTTCTATTTAAACTCATCCTTTTATAGAGAAATAAATTAATTTTTTGTAAAAAAAAAGACATTATAAATAAGATAAAAGAAAATAAATATAGAAAAATGTATGAAAAATCTAAAAACCAGAAGTAGGAGATGACATCGAATTTCTTCTTCTACTTCATCTATGTTAAGTATAAAAATTTTGGAAGTTGATATCATCGATTTTAAATATTGTTTTCAACTCAAATACATAGATTATAAGACAAGAATATCTTAGAATATTTTTTTAATTTACATTATGTGTCATTTTAAAAAAAATCACTATTACTAACAAACTGATATGATATCTGAATTTGAATATAAATGCAATTTGAGTAGTTTGCATTGAGGTTAAGCCAAGTATGGTGTCGAGAAAAAACTACTTGCTAATTTCAAGACAATATATGAAATGTTATATAATAACAGTCAACTAATTTAACATTTAATGATTCAAAGAAAAAAACTGTACATATATATAGGCAGAGGCATCTGTAGAGTGTTGACAACAGTTTCAATTGAACCCATAACTTTTCACACTGAGCAAAAATTTATATGTAAAAAATTCTTAAAATTATAAAAATAGTATATATGAACCCATAGCTCAAAAACTATAACAAAGGGTAATAGACAAGCAACGGATTGACCCTTTTTAACGACATGGATGGCATGAAATGAGCATTTTTTAACGGATGGCATGGATAGACCATTTCTAAAGGTTGAGTGGCATTTTTAGGCCTTTTCCGAATTAAGAATAATATCTTCACTTGCATCATTATAAAGATAATATATATTTTTATAATGATGCAAGTGAAGATATATATATATATATATATTATCTTTGTAATGATGCAAGTGAAGATATTATTCTTAATTTAAAATTCACTTTAGTCGGCTATCTAAGAATTTAAATGATTCTTTAGCCGGTGAAATTTTATTTCAATATGACGTCATTTTGAGTTTATCTATATATATAAAGTTTTAGAAATTGGAACGTCAAAATAGAAATATTTTTTGAAAGATAACAACATACCAAATTGGAACGTCAAAATAGAAATCCTCGCGTTCCCGAAGCACAAATTTACTTTGACCAATTTTCCTCTTTCGCGAACGCGACAAGGCCATCGCGAACGTGATGGTTCCTCAGACTTACTCTTCGCGAACGCACCTCCTCTCTCGCGAACGTGATGAATAACTCGACCTCAGACCCAGCTGACCAAAAGACTTTATGCGAATGCGACTCCCTTCTCACGAACGCGATGCACGAGCATCCAGCCCTTCACGAATGTGGAGCCTCCCTCGCGAACCTGAAGGCTTAAATTCCACTGACTCTTCGCGAACGCGATGGTCCACTCCCGAACACGAAGAGTAAAAAAATCTGCAACAGTTGAACCTGCAACTCCAAACTTCACGAAATGGTCCGATTGACCACCCGAAACTCACCCGAGGCCCCCGAGACCTCCACCAAAGGCACCAACATACCAACATATCCTAAAACCTTATTCAAACTTGTTCCAATCATCAAACACCTCAAACAACATCAAATCACCCAAAACACATCGGATTCAAGCCAAACTTTCTAAAATCTTCCGAATTCCGCTTTTGATCAACAACCCAAACAAACCACGTCCGAATGACCTGAAAATTTGCACACACATCCCAAATGACTCAACGAAACTACTGCAACTCTCGGAATTCCATTCTGACCCCTATATCAAAATTTCGCCTACCAACCGGAAATTGCCAAAATATCAACTTCGCCAATTCAAGCCTAAATCTACTACGAACCTCCAAAATTCATTCCGATCGCGCTCCTAAGTCACAAATCACCTCCTGAAGCTGACCGAACCATCAGAACTCACATCCGAGCTTCTAACACATAAGTCAACATCCGATTGACTTTTCCAACTTAAACTTCCTTAAAAGAGACTATTGTCTCAAACCTTACCAAATTCCTTCCGGATTCGATCCGACCAATCCGATATCACATAACACGGATAAACAAAGCATAAAAAAGCAGAAATAGGGAAAACGAAGCGGTAACTCATGAGACGATTGGCCGGGTCGTCACATCAAGTAACAATCAAAACAAACATTATATTTAAAGTAACAATACGATACAACATAATAGGTAGCAACCATCCAAACAAACCGTTATTGGTATGCCGAAATTCATCTGGGAGGTGAGATGATGGTCAACAACTTAGACAGAAAATGCTGAAAAGCCACCAATGATGTAAGAGCTCTTTTATTTGATGATCATTCTTGATAACTCTTATTACCTCACATATAAGATCCCACACCCCCAACTAGTGGCGAAGCTAGAATTTTTCTCAATGTGTTCAAACTTGAAATAAGTAAAAAAAATCTGACAAAGGGTGTTCAATATATGTTATGTACCTCTAAAACGTAATATTTTACCTATATACGAAGTGTAATTTTCCGATAAATGGTGGTCAATTGACCACCCTAACCATAGGGTGGCTTCGCCCCTGCCCCCAACCCCACCCACCAAAACTCTCCATATAAAATCAAGAAAGACCATGCTCCAATTTCTTCATCTCTTCCGTGAAATCAACCATTGCTTCTTCTTGAAGAGATACCAATACTTTGAATCCATCTTTCTTCCCGTCACTAGAAGAAGAATAAGGCAAGAAAAAACATGGCTCAATACTACCAACTAAGTGCCTAGAAAGTGGAAAAACAGTCACAGGACCACCCCATCCAAAATCAACGGTGGCATGTCCCAAATGTCTCCAATCAGTGAAACCACTTACTCTATTACATGCAGAGGCAGATCAAAATTTTAGTTAATAGATATAATTGAATCCAATATTTTCGACATCCAACATATATACTATAGATAATAAATTACTAAAATTTCAACAACGGATATTAGCACTTTTAGCCCCTTAGTTACTGGTAAATGGTGTAACGGTCAAAGGCTGATCAAGGATTTGAATTCTATGAGTTCGAACTCATTATATTGTTAAAGTCATAGGTTTATATATGCTATTTGTTCCTATTTTAGATAATTGTTACACATAAATTTATGCTCTACTCTCCCCCTGTACCCACTTTTTAAACAATTTCAGCTCTATTTCTCCTCATCCTTCCCCTTCTTCTTCTTCTTCTTCTTCTTCTTCTTCTTCTTCTTCTTCTTCTTCTTCTTTCTAAATCGAGAGTTTATTGGAAACAACCTCTGTACTTTCACTAGGTAGGAGTAAGGTCAGCGTACACACTACCTTCCCCATACCCCACTTATGGGAATATATTGGGTTTGTTATTGTTGTTGTTATAAATTTATGCTCCGCATCGAAAGTACTGGGATGAACCTGGCACCGCTACGCTAGATCCGCCCCTGGTAACGGCTAAATAATATGTGAAGTTTGGCAAGCATAGGGATCAAAATTACACATTTCTATTATTTGAAAGTTAAATGTGCTTAGTCAATTATCACAAAGAACCAAAATACAAATTTGTCAATATTTTGAGGGACTGAAAACGCAAATTTCCAAACAAATATTAAATTCTGAACCTCTAATTTCAAGACGACAACAAATTTAGTGCTAGATTACCTGCTGTGATTCCTTCATGATAATGAAGCTCCTGGAAATCGATGAAGGATCGAACGTACTCATCGGTCGTGTTGTATTTACTGTTCTTGATTGAATCTGCAGTTTTATACAATGGTTGATCCAACAGGTCTTTTGCAAGGAGTTGAACATACACTGGGACACAGCCAATGCCCCAATAGCCAGGAGGTAATTGTGGTTTTGTTATTCTTCTTATATTTGTTGCATATGCAAATTTCACCGTCTCTTCACCAGAGATTTTAGTAGCCTTTACCCTGTTTCACACTTTGAGAAATTAGTCCCTAACAGAATTATAAATACAACAACAACATACCTGGTGTAGTCCTACAAGTGGGGTCTGGGGAGGGCAGAGTGTAAGCAGACCCAGGGGCGAATTTAGGAGGCGGATCGCAGAAAAATTACACTGTATATATAAGGCAAAATCTATTTTTTACCTCAATATATTATATTTTGAATCCCGTTAATACAGGCCAAAAGCATAACTTAGTAGTCAAGGGGTTCAAAACCTTTGTGAGGTCATTAGTTCAATTCCACTAGCCACAGTGTCTTTTAATTTTTTTAACTTTTGTATTTTTAGAACTCCTTGGCAGAAATCCTGCCTCCGCCACTACGGCAGACCTTACCCCTGCCTTTAAAAAGGTAGAGAAATCGTTTCCGGAAGACCCTCGGCAAACAGAATTATAAATAAATTAGCAAAAACTAAAGATAGTTTCAATATATATATGTGGCATCGTTTGTAACGAAAAAAATCTAGTGTAATCCCATATATGGAGTTTGGGAAGAGCAGTGTGTACTCAGACCTAACCCCTATTTTTCAAGATAGAGAGACTTTTTTCGATAAACTACCTGCTCAAGGAACAGTATAGATAAGATAAAGCAACAAAGAAAAATTTGACGCTCGAAATTTGAATGGTTCCAATATATATTGAGAAAGAGGGAATATTAAACAAGTCAATTTTTATATGAGTAGGACATACCTTGCCCGCCATATGAAAGCTCCCAAGGCTTCAAAAGTAGTATAATTTGAACCAGATTGCTCATGAAGAAATCCCTTAAGCCGGTCCAACCACTCATCCTTCACCTTAAAACACTCTCGAACCGCCGGTTTATCCGACTCCATGTACGGCAAAGAGTTTTTTATCCAGATTAAGAAACTCATGAAACGGGAAATCGACGCGGGGCGGGTTCCTGGGTCCAAGCAGACTCGACCGGTCCCAAACCGGTTCAAACTTTACCCGGCTCGCCCCATGAGCCAGCTCCGCCATTGCATTGAAAAAAAGGGTCGCCACGAGTCCATCACATAATGAGTGATGTATCGCGGCTTTTCAAGAACCCACCCGCCACACTTGAACCGTGTCACTTGGAGAATAAAGGGTCGGGTCAAAGCATCTTCCTCTCTCGGGTCGGGTACTAACTTCTCGACGAACTTTTATTCTGGATCATCAAGGTATAGTTAATTTCACTCAAGAAACAATCCACCGTGTCACGGGGACTCCACTGCCAGCGTGGCAGTGGAGCTCTAGGCGGTTGTCCAAGTCACGACGGGCAACTGCAAATGTAGTGATAGTAACAGGCGAGGGCGGCGGAGAGGGAGGAAGTGACAACTTGAAACGGGTCGGGTTGTGCTCGGGTTTGGTTTTCCGGGTCATTGGCGTAGACCCGAAGGTATCGAAAGGTAACATGCAGGTTTATATCAGTGTCTAGGTGAGAAAGAGAGAGGACGTGATCGTCGGCGAAAGGAGGTGTTGATGGGAGAATTATGGTTGTTTCCTTAATGTTTACGTCCATTTTTCGGGTGGTTGACGACGGCGTGCACGGAGGAGAGTGGTGGTGGGAGAATAAGTGGAAAGAAGCACGTTGTTGAAGGCTTTTTTATTTATTTTTTTTGGTGGGAAATGGATTGTTGATGGCTTTTAGTTTGATTATTATATTTTAATTTAACTAATCGTTGGAACCAAATTTTAAAATAGATGCATAAATAGTTAGGAGAAAATTAGGTTTTAAGTCCAAATACAGACGGACGATCGAGCACTAATTTTAACCATTTGAAGTGAAATGTCAAGCAAAAATATTTATTCGCACCCGATATTTACATCAATAATATTTGCTCGAATTATATTGTCTAGTTGTTTTACACTTCTTTTATTCGGAATAAAAATAACTTGTATAGTATAGTAAAATTGGTAACTAGCTCTTCGCTGCACCTAGCGAGAGAGAAAAGGAAGAAACATAAAAATCCCATTTGGATGTATCTATTACCATATATCATACATACGTAAGGAGTAAAAACTTACCTGCATCGGTAATTTAGACTTTGCTTAAGTTCTTACTGTATGTAAGGCGTGGAAACTATGCAGTCCAAATTTGTAAGGACTAAAAAAGATTGTGGACTGTAAAGAGTTGGAATCAAAATTTGAGAGTTAAAGGTACGTTAAGACAATTAAAGAAAGAGTTTAATGTATTGCATAATTTTTTCAAACTATTAATTTAAGTTGATTTGTAATAACCGATAGTTGTTGTATTCATTGATAATGCATAATTTTTTTATACTATTAACTTAAGTTGACATGTAATCACAGATAGTTGTTATACTATCGTCTTCTAAGCCATAAGAATTTGGTAGAAATAAAGTATTGTTGATAAAGTTCTTAAAGCGGTTTATAAAGAATTGTTTTAAGGTTTAGGACTGTTTAGATGATTAGCTCTGATACTTAGGTTTTTTCATGGCGTTTTAGGAAGCAAAACACTACTCTTTTGGTCCACTTTATTTGATTTTTTAGCTTTTTTTTGTGGTCCAAAATATTTAATTTTTTCAGATTTTAAGAGTGAATTATTTTTTTTTCAAAATTGCCCTTCGAATAAACAGTGTTGGAGTATGTGTTATATTTATTTTCCAATGCAATTGAATTCATCCATCTCATATTGGCGTTTCATTTCTCTATAGTTCACATACTACTTGTTATAAAACCAGATGATCATTTCATCTCCTACAATTCATGTTAATATTTTTGTAAAATAAAAATGGAGAGGCAATATGAGTGAGATGATCAAGATTCCATGAATTTTAAATTTGAAGACTCAATCAAAACAGTTCGATAGTATTCTGTGAACGGTAAAGTTAAAGACTCGTTCGAAAAGATTGAAGACTTAATAGATAAGCTTGATGATTCGATGAACTGTGCGATTAAAAACTCAATCAAGAGAGTTGACTCCCCAAAGAATGTTGAAGATTCAATGAGTTCTGCTATTGCTTCGAGTTCTGCCAATTGTTTTGTTTACTGGGAGTTGCTAATCATCATATCCCAAATCCCAAAATAGCATTATGTCAAATATAAAATAGAATAAAATAAATGTGAAGAGATAGTAAAAATTAAAATATAATCAATTTCATTGCTAATTAATATTAAAAGATGAATTTTTTAATGTGTGCAAAAACATATAAAAAATCAAATAAAATGTATAGGGAATAGTAATCTTGGTCATGATCACAAGTATTAAATATACATTATTCTTTCTCCAATGATGTATTTCTTGTTCTTTTATTTGGTGAAAAGAATGAGACCTTCTAGAGCTCTTTAATCGCTTTTTTGTTTTACCAAAAAGTGTTAAGTCTTTTTATAAACTAATTAAATAGGAAGATTTGAGGTAAATCATAACCAAAGATAATTTGTTCTAGATCTGAGGCAGAAGATAAGAACAAGTAAGAATAGCGGAACATAAAATTTATTCATAGCAAAAATTGAATCCCGTAATGTAAGAATAGGATAGTGACTTTCATAACATTGAATAATAATGAAGAATACATAGATAAAAAGGATCACTGATCTTTAACAAGGTTGACCCCCACACATTTAATATGATGAGAGTAATGATTTATACTGAGGATCTGGGCTTCCTTGCTTCTTTCTCCTTAGCAGGGATATATGTGTGTGTAAGTTTGTTTCAGCCCCCTTTCTTCTTCCTCTCACTTAGTTTATATACTAGATAATCTCATTTACACAACGGTCATTAGCCATAGTACCTAATTCATATGACTGTATTACTGGTTGACCCTCTGAAATGCCGCAACATCCAATTCGCCATTCAAGCATTCTGAATATACGACCTCGGTCATGGCCAAGGTGCATTTCATTATAGCGTTGTATGAATACGACTTCGGCCCAAGTGACTTTTTGTCGTTCCTCTTCACGCGGATTCTTGTTGTCGCACCTCCTTTTTCCGCACCCGAGAGGGCGCAAGGGGGAGTTTTTCCAATTAAAGGACAATCGAAACGGGATTGGTTTAATTATTTTAGAGTCGCCACTTGGGAGATTTAGGGTGTCCCAAGTCACCAATTTTAATCCCGAATCGAGGAAAAGAATGACTCTATATTACAGTCTGCGTACCAGAAATCCGGATAAGGAATTTTGTTAACCCGGGAGAAGGTGTTAGGCATTCCCGAGTTCCGTGGTTCTAGCACGGTCGCTCAATTGTTATATTCGGCTTGATTATCTGATTTTATACAAGTATGAACTTATGTGCAAATTTATCTTTTAACCGCTTTACTATTATTGTTTTTAAAAGAAATGTGAACATCATTTAAAACACGTCTTTGGACTACGTCACATGAAATGCACCCATAATCCGGAACACATTTTATTTGATGTTTTGGGATCGGATTTGGGTCGCATGAAATGCACACCCGAGCTTAAGAAAATTAAATTATTGAAGACGCGCCTAAAGCAACTAGCGCATTATTATTTTTGCGGAGGCCGTGAAATTCGCTAAACAACCCTCCTGAATTCTAAGTAATTTTAAACAGGTATTTACTGAGGGCCCCGCAATTTGTGTTTTTATTCGGCGAGGCTCATCTCATGCTTATTTTTAAAAGGAATTTGCAACGTCATGGACATGCATCTCGGGCCACGTCACAATCAATGTGCCCGTGACTAGAGACATATTTCGACTCCGTTGAGATTTGGATTTGGGTCACATAAATGTGCACCCGAGTTTAGGGAGATAACATTATTAAAGGCGCGCCTAAAGCAACTAGCGCATTATTATTTTTGGGTAGGGCCGTGAAATTTGCTAAACGACCCATCCCGGAATCTAAGTATTTAATACATATATTTTGTGAGGGCCCCGCAATTTGTCCCTTTTATTTGGCGAGGCTCGTCTCATTTTTTTTTATTATTATTATTTATTTATTATTATTATTTTTATTTATTTTTATTATTATTTTTTATATATATACATTCTTAAAGGGATGCCATTTTTACGCCTTTAACCATACTAAACCTTACAGCCTCTTTACAAATACAATCTCATAACTTGTCAAGATTTAACAAAAGAAGTTAAGCGAATGAGTGTTTCGGGCGTAGCAACAACAGGTACTAATACTAATTTTGTCCAAATAAACTAAGACAATAATAACACAACACATTGAATGAAAATGCATACGGTGAAACATAAGCAGAAAATTATCATATCAATTGATATATTGCAACTTCAAACATTGAACGTAAAATTTCTTTAATCCAATACATCGAGGTTTACTAACCTTTGCACCTCGACAAACTCAGAGCAACAAACACGATTCCGACGGAACTTAAGCCGGACCTTTCTGAACGAAGAACAACGACGGAACCTCGGACAACGCCTCGACGTACCGGACCTCGACTCAACCTTTGGACCTTGGACTGGAACTCGACCTCAACACAAGGTCGAGCAGCTCACCTCCATGAACTCCGGCTCAACTAGTGGCGTGAAGTTGACGGACTGTTTAGTCGACGATTGTGGGGGTCGACGGGCAGTGTTTAATAGTGACGAGGTGATGGTTGTCGACTGGACAATGACGAGGGCGTTAGTTGCGACAGTAGGGTGGGTTGTTTGAACAGTGGTTAATGGCTGGAGCCCGGACGTGAGAGAGTGGAGGTTATGGCGTTGTGGGGTGTTCGTCACTGGTGGTGGCCTCAAGGTGGGTTTAGACGTGGTGGTTCCGGCGTCGTTGGGTCGTGACTGGTTTTTGACGAGTGAAGCAGCGCGGGTTATGGGGTTTCTGGGAAGGTGAGGATGGTGGTCTATCGGTGATGGTGGAGCTGGTCGGCGATGGGTCTGGTTTTTTGGAGTTTTGGAGGGGACGGGTGGTCGTTTGGTGGTGGTTTGAGGCGGAGATGGAGCTGGAGCTCGCGGGCTGGGGGAAGGTGACGGGGTGGGGTTCGGACAGTGGAGGTGACGACGTTGTTGCTACTCATCGGACTGGGTAGTGACGATGGTGGAGCTGGGAGGAGGAGGGTCCGTGTGGTGGTGGTGTTTGGAGCGTTTGGACGTGGGGAAGGTAACGAACCTGAGGAGGAGGGTCGTAGTTTGGACGAAGCAGGCAGTACGGTTTCTTGGTTTTTTTCCCAGGAAGAAGACGGAGGAACAGTACCTCTTTTTTAAATTTTCCAAGTCCTTCCTTCGTTTTCTTCTGTTGGCTTTTTCTTTTTTCCTTTTAAAATTTGTTTGTCCGTGTTTTAATACAATGCCCATGAAAATGAGCCCCACGCGTGGTGGGGTTCGAGGCATATGTCCCCCACACGTGGTGGGGTTCCTCACGTGTCCTGGACACTGTTTATTATGGGCTAGGTCCGAAAATTAGGCCTAAAACCGGGTAGTTTAAACCCGAATATTATTCTTTTGCCCGGACCCGAGAAATAGGAACACGTTGCTTAACTAGTCCTATGTAAGCAAAATAACTACCAAAAATAAGACTAGTATTTAAACAAAACTATATCTTTTTAAATATTTTTCAAGGTTTAAAATAGCTACAAAATATTAATAAAACTATTTTTTTTTTTGTAATTTTCGTTTTAAAATATTAAGATAAAATATGAGGTAATATTTTTGTATTTTTTCAAAGTTAAAAATGCCTATAAAACTTTAATAGAATTATTATTTTTGTATTTTTTCGAAATTATATAAGGTACAAAAATAAAGTGCAATTTTTGTATTTTTCAAGTTTATGAGAAATACATAAACTAAAATTTATATATATATTTTTTGAAATTTTCTTTTTGCAACGAAATAAAGTAAAAATAGTTAAAATAGCTATACTAGACCCAATTTCACATATTCATGCTAAAAATGTGAAAATTCTCGGGGAGGGTCAAAAATCACGTGCTTACAGCTGCCCCTCTTTGACTGGAAACACGAAGAGTTTTCCGACAAAGAACGACTAGACGTGTTTTTGACCCGACCATTACTTGGACGGACTACACTTAAGGAAAGGGAGGGATTGTGACCGAGCCCTGGTATCTGAGCTGCCTACATATCCTTGGTTATACAGGAATCAGGCCACGTGTAGTTCGGGATATGATAGAGATAGTGAGGTGTACCGAGGTGGAGAGCCGATCGAGGTGCCGTTCCGTCGAGGTTCCGGTCCGCGGTCCTGTCATTACAACAAAAATGAAAACTGAAAAAGACTAACTAAGCCTATCAGCTACTTGTTACAAGGATTCATATCTCTTAAGTCTTCTGAAACTTGGTCTTGAGTCTTGAATGGTGCTTCATGCAGACTTTGGATCTGAACCTTGATACTTGCTAGTTGTAGGTGCTAGTTCTTGAGCAGACCACATTTGTTCTCCACTTCCGTAATTTGGGTTCTTTTTTTTTTCTCTTTTTCTTCTTGTTTTTTTTTTGTTTTTTGGTGACCAGCTTTTGTTGATCATCCCAGACTGTTGACTTGCATTCTTGGGGCGAGCTTCTTGTTGCTTCTATCTTGGATTGAGTGCTGGGGATTTTTGTTGTAACCTTCTGCTTTCCAGTGGGTCACTGCTTGATCTTGAAACATGCTTCTCCGTTCTACAGGCGGACTCCTGACTTCTTCTATCTTCGACACGCCACAACCTCCGTTCTACAGGCGGGTCCCTGACAATCAAAACAAACAAAACAAACAAAATTTTCTAACCCAGTTTGTACTGGGAAGATTTGTGAGTCGTTAGCAAAATTGTAACTCACTTACACTACTGATGCAATGATGAGAGTAAACTAAAGACTAGGCTAGGATGTGCATCTCCTCTGAGTAAAACCAAAACTCTTGCTAGAAAATGTGTCTGCAAAAATAAAAACCTCAATGACTCAAACTAGAAAGTGTGTCTTCTATGGTTGAATCGGAATGAGCTAAACTAGGAAGTGCGTCTCCTAAGGGTAAAAACTTCAGTGACTAGAACTAGGAAGTGTGTTTCCTATGAATAAAATCTCGATTAGGAAGTGCGTCTCCTACGGGTAAACTTCAAAAACTGGACTAGGAATTGTGTCTCCTATGGTCGAACTTAAAATGAATCAAACTAGGAAGTGCATCTCCTAGGGGTGAAATCTTTTTAGGAAGTGCGTCTCCTATTGGTGAAACTGAATTTAGGAAGTGCGTCTCCTACTGGTGAAACTTATCTTAGGAAGTGCGTCTCCTACTGGTAAAACTTGCTTAGGAAGTGCGTCTCCTACTGGTGAAACTTTTTAGGAAGTGCGTCTCCTACTGGTGAAACTTGTCTTAGGAAGTGCGTCTCCTACTGGTGAACTATTCTTAGGAAGTGCGTCTCCTACTGGTGAACTATTCTTAGGAAGTGCGTCTCCTACTGGTAAAACTTGCCTAGGAAGTGCGTCTCCTATTGGGTGCAATAAACTTAGGAAGTGCGTCTCCTACTGGTGAAACTTTTTAGGAAGTGCGTCTCCTACTGGTACAATGGATTTAGGAAGTGCGTCTCCTACTGGTGAAACTTGCTTAGGAAGTGCGTCTCCTACTGGTGAAACTTGTTTAGGAAGTGCGTCTCCTACTGGTGAAACTTGCTTAGGAAGTGCGTCTCCTATGGTGAAACTGACTTAGGAAGTGCGTCTCCTATTGATGAAACTTGCTTAGGAAGTGCGTCTCCTATTGGTGAAACTTGCTTTAGGAAGTGCGTCTCCTATGGTGAAACTGACTTAGGAAGTGCGTCTCCTATTGATGAAACTTGCTTAGGAAGTGCGTCTCCTATTGGGTGAAATAAACTTAGGAAGTGCGTCTCCTATTGGTGAACCTATTCTTAGGAAGTGCGTCTCCTAATGGTAAAACTGAACTTAGGAAGTGCGTCTCCTATTGGTAGAACTAAACTTAGGAAGTGCGTCTCCTATGGGTGAAATGAACTTAGGAAGTGCGTCTCCTATGGTGAAACTGAACTTTAGGAAGTGCGTCTCCTATGGTGAAACATATCTTAGGAAGTGCGTCTCCTATTGGTGAAACTGAAACTTAGGAAGTGCGTCTCCTATTGGTGAAACTGAAACTTAGGAAGTGCGTCTCCTATGGTGAAACTGATCTTAGGAAGTGCGTCTCCTACTGATAAAACTTGCTTAGGAAGTGCGTCTCCTACTGGTGAAACTTGCTTAGGAAGTGCGTCTCCTACTGGTGGAATATTTTTAGGAAGTGCGTCTCCTATTGGTGAAACTGAACTTAGGAAGTGCGTCTCCTACTGGTGAAACTTATCTTAGGAAGTGCGTCTCCTATCGGTAGAACTGAACTTAGGAAGTGCGTCTCCTACTGGTGAAACTTGCTTAGGAAGTGCGTCTCCTACTGGTGAAATATTTTTAGGAAGTGCGTCTCCTATTGGTGAAACTGAACTTAGGAAGTGCGTCTCCTACTGGTGAAACTTATCTTAGGAAGTGCGTCTCCTACTGATAAAACTTGCTTAGGAAGTGCGTCTCCTACTGGTGAAACTTGCTTAGGAAGTGCGTCTCCTACTGGTGAAATATTTTTAGGAAGTGCGTCTCCTATGGGTAAAACTAAAACTTAGGAGGAAATGCATCTCCTATGGGTAAAGACGTGGAATGTATGCCTCTGTTATCTGGGCGGGCTCCCAATTTCAACACTTAAAAGTAAAGACTGAATGTATTCCTCTGTTATTATGGGCGGGCTCCCAACTTCAACACTTAAAAGTAAAAAAAAGACTGAATGTATGCCTCTGTTATCTGGGCGGGCTCCCAACTTCAACACTTAAAAGTAAAAACTGAATGTATGCCTCTATTATCTGGGCGGGCTCCCAACTTCAACACTTAAAAGTAAAAACTGAACGTATGCCTCTGTTATCTGGGCGGGCTCCCAACTTCAACACTTAAAATAGAAAAGACTGAATGTATGCCTCTATTATCTGGGCGGGCTCCCAATTTCGACGCTTGAAATAAAAAGACTGAAATGTATTCCTCTCGTTATACAGGTGGGCGCCTGGAACATGAAATGCAAATACTGAAATGTATTCCTCTCGTTATTCAGGTGGGCGCCTGGTGGTAAAGATATGAAAAATGATATGCCCGTATTATACTGGTGGGTGACGTAGAACAGAAATGAAAAGACAGAAATGTATTCCCGCATTATACTGGTGGGTGACCCAGAACAGAAATGAAAAGACAAAAAATGTATTCCCGCATTATACTGGTGGGTGACCTAGAACATAAATGAAAAGACAAAAATGTATTCCTCTCGTTATTCAGGTGGGCGCCTGTCTTTAAAACTTGAAATAAAAAGACTGAAACCAACATATCCTATTTGAGGGCGGATGAACCCAACAGATCCTATTTGAGGGCGGATGAACCCAATATATCCTATTTGAGGGCGGATGAACCCGACATATCCTATTTGAGGGCGGATAAACCCGACATATCCTATTTGAGGGCGGATGAACCCGACAGATCCTATTTGAGGGCGGATTAACCCAACATATCCTATTTGAGGGCGGATGAACCCGACAGATCCTATTTGAGGGCGGATGAACCCAACATATCCTATTTGAGGGCGGATGAACCCAAAATATCCTATTTGAGGGCGGATGAACCCAACATATCCTATTTGAGGGCGGATAAACCCGACATATCCTATTTGAGGGCGGATGAACCCAAAATATCCTTAAGACTTGAAGATGTCCTACCTTGAATACTTGCTGGGGATTGGGATGAGCTTTCCCTTTCTACCTTCCCCATTCATTATTATTATTATTATTATTATTATTATTATTATTATTATTATTTTTATTATTATTATTATTATTCCTTTTTTTATTATTATTTTATTACTATTATTAGCTTCCTCCTTTGAAGACTAACCGCTGAGGATACCGACTTTCCAACCTCGTGTTGGACTCCTCGCAATCGCTAGGGATAACACTGTTGGGGAATCATTTACTTACCTGTTGGGGGGTGAAATGTTATCAGCTGGGGGTACCTGACTTCCAGAAAATTTTCTAAATGGAAGGAAAATTTTCTGCCCCAGTTTGATAATATCCCTTGGGGCATGCAGTTCTGGCATCAATGCCATTTCCGTTACCTGCTTCAAATCAAACAAAATTTTGTTAGTTTAAAACGCGGTGGTTGGTTGTGATACTCCCGTTGGGATGGTTTTCCCTTTCTCCATCCTTGCTCTGTGTTCCCCAACTTGTTGGGGATGATATTATTTGTTGGGGATAATCCCTTCCTGCTGGGGATATCCTTCTTCTTTTGGGGCATAGCTCGGAAACCGGCATTTCCCTGACCTTTTAGTCTAGTATGAATTTTCCCACACCATGCTCATTGCTCTCCTTGCTTTGTTCATGGGCCTTTTGCTGGGGATATATATTTGACACTGGCCTCGCGCTTGTTCCTCGCTGACTATACCATTTGGATATACTAGTCAGATCTCATCTTGGAAAGCTGATGGCATATTTTTTGAAGTCATTTCGTACTTGTTCTGACCGGACAGACTCTATTGGGGAAAATTTTTTATGAAAGGAGAAAGATAACAGAAACAAAATAAAAGACAAAGGAAACGATGACTCTTTTACAAAAGAAACTATAAATAAAAACCTATCAAACGCAGATACCGACTCTAATGGCCATGACATGCGTATGTGGCCTATCCTCTGCCGTCAATCATCTTTTAAGATCTTCCATTGGCGATTCCCCCTCTGATTCTCAATCTTATTCGACTTGTAGTGCCCGAAGGGTTTTCACTATCAAGTCTCTCTCATTTTTGGGTTTTCTCTCAGCTTTCATCGCCTTATGGTGCCTGTGAAGGTTTTCACCGATAAGACTCTCTCATTTGTATCACTTTCCAGCTGGGGATTTGGAGTGTCGCCGGTATGACTCTTTCTGCTGGAGATTAGAGTCCTTTCTGCTGTGGAACAGAATGTTATGTTCGCCGGTAAGACTCTTCATTTGTCTGACTTGGCATTTTTGAAAACTGATCGGAAGGTCTTTCTTTGGACCGTAATGGGGTTTTGGACAGGCTAGAAAGAAAGGGTATAAAAGGCTCAAAAATACATTAATTTTTTTTGGGTTATTAGTTACAACCTTCAGAATTAGATTTATTTACAACGACCGCAACCTCTGCCCCAGTTTCTTACTTGGGGATATCTTAATTGTTTTTTTTTTTTTTCATTTTTCAAAACTATGACCGAGCCGTGAAGCGCCTACGTATCCTCTTTGAGGAATCAGGTCAAACGTAGTTCCCAATTCCTCTTTTCTATTTGACTTTCTTCTTCTTCTTCTTCTTCTTTTTTTTTTGTTATCACTTTTCTTTTCTTTCTTCTTTTCCTTTCTCATTTCTCCTTTCTTTTTGTCGTTTTTTTTTCTCTTTCTCTCTTTTTCTTTTATTCTTCTTTTTCCATTTTGTTGTTTTCTTTTCTTTCTTTTCTCTTACCTGCCATGCTTGCGTATTTTATTCGTTGCTACTAATTCCGAACGAGGGGTATGAAAGAAAATAAATAAGGCGCAAAGGGCTAACGAAGGATAAAGTGTTTGGGTAGCAGAACAAAATGCCTTCGTCATTCCAGTCTTCAACACATGCCAAGTGCAAACAACACAATTAAACAATAGATTTATAGTCTCTTCCGATGGTGTCGGACTTGACAATTATATTCAACATCTGTTTGTTCATTTGTCACTTCTAAAACACCGTTGGGCGACACTCTCATTCTCATTACTATGAACGACCCTCATGCCAATTTAGGCGAATCTTTCTTTAACGGTTTTCTTTGTGTTTAACTTGCCCCAGTCTCAACCCGTTCTTATTTCCTTTAAATGCTTTGATCACCTTCCCAGGGTTTTATGATTAACTTTAAGATTAGGCCCAAACTGGGTGCGCATGTCATGTCCCTAGAATCGACATTGAACGAAATGATAAAAGGACTAAACAAAAGACGACTGGAACTAACAAAAGACCGGATTTTGCCTTAGACCGATGAAATGGTTTGAATAACAAAACAAACAAACAAACCAGAACAAAATCCTAAACAAACTGCTATGACCAAATGGAAAGATAAGAAGGTTTGACACAAGACAATACTTGGATTACAACCCTAAGAATAATCCGAACAACCGAAATGACAACAAAATAAGCCACCAACAGCTTCTCTCTTGCTAACCAGGAACGGAGCGGCCCCCGATTTTATCAAGAACTGGCATCTTAGCCCCTGAGCTTTGCATCAATACTGCCGAGACCATTACCAGCTTCCATATCATTACCCTTAGTCAACAAGTTCCCAATAGGACTCGAATGCTTCCGTCATCAGGCCTGATCCCCGCATAGTGTGCATCAGGAGGTGCAAGTAAAGGATTCTGGGTGTCATTGTCCGGCTTACCACAAACCAACCACCTTAACTTTATTTGCAAAACAAACAGGTTAGAATGGACTCAGTCGGTCCTCATTATTGACAACATCTTTTCTTTTTTTCTTTTTTTGATGTTTTTTTTTCTTTTCATTTTTTTCTTTTCCCTTTTTTCATTCTTTTTTTTTCATTCTTTTTTCTTTTGTTGTGGTCGAATCTTATGGAGATTGCCTACGTATCATGACCCCGCATGAATCAGACCTTGCGTAGTTCGGCCCAATAAAAGATAAACAACAGTAAACATATTTCAATTTTCATATTAGAACAAACTGGGTTTCAAGGATTTAAAGATGACCCGCAAACTTGAAAATCAAACAAACTGCATGTTCTAATCAAAAGATTGGCAGAAAAAAAACAAAATTCCAGCTCCCTTTCTCTGTTCGACAAATGCAACCAAATGGTTATTTTTGCAAATGTTTCCCCTTCCAAATTTCACATGAATTTTGAGGTCGGGGAGGATTATTTTGACACTTTACAAACTTGTCCATTCTTTTACGAAAATAACCTTTCGACAACTGAAATATACTCTAAGGCTATTTTGGCAAGAACGGTTTAAGACGCGGCCGAAGCTGGCTCAGCTTATTATGACAAATTTTGAACGGTATTCACTTGACCGTCGACTCTTTGTTTTTTTTTTCAAATTATGATAAAACTTGGTGTTGCAAAACACGGCCCTTCAGCGTCTCGGGGACGAAGCTTTTTTAAGGCTGTGTAGGTCAACTAGACCAAAATCCTAAACATGACCCAAAGGTGGCTGTTTATGCAAAGTCAGCCTTCCGGCGTCCCTTTCGGGAACATTTGGCTATTTATGACAAAGCAGAATCACCTGGCTTATTTATGACTCCTAAAATTTGACATATTTGTTTTTGCTATTGTTTTTGTAAAAAGGGGGAAGTTACATCACTAGACTTATTTACGACAAAATTAAAAAACAAACAAATTAACGAAAAACATAAAACATTCCTTCTTTTTTGAGAAGGTGGGGTTGGACCCGATGAGGGTTGCCTACGTATCTCACATCCGGTGAGAATCAAACCCGCGTAGTTCGGTCAAATAAGAATAAGTAGGCAAATAATAATAAGCAGATGAACTAACTCTTTTTTTTTTTTGAATTTTCGTTTAAAAGAACTACTTTAAAGAAGCGAGGAAATATTATTTTTTGATTGATTTTCTTTTTAAAAGAAAGACTAATATTTTTGAATTTCGTTTTTTTTTTTTATTCTAAAGAAAAGAAGAACACATTTTCGGAATTTTACCTTTAATATAAGAAATGCTTCTAAAATATTTTTTTTTTTGAATTTTGAATTTTCTGAAGAAGAATAAAAATATTTTCGGATTTTTTTGTATTTATCTATTTTATCTTTTGAATTTTGAACTTTCTTTTGAATTTTTTTTTGGATTATATATATATACTTATTTTTGGAACAAATAATAAAATCACATTCAACGCCGGACTCTTTTTATTTTTATTTAATGGCAAAACAAACTACTTTCTTTAATATTTTAAAAAAAACACCAGACAGAACAATGATGATTTTTTTTTTCTTTGCTTTTAATATAACAAACTAACAAGACATTTTTTCATTTTTCAATTTTTCGGTAGAGTTTCGACTCTACTCGGACTTCTATGCTGTTATTTTCTCCTTTTTTTTCACGATTTTCTTATATGTGGAAAATGATGACAACATACAAAATCTTTTTGAATTTTCATGCTTCGTTTTTATTGTATTGTTATTTTTTATATTTATTATTTCTTTCAAAATGTGGCATGGGAGACATAACGATTTCCAAGACTTCTTGGATTCCGCAAATGCTCCCCATGCACTTTTCCCAACATGTGAAGCGTGGGGGACATATGGGAATTCCAAGGCTTCTTGGATTCCACAAATGTTCCCCATGCTTTGATTAAAATAACATCATGCTGGAAATGACCAAATGACCCATACGCCTTTGACTAAATACAACATGTAGCACATAGGATGCCAAAGATGGTCTATTATTTTCAGGTTGCTTGTCCTAGACGGACCCAACCCCTGTGTTGAGTCCCCTAAGCCAAATGCACATGATGCAAATAAACGTTCCTACTAGGGATCCGGCATGTGGCTTTGTTATACTAGGTTCAAAAACCTGGGTCGGTGTTCTAGACAGTGTACCCGAGCGGACAACTCGAGCTGAGGAAGGAGCTCCTTTCCGGGAACCAAAAGGCCAGCCGGCTTAGAAACTTTCCGAGCCTCTTTTATTTAGGGTATGACACTAACAGAATAGGGAGTCTCAACCAGTAAGCACATCCCCGGAGGTAAGAAGAGAAGGGTTTCGGCACAGTTTATATACAATTCAGATAATATCAAAGCGGTAAAAGACAACATTTAGTATGTTATGTCAAAACATGCAATATATATCGGATAATAAAGCCAAATATAACAATTACTCTAAGCTTGAATCCTTGAGCCCTGAACCAGCGGTTCTGGGTTTAATTTCCAGCAGCGGTTTTGTCATACTGGGTTTATAACCTGGGTATACGTTCTAGACTGTGTACCCGAGCGGACAACTCGAGCCGAGGAGGGGGCTACGTACCGGGGACCCGCGAGATCGTCCGGCTTTGTAACTTGTCCGACCTCTTTCTTATTTCAGGTATTGACACTAACAGAATAGGGAGTCTCGTCCAGCGAGCTTCTCCCCGGAGGTAAGGAGAGAAAGGTTTCAGCACAATTTATATGTACAGTTCAAGTAATATCAAAGCGGTAAAAGCAGCATTTAGCACATTAGGCTCAAAACATGTAAAAATCAGATAAAGCCAAATATAACAATTTATCTAAGCTCGAATTCTTAACCCTGAACCAGTAGTTCTGGGTTTCTTCCCCAGCAGAGTCGCCAGAGCTGTCACACCTCCTTTTTCCGCACCCGAGAGGGCGCAAGGGGGAGTTTTTCCAATTAAAGGACAATCGAAACGGGATTGGTTTAATTATTTCAGAGTCGCCACTTGGGAGATTTAGGGTGTCCCAAGTCACCAATTTTAATCCCGAATCGAGGAAAAGAATGACTCTATATTACAGTCTGCGTACCAGAAATCCGGATAAGGAATTCTGTTAACCCGGGAGAAGGTGTTAGGCATTCCCGAGTTCCGTGGTTCTAGCACGGTCGCTCAATTGTTATATTCGGCTTGATTATCTGATTTTATACAAGTATGAACTTATGTGCAAATTTATCTTTTAACCGCTTTACTATTATTGTTTTTAAAAGAAATGTGAACATCATTTAAAACACGTCTTTGGACTACGTCACATGAAATGCACCCATAATCCGGAACACATTTTATTTGATGTTTTGGGATCGGATTTGGGTCGCATGAAATGCACACCCGAGCTTAAGAAAATTAAATTATTGAAGATGCGCCTAAAGCAACTAGCGCATTATTATTTTTGCGGAGGCCGTGAAATTCGCTAAACAGCCCTCCTGAATTCTAAGTAATTTTAAACAGGTATTTACTGAGGGCCCCGCAATTTGTGTTTTTATTCGGCGAGGCTCATCTCATGCTTATTTTTAAAAGGAATTTGCAACGTCGTGGAAATGCGTCTCGGGCCACGTCACAATCAATGTGCCCGCGACTAAAGACATATTTCGACTCCGTTGAGATTTGGATTTGGGTCACATAAATGTGCACCCGAGTTTAGGGAGATAACATTATTAAAGGCGCGCCTAAAGCAACTAGCGCATTATTTTTTTGGGTAGGGCCGTGAAATTTGCTAAACGACCCATCCCGGAATCTAAGTATTTAATACATATATTTTGTGAGGGCCCCGCAATTTGTCCCTTTTATTTGGCGAGGCTCGTCTCATTTTTTTTATTATTATTATTATTTATTATTATTATTATTATTTATTTTTATTATTATTTTTTATATATATACATTCTTAAAGGGATGCCATTTTTACGCCTTTAACCATACTAAACCTTACAGCCTCTTTACAAATACAATCTCATAACTTGTCAAGATTTAACAAAAGAAGTTAAGCGAATGAGTGTTTCGGGCGTAGCAACAACAGGTACTAATACTAATTTTGTCCAAATAAACTAAGACAATAATAATATAACACATTGAACGAAAATGCATACGGTGAAACATAAGCAGAAAATTATCATATCAATTGATATATTGCAACTTCAAACATTGAACGTAAAATTTCTTTAATCCAATACATCGAGGTTTACTAACCTTTGCACCTCGACAAACTCAGAGCAACAAACACGATTCCGACGGAACTTAAGCCGGACCTTTCTGAACGAAGAACAACGACGAAACCTCGGACAGCGCCTCGACGTACCGGACCTCGACTCAACCTTTGGACCTTGGACTGGAACTCGACCTCAACACAAGGTCGAGCAGCTCACCTCCATGAACTCCGGCTCAACTAGTGGCGTGAAGTTGACAGACTGTTTAGTCGATGATTGTGGGGGTCGACGGGCAGTGTTTAATAGTGACGAGGTGATGGTTGTCGACTGGACAATGACGAGGGCGTTAGTTGCGACAGTAGGGTGGGTTGTTTGAACAGTGGTTAATGGCTGGAGCCCGGACGTGAGAGAGTGGAGGTTATGGCGTTGTGGGGTGTTCGTCACTGGTGGTGGCCTCAAGGTGGGTTTAGACGTGGTGGTTCCGGCGTCGTTGGGTCGTGACTGGTTTTTGACGAGTGAAGCAGCGCGGGTTATGGGGTTTCTGGGAAGGTGAGGATGGTGGTCTATCGGTGATGGTGGAGCTGGTCGGCGATGGGTCTGGTTTTTTGGAGTTTTGGAGGGGACGGGTGGTCGTTTGGTGGTGGTTTGAGGCGGAGATGGAGCTGGAGCTCGCGGGCTGGGGGAAGGTGACGGGGTGGGGTTCGGACAGTGGAGGTGACGACGCTGTTGCTACTCGTCGGACTGGGTAGTGACGATGGTGGAGCTGGGAGGAGGAGGGTCCGTGTGGTGGTGGTGTTTGGAGCGTTTGGACGTGGGGAAGGTGACGAACCTGAGGAGGAGGGTCGTAGTTTGGACGAAGCAGGCAGTAGGGTTTCTTGTTTTTTTTCCCAGGAAGAAGACGGGGGAACAGTACCTCTTTTTTAAATTTTCCAAGTCCTTCCTTCGTTTTCTTCTGTTGGCTTTTTCTTTTTTCCTTTTAAAATTTGTTTGTCCGTGTTTTAATACAATGCCCATGAAAATGAGCCCCACGCGTGGTGGGGTTCGAGGCATATGTCCCCCACACGTGGTGGGGTTCCTCACGTGTCCTGGACACTGTTTATTATGGGCTAGGTCCGAAAATTAGGCCTAAAACCGGGTAGTTTAAACCCGAATATTATTCTTTTGCCCGGACCCGAGAAATAGGAACACGTTGCTTAACTAGTCCTATGTAAGCAAAATAACTACCAAAAATAAGACTAGTATTTAAACAAAACTATATCTTTTTAAATATTTTTCAAGGTTTAAAATAGCTACAAAATATTAATAAAACTATTTTTTTTTGTAATTTTCGTTTTAAAATATTAAGATAAAATATGAGGTAATATTTTTGTATTTTTTCAAAGTTAAAAATGCCTATAAAACTTTAATAGAATTATTATTTTTGTATTTTTTCGAAATTATATAAGGTACAAAAATAAAGTGCAATTTTTGTATTTTTCAAGTTTATGAGAAATACATAAACTAAAATTTATATATATATTTTTTTTGAAATTTTCTTTTTTCAACGAAATAAAGTAAAAATAGTTAAAATAGCTATACTAGACCCAATTTCACATATTCATGCTAAAAATGTGAAAATTCTCGGGGAGGGTCAAAAATCACGTGCTTACACTTGTCTGGTCAGATTTCGACTTATACAGTTAGTCCTTCCACCTATTAGGGTCGTCTTTTGGCGAGCCCGATGGGCAGACTCTGTCTATTCGAAAGTTGTGAGAAATCTGAGCACTTTGTGCGAGAGGAAAGTACCTAATGCGACGTAGCGATGTGATGTTTCTAGAGCTGCATCAGACCGTCACGTCAGTTCAGGATGTCATTAAAACTCATCATGCGTCATTATGGCGCACGTTTTCTATGCATTGCATCATCCTGTGCCCTTTTCGTTTTCAAAATGGCAGCGTTTGGTTTTCCCGCTCAGGGTATTTATATCCCTATAAATAGGGGAAAATCTTACATTTGAATGTTGTGCTTCCTAATCGCTCAAGAGAGACTTTTGTAGTTTTTCTTCTTCTTCTTCTTCTTCTTCTTCAGTTTTTTACATTTCCCTTTCTGTTAAAAATTCATGTGGCTGCTACCTTTTTCCCTTATCATTCCTGATTTTTGCAATCAAAGAAGAGATGGCTAGTGCATCCTCCAACCCTGATAAAGTCGTCAGTGCCCCGGTGCCGAAAAAAGAAATACCTCCACTCAATGAGGGAGTGGCTATGGTGAAGGATGAAAGTTTTCCGCCGGTGGATGAAGTGGTCCCCCACCTAGGGAAGGCAAGGACTGACTTCAAAAGCCCTGCTGATGATGAGTTTGAACATGTCATTTCTATGATGGATGTTGCAGCATTCACAGCATTTAAAGCCAAATAGGGGATCCCGATCACATTGAACTGGTTTCGGGGGGTCGTGACATAGTGCATATACACCATCCGGGCTACTGCATGTTTTACGCGTATCCATTTGTCATCGGATACACGCTTCCCCTTCCTTCCTTGGCGGTGGACTTCTACCGCTTCTACGAGGTGTGTCCGTCTCAACTCTCTTCGTGCGTATATAAGCTCTTCCTTATGCTCATGAAGTACGCGGAGTTGGCCGATCGAGGAATTTCTCTACAACATATGCTTCACCTCTTCGCCCCCTATTTTTATCAGGGCATGATGATTCACCTTCGTCACCGAGGAACCAAGGTTTTGGTGGTGAAGATGGATGACAAGGCCAATCGCCGCTTCTGGAAGAACATTTTCTACGTCTGAACAGAGCACGTGGTATCGAACCCTGCGGGATTTCCTGAGACGTGGAATTTCGTCTGTAGGTCTTCCTTTCTTTATATTATCATTTTTTTAAAGAGGTTGTTGGTCGTCTCCCTTTTTATGATCCCGTCGAGTGTTTGTTTGTATTTTTTTCCAGCCGAGAGAGTACCTCATCCGCAAGTTACTGATATTCGTGGGTGGGTGAGCTCGATTCTGCCCCCACACGATGGGGATTTGTGAATGGGCACCTTTCCACGAGAGATTTGGGCACAAACCTTCCGCCGGTGAGTCAGCTTGTTTCAGCCTTAGTTGCTTTATTCTTCTCTCCATATTTTTCTTTTCCTTATATCTTCGTTTGGTCAAAATTCTCTCATTGGCAAGTGGAGAGGAGCAAGAAGGGCGAGGGCTCCTGTTCTTGCTTTTCATCAGCCAACTTCTTCTGCTAAGCCTGTGCCAGTGGTAGCTGTGGATGAGGGCGCCCAAAGTCTGGTGATTCCTCAGACTGCGTCCGCGTTTGGCCCTGTACATTCAGAGACTGCTCTTCGGTCGGACACTCCAGTCACTACAGTTCGTTCGGCAGATGGACCTTCTCATGATAGTGGTGAAGAGGCCTCGTCAAAGAGGCAAAGGTTAATGTCGGAGGGGGCGTCTTTGATTGAAACGCCCTCGAGGGGCGACCCTGGTTTGGCGGTGTCTGAAGCCGGCAGTGGTACCAGCCTGGGTATGGAGGCGGTGCCTATTTCGGGCGTGAAAGATGCTGTTACGGCAGGGGGACAGAGTTCGGAGGATGCCGCGATTGTTCCGAACTGTCCATCAACTTCTCGGCAGGCCCGCACCCTATCTTAGGCTAATGAGAGGTTGAAGGGCGTAGTGGTAGATGATTATGAATCTGATTCTGACATCAATCCTGAGGACATGAGGATGTTCGAGGAAGGCTTTACCAGGGTCGATGGGATAGCGAAAGGCCCTTCCTGTGTTCTCGAAATTTCATCGGACTTTAACCTATTGGAGGACACGATGGACTTGGTGCCCCAATTTGACCTTCTGTGCTCCGCCGCCGAAGGTGGGTTTCTTTGGGAGATCGGTGATTCTGGTTTGTCGTGCGGTGTGGCTGGGATGGCCTTGAGGGTGAGTTACCTTTTGCTGATTCTTCCTCTTCTTATTTTAGACTTATATATTAGAGATCTAGAGTGCTCGTATGGCTGAGACGTGGGCCGAAGGCTTTCTAAAAATGGCCACGAAGTATCGCCGGTATCACAACAGGTGTCGTGAGATGCATGCGCAACTTAGGGTGGGCAGTAATACTCAATCCCTCAAGGAGGAGTTGGAGATGAAGGACGAGGATCTGGTGCGGTCTATCTGTAGATGTAGCGAGCTCGAGGGGCTGCTTAGGGCTAAAGAAAAGGAGCTCAAGGTGGGCAAAAGGGTTGCGGCGGAATGCGAGGATCTTCAGGCGAAGGTATTATTTTTGCGAGCCGAGCTTGAAAAGAATGCCACTAGAGTTGCCAGTCTAAGTGCAGAGTGGACAGAGAAGCTGGATGAGCTAGAAAGGAAAGTGGCCGAGCTGGAGAGGGTCGAGGGAGCCCGAGTGGCGGCTTTGGCGAAAGCAGCGGTTCTAGAAGACACTATATGTATCCTCAGGTCTAAGCAGGAAGCCGAGAGGGAGATGACCACACTGAAAGAGGCAAGGTTCGAGGAGCGGATCGGTGAGCTCGAGTGGGATGCCTCGAACCTGGGAGATCAAGTTGTGGCTCTCAAGGCCGAGAAGGTGTAGTTGTTGGCTCAAGCCCCCCTCAAGAATCTGCCTCTGCTGTTGTCACCAGCCATTTGTACGAGCTATGGATCATATTGAGGCCCAACGAGATATATATAAGGGTTTGGGGACGGCGGGGAGCATTCCTGAGGCCTCTTTTGAAGATGCTCGGGTTAAGGCACGCGAGGCTCGTCTTGCCTGTAGTTATGACTCTGCGACACCATAGGTCGGTGGGGGTACTGAGATTGAAGATGGGCTCTCTTCTGATAATGACAATACTGACGAGGACGGTGGTAGAGATAAGGCCGAGTGACTCTTTGTAGCTTTTTGTACTTAGCTTTTTTTTGTTTCTTTTGTTGTTGCTTGTTTCTTCTTTTTACGGGGGGCCACTTTTGGCCTTTTGTAAGAGGCTTAAGATAGTTGGTTTACCTTTGGTTGCATATCTCAGACTTTCTTTCTCATTCATTTTCTTTTTGAAAAAGATCTTCAGATTTTCCTGTGATGAGTCCCTGATTTTTAGTTGGGAATTCGAATGTGGTCGAATTTAGCTCGTTGATTTGAGTGAGGTCAGATCTCATCTTGTTAGTTCGAGCGGGGTCGAACCTTACTTTGTTGGTTCGAGCAAGGTCAAACTTTACTTTGTTAGTTCGAGCGAGGTCGAACCTTATTATCTTGAATGAAAGTCGATGTTTTTTGGCGATGGTCGGGGGCCGTAAGGGTATAAATACGAGCGAGGTCGGTTTGTAACCCGTTATGAGTTTGAGAAAGGTTGAACTTTGGCTTGTTGATTCGAACAAGGTCAATTTTTTCTTTCGTTTGGCGATGGAAGGGGGTCGTAAGGGTGTAAATTCAAGCGAGGTCGAGTTGTAACCCGTTATGAGTTCGAGAAAGGTCGAACATTGACTTGTTAATTCGAATGAGGTCGAATTTTACTTTCGTTTGGCGATGGCCAGGGGTCGTAAGGGTCTAAATTCGAGTGAGGTCGAATATTTCTTTCGCTTGGCGATGGTGGGGAGCCGTAAGGGTGTAAATTCGAGTGAGGTCAAGTTGTAACCCGTTATGAGTTCGAGCGAGGTCGAACTTTGACTTGTTGATTCAAATGAGATCAAATTTTACTTTCGCTTGGCGATGTGCGAGCTCGGTGGAGTGGTAAGAATGTTGCATGCTGCCCTGATTTTATTGAAGAATATTACTCGTTGCTGCATCGTTTATGCATGCGTCGGGGTGAGTCACAGTTTATCTAATCTTGCTTTTATTGGAGAATATCATGTGTAGCTGCATAGTTTATGTATGCGTTGGGGTGAGTCCCAGTCTATCAATACCTTCATTGCTCGGCCTGGAGAAAATGTTGACGGGACGGGCGATGAACTTATTGTTTGGGCTTCTGGGCACCTTGGGGCTCGATTAATTTGAACGAAATTCGGATGTGGCTCACAGTATTTAGTCCGCTGAATCGGCGTAGCATCGCCATGGCGAACACACGGGGCAAACTTTTCGTGTTCATATCTTGCCTGTGTTGGTGGAACTGTATGTTCTATGGGCTCACCGTCCAATCCCAAGCTATGGAGATTGTTTCTTAATGATGCCGGCTGGTTCTGAGCCATTTTTCTATTATTCGTAGTATGGTACGGTGTGGGGCATTTTACTCGACCATTGCCTGCGAGACAAAACGAGTCGTTCTACTTGGATGACAGCTTCAAATTTGATCTCAGGCTCGTGCTTAGCTTCACCGTTAGTTGAATACGGGCTTCTTATGGGCTGACAACTTACTTTGCCCGTTGGGATCTCGAGTCCCGGTCCGGTCCCGTCCCAGGTGCACAAAAGTAAAGGAAACATAAGTTATACTCCGTACATACGGGCACGACAAGCTTGTTATTTTAAAGAATACACAATAGGCTATCGTCCCTTCTTGAGAGGAGGGGGCCAATGTTCATGAAGTATAGATTGGTACCTAACGTTAATATAGCAGATAGGATTGCGGACGTGCCCAGTGTGTAGTGGCCATAATCCTACTCTGACAACTCATACTTGCGACATACCAGACCCATCGCTACAGCAAGACATGGATTTGGTATCGATATCAAACATAATTTTGATTTCATGCAAAGATCTGACCTTGGTTGATTCGGTTATTTCGAAAGGTTGCTTACAAACTTCTCAAGTTGGTGTTTGTAATGAGAGGGCGAGGCTGCGACAATCGGGAAGTGGAACTCTGACTGACTTTAGCTCTAGAGGAAACTAAAATTTTGGCTAGAAAATCCCCACAGACGGCGCCAAATTGTTTTACCAAAAAGTGTTAAGTCTTTTTATAAACTAATTAAATAGGAAGATTTGAGGTAAATCCTAGCCAAAGATAATTCGTCCTAGATCTGAGGCAGAAGATAAGAACAAGCAAGCATAGCAGAACATAAAATTTATTCATAGCAATAATTGAATCCCGTAATGTAAGAAGAGGATGGTGATTTTCATAACATTGAATAATAATGTAGAATACATAGATAAAAAGGGTCACCGATCTTTAACAAGCTTCATCCCCCTTTTTTCTTCCTCTCACTTAGTTTTTAACAAGCTTCATACCTAGTTTATATACTATGTATTCTCATTTACATAACGGTCATTAGTCATAGTACCTAAGTCATTTGACTGTATTACTGGTTGACCCTCTAAAATGCTGTAACATCCAATTCGCCGTTCAAGCATTTTGAATACACGACTTCGATCGTGGCCGAGGTGCATGTCGTTATAGCGTTGTATGAATACGACTTTGGCCCAAGTGACTTTTTGCCGTTCCTCTTCAGGCGGATTCTCGTCTTGTCAGATTTCGACCCATATATTTTTTACTCTAGCAATCTCTATCATTTTCTTTTACCTCTTTTTTTTTAAATGCCGTAGTTTATGGGGCAAAAAAGAAGAAGAAGACAGCAGTGGATTTTCACATATTGCGTATTTTATGGGTCTAGTGCATTGAGTGGAATGGTCGTAAATTGACCGAAGTTGAGGGAGAAGTGGAAGAATTTTTTTGTAAGAACCTAACAAATATAGTGAATACCACAATAAAATTACGAGAACTACGACTCCAATTTTTTTATTTATTTTTTTTTTTTTAAAAAAAAACAAGACTCTAGACTCTTGGACTCGCGGAGAATCAATTTCACATTCTAATTAACAAGAACTTAAGAAAAATTTAGAGATTGGAAATAGGAAAAAAATGAAAAGGAAAAAAACAAAGTCCAATATAGTTGGGCAGCCAGCCTGGCATTCTTTTAAATTGTCTAATATAAACTCAAGTAGCGCAAGACATCAAATTAATTGTGATATTGTCCAATTTGAGCTTGTGCATTCACAATTTAAAATGCATCAATAGGTTTATTGCTTTTTTAAATACCTCGCATTCCTCTCGGGTTGTCATTCTGAGATTTGATAATAATGTTATATGCATATCCTTCTTAGAGATTCGAGTTCTCGTTGAGGTGTGTCCCATCATTGCTTAAGATTGCATATAGAGTAGTGTAACGACATACTCTATTAGTGATACATTTTATTCGTTCTAGGTGTAACTAACCCTAATGGTTTTAAAACGCGTCATTAAATCTATGACCATGCTTTCTTAAAGTAATAGTATATCTCTCATGTTTTGTCAATATAGATTTTGCTTATTATATTCCGATATAGATATTAGATAGCTATATGTCCACTATAAACCCATATTTTTGAACTTCTAAGACAAGGAATTATTAGTATATAATTAAAAAGAAATTCACATTTATATTTGTCCTGCCGTTGAATATTCCACGTTGAAGTAGACTTTTGATTGTTCGATAAAAAGAGAGAAAAAGACCCAATAATCAAGCAAAATTACACTAGTGAAAGTGGTAAACACAATATAATCAGACAAATTTTCCACGTTGAACAAGATATTGGAATTTTTCCTACATGATTATTTGATAGGTACAATGTATATAATTTGCTAAATTTGACCCAACTCCAATGGTTAAACTTTCAAATGTAAAGTCCGCGGCAATATCATTATGATAGTAATATTGTTTAATTGCAGTCGATTTTAAGTTATTTTTTTCTTTTTTTCCACCAAGCGTCTAATATCTGCATTAAGACTCGACTAATTAGCACTTTCACAAATAAGTCTAATTTTCCTTCTTCTTTTTTTCGCAGACATGGTTTCAACCTACTCGTAACCTTAAGCTGGTTGAAAAGGCGATGCTAAGAACATTACTGAGATGCCCGACTTTAGAAATAGTTAACTTTATTACTAATTAATGACTTTAGAAATCGGTATTAATTAGTACTCTCTCCTGTCCACAATAAGTAATCAATTTGCTTTGGGCACACCCATTAAGGAAATACTAAATTTTAGACAAAAATAGTTAGTGTGACTAAACTATCCTTAATTAAATGTTGCAGCATAATTTAATATGATGAGTAAAAGACTTTTTAAGAATACGTACATAAATGTAATTTTGGAAAAATAAATTGACTTTTTTTCTTGATTATATAAATGGACACTTATTTTGGACCAAAATAAAAAAAACAAATTTGCAGACATGGTTTCAACCTAATTAATGAGATGCACGACTTTAGAAATAGTTAACTTTATTACTAATTAATGACTTTAGACGTCGGTCTTAATTAGTACTCCCTCCGGTCCAAAATAAGTGATTTTCTGGGTATTTTCACACAAATTAAAAAAATTACCTTTTACCACTAAATATCAATGAAAATGACCATACTATCCTTTGCTGTCCATTTTGGGATTTGGAGTGTGATTATTCTCAACTCTCACTAAACATTTAATGAAGTAAATGGAAGACGCAACGGCAGAACATTCATGATTAACAATGATCTCAATTTGTACGAAGCAACGCTTGAAAAATGATTTCAAAATTTCGGAAAGAATCTCAATTTGTCTAGAATTTTAGTTTTAAAATATCAACAAAATATAAAATGGAGCCAAAAATTTCAACATTTCCCACCAAGAATTCTCTTATAAAAGAAGGTTTAATTTTCTAAGATGATGAAATAAGCATGGCTACAACACAAAATAATCAAAACGTGAATCTGATATTGTATAATCTGATGTAAATTGTGAGTATGCCATATAGTTGAAGAGTAATAGAACTAGAGAATTGGAAACGTGAATCTGATCATATGGAAGAATTCAATTGCATTGGAAATAAACACTCTAATAACACATATTCCAACAATATTTAGTTCAGGGGCAATATAGGAGAAAAAATATTAATGCTCTCTTGAAATCTGCAAAAATTACTTATTTTGGACCAAAAAAAAATACTAAAAAATCACTTATTTTGGACCGAGGGAGTAATAATTAAGTTTAACAACCTTGCTTGCTTATTGAGAACTATTGTTAGAAACTAGCCGTTTACGTTTAATATTGTTGCACTAGTACTTCCTCTCGTTCATTTTATGTGGTGTTATTTGATTAATTGTTGATCATAAAATATAAAAAGAAAGAAGACTTTATGTACATATCAAAAGTGCCCTTAGACTTATCGTCTGTAACATGTCATGACATCTCTATAGTCATAAAAATATTTTATTAAGAATAAAATAAAACAGTTTAAAGTTTTAAAAAAACAAATTCAGATAGGGGTGAGCATATATACATAACATATAGTATCAAGTATCAATTAGGCAGGGGTATTCATAAAAACCCAAAAAATCGAATCAAACCGAAAATCAAACCAAACCGATCAAAAAAATCGTTACTTTTTAGGTTTGGTTTTGTTTTGGTTTTAAATTTTAAAAACCGATCAAATTTAGTTTGATTTTGGTTTTAATAAAAAATATAACCGAAAAAATCGAACCAAACCGACTATAAAAGTAGCTATTTAAATTTATTATTATACCTATATATATGTATACTTTTATATAAAGTTTTTAAAATTTTATAGTACATCTTAGTCACTTGTATTTTTAGTCTAGTTCTTTGCTATTATAATAATTTAATTCTTTACTTTTACATTCTAATTTGATTGGTAGTTTTCTTTTGCTAAATACAAGAATTTATTTCATATAAAAATAATCGATTTTTAATTGAGTACTTAAATTATTCATCACTATTTGATTCAATTATTATCAATATATCTTGGTAAATGATTTATTTCTCAAAGAGCAATTGATCTGATAGTGTTACATTGAAAATGTAATCGCCGGAATATGTGTTTGGTAGTGTATGTCTCATATTTAAGAAAAAACCCGATAAATAACCGAAAAAACCGACAAAAACCGAATCGATAAAAAACCGACTTAATTGGTTTGGTTTGGTTCCAATATTTGAAAAACCGACTTACTTGATTTGGTTTCTTTTTAGGGAAAAACCGACCCAAACTAAACCATGAACACCCCTACAACTAGGTATGCCCCTTCTAGCTTTCACCTAGGAATTAATGGCGGCTTTTGTTTCAATATTTATCTTTTCTGCTTTAATTAGTCAGCATTATTATGACTTTCCCGATGGCTTTATTAAACAACACAAAATGCTAACTAGTTAATTAATATGGTAGAAGTTAGACATTAGTTAGTCATTCTTTAATGTTTACAAGATATTCGTAAGAGTTTAAGTATTAAACACCGTCAGTGTAAAGAATTTTACACCATCATGTATCCTTTATTTGTTAGAGCAGATAATATATCTTACTTTTAAGATTTTAGGTCCCACAATTAAAGAAAATTTATTTTAGATATTATTTGGATAACATATAATATAAACAAGAATTTACTCTGACAATATATATATACCTTAGTGGGTGTTTGGACGTAAGAATGGTAAAATTTCGAAAAAAGTGGGGAAAAAATTTCAAGTGAAAATGGTATTTGAAAATTAGAGTTGTGTTTGAACATGAATATAAGTGCCCGTTTGGACATAAAATTTGATGGAAGATTTTCCAAAAAAAATCTCTTTTTTTCGAAAACAACGTTTGTTCATAAAATTTCCAATTTTCACTTAAAGATGCATTTTGGAAATTTTCGAAAATTTGAAAAACTGCAAAAAGTTATTTTTCAAAATTCACTCAAATCACTCACAAAACTTCAAAAACAACCCAAACTGAAATTTATATCCAAACACAACTCTAAATTTCAATACCATTTTCACTTGAAAAATTTATTCACCATTTTTTCGAATTTTATAATTCTTATGTCCAAACGCCTACTATTTTTAGGTTGTTTTTGAATTTGTGTGAGTAATCTGAGAGCCCGTTTGGACATAAGAATTTTTTCACCTTTTTTCGAAAAAAATTTACTTTTTTCGAAATCAGTGTTTGGCCATAAAATTTTCAATTTTCACTTGAAGATGAATTTTGGTATTTTTCGAAAATTTGAAAAACACCAAAAAGTTGTTTTTCGAAATTTCACTCAGATCACTCACAAAAATTCAAAAAACAACCCAAGAATTTATTCGTGTCCAAATACAACTCTAATTTTCAAATACCATTTTCACTTGAAAGTCTTTTTTTTTACTTTTTTTTTTTGGAATTTTACAATTCTTATGTCCAAATGCCCATTAATTAAAAGTTTTGAAAAATAACTTTTTAGAGTTTTTAAAATTTTTAAAAAATTCTAAAATTCATTTTCAAGTGAAAACTAAAAATTTTATGGTCAAACACTAATTTTGAAAAGAAAAATAAAAAAAGTTTCATGACCAAACGGGCTCTTAAATTCTTTATTCGAATATAATAAGTAGCTAAGATGTCATATTCTCATAGCTTATAGATAGATGCCCTGGTCTAGAAGCAATAGGAATCCCAGTGAAAAGTGATACTCCATTATAATAGTGTATAACAATACACTTTTTTTTGGTTGCTAAGTATATCAACGGAGGAGGATTCCGGATTTGAAGCTAATGAGTTCTTATAACGATCTTAACTTAATATACAATAGTTTATAAATTTACAATATAATATTTATAGATATTTAATAAATTTCTTAATACATATATAAGGTATAAACAAAAGTTATTGAATTCCGGTGAACCCGGTCTTTGTGATCGGGATCCGCATCAATACACATTTGAATACCTCGTACAACATAACTACAAGTTGCCAAGTTGGTGCAAACTCTAGATTTGACAATTCGTTTTGTTAATATTGGAGAAAAACGGTTTGGATTCGGCAGTAAAGATAATACAATAGTAAAGAACGATGAATAAGATAATACAAAAATAATCCTAGTACTACTGATAACACTATTAGAATTCCGGAAAAAAACGATCAAAGTTGATCGTCAAACTAGCGAAAATAATAAAATAAATATTTGAAATAAATTAGCGACCAATGTTGGTTGCTACTTGGTCGCTAATTTAGTCAAACTGTTGACTGGACTGGTCAGACTTGCTTGGTCAAAGGTATACTGAGATTAGCGACCAATATCGAATATAGCTTTTATATACATATATATATATATATATGTATATATATATATTTAATATCAAAATAGAAAAAAAAAAGTAAATTCATTTTTTTTTGTAAAATAGCGACCAACTTTGGTCGCTATTTTGGTCAAACGGTCAAATATGGCGACCAACTTTGGTCGCTATTTTGATCAAACAGTCAACACTTATATAGCTACCAAAATAGCGACCAAAGTTGGTCGCTATTTTTAAATCCAGGAGTAAAAATCGGGTTTCCCCTCCCAATCTCTTATTTTCTCCCCAAAATTTTCCCAAACTCTCTCTTAACATATTCACCCCCCTTCTCTATTTCCCTTACACAAATCAATCCCCCACCCCTTGCCACCACTGCGACAGCGTGCCACCACGCCGGAGCCGCTGCTGAACCTGTCGCCGGAGCCGTTGTCCGCCGCCACCACTGTCGCCGGAGCTGCTGTCCCCCACCCCTTGCCACCACTGCTTTTTAATCCTCCTTTTAATCTACCAAGGTTAGTAATCTACCTTATTAGCTTTTAAATTTTTAATTTTTGCTATATAATTTTATGTAATTTTTTAGAGTTTTTGTCTATTTAGTATTAGGGTTTTTGGTTTGAACTACATTAGATTTATGAACTTAAGGTAGAAATTATAATCTTTTAGTTCTTGTATTAATTTATATTGAGTTCAATTGTGGAAAAAAAAACAATTCATTATCTTAGAAGAGGAGCAATACCTAAATAAGAGTACCTAAATTCATGCTTTAAACTATGCATTATACATTTATAAGATAAGAAAAAAGAATTAAAGGGGGGAGTTTATTAATTATGAACTTAAGGTCATATTGGACTTTTAGGATATGAATTGGACTTTTAGTTAACTAAAAAAAGATTAGGATATGAATTAACTTATTTAATTTGTTCTTGCTTTATTTATATAGATGGAACATCGTACTTGGATGTACAATAGGAATTATCCTAATCGGCGGGGATTGCGGGAGGATTTTGTAGAAGGGGTTGATGACTTTATTAGACATGCAATGTCACTTCCGCCATACATAAATGAAGGAGTAATTAGGCGCCCTTGTGTTAGGTGCGACTGTATGAAGTTTGAAAAACCGGAGGAAGTTAAGGTTCATCTTTATAGTAAGGGGTTTATAGCGAATTACTTTGTGTAGACTAATCATGGAGAGATCGATGGTAGCCATGGGATATTTCATAACATGGTTGTTGGTGAAAGTAGTAGGTCGGTGGAGAATACAAATCATGATTCCAGAATTCATGATATGGTTGCGGATGCTTTTGGAATGCACTTAGGGGGTGAGCCCAATGAAAATGTTGAACAAACTCCTAATGAGGAAGCAAAACATTTTTATGAACATTTAGAGGAAGCTAGTCGTCCACTACGTAAAGGAAGTCCGCACTCTGAGTTGTATGTTGCAGTTAGATTACTAAGTATCAAATCTGATTGAAATATTTCTCAAGGAGCCATGGACTCTGTCATTGACCTTATGCGTGAACTAGTTGACTCCGATATCGAATTACCTGGTGATTTCTATAAGGCAAAGAGATTAGTTTCTAAGTTAGGACTTTCATCAATGAGAATTGATTGTTGTGAAGATGGTTGCATGTTATATTATAAAGATGATGCAAATTTAAGCAGTTGTAAATTTTGCGAAAAGCCTCGGTTCAAGAGGCTTTCCAACGGGAAGATGGTCGCTATCAAGGCGATGCATTATTTACCTCTTATACCTAGGCTAAATAGGTTATATGCGTCAATGAGTTCTGCTCCTCATATGAGATAGCACTTTGAAAATAGAAGACCACCTGGTGTTATGTGTCATCCTTCAGATGGAGAAGCTTGGATGCACTTTGATAGGACATATCCAGATTTTGCTAGTGAACCAAGGAACATTCGGTTAGGTTTGTGTGCGGATGGCTTCACGCCTTTTTCTGTATCTGTGATACCGTATTCATGTTGGCCTGTCTTTCTTACACCTTATAATCTACCACCCGAGTTGTGCATGACTAGTCCATATATATTCTTAAATTGTATTATCCCCGGTCCACGTAATCCGAAAAGTTTGATAGATGTATATTTTCAACCTTTGATTGATGAGCTAAAACAATTGTGGTATGATGGTGTCGAAACATATGACATATCAACCAAGCAGAATATCAATTTGCGGGCTAATTTAATGTGGACAATTAACGATTTTCCTGCGTATGGAATGTTGTCTGGGTGGATGACTGCTGGGAAGCTAGCTTGTCCTTACTGCATGGAAAATAGTAAAGTGTTCACTTTGAAACATGGCCGAAAGCAATCATGGTTTGATTGTCATCGTCAATTCTTGCCTGAGGGTCATGAGTTTAGAAGGATGACAAATGCATTCAAAAAGAATAAAATGGAATATGATTATCCACCTCCGATACTTTCAGGTGAGCAAATTTGGGAGAGGGTCCAGAACTTCAGTAAAGTTACTGAAGCTTCACCTTATAGATTCCCCGGATACGGTGTTACTCATAACTGGACCAAACAGAGTATATTTTGGGAGTTGCCTTATTGGAAGGATAATCTTCTCTGTCACAACCTTGATGTCATGCATATTGAGAAGAATTATTTTGACAATTTGTTCAACACAGTGATGGATGTTAAAGGTAAGACAAAGGATAACCCAAAGGCTAGAATGGACTTACAAGAATATTGCAGGTGGCCTGAATTACACTTGCAGACAGCAAACAATGGTAAGATATTCAAGCCCAAATCAAGTTACACATTCACTTTGGAGGAAAGACGGCAGATTTGTGATTGGGTAACGAAATTGAAGATGCCTGAGGGTTATGCGTCGAATTTTGGGTAAAAGGTTGATATGGAGGTAGGGAAGTTGAGCCATTTGAAAAATCATGACTGTCATGTTTTCATGGAGACTTTAGTGCCTATTGCATTTTGTGGTTTGCCTGAAAGAATCTGGAAACCCATCACGGAGATTAGTTTGTTTTTCAAAGACTTATGTTCTTTCACATTAAGGGAAGAAAACCTACACCGGATGGATCAGAACATTCGTGTAACTTCTTCTAAGATGGAAAAGATATTTCCATGTGGGTTTTTTGATGTGATGGAACACCTTCCAATCCACCTTGTACACGAGGCACGATTTGGAGGGCATATTCAATGCAGATGGATGTATCCCTTTGAGAGGTAATATTATATATTTGATGTAATTTTCTGTTTTATTTGAATGTTCTTGGCTAACCTGAAATTATGTAGGACAATTGGCAAATGCAAACAATTTGTTAAGCAAAGGAATAGGATTTAAGGATCTATATGCGAAGCTTATCTTGCAAAGGAAACTACTCATTTTTGTTCTTATTATTTTGAGAGTAATGTGCCATGTGCTAGGAATAGGCCCAACAGGCACACGGTCGACCTTAGGAATGATCCATTATATCCGCCTATGTCCATATTCAATCAACCAGGCAGATGTTCTAAGGATGTTAGAAAGAGAAGTTTGAGTGATATAGAGTTCAAGTCAGCTACACTTCACGTGTTGCTAAATTGTCCCGAAGTTGTACCATTTCTCAAGTAAGTATTGATTTAGTGGTTATCAAAATATAAAAATTACTGTGATTACATCTCAATGCAACTACTAAAAATATTTGATGTGTCACAGTCACTTCGTGGGTCAATTTGTCCATGATGCGTATATACGAGATTTGATACGTGGTTCAAACAATTTGTAAGTTTCTCCTTAAAATATTCTAACACTATGTAGGTAAACAATGTTTGGAAGTTATGCTAACTTATGAATTTTTTTAACAATATGTAGGTAAATGATCCAAATAATGGTGTAAATCAATTTTTGAAAGATATATCTTGGGGACCTGGGGTTGAGGTCACAACAATGTCTAAGTACGTTGTGAATGGTTATAAGTTTCATATAGAGGATTGCTCTAAAAATAAAAATAGCAACAACAATGGGGTGTGGGTTCAAGGTGGTGATGGCAACCAAGATGGAGATATTGATTATTATGGTGTGCTCAAAGAAATAATAGAACTAGAATATACATGTTGGCCATATAAGAAATTGATACTCTTTAGATGCAAGTGGTTTGACCCACATCCAACAAGAGGTACAAGAGTACACAATCAATACAACATAATTGAGGTTAATCATACGAGGGAGTATGATCGCTATGATCCTTTCATAATTGCACATAATGTTAGGTAAGTATATTATGCTCCTTATCCATTGTGGCGGAATAAGTCCTATTGGTGGGTTGTAATAAAAACTAAGCTTGTGGGTAGGGTGGAAGTCGAGAATGTGTTAGATGTTGCATATCAAAACGATATCTCCAGTGTTGACCAAATAGTGGACGAAGTTTTAGAAAATGATTTGGAACATCCTGAACACATATTGGAAGAAGTTGATATAAATGAAGTAAGAATTATAGAAAACAAGGAAGAAGAATTAACTGATGAAGCTCAAACTAGTGAGGAAGAAGAATTCTCGAACGAGGAACTATACGTCGATAAGCTTTAAAAAGTTAGTTTCTTTAATAACTCTCGTTTATAGCTAGTTTCTTTATATGTTTCAATCTAAATATGTATTATATTATGCAGATGACAGGCAAGGGTCGAGAAAAGGCTAAGAAACCAAAGAGGAGGGTAGAAGATAATCCTCCATCTTTTCCGGCCTCTTCAAAGATGCCTATGCCTATGCATATGACTTTGCCTCCACCCAGGGCTATTCTAAGCTGCCACAGCATCACCAGCCCTACACCTTCGTGCAGACACCAGGTCTTTCGTCACAGGGCCATAGGACTGTACGTCCGACATACAGTCCAGTTGTCGCACGACCACGTGGATCGCAGCCATCTGGATCGCATGGATCGCATCGATCCATGTCACATCCACATGGATCACAGGCATCAGTGTCACAGCCACTCGGGTCACAGCTATCAGTGTCACATCCACTTGCGGGCCATACAGCTATGTCACAGTCACACAGGGCTCGCAACCATCTTCATCTAAAACTCCACCTATTTCAGGCCTTCGCCTGCGAGATACTAGCTCTGACCCCCCCCCCCCACACCTTCCCCACATGCCTCTGATATACATGCTTCGGACGGTGATGCTGATGATGACGAGAAGGTGCATTATGATCAGTATGGCAGGATCATCATAGTCCCTGAGGGTGATGGATAAGAGTTATTTATTATTTTTACGTTTATTGTTTTGTACGGTTTTACTAAGATATTAATGTATTTTTTTTATTAAATTGCAGGTTCATCCCTAGTAATATTACTACAAGGATTATCACCAAAGCCACCCGAAAGCTTTATAATGGCCCTTATGCGTCTTGGAGCGATTTCCCATTCGCACTGAAGGAGCAAATTTTCAATGACTTTAAAGTATAAATGTTCTTTTAAGCAGTACAATTATTTATATTTATGATATTTCCATCTAAATATGTATTATAGAATATAGCTTATATATATACTTACACTATACTATGCACTAAGTATTAGTGCATTAGCTAATATTATATCGAATATAGCTTTTATATATATTTTATATATATATATATATATATATATATATATATATATATATATATATATATTAGCTAATGCACTAATATACTATATACTATATTATAAGCAGTTAATGCACTTAACTTTTGAATAATTATTAGCTAACAAAAGCTAAGTATAATATATTGAATATAGAATTTATGATATTTCCATATAATACTTAACTTTTGAAATACAGAGCAAGTGTGTATGGGAACACCGCTATAGCGCGGATGTGGCTGCAAATTTTCATCTCAAAGCTCGCAAGCGGTTGTCGCATTGTTTCTCCAAAGCTAGAAAGTTGAACCAGAAGCCTGGCTGGTTGCTTCAGAATTTATGGGAGGATTTGCAAAGGCAATGGCTTACCACAGAGTTCTTAGATAAGAGCGAAAAAAAAGAAAGCTCGGGCATCTGAGAAGGGAGGATCCTTGCACACTGGAGGTGCGATCAGCCTAGGGACAATAAAGAGAAGAATGGTTCGTAATTGCTTAATTTATTTTAATTTTCAAAGTATATCTATTCTGTTTATTAACTAAAATTTATGAGTTTTCAGGAGAAGAAGTTGGGGCGTCCGATGAACCAAGATGAGCTATTCAAGGAGACTCATATTGTAAAGAAAGAAGAAAGAAACGGATCAAGAAAGGTGGGTCGAGGGCCGAGCCTCGACTGTACATGTAAGTTTTCACTTTTCATTAAGTATTTTGATTTACTTTTATATGAATTTTGAAATACTAATTCAATGTAATTTTTCTTATAGGGTCGCTTCACAACTGAAGTGGAGGAATTCATACGCAGTCAGTCACCTAGTGAGTCGGGCGACCCAATCCAACCTTCGGACGAGGATGCTGAAAGAATCTGGATGCAGGCTGCTGGGGGTCCAAAATGGGGGAAGGTATACGGGCTTCCTACTAAGAAATTCCATCGCTATAAGTGTGGAATGCAAGGAACAGGGACTTCCTTGCAAGCCGAACAACTTGATGGGGAGAGCCTCTCCTCTATGCGGGAGACTGTGACAAAGCTCACATCCGAGCTAGAAGCCGCCAAGGAGAGAGAAAAGATTAGAGATGCTCAGTACATTGGCATGCAAGAGCAGATCAAATCTCTCCTAGCTTCTGGCAGTTTTCCGATTCCCCGGTCTCGTGACTCATCGCCAGAGACTCTCCTTCCCCGTGCTCATTCCTCCCGTCCTCCCCGTGATTATTCTTCCCATCCTAGACAAGTACACCCTTCTGGATACCGTCTTGGTGATGAAAGTTCATCAGACGGTGATGATAATGATGTACAAAATAATCCTTGACTTTTATACACTTTCAACTAGACAAATACAATCGGTTTTCGAATGAATTTGTAATAAAAATTAACTTAGTTTGGTTAGCTTAATATGTTACTTCTATTGAACTTTATAGTTTGTTAGTTTTAATGTTGTTGTTGTTGTTTATTGTTGTTGTTGTTGGTATAAAATGCCTATTTAGGATTTTTGGTAAGCTGGCAGGTGGTGTAGCTGCCAATACAGGCATTTTCTGCCAAAAATATACCAAGAAAAGCGACCAACTTTGGTCGCTAGTTGGTCGCTTTTTCCTGAAAAAAAATAAATTTCTGGTAAATGGCGACCAACCTTGGTCGCCATTGAACCCAGATTTCTCAAAAAACTACCAAAGTTGGTCGCTATTCCATTTAAAAATAATTACTGGAAAAATAGCGACCAACGTTGGTCGCCTACAATTAAAAAATAATTAATTCTTACATTTTGCGACCAACTTTGGTTGCTTATTTTAAAAAAAAAATTAAAAAAATTAATACTAAAGCGACCAACTTTGGTCTCTAATATCCAGATTTTAAAAAATAATACTTTCTTTTTAGACCAAAGTTAGTCGCTTTTTTTTTTATTAATAATAAATAAAAAAAACGTAATTTACCTGTGGAGACCAACTTTGGTCGCCAAATTTATATTATTAAAATAAGAAGGCGACCAAAGTTAATCGCTTTTTGGCTAATAAGCGACCAACTTTGGTCGCTTTTCCTGGTCGCAAATTAGCGGATTTCTAGTAGTGTAAGCCTATGAGGAACACATTTGTCAATCTACAACTCTAATCCTCGATCTCCGCACTTTTCTATTGTGGGTCATATTCTCGGTATAAGTTGGAGCAATGACATGTCCTGCCTAATTACATCTCCTCAATACTTCTTAGGCTTAATTACCCCTTTCCTTCCTCAAACTTGCAATGGACAACCTCTCGCACCTCCTGATCGTAACATCTATGTCTCTCCTTCTTACATATCCGAACCATCTAACGGGCAACAAATTATACGCAGTAGCAAACATAAAGTGCAATTGAACCTAATAACAACTTGATTTTTGACTCATTACAAGGTTGAAACTTTTTTCTTCAAACGTGAGAAAACTGAACAACTAGTAAAACAGTACAAACTTTATACATGTACCAATCACTTTAATTTGCCGCATGATTTAGCTGACTATAGAATTTTTTGTCTTCAAAGACTTTCATATCATGGTACATAGCACCAAATTTTTGCCTATAAATGCATGTAAATCTAAACGAATAAATCATCAAATTCTACTGCCAAACTTTGAATTACCCATACCATTTAAAACCCTACTTCTTTTTTCTTGATTTACTCTTAAACTACAAAATGCCTACTACATTGTCCTCAAATTTTTCCAACAATATTAAAGAATTTGTAGTAAATGAAGGCAATGGAGTAAAGGGTTTATCAGAATTAGGACTTAAAACCCTACCAAAACAATATATTCAACCACTCGAAGAACGAATTACTACGAGCACAATAATCGTCGATGATTCTATCCCGATCATCGATATGTCCAATTGGGACGAAAATAATACTAAAGTTTGTGAAAAAATATGTAATGCAGCTGAAAAATGGGGATTTTTTCAGATTATTAATCATGGAATTCCCCTTGAAGTTCTTGATGCTGTTAAGGATGCAACTTATAGGTTTTTCAGACAGTCTGCAGAGAAGAAGAATAAGCATTCTAAGGAAAATTCAACAACAAATAACGTAAGATATGGAACAAGTTTTACACCTCAAGCTGAAAAAGCTTTGGAATGGAAAGATTATCTTAGTCTTTTCTATGTTTCTGATGATGAAGCTGCTGCCCTTTGGCCTTCTGCATGCAGGTTCGTATAATTTAACGTAGCGTTTAAATTATAGTATGTATTAATAGCGTAAAAAAATATTTATACAATTACCAGTGGCGAAGCCAAAAATATTTCCAAGGGTTTTCAAATTTGAAAGAAGTAAAAAAAATTCCCGACAAAGGGTGTTTAATATATGTTATATACTTTTAAAACTAATATTTATCTATATACACAATTAATTTTTTCCGACGAAGAATGGTCAATTGACTATCCTTACTAGAGTGTAGCTTCGCCCCTGCAATTAGCTAGTCATTTGTAAGGTATTTGTATGTAAATTGATACATATGTGATAATATAACTCTAATACCACTACCTTTATTCTATTTTATGTGATAATTTTTCATTTTAATTACTCCATTCCAGAAAAAATTTACCTTAGTATTTAGAAACAACTTATTTTAAATTTCCCATTTTATTCTTAATGACTTGATTATACTGTCATGACATGTATAAGACCACGAGTAATTCCAAAAATCTTTCCTCTTTTTTGTTTTAAATTTATTCGGTGGAAAAAGAAGTAAAAACAGCATTAAGGTTTTTCATATCGGACTATACAAAAATTTGTTTTCTCTTTGTTCAGGACTGCTTACAGTAAGTCAGTAGTTTGACTTGGACAAGTTGACAAGACTAACTGTACAAGTCATATTATGCATCATTTATTTGCATTAGAAAATTATCTTCTGCTTCACCTCGGGTCAATAAAGTACTCGTAGAATAAAAGAAAGATATTTTTTTTTTTAAAACCGTTCATGCATATTTATATATCTATCAATCATCTTATTAAGAGAATAACAGAAAATTTATTATTAAATTATTTATATAAAAATATACCTTACGTTGACTAAATAGTGTATTGTTCTTGCAGGGATGAATCACTAGAATTCTTGAGAAATTCTGATATTGTAATCAAGAAACTTTTGAAGGCACTTATGAAAGGACTAAACATAAATCAGATAGACCAAACTAAAGAATCACTTTTAATGGGTTCAAAAAGGATTAATCTTAATTACTATCCTAAATGTCCTAATCCTGAATTAACAGTGGGAGTAGGTCGTCATTCTGATGTTTCAACATTAACCATTCTTCTTCAAGATAATATTGGAGGACTTTACGTAAAAAAATTGGACAGTAATTCTTGGGTTCATGTCCCACCAATTGATGGAGCAATTGTGATTAATATTGGTGATGCACTTCAACTTATGAGTAATGGAAAATACAAGAGTATTGAGCATCGAGTTATGGCTAATGGATGCAATAATAGGATTTCAGTGCCTATTTTTGTAAATCCTAAACCTAATGATTTGATTGGTCCTTTGCCTGAAGTGATTAAGAATGGAGAGAAGGCAATTTACAAGCAAGTTTTATATTCAGATTATGTCAAGCATTTCTTTAGAAAAGCTCATAATGGAAAAGAAACTGTTGATTTTGCTAAGATTAATTAAAAAAAAGATGGTTGTGTTGGAAAAATAACTAATATTTTTTATACTAATTAAGGTAATGTTTTTCCTAATTCATTTGTTTTCATGTAATGTGAAACGTTATTTTGTTTGTAATAAAAGTTTGATATGTATTGTATTATCACTAAATAAATATTTAATGTTTTTTTTTTCAATTACGTTTCTCGTAATTCACTTGCAGCTATTGTGGACTTTTGTTATGTTTCTCATAACAATGATTACTAAAATGGAAAAACAATTTAAGAGAGAAAGTTTGATATTAATCCAGTCTAATTTTGAATTCCTCAAAATGTTAGTTCTCCATTCCCCACCACTTAAACAAGAATCAAATTCGCACAACTTCGAACTTCTAGTTTTTAGTTTAACAACTTACATTCATTTTATTACCTTAGTTCGGTCCACACATGTAATTAGTGTTTAAGTAATTTCAAGCTTATAAAATTGTGAAGTAAAATAGTATATCATTATTTTACCAATATTACTTAAAATTAGTCTAACATGCCTAGAATACCTATTTAGATTTTATAAATAATTATTTAGGATGAAACACATCCCCCACGTTCCTATAGTAAACATGCTAAAGGCCCGGGATGTGTTGTGGATTGGGTTTGGAAAAATGACATTGTATAGCCGCTACTAAAATATTAGTCAAAAAAATACATATTTTTGTATATATATAACAACAGCGATCCAGTGAAATCTTACTAGTGGGATTTGGGGAGGGTAGTATGTACGCAGACATTACCCTACCCCGAAGGGATAGAGAGGCTGTTTCCGAAAGACCCTCGGCTCAAGAGGACAAAAAGACAAAAGGAGACTATTAGTATCACACATAAATCATATGAAAAATAGGAACAACATGGAATCGAGAACACAGATGCAAAGCAAAAGCGATATCTAGTAAATAGGTCAGCCACTGAAAAGCAAAATAGTAAGACACGATATTGCCACTAGCTATCTTAGACAAAACCCTACCAGATTAGTCTCACAACGGTACGAAACAAGGCAAGACTCAACTACCTCATAACCTACAACTCTAATACTCGACCTCCACATCTTCCTATCAAGTGCCAGGTCCTCGGAAATCTAAAGCATCGCCATGTCCTGCCTGATCACCTCTCCTCAATACTTCTTCGGTCGCCCTCTACCTCTTCTCATGCCATCCACAACCAGCCGCTCACACATCCTTACCAGGGCAACTGGGCTCCTCCTCTGTACATGCTCGAACCATTTAACCATCGCTTCCCGCAGCTTGTCATCATTGGGAGTCACGCACACCTTCTCCCGAATATCATCATTCTTAATCTCATCCATCCTAGTGTGTCCGCACATCTACCTCAACATCCTCATTTCTGCTACTTTCATCTTCTAGATATGTGAGTTCTTGATAGGCCAACACTCAGCTCCGTACATCATGGTCGGTCTAACCACCGCTTTATAGAATTTATCTTTGAGTATCGATGACACTCTCTTGTCACACAGGACTCCAAATGCTAACATGCACTTCATCTATCCTACCCCAATACGGTATGCGATATCCTCGTCGATCTCCCCTCCCTATTGGATAACCGACCCAAGGTACTTGAAGTTGTCTCTAGTTGGGATGACCTGTGAGTCAAGCCTCACATCCACGCCCACTTCCCTCGGTTCAGTGCTGAACTTACACTCCAGGTATTCCATCTTCGTCCTGCTCAGCTTGAAAACCTTAGACTCAAGAGCTTGTCTCCAAACCTCTAGCCTCTCGTTAACACCGACTCGCAACTCATCAATCAGAACTATGTCATCGGTGAATAACATGCACCATGGCACCTCCCCTTGAATATGGTATGTTAACGCGTCCATCACTATGGAGAATAAAAATGGATTGAGCGCAGAGCCTTGGTGTAACCCCATAACAACCGGAAAACAGATGGAGTAGTTGTTATGCTAACGTCCTCTAATGCCATAAGAATTGATGGATTCGTCGCTTTTGATATATATATTTTTGGTAGAAATAAAGTATCGTTGATTAAAGTTTTTAAAGCGGTTTATAAAGATGGTAGATTCGAATTAAAACTGCCAATTGTCTTAAATTTTAGGATTGTTTAGATATTAGATCTGATACTTAGGTTCTTTCATGGCGTCTTAGTAAACAAAACACTAGTAGAGTCTTGGTTATGATCACAAGTATTAAAATACAGTTAGACCTTTCTATAAGAGTCATCATTAATAACAACACTTTATTATAACGGTCAAGTTATTATTGGAACCAATTTATTATGTTATGTTATAGTACTATTTGTTTTCTATAACAACATTTCACTACAGCGACAAAAAAATATCGGAACAGACGGACGCTTATTGAGAAGTTTGACCGTATATATTAATCACTCTCCAATAATATATTTCTATAATTTCTTATATTTGGTGAAAAGAATGAGACCTTCTAGAGCTCTGTAATCACTTTTTTACTAGAGCAATCTCTATCATTTTTTCAAACCTCTTTTTTATTTTTATATGCCGTAGTTTATGGGAAAGAAAAAAAAAGAAGCAGACAGCAGTGGATTTTCACATAAATTTTATGGGTCTAGTACATTGAATGGAATGGTCATAAATTGACTGAACTTGAGGGAGAAGTGGTAGAATTCTGTTAAAAATCAAACACTCTATTACCAAGAACCTAACAAATGTAGTGAATAAAATTACGAGAACTACGACTCTAATAAAATCAAGACTCTAGACTCTTGGACTCGCGGGGAATCAATTTCGCATTCTAATTAATAAGAACTTAAGAAAAATTTATAGATTGGAAATAGGAAAAAATTGAAAGGAAAAAAAAAAACAAAGTCCAAGATAGTTGGGCAGCCAGCCTGGCATTCTTTTAAATTCTCTAATATAAACTGATGAAATAGTGTAAGACATCAAATTATAATTGTACACTTTATAAAATTTACCTTTGAGTATCGGTGGCACTCTCTTGTCACACAGGACTCCAAATGCTAACCCGCACTTCATCTATCCTACCTCAATACGGTATGTGACATCCTCGTCGATCTCCCTTCCCTATTGGATAACTGACCCAAGGTACTTGAAGTTGCCTCTACTTGGGATGACCTGTGAGTCAAGCCTCACATCCACGCCCACTTCCCCCCGCTCAGTGCTGAACTTATACTCCAGGTATTCCATCTTCGTCCTGCTCAGCTTGAAAACTTTAGACTCAAGAGTCTGTCTCCAAACCTCAAGCCTCTCGTTAACACACTCGCGACTCATCAATCAGAACAATGTCATCGGCGAATAGCATGCACCATGGCACCTCTCCTTGAATATGGTGTGTTAACGCGTCCATCACTAGGGAGAATAAGAATGAACTAAGCACAGAGCCTTGGTGTAACCCCATAACAATCGAAAAATGCTCAGAGTCGCCTCCTACTATCCTTACCCGAGTCTTAGCCCCATCATAAATATCCTTAATCGCCATAATGTAGGGAACCGACACACCTTTTGCCTCCAAGCATCTTTAGAGAACTTCTCTAAGAACCTTCGTCATATGGTTTCTCTAGGTCAATAAATACCATGTGCAGGTCCTTCTTCCTATCTCTGTACTGTTCTACCAACCGCCTAACAAGGTGTATAGCTTCCGTAGTAGAACGACCTGACATGAATCCAAACTAGTTGTCAGATACAGACAGGGACATCCTCACCCTCGCTTCAACCACCTTCTCCCACACTTTCATGGTATGACTCAGTAATTTGATACCCTTATAATTGTTACAACTTTAGATATCATATTTGTTCTTATACAATGGAACCACCGTACTCCACCTCCACTCATCCGGCATCCTCTTCGCTTTAAAAATAATATTGAACAACCCAGTTAACCACTCCAAGCCTGCTCTCCAAACACACTTCCAAAATTCCGCTGGAATCTTGTCAGGCACGATCGCTCTGCCCCTACTCATCTTACTCATAGCTCTCACAGCCTCCTCAACCTTGATGCGCCTGCAGTACCCAAAGTCACAGTGACTCTCGGAATGCTCCAATTCACCTAGTACGATATCACAATCCCCTTCTTCATTCAAAAGTTTATAAAAATAAGTCTGTCATCTCTTCTTAATCTGGGAATCTTCCATCAATACTCTACCATCGTTGTCCTTGATGCATCTCACTCGATCCAAATCCTGAGCCTTCCTCTCTCTCAACTTGGCCAGCCAGAATAACTTTTTCTCCCCACCCTTTTCCCCCAGTTCCTCGTACATATGACTATAAGCCGCAGTCTTTGCCTCCATGACCGCCAGCTTAGCTTCCTTCCTAACTACCTTATACCTCTCCATGCACGCTCGCCTCTTCTCCTCACCTATGCTCTCCACTAACTTCAGGTACGCCTCCTTCTTCGTTTCCACTTTACCTTGGACCACTTCATTCCACCACCAGTCTTATTTGTGCCCGTAGAGACGCCCGTCGAGACCCCTAACACCTCTCTCGCAGCCTTCCTTATACAGTCTTCTGTTGTTGACCACATAGTGCTCGCGTCACCACTGCTCCTCCAAGCTCCCATAGCCGATAGCCTCTCCTCAAATTCTTGGGCTTTATCCTTAGTTAAGTACTCTCCACCTGATTCTCGGTCTTCCTCGAGCAGACTTTTTCCTCTTCTTTAACATAATACCAACGTCCATCACCAAGCGTCTATGCTGCGTCGCGAGTATCTCACCTGGAATCACCTTGTAATATTTGCACAACCATATGTCACACCTCCTAAGGAAGAGATAGTCAATTGGAGTCTTCGTTACCGCATTTTGAAAAGTAACCAAATGCTCCTCCCTCTTTGGAAAGGTAGAGTTCGTAATCACCAACTCAAAAGCCTTAGCGAAGTACAACAACGAGGTACCTCCTCCGTTCCTTTCCCCAAAACCGAAGCCTCCATGCACCTCGATATAATCGCCTGCGGTCGACCCAATATGACCATTGAAATCCCCTCTTATGAATAGCTTATCAGCAGGCTGAACCTGACGCACAATCTCATCTAACCCCTCCCAGAAACACCGTTTAACCTCCTCATCTAGGCCTGCATGCGACGCATAGGCGCTAACGACTTTAGATTGCACTCTCCAACTACTAACTTAATAATCATCAATTTATCATTCACTCGTCTAACCTCAACCACAGACTCTCTAAGTTCCCTATCCACCAAGATACCCACCCATTCTTACCCTTCTCGATCATGTCCCTCGCCCTTGACCCTACCTACTTTATCTCTTGGACACATACTATGTTGACCCTCTTATTCTGAAGGATCTTCGCCAACTTTATAGACTTACCCGTCAATGTACCTACATTTCATGACACAATTCTCAACCAATGGACACCCTTGTTCCCTTTACCTCCCTTGCCTCCCGACCCACCCCTGACCCCTGCCCTACCTCCCCCCTCCTTCCAAGGACATGACCTCACTCGACCATCCCAGACCACATCCACTATACTTACAACAGACTAAGGGGAATCACTAACAAACTCAAGGCAACAAACCAAACTAGAAGAAGATAGGTTGCAAAGACAGGTACACTAATACGGTGAATAAACAAATATGGACTAAGATGACCACAATTTAACTAATTATAAATTAAATACTCAGGATCAGCAAGATATATATATAAATTCTATATTTTTTGGCTATCGAATGTAAATAGTTTCTGACGTAGGCTAAAAGTAAAAAAGCCATTGGGTTTTAGCAGCAGGGCACTTGCATTTATACCCAGTTTTTGGGTCACCATTTAACTTATACCCTTTTTTGCAATAAAATTGCAAGTGCACCCATTTTTCGGGTAACTTCAGACATACGGGCCTAAAGTAGCAAAAATTTATGTCTGAAGTTTGAACTTTAGAATTTTTTGCCTAGTGTAGCCTTATCAAAGCAAAACTTCAGATATTTTTTCGTAAAGTTTGGCTTGACTCGCAAAGGCAATCACGCACACTTTAGTTCATAGTACAAGGGTAAACTTCAGTTCAGTTGTGTATGTCTGAAGTTTGAACTTCAGAATTTTTTGCCTGAAGTGTAGCCTTATCAAAGCAAAACTTCAGATATTTTTGCCTGAAATTTGGCCTGACTTACAAAAGCAATCAGGCAAACTTCAATTCAATTGTGTATGTTTGAAGTTTGAACTTAGAGAATTTTTTTGCCTGCAGTGTGACCTTATTAAAGCAAAACTTCAAAATATTTTCACCTGAAGTTTGGGCTAACTTGCACAGGTAATCGGGAAAACTTTACTTCATAGTGCAAACTTCAGACAAATTAGTCTGAAATTCTTCAATTTATAGTGCAAACTTCAGGACAAAATTAGCTTGTTATATTTGAACTTCAAATAGTGCAAACTTCAGACAATTTGTAGTGCAAATTTCCACATCAGTGATGTTTTGAGATTTTTGCAGCAGTTGAAGAACAAATTTGTGCACAATTTCAGTGATGAAACTGCACAATTGCGATCTTTACTTTTGGTTAGTCAAGAGAAAACGGTAAGCTCAACATCCTTTTACACTATTTATCTCAAAAGCACAGACACTTTGAGGGGGGGATAATGGGTTTGATTAGATCCTAAACTGAATTGCTCTTAGCCTCATCAGAAAAGAAGAGGAGGAAGAAAGGAGCGCATATGTCAGGAGGAAGAAGAGGAGGAGTCTGAAGTTGTCAAAATTAGGGTATAGATTAAATAATTTTAAAAATACGGGTATAAATTAAATGGGGGCGACCAAATAGAGCGCCCCATGCAATTTTTACGTTTTCCCACAAATATACCATGGCCTGGCCCAAAGTGTGAAGAGCCCATGAACTTTATAGATACAAAGAGACACAATTTTAGAAGATAAGGTTCCAAGTACTAGCACAGGTAGGTACCAGATACGCATCCTGACGTTCCAGGTATTAGTATTGAGGTTCCAAGAACTCGTGTTGAGTTTCTAAGTACTGACGTCCCAGTATCTGTGTTGAGGTTACAAGAACTCGTACTGAGGTTCCAAGAATCCGTGCTGAGTTTCTAAGTACTCCTGTTGAGCACAGATATGTACCGAGTAACCGTGCAGAGGTTTCGAGAAACCGTACTGTGGTTCCAAGAACCAGGGTCGGATCCACCTACCCACTTGCGGGTTCACGTGAACCCAGTAAATTTTGTCTAAACAGTGTGAATGTGTTCGAAAAATTTATTAAATATCTATAAATGTTTATATGTGAACCCAGTTACTATTTAAAATTTACTCGAGATCGTTGCAGGAACCCATATTAAATCGTGGATCCGCCTCTGCCAAGAACCCGTATTGAGGTTTCGAGTACCTATGTTGTGGTTTCAAGTACTATGATGAGGGTTTTACCACCCGTGCTAGGATTCCAAGTATCTGTTTCAATTTAGATGACATACTTTTCTTATTAGTCCGTTCCAAAAAGAATGACACATTTCTACAATTGGAAATAATTCAACTTTAAACTCTTTATTTTACCCATTTTATCCTTAATGAGAAACTTTTATAACACACAAATGTTATAGCCCCACAAAGCTTTTACCCCTAAAGCTTTTAAGATCACAAGTTTCAAAAGTCTTCTTTTCTTTTTTTAAACTTCGTGTCGAGTCAAACTACCTCATCTAAATTGAAACGGAGGGAGTACATTTTTTACGCAGAAGGATTCATCTTGAATTGACAACTTTTACACTAATTACAATCCTCCTTCCGGGCTTTTGTCCGGGCTTGAGACCGATAATATTACAAACTCAGACAGGCGGAATTACTCCCCCGCCACACCCAACAAAGAATTAAGAGATAGAACCAAAGATATATAAGTGAACGTGAATCATGAATTAGTTCCTAAATATCCTCCAAGTACTTCAATTAATGTTTTCCATTTTGAATACATTTTTTTTTATTGTCAAAATGCCCTACAACACGTCATTTGCCTGTATTCTGCGCATTTCTTGTCTGCAAGCAGAACAATGGTGCGATTCACGTTTCAAGCAGTATCAAAACTGGTTACTCATGTTCTCCACTTGTGCCATTATTTAATATTTATTGGAATCATTCAACATATTTAATAGTATGTATTACATACTGTATTAAATATATCAAGATGGGCTAAAAATGGCACATTCCGAGAGGGGTGAAATTCGTAAAAATAGCAGGGTATAGTCAGTTTTCGGACCGGTTATTCAAAAATAGCCAGCGTTTACGAAGTTAATGAAAAATAGTCATTATTTTGCTGCAACAGAGACCAGTCCAGCATAATATATTGGAGTTCGGTGCACCTGTGTATGGACTCCAGCATATTATGCTGGACCGGTATACTTTGCTGACTCCAGTATAATACACTGGAGACTGGAGCACCGGTGCTCCAAACTCCAGTATATTATACTGGACAATTATACTTGCTGGAACTCCAGTATATTATGCTGGAGTTCTAGTGTATTTATGCTGGAACTCCATCATATTATACTGGAGTTCCAGCATACTTATCATAGAACTCCAGTATAATATGCTGGAGTTCAAGCATACTTATGTTGGAACTCCAGTATAATATGATGAGTTCAAGCATACTTATGCTGGAACTCCAGTATAATATACTGGCGTATTTTTCGGGTTTTGAACAGCGTTTTCGCTCAGATTTATCTTTACATGAAAAGTGGCTAAATTTCGATTACTTTTGAAACTGAGCTATTTTTTAACGACCAATTGTAAATCTGGCTATTTTTGAATTTCTCCCGTGAAATTCAAAAAAAGTCAAATTTATAAGTGGTAATTGAAAAAAGCCATAATTTCAAAAGTAATCGAAATTTAACAATTTTTCATGTAAAGATATATATGAACGAAAACATTATTCAAAATTCGAAAAATATTTCAGCATGATATACTGGAGTTCCAGCATAATATATTGGTCCATCATAATATGTTGGACGTTCATACACAGATGCTCCAATCTCCAGTATATAATGCTAGAACTTTCCGTGTGCTGGAGTTCCAACATAATATGCTGGAAGTTCATACACAGGTGCACTAATCTCCAATATATTATGCTGGAACTTTCCGTGATGCAGCAAAATAGTGACTATTTTTCAATGACCTTGCAAATGCTGATTATTTTTGTAACACTCCCCAAATCTATAAAAGTATACTTAAATAATTGGATATACAATTAGAGAATATTAATAATTTTAATATTATTAATTATTAAAAGTGAGTATCATTAATTATTAGTTAAATGAAAAAAAGGCAATAAAACAAAAAATTGGGAGGGGGGGTGTGACAAGCCTAAAAGCCCGTAAAGGGCTGTTGAAACGCAAAAAAAAAAAAAAAATTAAAATCCTTATAATGAAAACAGAAAAGCATTCTATTCATTCTCACAAACAGAGAACCACGAAACAGGGGCGGCTTACTCACGTAGGCAACAAAAATTTTACGGTTCTTTACAAATCACTAGTTATTGAACCCAGGTATATAAAATTCCATATTATCAATTTTCCTACGGTAGTAGTAGGTAAGAATTGAATAGTTAATTCCCTTCTTCTTCTGTATCAACAGTAAGTTAAATGTTTGGGTGTGAAACGTTTAAGTTAATTAAAATACATTGGTTGTTATAGAATCGATTGTTTAACAGGTATAAATTGGACTGGAGCCTATGTATTGGCTTGAGGAGTTTTGAGGTGAGTTGATATAACCCTTTACTAAAGTGGTTTAACTCACAAAAGCACACATACAAGGTATTTATAAATTGCTTAAAAGAGTTAATATATACTTAATTGGAGCAAGTGAGTACCTATTAACTTAGAATTGTTCTGGCTAAAGTTTAGATGATTTATTATGATATAGGTGCATAGATTTTCAAATTTTTGTGTTATCCTTATATGCCATTTTCATGTTGAAAATTCATGAAGAAGCAAGAATCTTTAGAAATACTTTTGAATGTTTATTTTATTCTTATACCATGCTTTACATTTAAGGATACCAGTATGAGTATGTATAGGATGTTCCAGAAAAGATTTAGACTTGAAAAGGGGTCATCGTCCAGCCCGAGGGTCCTGACTAGGGGTGGCAAAATACAGTTAACCACCCATATTATCCACTAAAAATGGGTTAGATAATGAACTTTTTAAAAATGGATCAAATATGGATAACAACCATATTATCCATTTAGAAAATGGATAACCAATGAGTAACCAATGAATTACCAATGAGTCTAACTTTTACATTTATAAAGCCTCAAATTGGGGTTCCTCAAGTTAGGGAGACTAAGAATTCTCCCAAAAGTGATCATATGCAAGAATTCATGGATAAGTAATATGGTTACCCATATTATCTGCCGGTTAACCCGTTTTTTATCCGTATTAAATATGGGTTGGGTCAGATAATTTAGTCGCTTTTTCATTACCCGTTTTCGACCCGAACCACATCCGACCCGACCCGCCCGCTTGCCACTCCTAGTCCTGACCAAGGCGTTGACTTCCTGAAACTACTTGTGCTAAAGTAAGGAGCACACGAATCGAGGGTCTTGTTGCTGAGAATTTACTTAGTCAGGCTAAGGTATGATACATGAGCGTTGAGAACCATGAAGCGAGTGGCACCTCGTGAATTGGGCCTATTCGATCAGGTGGGGATCGAACCTGTGCCGATCACACGGTGACTAAGACAGAAATAAGTCAGGATAGTTGGGACTCCCGAAGTATAAAGCGAAGTATTTTTTTATAAGAAAGAAAAAGAAAAGAATTTCTTTTAGAATATTCATAAACTGCTATTATGCAATTATTTTAGAATTGTTATTAGAAGCTTTATATTTTCCATGCATTTAGAATCTTTGCTCATAATGTATATTTTATTAAAGTTTCGTCCCCTGTCGTGGAGACTCACTGAGTACGATGGATGATAGTGACGTTCTCTTTTGGGAACCTACGTTGGTCTGCGGTACAACGTAGGAACCGATTTTGCAGGCTAGCAAGCTACAGGTTAGGATTTCCCCGTCTTGCACTACTATTGGTGAGCTCCGCTTTTGTTCGTGGAGTATTCCGTTGAGTCATCTTTATTTAGTTATTTCTTTGTTTACTTGGAGAACTAGCCAGAAAATCTCATGTCCTGAGCAGTGCGTCAGTTTATCAGTAGAGGCTTTATAGACACAGTCGTTGGGTTAAAATTCAGATGTTTTTTATAATAACTTAGCAGTATTTCAGTGGTTACTACGAATAAAGTTTTGGAGTTGGTTTATTTTAGATATTTAAATTAATTAAAAGTATTTGGTTAAAGCATTGCCTTGTTGCATATAAAGTTTGTAGTTATAATAAATTTGATAAGCGCAGATGATTTGCTCGGTCAAGTTTAGTGACCGGGTGCGGGTCACGGCTTGTTCAGAAAATGGGTCGTGACAAATTTTCAATTACCAATCCGAAAACTGGCTAGCCCGTGCTATTTTCGCTTTCGAGAGTGGTCACATGTCTAGGGAATATCATCAAGATGCAAGTAAATATTAGGAGTTTAAATTTTGTACAGTGACAGTATATATATATATATATATATATATGTTGCACGATTAAGTTAAGTTAATGTACAACAATAGGTAAGTCTTCATAAGACATTTGCTATGGTAACTTGAAAAACAGGATAATAGCAATAGTTGGTTAAACTATTTGTACATGTATAACTTAAATCCTAAATACATCATAAAAAATAAACAAATTCGCACCAACAATTATTTCCAATTTAAATTACAAATCCTCATCATCAACCTTGTCTTCAGCACTTTGAAAACAAAACCACATCTTGGTTTTACAAAACTCCATGAAAAAGTACCAACCAATGGCAAAAACAGTGAGCAATGCACTGACTATATACACAGTCCTATGAGCAACAACCATAACATAAACCAGAAAACAAGAAGGAACAAAACACATAACCAATAGTCCTCGCATTGACAGTGGCACTTGATATGGTCTCTTAGCATTAGGCATTTTCCTTCTCAACCACAAAAACGACGCGAATTCAAGCAACATCCCAAGACTATACAAGAAATTCACAGATGATATAATGTCTGCAAATGTCAAGTATGACACAACCAATGCTACTAATGTTGGTACACAAATTCCAATCCAAGGTGTGTTGAACCATTCTGATCTTACACCGAAAACTCGAGGCAACAACCCCATTTCAGCCATTCCAAGAATTTGGTAAGCACAACTACTCAATTGAGCCTCATATAAACCAATCACTGACAACACAATTCCAAGTTCCATCCAATATTTCAACCAATTTCCAGCAATCATAGCAGCCAAATCAGCAAAATAGCCATCAGTCCATTTACCTTGTTCCAATGGGACAGCACCAGTAGTGCCCAAAAGGGGTAACACATAACTAAAACATGTAACAATTCCAGCTGAAAAAAGTGCCTTAGGAAATGTTTTTTGAGGTTGTTCAACTTCACCAGCTAAAGTACTAGCATTATCCCAAAAATTCAAGTTCCAAAAAAGGGTATTAAAGAACAAGTTCCAATCTTTTTTAACACCCTCTTGACCTAAACTTAACCATCTACTAGGATCAATCTTGGGAATTGAAAATAAGGTAATTAACCAAAATGGACAAAGGGAAAGTACACCTAATACAACAGCAGTGTAACCAACTATAGACAAACCTAAATAATTCAAGAATGACAAGAACATAGTAATCAAGAAAATAGCAATATACCTAGGAAAACCAGAAGAAAGAATAGGAAAAACCAACTTAATATAATCTAAGCAAAGAACAGGATAAGAAGCTAAGTTACAAACAGCACTAAGTAATTTCCAAGAGCCCATTAAAGAACCCCAAAATGGGCCAAAAGCTTTATCAGCCCAAATAACAAATCCACCATTACCTGGAAAAGTAGTGGCAAGTTCAGCTGTAACAAGAGCTTCAGGTACACTCCAAATAAATGGGAAGATTAAAAATCCAAGAATTGCTAGTAAAGGACCAGCTGCACCAATTGCTGCTTCTGCACCATAAGGACCACCAGAAACCTCAAAAAAGATTATGAAAATAAGTGGGATTAAAGCTAATTTCTTGGATTTTTTTGTGGGGGTGGGGTTTTGGGGGGTGTTGGGTTGTTCTTCATCTTCAAGAAGGGGTTGAGGTGAAGAAGAGATTTGAGGAGCAGTCATTCTGAGTTGTTGCAATGGAAGAGAGAATTTTTGCCTTTTTTTCTTTCCAAAGATGGGATTTTGAAGGTTGTACAGTAAAGATTTGGTGGAAGAGAAGATCTTTTATATCTAGATTTAGATGCAATTTGAGTACTATATTATTGTGGGGTCTAATTTTGACATTTTCATTTGTTATATGGATAGTGATCCTAAAACTTCTCATGTTAGGTGTCTGTTCTCTTTTTTTTGTTAAATAGTAAGAAAATATTTACAATATTTATGTAAATGTGAATAAAGGGATCTTTATACAAATAGCCGGTGATATTCATTGTTTGCTTTTTCTAATTATATACATAAATTATACATTAATTATATATAATTATACACATAAATATATAAATTATGCATATTTTATTCCTGAACCGACTATGTTTAGTTTAAGTAGTTGGGTGGGCGGCTATATGAGTTAATACTTAGATAATAGATAATTAATTACTCCCTCTATCTCATATTAACAGTCTTGTTACTAAAAATAGTTACCTCAAATTATTTGTTATTTTAGAAGTTCAAGACAAAACTGATTAATTTTTTTTCCTTTTTTTACCCTTAGTAATAATTATTCTTTAAAATGGAGATAACACACAAATAGCATAAATATTCAATGAACAAAAATTATATCTTATGACATAAATAAGGGTAGAATAGTCCAATCTCTTTTCTAATTAATATTTTTTTTAAAACGTGTAAAAAAGAAGCACGACACATAATATGAGACGGAGGGAGTAATATTTTGATCCACCCTTGGTTGAAAGTAAATTTGAGATTTACATAGGTGAATGTAGGGATAATTGATATCTTACTTGAGATAAAATACATGCCGTTTTACTAAAGTTTATGCAAATAAAAAAATTACCTAATGTCTTTTGTTTCTGCTAAGATATAAATTATAGTTGATTGTATTTTATTTACCTACTTTATTAATCACTAGATTACAACCAAAGAAAAAAGTACTTAATAGTTATAATTAAACCGACATCATATCAATTTTAGATCTTAATCTCACTAAAATACCTTCTTTCTTCTTGTTTCACCCTTCGATTTTTCATGGAACCACCTAGTGGTAGGGGTGGGCATCGGTCGGTTCGATTCGGTTATGAATATTATCGGTTTTGCCTATCGGTTATCGGTTTACAAATATCATAACCCGATAACCAAACCGATAAGATATTGGTTATTGGTTATCGATCATTATCGGTTCGGTTATCGGTTTACCCGATAAGATAAAACAACTAAAACAGTTTTGCAATGTATAAAACTGTTTCGCAATATATAAGACAGTTTCGGTATAAAACTGTTTTGCTAAAATAGTTTTATAAGATTTGCAATGTATAAAACAATTTCGGTAAAATCAGTGTTCTTAAGATCTTCTTTGTTCAAACAACTAGCATTAACTCTTTGTACATTGATATCTACTTTTTTACTCTAGTACAGAATTATGTATATAGATTAAAATGTTTATTAGTTATGAAATACAAATTTTATAACAACTGACACAAGATAACTTTGTAACAACTCAACAATTTAAAGCACACGACGAATCTCACTTCAACTTTCAAACAAACTAAGAAAATCCAGAGCCAGAATGCTTTCAAACAAACTAAGAAAAAGAATGAAGATGAAGCAACTAAAAACTTACACGAAGAATCAAGATGAAGATGAAGAATGCAACTGAAGAGTGAAGTGAAGATGCAACTGAAGAATCTAATGGATCTGAGAAATGAAGTGAAGATGTGACTGAAGAGTGAAAGAAAGAAACTGAAAAAGGCGACTGACGCCGGCCTGAGTCTTGACGGGCTGACTGGTGAGGGTGTGAGGCGGAGAAACTAAGAAAGAATTAGGGAAATCAAAGAGTGAACTATGAATTATGAAACCTAGTATGTATATACTTAAGGGTAAACTAGTAAATTAGTTAATCCTTATTGGATTATCGGTTTTACTCAATAACAGAATTGCCAAACCGAGCCCGAACCGATAACCCAATAAAAAACAATTTAACCCATTACCGAACCGTTAACCTAATAACCCAATACCGATAACCCAATAAATAATTAACGGCTCGGGTTATCGGTTTTACTCGATATATGCCCACCCCTACCTAGCGGTGACAAAATGGTTTAAAAAAAAATAGCTATCCACTCGTATTATCCATTAAAAATGGGTTAGATAATGAATATTTTAAAACAAATCAAATATGGATAAGAACCATATTATCCACTTAGAAAATTGATAACCAATGGATAGTTCTTCAAGTTTATGAGACTAAAAATTCTCCCAAAGTGATTATATTCAAGAAGTCATGGATAATATGAATCCATATTATCCGCTGGTTAACCTGTTTTTTATCCGTATTAAATATGTATTGGATCAGATAATTTATCCATTTTTTGCATTATCCGTTTTGACCCCGCTCAAAGCTGATCTGACCCACCCGTTTACCACCACTAGAATCACCTCATTCTCCTCCCCTCCCTCAACCCCAAAAAGAAAATCGATAAGGGAAAAATAAAAAAATGTTATAAAATAAAAGCAATGCAGTAAAATGTAAATAAGAAGAGATAGAAAGAAGGGAGAAGTATTTTCTTCTTTCACTTTGGTGTATCTTTCCATTGCAATTACATGGCCTTTTATAGGCATAAAAAGTAAAGATGATGGACATAAAGTAGGAGATTTAATCTTTAAGTTATTCACAACATGGGCATCAAGTGTAGCATCCAATGTACAAACTATTCATAACACTCCCCCTTGGATGTCCATGTAAGATAATGTGCCTTATTAAGAACTTACAAAAAAAAAATATTGGTATGTACATAGTTATTTATTATATGCATTGATTGATGTCTCATTAAAAACCTTATCAGGAAAACCCAGTGGGACAAAACCTTGGTTAATGAAAAGATTGCAGCGTGTAGTTACTCCCCCTGATGAAAAATCACTTAATGTCTCGAATACGATGCATTCCAATCTTATATATCAGCTTTTCAAATATTGAGGTTGGTAATGCCTTAGTGAACAGATCAGCCAAATTATCACTTGAACGAACTTGTTGTACATCTATTTCACCATTCTTCTGAAGATCATGAGTGAAAAAGAATTTCGGTGAAATGTGTTTTGTTCTATCTCCTTTGATATATCCTCCTTTCAATTGAGCTATGCATGCAGCATTGTCTTCATACAATATTGTTGGAATATTCTCTTTCGAAGAAAGACCACATGTTTGCTGAATGTGTTGAGTTATAGATCTTAACCAAACGCATTCTCGACTTGCTTCGTGAATGGCTATTATCTCTGCATGATTTGAAGAAGTAGCAACCATAGTTTGTTTTGTCGAACGCCATGATATGGTTGTACCTCCACTTGTAAATAAATAGCCTGTCTGAGATCGACCTTTGTGTGGATCAGACAAATATCCTGCATCTGCATAACCAATCAATGATGGCTTGGATTCATTTGAATAAAATAAACCCATATCAATGGTCCCTTGGAGGTATCTGAATATATGTTTAATACCATTCCAGTGTCTTTGTGTTGGCGAAGTACTAAATCTTGCCAATAAGCTTACTGAGAAAGCTATATCTGGTCGGGAATTATTGGCAAGATACATTAATGCCCCAATTGCACTAAGATATGGTACTTCGGCACCAAGAAGCTCTTCATCATTTTCATGAGGTCGGAATGGATCTTTCTTTATATCAAGTGATCTCACAACCATCGGGGTACTCAATGGATGTGCTTTATCCATATAGAATCGCTTTAAAATCTTTTCGGTGTATGTTGATTGATGGACAAATATTCCATCTTTCATATACTCAATTTGTAGACCAAGACAAAATTTTGTCTTTCCAAGATATTTCATTTCAAATTCTTTCTTCAAACAGTCTACTGTTTTTGGAAGCTCCCCATGAGTTCCAATGATATCTAAATCATCAACATATACAACGATTATAACAAATTCAGATCCAGACCTTTTTATAAAGACACAAGGACAAATTGGATCATTTTTGTACCCTTCTTTCAACAGGTATTCACTCAGGCGATTGTACCACATACAACCTGATTGTTTCAATCAGTATAAAGATTTCTAAAACTTTATTAAACAAGTTTCTCGAAAACTTTTATATGCTTCTGGCACTTTAAATCCCTCAGGTACTTGCATAAAAATTTCGTTGTCTAATGATCCATACAAAATAGGCTGTAACAACATCCATTAGGTGCATATCAAGTTTTTCTTGCACTGCCATATTTATGAGATACCTGAAGGTGATAGAATCCACTACAAGAGAATATGTTTCCATATAATCAATTCCAGGCCTTTGAGAAACCATTGTGCCACAAGTCGCGCTTTATATCTAACGACTTCATTTTTATCATTTCGTTTTCGCACAAAAACCCATTTATACCCTACTGGCTTTATGCCTTCAGGTGTTCGAACTATGGGTCCGAAAACTTCACGTTTTCCAAGTGAAGTTAACTCTGCCTGGATAGCGTCTTTCCATTTTGGCCAATCATTTCTCTGTCTACATTCATTGACAGATTTTGGTTCAAGATTCTCATCTTGTTGCATTATTTCAACAGCAACATTATAAGCAAAAATGTTATCGATAACAGTATTATTTCGGTTCCATCTTTTCCCGATTGAGATGTAACTTATTGATATCTCTTCATTCTCATTATTTTCAGGTACCTAGACCTCCCCTAAGGTCTTATCATTTGTTATGTCTTGGGGCTCTTCTTGAGCCACTACCTCTGTGTTATGTTCACTTTGATCACTTGCTCCTTTTCTTCTTCGGGAATTTTTATCTTTAGAACCAATTGGTCTACCACGTTTCAAGTATGGCTTAGACTCATTTGCTTTAATTAATTGTCCTGCCGAGATATCAACTCGAATTGGAGCATTAGCAGCTGCAATATGTGACTTAGTCACCCTTGGTAGGTTAGTGAATGCATCTGGCAATTGATTTGCAATATTTTGTAAATAAATAATCTTTTGAACCTCTTGTTCATATTGATTTGTTTGAGGATCTAAATGAGACAGTGATAATTCATTCCAATCTATCTTCTTTTTCAGCTGCTTATTTTCTCCCTAATGTTGGATATACTGATTCATCAAAATGGCAATCAGAAAATCTTGCCGTAAATAAATCTCCAGTCATCGGCTCTAGATATTTTATAATAGAAGGAGATTCAAATCCAACATATATCCCCAACCTTCTTTGAGGACCCATCTTTGTGCGTTGTAGTGGAGCAATTGGAACATATATCGCACAACCAAAGATTCTAAGATGGAAAATATTTGGCTCCTGACCAAAAGCCAATTGCAATGGGGAGACTTTATGATAACTTGTGGGCCTTATCCGCACAAGTGCTGCTGCGTGCAAAATAGCATGACCCCATACTGAAATGGGAAGTTTTGTTCTCATAAGCATTGGTCTAGCAATTAATTGGAGGCGTTTGATCAATGATTCTGCTAGACCATTTTGTGTATGAACATGAGCAACCGGATGCTCAATTGTTATCCCAGTTGAAATACAATAATCATTAAAGGCTTGGGATGTAAACTCACCAGCATTATCAAGACGAATTGTCTTAATTGCATAATCTGGAAATTGTGCTCTTAGCTTTATTATTTGAGCCAACAATCTCGCAAATGCCATATTGCGAGTTGATAGTAAGCACACATGTGACCATCTTGTAGATGCATCTACCAAAACCATATAATATTTGAATGGTCCACATGGAGGGTGAATGGGCCCACATATATCACCCTGTATACGTTCCAGAAATGCAGGGGATTCCATCCTAACTTTAATAGTTGATGGTCTAATAATTAATTTTCCTTGAGAACACGCAGCACAAGAGAATTCCTTAAATTGAAGAATCTTCTGATTCTTCATTGCATGTCCATGTGAATTCTCAATTATTTTACGCATCATATTAGAACCAGGATGGCCCAACCGGTCATGCCAAATAATAAAATTATCTTGATTAGTAAACTTCTCGTTTACTACGGCATGTGTTTCAATCCTGCTAATACTTGTGTAGTATAAGCCGGAGGAAAGAGCAGGTAACATTTCAAGCACATATTTCTTACCGGACATTATTGTAGTAATATAAAGATATTCAATCTTTTCATCATTTGTAGTCTCAATATGATAGCCATTTTGGCGAATATCTTTGAAACTTAATAAGTTTCTTTGAGATTTACTACAATATAGTGCTTCATCAATAGCCAAATTTGTTCCTCCTGGTAGTAATAAATTGGCTCTTCCAGAACCTTCAATTAATCTTGTACTACCGAATATTATATTAACATTCGCTTCTTTCATTACCAAATAAGAGAAATATCTCTTATCTTTTAAAATAGTGTGTGTTGTAGCACTATCCAGAAGACATATATCATCTTTATTAATCTTGAGTCCAATTGAAGATCGGGGAATTTTCATATTCTTCATAAAAAAAAGACAAATAATACATCATAAGAAATATGAAAGACAAGCAGAAAAAAACATTAAGAAATACATTAAGAATGTAGAAACTAGCAACACGTGATGCATTAGGAAAATACACTCAAGAAAAATAAACTAGTTGCAAACATAAAAATAACAACTTTTATAGTTTCATTCCCCAGTAAGATGATTAGTTCTTCAGTCAATATCCTCAAAGAAGTCTCCAGCTTCTAAATGAGTAATATTTGTTAGGCCTTCAAAATCATCATCTTTATATGCAAGATGTGCCTTAGAATCATATTTGTTTGAGGGACCTACTTCATCATCATTATTTTGAAAGGTCAAATGTGCCTCCACATTATTTTCTTTTTCTTGAGGGAGGGTTGATAAAGTTTGACAAAATGTTCTGGCGTACGACAAATGCGTGCCCAATGACCTCTCATACCACATCGGTGACACATACTAGTTTTACCTTTTGAATGATTAATTTGAGAACCCTTATTGTTCTCCAATTTATTTCCACCATAATGACGATAATTGTTTCGCCCCCTGCCACGTCCACGTTTATGACCATGTCCACAACCACAACAATTATTTTGTTTTCTTTCAAACATATCATATGCTGCTACAACATTCACTTCTGGAAATGGAGCTGACCCAGTGTGACGGACTTCATGATTTTTCATTAATAGAGTATTATTCTGCTCTGCCACAAGTAGGCATGTGATTAACTCAGAATATTTCTTAAAACCTTTTTCACGATATTGTTGTTGTAGCACCACATTTGAAGTGTGAAAAGTAGAAAATATTTTTTCCAATAAGTCCTCATCTGTGATAGTGTCTCCACATAATTTTAATAGAGAACTTACTTTAAAGATAGCAGAATTATACTCACTTACGATTTTAAAGTCTTGCAATCTTAAATGTATCCACTCATACCGAGCTTTCGATAATACCGTAAGTTTTAGGTGGTCATACCGATCCTTCAAATTAATCCATAATTCGAGTGGATCTTTTACGGTTAAATATTTAGTTTTTAACCCTTCATATAGATGATGACGAAGGAAAATCATGGCCTTCACTTTATCCTGATTTGGTGCTTCATTTCCTTGTATAATAGTATTTCCAAGACCTTTAGCGTCAAGGTGATTTCAGCATCAAGGACCCATGATAAATAGTTCCTCCCGGTGATGTCAAGTGCCACAAATTCAAGTTTTGATAAATTTGACATAGTGAAAACTATCATAAAAGATGAATAAGTTAGAGAAATAATTATAATAATAAACAATTAATGAAAACAAAACGATTAAGGTAAAAGAAATAAAAATAGAGCTATATCATGTTAACAATCTACTATTTCATTTTATTCTTGCCATAAAGTAGAAATTACATACTTGTTTCATTTCACTTTATATTATTGATATATATGTGTTAATAAAATCGAACGTGACTAACATTATTTATATGTTCCAATAAATATAAAGTAATTAAACTATAAAATTATTGCTTGTCAATTTATTTCTCACAGTTCTTCAAAATGCCTTAAAGATATGTTTTGATCTAGGGAGTCCATGAATATTATAAGTATGACATTAGTGCATAGCTAGTTTGATGACTTTGAGGTCCTCTAAGAGTTGAGCACGGAAGGAAATAGTTATTTTATCACTGCAATGTACTTAAACTATTTAAGATGCCCAAGCGCACAAGTAATCTGCAAACAGTGAGCATATGATATGTACTGTTATAAATAAAATGATTATAATGATACTTACCTTAATAAAATATGGCTCAACTTAGCGGGTGTTAAGAATAAAATTAGAGCTTCGTGCTGATAACATGTTATAAAATAAAAGCAATGCAGTAAAATGTAAATAAGAAGAGATAGAAAGAAGGGAGAAGTGTTTTCTTCTTTCACTTTGGTGTATCTTTCCATTGCAATTACATGGCCTTTTATAAGCATAAAAAGTAAAGATGATGGACATAAAGTAAGAGATTTAATATTTAAGTTATTCACAACATGGACATCAAATGTACAAACTATTCGTAACAAAAAAAAACTTATTAAAAACAATTATAGTACTCCTAAATGAACCCCCCACCCCCACCCCCAAACCAAAAAAGAAAAAAAGAAAAAAAAACATAAAAAAGGTGCAGGGATGAAAATGTAATTTTACATGAACACATCATTACTTCTCTAGCTGTTAGGTTAGTGGACCAAACTAAACGCAGAACAAAGCTAAACTAACTTCCAACAGTTGAACACTGTCAGATAAAAACATGTTATTGCAAGGTTGGGGCTTTCCATCTGCTTCTTTAAAATTCTGCAGAAGACGTAACACTTCAATTTACAACAATCCAACAACTAAAATCCTCATATATTCTTGTCCTAGAAAACATGGTAGATGTTTTTCTTCATCTTCTTTGAACTATAAATCTTTGCCTAAGTTGGTTTGTCTTCATGGAATTGGAATAGAAGACATTACTGATGTCATCCATAACAAGGTTAGTTCACCCCAAAATTCATAGCATAGTTTGATATATGTAAAAAGTTACCTTTTTTGTTCCCCATAATTCTTGATTTTTGCTTTTTGTTAGTTCTTTAGTGTAAAGTTTGAATCTTTATGTTTCAATTAGGCTGCAGTTCTGGTGGATTGTCATTGTATATGGTGATAGTTGGAGGGTCAATTTCAGAAAGATGATGAAATTAGTTGTATTATATGTTATATTTATGTATAATTGGATTACAATTGTTTACCAAAGAAAAAAATTAGGGATTCTAAATGGTTGTATATCATGTATTTATTAGGCTCCAAATTGGTTGGACTTCCTTTAGGTATGGTGAAAGATGTGCCATTTTGGTTCTTATTGAAGCCATTTGACCACCAAAGGATCGGGTGCAGCGGATAGGGCTGCTCCTCCCTTAACCAGAGGTCTCGGGTTCGAGCCCTGGGTACGGAAAAATCCTTGGGAGGGAGCGCTTCCCCCGAATGGAGCCCTACCCTGCGCGAATCCGGATATAGTCGGGCTCCAACGTGGGTACCGAACACCGGGTGGGAAACCAAAAAAAAAGGAAAAAAGAAGCCTTTTGGCTAATTACACTATGTTTATGTATGCTATGAAGGTCAATTGTGAAGAGATGATTAAATGCAGAGATAACTAGAGATAAGCATATACTAACAATTGTGCAAGATGTGCTTTTAGTCTTTGTTTTTGAATAATTAAGTTATACTGCTAACAAAAAGAGATTAACTTGTAGAAAAGGAGTATACAAAAGATCCTTATAGGTTCCCTATCTATGAAGCGGGTTATACTTTAAGTTGCTCAGACTCGGGTGCGGGTATCCGATAGGGGCACGGATCCGAGTGTCGGATTCGACAAAATCTAAATTTTAAGATTCGGGGGTACGGATCCAGGTATGGATAATGGTGTAGGGATTCAGCTAAGAAAATTCAAAATTATAAAAAATAGAGCTATAAAGAAAAAAAGAAAGTCATTCAAAGCCTTCCACCAACTCTCCATCTATAGCGCTGCTACTATCTACCACTCAGGACACGACCCCTTTCTTGGTTTTTTCTGAAATACAAAGCAGCAAATATGAGACAAAAGTACTACAATATTGAAGGTATGCCATTTTCCATGTCCTACATTTGATTTATTTTTACTTTTTAGAAAAATCAAAATCTGAATTTCCCCCCAAATTTGTCGATGGACTCAGGTCAAAGTATCTGAAGTTAGTTAACTGAATCTGGGACGTATCCTGCACCCGCACCCGTTCCGTGTCAAAACGGGTGCGACACCAAAAATGAAGAGTCCGCGCAACTTAGGTTACAGTATAACCAGATCATTAAATATTGGCTTTCACTTAAATTTGGTGCAAGTTTTAGGCCGCTCACTTAAGGCGCTAATTGGATTACAATAAAACCGAACACAACAGACATTATCATAGAGGCTGTTGTATGCGGAAGGAAAAAAGAAGAAAGAAATGAACATCCCAATTTGCTCAAGATGAAGTAGATCCAGTGCTGATGATTAAAGGTTGGAAAACCAAGAAGAATGTAGGTTTTGCCAAGTAATTATTTTGGAAATAAGTTAAATCATCAATTTTCAAGTCAGCATTTGGAAAAGGAGACTAGAGTGTTCATATATGAAGCAGAAACTACAAACTCATGAAAGTAGGCCAAAATCTTCTTTATGTCAGAACAGACCGTGCATGTGGCTTATAACCTGACAGGAGTCTCCCTTGAGCATATTGGCGACGCGATTACATTAGATGTCGAGCTGGAGCGCTCCCATGTCTCTCTTTACGATTGTTGTGTTAAGAGTCACGGATGGCTCTACTTATTTGGTACACAGTTTCATAATATAGTTTGGGGTCATTAAGGTGGATATTTCTTCGTTAAATAAGTAAGCTATAGTTTGGCTTAAACCTGAAAATGTGGAAACTGTTTTAAGAATGTACAGATTCTGCTCTCATATTCTTATCAAATCCCAATGGAAAAATGTCTGATTAGGCACTTTAAGACGTGGAAGCAATGTTCTACTCAAAAAAGCCTCAATGTGGAAAGATTTGTTTCAGAAATCATAGTTTCATATGATAGTATGCCTATATATGTTATTAATTTGTTTATAGCGTTACCTACAGGTTTTGGTTGCAGCAGCTGTATCTGCAGCGGCTGGTCAGCTGATGAAGCCTTTTACTTCAACTCTATTTTATGGCAATCAGTTCAATATCAAGACAGCATTACAGGCTGGGGGTTTCCCTTCCACACACTCATCGGTAAGATTCTTATCCTTCTATGTTTTCGCACTCTTGTGTAACCTCCCCGTTCATTTACTAGATGTGCTTTCAAACCTGAAGTCTCCGCTAAAGTAGTCAATGCTTCAATCCTTAATTGGGCTATGATAAACTAATAGAAAAATGATTAACTATATACAAAAAAACCAGCTTTGTTGCCTTTTTTCATTTCTTCTCGTTTAATTTCATCTATTTCCAAATGACAGGCAGTAGTCGCCACAGCCACCGCCCTTGGCTTGGAAAGGTATTTTCCTCCTTTTCTATCTTTCCTCTCGAGGAAGTGTCACATGAATTAGAACTTGGGAGAAAATGTTGCAGTATAGCAATTTTTGTTTTCTTGACTATTTATCAGTGCTGTAACTGCAGGGGCTTTTCAGATTCGATTTTTGGTTTAGCAGTGGTGTATGCTGGCCTTGTGATGTATGATGCGCAGGTATGTCATGGAAACTTGAGTGTCCCTCTCTTTTTCCAGCTTCACTTCAAGAAAAAATTTCTTTCATACTTCGTACGTTGCTTGACTCACACCTATTGCAATATGAGAAAGTGCTAGATTTTAGTGCTACATATTTGATACTTTTATCGAAACAAGTTTGGAATTTGGAAACTATGAATCTGATCGGAGCTGGTGTCCTAAGGTTCTTTGTGGCATAACAAGTCTAAACACAATCCTTTGAAGTGTAAAATATAGCAGGAGACGGGTGATTTTTGTCGATATTCCTTCAAGAAGGCACTCGTCATTCTTTTCTTGGATAACTAAGAAGGAACTCTGCAATGACAACAAAACCAGAAATGATATTATCCTAGGAAGATAAATAGATGTGAACCATATATATTTCATATAAAGACTAATGTTATGTGAGTTGGGCTAAATTTCTAGTTGCGCTATTATATGGTTGAAAACATGCTTAAAATGTAATTTTTTCACCAACTGTGAAAGTAAAAGAACAATACTCAGTTGTTACGCGGCCACAACATGAAACTCTCTACTTGCTCTAAAAGGAAAAGATAAGCAATTTCTGCTGATACAGGAAGGGAAATTATATTCTATATTGTTTTTCGCCAATTATATTCTGGTCTGTCCCACCTTCAATATTTTGCTTCTGTAGGGAGTTCGAAGGGAAGTAGGCATTCATGCAAAAGCATTCAATAAAGCTTTGTTCAGAAATCAAATAAACTCAGTTCCATCTAATAACGAACTTGATGTTTTGACGGATTCTATACAAGAGAAATTATCCTCAGGTGCAGAGAGCCTTGATCCTCGATTATCAGAGGAATCAAGTCCTTTTCAACCAAGGTTGAAGAATGTTACTCTATTGCTTAAACCCGATGAAAGACGAGTCTCATCTACTTTTGCTCCATTGAAAGAACAAGTTGGTCATACAGAGGTTGAAGTCATAGCAGGTGCATTCTTGGGATTCTTTGTGAGTTTGGCGGTAAGTTTGACGTGACCCCTCAGTCGTTAGTGTTTACTTGGCATTATTTTTTGGCCAATGAGTTACCACAGTAAATCTGTATACGGCATATTTACAATGTAAAATGCAACTAAAATCCTTCTATATATCAAGAAAATTTCACTAGCTTGCCTTCACGCAGACCTGTTTGTGTACAATTCTTGAGTGAATCCGGTTTTCATAGCCTGGTGTCAATCTTGATATTAGCACTTGATCGACAGTCGAGATTTGCTTTGGTATAAAAATCACGGTCCGCATATGAATTTAAGCACGATCCGCCTACGAATTTTCGTTCTTTTTTGATTCATGGTTATGCTGGTGCTGTATCGGTTCTGTATAATTGTTTTAGTGATTCCAAATGTCTGATGTTATAAGGTGCTACTGCTGTTTTGACAATGGCATCTGAAAGACATAATTAAGTAACGTAAAATATAACCACTCTAACAGCTTAAAATTTTAGATAATGTGGTCACACGATTCAACATTGCTGTCGGAGCAAGTAGTGAGTTAAAGTTTCACTGCCAACCATTATCAAGAAAAGGTTTCTCGTGCTTGGCTCATGAAAACGGATTAGCCTCGCACGTCCAGGACCGTGCCCAAAGACAACTAAATAAGTAGGAGTTACTGTATTGGGAAAAATTAAGTTCATATATGGAATTTATTATAAGATGACACGTCATGACACGTGGACCAGACAAAAGAGGATAGGTGGCAAAGAATGATCAAAGAGGCACGAGCTTCAACAGGCACGGACAGATGTTTAGAAAGATAGACACTCGAACCTCTTTATGATTAAAGAGAATGAATCTGATAGTAAATGAGGTATAGATACGCATTATTGGGCATTAAATACGAAAAACGTTAAGGAATCTTTAGTGAATCAAATATGATTACCAATTGTAATGATTATATTAAAAACCATTAAATGTCATTAATTGCCAATAATGACTCTATTATGGTAGAAACAAAACGTATTACCTAGAAATAGCTATAAAAGGAGAAGACTGATCATTTGTAAGGACACGAAATACTATTGGAATACATCGAGTTCTTCTAAAATAAGCTTTGACCGAAATCTCAATATTTGCTTAAACAGTTACCCCCGAGCATTAAAACACTACTCAAACCCTAATATTAAGCTGCCATTTAGTCTATGGTTTAAGTTAGTTGTGAGTAGTGGTGTCAAAATAGTTAAAAGAAAACAGTTATCTACACATATTATCCATTAAAAATGGGTTGGATAATGAACTTTTTAAAAACGGATCACATATGGATAAGAACCATATTATCACCTTAAAAATGGATAACTAGTAGATAACTAATGACTTTAACTTTTACATTTGTAAAACTTCAAATTGGGGATTCTTCAAATTTTGGAGATTAGTGGAAGAATAGGAATTCTCCCAAATGTAATAATATTCAAGAAGTCATGGATAATATGAATATTATCTACTGGTAATTAGATTGTGAGTCAGGTCGGATAATTTATCTGTTTTTACATTACCCATTTTCGATCCGCTTAAATCTGATCCGACCCGTCCGTTTGTCACCCCTAATTGTGAGTAAAGGGGACTAATTTTGAGTAAGAACTCTTGCCCGATGAAGGCAGTTGCCTTTATAGTTTTCTTAGATGTATAGATAAAAGGGAAAAAGGCCATTATTACCCTAGTACTATTGTAAATAGTACACGTTTGTCCTCCGTTTCACTTTACGTCTAAAACCCACCCTACCGTTAACAAACTTGATGAAAATGCCCCTAACCCTAACGGATGGTCAATGTGGCAGCTGACCCACTCCATTTTTTCCATATCAGCTGTTAAGTCACTTATTTACTCAAGTAAAAAAAATTAAAATATATCCCCCCAACCTCATCCCCTTCGGGCTCCCTACTTCTTCTTCTACGAGTTCTTCATCTTTACTTCAGATTTTTCAATCCAAATTAGGCCAAGTTTTTCATCAAACTGACTCAAGTTGTAACCATAACTTCTCAATATTAATATTCTCAACAAATTCCAGCTAACACTTTGCTTAAACTTCAGCAAATTAGAATACCCATTTTATGTTCTTAAGTATTCTTACAAATCCTTCAATGGTGATTTTTTTTTTTTCAAATCTATAAACATCAGTGTTATTCTTCCCGTTTCAAGCTCCAATTTTTATTTATTTTTCTACTCGATTTCAGCAGAAAACAAGCAAGAATTTTAAATTTTTGTTGCTTAAATTTTAAAACCGCGTCTCGATCTTCTTAGTTAGTGATTCCATAAGTTCTTCTTTTTCAGACCGGAGTTCGTGTATTTGGATATCTTCTAATTTATTTTTAATTGAGTAAATAAGTGACTTGGCTGACATGGAAAAAATGGAGTGGGTCAGCTGCCACATTGGCCATCCGTTATGGCTAGGGGCATTTCCATCAAGTTTGTTAACGGTAGGGTGGGTTTTGGACGTAAAGTGAAACAGATGACAAACGTGTACTATTTACAAAAGTACAGAGGTAATAATGGCCTTTTTCCCTAGATAAAAAAGAAAGTTAATAGTGCTTTCCCCCCGAATGGAGCCCTATACGGTGAGAATCCGGATATAGTCGGGCTCTAATACGGGTACCGGACACCGGGTGAGAAATAAAAAAAAAAAACTGTCCCTACTTTAGTGGTTATCGAGTAAGAATGTGAACAAAATCAGATATGTTCACAACTAAAAGTTGTAAATGATTAAAGAATATTATCAGTTCTGAAGTTGGACTTTGAAATGCATGTCGATATCAGAGGATCAAATTTTTCCTCTTTCGTTGGACTTTTCAATTGTTTGTTTCTCTGTTAATTTGTTCACCATATCATTTACTCCATTAGTCATGTGAAACATAGCTGATTATTATTTAAAATAAATAAATAACATAGTGTTCCTTTTCTATGTTTTTTTTTTGGTCATTAGTGAAATAGTCACTTTGAATTCACTTTAATGGAAAAGAAGATGATATTGACTGCATCCCATTTTCTCCTTTAATAATTAAAATGATCCTAAAAGTATCACATGAAAAATGCTATTATCATTACACTAAGGATTTCTTATGAAGTTAAGTTGGGTGAATATAGGAGGAAAAGACCGTAGAACAGGGACGGAGCCAGGATTTGAAGTTTATGATTTCTGAATTTGCCATCGAACTCATAGCTCGTTTAGCTATTGCGTTCGCAATTAAATATTTATACATGTTTAATGAATTTTGTAATATAAAACAGGGTCTAAACAAAAATTACTGGGTTTGTGCGAACACGTAACCGATACACTACCTCCGCCCCTACTTTAGAAGAAAAAGACAAGAAAAGGTTGATAAAAGAACAAACTTAAAGGATCCCGAAATAGTGGACATTTCCTTTGATATATCTATCATCAAATGTCAAAATCACCTGAAAAATTAATAATATGCTAATTTTTTTACTAAAGAGATTCAAAATATAAAGAAGTAAACACATGAAGAAGTCAAAAAAATTCAAAGTATAATATATATGCATAAAAAAAAATTTGACCTATCTATGCAGTGTAATTTTCTGATAAATTTTGTCAATTGACTCCCTTTGAACAAAAGTAACTCTACCCAGGCAAATATTACGTGTATAAACACTAGACATAATCATTAATTCCTATTTAATGATTAGTCTTAACTAGTATTGCTCACAAGGTCGTTTTCGATGGACCCACCAAATTTCAGATCAATCAGAGTCCGTCAATTTTGAGCACTGATAGGATCCAAGTGACCGCGTATAGCACAAGTATATTTCATATGGTCGTGCATAATATTCTTATGACCCCGAAAAGCCAAAAAATAACATTAGTCAAGATGAGTATTGCTCGCAAGGTCGTAGCCGATGCTTTTACCAAGTTTTAGGTCAATGGGAGTCCGTCAACCAAATTCAGAAAAATTACCATGTAAATATATAAATACACAGAAAATGGAATCAGTCTTTTCCATTACGTTTCGTGTTAGCTTTTTCTACTCTATTTTCTTTGAATTCTTCCGCTATGCTCTGCATGTTACTTTTCTATCATGTTTCTCACGAGTTTCAGTTGCTGAGAGGAACATGGTAGAGGTTTCAGTTCTTTCTGAGACCTCTGAACCTATTTTTAATATCTGAAATAAGTTTCAAAACATTTGTTTTTCATATGATTCCAGCTCTTGCTAAACTCTTCTGCACTAGATCTTCTACTGATTTTACAATGACACCACAGTCTTTTTCATGCTTAACATGATCGTATGCTCCTTATATATGATGAGTTTCCCTCTAAAATGGTTTTTAAATTTGCAATTAGTTCAAATTTCCTTCTGAATATGGCTTGATTGATTTCTTTCCGTTGTTTGCTGATTTTCTCTGTGACTCGGCCTAAGTTAAAATCCTTCTTCATCTTTTCTGACTCGGTTCATTCATGCAAAATCTCAGACCCTTTTGATTTACTGCTTGTTAATTGATTTGCTTACCTTATTTGCATAAACCGTGTATTTTAAAACCCTGTCCTTAAATAACCTTTTATGTACCTGCCCCTAAGTGCATGCTTTGCACAAAGTGTTTATTCAATTTCTTTCCTTAAATGGTTTTTACCCGTTTTTAATAGGAATCCCTTAATTAAAGGGAGTCTTGTGTAATTGATTGACAATCAGTTCCTCAACTATTTTCTTACCTTATTTCTGCCTGATTTTACACTACATTAATTCTTGTTTCATGACCCCAAAATTCCAAAATACGATATTAGTCATGGTGAGTAATGCTCACAATACCGTTTTTATGGACCCACCAAATTTCAAGTCACTCGCAGTCAGCCAACTTTTTTAGCATAATAGGATTCAAGTTGCCGTACGTAGCACATGTAGGTTCCATGTGACAGTACATAGTATTCTTATAATCGCGAAACGTCAAAAGATAACGTTACGCATGGTGAGTATTGCTCACAAGGTCGTGTCCGATGGATCTACTAATTTTTAGCCCAATGAGAGTTCGTCAACCAAATTTAGGAAAATCATCATGTATATGTTTACGAGAAAATAAATATAATGATTAATTTTTGTTTCATGACCCCGAAGTACCAAATAACAATGTTAGTCAAGCGAGTATGCCGTTTCTGAAGGACCCATCAAATTTCAGGTCAATCAGACATCGTCAACTGATTGAGCAAGGCTATGTGGATGTGCATAGCATGAGTAAATTTCATATGGCCGTACATAGTATTCTTATGACCCCAAAATACCAAATAAATAAGTTAGTCATAGTGAGTATTGCTCACAAAGCCGTATCTGATAGATCCACTAATTTTTAGACCAATGGGAGCCCGTCAACCAAATTTAGAAAAATAATCATGTATATAAACACACGAAAAAGTTGATATAATTTTATTTTCTATTTTATGACCCCGAAACGTCAAAAAACAATATTAAGCATGGCGAGTATTAGTCACTAAGCCGTTTATGATGGACCCGACAAATTTCAAGAATCAGAGTCCATCAACTTTTTGAATATTGATCGGATTCAAATGGCCATGCATAGAACGGATAGGTTCCATGTGGCCGTACATAGTATTTTTATGACCTCAAAATGCCATAAAATATTATTAGTCATGGTAAGTATTGCTCTCAAAGTCGTTCCTGATGGTTCCACCAGTTTTTAAGCCAATTGGAGTTCATCAATCAAATTTAGGAAAATCATCATGTATATAAACACACGAAAAAATAGACATAATCATTAATCTTGTTCCATGCCCCGAAATATCAAAAAATAATATTATTCATGGTGAGTATTGCTCACAAGAAAATTTTCGATGGACCGAGTAAATTTCAGGTCAATTGGAGTCCATCAACTTTTTGAATACTAATAGGATCCAAGTGTTCGTGCATAGAACGGGTAGGTTCCATGTGGCCGTACATAGTATTCTTATGGCATCAAAATGCCAAAAATATTGCTAGTTATGGTAAGTATTGCTTTCAAAGACATTTCTAATGGTTCCTTCAGTTTTTAAGCCAATTAGAGTCCATAAACCAAATAAAGGAAAATCATCTTGTATATAAACACACGAAAAAATAGAAATAATCCTTAATTGTTGTCTCATGGCCCCAAAACGGGAAAAAATAATATTAGTCATGGCGAGTATTCGTTACAAGGCCGTTTTCAATGGACCTATAAAATTTCAGGTCAATAGACGTCCATCAACTCTTTGAGCACTGGTAGGATCCACGTGGTTGTGCATAGCACGATAAATTTCATATGACTATGCATAGTATTCTCATGATGCCCAAATGCCAAAAACAAATTTAGTCATAGTGAATTATTGCTGACAATACCATAGCTAATGGTTTCACCAATTTTTAGGCCAATCAGAATCCATCAACCAAATGAAGGAAAATCATCTTGTATATAAACACACAAGAATAGAAATAATCCTTAATTACTGTCTCATGGCCCCAAAACGGCAAAAAATAATGTTAGTCATGACGAGTATGACTCACAAGACTGTTTTCAATTGACCTACCAAATTTCAGGTCACTAGTAGGATCCAAGTGGTTGTGCATATCAGGTGTAAGTTCCATGTGGCCGTGCATAGTATATTTATGACCCCGAAACACCAAATAATGACCCTAGTCATGCTGAGTATTGCTCACAAAGCCGTATCAGGTGGATCCATCAATTTTTAGGTCAATTAGATTCCGTCAACTAAATTCTGAAAAATTACCGTGTATGAATACACACAAGAAAATGAACATAATGATTAATTCCTAGTTTATGACTCCGAAATGCCGAAAATGATGTTAGTCATAGAGAATATTAGTCACAAGACCGCTTTTGATGGACCCACCAAATTTCAGGTCAATCGGAATCTATTAACTTCTTGAGCAACAATGGTCGTGTATAGCATTAATAGGTTCCACGTGGTCGTGCATATTATTCTTATGATCTTGAGATGCCAAGAAACAATGTCAGTTATGGTGATTATTGCTCACAAGACTGTATCCGATGGTTTCATTAGTTTTTGGGCCAATCGGAGTTCGTCAATCAAATTTGAAAAAATCATCATTTATACAAATACACGAGAAAATAGACATAGTAATTAATTCCCATATCATGACCCAAAACACCAAAAATCGGTGTTAGTCATGGTGAGCATTTCTCACAAGGTCGTTTTCGGTAGAGCCACTTAATTTAAGATTAATTGGAGACCATCAACTTTTTGAGCACTGATAGGATCCAAGTGGTTGTGCATAACACGGGTAGGTTCCATGTGGCTATACATAGTATTTTGATGACCCTGAAATACCAAAATAATGTTAGTCATGGTGAGTATCTCTCACAACGTTGTATCCAATTGTTCTACTAATTTGTAGGCCAATCTAAGTCCATCAACTAAATTCTCATCATGTATATAAACACACGAAAAATGAACATAATTATCAATTCATGTTTTATGACCCTAAAATGCGAAAAAATAATGTTAGTCATGGCGAGTATTGATCATAAGATCTTTTTTATGGATCCATCAAATTTCAAGTCAATAAGTGGCTTAAGGCATAAGTTTGGGGGAGAGGGGAGGGGGGAGGGGAATTTTAAGAATCTAAAAGAGGTATCAAGGTACCAAAAAGAGAAAAGAAATGATCTTTATGAAAAGAGAAGGAGAGAAAAGAAAAGAACAAAAAAAAAAGCCAAAAACAAAATAAAAAGGGAGATTGATGAAATCAAAAAGAGACAACTATCTTTAGTATGAGCATCAAGGGAGAAAAAGAATGAAATGAACAATAAAGAGTGATGGCAAGTCTCTCTAGTCCCCTCCCCCACCCCCACCCCCACCCCCAAGAGAAAGAAATGCCTCTAAGGCTTGGTAAATATGAGCCAAAAAAATAAAAAGAGGGAGTGCTTAAGGAATGGTGTAACCACTTAACTCATATGATATCTTACCCTAATCCAAAAGCCTTCATTATAACCTGAAAGAAGTCCTACTTAATTTAGAACCGAGTAAGCTTACATTAGTGCAGATCTACATGAGGGGCAAGCCTATGGTACTTGAAACATTACTTGTGACATCCTTTTGTGAGAGAAGAGTGAATCCTTCATTGCTCTAGAAATTAAGTGTTAATTTTTGAAGTGAGCATGTCAAATGGAAAGTAAAGGAGGGTGAGTTTGGAGTCCACCATGATTTATATGATAGAATAAGAGTCCTTGATGAGTGAAGTCAATTCCTGAAGCTAACACGTCACATTAGAGTTATATGCACGTAACATAAGTTTTGTCACCTTGTTGAAAATGCATGAGTATCGTGGGTAATTGTTGCTCCTAACTGAATGTAAATAGCTTACAATTGACTCTTTGAAATGACCTTTCACTTTGAGGAGGTGAGAACTAATCTATTTGGTTGAGGACAAGCAAAGACTTAAGTTTGGGAGAGTTGATAAGTGTGGACTTTAACCACTTATTATTACCTTCTCGCTTTAGTTTTAGTCCGAGAGTATTGATTTTTATTCCCAAAACTAATGAAATCATATGAATTGCAGGCATGTTGGAGGACTGGATCTAAACAAGGAAATCTAACTAAAAACGGAGTATTCCAGCTCAAAAAGGCAAAAAGGAGAAATGCAGGCCAAAGTGCGGTCCTCGAAAGTAATTCTGTGGCCGCAGAAAAAAGTGTGGTCCGCAAAAATATACCTGCAACCGCAAAAGAACACCTGAAGCCTCAGAGTAATTTGAAGAAGCGCGGTCTGCACACCAAATTGTGTGGTCGCATGTCGCACTAACAAGATTTGAAAAGTTCAGAGAAAGTGCAAAAAAGATCAAGTGTGAAGCCTCGTCAAAATATGGTCCGCATAGGAAAAGTGCAGCCGTAGAAGCTGAAATGCAGCCACAGATGGAAATATGTGGGTGCAGAATTCCTCCCAACTGAAGAAGAGAAGAAAAGTGCGGACCGCACATGAAATTGTGCAGCCGCAGACCCTCCTGAATGGCATTTTTGTCAGAAAATTTCATGGCACTATAAATAGATGAAAAATACTTTTTTAGGGCAAGTTTTGTATTGTAAGCAGTTCTATCGGTTATATTTTAATATTTTGGGAAAGTAGTGACAATTATTAAAGAAAATCCATTAGTTTTATTATTTAATTATCATTTGTGGCTTTAATTACTTCTTCTACTTTGTTTTCTTCACTTTCTAACACGAGTAACTAGATTTTATCTAGGTTGTGACCCAACCCTAGTGTATAAATCTTATGGGTTATTGATTTTAATGCTTGTTTGTGATTGACTGTTTATTATTTAGCCTTGTTTATGTATTATTTATAAAATTAGTAGTTGCAAACATTGATTCATGTCTATTTGACTTAGTTCTTACTTGAGAAAGAGGGACTTTATCAAAGAAAACTTGGTTAACAAGGAATTGAGCTAATTGAGTTTTCGGCTAGTTTGATAAAAAGGTTTGAACTAGAGATAGGGAAAATCCGACTTGGACTCATATCAATTATTTGTATTGCTACCCAATTGGACGTGAGAAAGCCAATTTTAGCATAACTACTCCATGACCGAGAGGCATTGAGTGGGTAATCAAGAATTGAGAGTTATTATACATCACGATCAATAAAACAAACATTACCATAATTTACCCATTAGGTTTTCACCTAGGTAAAGGTTACATCCCTGTTTTTTTTCAATTGATTAAAAACACCAAAAATAATTGTTCTCTTTCTAGTCACTTGCAATTAGTTTAAATCCCTTAGTTTTAATTTGGAAAACAAACATCCTTTGTTTGGAAGCGTAATTGAGTTGTTTCATGTACTCTCATCATGTATCTACCCTAACATTCTTCACAAACTCTCTGAGGAATTCGATCCCGACTCTTATTGGGTATTATAATTGCAACGACCATTTTCACTCACCATTGAGTGCGGATTGGACGTGGATCAGGGCCTATAAAAAACGACTTAATGAACAATAGTCATTGCATCGCCATAACCATTCCTTATTTTTGGCATTTTAGGGCCATAAAATAGGAATTCAGGACGTCTCTCGAATTTTTGTGTGCTATAGTCCAAGCCATCTGCATGAATTCGGGCGAACGACCCAGAATCTCTTAAAATTTTGTGGACCCATTAAAAACGACCTAATGAGTAATAGTCATCGTTTCGCTATGACTGTTACTCGTTTTTGACATATTAGTGCCATAAAACAGGAATTCAGGGCGATTCCCAGATTTTCGTATGCTATAGTCTAGTCTATTTGCATGAATTCAGGCGACCAACTCCGACTCTCCTAAAATTTTGCGAGCCCATAAAATGATCTATGAATAACAGTCATCGTTTTGCCATGAACATTCCTCATTTTTTGGGGCATTTTAGGTCCATAAAACAGGAATTAAGAATGATTCCTAGATTTTCTTGTGCTATAGTCCACCATCTGCATGAATTCAGATGACCGACGCTGAATCTCCTAATATTTTGTGGACCTATTTAAGAAGACCTAATGAACAATAGTCATCGCTTCGCCATGACTGTTCCTCATATTTTGGTGTTTAAAGACCATAAAACATGAATTCAGGATGATTCTCGAATCACCTAAAATTTTGTGGTCCTATCAGAAACAACTTAATGAACAATAGATTTGCTACCATTCCTTTCTTTTTGGTGCTTTACGGCTATAAAATAAGAATTCAGCATGATTTCCAATTTTTCGCGTGTTAATGTTCGCGCCATCTTCATGAATTCGGGCAAACGGCCCCGAATTGTGTAATATTTTGTTGGCCCATCAAAAATGACCTAATGAATAATAGACATTTTCTCTCATGACCATTTCTCGTTGTTTGGAATTTTAGGGCCATAAAATAGGAATTCAGGATGATTTCCGGATTTTCATGCGCTATAGTCCACGCTATCTGTATGAATTCGGGTGACCAGCCCCAAATCTCCTAAAATTTCATGGGCCCATAAAAATGACCTAACGAACAATAGTTATAGCTTCTCCTTGACCGTTTCTTGCTTTTTCGCGTTTTAAGGCCATAAAATCGGAATTCAGGGCGATTCAAAGATTTTCGTGTGCTATAGTACATGCCATCTACATGAATTCGTGCGACTAGCCTTGAATCTCTTAAAATTTTGCGGCCCCATAAAAAAGACATAATGAACAATAGTCATCGCTTCGCCATGACCGTACTCATTTTTTGACGTTTAGGGCTAGAAAACATGAATTCAGGACGATTTCCAAATTTTCGTGTGTCATAGTCCACACCATCTGCATGAATTCGGGCGACCGGTCCTGAATATCCTACAAATTTTTGGGCCCATAAAAAACGACCTAATGATAAGTCATTACTTCGCCATAATCGTTCCTCATTTTTTGGCATTTTAGGGCCATAAAACAGGAATTCATGATGATTCCTAGATTTTCCTGTGCTATAGTCCACACCATCTACATGAATTTAGGTTATCGGCCCTGAATTTTCTAAAATTTTGCGGGCTCATAAAAAGACCTTATGAACAATAGTCATCGCTTCGCCATGATCGTTCCTCATTTTTGCATTTTAGGGTCATAAAACAGGAATTCAGGATGATTTTCAGATTTCGTGTGCTATAGTCCGCGCCATCTGCATAAATTCGGGCGACCAACCTTGAATCTCCCAAAATTTTGGGTGCCCGTAAAAAACAGCCTAATAAAAAAATAGTCATCGCTTTGTCTTTTATAAAAGAGCCTGTCATTTATTATTTTGTAACAATATTGTTTCGTCTTCTCGATCATCTAATAGTGTATTATATAGTTCATTATACCAAATTTATTTATGTTCAGGACTATGGTTTGTGATAATGATAATGAATGTTATTGATGAAGGTACTGTTGGGTATTTGTGATAGTTTTTAGAACTTGTGGGTATATTTCATCCTTCATAAAAAAAAAGGTGAAATATGTTTTGGAAACTGATGTCCAAACACATTTTCATCTTCAAACCAAAATTCACCCAAATCAAATTTTTTCAAAACAAATTTGGAAAACTATGGCCAAACACTAGCTTTGAAACACGAATATGCGTACCACATAAGAAAGAGGGAAAGGGAGTGTGTAACCAAAAATATGTCTTTTGATCAAAGTCTAATTTTAGAAGAAAACGGGTTACTGATAACTAAGTTTTACTTCACTTTCACAGCGATATCAAAGGAAAATAATAAGAATAACCAAGGAAATAATTGATTACAAAGCCAAAGCAGAGAATTTCGAGAAAGCAGATAAGTAAAGAGTGTATTTCAATATTTCGGTATGTCCTTACAAGTAGAATTTTGTGCCCTTATATAGGAATATACAATAGTAACGATTTTTCCCACATAATTTGGGTTAATTATAAGCATTAATGATATTGATTGCCCATATTCTTGAAAATCTATAACCGATGAATTTATTGCTATAAATCTCTCGCATCCGTTTTGATTCCCCTTCCTTATTTTCCTCCGATTCATGTATATTTCCTTCTTTTTACTATGTATTCATGATGTCCTCATTTATTTCTTGTCAACTATTTAGGCCCGGTATCGTCTCATGGGTATTTCTTCCCGTGCCTTCTTTTCTCTAATTAAGAAAGCCACATGTCACTAAATCATTGTCCCACGTGCTATGCTATGTCAGCTTTTCAATATTTCATGTGTAATGCTTTTTCACCACGATACAGGGAGAATTAAGAACTAATTAGGGTATCTTGAACATTAAACAGTAAGGTAGGTTTAAATATTGATTTAATAATAAGTTGCATCTCAAAAAAAATTACTTTTTAAGTAATCTGGGGGTCTTTGATAATTATTTTAAAATCGACTCCATGTGGAAAGAACCGCATAGATAAAACAAATTACTATTCCTCTTAGGTCATTGTCCAGTTGTATATATTTTTGGAAGAGATAGGAAAGAGGAAACTGCAATTAAGACAAAGCACTATCCTATTGAGATATCCATGGAAAGTTTTAATTAAAAACAATAAATGTGTTTTAGAAATATTTACTAATTACTACTCACATAATAGTGGGAGAAATTCAAAAATAGCTAGATTTATAAGTGATCATTCAAAAATAGCCACAGTTTCAAAAGTAATCGAAATTTAGCTACTTTTCATGTAAAGATAAATCTGAACGAAAACACTATTCAAAATCCAGAAAATACTCCATCATAATATGTTGGAGTTCCAACATAAGTATACTGGGACTCCAACATAATATACTGGAGTTCTAGTATAATACACCGGTCTAGTATAATATGTTGGAAGTTCATACACAGGTGCACCGATCTCCAGTATTATGTTAGGCCGGTCCCTGTTGCAGCTAAATAGTGGCTATTTTTCATTGACTTTGCAAACGTTGACTATTTTTAAATGACCACTTCGAAAATTGGCTAGCCCGTGCTATTTTTACCCTAATAGTAATATTAATTATAACTCCTGAGTCAGAGCTCGTCGCATGGACTTGTCTAGTGCAGTTTACTTTCCTTATATGGTGTGCGAGCTATTCCATATTAAGCAGAATACCTAGTGCACACCCCAAGAGTAGCGGCTACCGATTTTCCTGAAATTTTTGCAAGAATATTAATAATAACAATGACAATAACAATAATGATAGAAACTAAAAAAAGAATTGAGACAATAATGACACGAACTATGTAATAATAATAATTGCCCTCTTGCATATTTATTGCTAAAGTCAACTCCCTGCCCAAAATAAAACTAAAATATTGATCTCACGCTTCGGGATCCCCACACCCCACCCTCTCAATAGATATGTGCGGAGGGGGAGGGGAGATCAATGGCAAGTCAAAATTCATAAAATTTAAATCTTGATTTCGCCAAAGTGGGGGAGGGGAGTATATCCAGTGAGACTGTCTCCTACCCTGTTGGGCGTTGGCTACTGAGACGTATGAATTAAAAAACTTAAAATGATTGTTGGAAATATTAAACTTACAACTAAGGTTCCACTTGTAATATTTTATTATAACTTATTATATATATTGCTAGTGTAGCTCCAAGAAACGTATTTGGTCAATTATTTCACCACCTAACCCAAAGCTACCCAAATGAATAGAGGAGCCAAAATTTTCACAGGCGTTAAAATTTAAAGAAATAAACACACAAACAAGTTAAGAGGAATTAATACATAATATATATATATTAAAAATTATTTTTTATCTATTTAAACAGTATATTTTCTGAAAAGGGGTGTCAGTTGACATCTTTTGGAGTTATATAGCTCTGCCATTGACCCAAATGACACACAAGATTTACTTTCACTTGTGTTTCGCCAAACCGGAAATTTAACTTTAATAGTTAAAAATCACTCACTCTCTTCACATTTATTTGCCCAATATACTAAAAGTATATTTTCAGTTTTACATGTCCACGGTACTAAATCAAGAGAAAGACAATTTTTATTTTATTTTACTATTATCATTAACTACTCATTTCTTAAATTATTTCCCTTGACTTTTAGAAATGTCATTATTATTATTGTTAAAATTGCAAAATACATATTTGATTTATTGTTTCTTAAGGAGCGTGAAAGTCCAAAGTGTACAACTAAAAGTGAATGGAGGGAGTATTATAGTCAATTAGTCAGGGGCGAAGGTACATGGCCCTAAGGGTGGTCAACTCACAACTGACCACCCTTCGTCGAATACACTATATATATAAGTAAAATATTATATTTGAATAGTATATAACATATATTGAACATCCTTTATTTGAGATTTTTTTACTTATTTTAAGATTGAACATTCTAGATAAAATTTTTGGCTTCGTGTCACTGATTATAGCGAGAATATCTCTAGAGATGTTTAAATATTTTAAAAAAATCTAAGAGATCACAGATATCTTCTGTTTTATTTATTAGTGTAAACATTGACTGCGGGTAAATTTTTTATAATTATTGGAAATACCAATCTTCAAAGATTCAATGCTTATATAATACTCTTATATATTGCTAGTCCAGCTACAAGAAACCTGTTTGATCAACTATTTGACCACCCAAACCAAAGCCAGCCAAAAATGACACAGAAGATTGAATCACATCCTTCCACCATTACAACAGCCACCACAGAACCACCACAAACCACCCAAGACCTCCCTATAACCACCACCACCACAAAAAACCATAAACTCACACTCATCCCTTTAATTTTCCTCATATATTTTGAAGTAGCTGGTGGTCCATATGGTGAAGAACCAGCAGTTAAAGCAGCTGGTCCTTTACTAGCAATTCTTGGTTTTTTAATTTTTCCATTTATTTGGAGTGTTCCTGAGGCTTTAATTACAGCTGAACTTTCAACAACTTTTCCTGGTAATGGTGGTTTTGTTATTTGGGCTGATAAAGCTTTTGGTCCTTTTTGGGGTTCTTTAATGGGAACATGGAAATTCTTAACTGGTGTTATAAATATTGCTTCTTTTCCAGTTTTATGTATTAGTTATTTAGAAAATATTTTTCCTGTTCTTTCATCTGGGGTTTCAAGAAAATTAGCAATTCTTGGATCAACATTATTTTTATCTTTTGTTAACTATACTGGTTTAACAATTGTAGGGTATGTTGCAGTTGTACTTGGTGTTATTTCACTTGCACCTTTTATTATAATGTCATTAATTGCTATACCAAAAATTCATCCTCATAGGTGGATTAGTTTAGGTCAAAAGGGTGTGAAAAAAGATTGGAATTTGTTTTTTAATACTCTTTTTTGGAACTTAAATTTTTGGGATAATGTTAGTACTATGGCAGGAGAAGTTGAAAATCCAAAAAAAACATTTCCAGTAGCATTATTTTCATCTGTTATTTTTACTTGTTTGGGGTATATTATTCCACTTTTGGCTGTGACTGGAGCTGTTTCAGTTGATCAAAATGATTGGGACACAGGATTTATGGCAAATGCAGCAGAAATAATTTCTGGTAAATGGTTGAAATTTTGGATTGAAATTGGTGCTGTTTTATCAACTATTGGATTATTTGAAGCACAATTGAGTAGTTCAGCATTTCAACTTTTGGGTATGGCTGAAATAGCATTTTTGCCTAAGTTTTTTGGGTTAAGATCAAAATGGTTTAATACACCATGGGTTGGAATAATATTATCGACATCAATTTCATTGGGAATGTCATATATGGATTTTCAAGATATTATTTCTTCAGCCAATTTCCTGTATAGTTTGGGTATGCTATTGGAATTCGCATCATTTATTTGGCTAAGGAGGAAATATCCATTGATTAAAAGACCTTATAGAGTGCCAATGAAATTACCACTTTTGGTAATTATGTGTTTAATTCCGTGTGGTTTTTTGGTATTTATTATGGCTATAGCAACAAAACTTGTGTATTTAATTAGTGGATTGATGACTGTTGGAGGGATTGGTTGGTATTTTCTTATGAATTTTTGTAAGTCAAAGAAGTTGCTTAAGTTCAACAATAAGGTAGATGATATTTATGAGGAATAATTAATAGGGAAGCCAGTTGTTGTAGTTTTTTGTTTTTTTTTCCCAAGGAAAGAAACTTGTGAAGACTTTTCATAGATGTGACTTCATATTGTAAAATTGTTACTTTAATTCTCAAAGAATTGAATGCAAGATATTCATTTCTTTGTCTTATTATTTTTTTTTTTCAAGTTTTGTTTTGTCTTTTATACCTAATAATGTTGACTAGTCACTGTGACATGTATAACCTTTATTTTACGTTATAATTTCTTTTTCTAGTAATATCATCATCAGTAATTGCGGGTTTAGTGTAGGAGTGACAGATGAGAGGGTTGTGCTGAATTTGGACGGCTTAAAATGTGCTAGATCAATGAATACTCGTCCAAAATATATACTTAAGCTAAGATGGATTGCGTCAAAATGGATTGACAATGAGTCCTAACTCTGTCTAAAATAATCCAGTTTCAATGCTTTTTTAGGACATCAATAGACATTATTTTAAATTAACTAATTATTTGAATTGCTTGAATTGACTTAATAATACTCCCCTGTTTCATATTAATAGTCATGGTTACTAAAAATAATTGTCTCAAATTATTTGTCATTTTAAAAGTTCAAGATAAAATTGTTTATTTTTTCCTTTTTTTTCCCTTAGTAATAATTGTTCTTGAAGACGGAGATAACATATATATAGAATAAATATTCAATAAAAAGAGATTATATCTTTCCTAATTAATATTTCTTAAGGGGCATATAAAAGAGAAGAGGCATGTAAAAGAGAAATACGTATTTAGGGAGTACACTTTATAGGATCTAAAGTGAAGATTAATTTGATGAAAAGAATATGGCAAACCATTGTACTTATTTGCTTTACTTTATCTTATTTATTTTTTTAAGTTTTATTTTGTCTTTTGTACCTAATAATGTTCACTAGTCATTGTGACATGTATAATCTTTATTTTATGTTATAATTTCTTTTTCTAGTATATATCATCATCAGTAAACTCTCCACATGCTTGCCCTTAATTAAATCAAATCATTAAATCAATGATTTAAAAAAACAAAAAATTCAACACTATGTTGCGTATCTTTTACTCTCAATAGTTGAAAGGGTTAAATTAAGAATAGGATAGGAACAAAATTTTATTAGGAACCTCATCTAATCAAAATTAGAATCTACTGTGATTTTGTCAAAGCTATATATATAGATTAAAAAAGAAAGTCGTTGGGGGTGATTCCTAATAATGCAAGCAAAGATTCGTTAATAATTAAAATAGAATAATTAAATTTGGAATATGAGCTGTAAATTGGTATGAAATTTAAGATAGTTGGAATCTTTTTTTTTAAACGAAAGGTCGAAATGTGAGACATGTGAATGGAGACTCGATCGTCTTTCCATAGAGAGCGCTTTAATTTACTAGCCGTTATTTCTAAAAATAATTGTTTCAAATTATTTGTCTTTTTAAAACTTTAAAATATAATTAATTATTTTTTTCTCATTTTACCCTTAGTAGTAATTGATCTTGAAAATGGAGGTGGCATATAGTAGGTAAATATTCAATAAAGAGAGATGAATATCTAAGACATAAATAAAGATAAATAATCAATAACTCCCTCTTAATTACGATTTTCTTAATAAGCTTATAAAAGATACAACAACAACGACCCAGTATAATCCTACAAGTGGGGTCTGGGGAAAATTAAAGCTTATAAAAGATAAACACGACAAATAATTTGAGACAGATAAAGTACTTTTTTTAGTAGGTCTACCCAAAGTTCGGATCAGTTGATTCAGTAAATTTTGAGTATCGAATATATATAAACCCAAAAAAAAAAAGGAGAAGCTTATCTCAATAATAATAAGAGCATATGATACTATTCTTACATCCGATCAATCAGATTTTGAACTTAGAATTTTATAAAGTTGATATAATGATAAAGATAAACTTACATATTCCTCCATGCAACTTTAAGCCAACTTAGTATTGCTTCGAGAAAATAACTGGGAGAAAAAGAATCTAAAATATAGCATCATAAAAACATGTTAAAATAGCACGGTCTAGCCAGTTTTCGGACCGGTCATTCAAAAATAGTCAGCGTTTGCCAAGTTATTGAAAAATAGCCACTATTTTGCTGCAACAGAGACCGGTCCAACATAATATACTGGAGTTCGGTGCACCTGTGTATGAACTTCCAACATATTATGCTGGACCAGTATACTTTGCTGGCTCCAGTATAATATACTGGAGACTGGAGCACCGGTGCTCCAAACTCCGGTATATTATGCTGGACCGGTATATTATACTTGAACTCCAGTCTATTATGCTGAAGTATTTTTCGGATTTTGAACAGTTTTTTCGTTCAGATTTATTTTTACATGAAAAGTGGCTAAATTTCGATTACTTTTGAAACTGTGGCTATTTTTGAATGACCACTTATAAATCTGGCTATTTTTGAATTTCTCCCTAAAAACATTAGACATATACTACAAATTAGAAAAACATTCTACTTGGAGCAACAACAACAACAATAGCCCAGTAAAATTCTACAAGTAGGATCTGAAGAAGGTAATGTGTACGCAAACTTTACTCCTCGGAGGAGTGGAGAGGTTATTTCCAATCTACTTAGAGCGATAATAAATTATGCTATTTAACCGATCTAACAAGCTACTTCAGTCTAGTTTGAGCTTTAATTATGCTTTTTGATCGATAAAACTTTGATCGAAATCGATTTAAGTTGAGTCGAGCTCCAAGTCAGCCTGAATCTTCGCACAGGCATAGATAAAACTTAGGATACTTTATTTGTATTTTTACAGAATATTATAGAATTGATATTGATAAAATGATCAAAAAGTCTATATAGAACCTTTTATTTTATTCATAAAACAAAAAAATAAACACCAAAAGTTATTTCCGCTGCCGGGATTTGAACCCGGATTCTTTCAAGTTGAGAAGGAATTAACCAGTGCTACAGCGGATCAAGATGTTAGAAAGCTGCCACTATATTTATTTATAATATGAGAATTGAATGCTATAAAGTTTGTTTCCGTTTTTTCACCCATCACCTAATATATAAGATACAATATCTCAATTGTTTATTGGTTTTAAATAAAATAAAATAGCATGAACGATGAAGCAATGAATCTTTGTTATTTTCATCTTGCAACATTACCAAAAACATGAAAGGAAAATTATTGCTATAATATTTAACTTAACCTATGCTAAAAGAATCCAACGGTCCAAGAAATTGCTATTTGTTATGAATAGTTTATACATTGGATACTACTTTGGATACTACATTGGATACTACATTGGATGCTACAGTGGATGCCCATGTTGTGAATAACTTAAAGATTAAATTTCCTATTTTATGTCCATCATCTTTACTTTTTATGCCTGTAAAAGGCCATGTAATTGCAATGAAAAATTACTCCAAAGTGAAAGAAGAAAACACTTCTCCATTCTCTCTAGCTCTTCTTGTTTACATTTTACTGCATTGCTTTTATTTTATAACACGTTATCAGCACGAAGCTCTAATTTTATTCTTAACTCCCGCTAAGTTGAGCCATATTTTATTAAGGTATGTATCATTATAATCATTTTATTTATGGCAGTAGACATCACCGAGAGGAACTATTTATCATGGGTTCTTGATGCTGAAATTCACCTTGACGCTAAAGGTCTTGGAAATACTATTATACAAGGAAATGAAGCATCAAATCAGGATAAAACGAAGGCCATGATTTTCCTTCGTCATCATCTACATGAAGGGTTAAAAACTGAATATTTAACCGTAAAAGATCCACTTGAATTATGGATTAATTTGAAGGATTGATATGACCACCTAAAACTTACGGTATTACCGAAAGCTCGGTATGAGTGGATACATTTAAGGTTGCAAGACTTTAAAACCGTAGGTGAGTATAATTTTGCTATCTTTAAAGTAAATTCTCTATTAAAATTATGTGGAGACACTATCACAGATGAGGACTTATTGGAGAAAACATTTTCTACTTTTCACGCTTCAAATGTGGTGCTACAACAACAATACCGTGAAAAAGGTTTTAAGAAATATTCTGAGTTAATCACATGCCTACTTGTGGCTGAGCAGAATAATACTCTATTAATGAAAAATCATGAAACCCGTCCCACTGGGTCAGCTCCATTTCCGGAAGTGAATGCTGTAGCAACATATGATAAGTTTGACAGAAAACAAAATAATTACCGTGGTCGTGGACATGGTCGTAAACATGGACGTGGCAGGGGGCGAAACAATTAGCGTCATTATGGTGGAAATAAATTGGAGAACAATAAGGGTTCTCAAATTAATCATTCAAAAGGTAAAGCTAGTATGTGTCACCGGTGTGGTATGAGAGGTCATTGGGCACGCATTTGTCGTACGCCAGAACATTTTGTCAAACTTTATTAAGCCTCCCTTAAGAAAAAAGAAAATAACGTGGAGGCACACTTGACCTTTCAAAATAATGATGATGAAGCAGGTCCCTCAAATAAATATGATTCTAAGGCACATCTTGCATATAAAGATGATGATTTTGAAGGCCTAACAAATATTACTCATTTAGAAGTTGGGGACTTCTTTGAGGATATTGACTGAAGAACTAATCATCTTACTGGGGAATGAAGCTATAAAAGTTGTTATGTTTATGTTTGCAACTAGTTTATTTTTCTTGAGTGTATTTTCCTAATGCATCATGTGTTGCTAGTTTCTACATTTCTAATGTATTTCTTAATGTTTTTTTCCTGCTTGTCTTTCATATTTCTTATGATGTATTATTTGTCTTTTTTATGAAGAATATGAAAATTCCCCAGTCTTCAGTTGGACTCAAGATTAATAAAGATGATATATGTCTTCTGGATAGTGCTACAACACACACTATTTTAAAAGATAAGAGATATTTCTCTTATTTGGTAATGAAAGAAGCGAATGTTAATACAATATCCGGTAGTACAAGATTAATTGAAGGTTCTGGAAGAGCCAATTTATTACTACCAGGAGGAACAAATTTGGCTATTGATGAAGCACTATATTGTAGTAAATCTCAAAGAAACTTATTAAGTTTCAAAGATATTCGCCAAAATGGCTATCATATTGAGACTACAAATGATGAAAAGATTGAATATCTTTATATTACTACAATAATGTCCGGTAAGAAATATGTGCTTAAAATGTTACCTGCTCTTTCCTCCGGCTTATACTACACAAGTATTAGCAGGATTGAAACACATGCCGTAGTAAACGAGAAGTTTACTAATCAAGATAATTTTATTATTTGGCATGACCGGTTGGGCCATCCTGGTTCTAATATGATGCGTAAAATAATTGAGAATTCACATGGACATGCAATGAAGAATCAGAAGATTCTTCAATTTAAGGAATTCTCTTGTGCTGCGTGTTCTCAAGGAAAATTAATTATTAGACCATCAACTATTAAAGTTAGGATGGAATCCCCTGCATTTCTGGAACGTATACAGGGTGATATATGTGGGCCCATTCACCCTCCATGCGGACCATTCAAATATTATATGGTTTTGGTAGATGCATCTACAAGATGGTCACATGTGTGCTTACTATCAACTCGCAATATGACATTTGCGAGATTGTTGGCTCAAATAATAAAGCTAAGAGCACAATTTCCAGATTATGCAATTAAGACAATTCGTCTTGATAATGCCGGTGAGTTTACATCCCAAGCCTTTAATGATTATTGTATTTCAACTGGGATAACAATTGAGCATCCGGTTGCTCATGTTCATACACAAAATGGTCTAGCAGAATCATTGATCAAACGCCTCCAATTAATTGCTAGACCAATGCTTATGAGAACAAAACTTCCCATTTCAGTATGGGGTCATGCTATTTTGCACGCAGCAGCACTTGTGCGGATAAGGCCCACAAGTTATCATAAAGTCTCCCCATTGCAATTGGCTTTTGGTCAGGAGCCAAATATTTCCCATCTTAGGATCTTTGGTTGTGCGATATATGTTCCAATTGCTCCACCACAACGCACAAAGATGGGTCCTCAAAGAAGGTTGGGGATATATGTTGGATATGAATCTCCTTCTATTATAAAATATCTAGAGCCGATGACTGGAGATTTATTTACGGCAAGATTTTCTGATTGCCATTTTAATGAATCAGTATATCCAACATTAGGGGGAGAAAATAAGCAGCTGAAAAAGAAGATAGATTGGAATGCATTATCACTGTCTCATTTAGATCCTCGAACAAATCAATGTGAACAAGAGGTTCAAAAGATTATTCATTTACAAAATATTGCAAATCAATTGCCAGATGCATTCACTAACCTACCAAGGGTGACTAAGTCACATATTCCAGCTGCTAATGCTCCAATTCGAGTTGATATCCCGACAAAATAATTAATTAAAGCAAATGAGTCTAAGTCATGCTTGAAACGTGGTAGACCAATCGGTTCTAAAGATAAAAATCCTCGAAGAAGAAAAGGAGCAAGTGATCAAAGTGAACATAACACAGAGGTAGTGGCTCAAGAAGAGCCCCAAGACGTAACAAATGATAAGACCTTAGGGGAGGTCCAGGTACCTAAAAATAATGAAAATGAAGAGATATCAATAAGTTACGTCTCAACCGGGAAAAGATGGAACCAAAATAATATTTTTATCGATAACATTTTTGCTTATAATGTTGTTGTTAAAATAATGCAACAAGATGAGGATCTTGAACCAAAATCTGTCAATGAATGTAGACAGAGAAATGATTGGCCAAAATGGAAAGACGCTATCCAAGCAGAGTTAACTTCACTTGGAAAACGTGAAGTCTTCGGACCCATAGTTCGAACACCTGAAGGCATAAAGCCAGTAGGGTATAAATGGGTTTTTGTGCGAAAACGAAATGATAAAAATGAAGTCGTTAGATATAAAGCACGACTTGTGGCACAAGGGTTTTCCCAAAGGCCTGGAATTGATTATATGGAGACATATTCTCCTGTAGTGGATGCTATCACCTTCAGGTATCTCATAAATATGGCAGTACAAGAAAAACTTGATATGCATCTAATGGATGTTGTTACAGCCTATTTGTATGGATCATTAGACAACGAAATTTTTATGAAAGTACCTGAAGGATTTAAAGTGCTAGAAGCATATAAAAATTTTCGAGAAACTTGTTCAATAAAGCTTCAGAAATCTTTATACGGATTGAAACAATCAGGACGTATGTGGTACAATCGTCTGAGTGAATACCTGTTGAAAGAAGGGTACAAGAATGATCCAATTTGTCCCTGTATCTTTATAAAAAGGTCTGGATCTAAATTTGTTATAATCGCCGTGTATGTTGATGATTTAAATATCATTGGAACTCCTGGGGAGCTTCCAAAAACAGTAGACTGTTTGAAGAAAGAATTTGAAATGAAAGATCTTGGAAAGACAAAATTTTGCCTTGGTCTACAAATTGAGTATATGAATGATGGAATATTTGTCCATCAATCGACATACACCGAAAAGATATTAAAGCAATTCTATATGGATAAAGCACATCCATTAAGTACCCCGATGGTTGTGAGATCACTTGATATAAAGAAAGATCCATTCCGACCTCATGAAAATGATGAAGAGCTTCTTGGTGCCGAAGTACCATATCTTAGTGCAATTGGGGCACTAATGTATCTTGCCAATAATTCCCGACCAGATATAGCTTTCTCAGTAAGCTTATTGGCAAGATTTAGTACTTCTCTAATACAAAGACACTGGAATGGTATTAAACATATATTCAGATACCTCCAAGGGACCATTGATATGGGTTTATTTTATTCAAATGAATCCAATCCATCATTGATTAGTTATGCAGATGCAGGATATTTGTCTGATCCACACAAAAGCCGATCTCAGACAGGCTATTTATTTACAAGTGGAGGTACAGCCATATCATGGCGTTCGACAAAACAAACTATGATTGCTACTTCTTCAAATCATGCAGAGATAATAGCCATTCATGAAGCAAGTCGAGAATGCATTTGGTTAAGATCTATAACTCAACACATTCAACAAACATGTGGTCTTTCTTCGAAAGAGAATATTCCAACAATATTGTATGAAGACAATGATGCATGCATAGCTCAATTGAAAGGAGGATATATCAAAGGAGATAGAACAAAACACATTTCACCGAAATTCTTTTTCACTCATGATTTTCAGAAGAATGGTGAAATAGATGTATAACAAGTTCGTTCAAGTGATAATTTGGCCGATCTGTTCACTAAGGCATTACCAACCTCAATATTTGAAAAGCTGATATATAAGATTGGAATGCGTCGTCTTCGAGACATTAAGTGATTTTTTTATCAAGGGGAGTAACTACACGCTGCACTCTTTTCCTTAACCAAGGTTTTGTCCCACTGGGTTTTTCTGGTAAGGTTTTTAATGAGGCAGCAAGCAATGCATATTATAAATAACTATGTACATCCCAATATTTTTTTTGTAAGTTTTTAGTGAGGCACATTATCTTACATGGACATCCAAGGGGGAGTGTTTTGAATAGTTTGTACATTGGATACTACTTTGGATACTACATTGGATGCTACATTGGATGCCCATGTTGTGAATAACTTAAAAATTAAATTTCCTATTTTATGTCCATCATCTTTACTTTTTATGCTTATAAAAGGCCATGTAATTGCAATGAAAAACTACACCAAATTGAAAGAAGGAAACACTTCTCCATTCTCTCTATCTCTTCTTGTTTACATTTTACTGCATTGCTTTTATTTTATAACACTATTAATATTTTTAAAGATCACATCACATCTCAGTCAAATCTCTTTTCAAGATTCAAAATCATGACAGTATAATTGGGATCCGATCATAAAATTGTGATGATATAATTTGAATTATGTATTAGTTATTCACAGGTTGAAAAATACTACCAAACAAGGGATTACTAACATCAAAGCTAATACATATATTATTTTCTCTTCATACGCCTACCTAAACACCCCTAATTGTTAAAAGCCTTAAAAGGAAGCTTTGATTATTTGATACTTTGTAATACTCCTATGAGATTACGAGCTAAGTTGAGAATATATAATTTAGGGTAAAGGCCAAAGTTGTCCTTATACTATCGAAAATTAGTTACGTTTATACCCGTTTTTACTTTTGGTCAAAATACACGCTTGCCGTTAAGAAAGTAGACAAAATCGTCCCTAACCCTAACTGTTGTCCATGACTCAACAACTAAAATGACACGGTGGACTCCATGTCACTATTTATTTTTCATCTGTAATAATAAATAACTAAACCCACTAAACTTAGTCTTCTCCTTCTCTAACAACATATCACCATTGCTGCAAATTCAAGGTTCTTGTCCTGCTCCACAAAATTATTTTATAAATTTCCATCATTACCAGTCAGTGTTCGAACCACCACTCTAGCTGTCTTCCACCAAGAAAATATCCCACCTTCTCTCCGCCTAGAAAATCATCAGCAATCACTCATCGAAAATACTCACCAAAAAGCTTCACTAGAAACCAACTCTTTAAATACTACCAGTCACTCATCAGAAAATCACCTCTCTTTTCTTCCATCTCTCGCTCCTCTTTACTGGACATAACTGACCAGTAACACTCCTTTTCCACAAAAAGAAGAAGAGCTACATCCAGAAGAAAGAAATCCTCCATAAAAACTCATTTACTAGTGATCACCCGTTTGTCTTTAAAATTCCACCCAATGGAAAAATCTTTTTTTGCTAAAAAATTTCTTTACTGCTTGAACATATCAGAAACAGTAAAATCTTGACGGAACAATCTTTTTCGCAAACAAAGAAGAATCAACTGGGTGAGAATCGTTTCGGGAATTTTTTATCTGTTTTGGTCTGAATAGAATAAAGAATCTGACATTGGAATGCTGAAACTATTCAAAGCTGCAACTTGTCATTTAAATTAGAATTGGTTAAATATTTGTGCCTAGAATTTGGAAAGTTAGAGAAGGAGAATAATTTTAGTGGGTTTAGTTATTTATTATTACAAATGGAAAATAAATAGTGATATGGAGTCCACCGTGTCATTTTAGTTGCTGAGTCATGGACAACCGTTAGGGTTAGGGTCGATTTTGTCTACTTTCTTAACGGTAGGTGATAATAGGCTATATAGACGATATTTACACCCTAAATGTACCATAGTTATTGTTGTTTTAAAGGTTAAATGATAAAAAAAATGCTCTAATTGGTGTTCTTTTGCTTCATAGGGACTAATCCAAGTGAGGAAGAACTATGGAGTGTTTTGGAGTCAATAATGTGAAAAAAGGCCAATCATGAAGCACCCGAGCAGAAAAAAGCAAAAAAGGACTGGGCTTGAAGCCATCGCGACCGTGGCTGGCTGCGGAAGTGAGGCAGAATGTTTGTCTCACTCTACGTTCTGCCGCGGCCGCGGTGAACTGTGCAGCTGTCTAGACCTTTTGGGACCAAAGTGTAAATCGGGGAAAACTTATTCCAAACACTTATAAACTCAAGAAGCTCGCCCAAGAAAGTTTTAAGCTGGTTTTTAGACTACTTTGGAGGCAAGAACAAGTGTGAGAAGAACAACCAAACATTAGAGTTTTTCTATTTTCTATTTATTATTGCAATTACACATTATGAACAATTTTGTAGTTTTATCTTGTTTCGTTATGAGTAGCTAATTCCTTAATCTAGAGTTTTGATGGAACCTATTGAAGGATGAACTTCGTGTTATGTTATTATAGTTTGCCCAGTTTAATCTCTATTTGTTCAACTACATTCTTGTTGTTGTTAATTGATATGATCCTCAATTAGCTGTGCCTATTTAGTGTGCATAACTCGAAAAAGAGTGCATATTTAGGTAATTGTTGAACAACACCACTCCCAAAGTATATGATGGATCAATAACCGAGGGTTTAAAGACGGGATTAGGGATAACGAAGCCTTGAGTGCAATCTAAAGTGAGCTGTAATAAACAAAGCCAGCTAGCGTAACTCGGGAGAGTGCATCTAGTAAATTGTCGTGATTACTCGGGAGAGATTTATAGTAATAAGTGTGCTCATGATTGATAGAGACGAATATGCGAATTTATGTGAAACATAACCGGAAGGGATTCCATCAATAGGGGAAATCATAACCTTAGATCCTTCTCTTAATTGTTTACAACTTAATCATAGTTAGTCTTTGTGTACTTAATTGTAGTCTGTCATAGTTAGTAAGAATATCCTCAATTGTTATTCAAAACGTTTGGGAAGTTGATTACGTAGAATTTCGTAAGTCTAACGAGAGTAATTGATAGGTTAATTCTTTGTGGGTTCGACTCTGGGCAAAATACTCAGATTATATTTGCAACGTCCACGTGTCCTTTTTATAAGGCATAGTTGGGCGTGATCAGTAGGCGTATATTTGGACCGAAAGTAAAAACAGGTATAAACGTGACTAATTTTCGATAGTATAGGGACAATTTTGGTCTTTTCCCCATAATTTACTGCTATAGTTTAGTTTTAAAGTAATTATTATACGGCTCAACCGATCTAATGAGTTAGTTCAGTCTAGTTCTGATAATACCAAATTGTATTTTAATTCAGCTTTTTTTATGGATAAATTTTGGACGAAATCGATTCAAGTTGAATCAAGCCTAGCTTTAGTTGATGTCACAAACCGAAATTCCCACCTTCGGGACCTTGATGACGCCTAACATTTTACTTGCTAGGCAAGCCAATGTTAGAATACTTTTAACCATTTTAACAATTCATTTTAATTAATAGTAAAGAAACCTAACAACCGGAATAATGTCTGAATTAAAGTGAATAAACCAAAATAATAACGATGTCGAAACACCATCCCAGAACCGGTGTAACAAGTGCACGAGCTTCTAAAATAATACAAATAAGAGTATGAATAAACTAAAGATAACATCTAAGATAAAGTGGAAGGGGCCTTCAGAGTTGCGGACGCAGTGCAACTATACCTCAAGTCTCCTCTGATAGCTGAATCCGAGCAAGTCTACAAAACGCTGGGACCAACTCCAGTGTGCAGAGTATAGTATGAGTACAACCGACCCCATGTACTCTGTAAGTGCCGAGCTTAACCTCGACGAAGTAGTGACGAGACTAAGTCAGGTCGCTTACATTAACCTATACGCAATAATAATAATAATAATAATGATGATGATGATGATGATGATGATAATAATAATAATAATAATAATAATAATAATAATAATAATAATAATAATAATAATAGAAGTAAGACAGGTAAGTCATATCAATAGTCGAGGCCAATTCGACAGTCACAATCAATTATTTCTTTTATCATTCTGTTGCGCCGTGCAACCCGTTCTCATAATATAATCATTTAATTGAATTCCGTTGCAGCGTGTAATCCGATCCAACAATATAAACTTTCAAATAATTCTGTTGCGACGTGCAACTCAATCCAATAGTAAAATCTTTCAATAAATTCCGTTGCGGCGTGCAACCTGACTTCAAAAATATAAATTAACAGCACTTATACATAAGACTACTTCAATAAATACCACAATTAATACGAAACTATTAGACAACAAGGTATACAACAATTATAAATTATGCAGGAAAAAAATAAGGAGCAAGTAACAAATAAGTTTAGAATCAGGGAGGAGATAGGCAATTTAATATATGAAATGCAAATTATGAAATAGCAATTATGGAACATAAATGTAATAAGCACCTAGCAATTAAGGCATGAAATCAAGGCATAATAGTAGGCAATGAAAATAAGAGAATCAATTAATTCTTGAAATGAGGCAATTAGTGGAATATGTAGAAACATGGAAACAAGCAATTCGATAACGTATAGACACTCGCCACCTCGTCTATACGCCACTACACATGAAATTCACGTAACACATAGTTCAAAGGTTCTATTCCCTCAAGTCAAGGTTAACCACGACACTTACCTTGCTTCGCAATTCACGTGATGACTCGACCCCGATTTTTCCTTTCGAATTACTCTCCAAACCAATCAAACCTAGCAATTTATTTACCAACAATTCAATTTGCGCTTTAGAAATTATTCACAATTTGAAAGAGACTTAACTTAAGTCATTTTCAGAAAAGTCAACGTGGGGCCCACTTTTCGGAACCCGACGCACATTCATGGAATCCAAACACCCATTTCGATATGAGTTTAACCATACAAAAATTATCGAATTCGGACATCAAATTGCCTTTCAAATCTTCATTTTACATTTTTGGAAGATTTTACAAAAATGTGATTTTCTTCAATTAAATTCATGAATTCATGATGTAAATAAGTATGGAATCATGAAATATAATCAATATAGGATAAGGAATACTTACCTAGTTCGAACTTGTGAAAAACCCCTTTGAGATCTTCCAAATCCGAGACTTAAAACTCAAAAACGAACTAAAAATGTCAAAGTCCTGAATTTATGGACTCTGTCTAGTCTTTTCACAACTGAGGACACAAGTTCCGCATCTGCGAGCTCGCATTTGTGAGAGAAGGATTGCCTTTGCGATGCCAGGCTACCATGTGAAAATCCGCATCTGCGGATGTTCCAGTCGCATTTGCGACTGTGCAGAAGCGCTGGTGAAGTCGTAGAAGCGAGAAGTTCCGCATTTGCGGTCCTCCCTTCGCAAAAGCGGTCGCGCTTCTGCACAAAATTTCTCCATAGAAACAAAGTAACAAGCCAAAGCCCAGTCGTAGAAGCGGAGCTGCACATGCGCTCCAAAAGTCGCAGGTGCGAAACACCAGAACTAGAACTCTCTTCTTGACCAAAAATGATCTAAAACTCATCCGAAACTCACCCGAGCCACTAGGGACAATTATACCAACCAATCCTGTAACATAACGCGGACCTACTCGAGGTCTCAAATCATGTCAAACCACGTCGAAACTACAAATCACAACTCGATTCGGACTTATGAGTTTATGAAATTTTTAATTCTACAACTCGCGCTGAAACGTGTCAAATCATTCCGGAATCACCTCAAATTTTGCAGGTAAGTCCCAAATGACATAACGGAGCTATTCCGACTCTTGAAATATCAATTCGAGTCCGATATCGACAAAGTCAAATCTAAGGTCAAACTGTGGAAGTCATTAGCCTTTAAGTTTCTAGTTTTCGTCAAATGGTGGTACTTCGAGCTAGGGACCTCCGAATTTGATTTCGGGCATACGTCTTAGTCCCAAATCACGATACGGACCCAATGTGACTGTTACAACACTGATCCAAATCCGTTTGCTTAAAATATTGACCGAAGTCAACTTAAGTGAGTTTTAAAGCAACAATTCACATTTTTATCAATTTTTCACATAAAAGCTTTTCAAAAAATATACGGATTGCGCACGCAAGTCAAGGAATACTGAATGATGTTATTCAATGTCTCGTAGCACAGAATTGAATGCTAAATTTAAAGATGACCTATCGGGTCATCACAGTCGAGCTCTGAACCAGCCCGACTCTTCGCCTAACTGAGATAAAACTTATGATACTTTATTTGTATCTCTACAAAACATTATAGACTTGATATTGATAAAATGATCAAAAAGTTTATATAGAACCTTTCATTTTATTCATAAAACAAAAAAAAATATACACCAAAAGTTAGTTCCCCTGCCAGGATTTGAACCCGGATTCTTTCAAATATAGAAGGAACTGACCAGTGCTACAGCGGATCAAGTTGGAAGGAAACTGCCACTATATTTATTTATAATGAGAATTAAATGCTATAAGGCTTGTTTCCTTTTTTTTGACTCTAAACCACACCATCACCTAATATATAAGAACTAGATGGGTGATGGCCTGTGCCAGCACATGCCCAACATTTTGATTTTGAAGTGGTTGTTGCTTGTTTATTGGTGATTCCAACAGTTAATTAATTATTTAGTCATGATGTATACCTATGCTAGAATTGCAGAAAATACGAAGGAGCATAGGCACAATTTTGCATTTTTAAACTTGATCGCCTAAATAAATTTATCCTATTTTCGGTAGAGTATATCTATTCCTGTGATGTTTTAGAATTGGATCCAAAAGAAAAGGTTATGCACTCAACAACATAGCCTCCACAAGGAAGTCTTGATAAATGATAGACCATTGGCCTGGCATGTGACATAAAATGGAAAACTTTTATATTTTGTTGTGCTGCTACTCAATGGCAATGTGTGAAAGCCACCATTCATCTAGCGCATAGTCAGAGAAATGCTCCTCAAAACCAATATCTTTCAAAGTCCCTGTTAGGACATCCAAGTGTTTGACTCAAAAGATATCAGGACCTTTTTGAATAAATCAATCAAAGAAAATGAAGGGGTAAATCTTAGTCAAACATAATAAATTCCAGATCAATGAGCTAACAGAATAGATAGTATATAAGAGGAAGTAGATGTAATCGATCGTATTGAAATTTTTCATTGTGGCTCCCATCAATCAATGAGAGAGGTAGTTTTACATGTTTTTCTGTAGATTACTTCTTTCCTATGAAGATTACAAGAAGAGAACTTAGGGGAGAGAATGGGAAGGAGAGCCTCTCCTATCGAGGGTTTTTCCCTACTATATATAGTCAAGGCACCATTGCCGTTTACTTGGTCCGACGCTCTCTCGCACCTAGTGTGCCTTGGTCGTCCTTCAGACATTGCTCCTTCAGACTCGACGGGTGTCGAGAATGAGGTGTAGAGTGGGCCATGTCATCTTTTACTGCCCTGTCACTTGGGCAGGACGTTGGTCAGCTCGGCCGAGACGGTTAGATTTCGACCAATACAGTTGGTCCCTCCGTCTGCCGGGGTCGTCTCCTGTCGGGCCTGGCAAACTAATCATGATTGCTACGAATTCGAGCGAAATCTGACTTTTCGTTCCTTAGTTACGTTACTTGGGTTTTAAATGAGATGGAGGCGTTCTTTCGATATCCTTGGACCGTTGCGGCTGTTTCGAAACCAAAACGTCATTTGTCATCAAAGCGTTATTCCGTGGTTACCGCCATTATGATACACATTCCTGGGGAACTAAAACGTTTCGTGCCCTATCAGATTCGATTAGCGACTCTTGGGTTTCATGCTTGGGGGATTTACATCTCTTATAAATAAAAGGAACTCATCATTCTATTGACACACTTCTTTGCTTTTTACTTGAAAGAATTCTGGAGATATACTTTCTTCCTGACACTCCAAGTTTTCGTTTGCCCTCATTTGACTGAAAAGTTTCATCCTTTCTTTCCGTTGTCTTTTTGCTGCATCATTCGTACAAAATGGCTGGTGATTCCTCTCGCACCGATATCCTTGTCACAATTCCGGTACCAAAAAATGCTACTCAGGCCACTGGAGGGGCAGATGCGGTGGAAGACGAGGAGGTCCCGTCGGTAGTTGAGATTTTGCCTCGCCGTGGGAGAGAATTGACCGACTTCAGTAGTTGCGCCGGGGCGGAGCCGGATCCTGTCTCTTCTGTTATGAGAGAAGAAGACATTGCCAAGTTGAAATCCAGGTGGGGAATCCCCGGTTACGTCGACATGTGACTGGCAGTAGTAAACGACATAGTTCACTTTAACCGTCCTGGGTACTGCATATTTTATGCCTACCCCTTTCTTATTGGAAACACACTCCCTCTCCCTCTCTTGATGGTAGACTTCTGCCGTTTTTATGAGGTATGCCCTGCCCAACCTTCGCCGTACCTATACAAGGTGTTCCTTATGTTGCTCAAGTTTGTGGAACTCGCCGGTCGTGAGACCATATTGGATCACATGCTCAATATCTTCGCCCCTCAGCTTATCCGTGGCACGATACTTCACATGCGTCCTCGGGGGTCAAGGAGTCTGGTGGTGAAAATGGACGACATGTCTAACCATCGTTTCTATGTGAATTATTTCTATATGCAGACTGAGCACATTGTGGTGGATCCGACGAGGTTACCTAAGAAATGGAACTTTACACGTAAGTTTCTTATGCTTTTAGTCGGAGATATATCCGACCGTTTTCCGTTACAGTACTAAACCCTGTTATGTCTCTGCAGCCGAGAAATTTCTTCCTCCATCAGTCGAAGGTATCCGCGAGTGGGTGAGTGCCATCTTTCCCCATACGACGGGGGTTCGAACCTGGTCGGCCTTTTATGAAAAATTTGGACGCAGGCCCCTTACGGATGAGATGTCGTTTTTGTTTGTTACTTTTCCTCTCTTTTTACTTAGTTTCTTATATGCTATTTGTCGATGCCAGGGAGAGTGCGGAGAGTGAGGTCTCCTCCATTGGCTTTTCATCAGCCGGCATTGTCTGCTCGCCCTGTTGCAGTACCTGTCATTCGGCCTTTGTCGAGGGCTGCTTTAGTCGAGTCAGCGGCTGCGATTATTCCTGCGGAGGCCACTTCTCAGACTGAAGTTCCGACTCGTGTTACTCGTTAGACGGGTGAATCTTCCCGCACCAAGGAAGAAGAAGAGACGTCTAAGAGGCGACGAGTGGAATTCGAGGCAGCCCCTCCAACTGTAATACACCTGGACGACTCTCCCTTGACAGAATCTGGGGCAGGGGTTGATACTACTCCGCCCATAGAGATGGAGACAGCCATCGCATCTGCCCCATCAACGGAGATTTCTGCTGCTGTTGTTGATCAGCTACCTATCGTGATGGGGGGCCAGATGTCTGAGGCTGTCGTTGTAGTTTCAGATATACCCTCATCCTCCGTACCTGGTCGTGCTTCGTCTTCAGCTGCTGAAAGAGGAAAGGGCGTTGTGATCGATGATTATGAATCTGAGTCGGACCTTGATCCTAATGATGTTAGGATGTTTGAGGAGGGTATTACCCACTCGGTGGTTGGGTTAGGATGGACGACCCGTATTCTTGAAATTTCTTCGGATGTTAATCTCCTGGGGGACACAGAGGATCTGGTGCCACAGTTCGACATTCTGTGTTCTGCTGCCAAGAACAAGGCTCTCAGGAACGTTCCTGATGTTGAATTGATGAATGAGGTGGTTGCTATGGGTTTGAGGGTACGTTGTCCTTTTCTTTTATACATGTCCATTTTTCTTGTTGGTATGGTTTTAACCCACCTTCTCGTTTTTCAGACATACATGGTGGAAGTGGAGAGTATGTGCAGGGCTGACATTCGAGCCAAGCTTTTATTGAAGATGTTGGAAAAGTATCGGCGTTATCGCGACAAGTGCCGTGAGATGCACGAGCGACTGAGGGAGAATCCTAGTGCTTGATCCCTCGACGAGGAATTGGAGAAGAGAGATGAGCAGTTGATGGAGGCCATTCATAGGAACAATGTGCTTGAAGAGAAGCTTCGCATGAAGGATGAAGAGCTCGAGGTAGGAAAAGGGGTGGTTGCAGAGTGTGACTATCTGCAGGGGAAGATAAGGTCAATGCAGGCCGAAATGGACCAGAACCTTATCAAGGTCGAGGCGATGAGTGCAGAGTGGATGGGAAAGATGGCCGAGTTGGAGATGAAGGTCGTCGGGTTGGAGAGTATCGAGAGTGCTTGGTCTGCGGCTTTAGCAAAAGTGGCGACACTGGAGAACATTATCCGCATCCTCCAATCTGAGCAGGAGTCGGAAAGAGCGACGAAAACGCTAATGGAGGCGAGGCTTGAGGAGCACATATGTGAGATCGATTAGGAAGCTTCGACATTAGGAGATTGGGTCGCCGCTCTTGAGGTTGAAAGGGAGTGACTGTTGGCCCAGATTGAGTCTTCCTCCCTCGCTGCTCCCCGCCGCCTACACAAGCTTTGGGTTCATACTGAAGCTCATCGGGATATATACAAAAGTCTGTGGGAGGCGGGCAATATTGTTAAGGACGCATATGAAGAAGCACGAGCAAAGGCGCGGGAGGCCCGTGTCAATTGTGGTTATGACTCTGCGACTCCAGAGGCTGAAGAGGGTGCGGATGATAAGGGAGAGCTTCCTACAGATGACGGTGGCGGTGATGACGCCGAGTGAAAGAATGCTGTCTTAATTTGTTTTCTGTTTTCTTTTTTATTCATCATCGATTATCGTTGTTCCTTTCTTTTTGTTTTTATTGTTGGCTTGGGCTGTATGTAATCTGCGACCGTTGGCGCGGTGACCTTGTATAAAGAAGAATTTTTTCGTTGTTATTTGCCTTGTGCTTATCTTTGTTTTCTCTTTTTTGTGGCTTTGGCATGGGATGGATTCTCGTATGACGAGTCCCGGTCTTTTCTTCCCTTTTTGTTTACTGACGTCCCTTGGCCTTAGATATATTTTGGACTTTTCCCTTTAGCAATGGCTCGTGGCCTTGTGGATATGATTTCGAACATAGCGAAATAGTAACCTGTCGACATTCGATCGAGGTCGAATTCTTCTTTTTGGCGAAGGCCCTTGGCCTTAAAGGGTGTTATTTCAAACTTATCGAAATAGTAACCCGTCGCCATTCGATCGAGGTCGAACTCTTCTTTTTGGCGAAGGCCCTTGGCCTTAAAAGGTATTATTTCAAACTTATCGAAACAGTAGCCCGTTGTCGTTCGATCGAGGTCGAACTCTTCTTTTTGGCGAAGGCCCTTGGCCTTAAAAGGTGTTATTTCGAACTTCTCAAAATAGTAACCCGTCATCATTCGATCGAGGTCGAACTCTTCTTTTTGGTAAAGGCCCTTGGCCTTAAACGGTGTTATTTCGAACTTATCGAAATAGTAACCAGTCGTCGTTCGATCGAGGTCGAACTCTTCTTTTTGGGGAAGGCCCTTGGCCTTAAAAGCTGTTGGTGTTATTTCAAACTTATTGAAATAGTAACCCGTCGTCGTTCGATCGAGGTCAAACTCTTCTTTTTGGCGACGGCCCTTGGCCTTAAAAGGTGTCATTCGAACTTATCGAAATAGTAGCCCGTCGTTGTTCGATCGAAGTCGAACTCTTTTTTTGGCGAAGGCCCTTGGCTTTAAAAGGTGTTATTTCGAACTTATCGAAATAGTAACCCGTCGTCGTTCGATCGAGGTCGAACTCTTCTTTTTGGTGAAGGCCCTTGACCTTAAAGGGTGTTTTTTCGAACTTATCAAAATAGTAATCCGTCGTTGTTCGATCAAGGTCAAACTCTTCTTTTTGGCGAATGCCCTTTGCCTTAAAAGGTGTTATTTTGAACTTATCGAAATAGTAACCCGTCGTCGTTCGATCGTCGAACTCTTCTTTTTGACAAAGGCCCTTGGCCTTAAAGGGATTATTTCGAACTTATCGAAATAATAACCCGTCGTTGTTTGATCGAGGTCGGACTCTTCTTTTTGGCGAAGGCCCTTGGCCTTAAAGGGTGTCATTTCGAACTTATCGAAATAGTAATCCGTCATCGTTCGCTCGAGGTCGAAATCTTCTTTTTGGTGAAGGCCCTTGGCCTTAAAGGGTGTTATTTCAAAATTATCGAAATATTAACCCGTCGTCGTTCAATCGAGGTCGAACTTTTCTTTTTGGCGAAGGCCCTTGGCCTTAAAAGGTGTTATTTCGAACTTATCGAAATAGTAACCCGTCATCGTTCGATCGAGGTCGAACTCTTCTTTTTGGCGAAGGCCCTTGGCCTTAAAGGGTGTTATTTCGAACTTATCGAAATAGTAACCCGTCGTCGTTCGATCGAGGTCGAACTCTTCTTTTTGGCGAAGACCCTTGGCCTTAAAAGGTGTAATTTCGAACTTATCGAAATAGTAGCCCACCGCCATTCGATCGAGGTCGAACTTTTCTGTTTGGCGAAGGCCCTTGGCCTTAAAGGGTGTTATTTCGAACTTATCTAAATAGTAACCCGTCGTCGTTCGATTGAGGTCGAACTCTTCTTTTTGGCGAAGGCCCTTGGCCTTAAAGGGTGTTATTTTGAACTTATCAAAATAGTAACCCGTCGTCGTTTGTTCGAGGTCGAACTCTTCTTTTTGGAGAAGGCCCTTGGCCTTAAAAGGTGTTATTTCGAACTTATCGAAATAGTAGCTCGTCGTCGTTGATCGAGGTCGAACTCTTCTTTTTGGCGAAGGCCCTTGGCCTTAAAAGGTGTCATTTTGAACTTATCGAAATAGTAACCCGTCGTTAGTCCCAGTTTTTGGAGAATCAGACGTCCTCTGGGGGAGTCCCGGTTTGTTTGACATTGTTTGCATTAGAGGGTGCAACGTCGGAGAGTACGAAATGTTGCTGTTTCGCTTAGGTTCGTTCAGCGCACACATCGTAGTTTCCTTGTCTGACTCCTGCCTTTCGGTTTGGAGGTGTCACCGGCGGGCGGTATTTCGGTAATTTTGTAGTAGTTTCTCATTCTTTAATTGAGATGTTTCTTTGCTAGCTCGCCCGCGCGGCACTTGTGTTTTTGCTTGAGCAAAGAACAAAAGGTGAGTTAAAATGATACTTTCCTTACCCCCATCCGGTGGTCCGGTGAAGGGGAGCAGGTTTGTAACGTTGTTCGTTTTGTTTGGCATTTCGATGGTTGATGGGGTGAGGATTTCTAAATTCGGTGACTCTACTCGGCTCTCCTTCCCCTTCTGTGCTGCGCCTTTGTCCCGCGTGGGTTGGGTTTTGCCTTAGCGCTCTCTTCAGTGGATAATGGTGTTTCTTGTCTTTGATCTAGGAGAGACTAGGAAATTTCACTAAGAAATCCCCACGGATGGCGGCAAATTGTTTGACTCAAAAGATATCAGAACCTTTTTGAATAAATCAATCAAAGAAAATGAAGGAGGTAAATCTTAGTCAGACATAATAAATTCCAGATCAATGAGCTAACAGAATAGATAGTATATAAGATGAAGTAGATGTAATCGATCTTATTGAAATTTTTCATTGTGGCTCCCATCAATCAATGGAAGAGGTAGTTTTACATGTTTTTTCTGTAGATTACTTCTTTCCTATGAAGATTACAAGAAGAGAACTTAGGGGAGAGAATGGGAAAGAGAGCCTCTCCTATCGAGGGTTTTTCCCTACTATATATAGTCTAGGCACCCTTGCCGTTTACTTGGTCCAACGCTCTCTCGCACCAAGTGTGCCTTGGTCGTCCTTTGGACATTGCTCCTTCTGACTCGACGGGTGTCGAGAATGAGGTGTAAAGTGGGCCATGTCGTCTTTTACTGCCCTGTCACTTGGGCGGGACATTGGTCAGCTCAGCCGAGACGGTCAGATTTCGACCAATACACTAAGGCCACTGGATTCCTGCAAAGTTTAGAAGGAAAACGATCTTCATATAGGAGATAACTTAGCAAAATAAAACAAAAGGCAAAATAATAAATTTGATCATATAATCGCCAATTGAAATGAAAGGATGAACACATACAGGCCCATGCTTGCATGTAATTCAAGTCTGTTGCACTACCAGACGTACTTAAGTAGGAGCAGGATGCCAAGTCTATAAGAAATGCTGAAATTTTATGCAATGTTTTTTACCTGTGCAAGAGCAAAAGGCACGGTTGGCTCACAATTATTTTCCAAAATATAATCCTACTTATTCTATTCTTTAATTTGTCTATTTTAGGAAATAAAATATCAATGGATTGATAATTCCTTACCTTTTTTATTTTTTTTTATTTTGATGTTGCAATCTTAGTTTGATCATCTGATACCATTTTGTACCTTTGTCAGAAATGTTGCAATTGAAATTCAATATTGATAAATGAATTACTTGTAATAGCGAATAGTGATGCTGGTATAAAACACGCCTTAATCCCTATTCATATATGTAATGTTCAAATAAAAAATTGAATGTTTAATGTATAGTTTTCATGGCTTTGCATAAGCACGATCTTGAAACTATATATATAAAAAATAGAATAGAAGTGCACATGAAAGAAAGTAAGAAGCTACTTCTATTGAGTTTTCCAATCCCATCAAGTACATAAATTGTCTAATTTCTTTATGCTGTAATACAAATTATCAGAATGAAAAAAGTAGAAAGTAACACATCCGCACATCACAATTATTAAAAGAAATATTTTTTGAAAATTCTCTTTAAATTCTTGATTGTAGCATACTTTACCGTCTATTCACCTAAACTATTGTCTTAATTCCATATATTTTAACAAAATATGATGGATAATTATTGGGTATAGAAAATACATTGAGTTATAATTTGTGTTTGAATTTATTTGACTTGCTTTATAGTCTTACATGTAATTAGTGCAAATGAAGTCTTCTGTACAGGAACTGCACTTGGTGTTGCACCAGTAGAAAGTATCTAAAAATATCAAATTTAAATATTTGTACCCTGTCGAAGTAAGGAACCATGATAGCTGAGATAAAAATATTTGCTTGTGCTAGAAGTTAATGAATATTATTCTGCAGCGTCAAATCTCACGACGTTTAAGAGTCTTATGGAAAATGAATTATGTACCATTTCTCTCCATGTGATATACGCTGTCTTTGGTATTTCTCACTATTCTTTTCACCAAGATATGAACGTTCCTAATCTGCTCAATTTAGGCGTTGTCCATCTTTCTTTTATTTGTAAGCATATAAATTTATTACTAAAGTAGAGACATATTAACACAATAACACGAATTATAAAGCATAACTATTTAGCGTTATGAATAAGCATATGACAATAGACTAACGAAGTACAGAACAATGTCCTTCCTAAGACATAAAGATCTTTTTGAATCATTTTCTTTGTTCCTTCAATGATCATTTATCAATATTGTAGGGCTGGTGAAGGGTAGAAACTGTTGAAATTTATGCTGGTACATAGTTATGGAAGATACTCCCAACAATTCAAATCTCATCAACATGTTCACCAAGCATTGTCGCTACAAAAACTTCACTTTCAGACATTAACAAAATTGTCACTTACTATATTTCCGTTGTAAATTCAACAAATATTAGCCCAGGTAGGTTGAACAATAAGGTAAACAGATACACATTAGGATACAATAGGTACATTCAATTGGGATAAAAGTCATAACCCTAAAATATAATTACACTTGATATACTTAGGTAGAGAACTTCCCCTTTTTGCATCAATTTTGAATCTATATAGTTATTGGTGTCCCTAGAGCGCGTATATTTTTAAGATAGTAAAATAAAAATAACAGATACTTTAACAAACTGCAAATACTACTCAGACTTCAGTTGTGCTGGCAAACTTCTGTTTTTTCTCTTTTAACAATAAATTCAAGAAGCAGCACGATAAAACTAAAATTTTCATGTAACTAAACTATTCAATCAAATATTACTGGAAATAATTCATATGCAAAATAGCTATCTATAAGGAGTAGCAATTTTTACCTTTTTTTTTTGTTCCAAGTATTACTTCTCATCTTCATCTCCCGGCATACATGAAGTTTACAGTCAAAATCTGAAGGACAGAGATCGATTAACAAGCACATGCAAATTTGAAATACCCCAAACATTGCAACAAAAATTGCAGAGCAAAATTGGAATAGAGAAATTTTAAGGGCCTGGATTATACAAATTGCAAAAATAAATCGAGTTTAAACTGCTAAATTAAATTAATTTAGCTGGATCCTGGAGGAAACAATCCAAACCCAACAACAATTGAAGGAAAAGAAACAGAAGAGTAAAACTAACCTTGTAACCCTGTGATTATCTTGATGGAGCAAATAACAATGCTCTGAAATCCATGGAAAATACGATGGAGAAGATATTGGGACTGAAGATGGAAAAAAGATGTGGTGGCTGAGACAGAAACCAAAAGGCTACACGTAGTATTTGTGGAAGGGGAAAAAGGCACGTATAGAAATTTTCTAAATGACTAATTATCCTCAAGCTTTTTTAAAAAGACATTAAACAGACATGTCGAAAATCTTTCTCTTCTAATATATAGAAAAATAACTCAATTGTTTATTGGTTTTAAATAAAATAAAAGAGCATGAACAACAAAGCAACGAATCTTTGTTATTTTTAATTTGCAATATTACCAAAAACATAAAGGAAAATTGTTGCTATAATATTTTAACTTAGCCTATACTAAAAGAATCCAGCGGTCCAAGAAATTGCTATTACTCCCTCCGTTTTAAATTAGATGAGGTATTGTACTTTTTAATCCGTTCCAAAATAAATGACATATTTCTAAATTTGAAAATAATTCAACTTTAAACTCTTCATTTTACCCTTAATGAGAAGTTTTTTTATAACCACACGAATGTCATGGCCCTACAAAGCTTTTACCCCTTAAACTTTTAAAACTATAAGTTTCAAAAGTCTTTTTTTCTCTTAAACACTGTGTCGAGTCAACCTGTCTCATCTAAATTGAAAAAGAGGGAGAGGGAGTATTCATATTTTAAAGATCACATCACATCCCAGGCAGATCTCTTTTAAACATTCAAAATCGTGACAGTGTAATTGAGATCCAATCATAAAATTGTGACAACACAATTGAGATTATGATCTTTTAAAATCGTGACAATATAATTTGAATCATGTATTAGTTATTCACAGGTTGAAAAATACTACCAAACAAGGGATTACTAACGTCAAAGCTAATACGTATATTATTTTTTCTTGATACGTCTATCAAACAACCCCTAATTGTTAAAGCCTTAAAGGCAAGCTTTGATGCTTTGTAGTACTCCTATGAGATTACGAGTTAACTTGAGAATAGATAATTTACTGCTAAAGTTTTAAAGTAATTATAATATGGCTAAACCGTTCTAATGAGTTAGTTCAGTCTAGTTCGAATTTTACCAAACTGAATTTAACTGAGCTTTTTGATCGATAAATTTTGATCAAAATCGATTGAAGTTGAATCAAGCCTAGCTTTAGTCGAGCTCCGACTCAACCCGGCTTTTCGCCCAAAGATCAGATAAAACTTATGATACTTCATTTGTATCCCTAGAAAACATTATTGACTTGATATTTATAAATGATTAGAAATGTTATAAAATAAAGACTGTAAAATAATTAAATCGAAGACAAGTATAGAGAGAGATTGATATATTATTCAACTTTAAACTTATGTTATATAATGAACTGAAATCTCCTATATTTATAGAAGAAAGGAAGCTGTTGTGTAAGTTGCTTGTAAGCTGCTTGTAAGTTACTTGTAACCCTGTGATTATCTTGATGGAGCAAATAACAATGCTCTGAAATCCATGGAAAATACGATGGAGAAGATATTGGGACTGAATATGGAAAAAAAATGCGGTGGCTGAGAAAGAAACCAAAAGGCTACACGTAGTATTTGTGGAAGGGGAAAAAGGCACGTATAGAAATATTCTAAATGACTAATTATCCTCAAGCTTTTTTAAAAAGACATTAAACAGACATGTCGAAAATCTTTCTCTTCTAATATATAGAAAAATAACTCAATTGTTTATTGGTTTTAAATAAAATAAAAGAGCATGAACAACAAAGCAACGAATCTTTGTTATTTTTAATTTGCAATATTACCAAAAACATAAAGGTGTTATGATAAAAATCAAAATATAGTAGATGTCTAGTCTTCCTCCATGATCTTTCTCTCAAATGGTTAATGACATATTCAATGACATATTTTCTATGTTCAATGACATATTCCATGACATATTTTCTTCACTTTTCATGCCTATATAAAGGCCTTGTAATAGATAGGAAAATACACACAATTGAAGAAGAAAATCTCTTCCTTCTCTCTATCTCTATTTCTTGTTCATGTTTTACTAAATTGCTTTTATTTCTTGTTCATGTTTTACTAAATTGCTTTTATTTCATAACACGTTATCAACACTAGTCTCTAACTAATTGTATATATATATCTACAAAAAAAATTCTACATCCGGAAAGATTACAATTAGAAGCTATACATATCATCACATGGTTAAATGTAAAGAGAAACTACATATGGTAAGTAATGAAATGTAAGAAGGTATGATTATCTTATACTTGTCATTCCTTTAAAATCTCATATGCACACAACTTCGTACTACACCTGTATTGCATAAGCACATATTAATATTACATCTTTTATATCACATGAATGGAATAAAATTTTCGAAGTTCTATATGTGAAAATCATAGTAGCAGTTAATTGTTGATATGATGCATGTCATGGTAACCAAGGATATTTTATATAAATTGTCCTATGCATATTTATGTGTTAACTATCTTCAATCTGTCCTGCCGCTTTAAACATTTTCTTTTACTTGGATGAATATTTTTTTCCTTTTGGATTTTTACACTTGCATATAGTACCAAAAAAAAAAGGAATAAAAAATAAAATAAAATTAGTTATACTGATTAAAAGCATAAATCATCTTGAAGAAAACAAGAAATACTTCACATCTTTATCTAGGTTGATTAATTAGTACTTCTATGATATTTGGAAAACAAACCAGCTATTTGAAAGTATACTTCATAATTTATGGTCGTATCATTTGAAAGCAAACAATGATTAGTATGATTACTAGAAGAGGTATTTTTGAGTATCCATGACCTACTTGATGCTTGCTACTGACTTACCAATTTTAAGTATTTTATATGAATGATGCACAAGCTACAACTGGTAAGTTGTTACCTATAATGTCACTTTTCAGGTAATATAAATGCTGAATTTATGTATTAGTACTATATATGTGTTATGTATACTTTTGATAAATTTATTCACTAATTGCTTGGTTGAATTGAGTGAAGGAAAGTCGTGGCGTTAAATCAAATCCAATAGGTAGGGTATACCCCGAAAACAACAATATTTTTTAGAGAGACTCAATAAATATTATGACAATGATTTTATGATCATTTTAAACTCTTATAGAATTTAGAAGAAATATTCTGACTACAAACGTTTGTATTTTATATAGATGCTATAAATAATTAATAAAGATTTACACTAATTTGAGATTTGTACACTTATTTAAGAAAACAAATTTGATTTGCTAAGTTGCAAATTAGTTTTGTATAACTTTCTTGGCATGTGATTGAAATTAAGGCTTGAGAATCAATCTCAATATTGTTTAGCCTATTATGCCATTGATTGAGGGTAAGACATGGGGATCAAGTCCTGATGCTCCATAATGATAAGAGTTGGGTTTGAGTCCCAATTTATTATGGCCTAACATGCCTTTATATTGGTAAGACATTAGGTTTGAGTCCCAATGTACCATATTGATGATATAATGATGACTAAAGAAAAATAATATATTTTTCATGAAAAGGCATGAAAATTGTCCCACTTGATTTGTTACATTCTTGAAGTGAATGTGATAACAATGCATAATAAGTTTCAATGAAGACAATTGGTTGAACAATGAACGTGGGCGTTCCAAATATCAAAATAATAATAATCATCACTATGATTATAAAAGGAGAACAATAAGGGTTCTCAAAATAGTCCTTCAAAATGTGAAGGCAATGCTTACCATCAAATTGGTATGAAAATAATAAAGCACGTCGCTGATTATGATCCATTCCTTGAAGAGAATGTGACTTATGATAAGCATTGAGAATGCAAACCCATTCCTAAAGTTGAATGTGGCAATATGTGATAAAAGCAATGAATAAAGACATGCAATTCATGATTATATGAATACCACACAACTCACCTCTAAGGGAGGTTTGAGTAAAATAAAGAGAATAAATATTATTGTGTGGTTACATGAATATGTCATTGGTCGCGTACATGTGATATGCCAAATATTATTTTGCCATGCCTTATAAAAGTTATTAAAGGCAAAATTAAAGCAAGAAATGATTTTGCTTATGATGATTTTGACCATGACAATTTATTATGATACAATTTTCTCCGTGAAGGAGACATTTACCATATGAATGGTATGATAAAAGATCTTGTAGTACAAAAGTTGTTAAGAACTCCGGAAAAACTAATTTGTTACTACCCGGATGAATAAACTTATTCATGACATTGATATTGTAAAGTCTCAAAAGAAACTTTTTGAGTTTCAAATATATAAGTCAAAGTGATTGGCATATTGAGACTATAAATGAAAGGAAGATTGAATATCTTCATATTTCTATAATCATACCGGGTAAATATGAAAGGTTACCCGATCTTCTTTCTATTTGTACTACACAAATATAAGCATGATGCTGGAATCATATGCCACAAGTAAACTAGAGATTTACTAAAATAAATATTAATTGGCATGACCGGTTGACCATATCGGTTCAATTATGATGCGAAAAATTAATTAAGAATTACATTGACACATATTGAAGAATAGAAGATTCTTCAAGAATTCTCTTGTGCTGCTTATTCTCATGATATACCAGTTAAAGGTTGGGATTGAATCCTTTGATTTCTTGAAGGAATAAAAGGTGATATATATATATATATATATATATATATGATATATATATATATATATATATGGGCCCAGTCACCTGCCATGTGGACCGTTTACTATTATATGATTTTAATAGATGCATCTATTTTATGGTCACATGTGCATTTGTTATCAACTTGCAGTTTGGTTTTTGCAAGATTGCTTGCTCAAATTATTAGAGCACAATTCCAGAATATAAATTATGATGATTTATCTTAATAATACTGGTTTAAATCCAAGTTGGTTTAGCAGAAATTGTATGCCTCCAATTATAGCTAAATCATTGGTTATGAGAACAAAACTCCCAAAAACGAAATTTGGTATGAGATTTATTATTTAATATACAGCAGCACTTGTACGCATCTAGCCAAGTTATAAAAATTTCTCCCTATCACAATCGGTTCAGGGTTAGGAACCAAATAATTTCTATATAGAAATATGGATGTGCTATATGATTTAATTATGCCACCAAAATGCACAAAGTTGAGTTCCCAAAGATAGTTGGGAAATGTGTTGGTGATCCCAATATTAGGGGGAGAAAATGGGCAGCTGAGAAAGTGATACGTGAAATGAATTATTATGAATACATATAGATCCTCGTACAAGAAAATATAAACTTGAAGTTCAAGTGATAATTCATTTACAAATTATTGCCAGACGCATTTGCTGACCCAAAGCTAAATGTCATATTTCAGCTGCTAATGCTCCAAATAGAATAAAGTCCATGAGGGACAGAGTCTATGGCACGCATGAAGTGTAACAGACCAATCGGTTCCAAAGATAAAACTCCTTGAAGAAGGAGAGGGGCAAATATTCAAAATGGTCATAATAAGGAGGCAAGTGCCCTAGAAGAGCACCACGACATAACACTTCATAAGACCTCATGGGAGAGGCTCAGGTACCTGAAAATAATGAAATAAAGAGATCTCAATAAGTTATGTCTTTATTGGGTAATAATGGAACCGACATAAAATGATTGTCGACGATATTGTTAATATAATGTAGCGCTCAATATGATTAATATTGACGAGGATCTTGAGATCAAATCTGTCATGAAATTTGGACGGATAAAAGATTGGCCAAATAAAAAAAAATACTCAATAAAATTGACTTCACTTGAAAAATGTGAAGTTGGACGGATAGTCCAACACCTGAAAGTATAAAGTCAATTGAGGTATAAATGTGTTCTTGTGCGAAAGGTTCAAGTCGATAGACATAAAGACGACTTGTGGCACAAGAAAATTAGTAAATATCCTCACATTGATTATATGGAGACATGTTCTCTTATAGTGGATATAGTCACTTCAGGTTTTAATCTGGCAATATATGAAAAACTTGATATGCGTATAGTGGATATCATTGAAAGATTTAAATTGTCTTGGAGCATATTAAGGTTTCCAAGAAATTTATTAAATAAAGCTTCAAAAATCCTTATACGGATTGAAACAATCAGGGCCCATGTGGTATAATCGCCCGAGAGAATACTTGTTGAAAGAAGGGTATAAGAATAATTCAATTTGTCCTTGTGTCCTTATAAAAGGATATGGATTTGAATTTGTTATAATCGCCATGTATGTTGATGATTCAAATATCATTAGAACTCCTGGAGAGCTTCCTAAAGCAGTAGACTGTTTAAACAATTTGAAATTAAAGATCTTGGAAAGACAAAATTTTGTCTTGGTCTACAAATTGAATATATGAAAGATGGAATTTTTGTCCTTCAATCAACATACACTAAAAAGATTTTAAAGAGTTTCTATGTGGATAAAACACATCCATTAAGTACCCCGATGGTTGTGAGATTACTCGATATAAATAAAGATTCACTCTGACCTCATGAAAATAATGAAGAGCTTTTTGGTCCTAAAGTACCATATCTTAATGCAATTGGTGCGCTAATATATCTTGCTAACACTACAAGGCATGACATAACTTTTTCAGTTAATGTCTTAGCAAGATAGAGCTCCGCTCAAGGAGAAATTGGAATGAAATCAAGCACATATTGCGTTATCTAAGGGGGATTACTGGTGTGGGCTTATTTTATGGCAATGATTGCAATACCGATCTTTTTGGTTATGTCGATGTAGGGTATTTATCTGACACACACAAGGCTTGATCTCAAACATGTTATGTGTTTACATGTGTGGCACTGTCATATCTTGGCGATCGACTAAGCAATCAATCATGGCTACTTCTTTTAATCATGCTGAGATAATTGCTATTCATGAAGCAAGTCGAGAATGTGTATGGTTGAGGTCTACTATACATCTTATTCGAGACAAATGTGGTTTGAAGTGTGATAAACTACCCAAAGTTTTGTATGAAGAAAATACAACATGCATAGCTCAATTAAAGGGAGGATTCATAAAGGAGTTAGGACAAAGCACATTTCACCTAAATTATTGTTCACACATGATCTTCAAAAGAATGGTGATATTAATGTGCAACGGATCCGTTCAAGTGATAATATGGCTGATTTGTTCACCAAATATCTACCGGCGTCAACCTTCAAGAAACTAGTGTACAAGATTGGGATACGAAGGCTCAACGATGTGAACTGATGATCTCATCAGGGGGAGTTAATACGCGTTGTACTCTTTTTCCTTACAAGGTTTTGTCCCATTGGGTTTTCCTTGCAAGGTTTTTAACGAGGCAACCAAAAGGCGTATTTCTAAATATGTGTACTCTTTTTCCTTCATTAGGATTTTTTTCCTAATAAGGTTTTAACGAGGCACATTATTTATGGACATCCAAGGGGGAGTGTTATGATAAAAATCAAAATATGGTGGATGTCTACTCTTCCTCCATGATCTTTCTCTCAAATGGTTAATGACATATTCAATGACATATTTTCTATGTTCAATGACATATTCCATGACATATTTTCTTCACTTTTCATGCCTATATAAAGGCCTTGTAATAGATAGGAAAATACACACAATTGAAGAAGAAAATCTCTTCCTTCTCTCTATCTCTATTTCTTGTTCATGTTTTACTAAATTGCTTTTATTTCTTGTTCATGTTTTACTAAATTGCTTTTATTTCATAACAAAAGGAAAATTGTTGCTATAATATTTTAACTTAGCCTATACTAAAAGAATCCAGCGGTCCAAGAAATTGCTATTACTCCCTCCGTTTTAAATTAGATGAGGTATTGTACTTTTTAATCCGTTCCAAAATAAATGACATATTTCTAAATTTGAAAATAATTCAACTTTAAACTCTTCATTTTACCCTTAATGAGAAGCTTTTTATAACCACACGAATGTCATGGCCCTACAAAGCTTTTACCCCTTAAACTTTTAAAACTATAAGTTTCAAAAGTCTTTTTTTCTCTTAAACACTGTGTCGAGTCAACCTGTCTCATCTAAATTGAAAAAGAGGGAGAGGGAGTATTCATATTTTAAAGATCACATCACATCCCAGGCAGATCTCTTTTAAACATTCAAAATCGTGACAGTGTAATTGAGATCCAATCATAAAATTGTGACAACACAATTGAGATTATGATCTTTTAAAATCGTGACAATATAATTTGAATCATGTATTAGTTATTCACAGGTTGAAAAATACTACCAAACAAGGGATTACTAACGTCAAAGCTAATACGTATATTATTTTTTCTTGATACGTCTATCAAACAACCCCTAATTGTTAAAGCCTTAAAGGCAAGCTTTGATGCTTTGTAGTACTCCTATGAGATTACGAGTTAACTTGAGAATAGATAATTTACTGCTAAAGTTTTAAAGTAATTATAATATGGCTAAACCGTTCTAATGAGTTAGTTCAGTCTAGTTCGAATTTTACCAAACTGAATTTAACTGAGCTTTTTGATCGATAAATTTTGATCAAAATCGATTGAAGTTGAATCAAGCCTAGCTTTAGTCGAGCTCCGACTCAACCCGGCTTTTCGCCCAAAGATCAGATAAAACTTATGATACTTCATTTGTATCCCTAGAAAACATTATTGACTTGATATTTATAAATGATTAGAAATGTTATAAAATAAAGACTGTAAAATAATTAAATTGAAGACAAGTATAGAGAGAGATTGATATATTATTCAACTTTAAACTTATGTTATATAATGAACTGAAATCTCCTATATTTATAGAAGAAAGGAAGCTGTTGTGTAAGTTGCTTGTAAGCTGCTTGTAAGTTACTTGTAAGCTGCTACTGCAAGCTGCTTGTAAGCTGCTACTGTACCAGATATAGATAATCTTCTACCAGAGGTAATATTGAGGCTTATTTCCAATAGATTACTAAATAGATAAGCATATTTACGGCGGAGTCCCATATGGATAAGCTTCTTCAGGAAGCTTATTTGCAACGGAGTACTAAATGAACATCTATAATATAATATATATTTATAATACTCCCCATTGGATGTTCATTAGAAGATAATGTGCCTCATTAATTAAAAGCTTACTAAGAAAAATCCCATTGAAAAAAATCTTAGTAAAGGAAAAAGAGTACACATATTTAGTAAAACGCATTGCTAGGTGCCTTATTAAAAACTTTATAAGGAAAACTCCGTGGGAAAAACCTTAGTAAGGAAAAAAGAGTGCATTGCGTGTTTTATCCCCCTGATGAAAACCTTGTTTCAAATATTTGAGTCTCCGCATTCCATCTTGTATACCATCTTCTCAAAAGTTGAAGTTGGCAAAGATTTAGTGAACAAATCTGCCGGATTGTCACTTGAACGGATTTGTTGCACATCAATGTCACCATTTTTCTAAAGATCGTGTGTGTAGAATAATTTTGGTGACATGTGCTTCGTTCTATCTCCTTTTACAAATCCTTCCTTTAATTGGGTTATGCATGTATCATTGTCTTCGTATAAAATTGTGGGTCTTTTTCTCACATTCCAAACCATATTTTTCTTGAATAAAATGAATCACTGATCTCAACCATACACATTTCCTACTTGCTTCATGAATAGCTATTATCTTAGCATGATTTGAAGAAGTAGCAATAATAGATTGCTTTGTGGAGCGTCATGATATGACAGTACCTCCACATGTAAATACGTACCCGATTTGAGATCGAGATTTATGGGATCAGATAAATAACATGCATCTGCATAACCAACAAGATCTGTACTACCTTTGTTAGCATAACACAAACCCATATCAAGAGTTCCCTTTAAATATCACAAAATATGCTTAATCTCATTCCAATGTCTCCGTGCAGGAGAAGAGTTATATCTTGATAGTAAATTAACAGAAAAGTCTATGTCAGGCCTTGTAGCATTAGCAAGATACATAGGTGCACCAATTGCACTGAGATATGATATTTCAGGACTAATGAGTTCCTCATCCTCTTCTGGAGGTAGGAACGGATCCTTATTCACTTCAAGTGATCAAACAACTATTGGTGTACCCAATGGGTGTGCTTTCTCCATGTAAAAGAATTTTAATACCCTTTTTTTACAGTCAGATAGATGGATAAAGATTCTGTCTATTAAATATTGAATTTGCAAGCGAAGACAAAGTTTTATCTTTCCAAGATCTTTCATCTCAAATTTTTTCTTAAGATATTCAATTGCCTTTTGGATCTCTTGTGGAGTTCCAACAAGATTTATGTCATTAATATAAACAATAAGTATAACCTTCTTTCAGCAAATATTCACTGAGGCGATTATACAACATGCGCCCAGATTGCTTTAAACCGTACAAAGACCTTTGTAATATGATCGAGTTTATTTCTCGAGACTTTGAACTATATGCTTCAAGCATTTTAAAATCCTTCAGGAATTTTCATATAGATTTAATCAAATGACTCATATAGGTTATGACTTGCATTTAAATGGCATGACATCTTCAGGTGTCTGGACTGCAGGTCCTATCCTCACAATCTTTTACAATATTGTGCACTATATTGTATCAAATATATCGTCGACGATCATTTCATATCGGTTCACAAGCGACATAACTCGTTGAGATCTCATCACTTTCTTTATTTCCAGGTACCTGAACTTCGTCTGGAGTTTCATGAAATTTTATGCCGTGGGCTCTTCTAGAGCTCATTTACTCCTCATTATGATCATTTTGATCATTAGCTCCTATTATTTTTTAAGGATTGTTACCTTTGGAACCTATCAGTTTACTATGCTTCATGTGTGCAGTAAACTTTATCCTTCAGGGACTTTAATTTTAATAGGAGCATTTGCAGCTGAAATATGATATTTAATTTTGGATCAGCAAATGCTTTTGGCATTTGACTTGAATTATATTCTAAGTGAGGATCATATATATGATAATTCGATTCATATAGAATAATTTCTAGCTGTTTATTCCATCCCCTAAATATTAGAAAAACTAACATATATCCCCAATCTTCTTTGGGAAACCTTTCTTTGTGCAATGTGGTAGAGAAATTAATCATATACCACACATCAAAAGTTATTAGATAGTAAAAGTATTTGGTTTCTGATCCTAAACCAATTGTGAGGGGGAGGACTTATCATATATTGTTGGTCTGATGCATACAAGTGTTGATGTATGCAATTTGGAAAATCTTAGACCAACACATGAAGCTTTTTTCTCATAAGCAACAGTTTAGCCATTAATAGGAGGTATTCAATGCTAAACCAGCTTGGATATAAACCAGCATTATCAAGATGAACTGTCTTGATTTCATAATCTGAAAATTATGCTCTTAATTGAGAAAAGTAATTTCAAATGCCAAAATACATGTTGACAATACGCACATGTAACCATCTCATATATGTATCTACAAGTGGTTCACATGATAGGTGAATGTGCCCATATTCACCTTTTATATATTTCAGAATCAGGGGGCTTAGTCCCAACTTTAGCTGGTGTAATCAATTTATTATGAGAACAAGCAACACAACAAAATTCTTGAAGAATCTTCTAGTTCTTCATTATATGCTTATCCGAATCCTCAAATAGCTTATTTAAAAATGGCAAATGAAAACTTCAAATTTATCAAGGCATGTGCTATCTCTTAGCAAACTTCTGGTTTACTATGGCATAAACTTTTGCATTAGTAAACTTCTGGTTTACTGTGATACATGATGTAGTACAAATGGAAGAATAAGGTGGGTAACTTCTCATATACATATTATTTTACCCCCTATGATTGTGGAAATATGGAGATTTTCAATCTTCCAATCATTTGTAGTCTCAACATGATAGCCATTTGTATTAGTAAACTTCGGGTTTACTACAACATTTGTTTTGACCATAATCATATAATTTGAACGACATATTTGTATATAAGCTCTTCGACAACCTTTTTTTATTATCCACAATCCAATATTTATCAGACACTACCGATGTCATAAGTCTTCTAGACAAACAGTTAGCTCTTCAGGAGTTGTTGATACATTTTTTACTATCAAATATTGCTCAAACACTTCCGGTATTATGAGAGAAAATCATAATGAAACAACAACAACAACAACAACAACAACAACGACCCAGTATAATCCCACAAGTGGGGTCTGGGGAGGGTAATATGTATGCAGACCTTACCCCTACCCCGAAGGGTAGGGAGGCTGTTTCCAGGAGACCCTCGGCTCAAAAAACAATAGGAGATGATATATTAGTACCATAAAAATGCGTAATAAAAATAACAACAATATATAAGAGATATGAAATATGAAATATAGGATATTAAATACGAAATACGAAAATACGAAATAGATGGCTGGTATAGTACAACTAGAAGGTAAAGCCCTGCCTCAATAGACGACCAATGACATTCCTAGTCTAACTCCTAACTGGATAGTCTCCCTCTATTGTGTTGTAGAAATATTCACACTCTCCCCTAACCTACAACCCTAATGCTCGACCTCCATAAATCCCTATCAAGGGCCATGTCCTCAGTAATCCTAAGTCGTGCCATGTCATGTCTGATCACCTCTCCCCAATACTTCTTAGGTCTCCCTCTACCTCTCCGCGTGCCCACTACAGCCAGTCGCTCACACCTCCTCACCGGTGCATCAGTGCTCCTCCTCTGAATGTGCCCGAACCATCTGAGTCTCACTTCCCGCATCTTGTCCTCCATGGGGGCCACACCCACCTTCTCTCGAAAATCATAATGAAACAATATAAAATAATTGTTTAAGCACAAGAAAATACCTCTTCATAATATTTTCCTACTTCAGGAGGAAATTTCAATTGTGTTACGTCTTCAGGAGCAAATTTAAAATATGAAATATTGAATATATATCCTCTTAATCATATTACCTCTTCTGGAGGTGAATTGTAATATATTTACATCAAGAGCGTGTTCATATTTACGAGCTTTATTAATATTATCACATTTACATAAGGAAATGGATTAATATTTATCAAAAGTTTTCATCCTTCGGGGAACGGAACATCATTATCTGAACGTGCATTAATCACACTAAATTATGTGATGTCTTAGAACATCTTTTACTATTATACTACTTCAAGAGCAAATCGAGGCATGTATGTAATATAAAGAATATTTCTCTAGATTATCTTCAATTGTAACCATAGAAAGCCTAAGTTATCACTTCTGGTGGTCATAGGCATATACCACTTCTGGTGGTTAACAAAATTTAGTTACAATGAGATATGCGAAACATAACCACTTCTGGAGATTGTATATTTCTCGCAAACTCTGCTGGAGTTTAAGTGGATCTAACAATGTTATCCACTTTGTAATCCTTTATTAAGATAATTAGGATGAAAACAAATACCAAAATAGGTATTGTATACGTAGCATATAACCAAGCAAGCGATGATAAAGATATTAAATCAAATATAAGCAAAAAGATCAAATTACTTTATACAAGTTTGGCCACTCCATACGTAAGTGATATCCACATCACTACCACCAAGAAGAAAAGATTACTACCTCAAGGATATAATCTGCCTTATGATGTTTGGAATAAACAAGATCTAACCACAAACGTAAGAGCGTGACCTTACATAGGAGATGAACACTGAAATAGAAATTAAATTCGAAGTAAGTAATCAAAATAGCAGAGTCTCATGTTGATAACGTGTTATAAATAAAGATTGTAAAGTAAATAAACTGAAGACAAGTATAGAGAGTATAACGACCTGGCGTGTTGTTTTGAGAATTATAACCCCATTTCCCCCATCTATGCTTCTTTATATATTGTTTAGCTGTGTTGAGTTGTATCGAGTTGGTAGGTTTGGGTTCGGAGTAGTTTTGGAGTGAAATGAACACTTAGTATCTTAGTTAGAAAGCTAAGTTAGAAAAGTCAATTGGAACTTGACTTATGAGTAAACGAATTCGGATTTTTATGATTCGATTAGCTTTGTTGAGTGATTTTAGACTTAGGAGTGTGTACGGAATATAATTTGGAGGCCCGTGGTAGAATTAGGCTTGAATTCGCGAAAGTTGGTTGATTAGAAATTCTTATACTTGAATTCGAGGTTGATTTGGTGTTTTGGTATTATTTTGGGTGTTACGGAGGTTTTACTAAGTTCGAGTAGTGATATATAACTTGTTGAAGTTATTAGTTGAGGTCCTGTGGGCCTCAGGTGAGTTTCGGATAGGTTTGGGTTGTATTGAGCTCGTTTTCTTATGTTTCGACGCTATTTCTTCAAGCATAAATGATATCATATTGAATAAATGAGCTCCGATTTCTTTTTTGAGTGAAGATTTAGACCAGTATCGTAATTACGACCCGTAGAAAAAAGAAACGTCAAATTTGGACATCGTATGAGGATTTTATGATCATTTTACTAAGAATTAAGTTGTCAGATTTTTCAGAGTAATTACAAAATTGCCACTGACGGCGTATTTAAAAATTTGCACTATTTGTAAATATTGAAACCAACATATCTCATTCATTATAAGGTCAAATTGAGTGACTCAAAAGCCTAAATTGACTAGAATTTCACAAGAAATCCATTGGAGGCATAAAAAGTGAGTTTTGGAACCGTTTGGCATAAGAAACGAGATAGAATAGCTGGCAAAAAAATATATATAATAAGGGTTTGTTCATTCGATCATATTTTGAGTTGGGGAGCTCGGATTTGGGCGATATTAGAGGCAATTTTTACCATATGGATTGGGGTATGTGTTCTCTACTCGGTTTTGGTTATATTTCATGAATCCATTATCGTTTTTGGGATTTGATTGATGATTTCAAAGTGAAATTGAGGGAGTTAGGGTTTGAGTTTTGGAAAGTTTAAGTGAGGATTTGAGGGACCAATCAGAGTCCGATTTTGATGAATATTATATGGTTATACTCGGGAGAGAATGAGGTTTATTATTTTGCCATTTTTGACTAATTTCGAGACGTGGGCCCGAGGGCCGGATTTTGGCCGATTTCGGATTTTTGGCATTTTTTGTAGTTTTATTGTGGAATTCGATTCTTTAGCACATGGTGATGGTATTAATTGGGTTATGGTTAGATTCGAAGTTTTTGGAGACCAAGTCCATAGACGAGGCATCCCGGAGTAGGATTTTATGCGGTTGAGGTAAGTAATAGTTTTAACTCTGGCTTTGAGGGTATAAACCCAGAGAATTTGATAGCGTGTGACTGTTTGGAGGTGATAATCACGCTAGGTGATGGGCGTGTGGGTGTATACCTCGAGGGATTGAGACTTGGTCCGTCCCTTGAGGCAGTGAGGCCTAATAACCATTATCTGTGTTTATGCATTTACTTGTTGGTGAACTTGTATGCCTTCATATTAGAGATCATGCTTAGGCTTTATTCATGCTCACATTATTTGTACTCAGTCATAGAAATTATTGTACATGTTTACCTCAGTCTCTATTATTTTCTAATATGATGTGATACTTGATGTGGGTTGTGTTCCCTTATTTGTTGACGATGGTGAGGCTAGTGAGGTACATGATTGAGTAAGGCCAAGGGACTAGTTGTGAGGATATTAATATCATAGCGCGTGAGTTGTCTGCGTAGCACGTGAGTTGACCGTGCGGGTCCAAGTATTGATACCATAGCACGTGAGTTTCCCGTGTAGCACATGAGTTGACCGTGCAAATCCAGGTATTGATATGATGGCACGTGAGTTGTCCGTGCTTAGCGCTTGGGCTTTGGGAGTCCCTCCGAAATCTGTACACACCCCTAGTGAGCGCAGAGTGTTGAGTGTATTGAGTGTTGAGTGTTGAGTGTTGAGTGCGAGTGCTCAGTGATGGAGTGAAATTGCTGTGAAGTTGCATTTACTTTTGTTGTTGCTACATTTATTTGTTAAATTTCTTTGTGGTATTTACTGAGTTATGAAATTTACCTGTTTATTCATGTTAATTTTCTTTAAAATTGTGAAAATAAATAATTGGACTATTTTACTTAGCTCGTCACTACTGCTCAGTTCCTTAGTTATTTCTTTTACTACTGAGGTGGTTGTACTATACTACACCCCGCACTTTATGTGTAGATCCAGGCGAGTTAGAGCGCGACGATTGTTGAGTTTAGGCCGGCTATCTTTGGAGACTGCAAGGTAGCTGCTAGTGTCCGCAAGGCCTTTTTACTCCTCTTGTCATTTCTTCTTTTGGACAGTTAGACAGTTTATATATCTTCGTTTATAGTTTTGGACGCTCATTACTTAGTGACACCCCGATGTTTGGGACTCATTTTCGTATTTTATATTATTTATATTTAGAGTTGGTTTAGTTTATCAGAAATTAAATTATTGTAAATGTTTTATTAAATTCTTATGATCAAATTAGTAGTAATATTTTGGGAAATAGGTTTGCCTTGTAACACGATAGGCGCCATCACGACATGGTTAGATTTTGATTCGCGACAAGTTGGTATCAGAACCTAGGTTACATAGTCTCACAAGTCATGAGCGGGTTTAGTAGAGTCTTGCAGATCGGTACGGAGACGTCTGTACTTATCTTTGAGAGGCTGCAGAACCTTTAGGAAAACTTCACCTTCTTGAATTCTTATCGTGATGTATTGATACAGCTTGAAGTGTAGCTCTTTGAATTCCTTCCATGCATTCATATGCGCACATGAGCGCTCGCTATTAGTTGTGCATCGACGGATTGTGATTTTCTGGATGAGGTGTGAGATGTGATTTCTGTGTATTGATGTTGGGCCAGTCTGGAGGACTTGAGGGCGGGTTTTGACTGTAGCTTGATCACTGAGGTATTGATTGTGTGAGCGCGTGCTTGTGGACTTATATGTTCGGTAGTGTCCCTATTAGTGAAAATAGTGGCTGGATGGATACGTGATGAGTATGATGTGACCGCAAGATGAGTTCATATGATTTGAATGTGACGAGAAGGTATTGCTGAAGGTTTCACCTATTTAAGACACCAGGTATGTTTTTAGACTCGTTCGAGGACGAACGTTAGTTTAAGAGGGGGGATGTAACGACCCGGCCTGTCGTTTTGAGAGTTATAGACCCATTTCAACCCATCTATACTTTTTTATATATTGTTCAGCTGTGTTGAGTTGTATCGAGTTGGCAGGTTTGGGTTCGGAGTAGTTTTGGAGTGAAATGAACACTTAGTATCTTAGTTAGAAAGCTAAGTTAGAAAAGTCAATCGGAAGTTGACTTATGAGTAAACGAATTCGGATTTGAATTTTTATGATTCGATTAACTTGGTTGGGTAATTTTAGATTTAGGAGTGTGTCCGAAATATAATTTGGAGGTCCGTGGTAGAATTAGGCTTGAATTGACGAAAGTTGGTAGTTTAGAAATTCTTATACTTGAATTCGAGGTTGATTTGGTGTTTTGGTGTTGTTTTGGGTGTTACGGAGGTTCGTCTAAGTTTGGATAGTGATATATGACTTGCTGGAATTATTAGTTGAGGTCCCGTGGGCCTCGGGTGAGTTTTGGATAGGTTTGGGTTGTGTTGCGCTCATTTTTCTTATGTTTCGACGCTGTTTTTTCAAGCATAAATGATATCATATTGAATAAATGGGCTCTGATTTCTTTTTTGATTGAAACATTCGATCCATATCGTAATTATGGACCCGTACCAAAAAAATCGTTGAATTTGGACATCGTATGAGGATTTTATGGTCATTTTACTAAGAATTAAGTTGTCAGATTTTTCAGAGTAATTACGAAATTGCCACTGACTGCGTATTTAAAAATCTGCACTATTTGCAAATATTGAAACCAACATATCTCATTCATTATAAGGTCAAATTGAGTGACTCAAAAGCCTAACTTGACTAGAATTTCACAAGGAATCCATTGGAGGCATAAAAATCAAGTTTTGGGATCGTTTGTCATAAGAAACAAGGTAAAATAATTGGCAGAAAAATATATAAAATAAGGGTTTGTTCATTTGATCATATTTTGAGTTGGGGAGCTCGGATTTGGGCGATATTGGAGTAAATTTTAACCATATGAATTGGGTAAGTGTTCTCTACTCGGTTTTGGTTATATTTCATAAATCCATTATCGTTTTTGGGATTTGATTGATGATTTCAAAGTGAAATTGAGGGAGTTAGGGTTTAAGTTTTTGAGAGTTTTAAGTGAGGATTTGAGGGACCAAACGGAGTCCGATTTTGATGAATATTATATGGTTAGACTCGGGAGAGAATGAGGTTTATTATTCTGCCATTTTTGACTAATTCTGAGACGTGGGCCCGAGGGCCGGATTTTGGCCGATTTCGATTTTTTGGCATATTTTGTAGTTTTTATTATGCAATTCGATTCTTTAGCACATGGTAATGGAATTAATCTGATTATAGTTAGATTCGGAGCTTTTGGAGACTGAGTCCAGAGACGAGGGCATCCCGGAGTAGGATTTTATGCGGTTGAGGTAAATAACAGTTTTAACTCTGGCTTTGAGGGTATAAACCCGGAGAATTTGATAGCGTGTGACTGTTTGGAGGTGATAACCACGCTAGGTGACGGGCGTGTGGGTATATACCTCGAGGGATTGAGACTTGGTCCGTCCCGTGAGGCTGTGAGGCCTAATAACCATTATCTGTGTTTATGCATTTACTTGTTGGTGAACTTGTCTGCCTTCATGTTAGAGATCATGCTTAGGCTTTATTCATGCTCACATTATTTGTACTCAGTCATAGAAATTACTGTACATGTTTACCTCAGTCTCTATTATTTGTTAATATGTTGTGATATTTGATGTGGGTTGTGTTCCCTTATTTGTTAATGATGGTGAGGATAGTGAGGTACATGATTGAGTAAGGCAGAGGGTCTGGTTGTGAGGATATTAATATCATAGCGTGTGAGTTGTCTGCATAGCACGTGTGTTGACCGTGCGGGTCCAAGTATTGATACCATAGCACGTGAGTTACCCGCGTAGTACGTGAGTTGACCGTGCGGATCTAGGTATTGATATGATGGCACGTGAGTTGTTCATGCTTAGCGCTTGGGCTTTGGGAGTCCCTCCAGAGTTTGTATACACCTCCAGTGAGCGCAGAATGTTGAGTGTATTGAGTGTTGAGTGTTGAGTGCTGAGTTCGAGTGCTCAGTGATGGAGTGACATTGCTATGAAGTTGTATTTACTTTTGTTGTTGCTGCATTTATCTGTTAAATTTCTTTGTGGTATTTACTAAGTTATGGAATTTACATGTTTATTTTTTTAAAATTGTTAAAATAAATAATTGGACTATTACTTAGCTCGTCACTATTGCCCAGTTCCTTAGATATTTCTGTTACTACTGAGGTGGTTGTACTATACTACACCCCGCACTTTTTGTGCAGATCCAAGCGAGTTAGAGCGTGGCGATCGTTGAGTTCAGGTCGGATTTCTTTGGAGACTGCAAGGTAGCTACTAGCGTCCGCAAGGCCTTGTTACTCCTTTGGTCATTTCTTCTTTTGGATAGTTAAACGGTTTATATATATTAGTTTATAGTTTTAGATGCTCATTACTTAGTGACACCTCGATGTTTGGGACTCGTTTTCGTATTTTATATTATTTATATTTAGAGTTGGTTTAGTTTATCAGAAATTAAATTATTGTAAATGTTTTATTAAATTCTTATGATCAAATTAGTAGTAATATTTTGGGAAATAGGTTTGCCTTGTAACACGATAGGCGCCATCACGACATGGTTAGATTTTGATTCGCGACAAGTTGGTATCAGAACCTAGGTTACATAGTCTCACAAGTCATGAGCGGGTTTAGTAGAGTCTTGCAGATCGGTACGGAGACGTCTGTACTTATCTTTGAGAGGCTGCAGAACCTTTAGGAAAACTTCACCTTCTTGAATTCTTATCGTGATGTATTGATACAGCTTGAAGTGTAGCTCTTTGAATTCCTTCCACGCATTCATATGCGCACATGAGCGCTCGCTATTAGTTGTGCATCGACGGATTGTGATTTTCTGGATGAGGTGTGAGATGTGATTTCTGTGTATTGATGTTGGGCCAGTCTGGAGGACTTGAGGCCGGGTTTTGACTGTAGCTTGATCACTGAGGTGTTGATTGTGTGAGCGCGTGCTTGTGGACTTATATGTTCGGTAGTGTCCCTATTAGTGAAAATAGTGGCTGGATGGATACGTGATGAGTATGATGTGACCGCAAGATGAGTTCATATGATTTGAATGTGACGAGAAGGTATTGCTGAAGGTTTCACCTATTTAAGACTCCAGGTATGTTTTTAGACTCGTTCGAGGACGAACGTTAGTTTAAGAGGGGGGATGTAACGACCCGGCCTGTCGTTTTGAGAGTTATAGACCCATTTCAACCCATCTATACTTTTTTATATATTGTTCAGCTGTGTTGAGTTGTATCGAGTTGGCAGGTTTGGGTTCGGAGTAGTTTTGGAGTGAAATGAACACTTAGTATCTTAGTTAGAAAGCTAAGTTAGAAAAATCAATCGGAAGTTGACTTATGAGTAAACGAATTCGGATTTAGATTTTTATGATTCGATAAGCTTCGTTGGGTAATTTTAGACTTAGGAGTGTATCCGGAATATAATTTGGAGGTTCGTGGGAGAATTAGCCTTGAATTGACGAAAGTTGGTAGTTTAGAAATTCTTATACTTGAATTCGAGGTTGATTTGGTGTTTTGGTGTTGTTTTGTGTGTTACGAAGGTTCGACTAAGTTCGGGTAGTGATATATGACTTGCTGGAATTATTAGTTGAGGTCCCGTGGGCCTCGGGTGAGTTTTGGATAGGTTTGGGTTGTGTTGCACTCATTTTTCTTATGTTTCGACGCTGTTTCTTCAAGCATAAATGATATCATATTGAATAAATGGGCTCTAATTTCTTTTTTGATTGAAGCATTCGATCCATATCGTAATTACATACCCGTACCAAAAAGAATCGTTGAATTTGGACATCGTATGAGGATTTTATGGTCATTTTACTAAGAATTAAGTTGTCAGATTTTTTAGAGTAATTACGAAATTGCCACTGACTGCGTATTTAAAAATTTGCACTATTTGCAAATATTTAAACCAACATATCTCATTCATTATAAGGTCAAATTAAGTGACTCAAAAGCCTAACTTGACTAGAATTTCACAAGGAATCCATTGGAGGCATAAAAAGCAAGTTTTGGGATCATTTGACATAAGAAACGAGGTAAAATAACTGGCAGAAAAATATATAAAATAAGGGTTTGTTCATTTGATCATATTTTGAGTTGGGGAACACGGATTTGGGCGATATTGGAGTAAATTTTCACCATATGAATTGGGGTAAGTGTTCTCTACTCGGTTTTGGTTATATTTCATAAATCCATTATCGTTTTTGGGATTTGATTGATGATTTCAAAGTGAAATTGAGGGAGTTAAGGTTTGAGTTTTGGAGAGTTTTAAGTGAGGATTTGAGGGACCAAACAGAGTCCGATTTTGATGAATATTATATGTTTAGACTCGGGAGAGAATGTGGTTTATTATTCTGCCATTTTTGACTGATTTTGAGACGTGGTCCCGAGGGCCGGATTTTGGACAATTTCAAATTTTTGGCATATTTTGTAGTTTTTTATTATGCAATTCGATTTTTTAGCACATGGTGATGGCATTAATCTGATTATAGTTAGATTCGGAGCTTTTGGAGAATGAGTCTAGAGACGAGGGCATCCCGGAGTAGGATTTTATGCGGTTGAGGTAAATAACAGTTTTAACTCTGGCTTTGAGGGAATAAACCCCAGAGAATTTGATAGCGTGTGACTGTTTGGAGGTGATAACCAAGCTAGGTGATAGGCGTGTGGGTGTATACCTCGAGGGATTGAGACTTGGTCCGTCCCGTGAGGCTGTGAGGCCTAATAACCATTATCTGTGTTTATGCATTTACTTGTTGGTGAACTTGTCTACCTTCATGTTAGAGATCATGCTTAGGCTTTATTCATGCTCACATTATTTGTACTCAGTCATAGAAATTTTTGTACATGTTTACCTCGGTCTCTATTATTTGCTAATATGCTGTGATACTTGATGTGGGTTGTGTTCCCTTATTTGTTAATGATGGTGAGGATAGTGAGGTACATGATTGAGTAAGGCCGAGGGCCTGGTTGTGAGGATATTAATATCCTAGCGTGTGAGTTGTCTGCGTAGCACGTGAGTTGACCGTGCGGGTCCAGGTATTGATACCATAGCGCGTGAGTTACTCGCGTAGCACGTGAGTTGACCATGCGAATCTAGGTATTGATATGATGGCACGTGAGTTGTTCGTGATTAGCGTTTGGGCTTTGGGAGTCCCTCCGGAGTCTGTATACACCCCCAGTGAGCGTAGAGTGTTGAGTGTATTGAGTGTTGAGTGCGAGTGCTCAGTGATGGAGTGACATTGCTGTGAAGTTGCATTTACTTTTGTTGTTGCTGCATTTATCTGTTAAATTTCTTTGTGGTATTTACTGAGTTATGGAATTTACCTGTTTATTCATGTTTATTTTTTTAAAATTGTGAAAATAAATAATTGGACTATTTTACTTAGCTTGTCACTACTGCTCAGTTCCTTAGTTATTTCTGTTACTACTGAGGTGGTTGTACTATACTACACCCTGCATTTTATGTGCAGATCCAGGCGAGTTAGAGTGCGGCGATCGTTGAGTTCAAGCCGGCTATCTTTGGAGACTGCAAGGTAGCTGCTAGCGTCTGCAAGGCCTTGTTACTCCTTTGGTCATTTCTTCTTTTGGACAGTTAGACAGTTTATATATCTTAGTTTATAGTTTTAGACGCTCATTACTTAGTGACACCCCGATGTTTGGGACTCGTTTCATATTTTATATTATTTATATTTAGAGTTGGTTTAGTTTATCAGGAATTAAATTATTGTAAATGTTTTATTAAATTCTTATGATCAATTTAGTAGTAATATTTTGGGAAATAGGCTTGCCTTGTAACACGATAGGCGCCATCACGACATTGTTAGATTTTGAGTCGTGACAAGTTGGTATCAGAGCCTAGGTTACATAGTCTCACAAGTCATGAGCGGGTTTAGTAAAGTCTTGCGGATTGGTATGGAGACGTCTGTTAAGATGAGTTCATATGATTTGAATGTGACGAGAAGGTATTGCTGAAGGTTTCACCTATTTGAGACTCCAGGTATGATTTTAGACTCGTTGGAGGACGAACGTTAGTTTAAGAGGTGGAGGATGTAACGACTCGGCCTGTCGTTTTGAGAGTTATAGCCCCATTTCCCCCATCTATACTTCTTTATATATTGTTCACCTGTGTTGAGTTGTATCGAGTTGGTAGATTTGGGTTCCGAGTAGTTTTGGAGTGAAATGAACACTTAGTATCTTAGTTAGAAAGCTAAGTTAGAAAAGTCAATCAGAAGTTGACTTATGAGTAAACGAATTCAGATTTGGATTTTGATGATTCGATAAGCTTCGTTGGGTAATTTTAGACTTAGGAATGTGTCCGGAATATAATTTGGAGGTTCGTGGTAGAATTAGCCTTGAATTGACGAAAGTTAGTAGTTTAGAAATTCTTATACTTGAATTCGAGGTTGATTTGATGTTTTGGTGTTATTTTGGGTGTTACGGAGGTTTGACTAAGTTCGGGTACTGATATATGACTTGCTGGAATTATTATTTGAGGTCCTGTGGGCCTCGAGTGAGTTTCAGATAGGTTTGAGTTGTGTTGTGCTCGTTTTTCTTATGTTTCTACGTTGTTTCTTCAATCATAAATGATATCATATTGAATAAATGAGCTCCGATTTCTTTTTTGATTGAAGAATTAGATTTGTATCGTAATTACGGACCCGTAGCAAAAAGAACCGTCGAATTTGGACATCGTATGAGGATTTTATGGTCATTTTACTATGAATTAGGTTGTCAGATTTTTCAGAGTAATTACGAAATTGCCACTGACGGCGTATTTAAAAATCTCCACTATTTGCAAATATTGAAACCAACATATTTCATTCATTATAAGGTCAAATTAAGTGACTCAAAAGTCTAACTTGACTAGAATTTCACAAGGAATCCATTGGAGGCATAAAAAGCGAGTTTTGGGATCGTTTGGCATAAGAAACAAGGTAAAATAACTGGCAGAACAAAATATAAAATAAAGGTTTGTTCATTCGATCATATTTTGAGTTGGGGAGCTCGGATTTGGGCGATATTGGAGGCAATTTTCACCATATGAATTGGGGTAAGTGTTTTCTACTCGGTTTTGGTTATATTTCATGAATCCATTATCGTTTTTGGGATTTGATTGATGATTTCAAAGTGAAATTGAGGGAGTTAATGTTTCAGTTTTGAAGAGTTTTAAGTGAGGGTTGAGGGACCAAACGGAGTGCGATTTTGATGAAAATTATATGGTTATACTCGGGAGAGAATGAGGTTTATTATTCTACCATTTTTGACTGATTCCGAGACGTGTCCCGAGGGCCGAAATTTGGCTGATTTCGGATTTTTGACATATTTTGTAGTTTTTTATACTGGAATTCGATTATTTAGCACATGGTGATGGTATTAATCTGATTATGGTTAGATTCGGAGCTTTTAGAGACTGAGTCCAGAGACGAGGGCATCCCGGAGTAGGATTTTATGCGGTTGAGGTAAATAACAGTTTTAACTCTGGCTTTGAAGGTATAAACCCAAAGAATTTGATAGCGTGTGACTGTTTGGAGGTGATAACCACGCTAGGTGACGGGCGTGTGGGTGTATACCTCGAGGGATTGAGACTTTGTCCGTTCCGAGAGGCTGTGAGGCCTAATAACCATTATCTGTGTTTATGCATTTACTTGTTGGTGAACTTGTGTGCCTTCATATTAGAGATCATGCTTAGGTTTTATTCATGCTCACATTATTTGTACTCAGTCATAGAAATTATTGTACATGTTGAGTGTATTGAGTGTACATACCCCCAGTGAGCGCAGAGTGTTGAGTGTATTGAGTGTTGAGTGCTGAGTGCGAGTTCTCAGTGATGGAGTGACATTGTTGTGAAGTTGCATTTACATTTGTTGTTGCTGCATTTATCTGTTAAATTTCTTTGTGGTATTTACTGAGTTATGGAATTTACCTATTTATTCATGTTTATTTTTTAAAAATTGTGAAAATAAATAATTGGACTATTTTACTTAGCTCGTCACTACTACTCAGTTCCTTAGTTATTTCTGTTACTACTGAGGTGGTTGTACTATACTACACCCTGGACTTTATGTTCAGATCCAGGCGAGTTAGAGCGCGGCGATCGTTAAGTTCAGGCCGGCTATCTTTGGAGACTGCAAGGTAGCTGCTAGTGTCCGCAAGGCCTTGTTACTCCTCTTGTCATTTCTTCTTTTGGACAGTTAGACAGTTATATATCTTAGTTTATAGTTTTGGACGGTCATTACTTAGTGACACCCCGATGTTTGGGACCCATTTTCGTATTTTATATTATTTATATTTAGAGTTGGTTTAGTTTATCAGGAATTAAATTATTGTAAATGTTTTATTAAATTCTTATGATCAATTTAGTAGTAATATTTTGGGAAATAGGCTTGCCTTGTAACACGATAGGCGCCATCACGACATGGTTAGATTTTGAGTCGAGAGAGAGAGAGAGAGAGAGAGAGAGAGAGAGAGAGAGAGAGAGAGAGAGAGAGAGAGAGAGAGAGAGAGAGATTGATATATTATTCAACTTCAAACTTATGTATATAATTAACTGGAATCTCCTCTATTTGTTGAAGAAATGAAGCTGCTATGTAAACTGCTACTGCACCAGATATAGATAATCTTATACCAGGGGTAATATTGAGGCTTATTTCCAATAGAGTACTAAATAGACTAACTTATTTACGGCGGAGTCCCATATGGATAAGCTTCTTTAGGAAGCTTATTTACAACGGAATACTAAATGAACATCCATAATATAATCTATATGAAGTGTACAAAGTTAAAGTTATAAACATATTTACGGCGGAGTCCCATAGGGTAATAAAATTGTTGCAATACAAATAGTGTACAAAGTTAAAGAATGTGAAGTGTATTTTTGTAAACAGTTAATTTTTTAAAAAGAAGTTATGCAATGATTTAGTACACCAAACCAAACAGTGAATAAAAATAACGTCAGCATTACTAATACACCATATTCAATACTATTCTTTTACTTCCTATCAAACGATCCCTAAAGATAATAAATTGTGTGACTTAGGTCGATAGAAGTTAGATGTTGTGGTGAGAGGTACTTCTGTTGGGATAACAACAGAATATTTTTTTATAATTTAAATTAAGATATTACTAAATATTTTTTTAGTTATTACCCCATATAATATTACTCCATAAATTTGAGGTTATAATATTTGAGTTTCTGCCAATAGTTATTCATTTATGTATATAAAATTTATAAAATTTTGTGGGATTACAATAGTATGTATTAATACTAATATATATTTATAACAAGAAAGTCTATATGAACCTTTTATTTTTTTCATATAACAAGAAAGTCTATATGAACCTTTTATTTTTTTCATAAAACAAGAAAAGTAAATGCCAAAAATTATTTCCGCTGCTGGGTTTGAACTAAAGGTATTAAACGGGTGGGTCGGGCTGGGCCGGGCTGCTATTTTTTTGACCCGACGGGCCGGGCCGGGCAATACTTTATATGCCTCCTTAAACTGCATGTGCCAGACTCTGAACGAAAATTTAAGATTTGACCACAGTTCTTGCACTTTACTTTCTGACCTTCTTCATTTTCTTCTACCACCTCAAAGTGTTGCCAAACATATGAGCGCACTCTAGAAGTACGAGGCATGATTTAAATTGAATTGCGATTTGAGAATTTGAGATTGAAACTTGAAATCTTGAAAATTGGAGAATGAGAGAATGAGAGAAATTGAGATTGACAAATGAGAGTTGAGTGAAGAAATAAAGAAGAAGGAGATGTATTTATAGTTTTAGAGAAGGTTAATTTTGTAAATTGAAAAAGGGTTAAAAATTAAAAAAATAAATAGGCTATTTGTGCAATATTTCCGTTGGCCAACGGACCAAAACATGGTCTGACCGTTGCCAACGGTTTGTGGGGCCCACTAGTTCGAAAAATTAAAAAAAAGTATAGCTGTTTGAACCGGGCCGGTCCGGGTCGATTAACCCGGTAAGATGTACTATTCACTCTACCGGGTTCAACCGGTTCCGGTTACCCTTTTTGGGCCAACTAAACCGAGCCAACCCCCTTACCCAGCCCAGCCCAGCCCCCTATTACCGGTCCGGGCCGGTTTCGGGTTCTATCGGTCTGGGCCGGGCCGGAACCGGTCCAACCCAGCCCATTTAACATCTTTAGTTTGAACCCGGAATCTTTCAAATAGAGAAGGATTTGACCAGTGCTACAGCGGATCAAGTTGTTAGATTACCTGCCAATATAATTTGCAAGAAAGAAACTTGTGAAGACTTTTCATCTATGTGACTACTATTGTAAAATTGTTACTTTAATTCTCAAAGAATTGAATGCAAGATGTTCATTACTTTATTTTATTTATTTTTAAGTTTTATTTTGTCTTTTGTACCTAATAATGTTCACTAGTCTCAATACTAGACAAGCCAACAACCTCAATAAATCACAAATTCTCTTAAGTTTGAATACATAATAATTAGATTTAACAGAAAATCCCACAATTACTGGTACAAATACACTCCCAAAATCTGGTGTCAGAGTACATGATCATCTAAATGATAACATAGTCAGACTAATAAAATATTGTCTGAAAATATAGATCAGTACAAATAACTGAAAGGAAATAGAGTCGAGGTCTGCGAACGCCAAGCAACTATCTCGATAGTCTCCAACAAATAAATCTTCGAAATCCAGCAGTCGTATTATCCGGAAGAACCTGGGCTGAAAGTAGTGACGAGCTCAACAGGTACAGTCCAATATAGAAATAACAGTACTGAAATGTAGGCATATTTTCAAGTTCAACGGGTAAGCTCAATACAAGTAAAATAAATCAACTCTATATGATATGAGGAATATGACAGCTCTATATCTATATGCCAATGTACATGTTGTATGTGATACACCTCAATGGAAGCCTCATGCACTCACACTCTTAGAATACTCAATCACTCGGTACTGTATGTGGCCAATCCAGCCCAGGTGTCACGACCCTAAAACTGACCCGGTCATGATGGCGCCTATCATGAAACTAGGCCAGACGACACCAACCCAAAACCAACCAAAAAATCATAAGAAGTCATTTTAAGCCATTAATTAACTAAAATCTCATAATATAAGTTTAAATAAGTAGTGCAGAAATATAACACAAGCCTGATATCGGGGTGTCACAAGTCATGAGCATCTACTACAACTGTTCTGATAACGTCAAGGCCAACATGGTCGGGAAAATCAAAAAAATACACTAAGGAAGAATAAGGGAGGGAGAAAAGAGGACTGCAATTGCCAGGCAGCTACCTCGCTAACTCTGATGAACCTTTCAATGAGTAATCAATACCCGCCATCGGGTTCAGAAATACCTGAATTTGCATATAAGGTGCAGGGAGTAATGTGAGTACACCAACTCAGTAAGTAATAAAAGTAAATAAAAACTGAGCAGTAAGAAATCACGTAATCCACGTCATAGCATCACAGTGGGTGCAGTATGTTTCCAAAACATGATACAAATTAAATCATCTCGTTAAACTCCGATTTCAGTAAAAGTCCTTTGAAAAATGTCTGTCTAACAGTTTCAATAGAGGTTCAATATTGTTTATAGTGAAAGTGATGAAAATCATAATCGGCCCCTTGGGCAAAACATAGTTCGTATACAGCCCCTCAGGCAAACATAAATCATAAACATCCCCTTAGGCAAACCTCTCGGTCACTCATATACATCTCATAAAATAAAAATCTCAATAAAAATAGGAAAAACCAAATCAGTAATTAAATTTTGAACATCTCGTAAAACTCCAATTTCAATGAAAGTTGTTCAAAATATTTGTTTAATATTTTCAATAGAGGCTCAATATAAAGATGAGTGCACATAGTAATTTCATAAAACAAGTCCCTCGGGCAAAGCATCACTCGTGTATGTATGTATATATATATATATATATAGCCCCTCGGGCGAGCCTCTTAGTCACTTATGACTTAACTTTCATCAATCAACACTTACACTCAGCACTCACACTCAATAGGTACCTTATAATAACTGATGCAGCATGCAGACCGATCCATAAATATAGTCGAATATGCTCACTGGGGGTGTGCAGACTCTGGAGGGGCTCCTACAGCCCAAGCACCATATCGCTGCGGCGTGCAGCCCGATCCAATATCATTGCGGCGTGCAGCCCGATCCTCTTTTTGTCTTAAAATTCTTTTTCAGCAGAATCTAGTTGTTCCCTTTACCTCGATTTGCATGTGCAGTACAGGCGCATCTCCGGAAAGCATTTATGTGAAAACTAAGTAAAATAAGGAAATTGGCTTTTAAAATTGGTTAAAGTTGACTTTGGTCAACATTCTTCGTAAATCGACCCGCACCTGTGATCTGACGGTCTCGTAGGGTCTGTAGTAAAATATGGGGCTTGGCTATATGCCCGGAATTGAATTCCGAAGTCCCAAGCCCGAGAAATGAATTTTTGAAAGAAATTGTTTAACTGAAATTATAAGAATTTTTGGAAATGAAAAGATGTTTGAAATTGATGGTATCGGGCCGTATTTTGGTTTTGGAGCCCGGTATAGGTCTAAAATAATAATTAAGTTGAATCTGTGAAGTTTGGTAAGAATCGGAGTTCGTTCAGTATAAATCGGACCCTTATTTGAGAAAATATTAATTTTGATGTTCATGAGTGATTTCATGAATTTGATCTTTAATTCATAGTTGTTGATGTTATTTTGATGATTTGATCACACGAGCAAGTCCGTATGATGTTTTTGGACTTGTGTGCATGTTTGGTTTGGAGCCCCGAGGGCTCGGGTGAGTTTTGAATAGGCCGCGAAGTGAATTTGGACTTAGAGAAATGGCAGTTGCAGGTTCAGCTGCGTTGCAGGCTCTGATCTCGCAATTGCGAGGTCAAGCTTCGCAATTGAGAGCCCAACTTGCTTGGCAATTGCATGGGCTTGATCGCATTTGCGAAGAAAGCCTTGCCTGCCAGTGTTCACAATTGCGAACCACCCTTCGCAAATGCGAAGTCATCAGGGGAGGGCCAGTATCGCAATTGCGACAACTTGTTTGCAATTGCAAGGTTATCAAACAATGCTCAGGTTTGCAAATGTGAGGCCTTATCGCATTTGCGAGCTTCGCAATTGTGAATTTCGTGTCGCTATTGCAACATCTGCAACCAGTTAATTGGGACTTAGACGGATTTTTCTTCATTTTTCAAACTCTCTCAAACCCTAAGATCTCTTGGGCAATTTTCTAAAGAAAATTTGTTCTCCAAATCAATTGTAAATCATTTCTAACTCATTTATTTTAATCCATAACATCTTTTCACATGATTTCAATTCAAAATCAAGGGTTTTCATGGGGAAAATTGAGTGTTTTGAGTAGAACTTAGGATTTTCAATTTTTGGAGATTTGGACCTCGATTTGAGGTCCGATTTCAAAACAAATTATTTATTTGAGTTCGTGGGTGAATGGGTAATCGAGTTTTGGTTCGAACCTCGGGTATTGACTATGTGGGCACGGGGTCAATTTTTGACTTTTTGGGGAAATCTTTAGAAAACCTATTTTCATGCATTAGAATTGATTCATTTAGCATTTATTGATTTCATTAAGTAAATTATGGCTAGATACAAGCGAATTGGTGGTGGAAACAAGAGGTGAAGCGGTATTTGAGGCTTGAATTGTGTTCGTAGCATCAAGGTAAGTGTTTGGTCTAACCTTAGCTTTAGGGATTAAGAGTTGTGTCTTATTTGCTATGTGTTAATTGTCGAGTAGAACGTATAGGTGTGGTGACGAGTATCTATACGTCGATGTCAAGCATGCCCGTGAGTCTTATACTATGATTGATGTGAATCTATTTCGTATTGTTCATGCTTTATATGATGATTTCTATTGTTGAACAAGGGGAAGTATTATTGGTAATTGAACATTGTAGAGCGTTGGCTCAAGTTGAGAATTGAGTTGTGAAGTAATTGTGGAAAGGAGAAGGGGTTTATGATATTGTCTCCCTTTCCGGGATATTATTGCTTTTGATATTATCTCCCTTGCCGGGATGTTATTACTCACGATATTGTTTTCCTTGCCGGGATATTGTTGTTATGCTATTGTTCCCTTGTCGGGATTTCATTGTAATATTATTGATTCCCTTGCCTAAATTGCTTTGTGATTGTTGCTTGGGTGAGGAAGAGTGTAAAGCATGAAGGGTGATACCGTGCATGATTTTGAGAGTGTTAATACACGAAGGGTGATGTCGTGCCGATATGTGAGGTAAAAGCACGAAGGGTGATGCCGTGCCATGATATGAGTGATATTGCACGAAGGAAGATTCCGTGCCATGATTATGTGAGGTAAAAGAATGAAGGGTGATGTCGTGCCGATTATATTTATTCTTATGATGAGAACGAGAGTAAAAGCACGAAGGGTGATGCCGTGCACTAGTATTGTTCTTCCTACTCTTGCTTATAGTTGAATATTGGTATACTTTATGCTTCTTTACTGAAATTCTATTGTACTTGTTATCCCCCCCACAACATGTTTCCCCTTACCAACTTTAACTATTAGTTTTGTTGTTATTACTTGTTGTATTTAATATAACTGTACAGGTTTATTTGGTAGTCTTGTCCTAGACTCGTCACTACTTCACCGAGGTTAGGCTCGACACTTACCAGCACATGAGGTTGGTTGTGCTGATACTACACTCTGCACTCTTTTGTGCAGATCTTGGTACTGGAGCATACGGACCTTATCTAGGGGTTTCTACCTTCAGTCCATCGAAGACCCGAGGTAGTCCTGCAAGCATCCGCAGGCCTTGGCGTTCCCTTCTATCATTTCCTTTCTGTTTTTTCTTATTCAGAGACAGACTCATGTATTTCTATTCAGACCTTATTTGTAGTATTCGTAGATGGTTCTTGACATTATGACACCAAATTCTGGGTAGAACTGTATTTAGACTTCCGCAATTTGTATTAAGTTAAATTATCAGATTTCGTCATCCACATTGCTTTTGTTATTATTATTCCGCTGTCATTAAATTGTAAACTCGTAACTGCTTATAAATAAGGTAAAAATATAATAATATGTGAATGTGTCGGCTTGCCCAGCTTCCACGAGTAGGCGCCATCACGACTTCCGAGGGTGAAAAATTCGGGTCGTGACAAGTTGGTATAAGAGCGCTAGGTTTCTTAGGTCTCACAATTCATGAACAAGCTTAGTAGATTCTGAGGATCGGTACGGAGATGTCTGTATTTATCTACTAGAGGCTACATAGTAAGGAAAAACTTCACATCTGTTCCTTCCTGTCGTGCGACTTGATTTCTCAATGCTAATTGAACTTCCACTCTGTTCTTTCATAGATGGTGAGAACACATACCGCTTCGTCAGCTGACCAGTAGCCCGAACCCCCAGTAGCAGCTCCTACGAAGGGAAGAGGTTGAGACTATGCTAGGGCTCGAGGCAGGGGCAGGGGTCAGTCTAGAGCTCGAGCAGCAGCACCAGTGGTAGAGCGTCAGGTTGAGTTTGACGACGAGGTTCCAACCCAGACAGTTCCAGCTGGACCAGCTCAGGTCCCAGAGGGGTCATCGCCACCCCGGTACTTTAGGATGCTCTGGTTCATCTAGTGGGCCTTATGGAGAGTGCCGCCTAGGTAGGCTTGCTTCCTGTAACACCAACCATCTCTCAGGCTGGACGAGGAGCCCAGACTCCTTCTACTCGCACTCCGGAGCAGATGGCTCCCCAGTTTCAGATTCCAACAGCTCAGCCAGTTGGGGTAGTTTAGCCGGGTATTGTGGCACAGACCGGTGAGGGGCCAGCTATGTCTATTGATGCCTTGTGGAGGTTGGACAGGTTCACCAAGCTATTTACTACTACTTTTGGTGGTACATCTTATGAGGATCACTAGGATTATTTGGACAGTTGTCATGAGGCTCTAGGGAACATGGGATAGTGGAGACCAATGGGGTCGACTTTACTGATTTTTGACTGTCTGAATCCTCTAAGACTTAGTGGAGAGATTATTATTTGGATAGACCAACTAGGTCACCCGCTTTGACTTGGGATCAATTCTTTCAGCTATTTCTGGAGAAGTTTCTTCCTATCACTCAGAGGGAGAACTATCGGAGGCAGTTTGAGCATCTCTAGCAGGGTTCTATGACTGTCACTCGGTATGAGACCAGATTCATTGACTTGGACCGTCATGCTCTTCTTATACTTCCCACTAGGAGAGAGATGGAGGAGGTTCATTGAGGGACGTGTTCAGCCTATTCGATTGCAGATGGATAAGGAGACGAGGAGCGAGATTTCTTTTCAGGATGCGGCCAATGTGGCCAGGAGAGTTGAGATGGTTCTATCACAGGGGAGTGGTCAGGGGTCTGACAAGAGGCCTTGTCATTTGGTCATGTTCAGTGGTGCCTCATCTGGAGGCAGGGATTCTTTTGGTAGGGGCCATCCTTCTAGGCCGTTTCATTCAGCACTTCAGGATTCTCACGGTGCACCAGGTGGTCGTGGTTCTTATATGCAGTATTCTGATCAGTTGCCCTACAGTGCACCACCAGCTTCTATCAGTGCACCGCCACTCCAGAGTTTTCAGGGTGGTCATTCAGACCATCAGGGTCAGCAGTCTCAGTAGTTGAGGGCTTGTTATACTTGTGGCGATACGAGGTATATTGCTAGATTTTGCCCTCGAGCACCGAGCAACTCTCAGCATTAGGGTTACTGTGCCAAGGTTTAGGCATTGAGTGTTCCACCGCCCGCTCAGCCAGCTAGAGGTGGGGGTAAAGGTGCTAGAGGTGGAGGTAGAGGTATTAGAGGTGGAGCTCAGGCTGCTAGAGGTGGAGGCCAGCCAGAAAGAGGTCGTCCCAAAGATGTAGCTCAGAGTGATAGGGCCCAACCCCGATGTTATGCTCTTCCAGCCATGCCTAAAGTTGAGGCCTCTGATACAGTTATCACAGGTACTGTTTTGGTTTGTAGTAGGGATGCTTCAGTGCTGTTTGATCCAGGGTCTACATACTCCTATGCGTTATCTTATTTTGCACCGTATTTGATCATGCCTAGTGATTCTTTGAGTGCTCCTATATATGTGTCTACACCGGTGGGTGATTCTATTGTGGTAGATCGTGTCCATTGTGCTTGTATGGTTGTGATTAGGGGTCTTGATACCTGAGTAGATATGTTACTTTTGGATATGGTTTATTTTGATGTCATATTAGGGATGGACTGGTTATCACCTTACCACGCTATCTTGGACTGTCATGCCAAGACTGTGACCTTAGCCTTGCCAGGGTTGCCTCGTTTAGAGTGGAGAGGGACTCCCGGTCATTCCACCTGTAGGGTTATCTCATATATGAAGGCTCGGTGTATGGTTGATAAAGGATGTTTCGCCTATTTGGCGTATGTTCGTGATTCTAGTGCCGCGGTTCCTTCTATGGATTCTGTGCCTGTTGTTCATGAGTTTCCTGAGGTATTCCCTTCAGACCTACCGGGTATGCCTCCCGACAGGGATATTGACTTTTGCATTGATCTTGCTCCGGGCACTCAGCCCATCTCTATCCCGCCATATCATATGGCCCTACCTGAGTTGAAAGAATTGAAGGAGCAGTTGCAAGACTTGCTTGATAAGGGCTTTATTAGACCTAGCGTCTTGCCTTGGGGTGCACCGATGTTGTTTGTTAAGAAGAATGACATATCGATGAAGATGTGTATAGATTATCGGCAGTTGAACAAGGTTGCAATCAAGAATATGTATCCATTAGTGAGGATTGATGATTTGTTTGACCGGCTTCAGGGTGCCAAGGTATTCTTGAAGACTGACTTGAGATCTGGCTACCATCAGTTGAGGATTAGGGCATTCGATGTCCCTAAGACAACTTTCCACACTCGGTGCGGGCATTATGAGTTCTTGATGATGTCATTTGGGTTGGCAAATGCCCTAGTAGCTTTCATGGATTTGATGAACCGAGTGTTCAAGCCTTACTTAGATTCATTCGTGATAGTCTTCATTGATGATATTTTGATTTATTTCCACAACCAGGAGGAGCATGAGCAGCATGTGAGAGTTGTTCTTCAGACTTTGAGAGATAGTCAGTTGTATGCTAAGTTTTTGAAGTGTGAGTTCTGGTTGGGATTAGTTGCTTTCTTGGGTCACATTGTATCAGCAGAGAGTATTCAGGTAGATCCGAAGAAGATAGAGGTAGTCAAGGACTGGCCTAGACTCGCATCAGCTATAGAGATCCGGAGTTTCTTGGGTTTGGCAGGCTATTACCGTCGGTTTGTGGAGGGGTTTCATCTATAACATCCCCTATGACCAGGTTGACCCATAAGTGTGCCCAGTTCAGGTGGTCGGACGAGTGTGAGGTGAGCTTTTAGAAGCTCAAGGTAGCTTTGACTACGACACCGGTGTTGGTATCGTCTACAGGTTCAGGTCCATATACAGTTTATTGTGACGCATCTTGTATTGGACTTGGTGCAGTGTTGATGCAGGATGGCAAGGTCATTGCTTATGCTTCGTGACAGTTGAAGATTCATGAGAAGAATCATCCAGTTCATGATTTGGAGTTAGTAGCCATTGTCCACGCGCTGAAGATTTGGAGGCATTATTTATATGGCGTGTCATGTGAAGTGTTCATAGGTCACAAGAGTTTGCAATACTTGTTCAAGCAGAAGGAGCTAAATTTGAGGCAGAGAAGGTGGTTGGAGCTATTCAAAGACTATGATATCACCATCTTATATCATCCGGGGAAGGCCAATGTGGTGGCCGATGCTTTGAGTAGAAAGTCAGTCAGTATGGGTAGTCTTGCGTATATTCTGGTCGGTAAGAGACCGCTTGCTTTGGATATTCAGGATTTAGCCAATCAGTTCGTGAGGTTGGATATTTCTGAGCCCAGCTGCATGTTAGCTTGTACAGTCGCTCATTCTTCAGTATTTGAGCGTATCCGAGATCAGCAGTATAGTGATCCTCATTTTTGTGTCCTTAGGGACATAGTACGTCACGGTGGTGCCAAGCAGGTCACTGTAGGAGATGATGGGGTGTTGAGGATGCAGGGTCGAGTGTGTTTGCCTAATGTAGATGGACTTCGAGAGTTGATTCTAGAGGAGGCCCATAGTTCCCGGTACTCTATTCACCCAGGCACCGCTAAGATGTATCAGCATTTGCAGCAACATTACTGGTGGAGGTGGATGAAGAAGGATATTGTTGTGTATGTGGCTCGGTTTTTGAACTATCAGCAGGTAAAGTACGAGCATCAGAGACCTGGTGGTTTATTTCAGAGGATTGAGCTTCTAGAGTGGGAGTGGGAGCGCATCACTATGGACTTCGTTGTTGGATTCCCATGGACTCAGAGGAAGTTCGATGTAGTGTGAGTTATTGCTGATAGGCTGACCAAGTTAGTGGATTTCATTCCTGTGGCAATCTCCTATTCTTCTGAGAGGTTAGCTGAGATCTATATCTGGGAGATTATTCATCTTCATGGTGTGCCCGTGTCTATTATTTCTGACCAAGGTACGTAGTTTACCTCATATTTCTGGAGGGCAGTTCAGCGTGAGTTGGGCACACGGGTCGAGTTGAGTACAGTATTTCATCTTCAGATGGTCGGACAGTCCGAAAGTACCATTCAGATTTTAGAGGATATGCTCCGAGCTTGTGTTATTAACTTTGGAGGCTCTTGGGATCAGTTCTTGCCTTTAGCGGAGTTTGCCTACAACAAAAGTTACCATTCGAGCATTCAGATGGCCCCCTATGAGGCTTTATATGGTAGGCGGTGTCAGTTGCTGGTTGGGTAGTTTGAGATGGAAGAAGCTCGGTTGTTGGGTACGAATCTAGTGCAGGATGCCTCGGACAAGGTCAAGATCATTCAGGATAGGCTTCGTATAGCTCAGTCTAGGCAAAAGAGTTATGCCGACCGTAAGGTTCATGATGTGACACTCATGGTCGGTGAGCGGGTGTTGCTTCGGGTGTCGCCTATGAAAAACGTGATGAGATTTGGGAAGAAGGTCAAGCTAAGCCCTAGATTCATTGGTCCTTTTGAGATTCTTGATGGAGTGGGAAAGGTGGCTTACAGACTTGCGTTGCCATCGAGTTTATCAGCCGTGCATCCAGTATTTCTTGTGTCCATGCTTCGGAAGTATCACGGTGATCCATCCCATGTGTTAGACTTTAGCACTATCCAACTGGACAACGACTTGTCTTATGAGGAGGAGCCGGTAGCTATTCTAGACCAGCAGGTTTGTCAGTTGATATCGAAGAGTTTCCCTTCTGTTCGTGTTCAGTAGAGAGGTCAGCCTGTCGAGGCAGCTACCTGGGAGTCCGAGTCCGATATGTAGAGCCGATATCCCCATCTTTTCTTAGACTCAGGTACTTTTCTTATGTCCGTTCGAGGATGAATGGTTGTTTTAGAGGTGGAGAATGTGGGTCATCACTTATTTTAAAAGTAAATTCTGTATTTCGAGGCCTTAAAACCCTCTTTTTATCTCACCTCGATTTACGTGCGTAGTCCGGGCACATTTTTGGAAAGATTTTATATGAAAACTAAGTAAAATAAGGAAATTGGCTTTTAAAATTGGTTAAAGTTGACTTTGGTCAACATTCTTGGTAAACGGACCCGGACCCGTTATCCAACAATCTTGTAGGGTCCATAGTAAAATATGGGGCTTGGACATATGCACAGAATTGAATTCCAAGGTCCTAAGCCCGAGAAATAAATTTTTGAAAGAAATTATTTAATGGAAATTATAAGAGTTTTTGGAAATGAAAAGATGTTTAAAACGGATTGTATCGGGCCGTATTTTGGTCCTGGAGCCCGGTACAGGTTTGAAATAATAATTAAGTTGAATTTGTGAAGTTTGGTAAGAATCAAAGTTCGTTTAGTATAAATCGGACCCTTATTTGAGAAAATAGTTATTTTGATATTCTTGAGTGACTTCATGAATTTGAGGTTTAATTCATAGTTGTTGATGTTATTTTGATGATTTGATCGCACGAGAAAGTCCGTATGATGTTTTTAGACTTGCGTGCATGTTTAGTTTGGATCCCCAAGGGCTCGGGTGAGTTTTGGATAGGTCGCGGAGTGAATTTGGACTTAGAGAAATGGTTGTTGCAGGTTCAGCTGTGTTGCAGGCTCTGATCTCGCAATTGCGAGGTCAGGCTTTGCAATTGCGAGCCCAACAGGCTTGGCAATTGCAAGTGCTTGATTGCATTTGCGAAGAAAGCCTTGCCTGCTAGTGTTCTCAATTGCGAACCACCCTTCGCAAATGCGAAGTCATCAAGGGAGGGCCAGTATCGCAATAACGACAACTTGTTTGCAATTGCGAGGATAGCAGACAATGCCCAGGTTTGCAAATGTGAGGCCTTGTTCGCATTTGCGAGCTTCGTAATTGCATTGCGAAGGTCCTGTCGCAGTTGCGACATCTGCGACCAGTTAATTGGGACTTAGACGGATTTTTCTTCATTTTTCAAACTCTCTCAAACCCTAAGCTCTCTTGGGTGATTTTCTAAAGAAAAGTTCTTCTCCAAATCAATTTTAATTCATTTCTAACTCATTTCCTTTAATCCATAACATCTTTTCACATGATTTCAATTCAAAATCAAGGGTTTTCATGGGAGAAATTGGGTGTTTTGGGTAGAACTTACGATTTTCATTTTTTGGGGATTTTGACCTTGATTTGAGGTCCGATTTCAAAACAAATTATATATTTGAGTTTGTGGGTCAATGACTAATCGGGTTTTTGTTTGAACCTCGGGTTTTGACCATGTGGTCCCAAGGTCGATTTTTGACTTTTTGGGGAAATCTTTAGAAAACCTATTTTCATCCATTAGAATTGATTCATTTAGAATTTATTGATATCGTTAAGTAAATTGTGGCTAGATACAAGCGAATTGGTGGTGGAAAAAAGAGGTAAAGCGGTAGTTGAGGCTTGAATTGTGTTTGTGGCATCGAGGTAAGTGTTTGGTCTAACCTTAGCTTGAGGAATTAAAAGTTGTGTCTTATTTGCTATGTGTTAATTGTTGAGTACGACGTATAGGTATGGTGACGAGTATCTATACGTCGGTGTCAAGCATGGCCGTGAGTCTTATACTATGATTGATGTGACTCCGTTTCATATTGTTCATGCTTTATATGATGATTTCTATTGTTGAACAAGGCTTGTGGAAGTATTATTGGTAATTGAACATCGTAGAGCGTTGGTTCAAGTTGAGAATTGAGTTGTGAAGTAATTGTGGAAAAGAGAAGAGGTTTATGATATTGTCTCCCTTGCCAGGATGTTATTTTTTTTGATATTATCTCCCTTGTCGGGATGTTATTACTCATGATATTGTTTCCCTTGCCAGGATATTGTTGTTATGCTATTCTTCCTTTGCCGGGATTTTATTGTAATATTATTGATTCCCTTGCCCAAATTGCTTTGTGACTGTTGCTTGGGTGAGGAAGATTGTAAAGCACGAAGGGTGATGTCGTGCATGATTTTGAGAGTGTTAATGCACGAAGGGTGATGCCATGCCGATATGTGAGGTAAAAGCATGAAGGGTGATGTCATGCCGCGCAATGTACAATGTCGTTCCATGATATGAGTGATAATGCATGAAGGTTGATTCCGTGCCATGATTATGTAAAAGCACGAAGGGTGATGTCGTGCCGATTATATTGATTCTTATGGTGAGAACGAGAGTAAAAGCACGAAGGGTGATGACGTGCACTTGTATTGTTCTTCTTAGTCTTGCTTATAGTTGATTTTGGTGTACTTTATGCTTCTTTACTGAAATTCTATTGTACCTGTTATCCCCCAACCCCCCTGGTATACCCCCGCAACATGTTTCCCCTTCCCAACTTTAACTATTAGTTATGTTGTTATTACTCGCTGTATTTGATATAACTGCACATGTTTATTTGGTAGTCTTATCCTAGCCTCGTCACTACTTCGCCGAGGTTAGGCTCGACCTTACCAGCACATGGGGTTGGTTGTGCTGATACTACACTCTGCACTCTTTTGTGCAGATCCCGGTACTGGAGCATACGATCCTTAGCTAGGGGTTGCTGCCTTCAGTCCATCGGAGACCCGTGGTAATCCTGCAGGCGTCTGCAAGCCTTGGCATTCCCTTCTATCATTTCCTTTCTATTTTTACTTATTCAGAGACAGACTCGTGTATTTCTATTCAGACCTTATTTGAAGTATTCGTAGATGGTTCATGACATTGTGACACCAAATTCTGGGTAGAGCTGTATTTAGACTTCCGCAATTTGTATTAAGTTAAATTATCAGATTTCGTCTTCCGCATTGCTTTTGTTATTATTATTCCGCTGTCATTAAATTTTCAACTTGTAACTGCTTATGGATAAGGTAAAAAGATAATAATATGTGAATGTGTCGACTTTCCTAGCTTTCACGAGTAGGTGCCATCATGACTCTCGAGGGTGAGAAATTCGGGTCGTGACAACAGCGATATGGCGCTTGGGCTGTAGGATTCCCTTTGGAGTCTGCACACCCCCAGTGTAACGACCCAGCCTGTTGTTTAAGAATTTATGCCCCGATCCCCTATTAACCGCTTTCCCCGTGTTTATTTCTGCGATTTTGATTTGTCGGGATGTTCGGTTTTGAGTTTCGGAGAGTTTTGGGACACTTAGTCCCTAAATGAGAGTTTAAGTTCTAGAAATTGGACCGTGGAGCAGTGTGAAGACGGCCTCAGAATGGAATTCTGTTGGTTCTGTTAGCTCCGTTGAGTGATTTAGGGCTTAGGGGCGTGATCAGATTGTGTTTTGGAGGTCTGTAGTTAATTTAGGTTTGAAATACCGAAAGTCGAATTTTAAAGTTTCCGGTTCGATAGTGAGATTTTGATCCGAGGGTCAGAATGGAATTACGGAAGTTGGAGTAGCTCTAGTGTTGAATGTGATGTGTGTGCAAACTTTTAGGTCATTCGGACGAGGTTTGATAGACATTTTGATCGAAAACGTATTTTTAGTGTTTTGGAGTTCTTAGGCTTGTATTTGTGGGTTTCAAAGTTATTTTAGGTGTTTTAAGGATTGGTATAAGTTTGGACGGTAGTATTAGACTTGTTTGTGTTTTTGGTTGAGGTCCTGGGGGGCTCGGGATGATTTCAGAAGGTTGTCGGAAGGTTTGGGAGTTGTTTGAGCAGCTGAAGCTGCTGATCTTCTGTCATAACACTTGCGGTTGGGTCTCGTAGGTGTGTTGCCGCAGAAACGGCATTTGTCATCATAGAAGTGAAATTGGGCAGGAGCAGCATGATCCGCAGATGCGGGAGATTTACCGCAGAAGTGGTACCGCATCTGCAAATGGGGAATCGTTGGTGCGGAAACAGGCTGGGTTAGTGATTGTCGCAGATATGACCGTTAGTCCGCAAAAGAGAGAACGCAAAAGTGGATTAGCTAGGCAGAAACATATAAATTCTTGCCTTCACGAATTTTAGCCATTTTTCACCTATTTTCAAACGGGAGAAAGCCTTGGGAAGCATTTTCAAGAGGGATTTTCAGAGAAGTTCATTGGGGTAAGGTCTTTGGTCTCTAAACTCATTATTGGAATGATTTTTATCATTTTAAGCATGAAAAATTAAGTAAACTCAGTGGTAAATTGGGGGTTAGGGCTTGACTAATTAGAGACCTTTGAGTGATGATTTGAGGGGCCATTTGAGGTCCAATTTTGGTACTTTTGGTATGACTGAACTCGTGAGAGTGTGAGGATTCTGGAAATGTAAATTTTACCCGATTTTTGAGGCGTGGGCCCATTGGGCATTTTGGTCATTTTACCTAATTTCGCGTATTAGCTTAGAATTTCTTTGTAGAATCAGTTACTAAGTGCTATTTACATTATGAAATTGAATTGAATAGATTTTGGCCATTTGGAGTCGAGTACTCATAGAAAGAGCATGGTTTCGGATTGATTTGAGCTAGTTTAAGGTTAGTGGCTTACCTAACCTTGTGTGGGGGACCTTCCTCTTAGGATTTGGTATTATTGTTAATTGAAATGCCTTGTACGTGAGGTGACAAGTGCGTACTTGTGCTAATTGTTGAAAATCTGGTTTTCATTAAGTAATTACTAGTATGTTTCTTTCAATGTTTATATTACCTGCATTTAAAGCATGTTGTTAGCTTAGGAAAGCATGTCTAAGTGTTTTAGTTGTCTTATTTGCTCAAACTACTTTACCTGAATTCCATGCAGCATGCTAGGCTAGAATTTCTTGTTTGCCTTGTTATGAAATTGATATTTCTAAATATTTTCCTAATGCGGCTGTGTAATTACATTTGGGACTACAGATGTGGGATTCCGGTAGCTCCCCCCTATATGTTTATTTGGGACTACGGATGTGAGATTCCGGTAGATCCCCCTGCACAGTTATATGGAACTACGGGACTGCACCTAGTAGATTCTCCCAGTACTGGGTATTTACATTTAGGACTACGGAACGTGATTTCGATAGATCCTCGTGCACTAATGAGTTGGACTACGGGACGGGATCCCATGAGATCCATTGGATATGTGTATTTGGGACTACAGGACGGTATCCTGGGAGATCCCCGATTATTATTTTGGTGTTGAGCCGTATTTCTTTATGTGTTTACCATGCCTCTGTAATAGTTATTGTTGCCCTTTTATATCTTGTGTTACTTTTACTGATGTACTTATTTATACTGATCTGTTCAACATTGTCGAACTTTATATTCTATTTAACCTTAGTAGGGCCCTGACCATCCTCGTCACTACCCGATCGAGGTTAGGCTTGGCACTTACTGAGTACCGCTGTGGTGTACTCATGCCCTTTCTGCGCATGTTTTTCATGTGTAGATCTAGGTACCTTGACTCAGTCCTATCACCCTTGAGGCGAGGCGACTGCTCCAGATACTTCGAGGTATGTCTGCCGCATCCGCAGACTGAGGAGTCCCTTTGTACTCTCCCTATTGTATTAGCCCTTCTGTTTTTCTTTTCCTTGTTAGATATTCTGGAGTTAGACATTGGTAGACATTCCAAGTCTTGTGGATTCATAGGTTTCCGGGTTTTGGGAAAAAATGTGTTAGTTTTAAGAGTTAATATTGTGTATGCCGAGCGACACTTTTAAACATTATTTTATTACTTTATTCCAGTTTTAAATTATTTTCTTCCATAAATTTGGTTTATCTTCCGCATTTAAGGCTTGTAGAGACTAGGCATCGTCACGATGGTTCACGGAGGGCCAACCGGGGTTGTGACAAGTTGGTATTAGAGCTATAGGTTCATAGGAGTCATGAATCATAAGTCGGTTTATTAGAGTCTCGTTGATCGGTACGGAGACGTTTGTACTTATCTACGAGAGGCTATATAACTGTTAGGAACATTCCACTTCAATTGATTTCCTTGTCGTGCAAGATTTTGATGTCGCAATTCTAAACTTTTGTCTTCTATTCTATCACAGATGGTGAGGACATGCGCCACCCAAGATGATCAGGCACCTGCGCCTCCTACTGCAGCTATCAAAGGCCGAGGCCGGGGTAGAGGCCGAGGACGCGCACGTAGTGTAGCCAGAGCACATGCGCGAGCTGCCATCAAGGTACCACCAGCAGTTCCAACCGGAGTCCAGGCACCTGATACGCCTATTGCTACTACTACTACTCCAACACTTCAGGAGAATCTGGCACAGTTCATGAGTAGGTACACCACTTTGGCTCAGGCAGGGTTGATTCCCCTTTCTGCAGCTACGTCTCAGGCTAGGGGATGAGCACAGATTACCGCCGCCCGCACTCCTGAGCAGCGAGTGCAAGTTGAGCAGGTCCCTAAGATTATTCATGTACAGCCTACAGTCCGAGGTCAGCCCGAGGATGGGGCTGCGGTTTCCGAGGACGAGCAGTTGAGGCTTGAGAGGTTCAAGAAGTACAAGCCTAATGTATTCAGTGGTCTAGCATCAGATGATGTTTTGGGATTTCTAGATGAGTGTTACCGCATTCTCCATACCATGGATATATCAGGGTTGAGCGGGGTTTCCTTCACTACTTTCCAGCTTCGAGGAGCCGCCTATGAATGGTGGCGCACCTATGAGTTAGACAATCCGGATGAGGTTACTTCACTGACTTAGACTCAGTTTTCAGATCTGTTCCTGAGAGAGTATGTTCCTTAGAGCCTCAGGGACGCATGACGCGCAGAGTTTGAGCATTTTTGCTAGGGTGATATGACTGTATTAGAGTATGCTATCTGTTACACTAGTTTGGCTAGACATGCACTAGCCTTGGTTTCTACTGTTCGCGAGAGGGTTCACTAGTTTATTGAGGGCCTTATTCCTAACATTAGGTCTAGCATGGCTCGTGAGTTGGAGATGGATATTTCCTATCAACAAGTGGTGAGCATTGCTAGGTGGATTGAGGGTATGCATGCTAGGGAGAGAGAGGAGAGGGAGGCTAAGAGGTCTCGAGAGTCGGGCCATTATTCTGGTGCCCGTGCACCAGCTGCAGGTTGTCATGGTAGGGGTTATATGAGTCACCCTGTTCTTTAGCTCTTCCAGCAGCCATTGGTATTCCAGCTCCTCCTAGGCCTCAGGAGCCTTATTATGCACCTCCGATTTCTAGCGAGCCTCCCGTGTGCGGTGCTTTCAAAGGTTAGTCCAGCAAACCTGGCCCGAGCCAGTCACAGCTTCCATGTCCTCCCAGAGCTTGTTTTGAGTATGCTGACACATTCCATATGGTAAGGGATTGCCCCAGACTTGGGAGGGGTGCACCTCCATAGACTTCTCAGCTACAACGTGCCCCGCAAAGTTCGCAAGCTATGATTACAGCTCCAGTTGCTACCCCACCTGCTCAGCCAGCTAGAGGTGGAGGTCGGGAATGTAGAGGTCGCCCTAGAGTGGGAGGCCAGACCAGATACTATGACCTTCCTGCCCGTACCGAGGCTGTTGCCTCCGATTCTATCATCACAGGTATCATAGTGGTTTGTCACAGAGATGCATCGGTTCTATTCAATCCAGGCCCCACTTACTCTTATATGTCTTCTTTTTTTACTCTGTATTTAGGTGTACCTCGGGATTCTTTGAGTTCCCATGTTTATGTTTCTACTTCTGTGGGAGATTCTCTTGTTGTGGACCGCATTTATCGGTCGTGTTTGGTTGCTCTTAGTAGTTTTGAGACCAGAGCCGATTTATTATTGCTCAGCATGGTAGATTTTGATATTATCTTGGGCATGGACTGGTTGTCGCCTCATTATGCTATTCTTGATTGTCACGCCAAAAACGTGATGCTAGCTATGCCAGGTGTACCGTGTGTTGAGTGGAGGGGTACTTTAGATCACACTCCTAGTAGAGTTATTTCCTTCCTTAAGGCTCAGCGTATGATTGAGAAGGGGTGTGATGCGTATTTAGCTTATGTGAGAGATGTCAGTATTAATACCCATTCAGTTGATTTAGTTCTAGTAATACGTGATTTTCCTAATGTGTTCCCAACTGATCTTCTAGGCATGCCGCCGAATAGAGATATTGATTTTGGCATTGATTTGTTGTCAGGCACTCAGCCCATTTCTATTCCTCCATATCGTATAGCTTCTCCTGAGTTGAACGAGTTGAAGGATCAGTTACAGGAATTTCTTGATAAGAGTTTTATTCGGCCCAGTGTATCACCTTGGGGTGCTCTTATCTTGTTTGTGAAGAAAAAGGATGGTTCTATGTGTATGTGTATTGATTATCGGCAGTTGAACAAGATTACAGTGAAGAACCATTATCCTTTGCCTCATATTGATGATCTGTTGGACCAGCTTCAGGGCGTATGAGTGTTTTCTAAGATTGACTTGCGCTCAGGTTACCATCAGTTGAAGATTCGGGATCCACATATCCCGAAGACTACTTTTAGGACTCGGTATGGTCATTACGAGTTCCTTGTTATGTCTTTTGGGCTGACCAATGCCCAACAGCCTTTATGCATTTGATGCACAGTGTGTTCCAGCCATATCTTGACTTGGTCATCATTGTCTTTATTGATGATATTCTGGTGTATTCCCGGAGTCGAGAAGATCATGAGCAACACCTGAGGATAATGCTTCAGACCTTGAGAGAAAATAAGTTATATGCTAAGTTCTTGAAATGTGAGTTTTGGTTGGATTCCGTGGCATTCTTCAGCCATGTGGTGTCGAGTGAGGGTATTCAGGTGGATCTGAAGAAAGTAGAGGTCGTGCAGAGTTGGCCCAGACCATCCTCAGCTATAGAGATTCGTAGTTTTCTTGGCTTGGTGGGTTATTACCATTGTTTTGTTGAGTGGTTTTCATCAATTGCAGCCCTTATGACCAGACTGACCCAGAAGGGTGCTCCGTTCCAGTGGACGGAAGAGTGTGAGGCAAGCTTTTAGAAGCTCAAGACAGCTTTGACTATAACCCCAGTGTTGATATTGCCTACAAGTTTGGGGTCCTACACGGTCTGTTGTGATGCCTCGAGGATTGGCCTTGGAGCGATTTTGATGCAGGATGGTGGGGTTATTGCCGACGCGTCCAGACAATTGAAGGTTCACGAGAAGAATTATCTGGTCCACGACCTTGAGTTAGCCGCCATTGTTCACGCCCTAAAGATTTGGCGTCATTATTTGTACGGGGTTCTTTGTGAGATTTATACTGATCGTCGGAGCTTCCAACACCTGTTCAAGCAAAAGGATCTAAATTTGCGCCAGAGGAGATGGTTAGAGTTGTTTAAGGACTATGATATCACTATTTTGTATCACTCGGGCAAGGCCAATGTGGTGGCTGATGCCTTAAGTCACCGGGCAGAGAGTTTGGGGAGTTTGGCTTACTTACCAGCATCGGAGAGACCTATGGCGATGGATGTTCAGGCCTTAGCCAGCCAGTTTGTGAGATTGGATCTTTCAGAGCCCAGTCGAGTTCTAGCTTGCGTGGTTTCTTGGTCTTCCTTATTTGATCGTATCAAGGAGCGTCAGTATGCTGACCCTCATTTGCTTGTCCTCAAGGACAAGGCTCAGCATGGTGATGCCATAGATGTGACTATTGGTGATGACGGGGTATTGAGGATGCAGGGTCGGATTTGTATACCCAATGTTGATGGACTTCGGGAGTTGATTCTGAAGGAGGCCCATAGTTCGCGCTACTCCATTCATCCGGGCACCGCGAAGATGTATCAGGATTTGAGGCAGCACTATTGGTGGAGGCGGATGAAGAAAGATATAGTTGGATTTGTAGCTCAGTGCCTCAATTGTCAGCAGGTAAAGTATGAGTACCAGAGATTGGGTGAGTCGCTTCAGTAGATAGAGATTCCGGAGTGGAAGTGGGAGCAGATCACCATGGACTTTGTAGTCGGGATCCCACGGACTTTGAGAAAGTTCGATGCTATTTGGGTGATTGTGGATCGGCTGACCAAGTCCGCGCACTTCATTCCCGTGTTTACTACCTATTCTTCGGAGTGTCTAGCAAAGATTTATATCCAGGAGATTGTTCGTCTACATGGTATTCCAAATTCCATCATTTTAGATAGAGGTACTCAGTTCATATCACGATTCTGGAGGGCCGTTCAGCATGAGTTGGGTACACGGGTGGAGTTGAGTACAACATTTCACCCTCAGACGGACGGACAGTCCAAACGCACTATTCAAATTCTTGAGGATATGCTCTGTGCGTGTGTGATTGAGTTCGGAGGGTCTTGGGATTAGTTTTTTCCATGGCGGAGTTTCCTTACAACAATAGCTATTAGTCCAGCATTCAGATGTCACCATATGAGGCCTTATATGGTAGGCGGTGTAGGTCTCCGGTGGGTTGGTTTGAGCCAGGTGAGGCCAGATTATTGGGCACAGACTTGGTACAGGATGCTTTGGAGAAGGTTAAGGTGATTCAGGATAGACTCCGTACAGCCCATCCCAGACAGAAGAGCTACGTGGATCGGAAGGTTCGTGATGTTCCTATATGGTTGGAGAGCGGGTTCTGCTTCGGATTTCGCCTATGAAGGGTGTTATGAGATTTAGGAAGAAAGGAAAGTTGAGTCTGAGGTTTATTGGCCCTTTTGAGATATTGAGGCGTGTTGGGGAGGTTGCTTATGAGCTTGCCTTACCTCCCATCTTGGCAGGAGTTCATCCGGTATTTCATGTTTCGATGCTTTGGAGGTATCATGGCGATCCGTCGTATGTGATGGATTTCAGTTCAGTCCAGTTGGACAAGGATCTATCCTATGTTGAGGAGCCAGTGGAAATAGTGGACAAGCAGGCTAGAAAGCTGAGGTCAAAGAACATTGCATCAGCGAAGGTTCAGTGGCGGGGTCAGCTGGTCGAGAAGGCGACCTAGGAGACCGAGCAGAATATGCGCAGCCGTTACCCTCATATTTTCACTACTTCAGGTATGTCTCTATGCGTGTTCGAGGACGAACGAATGTTTAAGTATGGGAGGATGTAACAACCCGGCCGGTCGTTTTAAGAATTTACGCCTCGATCCCCTATTAACTGCTTTTCCCGTGTTTATTTCTACGATTTTGATTTGTCGGGATGTTCGGTTTTGAATTTCGGAGAGTTTTGGGACACTTAGTTTCTAAATGAGAGTTTAAGTTCTAGAAATTGGACCGTAGTCGGAGTAGTGTGAAGACAGCCTCGTAATGGAATTTTGTTGGTTCCGTTAGCTCCGTTGAGTGATTTCGGGCTTAGGGGTGTGATCGGATTGTGTTTTGGAGGTCCGTAGCTAATTTAAGCTTGAAATGCCGAAAGTCGAATTTTGAAGTTTCCAGTTCGATAGTGAGATTTTGATCTTAGGGTCGGAATGGAATTCTGAAAGTTGGAGTAGCTCCGTAGTGTTGAATGTGATGTGTGTGCAAACTTTCAGGTCATTCGGACGAGGTTTGATAGACTTTTTGATCGAAAGCGTATTTTTAGAGTTTTGGAGTTCTTAGGCTTGAATCTGTGGATGATTCCTTGTTTCGAAGTTGTTTTAGGTGTTTTAAGGATTGGTATGCTGTTAGGCTTGTTTGTGTTTTTGGTTGAGGTCCCGGAGGCCTCGGGATGATTTCGGAAGGTTTGGGAGTTGTTTGAGCAGTTGAAGCTGCTGATCTTCTGTCATAACCGCACTTGCTGTTGGGTCCCGCAGGTGCGTAGCCACAAAAGCGACATTTGTCATCATAGACGCAGAATTGGGTAGGAGCAGTAGGATCCGCAGATGTGGGAGATTTACCGTAGAAGCGGTACCACATCTGCGAATGGGGAATCACAGGTGCGGAAACAGGCTGGGCTAGTGATTGTTGCAGATGCGATCGTTGGTGCACAAAAGCGGGATCGCAGGTGCGGTCCCATGATCGCAGAAGCGGATTAGCTGGGAAGAAACATATAAATTCTTGCCTTCGCGAATTTTAGCCATTTTCACCTCTTTTCAAACGGGAGAAAGCCTTGGGGAGCATTTTCAAGAGGGATTTTCAGAGGAGTTCATTGGGGTAAGGTCTTTGGTCCCTAAACTCGTTATTGGAATGATTTTTATCATTTTAAGCATGAAAAATTAAGGAAAATTAGTGATAAATTAGGGGTTAGGGCTTGACTAATTAGAAACCTTTGAGTGATGATTTGAGAGGCCATTTGAGGTCCAATTTTGGTACTTTTGGTATGACTGAACTCGTGAGAGTGTGAGGATTCTAGAAATGTAAATTTTACCTGATTCCGAGGCGTGGTCTCGAGGGGCGTTTTGGTTATTTTACCTAATTTTGCGTATTAGCTTAGAATTTCTTTGTTGAATCAGTTACGTGAAGTATTATTTACATTATGAAATTGAATTGAATAGATTTGGGTCATTTGGAGTAAAGTACTCATGGCAAGAGCATGGTTTCGGATTGATTTGAGCTGGTTCGAGGTAAGTGGATTGCCTAACCTTGTGTGGGGGACCTTCCTCTTAGGATTTGGTATTATTGTTAATTGAAATGCCTTGTACGTGAGGTGACGAGTGCGTACTTGTGCTAATTGTTGAAAATCTGGATTTTATTAAGTAATTACTAGTATGTTTCTTTTCCTGTTTGTATTACCTGCATTTAAAGCCTGTTGTTAGCTTAGGAATGCATGTCTAAGTGTTTTAATTGCCTTATTTGCTCAAACTACTTTACCTGAATTCCATGCAACATGCTAGGCTAGAATTTCTTGTTTGCCTTGTTATGAAATTGACATTTCTGAATATTTTCCTAATGATGCTGTGTAATTACATTTGGGACTACGGATGTGGGATTCCGGTAGTTCCCCCTTGTCTGTTTATTTAGGACTACGGACGTGGGATTCTGGTAGATCCCCCTGCACAGTTATATGAAACTACGGGACTGCACCCGGTAGATTCCCTCAATACTGGGTATTTACATTTGGGACTACGGAACGGGATTTCAGTAGATCCCCATGCACTATACGTTGGACTATGGGACGGGATTCCGGGAGATCCATTGGATATGTATATTTGGGACTACAGGACGGTATCTTGGGATATCCCCAATTGTTATTTTGGTGTTGAGCTGTATTTCTTTCTGTGTTTACCTTGCCTCTGTAATAGTTGTTGTTACCCTTTTATATCTTGTGTTAATTTTACTATTGTACTTATTTATACTGATCTATTCTACACTATCGAACTTATATTCTATTTAACCTCAACATGGCCCTGACCTTCCTCGCACTACCCCACCGAGGTTAGTCTTGGCACTTACTGAGTACCACTGTGGTGTACTCATAACCTTTCTGCGCATGTTTTTCATGTGCAGATCCAGATACCTTGATTTAGTCCTATCACCCTTAAGGCGAGGCGACTGTTCCAGAGACTTCGAGGTATGTCTGTCGCGTCCGTAGACCGAGGAGTCCCTTTCTACTCTCCCTATTGTATTAGCCCTTCTGTATTTATTTTCCTTGTTAGATATTCTAAAGTTAGACACTGGTAGACATTCCAAGGCTTGTGGATTCATAGGTTTTCGGATTTTGGGAAAAAAATGCGTTGATTTTAAGAGTTAATATTGTGTATGCAAAGCGGCACTTTTAAACGTTGTTTTATTACTTTATTCCTGTTTTAAATTGTTTTCTTCTGCAAATTTGGTTTATCTTTCGCATTTTAGATTTACCTAGTCATAGAGACTTGGCGCCATTACGATGTTCACGGAGGGCGAACTGGGGTCGTGACACCTAGTGAGTGCATTCGACTATATTTATGGATCGGGCTGCACGCCGCAACGGTTATTATAACGTATCTATTGAGTGTGAGTGCTGAGTGTGAGTGATGATTGATGAGAGTTGAGTCATGAGTGACTGAGAGGCTTGTCCGAGGGGCTATATATATATATATGTGTGTGCTGATTGATGAGAGTTGAGTCATGAGTGACTGAGAGGCTTGCCCGAGGGGATATATATATATATATATATATATATATATGCGATTGATACTTTGCCCGAGGGTCTTATTTTATGAAATTACTATGTGCACTCATCTTTATACTGAACCTCTATTGAAAATGTTAACCAAATGTTTTGAACAACTTTCATTGAAACTGGAGTTTTACAAGATGTTCAGAATTTAATTACTGATTTGGTTTTTGCTATTTTCACTGAGATTTTTATGTTATGAGATGTATATGAGTGACCGAGAGGTTTGCCCAAGGGGATGTTTATGATTTATGTTTGCCCGAGGGGCTGTATATGAACTATGTTTTGCTCGAGGGGCCGATTATGATTTTCATCACTTTCATTATAAACTACATTGAACCTCTATTGAAATTATTAGAAAGACATTTTTCAAATGACTTTTATTGAAATCGGAGTTTAACGAGTGGATTTGATTTGTATCCTATTTTGGAAACATACTGTATCCACTATGGGTTTATGACATGGATTACATGATTTCTTACTGCTCAGTTTTTATTTACTTTTATTACTTACTGAGTTGGCCTACTCACATTATTCCATGCACCTTGTGTGTAAATTTAGGTATTTTTGAACCTAATGGCGGGTGTTGATTACTCAGTGGCAGGTTCATCGGAGTTAGCGAGGTAGCTGCCTGGCGATCGCACCCCTGCTTTTCTCCCTCCTTTATTCTTCCTTAGTGTATTTTTGTGATTTTCCCATCCATGTTGGCCTTGACGTTGTTAGAACAGTTGTAGTAGATGCTCATGACTTGTGACACCCCGATGTCGGGCTTGTGTTATATTTTTGAACTACTTATTTAAACTTATATTATGGGATTTTAGTTAATTAATGGCATCAAATGACTTCTTATGATTTTCTGGTTGGTTTTGGTTGGTTTTGTGTGGCCTAGCTTCATGATAGGCGCCATCACGACCGGGTCAGTTTTAGGGTCGTGACAAGTTGGTATCAGAGCCTAGGTTACATAGGTCTCACGGGTCATGAGCGAGTTTAGTAGAGTCTTGCGGATCGGTACGGAGACGTCTGTATTTATCTTTGAGAGACTGCAGAACCTTTAGGAAATCCCAATTTCTTGAATTCTTATCGTGCGAAATTGATTCAGGTTGAAATTTAACTCTTTTAATTCTTTCCATGCGTTCGTATGGGCACATGAGCGCTCTATATCAGTTGTGCATCGACTACTTGTGATTCCTTGGATGAGGTGCGAGATGTGATTTCTGTGTATAATGTTGAGCCAGTCTGGAGGACTTGAGGTTGGGTTTTGTCTGTGGCTTGAGTACTGAGATTTCGATTGTGTGAGCATGTGCATTTGAGACTTATATGTTCGTTTGTGTCCTTATTGGTAGGAGTTGTGACTGGATGGCTTTGGGGCGAGTGTGATTTGATTGCGAGATGTGTTCAGATTGTTCGAATGTGACAAGAAGAGTTTGTTGGAGATGTAGCAAATACTATTGGGTGTTTGACTTCTGTCTTGAGTTGGCGTATAGACTCGAGTTATGAGTGTGTTGAAGGACCTCTCATGTAGTTTAGTTGTGGATCGGAGTAAATCTTTATTGTTGTGTTATGAGTTCAGACTCAGGAGGGGATTAAGTGATTGCGTAATATTATGATTATGGAAGAATGTAGAGAGAAACTAGTTGATGCTAAGCAGGTGGGTTATCTCCTACGGGGTGTGTCGAGGTTTGTGCGTACCCTATGTTGTTTTGTAGCGAGTCCTCTTTTACCAGTGAATTACATGTGCTGCAGTTTGAGTTTGGATCATGTCTGAGAGTTAGATTGACTATTACAAGGGTGAATGCGAGATTCGCAAATAGTTTGAGGAATTAGATGGGTTGTGTTGCATGAGCTTATGAAGTATTTAGCTTAATCTTATCCAGTTGGGGTAGCTCAACCAGTTATTGCGGCACATGCCGATGACAGGCATGCCTTGTCTTTTGAGGCTTTGCTGAGATTGGACAAGTTTACCAAGTTATTTCCAATCCATTTTAGTGGTACACCTTCTGAGGACCCACGGGATTTTCTGAACAACTGCTATGAAGTATTGCAGAACATGGGAATAGTTGAAAGCAATAGGGGTTGATTTTACTGTGTTTCAGATGACGGGTTCCGCCAAGAGGTGGTGGAAAGATTATGTATTACTAGACCCATTATGGTTCCGTCTGAAGATGCGGACGTATTGAGAAGATCACCTAGTGAATCATGTAGGGGTGCAATGGACCTTGGCGTCTGGTTGATTTATATGAGTTACAAAGGTCAACATTATGGATTATTGGACGTGTGACCCATGACTTCGCGCCAAATGTGGATGTCTACTATCAATGAATGGATCGAATGGTCATATGTTATATCAGTTTTGACCTGAAATGTATATATATATATATGTATGTGTGTGTGTGTGTGTGTGTGTGTGTGTGTGTGTGGTACTGAAAGGCTCCCCAATAATTTACACATATTTAAGGCCTAAGACATGCAGGGGATAAGGTTGAGACTTGCGGTATATCTGCCTCCTTAATAATCCAATACTTCAGTATCAAAGGAGTTAGAAAAAAAACTTTAAATTTACAGAAGGTCTACTCAGTGTGGAAGTCAAGGTTGAAGATTTTGGGGTGCTTCAGAGGAAGTACAGTGGTTCATGATCTTCTGGACTATGTAGTTCGTGTCATGATTTATCTTGATGGAGCTATACTTTTGTGATCGTTGTGCATAATTAGGGGAAAGTGTTACCCCAAAGAAGAATCTAAGAGTATATGAATAAATAGGTTAGCTCAGCAGTGTTGAGTCAATATAGCATAAGAAGAAATTAGCCGTCGGTGTTTGTGGCAAGCCTATGAAGAGGGCAGACTAGCCAATGCAACACCACCTACAGTTCTCAGAAATGTTTTTGAAGGAGTTTGTCTCCCGGATTCTCTTTAATATGTGGCATATGGGATCTGGACGGTTGTGCCAGGTCACCATGACGGTGTCAGAATATGTCATTAGGTTCAATAAGTTAGCCGTCATACTCCTACTTTGGTTCCTACAGCCAGAGAGCGAGTCCACAACTCATTAAAGGACTCAATTATGATATTGAAATTTTGTACAACTCGGGAAGCTACATGTTGATGCTTCATCTCGGCTAGTGGTATAAATTGCCAAAATGTTAGAACCTGTTCTGGATGAGGAAAAGAGGAAGCTAAGGAGACCAAGAGGTCTCGAGGTTTTAAAGGATTCAGTGGATTCTACCATACAACTCCAAGGGGCTTAGGCAGCCAGGTAGCCCAGTCAATATATCTGATTACTCAGGGTGCTCCAGTAAGTTTTTTTAATGCACTACCGATGCGAGGTTCGTATAATGGTTATTCCAGTTATCTAGCATAGACTCAGTATGAGTAGTTGAACTCTCAAAGGGATTGTTATGATTGTGGTAGTACTAGGCACATCATGGGAAAATTGTCATATACTTGGAAGAAACATATTTTATAAAAGCACTCAGACTACGTGCCCCATTGCAATTACTACTCCACTTACATGACCAGCCAGAGGTAGGGGTCAGGATGTTAGAGGTAGAGGTGAGACTACTAGAGGTGGAGACCCAGCCTGTTGATATATTTCCTATGGTATGGCTGAGGTCGCAACACCAGATGGTATCGTTACAAGTACGGTCTTGAATTATTATAAAGTAATAATTTTCTTAACTTGATTCGGTTCTGAGTATCGAGACAAGTCTCCTATTATGCTCCACTTATGAGTGAGCTTCGTAATTCTGAAATCTGCTTATGTGAATACTCATGTTGGGAGATTCGATGGAGATGGCTATGTCTATCATTATTTGTTGTGATTTTGTTAAACAAAAAATATTTGAAAGAAGAAAATGAAATATTTCGATTGGCACGATGTGCATAATACTTGTGATTCAGAACTGAGGACGAGATCCTCGCATTTTAATATAATGTGAAATATTAATACGAGGCTACATGTTGCGGTAGATATTATATAAGGACGAGGTCCTTTTGGTGAAAATAAATAAATTATTATGTGTTTAAATGCTCCCTTTATGAAATTAAAATTTTTACTATAGTACTTATAGGGAGTCATGCCTATTAGACTTATTTGAAATTCTTGTATGAATATCTTTGTGCATAATTTGCCAGATTTGTATTGTAATTATTGAGTTTTAGCCTACGAGGTGAGTGCCCGAGAGATGTAAATTTTTACTCATTAATTAGAGTAAGTAATTATGACATCTTCATGCCTCGTTGTTAGTAAACTAGAGGTTTGAAACGAGATTTTGTTAACATGAGGTTAATTGGTGATGCTATAATCTATTATGAACAACTATTAAGACCAGAGATGTGGTTATAGTCATACATATGATGCATTTCATGTCAAAATATCATTGTGATAATGTCGTGCTTGTAATATGAAGATTAGTGTTATTGATATATACTTTGTGGTGCTTTGTTGGGTTGTGGACATGTTGTTAGGTGTTGTTTTGGTTTTATTCTGACAGGTGGATAGGGGTCATCACGACCGGATCAGTTTTAGGGTCGTGACACTAGGGAAGATCCATCCCCAATATATATCACTAACAGTCAGTCACCCAGTACTGTATAAGGCCAATCCAACACAGGAAAGATCTATCCCTCAATATAGATAATTTGGCAAGATCCATGCCCGGGAAAATTCATCCCAAAATATAAATGCTTCAGGCAAGATCCATGCCCAGGGAAGATCCATCCCTCAATATAAGTGCTTCGGACAAGATCCATGCACAAGGAAGATCCATCCTTCAATATAAATGCTTCAGGCAAGATCCATGCCCAGGGAAGATCCATCCCTCAATATAAATGCTTAGGGCAAGATCTATGCCCAAGGAAGATCCATCCCTCAATATAAATACTTCGGGCAAGATCCATGCCCAAGGAAGATCCATCTCTCAATATACAATCAACTACGCTCACTGTGTGGGGTGCAGACTCCGGAGGGGCTCCTTCAGCCCAAGTACTATAATAAGCCAGATCCATGCATAAATAAATAAAACATGTTGCGGCATGCAACACAGTCCTCTAAATATCACGCTAAAACTCTAGTCTCTCTGGCTCTCAATGACATGAAAATCAACTCGACATGATGATATGATGTATCAATGAATGACAACAGAAAATGAGATATGATATGCAAGTAATAGATGTGACCAAGTATAGAATTATAATTTAAAAAATTAATTCCACAGCAATACGACCTATGTGGGTCCCAAAAATATCGGCGTATAGTCTAAACATGATCTTTAACATGAGTCTCATTCCAAATCGTTAAAAATGAAAAATGTCTCATTTTCAGAACTTAAGTTCTGCTGCCCAGTCATTTCCCATATATGAAAAGTTACAAAATATGAACGCTCATTTAACCACGACTCCAACCATACAAATTTTACCAAATTCCGACATCAACTCGACCTTCAAATCCTCAAATTTAACCAAGAGAGTTTTCAAAATCTTCCAACTCAAAACATCGATTAAATGCAAAAAATAGTAATAGATTCGAGTATTTAAACTAAAATTTATTTAGGAACTCTTACCCCGATGTTTTCCTTGAAAATCTCCCGAAAATCGTCTCTCTCCGAGCTCCAATCGTTAAAAATGACAAATGTCTCATTTTCAGAACTTAAGTTCTGCTGCCCAGTCATTTACCCTATACGAAAAGTTACAAAATATGAACACTCATTCAACCACAAGTCCAACCACACAAATTTTACCAAATTCTAACATCAAATCCACCTTCAAATCCTCAAATTTAACTAAGAGGGTTTTCAAAATCTTCAAACTCAAAACATCGATTAAATGCGAAAAAATGGTAATAGATTCGGGTATTTCAATCAAAATTGAGTTAGGAACTCTTACCCCGATGTTTTCCTTAAAAATCTCCCGACAAATTGTCTCTCGCCGATCTCCAAATCGTTAAAAATGGAAAATGTCTGATTTTCAGAACTTAAGTTCTGCTGCCCAGTCATTTACCATATATGATCTCGGACAAACGCACACGATTGGAGCATAAATTTTCACTGCCAGAATTAACCTTACGCGATCGCGGATTCCTTCACGTGATCGCGAAGCACAACTTCATCAACCCTACATGATCGTGGACAACCACATGCGATCGCATGGCACATCGTGTGTATTTTCCAGCTCCCTGCTTCACTCAATGCGAATGCGGCTTCATCCACGAGTTTGCATAGCACTGTTGACCAATAGCTTCGCGATAGCGGACTTCCCTACGCGATCACATAGCACAAAACTTCAGTTGCCCAATTAAGCCTATGGATCGCGGACCTTCCCATGTGATCACATATAAGGAAACCATAAGCACTAGATTTCGCAAACTCCAAGGTTCCAAATGCGCCGAACATGATCCAAATTACACCCGAGGACTTCGGGACCTCAACCAAATATACCAACAAGTCCTAAAACATCATGCAAACTTAGTCGAGGCCTTAAATCATATCAAACAATGCTAAAAACACAAATCACACCCCAACTCAAGCCTAATGAAACTAAGAAATTTTAACTTCTACATTCGATGCCGAAACCTATCAAATCAAGTCCGATTGAATTCAAATTTTGCACACAAGTCATAAATGACATAACGGAGCTATTCCAATTTCATAATCGGATTTCGACCTCTATAAACTCAACTCCCAGTCAAACTTCCAAACTTTCAATTTCCTATTTTCGCTATTTCAAGCCAAATTTAAGTACGAACTTCAAAACAAATATCCGGACACACTCCTAAGTCCAAAATTACCATACGGAGCTATTGGAACCATTAAAATTCCATTCCGGGGTCGTTTAAACATAATTCATCATCCGATCAATTATTTCAACTTAAGCTTTAAATCTTGGAACTAAGTATTCCAATTCATTCTGAAACCTTTCCTACAAGTCACATAATTATAATTGAACACCGAATAAGCAGTAAATGGGGGAATAGGGTTCTAATGCTCAAAATGACCGGCCGAGTCGTTACAATTTATCACTTTCATCTCTGTTGCGGCGTGACCCAATATAAACATTCAACAAATCCGTTGCGATATGCAACCCGCTCTTCAAATTAAACATTAAATACATCTGTTGTGGCATGCAACCTGCTCCTCAAGCAACACAAATTAAACAACCAATTTACAACCAATTACGGTGTACCACAAAATCAAAAGAAATAACGAGGCTACATAAAGAAGTCACAACTAATGAAAAGGATACACAATAACTCACGAAATCAAATAGTAAGGAAAAGGCAATCCATAAACCAAGGCACAATTTATGAGCATCAATTAACCATTAAGGCATGTAGCAAATCAAGCAGGAATTCAATAAGTGATTGCAATCAACAATTAGCATATAAGGGTCGACTTGACAACAAAGATGGAACATGTGCTAACAATTTTAAATAAAGCACGTACAAATAATTCTAACAACAAAAGATCATAAAACAATATTTACAATCAATTGAATAGAAGGAGCCTAACGGTCCAAATCGGTCAAATACCACATATAGGCTGTGTACCCACTCGTCACCTCGCGTACACGACCTTCACATAACACAAATGACATAATCATCTCAAATCCTACAGGGTGGTTTCTCCCACACAAAGTTAGACAAGACACTTACCTTAACGGAATTAGGTCGATACCCCAAAATAGCCTTCTTGTGCGAAACAACATTCAGACTACTCCAATCTAATCAAAATATTTTTATAAAGTAATTACAATTCATAAAAAATAATTTTGGATAATAATACGTTGATTTCCAATTTTTTCTAAAAGACAACGCGGGGCCCACTTCTCAGAGCCCGACATAATTTTTACGAAATCCGGATGCCCATTCCGATAGAGTTATACCATACCAATTTTATCAAATTCCGATAAAGAATTGACCTCCAAATCTTAAATTTTTGTTTTTGAAAAGTTTTACAATTTTTTCCAATTTCTTCCATTTGATTCACTAATAATTGATGAAAATACATGAAATTATGAATTATAATCACTTTTGGATATAAAGCACTTACTCCAATTCATGGGGTAAAAATCGCCTAAAAAATCACTTCAATTCGAGCTCCATAGCTCCAAATATGTTAAAATGGCCGAAATCCCCATTTTTAAAATCTGTCAAGGTAAGTCACATTTGACACCTGAGATTTATAAATCGCATTTGACCCCTGTGATTTGCCTCAGCCCCAGAAAAATAGCAGTACCAACCTTAAGTAAATCGATCATAACTTTCTGTACAAATGTCTAAATGCTAAATGGTTTAGCTTCTGTAAACTAGACACCAAGGGCTACAACTTTCATGTTTTGCTCATCTCCCAATTCCTTACATACATAGAGATATAAGCTCCCAAAGTAAGCCATGTGCAGCAGAAATTTCTTCTTTGCGATTTCAAAACACTTCCCAGATAGCCTGTAGTGTATCAACCATAACTTTTTGTACACGATCGAAATACCAAACTGTTTTAATTTCAGAAAACTAGACATAAATAGCTACAACTTTTGTTTTTGGATCATCTCAAAATTTCTTATAGATTGCGAGATATATGCTTCTAAAATCATCCGTGTGCAACAAATTTTTTCTCGCGATGCACACTGCCAGGCAAACAAAAATTGTTGTACTAGCCATCAGTAAATTGATCATAACGTTCCATACAAATGTTTAAATGATAAATAGTTTACCTTTCTGGAAACTAGATTCAAAGGATTACAACTTTCATGATTTGATAATCTCTGGATTCCTTATAGATTGCGAGATATAAGCTTCTAAAGTCAGCCATGTGCATCAGAAATTTCTCGCGATGCACACTGCTCTAGCAAAAAGAAAATAGCAGTTAAAAATGGCCTAGAAATGGTCCAAAACTCACCCGAGCAACTCGGGACCCCATCAAAATATACCAACACGTCTCATAATATAATAAGGTTAGTCGAGGCCTCAAATAATATCAAACAACACCAAAACAATGAATCGCACCTCGAAACGAACTTTTGAGTTTATGAAATTTTCCAAATTCTATATCTTGTGCCGAAACATATCAAATCAATCCGGAATGACTTCTAATTCTGAATGCAAGTCATAATGACATAATGGAGTTGTTCCAATTTCCAAAATCGAATTTTGACCCCGATATCAATAAAGTCAACTCCCGGTCAAACATTTCATAAATCTTCTATTTTCCAACTTTAGCCAAAATGCGCTGAATTGTCCTACGGACTTCCAAATCCAAATTCGGACATGCGCCTAAGTCCGAAATCACCATACGAATCTGTTGGAATCATCAAAATTTTATTCCGGAGTCGTTTGCTCAAAAGTCCAATATTCGGTCAAACTTTAGAAATTCAAGCTTTATAAAATCAAACCTTTTATTTTTTTTTCAAAAACTAACAGAAAACGTGCCTACGCACCTCAGAATAACTTCAAATTTTGTACATAAGTCATAAATATTGTTACGAAGCTGATCGAACTCTCAGAATCCTAATCGGGACCCGATATCAACAAAAATCCAATTATGGCCAAATTTAGGAATTATTTAAACCTTTAAATTTATAGTTTCCGTCAAATGGCGATAATTCAAGACTGGGACTTCCAAATTTGATCCGGAGATACGCTCAAGTCCCAAATTATGATACAGACCCACTGGAACCGTCAAAATACTGATCCAAGTCCATTTGCTCAAAACATAAACCGAAGTCAACTCAAATAAGTTTTAAAGGCAATTTTTCACATTTTCTTTGTTTTTTCACATATAATTTTCAGGAAAAAGATACGGATTGTGCACACAAATCAAGGAAGGATGAATGGATCTATTCAAGGTCTCGAAATACATAAATAAAGATTAAAATTAAAAATGACCTATCGGTCATTACACTTACCCAAATCTCAAGATGGGCCAAAGGTCTGTTTGTTGGGCTTTTTATATTGCGCCTCAAAGATATTTTCGTTTTCCCATTTCCATACGCTTCTCATGAGATAGATAGAAACTCTGTTAGAAGCACACATGGAATATTATTTAGAACTGTCAAAATGGGTCATGCCAGGCCAGCTTAGCCTAAGCCTTGCGGGATTTTAAATTTGGTGGGCTAGGATGGACCGGCCTTCCACATGAATGGGTCTTAAAATGGACAGCCCAACCCATCCCTAAGAGGGTCGCGGGCTAAGGCGGGTCGGCCCTTCAATAGTTTTTTTTGTAAAAAAAAGAATTTCTTTAAATCCTTAAATATTTTTTTCGTGACATAGTTGATTAATCATGTAAATACTTCTGTTTGCTTAGAGTGTAAAAAAAGCTTGATATTTGACGAGGAATTTTGTAATTGAAATGCAAATTCTCTATATCTCTAACTCTTTCTTTTTTAAAATTACATGAATGTTTTCTTAATGCTTTTCTTTCATTTTTCTCAGATTCAGGGATTGCTTCAATAAGTTTAAATGCTGAGTTTTTTTTAATTTAGGATTTATATCATTTGCTGATTTCATCATTATAGTCCATAAATTTTTAAAATTCTTAAAATTTGCTAGTGGTCAATTTTTTTTGGGTATATTTAAAATTGATCTTTTTCTATACTAAAGAGCAGTTTAAATATTAATAGTCTATTAAAGTAATCCAAATTGATCATTAGCCAATTAAATTAATATTTTCTTTTGAAAAATGATTATTATTGGTTAGCTAAAACTTTTCGAGATCATTATTAATTAAGCAAAAGAAAAAATAAATTTGTCATATTACATGCATGTTAAAAAGATCTAGGGTTGGGAAATGAGGATTATAGTTAATAATTTTTTAGTTTTTACTTTTTTAAATATTAAATATTAAATATTTAATACTTAATTAATGTATTAACTTTTAGCCCATGGGCCGGCCTAGGCCTAGCCTCTGTCAAGCCTCAAGGGCCAGTGGGCTGACTTGGGCTGAGCTTATAAGCCTCAGTTTTAAATGGGCTCAAAAAGTTCTAGCCCAACCCTACCCAAGTAGCGGATTGGGTTGGGCTGGCCTCACGGGCTAAGCCCATTTTGATGGCTCTAATGTTATTAGTCTCAACTCTATTGTTATTGTGTTTGCTAAGGTTTATGTGTATACATTTGATGTCCACCAAGGAAAGGCTTCATCCTTTTTATATAAAGGGGTCGTTTGGTAGGTTGTATAAGTAGAGTCGTATCCAAGATTTAAACTTTATAAGCTTAGATTCATAATTCTACCATATTTCATCTAATTTAATGGTTCAAAATTTATTATTTGTACATATTTAATAATTGTTTTGGGCAAAATACAAGGTATGAGCAAAATCTATGTGTTCAGTTGAACCCATAGCTTCTACACTGGATACGCCTCTTTGTATCGGAATAGTACTGAATAGAGTGTATAGGCAATATTGGGATTAGTTATACTGAGATTCTGTTTGGTTCGGCGTATAAAAATAACATGCATTATATAGGGGTGGATACATGTTTATCCATGTATTAAAAACCATAGTATTACTAATGTCATAGTTTGCTATGTATTTGTCACGACCCGAATTTCCCACCGTCGGGATCGTGATGGCACCTAACTTTTCAGAGGCTAGGCAAGCCAACAGATAAAGATTTAATACTCTAACTCTTAACCAATTGAGTAAATAACAACAATTAAACCAAAACAAATTAAAGGAGTGCACAATTTTATAATAACCCAAGTATTTATACACGACTATCCTGAATCTATGTCATAATTCACGAACTTCTAAGAGTCACTACAAATACTGGCTGAAAGAAAGTACAACTATTTTTGAATTAAAAGAAACAGAAAACTGGAATAACTGGAAGGGGACTCCAGTGTTTGCGAACGCTGGTAGATCTACCTTGGGTCTCATGTTAGATTGAAGGCAGCAGCTCAACTCGGGTCAATATAGCCCGGTACCAAAATATGTACAGAAAGTGCAGAGTGCAGTATCAGTACAACCGACCCCATGAACTGATAAGTGTCGAGCCTAACCTCGGCAAAGTAGTGACAAGGCTAGAATAAGACACATGCATAAACCTGTGCAGTTAAGCAATATACGGGCATAATAACAAATGATAGAAACTAAACACATAATAACGGGAGGGGGAAAGCATGATGAACGAGTATAAGATCATGAGAATGGAACAGTAAAGAAACACATCAACCACAGGCCTTGCACCAATGGAAATATTAAACATAGCAAAACAAGTGCACGACATCACGCTTTGTGCTTTTACTCTCATCCTCACCATGATAAATGAAAGGAACGATGATAATGAATATAAAATGGCACGGCATCACCCTTCGTGCTTTACACTCTTCCTCACGTGATAATGAATATGATATGGCACGGCATCACCCTTCGTGCTTTAAACTCTTCCTCACATGATAATGAATATAAAATGGCACGTCATCACCCTTCGTGCTTTACACTCTTCCTCACCCAAATAACAAAATAATAACAACCGGGAAATAGAATTATTAATAACAAGTCCCATTTCAAGATTTAGTTTCACAACGTCAACCTCAAGTTTGAGTCAATACTCAATCAATATCCAATTCCAGAAAACATGATAAGAATTGCCCAACACGAATAATAACTAGTTTAAGCATGAACAATACGAATAAAGAATACAACGATCACAAGGATAAGACTCACTCCCATGCTATGACTCAACAACAACATATAGGTACTCGTCACCTCACCTATACGTTGTATTAAACATTCAAACACGTAACAAGTAAGCAAATAACACCTAATCCCTCAAGCTAAGGTTAGCCACAACACTTACCCCGCTCCCGCGGCCAAACTCAAAGCTCAAACACCGTTTTTCCCTTCGCACTAGCCTCCGGACCAATATAATCTAGCAAAATACCAACCAAACGATTTAATTTAAGCCTTAGTAACTACTCACAATAGCAAGGAATCCAATTTAGGCCATTTTGGAAAAAGTCAACAAAAGTCAACACCTAGGCCCGCTTGGTCCAAACCCAAAATTCAAACCAAAACCTGATTACTCATTCACCCTCGAGCCCGAATATACAATTGGTTTTGGAATGAGACCTCAATTTGAGGTCTAAATCCCCAAATTTTGAAATCCTCTCTACCCAAAAATACCCAATTTCACCTTGAAAATCCTAGATTCTAGGTTGAAATATTGTTAAAAGAAGTGAAAGATTGAAAAAAATGAGTTCAGAATCACTTACCTATGATTTGGAGAAGAAATGGTCTTTGGAAAATCGCCTCTTGAGGTTTAGGTTTTGAAAATTTGGGAAATGAATCAAAAATCCCGTCTAAGTCCCTTTTACACAGCTGCAAATGTCGCATTTGCGACCTGAGCTTCGCAATTGCGAAGCTCGCAAATTCGAAGGGACCATCGCAAATACGAGGTCCTTCACATCTTTTCTGCCTTCACAATTGCGAAGGTAAGTTCACTCTAGCGGCCTGACCTCCACCTCTAGCTGTCTGACCCCTGACTCTAGCTGACTGAGCGAGCGGCGGAACACCCAATGGTGGAACCATGGCACGAGAACCCTAATACTGAGAACTGCTCGATGCTCGAGGGGAATACCTAGTAATGTTCTCCGGATAGCCACAAGTATAACAATATTTTGACTGTTGTGGCTGATGACCCTGGAACTGACCCTGGTAGCCTGAGTAACCACCCTGAAAACTCTGGAGCGGAGGTGCACTGATAGGAGATGGTGGTGCACTGCAGGCTAGCTAATCGGAATACTGCATACGAGGGCCACGACCACCTGAAGCACCGTGAGAAGCCCAAAGTGCTAAATGAAATGGCTTGAGAGGATGGTCTCTGCCAAAAGTACCCCGGCCTCCAGATGAGGCCCCACTGAATCCACTAGAGTGATGAGGCCTCTTGTCAGACCCCTGATCACTCCCCAGAGCTAAAATCATCTCAACTCGCCTGGCCACATTGGTTGCATCCTGGAAAGAAATCTCACTCCCAATCTCCTTATCCATCTGCAATCTGATAGGCTGAGCAAGTCCCTCAATAAACCTCCTTACCCTCTCTCTCGGTGGGGAGTATAAGAAGAGCATGATGGGCCAAATCAACAAATAAAGTCTCATACTGAGTGACGGTCATAGAACCCTGCAGCAGACGCTCGAACTGCCTCTGGTAGTCCTCTCTCTAAGTGACAGGAAAATAGTTATTAAGAAATAGCTGAGAGAACGGGTCCGAAGTAAGAGTCGGTGACCCAACTGGTCTGTCCAACACATAATCCCTCCACCATTTCTTGGTGGAACCTGACAAATGAAATGCAGCAAAGTCAACCCTATTGGTCTCCACTATCCCCATGTTACATAACACCTTATGACAGCTATCCAGATAGTCTTGGGGATCCTTTGACGATGTACCACCATAGTGATGTGGGAAAAGCTTGGTAAACCTATCCAATCTCCACAAAGCCTCAAAAGACATAACTGACCCATCACAGGTCTGTACTGCAACACCCAGCGGAACTACCCCAACAGGATGAGCTACTGGAGTATCAAACTAAGGATCCATCTGCTCCGGAGTATGGGTAGTGGGAGTCTGTGCTCCTCCCCCAGCCTGAGAGACGGCTGGTGCTACAGGGAATGTGTCGGTCTGAGCAACGCTCTCCACAAGGCCCACTAGACTGACCAAAGCATCCTGAAGCACTGGGTAGCTATGAACCCATCTGGAACCTGAGCTTGTCCGGCAGGAACACTCTGGGCCAGAACCTCATCATCAAACTCCACCTGAGGCTCCACTACTGGTGCTGCTGCTCGAGCTCTGGGTTGAGCCCTGCACCTGCATCGGCCTCTGGCATGGCCTCGGCCTCGACCTCTACCCCTTGTAGGATCTACCACTATGGCTCTGGCTGCTGCTCAGCTGAATAAACGGTACGTGTTCTCACCATCTGCAAAAAAAACAAGAGTAGAGAGTTCAATTAGCATTGATGAATCAAATCGCACGATGAAGAAGAATAGAAGTGAATTTGTTTCCAAAATCTTTGTAGCCTCTGGGGATAAGCACAGCTGTCTCTGTACCAATCCTTCAGACTCTACTAAGCATGTTCATGAATCGTGAGACCTAGGTAACCTAGTGCCTGATACCAACTTGTCACGACTCGAATGTCCCACCGTAGGGATCGTGATGGCGCCTAACATTTTAGATGCTAGTCAAGCCAACCGATAAAGATTCAATACGCTAACTCTTAACCAATTCAGTAATTAAACCAAAATAGATTAAATGAGTGTAGAATTTCATAATAATCCAAGTACTTATACACGACTACCCGAAATCTGGTGTCACAATTCACGAACTTCTAAGAGTCATTACAAATATTGGCTGAAAGAAAGTACAACTATTTTCGAATTAAAAGAAACAGAAAATAGGAATAACTGGAAGGGGACTCCAGGGTCTACGAACGCCGGCAGATCTACCTTGAGTCTCCTGTTGGATTGAAGGCAGCAGCTCAACTCGAGTCAACACGGCCTGGTACCAAAATCTGCACAGAAAGTGCATAGTGCAGTATCAGTACAACCGACCCCATGTACTAGTAAGTGACGAGCCTAACCTCGGTGAAGTAGTGACGAGGCTAGGACAAGACACATGCATAAACTTGTGCAGTTAAGCAATATACGGGCATAATAACAAATGATAGAAACTAAACACATAATAATGGGAGGGGGAAAATATGCTGAGGGAGTACAAGATCATGAGAATGGAACAGTAAAGAAACACAGCAACCACAGGCCTTGCACCAATGGAAATATTAAACGTAGCAAAACAAGTGCACGGCATCACCCTTCGTGCTTTTACTCTCATCCTCACCATGATAAATGAAAGGAACTATGATAATGAATATAAAATGGTACAGCATCACCCTTCGTGCTTTACACTCTTCCTCACGTGATAATAAATATGACATGGCACGACATCACCCTTTGTGCTTTACTCTCTTCCTCACATGATAATGAATATAAAATGGCACGGCATCACCCTTAGTACTTTACACTCTTCCTCATATGATGAATATAAAATGGCATGGCATCACCCTTTGTGCTTTACACTTTTCCTCACATGATAATGAATATAAAATGCACGGCATCACCCTTCGTGGTTTACACTCTTCCTCACCCAAACAACAAAACAATAACAACAGGGAAATAGAATTATAAATAACAAGTCCCATTTCAAGATTTAGTTTCACAACGTCAACCTCAACTTTGAGTCAATACTCAATCAATATCCAATTCCAGAAAACATGATAAGAATTGCCCAACACGAATAATAACTAGTTTAAGCATGAACAATATGAATAAAGAATACAACGGTCACAAGGATAAGACTCACTCTCATGCTATGACTCGACAACAACGTATAGGTACGCGTCAACTCACCTATACATTGTACTTAACATTCAAACACGTAACAAGTAAGCAAATAACACCTAATCCCTCAAGCTAAGGTTAACGACAACACTTACCTTGCTCTCACGGCCAAACTCAAAGCTCAAACACTGCTTTTCCCTTCACACAAGCCTCCATACCAATAGAATCTAGCAAAATACCAACCAAACGATTCAATTTAAGCCTTAGGAATTACCCACGATATCAAGAAATCCAATTTAGGTCATTTTGGAAAAAATCAACAAAAGTCAACACCCAGGCCCACTTGGTCCAAACCCGAAATTCGGATCAAAACCCGATTACCCATTCACCCCCGAGCCCAAATATACAATTAGTTTTAGAATCCGACCTCAATTTGAGGTCTAAATCCCCAAATTTCGAAATCCCTAATTTCTACCCAAAAATCCCCAATTTTATCATGAAAATCCTAGATTCTAGGTTGAAATCATGTTAAAATAAGTGAAATATTGAAAGAAATGAGTTAAGAATAACTTACCTATGATTTGGGAAAGAAATGATCTTTGTAAAATCGCCTCTTGAGGTTTAGGTTTTGAAAATTTAGGAAATGAATCAAAAATCCCATCTAAGTCCCTTTTTCACAGCTGCAGATGTCGTATTTGCAACCTGAGCTTCGCAAATGCGAAGGGACCATCGCAAATGTGAGGTCCTTCACATCGCTGCTGCCTTCGCAATTGCGAACATGAACCTCCGCAAATGCGACAAAATGATTGCATTTGCGATCACTGCCCCTCCCAGCTTTACTTCGCAAATGCGAAGAATTCTTCGCAATTGCGAAGACTGTATGGCCCAACTTCTCTTCGCATTTGCGATGAGCCTTGCAAATGTAGAACCTGCAGGGTTCGCACTTGCGATGCCTGATCTCGCATTTGCGATATCAGTGGCCTGCAACAAGCTCAGACATACCAGCAAATTTTTCCTAAGTTCAAAACACCCAGTAACCTATCTGAAACTCACTCGAGCCCTCATGGCTCCAAACCAAACACAAACACAAGTCTTAAAACATCATACAAAATTTTTAGTGCGATCAAATCGCCAAATAACACCTAGAATTACGAATTTAGCACCAAATCAAATGAAATTATCAATAACACTTTGAAATTTCTCTTTTCACAGCCGAATGCCCGAATCATGTCAAAACAACTCCGATTTCCATCAAATTTCACAGACATGATTTAAATATTATATTAAACCCGTACCGGACTCCGAAACCAAATTACGGGTCTAATACCAATAAGATCAAACATTAATCAAATTCTTTAAACCTTTAGATTTTCAGGCTTACAATTTTTTAATAAAAATTCATTACTCGGGTTAGGGACCTCCGAATATGATTCCGGGCATGCGCCCAGGTCCCATATTTCAATACGGACCTACCGTGACTGTCAAAATACGAGCCCGGGTCCGTTTACTCAAAACGTTGATCGAAGTAAACTAAATCCACTTTTAAAGGCAAAAATTATTATTTTTATTAACTTTCAACATAAAAACTTTCCGAAAATACGTCCGGATTGTGCACAAAAATTGAGGAGGAACGAAAATGTGGTTTTGAAGGCCTCAGAATATGGAATCGAGTCCTAAAATATAAGATAACCTTTTGGGTCATCACAATATTAATTATACATAGGATAATACCAAATAAGGTGTATAACTTTTTTTTGGTAATTAAATGATTTTATTTACCAGTATCAATATGTACAATGTCAAAACTGAGGATGGACAACCCCAGCTCATACAACTTCAACAACTCAACATCTGTACTAAAGCCTAAGGATAGAAATCCATTTCAGCTATTTTCTTCTCTAACTTGCTCTTTCTTGATCCCATGTTAACAACCTCTAACACAATCTGCCTAACTATCATTCTCGGTGTCTTCTGTTACTCTTGAAATACTTTCCTGTTTCGCTCCTTCCATATATGGTATACAGCACATGCCAATGTCAATCTGTATATTTGTGCAGCTGCATTGTTTCCTTTTGCATTGTCTTCTACCCATCGTATCTCCCTCTGCCACTCCATCGCAGGCCTTGTTATGCCTTGCCAGGTGAGAAACTTACTCCATATGCTTTCAGCTACGCCATATCAAAACATCAAATAATCTATAGTCTCGTCTGCGTCATTACACATAGGGCAAGTTAATTCATTTTCTATCCCTCACGCATGGAGCCTAACCCTTGTAAGGAGCCTATTTTGTATAGCCAGATTCAACACAAAGATCCATTTTGGAGACCCTAAGTTGTTGCACGTCAATTTCTTTCAAGTTACTTTTTGAAACTCTCCTCTTATAGCATTGTATAGCTTCTTGACAGAGAAATAATTCCAAGAGGCCATTTCCTGCATATTGATTCTTGCTGCTTCTACATATCCCTTGGCTTTAATGATCTTCTGGACCATCCATGATGCAGTGCTTAGAGTGATTTCCCACACTAATTGCTTCTTCCCATAATACAGATGAATCCACTAGACCCATAACTTATCTTTTTTCCACAGATTCCATAGCAGTTGCAAATTGCAGCTCTATTCCAGGTATATACATCAAGTACAATGTATCCACTAGCAGTCTTTGGGGAACATGCTTTCTCCCATGATAGAAAAGCTTTTTTTGATGCTTCTACTCCCCTGTCCATAGAAAAGTTCTACAGACAGTTTCTATCTTTTTATCAGCTTCTTATGCATTACAAATATCTGTGACAAATAAATTTGGATGGAGAACAACAGTGTTTTGATCAATTGCAACCTTCCTGCATAGAATAAGTATTTTGAGGTCTAGGAAGTGATCCTTCCTATCATTTTCTCCAATAATGGTTGGCATTGTGTCAGAGAGATTCTCTTGGTGCTTAGTGGAACCCCAAGGTATTCGATGTCACAACCCTAAACCCGGACTCGGTCGTGATGGTGCCTCTCGTGAAGACAAGGCCAGCCGTCACTTCCCATTTTAGTATTTAAGAGTTAAATAGTAAGAAACAGTCTAAAGCATGATAAAATAATCCAAGGTTTAAGAAGATAATAGTACGGAATACAACCCAACACAGCCCGATACCGGGGTGTCACTAGTCATGAGCATCTAAACAATCCGGGATACTTAGAGAAAACTATAGAGTTTAATACAGTAACTAAAAACATAGAAAAATAAGATAGGGAGAAGCTCCGGGATGCGAACGCCGATAGCTACCTAGAGACTCCTTGGATCCGCCTAAGCTGGGAAGATTAGCACTCGGAAGCGGGACTAGATGAGCCTGAATCTGCACACGGGGGTGCAGGGAGTAAAGTGAGTACTCCAACTCAGTGAGTAATAACCATAAATAAAGACTGAAAGCGGGAAATCATGTAAAACACATTTGCAGACTATAATGAAGCAGTAAAATCAGTAAAAGATATGTGAAAGTCATTTAGCGCAATTAACCTACACGAAAACCTTTTTGAACATTTAAACAGGTAAAGGATAGGCAATTAAGAAAATAAACACATAAAGGTTCGCCCCTCGGTCATAGTACCAAAGAATCCTCCCCTCGGGCATAGTATCAACGAATCCGCCCCTCGGGCAATATCTCAGAACAATACCAGCCCATCAGGCTATATCTCACATCACAATGGGTACCCGCGCTCACTGGGGGTGTGTAGACTCCTGGAGGGGCCCCTTACGGCCCAAACGCAATATCAAGTCATCTCGTGGCATCATCACTAGGCTCTCGGCCTCATATCAATCAAGCCACCTCGTGGCGTACATACCTCAGGCCCTCGGCCTCATAATCAATATCAAATATTTCCTCATAACATAGTCACTCGGCCTTACTCAGTCAAAATCCTCACAAGCCACTCAGGCAATAGTAAAACATGATTTTCAACCCAAAATATCATTTAAAAGATCATTTAAGTGTTAAAATAAAGTAAACATGGCTGAATATGAAAACAGTGAAATATAACATGACTGAGTTCAAGTATAAAGTCAAAACAGTGAGGAAATATTAATAAAAGTCCCCTAAGGGTTCAAATAGTTGGCACTAAGCCCAAATATGACATTCATCCCAAATAATGATGATAGGAAATAGATTTCAGTCAAATACGCAGCAAAATAGTCATTTGGGACAGACTAAGTCACAATTCCCAACAGTGCACGACCTCACGCTCGTCGTCTAGCGTATGCGTCACTTCAATATAGCACAACTATGTGCAATCCGGGGTTTCATACCCTCAGAACATCATTTACAATCATTGCTCACCTCAAACCGGTCAAATCTCTATTTCGTGACGCCTTTACCCCTCGAATCGTCCTCCACTCGCGTCGAATCTATCCAAAATCAGAACGAGGACGTTAAAATATGCTAAAGGAATGAATCCCAAGCAAAAATAATCAACTTACCACATAAATCTCGAAATTATCAAAACCTGACCTCCTGGCCCACGTCTCAGAATTCGATAATTTTTACATCAATAGATTCCTTATCTCCCTACGAGTCCATACATACCAAAAACACAAAAATCGGAGTTCAAATGACCCCTCAAATTCTCATTTAAAGTCTCTTAATCTCAAGCCCTAATTCCTCAATTTTTTGGCTTAGATTCCATGATTTATTAGGTATATTTCACAATAGAATCGAGTTTTAAGTCCAAGAATCTTACCTCCAAGTTATTCCCCTTGAATTCCTCTTCAATCCCTTCAAAAATCTCCAAAAACGATCAACAATGGAAGAAATAAACCCAAAAATCGCGGACAAGACGAGTATTTAAACATTTTGCCCAAGCCGGAAATCTTTCTTCGTGAACGCGGTCAAAGCCTCGCGTTCGCGAAGCACAAATCACCTTTGACCAAAATTTCTATTTCGTGATCGCGTCTTGCCACTCGCGAACGCAATGGTTTCTCAACCTGACTCTTCGCGAACGCGCTCCCTCACCCGCGAATGCGTTGAACAAAACACCTCAAACCCAGCTAGCCAATTCCCTCTATGCGAACGTGGAGCTTACATTCCGAACGCGATGAATTACTTCCCAGCCTTCACGAACGCAGAGCCTTCCTCACAAACGCGAAGGCCAAAATCCCGCCTTCTCCAGCTAACCCTTCATGATCACGTCTCCTCTCTAGCGAACGCGAAGGTCAATTATCTGTAACACTGAGCAGGAGATTTCTACAATTCCAAACTTCATGAAATGGTCTAATTGACCACCCAAAACTCACCCGAGGCCCCCGGGACCTCAACCAAATATGCCAACATATCCCATAACCTCATTCAAACTTGTTCCAACCTTCTGAATGCTCACAACAACATCGAAACAACAAATTCACATTGGATTCAAGCCTAAGAATTCCAAAATCTTCTAAATTATGCTTTTGATAAAAAATGCAACCAAACCACATCCGAATGACTTTTGCACACACATCCCAAATGACACAACGGTGCTAGTGTAACTCTCGGAATTCCATTTCGACCCCTATATCAAAATATCGTCTACCAACCGGAAATCGCCAAAATATCAACTTCGCCAATTCAAGCCTAAATCTACTCCGAACATCTAAAACTCACTCTGATCGCGCTCCTACGTCCCAAATCACCTCCTGAAGCTATCCGAACCATCAAAACTCACATCCGAGCCCTATAACACACAAGTCAATATCCAGTTAACTTTTTCAACTTAACTTTCCTCAAAAGAGAGTAAGTGTCAAACAGTTGAAGAACCTAAAGGGCTTTGAGGTCTTTGGCTCATCTCCAAACTTGACACACAATGGAAAGTGATCCGAGAAGAAAGGGTCCATAATCACAGCATCCATTTGAGGCATGTTAGTTACCCATTCTGCATTCATTATTGCTCTATCTATTCTACTGAACATATGAGAGTTAGTCCATGTGTAGTTTCTTCCCACTGTTCTCATTTAGACATCCCAACATTTATCAGGAGTTCATTGAAGTCTTTGATTTCATTTTCTTGGACTGGACTACCATTGATTATATCCTCCATTTTCAATATAGCATTATATTCACCCATACATAACCAAGGCTTTAGTTGATGTTGACTTCAGCTTAACAAATCTACCCATAAACTTTTCCTTGTCTCTATTGTATGTAGCCTATATATAGTTGTAAAAGTAAACTCTTGTCTTGTATCTTATATGAAAGCCTCCCCATGAATATACTGAGGTTTATACCCAAGCATAGTAAATTTGATTTTATTAGGATCCCAAATAACCCATATTCTGCCTTTATCTCCACTATCATAGTTTGCACACCATTCCCATTTAGGAGCTATTTTTTGAATGATTTTTTGTGAATATTTCTCTTGCACTCTATGTTCTATAATATCCAGTATACTAATATTATGCTCCTTGATATACCTCTGCATCTCATTTTGCTTATAGGATTTATTTAAGCCTCTAATATTCCAACTAACTAACTTCATTAGAGTAGTTTGTCTGGCAACTCATCCTTTATAACTCCTCAATGGCTACATTGTCCTCTTTCCACCCTATTAGTCATATTTTTTTTCTGATTAAGATGTATCTCATTAAGTATAGTAAATCTATTACCCACTGCTACTCATCTTTCTGTTGTTGCTTGGGTATTTTTTGTGAGAGACTTTTCCCTAACTGCCTGCCATCCTTCATTCTTCTCAAATGTTATCTTTTGCATAGTATTTTGAACTTGCCTAGTATGACTTGCTTCTGGTTCTTTGTCCTCCATTGTTACTTGTGTATCATCCTTTGTGGTTCCTTGGTTTCCCTGTTCCCTTGGCTTCCATTTCTGGTTCTGGTTATGCGGCTTTATTACTTGTTGTTGTGGTGGCTTGGGTTGACAATTGTGCCCCAATTGCATACAAGTGCTACAGTACACAGGCTTCCAATCATAGGAAATTATTTGCTCGAATTGTCTGCCACTCGGATCCTTAACTATTATTCTTGTAGGCAATGGCCTGGTTATGTCCATTTCCACAAGAATTCTAGCATAGGAAATCCTTTCTACCTTAGTTGTACACTCATCAACATAGATTGGATTCCCCAGCCCACTTCCTATACGACTTAGTGAATCCATTCCCTAGTAATTCAGTGGCAAGTTAGGCAGTTTAACCCATAGTGAAAGTGTTTTCAATGCCTCTTTTTGAAATCGAAATCAGATGTCCTAGCCTTAGTAATTACAGGTTTACTGTTGATTGTGCAGGGGCCTGAATATAGCACTTCATTCCTCTCTTCTACACTTCTGAATTTCACCACAAAGAAACTATCATTGTGGTAGTACACTTTCGGCTTAGCCACAAAGTTCCATTGCGAGGCAATGAATCGCTCTATAGCTCCAATACTCGGTGTATCTCCAACCATATACAAAATAACTGCCATCTTCCACTTCTCTATTTCCTTTTCAATTTCAGCTTGTTGTAATTCAACGGTTTTCTCGCCATTTTGAATCATTTGTGCCACAAATGTAAGCCTCATCCCCCTAGCAACAAACATATTTCCAGCAACCAGATTCGCCCAGGACTTGCCTTCATTAACGTTTAGTCCCCCAGTAGTTTTGGGTTCCTGAACTCCTGGTCTTCCAATCACTATACTGGCTTCCTTTCCCGACTTTACACTTTGCAATTGCATTCCTAGCACCTGATTTGTGGTTTTCCTGCGCACAGTTCCTTCAATTGTAACCACTTGCTTCTTTGTTTGCTTCATCCGTATTTTCTCCTTCAACCTTTTTGCTCCCCATGCTGTTCAAATTCAGTACCTCAATCTGTTGGAATTCAGTTTGCTTGTTCGTGTACTGTGAATTCAAGTTCCTATTTGTACCTATTGCCGTTGTCCTTGGAGTCTCCATTGGTTTTGGGGTAATCACCCTTATTTCACAAATTAGGGTTCCTTGAACTGGTGTCGATTTGCCTGATTCTCCATTCCGACTTGTCGATGCAATGCATTCTTCTAGTTGAACCTTTGTAGTGCTTTTCTTAGGTCGTCCCCTCCCTCCCATCGCCGAAGGCGTAGTTTAATATAGCACACTAAAGTACGCTGAGAGCACGTAGACAGAGAAAGTTTTTCTCTACCTATACATGTATTAGTTAGAGAAAATTTCACTTTAGACCCATTAATTCCAAACTATTTACCCTTTAATGCCCAGACCCAAACTATTTACTACTCATACCCATGCTCCCCAAACTATTTACCCGCCTTTCTTCTTCTTCCTCCTCATTTTACCTTCCTCACTTTATACCCATCGGCTTTTTTCCTATATAAAAAATAATCTGGTAACAAGTTTGTACATCATACATAGAAAATGAATATGGAAAGGTAAAGTTACTGCATATAGTTGTCCATTTCAGCATCTCAGGGCAACCAAATTTTCGACTGGGCAATAAGCAGATTAGGAATTACAGCCACTGTAGCTAAGGCCTTAGCTTTCATGCATGAAGGCCTCCAGAATGATGATATTCCTCACGGAAACTTGAAATTCACCAATATGTGTATTTGAATATCCACCATTGTTGGGCTTGAAGCTTAATTTTATTTTTGAAGATTTCTCGTTTGATTCAAAGTAGGTGCTGTTAAATATTGCTTATAGTACCTTGTGGAAGTTCATACTGGAATTTGATAGCATTTGGAGTCGATTTGAGGTGATTGAGATCGAAATTTTTAGTTGAAAATCGAAGAAGAACACAGCTACAGTATACCGCTACAGTATACAATATGATGTAGGAGTATATAGCTATACTGCAATAGTATACTATAATAGTTTACAATATACTGCAACGGTATATTGTAATAATCGAAGAAGAACACAGTTACCTAACAGTATACCGCTACAGTATACAATATACTATAGGGAGTATAAAGTTATACTGCAATAGTATACTATTATAGTATACAGTGTATTGTTATAGTATACTGTAATAATATGCAATATACTATAACAATATGTTGTAATAGTATACAATATACTATAATAGTATACAATATACTATAATAGTATACTTATTACCCGTAAATTCACTTGCCTTTTCCCTTTTAATTTGGTTTAAGCTTTTACCCAGCGTGAGAGGCAAATTGAAAATGCAAAAAAAAAAAAAAAATATTATAGTATGTTATATAATATAACGGTATACTCTTAAAATTAGATCCTTTTAGAATTTTTTGAAATTGTTATTGACAACTGATATTATTTCAGTTTAGTAATTGAATTAAACTTTTTTTAACTCTTTGCGTACAATTATATACCTTGTTGGTATAACTATATACTATACTGGTGTCAAATGTTAGTTAATATTTTTTTGGTTGTATTAGCTACATTTACTTGGTACACAATTTGATTTTTCTTTAATAACAATATTTAAAAAAAGAATAATAAAAAATAGTGAAAATAGTAAATGAAATTAGATTATGAAGAGAAAAAATATAACAAAAGAAGTTAAATGAAATTAGTCTAGGAAAAAAGAAAAAAAAACAAGAAACGAGAAAAAAGAAAAGGAGAAAAGAAAAAGGAAAGAAAAGAAGCATAGAAATAAAAAAGAATTGGAGAATAAAGAGAAAATTCCCCACAAAACCCACTATGGGTAGGAAATGTAATTAGTTTATGGGTAGAAAAACAAATGAATAGACAAGGGTAAATAGTCTTGTTTTTTAGGGTAACTATGTCAAAACCCCTATTAGTTATACATAGGTTGACAAATACCACCAAACAAGGGATTACTAATATCAAAACTAATACATATAGGGATCGTTTGGTATGAGGTATAAGAAGGTATAAGGGTGGTATAAAAATTTAATACCACCTTAATACTCTGTTTGGTTAGCAAATCAGGTATAAGTTATCCCAGTGTTAAAATCCAAATACCACCAAACAAGGGATTACTAATATCAAAACTAATACATATAGGGATCGTTTGGTATGAGGTATAAGAAGGTATAAGGGTGGTATAAAAATTTAATACCACCTTAATAGTCTGTTTGGTTAGCAAATCAGGTATAAGTTATCTCAGTGTTAATTTTAACACTGAGATAACTTATACCTTATAGAAGGTGGAGTAATTAGCACCGGTATAACTTATACCTTCTTCTTAGAAATTATGCAATTGTCATTCTTAATACAACATACTAAACAATGAATAAACAACAATACCAGCATAACTAATCACATCATAACTTATCCCAATATAACTTACTGGCATAACTTATACCGGTATAAATCGTATTCCAACCAAACGACCCCATATTATTTTCCCCTAATACTCCTACCAAACGACCCCTAATTGTTAAAGCCTTAAAAAACAACCTCCACTTCCAACCAAGAGGTTGTGAGTTCGAGTCTCCCCAAGAGCAAGGTGAGAAGTTCTTGGAGGGAAGGATATCGGGGGTCTATTTGGAAACAGCCTCTCTACCCAGGGTAGGGGTAAGGTCTGCGTACACACTACCCTCCCCAGACCCCGCTAAATATGATTATACTGAGTTGTTGTTGTTGTTGTTGTTCAAAAGGCAAGGTTAGATGCTTTGTAGTACTCCTATGAGATTACGAGCTATTTTGAGAATAGATAATTTACTGCTAAAGTTTAGATTTAAAGTAATTATTACATGGCTCGATAACGAGTTAGTTCAGTATAATTCGAATTTTACTAAATTGAGTTTTGATCAATGAATTTCGATCGAAATCGATTCCAAGCAGAGCCATCCCGACTCTCTTAGATTAAACTTAGGATACTTAATTTGTATCTCTGCAAAAAATTATAGACTTAATATTGATAAATTATCAAAAGGTCTATATGGAACCTTTTATTTTTTTAATAAAACAAGAAAAATAAACACCAAAAATTATTTCCGCTGCCGGGATTTGAACCCGGATTCTTTCACACAGAGAAGGAATTGACCAGAGCTACAGCGGATCAAGTTGTTAGGAAACTTCAACTTTATTTTTAATAATGAAAACTATATGCTATAATGTTTATTTCCTTTCTTCCCCTCAACCACACCATCACCTAATATATAAGAAAAATATCTTACTTGTTTATTGGTGTTGAATAAAATAAAAAAGCATGAACGGTAAATGAACGATTTTTTGTTATTTTCTTCTTGCAACATTACCAAAAACATAAAGGAAAAACTAATTCTCTTTCTCTTTTTATTGTTGCTATAATACTTTCACTTAACCTATGCTAAAAGAATCCAACGGTCCAAGAAATTATTATTAATCTATATCTATCTATCTATCTATCTATATCTATATTATTATAAAAATATGAATATTTTATATTAAATGTTGAACGACAAAAATATCCCCGAAATATTGATCGACTTTTATACCCTTAATTATTTAAATTAATATTCATAATAAGTCATATGAAAAGGACAAAGCTAGAAATACTAATAAAGAGTTGTAATATATAGAAAAAGAATTTGACCATGGAATATATGAATTGGCAATATTTCGAAATCTTAGAATTTAGATATGTGACTAGCAGGTTGCAAAGCTCATCATTAGAGATTTACGCTTATAGGTAGTGAATCTGCTTTTATTATTACTTATTAGTATCAATTCTTAAAATGTTGAACGACTTTTATATCCTTAATTATTTATATTAATTTTTGCTATAAGTAATAAGAAAAGGACACAATTGGCAATACTACACGTTAAGATACAGAGTTGTGATAGAACATGGATTTAACCGTATAAGAATTGATTTTAGAGAATGCACGTATTCATCACGTAAGAAAAAGATACCGAACATTAAGGAATCAAATTGCTAATGCTTCTCGAGTTTTGTTTTGTTCTTGCGTCAAACTTTTTTCTTAAAATTTAGTGTTGCTTCCCTAGAATACCTGTGTGCTCTATTTACAGCAATTTTCTTTATTTAAATTATTTTATAAAATTGTCTTATTTAGATAGTTAGTAGTATATCTTTTGGGAAATCAAAGTTTGTAAGATTTATCAAATCTATATCTATACCTATTATCAATATCTACATTATTAAGTATCATGAATATTATTTCTTTTATATCCTCTAAAAGTTAAATTTCTTTAGGAAGATAAGTAACGCTTGGATAATATTGTACCATTCAAACTCTCTTCCTAATCAATATTTATGATTTTGAAATTAACTAAATTTTATTTTCTAAGTCCATATTGGATAGACTTTGCAATGGATCAAAAAGTGATTGCAATTCTTATTTCAGCTAATGTCACGATCCGGATTTCTCACCTTCGGGAGTCGTGATGGCGCCTACTCGTGAAAGTTAGGCAAGCCGAGTGTTATAGATTCATTAACCTTTTTACTTAGCCTTTTTAACAGTTCAATATAATAGGTGATCAATAGTGGAATACTTATAATAAATAGAAATGTGGAAGACGAAAACCAATAGTTCAATCATATACTAGTGCAGAATCCAACATTCAACTCTATCCAGAATTTGGTGTCACAATATTACGGACTATCTACGAATACTACAAACAGTGGTATGAAAGATAAATATAAAGTTGTCTATGAAATACATAAAAGAAACAGAATGGAAAGATAGAAGGAGATGTCAAGGCATGCGGATGCCTGCATGACTACCTCGGGTCGCCTGATGGACTGAAGGCAGCAACCTCACTATGGTCCAAAAGCTGCAGCACTGGGATCTGCATGCAGTGTAGAGTTTAGTATCAGCACAACCGACTCCATGTGCTGGTAAGTGCCTAACCTAACCTCGGTGAAGTAGTGACGAGGCTAGGACAAGACTACCGAATAAAGTTGTGCAGTTATATTATATACAACAAGTAATAATGACAGAAACTAGCAGTTAAAGATGGGAAGGGGAAACATGCTGCTGGAAAAATCATGTACAAACAAATCTCAGTAAATAAGTGAAAGGAATACAAAAATTCAACTGTAAGCAAGAATAAGGAAATCAAAGACAAGTGCACGGCATCACCCTTCATGCTTTTACTCCCGTCCTCACCATAAGAATCAATATAATCGGCACGGCATCACCCTTCGTGATTTTGCCTCACATAATCATGGCACGGAGTGATCCTTCGTGTATTATCACGCATATCATGGCACGACATTGTACATCGTGCGACACGGCATCACCCTTCGTGCTTTTACCTCACATATCGACACGACATTACCCTTCGTGCATTAACACTCTCAAACTCACACACGGCATCACCCTTCGTGCTTTACACTCTTCCTCACCCAAGCAACAATCACAAAATAATTTGGGCAAGGGAATCAACAATATCGCAATAGAATCCCGGCAAGGGAACAATAGCATAACAACAATATCCCGGCAAGGGACACAATATCATAAACCTCTTCTCTTTTCCACAATTACTTCACAACTCAATTCTCAACTTGAGCCACCGCTCGACAATGATCAATTATCAATAATACTTCCACAAGCCTTGTTCAACAATAGGAATCATCATATAAAGCATGAACAATACGAAATGGAGTCACAACAATCATAGTATAAGCTCACGGGCATGCTTGACACCGACATATAGATACTCGTCACCATACCTATACGTTGTACTCAACAGTTAACACACAACAAATAAGACACAACTCATAATCCCTCAAGTTAAGGTTAGACCAAACACTTACCTCGAATCTCCACGACCAACTCAAGCCTCAAACACCGCTTTTCCTTTAGAATTCGCCTCCAAATTACTTGTATCTAGTCCAAATTAATTTAACAACATCAATAAATGCTAAGAAATTCATACCAATGCTAAATTATAGATTTTCTACCATTTTCTCCAAAAAGTCAAAAATCGACCCCGGACCCGCTTGGTCAAAACTTGAGGTTCGGACCAAAACCCGATCACTCATTCACCCACGAGCCCAAATATGCAATTAGTTTCGAAATCCGACCCCAAAATGAGGTCTAAATTCTAATTATTCAAAAAGCACTAACTCTACCCAAATCCCCAATTTTTACCATAAAAACCCTAGATTTTTAGATGAGGATTGATGAAATGCAATGGGAAATCGAAAAAAAAAGGTTTAGAATCATATACCAATGCTTTAGGGAAGAACTTGTCTCTTGAAAATCGCCTCAATGCTCTCTAGTTTTGAAAATATAAAGTTATGGGCTAAATTCCCGTTTTTTGGTTCTGTTTTTAATTCACTGGACAAGCCTTCTTCGCATTCGCGAGAGGCCTGTCGTGTTCGTGAAGGGTTAGCCCCCCCCCCCCGACCTTCGCGTTCGCGAGACCTACGTCGCGTTCGCATAGGGTAAAATCCTTTCCCCAGTTCCCAGCCCAATTGGCCTTCGCGTTCGCGGTAGCCAGGTCGCGTTCGCGAAGGGTAACCCCCCAATGCTTCGCATTCGCATCCTGAGCTCCGCGTTCGCGATGAACAAATCTGACACCTGAGGAACTTGCCTTACACGTTAGCGAGAGAAGCCATGCGAACGCGAAGAACAAAATCACTGAGCATCTGAGACAGCAAAACCTGGAACTTTTCTAAGTGTAAAAAACATCCCGAAACCAATCCAAAACTGACCCAAGCCCTCGGGGCTCCAAACCAAACATGCATACTAACTCAAAAACATCATATGGACTTACTCATGCGATTAAATTGCCAAATTAACACCTTTAACAACTAATTTAGCATTAAAATCAAAGAAGAATCTCAAGAACTCTTAAGTTCAAATTTTAACAACCAAGGGTCCGATTCACGTCATTTCAAGTCCGTTTCTTACCAAATTTTACAGGCTCAACCTAAATATCATATAAGACCTGCACCAAACTCCGTAACCAAGATACGGGCTCGATACCATCGATTTCAAATACATTCAAATTTCCAAAAACTCTTAAAAATTTTAAACAATTTTCTTCAAAAATTTATTTCTCGGGCTTGGGACCTCGGAATTCAATTCCGAGCATACGCCCAAGTCCTATATTTTCCTACGGACCCTCCGGGACATTCAAATTAGGGGTCCGGGTCCGTTTATTAAAATATTGACCGAAGTTAAGTTAAATTAAATGTTAAAGGCCAAATTAGCATTTTCATCAAATTTTCACATAAATGCATTCCGGATATACGCTCGGACCATGCATGTAAATCTAGGTGAGATAAAAAGAGGCTTCTAAGGCCTCAGAACAAACAATTTACTTGTAAATCAAGTGATGACCTTTTGGGTCATCACAGCTAAGGAGTCCTACATACACCAAGCTTCAATATTGAATATGGTCGATGTTCTTGTGTGGATTATGTTGGAAAACAGATATGAACAGCGAAAGCAAATATCCAGGATCACTTGTATGTAATGTAGACAACAAATAATCATAGATTTTAATCAAACATAAAATCGATACTTATCTCTTGAAGCGTGACTGCAATCGCAATAAGACCTTCAAGCATGAGCAAAAACCATCCACGAGATCGTCCTTCAGTTCCACGGTCTTCTGCTATGTGACCCGAATAATGCCTGGAATTAACGAAATTCGTGTGGGCGAGTTTCTCCTAGGAAAACTGTGTGGTAAAACCCTTGCCTCCTTATGGAATAAGACCTCTTTAAATAGCCATAGGTTTTAGGGTTTAAAACATTTTCTTAAACCTGTTGGGTCTTCCTTTTCGACCAAGAAATATAATTCCATTTAATTCCTAACTATTCGGTCACAGCAGGAACCGCAGCATTTAATTAACGAGACTTCCTATTATGGACTTAATTCGAAATATCCGAATTAATACTACCATAATAAATTATGAATCATTCCACTAAAAATTCGTAATTGCACTCCTCAGTTCAATTTCAAAATTCTTCCATTAAACTTTATTTAACTCCCTAAGTTAAGATTCAGATACTAATCGAATAAATTAAATTACTGACAATTTAATTCATTGATTATTTCCTTTAGACTTTCGCTTAACTTATTTCATGTGACGGATACAAAATCCACCTACAGGGTTTACACATGAAAATTTATAAGCTTTCATAAAGGTATATCATCAATCTCTAGATCAAGACATGGATTCCACCAACTAACTATTACTTTGCCAGTGTATATCATTATTGTCCAATTTACCAAGCATATTGACTCATGAAAGAATCTTGCCTTTTAATAAATCAAAACAATAATAAAACAACTAATAATAATTATATCAAGCTTAAAAGTATAAGTACATTAATGGCTAGAGAATTTATTTTATTAAGTTAGTATAAAATACTTATCTCTACTTGGTCCGTTCAATACATACAAAATGTACTAGCACAAGAAATCGAAATTAAACCATTCACATAGTCAAGATAAAATACATGTAATCTTGTGCTACAATCATTCCTGATGGTTTGTCAAATTCCATCATTAGAACTGTGAACATGATCTTTATACTTATAAGAACCGATGATTTAATCTTTCATGTATAAGCTAAACTCTATACACTTAATCATCTACTATATAAGCAAAGGACACAAATGAATATATGATCTATTTAAAACTTTATTAAAATTGAATAAATAATTATTCCATAATAAATACTATATTCAAACCAAAATTCATGGTTAATAATATATATTCCAACAATCTCCCACTTAGACTTTTAACTATGACAATTATTAGAATATACTATATCTAAATGCATGGTTAATAGTATATGCCCAAACAATCTCCCACTTAGACTCATAACCATGCATCTATAACTTTCACAGCTATCCTTTTGCACGACTATTAAAAGTTTCTGCCAAGAAGCTTTTGTTGAAAAGAAATTGCCAAATTATTTTCAAATGCAATTTTTGTCTAGTAGTGCTTTGTCGTAACTAGCTAATTTGGTATTAAGCTCTTCAAGATCTTGTTATGAAACTCTCCCAAGAGTACATACCAAACTATGATTTTCCTTACTATTCTCCCACTACGATAGAAGTACTAATTTCTTTTTGTCTATTAACGTTTCTTCCACTACTTAAATACAATGGAACGTCAATTCCGACATATAGAGTTGTATGTTCTCGAGCTTTTTAATTTTCAGATGATTCATTAATTATTTCTTTGCGTAGTTCCTGTAAAACTAGTTTACTTTCAGGAACATAGTTTATTAAATAACCTTATTATAGAAAATCAGTATTTGTGCTAACAATTACCTTCTTTTCTTTAAGAAAATAAAATAAACCTTCTTTCGTTTTCTTGGATATTGAGTAAACATGCATACGTTCATCTTATCCATTTTTCTTTCAGTATATATATTGGACAATTCCATAATCGAACTTGGCGCAGACCCAGACTTACATTGAGTCCACAGTTCTATAGGGTCCAAAATACTGACTTAGAATTAAAATCAGAATGTAATTGCAGTTTCTAAGGCATATCCATAACGACAAAAGAAACAAATCAGAATATCTCATCATTAATCTAAATATTCCCATAAGAGTCTCATTTCTTCCTTCTACTACACCCTTCTATTATAGAGTATTCGTTGTAGACAATTGATATATAATTCTTTATTCTGATAAGGAGCTAATAAACTCTGTAGAGAAGTACTAGACATCTACGATTAGTTCGTAGTGATTTAATATAATCTCATGGTGCTTCTCCGTATCAAGCCTTAAAATCCTTGAATTATTCAAAGCATTTAGACTTACGGTGCATCAAATATATATTCATATTTTGAGTAATCATTTATGAATGTCATAAAATTACTCAAAATCACATCTTGCCTATTTGTTCATTAGACATCAAAATGGATTAGTTCTAACTTATTGCTGACTCTCTCTCCTTTGGAGTATAGATGTCTCTTAGTCATATTTCCTTCTAAACAGGATCCACAAGTTGGTAATGCCTCTACTTTCAATGATCCTTAGGTTTATCATTGACCAACTTGAAATCCTATCCAGATTAATATTACTTAGATAAAAGTGCACATATACGTTTTACTCAATTTTGAAGAACATATTCTCTTATGAGGTAGACGAATATTGTTCTGTTCAGGTGAGACATTATATACAATAACAAGGTCATGCATTCATGTACCACAAAAGATAAGAAATTTATCAAGCTCAATAACTCAAGAGTTATTCGAAAAATAGAACAAATATCTATCTCTTGCTTTGCTCAAAAACTGGAATTAGATTTTTTCTACCAAACATCCTTTAAATTAATGTCTTATCACTATCAAAAGAAAATTTTAATAAGTAATACGATAAATTGCATAAAGTCATTATGGAGCTGAGATAAAACTTTAAATAGATCATAATAAGTCAAAACATTGAATAATAAAATTCAGACTGCATTCAATATATATACATATATGCATCTCGAATAACAAAATTTCGATGGGAAAAGAATCATTCATGCAAAGTATATTATATAATACAAAAATTATGCAACCCAGAAAGAAATAGAACCAGCTCAGATGGAGAGCATACTATTATTTTTAGACAATTGTATATAACCATTTAATACTAAAATTTCAAACACACTACACATATATGTATTTATGCATCTTGAAAAGAAAATTTCGATGGGAAAAGAAATACTCATGCAACATACATATGTAATATCATATTATTCACTCAAATAAATTAAACAGACCCAACTCAGGTGGAGAGTATACTGTTAATTTAATTCAAGTGAACATCATAATTAATAGCTCTAGTTCCATTGATCCAACATGTATACTCAGATGGAGAGTAAGTGCATGATATCAATAACTAGTATTTCTCCTAGTGAGCTTACAATAAATTTATCAGATATGGAGAAAGACCTAAAGTCGACACATAAATTTACACTCACTTGAAACTAATGGTGAAAGACCATAAAATTATATTTCTATCACCACTTAATTATGGTTGCATTATAATTACAAAATTGATTCAACATGTAAACTCAGATGGAGAGTCAATACATGTTATCAATTTATTAGTAATTATACTCAGTAAGTTCATAATAAATTTATCTGATATGGAGGAAGACCTAAAGTCGACACATAAATTTGCACTCACTTGAAATTTATGGTGGAAGACCATAAAAATATATTTCTATCATCACTTAATCATGGTTGCATTATAATTACAAAATTGATTCAACGTGTAAATTCAGATGGAGAGTCAATACATGTTATCAACTACTAGTAATTAAACTTAGTAAGTTCATAATAAATTTATCCAATATGGAGGAAGACCTAAAGTCGACGCGTAAATTTATTATCTTACTATAAATAAATAGTGGAGACCATAGGAGTTAATTCCTCTCACCACTTGATTACAACCACAATATTTTCACTGCATACAACAAGTATTATTTACTGGGGTTTTCCGATAGACTTATCAAATTTCATGTCAATTGGAGATCATAAAAGTGATGATCTTCAAAGCAATAACAAAATTTTAAAATCTACCATATAAGCATTTTTAGGAATTTAAAATATGGCATACATTCTAACCATATATCAGTTCACGTAAAATAAACATGTGTCATTATGTTCCAGATTTAACAAAATAAGACCGACATAAAAGGAATGATTTTTTCATATCTAAATCACATTTTAATCCCGTAAACTGCCAAAAACCCATCTAAATGACCCTGAACTGCCGAAATACGACATAATTCATTGCATAGCAATGAGTATTTCTTATCAGGTCGTTTCCGATGAACCCACCAAATTTCATGCCAATTAGAGATGATGATCACCAAAACTAGACCAAATTCGAGAAGTCTTTTTAGGCAAATTTAAGAACAACAAATGTGTACATTATACTAAGTTAAATCATCATGTGTAATCATGTTTCAGTTTTAAGACAAATAAAACTGAAATATAAAGAATAGTTTTTCATATTTAAAGCTTATTTAATCCAATAAACTGCTTAAAACCCCATCTAAAAGACCTCGAAACACCATAAAACAACGTGATTCATTGCATAGCAGTGAGTGTTTCTCACCAAGTCGATCGTTTTCGATGGACCTACCAAATTTAAGGTCAATTGGAGTTCGTCAAGGTCATGACCTCCAAATCTATGACCAAATTCGGAGAATAACCATTTTAGGCATTTTCATGAATAAAATAAATATAATCATAACATTTTTTTCTCCTTATTATTATCCCATGAGCACAGAACATACATTATATCCTTTATTTTGGGTAAGATACAAAATTTTCTCTTGCTACAAATTGTCCTCGATTTATACACATGAGAATTCCAGATATTAACTATTCCTTTTTTTGGATGAAACCTTAATATCCCTTCTCATGAATTAATTTAGCGTTACTAAGGTAATCTCTTTTGGTTAGATAAACCACAAACACTAGCTTACATTTATCAAGGACAATTTTTACATGGTACATTGAGTATTTTTTCAATGACTCAAATAAATAGATTACTTTAGCAGATCCTATTTATTAATCATAATTTTCAATCCATATACGGATATAATCACACATGTATAAAACTATTAAGAATTTTCAATGATACCAAATAAATAAACCAATTTGGTTATAACTATTTATTAGTCATAATATTCTTAATTTATACAATTTCATATACATGTAAGGGCATAGTTATACCTTTGACCTAACACTTGACAAACCATAAACCATAAGACTTCATCTTTCAAATTGGTTTGTACGTAGTTAAAATCCGTAGGGAATTCTATACCAAATCAACGTGCACAACTTAAGGGGTAAGAGTTCCTTTTGTTACAAAACCAAGTAAATTCCATGGAATCTTTCTACTGACCAGTGAGTCATGGACAAATACTTTACAATGCCACAAGTCAAATTGCAAACAAGGCATATTGTCCCTTTCACCAATTTTCCTGGATAATTTTGTCCCTTTATCTTTTAATCTTTGTCTATTTGTTTCTTATCATGAATCACATATATATAACATCTTATCTATTTAGATGCAACCTGGCTCTTATACCAATTGATAGAAAACAGGTATGAACAGCGGAAGCAAATAGCCAGGATCACTTGCATGTAATATAGACAACACATAATCATAGATTTTAATCAAACATAAAATCGATACTTATCTCTTGAAGCATGACTGCAATCGCAATAAGACCTTCAAGCATGAGCAAAAACCATCCACGAGATCATCCTCCAGTTACACGGTCTTCTGCTGCGTGACCCAAATAATGCTCGGAATTAGCGAAACTCGTGTGGGCGAGTTTTTCCTAGGAAAACTGTGTGGTAAAACCCTTGCCTCCTTATTCCATAAGACCTCTTTATGTAGCCACATGTTTTAGGGTTTAAAACATTTTCCTAAACATGTCGGGTCTTCCTTTTCCACCAAAAAATATAATTCCATTTAATTCCTAATTATTCGGTCACAGCAGGGACCGCAGTATTTAATTAACGAGGTTTCCTATTATGGACTTAATTCAAAATATCTGAATTAATACTACCATAATAAATTACGAATTATTCCACTAAAAATTTGTAACTTCACTCCTCAGTTCAATTTCGAAATTCTTCCATTAAACTTTATTTAACTCCCCATGTTAAAATTCAGATACTAATCGAATAAATTAAATTACTGACAATTTAATTCATTGATTATTTCCTTTAGACTTTCGCTTAACTTATTTTATGTGACGACTACAAAATCCACCTACAAGGTTTACACATGAAAACTTGTAAGCTTTCATAAAGGTATATCATCAATCTCTAGATCAAGACATGGATTCCATCAACTTACTATTACTTTGCCAATGTATATCATTATTGTCCAATTTACCAGGCATATTGACCCACGAAGAATAGTGCCTTTTAATAAATCAAAACAATAATAATATACACAAGTAATAATAATTATATCAAAATTAAGAGTATAAGTACATTTAATGGCTAGAGAATTTATTTTATTAAGTCAGTATAAAATACTTATCTCTACGTGGTCCGTTCAATACATACAAAATATACTAGCACAAGAAGTCAGAATTAAACCATTCACATAGTCAAGATAAAATACATGTAATCTTGTGCTACAATCATTCCTGATGGTTTGTCCAATTCCATCATTAGAACTGTGAACATGATCTTTATACTTATAAGAACTGATGATTTAATATTTCGTATATAAGCTAAACTCTATACCCTAAATCATCTATTATATAAGTAAAGGACGCAAACGAATATATGATCTATTTAAAATTTTATAAAAATTGAATAAACAATTGTTCCATAATAAATACTATATCCAAACCAAAATTCATGATTAATAGTATATATCCCAACAGATTACGCTCATAATAGGAGCCAACTTTTGATCTCACTGGTTAATGGTTAGTACGCATCATTAGCCATGCATATTTCTTCAAGGAAAAATTCTCTATCAATATCTTTAACGTGAGATCTCACTGGATGACTTTTCCAACTTCTTTTATGATCTCCTTTAGCTTTCTCTAATTATAATAACTTTGTTATTGATTGGTAAATAATTAGGGGCAAATACTGATTCTTGGAGATAGTTTGGGACTTGTCAAAAGTATTTGGACACAGGATATTAGAACTATTCGGATAATCATGACATATCTCTTATTTGCTTTAAACGATCTTCACTCGACCCATAGATACTAAGATAGTCATAGAGATATACAGCCCCCAAATACAAGTTTATTTGAAGGTTAATATGCATGGATACCAAAGATGTATGAGACATGCGAGAGGAGCTTTGAGTCATGATGAGTATGTGCTCCGAAGAAAATCAAATTTGTGATTAATCCATCTAGGAATCACCAATAACAGAATCTCTATAAAGTTAGTTAAACAAACAAAACTTGATTCGCTAACCATCACCAATATATGACTATTTCTTGATTCATAGGGCTTTTTTTTTTCAAATTACTTCGAAACTTAATTATTTTTTTGAGAAAAGAAGAAAAAATGCTTTGTGGCATGACATTCCATATTTAGAAAATCATTTCGAAATATAGAGCGAAAGCAACAAATATCTAAGTAAATTTAATTTAATATTGTTGGGATTAAACACACACGCAAGTATACGTGGTCGTCAAGTAATAAAGTGACTCGACAATTGGATGTCGAACCCACACAGACTTAGATTGATCGATAACTAAGTAAACTAAAATTAAATAATTGTCCAAAATATTTAAGAGTGATATTTTTCTATTAATCTACTATTGCGGAAATTAAATAAATAACAACTAAATTATCAAGAATGCGATTTTGTATGACGACATTTTACTTCAGGGGAGATGGAAATTCCAGGGTTGTGGCTGGTTTATCAATCCTATTAAGTTCAATAATCACACTCGTTAATCCACATTATCTATGGTTGCTAATTAATCGGATCGTTTATATAAATAGCATGTTCCCACAATACTATTCGCCTGCTCACAATATATCAATCTTATATTCCTATGGTATTGAGTCGATCATGAACGAATATAATACGGTATTCAATTAAGCAAGACTGTTAGGTATATTCCTATCTTAACCGTGAAATCCTCCCCCGAGCCACGGGTTCAGAAACAAGCTCTCTCTAATTCTACTCTAATCTAAACACGGCTTTCTCAAGCGTAGCATAGATAGTAGGGTGAATTGGTAGCTACAACAATTCACAATTTGAAACTAGAATTAAAGAAACAACCACAAGATGATATCCGAATTAACGAAGATGTAATTAATAAACTTTAATAATCATGTCAACCATAACCCTAGAACGTAGAGTGCTTAGCCACTCATGTTCATAATAACATTTTTCTAAGTATTTTGCATAAACAAATTACAAAGAAAAGAAAAAGGGATGAAGAACTCTATGATTTTCTCCTCCAAAAGTTATCCACGTGATGCCCTTGTCTCTGATCGCAAAAAAAACTCCTTCAAAGTGGCGTTTTTAGGCATAACTCCTGGTGGACCTGGCCCCAGGCCTGGCGTCGCCAGGCATAACGCCTGGTTAAGCTTGGCCTCTGCATTGCCTCGCCAGGTCTCTCGCCAACTACAAGCCTGGTGTCGCCAGGTCTAACGCTTGTTTTAGGCCTGGCTTCGCCAACTTTCTCCTTTTCACTGTTCTCGAGCACACTTTCAACGTTTAAGTATTCCTCTTGCTTTACTTTCATCTTCAATTCACCTACACATAAAATAGACCCCATTACGCGCAAATAAAGTATAACTTATCACTAAAAATGCAATGCAAATAATGTACGAAACTATGGAATTATAGCCCCACATCAAATATTTTATTTTTGAAGGTTTGAACAATATTCAATTCATTTAAATTTAATAGGTCTACATGTAAGTAAATTGATCATTGTTATACAAAATTTAAATCAATTGACAAGGGATATACGTGCAACGCACATACGTAGAAACTAATACTTTTAAAATATCACATCACATCTCAGTCAGAGCTCATTCAAAATCGTGACAATACAATTGAATTCTAATATTTAAAATTCAATATAATTTGAACTGTGATCATTTACCTACCAAAGTGTCCTCATGAGATAGATTGAATCTCTATTAGAAGCACGTGAGTGATTGTTGTTTCAAACTTTTTTTTTTTTTTGGTAAGAGGGGAAATACGCAGCCATTACAATCTCTGCCACAGTCTCCGTCCTTTGGGTGAGCATTCTGTGGTGAGCACTTTCTGCGCACTGGATAAATTTCTCCCTGTGTAATAGCCTGCAAACCACACAGGGGATGTAAACCGCACTAGGCAAGCCCTGTGCGACAGACGAGGTAAAATTCAAAAATAGTCAGAATTATAAGTGGTAATTGAAAAATAGCCACATTTTCAAAAGTACTCCACTTTTCAGTAAAGATAAATCTCCACGAAAACATTGTTCAAAATTCGAAATATATTTCGGCATAATATATTGGAGTTCCAGTGTAATATACTGGAGTTCCAGCATAATATACTAGAGTTCCACCATAATATACTAGTCAGCATAATATGTTGGAAGCACATACACATGGCTCCAATCTCCAGTATATTATGCTGGAACTTTCCATGTGTTGGAGTTCCAGCATAATATGCTGCAAGTTCATACACAGGTGCATTAATCTCCGGTATATTATGTTGGAACTTTCCGTATTGCCGTAAAATAGTGGCTATTTTTAATGACTTTGCAAGCGCTGACTATTTTTTAATTACTAGTCCGAAAACTGGCTAGATCGTGCTATTTTCACATATAAAAGTCACAATGAGCTTTCTCTTTAGTGAGCTTATCCAAATATCAAGATGGGCCAAAGGTTTATTTTTGGGCTTTTTATATTGGGCCTTAAAGATATTTTAGTTGTTCCATTTCCATACGCTTCTCTAACTCTAAAAATGAAAACCAGCTTAATGAAAAGTCTCAATTTTCTGAACAGAAATTAGCTAAAAATGGAGTCTTTATTTATGAAAAATTTGATCTTTGCAACTCAAAGTGCAGTTCCAGTGAGGAATTCAATAAACCCAATTCGTATAAGAAGAATTTGCAGCTGTTCTTGGAAAATTCACTTCAAAAAATCAGACTTTCCAGGTACACTTTGGAAGGAAATTGGAAAGTTTTAAACTTTTTTTCTTTCTTTCTATGTTTTGTAACTTTTCATGGTGTTATAGATAATGTTTGTAACTTTTTATGGTGATAAATTTGTTGCTATAGTAATTGTTAATGGCAACTTTTGTGTTTGTTAGTATGAGGTTATGAGCTAACTTGGAAATAGTTGATGATATTTTTATTGGATTTTGCATTTGTTACCGCTAATATTTGATTTACTAGAATAATAAGTATTTTAGTCATAGGAGGAGTCTTTGTTTAAATTTAAATTTAATTAGATAAGTTTGTTGAGATAGTTTGGGTTTTGAATTTGAATATTTATTCTGCATATTCTGTTTTTAAGTTGGCTATTTAAAGCCTTCCTTGGTTAATAAAATTTATGAAAGACAATTTTCAATTAATACTTTAAATCTCCTTGCTGCTTCATCCTGTTAAAAAATCCAACGATTTTACTGCTAAGCTTTGGGAAAGAGTACTATTGAGGATGTTGAGGTATTTGCACTTGGGGGTAGTTTGTGATTTGAAAATTTTATGTTGTGACGAGGGAAATGAGATATATATCAAAAAATGTGAGTTGGGTTTTCTGTTTATTGGTATCAGGAGAGTTCAAAATGCTGAGGAAAAATTTTGTGAAATTTTATGGAAGTTTGAACACGTGTGGGGAGTTTTATGCAGTGCCTAAAAAGTAAAAACCTATCAGCAGCAGCTAAAGTTTAAATGTTCATAGAGATAAAGAGGATCTTGGATTGAGATGATCACATGGATTAGTCTAAGCACTTCCCGAGTGCCATTTTTGTGAATAAAACTTGTCAAAAAATGATAGGAGTATTGTTGAATGGAACGATTTGATGCGTTAAACCTCTATGAGTGCACGGTCATTGTTAGCTTCTAAATATATGAAGTTGGTGTCCAGCTATGTTATGTAATCTGCTCTGGTTATTCTTTCACTTCAGTTGAATAGAGAAAAAGTTGAACAAACCACTTTATCTAGATTCATAAATGGCTAAAAAGGTGCAGACTCTGGTGTTTCATTTACTCATTCATGCTAGTACTTTTGTTTCAGCTTCTCACTTTAATCATGCAACTCAATTTTTCAGATTTCCGGGACTATGTAAAACCTTCCCGACTTTTACCAGCCACTGACATAAAGTTTGGTGGAGATTGGTCGCTGGAAAACATGCTCAATCGTTCAAATTTGGATAAGTCCAATTCCTTGTACAAAGTCAAGCTGCAAACAAGTAGCGCATATGGATCAGATCTCACCAACATAAACTCTGGAGTCCTGCTTTGTTTGATAGATGAAAATGGTGAGTCAATCTTACAGAGGATATCAGCTGGTCAGGAAAACACCCATTCTATGCAGTCACAGAGCTCTGATCTTCTCCATTTCCAAAGAGGTTCCGTGGATGAGTTCATATTTGAAGGACCTAAACTTGGAAAAATTGTAGCTGTTTGGATCAGCCCAGAATCAGGTTAGAATATCCAGAAAAGCCGATCAAACTGTTACATGCATATTTATCCGAAATGTACATCTGGCATTTTGATATTCACCAAACTGCATTTTGACAGTAGTCGGTTTACACTTCACACTCTCTTTAAGCCTTTCTCAAATGGTGGGGAAAAAAAAGAATATCTCAAACCAGTAAGAATCCTGATTACTCAACAGTAGCATTCATCAAGTTTACACCAATATTTTGCAGTAATTGATTACATCATTTGTGTATAGAACAAGAAGAATGACAAGTTTGAAGGAGATTGGGGGTATGGGGATTCAGACTTCGGCATATACTAGTGATACACTTAGTGAGTGCTTAGTTCTCAGTATCTCTGTCAATTGGACCCTAAATGAGAATATGAATTTGTCAAAAGATGCTCATTGTGGACTATTAGTTTGATTACTATTATGCATATTTAAGCATCAAAAAAGAAATTAACAAACATGAGTTCTCTATATTTTGTTCCAACGTGAATAAGCAGGTCAGTGGAAACTTGGAGGCATGAGCATAACTGTCATTTCCCTGCTAAATTCTGAGTCAGTAGGAAATGAGAAGAATTTATCCGACTGTACTGCTGTCCAGTATGACTTTGATATCGAGGATGTCTTGCTCGGTGAGAAAAGCGATAGTTCCATGTTAGAGTTTAGACCATTTTCAGTTACTGAGTTTTCCCAGGACAACATTTTATCATTAACTGAGAAAACTTCGACATCATCTTCCCTTGCCACTCAGAAGATATCAAATGAAGACACCATGAAGGAATATGCAGATTTGAAGTTATCTTTATTGCTTTATGATGCAATCCTCACTATTGCTGGTTCGTCCATTGCATTCTTAGCCGGGGAAAAGGCTGCAATCGCCTTCTTAACAGGTGGTATCGGAGGATTTCTATATCTATTACTCGTGCAGAGGTCGATTGATGGTATACCATCTTCAGCCTTGACTTCAAGTAACAGGACAGAAACTCTTGAACGAACTAATAAAGGATTCAAGGGTTCAGTGTTAAGCATAGTATTGGCTCTTTCAGTTACTACAGTTGCAGCAAAATATGCCCTCAATGACGTTTCCAGTGTGCTGACATCGAAAGATCTCATGCTTGGAACTAGCGGATTTCTGTTGTCCAAGGTATCTGTGTTCTTGGCTGCATTCCGACCCATGACAGGTTTTAGAGAAAACAAATGATAATGTACTCTTAGTATTCCTTGCACATTCATGTATATAGCTAATACAGAGTTACAGACATAGAGATGTATAGAATCAATAAATGTTCATTTTAGTTATAATCTGTCTACAGTTGTATATGCATCCAACAATAACAAAGATTTGTACTTTGTCAATAATTTGGAAAATGCTAAACTCGAGATGTTTTTATTTCTATAAGTGGCATTTCATGTTTGATAGATTAAAATGGTGAGTCAATCTTACAGAGGATATCGGCTGGTCTGGAAAATGCCCATAAGTTCAAAAGGAATACAGATATGCGTCTGCCGGGAGTCGAACCCGGGTCTATTGCTTGGAAGGCAATTATCCTAACCGTTGGACTACAAACGCCTTGTTGTACTCACTTCATAGTTTTCCATATATAATCGTATATATCATGTGGACCATATTTTAGGCAACATGATGCTGGAAAACAGTGTTATGAGGTAATAGTACCCAATGAAATTATACCAACAATGGAACATTTGGCATGAGCCTCCATGTTTTGGTTCAATGGTCAGGATGCGACACGTGATGTATAATTAGCCACACGTCATGGGGTCGAATCTAGTCGTTTGAACTTGTGGGCCGACTAAACTCAGGCCAGAAGCCTACAGGGAATTTTTCCGATAACAATTAAAATGGAAGATTTCCCATGAAAAGGCTTGCACTTTGCTGTCTCTTTCGAGATGATGATAATCCAAGAAGTTACACTATCACTAATAAGCTGCCTTCACTATCACAGGCAGATCCAATAGTTTGTATTTAACATGAATTTTTTATTAACAAAAAATTAAAGTATGTATATATATACAGTCTAGTCGAATGCTGTTAATTATTTTGTACGTTTTGCCTTCAATTTACGTTCAAAGACAGATAGTATGAACAGGAGGTAGAAATAAATTACAGTAAGTATGTCTTGAGAAAAGCAAACAACAAGCTCTAGGCAAAGAGATCAGTATTTTTGTAGTCTTTTAAGTATTTCTGTAGATATGCTGTTCACACTATCCATAGAAGAAGTTATAGTGTTTTTTGTGATGCATTAATTGTCTCCATTGGAACAAGAAGTTCAAAGCATGTTACAGTTTCTTGAAACGATGAGAATTATATTTTTGGGGTATACAAAACCATAAAGTCTACTTAAGTTCAAGTATATCAGATTGTCTTGAAAAAGCAATAGGCATGCTTAGTCAATGAGATCAGTGTTTTAGGGGAAACAAAAACATTAATTCCACTTAATAAATGCACATAAATGATCAAACATATATAAATAGGGATATTATGAATTATATGGTATTCAAGACTTTGATCTAACAACCAGTATCCAAACTACACCTTACAGCAAAACCACAAGAACATAGTTTACCTTACTGTACTAACCATGACGTTTGGGCAAATGGTGAATGGCTCTTCTTCTAGTGAATATCCACTACAAGTTGTTGATCCAAAACATGTTGCAGTAGTAGAACCAAAAACTTCTAGTGTTCATGCACCCATTATTTCAACCTTGAATGATAGAGTTCGACCCCTTCTCGACTGTGTTGACAAGCTTAGGCATCTCAACATCATGCAAGAAGGCATTCAGCTTCCTACCATTGTGGTGGTTGGAGATCAGTCTTCTGGAAAGTCCAGTGTACTCGAATCGCTTGCTGGAATCAGTCTTCCTAGAGGGCAAGGTATTTGTACTAGAGTGCCTCTAATCATGAGGCTCCAAAATCATATTGAGACAGAAGTTCATTTGGAGTACAATGGAAAATCAGTTCCAACAGATGAAGTTCATGTTGCGGAGGCTATTGTTCTTGCAACTAATGAGATAGCTGGACATGGTAAGGGAATATCCGACATTCCTTTAACACTTATAGTTAAAAAAAATGGTGTTCCTGACTTGACTATGGTGGATTTGCCTGGAATAACTAGAGTCCCCGTGCATGGACAGCCAGAAGATATCTTTGAACAAATTTCAGGTATTATTACGAAATATATTACACCTGAGGAAAGCATAATTTTGAATGTTCTATCAGCCACAGTTGATTTCCCTACTTGTGAGTCCATTAGAATGTCCCAAAAGGTGGACAAAACAGGCGAAAGGACTCTTGCGGTTGTGACAAAGGTAGATAAAGCTCCTGAAGGGCTACTTGAGAAAGTTACTGCAAATGATGTGAATATAGGGCTTGGTTATGTTTGTGTTAGAAATAGAACTGGGAATGAGTCTTATGAAGAAGCTCGTAGTGTGGAGGCAAGTCTTTTTGAAACTCATGCACTTTTATCCAAAATTGACAAGTCCATGGTTAGCATTCCAATTCTGGCACATAAGTTGGTGCAAATTCAAGCAAACATCATTTCTAACTGCTTGCCGGATATTGTGAGAAAGATCAATGATAAACTTGCTATCAATGTTGCTGCTCTTAATGAGTTACCACAGCGCTTGAGTTCTGTTGCTGAAGCTTTGGCTACGTTCATGCGTATTCTGAGTTCGGCCAAGGAATCTCTAAAGAAAATTTTCCTTAGAGGGGAGCTTGACGAGTACCCTGAAGATTGCGAAATGCATTGCACTGCTAGATTGGCTGAGATGCTCAACCAATACTCTGCTGAGCTACGTTCAAAGTACATTGAAGAAAAGGAAAACTTCTTGATGGACGAGATCATGTCTTTAAGAGAAGCAAGAGGGATTGGACTTCCAAATTTCCTTCCTCGTGTTGTTTTCCTTTCTGTTTTACAGCAAAAGGTAAGAGGGATTTCTGTAACTCCTGAGGAGTTTGTGGAGAAATTGTGGAACTATATAGAGGTGGTCGTCATCAAAGTTATGATGCATCATTCGTGTAACTACACACAGCTTCAGTATTTCATTAGGAGAGCAGTTCAAAATTTGATTGCCAAGAGGAAGGATGAATCTGTTGATTGGGTCCGTGAAATCATTGGGATGGAAAAGCTGACTGACTACACTAGTAATCCTGAGTATGCAGCTACTTGTAGTAAGCTCATGGCTAAAGAAACAATATTTATGGAGATTATGAATTATAAAAGAACAAACACGCTAATGCACCTTGAAGGATTTGGAGATATCGATGTTGGATATTTGAGGAAGCATATAGATGTTGTGCAACAAGCTTTTGAATTGAAGATGAGGATGACTGCATACTGGAAAATCGTGTTGATGAGATTGGTTGATTATATGGCTCTTTATATTATGTTCAGTCTTCAAAAGTTGGTTAACCTTGAGATCGAGGATGATATTGTTAAGATTCTGATGGCATCGAATGGTGGTGGCTTTGAGAGAATGCTGGAGGAATCACCCGTGGTTGCAGAGAAGCGTCTTAGGCTCAGTAACAGCGTGAAGTTGCTCAAGGAGTCGAAAGTGGTGGTGGTGAAAATCATGGACAGAATTGCTCTTCATGTTGATGGGGAAAAGGCTTAAACAAGTTTGATGCTTTTGGACAGAAGTTTGATGCTTTTGGACAGCATGTTTTGTTGTCCTTAAGCCTCTAGTTATCTTCTTTAATTTCATTTATCTATCTACCTAGTACTCTTTATTGATATGCATCATGTTTTGCTGTCCTTAAGCCTTTAGCATCTTAATTTGGTATTATGTTATAGTTTTGCAGATCATTAATTATTGTATTTCTATTAATGATTTTGATTCTGCGTTTCTTTCCTTCTAGTGATGCTCTAAGATTAATTCTTCTTCCAGTTTCATTTGCATATCACTTTGATTGGCTGTGCATTTGCTATCTCTATTACTTAAGTACTGACAATTTTCAGTTAGCTGAAGCCTTAAGTACTATTTCTCCTTCAGTTCACTGATATATAGACTTCTTTACCTATATCTTTCAGCACTTACTATGACATTTAAATTTATGTGACATATAAAAAGTATAAGTTCCTTCTGTTACTTTGATTCATTGGATGAACCGACCATTTGTACTACCTATCAGATAGCTGAACTTGAAATGTTGATGGAGAAAATGAGGATCTTTGATTGAAATAACCACAAGGATTAGAGTGAGTTCAGTTTTTTTTCCTTTAATAATCGAGGGTTGCTTGGCGCACAGTTTGGAACTTGGTGGATAATGATGGATTGTCCCTCTATGCTTCTCTACTAAATATCAGGCTTTTCTTCGTAGCTGGGTTCGAGCTCGTGACGTGTGCCTATCCGACACATCACGCGCTGCACTCTTACCACCGAACCAATGTCATGGGTGCAGTTTGAGTTTAGTTTTAAACAGATTCTTTTAGCATGTTGAAGGATCCATAGGAAGTAGCGTTACCTATAGCATGCCTATTGACAGAGGTGCATAAAAGGAAAATGAAGAGTCCCTATAAAGAGCCATGAACTATCTCAGCAGTCTATGAACATAATGCGAAACTTTAAACAAGCATTATGCTATAAATGGTAAGGGAAAAAAGAGAATGAGTGACCATCAATCCCGAGATGTTGCTGTTGTTTTTCCTGAAAAGGCATTGAACAAAGGTCTGGCATTATAATTGCGGCATAACATGATGATTGTGGTTTTGCTCTAGTCATATTTGATCTGCATGGTTCGGAGGAAGTGAGAAAATTTTGTGTTGACTTCTCAGGATTTTGATAAAATTGTCACATTTTGCTTTCCAAACACCTTGCATCTTCTTCATGATTTCAGTAGTCCATCAGCTAGCAAATTAATGAGCAAAACATATTTTCATTTCATCTATGGGTTGGAGGTGGAGGTATTAAAGAGAGGAGTAATGTTGGATAAAACGATTTAATAACCTCTGCGAATGCACAATCGTTGTTAGCTTCTAAATCTGCTGATTTCCATTGAATAGGGAACCAGAGTTGAACAATATCACTCTATCTAGATTCATATATTTATGCTAGTTTTTTTTTGGTTTGTTTCAGCTTCTCATGTTAATCGTGCAAATAAACTTTTCAGACTTCGGGGACTATTTAAAACCTTCCCGCCTTTTACCAGCCACTGACGTAAAATTTCGTGGAGATTGGTCGCTGGAGAACATTCTCAATCATTCAAAATTGTAAACATCGAATTCCTTATACAAAGTCAAGCTGCAAACAAGTAGTCCTGCTTTGTTTGATAGATGAATGTCCATTCTACAATCACAGAGTTCTGATCTTCTCCACTTCCAAAGAGGTTCTGTAGATGAGTTCATATTTGAGGGACCTAAACTTGGAAAAATTACAGCTGTTTGGATCAGGTCAGTGTTTCCAACTAAGTGATGTATATGTAAGTTCAGTTTCTTTTAAGGATTGAGGTGTGATCTTTTTGTCCAGAAAAGCCTTCGGGATCAAACTGTTACATAATATTTTTCTGGAAAGTACATCTGGTGTTTCGATATACACCAAACTGCATTTGACAGTCACCTCAGTTTACACTTCACACTATGTTTGAATCTTATCTCGAACCAGTTAGAATCTGGATTACTCAACAGTAAGGTTCATCAAGTTTACGCAAATATTCTGCATTAAATGATTACATCATTTGCCTATATAAAAAGAGGAATGACAAGTTTGAAAGGAGATTGGTGGTATGGGGATTCAGACTTCGGCATATAGTATGATGCTTATTCAGTGCTTAGTTCCCAGTATCTCTGTCAATTGGACCCGGACTAAGGTCATAATTTTAGCAGCTGAATGAGAAAATGAATTTGTCAAGGTGCTCATTGTTTGTTTGATTACCATTATGCATATCTTAATCATCAAAAATAAATTAATAAACTGAAGCCCAATAGTCTAAATTCTGAGTCAGTGGGAAATGAGAAGAATTTATCCGACTGTACTGTTGCGGAAGCCAAATGTATATAGTGTGAATAAGTCACAACTACTATACCAAAAATTATGACAGCCACCAAATAATAAATAAGACAATAAAGCAACAATAAAGGGAACACCAGAATTTACGAGGTTCGGCTAATTTAGCTTACTCCTCGGACACAACCAATATTTTATTTCACTCCAAAAATACAAGTGAAATAATACTAAAGAGAGAAGATACAAATGCCTTAAACAGATGAGAAGGCAAATGAGAGGTGTGTTTCAATCCTAAACATTAGGCCTTCTTTTATAGGGGAAAAATCCCCCCAAACTTAACTCCCAACCAATGTGGGACTTTGGCATTTTGCCAAACTTCAACAAATCTCCACCTTGGCAAAATTCCACATTTTCAATTCTCTCTCAATAACAAATTTTGGTTGTGTCTTCATCTTCAATCTTCAGTGTTCAACAATGTTGATCAAATCCAAACAATGTTGAAACTTGACCGCAGTCACCACCTTTGTCAGCATATCAGCAGGATTCTCTGTAGTATGAATTTTCTTCACCGTGACTCCACCTTCTTCTATGATTTCTCGTACGAAATGATACCGAACATCAATGTGCTTCGTCCTTGCATGATAAACTTGGTTCTTCGCTAATTGAATAGCACTTTGACTATCACAAAAAATTGTGATACCTTTTTGTTCAACACCAAGCTCCTTTAGCAATCCTTGAAGCCAAATTGCCTCTTTCACAGCATCTGTAATAGCCATGTACTCTGCCTCTGTTGTAGACAAAGCAATTGTTGACTGCAAAGTAGACTTCCAACTAACTGGTGCCTTTGCAAAAGTAAACACATAACCAGTAGTTGATCTTCGTTTGTCCATATCACCCGCAAAATCTGAGTCACAATATCCAACTACAAACTGATTGTCTTCCTGCTCAAAAACTAACCCGACATCTACAGTATTATGAATATACCGTAGAATCCACTTCACAGCTTGCCAATGCTCCTTCCCTGGATTGTGCATATATCTGCTAATAACTCCAACAGCTTGTGAAATGTCAGGCCTTGTGCAAACCATTGCATACATCAAGCTACCAACAGCATTTGCGTATGGTACCTTTGACATATACTCTCGTTCAGCTTCATCCATTGGCGACATAGTAGTACTTAGCTTAAAATGGGAAGCAAGTGGAGTACTAACTGGCTTAGTCTTGTCATCTATGCCAAAACGTTGAAGTACTCTCTTCAAATATTCCTTTTGAGATAAACAGAGTTTCTTTGAACGTCTATCTCTAATTATCTCCATGCCAAGAATTTTCTTTGCCTCACCCAAATCCTTCATCTCGAACTCCTTCTTCAGTTGAATCTTCAACTTATCAATTTCTTCCGAATTCTTGGAAGCTATCAACATATCATCAACATATAGGAGAAGATATACAAAGGAACCATCTTTAAGCTTGTGCAAATACACACAATGATCGTATTTGCTTCTCTTGTACCCTTGCCGCAACATAAACTCGTCAAATCGCTTGTACCATTGTCTAGAAGATTGTTTCAATCCGTACAACGATTTTTCAAGTTTGCACACCATATTTTCTTTTCCAGCAACTTTGAATCCTTCTGGCTGAGTCATGTAGATTTCCTCCTCCAAGTTTCCATGTAAAAACGCAGTTTTTACATCCATCTGAACTAGTTCCAAATCCAATTGTGCTACCAAAGCCAACATAATTCTAATGGAGGAATGTTTTACAACTGGAGAAAACACTTCATTGTAATCAATTCCCTCCTTTTGAGCATATCCTTTGGCCACCAATCTTGCTTTGTAGCGAACATCTACTTGGTTAGGAAATCCTTCCTTCTTTGCAAATACCCATTTGCACCCAATTGCTTTCTTTCCCTTCGGGAGATTGGCCAATCTCCATGTATGATTCTGATGAAGGGACTGTATCTCATCATTCATGGCAATCCTCCACTTATCTTCTTCTGAACTTTGAACAGCGTCTTTATAAGTAGTAGGAACATCATCAGCTACAATTGAGGTTGCACAAGCAACCGTCTCTATGAGACGAACAGGTTTCGTTATTGTTCTTTTTGGCCTGCTGGTTGCTATTGATTCAAGTTGTTGTTGAGATTCCTGAGTTGGAATCTCCTCTACTGGCTCTCCTTCCAGAGGGTAATCTTCATTTGTTTCCTCCTCTGCTTCTTGTGTAGGAAAAATAAATTTTCCCTCAAACTCCACCTGCTTAGAAGCACCTTCATTTTGTTTGGTATCTTCTGTTACCTTATTTACCATAGCAAATTCATCAAAGGTAACATCTCTGCTGAATATTACTTTCTTTGTCATAGGACACCATAAGCGATATCCTTTGACTCCAGAAGTAATTCCCATAAAAATAGCCTTCTTTGCCCTTGGATCCAATTTTGACTCCGTCACATGATAATATGCAGTTGAGCCAAACACGTGCAAAGAGTTATAATCTACAGCAGGTTTTCCGTACCATTTTTCAAATGGTGTTTTGCCATCAATAGCAGCAGATGGTAGACGATTAATGAGGTGGCATGCATATGTAATTGCCTCAGCCCAAAATTCTTTGCCCAAGCCAGCATTGGACAACATACACCGTACCTTCTCCAGCAAGGTCCGGTTCATACGTTCTGCCACTCCATTCTGTTGTGGTGTATGTCTAACAGTGAAGTGTCGGACGATGCCATCATTTTCACAGACCTTATTGAAATGATCATTTTTGTATTCACCTCCATTGTCTGTGCGAATACACTTGATCCTCCTGCCTGTTTGATTCTCCACCATCGTCTTCCATTTGAGAAAAATTCCCAGCACTTCATCTTTGTTTTTCATTGTATACACCCACACTCTTCGAGAAAAATCATCAACAAAGGTTACAAAATAGTGCTTCCCACCCAATGAAGGTGTTTTGGAAGGACCCCAAACATCAGAGTGTACATAATCCAAAATGCCTTTAGTATTATGGATCGCTGTACCAAATTTAACCCTTGTCTGTTTCCCTTTGACACAATGCTCACAAAACTCCAAGTTGCAAGCCTTTACTCCTTTTAACAATCCTTGATCTGATAGAGTTTTCAAGGATTTTCCTCCAGCATGTCCCAAGCGCATGTGCCATAGCTTGGTTGCTTCTGCCTCTTTGTCGTCACTGGATGTCACTGTCGCTGTCCCAATAACTGTACTGCCACGATAGCGATACATATTATTATTCTTCCGATTAGCCTTCATTACCACTAGTGCACCGGAGCATACTCTCATCACTCCATTTTCTGCAATGATTTTGAACCCTTTTGATTCTAGGGCTCCCACAGAGATGAGATTCTTCTTCAAATCCGGTACATATCGAACATCTATCAATGTTCTGATCATTCCATCATGGTTCCTTAATCGTATTGAACCAATGCCATATGAGGTAAGAGGGCTGTTATCCGCTGTGTGGACGACTCCATATTCTCCTTCTTGAAATTCCACGAACCAGTCCCTGTTGGGACACATATGATAGCTACAAGCCGAGTCCATCAACCATATGTCTGAAGATGTTGATGACTCTGTTGTAACTAATGAGAAGTCTGAATCATCACAATCAGCTACATTTGAATCCATAATGGCCTTTCCATTGTTATGTTTGGCCTTATTCTTCAACTTCGGACAGTCTTTCTTCCAGTGCCCTTTTTCTCGACAAAAGGCACATTCATCTTTGCTGGGTCTGGATCTTGACTTGGATCTTCCCTTCTTTGTCCTCGTTTGATTTTGAGGACGACCCCTCACAAATAGTGCTTCTCCTTCTCCGCCCTTCTGTTTTTCTCGCTTTCTTTGTTCATAGCTGTACAAAGCCGAACAAACTTCTCTGAGAGAAACTTCGTCATTTCCATGGAGTAGAGTAGTTTCAAGGTGCTCGTACTCATCAGGAAGTGACGCCAACAACATCAAGGCCAAGTCACCATCATCATAAGTTGTATCCATATTTTGCAAATCTGTAACCAACTTATTGAAACTGGTGATATGTTCATTCATCGTGGTACCAGGAACATAGGTGAAGTGAAACAGTCTCTTCTTCATGTACAATTTATTTTGACTGTTTTTCTTCAAAAATTTATCCTCCAGTGCTTTCCATAATTTACTTGCAGAAGTTTCCTTTGTGTATGGATATTTCTGCTCTCTAGCAAGGTAGGATCGAATGGTACCGCAAGCAACACGGTTGATAATTCTCCAATCTTCTTCTCCAATAACATCTGGTTTCTTTTCTTCAATGGCCAGATCTAGCCCTTGTTGAAAAAGGACATCTAGAACCTCGCCTTGCCACATCCCAAAATGTCCGGACCCGTCAAATATTTCGACCGCAAATTTCGCATTTGACACAATTCTTGTCATAAGCGAAGATGCCAATGATGACGTATTGTTGACACTTGATGTAGATTCTTCTTGTTTATTGTCTCTCATCTTTGACACAAATATTATTTAATAGCTGACGACACAAATCAAGATTATTTCCTTTCTGGTGTGGAAGATCAGACTAAGCTGCAACCACAGAGCATACTCAGACAGAACCTTGACTCAGTTACCAAGATAAATCTTTTCTGATGTGGAAGATCAGACTATGCTGCAACCACAGAGCATACTTAGACAGTACCTTGGCTCTGATACCAATTGTTGCGGAAGCCAAATGTATATAGTGTGAATAAGTCACAACTACTATACCAAAAATTATGACAGCCACCAAATAATAAATAAGACAATAAAGCAACAATAAAGGGAACACCAGAATTTACGAGGTTCGGCTAATTTTGCCTACTCCTCGGACACAACCAATATTTTATTTCACTCCAAAAATACAAGTGAAATAATACTAAAGAGAGAAGATACAAATGCCTTAAACAGATGAGAAGGCAAATGAGAGGTGTGTTTCAATCCTAAACATTAGGCCTTCTTTTATAGGGGAAAAATCCCCCCAAACTTAACTCCCAACCAATGTGGGACTTTGGCATTTTGCCAAACTTGAACATGTACTGCTGTCCAGAATGACTTTGATATCGAGGATGTCTTGCTCGGTGAGAAAAGCGATAGTTCCATGATGGAGTTTAGACCATATTCAGTTACTGAGTTTTTCCAGGACAACATTGTATCGTTAAATGAGAAAACTTTGCCATCATCTTCCCTTAGCACTCAGAAGATATCAAATGAAAACACCATGAAGGAATATGCAGATTTGAAGTTATCTTTATTGCTTTATGATGCAATCCTTACTGTTGCTGGTTCGTCTATTGCATTCTTAGCTGGAGAAAAGTCCGCAATCGCCATCTTAACAGGTAGTATCGGAGGATTTCTATATCTACTACTCGTGCAAAGGTCCGTTGATGTTATACCATCTTCAGACTTGACTTCAATTAACAGGACAGAAACTCTTGATCAAACCAGTAAAGGATTCAAAGGCTCAGTGACAAACATAGTACTGGCTCTTGCAGTTACTACAGTTGCAGCAAAATATGCCCTCGGAGACATTTCCAGTGTGCTGACACCGTAAGATATCATGCTTGGGACTATCGGCTTTCTGTTGTCCAAGGTATCTGTGTTCTTGGCTGCATTCCGGCCCATAACAGGTTTAAGAGAAAACAAATGATACTGTACTCTTCAGTATTCCTTGCACATGAGTACATAGCTAATACAAAGTTACAGATGTTTGACTCAAAAGACGCTAAATTCTTTTGAACAAATCAATCAAAGATGAAGGGATAAATTGTCGTCAAACTTAATTGATACCAGATCGAAAGAATGAGTAATAATGATTGCACATAAGATGAATGGAATGTCAAAGATCTTATTAAGATTATGCACTGCCTTTTTCATCCGTAGATGAGGGAGAAGAATTACAATTGTTTTTCTCTTTCGGGATACAAGAATGGAGTTTTTTTCTTATCTCTCTTCTGTCAGAAAATCCACCCCCCCCCCCCTTGTGAGCTTCCCTAGGCCTATATATATAGTCGAAACCCTCTTACCCCTGCCGTGACTTGGCGTGTCTGGGTCAGTGGAGCTTTCTGGTCGTGGCTAGGCGTCGCTCACTTCAATGTGTCGGATGTCTTAGAGAAGAAATGAAGTTGACTCTATCGACTTCTACTAGCCGGTTGCAAAAATGAGGTCGTGGTCAACCTGGTCGAGGTGATCAGATTTTGACCAACACAACAGACCTCAGATTTATAGAATCAGTAATAGTTTACTTTAGGTATGATCTGTCTACAGTTGTATATGCATCCAACAATAACAAAGATTTGTACTTTGTCAATAATTTGGAAAATCCTATGAGTTTGTTGCCAGTGTTATTGCCCTTCCACTTATTTGCTGTCTCTTACGACACTGTTATTATTTTTCTGATTTCTTTTGTTGTTACGGACCTATTCTTTTGCTTCTTTTCTGATATTATTGTCTCTTATATTGACCCGAGGGTCTCCCGGAAACAGCCTCTCTACCCTTCCGGGGTAGGGATAAGGTCTGCATGCACTTTACCCTCCCCAGACCCCACTAGTGGGATTTTACTTGGTGTGTTGTGTGTGTGTGCACGCTATGAGTTTGTTGCCTCCCTGCCTTCACAAGGTAGGGGTAAGATCTGCGTACATACGATCCTACCCAAACTCCATTTTTGGGATTCCACTGGATTGTTATTGTTGTTGTTATTGTTGTTGTTAAGTGACTTTTCATGTTTGGATGTTATCTCACTTGCCGTTTGAGACTCTGAAATAGTAAAATCCTCAGTTTTTGTATTATTTTAAAAAGTATATGTTCCTTCAGCTCTTGGATATTGAATGTTCCAAATTCTTCATTCTTTATCTTTGATGTATCTCAAGTCCTATAAAAATACCTAAGGCAGCTACCTATACTCGTTATATCCTTTTTGAAAGAGAAAAGGTGAAGTTTTTTATATTTTCTTACACGTTGTTCGGTTTTAGCTAATTAGTTAATTATATTTTTGGTTTCCCACATGGTTAAGGAAGGAGCAATCTCATCCACTGCACCACGCCCTTTAATGGTACATAGATAAGTAGTTGATTATAATCTAGTAGCTTTTGCAAATGTTTTTTATTTTATTTTATAAGTAAGAGAAGAATGTATTTCCTCTATCCAATCATATAAATGACATGAGAATAGTTAATTTTATTTACGTGCATGGAAACAACCGAGCCTACTTTTTTATATATATACAAATACACACTAGATTAAGGTAAAAATGATTCATTTGTTTTCGCCCTTATATAGTTATGATTTTGGATCCGCCTTCACGATTTTGACTTGCTTCTACATAAAACAACTCCTAAGGGGCCGTTCGGTACGAGATATAAGTAGAAATACAGTTGAGAAAAAAATTTGATATCACCTTAATACTTTATTTGATTAGCAAATCTGGGATAAGTTATCCCGGGATTAAAATTAGTACCGGAATAACTTATACCTTGTAGGGGGTGGAATAATTAGTGTCGGGATAACTTATACCTTCTTCTTAGAAATTATGCAATTGTCATTTTTAATACAACATACCAACAACAACAACAACCCAATGAAATCCCCCTAGTGGGGTCTGGGGTGGGTAGTGTGTACGCAGACCTTACCTCTACCCCGAAGGAGTAGAGAGACTGTTTCCGAAAGACACTCGGCTCAAGAAAACAAAAGGACAAAAGAAGACAATATTAGTAACACCACAGAAATAATATATATATAAAAATAAGAACAACATGAAATCAAGAGTAATGATACAAAGCAAAAGCAAAATAGTATCCTCACCAAACTAGTCTCCCAAAGTTATGACATAAAGCAATACTCAACTACCTCCTAGCCTACAACCCTAATACTCGACCTCCACATGTTCCTATCAAATGTCATGTCCTCGGAAATCTGAAACATCGCCATATCGTGCCTAATCACCTCCCTCAATACTTCTTAGGCCGCCCTCTACCTCTTCTCGAGCCCTCCACAATAACCAAACAGTGAATAAAAATAATATTAGAATAATTAACCCCAACATAGTTTATCCCAGCATAACCTGTATTCAAACCAAACGACCCCTAAATATGTCTGTGTTGTTGGCTGCATTCTGACCCATATATAGCAGGTTTAAGAGAAAACAAATGACACTTCATCCTTTGTACTCTTTACATTCATGTAATATATATAGCTAATACACAGTAACAGACACAGAAATGTATAGAATCCAAGTATTCATATTTGGCTAACTAGGTGCAGACATGGTCTTTCATTCACTCATTTAGGCTAGTGTTATTGTTTCAGCTTTCCCGATCCTACTAGTGGGATTCTATTTGGTTCATGCAAATAAGTTTTTCAAATTCGAGGACTACGTAAAACCTTCCCGCCTTGAGAAAAAAAAAATCGTTTCTCCCTAAATGGTAATAGGTTCATTTTTTTTTTAAAGAGAGGGAGCATAATAAAAGTGCAAAAGGAAAATAGGTATGCGTCTGCCGGGAGTCGAACCCGGGTCTATTGCTTGGAAGGCAATTATCCTAACCGTTGGACTACAAACGCTTTGTTGTATACTAGCACTTCAAAATTTTTATATAAACAAGTAATCATATGTCATGTGGACTATAATTTAAGCAACATGATGCTAGAAAACAGTGTTATGAGGTAAGAGCACCCAATGACAGAGGCGGACCCAGGATTCAGTAATCCCAGGGGCATCATGATATTCAATATAAATTTATCACTGCTCATAGAGATTGATATGGGGCCTAGGCTAATATTTGACTATTTCTTAAAGACATTTGTATGTATATATGGATTTTTTGTGGAAGTTACCGGGTGCCGGTGACCCCTTTGTTAAGGTGTGTGTCCACCTCTGAATTTTTTACACCTCTCATTGCAATGATGTGAAAGAAAACTTCAAATTCCTTCTCAAAAGATAAAACAAACACAAATATCCCTGCAGACCTCGGACCTATGTGTAACCTTGAAGGTTCATCGGACCCCATAAAAATTCGATAGAAATATTATATATTTTCATGTATATACCTTAAAAATAATTAATTTAAATCAGTTGATATCCTAAACATTAAAAACCTTTAGGAGGTACTAGCTGAGCAGACTCGTTGCGTTAAAATCTTGGGTCCGCCTCTGACGGCAAAGACAGATCAGGACCATCTTTGTTACCGTGTGAAACTTGAAAACAAAGTGATTAACAAGTATAATTCGGTGGGGAGATCTTAATTCAAAACAAAAGGAGGAATTTTAAGTCCTCAGCAAGGCCCTTCCTCCCCTCCCAAAAAGGAATTTTGTCTTTAATTTTTCATAAAACAAGAAGGAAAAATGACACCATAAACTATTTCCGCTGCCGGGGTTCGAACCCAGATTCTTTCAAATAAAGAAGGAATTAACCAGTGCTACAGCGGATCATGTTGTTGCAGATTATCAACTTTATTTATAATATAGCCAATGTATGCTATTAGGTTAATCTATTACTTAAGTACTGAAAATTCTCAGTTAGCTGAAGCCTAAGTATTACTCCCTCCGTTTCAAATTAGATAACATACTTTCTTTTTTAGTCCGTTTCAAAATAAATGACACATTTCTAAATTTGAAAATAATTCAACTTTAAACTCTTCATTTTACCCTTAATGAGATGCTTATATAACCACACAAATGGCATGGCTCCATAAAGCTTTTACCCCTTAAATTTTTAAGACCACAAGTTTCAAAAGTATTCTTTTTTTTTTCTTAAATTTCGTACCGAGTCAAACTACCTCATCTAAATTGAAATGGAGAAATTTATTTCTTCTTCAGTTCACTGATATGTAGACTTCTTTACCTATATCTTACAGCACTTTTTTTTATTAATATATCTTACAGCCTTTTGATATAGTAAATGTGCCAGTTTTTGTATGATCTTCTATTGTAAAATCCAAGTATCATATAACAAAAAGTATTTGTTCCTTCTGTTAATTTGATTTATTAGAGGAATCACCCCTATTAAACAAGGTGTCCTTAGTTTATGACAAATCAATTAAAATGGGATCTTTACGCAAATAGCCGATTATATTTATTGTTTACTTTTTCTAGTCATATACATAATTTATATATTCATTGTTTACTTTGTCCTCGGGTGGGGCAAAGTGTGGGGCTGGGGTCAGGGGGTGGGTCGGGTAGCAGGGAAGGTAGAGGGGGCAAGGGAGCCTATAGGTTGAGAATCGGGTCATGGAACATAGGTTCACTAACGAGTAAATCCATAGAGTTGGTGAAAATCCTGCAGAAGAGGAAGATTAATATAGCGTGTGTCCAGGAGACTAGGTGGGTCGGATCGAGGGCGAAAAACGTGGATGGGTATAAGTTGTGGTACTCTGGTGTCCTGAGGGGTAAGAATGGAGTGGGTATCCTGGTAGATAGCCATCTTAGAGAGTCTGTGGTAGAGGTCAGGCGGGTGAATGATAGACTAATGACTATTAAGTTGGTGGTGGGTGAGGGTACTTTAAATGTTGTTAGCGCGTACGCACCGCAAGCAGGCTTGGATGAGGATATTAAGAGGCGTTTTTGGGAGGGGTTGGATGAGATTGTTCGTAGTATACCGCCTTCTGAGAGGTTATTCATAGGAGGAGATTTCAATGGCCATATTGGGTCATCTGTAGGTGGGTACACTGAGGTACATGGCGGCTTTGGTTTCGGGGAGCGGAACGGAGGGGGCATTTCGCTGTTGGACTTTGCCAAGGCTTTCGATCTAGTCATTGCGAACTCGAGTTTTACGAAGCGGGATGAACATTTGGTTACTTACCAAAGTTCGGTAGCGAAGACTCAGATTGACTATCTCCTCCTCAGAAGATGCGACACAAGGTTGTGCGAGGACTGCAAGGTTATCCCCGGGGAGACTCTCTCAACGCAACATAGGCTTTTGGTGATGGACATTTGTATTAGGATAAGGAGGAAGAAGAGGTCAGCACAAGGACGCCCCAGGATTAGGTGGGGCGCCTTAACTAAGGATAAAGCTAAGGAGTTAGAAGGAAGGTTATCGGCAATGGGAGCTTGGAGAAGTAGTGGGGACGCAAACACAATATGGTCGACGACGGCGGACTGTATAAGAAAGGCGGCGAGAGAGGTGTTAGGGATATCTACGGGACACTATGGTGGACACAAAGGAGATTGGTGGTGGAATGCAGTTGTCCAAGGTAAAGTGGAAGCAAAGAAGGCGGCTTACCTAAGGTTAGTAGGGAGCACTGACGAGGAGGAGAAGAGAGAGAACAGTCAAAGGTATAAGGTAGCTAGGAAGGAGGCGAAGATGGCAGTGACGGAGGCTAAGACGACAGCTTTTGCTCGTCTGTATGAGGAACTAAGGAACAAAGGTGGGGAGAAGAAGTTATTCCGACTCGCTAAGGCGAGAGAGAGGACAACTCGGGATCTGGACCAAGTGAGGTGCATAAAAGATGATGACGGCAAAGTTTTGATGGGAGATGACCAGATTAAGAGGAGGTGGCAGACCTACTTTCATAAACTTCTAAGTGAAGAAGGGGATCAGGATATTATACTTGGGGAATCGAGGAATGCCGACAGTCACCATGAAGTAAGTAATTGTAGGGACATTGAGATCGATGAAGTCATGGAGGCAATGCGTAAGATGAGAAGGGGCAGAGCTACCGGGCCAGACGAAATTCCGGTTGAACTGTGGAGGTGTGTGGGTAGAGCAGGCTTGGAATGGCTTACTGCATTGTTTAGTGTTATATTCAAGACTAATAGGATGCCTGAAGAGTGGAGGTGGAGTACAATGGTCCCGTTGTATAAGAACAAAGGTGATGTCCAGAGCTGTAACAACTATAGGGGCATCAAATTACTAAGTCATACCATGAAAGTTTGGGAGAGAGTGGTAGAAATGAGAGTGCGAAGGACGGTGTCTATTTCAGACAACCAGTTCGGGTTCATGCCGGGGCGATCTACCACAGAATCTATCCACCTTATTAGGAGGATGGTGGAACAGTACAGGGATAGGAAGAAGGATCTCCACATGGTGTTTATTGATCTGGAGAAAGCGTACGATAGGGTTCCTAGGGAGGTCTTATGGAGCTGCTTAGAGGATAAAGGGGTCCCGGTTGACTATATTAGGGTGATTAAAGACATGTATGCTGGAGCTAAGACTCGGGTTAGGACAGTAGGAGGCGACTCTGAACACTTTCCAGTTATTACGGGGTTGCACCAAGGGTCTGCGCTCAGCCCATTCCTATTTGCCCTGGTGATGGATGCACTGACTCATCATATTCAAGGGGAGGTGCCATGGTGCATGCTATTTGCTGATGACATTATTCTAATTGACGAGACACGAGGCGGCGTCAACGAGAGGCTAGAGATTTGGAGACATGCTCTTGAGTCTAAAGGTTTCAAGTTGAGCAGGACAAAGACGGAATACCTCGAGTGCAAATTTCGAGTTGAGCCGACGGAAGCGGGAGTTGAAGTGAGGCTTGACTCTCAAGTCATTCCCAAGAGGGGTAGTTTCAAGTACCTTGGATCGGTTATCCAGGGGACCGGGGAAATGGACGAGGATGTCACACACCGTATAGGGTGGGGTGGATGAAGTGGAGGTTAGCGTCGGGAGTCTTGTGTGACAAGAAAGTGCCAGCGTTACTAAAAGGTAAGTTTTATAGAGCAGTGGTTAGGCCTGCCATGTTATATGGAACTGAATGTTGGCCAGTAAAGAACTCACACATACAGAAGATGAAAGTAGCAGAGATGAGGATGTTGAGGTGGATGTGCGGGCATACAAGGATGGATAAGATTAGGAATGAAGATATTCGCGAGAAGGTGGGTGTGGCCCCCATGGAGGACAAGATGCGGGAAGTAAGACTCAGATGGTTCGGGCACATTCAGAGGAGGAGCATTGATGCACCGGTGATGAGGTGTGAGCGACTGGCTGTGGTGGGCACGCGGAGAGGTAGAGGGCGACCTAAGAAGTATTTGGGAGAGGTGATCAGACAGGACATGGCGAGACTTAGGATTACTGAGGACATGGCCCTTGACAGGGGATTATGGAGGTCGAGCATTAAGGTTGTAGGTTAGGGGAAAGTTGTGAATATTTCTACAGCACAATAGAGTGAGACTAGCTAGTTAGGAGTTAGACTAAGAATGTCATTGGTCGTCTATTGATGTAGGACACTATCCAATCGACAAGTTGAAGGTTCGAATCACACGAAGAGTAAGTAGGACACTATCGATTTATCTTGAGTGGAGCAATGACTTAAAAAAAATCTATAATCAATAAGTTGAAGGTTTGAAACTTTGAGTCGTGAAGATTCTCGCTCTTTTTTTTTACATTATCATATCAAGTTTGATATGACTAGTCGTGTATAATTGTAAATCAATTTTATCTGGCCGTATAGAAATACACTATCAATTCCCAAAACTTAAGCTCGTTTGAAATTAAGTTTGATAATTTCATAAGGGTATCGACACATTCGAGGTAAACAACAATGAAAAAAGAACTCAACGAGATAAGTAAAAAAAAAAAAACTTATAAATTGATGTGGACCTCATTCAAAATGGATTTAAGTTACTCCCACATCGCATTATTCCAATGTATATACTCTTCTTATTCATACAAAATTCCCTCTATTGTTATTTGTTCATATATTGCCAGAAAAGAACCAAACTCTGAAAGCTTCTCTTAGAGGTATCACATGTAGCCAAGATCCTCAATTCTATTTTGCTCGATGGACGATTCTTCCAACAAATTTTTAACATTTTGTGTGTTAAAAGACAAAACAGCATTTCGGCAATAAGCATTATGCCTCTAATACCAACAAATAACAATATTGTGTATCTAACTCGGCAGAGCTAGAGTATTAAGTACGGGTTCAAATGAACCTAATAACTTTTGCTTAAACTTTATAATAAAAGAGTAGTCCGGTGCACTAAGCTCGAACCTTACCCTGCATTTCTGCAAGAGGCTATTTCCACGGCTCGAACCCGTGACCTCCTGGTCACACAGCAATAACTTTACCAGTTACGCGAAAGCTCCCCTTCTTTTGCTTAAACTTTATATTTGTATTAAAAGATTTATTAAATATATATAAATATTTTATTGCTAACCCAATAATTAAGAAGAGATGTGGATTTTATTGCATTGTTTCTTCTACCATAATTGCAACAAGAATATAGATGGGGTAACAAGTTTTAATGTGTTAAAAGTGTAGAGTAAATTTGGAACATGTATAACTTGATCATAGTTCTTGAATTCTTTTCTCATATATTACCAAAAAATAATGATAACAAATAATAAAAATATATACACAATATAATACCTATTTAGAAAAGTAAGCACTAGTTTCTGTATTACAAGAAAAAAAAAAGTACATAATTTTTTAAACCAAAGCTTAGTGGTCCAGCTATTTGGTAAATCTCACTAGAAATTCACTCCTGATTTTGACTAAGAGACAAAAGAACAATGATCATGGCATAAGAGAACAATCCATATGGGAATCTTGAGTAACATGGAGCTCTCCAATAGCATTTCTTATTGTATATTAAGCATTCTGAATTAAATATTAAAAGAGTATAATTAATATATATTGTCGACGTAAAAAAATTTCACACTATTCAGTCACCTAAAAGACAACAATATATAACTGTCCAGAAAAGGTGAAATTACATACCTGGAAAACAAAGCACGTTACACACTGTCAATATAAACAACAACAACTATGTCTCATTCCCAAACAAGTTGGGGTCGACTATGCCATGTCTTAAACAAGTTGGGATCGACTACGCCTTAGTTCCAAACAAGTTGGGGTTGGGTATATGAATCCGCACTGACTGTGTTACTAAGTTAAATCGAATATTAAAAAGCATGGAGGAAATGATAAAGTTGTAACCACCTTTGTTTTTTTTTTAAAAGTACAAAATAAGCTCATAAATAGTCTTTTTTCATTGTAATTGTCAAGTTATACAGTCAAACTTCTCTATAATAGCCTCGTTTCTTCCAAATATTTTTGGATGTTATAGCGAAGTGTTGTTATAGAGAACATATATTATAATATAACATGAAAATTAGTTCCGAAAAAGTTTGGCTTTTATACTGAAGTGTTGTTATACAGGGATGTTGTTATAGAGAGGTGTGACTGTAGAACTTTGCAGCCAATAATTAAATTCCTAATAACTAAGAGATATTTGTTAGTTCATTGTTATAAATTATCTCCACAACTATTCTTTAGGCAAAGACTCTCATTTCCTACATCTTCTGTAGTTTGTAAAACAGAAGATGTGTCCAACAATACTTCCTTATTCAGCCAATTCTTGCCTTAGAGCAGGAAATAGAAGATTTTCATCTAAAAAATGCAGAGGAAAATTACCTATAAGAGCTGAAGTTCTTACAGTTGCACCTAAGAAGAAGGAACAAAGTAAAATCCATGAATTATCAGTACAAGGAATTGCTCACACTCATCAACGCGTTCGCGAAGTTGTGTGGAGGCAAACACATGTTACAAATGATTGTTATAGAAAGCCAAGTTTTGATCCTATGTTTCTTGATGAAGCTTATGAATTATGCAGAAAAATTTGTGCAGAATATGCTAAAACTTTTTACTTAGGTTCATTTCTTGATCCCTTCTTTTCAAGATTGACATGTGACAAATAGTATGATATCAAGTTATATGTGATAGATATCTCTTTCTTGTACAATTTATGGCTTCAAATTTTGCTATAATTGCTAATGTGCTATTAAGTTTCACATTTCAAAGTTTTCTTTTTGATGGCTATATGACTAATGTCCTATTACTTTGTTGATGCTATTGTTTGTTTATTGCTCCTTTTTTCTGTTCTTGAGTTGAGGGTCTACCAGAAACAGCCTCTCTACCTTCATAAGGTAGGGGTAAGGTTTGCATACGCACCACCCTCCCTAGACCCCACTTGTGAAATTTCACTAGGTTTTGTTGTTGTATATGACTAATGTTCAATTTGATCATGTTGCAGGAACTAAACTGATGACTCCAGAGAGACAAAAAGCAATATGGGCTATCTATGGTAAGCTATAGTAATACAATGATCTCAAGTTTTAAGCAAATTACTAGGCCTTGATAGGAAGGTGTGGAGGTCGAAAATCAAGGTAGACGGCTAGTAGATAGTCGAGAGTATTAGTGTTAGTCCTGTATTCTATTATTGTTTGGTTAGTACTACTTGTTGTTCTTTTCGTTCCGATTTCTTACTATTTTGTTGTTAGTGCTTAGTGCTATTATTTTTTTCTTGTCTTTCGTGCGCCGAGGGTCTATCGGAACCTCAAGGTGGGGGTAAGATCTGCGTACTACCCTACTCAGACCCCACTTGTGGAATTACACTGGATTTGCCGCTGTTGTTGTATTTGATCTGTATCATGAAAGTTGAACTTAAAATTGTTTTTGTTGTTTTTCAAGTATGGTGCAGAAGGACAGATGAACTTGTCGATGGACCTAATGCCGATTACATGAATAACACTGTTCTTGATGGATGGGAAGAAAGATTAGAAGACATTTTCAACTGCAGACCTTATGATATTCTTGATTCTGCTTTAACTGATACCATTTCCAACTTCCCCTTAGATATCAAGGTACCAAAATTTTCAATATCGCCTTTGGTCTTTTTCAAAAAAAAAAAAACTGATCTTTTTAGTATGTTGATACAAATTTTCGCGTTTATGATATGTAGCCATTCAAGGACATGATAGAGGGAATGAGAATGGATACGAGGAAAAGCCGATATGCAAATTTCCAGGAACTATATATGTACTGCTACTGTGTGGCTGGAACAGTTGGACTAATGAGTGTACCAGTAATGGGAATTGCACCAGAATCTCCAGTTTCAGCTCAATCTGTATATAATTCAGCACTTCATTTGGGCATAGGGAATCAACTAACTAACATTCTCAGAGATGTTGGAGAAGAGTAAGTTCACATTTAGTTCAATGATACTATAATTCCAACTTCCCATTTTAGATTATCTAACCATTTTTGCTCTTGGTCTGTTTTAGTGCATTGAGAGGAAGAGTTTATCTGCCACAAGATGAACTAGCACAGTATGGATTATGTGACGAAGACGTGTTCTCGAGGAAAATCACTAATCAATGGAGGGAATTCATGAAGGAACAGATCAGTAGGGCAAGATTCTACTTCAACTTGGCTGAGGAGGGTGCTTCTCATCTTAACAAAGCTAGCCGTTGGCCTGTAAGTTCACTTTCAAAAAATTACAGTATTAAGTATTCAATTCAGGATAGGTAAAGGCTAATCAAGATTCATGTATATGAAAAACCCACACACAGAAAGTTGTGAAAATAAAGGAAAGGTTTAACTTCATTTTTCATCCTTGTGTGTGAGTGCGTGTTTGTGATAAAGGTCTACCACCAGCACAGGTACCAAGTAACTCTTATCTCTGCCCGCCAAGCTTAGTTAGACGGGAGGAAATCACCTAATGACTTTTGTCACCACTGGAATTTGAACCCTGTTTTCTCGTAGTTTTCACCCACTTCAGTGACTCCTAGACCAAGCTCTTGGGTGCAGTTGTGGTTTTCTGATTCACATATCATTTCATATGCTCTTACAATATGGACATAACCTTCCTGCACTATGTGAACTAAAGTGAAATGGTCAAAATTTTGCATCCATACCAACTCTAGATATGATTCAGTCACTCAAAAGTATCATACAGGTTAACACCACTTTTACTTCACAGACACCATTACTATGACCAAATTATCTTCATGAAAAGTTAAACTAATTTGATTCAATTCAAACGTTCATGGAAGTTATTACTTAAGTTTTAGGTCCCAAACAGGAAACATAAGGATATTCCATTTGTTACGTTGTTCAGATTGATTAGAAGGTCGAAATAGCTAGAACTGAATGCAAAACGTATACACCTAGTTGGTGGTGGGCATCTAATTGGCTATATAATATAGTTAGTGGTCGAAAAGATCCTATCTTTATGTCCCTCTTGTTCTCATGACACGAGCGGACAACAACCATGCAAAGCCTATTTTAATACGAGGATAGTGTGTACCTAAACCTAAAAAAACAACACTTATAATGTCCTGTGTTTACTAAGTCTTGATCAGTTTGTTATATGTTTTCTTGGGTGCAGGTTTGGTCATCCTTAATTTTGTACAGGAAAATTTTGGATGCAATAGAGGAAAATGATTATGATAACTTAACAAAGAGAGCTTATGTTGGGAGGGCCAAAAAGTTGGTAACTTTACCTGTTTCATATGCTAGAGCTTTATCTGTGCCAAGTTTGGCCATTCAATAGACAAAATACAGAAAGTTGTAAGGTGTAAAGAGAATTATTGTATGTATTAATATAGAAGGAAATGCCATTCTCTGCTTGAAGAAACTCCAAATTTGTCTTGAATTCTATGATTAAATCAAGTTATAGACACATGCAAACAAAAGAGTCTTTTATTTATTATGTTATAGAAGATATCAAGCCGAGGGTCTACCGGAACCGCCTCTTTGTCATCTTAAAGGTAGGGCTAAGGATTGTGTACACTCTACCCTCCCCAACAAAGGCAGATCCAGGATTTTAGGTTTATGGTTCCTACAAAAATTTTGAGTTGATACAATACTAACTGAATGAACAGACTGGATTCCAAGCTAAATATTTTTATACATTTAATGAATTTTTCAATACAAATACAGGTTGTAGACAAAAGCTACTGGGTTCACGGGAGTCCCCACCTATTGAATTGAATCCGCCCCTGCTCTCCAGACCCTACTTGTGAGACTACATTGGATATGTTATTGTTATTTTAGAAGATATTAGGCAAGATTCACATAGACAAAACGATTAAATTCGACAATCTTAAATTCAACTCTTAGTCGCAACTACTATCACCCAATCACTAGCTTTTGTTACAATAATATCGTAAAGTCAAAGAGAAAGAAGAACGTCAGAGAATTATTTTCTTCTGGTCTAGCCTTTAAGCGATACGGGAGAATCACTCTTGCATTTTCTCTTTTTTCTTTTTTTTTTATTTATCTTATGTTGTCACTACCTGTCGCCCCAACGATCTTTCAGAAATAGCATCTCTACCTTTTCAGTATAAGAGTAAGGAGGATGTGTATATCCCACTCTCCCCGGACCTCACTTATGAAAATACACTGAGTTTATTGTTGCTCTTGTTGTTATGTACCAATTAAGCAATTCTTTCCATCCCGATAATTGAATCATTTATGACTTAATAGTTCAAAAAAATAAAACAGATCAAATTAAATAGAGTGCAAACTAAGCAAGGTGAAAGAAAATACATTACTCAAGCACCCATTATAAGGTAAAAATAATATCTTGCCTCTACAGAGCTCACACGAGAGATATCGTCTTTCTACAGAGGGGACAAAAATATCGACGAAGGAAATGATGGTCCTTTCTACTAGTAACCAAAAAAAATATGTAAGGAAAAGAAAAAAGGTTGAACATTGTTTGTTGGAAATGATACATGCAGTAGTGACTCCGTTATCGGTTTAACTGTCACTTCACTGCATTTCCATGAGGTTTCAGGAGAACTCTGAGAGGAAGAACACGTCACCTGCCCGATGTACATACTTCATGCAATCGCAGTATCGTGATACTATAGCAGTAACAACTATAGAACTCATAGGAAGCTCACAGCATATAAACCAGTTTAGCAAGAACTGCTGCAATAAAATCACCATGTTTATGCAGCTTGATCATAAGAAGTAATCTGGCGTTCTTCGGGTTACATCTGGTTCCCCTCTCCTAGGAGCTGGTTCAAACTGCAAAAAGGAATAAACAACAAGAACAGTAATCTCTATATTTGAAAACTCTAGTGGGTTGCTTTAGTAGGGAGAGCCCTCCACTTCCAACCAAGAGGTTGTGAGTTCGAGTCACCCCAAAATCAAGGTGGGGAGTTCTTGGAGGGAGGAAGCCGAGGGTCTATCGGAAACATCCTCTCTACCCCAAGGTAGGGGTAAGGTCTGCGTGCACACTACCCTTCCCATACCCCACTGGTGGGATTATACTGGGTGGTTGTTGTTTGTTGTTGTTGTATATATGAAAACTCTCCAACTTTAAACTTTCTATTTACAATTAATGACATGCTCTTTATAGCCATAAAAATGTCATAGCATGTTTAAGACAACTAGTTCTAAGGACTACGGACTACTTTTGGTACGTCTCAAAAAAAAATCTAGTCAAGTACAGCCATATAAAATGAAACGGAGGGTGTAACAGTTATCAAGCTAGAGCATATAATTTGCACAACTAATTGTCTGCCATCTTGGAAAATAGTGGTTCGTAAGAGAGAGAAACCTGAATGAATGTATGGCCATTGCAGTCGTCAACTTCCAAGATGGATGCCATATTCCCACAGCGGTAGCAATAATTAGGGGCACTAAATATGGTAACCACTTTTTGATCCTGTAACAAGAAATTGGTTAAATCAGTCTCTCTTGTATCAAATTTGCACATAAAGTATATATGAAGTATATAGGATTAATTACATGTGCCCAATTGAATCCCTCCATAACCAGTTGGTGTGCTCTCGCAATTAGTTTTAAGTTGTTGGTGTGGTTAAACTGCTCAGATATATCCTGTTAGAACACAAAAACACGATATCTCACAGCTTCATTAGCTCATACGAACAAATAAGAACCACTAGATACATCAGAAAAAATTGAAGTGATGCGGAGTAGGTAAGCTACTTGGCCAAATGTATATCCAGCACCCCTGGGTGAAATACCCCAGCCGCATCGATCATCAGGATCAGACCACAAAAGATCACACATGGCCCCCTCATGTGGAACTTCTTGGACTCGGTCAAAATTGCGAATATTATCAAGAGTTTCAATAGATGGAGACAAACCACCATGGAGGCAAAAAATTTCGGATTCAACCTATAAAGATTGCAGAAAACCTGTCATTACAATTTCAAGACCACACGAATTTCGGAAAACATCAAGTTTAAGGTAAAAACATGAGACTGCACAAGAAGCATATCTTTCCTCCTGAAATGATACAGAGAGAAAACCTACATCCATTAAACAAGCAAATATTTGGCATGTCGGTGGAGTGCTAGTTAGTTCAACTTAAGTCAAAACATGGCCAAAAATAAATTAGTAAGCTTTGTTCCTCACATGACCTCTCCACCAGATGGGGAGAGAGAGGGGGAAGGACAGAAAAGAGCTCTTTGAATAGTTAATTACATGCCAATTAGCAACACGTCTCCATCAAACAAGGATTGATGAATATGTCATGCACAAGCTTACTATTCTATTTGGCAATCAAAATGCGTACAAATTTACATTTTGATAATGTTCAATTTATCTGCTATTCGCTCGGCAAAATATCTCAACATTCTCAGAGTGCTAAATGCAAAATTCACATTTGGGAAAAAGCTTCTCTGAGGTAGTTTCGCCTCATACAAGCAAAACCATGTTGAAATGCATCAAATGTGAGTAATTTAGGTCGCATAGCACTTTAAAAATTAGAATGAGCTCCAAATGTTATTTTGAACCTTGCAAATGTGCTCCTAAATAAGGCCTCCATACAATCTACATATAATGTACAAAAACAGCTCACTCAGCTGCCCAACATATTGCCAAAGCACTAAGAGCTTTCTAAAAGAACATTAATGCCTTGAGAAAATGTAATATCACTTCAACAACACCAACAACAACAATATACCCAGTATATTCTCACATGTGGGGTCTAGTACGCAGACCTTATCCCTACCTAGTGAAGGTAGAGAGGTTGTTTCCAATAGACCCCCGGCTCAAAAAAGGTAGGGAGGAGAAGGAGGAAAATGTAATATCACTTCATTCCACAAAATTCAGGAATAGTCAACAACCTAGCTTATTTGGCAAAGCTAGTTTTTCTTCATCAGAAACATGTGCCCCTCCTTGAGAAAGAAATACATAAAAGCAAGGTATGGGATGCTTAATGCAATTTAGAACACAACGAATTGGCGATCAATTTCAAGGCCATCCCAACATAATTCCATAACAATATTAAGTCTTTGAATTTCCATAGCCCAATATTTAAGCAGCAGCAGCAGCTAAATACATATTAAAGAGAGAAAGAAACACGAAGAGACATAAAAGTAAAGTAATAGATAATAATCGTCTATGAAATCAACTACATAACTAAATTGAGGAAATCATACTAACCAAAGCTGTGAGCGGGAAATAGTCAAATAGATCTGTGAAAGTCTTCCACACATTAGCATTACCATATCTGTAAAGGGCAAATGCAGTCTATCAGTTACACCACTCCACCCGCGAAACAATAAAGTTATGAGACAATGCAACCAAGAAAATGTATAAAATAGGAGGACTCACTTTCGTAAACATTCATCATAAAACCCATAAACCTGAGTAATCTGCAAGAAGAAAACAAACAATCAGATCTCAAAATCTAAACCTGAAGCAAGCCTCAATCCATAACAGAAACAGAATGAACAACTATTTTTAATGCAACTCACTTAGAAAAGGGATCCATTTGACGCAAAATGTAAAGGAATAAATCCTAACATAATTATATATACCTGACGGCTCTCATGATTTCCCCTCAAAATTGTAATCCGCTGAGGATACCGAACTTTGAGAGCTACCAAAAGCTGCAAAAACGAACAAGTTAATATTCAAAATGACACCATCACTAGCAAAGTAAGCACGACACTGCTTTGCCCTAAACAATTGAGATATTGGCGCACAACAAAATCCTCCTACTTCTATCCATGAAGAAGTAATAAATCCCCTCTAACTGCATTTGGAGGTGCAAGAGCTAAAAAATCTCACCGTTACTGTTTCAACAGAATAGTATCCACGATCTACATAATCTCCCATAAATAGATAGTTAGTGTCAGGACACTGCAAATAAAAGAAAAAACAGGACATGTTAGAAAAACAAATTTGACTGCCGTCACCTTCATTAAAGTATAGGCATACAAATTTACCTAAAAGAAAAAGAAGCTAAAACTTATCAAGAAAATCGCTAGAATAATTCATAGAACCCCAATTGTTCGTTTTCCACTTTATAACCTAGCATTTTATAGCTCATTAGCCATAAAAAATCAACAACCTCTAAGAGCTTGTTAATCAACTGACCAGCCATCTCATATGATTTCTAAGGATATTACGCCCTTGATCCTTCCCTTGTATATGGTTTTGTTTAGGCCTCGGCTTATGTGAAGGAGCTAAATTACAGGCCCATCCTCAGAGAGAGAAATTGATTACAGTAACAAATATATACTTCAATAGTTATATATGCACCCTTGTGTATCTCTAGAAACCATATCGATAACAATTTCCCCTTCCTCCTTCAGCGCACGGGCGCGCGCGCACACACAGAGCGAATCTTTTCCAACCAAATAACCAACATGTTTTCAAATGTTCATCGGCCATAGCCACCAAAAGAGGAAATGAAAATTAAAAGACAGTTGTTCTTGGCAAAGCATAAACCTAGTGGCTAGTCCCATTGAACAAAAACCTGAAAGGAAAAAAAGCGCAGGTACCTTCCCACCAATACGGAAAAGCTCAGCAAGATCATGGAATTGCCCGTGAATATCACCACATATAGTCACAGGGCTTTTCACAGGCTGCAACAGGGAAAGTTAAAACCATTCAATATTACAAATGAAATAATCATGCACTTTCTAAATCTTTCTAATAAGACACAAATGTTAAACCTGAAAGCCTGAGAGTTCTCAACTTGATAAGAGAATAATTTGTTTTTAAGTTCAGTCTCTCATACAATGAATCAGTATGATCTTGTGTCAGATATATAAATCAGATTAGGTACTGTGTTATGCATATTAGGGTAAGCTGAAGCCTCAGTTACATGCTTGTGGACCCAAAGCTTCAACAATCTAGAGAAAATAACAAAATTTTATTAGAATACACCTCTCTTTGCATCTCTCATACACCTATGTTTATAAAGTTTTACACCTCCCATTGCAATGATGTGAGAGAAAATAAACAAATTTTGGTAAAGAAAGAAAACAAACACAAATTCCTTCTCAAAAGATAAAACAAACACAAATATCCCTGCATAGACAGATCACGACCATCTTTGTTACCGTGTGAAACTTGAAAACAAAGTGATTAACAAGCATAATCGGTGGGGACGTCTTAATTCAAAACAAAAAGAGGAATTTTAAGTCCTGAGCAAGTCCCTTCCTCCCCTTCCAAAAAGGAAAACAAACAGTCCCAAAGAAAAAGAGAAAAGGCAATCTTTAAAAGTACAGTACCTGCACATTGCTTTCATTCATTAAGATCTCCTTTGCTTTCCCGCATAATCCTCTTACCTAGTGACATTAAAATAAAATAGAAGTAAAAAACCCGGCAGGTTAATAAATGTAACACCTTTTTTTTTACATAGCGAGAAGCCTTATAAGAAAGGCAAATTAAGAAAAGACTAGATGCAACAAGCCTGCCCCAATTCCAAGAGATACCTCATTATCTGCATCACCATGACAAGAGCAGCCATAGACATATGCTCGAATGTTGTAAGCTCAAAAGCGTAACAAGTTCGATTTTGAAGAATGTTCATCGGGCTATCCCAAATATAAGTTTTAAAATCAAGTTTAGCAAAAGAGCCAAAGTGATGCTACAAACTTCTATTTAGACAACTATCTTTTGGCACGATTAACCACTGGGCACGCCAATCTATCAGCTCACAGGAATAGAGAAACGTAAAGATGGGAAAGACAATTACTAGGGCAAGATTACAAGTTCTTGAAGAAATAACATGAATCACTTGCTGATTAAGAAACACATTCAAGTATTTAAGCTTAAACACAGTTAGAGCAAGTTATCATTAGGATCTTGGATTGCCTGAAGAAAGGAGAATCAAGACAAATATGAAGAAAAAGTAACCTGATGAAATGAACCATTTGTATGTCGAAAACAAATTGTAGCTTTAAGGGAAAATAACAAGAAGATCAAACCAAGTTTTCCACTTGAATTTGTGGGGGGGGGGGGGGGGAACACATTGAAGCTCTAGTAACAAAAATACATTGTCTTGGAATATTTCACTGCTTTACAGCTATAGTTTGTATGGAAAACCATTACACAACTGAAATTAATCAATCATTCATAAAAAAGGTTCAATTTTTAAAGCTAAATTACAAACTTCACCAAGCATTTTCTTTTATAAAACTATACTCAGTATGGAGACAACAACAACAACAACTACCCAGTAAAATCCCACTAGCGGAGTTTGGGAAGGGTAGGATGCACGGAGACCTTACCCCTATCCCGAGGAGTAGAGAGGCTGTTTCCAAAGTCCCTCCTCAAGAAGACAGAAAATACTCAAGTACGGAAATTACCAACAGAAAAAAATAGGGAACTGAAATAATTTCAAATGTTGAAAATTACCCATTTATCAATTCTGAAGAACAAAACAATCTGATTCATATAATTTCCTCATCACACCCAAAAGTTCCAAAAGGGGAAGAGAGGGGGGGGGGGATACCACACAGATTCTCGGATCAACAAACAAATCAGGAAATGAATAAGAAGACATACAAAAAACACAGAGAATAATCAAACCCAGATCCAAATATCTTCCAAAATTCATTAAGAAAAGCAAAACCCATTAACAAAAACAGCAACAACAAAAATTCAAATGGGTAAAAGGTGAAATTTTTACCTCTTGTTCAGATAAGGGTTTGCACTGCATGAGCTGAGCAATTTGCTCATCAAGATTTCCTTGAGATGACACCACTGGATCTAAGCTCATTTTTTCCCTTCTGGGTTTGAATCTTTACTTCACAACAAGCACAAAAAATACAAAGATAAGAACTTTACCACAATTCACAGCAGAAGGGGAAATGGGGGTGGTGGGTTTGATTTGGTTTTTTGTTGTTCTTGTTTCAGGTGCTATACGACATCGTTTTCTCGGCTCCACTCAAGAGAGAGAAAGAGAGAGGAGTGAGTGGTGGTGATGGAACCAAAGAAGGGGGAAATGGGAGAGAGCCCTCTTTGGCTTTAGTTTTGTTCGTTTACTTTTTCAAGTAACTATTTCTCTCTTTTATATATTTTCATATATTAATTAATAATATACATAATATATAAATTATATATACAATCAATGTATTATTTTTCTATATATTGGCTAGTGATTATAAATATTTTTGATTGCCTGGTCAAATATGTTAAAACCCCATTTTCACTATGTATATGTTATATTTGATTTGGGTTTTCAACTCTAAATTATATTTTGTCCGTATAAGACCTACAAAATAAAAATAAAAATTTCTACTAAGATTTTTTTCATTCTCCAACCTTAAAGCTACTTGAGGTCGAAACCAACGTAGAAAAAATATTAGGTTAAGGTCGAGGTCGAGCACTCAGATCAGCCCAACGGCTAGTTTAGTGGTAGGATATTTTTAAAGGAATATTCCAAAGAATATTCTCTACGCTTGTACTTTCAGTTAGGTGAGGAAAAATGTCTCGTATAAGTAAGAATAGAGGGAGTAGAGGAAGATATGTAATATTCTATATGATAAGCTCTCTATAGAAAAGTTGACTCTCAAGTAACTACAAATATTGTCTTTACAAAAGATTCGATTTGTTGTTGTTCCCAAGCTTTCTCACATCAGATCCGAGAAAGCTTTCTATATTCTCATGTTTGATTGTCTTACATCATTGTCAGAGTGAGAATCATCAACCTCATTCAATATTTGGGTGAATCATTCTCTCTATTTACATTTATTGTCATTTATCATATTTATTGCTTGTCATTATTCCCTTGTTCATTCATAACAATATCATTAAACACCCTTTTGGTATTTAATAGCCTTGAATGCGGTTTTTATATTATTGATATTCGTCAATCTTGGATCTAGGATTTATTATATTTAACTATAATTTACTCATTATCATTTATTTAATTAGTTTAACAAAAAGGCTTAACACTTTTTGGTCAAACAATTTGGTACCGTCTGTGGAAATTTTCTAGTTAAAATTTTAGTTTCTTCTAGATCTAAAAAAACGCACAAAACTTTGCAAAATCTCGTATGTTTGCACAAATCTGACATGGCAGGAAATGGAGAGGAAAAGAGAAAGACGATAGCCGATCTCACCGCCAATCTCCTGAACACCATTAACGAAGTAGACGAAGCGGAGGGTGAAGACATAATACCAAATATCTCTCTCAAGCGGAACAACTCACCTCCACCTCCCGACAGCGTTACGACCTCGCACGGAAAGGGCGTCTCTACGTCCACGACAGAAGAGGTACCACCGGTAGTGAAAAAGTTACTTGAGGCATGGTTGACAAATACGCTAACCGGCTTCCTCGATAAGCTCGCTCGGAGGTCGAATAGGGAAGACACAAGAGCTGGTGTCGCATCAGCAGCTGAAGAACAGCACGCTCCCCCCGCATCAGGTATTACTCACAATATTAGTGATGCAGGTAATGGCACCCTCACAGCCATTTTGAGAAAAATGGAGGAGATGGAGAACGAGAACAAAATGCTCCATAGCCAAATGAAAGAGCATCAAGAAAGGGTAGACAAAATACCAGGTGCCCCAAAACTTCTAGCAAAAAGAGACGTCGGTCGGTTTGTCGAGTAACTATATAGCGACAAGGTTGCACCACACGCCATACCAAAGACCTTCAAAATGCCACCATACTTGAAAATATATGATAGTACGACGGACCCAGAGGATCATCTGACCCACTATGTCACTGCAATAAAAGGCAATGACCTCGCAAAAGAGCAAGTATCATCCATGTTGCTGAAGAAGTTCGGAGAGACCCTAACCGGCGGAGCCCTGACTTGGTACTCACAATTACCTGTGTGCTGATAACTAGGAATTTTAGCCTATTATTTGCACTCTTTTGCTTAGGTTTTGGATCGAAAATGCGTAAAGGTATTCTCGAAAACTGATTTAATGTGCTTGCTTGCAGGGTTTGGTCAAAATGAGGCAAAGAAGCCATAATCAACTCATGAAGGAGTCAAACTTGCACAAATCCAAGGCTGGGACTGGAGCACTGACAGCGGCAGAAAAGAGCGGCCACGTAAAGACTACCTCTGACGCGACCACTATTACGCGGTCTATGAAAGTGAGATTTAGAGAGGCTGTTTTTGAGCTCAAGAACCAACGCTGACCGCGATGGAAAAGCGCGGCCGCGAAATCTATGGCGCGATCGCGGATGGATTTTTGCTGAGAGCTTATATCAAGGTTCAGAGACTCTACATTTTTTTGCTTAAGTGAAGAATGTGGTCCGCGTCCAAATTATGTGGCCGCATCTGTTTCTCACGCGGACGCGGTTGAAAATGCGCAGTTCATGAATTCAAGATCTACCCAAGCCCAGTTATGAAGAAACTCGGACCGCACTCATTATTCCGTGGCCACAAAAGATCAAGCGCAGATGCGGTCAGAATTACGCGTCCGCGAATTCTCTGCAGGGGCATTTTTGTCCGAAAATTTCAACTTAGTATAAATAGACATTTTGACATTTTTAGGTCAAATGTTGTTAGATAGAACACGTGAACAACTAGTTTTTACCTTTTTGAGTAATTTTAGAGTAGATTTATCTTCAATCTTTAGATTTGATTATTATGGCTTGTATTTCATCTTTATCTTTAATTTTATAAGTAGCTAAACCCATAACTAGGATTGTGACCCAGCCCTAGTGTGGGTATTTAATAGGTCTTGAATTTTAAGGCTTCAATGTGTATGAGTTAGTGATTTTTAGCCTAGTTATTGCTAGAACTATTGAATTAATGGTTGCAAACACTTATTTATGTCTTTATGACTTAGTCTCTACTTGAGAAAGAGGGACTAAGTCTAGGAAAACTAGGCTAACAAGGAATTGGGGTAAACTCAAGAAATTGATAGCCCCAATTAAAGGGTTAAACTTAGAGATAGTAATACCCGACTTGAGCTAAAATCACTTGAAATTGCATGAATACCCATTTGGACTTGAGAGGGCCAAATTGGGAAAAATACTCAAACTACCGAGAGGTATAGAGTGAGTACCCGAGTGTGATAGCTATATTACGACCCCAATTAATCACATGATTGCCCTAGATTCTTGCTACCCGTTAGATATCCACCTAGGCGGAAGTCACTATCCTAGTCCCTTTAAATCTTTGAAAACAACCAACAAAAATATTGTACTTAGTTTTAACTATTGCACGTTATAGAATAAAAGTAGAAGTAGAAAACAAAACCAACCATTTGTGGAAGTACAATTAAGAGCAAAACTCGCATCTCTACTCGAATATAAACCTAACTCCAAACTTGTTAACTCCTTGTGGATTCGCTCCCAACCTTTGTTGGGTAAAACTGCATCGACCATCCTTGCTACTCAATAGTAGTGCAGGTTTGGAACCGATAAATTTTTGGCGCTGTTGTCGGGGAGTTAAACGGTTTTAGCTATATCTCCGAGTATTTGTGTGTTTTATTTTTTTTTCCTTCCGATTTTCTAATTTGTTTGTGAATTGCTTTTAGGTACAAAATGGCTCTTAATAACGATGCTCCGGAAATTTGTCGTTGCGGGAGGAGGTAGATGATGATAATGTGGATGAGATTCAACCCGAAAACAAGCACAAAGGAGAGGCCAACCGCCTCATGATAATATTCCAAACCCTCCCCCACCTCCAGCAAGGGTAGCACACCGGGTGTTGTCCAACGAAGGATACGCAAGTGCAATAGTCCCGCCCCATATTAGGGCGGGCAATTTCCAAATAACCAACATCATGCTTACACTCTTGGAACAGAAGGGTTTCTTCACCGGAGCTCCACACCAAAATGCCTACAAGCATCTCAAGGGTTTTGTTGACACATGCTAGGGGAGCAAGCAAACTAACGTTTCTGAGGACGCATTGAGATTAAGGCTTTTCCCATTTTCTCTAAGGTGGAAGGCTTTAGATTGGCTTGAAAGGTTGCCCAACCATTCCATCACCATTTGGGATGAGTTGGCTGAGAAATTCATAGCAAAGTTCTTCTCGTTGGGATATATGGCGACACTAAGAGATGAGATCTTTGCCTTTAAACAAGAGCCAAATGAACTACTTCATGAGATTTGGTAAAGGTATCAGACGATGGTTAAAGAATATCCGAACAATGACATGATCGAAGCCATGATCCAACAAACATTCTACCATAGCATCAACACTACCAACCAGTGTATAGTTAACCAACTCGTCGGGGGAAACTTCGTGAACACACCTTATGCTAAGGCGTGTGATATACTTTATAAGATGGCGGATACTTCCTCGGCGTGGCAAAGTCGAGCTAATGTGCCACAAGGTGATCCCAATGTCATTAACCTACACAAAGAGCTTCACGACCATGGTCAAGCAATAGCCGAGTTAACTACGACCATGAACCAGTTGGCCAAAGCTCAATTGCAACAAGTTCAAGGGCCAAAACAAGTAAATGTCATTGAAGGGGTAAATATGATGGTCAACAAGAGGAGACAAAAAGGTCAACAAAGTCAAGGAAATCCGGATCAATTTGAGCAAGGTGGTAGTGGTTATAATCAAGATGATGTGTATGACGATCAACGTGAAGAGGTTCAGTATGTGAACAACTACCAAGGACAATGGGGCAATGCTCTAAATCAACAACAACAACAGTGGAGATCCCAATGAAATTGGGAAAATCAAAATCAAAAAGGAAATTGGAACAGTGGAAACAACAACAACCAAAGCAACTAGGGGAACAACAGTCAAAATTGGGGCAACCAAGGCAACTGGGGTGACAATAATAATAGCAATTGGGGAGGCAATAACAACCAAGATGGTTGGAATAATAATCAGGGGAACCGGGGGTCGGGCTTTCAAAGGCCTCCGATGTATTAACAACCTAACAACCCGCCTCCATATCCATCACAATGTCCTAGTTCGTCCAACAATAAGATGGGATGGATTGACACAATGTTTGAGCAGATGATAAAGAAAAACGCCGAATCTGATGCCCAATTGGCGTCCCACAATACTTTTATCCACAACTTGGAGGTCCAACTTGGCCAAATTTCTCAAGCTTTGAATACTCGCCCTAATGGGGTACTACCTAGTGACATAGTAGTAAACCCGAAGGGAGGAAACAATACAAGTCATGCTATGGCGGTGACCACAAGGAGTGGTAGAGGTGGAATTACTAGTACCTCTAATGCAAGAAAGGTTGTGAGTAATGATGTGTTGGTGCAAGATGATGATGAGCAAAGCAATGATGTGCAAGTGAGTAATAAGAATGTGCATGAAAAAGTAAGAATTGACATTGATGACAACGTGGAGGAGACACAAAATGATGTGAACCCGTCTAGGGAACACGTGATAGACATACCGAAAATGGTAGTGCCCAAAGCCAATGCTCCTTTGCCAAGGCCTCCTCCACCATATCCTCAAAGGCTTGCAAAACAAAATAATGAGAACAAGTTTAAGAAATTTATTGATATGATGAAAAGTTTGTCCATAAACGTGACTTTTGGTGGAAGCTCTAGAACAAATGTTAGGATATGCCAAGTTTATGACAGACTTGGTAACAAAGAAAGATCTATGAATTGTGAAACAATCAAGATGACGCATCAAGTGAGCGTCATTGTACATTCCATGGCCCCAAAGCTAGAAGACCCCGGTGATTTTACAATCTCGTGCACTATTGGTAGTGCGGATTTCACCAAAGCTTTGTACGACTTAGGAGCAAGCATTAACTTGATGCCATATTCTATGTTCAAGACATTGGGAATTGGGAAACCAAGGCCCACATCCATGAGGTTACAAATGGTGGATAGGACAATGAAGAGGCCATTGGGGATAATAGATGATGTGCTAGTTCGGGTCAACAATTTCATACTTCCAGCAGATTTTATGATACTTGACTGCGAGGTTAACTATGAGGTGCTGATCATATTGGGGAGACCTTTCCTAGCTACGAGGAAGGCTTTAGTTGATGTGGAAGCATGGGAGCTCACCTTCCGGGTGGGTGATGAAAAAGTTGTGTTCCATGTCTGCAAGTCAATGGGGCAGCCCAATAGCAAGGAAGTATGTTCATTTGTGGATTTTGTGACCGAGATGATTGTTGAAGACACCAATGATATGATTAATGTGGAAAACCCTTTGGAAGCTGTGTTGTTGAACCATGATGTGACGGAGGATGAAGACTTGGTGGAATATGTCAATGCTTTGCATGGAATGGGTTCATACACATATGAGCCCTATAAACTTTCCTTGGATCTTGAGAACCGAAAGATTCCACCAACAAAGCCTCAATCGAGGAGCCTCCTGTATTGGAATTGAAGCCTTTGATTTCACACCTCAGGTATGAATTCTTGGGCCTTTGTTCAACTTTACCTATCATTCTTTCTTCATGCTTAACTAACGTGCAGGTAGATGTCACCCTTGCGGTGCTCCAAAAAAGAAATAAGGTAATTGGATGGACTCTAGCTGACATTCGGGGTATAAACCCCGCCTTTTGCATGCTCAAAATTATACTAGATAATGATGTCAAACCCTCCATAAAACATCAAAGGAGGTTGAATGAGGCCATGTAAGAGGTCGTCAAGAAGGAAATCATCAAGTGGCTAGATGTAGGGGTTATGTACCCCATTTCGGATAATTCATGGACTTTAGTGTTACAACATGTGCCGAAGAAGGGGGGTATGACTGTGGTCAAAAATGAGAAAAATGAGTTGATCCCCACTAGGACTGTCACCGGATAGAGGGTATGCATGGATTACCGAAAGTTGAACAAAGTGACCCGCAAAGATCATTTTCCATTGTTCTTTCTTGACCAAATGTTGGATAGACTTGTCGGGCATGCCTACTAATGCTTTTTAGATGTGTACTCAGGTTACAACCAGATTTTGATTGCACCGGAAGACCAAGAGAAAACCACCTTCATATGTCCGTATAGCACCTTTGCATTTTCACGGATGTCGTTTGGTTTGTGTAATGCACCGGCTACCTTTCAGCGATATATGATGGCAATATTTACAGATATGGTGGAGGACTTCCTCGAAGTGTTTATGGATGATTTTAGTGTTGTGGGTGACTCCTTTGAAGAATGCTTGAATAATCTTGACAAAGTGTTGACCTGATGTGAAGAGACCAACGTAGTGCTTAATTGGGAAAAGTGCCACTTTATAGTTGAGGAGGGCATTGTCCTCGGCCATAAGATCTGAAAGAACGGTATTGAAGTGGACAAGGCGAAGATTGAAGTGATTTCAAAACTTCCTCCTCCTACTTCTGTCAAAGGAGTGAGGAGCTTTCTAGGGCATGCGGGGTTCTACTGTCGATTCATCAAGGATTTCTCAAAGGTGGTGAATCCCTTATGCAAGTTGTTGGAAAAAGATGTAAATTTTGTGTTCAATGATAATTGCATGAAATCTTTTGAGCTTCTCAAGTATATATTGACTACCACTCCCATTATCACCGCACCCAATTGGAGCATACCATTTGAGCTCTGTGCGATGCTAGTGACGTTGCGCTAGGAGCGATTTTGGGGCAAAGGATCAATAAGATATTTCATCCAGTCTATTATGCAAGCAAAATGATGAATGATGCACAAGTCAATTATACGGTGACCGAGAAAGAGTTACTAGCCATTGTCTTTGCCATGGAAAAGTCCGGGCCATATCTCATGGGTACCAAAGTGATTGTGCACACCGATCACGCAGCACTCCGTTACTTGATGACAAAAAAGTACTATAAGTCTAGGTTGATGAGATGAGTTCTTTTGCTTCAAGAGTGCTTTTGCTTCAAGAGTTTGACCTTGAAACTATTGATTAAAAAGGGTGTGAAAACCAAGTGGCGGACCACTTGTCCCGCTTGGAAGAGGAGGGGAGGCCCTATGATGGCCTCGAAATTAATGATTTATTTTTGGATGAACAACTCCTCTCCGTGTCTTTGAATAGTATGCCTTGGTTTGCCGATATGGCTAACTTTCTTGTGACCAACATTGTCCCGAGTGAGCTCTCTTCTAACCAAAGGAAGAAGCTTAAACGGCACAACTTAGATTATTATTGGGACGAGCCATATCTTTTCAAGATTTGTAATGATGATGTGATCCGTAGATGTGTTCCGGAAGAGGAGCAAATGAGTTTCTCGATGCTTGCCATTCCTCTCCCTACGGTGGTCATCATGGTGGGGCGAGAACTGCTTCAAAAGTTCTCAGCTGTGGATTTTATTGTCCTACCCTGTATAAAGATGCTAGTGAGCTTGTTAAGAGGTGTGATGAGTGTCAGAGAGCTGGTGGAATTTCCAAGAAGGATGAAATGCCTCTCACCACTATTCTTGAGATTGATATTTTTGATGTATGGGGCATCAATTTTATGGGTCAATTTATGAGTTCATGTGGGAACAATTATATTATTGTTGGTGTGGATTACGTCTCCAAATGAGTTGAAGTTGTGGCTTTTCCCAATAATGAAGCACGGAGTGTGGTGGCTTTCTTAAAGAAAAACATATTCATAAGGTTTGGCACTCCAAGGGCGATCATCAGTGATAGGGGTTCTCATTTTTGTAACAAAGCCTTTGACACTTTACTCTCCAAGTATGGTGTCAATCACAAGGTGTCAACTCCCTATCACCCCCAAGTAAGTGGACAGGTTGAGGTCTCCAATAGGGATATCAAGAGTATTCTTTCCAAGACTGTCAATGCAAACTGGACTGATTGGTCAAGAAAACTTGACGATGCTTTATGGGCCTATAGAACAACTTACAAGACTCCAATTGGTATGTCCCTTTATCGGTTGGTATTTGTGAAAACATGTCACCTCCCGGTGGAATTAGAGCATAAGGCCATGTGGGCGCTGAAGAAGTAAAACCATGAATATGTAGATGCAAATATCCGGGTAGAGTAACTAAATAAACTTAATGAGTTATGGTTTCATGCTTATTCCAGCTCGTCCTTGTATAAGGACAAGATGAAGTACTTACATGACAAATATGCCCGGAACAAGAAATTCAATGAGGGTGACTTGGTTCTTATATTCAACTCTCAGTTACAACTATTGCTGAGAAAGCTCAAGTCAAAATAGAGTGGCCCTTTTGAAGTGGTGAATGTAACTCCGTTTGGTGCTCTTGATTTGAGAAACAAAAATGGTGAAATCTTCAGAGTTAATGGGCACCGAGTGAAGAATTATCTTGGCAAGTTTGATAATAGCCACGTGTTGGCATTGATCCATTTCTAGTGAATAATGGTAACTTCTGTCGTGCTGCGACGTTAAATCAGCCGTTTCTTGGGAGGCAACCCATGTGTTTCTCTTTATTTTTGATTTTCTTCTTAGTTTAGACTTTCTTTTGGAATAACTGGTTGTGAAGTTTGTGTAGAAATTGTTTGTGCAGTGCGGGACTTTGGCTGAAAAAATTTTCCTAAGTGTGGAGAATTACACGGACCGCGCTCACAATTTCGTGGTCCGCGACGGCAATTCGTGGGGGCACAAAAATATCAGTGGACTTATACTTGAAAAGTCCAGAATATCAACTCTCTGAAGTTGTATTCACATCCGCGTTCAAAATTTCGTGGTCCGCGGTGATCTTACGCAGTCGTGCCCGTTTTTTCCGCTCTCAACGGACCAGTTTCTGCAATAGCCATTCGAAGAGGTATAAGTGCGAACCGCGGTAGAATTCTGCGAACCGCGTAGGTAAGTCGGTAGGGGCCACATTTATTATTATAAATAGGAGGTCCTTCAGCCCTTTACACTTTTCGACCCCTTGCATTTCACCATTCAGGGCACTGTTCATTTTCTTCGCTTTATACTTCAATCTCATCTTAATAACCAAGAGTTAGTTTTCTATTACATATCTCACAACCGGTATGCTCAAATTTTTGTATTAATTTTATTTATTTCTTTTCTTTCATTTTTTTCTCTCTCTTTAATTAGGGTTAATTATTTGCCATTCTTTCGAATTGATGCTAAAAGTTCATGTGGGTAATTGTTTTGCATGCCTAATGGGGGATATGGTTGTTCACTATGCCTGTTAATTGCCTAAATTTTTCCAGTAAGTGAAACCCCAGGTCTAAGATAAGTCATCAGTGCCCGTCTGGTTTAAATTCCACGGATAGTGGTTCAAATTACGTTGTCCGTGTTCATGCTTTTGTGAGAGCTGAGTTGCTTATAAGCTTGCGGACGCGGTGATTTTTCTGCGGTTCGCAGTTAACTTTACGTGGCCGCGGCCATAATTTCGTGGTTCGCATAATGAGCTTCAGAGAGTTTCCAAAATTGGTTCCACGATCGCGTTCACTTTTACGCGGTCCGAGTTTGATATTTCGCGGCCGCACCCATTATTTTGTGGTCCGCAGAAGTCCATCTTCATAGAGTTAGCAGTCTGATCCCAACTCTTTCGCATCCGTGTTGCTTTTTACGCGGACTGCAATGGCCTTTTAGCAGTCCGCAGTGCCTGATTCTGAAAAATAGTTCTGCGATTCAACTGCATTATTTTAACTTACTTGAAGCTTTGTTCTGACTGATGTTCTTTGCTTGTTTGCTGCAGACAATGGTCTGATCCATAAGTGGAAGCGATAAACCTAAAGAGAGGGCAAAACCCTCCCGAAGCAGGGGAAAAAGAAAGACTAAGTTACCACTAGAAGTCCAAAAGTCAATTGGGAAGATGCGAGCTGCCATCAAAGCTGCAGATAGAGCAGTGGACCACTAAGATATGAGTGAGTATCTCCCTTCTCGAGAAGCTTTAGAAGGAAACTCTGTGCCCACTCATGTCCCCACAAATTTCCCTGGGAAATACCAGTTAAGAGATGAAACAACCTCATCTTCTGAGTCGTCTGATGGTTCAGATGAAGGTAGTGAGGGTTCAGCACCAACTTCCCCACCTGCTACAACTTCGGTCGCACATATTTCGGTGGATGATGATGATAAGGTCCCAGATGACGGGAGAGGAGGTGATACCCGGGTGGGAGGTTTGGTAAGATCAAGAAAGCCCATAGTTTGAGAAGATAGATTTGTTAGTGAAAAAGCCTATCACAAATTTCGGGAATGGTGGCCACAAAGGTCGCTCACCCTCGAGAGACAATTCATAGAAAGAGATCTTCTACCTCGCAGTCCCAATGTGAAGAAACAATTTGATGAAAGAGTGGGGTGAAAATTCTTCACTAGCAAGTTGTCGGAGGACAATGAGTACTTAGTCAAAGAATTCTACGCCAATATTGCCCACATCAAAAAGGGCACCTATATGACCAAGGTACGGAACCGGAAGATCATATTTGATGGCAAGACACTGTACACATATGTCGGGTTCGATGATATAGATGAATACCTATACTTGGAGAATGTGGATTTAGATGAGGCAGCATGTCCATGGCTTGCAGAGGTGATAGCCATCTCCGGGACAACACCGGCTTGGCTTACACCTGGGGTCCAAATAGCTAGAAACACTCTGAGCTTTGAAGCGAAAGGGTGGTGTACATTTGTTTGCAGTTGGCTAGACCCATCCCACCATGACTGTGATATCCCAGTCTCCCGGGCAATTGTTGTGGATTCTATTATGGTGGGTTACCCGATATATGTTGGAAATCTTATGTCAGGAATCATCACCAAAAATATCGGGAAGGAAGAAAGATCATACCCCTACCCCAACTTCCTCACATTGTATTTAGAGGACCAAGCGGTAGTAGGGAGGGATTTTGACAAAAAAAAAATTGAAGCCTAAAAGGCCCTTCTCTTGGTACAACCTTCAGGGACCAGACAACCCCAAGTCCAAAGGCAAATCCACTACCTCCACTGGCCAGTCTGAAGAGCCAAAGTAGTGTCCACTGGGTCCGAGCCTTCCGCAGTTGAAGGTTTTTCAGCTGCTATGCCACCTCCATTATCGGGGCCTTTTGTCTCTACCCCATTATCTGTGCCTTCCTCCTTAGCTTATCCTCAGACTGCACTGTAGGTTAATCAGACTTTATCCAGCATCAACAATTGGATGCAGGTAGCTACATCAAAGATATCTGCCTTATCTAGTGCATTCGCAACACAAGCCGCTCCAGTACAGCAACAGTCACCTCCATCAGCGGAGGATTCATTGAAGGAGCTTCTAGACAATCAAAAGAAGCTAATGGAAAACCAACAAAAAATCCTTGAAACTTTGGATACTCATGGGAAGGTGATCAAAGAGCTGGGTAAGCAGGTCAACAAGCTGAAAAAGACTTAGGCCACATAGGAGGCAATGGAGAGCTTGATGAATGATGTTGCCAAGCTTACTTTTGCCGGAGATCTTCCACTTAACTTACTCATGGAGGCGACTGTTCCAGCAGCATAGGCACCAAAGCAGGAGGCTGACAGAGAGCTTGTAAGAGAATTTATGGTGCCCCAGTCCGAGGACTTAGAGATACAGTTGGAGGATCCAGAGGGAGCTGAGGATCCCATGAAGACAGAGACCACATATGGAGTTTTCTTTACTCTTTATTCCTTCCCTGATCTTATTTTTACTTTTAGCATTGAGGACAATGCTAACTTTTATTTGGGGGGGGGGTCCTATTTTGATTTGATGACTGACATGTAATAGTTATGATACTATTTTTCTTTATCGTAATTTTTCACTTTTGTTATTTTTCACTTTTGGTATGTATATAACTTTACCATTACATGTATATATTCATTCCCATTTTGTATATATTCATTTCTTTCCATTATTGTACATATTCATTTTACTTTACGTAGTTTACATTATAACTTATTGTGTTCTTTTTTCTTAATAGCTTAGATTTTTATTTCCTTTAGTAGATTTTGAGTTCTTAGCTTCGTAATCAATAAGCCTTTGGTTTTCTTAATGCCAGGGTTCTTTTCAAAGGTGGATGTTGTGTGAACCGGGTGGCTTTTCCCAACGATGAATGACATGACAACCTTCTTAAGGGATTGAGTGTGTTTTTCTTTTTATTTTGATATGTAGTAGTAATGAATAAAAGTGTCTCAAGCAGGCTTCACTTGGGCCTAGCACATTTACCTTTGACCTCATGGTTAGAAACAAGTTGATTTGCAAAGAATAGTTCTAGTTGTGACCTTTAGACTCTTGTGTTGACTAAACAATCATCGAGTGATTTCTTGGAGCCATTTGTGTTGCTCAATCTTAGCTAGGGTTGTTGTGGGCCCTCGACTCTGTTCTCTTTAGCAATCCAACAACTTTTGAGGTGAGATATTGATTTACAAGTCCAAGTCCCGTGCCAATAAGTCTAGAACTTGCCCTAAATGTTTGTCTAAGCAAAATTCTAAGTGTAGCTCGACTAGAGAAATGATTATAGACTCTCCGTGATCCAACTTGAAACTTGAAAGCATCCATAGCCCACCAAATATGATATCCCTAGTCAACCCCGTTGAGCCGAAGCCCTTTGTTCTTTCAATAACCATGATACAAGCCTTTATCTGTTCTATAATCACCCTCTCTTGGCACCTGATCTTTCCTTAGCATTCACAATTGGCAAAAGCATAAGTTTGGGGAGAGAGACGAGGAATGTGAAAATGATAAAAGGTACAAAATGAAGAAAATGGAAGGTAAAAGAAAAGCCAAAAAAGTGAATAGTATAGAAAAATGAAGGGATTCAATGAAAGCAATAATGAAAGGCTTGGAATGATTAGACAGAGAGAAAAATGATTGTCATGAACAAGAGAGAGTGACAGTGTGTCTCTCTAGTTCCCCTAAGGAAGAAGAAAATGACTCAAAGAGTCAAGAAAGTGTGAGCCGAAATGAGAAAATGACATGCTTAAGGAAAGATGAAACCTTCATAGGCCGATATTCCTACCTTGATCCAAAAGCCTTCATTACATTCCCGCAAAAGCCCTATAGGATTTCGAGTTGAGTGAGCTTACATTAGTGGTGAATCACATAAGGGGCAAGCTTATGGTACTTAAAGCCGGACTTGTGACATTCCCTTGTTAGAGGTGAGTGTACTTCTTCACAATCTCTGTTTTGAGTGTCATATTCTATTAAGTGAGATTTGCTCATGGAGAGTAAAGGAGGAGGAATTTGGGTCCCACAATGACCTACGTAGTAGAGCGAGCTTCCTTGGTGAGTTAAGTCAACTCTTGATGTTGTTGCATCGCACTAGAACTATGGTACTCAAAAGGTTGTGTGTTGTTGATAATACATTTGTGTTGAGGGTAATTGTTAGTCCCAATTAATGCTTGATGAAGTCACCTTAGGACAACTGAAATTTTCCTTTATTTTTCTTGTGGAGGTGGAATTACTTTGTTTGCTTGAGGAAAAGTAAAAGCTTAAATTTGGGGGAGTTCATAACTAGGGATTTTAGCCTATTATTTGCTCTTTTTTGCTTAGGTTTTGGGTCGAAAATGCATAAAGGTATTCCCGAAAATTGACTTAATGTGCTTGCTTGCAGGGTTTAGTCAAAATGAGGCAAAAAAGCCATAATCAATTCATGAAGGAGTCAAACTTACACAAATCCAAGGCTGCGACTAGAGCACTGATAGTGGCAGAAAAGAGCGATCGCGTAAGGACTATCGCTAACGTGACCACTATTACACGGTCCGCGAAAATGAGATTCAGAGAGGCTATTTTTCAGCTTAAGAACCAACGCTGACCGCGATGGAAAAGCGTGGCCGCGAAATCTATGGCGCGGCCGCAGATGGATATTTGCTGAGAGCTTATATCAAGGTTCAGAGACTCTACATTTTTTTGCTTAAGTGAAGAATGCGGTCCACATCAAAATTACGCGACCGCGGTTGAAAATGCACGGTCCACAAATTCAAGCTCTACCCAAGACTAATTATGAAGAAACATGGACCGCGCTCATTATTCCGTGGCCACGAAAGATCAAGCGTGGATGTGGTCAGAATTACACGTACGCAAATTCTCTGCAGGGGCATTTTTGTCCAGAAATTTTAACTTAGTATAAATAGACCTTTTTGACATTTTTAGGTCAAGTGTTGTTAGAGAGAACACGTGAACAATTGGTTTTTACCTTTTTGAGTAATTTTAGAGTAGATTTATCTTCAATCTTTAGATTTTCATCTTGTATTTGAATATTATGACTTATATTTCATTTTTATCTTTGATTTATGCTATTTTCATGAGTAGCTAAACCCATAGCTAGGGGTTGTGACCCAACCCTAGTGTGGGTATTTGATGGGTCTTGAATTTTAGCGCTTGAATGTGTATGGGTTAGTGATTTTTAGCCTAATTCTTGCTAAAACTATTGAATTAGTGGTTGCAAACACTGATTTATGCCTTTGTGACTTACTCTCCACTTGAGAAAGAGGGACTAAGTCTAGGAAAACTAGGCTAACAAGGAATTGGGGTGAATTCAAGAAATTGATAGCCCTAATTAAAGGGTTAAACCTAGAGATAGTAATACCCAACTTGAGCTAAAATCACTTGAAATTGCATCAATACCCATTTGGACTTGAGAGAGCCAACACTACAACAAAATTGGCCTACGACAACACTTTTTATAGACAACGTTTGTAAAATATTGCCAAAAAATAGCTATAGGCACGCTTTTATAAGGGTGGCCTTTATTAAGAGCTTTTGGTAACGGATTTTAGGTAACACTTAAAAAACGTGCTCTTTGTGTACAAAGACTACACCTTGTAATTGTTGCCTAATGTAAAATCTTTTGAGAACGCTTATCCACATACGAAGCTACGCTTTACTAGCATTACTTTTGGTATTTTTAAAAGCAACACCGTACAATTATAGTCTAAAATTTTTATGAAATTCACACAAAATTTTCCCACTTAAACTATTCCCTCTAAAATTTCTAACTTAAAACATTCCCTCTAAAATTTCTAACTTAAATTATTCCCTCTAAACTTTTCCATAGATACAAACTCACTCTAGGTCTAGGTGTAGGGCTTGAAACCCACAAAGAAAATTTTTTCTTCACTAGATTTTTCAAAAGAAAGGACAGTCGATGGCACCCAGTCGGTGACGATCTTCAGAAGAAGATCTGATTTACTTCACTCGATTTCTAAAGACAATAAGAAAGGTTCGTCATTCGAGTTTTATTGATTTTTTGAAACTAGTACAGGGTTTATTCAAGTCAGTACTCGATTTATCCAGACATTTTCTGCTTTTATTTGGTACGTTGTTACACCTCCTTTTTACTACCCCGTAAAGGGGTATAAGAGAGTTTCTTCCAATTTAAGTGACAATCGAAACAGGATTATTGATATTAAATTCAGAGTTGCCACTTGGGATAATTTATGGTGTCCCAAATCACCGATTTATTCCCGAATCGAGGAAGTTTACTCTTATTTATAGTCTGCGAACACAGAAATCCGGGTAAGAAATTCTGTTAACCCAGGAGAAGGTGTTAGGCATTTCCGGGTTCCGTGGTTTTAGCACGGTCGCTTTGATCATACTTGGCTTATTAAATTATTTAACTACTCGTTTTAGAACCTATGTGCATTTGCCTCTTTTAATTGAGAAATTATCTTAAAACAGGTCAAGCGCACGTGTACTCATTTGTTTGGCGCGTCAAAAGCCATGTCACGCAAACGTGTCCACAATTAATAACGTTTTGTTATTATTAAGAAAGTTTAGTCAAAGTTGCGCGAACGCATACCTCGATTTTATTTTTAGGATCGTAATTATGTCACGCGAACGTGTACACAATCACGATGATAGATTAAGTCGCGCCTAAAGCAAGCTATGAATATTTACTTTAGAAAAATCGCAATCATGTCACGCGAACTTGTACATAATCGCAATAATAAATTCAAAACGCGCCTATAGGTTCGCCTACCCGGGTGTGATTGGCCTAAAACATGCTCCTAACGATTAAACAATAAAATAAAATAAAATAATCAATGTGTAGTACTCAAGTCTCAATTCTATTTCTTTTAACTTCCCATTCCACGTCCCAAATCCATTTCCTAATCTTGGCTAATACTTCCCTTTCCAAAGTTTGTCAAACCATGACCCCTTTCTACTTATTTGAAACCATCAATAAATAGTCTTCCTCTCCCTTATCTTAATCAAAGAATAGTACTGAGTCAGTTAGAAGAAAGTGTGTAATTTATATGCAATAAATTATATATTTTTTATAATATTTAAAATATAGATATTACTGCCATATAAAATCTTCTCCTCCAATTAAAGGGAATCGGTGGTAGACTGATATGCAAATTTACCTCAAAAAGTAGTTATTTAACATTTGTGCCTTAACATGCTATCACCACAATCCTATGCATCAATTTAAGCAATTTTAAACCTCAATAAGCTCCATGAAATCTATTTGTTGTTCAGGTGTTAATCAGGAACGGGTAGGGAACAATTTCAAATCAACGTTCAAATTAGACAGATAATTAATCTCAATTCTCAACATGAGATCAGGTATTGACAAATCTGGAGATCAAACACAATGAGTAAAGAAGACTTATGCATAGATACAGCAGGAACAATTCAGATCTTTATATATATTTCCGATAACAGTCACAAGTAAAGTATCACATACCCAATTGCAGGAAAATGACAACAGAATCAGTCCTAGTGAAGGTCAAGGAAGCTGGACACGGACAGACCCGACCTTTAAACCAAGTCGGAACCTTCGAACCTTTAGCGACTCTTTCTATTTAGGCCGGAATAATCGACTTCGAAACGAAATCAAGCAGTTCAACCGAGCAAAACACACAGTCTAGATCGAATTGAACTTTGACGAACCAAAAATTACAGTCTTTTATTTTGTGTGTGTTTTTCTCGTCTATGGCAGCGAGGAAGATGGGTGAGGGAGCGATGGCTGGCGTTGCCTGAGGTGGACAACGATGGAAGTTCTGAGGGGGGGTCCTCTGATATGTTCAGTGGCTGCAGCTTAAGGGTCTGTGATTTTCGTTCAAGAAGAAGAAGAATGTTCGGGGGGGGGGGGGGGGTCGTGTTTTTGTGTTCAGCGGCGGATGATTTTTTAGAGTCTAGGGATCTAGGTTTTTTTTTGTCGCATCTCATTGAAGAAGATGATTAGGTCTTAGGCATTAGGTCCTTTTCGGCTGATGGGTGTTCTATTTTTTGTATATTTTCGGCTCCTCTAGTCTTAGGTCTAGGGGTCCTTTTATACTTAGGGATTTTTAGAGTTAAAAAAGAAAGATCTCATGGGTCTAATGGGTTTTCGGGCTTTTAAAATTAAAATTGGGTTGGGTCCATGTCTTATTGGGTCTTAATTTTGGGCTAAGAAGACTAAAATATAAAAATATAGAACTTACTCTTAATTAATTAGATCATACTACTAAAATAAAACTAGATATTAAAAGTGAAACTATTTTTCGTATTTTCAAAATTATATAAAGATAAAAATAAGGTACTATTTTTGTATTGAAAGGTACATAAAATAAAATATTTTTTGCAATTTTTATTTTTGTGACGAAATAAAGTAAAAGAGTCAAAATTAGTTGAAATAGCGATATTAGGCTTAAACTAAATATTTATATGCTAAGATATAAAAAATCTTGGGGAGGGTCGAAAATCATATTTCTACATATGTGCATTTAATTGGAGAAATTGCAGTATTTAGTTTTATTTTTGAATGTAGAGTAAATGAAATTTTTTAGGGAATTCTGTGTCTTTCTTCTGAATTTGGGAGAAACACAGGTTGGACGATTTGTAGATCTTTTAATGTATCTGTGTATGAATAGATTTGTTGTGGGTTTCACATAAGAGGTTTGAAATCGTTCTATTAGAATTTGTTATACAACTTTATTGTCTAACATACTTCACCTAAATTTTAATATTTTTATATTTTTGATAAAGCATTTGTTTCAATTTCTTTTGTTTCTCTTTTGTTTCTCCTGGATAACAAAGGAAGAGTAGAGATTGCCAATGATATTGAAATGTCCACTTAAATGATAAAAAATTGTGAAACTCACGAATTTAGCTAAACCACATTTCTTTGGTGGAACTCAGCTTGATTGACTTGAATAAAGCTAAAAACTTATGTTTTTAATTGAAGAACTCGAATATTTCAAGACGACACAATTCCGTTTTGAATTTATGTTAGAGATGAGTTTACAAATTTAATGTAGAAATAATTCCGGTGGCATGAACCTGAAGCTTTAAACCGATTTTTTTGTTTTATTTTTTTATAACAGGTATACATCATTAGCCATGGTCTGATGTCACGACCCGGATTTTCTACCCTCGGGAGTTGTAATGACACCTACTAGTGAAAGCTAGGCAAGCCAACCATTTAAAATATTTACCTTTTCCCCATTTGAGTCTTTTTACAATTAATAACCAATAATTGATAAACAACGAAAAATCTAATAAGCGGAAGACGGAAATGTAATAAGTTAAGAAAGATGCCAATACCAATCCATAAAACAAACTACCCAAGACTAGTGTCACAATTCCACAGACTGTCTAGGAATACTACAAATAGAAGTCTGAAGATTTATTACAATACTGTCTCTGAAATATGTAAAGAAACAGACTAAAGGATAGGAGGAGACGCCAAGGCCTGTGGACGCCTGCAGGACTACCTCGGAATCTCCGACTGGGCTGAAGGCAGCCACCCAAGCTAAGGTCCGAATGTTGCTGCTCCGGGATCTGCACACAGTGCAGAGTAGTATTAGCACAACCGACCTCATATGCTGATAAGCGCTTAGCCTAACCTCGACGAAGTAGTGACGAGGCTAGGACCAAACTACCAAACAAACATGTGCAGTTAAAGCATATATACGTAGCAAGTAATAATAAAGGAAACCAACAGTTAAAGATGGGAAGGGGACATGTTGTGGGAGATATCATTTACCAACAGTAACTCAAGAGAACCGCAAAAGAGCAATCCAAAATTCGCAGCAGAAAGAATAAGGAAACAGTAACAAATCAATATCCACTTTTATCCATTTACTATTGTGGCACGCAACCCGATCCAAATTATAAAAATACTGTTACGACATGCAACCCGATCCATATCATATCACTATTGCGGCGTGCAACCCGATCCAAATATAATATTATTGCGGCATGCAACCCGATCCAAATATAATATTATTGCGGCGTGCAACCCGATCCCAATATACAATTCAACACCAATCACAAAAGAGTCCCGACAAGGGAACAATAAGGAAACAACAATATCCCGACAAGAGAAGCGACAGTAAGAAGTAAATACGTCTTAACAAGGGAATAAGCTATAACCAAACTGGTTCCAACATTTAACTTCACAAAAAGGAACCTCATCTAGCACCAATACTCAACCATAAGAAATTTCCACGAGATTAATCATAATTTTTGCCCAACACAGAGAATCAACAACTTAAGCATTTGTAGTACTTATTAGGGACACAACGACTTCAATTTAAGACTCACGGGCATGCTTAACACCAACATATAAATACTCGTCACCATGCCTATACGTCCTACTCAACAAATAACACATAGAAAATATGACACAACTCCTAATCCCTCAAGCTAAGGTTAGACCAAACACTTACCTCGATGCTACGAACACAACTCAAGCCTCAACTATCACTTTACCTCTTGATTTCACCACCAATTCGCTCGTATTTAGCCATAAGTTACTTAACTATATCAATAAATGCTACATGAATCAATTCTAATACGTGAAAATAAGTTTTTCAATGTTTTCCCCAAAAATCCAAAAATCGACCCTGGGCCCACATGGTCAAAACCCGAGGTTCGAACCAAAACCCCATTCCCCATTCCCCCACGAACCCAAATATATGATTTGTTTTGAAATCGGACCTCAAATCGAGGTCCAAATCCCCAAAATTTGAAAAACCTAGGTTCTACCCAAAACACCCAATTTTCCCCATGAAAACCTTTGATTTTGAGTTGAAATCATGAGAAAAGATGTTAAAGTTTAATAAAAACAAGTTAGAAATGACTTACAATCGATTTGGAAGATTACTGTCTTTGGTTTTGAAAGGGTTTGAAAAATGGTTGAAATGCGTCTAAGTTATGAATTTACAGGTTGCAGGTGTCGCAATTGCGAACCCCTCAGACTGCTACTCTCGCATTTGCAACTGATGTTCGCATTTGCAAACTCGCTTTTGCGATGAAATTGTCTCATTTGCGACACTGAAGGAGTCCAGGCCACTTTGCAATTGCGATTGGCCTTTCGCAATTGCGACATCACTTTTGCGATGAATGCGTCGCATTTGCGACCCCAAGGCAGACCAGGTCTTTTCGCATTTGTGGCAATTTTCTCGCATTTGCGAGCCAGGTGCGAAGCCTGCAGACCTACAACATACCAGCTAAAGAACCTGCAACATCCTAAGTTAAAATTCTACTCCGTGACCTATCTAAACTCACCCTAGCCCTCGGGGATCCAAACCAAACATGCACATCAACCTAAAAACATCATACGGACTTGATCATGCAATCGAATCCTCAAAATAACATCAATAACTATGAATTTACCGCCAAAATAAAAGGAAATTTCATGAACTTTCAAAGTTTTAAATTTTTCAACTACGGTTCTGAATCACATCATTTCAAGTCCATTTCTTACCAAATTTTACAGGCTCGACTTAAATCATATATAAGACCTGTACCGGGCTCCGGAACCAAAATACGGGCCCGATACCATCAACTTCCAAACATTTTTCATTTCCCAAAACTCATATATATTCCAGAAAGTAATTTTCTTTAAAAATTTATTTCTCGGGTTTGAGACCTCGAAATTTGATTCTGGGCATACGACCAAGTCCCTATTTTCCTACGAACCCTTCGGGACCATAAAATTATGGGTCCGGGTACGTTTACCCAAAATAGTGATCAAAGTCAACTTAAATTTATTTTAAAGGCACTTTTTATCATTTTTCACAGACTTTCACATAATGGCTTTCCGGCTACACGCCCGGACTGCACACACAAATTGAGGTGAGACAGAAAAAGGTCTTTAAGGCCTCAGAACACATAATTTATTTCTAAAATAAGTGATGCCCTTTTGGGTCATCACATTCTCCACCTCTAAAACAATCGTTCGTTCTTGAATGGACATAAGAAGGAAGTACTTGAGTCAGGGAAAAGATGGGGATAGCGGCTCCGCATATCGGATTTGGACTCCCAGGTCGATGCCTCAGCAGGCTGACCTCTCCACTGAACACGAACAAAAGGAAAACTCTTCAATCTCAACTGACGAACCTGCCGATCTAGAATAGCTACCGGCTCCTCCTCATAGGACAAGTCCTTGTCCAACTGGACAGTGTTGAAATCTAACACGTGTGATGGATCGCCGTGATACTTCCGAAGCATGGACACATGAAACACTGGATACACGGCTGATAAGCTCTGCGGCAACGCAAGTCTGTAAGTCACCTCTCCCACTCGATCAAGAATCTCAAACGAGCCAATGAACCTAGGGCTAAGCTTGTCCTTTTTTCCAAATCTCATCACGCCCTTCATAGGTGACACCCGAAGCAATACCCGCTCACCGACTATGAAGGCCAAATCACGAACCTTACGGTCGCCATAACTCTTTTTCCTGGACTGAGATGTACAAAGCCTATCCTGAATAATCCTGAACTTGTCATCCTGTACTAGATCCGTACCCAACAACCGAGCCTCTGCCAGCTCGAACCATCTAACCGGCGACCGACACCGCCTACTATATAAAGCTTCATAAGGAGCCATATGGATACTCGACTGGTAGCTGTTGTTGTAGGCAAACTCTGTTAAAGGCAAAAACTGATCCCAAGATCCTCTGAAGTCAATGACACAAGCTCGGAGCATATCCTCCAAAATCTGAATAGTCCGCTCGGACTGCCCGTCCGTCTGAGGATGAAACGTTGTGCTCAACTCAACCCGTGTGCCCAACTCTAGTTGAACTTCTCTCCAAAAATGCGAGGTAAACTACATACCTCCGTCCGAAATGATAGACACGGGCACACCATGAAGACGAACAATCTCTCGGATATAGATATCAGCTAACCTCTCGGAAGAATAGGAGACTGCTATCGGAATGAAATGTGTTGACTTGGCCAGCCTATCAACAATAACCCACACTGCATCAAACTTCTTCTGAGTCCGTGGGAGTCCAACAACGAAGTCCATAGTGATACGCTCCCACTTCCACTCAAGAATCTCAATCTTCTGGAACAAACCACCAGGCCTCTGATGCTCGTACTTAACCTGTTGACAGTTCAAACACCAAGCCACATATGCAACAATGTCCTTCTTCATTCTCCTCCACTAATAATGTTGCCGCAAATCCTGATACATCTTAACGGCGCCCGAATGAATAGAGTACCGGGAACTATGGGCCTCCTCTAAAATCAACTCCCGGAGCCCATGCACATTAGGCACACAAACTGGACCATGCAGTCTCAAAATTCCATCATCTCATAAGGTCACCTGCTTGGCACCTCCGTGCTGCAACGTGTCCCTAAGGACACACAAATGAGGATCATCATTATTGCCGATTTCGGACACGCTCCAATAATGAAGAACGAGCGACTGTGCAAGCTAACACACGGCTGGGCTCAGAAACATCCAACCTTACGAACTGATTGGCCAAAGCTCGAACATCCAAAGCAAGCAGTCTCTCCCCGATCGGAATATACGTAAGACTGCCCATACTGGCTGACTTCCTACTCAAAGCATCGACCACCACATTGGCCTTTCCCGGATGATATAAGATGGTGATATCATAGTCTTTTAATAGCTCCAACCATCTTCTCTACCTCAAATTTAGCTCCTTCTGTTTGAACAAATACTGAAGACTCTTGTGATCTATGAACACCTCACATGCGCCATATACATAATGCCTCCAAATCTTCAACGTGTGAACAATAGCTGCTAAATCCAAATCATGAATTGGATAGTTCTTCTCATGAATCTTCAACTGCCGCGAAGCATAGGCAGTGACCTTGCCATCCTGCATCAACACCGCACCAAGTTCAATACAAGATGCATAACAATAAACTGTATATGGCCCTGAACCTGTGGGCAAAACCAACACTGGCACCATAGTCAAAACTGTCTTGAGCTTCTGAAATCTCGCCTCACACTCATCCGACCACCTGAACTGGGCACCCTTCTGGGTCAACCTGGTCATTGGGGTTGCAATAGACGAAAATCCCTCCACAAACCGAAGATAGTAGCCTACCAAACCCAAGAAACTCTGGATCTCTGTAGCTGATGTTGGTCTAAGATAGTTCTTGACTGCCTCTATCTTCTTCGGATCTACCTGAATACCCTTTGCTGATACAACATAACCCAAGAATGCAACTGAACTCAACCAGAACTCACACTTCGAAAACTTCGCATACAACTGACTATCTCTCAAAGTGTGGAGGACCACTCCCAGATGCTGCTCATGCTCCTCCCGACTGCGGGAATAGATCAAAATATCATCAATGAAGACTATTATGAATAAATCCAAGTAAGGCCTGAACACTCGGTTAATCAAATCCATAAAAGTTGCTGGGGCATTTGTCAACCCGAATGACATCACTAAGAACTCATAATGCCCGTACCGAGTGCGAAAAGCTGTCTTAGAGACATTAGATGCCCTAATCCTCAACTGATAGTAGTCAGATGTCAAGTCAATCTTCGAAAATACCTTGGCACCCTGAAGCTGATCAAACAAGTCATCAATCCTCGGCATTGGATACTTATTCTTGATTGTAACCTTGTTCAACTACCGGTAACCTATACACATTCGCATCGATCCGTCCTTCTTCTTAACAAATAACACCGGCGCACCCCAAGATGAGGTCTAATGAAACCTTTTTCAAGCAAGTTTTGCAACTGCTCCTTCAACTCTTTCAACTCAGGCGGGACCATATGATACGACAAAATAGAAATGGGCTGAGTGCCTGGAGCCAAATCAATGCAAAAGTCAATATCCCTGTCGGGTGGCATGCCCGGCAGGTCTGAAAGAAATACCTCAGGAAACTCACGAACAATAGGCACAGAATCAACAAAAGGAACCTCGGCACTAGAATTACGAATATATGCCAAATATGCCAAACACCCCTTCTCGACCATACACCGAGCCTTCATATATGAGATAACACTACGGGTAGAATGACTAGGAGTCCCTCTCCACTCTAAATGAGGCAAACCCGACAAGGCTAAGGTCACAGTCTTGGCATGACAATCCAAGATAGCATGGTAAGGTGATAACCAATCCATCCCCAATATGACATCAAAATCAACCATGTCCAGAAGTAACAAATCTACACGAGTCTCAAGACCCCCAATCACAACTATACACAAACGATGGACTCGATCGACCATAACAGAATCACCCACCGGTGTAGACACATATACATGAGCACTCAAAGAATCACTAGGCATGACCAGATACGGTGCAAAATAAGATGATACATAGGAGTATGTAGATATTGGATCAAATAAAACCGAAACATCTCTACTACAAACTAGAATAGTACCTGTGATAACTGCATCGGAAGCCTCAGCCTCAGGTCTGGCTGGAAGAGCATAACATCGAGGACGGGCCCCTCCACCTTGAACTACATCCCTAGGATGGCCTGCTGCTGGTTGGCCTCTACCTCTAGCTGCATGACCTCCGCCTCTAATACCTCCACCTCCACCTCTAGCATCTCTACCCCCACCCCTAGTTGGCAGAGCAGGTGGTAGAACACCTAGTTCCTGAACCATGGCATGGTGGAACACCTAGCGCCTGAACCATGGCACGGGAACCCTACTGTTGCGACTAAATACCCACTAATATCGGACAAGCCCTCCGAATATGACCATACTTTCCGCACTCAAAGCATCCACATGAGTGATGCGGTTGAGGAAACTGAGACTGACCCTGGCTACCTGAATGACCACCCCGAAAACTCTGGAGTGGTGGTGCACTAATAAGAGCTGGTGGTGCACTATAGGGATGCTAATCAAAATATTGCATATGATAACCACGACTACCTGAAGTGCCGTGAGAAACTTGAAGTGATGATTGGAAGGGCCTGGAAGGATGGCCTCTACCATACGAATCTCTGCCTCCAGACGAGGCGCCACTGAATCTACCTGAATGACGAGGTCTCTTGTCAGACCCCTGGCCACCCCCTATTATAGAACCATCTCAACTCTCCTGGCCACATTGGCCGCCTCCTGAAAAGAAATCTCACTCCCCATCTCCTTAGCCATCTGAAGTCGAATAGGCTGAATGAGTCCCTCAATGAACCTCCTCACATTCTCTCTCTCGGTGTGGAGTATGATAAGAGTATGACGGGCCAAGTCAATGAACCTGGTCTCGTACTGAGTGACAGTCATAGAACCCTACTGGAGACGATCAAACTGCCTCTGATAGATCTCTCTCTGAGTGATAGGAGAAACTTCTCCAAAAATAGCTGAGTAAATTGCTCCCAAGTCAAAGCTGATGATCCGGCTGGTCTAGCCAAGCAATAATCCATCCACCAAGTCTTGGCAGATCCAGATAAGCGAAAAGTAGCAAAGTCGACCCCATTGGTCTCCACTATCCCCATGTTCCTGAGAACCTCATGACAGTAGTCTAGATAATCCTGGGGATCCTCAGAAGATGCACCGCTAGAAGTAGTAGTGAAGATCTTGGTGAACCTGTCCAATCTCCACAAAGCATCGGCAGACATAGCTGCTCCATTACCGGTCTGAGATACCATACCTGGCTGAACTGCTCCAACTGGCTGAGCTACTAGAGTCTGAAACTAGGGAGCCATCTGCTCCGGAGTGCGAGTAGCAGGAGTCTGGGCTCCTCCTCCAGCCTAAGAGATGGCTAGTGCTACAGGAGGCAAGCCTACCCGGGTGACACTCTCCATAAGGCCACTAGATGAATTCGAGCATCCTGGAGTACTAGGGTAGCAATGAACCCCTCTGGGACCTGAGTTGGGCCCACCAGAACTATCTGAGCCTGAACCTCATCATCAAACTCAACCTGAGGCTCCGCCGCTGGTGCTGCTGCTCTGGGCTGAGCTCTGCCCCTACCTCGTCCTCTAGCACGACCTTGACCTCTACCCCTCGTGGGAGCTGCTGCTGGGGGATCGGGCTGCTAATTGGTGGATGAGGAAGCGCGTGTTCTCGCTATCTATGAAAGAACATAGTAGAAATTCAATTAGCATTGAGAAACCAAACTGCACGACAGGAAAGAATAGATGTAAAGCTTTTCCTAACTCCGTAGCCTCTAGGGAATAAATTCAGACGTCTCCATATCGATCCCTCAGACTCTACTAAGGTTGTCTGTGAATTGCGAGACCCATGTAACCTAGAGCTCTGATACCAAATTGTCACGACCCGGATTTTCTACCCTCGGGAGTCGTGATGGCGCTTACTAGTGAAAGATAGGCAAGCCAACCATTTGAAATATTTACCTTTTTCCCATTTTAGTCCTTTTACAATTAATAACCAACAATTGATAAACAACCAAAAATCTAATAAGTGGAATATGGAAATGTAATAAGTTAAGAAAGATGCCAATACCAATCCATAAAATAAACTACCCAAGATTGGTGTCACATTTCCACAGACTGTCTAGGAATACTACAAATAGATGTCTGAAGATTTATTACAATACTGTCTCTGAAATATATAAAGAAACAGACTAAAGGATAGGAGGACACACCAAGGATTGCGGATGCCTGCAGGACTACCTCGGAATCTCCGACTGGACTGAAGGCAGCCACCCAAGCTAAGGTCTGAATGCTGCTGCTCCGGGATCTGCACATAGTGCAGAGTGTAGTATCAGTACAACCGATCCCATGTGCTGGTAAGTACCTAGCCTAACCTTGGCGAAGTAGTGACGAGGCTAGGACCAGACTACCAAACAAACCTGTGCAGTTAAAGCATATATACGTAGCAAGTAATAACAAAGGAAATTAGCAGTTAAAGATGGGAAGGGGACATGCTGTGGGGGATATCATTTACCAATAGTAACTCAGGAGAAACGCATAAAGAACAATCTAAAATTCATAGCAGAAAGAATTAGGAAACAGTGGCAAATCAATATCCACTTTTATCCATTTACTGTTGCGGCGCGCAACCCGATCCAAATCATAAAAACACTGTTGCGGTGTGCAACCCGATCCATATCATATATCACTGTTATGATGTGCAACCCGATCCAAATATAATATTGTTGCGGCGTGCAACCCGATCCAAATATAATATTATTACGGCGTGCAACTCGATCCAAATATAATATTGATGCGGCGTGCAACCCGATCCCAATATAAAATTCAACACCAATCACAAAAGAGTCCCGGCAAGGGAACAATAAGGAAACAACAATATCCCGATAATGTAAGTGACAGTAAGAAGTAAATACGTCCCGGCAAGGGAATCGACTATAACCAAACTCGTTCCAACATTTAACTTCACAAAAAGGAACCTCATCTAGCACCAATACTAAACCATAAGAAATTTCGACGAGATTAATCATAATTCTTGCCCAACACAAGAATCAACAACTTAAGGATTTGTAGTACTTATTAGGGATACAACTACTTCAATTTAAGACTCATAGGTATGCTTGATACCAACATATAGATACTCGTCACCATGCCTATACGTCGTATTCAACAAATAGCACATATATAATAGGACACAACTCCTAATCCCTCAAGCTAATGTTAAACTAAACACTTACCTCAATGCCATGAACACAATTCAAGCCTCAACTATCGCTTTACCTCTTGATTCCACCACCAATTCGCTCGTATCTAGCCACAAGTTATTTAACTATATCAATAAATGCTACATGAATCAATTCTAATACGTGAAAATAAGTTTTTCAATGTTTTCCCCAGAAAGTCAAAAATCGATCCCTGCCCCACATGGTCAAAACCTGAGGTTCGAACCAAAACCCAATTACACATTCCCTCACGAACCCAAATATATAATTTATTTTGAAATCGGACCTCATATCGAGATCCAAATCCCAAAAATTTAAAAAACCTAGGTTCTACCCAAAACACCCAATTTTTCTCATGAAAACCTTTGATTTTGAGTTGAAATCATGAGAAAAGATGTTAAAATTTATTAAAAACAAGTTAGAAATGACCTACAAGCGATTTGGAAGAGTAAATGTCTTTGAAAAATCGCCCAAGAGTGTTTTGGTTTTGAAAGGGTTTGAAAAATGGTTGAAATGCGTCTAAGTTATGAATTTACAGGTTGCAGCTGTCGCAATTCGCGATTACGAACCCCTCAGACTGCTACTCTCGCATTTGCGACTGATGTTCGCATTTGCGAACTCGCTTTTGCGATGAAATTGTCGCATTTGTGACACTAAAGGAGTCCAGGCCACTTCGTAATTGCGATTGGCCTTTCGCAATTGCGACATCACTTTTGCGATGACTGCGTCGCATTTGCGACCCCAAGGCAGACCAGGTCTTTTCGCATTTGCGGCAATTTTCTCGCATTTGCGAGCCAGGCTTCGCAAATGCGAAGCCTGCAAACCTGCAACATACCAGCTAAAAAACCTGCAACATCCTAAGTTAAAATTCCACTCCGTGGCCTATCCAAAACTCACTCGAGCCCTCGGGGCTCCAAACCAAACATGCACACTAACCTAAAAATATCATACGGACTTGCTCATGCAATCAAATCCTAAAAATAACATCAATAACTATGAATTTTCCACCAAAATCAAAGGAAATTTCATGAATTTTCAAAGTTTCAAAATTTTCAACTACGGTTCTGAATCACGTCATTTCAAGTCTGTTTCTTACCAAATTTTACAGGCTCGACTTAAATCATATGTAAGACCTATACCGGGCCCTGAAACTAAAATACGGACCCGATACCATCAACTTCCAAACATTTTTCATTTCCAAAAACTCATATATATTCCAGAAATTAATTTTCTTTAAAAATTCATTTCTCGGGCTTGGAACCTCGGAATTTGATTCCGGGCATACGCCCAAGTCCCATATTTTCCTATAGACCCTCCGGGACCGCCAAATCATGGGTCCGGGTGCGTTTACCTAAAATGTTGACCGAAGTCAACTTAAATTCATTTTAAAGGCACTTTTTATCATTTTTCACAGACTTTCACATAATGGCTTTCCGGCTACACGTCCGGACTGCACACAAATCGAGGTGAGACATAAAGAGATTTTTAAGGCCTCAAAATACAGAATTTATTTTTAAAACAAGTGATGACCTTCTGGGTCATCACATCTGACCAAGAAGTACAGATATGTTTAGACAATAAGCATACCATCCAGGTATAAAAATTAAACATGTAACTACATTGTGTTTTTACAATTCTTAAAAAAGAAAGAGAAACTACAGTATGTTAGTATTATAGATGATTAATCTCTTTGTCTTGTTGGTCTCATATAAGTAATCTTATTTCCTTTGTTTGCACTATTTTCTTTGTCTGTAGTATAGTCTTGCTTTGCTTTGTTGAGCTATGTTCTGGCTAGTTTAGTATCTCGTAAAAATTTATATAATCTTGTCCTTATTTAATAGCATTGTGAGAGAAGGTATAACAGATATTTAACTTTGTGGTCTTAGTGTGTTTCTTCCCCACCACTATGTCAAAAATTGTTATCTTAATTTGTTAGGGACATGATGAAAAACAGTTTTGTTGCTCGTTGTGTTCGCTTTTCATTTGTCATTTTCTGTTTATTTCAATCATGTTAAGATCTTTGTAACTTTTTATTTATCATGTTTTGTCTTAACTTTGTGGTCTAAGAGTAGTGTGTTTCAATCATGCTTGATGCTTTTTGAGGATGATTTCTCGATTAAATATCCCTTTGACTGTTAAGGTAATAGAAATACACTGTCTGTTGATAAAGGATGTGCAGAACTACTTAAAGCACAGAACGGTAGATGCCATTGACACGGAATCCTGTGTGCTTCTCTCTTTTCTCTTTCTCCATAAGCAATGAAATGCATCCAATAATGTTTCTAACTAAACATTTGTCATTATTCATTTCTTTTATAAGTGTTTTGTTAGGTGAAGAATGGTGACCTCGACATCAAATGTGCAAAATAGATTTCCCCGTCCAATATATCGTTGTTGTTTAGGCCAATCTTTTACTGCTTTGGAAACACTTAACCTTATCATTTTCGTACTCTTCCAAGGTGCAATGGGTGCCCCAATAATTAGTGCTTTCATGTATTTGAATCCCTCCAACTTTATAGTATTCATCTGACATTATATATTTGGAGTTGACATAGAAATATAATTTTTTTACATTATTAGCAGTTTATAACTGTTGAGTTTTGGATTGTTGAGTTTTTGTTTAAGATGAAATAGTCTTAAAATGAGAGTAAATGGGAAATGAGATTTGGATTTGGATTCGGATTTGATCAAATGATCGATCGATTGATTAATTATTTGGACTAAATTTATTTGTTAATAGTGAATATTAACGTGATATAATCCGTGTTTGTAACGGGTGTTTTCCAATCCGTGTATTGTGTTGCACCAAGAAAGCAACAAGATGCCTAGTGCACCTCCCACCGTGGCCAAGTGCTCCTCCCACCAAGCAAGTGTTCATTCCACCATGTAAGTGCTTCCTCCATGATATCCTAATGCTTGTTCCACCATGGAGGAGACGGATTTCTCTCACATGGCTGCTATAAATAGAGCAGAAGTTGTAGAGAAAGAAGAACACACCGGAAAAAAACACTCGAAACACTCAGTATACAATTGATATACACTCTGTATATAATTGATATACGCTATGTATACACTCAAACTACACTCTGTATACACTGTGTATACACTGGAAAAACAAATTGCAATCTGATATCCTCTTCAGTAAGAATTCAACATCGGCTATACATTACATTCCTTCCTCTCAGAATTTCCATTCGACTTCTGAGTTCTCCTCCCTTGTTCTGTCTTGTTTTAAAACTACAAACAAAGCAACTGTAAGTGTGATTTGCTGCCGAACTTTGCGTTCGCGGAAATACTGGGGTTTGAAGTACCGCTACACCAGTGTGTAATTCGTTCTATCCTGGGAGGAAATAATCCATAACCTTGGGTACTAGGAGGGGATTAAATTCCTTAAGGAAACACTGTGAATTCAGTGGGCTCGAATTAATTTTTGTTTCAGTTATGTCATTTATATTTACGTATGTTACTGTTGTAGGTAGCTGATAAAGATGATAATATATATCTAAGAGTGGAAAAGTTAAAACTTGATCTTCCATCATTCCATATTTATACTAGATAAGAAGTACTATACAGGAAACAACAACAACAAGCTTAAGGAATTTAATAATTTTAATGTATTTGTGTTACTTTTATTATTCTGGAAACCTTTGTGGTTTTGTGTACTCCCATTTGGAGAGTAAAGCCTTCGTGGCGTTTTGTTGGAGATTAAAATCTACGTGATTTTTCACTCCAGTTTTAAACGTTTATTAAACGTTTGTTTGTGTCATTTTTACAGTAAAAATGGCGAATGACGGAAATCAAGCTATTCCGATGATGACTGTCAACGCATCGACAAGTCGAACTCCGGCGTTGGCACCGGCAGAGAAACCCGGAAAATTTTCCGGGATGGATTTCAAGCGCTGGCAGCAAAAGATGTTCTTCTACTTGACTACGTTATGTCTACAGAAGTTCATCAAGGAAGATGTTCCTGATCTTCCAGATGAAACTCCAGAGAATGATAGCTTTCTCGTGATTGAGGCGTGGAAGCATTCTGACTTCTTGTGCAAGAATTATATTCTTAGCGGACTGGAGGATAATCTGTATAATGTATATAGTGGCATGGAGACGTCAAAAGAATTGTGGAATGCGCTTGAAAAGAAATACAAAACTGAAGATGCCGGGATGAAAAAATTCGTCGCTGCAAAAAATTTGGACTACAAAATGGTAGATAACAAGTCTGTTATTACCCAAGTCCAGGAGTTACAAGTGATTATTCATGATCTACTTGTTGAAGGTCTTGTCATCAATGAGGCATTCCAAGTAGCATCAATAATTGAGAAGTTGCCTCCATTGTGGAAGGATTTTAAAAATTATTTGAAACATAAACGAAAGGAGATATCCCTTGAAGATCTCATTCTTCGATTGAGAATCGAAGAGGACAATAAAGCTGCTGAAAGGAGAGGCCGTGGAAATTCAACAATAATGGGAGCAAATATAGTTGAAGATAACAAAAAGAGAAAGAAGGCTTCTGGTCCGAAATACAACCCAAGCAAGAAGCGGTTCAGTGGAAACTGCTACAACTGTGGGAAAACCGGACACAAATCTACGGAGTGTCGTGCTCGGAAGAAAGACAAGCAAAGGGGTCAAGCAAACATGGTAGAAAAGCATGATGATGTTGATGACTTGTGCGCCATGCTTTCTGAATGCAACCTGGTAGGAAACCCAAAGGAGTGGTGGATTGATTCTGGAGCCACTCGCCATGTTTGTGCTGTGAGGGAAGCATTTTCTACATATGCTTCTGCTGGACCCGAAGAGACGCTCTCTATGGGAAATGCTGCTACAGCAAAAATTGAAGGATACGGTAAGATATTTCTCAAGATGACTTCTGGCAAGGTCATGACTTTGAACAACGTCCTTCATGTTCCCGAGATTAGGAAGAACTTAGTCTCTACTGGACTTCTTGTAAAGCACGGTTTCAAGTGCGTTTTTGTATCTGACAAGGTAGTGATTAGTAAGAATGAAATGTTTGTAGGAAAAGGTTACCTTACTGAGGGCCTTTTCAAGCTGAATGTAATAGTTGTTGAAACTAATAATAAAACTTCAGCTTCTTCTTACTTACTTGAGTCAAATGATTTATGGCATGTACGTTTGGGTCATGTCAATTATAAAACCTTGCGAAAAATGATTAACTTTGGAAGTATTGCCTAAGTTTGAATGCGAAAAATCAAAATGTCAAATATGTGTGGAATCTAAGTATGTTAAACATCCTTATAAGTCGGTTGAAAGGAATTCAAATCCTTTAGACTTAATTCACACAGATATTTGTGACATGAAGTCAATACCATCTCGCGGTGGAAAGAAGTATTTCATAACTTTTATTGACGATAGTACTCGATATTGCTATGTTTACTTACTTAATAGTAAAGATGAAGCAATAGACGCATTCAAGCAATACAAAAATGAAGTTGAAACGCAACTTAACAAGAAAATCAAAATGATAAGAAGTGATAGGGGTGGTGAATATGAATCTCCTTTTGAACAAATATGTTTAGAATATGGAATTATTCATCAAACAACAGCCCCTTACACGCCCCAATCCAATGGGATTGCGGAAAGAAAGAATCGTTCATTAAAGGAGATGATGAACGCATTGTTGATAAGTTCTGGTTTGCCACAGAACTTGTGGGGGGAAGCCGTTCTTACGGCCAGCCGAATACTAAATCGAGTACCCCATTGCAAAACACAATCCATTCCACATGAAAAATGGAAAGGAAGGAAGCCCAACTTGAATTATTTTAAAGTGTGGGGGTGTTTGGCAAAAGTGCAAGTTCCTAAACCCAAAAGGGTAAAAATAGGACCAAAAATAGTTGATTGTGTTTTCATAGAATATGCGACTAATAGTAAAGCATACCGATTTTTGGTTCATAAATCAAAAAATTCCGACATTCATAATAATACGGTTATAGAATCAGATAATGCTTAGTTCTTTGAAAATATATATCTGTATAAAAAGGAATGCGAGTCGATTGGTGAAGGATCTAAACGACCTCGGGAAGAAATAAAAGAAAGTACATTTAATCAGGGGGATCCAAGACGTAGTAAACGTCAAAGAACGTCTACTTCGTTTGGACCAGATTTTGTGACTTTCTTATTGGAAAATGAGCCTCGAACATTTAAAGAAGCTATGTCTTCTTCGGAATCATTGTTCTGGAAAGAGGCAGTCAATAGTGAAATAGAATCCATATTGAACAACCATACATGGGAATTGGTTGATCTTCCTCCTGGAAATAAACCTTTGGGTTCTAAATGGATTTTTAAGAGAAAAATGAAAGATGATGGCACTATTGATAAATTCAAGGCAAGACTTGTTGTCAAAGGGTATAGACAACGAGAAGGTCTTGACTACTTTGATACATACTCCCCAGTTACAAGGATTACGTCCATACGGATGTTAGTAGCATTAGCTGCAGTGTATGGTCTTGAAATTCATCAAATGGATGTTAAAACGGCCTTCTTAAATGGAGAGTTGGAGGAAGAAATTTACATGGAACAACCTGAAGGGTTTGTGGTTCCAGGTAAAGAAAATAAGGTATGTAGACTTGTTAAGTCCCTTTACGGACTAAAACAAGCACCCAAACAATGGCATGCGAAATTTGACCAAACAATGTTGTCAAATGGTTTTAAGATAAATGAATGTGATAAATGTGTGTACATTAAAAATGTTCCAAATCACATAGTCATTGTTTGCCTATATGTGGATGATATGCTGATAATGAGTAATAACATTGCCAACATAAATGCTACTAAGTGTATGCTAACTAGCAAGTTTGATATGAAGGACTTGGGAATTGCGGATTTAATTCTGGGGATTAAGATCCAAAAGACTCCTCAAGGTCTGGCATTGTCACAATCTCATTATATTAAGACAGTACTTGAAAAATTCAAGCACTTGGGCTTTAAAGTTGCAAAGACTCCAATTGACGTAAATCTTGCACTAGCAAAGAATAAAGGCCAAAGCATATCACAATTGGATTATGCTCGTGTGTTGGGATGCTTAATGTACATCATGAATTGTACACGACCAGATATAGCTTGTGCTATAAGTAAACTAAGTCGATACACGAGCAATCCAGGTCAATCTCATTGGATGGCAATGAAACGAGTTTTGGGATACTTAGAACATACCCAAAACTTTGATTTGCACTACAGTAAATATCCTGCGGTGATTGAAGGATATTGTGATGCAAATTGGATCACCGGTTCAACTGATTCGAAGTCCACAAGTGGATATGTATTCACTATTGGTGGAGGAGCGGTATCTTGGAAGTCGTCCAAACAAACATGTATTGCCCGCTCTACAATGGAGGCTGAGTTCATAGCCTTAGATAAAGCCGGTGAAGAAGCTGAATGGCTCCGGAATTTCTTGGAAGACATTCCATTTTGGCCCAAACCGTTGGCACCAATATGCATACACTGTGATAGCCAAGCGACAATTGGAAGGGCTGGGAGCGTTATGTATAACGGTAAATCTCGTCATATACGACGAAGACATAAAATCGTTAGGCAACTTCTCTCTAGAGGAATTATCACGATTGACTATGTAAAGTCAAGTGATAATGTGTTGGATCCACTTACAAAAGGCCTAACTAGAGAGGTAGTTGAGAAATCATCGAGGGGAATGGGACTATGGCCGAGAACAAGTCATTATGGCGGTAACTCTACCTACAAGACTGGAGATCCTAAGATCTAGGTTCAAGGAGATCAAACAAAGTCATTAATGACGGTTCAACATTGTCAACAAAATTTTTTAGTCCATTCTCGTGATGAGACAATGTTCAGTACCAAGGATAAAGCATTAAGGTTTTTTAATGATTTCTAAATTTGATACATGGTATATCAAATAGTGTATCTACGGGATGACACGTTTAGGAATCACCTATGTAAGTGTGAAGTGTTAGCCGCTTCAAGGAGAATTTTTCAAGGCCAATTCTCTACGCACTTATGAAACCAGGCAGTGTTCATGGCTGAAACAAACACAACAATGAGAACCAAAGACGGTTAAGGGATTGATTGTGTGACTTATGGTTGTCTAGGTATACACTAAAGTTCGATGGTTCAAAGATATCAAATCTACCGATTGACCGAGTATATCCGACATAAGTTCACTACGGAAAGTTCAAAGGGAAACCTACTTATCCAGATGCAATTAATTTTTGCTTGCAAATCACACAAGTTTTTCATGCATACTTCCGTGATATAGTCATTCCCCATTCATGTGGGGGATTATTGAGTTTTGGATTGTTGAGTTTTTGTTTAAGATGAAATAGTCTTAAAATGAGAGTGAATGGGAAATGTGATTTGGATTTGGATCTGGATTCGGATTTGATCAAATGATCGATCGATTGATTAATTATTTGGACCAAATTTATTTGTTAATAGTGAATATTAACGTGATATAATCCGTGTCTGTAACGGATGTTTTCCAATCCGTGTATGTGTTGCACCAAGAAAGCAACAAGATGCCTAGTGCACCTCCCACCATGGCCAAGTGCTCCTCCCACCAAGCAAGTGTTCATTCCACCATGTAAGTGCTTCCTCCATGATATCCTAATGCTTGTTCCACCATGGAGGGGGCGGATTTCTCTCACATGACTGCTATAAATAGAGCAGAAGTTGTAGAGAAAGAAGAACACACCGGAAAAAAACACTCGAAACACTCAGTATACAATTTATATACACTCTGTATATAATTGATATACGCTCTGTATACATTCAAACGACACTCTGTATACATACACTGGAAAAACGAATTGCAATATGATATCCCCTTCAGTAAGAATTCAACATCGGCTATACATTGCATTCCTTCCTCTCAGAATTTTCATTCGACTTCTGAGTTCTCCTCCCTTGTTCTGTCTTGTTTTAAAACTACAAACAAAGCAACTGTAAGTGTGATTTGCTGCCGAATTTTGCGTTCGCTGAAATACTGGGGTTTGAAGTACCGCTACACCAGTGTATAATTCGTTCTATCCTGGGAGGAAATAATCCATAACCTTGGGTACTAGGAGGGGATTAAATTCCTTAAGGAAACACTGTGAATTCAGTGGGCTCGAATTAATTTTTGTTTCAGTTATATCATTTATATTTACGTATGTTACTGCTGTAGGTAGCTGATAAAGAGGATAATATATATCTAAGAGTGAAAAAGTTAAAACTTGATCTTCCATCATTCCATATTTATACTAGATAAAAAGTACTATACAAGAAACAACAACAATAACAACTAATGCATCTTTGTTTGTCCCAATTGTAGGCATGGGAAGGTAAAGCTATTGATGAGAACGAATAAGATACAAGTGAAAAACTCAAGGTCCAGAAACATTCAAAGTTTTTGTTGGTTTAAACGAGGAAAGCTTACATGCGGCTTAAATTAATATGGAGGTCAAGCTTCCAAAAATGGATCACTTTCAAAATTAGATGATGCGAATGGACTTAAACCAGTGATGTATCAGAAAAATTACATGTAGCTAAGTGGATTGCAAATGAGGTTTCTAATAAATGCTAGCTTTAGTTGTTTGATGTGTTTAAAGTATTATCATGATACATATATATTCATTTTTTTATATTCATTGCTAGGACGCACCTTTAAAAAATTTGTTCTAATTTAGAAATATGGTGTATGTTTGTGTGTCTATATATATATATATATATATATATATATGGAAGTTCATAGCAAGTGTACACATGAATCTTTTTTTGGTTATTTGTTACTTGATGCAGTGCTTGAGATATTTATACTTTAAAAATGATCACAAAATATATGATAATATTATATATGTTTGGTAATAAATATGATTACCAAATATATTTAAAAAATTAATTTTATATGAAAGATAGTACTTTACAAGGGTTCCTGCAGATGCCACGTATGAAAAGTGTGGCCTATAAGGTACCAAAGGCCACACTTTGCTCTAGTGTTTTTGCTCAACTAGTTTAGTTGGGATTGATCCCACCTTTGAAAGAGTTGTTTTGTTCAGAAATCGAATCATCATGCACTTTAGGCCTTTCTGAAAAGCGAATCTTGCCCATAGCTTTCTGTAACTCAGCGTTGTACCCGAAATATTGGACTAGACTATTCCTTATGTAGATGTAGTGGATAAGCTCTTCGTGTTGAGGCCGGGGAGGATCGATACACTTCGTTGTCCATCCCGATCGTTTTTTCAATTGTTTTAGCGATTATGATAGAGGACCGGTCCTACCCCAGCTTATTAGGATATGAACTTCCTTTTTGTTTGAATAACCCATTTTCATTATCTTTAATAAGTAAAGTAGGATCTTTTTCCTTGACCATAAAATCATGAAAAAAGTAAGCTTAAGGGGAAGTTTCGCAGGTTTGTGAAGGGGTGGAAAACCTATCTGACCAATAAGAGGAAAAAGTGTTGTTGTAGGGGTTAAAAGTGTTGCTGCAAGGGGTATGTACAGGCGTGGCTAATATACTGTATAGGCCACACTTTTGAAGCGTGACTTCTAAAGCAACACTCATAAAGCGTGGCCTTAAAAAAAAGGTTACGCTCGTTTAGGTCACCCCCGAAAAAGCGTTGCCTAAAGTTGAAAAGCGCGACCTTTGATTAAATGCCACACTTTTGGTAGTTTAGGCCACACTTTTCAGGGTGGTTAAAGACATAAAATGTTGTAGTGCAAATTGGGAAAAATCACTCAAACCATCGAGAGGTATAAAGTGAGTATCCGAGTGTGATAGTTATATTACAACCCCAATTAATCACATGATTGCCCTAGATTCTTGCTAACCATTAGATATCCACCTAGGCGGAAATCACTACCCTAGTCCCTTTAAATCTTTGAAAACAACCAACAAAAATATTGTATTTAGTTTTAACTATTGCATGCTATAGAATAGAAGTAGAAGTAGAAAACAAAACCAAACATTTGTGGAAGTACAATTAAGAGCAAAACCCGCACCTCTGCTCAGATATAAATCTAACTCCAAACTTATTAACTCCCTGTAGATTCGATCCCAATCTTTGTGGGATAAAACTACATCGACCATCCTTGTTACTCAATAGTAGTGCAGGTTTGGAACCGATCACGCGCTCCATAGAAACGTTTGAGGAAATGGAAGACAAATTCGTCACCGCCAATACCGGGGCCAAAAAAGAAGAGGAAAGGGTGAACGACATATTCACTATTAAGTAATCGCCTAGCAAAGGGCTCAGGGACTTCCTCGCCCAGTTCAACCATGTAAGAATGACCCTTCCGAATGTATCTGAAGGAATGGCGGTAGTCGCTTTCATGAATGGGCTAAGTAGAAGTGGGTCGCGGGTGACCAAAAAGTTGCTGAGCCAGCTCATGAAATACCCTCCAACCACTTGGGACGAGATACACAATGCCTACTGTGCCGAGGTAAGAGCTGACGAGGACTATCCCAACGGACGTACCCAACATCTTACCTCGGTTCAAATGGAATCTAGGAAAGACCGAAGAAATGACAGCATGAGGGATCTAGCAGGATCCCGACCTAATCAAGAAAGACATCAGTCTTATATGAGAGGCACCCTCATACCGCCTCCACGCCACGATGAAGGTCCATCTAGGCCGCGAACAGGAATCCACCTAAATGAAAGAGGTACGCCCCCTTATTATCTACTTACAATTTTTGTGTTTCCCCCTAAGAAATAGTCTATGCTCTAGAGAAGCTCGGCCCAAAAGTAAAATGGCCACAGAAGATGAAATCCGACCCAAGCACCAGAAAGTCAAATGCCCGCTGTGAATTCCACCAAGAACAGGGTCATAAAATCGAGGACTGCATCGCCCTTAGACAAGAGGTCGTGAACATGCTTCACCAAGGGCATCTAAAAGAGCTGATGAGCGATCGTGGGAGGACCAACTTCGCTCGAGGGAGGGAACAACACCAGGGGCCGCACAAACCACCTTCCCCAGTACGGACCATACAAATGATCATCGGAGGAGGCGACGACGCATCTATTAACAGTGTGAAGTTCACCACCACCCACAAACTCAAGAGATCGATCACCCACGAAGGGTATGATGAACTCGAAGAAAGTATCATCTTCGATAAGTCAGATACTCACGGTTTGGTCTTCCCTCAATGTGCCCTTGTCATTACTTTACGTGTATTTATACTGATGTAAGGCGTATTATGGTCAATGATTCAAGCGGTGCGTGCATTATCCATCCTCGAGTCCTCACCCAAATGAAGCTCGAAGACAAGATAGTGCCACGTTGCATCACGCTAACATGTTTTAACAATACAATTGAGCGAACATCTGGAGAAATCACATTGCCCGTCCTGGTCGGCGTCACTTTAGAGACCACATTCCACATCATGGACTAGGATACGATGTACAATGCCATCATAGGCCAACTGTGGATACACTCCGTGAAAGCCATCCCCTCCAGCTTATACCAAGTCATTAAATTTTCCACCCCCCGGGAGTATTCTACATATGGGGAGAGCAACACACGACTCGATAATGTAACCGCATCGCCCAAGACTGCACATACACCCAATTATTGAAAGGAAAGGCCGAGGAAGCATAACAATTAACAAAGTTGGGGTCAGATGGAAATAAAAGGAAAGACATCATCAGAGACCCTGAAATCATAGAAGCCACAGGGTCAACCGTATAGGACCTCGACCCCGTCCAATTAGATGACAACGACCACAACAAGAAAGCTTTCATCGGCCATAAGCTCCAAGATCCAATTAAATTTCACCAATTTTTAAAAAGTAATGTAGACCTATTTGCTTTTTACCATGCAGACTTGCCAGGTATCCCGAAGGAGATAACAACTTACAAGTTGAACGTCGACCCATTTTACCCCCCAGTAAGACAAATTAGGCAAAATTTTAACTTTACAATAAATGATGTGGTTCGTGAGAAAGTTGAAAAATTGTTAGTGAATGGTTCCATTAGAGAATCGAAGTACCCACAGTGGTCGCCAATGTGGTCATGGTGAAAAAGAAAATGGTAAGTGGCGGATGTGCATAGACTTCACAGATCTGAACAAAGCTTGCCTAAAAGACTCATTCTTGCTGCCCCATATCGACCAAGTCATCGACACTACAGCCGGCCACGAACTGTTGAGCTTTTTGGACGCCTACTCGGGCTACAACCAAATCCTCATGGAGGAGGAAGACCAGGAAAAAACCACCTTAATCATCTACCAGGGGACATACTGTTATAGGGTGATGTCGTTCGGGTTAAAAAATGCGGGGGCAACGTACTAGAGACTAGTGACCAAAATGTTCAAAGATCAACTCGGCAAGACCATGGAAGTATATATAGATGACATGTTGGTCAAGTCAAAAAGAAAGGAATACCATATCGACCACTTAAGGGAAGCCTTCGACATACTCAGAAGGTACGACATGAAATTAAACCCCAAAAATTGTGCTTTCGGTGTGACATCTGGAAAATTCCTAGGCTTCTTGGTATCAGTCAATCCCGACCAAATCAAGGCCATTGAAGGAATCCCAGAAAATCTAACCAGCAAAAAGCAAGTGCAAAAGATGACCAGTCGGATAGCCGCCCTGTCAAGATTCATCTCGCGGTCCTCTGATAGGTGCCACAAATTTTTTGGTGTACTCAAAAAGGATAATGGACTCCAATAGAATTCTGAGTGTGTCAACACCTTAAAAGAACTAAAGGCCTACCTGTCTTTGCCACCGTTGCTCACTAAGGTAGAACCCGAAGAACGCCTCCTTGTCTACCTGGCCGTGTCAGATATCACAGTAAGTGCACTCCTGGTATAAGAAAATAAAGGTACGCAATCTCCGATCTATTACATTAGAAAAACTTTGGTCGACACTGAAACGAGGTACCCCCACCTCCAGAAGTTAGCTCTGGCCCTGGTCGTAGCTTCACAAAAGCTTAGACCTTATTTTCAATGCCACCCCATCTCGGTGGTCACGACTTTTCCTTTAAGGAGTATCCTGCACAAACCCGAATTATCGGGCAGATTGGCCAAGTGGGCCATAGAGCTAAGCGAGCATGATATAACCTATCAACCGCGAACAGTGATAAAGTTGCAAGTTCTTGCCGACTTCGTCGTCGACTTCAGTGCAAAGATAATATCTGAAGTCGAAAGGGAAACCGCAAGTACTTCCACCAAAATACACGACCAATGGGTTTTGTATACCGATGGCGCTTCTAACGCATCGGGATTTAAACTAGGATTCGTTCTTGAGGTCCCAACAGGTGAAATAGTTTGCCAGTCCATACGATGCCCTGATATGACTAATGACGAGGCTGATTATAAGGTCGTGATTGTAGGGTTAAATTTGGCACTCAAGCATGGAGCATGGCGAGTCATCCTTCGATGCGACTCGCAACTTGTCCTCAACCATGTTACAGGGACTTTCCAAATTAAGGAGTAATGGCTACAGAAATCCTTGCCAAAATTTGCAAACTACTACCCGAGTTCGATGAATGCCGACTCGACCAAATACCCCGAGCGCAGAACATCAAAGTGGACGGCATCGACAAACTGGCAGCGGCCACCAAAAGCATAACCGGAGAAGGGGATGTGGTCACTCTCCTCCATTCATCAATAGATCAAAGTGAGGTACGATCTATAAACCTGAATTGGAACTGACGCAATCATATTATCTCATACTTGCAGAATGGAGTGCTCCCACCCAATAAAAAAAAGCCAAGAAGCTTTGAATGCAGGCGGTTAGGTACAACATCGTCAATAACGACTTGTACAAAGAACTTTTGGTGGTCCTCTAGCAAGGTGCTTAGGACCAAATCAAACATGGCTCGTCCTCGAAGAAGTACATGAGGGCCACTGTGGAGCTCACACTGACAACCGAGCTCTCGTTAGATGCCTTATATGAGCAGGCTACTATTGGCCCATAATGAAAAAGAAGGTCGTTGACTTCGTCAAAAGGTGCGAGCAATGCCAAAAATATGCCCCCACGATTCACCAAGTGGGCGAGCACCTTCATTCAGTCACATCGCCCTGGCCTTTCATCAAATAGGAAATGGAAATCGTTGGACCGCTCCTAGAGGGACAAAGTAGTGTACGATTTCTTTTAGTTTTAACTGACTATTTCTCCAAGTGGGTAGAAGTAGGTGCATTCGCCCAAATACGCGAGCAAGAGGTAATCACATTAATATGGATAAACATCATATGCCACTTCGGCATCCCCAAAGAAATTAGTTGCGACAACGATCCCTAGTTCACTGGAAAAAAGACCGTCGAGTTCTTCGAAAAATGGCACATCAAAAGAATACTCTCCACACCATATCATCCCGCAGGCAACGGTCAAGCGGAATCATCCAACAAAAAAATATTGAACATCATGAAAAAGAAGCTCGAGAACGCCAAGAGACTGTGGCCGGAACTACTGCCATAAGTGCTATGGGCATACCACACTACATCGAAAACGAGCACAAGAGAAACACCATATTCACTAGTCTATGGGACTGATGCAGTAATACCAGTTAAAGTCGGTGAACCAAGCCTAAGGTATTCAAACGAGAGCAGGCTAAGCAATGATGAAATCAGAAGGTAAAACCTCGACGAAGCCGAAGAACGGAGAGACATAGCCTATATAATAATGATAGCTCAAAAACAATAGGCAGAGCGGTACTACAACAAAAACGACAAGATCAAGCCACTCAAAGTCGGGGACTATGTACTCAAAGCCAAAACACAAGCAAGCAAAGACCCACGAGAAGGCAAACTGGGAACCAATTGGGACGACCCATACAAAATCATGGTGGCAGTAAGCAAAGGGTCATTCCAGCTAGAAACAATGGAGGGAAAACTACTACCAAACAATTGGAATGCTGCCCACCTCAAATACTTCAACTTCTAAGGATAGACGTATCCCAAGATATACTCTTTTTTCCCTTACCCGAGTTTTGTCCTAATTGGGTTTTCTCGGGGAGGTTTTTAACGAGGTGACGAAGAGAGCATCTCAAAGTTAAGTATAAGTTCATCGCTCGACCTCTCAACTATTTTTTCAAGTCAACCAATGAATGGACTAGATAGACCGGGACTTCTCCAATGTATGCATGAATAGAGCAAAAACATGTAAACTTCTCCAATGAATATATAAACAAAGTGAAATACACAAAAACACGAGTTTTTCATTTCCCTACCAAGTTCGTACATTATGCCAAACTTAGATTCAACACACAAACTCGCTCGAATCGACTCAGATTCGACCTCGCTCGAATTAATTGACATTCGACCTCGTTCGAATCAACTAAGGGTCAATATTCGACCTCGTTCGAATCAACTAAGTGTCAGTATTCGATCTCGCTTGAATCGACTCATATTCAACCTCACTCGAATTAATTGATATTCGACCTCATTCGAATCAATGAAGAGTCAACATTCGACCTCGCTCGAATCAACTCACATTCGACTTCGTTCAAATTATTTAACATTCGACTTTGTTCGAATTTATTAACATTCGACCTCGTTCGAATCAACTAGCATTTGACTTCGCTCGAATTAATTAACATTCGACCTCATTCGAATCAACTAAGAGTCAACATTCGACCTCGCTCGAATTAATTAACATTCGACTTCGTTTGAATAAACTAAGAGTCAACATTCGACCTCGCTCGAATCAACTCACATTCGACTTCGTTCGACTTTGCTCGAATTAATTAACATTCGACCTCGTTCGAATCAACTGAGGGTCAACATTCGACCTCGCTCGAATAGACTCACGTTCGACGTCGTTTGAATTATTTAGCATTCAACTTCGTTCGAATTTATTAACATTCAACCTCATTCGAATCAACTAGCATTCGACTTCGCTCAAATTAATTAACATTCGACCTCGTTCGAATCAACTAAGAGTCAAAAACTCTTACAAAGGAAAAACATTCGAACAAAAGCGAAAAGAGCCAAGAACATACAACAAAAAGTCATAGTCATTCCATTCCAAAAAAAGTATCTTTAAAAAGGTCCAGAAAGACGCCCCCACAAAAAAAAAGAGAAGAAGAAAAAAGAAAGAAAAGATAAAAACTAAGTACAAAAGTATCACACTACATCATCTCCACCTGTGTCATCGCCACTTTCACCGCCTGGTCCAGCAGCACCATCTCCACCATCACCCGCGCCATGAGCATACTCATCGCCATACCAAGCATCAAATGCAAGCCCATCCAAGTCCTCTTCATCATCGTCAGTTTCGGGCGTGGCGGGACCATAACCACTGGCAAGCCCGGCATCACATGCTTTAACACAGGCATCTTCAAAGTCGACCTCAGGAACCTTCCCCGCCATCACCAATTTCCTATTTATGTCTAGCTTAGACTTAGTATGAATCCACATCTCGTATAAATCATAAGGAACATCGAGGAAAGCGAAAGCATGAGAGGAAGAAGATCGAGCCAATTGTCGTGCCTTCTCGGCTCAAGAGCGGCAACTTGCTCACTTAGATTCGAGACATCTTTCTCAAGCCCACTAATTCGCTTATCAAGTCGTGCCTCCCTCAGCACAGCCATTTCCGCATCAGTTGCACGTTCAGACTTGAGGACGCGGATAGAGTCCTTTAGTGTCGCAGCCTTTTCCAAAGCCGCTAACCGGGCCTCCTCGGTCCCCTCCAACTCCGCCGCTTTCTCAGTCAACTCATCACTTAGGCCGACAACTCTAATTGAGATTGTCTCAAGATAGGCTCATAGGGATGCCACCTGCGCTTGAAGTTCGATGCTCTCGGCCACGACCCCCTTGCTCACCTCAAGCTCATCATCTTTGGCCCTAAGCAACCCTTTAAGCTCGCTGCATCTGCCAATAGTTCACACAAGTTCCTTATCTTTCTGATCCAACTCCTCTCTAAGGGATTGGAGATTGTCGCCTGCTCTGAACCGTGCACGCATCTCGCGATACTTGTCACGATACCAGAGGTATTTCAAAACCATTTTTTGAAAAACAACATTCCGTCTTTCCTCCCGACGGGCGCTCTCAACTCCAAAATAAAAGTCTAAAAAAGGAGAGGAAAAAGAAAATGAGCCAAAAGTCTGTAAAGATAGAAAGAGGAAAAGGACGTGAAATACAGAAATAATAAGGAAACTCACCCTCAGGGCCATCCCGGATATGCCCAGTGACAAGTCGAAATCCTTGAGTGCCTGAAGAGTCATGTTCTCGGCGGTGGAGCAAAGCAGGGCAAAGGAAGGGACCATACTCATTGTATCCTCCAACAAATCGCAGTCCAAAGGGATTACGATCAAGCGAGAGGATCCATCTATTCTTACCTCCACCCGGGTAAGCCCTTCGTCAAAGATTCTCACCTCCTCAGGATCGATATCAAAGCCAAACTCGTAATCATCTACGATCACTCTTTTTGCCCTCTGCTCTGCCGAAGAAGGAACGTTGTCCTGCCTTGACATTGATGGATCACTCCGAGTTGCCTATGGTCGCTCCCTTTCTTCCACGGAGGTGATCTCCACTTCTGAAGGAGGCACGGTCTCTACATCCAAGGTCGTACCACCCCCAGCTCGGCCGTGGTCAATTCAGGTTCACCCCCCGCCGGCTCCTCATCGACCATTCCTCCATCAACCTCTATCTTTCGTCTTTTCAGCGGAGCCTCTTCGTCTTCACCCTAGTCCGACTCATCCACCAAATGAAACACTATAGTGTTAATACCCAATTTTTCTCTTTATTTTTTAAAAATATACAAAATACCTTCAAAATAGCCTATATATGCGTATATAAGTATATCCCAAGGTTACAATATTTTTCCTTAATTTTTCAAAAAATTTTAAATCAATTTACTGCCCTACTTTATCAAGAAAATCCCAATAATTATCCCCAAAATTATAATTTTTGGTGATTCATTTATTGTAGTCTCATGTTTATAATAAAATATAGCTAATATATTTTTCACACATTTTTACAAATTTATTTGGTATTTTTTAAGGATAAAATTGTATAATTGCAATATTAGCCATTTTTAGGTTTAAATTCGTCTCGTATTTATAAAATGGGATTTTATATTTTAAATTGATAATTATATATTATAAATCTTTTTAGTACTTTTAATTTGTTTTCAAAAATTTGTTTATTATTTTTTATAAATTAAAGGGGAAAAAAGGGGCTATTTAACTTATAGCCACATTTGGCCTTTTAATTTGGCCTAATTAAATCCAATACCCAGCCCAATTCCTAATCAGATTATCCGACCCAAGCCCCAATTACCCCTCTCATTTCCTCACTCATCTCTATCTCTCTATTTCTGGTTCTCTCTAGAACCTTCCCCTCCTCTCCGATGAGTTCCCTTCATCTTCTCCGGCCACCTTCTGACCTGAATCCATGGTTGTTTCACCACCCACCGGCCTCCTATGTCTCCTCACGTTTGGTTACTGAAGTTTCATGACTTGACCACGAAGAGCTGGGTCCAAACCTCTGTTGATTCAAGCTTTACGGCCATCTTCGGCCTGCTCCGGCAAGCCATGTTTGTTTCGAGCTTGGCCTCGACTCCTCTCGCTTAGATCCGAGCCTTTCTCACTGTTTGGGTTCCTCTGAAAACCCTAGTTTTTGAGGTTTTTCTGATCTCTTTAGATCTGTTCCAGATCTATGCTTTCCCTAAACTTTTAAATGATTTTCTGATATTTTTTCAAAAGTTATGCTTTCAAAATCGTTATTTTCCGATCCAGGGTTTTTAGATGTCTATCTGATTTTCTTTTTCTCTTGTGTGTTTCTTCTGCTATGTTTCTTCTACTATGTGTCTTCTACTGTGTTCTCGTTAAGCTTCTGCTACCATGTTCTTATCAGTTTCCTCTACCATGTTTTTTAGTTTCTTTACGGTATTCTGATTAGTTTTCTTCTACTATGTTTGTTATTAGTTTCTTCTATTATGTTTTCTTTGAGCTCTTCTACTGTGTTTCACATGTTACTTTTCTACTATGTTTCTCATGAGTTTCTGTTACTGAAGGAACATGTTAAAGGGCTCAGTTCCTTTCTGAAACCTCCAAACCTGTTTCGACTTGATTATTTGTCCTCTTATCTCTACACTCGATTTGTGGTAGAAACCCTAGAATTTGGGGTTTCTTCCGAGTTTGGAAACCGTTGGCTCTGTGATTTTCTTGAAACTAGTTTTATTTCAAGAACCCTAATTCCTATAGACCTATTTCGAGTCTCTGAACTGAGTTTTGAAATCTTTGTCTTTCATATGATTCTGGCTTTTGCTAAACTCTTCTAAGGTCTTTTACACTAGACCTTTTGTATGCTATTTAATACTATCTGTCTTCTACACTACTAACCTATGTGACTACTATGATCCTGTAGTCTACTATCTACTTATCTTTGCAATTGCATGACACTTTCACTTTGTCCTAAATTCAGCCTCGCATGTCTGATACTTGTGTACTCTTTATATGTGCTGAACTTCCCTTCTAAAGGGCTTTCAAATTTTGATTAGTTTCAAACTTCCTTCTGTATAGGTTTGATTGATTTCTTTCCTTATTTGTTGATTTCCCTGTGACTCCATTTAAGTTAAAATTTTTCCTTAGCTTTTCTGACATGGTTCATTTATGGACTAATACTTACATAATCTCTGACCCCTTGATTTACTGCATACTGGGGGGTCCTTACCTTATTTGTTTTAACCGTGCATTTCAAAATCCTTCCCTTAATTAAAACCCCTATGTATTTACCCCTAATTGCCTACTTTGCACAAGATGTTTATTTGATTCCTTTCCCTAAATAGCTTTTACCGTTTAAGTCTGAATTCCTTGATTAAAGGAAGTCTTGTATTGATTGATTTTAATTGATATTCAGTTCCTTAATTATTTTCTTACCTTGTTTCTGCCTGTTCTTCATACTATAAATACCTGGTCTTCATTGACACAAAGATACCATCACTCATAGTCTTTCTGAACTTACACTTACACTCGAAAGAAAATATTCTTTCTTGTTGCTTGTACTGTAGCCTGTTTACATGACCTACTGCCTGCCTTTTTTTATTTGACTCTTTGAAAACTGGTATGTCCTCATTTAAGCTTTTTAGCATCACAACAATGTGTTTATTTACTACTTTTGTATCCCTGTCTGTTTACTGCTTCTGTGCGTTTCAACACTACTGATCTCTTTCTTCCTGTTCTATTATGAATCCCAAAACCCTGCCCCATATGTGTTTAAGCTATGGTTTGAGGCATGACAATACTACAAGTTATTGTCCATGAATCAAACTCGATCCCTTAGGATCCTAGCCTCTAAATAGTGTGTTCTGGCAGGTTTGAGAGTATGCTAGCATCCTCCATTGCTGAGCATGCTTGAAGCCTGTCCTGGCCTAAGCAATAGGCTCTTCACAATTTCGCTACCCCCTGAACTCCCTATGTGTGTTTATTAGTAGTTGTTTCCCTCTCCTTTTCCCCTTTAGTAGTCTATTTTGCACTTGCACACTTTCTTAGTCTTTAAGTTCTGCCCCCCTCTTGTGAGCCTTGCCTTGGGGACCTTTGAGTTCCCTCTGAACTTGGACACTTGAGGGCTGACCCTTCCACACTGCACTTGTCCTAATCTAATTATACATTTGGGTGTGAGCATTTCTCGGAGTCCCTTTGAGGCTTTTAGGGAACTTTGACACACTCAAATGGGAGAAAGGCTTTGGATCATGATCCCTTGGAGTTGGTTTACCTCATATTTCAGACATGAAGTCTGAATCAGGCTCTCCTTTGGTTGTACTTTTATTTATATTTTTCTGATGTATTTTTACTTTATTCTAGGATGTAATAAATTTGTAATAAACTCTTGGGGATGGTTAGTGAAAAAGGGGGGAGGGGTAACTATGTATGCAAAGGGTAGATATCATGCCTATAGGTATTTTTGAATTCCGCATTTCTCACATAGATATCATGCCTATAGGTATTTCTGATTCTGCATTCTCACATAGATATCATGCCTATAGGTATTTCTGAATTCTGCATTTTTCACATAGATGCCATGTCTATAGGTATTTCTGAATTCTGTATTCTCTCATATAGAAATCATGCCTATAGCTCCTTCTGAATCTTGTATATCCATTTTTTTTCATCTAGAAATCATGTTCATAGGTCTTAAACTATCAACTGCAATTAGATATCATGTTCATAGGTCTTAAACAAAATTCAGCACCTAGATATCATGCCCATAAGGTTTCTACATTTTACCATGCCTATAAAAGGTTTAAAATCAACAACACATAGAAAGCATGTCTATAGGAACTATTAGTCGAATCTGAATCGCTTCATTCATGTCTAGATCTAAAACCAGTAATAACGAGTATCATCAGTGGCACAACTTGTGACCTTCATAAAAACTTACTTTCTGACAACCCTTTTAACTAGTACGTATTCAGTTTATTATTGTTTTCTGAATTTAGTAGATACCATGCCTATAAGATCATTGTCCAACACCTAGGCAAGCCTTAGGGTGAATGTTATAAACTGAATCTGTGCTATTAACTACAACCAGCAGGCAGGCCTGATTCTGGCTTCTTATATGAATTATGTAATAAATCAGTCTGCCTCAACCTTTAAGTTCTTAATCAGATCATAAACAGTATGTGAAAATCATGCTAATTATGTGCTTTCTTTGTTCAAGGAGGTATATCTGAGCTTTTTACTTGTTATGTGCTTTCCCCCAACTTACTATACATGTTTTGTATGTCGCCTTAGAATTTTGCCTTTGAAACTACAAATAAGTCTAATATCCCCCCCTTTAGGATTAGTAGTCCTAAGTGCCTCCGGGACTGATAGGATTGAGACGGGTAATAACATGCAATAAGTAAACGAAACCATTCCGCGCTTTAATACCTTAATGGGGTGGGAAAGTGTAGATATGGATATGAGGACCACGTGATAACGTCTCGTGTAGCCCCTCACTGAGGAGTGATTACCGAATGTTGTATGGGGTGATCCATATTATTAATAAACCTAGGACCCCCTTTCTCTTTGTTTCTTTGTTTTTTCTAAAGATTTCAAACTATTTCTTTTAAGAAAATCAGCTTCCTTTAATTCTTTCCAATTTTGTTTGTAACCATTATGTGAAAATCCCCTCTTATTTGAAGTTTTATGTGCCTACATGTTATTTGCACCTAAATTCACAACAATAGTCTGGCCGGAAACCACACTAGTGGATCCTGAGGGGTGCCTAACACCTTCCCCTTAGGATAATTTCAAGCTCTTACCCCAATCTCTAGTTACTCAAATCAAACCTTCTTGGTGTCCTAATGCACCTTAATCATTAGGTGGCGACTCTTCAATTCAAATCCAAATTCCCAAAAAGGGAATGAGTTGTCCTCCCAAATGTCATAAACCCGATTTCGCGAGAAAAAGGAGGCCTGACATGTAGAAGCCGGAATCTCCGCTAGCGGGGCAGCAACTTGATGGTTAGGACCACGCGAGGTCGGCGTCCGAGGAGTAACAGCAGTCTGAGCAGGCTCGCTTGTAGCCACAATGAGTATGAGTTTGTTTGAAGTACTTGACTGGCGAAAAGCTGGCGTAGGAGCCCTCGCCCTCCTTGAAGCCCTCTGACCCACCAACAAAGAAAGACAAATAAGAAATAGAAGGAAAGAAATGGCGATACAAAGGTCAAAATTACTAAGATCAAAGCAAGGTGACTCACCGTTCGCAGGCCTGCACCCAAACATCTCATTAAACTGCAACCACTCACGAATCCCCACTGTGTGAGGCAAAATCTGACTCACCCAGTCGCGAATGTCGGTGACTAGCCGAGGAGGGTCCTTCTCGGTTCCAAAAAGAGTAAAGGAGAACGATCAGATCGCCAAAAAGAAACAACAAAGTCATTTGGGAGAAAACACTTACGAGCAAAGTTCCACTCCTCGAGGAATCTACTGGGGTTCGATACCACGTGCTCCGTCCTCACATAGAAGAAATTGTCCTAAAAACAGCGATTAGTTTTATCATCCATTTTCACCACCAATCCCTTGGTCTCGCGGTGGCGAATGTGTATCATCGTACCCTTGTGAAAACTTGGGACGAAGAGGTGAAGCAAATGATGTAGAGAAATCCCATAGTTGGCCAACTCTGCGTACTTGGTAAGCATAAGGAAAATCTTGTATATGTACGGGCAGAGCTAAGCTGGGCATACACCATAGCAACGGCAGAAATCCTTCTCCAAGGAAGGAAGAGGAAGTGTATAACCAACGACAAACGGGTACGCATAGAAAGCGCAGTACCCGGGGCGATGTATCTGCACTACATCGCTAAGCAGGAACAAGTTCAACATGGGCCAGAATTCGCCATTTAGCCCTAAAAGCAACGAGCGCCGCCGCATCCATCTCAGAAATGACGGGTTCAGGATCGTCATCAGGTCGGTTCTTGAAATCCAACCCGACCTTCCCCTAACATGGAATTATCTCATTCACGGTGGGGAAATTCTCATCTTCCACCATAGTTGTTCCTTCTTCATGAGAAGGTATGTCCACAGTCAACACTACAAGATCAGAGGCTCCCTCAAGATCAGACGGTGCACTAGCCATTTTTATGATTATGTATATAAAAAGGAAATGCAAAAGAGAAAAAGATGACAATGGCGAAAAACGCTAAAGGGAGGAAGAAAACCTAGGTGCAGGAAATTTAAAGAAAAAGAAGGAAAAGTTTGGGGTTTTAAAAGCTTAAGAAATGCAGCAACTCAAGTAAGAAATGCCCATCCCTATTTATAAGAATGTTGGCACCCTGATCGAGAAAGCCCAAACACCGTCTAATTAATTTTAAAACTGAAGAGGCGCGAGAAACGATGTAACGTATTGGGAACATGTGCCATAATGATGTATGGTGAAATGACGTCATTTCAAACTGACATAATGGTCAGAGGTGGCTCTTGAACCGCCACGTCATCACCTCGCCATAAAAGGATCACTCCTCGGCCAACATGCTCATATTTCTAAAAAATGCAACTGGCGAAGTCCGCCCATCGAGCTCGTCCAAAGACAACCCCGACGGGCGGATGGACTAACTGTATTGACCAAAATTCAATCAGAGTAATCTTGTTTAAGAGAGCTAAGAACCGACTAGGCCGAGGTCACGCTTAAGGAATAACATATTGGCGAGCTGAGTAGTTAAGGTCGAGGTCGAGCACTCAGATCAGCCCAATGGCTAGTTTAGTGATAAGATATTTTAAAGGAATATTCCAAATAATATTCTCTACACTTGTACTTTTAGTTAGGTGGGGGAAAATGTTCCATATAAGTAAGAATAGAGGGAGAAGAGGATGGTATGTAATATTCTATATGATAATCTCTTTCTAGAAAAGTTGACTCTCAAGTAACTACAAACATTGTCTTTACAAAAGATTTGATTTGTTGTTGGTCCCAAGCTTTTTCACATCAGAACCGATAAAGTTTTCTATATTCCCACGTTTGATTGCCTTACATCATTGTGAGAGAGAGAATCGTCCAGCTCATTGAATATTTGGGTGAATCATTCTCTCTATTTACATTTACTGTCATTTATCATATTTATTGCTTGTCATTATTCTCTCATTCATTCATAACAATATCATTAAACACCCCCTTGATATTTAATAGCCTTGAATGCAGTTTTTATATTATTGATATCCACCAATCTTGAATCTAGAATTTATTATATTTAACTAGAATTTACCCATTATTATTTATTTAATTAATTTAACAAAAAGGCTTAACACTTTTTGGTCAAACAACTCTATCACAACATTTGAGGGTAAGTAAGTATTATACGTGTTCTCTTATAACTTTACTTCTTCGAAAAATAATTAAGTATTGCTTAATTCCGAGAAATAAGTTTGACGTAAAGTTTTTGAACTGTATTGATAGGCCTGAGTCAAAAAATTTGAGTTTTAATTTTTGTTAGTTTTTCGATTAACCACTTTTCTATTTTTAAGAGTTCAAAATTTAAGCTGAATATTCTCACATTTTGTAGTATTCACCTTGCAGTTTCTATGTACAATGCCTTAAAGAGATGGTTATATGGTGAATTTATCTCTCCAAAATTCACTTATACTTTTTTCTAAATAAAGGATAATGAAGCTATGGTGTATATTTACAAGGTACTAATGAACTCTACATCCGATCGATAATAAAAGCCAAAACCTTCATGTGCCTTTATTGTTCGTCCCTGAAAAACATTGAAGAACTTTCTTTAATCCCAACGCATCAACTGATCCTTAAATAATTAATAATCTCTGGCCAATGGCAAACAATGATTGTCTATTATTTTTGCTCGAACTCTCAACCTCATGTTGAAAGCCAATGAATTTTGACATTGAAATAATCTTCACTCCTTACAAGCAAAAATCGATTAACTTTATCAACAAGGATTAATGTGAAATGACAAACACTTTTTCATCCTTAATATGAAGTTTTAGATTCAAGCTTTAGGTTTAAAGCTTGACGTTACTTTTGTTAGGGGGAATTTTATCCCTAATGTGGATATCGACTAATTCTAACTTTGTCGAGCTCCACAACTAATATTGATATTGAGTAGGAAACTATAACAAAAAAAATCAATAAATTTTTGGCACAAAAAAAAAGAATACTCCATATTGAAAGATATAGTATATTATTTCAATACATTGAAGAATTTCATTGTAGACATATCTTTGTCTTGGAACTAACATAATAATAGCTTGTTTAGTCAAGTTTCTTCAAACCTAGAAGCAATTTTTTTTTTCAAAAAAGTACTTTTTTAAAGTTAAAATGTTTGGCCAAGCTTTTTGGAGGAAAAAAATATTTTTGAGAAGAAGCAGAAGTAGTTTCGAAGAAAAAAAAAGTATATTCTCCCCAAAAGCATTTTCTTGGAAAATACTTTTGAGAAAAATACACTTAGAAGCACTTTTAAAAAGCTTGGTCAAACAGTAAATGCTGCTCAAAAGTGTTTTTTAAATTAATTAGCCAAGCTCAAACTGCTTCTCACCAAAAATACATTTATAGAAAACACTTTTTAAAAAACTACTTCTCAAAATAAGCTGATTTTATAAGTTTGGCCAAACAAACTATAAGTCACATACTACTCATTCTTGTGTAATGATACGCATTCCCTACACTAAAAATTAGTTAATATGAGTCATTGACCCCCGTAATTGCCAATAGTGACAAATCTCTAGAAAGATAGTGGAACTAATCAAATATTTTTGGAGCAAAGTGAATAAATGGAGAAATTTCGATTATAGAATCCCCACCACTTTTAGATACCGTATATTTTAGAAATGACGAAATACATAAACTGTCCCTTTAAGTTGTCCCTAATGATCATATGAACACCTCAACTAAGGCCTTTTCCATTTAAATATTTTACGTGACTAAAAAGTAAACTCAATAAACACCTGACCTAGTCAGCCTCGTCATGTGTAATAATCCCCGATGTATATTATAAGAATGAGAAAAAAGATGACACGTGGATAAACAATTAAAAGGTGTCTAATTAAAACTTAAAACATAAAGGTTAAACTTTTCTGGAACATTCCGTCTAACACCTGATCTTTCTCTCTCACCGAATGCCACCCATCTTCATCTCTTCGATTAAGGTTGGTTTAATCGGCATTTTCTGTCACAACATTTAATATTTCTTTCACATACTAAGTAGGGTTTGATTGAATTTGATTGTTGGCTCGTGATTTATCACTTGAAGGTCATCCTAAGATTTTGACAGTGGAGTTTTTGTGAAAAAGGGCATCGACTGTAAAGTGGCTTCACTTATTGCATAAAGGTATGCTATTTTTATGCTTAGATTAGGTATTTTTGAATTTTATTGCTATGCGTATGTTATAATGCTACTAGATTAAGTTTTTTTTCCTTCTAGAAAATTGAAAAGGTCAAGCAATATTGACTAGTTTTCTTTTATCTTTTTCAGTACTGAGTCACATGGACAAATATATTGGTGTTGTCTTTCACCATGGGGTTCAGTTTATTAATGGAAAGTATGTGGGGGAGGGTTAAAATATAGGGCATGTGGTGGACAAAGATCATTTTTCTTTGACCGAGCTTCTGTCTTACACAAAAGAAACTCTTGAAATGCGATTCAACTTAGTTGGTGGGTTCTTTGTTCAATGCCCTAAAGCTCAGAAATTCTTTCCAATTGAAAATAACTATCAACTACTAAATTTGATTAACGACCTGAAGGATGGGAATACTTTTGATGTCTATGTGAGTCACGTGATAGATAATTTAGAGGTTGTGGAGGATGTCCCCGTGGGATATTTACCTTGCTCACATGTTGGTGATAGTGACCAAGCTACAATTAATCCAGAAATTAAGGGTGGTCTAGGGGTTAATGTACATGTTGGTGAGGGCATTGGTGTAAATGTTGATGAGGGCATTAATGCAAATGTTGATAAGGGCATTGTTGTAAATATTGACGAGGGCATTAATGTAACTGTTGATGATGGTATTGGAGTAAATGCTGATGAGGGTATTGAGGATATAGAAGTAAATACTGTTGAAGATAGTGGTGTAAATGCAGAACAAATAAGGCTACATTTTCATATGAGGATATAAATGCTGAAGAGGGTGTAGCTGTAGAGCATGCCAACAGTAATGAAATAGATACAAATCTGTTTGAAGATGAAAATTTTGGTGAAAATGACCTTGAAGATACTCAAGAAGAAAATGATAGTGATGATGAGTTAAGACCTGTTTTTATAGAAGAGGTAATTCTTGGTGAGACTGGAATTGATAAGGGGTCTGAAGACATAGGTAAACCATGTCAACATGCAATATGTGCATTTTATAAGATTGGGAATGAGCTAGAAGACTATGTTGAACATTGGTATAGGAAAGACACTTTCCTGCCTGCTTACAAGTACTATATTCAGCCAATTCAAAGCATGCAAACATAGCCTGAGTCTACCAATCCATCAATTGAGCCTCATGAAGTTAAACCAATGACTGGTAGGCCAAAAAAATGTAGAAGAATGGACAAGGATGAACCAAAGAAGTGGGAAAACTATCAAAGAAAGGTGCTAGGATGTCATGTTCTATTTGCCATCAAGTTGGTCACAACAAGTCAGTATACAGTTTAATGATAAGTTTGATGGATTCCATTTCAATTTGATTTCATAGTTTTCATATTACTTGACTAATGGCTTGTCACTTTATACTATGTACAAACAAACACACAATCTGGAAGGTCAAATAGAACAACACAATCAAGCACACAAGCTGGTAGTCAAGGTTATACAACTCAAGTTGCAGGTACATCAACTACCACAGCCCAAACTTCAATGGCATCATCTTCCTTGTGTGCTGAAACATCAAATATAAAAAGAAACACACCATCAGGAATATGTAAAGGAATTGTAGGAAGTGGTAATAGGGGTAGAAGTGGAGGAGCTGGTGGGGGAAGAGGTGGAAGATCACTTGCTACTTCTGTTGCATTTGGTGCATCTATTTCTGCTACTGCTAGATCACTTGCTGCTTCTGTTGGAAAGAAAAGGACCAGAAATTCTAGTTTTGGTTTGTACATAGACACACAAATAGAAACTAGTATCGTTATTGTAAGTGTGAGGAGTATTATTCATTATTAACTAACTGTATTTTCTATCCTTAGGCTTCTGCTTATTCATTACTAACTTACTGTATTTTCTAGCCTCGTAGGTCAAGTGGAAGACTTATTTCAACCGGTGCAAACTTGATGAATACTGCACAAACTAATGTAGATCTTGGATTTAGACCAGATGGTCTTAAGTGGAAAGGGAATAGAGCTTTCACAGGGAATCAGCTTCAAAGGCACAGAGATGTTGCAGTTTCCAACAAAAAGATGAAAGCTAGAACCTCTACTTCATCTACACCAATTGACTCTTGTCAAAGTCAAATTTAGAAAGAAATTTGTTTATTTTATTGGTCATATGTATGAACAATATTTTGTGAAGTAATTTGAACCTACTTATGTTTGGTCATATCTATGAACCTTATTTTCTTATGGGATGTAATATAAACCTGCTTTTGTTAGCCAGTTTTTTGGATTAGTCCACCTTTGCTTCATCAGTATAATTTTTTGCACAAATTGAAACACATTTGATCATTGAAAACTTCATCATACACATTATAAATTACAACTATATTGAATAGGCAACATTGGCCATAAATCAAAAACAACATTGCCGTAAAACAAATGAGGTTACATGCTCATATACATATACCATACACCTAAAAAAAATAAAAGATTCCTTAAAAAATCAAGCCACAATTACAATTACAAGCAACCACACCAATATCTTATGTTTCTACATTATCTTCGACTTTTCTTCTTCATAATTTTTTACCTTCTTTAATAATCCATAAATGACTTTGGTATAATGTTCGGACAATTCAACATCATACCAATAGAAAAAATCGCATTCACCATCGATAACTTTTCCAAATCTACAACCATAGAATCTTCTACTCGAATTAAATGGTGATCATGAAAGTTTTAAAAGAGCAATTTGGCCACATTTGCAATTAATAACAAGCTCCATTGAAATAGAAGAAGTAGAGAGGGAGAAGAAAAGAAATTTTCTTCAAAGGGAGGAATAAGATAGACGCGGCTCGAGAGGAGTGAAATAAATTTGTAGGGTAGGGTTTGAGAATTTAAATTAGGGAGTTCATTAAGTTTTTTTTTTGGAATTTCACAAAAAAATTCGTTTATTACCGTTTGGATCACTTAGGCACGCACGAATCCGAAGGTGTATTATACGCGACGGGGGTTGACTAGGTCGGGTATTTATTGAGTTCATTTTTAGTCACGTGAAATATTTAAATGAAAAAGGCCTCGATTGAGGTGATCAAATAATCGTTGAGGACAACTTAAAAGAGTGTTTTATGTATTTCGCCTTTAGAAATTGACACTATATTCTCCTACTTAACACTTTCTTTTCCCTAAATTTCATTATCTTTTCTCAATCTTGGCATAGTCACTCACACAATTCTCTTCGATTTCTGTTTTGATAATCGTGGTGTTTGGTCAATTGTTCATCTCGATTAACTTTATGAGGTATCTTTTACCTCCCATCGGTATATATACTGTATGTGTTATTTCTAGTACTTTTGTAGAAAAAAATATCTATATATTTTGAATTAGCAACTAACGTGTTATATGTCGTTAAGTAAGTAGCTATATTTACCACCAAAGGTCATGATATTCTTTTATCTTTAATTAAAGGTTTCAGGTTCGAGTCATAAAAATAGAATCATATGTGACAACGAGAGCTTGGAGCCCAAAACGGATACCCGAAAAAAAGAGTAGTTATATTTTGCGTTAATAATCGTCCTAAAAAATTAAAGGAATTTTTACCTCCTATAGCAAAGGTTAACACCTTATTTATTTTAAATAAGTACCATTTAAAAAAATTATATTCTATAGATACCTTTTAATGTTTATAGCAAAATATCTAATTTTGGTTACCTCCTACACCTAAGCCACTAAATACGCTATTCAGTTATATTATTTTCTTTCTCTCTCTACTTTGATACATGTCATTCTCTTCCCTCATTCCCTGAAAACGCGATGCTCAATCTAATTCACTTCTCTCGGCCGCACCACCTCTTCCCACCTTCCTCCTTCTTCCGCCGCCACTTCTGCCGTTCACCTCTGCTTCCCCCGCCTTCTGTACCTCACAAATGGAAGCTTAAAGATTGTGTTTTGGACTTTCCTCCACTTTATTCACTTCACCAATTAAAAACCAAAAAATTCCAATCTTTAAGATACCATCTTTTTCTTACACTTCACCAAATAATCTTACCCTTAAAGGGTTTTTCTTAAAACCCAATTTTTCTTTTGCTCCTAAGAAAATTTTCCAATGTACAAATTGTTTGCAAGGAATAGAAAGAGAATATGTTAGAGTTCCTTGCGGTGCCTCTGATTTCTAGTTGTGTGCTAGGGTTTTTCCATTCTTTTCATTTGTTCTAATGAGTTATAGGAATATTTGGTGAAGTGAAAGAGAGAGAGAAAGGCGAAAGAGTTCAGGGTTTTTGCTCGATGACGGATTCGCCGGAAATTAGGGTTTGTTCTTGAACAAAGACGACAGAGTTTGTGGCTGAACAACTTGATTTTTTGTTAATATATTTCAATGTATTTTCAACGTATCACACTGTATTTTCATGTATTTCATTGTATTCATTGTCTTTTTTCCATTGTAATTCAATGTATCTCGCTGTATTCCATGTATTTCATTGTATTCACTATCTTTTTTCATTATATTTCAATATATCCCGCTGTATTCTATGTATTTCATTGTATTCATTGTCTCGCTATATGCCATGAATGTATTCATATATTTTTTTTAATTAATATAATTTATGTATTCAGATGTATTATATAATTTTTCTGAAGATTGCTATGTTTTTGGGATATTTTTCGGTTGAAAATCTTTTTTAAAATTGAAAATACAAAATTTGTGTGTTATACTTGAGTTTGTTGAGTTATATTAAGAGTTTATTATGTTAATTGATTCACTTTCCGTTTAAAAACAGTGTAATCCCCTGTTTTACGCCGTAAATACAGTCGAATACAATAATCTGTCCATGATACAACAACTGATTAGCTGGACTTCCATGATTCACGCCTATTTTTGTTACTGTATTCATGAATACAGTAGCTTAAATACATCTAATACATCTTATAACAACAGAAAACGTATCTACAATCCGTAATATAGTAAATGATATCTATAGATAACTAATTATAACTAAAAGATAATACTTTATTAAAATTTCTCAAAATTTAAAAACTATTCTAAAATATGAAAATATTTGGACTAATAGTAGTTGAAAGAAAAAGAAGAAAAGTAGGCCAAAATTTAGCCTAGCCGCAATCACGAACTTGTGTATACATAACGTACGGAGAAGTCTCATTTCTCCCTTACTGGCCTTACTCTTTACGTTTTTATCAACGGAGACGCAACAAAGAAGATAGAAGAAAAAAAAAGTAAATATAAAAAAAGAAAGGTAAAAACCAAAAAACAAACCACAACCAAGATATTTTTGCATTTCTGCCTTCCGATCGGAAACACTACTTTTTTTTGCCTCTCAAACTTAGAGGTTTTTTCTCTCTTTCTTCTTTCATTGTAAGTCAATTCTTGTCCCTCTTTTCTGTGTGTTTCACACATTTTACTGTGTGTTTAGGGCATTTTTTTTTGTTTATTGTGTTTTATTCTCAATTCCTGATATGGTTTTGTGTTGAAAATTTTGTGGTTTTAACTGATTAGTGAAATGGTTATTTATTTTTTATGTTCTTATCTCAATTTTGTTAAGTGGGTTATCTTAATTTGCATATTTGATTATGATTTATTGGTGCTTTTACATTTATATCTGTGTAGTTAACTCAATCCTGAAATGGGTGTTATTTTTTTTGGATTTATTTTACTGATTTTTTGAAATGGGCGTTGCTCTTATCATGTATGTACGGTCATCTATGTCAGTCTTGAAATGGTTTTTCTTTGTTGTGTTTTTATCTCAATCTTATGTGGGGATTTGATCATTTGGCTATAATTTGTTGATTTTGATAATGGTGGTGTCTTAGCTAGTTAGTGCACCTCGGCTATTCCACGAAGACCTACGACCTCTCACCAGCACAAATACCCCGTAACTTAGCCAAGGGTTATGTAGGAAGACTGATTTAGCTATGATTTTTTTTTTTTTAAGTTTTCCTTTTTCCTGTTTGGGTATTAGGGAGGAAGATTTTTTTTGTTGCATTTTCTTTGTTTTTCATTTGGGTTGGATGGCATATTCTTGATACGATGTTGATTGTTGCATCTGTGCAACATGGTGTTTATTTGATAGATCATGTTTGGATTTCCAGAATATGTGCTTATTTAAGTGGATTTTTGGATGTGTCTAACTGATTTTTTGGGTTGTGGAATTTGCAGGCTGACGTGAGATTTGGAGAATTTGATTTGATGATGACGAAAGTAGCTGGGTTTTAACTTGAATATTGGTGCTAGGAAGGATAAATAGCTTGGATTTTGTAATATTAGCTGAATTTTTGTTTTGGATATCGTTTTTGTTTTTCGTTTGGCAACTTGACGAAAGATAAATATTGTGTGATTTTTGGGTGACTGACTATGGCAATGTCGTGGGCTGAATCTGTTTCTGCAGCCGAGAATCCGGCTGGTGCTGCGTCCAAGTCAGCATATGTTCCACCACATCTAAGAAACAGACCGTCGATAGAACCTCCTGCACAGGCTTCGTATGCTGGTGCTGCTGCATTAGGTAATGACCACAGTGGTTATGGTGTCCCAAATGTGGTTGGGAGTCGTTGGAGTGGTCAAAGGACTGAAAACCGATCTGGTTATGTTGGTGGAGGAGGACGTGGTGGTGGTTGGAATGGGGGACGTGGTGGTTGGGATCGTGGGAGGGAGCGTGAGGTTAACCCCTTTACGGACGAAGATAGTGAACCCTTTAGTGAAAAAGAGAGTTCTGGGATCAATTTCGATGCATATGAGGATATTCCAGTGGAAACTAGCGGGGATAATGTGCCCCCTCCTGTGAACACTTTCGCAGATATTGATTTAGGTGAAGCTGTCAACGAAAATATTAGGAGGTGCAAGTATGTTAAGCCGACCCCTGTGCAACGACATGCTATACCTATTTCACTTGCGGGGAGGGATTTGATGGCTTGTGCTCAAACTGGTTCTGGAAAAACTGCTGCTTTCTGCTTCCCCATTATAAGTGGAATCATGAGGGGCCACTTTCCTAGACCTCCACGTCCGCGTGTAGCATTTCCTCTAGCTCTTATTCTCTCCCCAACGAGGGAGCTCTCATGCCAAGTAAGTTTTTCTGGTTTTTGGTCTATTTAGTCGAAGAAGAGAGGGAAAAATGAAGTTGCTCTCCGTACATTGATATATGGTTTATTTTGCAAAATCTGCAGATTCATGATGAAGCTAAAAAATTTTCATATCAAACTGGCGTCAGGGTGGTTGTTGCCTATGGTGGTGCTCCTATAAACCAACAGGTCCTATATTTTCTCTTGTTTGCTTGGTACTTCAGTTTTAATTTCTTATGTTTTGCTGGAACCTATTGGTTCTTTTTGGATTTGTACTATTAGTTGCGGGGTTTTCTTCCATATGCAACGTTAGTTTCTGTCGTAATATTTGAGTAATTAATTAGAATTGCACAAGTATACTGTGATATGATATCTGTGTTTAGGCTGCATTTACTTTGTCCCTTACTAGAGCTTTCAGTTTACTGTTGATGCTGCACTTTCTGGAGTGTATATTCCTGTGGTACTATCTCTAGCAAAGTTATTGTCCCTGGCATGCATAAATATTGGACAAAACCACTACGAATATGATTTTTTCTGAGGTTTCGATATTTGCATTCCTTGTGCTACCAGAGGGATTCATGTTCTGAGGTAGGTTGTTGGTCACGTTCAAACTGGAACTTGCCTACACTTTCACTTTTTATAACCTTCTTTCTTTAGTGAATACATTTTTTTTAAACAATGCAGACCTTGAGAGACTTTCCGAGTCTCAAAAAGAAATTATACACGTGAAATTGGCATTCATTTCACTGAACTTTGACGCACATGAAGAGATTGTTTGTACCTGTCTAGTTTATATTGCTAATGCAATGGTGGCAATAACTGAAAACTTTGTAGAGATTTTGAATATGCATTGATTAATTGTTGCAAAGTTTCATAGGTGCATTTAATGATAGTGAGAGTTTTGAGTAATTTGTGAAATAGAGACTGATGCTGGATCCTCATTTCATGGTGGAAATATAGAGAGCTTTCCTTTTCTACCGCTTTGCTGGCACTCTTATTATATGATAACCTTGAAGCTTGAGAGATTGATTTGTTACATCCTTTAATGTGTACAAGTGTTTTCTGCTTTGGTACATAGGTCGACTGCATTGCTATCGAGCCTTAAATTTTGTCCTCTCTGAATAGTAGATATCTTAAATCATTGAAAGCTGATAAGTTTCTAATAGTTGTTCTCGTGCTCTGACACTGTTAATAGCTTCGAGAATTAGAGAGAGGTGTGCATATTCTTGTGGCAACCCCTGGGCGGTTAGTTGATTTACTTGAGAGAGCAAGAGTCTCGTTGCAGATGATAAGGTATTTGGCTCTAGACGAGGCAGATCGAATGCTTGATATGGGTTTTGAACCTCAAATAAGGAAAATAGTGCAACAGATGGACATGCCTCCGCCAGGTGTGCGACAGACCATGCTGTTCAGTGCCACTTTCCCAAAAGAGATTCAGGTCATTTTTCTACATGGAAAGACTCTTTTTTGATCCACTATTTTTGTTTCTTTGATATCAATTTACTTTAAAGCTCCCTTATCCTGTGGACTTTGCTGCGTCAGACTGCAAACTGGTTATCACAATTTGTGGCTACCATCGGAAGTTATAACAATTTTCTTGAGCTGCTTGCTGTTCTACAGTTGAATGGAGCTTCTCTTTTTCTCTACCTTTTTGCCTATGTGTTACTCTATGAGAGCATAGGGAAAATTCCTTGATAATGATTGTCGCAAAATTAATACACTTAAACTTTATCTGAATGCAGAGACTAGCCTCAGATTTTCTATCCAGTTATATCTTTTTGGCTGTGGGAAGGGTCGGCTCTAGCACAGATTTGATTGTCCAAAGAGTTGAATATGTTCAAGAGACTGACAAGAGAAGTCACTTGATGGATCTTCTTCATGCACAGAGGGAAAATGGTGTTCATGGCAAGGTAGCTTCCATCTTTTTGTTTTAGTTTTACTTAATTATCCAAGGTTACGAGGTAGGTGTATCATAAATATATGCTCACATCTATAACTGGTGGGGGGGGGATGGAATATGTTTCCGAGTTCAATTCTTGGTCATGGATTTCAAGAGCTATGGCAACTTGCAAGGCCTTGCTAGTGTCCAGGTGAAGTCAGCATAATTCTTTGTGAAATTTATCAGGATGAAAGAATTCCAGGTTTTGGAACTTATATGATATTGGTTGGCTCCGTATCCTGAAAATTCTTAGAATATCTAAATATCAGCAGAGGTAGAAAAATTTAGGTATTAAAGGAAGAGGCAACCAAGGTTGATAGTCTTCCTAAAATTGTCGATTTGCATCAGTTGCTGTCTTTCTGCTGTAGCCTGTGATGTCAAGCAAAATGTTCAACTTTTGGCGAGTGAAACAAATACATCCATATCTGTGGATACTCCAGAGGAGATTTAACATTTACGATTTTATAGAAACGGTTGCTGTACCCGTATTTTTCACTTTATATTTTCTTCTTAGTAATCATCCAATTTCAAACTTCTCAACTTATTTATTGCTCATTGCTTCTCTCGAATTTTCAGCAAGCTCTTACCCTTGTTTTTGTGGAGACTAAGAAGGGAGCCGATTCACTGGAGCATTGGCTTTGTATGAATGGTTTCCCCGCTACTGCTATTCATGGCGATAGAACTCAGCAGGTACGGTTGCTTATTCCTAGTGCACTTCTTGTTGACTGATTTCATGACACATAAGCTATAATGTTGTTTGTTTTATTCTCTTTGGGTGTTTTTTCTTGATGATTTCTTGCCTCTCTTCCTGCTCTTATTAAATTCTTGTAATCCATTTTGGTTGTCTTGTATAATTGTTCTGTTCTCAGTTTCAATTAGAAATCGAGGAACTTTTGTTGATAGGCATGCCATGTGGAACCACGATTAGCATTTGAACTGGAGGATTTATTTAATTTTCTAAGGTCAACAAGGAGTACATGCTTCAATATAGCTTATTACTATGGAATCTCAATCTTCTTGTACTTTACTATGTTTGGTTGCTTCTCCTGCTTCTCAATAACTTCATTTACATTGTCTGCGTTATGATTAGCTGGATTGTGCATATGCTCCAGTTCTTCCCGTTCTAAAACCAACAACAAAACCAACAACATCAAACCCAGTTTGATCCCATAAATAGAGTCTGGGGAGGGTAGTGTGTACGCAGACTTTACCGCTACCTCATAGAGATAGAGAGGCTGTTTTTGATAGACCCTTGGTTCACAGTTCTAAAATCAATATCCAAAAAAAAGAAGGGATTTTGATTTTCTTTTTTCTTCCTCTTAATTTCTTCAGTAATCTCATTTGTCCATAAATGAAAGAAGTTGATGAAGAAGTTGCTTCCTTCGTGGAAATAAAACAAGATTGGAAGTAGTGCTTCTCAAGTTCTATAAGATGTTGCTTTGGATTGGTACATCTGCTCGTGTTTAACTAAAAAATATCTTAAAGTTTAAAAGTGATAAGAAGAACGTTTCTGGTTAGATAAGCACTGCTGTGTTTCTTATGTGCTATTATACTAAGAAAGCTTGCCCAATTAAGTTTAAGCTTAGATATGGCTATGCTGTTTGAGATGGATTCTTTAGGTTCCCTGTGGAAGGTAAGATTTGTCCTTGGCGTTGTGACATTGAGTGTTGAATTGTCCATAATCTTTCTGTTTTAGTAGATTCCTGATTAGATAGATCATAGATGAGTTTCAGAATGCAAAATTTGACTGGTTAAATTAGCTATCCTTGTTGTAATCACATTGAGCCGAGTTTCTTCTGAAACAGCCTCTCTACCTTCATTAGGTGGGGTAAGGTCTGCGTACACTTCACCCTCTCCAGACACCACTTGTGGGATTTCACTGGCTTCTTGTTGTTTGTTGTTTGTTGCTTGTTGTAATCAGTGTTTTAGTTCTCATGGTTCTCTCATCTTGGCACTTTTCTACCTTATTCCTTCGTTGTAGCTTATGTCGGAGAACTTTTTTCCTCTTTTTTAAATCCTTGACCCATCGGTGTGCTTCTTTGGCAGGAAAGAGAATATGCGCTGAGATCCTTTAAAACTGGTCACACACCAATTATGGTTGCAACAGATGTGGCAGCACGTGGTCTCGATATCCCCCATGTTGCACATGTTGTCAATTTTGACCTGCCAAATGACATTGATGACTATGTGCACCGTATTGGAAGAACAGGTCGAGCAGGAAAATCGGGTTTAGCTACTGCCTTCTTCAATGAGAACAATTCTTCATTGGCGAGATCACTGTCTGACTTGATGACAGAAGCAAACCAAGAAGTACCTGCCTGGCTCTCTCGCTTTGCTGCTCGATCTAACTATGGAGGCAAAAATCGGCGTGGTGGAGCTCGTTTTGGTGGTCGTGACTTTCGAAGAGATTCCTCTTACAATCGAGGCGCTGCAGACTATTATGGTGGTGCCAATATGAACAGCGGATATGCATCTGGTGGGTATTCATCATATGGAGCAGCAGGTGTGACTAGTGCATGGGACTAACCGGACTCATTTTGCCCCGTTAGCAAATTCAGAATTAGTTTTAAGTTTACACTAGCAAACTACTCACTTTAGAGCTTACTCTTGTTTTGCTCACTTATGTTAGTTCTCTTCCTTTGTACTCAAGTTTTCACTTCTGTGGTGGTTGTCGGTTGTGACATAGTAAGGGCTCTAGGGGATGTGTAAATCTTGGCAGGCGGTGGCGAATAATTACTAACCGATTAGGAATTTTTGGCCTCATTTAACTTCTCCCTTTGGTTTTTCACTTTGCTTTAGCATTCTGTAGGTGATGATGGATGGTTGAAAAAAAGGTAGGTCATGGTAGGGGGAGTTTATGTTTCTGCCAGAAATTTGGTTTATGCTTCACTTTGGAGTATTCTTTAATCAACACAATTTTGTTGGTTGTAGATATATTCTGCAGAGCCCTTTCAATCAAAGTTTGGAACTGAAGTTATGTTCAACTTTAAACAATATTGTAATATCCTAAAGTCAGTACCAGATTTACTATTGTATAGACCTTAGAGTAAGTTTTTGGAAAAGTTTTTGCTGTTTAATACTTTCATGATTGGTAATGGTTTTGTTGGTTGTGGTTTGAGTTTGTGGAGTTGTCTGTGTCTTTATCTAATGGATTATTTTACAAGCTTCTTTTAGGAAGTTTTTTTATTGGTGTTGGGGTATCTCGTGTGCACCTCGACTATGCCACTGGATGTTACCTCTCTCCAGTATACTTACCGGATAATTTTGTCCATCAAAGCTAGGCAGATGGTAATGGTTTGTTGGTGTGGGGTTTGAGCTTGTAGAGTTATCTGTGTCTTTATCTGATTGATGACTTAACAAACTCCTGTTTGGAAGTTGTTGGTCCTTTTCCTGATGTTACTCATTGAACTCTTTCTGATTAGTGGTTTAGTTGCCAAGGAAATCTGAAAATCTAGTTTGTGAATTAACTCCAACTACAACAACAATGCATTATAATCCCACAAATGAGGTTTGCGGAGGATAGTGTGTTACTTTGGGAGATAGAGAAATTGTTTCTAATGGACCCTCAGTTCAAAACAATAAAAAGAAACAATAGAACAGTAATAAAGGCCAGAAAGATAGTACAGCAATCTAAGAGCTGGAAAAATAAATGGAAAATGCAATATTTGTGAATTAACTCCATTGTATTTACAAAACAAAGTAGGTTTTTATTTTTATTTTTGGTAATTCCATAAGATATTGATTCATAGAGAAAAAGTGCATTTAAAAAAATGAGAAAAGGAATTGTTTTTTCTTTATTGTTTCATTTTCACCATTCTTTAGTTAGATCGAGAAGTAGGGGTGTTCATGGTTCGGTTTGTATCGGTTTTTCCCGAAAAAGAAACCAAACCAAGTAAATTGGTTTTTCAAATATTAGAACCAAACCAAACCTATTAAGTCGGTTTTTTCTTGATTCGGTTCATGTCGGTTTTTCGATTTTTTTCTTAAATATAAGGCATACACTACCAAACACATATTTCGGCGACCACATTTTTAACGTAACACTATCAAATCAATTGCCCTTTGAGAAATCTATTATTTACCAAGATATACTGATGATAATTGAATCAAATAGTGATGAATAATTTAAGGACTCAATTAAAAATATATTATTTTTAACATGAAATAGATTCTTACACTCAACAAAAGAAAACTACCAATCAAACTAGAATGTAAAGGTAAAGACATGTTACTAAAAGTGCAAACGATTAACATTTACTATAAATTTTTTGAAACTTTGTATTAAAGTATACTTATATATAGGTGTAATAATAAATTTAAAATAGCTACTCCTATATTCGGTTTGATTCGGTTATTTTTTTATTAAAACCAAAACCAAACCAAATTTGATCGGTTTTTAAATTTCAAAACCAAAACTAAAAGTATCGATTTTTTTGGTCGATTTGGTTTGATTTTCGGTTTGGTTCGAGTTTTCGGATTTTTATGAACACCCCTATCGAGAAGTATGAAATAAAGGACATATTGCTGAATCACAGACAAAAAAAAAAAGAAAAAATAAACATATAAAGCAACGGAGCCATCATAGTATTTTTTAACTCCTCCGAAAGGAAGGATGGCAATTTGATCATTTACCCATCTGAGAAGAAAAATATACCTATAAATGATATCATTTTAGTAAAAAAAAAAAAATTATAGATAAATTCCACTAGCTATTGGATTAGTTGAAAGACTTCCCATTTTTTTTTAAAATTTTTTTGTGTTTGCTTTATATTTTGTCTTCTCTAAAACTCTTTTCATCTGGGGTGTGTGTGAGAGAGAGCAAAGAGTGAAAATCTTTTAAATGTTGACTTATATCCAATTTGTACCTCACAATAAACAGAGATTCATATTATTATTATTATTATTATTATTATTATTATTATTATTATTATTATTATTATTATTATTATTATTATTCATACCGATAGTAGACTTATTTGAATACCTGTCTTGATTTTTTTTTTTATATTTCGATTATCTTAATATCTTGTTGTGTATGCTGCTTTTACATGGGTTCTTGGTGTCGTCCCGTCTTGTTTCTTATTATTGTGGTACCTATGCTTGCCTGAGCCGGGGGTCTATTTGAGACAACCTCTCTACCTCTACAAAAAGTAAGGGGTAGAGTCTGTGTACACACTACTGCCATACCCCACTATGTAGGATTATACTGGGTATGTTGTTGTTGTATTATTATTATTATTATTATTATTATTATTATTATTATTATTATTATTATTATTATTAAAGGGAGGCAATTTTGTGGCATGTGATGTGTGTAGATGGAATTATTTGACCTTTCGAAATCAGACAAAATGGCTAGTAGTGGTTTGGTGTGGACAATTGTGGTTTGCCTAAACTTGTTTCTAGACTTAGTAATAACAGTAGTAGTATTTATTGATTATTTTTTCATTTTGTAAATTGTCACACATCAAGCTCTAAAATAAATTTAGTTGCTTATCATTTTTCGAGATGTCTTCACATAAATGTATTTCACTAACGTAGAGTGTTGAAAAAATTAATTCGAGCGATATTCTTTTATGTCATGACAAGGAGATTACGATACCATTATTCTTCTTCTTCTTTTTCACTTTTAAAAATATATATATATATATCTCATCCACCCTGCTTTTTAGAGTTTCCTAACTGCTCCATTATTTTTAACATGTTAAAATTGTTATGATCATAGGTTTTTAAAATTTATGTACAGACTTATCAAAGTTAAATTTACGTATAATGATCTTTATTTAAAAATATGGAATAATATTCATCTGGATTTGAATTTGAGAATAAATTTTATATTTGACAAGCTAATGTAAAAAATATAGTTATGGAATAATCGTCGTGTTATAAGTATGCTAAAGTAAGTTATTTTACGTAAAAATTACAAGAAAAAAGGTGTTTATCATGAATAATAGTAATGTAATATAATTACTATAATTACTAACTTTCACGTAATTATTAGAGTATTAGTATTTTTAATTTAATTATAACTAACATATGATGAAGGGTAGAAAAAGGGGGATCAAATTGAGTGCATTTAATTAAATGCATGAGGGATCTCAAAGAAAAAAAGTTGTAATTACAGTACATGTTATCATTTTGATTAATACAAACAAAGTTCACTAATCTTCACCTATAATTATCAAAAACTATAAATGGCCGTCATAATAGATAAATATCCAAAAAGGACCCACAATAATGCTTTATAATATGGAAAATGAGCTAACTTTTACATCTTTATTTGACCAATCAAGTCATGTTTATGAGGAAATGATTATTGCTCATCTTGTGACTCATTATATTGCTGAAAAATCTCCTATTTGAAGAATAATAAATCCTTTATTGAGCAATTTTCTCTTTAATTGTCCTTATGCAACGCATTTCAAATTAGCCTATCCCCAATGCGATAAAAATCAAAAAAAGAAAAATAGAAAAAAAAACCATTCTTTAAAATCGCCACTATTGTATTTGGACGAGCGAATCAATGTTTTACTACGATAAATTTTATATTGAACATAAAATTTATATAGAAAATTTTGATCACATAGTCCTAATAATCTTTTTCAGGTAACAAAAATTCAATATCTTTTCACGAATTATTATGACAATAATTATAACTTAATAAAATATTTCTGATGGGTTTACAGTACCTTAGCTTTATGTTTTGATGATCCAACAAACTTACTGTCAAAGAACCAGATAAGGAACCTAATACACTTGGTACACAACTCAATCAACGGACTCAAGCTAATGTGAGTTGCTACGACTTCAGAAGATAAAGAATCAACACAGGGACCTGATTCCCGTGGGTTCTCCTGACAACAGTACGGAATCAACTCTCTACAGCTGGAAAGTGACTGCCTGCACTTTACCAGCAAACAGTTCAACACAGTACATCAGTCACTTCTCATTGACCAACCAAGTGATTACATCATTCAAGTGATGTCATTGTATTAACAATAAATATTACAACAAAACATCACTTGAACACTTAGAGAATTCATTCAAGCATTCAATTCTCAAGTGCACCAAGAACAAAGTACAACACTACTACAGACCACTTCCTACAACAAGTCTCTTGTATGTCCTTAGTTGAGTTATAACTTTATAATTATTCTTCATTGAAATTCCTACTTTGCTTATGTAGAAGCTTCATATAGGAACACTTTAAAAATCATAAACCTTTAGTGTTTGTGTCGTGACTAGAGTTAGTCGTGAGTTGAAGTCTTTGTAATAAGTGTATTGCAAAGTGGCTTGTAATAGGTGTATTATAAGTTAATGAGGGATTAATAGTTTAATTCCTAGATTGCATAGGTTGTAATCTAAAGATTGCTCATAGTGAAGTTGAAATCCTACCAGTATAGGTCGTGGTTTTTTATCCCCTTGAGCAAGAACTTTTCCACATAAAAGTTCCCTGTTCCATTTACTTGCTGTTGCATTAGCGTTATTTGTGGAAACCTATATAGGATAGGGTCTTTATATAGTTTGGTGGACTCATATATTCTATCAATTGGTATCAGAGCGGATTCTTTCTATCAGGTTAACACCTAGAAAGGATCCTCATGACTGCTCCACCAAACTTCGAAGATGGTCAGTCTACTTACAGACCACCCAGGTTCAATGGCCAATACTATAGGTGATGGAAGACAAGGATGCATGACATTATCATGGCTGAAGATTTCGAGCTGTGAGATGTTATATGTGATGGTCCTTATGTCCCTACAGAGAAGGTAGGAGATCCTGCTGTGACAATGCCTAAGACAAGGAAAGAATACAACGATGCTGACATGAAAGCTGCGGAGAAAAAGTTTTATGACAAGAAAATTTTGGTGTGTGGTATAGGTCCTGATGAATATAAAAGGATTTCAGCTTGCCAATCTGCCAAAGAGATATGGGAATCTCTACAAACAGCACATGAAGGAACTACTCAAGTAAAGCAATCTAAGATTTACATGCTCATCACTGAGTATGATCTCTTCAGAATGAAGGACGATGAATCCATTCAAGACATACACACTCGATTCACTTCCATTATAAATGAGCTACACTCGCGTGGAGAAATCATTCCTAGGAACAAGCTTGTGACGAAAATTCTCAGTGTTTTGCCCAGTTCCTGGGAGAGTAAAGTGAATGCCATTACTGAAGCAAAGGATTTGCAGGCGCTGACTATAAATGAGCTGGTTAGAAATCTGAAAACCTATGAGATGAAGAAGAAGAATGACAGTGAAAGAAGAGAACCAAAGAAGGAAAAGAACCTGGTACTCAAGGCAAAAATCAATGACTCAAGTGGCGAGGATAATGACATGGCTTACGTAACCAGAAGGTTTCAGAAAATGGTTCGACGGAATGGAGGTATACCAAAGAGAGGCAGTTCTAGCAAATCGAAGAATTATAACCTCTATCATAAGTGTGGAAAGCCAGGGCATTTCATCAAAGATTGTCCTCTCCTTAAACAAGAACACTTTAAACACAACTTCGACAAAGCAGCCAAAAGGAATCCGGTTCCTGATAAACGCTTCAAAAGAAAGAACGTCGCTGACAATGTTGTGACCAAGCTCTTGTAGCATGGGGAGATTCTTCCAGCGAATCTGAAGAAGAAGATGATGCAGGCGACAACTCAATGATGGCACTTGAAAGTGAAGAAAATGAGTATGACTCAATATTTGCTTTGATGGCTCAATCAGATGATGACAATGATAAGGTAAATTTTCGGGATGTTCAGAGAAATCTGAAGTCATACTCTCCTAAAAAACTCATGTCATTAGCTAATATGTTAATTGATACTTACTATAATCTTTTAAATGATAAGGATACCTTAACTATGAAGTTAGGAGATGCTGAGCAAACTAGAGATGACTTGGTAGTTTGTGTGGTTGATTTGAAGGAAACTATAGATAATCTGGAAAAAAAAGAAGAAAAGGAGGTTCTAACTGAGAAAATCACTAGTGAAGAACACGAAAGAGATGATCTGATGGTAGTAATAGTTGACCTAACAAAAACCATTGAGAATTTCAGTAAAGAAAAAAATGCCTTAGTGGAGAAAGTGGTTGTTATTGAGCAGGAAAGAGATGACCTTTTATATTGTAGACTTAAAGGAACCAATAGAGGAACTCAAAGCTGAATGTAGGCCTGGAAATTCTAAAAAAGGAAAAGAAGTGGCTAGTGAGGCACATATTAAACTTGAAAACGAGTTAAAAGCTGTAAAAACTAGTTTGTGTGCTGAACTTGAGAAAAATAGACAGCTTCAAGCAGAATTGGAATGAGTAAAAAGTGATCTTGAGAAGTCTCTTGACCTTGTCCTCGGATGCTATTACTGCCATATACGCTAACAATGGTGGAAACAGGTAGGGAATAGAGTTTCAAAGGGAGAAAACTCCTTATAACCCTCATAGCAAGTACGCCACTGTGCCTGATAATTGGCTGTGTACCTGCTGCGGGAACAATGGGCATTTCAAAGAAAATTGCCAAGCTAGGGTTCAGTCTCTTCAGAAAAACAAAGTTTTTGCTGAAAGAGAAACTGCTGGAAGAGGACCAGGTGCCACACATAAAAAGCGTATGTTACCTGCATGGACTAGAAGAGCACTTATTCATCCCTTTCCTTACTACAAGGGACCCAAACTTGTTTGGGTTCCTAAATCTAACTCTTGATTTCCTTGTGCAAGGAACAGTGAAAGGAAGCAGTCAACAATGGTTCATGGACAGTAGATGTTCAAAGCACATGACTGGGAATATCATGAACTTTTTTTCACTAAAAGCCCTGCAAGGAAAGAGTGTTTCCTTTGGAAATGAAAAAAAGGGGTACATTCTTGGAGTTGGAAAAATTGGGAAATCACTCACTCACTCAATTGAGAATGTGTACTATGTCAATGGTCTTAAGTACAGTCTCTTGAGTGTTTGTCAAATATGTGATAAAAGAAACAAGGTGGAGTTCTTGTCAAAGATTTGCACAATTACAAATCTAGTAAGTGGTGAAGTGGTACTTGTGGCCGAAAGATACAAGAACATCTACGTTGCTGATTTCGAGTCCTTACAAAGTGGTGATCTAAGCTCCTTGAAAGCAGTTGATGATGATGCTAAATTGTGGCATAGAAGGCTGGGGCATGCAAGCTTTTCTCTACTGAATAAGTTGGTTCAGAAGGACCTGGTTCGTGGTCTTCCCAAGTCAAATTTCAAGGAGCACAAAGTCTATGATACCTGCGATAGAGGAAAGCATGTGAAATCCTTATTCAAGCCAATGAAGAATGTCAGCACCTCAAAACCACTTGATCTTCTTCATATGGATCTATGTGGCCCTATAAGAGTGCCAAGTATGGGAGGAAAAAGATATATTTTTGTGATAGTGGATGACTATTCTAGATTCACTTGGACTCTGTTCCTTAGAACAAAAGATGAGACCTTTGAAGTTTTTGTAGCATTTGTGAAGAAAATTCAAGTGAAGATGGAATCAAAAGTAGCATGAATTAGATCAGATCATGGAACAGAATTTGACAATACTAAGTTTAATGAATTTTGCAACGAGAATGGCATCACCCACAACTTCTCAGCCCCACGAACTCCACAGCAAAATGAAGTTGTGGAAAGGAAGAACAGAATCCTTGAAGAAATGCCAAGGACAATGTTGATCGATAGTGGGGTTGCGAAGAACTTCTGGGCTGAAGCTATCAACACTACCTGCTATTTGGTGAACAGGTGCATGATCAGGTCTCTTAGCTGACTACACTTAAGAACATTTGGGTGTAAATGTTATGTTCTCAACAATGGAAATGATCAGCTTGGAAAATTTGATGCCAAAAGTGATAAAGGAATTTTTCTCGGGTACTCTTCTCAAAGTAAAGCCTACAAGGTATACAACAAGCGGACTTATTGTGTCGAGGAGAGTATACATGTAATATTTTACGAGTCTTATCTCTCTTGCGAGAAGAACAAGAAGGATGATCAAGATGGAGAGCCTTTGCCGGTTCCAGGAGAAGTCATTGATATGGCAAATGGAAAGACAAATATGATGAGTCAAGTAAAGGAGACAGGTGAAGATAATGCAATCTTTTCCTCATTAGCCCGAGAGGAACCAAGTACTACAATCACAACTACTGAAGCTGAAGAAAGAGTGGTTGATGCAGTTCAAAGCACTCCATAAGTAGTAGAAAAAAGGATACAAGAGAACCAGTCAGGCTTACCCAGCTCCTCTACAAATGAAATTCAAGTGCCCAACTAGAAACACAAAAGCTCTCATCCTCTCGACAACATAATCATTCCGCTTGATTCAGGAGTCCAAACCAGATCAAAAGCCAAAAATTCACTTGCCTTCTTAGCTTTTCTTTCCAAATAGAGCCCAAACAAAATTAAGGAAGCCTTAAATGATGCAGACTGGATCACATCTATACAAGATGAGTTGCATCAATTCGAAAGGAACAAAGTGTGGCACCTGGTACCTAGACTCTCAGATTGTACCATCATATGAACCATGTGGGTATTCAGGAACAAGCTTGATGAACATGGGAACACTACAAAGAACAAGGCAGGGTTAGTTGTCCAGGGTTACAATCAGGAGGAATAAATTGATTATGACGAGACTTTTGCTCCAGTTGCTCGTATGGAAGCTATCATAATCCTCATTGCCTTTGCATCACATATGGAATTCATTCTGTTCTAAATGGATGTCAAAAGTGCATTTCTGAATGGTTTTCTCAAGAAAGAAGTCTATGTAAAGCAACCTCCAAGCTTTGAATATCATGGACATCCTGAATATGTGTTCAAATTGGATAAGGAACTGTCTGGATTGAAGCAGGCTCCTCGAGCTTGGTATGAAAGGTTGTCAAAATTTTTCTTAGAAAATAGCTTTGCAAGAGGAAAAATTGACAACACTCTGTTTCTGAAGAAACGAGGAAGGAACCTGCTCATTGTTCAGATATATGTTGATGATATCATTTTTGGGGCAACAACTGACTCACTTTGTGAGGAATTTGCAAAACTCATGGGAAATGAGTTTGAGATAAGCATGATGAGGGAGTTGAATTTCTTCTTGAGTCTTCAAGTGAAGTAATCCACAAATGGAACATTCATCAGTCAGCAGAAATATATCAAGGAGCTTCTGAAGAGGTTTGACATGGAAGCACCAAAAGTGATTGACACTTCCATTGTCACTGCTACTCGACTGGACATGGATGAATCTGGATCTCCTGTGAATCAAACAATGTATAGAGGCATTATTGGGTCTCTCCTCTATCTCACTGCAAACATGCCAGATATTGTTTTCAGTGTGGGACTATGTGCAAGGTTTTAGTTAAATCCCAAGGAATCTCATTTGAAGGCTGCCAAAAGAATTCTGAGATATCTTAAGGGAACACAGGACCTGGTTCTGTACTACCCTTGACAATTTTAATATCATTGGGTATGTTGATGCTGATTATGCAGGTTATCTTGTGGACATGAAAATCACATTTGGAATGGATCACTTCCTAGGATCATGTCTTATTTCATGGGGCACAAGGAAGAAAAATGCAATAGCTCTTTCAACAGCTGGAGCAGAATATGTTGCTGCAACTTCCTGTTGTGCTCAACTCCTATGGATCAAATAGCAATTGGAAGATTTTGGTGTGTACACTAACTGTGTGCCTCTTCTATGTGACAACACCAATGCACTCAACATGGCCAAGAACTCGGTCCAGCATAAAAGAACCAAGCACATTGATGTGAGACATCATTTTCTCAGAGACAATGTAGAGAAGGGGCTTATCTGCATGAAGTTCTGCAGTATAGAAGACCAAATTGCAGATATCTTCATCAAAGCCCTGAGCAGAGAACATTTTGATAGAAATAGGATGGCACTGGGGCTAATGAAGCCTAACTGAGAACCTGATTTCTTCCATATGGCTATGAAAGTTACATTCAGGTGAAATTAGCTAAGGTGTTTTCTGGCCAAGTCTAACTCACTTCTATACCGTTGCAAGTAGACACGCACGATGATTATAGAAGCTGCAGAAACAATGCATGAGCAGTAAAAGAGGATTGAGAACCTTTTAAAGACCGGTCAAGAACCTGGTTCATGTACCACATGTTGGCAGTCTTGTGTTTTTCTCATACATATCTCAAAAGAAACAAAAATTGAGTGCCCTCATTAAAACCCTCTCATTTCCAAACCTTGAGCGATCACCTCTCTCTTTCTCAGCCTCTCCGGAACTTTCAAACTAATCATCTACCATGGCTGAAGATCAAACAATCCTTCCCACCATTGAAGAGAAAACCTTCGACTCCTCTGTTCCTAAAGAAACACCTCTCAACATTCCCCCTTCCACCACTGTTGAAACTGAAACATCTAAACCTGATTCTCTTTCACCCTCCATCTCCCTCACCACTCCCTCAGACCACACTCTTCCTCTAAGTGTTGAGAACTCAAAAATCCCTAAAATCAACAGTATCTCTTCTCTGTCGCCTAAGATTCTCAAAGAACAGAGAAAATATGAAGAAAAGAGTGAGACTCCACAAGAATAAAAGGTCTTGAGATGGTCGAATTTCCAAAGTGGGGATATCTGTTCAAAGTGGATGTGCCTAAGGTTAATGAGGATGAGGTCCAAAGTATCTATGGTGACCTCTTCACTGTTGAATTCGACCATATTTGTGCTCTAGTAAATGGCGTATCCATTGTTATGGACTCATATATTCTATCAGTATCAGTCAAATGTCCGCAGATGCTCAGATTGATCTCGTTCTCAACACTCTTGTTGCCGCTTCTAAGCCCTCTTCCTCTAGTGTCCCCTAGGCTAATCCTCCAGTGACCAGTTTCCAGTTTATCTCTTTTGTTTTGATGACTTTGTGGTAGTTTTTTTGTGTGGTATGGATGGAATTCACTTGTACTGCTCCCGCTTTTAACATTCCAAGTCTACTTTTGATGTAACGGCAAAGGCTTATGTTTTATAAAATTAATGGCGACTGTCCTCTTTTACTGTAAATGCTTATGTTTCTCTGCTTCTCTTTTCTATCATGTTGTGTGCACATAAGTGACATGAATTAACTAGGCTAGACTTCTTTATGCTATTTGTTTGTTTGTGTGTTTTTTATGATGCCAAAAGGGGGAAATATGGCTAAAATTGAAGGAGCTAAGAAGGGTTTGAGCAGGGGAAACTTGTGAAGTTCCTGTTACTTCATCTGGTTTTTGTTGCTCTAAACATGATTATCAATTTCTAAGTTTGTCATCATCAAAAAGGGGAAAATTAATGGGTTTACAGTATCTTAGCTTTATATTTTGATGATCTAACAAACTTACTGTCAAAGAACCAGATAAGGAACCTGATACACTTGGTACACAACTCAATCAACGGACTCAAGCTAATGTGAGTTGCTACGACTTCAGAAGATAAAGAATCAACACAGGGACCTGATCCCCTTGGGTTCCCCTGACAGCAGTACGAAGTCAACTGTCTACATCTGGAAAGTGACTGCTTGCACTGTACACACAAACAGTGCAGCACAGTACATCAGTCACTTCTCATTGACCAACCAAGTGATTACATCATTCAAATGGTGTCATCCATGTTGTATTAATAATAAACATTACAACAAAACATCACTTGAACACTTAGAGAATTTATTCAAGCATATGACAATCAAGCATTCAATTCTCAAGTGCACCAAGAACAAAGTACAACACTACTATGGACTAGTTCCTACAACAAGTCTCTTGTATGTTCTTAATTGAGTTGTAACTTTGTAATTGTTCTTCATTATATTTTCTACTTTGCTTATCTAGAAGCTTCATATAGGAACACATTGAAAATTATAAACCTTTAGTGTTTATGTCGTGACTAGAGTTAGTCATGAGTTGAAGTCTTTGTAATAGGTGTATTGCAAAGTGGCTTGTAGTAGGTGTATTACAAGTTAGTGAGGGATTAAGAGTTTAATTCCTAGATCGCATAGGTTGTAATCTAAAGATTGCTCATAGTGAAGTTGAAATCCTACCAGTGTAGGTCGTATTTTTTTTATCCCCTTGAGCAAGAATTTTTCCACGTAAAAGTTCCCTGTTCCATTTACTTGTTGTTGCATTAACGTTATCTGTGTAAACCTATATAGGACCGGGTCTCTTATAGTTTGGTGGACTCATGTATTCTATCAGTTTCGATCATAAGTTTTTCTTTATCATTTAACTTCCATTAAATGAGTCATCTACGATATTTGAAGTAATCCATATTCCATACCAAAAGATGATATGAATATACCACCAAAAGACATGGTGCAGTAGATGGGGCTGCTTCTCTCTTAACTAGAGGTCTTGAGTTCGAGCTCTGGGTATGGAAAAATCCTTGGTAGAGAGCGCTATCCTCCAAATAGGGCCCTACCCGACGCGAATCCAGATATAATCGGGCTCCAATACGGGCATCGAATACCGAATGGGAAACAAAAAAAAAGATGATATGAATATGGCCTAGATGGCCATGCTATGATGGCCAATAATTTAATACTCAATATAAGGTAGTTAATTATCAAACATTGAAGCAAATATCAGTTCAAAATTCTCACATTTAATTCACCATAAAAGAAACCTTCAAATTTCAAATCTTTTTGAAAGAATAGAGAAGAACAATAAATCCTCATTATGTTTAATATTCACTTCGTAACCACCCAAAATTCAGTTAATGGAAGATGGCCAATTATAAACCAGGGGAAGCTAGCCATTTTAATATTAGTTTAAGTTATATGTACTATCAGTATTAATTTTTTTTACAACTATCAAGTAATCGAAAGAATATTTATATATAAGCCTTCCTAAAATGTGATTCCTACTATTAAAAATAAAATAAATTATCTGCTACGACAGATAAAGATAATCTGCTAATGTAAAAATTTGTCAACTGATAATGTATATAACCTAAATTTTTTTTAATATTGCTTGTTGAAGGGACTTTGGTATTTTTGGTTGTGAAGAGACCTTTTCTTGGTGATTATAGGTAGAGGCATTAATTATAGATGAAGGCAAGTCTTTTCCAAATTATTGTTATTACATTTACTTGAACTCTTTATATAGTTAGCAACAACTAACGGTTTGCCAAACTAGATATCATTTAATAATAATAAAAAATCTACAACAACGAAAATAATTTTTACTTAAATTTAGCTTTCAATGTAGCGAGAGGGAAAATCGTTTAATTTGAAGTTCTAAAAGAATACCAAGGGCAAATCTATAAACAAAACAAAAAAAATATGGTAAAAATTACCAGAGCAAACATGTTATGGAAATAAAAACCACGCCATAATCTCAAATTAGATGAGAAAAAATAATCCAATCTCGTCTATTAATGAAAAATATTTGTTTGAGTCATGTTTAAAAAATATCAAATAATTTGAATTTAGCCGTTAAATATTAAAGTTTATATATTATTTAAACTTGAATAAGTAATAAATGTATGTATAAAAATCACATGTCTTTTAATATTTAATATTAATTTAGTATAAACTTCGAGCGCGAGTAAATTCTTAGCATAATCAAATTTATAGTTGATGTTTTTAGTTAATTTTTTGAGATTGAATTGATAAACTATAACCTCTACTACATTTTGAACCTCCAACGATCTAATTAGTAGTATTAAAATTTGAAAAGAACATTTATTTTAAAAAAATATTACTAACAAGCATGAAAACAAAGTCATCAGGCAGAAAACTTTAAACAAATGAAAATTCAGTAGACAAAAATTTCTTTCAACTAATTTTTTTTAATAAGAATTTCTATATCTTCTTTCAACCCAATTACTCAACATCAAAATTTCCAACTCTTTCTCCTTTTCTTTAAAATCTCATATAAATTCCACCTTCACGCAACAGTAAAAATTATCATTCTATGATTATGAGTTCAAGTTATGAAAGCAACATTTTATAGGAATATAAAGTACGATTGCATACGTCAAATTACACGTGGTCCGTCCTTTTTTAGACATTGCATGCAACGAGAGCTTAGTGCACGAGGTGATGCTCTGGTTTCCATCCAAATAAAATCTTATACGTACTAGTCTGGTGCTGACATTTTCTATATATATATTTTTAATATAACAAACCCCAACCCCAAACCAAAATCACCCCCTCCCTCCTCCTTTAACCAAAACCCCTTCTCTCTTTCACACACAAAGACAGAGAGAACAGTTTGGGTTTGACCCAATTAATTAATGCCAGCATTAAAAAAATCTGGTAAAGTTTCTTGTCCTGTGACTAAAAACAGAAAAAATTAAATTTCTCAGATTAGAGAAAAAAGATTAGTATTAATTATCAAATCTGCAAAAAAGATTTTCTTTAATTTTTTCAAGTAGGTGAAAGGCAATAGTCCTGGTCTATTTAGAGAAAGAAAAAAAGAGAGAGAATGCTTATCACAGTTTTGAAGTTGCTGTAGTTCTAACTTCCAAACACTGTCTTTTGTTTTTATTTTTTTGTTTCTTTTTATTGCATTTTAAAAAGGGGTATAAAGTGAAAAAAGGGTATTCCAAAGCTCTTCTTTGGGCTTTTAGCTCTCTTGATCTGATTCTTCTAAGGGGTGAATGAAATTTTGAATCTTTTTGTGCATGAAATTTTCATTACAGAAATGGACCAAACAATTGAAAGGTCTCCAAATGCACATAGGGGTTTTCGAGTTCAACCTCCACTGGTGAGTCTTCATAATCTTTTTGACTTTTTTTCTTTTTTCTTCTGTTAATTTGTTTGATTAATGCCTTTTCTTGAAATACCCTGATGATAATTCCTGGTAAAGGTGCTATCTTTACAAGAATTTTTGGTATTTAGCTTGTTTCTTGAGGTACCCTGATGATAATTCCTGGTAAAAGAGCTATCTTTGCAAGAATTTTTGGTATTTAGCTTGTTTTTTTAAGGTACCCTAATGAAAATTCCTGGTAAAGGAGCTACCTTGGCAAGAATTTTTGGTATTTAGCTTGTTTCTTGAGGTACCCTGATGATAATTCCAGGTAAAGGAGCTACCTTGAGAAGAATTTTTGGTATTTAGCTTGTTTCTTGAGGAACCCTGATGATAATTCTTGATAAAAGAGCTACCTTGGCAAGAATTTTTGGTATTTAGCTTGTTTCTTGAGGTACCCTGATGAAAATTCCTGGTAGAGGAGCTACCTTTGGAAGAAATTTTGGTATTTTAGCTTTTTTCTTGAGATACCCTGATGAAGATTTTTGTTGAAGTTTTAATTTTGTAGGATTTTTGGTACTTAGCTTGTGTTGTTTTTGGGTCTTGTCTTAATTTGGCCTTTTGAGCTTGGATTGGTATAAAATTGGGAGGTGCTCAAGTGAAAATCTTGCTAAATGTGCAGCTTTTTAAGGGTTCTTTGAGTTTTTGCCCATGTTATTGTTTTCAGCGCGCTTCTGGGGTTCACCTCTTCCTGAATTTGAAGCTTCATCTTTGCAGCATTATAGATTGAGAAACAACTATATGTCGTTGTGGTCATGTTTCTGAAGATGGCCCTCTTTGATCTCTTTGTTTTCCATTTGCTGCAGCTTTTATGAAATTCGTTAATTTGCAAAGGTGTTCTTTAACAATCATATTAGTTCACTCTTTAACAACTTTGTTAATTCAGTTTAGCAACTAGAAAAAGATGATTGAATGTTGAGTTGACTTGAGTCCTTGAGCTGTTTCGAGATTATAGTTGCCATTCTGGAATCTCCCATCACAGGCTCACGGTTAAGATTGACTGAAGTCAATTGTTTGTGATAAGTGAATAAAGTTATAATTACGTTGCATCTTATTCAACTGAATCTGTGTGTTGTATAAGAACTAGAAGTTTCTACTATGATGTGAGTCTCTATATTTCTTTTATCAGAGTAGATTGTGATTGCCAAGGAAGACTTAACTTTGGATCTGCATGTGGTTATCTTGATTTTTTATTCCATTCATTCGTTAGGAATAATGGGGACATTTATGATTGTCTATGAGATTGACATGGAGCTATAATATTAGTGTTGTCTTTCCATTTCCATTTTACAAGGGATTCTCTTCAATTGTTTGAAACATGAGTACCTGGATTTATGATGAACTTATAGGTGCTGTGCTGTTCTACTTTACTGCGATCAAGGTTGGAAAGAGTCCCTCTCTTACTGGGTGTAATCTAGTTTGTCTTTTGCGTGAACTAGATGTACCAATTCTGCACTCAATTTTCATTTGAATTCAACTCTGCAAGCAAGAGGTGGTCTGAAATTGTACTATTTTATACTTCCTTTTGTCATCGCTTGAATAGAAGTATGACGAGATGGAGCATTATACTGGACTAATATCGATGTTGAAAATATTAATGTAGACCTTTCAAAATTTTGATAAGGTTTGTACTAAATGAATAGGTTTGCACAATCTGAGCCGAGGGTCTCCCGGAAACAACCTCTCTACCCCTCCGGGGTAGGGGCAAGGTCTGCATACACTCTACCCTCCCCAGACCCCACTAGTGTGATTCTACAGGGTTGTTGTTGTTGTTGAATAGGTTTGTACAATCCACTGAAAAATAAGGTCCTGCTTTATGAGGACCAATCTCATAAACTTAGAACGTCAAAATTACGTTACATTGCTGTAAAGCACAATGGGGTAGGTGCCCGTCTTATGCTCTTTTGATAGATTTATGAGGACTAATGGCTGACGAGACTTAACTCAAAGAATTTATAGATATATGATCATTAAAGTGGTGATATATTTTCCAGTAGGCTAATATGTGGGCTCTTAGCTAGTAAATTCTGCTATTCAGTATGCACCACGTTATTTAGACCATGGTGTTTATACCTTGTCCAGGCATTTTCCTTTCTCAAATTCAGTCATGCATATCCTCATCTTTTCTTTTCTCAATTTTGGTGTAAATAGTGCACAATGATTTGTCTATATTTCAGTTTTCCTACTAGTTTAGAGAAGACATTCTCCTTTTGCTATATTTGTCTTCTGTAGAATACACCTGCATATTCTAATTGGTAAAGATTTGCAGGTTGACTCCGTGTCATGCTATTGCAAGGTTGACTCGGGATTAAAGACAGTTGTCGGGGCAAGAAAATTTGTCCCAGGATCGAAAATTTGTATCCAGCCAGACATTAACCCTCGCGCACACAAGACTAAAAACTCTCGCAGGGAGAGGTCAAGAGTGCAGCCACCCCTTCTACCTGGCCTACCAGATGATCTTGCAATTGCTTGTCTAATACGTGTTCCCCGTGTTGAACACAACAAGCTCCGTCTAGTCTGCAAAAGGTGGTATCGGCTTCTTGCTGGAAACTTCTTTTACTCTCTCAGGAAGAGTCTTGGAATGGCAGAGGAGTGGGTATATGTGATGAAGAGGGATCGTGATGGAAGGATTTCGTGGCATGCATTTGATTCAACCTATCAACTGTGGCAGCCACTTCCACCTGTTCCGGGGGAATACAGTGAAGCCCTTGGATTTGGTTGTGCTGTTCTTAGCGGTTGCCATCTGTACCTGTTTGGTGGAAAAGATCCAATTAAGGGGTCTATGCGACGGGTAATCTTTTATAGTGCTCGAACAAATAAATGGCACAGGGCACCAGACATGCTTCGTAGACGTCATTTCTTTGGTTCTTGTGTAATCAACAATTGTCTCTATGTCGCTGGCGGAGAATGTGAAGGAATCCAGAGGACTCTCCGTTCAGCTGAAGTTTATGACCCCAATAGGAACCGCTGGAGCTTTATTGCTGATATGAGCACAGCTATGGTGCCCTTTATTGGGGTTGTTTATGATGGGAAGTGGTTTTTAAAAGGATTGGGATCTCACAGAGAAGTTTTGAGTGAATCCTATAACCCAGAGATGAATGCATGGAGCCCTGTCAATAACGGGATGGTTGCTGGTTGGCGCAATCCAAGCATCTCCATGGATGGTCGCCTTTATGCTTTGGACTGTCGTGATGGGTGTAAACTTAGAGTATATGATGAAGCCACACATTCGTGGAATAGATTTATTGACAGCAAGCTCCATCTTGGTAGTTCTCGTGCTTTAGAGGCTGCAGCTCTGGTTCCCCTCAATGGTAAACTCTGTATAATCCGTAACAACATGAGCATTAGTATCGTTGATGTGTCAAATCCTGATAAACAAGTTGAAACTAACCCACATCTTTGGGAAAACATTGCCGGTAAAGGGCACTTCAGAACTCTGTTCACTAATTTATGGTCAAGCATTGCAGGACGAGGAGGGTTGAAGAGCCATATTGTGCATTGTCAAGTGCTACAAGCTTGAGCATTGTCCATAGTATATACTCGCCCTTGATGAGAACTAAGAATTGGTTAACTTCTTCAACCTCAAGAACAAAATCTTTTCTGTTAAAGCAGTTTTGACATCCTCAACATGGTCTAGTGCCAGTTTGTGAACCAAATAGTTGCATAATCCATTTTCACTTCTTGATGACCTTCTGCAACCTCTGCAGATAACGCTCACCTCGGTAAAATATTGTATATGTCATATGGAAGTGTTTGGATTGAACATAATTCGATATTGGCCTTGGTTTCAGCATCAACAGCTCAAGCATGGATTTCCTGGTATTTTCATACTTTGCCATTTATTCATCAGCAGATGTCTGTTCAAATACAGAGCTAGCTTGCTAATGAATTTCGAAGTAGAAAAAACGAGGCTATTTCGTCGCTTCATAAAAGATTAAAGAGATCAAATAGCTCTATATTTTGTGTATCCATTTAGTCCGTTGTTTTGCACCAATGGTAGAAAAACATAGGTTGGTTACTGAAGGACATATAGGTAGAATCTCTGCTTCTTACCTTCTTCCCTTGCTTTCTTTCAAGATCTGTACAATATGTGATTGGGATAGGAGCGGCATTGAACTGCAACCTTTGGCTGCTGAAGTGGCTTATTTAGAAGTTCCTTATATTCAGCATTATGATCTTGCTGCTCCTGCTCTTTGAATATGTTGCTTATGATCAGTTAGAACATAGTGGCGATGCCTATTTCCTAAAGCTTGTGCTTTTCGACGAAGGCTTCTATGAAACAGGTAATTAATCATAGGTTCAGTGATGTGACATTTCAAGATTTTGCATAACATGTTGAGTTTATATTCTTACTTACAAAGGTTATGTGAACTCTTGAAAAAGTTACATGATGCGTTATCGCCTTAGTATTCGTGGATTTCCTTTTGCTGTAATATAGATTGGCATTTGGTCGATATGTAATTCCAAAGTTTTTGTTATTGAAGATGTGATGCTAAATGTTTTGACATTTGCAAATTGAATTGCTACTAGCTTGAAACTTTGTCAAAAGATATGTGACCCTCAACAAATGTTCTCATCCTGCTTGTAAAGAATGATCCTTTGGTATAAAGATATTCTATCCTTAAGCAAAATTCATTGTTCTTTGAGCTAAGGGTCTATCGGAAATAGCCTTTCTACCTTTATAAGGTAGGGGTAAGGTCTGCGTACATACTACCCTCACCAGATTCCACTGGTTTTACTTTTTTTTTTTTTTTTTGTTGTTGTTGTTGTTGTCGTCTTCAAGCTAAAACCTCTTTACACAAATAAGAGTCTTCTCGTCTCGTCTTTGATTAGTAAAAAAAAGGTAGTCCAATACACAAAGCATCTCGTATTCATGCAGGGTCCGGGTAAAGCCCGCGCCTCTAGGGGTATGATGTAGACAGCCTGCGTAATGCAAGCATTAATAGTTGCTTCCATGGCACACAAGTTGACCACTATCTATATATTTAGCAACTTTATTTCCTCATCAGAAACATGACAGAACAGATATGCTATGTATTCACTTGAGAATATTACAATTCCAAGTACACAAGAAAGAACTAAACAAAAGAATTAACTTTAGGTCCCCCTGCTAAGCATTTCTTGAAAACGTTTAAATGATTCTTCTCTTTCAAACTTAAGTTGCTTCCTGAAATTCTTGATAAAATCATGAGCAGATTTGTTCACATCCTCCATCAAGAACCTTTTCGTCGACGCGATTCTCTCTCTTCTTTCACCATCTTTGTCCAACCCCTTCATATTTGAAGAACTCTTTTGGTGTTGATCCATTTTGAAGCTTAATCTATAAACTTCTTTTAGTGTTCTTCGCGCTTTTTCGAAGGTTGAAGAGTTAGTTAAATGATGATGGATTGTTAGCTTGTGAAGTTTGCTATTTATATAGTTGTAAATTGTGAGTTTAAGATGTTGTTCTTAGCTTCGAAGCATGAGTTTTTCATGGGAAAAAAGCAAAGGAAAGGAGAAGGAAAGAAAGAGTGAAGATCTATGTTTGTTCATGAGTGGAAGGCATTCTTATTGATTATTGAAGCCAAAAAGGAAAAGGCAAAGCACTTGTTTATTTTATTGTTAGTTTTTGTGTTTCTATATGGTTTAGCATTTCAATGGAAGTTGCAGGCTTAGATTTGTTTATTTGCAGTGCAAGAAACTGACGTAAATCTAAAAATATATTATTGCTCTCTTTTGTGGGGTTATCACTTGGTTTTTTGAGTCTTTTGACTCAACTTTTGTACTTATTTTGACTTCCAAGGGACGAAGGACAGCTCGGTGCACTAAGCTCTCTCTATGACCACAAAGGTCTATTGTACACGGTCTTATCCTGCATTTCTGCAAGAAGCTATTTCCACGGCTTGAACTCGTGACCTCCTGCTCCTGGTCACATGGTAACAGATTTACCAGTTACGCTAAAGCTCCCCTTCTTCCGAGAGACGAAGGGTTTGTCCAAAAAGTCCTACTAAGGGATATTCACTACTACTGTTAAATCGTTAAAGATAGGAAAGCAATAATTCTAAGTGATCCATTCTGGCTAAGAAATAATCAAACAGAGAATCATTAAGAAGTTTTGGTCAAGAAAAAAGAAAATTTTCTTTTAATTTAGAATTAATGATTTAAATTCAAATCCATCTATTAGTGTTGAGATAATAGTGAAACTTGTCGTTAAGTAATTGGTTATTAAGATTAGGTCTTCATATAATATCACCACACAAGAAACTTACACATGTAACTTATGAAAAAAAATGACATGTGTCTGTTAGATAAACTTTTAATATTACTTAGTCACGGTTAGTTATATATTCTCGCCTCAATTTAAAAAATTATGAAATACGTTCAATACATCTGATTTTCTTAAAAAATGTCATAGAGAATATTATTAGTAGTTGCACAATCTCAAAAACGTTATTTCAATTGTTTGAAAATAGAACTTTAGTCCCTATCATTCTGTTTTTCGTAGAACTTTAAGGCAACAAAAAAGCATTTTGTTTTTGCAATTATTTTCAATCAACTTTGTCTCATTTTTTGCCGAGGCTGGGTCTGGGCCGGCCCGTGTGCCAAAAATTAATTAAATTTAAATTTAAATATTTAAAAAAGTAAAAACTAAAAAAATATTAATTATAACCCCCATTTTCCAACCTTAGATTGCTCATTTACCCTTCCATATCAACTATAATTTATATTTTTGATATGCATGTAGTATGACAAGGTTAGTTTTTCTTTTGCGTAATTAACAACGAACTAGGAAAGTTATAAGTGGCCAATATTTTTTTTTCAAAAGAAAATATTACTTTAACTAGCCAATGATCAGTTTGGTTACTTTAATATATTATTAATTATTAAATTGCTCCTCAGCATAGAAAAAGGTCAAGTTTTAATGCCCCAAAAAAAATTGACAACACTAGTAAATTTCATGAATTTTAAAAATTTATTGACTATAATGATGAAATCAACAAATAATGTTAAATCTAAATTAAAAAACCTTAAGGTATAAATTTATTGAAGCAATTCCTGAATCAAAGGAAAGTGAAAGAAAAGTATTAAAAAAATATTTATGTAACATTAACAAAAGAAGAGCTAGAGATATAGAGAATTTACATTTCAATTACAAGATTTCTTGTCAAATATCAAGATTCTTGTACACTCTAAATAAACAGAAGTCATTCATATAATTAAGAGATTATGTCACGAAAAACTATCAAAAGATTTAGTGAAATATTTTTTTTCTAAAAATATTGAAGGGTCGACCCGCCATAGCCCGAGGCCCTCTTAGGCTAAGGCTGGGCTGGCCATTTTAAGGCCCATATAGATGGAGGGTTGGCCCGACCAGCCCACGAGGTTTGGGCTGGGTTGGACTGGGCTAGCTCGTTTTGACAACTCTAGATTTTAAGCTAAATTGTTTTCAAATTTAGAAGGGTCATTCTTTTTAGAACGGACAAAAAAGGAAATAGGTTCGAGACGTAGGTAGCAGTTCTTATTAGTCCTACCAAATCATGTTAGCAGAAGATGGCATTACAGACTTTTGAGTAAACCAAATAAACTACTAGCTCTTCATGGCAATTGGAACTCTGTATCATCCAAATTTCTTTGCAAAATGCAATTCATCTTCCACACTGAACTTTTGAAATTTTATATTCAAAATTCAATTTTGTCGAAAGTTGGGGTACTTTCCACACGTATATTACGTTTCGTGTTGAAAATATTGGGTTCAGTTAAACTCAGCGAAACATACTATATATCCGTATCCGCATCTGCTGGGAAAATATAGGGGGAGGGGGAGGGGGAGGGGGAGGGGGTGGAATAGAGGAATATACATCAACTAATATAATACATCTTGTTATAGAATGATACATCTGTGGAATCTTGATCATATGTTCTAGTACATATACCAGCCTTGATTTTCTTTCACTTCACAAGAAGTGAAGTAAATAATACATTTGCGACTGCTCCTTTCAGCATGAGGTGCATATTCTTTCCCATCTACTCAGTACTAAGCATTTGCATATCATTGACAGGAGCTGGAAGCTGCAAAGATAGATAATTGGTTGTTACAGCTTACAAACTATAAGGGGTCGTTTGGTTCGTGTGTATAAAAATAATGCTGAAAAAGGTGTATTAGTAATGCATGGGTAAGTAATGTAAGTATTAGTTATGCAGATATTATTTCTTCTCCACTGTTTGGTTTGGTGTATCAAAAATTTAAAAATATTGCATATTAGCCTTGGTATTGCTAACCATAAATTGCTATGTATTAGTTATACATAGAATAATACCAAATAGGTTGTATAACTAATACTTGCAGTAGTAATACATAGGCTGAAAAAGTGTACCTAACAAGGAATTAGTAATACCAAAAGCTAATGCATGCATTAGTTTCTCTAATGCATCCTATCAAACAACCCCTAAAACCTCATATATTTTCTGAGTCACTTCTCAATAAATAGATCAATCAGGTTTCAAGAATTACTGGTGTATTACCAAATATCCACTATGGTACAACTAGTAAGAGTGACTTAAAGAAAAGTGGTGAAGTTAAAAAGGTTCGGTGCACGAAATATTCTGCGTTTACGCAAGGTTCAGGGAAGGGCCGCACCTCAAAGGGTGTGACGTAGCAGCCTACCTTGATGCAAACATTAATGGCTGATCCCACGGCCCGAACCCGTGATACGTCACATGAGGACAACTTTACCGTTGCTCAAAGGCTCCCCGAAGGATATTGAAAAGACTTGCCCAAAATCATTATGTTACACGTGTTCAATTTATTCCAATAGAAACTCCACAATCCAAATATAAGCAGTTCTTTGAAGGAATTACCCTCAGTTGCTACTGTTAGATCCGTGGTTATCCTGTATTTGTAAATAATGATTCTGGAAATTAGAACGTTATCTTGTAAACGTAAATTTAAATGATACAGAAATTAATTCGAGCTCACTGAATTCACAGTGTTTCCTGAAGGAATTTAATCCCCTCCTAGTACCCAAGGTTATAGATTATTTCCTCCCAGGATAGAACGAATTACACACTGGTGTAGCGGTACTTCAAACCCCAGTGTTTCAGCGAACACAAAGTTCGGCAGCAAATCACACTTATGGATGCTTTGTTTGTAGTTAAAAACAATGCAGAATAAGGAGGACAACTCAGAAGTCAAATGGAAATTCTGAGAGGAAGGAATGCAAAGTATAGCCAATGTTGAATTCTTACTGAAGAGAATATCAGATTGCAATTCGTTTTTCCAGTGTATACGCAGTGTATACAGAGTATATATCCAGTATATACATAGTGTATATCTAGTGTATACAGAGTGTTTCGAGTGTTTTTTCCGATGTTTCTTCTTTCTCTCCAACTTATGCTCTATTTATAGCAGTTATTTGAGAGAAATCCGCCCCCTCCATGGTGCAACAAGCACTAGGCTATCATGGAGGAAACACTTACATGGTGGAATGTACACTTGCTTGGTGGGAGGAGGACTTGCACCATTGTGGGAGGTGCACTAGGCTACTTACTGCTTAGTGTTGCAACACAATACACGGATTGAAAAATATCCGTTACAAACACGGATTATATCACGTTAATATTCACTATTAACAAATAAATTTGGTCCAAAAAATTAATCAATCGATCGATCATTTGACCAAATCCGAATCCAAATCCCATTTCCCATTCACTCTAATTTTAAGACTATTTCATCTTAAACAAAAACTCAACAATCCCCCACATGAATGGGGAATGGCTATATCACGGAAGTATGCATGAAAAACTTGTGTGATTTGCAAACAAGGATTAATTGCATCTGGATAAGTAGGTTTCCCTTTGAACTTTCCGTAGTGAACTTATGTCGGATATACTCGGTCAATCGGTAGATTTGATATCTTTGAACCGTCGAACTTTAGTGTATACCTAGACAACCATAAGTCACACAATCAATCCCTTAACCGTCTTTGGTTCTCATTGTTGTGTTCGTTTCAGCCATGAACACTGCCTGGTTTCATAAGTGCGTAGAGAATTGGCCTTGCAAAATTCTCCTTGAAGCGGCTAACACTTCACACTTACATAGGTGATTCCTAAACGTGTCATCCCATAGATACACTATTTGATATACCCTGTATCAAATTTAGAAATCATTAAAAAGCCTTAATGCTTTATCCTTGGTACTGAACATTGTCTCATCACGAGAATGGACTAAAAAAAATTTTTGTTGACAATGTTGAACCGTCATTAATGACTTTGTTTGATCTCCTTGAACCTAGATCTTGGGATCTCCAGTCTTCTAGGTAGAGTTACCGCCACAATGACTTGTTCTCGGCCATAGTCCCATTCCCCTCGATGATTTCTCAACTACCTCTCTAGTTAGGCCTTTTGTAAGTGGATCTGACACATTATCACTTGACTTTACATAGTCAATCGTGATAATTCCTCTAGAGAGAAGTTGCCTAACGGTTTTATGTCTTCGTCGTATATGACGAGATTTACCGTTATACATAACGCTCCCAGCCCTTCCAATTGCCGCTTGGCTATCACAGTGTATGCATATTGGTGCCAACGGTTTGGGCCAAAATGGAATATCTTCCAAGAAATTCCGGAGCCATTCAGCTTCTTCACCGGCTTTATCTAAGGCTATGAACTCAGCCTCCATTGTAGAGCGGGCAATACATGTTTGTTTGGACGACTTCCAAGATACCGCTCCTCCACCAATAGTGAATACATATCCACTTGTGGACTTCGAATCAGTTGAACCGGTGATCCAATTTGCATCACAATATCCTTCAATCACCGCAGGATATTTACTGTAGTGCAAATCAAAGTTTTGGGTATGTTCTAAGTATCCCAAAACTCGTTTCATTGTCATCCAATGAGATTGACCTGGATTGCTCGTGTATCGACTTAGTTTACTTATAGCACAAGCTATATCTGGTCGTGTACAATTCATGATGTACATTAAGCATCCCTAAACACGAGCATAATCCAATTGTGATATGCTTTGGCCTTTATTCTTTGCTAGTGCAAGATTTACGTCAATTGGAGTCTTTGCAACTTTAAAGCCCAAGGCTTGAATTTTTCAAGTACTGTCTTAATATAATGAGATTGTGACAATGCCAGACCTTGAGGAGTCTTTTGGATCTTAATCCCCAGAATTAAATCCGCAATTCCCAAGTCCTTCATATCAAACTTGCTAGTTAGCATACGCTTAGTAGCATTTATGTTGGCAATGTTATTACTCATTATCAGCATATCATCCACATATAGGCAAACAATGACTATGTGATTTGGAACATTTTTAATGTACACACATTTATCACATTCATTTATCTTAAAACCATTTGACAATATTGTTTGGTCAAATTTCGCATGCCATTGTTTGGGTGCTTGTTTTAGTCCGTAAAGGGACTTAACAAGTCTACATACCTTATTTTCTTTACCTGGAACCACAAACCCTTCAGGTTATTCCATGTAAATTTCTTCCTCCAACTCTCCATTTAAGAAGGCCGTTTTAACATCCATTTGATGAATTTCAAGACCATACACTGCAGCTAATGCTACTAACATCCGTATGGACGTAATCCTTGTAACTGGGGAGTATGTATCAAAGTAGTCAAGACCTTCTCGTTGTCTATACCCTTTGACAACAAGTCTTGCCTTAAATTTATCAATAGTGCCATCATCTTTCATTTTTCTCTTAAAAATCCATTTAGAACCCAAAGGTTTATTTCCAGGAGGAAGATCAACCAATTCCCATGTATGGTTGTTCAATATGGATTCTATTTCACTATTGACTGCCTCTTTCCAGAACAATGATTCCGAAGAAGACATAGCTTCTTTAAATGTTCGAGGCTCATTTTCCAATAAGAAAGTCACAAAATCTGGTCCAAACGAAGTAGACGTTCTTTGACGTTTACTACGTCTTGGATCCCCTGATTAAATGTACTTTCTTTTGTTTCTTCCCGAGGTCGTTTAGATCCTTCACCAATCAACTCGCATTCCTTTTTATACGGATATATATTTTCAAAGAACTCAGCATTATCTGATTCTATAACCGTATTATTATGAATGTCGGGATTTTCTGATTTATGAACCAGAAATCGATATGCTTTACTATTAGTCGCATATCCTATGAAAATACAATCAACTGTTTTCGGTCCTATTTTTACCCTTTTGGGTTTAGGAACTTGCACCTTTGCCAAACACCCCCACACTTTAAAATAATTCAAGTTGTGCTTCCTTCCTTTCCATTTTTCATATGGAATGGATTGTGTTTTACTATGGGGTACTCGATTTAGTATTCGGTTGGCCGTAAAAACGGTTTCCCCCCACAAGTTCTGTGGCCAACCAGAACTTATCAACAATGCATTCATCATCTCCTTTAATGAACGATTCTTTCTTTCTGCAATCCCATTGGATTGGGGCGTGTAAGGGGCTGTTGTTTGATGAATAATTCCATATTCTAAACATATTTGTTCAAAAGGAGATTCATATTCACCACCCCTATCACTTCTTATCATTTTGATTTTCTTGTTAAGTTGCGTTTCAACTTCATTTTTGTATTGCTTGAATGCGTCTATTGCTTCATCTTTACTATTAAGTAAGTAAACATAGCAATATCGAGTACTATCGTCAATAAAAGTTATGAAATACTTCTTTCCACCGCGAGATGGTATTGACTTCATGTCACAAATATCTGTGTGAATTAAGTCTAAAGGATTTGAATTCCTTTCAACCGACTTATAAGGATGTTTAACATACTTAGATTCCACACATATTTGACATTTTGATTTTTCGCATTCAAACTTAGGCAATACTTCCAAGTTAATCATTTTTCGCAAGGTTTTATAATTGACATGACCCAAACGTACATGCCATAAATCATTTGACTCAAGTAAGTAAGAAGAAGCTGAAGTTTTATTATTAGTTTCAACAACTATTACATTCAGCTTGAAAAGGCCCTCAGTAAGGTAACATTTTCCTACAAATATTTCATTCTTACTAATCACTACATTGTCAGATACAAAAATGCACTTGAAGCCGTGATTTACAAGAAGTCCAGTAGAGACTAAGTTCTTCCTAATCTCGGGAACATGAAGGACGTTGTTCAAAGTCATAACCTTGCCAGAAGTCATCTTGAGAAATATCTTACCGTATTCTTCAATTTTTGTTGTAGCAGCATTTCCCATAGAGAGCGTCTCTTCGGGTCCAGCAGAAGCATATGTAGAAAATGCTTCCCTCACATCACAAACATGGCGAGTGGCTCCAGAATCAATCCATCACTCCTTTGGGTTTCCTACCAGGTTGCATTCAGAAAGCATGGCGCACAAGTCATCAACATCATCATGCTTTTCTACCATGTTTGCTTGACCCCTTTGCTTGTCTTTCTTCCAAGCACGACACTCCGTAGATTTGTGTCCGGTTTTCCCACAGTTGTAGCAGTTACCACTGAACCGCTTCTTGCTTGGGTTGTATTTCGGACCAGAATGCTTCCACGCCTCAATCACGAGAAAGCTATCATTCTCTGGAGTTTCATCTGGAAGATCAGGAACATCTTCCTTGATGAACTTCTGTAGACATAACGTAGTCAAGTAGAAGAACATCTTTTGCTGCCAGCGCTTGAAATCCATCCCGGAAAATTTTTCGGATTTCTCTGCCGGTGCCAATGCCAGAGTTCGACTTGTCGATGCGTTGGCAGTCATCATCGGAACAACTTGATTTTCGTCATTCGCCATTTTTACTGTAAAAATGACACAAACAAACGTTTAAAACTGGAGTGAAAAATCACGTAGATTTTAATCTCCAACAAAACGCCACGAAGGCTTTACTCTCCAAATGGGAGTACACAAAACCACAAAGGTTTTAAGTTTCCAGAATAATAAGAATAACACAAATACAGAAATTAAAATTATTAAATTCCTTAAGCTTGTTAGATCTGTGGTTATCCTGTATTTGTAAATAATGATTCTGGAAATTAGAACGTTATCTTATAAACGTAAATTTAAATGATACAGAAATTAATTCGAGCCCACTGAATTCACAGTGTTTCCTTAAGGAATTTAATCCCCTCCTAGTACCCAAGGTTATAGATTATTCCTCCCAGAATAGAACGAATTACACACTGTTGTAGCGGTACTTCAAACCCCATTGTTTCAGCGAACACAAAGTTCGGCAACAAATCACACTTATGGATGCTTTGTTTGTAGTTAAAAATAATGCAGAATAAGGAGGATAACTCAGAGTCAAATGGAAATTCTGAGAGGAAGGAATGCAAAGTATAGCCAATGTTGAATTCTTACTGAAGAGAATATCAGATTGCAATTCGTTTTTTCAGTGTATACGCAATGTATACAGAGTGTATATCCAGTATATACAGAGTGTATATCCAGTATATACAGAGTGTATATCCAGTATATACAGAGTGTATATTAAGTGTATACAGAGTGTTTCGAGTGTTTTTTCCGATGTTTCTTCTTTCTCTCCAACTTATGCTCTATTTATAGCAGTTATTTGAGAGAAATCCGCCCCTCCATGGTGCAACAAGCACTAGGCTATCATGGAGGAAGCACTTACATGGTGGAATGTACACTTGCTTGGTGGGAAGAGCACTTGCACCATTGTGGGAGGTGCACTAGGCTGCTTATTGCTTAGTGTTGCAACACAATATACGGATTGAAAAACATCCGTTATAAACACGTATTATATCACGTTAATATTCACTATTAACAAATAAATTTGGTCAAAAAAATTAATTAATCGATCGATCATTTGACCAAATCCGAATCCAAAACCCATTTCCCATTCACTCTAATTTTAAGACTATTTCATCTTAAACAAAAACTCAACAGCTACTCTGTAAAGGTAAGTTATAAATTTGGAGACACGAGAAAATAATGAGCAAAACATAGGGAGGAGAAGAATACAGAGAGAATTCTGCTTATCTTGGCACAAAAATAATACTATAAAACAAACTATACACACACTCTTAAAAGAGCAGACTATATAACACGAACTCTTGCCTAAAACCTAGCTTATTACGGTTTTCACATTAAAATAACAAATTGTTCAAATCCATTAGTCAACTATTTAGGGGTTGACTGGTAGCTTTTTCTTTTAATCAAGGAAAACCAGCCACCTCTATAGTCTCTGCCACAATCTTTGGCACAGTCTTTGCTCTTCGGATGAGCACTTTATGGTGAGTACTTTGTGTATACTGGGTAAATTCCCTAATGTGTAATAGCCTACAAATCACACAAAGGATGTAAACCGTACTAGGCAACCGCTGTGCGACAAGCTCTGCCTAGAAGACATTGAGAGGTGATCAATCTCAGATCATCTGTATGGATAACTGCTCTCCAAACCAACTGGCCATCACCGAAGGAATGACTTGTAACTTTTGCTCAAGTAATATTATTATTTTCTCAACCTAAGACTGCTCTACTTGTAGTGACTTTTTCTCATTTGTAAGTCATGTTAACATACCTAATTTGCAAAAGGCAAAGAAATTATTTTTAATGATTACAGTTACCAAAATATTATCCAAAAATCACAGAGAATCTTATTCAACAAAATCCTCACTATTTTCATCTACGTTATTCGAATTCACCGAAAATATCATTAGCTGTATGTTTTGGATCCTTCAAAAGTAGACCATTTTTGAAGAAGCCGACACGAGTACAACAACATTTTGAAGAGATCGCGCAACATAAATTTTCACCAACTAGCCAAAAAAGGTAATGCACACAACCATTTTTAATATTACTACATCTCTCAATTAAATGATCAGACCTTTCAAGTTTCAACCAATAAAGGCTAACAATTCCTCAAATGGAAGTTTTGGTAAACACATAGGATACTCCTAGACACCAATTTAGAAACTTCGTTATTCTCTCCGTTTTAAATTATCCGTCATTGAATAGTTGTCTCAAATATTTGTCATTATAGAAATTCAAGACTAAATTAATTTTTTTTTCTTCCTATTTTACCATTAATATTATATGTTCTTGAAAACTACAAGTACCTTAAGAATAAGCAAAATTTTAAATGTACAGAGATTATAAAGAAGAATAAAACGTCAAAAATTTAATATTTTCTTAAGAGACGTGCAAATGAATGAACAACAAAGTTAGTAATGTGAAGTTAACTATCTAACCTTTGGGGAGAAGTAAACTATTTTCTAGAAAAATAAGTTATTTTTGGTGTTTGATTGTCAAAAGAAAATTTCCACCAAAACTGAAAATTATTTTCCTTCACGATTATCTCAGCTCTTAACGTATAACTGCTTTAACTAACACTTCCAAATAATTATCAATCTTTACTACTCAACACTTCACCAAAACACTACCCAGTTCGCTAAACAGTAAATTCGATCGAATATCTATATAAAGATCTCAAAATTCAAAAAGATTTACCTGTAGAACTTGTCTCAAAGATCCACCACAAGAGCTCAACCAAATTCCATTATTCATACAAGAATGAATAGTCTCAAACTGATTCACATCAAGCTTCTTATTAACAAACCCAATCTGAAAGTAAACACTATCAGAAGGTGGCAAATCAACTCTAATTTCATTAACATTGAACCAAAAAAAGAATCTTTTCACTTCAATCCCTTTTAACTCAGTCATTGACCCAATACTTAGCTTTCCACTAATCTTTTCAGCATAATAAACCAAATATTCAAACTCTACATAACAAGGGGTCTTTAAAAAAACTTCAAAGTTTCCATCTTTATCAAGATTAAAGGATTCCACAGTGTCTGGAAAGATGCCACGTGGAAGCCCAAAATCTGGGAGAATATCATATATTGTCGGTTTTGGTTCTGGCTGTGGTGATGGGCTGAGTATGAAAGAGAGGGTAAAAGGGGTTAATATGAAGAGAAGAGAAATACCCAAATGGAATCTTGAATTGGAAGCCATGTTTGTTGAAGAAATTGAGCTTTGGAGTGAAGGTAGTGCTTTAGATGGTTGTACTTTCTGCTTAAAGAGTTGTACCTTAATTGGATGGGGGGAGAAAAAAAAAATAGTACAGTTTTATAGGTTAGAGAAAGAGAGAGTAGTTAGTTTTGGACTTTTGTGATGACATAGGAGAAAGAAGCCAAAAAAGTGCAATTTCTTGGAAGGTGGGAGTGTTTAAATTATTGAAATATTGTGGGCAATTTATCTCCAAAAGTTAGGGACATATTTAATTATTCAAAATTCATGTACTACCCTTATTCAAAATTAGGGACATTCTTAATAAAGGAATTCTTTAATAGTGTCTCGATTTCAAGAAAGTTTAGTTAATTATAAAAATCTTCACTATATACATCACTTTAGTTCGTGTGCCTAATTAAACACGTTCTTTTATATTCTGAGAGCTTATTATAAGTTGGCTAGTTTATAATAATCAATTTACTTTGACAACACCAAAGTATAAAGTATATTTTTTGAAAAACTTTCTCTCCCTACTCTCTCACTCATGCTCTCGGCGCATGTTAGCTAAACATACGCCGGTGTGTTCATGGAAGGAGAGCAAGGACGGGGATGAGAGAGAGGGCGAGGAAGACCAAAAAAAGTACCCATAGTTTCCTTTGGGAGCTCAGTTGGAGCTCGAATTCAAGGTGATGGAACTCCTAAGGCAGCAACAATGGCTTCCCCTGTGCAAATAGCTGAAGAGATTAGATCTGTGAAAACAGGATCTACATCAAACCTTAGTGGGATTTCAAAGAAGCTGACCATGAATGAACCTCTGAAGAATACTACAGAGGCAATAACTCAGAGAAATACAGAATCAAAGGCAGTGGAACTAATGAAACAGGGACTTCAGAGCATAAATCAACTAAACAAACAGCAGAGGCAGCAAAGCCGTTGAGTGCATGGACAAATCTGTTGAAAGGAAATAGGTATGCAACAAATGGTATGACACTATCCTACATCCCAATACAAAATTGTAAATGGCCAAACTATGGTGCAATTAGAAGCAGAAAAAGTAGAACCAGAGGAGGAAAAATGGAAGTGTGCTTTAATTGCCTACATCATAGGAGAGACACCAGGATATAATGCCATGAGCAGGTATGTTAGTCAAAATTGGTTGAATATAGAAGCATCAGATGTCTATTTGCATGAAGAGGGATATTATGTGATTCGATTCCACTCAATTACTGATATGCACACTGTTTTTTATGCTGGACCATACACCATTAGTAATCGACCTATAATTTTAGAACCTTGGACAACGGAGTTGGATTTCAATAACGAATTTCCCACTGAGATTCCCCTATGGGTCAAATTCCCCAACCTTCCAATGAGTTGTTGGAGTAGCAAATCCTTGAGTAGGATAGCAAGTGCTTTACGAACCCATTTGTTTGTAGATGAGGGTACCACAAAACAAATAAGGATATCCTTTGCAAGAATGTTGGTAGAAGTAAACATCAGTGATCCACTTCCTTCTGAAGTTACAGTGGTCGATCCAAAAGGCAGACACTTTCAACAAGTTGTGACCTATGATTGGAAGCCTGAGTTGTCACGACCCAAACCGATAGGCTGCGACGGGTAACTGAGTCCTACCTGTCAAACACCCCTAAGCATGCGTCTAAGATATGAACCTGAATAACACCTGTTGAATTACGAAAATAACATACATGAAGAAAACTTGTCAACAAGGCATATGTACGTATACATCCAGAATACAGTGGGCGAGCCAGCAAGACTGCTATAGACAACTATACATCCAAAATTGAAAGCCGACAAGGCCACATACAGCCCAACTAGACATACTGTCTACAGACCTCTAATAGAAGTACAAATGTACAAAGACGGAACTGAGCCATGTCATACCCATATATGCATATATATATATATATATATGTGTGTGTGTGTGTGTGTGTGTGTGTGTATGTGTGTGTGTATATATATATATATATATATATACATATGTGTGTGTGTGTATATATGTATATATATGCATATATGTATATATATAAGCATATCGTACCAGAATCGAAAGCAGCTCCGAATCAAGTGGAGCACGCCAACTCTCGCTGATCAAGGATCATAATAAGGGGGACCCTCAGCTTGCCTACCTGCACCTGCGGGCATGAAATGCAAGCCCTGTGAAATAGGGCGTCAGTACGAAAAAATGTACTGAGTATGTAAGGCATGAAAATTAGTACGTAAAAGATATAGATGAAACATGGAATAAAGAAACACATTTTAAATTTGAATAACTTTGTAAATTTTGAAACATTTATAATATCATGCACATGCGTATAAATGTCGTGACATGCATAGGTATGGGTGTGCATAATATCATCAAGCCACTGAGGGCATCCTATCATATCGTCTCGGCCACTGTGGGCAACATCATCAACATATACCATCTAATCAGGTGGTGGTGCATATATAATGCCGTAATCTTTTTCCATATCTCATATACATATATTTACATATATACGCGTATATAACGCCATATGGTCACGGGTCGATACACATGTATAAATGGGTGAAATACATGAAAAATACGTAAAAATTTCAATATTCCTTCCGGATAAACTTTTTTAACTGCGTATTATTCTGAGACCCATGAACAGAAGATGATAATAATTCACATGGGGAATCAAGAATATAGACACCCCTAGTATTTCTATAAATAAAGTAATTTGTGGAAACTGTGCATTTGCTCGTTTCTTTAGTATAGTTTAGACCATGCCAAAAGAAAGAAGGAATGGCCTTAACATACCTAGAGTAGAAAAAACTCCGTATAATATTCTTGGAGAAGATTGCACCGTACTCCTTTAAAACCGTAAAAGTTTTACGTTGTTAGGCTTCTAAAAAGCCTCATTGTTAATAAAGTGTTAGAAAATCATAAATTTGAAATTTTGATAAGATGGCAACGTTCTACTCTTGATAAACTTCCTAATGTAAGAATTGATAAGAAATGATGTATCTAATACAATTGTTAAAGTTCCTAATGTAAGAATTGATAGTAAATAAATTGATAAGAATTGTAAAAGTTCCTAACACAATTCTGAGAGAAAGAATTGCATGGAAATGATGTGTCCCTTTCTTTGCTAAATGAGTTGCCACCTATAAAAATTACTTAAGAGTCATCTTAAGTTATATGCGGGGGCTGTCATGTTTTGGGAGAGGGGGTGTTAGCCTTATCCCATAATTTAATAGTTAACAGGGGAATGTCTTGTTACCCGGTAATTAATCAATTACCCGTATAATTTAAAAATTATCTCAAATTACTTAAAATTCTACTTATTTTAATATACTTTATATATACTTTATACATTATACTATCGTGGTCATATAGTACCTTATATGGTACTAGTTCATAATCATCGGGTATTATTGCTTAACCTATATTTTATCCCAAATTGGCCACTTTCAACGAAACTCGTTTTCTTTAATTCGTGTACCCTTTATCCTTCATGACACTTCTTTATCGCTTGTTATAAATAGCGTAAATACGTTAACATCAAGATGGTCTCATCCCTCAGTCTACATCAATTAACTAAAGACGAAACTTTTAACGTACGAAAACGCGAGATGTAACATGAGTGCTGTGGAATATGTCAATTAATAGGTTATATCTGCCATGAAAAGGATAAACAGAAGTTGCAACAGATCCCTCAACCCAAAATAAAGAGGAATACTAAAGCTGTCACACAAGAATGGAGGTGCAAAGGACCTACGAAAGCACTTTCAACAGGTGGTGATCAAGCAGAATCCTCTGGTGAGGGCAAACAACAAGACCAGCAGTATAATGAACAGAAAAGTACTCCTCCTGCTAATAGAGTGGAAGAGAGACCGGAAAAGAGCAGAGCGAAAGCTTTGGAAGTAAGCCCGGAGTTCAATCTACAAAACTTCCCTATCCTATGCTCTGTTCCAACCAAGAATGGGTTTGAAGTGCTACATGAAGGAAGCAGTAAAGTCCAAGGCCTACCCCTGGATAGAGGAAGAGGTTCCAAAATTATCTAATGAATTGGATATTTTGGAATGTTAGAGGAATGAATAAGAGGTATAAACAGAAGGAATTGAGGAATTACTTTAAAAATAAAAAAATAAGACTGGCAGGGCTTATAGAAACAAGAATAAAGGAGCACGATTCCATGAAGATTAACAAAAAAATAAATCCTAACTGGGAGATGATTACTAACTACCAAACTGCAGCAAATGGAAGATTGTAGTTGGCCTGGGATCCACAGTGGTGTAAAGTTAATCTGTTGAAAGCTGAAGCCCAAATTATCCATTGTGAGGCCATAAGCAAAGTAGGGGATCTGAATTGTTGCCTCACCATAGTATATGGTTTCAATACTATTGAGCACAGGAAATCGCTATGGGATAACTTGCGAGGAGCAGCAGTAGGTATCAATAAGCCTTGGCTTGTGGTGGAAGACTTTAATGCAATTATGTTCCAGGATGATCGACTATTTGGTAATCCAATTACATATACTGAAATTAAAGACTATTCTGAATGCGCACATGAATGGCTCCTAACAAAAATACAATGGGGAGGAGACTACTACAACTGGTCCAATAAAGCTAGGATCAGACAGAATTTATAGTAGATTGGATAGCGCTTTTGGAAATCATGAATGGATGATGGCATGTGGGCACCTGATAATGAAATATGATGTACCTTTCATATCAGCTCATGCCCCTATGCTACTGACATTAGCTTCTTCTAGCAGTAATATCAGGGTACCTTTCAAATTTTTCAATGTATGGGCCAATCATGAGGAATTTCTGAAGATAGTAGAGGAGATCTGGCATCAGTCATATACCACAATCAAGATGAAGAACATTTGGGTGAAGATGAAGTGTCTCAGACCAGTACTAAAGAGGCTGAATAATGAAGAGTTTAAGTTCATTAATCAGAAAATAGAAAAGGCCAGGCAAGAGCTAGCGATCACTCAAGAGCAAATACACATGAAGAGTAATATTGAACTATTGGAAAAAAAAAAGAGTTAATACAAAACTTGGAGAAATGGTCCATGGCTGAAGAAAGTGCTTTGTAGCAGAAGTCCAAGGCTAACTGGATCAAGCTAGGGGACTCCAATACTAAATATTTTTCAGCCCTGATCAAGGAGAGGACTCAGAGAAAGCAGATAACAGAACTTACATCACTCAGCAACAAAAGGCTATCTGAGCCAAAGAAAATCAAAGAGAAAATAGTGAATTTTTACAAAGGCTTGATGAGATATGCAGCTCATACATTACCAACAGTCAACAAGATCACTATGAGGAAAGGACTAACCATCTCACATCAGCAAAGAATAAGACTATGTGCAGAGGTGACTGAACATGAGATTTATGAAGGCTTATCCTCAATAGGAAATGACAAATCACAAGGTGTGGATGGATATAATGCATACTTCTTCAAGAAAGTATGGTCAATAGTGAAATCAGAAGTAGTAGAAGCTATAGAGGATTTCTTCAAAACTGGAAAATTGTATAAGAAAATAAACTGTACAACCATCACTCTGATCCCAAAGACTAACAATCCAAATTCAGTGAAGGAGTATAGACTCATTGCATATTTTACTATCCTATACAAAATGATTGCTAAAATATTAGACTTCAGATTGCAAGGTGTGGTACCAGACATCATTTGTGAGACCCAGGGGTTTATCCCGGGAAGAAAAATAGCTGATAATATAATTCTTGCTCACGAGCTTATCAAATCCTATACAAGGAAGAATGTATCACCCAGATGCATGATAAAAATTGACATGCAAAAAGCGTATGAATCTGTAGAATAGCCATTTCTGAGGCAGATGCTTGCAGAGCTTGGATTCCTAGAACAGTTTATTACTTGGGTAATGGAGTATGTCCAAACAGTAAATTATACTATGATGATCAATGGTGAGCCAAGTGAACCTTTCAATGCAGCAAGAGGTCTTCGACAAGGAGACCCAATGTCTCCTTTTCTGTTTGCAATTGCTACGGAATATCTAAGCAGAAAGCTCAATGAATTGAAAGAAGATAGATCCTTTTAGTTTCACCCAAGATGTGCAAAACTAGGAATTACACACCTCAGTTTTGCAGATGATCTGTTCCTCTTTGTCAAAGGGAACTTAACTTTTATTACTGCTCTACACAAGTCTTTTAGCCAGCTTTTTGAAGCTTCAAGATTTCAGGCTAATCTTGGTAAGAGTTGTGTGTATTTTGGTGAAGTTAAATAGAGATTCAAGACAACATATTAAGCCACTTAGGTTGTGTGTATGGAACCTTACTTTTTAAATACTTGGGGGTGCCTTTATCAACAAAGAAGCTCACATTACTACAATTGCAACCACTAATACAAAAGATCACAACTAGAGTAACTTCTTGGACTGCCAGAAAGTTGTCCTATGCAGGCAGAACTTAGCTGGTCAAATCTGTGCTCTTTAGAATTCAGGCCTACTGGGCACAACTGTTTCTAATACATGCAAAGGTCCTGAAAACTATAGATGCTTATTATAGAAGCTATGTATGGTCAGGGAGTAACACAATCACTAGGAAAGCTTTGGTGGCATAGGATAGAGTGTGCGCTCCTAAATCATTAGCTTCTATGATTGTGTTTAGATAGCTAATTGTGTTTGATTAGCTATGATTTTGTACAGTTTCAAAGGTGATTAATACAAAAATTTAGTTACCAAAAAAACAAAAAGAAGTACAAAGTATTTTGTGTATTGATTTTAACATAATTTCTATTAACTGAACAAAGTACAAAGTAAAATCACATTAAGATATATTTAGCCATGATTTCAATTTTATAAGTTCTGAATTTTAGAACAACGATTATAACTACTAATTAATTATTGGATTCTAAATTTAATACATATACATATTTAATGATTTTTATAATAGAAATACACTTGTAGATATTGAAAATTTGTCAAATTAGTGCATACAAAATTTGGACTAGAACATATACTAGATGAGCCCATTAGGGTTGCTTAATGGCTACTCCATCCAACCCCTAATTCATGCTTATAAATATCCTTCAAAAACTATCTCAGCAGTTCTATAAACTCTCGGAATATACGTTATGAGATCAAATATACGATCTTCGAAATTTCATAAAATTCTTGGAATATTCTTTAAGAGATCAAAGACATTTCAAATCGGTCTTGCTCAAACTACTAGCAACATTCAAGACCCAAATGGAGTGCTGCTATATGCTTCTTGATCATCAAATACATCAAGGAGATGCATATCATCCTACGTTCGAGAAATACGCCACTAAGGCCCTCGAATTACGGATAACAAATCGGAGGAAAGCATTAAGGGATAAACAGAGTTGTAACCCGAAATTTTTATTAATCTTTATAGTTATTTGTGGTTACAGTTTTATTTTTTCTGCACAAATTTATTGCAAACAACACTATTGAACAAAAACTGTCGAGTTCGACCGAATTCGTATTTGGACTTCTACCTCCATCCATGTATTCACAATATTGTGCCAACCTCTAAATATACCTTGAAGAGAATGTGATGTATTAAAGTAGAGAGAGAAAGAAAATAGTGTAACTGAATAGCGTATTTAATGGCTTAGGGCTAGGAGGTAACCAAAATTAAATATTTTGCTATAAACCTTAAAAGGTATGTATAGAATATAATTTTTTTAAATAGTATTTATTTAAAATAAATAAAGTGTTAACCTTTGCTATATATGATGTGTATTAGTGTGACACGATTAAATTTACTCTTTTAAAATCAGATGCTTATTTCCTTGTTACGACGAAGAACTATGCTCACTATGAGTAATTTCCCTATAATAAACAAAACAAAAAATCGAGCTCCTATAACATTTAAGCCATTTTTTTATCTCAAATGAGGAAGCAAATAAATAAACAAAAACTTGTTCCGTTTTTGTTTAACGTGAATATTTTTTTTTATAATTATAATTAATCTATACAAAATGTGTTCTGGTCCTTGTCATTTTCCTCACCTACTCTTGCCATATCATGTGGTTAGGAAAATGGAGATGGACTAGCAAATGGGTACGGCAGAAGAGTTGTAATATATATATATATATATATATATATATATATATATATATATATATATTATTATTTTTGTAAGAGAGGAAACCCACAGTCGCTATAACCTCTATCCTCTGTCAATCTTGGAAATCTAAGGCTCGGATTACAAATATATGTCTAAAATTTGGTGAGGAAAATTATGCAGTAGCCAATAAATGTATCGTATAATTAGGTGGGATGCGCACAACTTGCTTGAGTATCACATGTAATTTTTGTCTATCAGGCAAGGTTAGTAGCTAATTGAGCAGGTTTAGTGTATATTCATAGGCAAAATTAATGTATGCATACATTACAATTTGAACTTATACCAGATAACCAATAAAGACCATTTTTTAAAAACACTATTAAACGGAGCCAAAAATTCAAATCAACCTTATAAAAATCATTCTTGTAAATCACCCTCTGGCATGGGCTGTTTGTTCGATAGAAGGAAGAATTGGCCCATTTTTGGTTGGGAAATTACCAACTATGTCCATTTATAAGTAGCTCATTACAAAAATTGGCCAATTGATAAAATATTACTAATATTAGCCAAATTAGCCAATTAGCTATTTGTAGTAAAAAAATATCAAATTTTTGCTGTGTTTTGAGTGGGTGCTATTGGAATAGATTGGGCACAACTTAAGGAGCTTGAATCTCAATTTTTGGGATGATTTGGTGAAGTTTTGAGGTGGTTTGAATTGAAAATTCGAAGTAAAAACTGAACATGAAAAAAATGATAGGTGTATCATACTGTGTATCATTTGTGTATCACATATGTATCATATTTGTATCAAATTATGTATCATATGTATATCCATGTATACCTGTGTGTGAGATACATGCGTGATACATGCGTCGCAGAAGACTTTTTTGAACTCGATTTAATTACGAATTTTGATAATTAACCAGTCCAAATCACCTCCAATCTTTCTCAAATTTTGTATATTGACTTATCTGTATATTTTCAATGAATTTCAACTATACCCATTGAAAAGGTTATTTTTTTTGTTTAGATTTTTGGAATATTGTATATATTTTTGTATTTCATCACCTTATTTGCTACCTCATCCGTGAAATTTTCTTTCCGTCTTGTATTTAGTGTTGCTAATCATGCTTAAAAATATGGAAGGTGATTTTTGCATGTGATTCTTTGAGAGAAAGAACCCTTTTATTTGGTTTTTCAATTTTTGTTGGCTAGTTTAGTAAGTCTATGACTAATGGCTAGAGGTTGGTAAGTTGAGGTTTATTTGGGACATTTGTGTAAGTTTCCCTTTTTGGTTTAGTCCATGTTGCGCTGATTTGTCGTTGCCATTTTTTTTTTTTTTTTACAATTCACAATTTTATTAGATAATTAGTCGGGGTATTATCACTTTTAATCCGCGCCAGAAATTATTTACATTTATTAGCCTAAAAATATATATAAAATATATATTATTTTTGTATATAACATACAAAATGTATATATATTGAAAAAATATAAAAAATTTATATATTTTTCGACTATTATTTTTACGGCGGCTATACAGTGTTATTTTTTCTAATTAGTCTTTGAAAAGTTTTCTTTTTCCATCATTATATTAGTCTATCCTTTATAAAAAAAATATTAGTCAATGCTTTTCTACACATTTTGAACTATCCTTTTCTTTTCTATTGTAGAGATACTTATTTGAAAAAACAATTCACGTTATAATATACTGGCATTCGTATTTGCTTTGTTTTCTCGGTTGGCTCTTTTAGACACACACATAAACAAAAATATTACTTTAAAAGTAGTGATTTAAATTTCCATGCTTAACCATAGATTAACTTATCTTTTCTAAGCCGATGGTCTTTCGAAAACGGCTTTTATATCTTCTTGAAGGGATGAGTAAGGTCTACGTACATATTATCCTCCCCAGATCTCACTTGTGAAATTAGACTGAGTTTTTTGTAGTTGTTTGTTTAACCCATAGATTAACTTAACATGAAGCTTAATAGATAGATTAATATTGATTCTTTGTTCATTCTTTATAGCTCAATGTTTCATAATTTTATAATTAACTTGCTAGTTCTCCGTGATTTAAATGGAATTCTTTTACCATTATTTAAGGTTCTTGCAAAAGAAATGGGCAAAAAAAAAAAGAGTAAAATGTATATAATTCATATACAAGATATCTAAATGTATAGATCGAGAAAGAGTTTGTCCTTTTCAAAGGACACTCAGTGAGTGCTTTATGTGATTCTAATTTTAATTTAATAAACCAAAAATAATAAATAGAAACAAGTGCTAGTAACATATTTCAAAGGACACTGTGATACTTTGGGCGAATCTTTCATCGATAAAATATGAGAGAGATGTTTGGCATATAAGTAAACAAGTCTTAGACTCTAGTAGTGCATTTTAAAGTTGTACGGACCTATACCCAAAACAGACAATATCACTAGTGGACTGAACTGTTACATATAGTATCAGAGTCACTCCGCGTGCAACATTGAATGATGGTTGGGCAAACTTCAGCGAGGACGCTGAGTCCCAAGGGGATGTATGTGTCACCTTAGGCGAATCCCACATCGACAAAATACGGGAAAGATACTGAATATATCAATAAACATATCTTAGACTAGTGACGTATTTTAAAGCTATGCAGACCTAGACCCAAAACGAATAATATCACTATTGGGCTGGGTTGTTACAAATACAAATAAGTAAATAAGAGGACCCAAAGTAATTTATCATCCATTTTTTAAAAGTGGGGTGGTGGTGTGAGAGATTCCAAAGACAAAAAACTTGTAAGTTTCATACATAGCAAATATTAATTCTGTTTTTGACAGCTCAAAGGAATAACAGAATCCAAAGAATTAAAGAGACAAATCAGGAGCTACAAAAGAAAACAAAGGCACACTAATGTAAGCCAACACCACAAAAAAGGAACATAAAAAGAAAACATAAAAAACAATAAGGTACAAAAATACAATAATAACTATGTATTCAATTATTAGGTGAGATATTAAAGCACCATAATAACTAAAAATCCCATAGTCATCTCAACAATTCCCATCCATTTTCTTCTATCTCCTCCATCATTTTTCTCATTAGCTGTAGTTGCTGCTTTTCCATTAGAGCTTCCACTAACTGTAAAAGGAAAGGTCATAAATGAAAAAATATTACTCAATTAGTTTCAATTTATATGATAGTAGCAGCGGCAAACCCAAGATTTTAAAGTAGTGGATGTTTGCCGAAAAGAGTTCCGAAAGAAGAGGAAAAATAAATTTAGTAGTAGGTGTTCGCTCAATATTTATCTAATTTTTTTATAATTGTCTGTGTAAATCTACTAAATTTGGTGAAAGCCGATGGGTGCTTGAGCACCCACAAGGCTCCGTGTAAGTTCGCCGTTGAGTTTAAGAAAGAAAGAAAGATTTTTAACACATACCAAAAGTATTGATAAAACTTATAGTCTTAACATGTCATAACATTTCTATAACTATGAAAACATGATATTAAGGATAAAATATGAAGTTTAAAATTAAGAATTTTTAAATATAAAAAAGTATCCTTTTTTTAAATAACTTTAAAAAGAAAAGAGTGACGTATAAAATAAAAAGACAAAAAGGCTAGCATTAGATTTAATCAAATCTATTAGATTAATGATTTTGTAACTTTTCATGTTTACCTGGTGCAGATGGAGCACTAGAACTTGCTTTTGCGCTCTTAGCAAAATCTTCAAAAACCTTAGCATCTGGTGAATTTGGTGGCAAGTGCAACAGCTCTGGCATAAATCACAACTCCAAATGTTATAATACATCTAAGTATACATTTTTATTTCAAATATATAACCTTGAATGACACCAAAAAGTAATTTAATTTATATATACCGACAACATAAAATTAACGATACAGTCAAACCTCTCTATAACAACCTCATTTGTTCCAGATTTTTTTAGTTGTTATAACGAAGTGCTGTTAGGAAGAATATATATTATAACATTGCATGAAAATTGGTTCCAAAAGAATCTTGGCTCTTATAATGAATACTCCCTCCGTTCCAATTTATGTAAACCTGTTAACTAAGTATGAAGTTTAAGAAAAATGAACACTTTTGGAATTTGTGGTCCTAAACAAGTCAAAAAGGGATCCAGAGTATTTGTGTGGTTATAAAAGTTTCTCATTAAAGGTAGAATAAGAAGTTTAAGCTAAATTGTGTCCAAATTTAAAAAGGGGTCATTCTTTTTGGAACGGATCAAAAAGGAAATAGGTTCACCTAAACTAGAAGAGAGGAAATAGTTATTATATAGCGATGCTAACTGTTATAGAGAGGTGTGACTATATACGTATGAGTATGAGTGTGATGTACTTACCCGGGCACATGGATACATTAGCTGCATTAACAGGAGCATGGCATAGAGTAGGGAGACTTAGTGCAAGAGTAGCATTGATCTTAAGACCAAGGCTAGGATCATCTCTATCTTTCACCAAAACACAAAGGCATTTCTTGCTCTTGTCCAAAACTTCTTTTAAACCGGTGCAACAATCCGGTGTGGGAGCTTTGGCGCCTCCGCTAACATAAGGAAGACACGTGGCGAGACCGACGAGTTGGTTAGCACATTCTTTTTTATCTTTGTCAATATCTGCTCTTGAAAACCCTAATAAGATCAAGAAGAAGAAGAAGAGGAGGAAAGGAAGTTCAAAAGTAACAAATTTTGAACCCATTGGAACAAATTTTGAAGGAATTTGGGAGTAGTAGGAAAAAAGATAGACAAATAAAGTGATGGGAAAGTTTGGTTTTTATGCTTTGTTTGTGACAATTGTCTTTATTGATGTTGTACGAAAGAATGGAGGAAATTGGGCGTAGTGGGAGATGAAATAAATAGGTTAGTTTATAGTTTGAAGTCTAAAAAGTTGTGGACACTCTAGATGCTTCACATGTGATCTTACTATATTTTCATTACTGTATTAATAATTAAACTAAAAGAACAATATTTCAACATATTCTTTAAAGAATATTATTTTTATAATGGGAGGGTATATAGTCTTGTCAAAATGATCACTACAAAAAACGGGAATTAGCTATGAACTTCGTCGCTAAATTGCTCGTAGCTAGCAGAATTTCTTGATAATCCGTTGTTAATCGTCGCTAAGTGAGATTAATGATGGATTTTTTTATTTAGCTACAAAATTTTGTCCATCTCTAAAATCTGATCTTTTAGTAGTGGGTAAAAATTATCGTCATGTGATTAGGAGATTTTAAACCACGAAAATAACATCTAGTAAAGATGTAAGGTACGACTGCTTACATATGACCCAATGTGCTGCCCTTCCTGAAGTCTCACGCATACATAACAAGAACTTAGTGCACCGAACTGACATTTATTCGTATAATAATGATCAGATCTCATATTTTCAGTTTATTTCAAAATCAAAATAAATTAGAAACAATAGAATTCATATGCTTTTAGTGACCTATTGCGGTTTGTAAATTAGCTAGTTAGTCGTGAAATGACTAGAGAGTGACTATAGAGAATTTATTCAAAAGAGCTTAAGTTTTATACATTATCCTATCATTTAAATTATAACAATTAATTATTCATAAAAACTCAGATTAGTAACCTGAAAATTAAAGCATGAAAGATATCTACTACATAATTGGAATACAATGATATTCTTAACATTCTTTTCATTATTAATATATACTAGTTTTAGGGTACGCGCTTTGCGCGTGTACCCCATATTAATGAGTTCATAAATTTTAAAAATTATATAAATAATGTGTGTGAGTTATAAAATAAAAAATAAGAAAAAAGTGTAAGTTCCCGAAAATGATGAATGTTGATCCTATTTAGCTAGTTCAATTAAAAAAGTCATCAATGGCTTATAGTGAACTTTGAGAACTTATGTAGGAATTTCGTACGAAAAATTTTAAAAAAAAAGAAGTAAAATTGTGTCTCTTCTAGAGATATGAAAACGAAAACATTGATCATGTAGCTCGTAAAAAAATATTGGCAAGTGATAATAATGAGTCTAAAAATAATGTAGAGAGTTGTCATTTATTGCTATAAATGCAAAAAAATAAAAAAATAAAAAAATAAAAAAATATTGTCTCCTCACTAACAGCTTGTTTGGATGGTTGTTACTTATTATATTGTATCGATTGTTACTTTAAATACGATGTTTGTTTTGATTGTTACTTAAATTAAATTTTATTGTATTGTATCGTTAAATTCGTTGTTACGTAACGACGAGATATCCACTTTATGTAATGACCAATTTGGTGTGGTCGCGTCGTTACCTTATCTCTTTCTCTCATCTCGCCCTTCATTATTATTAATAATTTTATTTTATCATTTACCCTACCTTTTTATATAATAATTTTACTCCGTATCATAATTTTTCTTTATAATATTGCAAGTTTATTCTTCATATTAATGGTGCGTGATATCATGAAATAACGGCAAACGATACAATTATCCAAACATTATATTCATCAAACGATACAGTACAATACAATACAATATGATACGATACATTACGAAACGATACGTAACAACCATCCAAACAAGCCGTAAGATACATTCTATCTTCTAGTATTTTATTACTTCAAATTTGTATATCTTACCAATTTTACTCTTAAAGTTATATTATAATCAATTTAACTCTATTTTTTTTGTTTCTTTCACGGTAATGCTTTTCTTACGGAAACAAATTATATATCCTAAGAGTTTTGTAAGCTTAAAAAATTATGAATTTTAGAAAAGATTGATTTGGATTTTTCTCTTATTAATTAATCAAAGAATAAAATGTTTAGTTTCAATACTTGAGGAAATATTTTATTTCCTTGTTGATTTAAATTCTAAATATTAGTTGATTGAAAGTTTTATATGTTTAACTGTAATATAATTTTATCAACTAAGAATTTTATTTATGAAAGGTAAAAATCTATTGATATTTCATTTTCGCATCTTGTATTTGCATAATTATCGGTGTTATAGATTCTCCAATCATTTCTCGATCTTTTTTAGGAAAGTAGTTCAAATATGAAATAAAAATGTATTTTAGTTTTTATATATAGTCTACAAGGATAACATATAAGCAATTTTAGTTATGACTAGTCGTAGAGTACGTGCATTGCACGTGTATACCGTGCCAATCAATTAAATTTGTGGACAAGAAAAAGAAATTATGTAAAACAGCAATGTACTTTAAGGAAGATACAATATTGATTTATTATATTAACGCAATAGACAACGTTGCAACTAATAGCAGTTGGTTTGGAAATACTTGATAGCCTATTATTTAGAATAAGAACTCTACTGATTTACAAATCCTATATTTTTTAATTAACAAATCCTAAGATGATTTGAGTTTTTAATGCTAAATACAACTTTAACCAGTATTAAATATACTTTTTAATCGAGTCGATTAACTTTTTAAATGCTCCAGCACATAATACAATAGATGTATAATAACAACGTTAAAAATAAAATATGCGTTGAATTTGACATCTTTGGTTCAATCAAATTTTTCTCCTATATTGTAGACTTTATCCTTTTGTAATTGTTGCAAATTTCTTATAAAATTGATTAACTATATATATATACGCGCACACACACACCATCAAATAATAAACATAATGACAACCAAAAAATCAAGCACAAAAAATGCCTATAACAAATAATATCAAAATACAACATGCTTTTACCCTGATTCAAATCTTGAAAACTATGTCAGGCGCCATAGGAAAAAAATTTAAAGTGATTTTTTATCAACTACTATTTTTATAAATTGTTCAAATACAAAACATGATATTTTAATTATTCTCAAACTTGTTGAGCCTCCTAAAACTAATTTTTTTTAAAAAAAAAAACAATTTATCAATTAAGACTAAAGCAAAAAATATTACCTGTTTAAGTTACAATAAAAAATTTCATACCGCGTTACGACATTAGGAATTACTCTTGGCTCCATGAATCTTCAAAATCGATATTTGATAAAGCTATAACATGCCCTAATGGTCTAATGCAAAGTGCTTCTCAAACTCCTTTAACTTGGTCTACGGTTAAATTTCTTTAAAAATAAAAGAATTAACTTCTAATTATTAAACAAATAATTCAAATCCAATAAAGGGTCTTGACAACCAATATGAAATAAGAACTCTATTTCTATTTAAATAATCGACAATATTCCAAATATTTATGAAATCAACATATGATTGCATTACAATTTGATCCAAAAATTCAAAAATAAATTTGCATGCATCTCTACTATGGAGTAAAAATAAAAGCATCATTAATTACTAACCATTTTTACTAAAACGAGAATCTAATTCTCTTCTACAAAGTAAAACTCAATGTCACCATTAATTATTTATGGATTTTGAATTATATTCCAACAACTGAAATCAAAAACTATATAATGGGACCAACACTAAAAGTTTATCTCTCATAAAAAGGCTATTAGAAAGAAAAGGATACATAATACATAAAAGGAGCAAAGAGAGATCGGAGAAGAGAGAAAAAATATATGTGTTTATTAGAAGTACTTCTACTTATTAGAGGTAAAAGAGTTCTAGACTGATTTGGATGCCATATTAGAATTATTAACGATATAAAATTCTCGGTTAGGTCAATTAAATTCCTAAATATTAGTAGGAGTTTTACATAGATCAAGGGTGTGTTTAGTATAAAGGAAAATATTTTTCAACTTTCTCGTTTGGTTGGCTTAAATGTTTTGGAAAATATTTTCCTTATCAATTCATTTTCTATTTTTTAAAGCTGCTTTTCAACCTTCCCCACCCTCACCAACCCACCCCACCCCCTTTCCAAAAAAAGGTTTTTTTTTTCAAATTTCAGTTTTTCCGTTACCACCCACCCAACTACCCCTCCATCCCCACCCCCCACACAAAAAAATATTTTTTTTTTACCTTAATTTTTTTTTGCAATTTCAAATTTTTGTTTTTTCATTTTTCTGCAACCCCCCGAGTGCACAAAATTTTTTTTTACCCCGCACAAAAAAAAATTACTTTTTTTTGTAATTTAAATTTCTATTTTTTTCGTTTTAGTGCCCCCCCACCCCAAAAAAAATTTAAATATATTTTTCAGTTTTAATTTTCTTATTTATAGGTTTAAAGGCTCAAAATTTTACAAGTTCCAAAATTATGAGTTCGGAGATTTATGTGTTTGGAAGTTTACGGGTTTAGAAATTATAAAGTTTACCGGTTCGAAATTTCGCGATTTTGAAAATTTAGCGGTTCAAAAGTTTATGATTGGTTTGAAAGTTTATGGCTTCATGTTTATTATATCTAAATTATTTATGCATACTCTTGAGAAGTCATTTTCCTTAATTTGTGTACCAAACACCGAAAAATGAATAAGATTACTACTTGTTTTCCAAGAAAATACTTTCTTGGAAAACATTTTCCATTATACCAAACACACCCCAAACATTTTCCATTATTCCAAAAGTATATGCATATATAAAACTCTTAATCTTGATTTTCTTTCCTTTAACTTTCCACTTAGATTAAGTTCTTTTAAAAAAACTAATTTTAGTGTACGTGTGTTGCACGTGTGCATCACGTTAATCAATATAAAACATATACAAATTATTAAAAAATAGCAATGGAGGTAAAACTAAACGCAATATATGTTTAAATAACGAAAAAAATATTACTACATTGATATAATATATAGCTGAATTCAACATTTTCCGAGTGAAGTTAGAGTAATTAATTCTATAGTATTTATAGCTATAAATATTTTATTATATTAGATAAAAATATGCTAGGTTATTATATCTCATCCAACATCTCTTTGTAAACTTTACGTTCATAGTGTCATTATACAAAAAAATAGTTCTTCATTCAAAGTTAATCAAAATTATAGCCAAATGAACCTCTTCTTGTGTAAAAAAAAAGTTGCCTGAATTCTTATTGATTTAAGTCTAAATTTACTTCTTTGCATGTTCATCCAATACCAAATAATAGTCAATACCATCCTAAACTCACTCCGGATGCACTCTGCTAATAACAATTTTAAAATTTCAAGAGTTCACAATGTTGAGGTCAATTTTTCAAAATTATCAGAGGCTGAGGGGGTGGGGGATGACAAATTTATAGTTATTTTAAGAGTTCCAAATACATTAGTTTAACTTATGTTTAAAATATTAACTATAGTTGCACATTCATATAGTATGGTGGTAACTTAATTTATTTCTAAATTAACACCATATTAGTTCAGACTTCCAGAAATTTAAAGTTAAGATTAAATCAAAACTCTTAAGAATTTAATAGGAAAAAGCGAACATACATTGCTGATGGATGTTCCATATTTTAGGCAATCAATTATTGGCAATTTGGAGAAAAACAAATACTATTATATACCTTAGAGGCTAAGAATTTAAAAAAACTTTAATGGTTACGTACTAAACTCCAAAAGGATATTTATAAAAACTGGTCAAATAAGGAAAAAAATAATAAAGTAAATTTTAATTGAATTTGAAGACCTAAATATTAGGATTTTCTTAAATAAAATTTTAGTTGATTTTGAAGTCCTAAATATTCGAAAAATAATTAAATGACTATTTTGTCTGGTGTGAAATTAATTTTTAAAGGATAAAAAAGGCGAACGATATTTCGACAGGGACTTTATAGTATAGATATAGATGAATTTAGGCTTGTATAATTTTTTATTCTTAAATATGATATTTAATAATTATTTTGGGTGCTTAATTGAACATGAATTAATTACTTTATATGATTAAATAAGAATACTTAAAATACATAATTAATTATTCTACATTGAAATAATTTTACTTAGAAGTTACTGTATTAAATAATTTTAATTCAATGTATGTGATTTTATGTCTCCATTTTTTAATTTTTAATTAGTAATTAATTGAAGTTGCCATCGTTCTCATCTTGATTTTATACGTATTGCACAAAGGATGTATTGTCTATTAGTATAATTTACATAAGGTAAAATATTTATTGATTTTAAATTCCTAAATATTAGTACTTCCTACCTATTTTAATAGGGAAAGATTTAATATCAAAATTTTTAGTTGATTTCAAAATCCAAAACATTAGGAAACTAACCAAAGTTGCAAATTTGTCCAGTGTAAAAGTTATTTTTTAAGGGTAAAAGATGAACGACATTTACTATTTTCTGGCCGTGCAATATAATAGAAATAAATTATATATATTTTATCTAAGAGAAATAATTTGGTACATGGTTTTTTTCTTTTTCCAATTCACACCCTCGTCCTCCCTTTCTTTTAGCCAAACGTATATTAAAAAAAACTCCTAAGTAAAAGGATTGAAAGTAGTGGATTACAATCAAACCTCTCTATAACAGCCTCATTTGTTCCGAAATTTTTTGGCTGCTATAGTGAAGTACCGTTATAGAGGACATATATTATAACATAATATAATATTCGGTTCCGAGAATAACTCAGCTTTTATAATGAATGACTATTATATAAGGATGATGTTAAAGAGATGTCTGATTGTATAACCTAAAATATATATGAATACTTAACGAAACTTTTGCTTAAAATATTTATAGAAAATTTAATTGGTTAATGTTTAAAAAAAGACTCCTATTGCTAAAAGGATTCCAAAGTGCTCATACTTTTCCTAATATAACTTTAGGAATTGGAAGTGTTCCATCAAAGGTTTTTACATGCAGACGAAGCGTAAAAAATATTGTGTTTTTCCGAAGCTATTTTTTTTTTTTTTACATATATGTTATATTATATAGCTCAAATAAGGAAGGATTTGGTACACAATCTTTAATTGATTTTGGAGTCCTAAATATTAGGGAATGAATTAAAACTATTCCTAAATATTAAAAAAAATAATTAAATTACTATTTTGTCTAGTGTAAAATTAAATTTTTAAGGGTACAAAAGGCGAACGACATTTCGCTAAGGGCTTTCGTGCTTTTAATATAATATAGATGACAAAATGAATAAATAAATAAATAATAATAATAATAATAATAATAATAATAATAATAATAATAATAATAATAATAATAATAATAATAATAATAATAATAATAATAATAAAGAGAAGCAAACAAAAGTTGAAAATAAATATAAAAAAAATGCAACCTCAATTCTCGAAGGAGTCCAAAACAGGTAAACCTTTTTATTTTTGTACTTCTTTCCTTTTTAATTTCCTTTTATTTATTTTTCTATTCTGAAAATTAATATTGAAAAAATTACATGGAAGGTTATAATTACGTTAATTTGTCCAAAGAAGGGAAGAGTTTATATCGAGTAAATTTTTATTCTGGACTTTCTACATATTAGGAAAAGATTTAATATTTAAATTTTAGTTGATTAAGAGCTCCTAAAAATTAGGAAAAAACTTAAATTACACTTTCGTTTAATGTGAAATCTATTTTTAGAGGTCAAAAAAGGCGAACGACATTTCGCTAAAGGCCTTCGTGCTTTTAATAGAATATAGATATAAGGTAAATAATATTTAAACCCCTATTTCCCCCCCCCCCTAATATTGTCGATTGAAAGTAAATAATTAGTAGTCTAAAACATAATTTGCTATGCTCTGATTAAATACTCCGTAATTATTCTGGCATTGCCATTTACTAACAAAGTCACCGACTATATTTAGTGGCTGAGCTAGAAGTTTCACCAAGGATGTCAAAATGTTAATAATAGATGCACTGAATTTTTTTTAGAGGAATCCACGTATAGTAAATATACATAAAACAAAAAAAACTATCTAATAATATAATGTAATTTCGCTTCGCCACTGACTTCATTAAAATCAATGGTCCCTTCTTGAAGAAAAAACTAACACATAAGAAATGTACTGTTTCTGTCATCTTCCAAAATTTTCCATTTTCATCAAACTTTTGCTTTCTTTACTCCTTGAGTAGTTCCGTTTTAGCTTGCCTAAGGATGGGTGAATAACACTGGCAGTCACCGCAAATATCAGAAAAAAAGGACATCCCGGTACACTAAGCTCCCGCTATGCGCCGGGTCCGAGAAGTGCTGGACCACAGGAAATCTATCTTTAGTGGCGACCTAAAACCCTTAATACACCATCTAATAATTTAGCGATGGCAGATGTCACTTTTTGTGGCAAGTAAAGCCGCCGCTAAAACGTGTTTTGATTAAAATTAAGTAAATATTACTACCAATTGCTCAAATAAATGACACTAATCCATTAAAAATCCAATGGGAGTACCAAACACATTTTTCAACAAAATTAGTACAATTTTTATAGCCATAATGTAAATTAAGCAATTCAAAAGAACATTTCAAGGTATCTACACATGAAAAAAAATTATTGAAATATTTTTAAACTCTTGATTGCCAACAATTCTAATACAAGAATACTAAAATCTTGAAAAAAGAGAGCAAATTCACTCCAATAATTTGACAATAAGGAGGAAAAGAATTAAGATAATCTGACTAATAATTCTATTCTTTCAACGAGTTAATCTTTCAGTAGAATCTTCTCCATATATACAATAACCAATTTTAAAATGTTCTTATTATTTATATTTATCATACATGTTGCATTAATTTGAACAACAACTATAAATTTTACCGTCTAGCAAAACTTCACTCCGATTATTCGGACATTGCCATTTACACCCTCAGTCTCATATTATCCGTTATGATTCTCTTGTACATGCTCCTTAAGAAAAATTAATTAGGATGAAATTTTGAGTACTTTACCCTTACTCATGTATTAACATTTAATCTTTCTTTATTAGTACTTAAATAAAATTATCTATAATTGAGGTATTTGTAGTCTTCAAGGATAATTATTACTAAGGGTAAAAAAAAGAAATTAATTTTATCTTGAACTTCTAAAATAACAAATAATTTGAGATAACTATTTTTAATAACCATGACTGATTATATGAGACGGAGGGAGTACTAACAAAGTCGCCGACTGCATTAAAATCAATGGTCCCCTTCTTGAAGAAAAAAAACTAACACATGAGAAATGTACTGCTTCTGTCATCTTCCAAAAATTTCCATTTTCATAATACTTTTGCTTTTTTTACTCCTTGAGTAGTTCCATTTTAGTTTGTCTAAAGATGGGTGAATACACTGACAGTTGATATCGAACTGAATCACCTTCAAGATAAGATATGGACATGAGTTGCTAGTTTGATTACATAATATATTTTGTCGTTTTAAAGTGATTTAATAGGAAATGAAGCTCTTTTCTTCCTTTAATAAAATAATTAGTCAATACATTTGTAATCGAATATTATTTGTGACGATTCGGGATAGTCACTATCAAAATGAACATTTGGCTGCGATTATAGTTGCCGTAAATAGCAAAAAAAGAAAAGAAACTATATAAGCTTTTCGTGGCGACTTGCTAAACCACTTAGTTTGGTCGCCAGTGTATTAGGCGATCTAGTACCTACTGTTAGGTTTTTATCTAATTAGATAGGAGGGACGAATGAAAAATGGAGGGAAAAGATTTGGAGGGAAACAAAAAGTTTGAAGTGTTTCATTTATTAATGTACTTTGTCCTTTATCGAAAAATAAGAAGAAAATATTTGTGCTTATATATATAGAGAAACACATCTTCTAACTCTTAAAAAGTTGAGAGAAAGTGGTACCTCACATCGTTGTCGTCATCACTCGGCCTCGGTCTCGGCCAATTGATATGGTTTCGGATTCGGTTAATTGATATGATTGATTGATAATTTTTTGGACCAAATTCATTTCCCATTTTTCGTTATTTAATTTCTTTTCTGATATTTTCACGACTAACAGAATTTTACTTCTATCGAATAGACACCATTTCAAATGAACAGGTATCTTGGAACATGTTGAAACCCAAATCGTTGGCTACAAATATAGAGGAGTAGCCTCATTTTTCAATACCGAAAATCTGCATTCTTTCCCCTCTCTCTTCTGTATTTCTGTACTGTTTTCCAAAGCAAAACGCAAGAATAAATGTGGTTTACTACTGTTTGTTGAGTTCGACGAAGTTCTGTAATTTTCATTCCCGATATTACAGAATAGTTGTTTTGTTCTATTTTAGGAGGGATTAATCCTATAACCTTGGGCGACAGTGAGGGAATTAAATTAAATTCTTTAAGAAAACACATTTTTCTGTTGGGATCGGAACTTTTATTTATCCTGTTTCTATTTTGTTTCTGCTTCTATTTTTATTTTATTTTTTGCAGAAATTATTTTCGAACACAGGAAGATAACTAGCGGCGACGGAATTTACTGCTAAAGCTCATTTTGATTAAACCCAAGTAATAGCATGTTTGACCAAGCTTTTTTTTGGGGGGCCAAAAGTGTTTTTGGCCAAAAATTGAGGTGTTTGGCCAAGCTTTTGGAATGAAAAAAAGTATTTTTGAGGAGAAACATAAGCAGTTTTGGAGAAGCAGAAAAAAATAGCTTCTCTCCAAAAGCACTTTTTTGAGAAGCGCTTTTGAGAAAAATACACTTAGAAGCAGTTTTCAAAAGCTTGGTCAAACACTAATTACTGCTCAAAAGTGCTTTTCAAATTAATTAGCCAAACACAAACTACTTCTCACAAAAAACACTTTTTTAAAAAGTACTTTTGAGAAAAAAAACACTTCTCAAAATAAGCTGATTTTAGAAGCTTGGCCAAACAGGCTATAAATCTTACTAGTAATTTCTCAAATAATTATATAAATGACACTAATCAATTAAAAATATAATGAGAGTACCAACTACATTTCTAAAAAAAATCGTAAATTTTTTAATTAAGCAATTCAAAAGAACATTTCAAGGTATTTATCTATGAAAAATAATAATAATCATCAAAATATTTTTAAGCTCTTGCTTGCCGACAATTCCTAAAAAAGGCATTTCAAGTTATTTATCAAAATAATAATCATTATATATATATATAGGCATAAAAAAAATAACAACTGCTAAACTAAAAAGTTTGTAACGATGTTGGTCATTATTATCTGACGATATACATTTATGAAACGAAGAAAATACATAATACCTTGCGAGGGTAAAGAATGGAGATGCTAGAGAACAAAAATAGTAGTAAAAACCCATGCTAGAGATGCTAGGATAAAGTAGTAATTGGAATTTATTTAACCACCACTTGTCATTTTTTATTTGAAGACTTTATCTTGTATTTACAAATTGTAAAAGCAACTACTAATATAGACAGGCTTTTCTCTTCTAATTTTATTTTCTGAAATAAATAAATTTTGTTTCTGATCTTTATTTTGATTTTGCTATTATTCGACCAAATAAAGCCAAAGATGTAAAACAAAATTCAGTTAAATATCAAATGATAACACGTGAAGGATCGAGATTTGAAAGAACTAATCTTCTTTACTTTTTAACCCGTGACTATATTCTGTTTGGTCTATCCGTGAATGGATTAGCTAATTCAATATTAAAGTCATAATTAGACCAAAGAAAAGAATATTTGTCATTTTATGAATATTATTATTATTATTATTATTATTATTATTAGAATGAATCCTTTTGTGATCTTTTTGTCCTTTCCAAGGGAAACAATATGTAATTTCAAGCTTTGGCGTGAAGAAGAACCCCCCCCCCTCTCCCCTTTTTTTTTAACTCAATAATATATCTATAGAATGGACACAAAATAGGGAAACAGTCTATGCATACACTATCTTCCCCAGACCCCACGTATAAGATTGCACTAAGAAAAGCCGATAGTGTATGGGTCGAAATCTGACCAAACAAGAATCTGCGTAAAGAGGGACGATAAAGTCACTTGGGCCAGGGTCGTATTCGTACAATGCTATAGCGACAAGCACCTTGGCCATGGCCGAGGTCGTGTACTCAGAATGCTTGTACGGTGAATTGGATGTTACAGCATCTCAAAGGGTCAGTTTGTAATTCAGTTATATGACTTAGCTACTCTGGCTAATGACCATTGTGTAAATGAAATTACTTAGTATATATTCTAGGTGAGAGAACGAAAAAAAGGGGATTCACACAAATCACACACTTCTTTACTAACAGGGGATGGAAATAGGAGAATCCATCTAGAAGATGAGAGAAGATTCAGAACTTTGTTATTCTTCTTCTGTAGCCATCATTATGGAATAAATAATGATATTCCATGTGGTCATTAATGGTGAAATCTTTCCTTTTTCTTTGTTTTACATTGTGGATTAATGATGTCGAGAATGAATGTAAGCTCATCATATACATTAGATTCTTTTTCATTATCTTAATGAGTTCATGAGCTTAACCTTACTCAACTCTTCTTACTTATTATTCATTAATCTATAGTTAATTATCTTTGGCTAGGATTTACCCATTATCCATTCATTAAATTGGTTTAACTGGCTTAACACTTTTTAGTTAAACAATTTGGCACTCTCTGTGGGGATTTTCTAGCCAAAGCCTTAGTTTCCTCTAGATCCAAACATGGTTTTAGCTCTATCTCCCATTCGGTGAAGTTTAACCTTTTCATTACGAATGTCGACTTGCGAAACCGGTAGGTAAACCCCCGAAACCGCCAAACAAACCAAGGATAAATCCTTACGCAAAATCGGAGTTATACCTGTTTACACACGAAAACTGCGTTGCGCCGCAGCAGCAGTCCTGATGCATTGTGAACATGAGCCATCATAGTGGGACGACTACGCATACCAAACGCGTCCGTAATCCCATTTCTAGGTTAGTACCCTACGCCTCCTACATCCTGCGCACATCGCCTTCCCTCCTACTATATGAGACGATGCTTGTGTAATTTACTCACTAAAATACTCCTCGTCTATATGTTTGTGGTATGACATACATTTCTATCATATTTGCGCGCCCGAGACTGATGAACTGGGACTCGAACTCGAGACCCTAATGGGGGGGAGTGGATCGTCCAACTACGAGATGCCAAAGCTCAACCAGTGACAAGTCTGAGCATAAAGCCGAAGCTGGCATCAGGCCAGAAACTAGTATCAGAATATAGAACAAGATGAGCCGCCCTGCGGCGCGATCCCTAGTTCATTTTCGAACGAGGGAACTCCCCAGATCCAAAGAGCGCAGCCGTCAAGAGAAGCATTGCCAATCCCCTCATTCATCAGCTAACCAGCCGACCAAGGTAACAGATTATTCTATGTGCTTCTAACTCGCTATACCTTTTTTTTATAAAAGAGAGAGAAGTGAAACAGAGAACAGGGACGTCCTCCGAAATACGCGAACGAAGGTTGGCCGACATACAGGCTTTACGTTCCTCCCTTACAGCCCCCGTCCATTGCCAAAATATTCGACTTTCATTCAAGCTAATAAAGTTCAACCTCGCTCGAACTAAGTAAGGTTTGACCTTGCTCGAACTAACAAAGTAAGGTTTGACCTCGCTCGAACTAGCAAAGTAAGGTTCGACCCCATTCGTACTAACGAGATGAGATCCGACCTCGCTCGAATCAGCGAGCTAGATTCGACCTCATTCGAATTCCCAACTAAAAATGAGGGACTCATCACAAGAAAATTCGAAGATCTTTTTCAAAAAAAAATGAATGAGAAAGAAAGTCTGAGATATGCAACCAAAGACAAACCAACTATCTTATTTAGAAGATATACATACGCACCAATGTCTTACAAAAGGCCAAAAGTGGGCCCCCCATAAAAAGAAAAAACAACAAATAAAAAAAGAACAAAAAAAAGAGCTAAGTGCAAAAAGCTACAAAAACTTCACTCGGTCTCATCTCCACCACCGTCCTCGCCAGCATTGTCATTATCAGAAGAAATTCAATCTCAGCACCCCCACCGGCCTCCAGTGTCGCAGGGTCATAACCGTAGGCAAGACGAGCCTCGCGTGCCTTAATCCGAGCATCTTCAAAAATGGCCTCAGGAATGCTCCGTGACGCCCACAAACCCTTGTGTATATCTCGTTGGGCCTCAGCATGGACCCATAGCTTGTACAAATGGCGAGGGATATCAATAAAGGCATATTCTTGAGGGGGGGCTGAGCCATCAGTTGCGCCTTCTCGGCCTCGAGAGCCACAACTTGGCCTCCCAGGTTCGAGGCATCCCGCTCGAGCTCATTGATCCGCTCCTCGGGCCTTGCCTCCTTTAGTGTGGTTGTCGCTCTCTCGGCTTCCCGCTCAGACCTAAGGACGCGAATAGTGTCTTCCAGCGCTACTGCCCTCGCCAAAGCCGCCATCTGGGCTCCCTCAGCCCTCTCCAAATTGGCCACCTTCCTTTCTAGCTCAGCCACCTTCTCCGTGCATTCTACACTTAGATTGACGACTCTAGTGGCATTCTGCTCAAGCTCGGCTCGCAAGGATAACACCTTCGCCTGAAGATCCTCGCATTCCGCCACAACCCCTTTTCCCACCTCGAGCTCCTCGTCTTTGGCCCTAAGCTGCCCCTCGAGCTCACTACATCTGCGGATAGACCGCACCAGATCCTTGTCCTTTATCTCCAACTCATCCTTGAGGGACTGAGTATTATTGACTGCCCTAAGCTGCGTGTGCATCTCACGACACCTGTTGCGATACTGGCGATACTTTGTGGCCATTTTCAGAAAGATATCGGCCCGCATCTCAGCCCGACGAGCACTCTCGATCTCCAACATGTAAGTCTGGGGAAGAAAAAAGGAAGAATTAGCGAAAGCAGATGGCACAAAACAAAGAAAATAGCAAAAGGAAACTGACCCTCAAGGCCATCCCAGCTACACCGCGTGACAACCCGAAATCACTCATCTCCCGAAGAGACCTGCTTTCGGCGACGGAGCACAGAAGGTCAAATTGGGGCACCAAGTCCACCGTGTCCTCTAACAGGTTAAAGTCTATCGGAATTTCGAGCACACGGGAAGGGCCTTCTGCCCTCACATCGACCCTGGTAAAACCTTCCTCTAGCATCCTCATGTCCTCAGGATCGATATCAAAATCAGACTCATAATCATCTACTACTATGCCATTTAATCTATCATTAGCTGAAGAAGGGGTACGGGTTTGCCGAGACGTCGATGGACCGCTCAGAACAATTGCGGCGGTCTCCGAACTCTGTCCCCCTACCACGACAGCCTCTTCTACACCCGAAACGGGCATTGCCTTCATACCTAGGCCGGCATCACTGTCGGCTTCAGACACCTCCAAAACAGGGTCGCCCCTCGAGGGAGTTTGAATCAAAGACGCCCCCTCCGGCATTAACCTCTGCCTCTTTGACGGGGCCTCTTCGCCACCACCATGAGAAGGTTCGTCTGCTAGACGGAATGTGGGAATCGGAGTGTCCGACCAAAGAGAAGCCTCCGAACGAACAGGTTCAGACGCGGACGCGGTCCGCAGAATAGCCAGACTTTGGACGCCCTCATCCACAGCTACCATTGGTACGGACCAGGCAGAAGAAGCCGGCTGACAGAAAGCAAGGATAGGAGCCCTCGCCTTTCTCGCTCTTATCCGGCCTGCCAATGAGAAATTTGACCAAACGAAGATATAAGGTAAAGAAAAAAATGGAGAAAAGAATAAAGCAACTAAGGCCGAAACAAGCCGACTCACTAGCGGAAGGTTTGCGCCTAAACTTCTCATGGAAAGGCGCCCATTCACGAATCCCCATCGTGTAGGGAAGAATCGAGCTCACCCACTTGCGAATATTAGCAACTTGCGGAGGAGGTACTCTCTCGTCTGCGAAAACAAAAAAACACTCGACGAGATCACTAAAGGGAGACGACCAACAACTATTTTCAATATATATATATATAATAAAAGGAAAGGAAGACCTACGGGCGAAATTCCATGCCTTAGGAAACCCCGCGGGGTTTGATACCCACGTGCTCTGTTCGAATGTAGAAAAAGTTTTCCCAAAAGCGGCGATTGGACTTGTCATCCATCTTCACCACCAAACCTTTGGTTCCTCAATGACGAAGGTGAATCATCGTGCCCCTACAAAAATGTGGGGCAAAGAGGTGAAGCATATGTTGTAGAGAAATTCCCTGATCGGCCAGCTCCGCGTACTTGATAAGCATAAGGAAAAGTTTGTATACGTACGGAGAGAGTTTAACCGGACACACCTCGTAGAACGATAGAAGTCCACCACCAAGGAAGGAAGGGGAAGTGTGTATTTGATGATACATGGATATGCGTAAAACACGTAATAGCCCGGGCAGTGTATATGTATTATGTCACGACCCGTTGGAACCAGTTCAATATGATCAGGGATCCTTCATTTGATTTTGAACTCTGTGGGCGCTGCGGTATCCATCGTAGAAATAAAAGGTTCAAACTCATCCTTGGCAGGGCTCTGGAAGTCATTCTTTGCCTTCCCTGGGCGAGGAACCACCTCATCCACGGTTGGAAACTTCTCATCTTCCGCCGTAACTACACCCTCTTTATGTGGAGGCATATCAATTTCCGGTGCAAGGGCACCAGTAACTCTCTCAGGGTCAGAGGATGCACTAGCCATCTCTTTTTTGATTGCAAAAAGCGGGAACGATAAAGGAAAAAGGTAGCGGCAATAATAACTTTTAACAGAGGGAAATGTGAGAAATTGAGGGAGAAGAAGAAAAGCTGCAAAAGTCTCGCTTGAGCGATCGGGAAACACAACATTCAAATGTAAGAGGTTTCCCCATTTATAGGGATATAAATACCCTGAGCGGGAAAATCAAGCACCACCATTTTAAAAATGGAAAGGGCACGGGAAACGATGCAACGCATAGAGAACGTGTGTCATAATGACACATGACGAATTAATGTCATTTCGAACTGACGCAATGGTTTGGTGCAACTTTCGAAATGTCACACCGTTATCTCTCCATAGGGTATTCCCCTATCAACCAAAACGCTCAGATTTCTCAAACTTTCGAATTGGCAAGGTCCGCCTACCGAGCTCGCCGAAATCTGACCAAACAAGAATATGCGTAAAGAGGGATGGAAAAGTCACTTGGGTCTAGGTCGTATTCATACAATGCTATAGCGACAAGCACCTCGGCCTCGACCGAGGTCGTGTACTCGGAATGCTTGTACGGTGAATTGGATGTCACAGCATTTCAGAGGGTCAGTCAGTAATTCAGTTAATGACTTAGGTACTCTGGCTAATGATCGTTGTGTAAATGAGAATACTTAGTATATATACTAGGTGAGAGAACGAAGAAAAGGGGATTCACACAAATCACACACTTCTTCACTAACAGGGGACGAAAATAGGAGAATCCATCTCGAAGATGAAAGAAGGTTCACAACTTTGTTATTCTTCTTCTGTAGCCATCGTTATGGAATAAATAAAGATATACCCCGTGGTCATTAATGGTGAAATCTTTCTTTCTTCTTTGTTTTACATTGTGGATTAACGATGTCGAGAATGAATGTAAGCTCATCATATACATTAGATTCTTTTCTATTATCTTAATGAGTTCATGAGCTTAACCTTACTCAACTCTTCTTACTTATCATTCATTAATCTAGAGTTAATTATCTTTGGCTAGGATTTACCCCTTATTCATTCATTAAGTTGGTTTAACTTAAAAGGGCTTAACACTTTTTAGTCAATCGAATAGTCTATCGGAAACAGCCTTTCTATCCTCACAAAATAGAGAAAAAGTATACATATACACTACTTTTCTCAGACCCAACGTATATGACCGCACTATTATTGTTGTTGTTGATAGAATCGATTATGATATTATATGCCCTTTTGATCTTGTGATCTTAAAATTCCTAAACTGAACATGATCATACAAATATTCTAGATAATGTACTTTTGTTAGAGGTGTCGCCACGATTATGAGTTTATGGGTTTCAAGTTTCAGAAAAAGCAAATTTTAAAATTTTGCATAAATTGTGTATATATATTAAATAATTTTTTTACAAATATATAATATGAGCCAAAATTATTTGGTTTACGGAACTCGTAAGTCGGACTATAGGCAGTGGCTCAGAGCCATATGCATCTAAGGGGTATTAACCGATATTCCTTCGTCGAAAAATTTACACTGTATAAATACGTAAAAAAAAATTATGTATATATATTATGTGTTGAACCTCCTTAATTTTGTATATTTACTTTTTTATATTCTGACGCTCTTTAATCCTAGTTCCGCCGCTGACTATAGGTCCATCCCTATCTGAAATTTATTATATATGTGCACATTCGATGAACCAGCACAACACTAACATTGAAATTCCCAAGTGACAGTTCGATGATTGGTCTTTCAATTCTTTCTGTATTTTTTTTTTTACACTTTTTTTTTTGTTTAAAGGATAGATATATATAAATATCAAACATTGCGTACAGAGAATGGTTGCATATCTTGCAGCTCGTTACATGATATTGCACCAACTGTTGGTGCTAAAAGATTATAAAAGCTAATACTAGTACTACTATCCGTCAAGTTACTATTACAATACCTATTTACAATATTAAGGTTTTCAGAGTGAGGCTTATAGTGTTTCAAAACAAGTTCTTGCTCCGCACTCTCATCTTGTTCCAGAACTGTACTCGTATCATGTTCAAAAACTGTGCAGGCAAAGTCTGGGCTAACATTCAAAACATGCACTGTTGAGTAGTTTACAAAATTGCAGCTCGCCTTTGCTAATTTATCTGCAACCCTATTCTATTCTCTGTACACATGCAGCACTATAGGTTTACCTAACCTATCCAGAAAGTACCTGCAATCAGTAGCCAAATTATTATGTGAGACATTGTTTGAGTAAAGAGTTGTTATAAGATCTTGAGAGTCCACTTCCATCTCCAGTGGAACAAAGTTATTTGAATAAGTTAACTGCAGTCCCTGCAACAGTGCACGTAATTCAGAAGAAATTATTGAATCTCTTGGGACTGCCCCTGAAAATTCCAATATCCATTCAGTCTTAGAATTTCGTATAAGGCCTCCTATCCCAGCTTTATTTATTGCATGTGCTCCATCAGTGTTAAGTTTAAAGTAAAACTGTTTTGGAGGTTTCCATTTTAAATTTTATTGCCTCTTTTTAATATAAGAATGCTTCTTGGTTACAAGATAAGTGTATTCCGCTGCTTGTTGTGTAGTTAATTTCGTCGAAGCAGTTTTTTACACTTTTTAGGTAAGTGTTTCGTAGGAACAAATGGAAGTTGAGTTTTAGTTTCATTGCATTTAATAAGTCAAAATATTTGAAGTTTCTAATCAAATGACAACCAGTATTTTTTCGTGAGTCATAAATGTTATAAGTTGTCATCAACGTATATAGAAATTCAGCCACAATTTGTTTTAGTATGAAATATGAGTTAGATTAAATGTACTTTTATAGCTATATGGCCCATATTTCTGTTTTATCCTATTTGATCCTATTTTATAAATAAAAAATCCAAAAAAAATGTATCAATGGAGAAAGTGACCCATTTATTGCAACTAAAAACGAACATGTGCTGAAAGAGAACAATAAAATTTTATCCATGTTGTTCATTTAATTAAAGTGGTTGTGAATTTTCATTTGACACCTATTTATTTATAATTAACTAACTAAGTTTTAATTAACTCAACCTATAGAAATCTTATAATTTCCCCTTATTTTCTCTCATCAAAATTTGACGATACATATAGCTTAACATTTTAATTAAACTCTAGGGAGTAGAGTCATGGAACGGGTCAGTAAATGGTTTTAATAGATACTTTTAATTTTTTAAATGAATGAGTTGAAAATAAATATATATGGCATATTAGCAAAAATAATAATTAATATTCCTTGAAAGTATAGAGTGATTTTTGAGTTATAATGGATAAAATATAGTGATTAGTGTTGGAATTTGGATTCATTTCAACAAAATAATGGCATTAATAAAATTTCCTATGATTCACATGTTGTTGCTGATACCTTTTTAAGTGATGGTCTATATCGCTTGAATGTATTGAATGAAACTTTTTCTGCAATGCATGTTGAAAATATTGTCCACAAAAAATCTGTTATGAGTAAAACATCTTACGTATTATGGTATAGGCGTCTTTGTCATATTTCTAAAGTCATATTTCTAAAGAAAGAATTGAACGCCTGGTAAAGGAAAGAAATTGCCTTATTAAGGTTCATCCATCGTAATCCTTACAATGCATGTTGAAAATATTGTCCACAAAAGATTTGTTATGAGTAAAACATCTTACGTATTATGGTATAGGTGTCTTTGTCATATTTTTAAAGAAAGAATTGAACGACTGATAAAGGAAAGAAATTGCCTTATTAAGGTCCCATCCGTCGTAACCCTTACATTGCCTTATATTTTACCTGTTCTTGATCCTAGATTATGAAACTTGTATGGATTGTATTTAGGGTAAAATGACCAAGGTTAAGAGAAAGGATTCCACTAAGAGCTCTGAACTCTTAGAAATTATTCATACTGATATTAGTGGGCCTTATGTACCTACTTTGACCAATCATAAGTATTTTATTACTTTTATTGATAACTTTTCAAGATATTGTTATATATATATATCTTTTAAAAGAAAAATCTGAAGCACTTGATAAATTTAAAATTTACAACACTGAAGTTGAAAAATAGCTTGGGAAGTCCATTAAGATAGTGTGGTATGACTGTGGTGGTGAGTGCTATGGAAAATATGATGAGTCTGATCAATGTATGAGGCATTTTGCTTTATTTCTGCAAAGAAAGTGATGAGATATCTACAATGCACCAAAGACTACATGTTTGTGTACAAAAAAGTTGATAACCTGGACCTGTCAGTATATTTAGATTCTGATTTTGCAGGTGGTCAAGACACTATGAAATTAACTTTTGGATATATTTTTGTGTTGGCTGGAGGTGTTATTTCTTAGAAAAGTGAGAAACAAAGCATCACTGCTACATCTACAATGGAAGCTAAGTTTATTGCTTGTTTTGAGACTGCTTCACATGCTGTCTAGATGAAGAATTTTCTTACTAAATTGCAAATTGTGAATTTTATATCTAATCTGGTGACTATTTTCTGTGACAACAGTGCAGCTATGTTCTTCTCTAAGAATAACAAAAGAACAAAAGGCTCTAAGCATGTTAGCCTTAAGTTTCTTAAGGTTAGAGACATGGTAAAAGAAGGTGATATATGTATTGAGCATATTAGCACAGAATCTATGTTGGTTGACCCTTTGACTAAAGGTCTTAGGCCTATAGTGTTTAATGAACATGCTAAAAATATGGGTATTTTAGAGTCTTTTGATGTGCTTTAGTCAGTGTGAGTTATTTTGTAGCTGTTGACTGAGATATTGCTTTTTAAATTTTAATTTTATGCAAGCTTGTGTTATTTTATATTTGTTATGCTTATTGACTAAGATAATTTTTTTATTTTCTAATTGGATATTGCATAAACTCATGATATCTTTGAGTTTTGGTGCTTGTTGCCTTGATTATCCCGGGTAAGTCATAAGGGAAACCTCCTAAGGTGATATGATTTTAATGTCATTTAATTTGGAGGCTCCTGATATGATATGGTTATTATATCACTTGGAAGATTATTTCTTTCTAAGAGGTGTGAATCTATTCATCTTGATTAGAAAGATAATATGCTTAGCACACATGTTTGATCCATGTTGATGGAAATTCTAGCATATGTGGTCGTAGATAGAATTCATACCTTAAAATAGTGTGATGCCTGCTACGATTCATTGTTAGTCTTCTCTATTGAGACTGAATGGATTGTTATATGGGTCATTCTATCCTTGGCTATGTGAGTAACGTGGCTACTGTAGAGTCTAAAATCTTTTTCAAATGATTTTCTTAAAACTCAAAAGTTTTAAAATTATTTTCTTGTCCTCAATTAACGTTGGCATCCAAGTGGGACAATGTTGGAATTTGGACTTACGTTAATTGGTTATAGCCTGAAAGGATAGTGACGTGGTCCAAGTGGTGAATAAATAAAAGGTCTAATATTAAATATTGTGTGTGTGGATAAGTGAGGCCCAATAACTATTGGTCTGTGATGGGTAAGCGTTGTTTATAAATAGAGGTCAACCCCCCGTTTTCCTAGCTATTAGAAAACCCTAACGCATTGTGCCTCTTGAATACGTGATAAAGATAGCGTAGCTAGCGGATTGTGGAAGTTGGTCTCAGGCTTAATTAATCGCAGGTTGTTGCTGCTGAATCGATGGAGCTAAATGGGACGTTTTCTTAAACTTTGATTCTAGATTGATTGTATAATTGTGTCTTAATTTCTGTTATGATTGCGCTTTAATTATCTTACAGTTAGTTACAAAACAAAGTAAAATGACTTTTATAGATAAAATCCATTAGTTCAGTAACTTTTTGAGAAATCAACTCCTTTTTCATATACTAGATGTTATAGACAAATCTATAAACTATTGTATATCCGTGTATGCACCTTCACTTAATTTCATATTTAATCCAATATTTTCTAGTTCCAATTGCAACAGTTTTATAACACAAAAGATTCAACGTGTTACAATAAGTCAAGGAGAAGACATGCCAAAATTAAATCACAGTTTGAGAATCGAAGCATATATAGTAATAACATTACACTTATATATATATGTGATAGTTAAATTCTAAAAACATATCAAATCATTGCAATAAGTACAGTTAGACTTTTCTATAATAACATCCATATATAACAATTATTCACTATAAAAGTTAAGTTTTTTCGGAATTGATTTTAACATTATGTTATAATATATGTTCTCTATAATAGCATTGCACTATAGCAGCCAAAAAATATCGAAACAAGTGAGATTGTTATAGAGTGATTTGACTATATATGATACGTTACATGATTAACACGATACAAAAGAAAATTACTAATGAATACAAAATGAGAAAAAGCTATATATATATCCAGTCCTTTTATCCTATCATACACGTCTACGTTATACCTAGGGCAAAAGTCGGCATCAATAGTTAAGATATATATCAACTTTCCAACTGTCCAAAATGCATTGAAGTTTCATAATTAATGAGTTCAAACTACTAAATTAAATCTAGAGTATGACTCGAATTGATATTAAATTAATTAAGTTTTGTACGATGCTGTCTACTTTTTATAACAGGAGGATATCATTCAAACACATCAAGGCAAATGTAGACATTTCTAGGGATCAATAATTTGCATTATCTTGTTGAATTTGCCACATTCACACTTTTAAAGGGACCAAATATATCCTTGTACAATGAGAAAATATATATATATCATTCGTTATACTTTGGGTCCAAATTCTTGCCGTAATAGTATAGGTTCAAATATACTCTTTTTTGGTAAGTTTGTCCAAGGTGGACATCCAATCTTACGTGACACTAATATTTGATGAGGTTAATGCCACATAGCATACCACCTCAGTGCCCCTAATCCATATATAAAAGACTAAAATTTGAAATACAATATTTTTATGGTAGCGGTAATGGTGGCAATAGTGGTGGAGGGGAAGGAAATTTTAGTGGTAGAAAAAAAAATAGAAGGGAGGGGTAAAATAGATTAGGGGCGCAAAGGTGGCAAATCATGTGGCATCCACCTCATCAAATATTAGTGTCACATAGGATTGTATGTCTACTTTTGACAAACTTAATGGAAAAGGGATATATTTGAACCAATAGTATAACGCCAGGGATATATATGGACTCAAAGTATAACGAGGAGTACATTTAAACCTTTTCTGATAGTACATAAATATATTTGGCCCTTTTTCATTTACATAATCATCTAAGAATACAATTATCATCCAAGAATGTGATTATATGAATGAAATCCTCTACCATTAACCAGGGGCGAAGACACACTTAACTTAGGGTGGTCAATTGACCACCCTTTGTCGGAAAATTACACTGTGTATATAAGTAAAATATTCAGTTTTAGAGGTTCATAACATATATTGAACACCCTTCGTTGTTGTTTTTTTTTTTTTTTTTACTTATTTCCAATTTGAACATCCTTCCGAAAATTTCTGATTTCGCCACTGCCATTATCAGAGATTTCAAATTGGATTCGAGCACTAAAAATAAAAAAATTCTTCGTAAAAAGTGCTTTTCTCTTTAATAGGTTCTATGTGACGCGAATTCGGATTAGGAACTAGTGTATACTAGATACCAGAACAGGGGGATATTATTATGAAACAATGAACAAGTTCCAACTGTCCAAAATGTATTAAAAGCCCAAGCTGTCGAATCCAACTAACTCAAACCCATTCTTTAAATTTTCATTAAACATAACTATTATACTTCCAAGGGCCCAGTCTCCTTTGTGGTCAGTCTAGTCAGTGATCACACCAAACTCAAAGCTCTATATTTGGATCCAGGTTGTATTCACTTCTCAAATAAACACGTTGCATTGGGATCAAGAAGAAGCGGATCCGGGATTTTAACATGACGGGTGCACTATTATTTTGCGCAATCATATCAGTGCCCCTAAAAACATTTAGTGTTCAGGGTGCCAACTCCCAAGTTATATATATAATCATTCCTAAGGTATATACAGATATATATACACACAAGATTTCTATCGAAGTTTACGGGATCCGATGACCCCTCAACACTACACATAGATCCGCCTCTAGGGGCAAGCGCATAAATAGTCATTCTCAAGAATGTCATTTAGAGATTAGCCATTACTTATTTTGTCATGAATTTTAAAATAAAAATCCTAACTTCAGGATAATTCGAGACATTTTTATCCCGAAAAAATTAAACAAAAAAATTAAAATTTAGAACGCACTAACTAATTCCTAAATAACAGTCCTTTAAAGCGGCCACATGGTGTCATTTCTAAGTTACATTGTAAGCTGCTATAAAATTTTAGCTACTTCCCCTAGCAAGAAAGGTACGAAAAATAAAGAGATGAAATAATTACTCTATTATCATTTGGCACATCTACCCAACTCTAATAGCAATAGTTATCACTATCAATCCTACACATTTGTGATCACCTATTACCTAAATCATTTATTGGCATTATCGCATACCAAGTAGAGGTATCCACATTTTGTTTTCCTTCCCAAAACCACATATGTAATTAAGGGTAGAATCTTATTTATCTCATCACAATCTCGAATGATCGAACATTTAGACTTACTTGACGGTAGAGGTGTCAAATGAACGGGTTAAGTTGATTTTGAACAGGTCAAAATGAACTGAGTCAATAAATGAATGGGCGGTTCAATAACCCACCGAAAAATAACATGAGTTGAGATGGGCTGGGTCAAGTTGGGCTAAAATTTGGGTCATAGCCCAACCCACCCAACTCTTACCAAACTTTAATTAATAAATATTATTTTGTTATGAATTGTTTAATCAGAGAATGATCAAATATATTCTTGTACTATTGAAAAATATTTAAAGATACCCTCCGTTATACTATTTGGTCATATTAACCCCTACCGTTATACTACCATTCAAATATACCCCTCAATTGGACGGACTTCCATGTGACATATCAGGATTAAAGAGACCCATCCCCCTTTTTGCCAAACACACACACAAAGAGGCAAGTTTATGGTTAAAGCTGCTTGATATCGGATCGAAAACATATGAAGATTAATGCTTATTCAAAGTATTTCATGAAAAAGGGTTGTTGGTTTGACTGCTACAGAAAATCATTATAATGGAATGAAGGGGTTTAATTGGATAGGGGTATTTTTTAAGTGGTCGGATACAGATCTAATTAGGGGCAGGTTAGTATTGAATCGGGTATTTTACTTTCGGGTGGGTCTATTTAATTCTGAGGTGTCACGTGACAGTCCGTCCAATTGAGGGGTATATTTAAATAATAGTATAACGGTAGGGGCTGAGATGACCAAATAGTATAACCGAGGGTATCTTTAAACATTTTTCGATAGTACAGGGAATATTTGACCCTTCTCCATTGTTTAATTATCAAATAAGATTTTTTTCTTTTGTTATGGTCATATATAGCATATCAAACAAAAAATATATATTAATTTTTGAGATATTTTAGCAAAGTTACTCATGGATTAATTTGGGCTAAAAATTATCCCAACTTTTAATGAGTTAAAATGGGTCGAGTTCAACAAATAAGTGAGTCAATGACTAGCCTAATCTTAAACGGATTGGGCGGATCAAATAGATTTGGGCTCAAATTCCCACCCCTACTTGAAGGACAATATTGGTTAGCCTACAAAATATTGGGCGAACATAAAGTATCAAAATGCTTAAATTTGAGCAGTGACAACAATACTTTGTATTCGAATAAGTTGTTTTGGGTTGAATGATGAGCGGTGAAAATAGCATGGGCTAGCCAATTTTCAGATTGGTCATACAAAAATAGTCAGTTTTGCAAAGTCATTGAAAAATAATCACTATTTTGCTGCAATACAAAAAGTTTCAGCATAATATACTGGAGATCGGTGCACCTGTGTATACACTTCCAGCATATTATGCTGGAACTCAACATGCGGAAAGTTCTAGTATAATATGCTGGAAGTTCATACATAGATGCACCAATCTCCGGTATATTATGCTGGAACTTTCCGTGTTGCAGCAAAATAGTTGCTATTTTTCAATGATTTTGCAAACGTTGGCTATTTCTCACTTACTAGTCCGAAAATTGGCTAGCCCGTATTATTTATTCGAATAGATGTTACACATTATTTAAGTTTTCATTAAGCATTACTATTACATAGGGGTGTACAAAGAAAACCAACAAACCGCACCGACCCAATAATCCGAGTCAAACCGAGAAAAAAAATCCGACTATGATTTGGTTTGGTGTTGGAAAAAAAACTCGACCATAATTGGTTTGGTTTGGTTTTAACTAAAGAAAGTCAAACAGAAACCAAACCAACTCGACATTACATACATAGAAATTTTAGATATATTTAATGTATAAATATACTTATTGTGATGTAATTTATAAATATTTCTTAAATTTTTTCATAATTTTATCTTTTATGGTATTATTATTTCAAGGTTGTACTTAGAACTTTTGAATGTTCCAGTAAGTTTTATAGTCATTAATATTAGTAACTTAAATAATGCTAACAAAAGCCCAAACCAAAATCAAATCAATATTAATGCTAACAAAAGACATTCAATTCAATACTAGGAACGATAATGTATTGAATATCTATTTTTTATTTTGCAATGATTCAGATAAAAATTACATAACCTATTTTTATTTTTTCTTTAGCGTTTAATCATGTAATTAATACTCCCTTATTAGTCTACTTATTTTAGCATGACTTAGTACTTTTAGATTATGTTTATTTTTATTATTGTTTTTTAATTAGCAATATTTATATTACATAATTTTATTGTCTTTATTGTTGAATATTTTAGGATAACGCCATGACACATCTCATATTTTGTATTATTTTCTTGAAAAATACCTTATATAGTTATATATTACTAGGTTAGAGAAATATTTTGAGGACAAATTATATGTTTTGTGCGACGAAGATTTTATCGGAAAAACCCCTCGAAAAAATTCGAATAACCCGAAAATCGAGATTGAAAAACCCGAGTTTTATTGGTTTGGTTTGGTCTTTAGATTTAATAACCCGACACAATTGGTTTGGTTTAGTAATTGTAAAATCCGAACCAACCTGACCTATGTACACCCCTACTATTAGACTTTCAAGGGCCTAGTCCCCGTTGTGGCTAGTCTAGTGTCACGACCCCAAATACCCCTGGTCGCGATGACGCCTATCACAGTACTAGGCAAGCCAATCCAACATTTAACCACAATGAATTCTTTTATAAAACCATTTTCTAAAACCGATTTAGTCTCAATTTCTCATATGAAATATTTAAATCAACGGAAAATGCGAAAATTAGTACAAAATATACCAACACAGTCCAACAATCCGGTGTCACAAGTCAAGAGCCTCTAAATATAACCCAAACTGACTGAGTAATACATCATAGGTTTGAAATAACAGAAAACTAAGATAGGAAGGAGGAAAGCAGAGTTGGAAACGCTGTGCAGCTACCTTGCAGTCTCCGATAAAGCTCTGAGAGTGCTGGAAACTCTCACTCTGATGTCCGGGCACCTGGATCTGCACACAAGGTGCAGGGAGTAACGTGAGTACGCCAACTCAGTAAGTAACTAAAGTAAATAAGGTCTAAGTGCAGTGACGAGCAGTTAAAAAGTCATATAATAGTGTTCAACAGAATATCAAGTCAAACTCAACAGTTTAATAGCCAGTTACTTCGTAAAAACTTCAGTTTCAATTGAAATACTTTGAAATCATTTACTCAACATCTTTCAATAGAGTCTCAGTATAAAAGAAGAGTGAAAACATCAAAATATCATAAACGGGGCCCTCAGGCAAGGTATCACAGTATAACCTCTCTGGCAAGCCTCTCAGTCACTCGTGACTTAGCTCTCGTCAACAGTACTCACACTCAACACTCCAACTCAATAATATCTCATAATAGTAATAATCATAATAACCGCTGCGGCGTGCAGCCCGATCCATAGTTTATAGTCGACTACGCTCACTGGGGGTGTACAGACTCTTGAGGGGCTCCTACAACCCAAGCGTCAGATCGCTGCGGTGCGCAGCCCGATCCAATATATATATATATCGCTGCGGCGTGCAGCCGATCCATAATATATATATAATATTGTTGTGGCGTGCAGCCTGATCCATAATATATATATATATATATATATATATATATATATATATATATATATTAGGTCCTCAACCTCTCTCAGTCATTAACCTTACAGTCACTCGGGATATATATATATATATATATATATATATTAGGTCCTCAACCTCTCTCAGTCATTAACCTTACAGTCACTCGGGCATATCAGTGAAAATCAGGGAACTTAGCCTAAATAGTTTTCATATATTAAGAAGTAGAGTGATAAAAGCGGATTTAAACAATAAACAGGTAAAACATGACCGAGGATATGCTTTCAAAACGGATAGAGTGAGGAAAGTAATAAAAATTACACATATGGTCTAAACAGGTCAGCACAAGGCCCCAAACATGGCGTACAACCCAAAATATAGTATCAATCTAAAAAATACGGAATATCATAAGATTTCAAATTAAATACGCAGCTTAATAGTTGCTACGGGACGGACCAAGTCATAATCCCTACCGGTGCACGTCCACACGCTCGTCACCTAGCATTTGCTTCACCTCATTTATCAAAACAATACGAAATACCGGGGTTTCATACCCTCAGGTTCAGATTTACAATGGTTACTTATCTCAAACTGGAAAAAATACTACTCCGCGACACCCTTGCCTCTCGACTCGGCCTCAACTCACGTCGAATCTTCCCAAAATCAGAATCATAACATTAGAATATGCTACGGGAACGAAGCCCTTGCGAAAATAATCAAATTATACCAAAAATCCCGAAATTGGTCCAACCCGACCACCGGGCCTAAGTTGCGAAATTCAATAAAGTCACATCAATGGAATCCTTATCCTTCCACGAGTTCATACATACCAAGAATACTAAAATTCGACCATAAATGACCCCTCAAATCCCTAGATTAAGGTCCCCAATTTTCAAGCCCTAACTCCCCAATTTTAGGCTTCAAATCCCCCAAAATTCATGTTTAATTAGGTAGAAATCACAATATGATCGAGTATTAAGTCCATAAATCTTACCTCCAAGATGTTCTCATGAATTCCCTCTTCAATCTCCCTCAAAAAGCTCCAAAACCGACTCAAAAATGGTGAACTATGACCAAAAATCCAGAAATGGCCTTTTAAACATTATGCCTAGCGATTTAAATTCCTTCTTCGCAAACGCGGTCAAAGCCTCGCGTTCGCGAAGCACAAAATTTCCTTTGACCAAAATCCTCTTACGCGAACGCGGAACACCCCTCGCGAACGCGATGCCTGAGCCGACCAAACCTTCGCGAACGTGGCTATTCCTACGCGAACGCGAAGCACAAAGCTCATGTGATCCTAGTTACCCCAAATACTATACGCGAACGCGGAATACTCATCGCGTTCGCGATGAACACATCACCTAACTCTTTGCGAACGCGGGACACCCATTCTGAACGCGAAGGCCAAACTTCCTGCCTCACAACCTACCCCTTTACGAACGTGAGAGCCCTCTTGCGAACGCGAAGGCCAAATGTCTACAACACCAACAACAGATTTTCTGCAATTTTTGCAACATGAATTTGATCCGTTCAACCACCCGAAACTCACTCGAGGCTCTCGGGACCTCAACCAAACATGCCAACATATCCCATAACCTCATTCAAACTTGTTCCAACCTTCAGAACGCTCAAAACAACATCAAAACACTAAATTGACTAATTCTAAAAACTTTCAAATTCTGCTTTCGATCAAAAAGTGTATCAAACCTCGTCCGAATGACTTAAACTTTTGCACACACGTCACAAATAAAACAAGAGACCTACTCCAACTTCCGAAATTTCATTCCGACTCCTATATCAAAATCTCACCTATCAATCGGAAAACGCCAAAATTCCAATTTCGCCAATTCAAGCCTAAATCTACTTCGGACCTCCAAAACATATTTCGATCACGCTCCTAAGTCCCAAATCACCTTCCGAAGCGATCCGAACTATCGGAATTCAAATATGAGCCCTCTTTCACATAAGTCAACATCCAGTTGACTTTTCCAACCTAAGCTTACTCAAAAGAGACTAAGTGTCTCATTCCTTTTCAAAACCACTCCGAACACGAACCAACCAACTCGATATCACATAATACAGCTGAACAAGACAATAAGAAGCAAAAATGAGAGAAACGGAGCGATAACTCATGAAACGACCGGCCGGATCGTTACCTCTAGCAAGTAACCACAACAAACTCAAAGTTGTATCTTTGGATCCAGGTTGTATTCACTTCTCAAATAAACACGTTGCATTGTAACATGCTATAATATTTTAGTTACTTCCCCTAGCAGGAAAGGTACGAAAAAGAAAGAGATGACACAAATTGGTAAACATAATTATCGCTACCCAACTCAATAGCAATTGTTATCAATACCAATCGTACACATAGGCATTCCGCGATCATTTATGGTTCGGAGAAAGGCTCATCCCAAAAGATGTGATATAGACAATCTATTATGATACAAATATTAATGACTGATTTTACAGTTCGAACCCGTAACCTATAGATCACATGGAAATAACTTTACGAAAGATGGTTAGATTACAAGGGCGAACATGGAGTTTCAAAATCCTTAAGTTTGAGCAGTGATAACATTGCATTCTAATAAGCTGTTTTTAGGTTGATAATGAATGCCACAGCACATTATCGCTGCAAATTCGAATGTTTTGAATCATCCTTTTTGCCATAACTTGAAAAATTATAAAAATCGAGTATCTGATTGTGCTGGCGTAGTATTCTATACGACGCCGCTTCCATGAAAAATATTTTTCAGAAAAAAATAATTTCCCCACTTGTGAGCAGAAGTTTATTTTACTATTTTATTTGCTGTTATAAAAAGAATTGTATTTAAAGTGAATATCTATATTTAGAAAGATTTTAGGGCTTGTTACTTGGTGGCTAAATCACTATTCCCTTATATATAAATAGAGGAATCCTATTCCATTGTAATTCATCCCAAAATCAATAAGAATTCTCTCTCTCTATTTTTCTCTACAATACTCTTTTTCTTCTTTTAATGTTTCATAACACGTTCTCAGCACGAGACTCTAACCAATTGAGTAGAAGCTTTGGGATTGAGCATAATGATTGTCAATTGTTCCATGAACTTTCTTCATGATTAAATTTTGTATTTAAGGTAAGTATTTTACTTTATTTTTCTTTTTTTAAATTCTTGAAATTCTATAATTTGATTTTAAAAACAAGCAAAGACAAAAAAAAATTGATTATAACTTTAATGGAGCTTGTAAGAAATTATAACCACCTGAAGTGGTAAAATTTATATGCCTTGCCATGATCAAATTTATGTATGATTGTGAGCAAAGAAGTGAAAAACCGTCCCATTGAATTTGCTTCATTCTCATTCCCTTAAGAGAATGTGGTAACAATATATAATAAGACTAAAAAAGACAAAATTATTATCGTGAACGTATCAATAGATGTGGACATGACAATAGATGAAATTATAATCGTCATCATTATTATGATAATGAGAAAAATAAGGATTCTCAAAATAATCTTTCGCTCTTTGAAAGTAATATTTATCATCGATTTGACATGAAATTTCGTAAAGCACACATAGATGTTTATGATCCATTCATGATGTGAATGTGACAAGATCTGATTTACAAATACATATTCATTCCTCGAAGAATATGAACGTGCTAGTGGTAGTGGATATACAACACTCACCTCTAGAAGGAGGTTTGAGATGATATAAGAAAATAATGTCATTATTATGGCATGAAAGGTCATTGGTCACGTACCTATTGTACGCCAAAATATTTTGGGATATGATTAATAAAGGATAACAGTAATGCAAGAAACATATCTTGCATATAATTTTGACAATGACCATAATGATATCTATTGATACAACACTCACCTCTTGAAATTCTATAATTTGATTTTAAAAACAAGCAAAGACAAAAAAAATTGATTATAACTTTAATGGAGCTTGTAAGAAATTATAACCACCTGAAGTGGTAAAATTTATATGCCTTGCCATGATCAAATTTATGTATGATTGTGAGCAAAAAAGTGAAAAACCGTCCCATTGAATTTGCTTCATTCTCATTCCCTTAAGAGAATGTGGTAGCAATAATAATAAGACTAAAAAAGACAAAATTATTATCGTGAAGGTATCAATAGATGTGGACATGACAATAGATGAAATTATAATCGTCATCATTATTATGATAATGAGAAAAATAAGGATTCTCAAAATAATCTTTCGCTCTTTGAAAGTAATATTTATCATCGATTTGACATGAAATTTCGTAAAGCACACATAGATGTTTATGATCCATTCATGATGTGAATGTGACAAGATCTGATTTACAAATACATATTCATTCCTCGAAGAATTCATTCCTCGAAGAATATGAACGTGCTAGTGGTAGTGGATATACAACACTCACCTCTAGAAGGAGGTTTGAGATGATATAAGAAAATAATGTCATTATTATGGCATGAAAGGTCATTGGTCACGTACCTATTGTACGCTAAAATATTTTGGGATATGATTAATAAAGGATAACAGTAATGCAAGAAACATATCTTGCATATAATTTTGACAATGACCATAATTTATAATTTTCTCTTTGAAAGAGATATTCACCATATGGTTGTTGATGAATATGTGGTAGTACCAAATTAATTGAGAGCTCTAGAATAGCCAATTATTACTATTTTGGAGGAATACAATTGATTATCATGTCAATTTATTGTGTTTTAGTAAGTCTCAAAGAAACTTATTGAGTCTTTAAAGTATTCGCGAAAGCGGTTTGTTATATTGAGACTATGAATAAAGGAAAGATTTAATATCTTCTATTACTATAACTTGTAGCGGGGTAATATATATGTAAAAAGTTACCCGCTTTATTCTCTAGTTTGTACTACATAAATAAAAGAATACCACAATAAAGTGAATGTTTATTGATATAAAAATTCATATCATAATAAACTTGGAGTTTATTTATAATTGCACACATCATGGTGTAAATCTGAACTTTATCAATATTGATAATTTATTTAGTTGACATAATTGGTTTAGCCATGTTAATTTAAGTATGATGTGCAAAAATAAAAGAGAATTCACATGGGTAAATATTAAAGAACTAGAAAGTTCTTTACGAATTCTCTTACATTGTTTGTTCTTATTAATTTATAGACCAACTAAAATTGAGATTGAATCCCATGAATACTGAAAATATCAAAAGTGAATATTGTCCCATTCACCTGCCATGTATACCACATAAGATGCATCTATGAGATGGTTACATGTGCGATTATTATTAACCCGCGACCTGGCCGGTGTTTGCGAGGTAACTTGCTCAGTAATTTAATTTCGAGCATAATTTCCATATTTTCTATTCAAGACAGTTTATCTTGATAAGTTGGTTTACATCATAGTTGGTTCAGCAAGATGATTTATTGAGTGCCTCCACTTAATAGCTAAACTATTTCTTATGAGAACAAAGTTATATATATCAGTTTGATATACGTTATATGCAAAAGTATATTATTTTCTCCTCTCACAAGTGGTTCAGGGTAAGGAACGAAATAATTCCATCTTATTATTGATGTGCGGAGTATATTTTGATTAACACCATAACGCACAAAGATGGGTTCTCAAAGTTGAGGAAACAAGTTGATTTTTTCTAACATGAGGGGGAGACATGATAAACAATTGAGAAATAATTACTTGAAAGATTTATCATTTGTACATCTAGATCCTCAAATAAGATAATATGAACTTGAAGTTCATAAAAAGATAATTCATCTGCAATATATTGCAAAGCATGCCAAATGCATTTGCTGACCCAAAGAAAGTAACTATATTCTCACTTAAAATGCTCCTATAAGAATAGGTTCTAGAAGGACAAAGTCTATGGTACGCTTAAAGCGTATAGACAAATCGGTTTCTAATAAAATTCTTGATAAAGAAGAGGAGAAAATGATCAAAATGATCACAATAAGGAGGCAAGTGATCTAGAAGATCACATGACATAACGCTTCATAAAATCTCAGGAAACGTCCAAGTACCTGAAATGAATGAAGAGATCTCTATATTATGTCTTTATGAAAAAATATTGAAACTTATATAAAATGTTGTCGACGACATATATGATAGCGCTAAGTATAGATAGGGATCTTAAGTCTGTCGAATACAGACACAAAAATATTGTCCAAATGAAAGAGACACAATTCGAGTAGAATTAGTTTCATATGAAAGACATCTAGTTTTCGACATGAAATATAAACACTCTAAAGACAATGCTGTGTTTGCAATCACTTTCATGTATCTTATATGTCTGAAATGATATAAAAACTTGATATGTATCTAAAGTATATCTAAATGGATTATTTGACTATACTTATATGGTAATCCCTGGAGGATTTAAATTGCTTAAAATATATACAATTTTTGGTCCTGAAGTACCATATCCTAAATGCAATTTGTGCACATATGTATTTTGCTATAACTATAAGCATGATAATGTGATAGCTACCTCTATGGAGATATTGAAAAGACTATTCCCCGACATTATATGAAGACATTACATATCTATCAAGAATGATGATTTCAAGGTTCAACATATTTATTCAAGTTAATATGGTTGATTTGTTTATCAAATCTCTACCAATGATCTTTTGAAGATGGTGCACAAGATTGGAATGCGAAGGCTCAAGGATGTGAATTTATGCTCTCATCAGGGGAAGTTAATACGTGTTGCACTCTTTTTTCCTTACAAGGTTTTGTCCCGCTGTGTTTTCCTTGCAAGGTTTTTAACGAGGCAACCAGAAGACGTATTATTAAACATGTGTACTCTTTTTCCTTCTCTAGAATTTTTTTCCCACTGGATTTTATTTTAGTTAAGGGTTTAACGAGGTACATTATCTATTGAATAGACATTCAAGGGAGAGTGTTATAAATAGAATTGCATTTAAGGTGAATGCCTATATTTCGAGAGATTTTAGGGCTTGTTACTTGGTGGCTAAGTCACTTTTTCCCTATATATAAATAGAGGGGTTATATTCCATTGTAACTCATCCCAAAATCAATAAGAATTCTTTATCCCTACTAGGGGTGTACAAAGGAAACCGATAAACCGCACCAACCCGATAATCCGAGTCAAACCGAGAAAAAAAACCCGACTATGAGTTGGTTTGATTTGGTTTTAACTAAAGAAAGTCAAACCGAAACCAAACAAACCAGATATTACATATATAGAAATTTTAGATATATTTAATATATAAATATACTTATTGTGATGTAATTTATAAATATTTCTTAAAAGATTTCATAATTTTATTTTTTGAGGTATTATTTCAAGGTTGGATTTAGAAATTTTGAATGTTCCAATAAGCTTTATAGCCATTAACATTAGTAAATTAAATAGTTCTAACAAAATCCCAAACCAAAATCAAATCAATACTAATGCTAACAAAAGATATTTAATTCAATACTACGAATGGGAATGTATTGAATATCTATTTTTGTTTTGCAATAATTCAGATAAAATTGCATAACCTATTTTTATTTTTTCTTTAGCGTTTAGTCATGTATTTAATACTCCCTTATTAGTCTACTTATTTTAGCATGACTTAGTACTCTTAGATTATGTTTATTTTTATTTTGACTTTTTAATTAGCAATATTTATATTACGTAATTTTATTGTCTTTATTGTTGAATATTTTAGGATAATGCCATGACATATCTCATATTTTGTATTATTTTCTTGGAAAATACTTTATATAGTTGTATCTTACTAGGAGTAAAGAAATATTTTGAGCATAATTTATATATTTTGTTCCACAAAGATTTTACCGGAACTTCCCCCCTCCCCCCCCCCCCGAAAAAACTCGAATAATCTGAAAACCTGAGAAAATCCGAGAAAAAACGAGAGTGAAAAACCCGAGTTTTATTGGTTTGGTTTGGTCTTTAAATTTTAATAATCCGATACAATTGGTTTGGTTTGATAATTAAAAAATCCGAACCAACCCGACCTATGTACACCCCTACTCCCTACTTTTCTCTGCAATACTCTTTTTCTTCTTTTATTGTTTCATAACACTTCAACAAATATTTAGACATTATTATTAGACTCTAGTACCCTAAACATCGTATGAAAATACTCTCTGATTTGCTCATATTTTATAAAATTATTTTTCGAAAAACCTTGGTGTGCTATCACAAATACCAGACGCCCCAGCGCATTTCCTATCATTACTAATATATATGAAGAAGGAGGGATTCCCTCTATGAACACTATGAATATGAATTTGAATTAGTCAGCCATTATCATGGGTGGCTCAATGATAAGGCTAGTAAAGTCTTTATTTTGAGCCTCTAAAATTTTGAGGCCTCGAAATGGTGGAATACATAATAATATTTTCGCTTAGACAATATTAAAGTTTGTTAAAAAAAGTACAAATCTGTGTAAAAAAGAAAGAAACAAAAAATGTCTACCTTTTAATATTAGAAATATTTTAGAACTTTGAATTTTCTTTTTTGGTCCAAATTTTGTTTGTATTAATGACCTGTAAAAATATGTACAGTCTATATTGAAACTCAATGAAACATCAAGCTTGGACATGCTGCCCCAAGACATGGTGAGCCACATATCTACCTGAATCTAAAAGTCAAAAAGAGCCAGTACACCCTACTAGCTGCTTTGTCTATTTTCCAAGGTCTATGGGTAGTAATTCAACTCTTCCAATCTCTTATGCATTCTAGGCTTCATAGATTCCCTACAACAAACTTCCTGAATAAGGACACGCACAAGTTGATCAGCTTGCCTCTGTATTCCTTGAAATATACGCATGTTCCTCTCTTACCATATGAAGTATGCGCAACCTGCAACAACTATCTTGTAGATTGTACCATTTGCATTCCTTCATTTTGCATGTGCGACTGCCCAGTCTTGTTCATTGCTTCAAGTCATTGGCTATCTGTAAATACCCTGCCATTTAAGTATTTTGCCCCGTACCTCTGTAGAGAATTTTTATCCAAAGAACATGTGATCAATACATTCTTCCTCCTCAATACACAGTGGACATAACAGCTCATTTGTCACACACTACTTGGGAATCTATCCCTTGTGCTTAATCTGCCATGTAATGTCAGAAACAGGATAAAGGGCCATTTTGGAGCTCCTATATTATTACATGTATGGAGAATGTTTTCGGTTGCATCACATCATTTATGTTCAGCCTTGCATCTTCAAATATCCTCTTTGCCTTCCATATTTTCCTTATAATCCAGAAAGCTTGTGTTGGTTCAGCATCCCATACTTGTTTTCCCTTTTATATAATATGTGTGTACCCATTTTACCTATAATTTATCCTTCTTGAGTCATAAAAACCACATCAATTTGCATATTGCTGCTACATTCCATATAGCAATGTCCATGATATTCCATCCTCCTGCCAGCTTTGGGCTGCATAGTCTTTCCCAAGCTAGTAATGCTCTTTTTGATATCTCTGCCCCTCCACTCCATAGGAAACTTCTACATGTAGCTTCAATTATTTTTAGCACCCTTATTTGGTAGTATAAAAATCTGATGAGTTAGAGTCTCCCAGCATAGGAGAGGAACTTTGAAGTCCAGGAAGTGATTCTCCTTAACATCTTATCTATCAGAGGTTGGTATTGAGTTGTAGACACCCTTTTTGTACTCAGTGGTATTCCCAAATATTTGATTGGGAGGTCCCCTTTCGCGAAGCCAAGATAGGCAAGGACTTCCTGTTGTAGTGCCTGGCCATCCCTCCAAAATAAATGGAGCTTTTGTCTCTATTTGCTTTGAGTCATGAAGCTCTGGAGAAACTACTGAAGTAGTCATAAAACAACTATATTGAGGTAATGTCTCCTCTACAGAAGAGGAGTAAATCATCTGCAAACCCTAGTTACGCTATCCTCAGCCTTTCACATTATGGATGATAATTAAAGTTCGGATTGTGTTGGAGGGTCTTCATCAGCCTGCTCAAGTAGTCCATTGCAAGAACAAACAAAAAGGGGGATAGAGGCCCCCCCTATATTAGGCCTTTTTTAGTAGGGAAAGGCTTAGTAGGACTCTCATTTATCAGTATAGAGTAGGATACAGTACTTATGCAAACCATAATCTAGTTGACAAATTTGGTGGGGATGTTCATGCTGATCATTATTTGTTCCAAGAAGCTCCACTCCAGGGAATCACTGAATATCCAACTTAATCATACACTTAGGAGATTTTCCTTTTCTCTCATACCCTTTTATCAGCTCATGACTAAGAATGATGTTGTCTATTATTAGTCTATCTGGTATAAAAGCCGACAGGTTTCCATCAACTAGATAATCCATAACACCTTGCAGCCTGTTGTTGAGTAACTTTGATATGATTTTGTATACCACAGTATAACAAGATATTGGTCTATATTCTCTGATAGATGTAGGATGCTTCACTTTTGGTATAAGAGTGACAGAGGTACAATTGATAGGTTGGTACAGCTCAATTGTTTCAAAAAACTTCATTACTGCTTCAGTGACTTCCTATCCTACCACCGACCAGGACTTTTTGAAAAAGTACGAATTAAATCCATCACAACCTAGTGCTTTCAAATCATCTATGCCACAAAGAACTTGGTAAACTTCTTCTGAAGTAATTGGTTTAATTAACATCAACTGTTGGTCTCTGTGTAGTATAGGCCCATCTTTCATCACAGTTGGGTTTATGGCAGGTAACTGTGATGCTGATGATCCGAGTAAGCTTTTATAGAAACATGTAATTTCTTTTTCTATCTGGTCCTCTGTATGCAACAAATCTCCAAATTGGTTCACCAATCTAGTGATCTTATTTTGTGCACACCTATTCTTGAAGCTAGCATGAAAGAAGGCTGTATTGGAGTCCCCTAATTTTAACCATCGATTTCTGGATTGTTGTTTGTATATGCTTGATAACTAGGAATTCTAGTTTATTTTATGCTCCTTTTTGCTTGAGTTTTGGATTAAAAGTATGTACAAGTATTCCTAAAAGCTAACTTATTATGCTTGCTTGCAGCGTTTGGTCAAAAAGAGATAAGAAAGTCAAAACCAGCTTAAAAAGGAGTGAAACCTGCACAAGTTAAAGCTGAGTCAATTGAGCGCTGACAACAAACAATCAACCGCGGACGCGGAGGGTCCACCGCTGAGGCAGTCTTGATCTCGCGGTCCGCGGTGGCAAGGTTCAGAGAGCTGCATTTTTGGTATTACAAGTTACCGCTGCCCGCTGTGCTTTTGTGCGGCAACGGTCCTTTTATCGCGGTCAGCGGAGGAGAGAATCAGAGAACTTATTCTGGAGATCAAAGTGAAGACCGCGGTACGCGCTCATATTTTGCGGCCGCGGTTGGATAAGTGTTGCAGCGGTCGTCTTTCTGCTCCAAGCGGTCCTAAGCTCAGAACCAGCTAAAAATTGAAAACCGCGGTCTGCGCTTGATTTTCCACGGCCGCGGTAGACCAAGCGCTGCAGCAGTCCATTTTCCGCTGTCAGCGGTCCCTCTATAGGGGTATTTTTGTCCGAAAATTTTTGTTGTGTATAAATACTTCTTTTTCAGTTTTTTAGGTCATCTTTTGTGTAGCTGCACACGTGACTCGCCTTCTTTTTCCTTTTTGAGTAATTTTAGAGTTTGTTTAACAATTAATCTTAGACTTTTATCTTGTAATTAATTTTTATGGCTCTATTTCATCCCAATCTAGATTTCTTCTTTGATAATGAGTAGCTAAATTCATTAGCTAGGGTTGTGGCTCAACCCTAGTATGGGTATTTAATGGATCTCTTATTTTAGGGCTTAAATATTTATGAGTGATTGATATTTGGTCTGATTTATGCTTTAAATGTTAAATTAGTGGTTGCAAATACTGATTTGTGCCTTTTTGACTTAGGCTCTTCTTGAGAAAGAGAGACTAAGTCTAGAAATTTTAGGCCAACAAGGAATCAGGGTGCATTCAAGAGATTGATAGCCCCAATTAAAGGGTTAAACCTAGAGATAGTAATACCTGACTTTAGCCAACTTTGCTTGCATGGTTTGAACACCCAATTGGGCTTGAGAAAGGCAATTAGGGTAAAGTCACTCAAACTATCGATAGGTATAGAGTGAGTAGCTACGTGCATTGGCTATACCATGATCCCAACTATAACAATATTGCCCTAAGTTTTAGATCCCGTTAGATACTCACTTAGGATTAAGTCACTTCCCTAGTGCCTTTTTACCAATTTAGATAACCCTACAAAAATATCTACTTAGCTTAATTTCGTGCATCATTAGTATTAAATTAGAAATAGAAAACAAACAAAAGAACGATTGGAAGTGCAAATAATAACATCGCACATTGCTAGATTAGATAGGAACCCAACTCCAAACATATCTTGGTCCCTTGTGGATTCGATCCCGGCCTTTTCAGGTAAAAGCTGCATCGACCGCTCTTGCCACTCTATAGTGGTGTAGGATTGGAGCCAATCACTTTTTGGCGTCGTTGCCAGAGAGCTAAACGGTTTTGGCTATCTATCTAACTAGTTTTGTGTCTTGTTTTTCTTTCATTCTGTGTTACTAACTTGTTTTTCTTCAATTCAGGTACAAAATGGCAAACAATAATTCTCTTGGAAACGTTATCCCGGGGGAGGAAGTAGCTAATAATGGTGAAGACGAGGTGCCTCTAGTACCTTAAGGACAAAGAAGAGGCCACCAGGACAATGAAAATATTCCAGAACCTCCCCCGCCTCCTCCAAGAGTGGCTCCTAGAGTGCTTCCAAATTAAGGATACGCAAGTGCAATTATCCCACCCTGGATCTGGGCGGGCAATTTCCAAATTACAAATGTGATGTTGACTTTATTGGAGCAGCGAGGATATTTCACAAGTGCTTCCCATCAAAATGCATATAAACATCTTAAAGGCTTTGTGGATACCTGTTGGGGAAGCAAGCGAACAAATGTGTCAGAGGATGCATTGCGGTTGAGATTTTTCCCTTTCTTACTTAGAGAAAAAGCTTTGGACTGGCTTGAAAGTCTTACCAACCATTCCATCACTACGTGGGATGAGTTGGCGGACAAGTTTATAGCTAAGTTTTTCTCGCTAGGGCATATGAAGACTTTGAGAGATGAGATTTTGGCCTTCAAACAGGAACCTAATGAACCACTTCATGAGATCTAGGAGAGATATCGGATAATGGTGAAAGAATGTCCGAACAATGACATGACCGAAGCAATGATCTATCAGACATTCTACCGTGGCATTAACACGACCAATCAGTGTGTAGTGAACCAGGTAGTAGGGGAAATTTTATGAACACACTTTATGCTGAGGCGTGTGAGATATTGGATGAGATGGCAGATACTTCCTCAGCTTGGCAAAGTAGATCTAATGTGCCACAGGGTGATCCGACTGTCATTCACTTGCACAAAGAGCTCCACGACCATGGCCAGGCAATAGCAGAGTTAACTATAATGAACCAGTTGGCAAAAGCTCAATTGCAACAAGTTCAAGCGCCGGGACAAGTAATGCTACGGAAGGTGTCAACATGTTGGTCAACAAGAGGCGACAAAGAGGTCAACAAGGTCAAGGCAATCCGGATCAATATGAGCAGAGTAGTGGTGGTTTCAACCAAGATGATGGGTATGATGAGCAAAGCGAAGAAGTGCAGTACGTGAATAATTATCAAGGACAAAGGAGCAATGCTCCTAACCAACAACAACAGTGGAGATCCCAAGGAAATTGGGGGAATCAAAACCAACAAGAAAATAGCAATTGGGGAACAACAATCAGAATTGGGGCAACCAGAACAACCAGGGCAACTGGATTGACAAAAACAACAATTGGGGAGGAAATAACAATCAAGGGGGTTGGAATAATGGCAATCAAGGGAATCGAGGCAAGGCTTTCAAAGACCTCCAATGTTTCAACAACCAAACAACCCACCTCCATTTCCTTCTCAAGGTCCTAGATCGTCAAACAATGAGATGGGAAGGATCAAGATGATGTTTGAATAAATGATGAAAAAGAACGTCGGCTCTGACGCCTAGTTGGCATTCCATAATACTTCAATCCAAAATTTGGAGGATCAACTTCGCTAGATTTCGCAATCTTTGAATACTTGCCCTAAAGGGGCTCTACCTAGTGATACGATAGTAAACCCGAAGGGTGGGAACAACATCGGGCATGCAATGGCGGTGATTACTAGAAGTGGTAGAGGTGGTGATGTGAATACCTCCAAGCAAAAGAAAATTGTGAGTGATGAGGTTGAAGTGCAAGATGATGATGTTTCTATAGTTGATGAGCAAGTGAGTGAAGAGAATGTGAATGCGGAAGTGAGGATTGGTGTTCATGATAATGGTATGGAGACTCAAGATGATGTGAACCCTTCTAGGGAACACGTAATAGACATACCGGATATGGTAGTGCCCAAGAATAAGGCTCCCTTGCCAAGGCCTCCTCCATCTTACCCTCAAAGGCTTGAAAATCAAACGAATGAGAACCAATTTAAGAAATTTATTGACATGATGAAGAGCTTGTCAATCAATGTTCCTTTGGTGGAAGCTATTGAGAAAATACCGAGTTACGCCAAGTTCATGAAAAACTTGGTGACTAAAATGAGATCCATGGATTGTGAGACCATCAAAATGACTCATAAAGTAAGTGCAATTGTGCACTCGATGGCTCCAAATCTTGAAGATCCCGGCATTTTCACCATTCCATGTACCATTGGGATTGCGAATTTTGCAAAAGCATTTGTGATTTGGGAGAAAGTATCAATTTGATGTCTTACTCCATGTTCAGAACTTTGGGTATCGGCCAATCGAGAGCTACTTCAATGAGATTGCAAATGGTGGATAGAACAATGAAGAGGCCACTTGGTATTATTGATGATGTTTTTGTTCGGGTGGACAAATTTATCTTGCCGGCGGATTTTGTGATTCTCGACTGCGAGGTCGACTATGAGGTGCCTATAATTTTGCGAGGACCTTTCTTTACAACTGGGAAGGCATTGGTTGATGTAGAAGCAGGGGAGATCACTTTTCGGGTGGGTGATGAAAAAGTAGTCTTTCATGTGTGCAAATCAATGAGGCAGCCAAATAGTACTGAAGTATGCTCTTTTGTGGATCTTGTCACGGAAGTGATAGTTGATGATACTAGTGCCATGGTCAACGTGGAGGATCCTTTAGAAGTGGTATTGTTGAACCTTGATGTGAATGAGGATGAAGGTCGGGTGGAGTGTTGTCACGCCCCAACCTCGGGAGGCGCAACCGGCGCTCAATCGAGTGAACCCAACTGAGCAAGCCTTTTTGACACCTTCTACCCAACTCACTACGATCAAGAAACCATGCTTTCATTTAAGTTAGACAGTAAGAAAGATCATTCATACAACATCGCTAGTTCATTTTCTATTATAGCCCTTAAACCATAGTTATATTCCCAAAACATTATGCAGTTACAGTTTAGAGGAGACAAGAGTCTAAAATTACAACATAGTCCAGTGACCCATCCAATACCCAGACAAAACCCACACAAACGTTTATGGAGCCTCTAAGAATACAAAAGACAGTTATGAGAATGCCGGCAACAAGGCCCCGGCTATACCTCAAAAGTGGAAATTTTATAATAAAAGGTGTACAACATAACCCCTGAAGGAAAGGGGCTCACCAAGACTTCTGAGAGGAGAATACTCCGCTACCTGTGATCGTCACTGTCCGCTATAGAACCACCTACATCCATTCAAAAATGTAGCACCCCCGACAAAAGGGACGTTAGTACCATGGAATAGTACTAGTATGTATAACTAAACACCATTTTATTAGAAAGAACTATCATACAAGAACAAGGAAATCACAAGGGACAATCAAAAGCTTTAACCGAACACCACATCATCAAATAAAAGAATCATATAACTTTCACATAATTTCCATAGCTTTAGTTTGGGGCATTTAATATTGGTTCTAGCTCATTTGAATATATTATCAAGCACTAAGTGTGCATTGTGATTTTAGGACCCTTTTGTGAGAGATTTTATCATCTTACACCCCAATTTTTATCTTTTTAACTCACAGTCTCCCCATACCCTATTGTCATTTGTGCATGCAAGATAATCAGTCCCTATACCCATGAACCCACTTGTTAATCACTTATTTTAATAGAAATTTCAAAATCATAGATTAGGGCACATGTTCTTACCTCTTAGGATGGAGGTCTAGCAAATTTTACTTGAAAGTCTTTAAAGATTTGGGCAAGGATTGTAGTGACTTGGTGAGTGTTACTTTCTCCCTCTAGAACTCACTCTCTCACTCTATTTGCAGTAAAATAGCATAAAAGGGGTCTAACGGGGTATTTTTAATGGGATGGGGTCGGGTTTTAAAAGTTAGAAAATAGGAGTCCCGACACAATCTGCGATCGCATCATGGACATGCGGCCCGCAAAAGGGACCACAAAAATGGCCCCCAAAACCTGAACAAACTGCTCGGGTATGCGACAAGAATGCGGTCCATATACCTGTTCTGGGGTCGCATAATGCACGCAGAACTGCCCCTCGCAAAATTTCAAGGAGATTATGCGATGACTATGCGGCCCGCATATTGATTATGTGATCGCTTAATTGGCTGCATAGTTGACCTCAAAATTAACCATCAAACTACCTCACTCTGCAGTGACTATGCGGTCCGCATAGCTATTATGCGACTGCATAATGGACCGTAGAAATGCGCTTTTCTGAAAAACATTATTTCTTAACTTTCTAATGCATAGATCAATCCAAAGGGTTCGAACCGTTACGAATTTCTAACACATATTCCTAACTTGGCACTACGAGATCTCGGGTTTTTGAGCAAAAATTTTCACGGGGCCTTACATCCTCCCTTACTTAAGATCATTCATCCTCGAATGAGAATCAAGGTTCACTCATTAGCAATCCTTATGTAACATCAACTTTTTCACATCATAAAATGTATTAACTCCCTAAATTTCCAAAAATTTTGCCAGAGTTTCTTTTGTATCTAGGCCTATCCACCTATCAGAGAGCCCCAGAAACATATCCTAACAGCATATACACAATCCATAGACATGACATAACTTCTAACGACACCAACCATGGCCACATAGGCAACATATAACAAAAATAGAATAGTTTTACATAGACCCAATCAAAGGATACAGAGTATATAGGGACCAAATTCATAAAAGCTATTACATGGCTATACAAACAAATGTGGGTACTTCTTTTTCATTTCTTCCTCGGCTTCCCAAGTGGCTTCTTCAACCTACTGGTTTCGCCATAACACTTTTATGGAGGCAATTTCTTTGTTTCTCAACTTCCGGACCTGCCTGTCAAGAATGACAACTAAAATTTCTTCATACGACAATTCTTCATTAACCTCAATGGTCTCAACTGGCACAATAGTGGATGGATCTCCCACTACCTTCTTCAACATAGACACATGGAAGACTAGGTGTACCAATGACATCTCGGGTGGCAACTCGAGCTTGTATGCCACCTGACCAATCCTCTGAATGATTATGTACGGTCCGACATACCTAGGACTCAATTTTCCTTTCTTTCCAAACTGCATGATACCCTTCATGGGGGAAACCTTCAAAAATACCCAATCATCTTCTTTGAACTCTAAATAATCTGTGATAAATGTCCGAATAAGACTTTTGGCGACTCTAAGCTGTTTTCAATCTTTCCTTAATATTTTTGACTTTCTCTATTGCCTGATGCACAAGGTCCGACCCTATCAATTCCGCTTCTCCAACCTTGAAACACCCAATGGGAGACCTACATCTTCTACCATACAATGCCTCGAGTGGTGCCATCTGGATACTAGCATGGAAGCTGTTGTTATAAGCAAACTCTATGAGTGGCAAATGATCATCCTATCTACCTTTGAAATCATGAACACAAGCACGCAACATGTCCTCAAGCGTATGAATAGTCCGCTCTGCTTGCCCGTCGGTTTGAGGATGAAAAGTTGTAGTAAGATTTACCTGCGTACCCAAACCTTGCTGAAATTTCTTCCAAAAGTTGGTCGTGAACTGAACCCCTCGATCTGAAATGATTGAGACGGGAGTTTCATGCAACCTGACTATTTCTTTGATATACAACTGAGCATAATGTCCCGCTGTCTCGGTAGATTTAATTGGCAAGAAGTGCGCTGATTTTGTGATTCGATCCATGATTACCCAAATTGAGTCGAACTTGCGCGGAGTGTGCGGTAATCCCACCACAAAATCCATGTTGATCATTTCCCATTTCCACATCAGAATTTCTATGTTTTGACTCAATCCACCGGGTCTTTGATGTTCGACTTTCACTTGTTGACAGTTCGGACATCTAGCCACAAAGTCTGCCACATCCCTTTTCATATTGTTCCACCAATAAACTTCCTTAAGATCATGATATATTTTTGTAGAACCTGGGTGCACAGAATACCTGGAAGTGTGAGCTTCTGCCATGATCCTTTCCCAAAGACCATTAATATCCGGAACGTATAGGCGACCTTGGTATCATCTTCCGTGCCAAAGGAAAAAGTTATGGTCTTGTGTTTATGAATCCCCTCTTTCAGTTGTGCTAATAATGGATCGTTGAATTGCTTCTCTTTCACTTCCGCCACAAGTGACGATTCAACCCCATTCTGCACGATCACTCCCTTTTCGCTAGAGTCCGCAAGACGAACTCCTAAACTAGCCAACTAGAGAACCTCCCTGGCCAACGACCTCTGATACGCCTTCAAATGAGTCAAACTTCCCATAGATTTTCGACTAAGAGCATCCACCACAACATTGGCCTTTCCCGAGTGATAGAGAATATCAATGTCATAGTCCTTGAGTAACTCTAGCCATCTTCTCTGTCTCAGATTCAACTCCTTTTATTTGAAAATATATTGAAGGCTCTTGTGGTCCGTAAATATATCCACATGGACCCCATACAAATAATGTCGCCAAATCTTTAGTGCAAACACCACTGCCGCAAGCTCTAAGTCATGGGTTGGATAGTTCTTTTCATGGTTCTTGAGTTGCCTAGAAGCGTAGGCTATAACCTTGTCGTGTCGCATTATCACACACCCAAGATCGATAATTGAAGCATCTCAATACACCACAAACCCCTCTGTACCCTCTGGCAGGGTTAATACCGGTGTTGTAGTCAATCTTGCTTTCAACTCCTGGAAACTCCTTCCACAAGCATCGGACCACTGGAACTTAACTGTTTTCTGCGTCAATTTAGTCAATGGAAAGGCAAGAGTAGAAAACCCCTCCACAAATCTTCTGTAGTACCCAGCTAAACCCAAGAAACTACGAATCTCTATTGGAGTGGTAGGTCTAGGACAATTCTTTAGTGCTGCAATCTTTTGAGGATCAACCATAATTCCTTCCCTGGAGACGACATGACCCAAGAACGCGACAGATTCAAGCCAAAATTCACATTTTAAAAATTTTGCATACAATTGGTGTTGTTGAAGAGTCTGCAGAACTGCCCTGAGGTGATCAGCATGGTCTTCCCGACTTCAAGAATACACAAGAATGTCGTCAATGAACACTATCACAAAGGAGTCTAGAAAAGGCTTAAAGACTCGATTCATAAGGTCCATGAAAGCTGCCGGGCATTTGTTAGCCCAAAAGACATCACCAGAAATTCAAAGTGCTCATACCGAGTCCTGAAAGCTTTTTTTGGAATATCCTACTCCCTTATCTTCAATTGATGATACCCGGATCACAAGTCAATTTTTGAGAAACACGTAGCACCTTGCAATTGATCAAACAAGTCGTCTATCCTTGGTGAAGGGTATTTATTTTTGATTGTGACTTTGTTAAGTTGCCGGTAGTCAATACATATCTGTAGCGACCCATCTTTCTTCCTTACAAACAAAACCGGTGTGTCCCATGGTGACACACTTGGCCAGATTAAACCCTTCTCTAGCAAATCCTTCAATTGTTCCTTTAGCTTTTTCAATTTGTCTGACGCCATTCTATAAGGTGGAATTGATATAGGCTGTGTGTCTGGCATCACGTCGATCCCAAAATCAATTTCCCTGTCTGGTGGGATCCCAGGGAGCTCAACTAGAAAGACATTCGGAAATTCATTCATAACTGGTACGGACTCAAGGCTAGGTGCCTCGGCATCGGTGTCCGTAACCCAAACTAAATGATAGATACACCCCTTCTTGATCATCTTTGCAGCCCTAAGGTAAGAAATAAACTGACCTTTAGGCACTACATTATCTCCCTTCCATTCAACAATGGGCTCATTAGGAAACTCAAGCCTCATAGTTCTAGTCCGACAATCAAGTTTGGCAAAACATGAATAAAGCCAATTCATTCCCATTATTACATCAAAATCGACCATCCCCAATTCAATAAGATCGGCCACGGTATCCCTACCACGCACCGTAACAACATAACCTCTATAAACTCGAGCAGCCGTAATAGACTCACCAACCAGAGTAGACACCGAAAATGGCTCATGAAGCTGATCCGGTTCTATCCCAAATTCCATAGCAACAAAAGGGGTAACATAGGACAAGGTGGAACTGGGGTCAATAAGTGCATACACATCATAAGATTGGACAGTCAGAATACCTGTAACAACATCTGGAGAAGCCTCTACGGTCTGGCGACCACTCATAACATAGAACCGGCTGGGTCCTCCCAAACTCTGCGCACCACCCCTAGCTGCACCATGCCCTGTGGGTGCTGGGGTACCTCGAGCTGGAAAGGGAGCTGAAGATGTAACAACTGCTGGGCTGGATGTGCTGTGCCCCTACCCGCTCCCTAGCGGGATACACGATAATGCCGCTGAATATGACCCCCATCCCACATCCATAGCATACGGGTAACTCCAAGAAGCAAATCCTTGAGTGCATCTTCCTGCACCTGGGGCACAGGGACCTCTGCTGCTGGGATCTCTCTCCTGACCGACCCCTGCTGGTGGGATCCCTTATTGCCCTGACCGGGCCTGTAACGACTTCACTGCTGCTGTTGGCTGGGTCCAGATGGCGGTGCACTAGCTGAAGACTGTGTAATAGACTGGGACGGCCCTGATGATCCTCCCCTAAAAGCTGATCTTCCCCTACCTAGTGATTCTCCCATGTTGCCTGTAGATCGAGCCTTGATGTTACCCTCTCTCTCCATTCTGTTCTTCAGTTTACGGTTCTCTATGGCCTGAGAAAATGCCATCATCGTCCCACAATTCATGTCAGAATTCAAGGTAGCTGTAAAGCCTCATTAATAGTCAAAGGATTGAGGCCCTAAACAAACAGGTGTACCCTGGCCTCCATTGTGGGCAACATGTGAATATCATATTTGGACAGGCAGGCGAACTCCATGTGGTACTCCCACACACTTTTGCTACCTTGCTTCAGATTCTCAAATTCTGCCGCACGGGATGCCCTTGTCTCAGCAGGCAGGAAATGATCTATAAAGGCATTGGCAAACTCGCTCCACCTCGCCGGAGGGCTCCCCTCCTCACGGGAATCTTCCCACAACTCAAACCATGAATAGGTCACCCCTTTCAGACGGTAGGCAACCAACTCTACTCCTTCTGTTTCAGTTGCACACATAACCCTAAGGGTCTTGGGCATCTCATCAATAAAATCCTAGGGGTCCTCTTCTGGATTTGCACTCGTAAACACTGAAGGGTCTAGCTGAAGAATCTGTTCACCTTGAAACTGGTGGAATCCCCTTGCTGGCCAGACAAACAGGGTGTAACATTTGACCTCTAGGCCTGAGAGGCCACTAGCTGAGTCAACATCTAAATAGCTCCCCTAAGATCCCTATCAGAATTATCAGAACCGGAAGCTGGGGCTGGAGGCGGAACAGGAGTATCAATGGGAAATATAGTGGTACCATCTGTAGGTGTAGGGACTAGGGTAGTCTGCTCCGAAATAGAAGAATCAGGCAGGGTGATAGCAGGGCGACTACCCTCACCAGCAATATCAAGTAGGGAATCATCAGCCACTCCTGAGGTGGCATTGGCTTCTTGGCCAATTCTATCTTTCTTCTTTGGTGCCATGTACTGAAAGTTGAAAGAATGCACTAGTTAGAGGGGAAATAGTTTCATAACAAGTTTTGCCGCACGATCCAGAATATCAAAGAAGGGTGTTATTCCTAAATGCCCAAGTAGCCTCCAACTTATAGATGTGGTCGACTACACACTGATAAGAAGGACTCTACTAGACACGGCTCCAAGATATCCTAGGACACTTTAAAACCTTAGGCTCTGATACCAAGTTTTTCACGCCCCAAAACGCTCAATCGAGTGAACTCAACTGAGCAAGCCTTTTTGATACCTTCTACCCAACTCACTACGATCAAGAAACCATGCTTCCATTTAAGTTAGACAGTAAGAAATATCATTCATACAACATCGCTAGTTCATTTTCTATTATAGCCCTTAAAACATAGTTATATTCCCAAAATATTATGCAGTTACAGTTTAGAGGAGACAAGAGTCTAGAATTACAACATAGTCCAGTGACCCATCCAATACCCGAACATAACCCACACAAATGTCTACGGATCTTCTAAGAATACAAAAGACAGTTATGATAACGCTAGCAACAAGGCCCCAGCTATACCTCAAAAGTGAAAATTTTATAACAAAAGGTGTATAGCATAACCCCTAAAGGAAAGGGGCTTATCAAGACTTCTGAGAGGAGAATACTTTGCTACCTGCGATCAGCACTGTCCTCTATAGAACCACCTACATTCATTCAAAAATATAGCACCCCTGGCAAAAGGGACGTTAGTACCATGGAATAGTACTAGTATGTATAACTAAAGACCATCTTATTAGAAAGAACTATCGTACAAGAACAAGAAAATCACAAGGGACAATCAAAAGCTTTAACCGAACACCACATCATCAAATAAAAGAATCATATAACTTTCACATAATTTCCATAGCTTTAGTTTGGGGCATTTAATACTGCTCATCATCATTCACAATACCACCGCTTTCTTGAGCGGAGTCCGATCACGACCCGATCGGCTAGGTTGCCTTATTTGAGACATGTACCTCAACCACAATCTCATTCTCACTTTCCGAAATTCAATATTAGCACAATACCACCATGTGTGTGGCATGACATCCGATCACGGCCCGATTGGCTAGGCCGCCTTACCAAGACATTGTTCCTTTCTCATTAATCATGTCATTTCAATCTTTATTTCACATATATCAATTTATAGGCATTAGGGCCACAATTATCACATCATTTCCACTTTCAATGTTAACCTTGCAATTTAGGATCATAGGCACATACAAAAGCAATTCAAGTTATAAGCATAAGTAAGATTTCACATAGTTGGCATGACAATCTCAGTTTTAATCTTGACGTGAAGTCTAGGCATTTCAACACATACTTCATATTCTTCGCACATCTTTATATATCTAGAATAGTACATTTCACACATTGAGGCACACTTTTCATGTATATATATATATATATATATATAATTTCAAAACCAATTCATGTGAAATAACAATCAATACATCAATCAAATTCTAGTCTTACCACATTTGCATAGACACCAACAGAGCTCAATTTCTAAGAAGAGGGGGTTTTAGCCATACATACCTCGATAGAGCTTTCCTTAAATTTTTACACAACTCCGGAACTCTTATCAACTTTGATCTATTTTATGAGAATTACAAGATGAACCAAGTATTAGAGACATGATTAAGGTTCTAGCTCATTTGAGTATATTATCAAGCACTAAGTGTGCATTGTGATTTTAGGACCCTTTTGTGAGAGATTTTTATCATCTTACACCCCGATTTCTATCTTTTTAACTCACAATCTCCCCATACCCTATTTTCATTTATGCATGCAATATACCCATGAACCTTTCTCTTGTAGCAACCGTCCGATCTGCTAATATCTGGCCCCCAAAACTTGTTCGGCTGTATGATTTTGCTCTTGAAGCTGCTGCAAGTCTTTCTCTAGCTACGACATCAGGGAATAGCAGTGTTCTCTTTCTGCTTTGAAATCTCTTGTCTGCTTTGTCATTTCGTTCTCAAGGGCATTGACCCTTTTCTTCAGACCCATGATTCCTTTATCGTACTTTTCCTTCAGATGTCGAACGTAATTTGCCCGTCCCTCTGCATTCTTAGCTAACTTTGCTCGAGCCTATACTAGTTAGGCTTCAGCCTTTTCCAAGTCAAATCCGTAGTCACCTACCTTTTGCCTAAGGTTGTGTATAAGTTTCTTATCCTTTTCACTCCTGGCGAGCTTCTCATTGGCTATTTTCATCTCTTGGATTTGGGCTTGGAAGACATCATTTTCTTTGGCTAGCCTTTTCTTTTCACCCTCATCCGCAGCGGCTTGTAAACCATTCTCAAATTGAAGATCTCTGACTTGTTTTTCCATCCTGCATATAGTGGCCCTATACTCATTTTCTTTGGCCAACCAATCCCTTTGTACCTGTGACGCTTCGACAAATTCTTGAAGATGGGGTCTTTTGGCTGGTCTTCCAAACTCAACACTTCTTTTATACCAAGCGAGGTAACCGAATAAGACTTCACCCTTGGATAGATCATGCACTCGGGTGTTTGCTGTCAAGTACTGGCATTCACTCCAGATCTGGCAAACCGCCGCTTCATGAAATTGGCCATCAGAGTGGATCTCGACTGCATGAGTGCTAAGGTCTTCATCCTTTGGAACTATTTGGCATCTTCCCAACTGTCTCAAATTCTGGTACGGGGCATAAGGCTGGATACTTTTGAGACCCATCAAGAGGAAGTGAGGACCGGTGGCAGACATGTATATAATTTCATCAACAGGAAGCCAACCCAACGTCCACTTTATTTTATCAGCAGTTATGGAACGGAGGTACGATATCCAATCAGCGACCCCTTTCGGCATCTTAAACCTGTCGGCCCTTGTATGAAACTCCTCTATGCAACTTTTTCCTGTCGACCCATAGTTCATGTATCGAGGGCGATGACATAAATGCTCAATCATCCATATTTGTAGCAACAGATTGCACCCTTCGAAATAATCTGCTTCGTCTTTGCAAGCTGTGAGAGCTCGGAATATTTCAGATACTATCATAGGTGCGAGGGTGCTTTTAGCATTAGTAATCAAAGTGTTGACGACTCCGGCTACCCACAGATCAATATTCTCGTCCTTCTTGGGAAACACTAGAAGACCCTAAAATGCTACCATGAAGGCGAAACATCTATGCTCTTCCCATTTTGGTCGATTCCCTTTACTGCAGATAATGCTTTCCAGATTTTCAAACCCTCCTACATGTCTGTACCGCTGGTATATGAAGCGTAGAGTGGAAAACCCCGCCGCCAAATCTGCATACTGGACCCCCTGCTTATTTCAACAAATCTAGAAACTTGTGAGGGGTAACGACCCTTGGAGCGACCAGGTATTTGTGTCTTTGACCATCGGTACTCCCATCATATCCCGCTATCTCCTCCAAAGTGGGTGTAAGTTCAAAGTCCAAAAAATACAAAACATTGTGAGTAGGATCCCAAAATGTTACTAGTGCTTTAATTATATATCCCCTGGGCCTGATCTTTAGTAAACCGGTGGGGTCCCCCAAGTAACGATTGACCGTATCTCGTCCTTGCCCACCTAAATCTTCCCACCACATGTGTAGTTCCAACGGAATCTTGATCATGACCTTTATTGGCAAATTTTGACTCGTGCTCATTCTGCACATCTAGATTAAGGTGATTAGTTTAAAGACAAAGTGAATCTTATTTGAAAAACTGACAAAAGAGGTTTTTTTTTTTGCAAAAATCAAGAAATCAGGGCTACTTTTGCGAATACAGCCCTTCAGCACTTTGAAATAGAAGTTTTTAGGGTTGTGTTCGCTAAATGGCCAAAATTGACAAAACACAGTGGGCGACTATTCTTGCAAAAACAGCCTTCCGGCGTCCCGTTGGGACATTCGGCTATTTAGACAAGAACTACATCACCCACTTTATTTACGACAAAATGACGATGCTTCATATATTTTTTCCAAAATTTTCAAAATGCGGGGCTGGACCCGATGAGGGTTGCCTACGTATCCCACATCCAGTGAGAACCAAACCCGCGTAGTTCGACCAGTTTTGACGCGACTGAAAAATAGAAACACTTTGAAATAATTTTTCTACTCTTTTTCTCTCTCTTTTTAAAAAATTTTCAGCAGAGTTTCGGGATGTTTTGGGTACCGGATTTTGGGCAACGGATGAAATTCTCTCTCATACCCCTCACTTGGTTTTTCTTTTTGCTTTTCCTCACTTAATCTAGAAGCCAGTCAACATGCAGTCCGAAACAAATTAAATGCACAGGTAGCACATAAAAATGCATCATGTTGGTCTTTTATTTTTGGGTGCGCATGTCCTAGACGGACCCAACCCCTGTGTTGAGTCCCCAAAGTCAAATGCACATGATGCAAATAAGCGTTCCTACTAGGGATCCGGCATGAGGTTGAATTATTCTAGGTTCAAAACCTGGGTATGTTGTTCTAGACTTGTGTACCCGAGTGGACAACTCGAGCCGATGGGGGGCTACGTACCGGGAACCAAAAGGCCATCCGGCTTTGTAACTTGTCCGAGCCTCTTTCTAATTTAAGGGAAGACACTAACAGAAAAGAAGTCACGCCAGCATGCACTTCCTCGAAGATGAGAAAAGAAGGGTTTCGTAGCAGTTTATATACAGTTCAAATAGTATCAAAGCGGTAAAAAGCAGCATTTAGCATATTAGGCCCAAACATGTAATAAAACCAGATAATAAATAAAAGCCAAATATAACAATTGTTCTAAGCTTGAATTTTTGAACCCTGAACGAGAAGTTCTGGGTTCTTCTCCCCAACAGAGTCGTCAGAGCTGTCACACCTCCTTTTTCCTACCCCCGAGAGGGGTATAAAGGGAGTTTTTCCAATTTAAGTGACAATCGAAATAGGATTATTTATTTATTTTTTTCAGAGTCGCCACTTAGGATAATTTATTGGTGTCCCAAGTCACCGGTTTAAAATCCCGAATTGAGGAAGGTTTGACTCTGTTTTTTCAGTCCGCAAAACACAGAAATTCGGATAAGGAATTTTGTTAACCTGGAAGAAAGTGTTAGGCATTTCCAGGTTCCGTGGTTTTACCACGGTCGCTCAACTATTATTATTGGCCTATTTATCTGATTTTAAAAATATTCTTGAAACCTATGTGCATTTTTATCCTTTTTAAACCCGCTTTTAATAATCCCATTGTCATACAACTAATTATTCGATTACATATTGCGAATCATGTCACGAGAACCATACATACGATCTACAATATATTTACTTTATTGACAAGATTAAATTATAGCCGGGTCACATAAATGTACCCCCATTTTTTTAGAAATTAAGCATCGCAACTACGTTACGGGAACCGTACCCGTAGCTATAATAATTTATTTAACTAACGCGCCTAAAGTAAACTACGAGGGTTCAAGGCATTTTTCTATACTAGTCAAGATATTGATGTGAGGGCCATAGACTAGGTGATTGTATGGCACACCTCAATTTTATTAAAGGAAAGCCTTCAACTAAGTGAACTACAGATATTTAAGACTAATTTGAAATTAGGTATCATAACCACGCCATGGGAACCATAGTTGTGATGATTTAAATACGTGCCTAAAGCAAACTACGAGATTCATGCATTCTCAAGGTTAATTCAAAGTTTGATGACAAGCTAGATTACAACTAAAGTATTTAAAATCGGCGCAAGCTTTTAAACTTCTGAACCGTTGGGCCCAAATAGGAAACTTGTCGCATCATTTAAAATCACAATTGCTGAACGCTGTTGGGCTTGACATCAAACTCAAAATGAAAGCAACAAAGACTGGGCGCTTTCAAGCCTGGCTTGGACCAGGCTACTCCATTCGAATTGGGTTGGGCCCAGCTAGCTCCCTGCTGGCCCACAACAAAGGAAATCTTTATTGTCCTATAGCTTATTTAGTTTTATAAAGCCTTGTTCTGTTCTTTAGGTCCAATGGCAACAAAATGACACTTTTAACTAGATAATAAATGAACAGCAAATTTATAGCAACAGACCTAAGAGGCAACGAGTCAATGAAAAGGTTTCACTCAGATTGAAGCATGGCAATATTACAAGTGAATCGTTTGACGAACTTTATAACATCTTCCTTTCCTAAAGCAATACTCATGCATTAATCACATAGTGAGAAAATAGACTTGAACTATTACATGAACCCATGAATTCCTATTCAAACAAATTCAAACTTGATTGGCATCCATTTAAACATTTTGGTATCATACTACTTAAGTCCTAGCAATTTGACACCATCATAGCTAAAGTAAAAGAAGCAAAACATGATACTCATGACTGACAGGACATTAATTTAAAAAGGAGCTTTACATCAAATCCCTGAGAAAATGAAACCCATATACTCATGTAATTCCCCAAAAAACATCAACGTGCAGTTCATATTTGGCCATCACCCTTTAACAATCATGTAATCAAGCTAAACTTCAAAAATCCTTACAACATTCAATCCTACATAAAATGGGATAATTACCACATACATTCAAACCTAGATTCTATCTAGCTAAAAGGAAATATAGAAACACAAAGTAAGGAAAACAAGAACAAAATCAAAATATTGAAGTCAATCCACATAGTCAATATGACATTTTAGAATGAAGAGGCAAATGATCCAAGGCTTCTTGTTCAGGATTCGATAGCCAAGAGATGTTCAACATACATATCTGGATACAGCAAACAAAATAAGGAAATAAATCTCTGAACTCAACAAGAGACAACAGGAAGCAATAGAACCAGCAACAAAGATGCAGCAGTAATAATCAACACTAGCTTCAGATCAGGTCATATCTTGACTCAAAAAACCAGAAATTGAAAGGAGAATTCCTCCAAAACTTTTTGAAAAAAAGAAGCAAAAAGTAGAAAGGTTGAAAACAAGCAGAATATTTTCAGAAGAAATTTCCAGTTGTTTCCCTATTTTTTATCTTCTCCTTCTCTGCCCTAAACAATCATTAAAAGAGCCTCTTATAGGAGGGTTTTAGGGCAGCAGACTTGTTTTTATTTCTTTACTATTACCCCTTCCCCAATTTTCTCTTTTTCCATTCAAACCCAACATTTAAACCTATTTAATAAAGCAACCTATTCTTCCACTTTTCTAGAACCTTCCTAAGTGGTTATGAAAGATTCTTTCAATTCAAAATCCCTTAAATACTCTTTAACCTCTTGTTATTAGTTTTTTTCCAGAAAATACCACAATTGGGCTATGCAGCCAGCATGCTTAAACCCTCTCCCTTTTTTGTTTTTGGGCTTCTGCACTACAAGGCCCAAATTGAAATCCCACCCAGTAATAGGACATGAATTCAACGAGGACTTAAGCAAACACACTCTGAATCAAACGACCAAAAAAAAGTTTTGAAAAAGAGACACTCAAAAGACAACAAATCATTAACACATGCAATTAAACCAATTATTAATCTATCGTTAAGCTATTATGAACTAAAAATAGTTTTAGGCATAACTTAATATCAGGCGAGGTCATGGAAAAAGAAAGAGAAGTGTACCAGCCAGTTTGTCAAGAAAAAACGTTGACCCGAAGAAAGTTAGAAGCAAGTCGATTACTTGCTCGCCCAAAATCCGGCCATTCTGAACCCAATTAGGACCATATTTAATCACCTCCTCACAATAAGGGTAGTAGATTCATGAATTTTCCAACGTCGAAGGGAGGTCGGATGAGGAAGGAATCAGAAAGGAAAAAGAAAACAAAAATGTTGGATGTTCTTCAAACTCGGATTTGAAATTCGGAGAGGTTGGATGATTTTTGGAGGAAGATAATAGTAGATTTGGAATGGGGGACAAAAGAGGTTGCGTGGTCAAGTTTTCGATGGACTTTGGGACCAACCGCCACCGCTGGCGATTTCCGGTGGGTGGCCTGCGGCGGTGAAGTGTAAGGCTTGAAGGAGATGATGGCAGGCATCTTAGGTTATTCTGAGGGTGTTTGGACATTTTTAAGTAAATGGGATGAAGCCTTCATGGCCATTGGATGAGGGAAAATTGAAGGGCCGGGATTACTTTTAACTACTTGAACTCAAAACGACATAGTATTGCTCTCATACTACGTCATTTCAAGGTCTTAGAGGCTGAAGGATGTTGAACCGTGTGAGTGGGCTGGACCGGGTAGACTACACATTTGGGCTTGGGTTTTGGGGGAAATCCGGGTGTAACTGGCCCAAACTCAACACATTAAATTAAGTCCTCTTTTATTTCCTTCTTTTTTTTCCCTTTTCTCTTGCTTTTCTTTTCTTTTCTTTTTTCTTAATTAATAAAGATCCCAAATTAAACCCTAAATTAATCTAAGTTGTAAAATTAAATTAATTATCAAATTATAAAATACATAACAACTAATTGATCCTAAATTAAAGAGAAAATTAATAATCCAAAATTAAAAGCTAAGAATGCAAAAATGAACTATTTTTGTGAATTCATTTTTTAATAAAGCAACTAACTAATTAATTAATCCTAAAAATATGGAAATAGAATCTAAACGCAACGCACGATATTTTTGTATTTTTAATGATTTTAATAAAAGTAAGCATGTACAAAGAATGCAAATAATTAACACAAATTCCTACAAAAATCTATAAAATTGCAAATAATTGGGAAAACTTTATTTCTTTAATTTGTAGGAGTATTTCATATAGCGCAAAAAATTACGTGCGCACAACCCCTATACCCATGAACCCAGTTGTTAATCATTTATTTTAATAAAAATTTCGAAATCATATATTAGGGCACAAGTTCTTACCTCTTAGGATGGAGGTCTAGCAAATTTTACGTGAAAATCTTCAAAGATTTGGGCAAGGATTGTAGTGACTTGGTAAGTGTTACTTTCTCCCTCTAGAACTCCCTCTCTCACTCTATTTGCAGTAAAATAACATAAAGGGGTCTAATGGGGTATTTTTAATGGGATGGGGTCGGGTTTTAAAAGTTAGAAAATAGGAGTCCCGACACAATCTACGATCGCATATGTGATCGCATAATGGACATGCGGCCCGCAAAAGGGACCGCAAAAATGGCCCCCAAAACCTGAACAAACTGCCCGGGTATGTGACAAGAATGCGGTCCTCATACATGTTCTGTGGTCGCATAATGCACCACAAAACTGCCTCTCGCAAAATTCTAAGGAGATTATACGATGACTATGTGGCTCGCATATTGATTATGCGATCGCATAATTGGTCGCATAGTTGACCTCAAAATTAACCATCAAACTACCTTACTCTGCGGCAATTATGCGGTCTGCATAGCTATTATGCGACCGCATAATGGACCGCAGAAACGTGCTTTTTTGAAAAACATAATTCCTTAACTTCTTAATGCACAGATCAATCCAAAGGGTCCGAACCGTTACGATGTTTTAACACACATTCCTAACTTGGCACTACGAGATTTTGGATTTTTCAGCAAAAAATTTCACGCGGCCTTACAAGTTTGTCAATGCTTTTCATGGAATGGGCTCTTACTCTTATGAGCCTCAAAAGCTCTTTTTGGATCTTGAGAATAGAAAAACTCCACCAACAAAGCCCTCAATTGAAGAACCTCCCATTTTGGAGTTGACGCCTTTTCCCTCACATCTCAGGTACGAATTCTTAGGCCCTAGTTCAACTTCACCAGTTATTCTTTCGTCTTGTCTTACTAATGTGCAAGTAGATGCAACACTGCAGGTGCTCCAAATAAGGAAAAAGACAATTGGATGGACTCTAGCTGATATTCGGGACTACTCCCCGCCTTTTGCATGCACAAGATTATACTTGAAGATGATGCCAAACCCTCCGTGGAACATCAAATGAGGTTGAACGAGGCTATGCAAAGGTTGTCAAAAAGGAGGTGATCAAATGGTTAGATACAGGGGTTGTGTACCCCATCTCGGATAGTTCTTGGACTTCACCGGTGCAATATGTGCTGAAGAAGGGTGGTATGATTGTGGTTACCAATGAGAAAAATGAGTTGATTCCCACCAGGACTGTCACCGGATGGAGGGTGTGCATGGACTACCGCAAGCTGAATAAAATGACCCGCAAGGATCACTTTCCATTTCCCTTTCTTGACTAGATGCTAGATAGACTTTCTAGGCGTACCTTCTACTGTTTCTTAGATGAGTACTCCGGTTACAATAGATTTTGATTGCTCCGGAAGATCAGGAGAAAACCACCTTCACGTGTCCGTATGGGGGAGGACTTCTTGGAAGTGTTCATGGATGATTTCAGTGTCGTGGGTGGCTACTTTGATGAGTGTTTGAAGAATCTTGACAAGGTGTTGGCCCGGTGTGAAGAGATAAATCTTGTGCTTAACTGGAAAAAATGTCACTTTATGATCGAAGAGGGCATTATCCTCGGCCATAGGATCTTCAAGCACGGTATAAAGGTGGACAAGGCTAAAATTGAAGTGATCTCAAAGCTACCTCCTCCTACTTCAGTCAAGGGGGTTAGGAATTTTCTTGGGTATGCGGGGTTTTACCGAAGATTTATCAAAGATTTTTCTAAGGTAGTGAATCCTTTGTACCAATTATTGGAAAAGGATGCCAAGTTTGTATTTAATGAGGAATATATGAAAGCTTTTGAACTTATCAAGTACAAATTGACAACCACTCCCATTATTACTGCACCCAATTAGAGCTTACCTTTTGAGCTCATGGGTGACACAAGCGATGTTGCGGTAAGAGCGGTCTTGGGTCAAAGAGTAAACAAGATATTTCACCTGGTGTATTATGCAAGCAAAAGAATGAATGATGCTCAAGTGAATTACATGGTGATAGAAAAAGAGTTGCTAGCAATCGTGTTTGCAATGGAGAAGTTTAGGCCTTATCTCATGGGTGCCAAGGTGATAGTTCATACTAACCGTGCAGCACTCCGCTACTTGATAACAAAGAAGGATTCGAAGGCTCGGTTGATGAGATTGGTTCTATTGCTTCAAGAATTTGACCTTGATATTGTTGATAGAAAAGGGTGTGAAAACCAAGTGACAGACCACTTGTCCCACTTGGAGGAGGAGGGGAGGACCCCTGATGGCCTCGAAATTAATGTCTTTTCCTGATGAGCAACTCCTCTCTGTATCTGTGAATAGCATGCCTTGGTTTGCGGATGTTGCCAACTTTCTTGTGACCAGTATTGTTTCGTGTGAGCTCTCTTCTAACCAAAGGAAGAAGCTTAAGTGGGATAGCTTGGGCTTCTACTAGGATGAGCCTTACTTGTTCAAAATCTGTAATGATGGTGTGATCCGAAGATGTGTTTCGGAAGAGGAGCAAATGAGTATTCTGGATGCTTGTCATTCCTCTCCCTACGGTGGTCATCATGGTGGGCGAGGATAGCTTCAAAGGTGTTTAGTTGTGGTTTTTATTGTCCTACATTATACAAGGATGCGAGTGAACTTGTGAAGTGATGTCATGAGTGTCAGAGAGTAGGTGGAATTTCAAAGAAGGATGAGATGCCTCTCACCACTATTCTTGAGGTTGACATATTTGATGTGTGGGCATTGACTTCATGGGTCCATTTGTAAGTTCTTGTGGTAACACGTACATTCTGGTGGCCGTTGATTATATTTCCAAGTGGGTTGAGTCCATGTTTTACCCAACAACGAGGCCCAGAGTGTTGTGGCTTTTCTCAAGAAGAGTATCTTTTCTCGGTTTGGCACTCCTAGAGCAATCATCAGTGATGAGGGGTCTCATTTCTGCAATAAGGCATTTGACACTTTGCTTGCAACGTATGGTGTCAATTCTACCCCCTAACATCCTCAAGCTAGTGGGCAAGTTGAGGTCTCCAACAGGGAGATCAAGAGCATATTGTCAAAGACGGTTAATGCAAATAGGACTGACTGATCAAAGAAACTGGATGATGTTTTATGGGCGTACATGACTGCTTACAAGACTTCGATTGGTATGTCTCCGTACCAGTTGGTGTTTGGGAAAGTTTTCCATCTCCTAGTTGAGTTAGAGCACAAGGACATGTGGGCCTTGAGAAAGTTGAATCTTGAATGGGATGTTGCAGAAAATCTCCGAGTGGAGCAACTCACTGAGCTTGATGAGTTCCGGTTTCATGCCTATTCCAAATCATCCTTGTATAAGGACAAGATAAAGTACCTACATGACAAGTATACCCGTAGCAATGAATTCAAAGTGGTTGATTTGGTTCTTTTATTCAACTCCCGGTTACGACTGTTTTCGGGAAAGCTTAAGTCAAAATGGAGTGGACCTTTTGAGGTGGTGCTTGTGACTTCGTTTGGTGCTCTTGATTTGAAAAACAAAAATGGTGAGATCTTCAAAGTTAATGTGCATAGAGTGAAGCACTATCTTGGTAAATTTGATGATATCCACGTGGTGGCAATGATCCATCTCAAGTGATTGATAGTAACCTGCATCGTGTCGCGACGTTAAATCAGGCGCTTCTTGGGAGGCAACCCATGTGTTTTTCTTCTTTTTTGATTTTCTTCTTAGTATAGGATTTGTTTTTGAACTAACTGGTTATGATATGTGTGTAGGAATATTTGATGCAGTGCAGGGTTAATGTCACGACCCAAACTGAAGGGCCATGACTAGCACCCGACCACACTTGCCGAGCACCAACGCACATTTCATCTAACCTTCATTATTATCTTTTAGGGCTGACGAGATCAATATAAATGGTAGACCTAGATCATGGTCAACCATCAATAAAATATGACGGCATGAATATACATAGCAGGGGATGATCAGACAATCAAGAAACTACATATAAGGTATGAGCTACCACGCTACTATGAAAGACTATACAACACAAACTAGCCGACAAGGCATACCAAACTATACATGAGCCGACACCTGTCTATGAGCCTCTAAAAGAACATAAGTGTTGCAACATAGCCGGAACAGGGCCCCGACATACCCATAATATCTATAACAAAAATTGCATACCAAGACCAAGGCAAGTCCGGAGAAGGGATCTCGCCAATCACCGCTGAACTGGACAGTCTACTGTGGTGGGGAGCTGCACCTGTCTGTCTATCAGGACCTGCAGCACGACATGCAGCGTCCACAAATAAAAGGACGTCAGTACGAATAAAGTACTGAGTATGTAAGGCAATGAACCATAAATACGATCAGTAATGTAAGCAAGGATAGAGAATATACAACCTGTAACATCTTAGTACCTCTGAGGGCTACTTACATGAAATGCATGATACATATGTATAAATACATAAACCTTTAAAGCATTCGCCTCTGTGGGCATCATTATCATCATATCGTACCCGGCCATAATAGGCTCGGTAGAATCGTACCCGGCCACGTGGAGCTCGGTAAAACCCAACTGATCAGTGGTTGCACAATAGGTGCCGTACCCGGCCAACTATAGCGTGGCTCGGTAGAGTAAAATAGATACATATATATAATGCATGCTCGACTCATGGAATCACATTCTAAACCTTTCGGAGTGACGTAAGGTCGGTATCCTCTGTACACGTTATTAGGACTAACTCTTCACTATGAACCTTATAAGAATCAGGAAGTACCAATAACATTGATAACATAAGAATAAGAGAAGCAACATTAACATCAATCGTTCTATAAGAGGGAAAACAATGTAAGTACTGCTAGCTTCTAAGAGTAGAGTATCTTTGGAAGCTCGTTCATTACATTATGTACAATCGGAGTCGTGCAAAAGAAGGAAAGGGATAGCCTCACATACCTTGTATATACTTCCCCAATCTCAAGCTATGCAATTGTCAAAACTCCTTAGTCTACAATAAGAGAAACGATACTATCGTTATCATTTAAGCGTCATAACTATTATGTATCGACCACAACCTATTTTACGATGAAACGGGCAGCACCTCCCCTATATATATGACCTCACACCATTCAAAATAGTCACCAAACAGCCCAAACAACATCAATAATAAACATATTGAGCCTCCCAATATAGTCCACACACAGCCTAATCACTCCATACATACGACGACCACCATAGTCGTGTCAAACAATCTGGAAATGTTACGAATAACTATCAGCCCATAACCCTACATATATATGGTGTTTCCCCACACCCTTCCTCCTCCAAAACTCCACAAGATAGTAGTAAAATACGCAGCCCAACAACAACGCAAAACAGTCCACAAAACAATAACATTACTACCAAACCTTTCGATATATATCTCACAAGTTCTAGCTTCAATGGCTTAGCCGCAACTTGGATAATCTTAAATACATATAGAGTAAGAGGTTCCTTACCTTTATACAGAAAGAACAACTCCAATTTGACCTTAAATTTCCATGAAATATCCCTCCAATGCTGCCACACAACAAAAAAAATGAAACTAGCGATCAATTAGTGTTTTTCGGCACTAGAATCACTTTAGAAGGCTTGAAATCACCTAGGATTGATATTAAGAACATGAGGGAGTATTTACAGAACATAAACCCTTTAAAACAACCTCCCACACGGGCTGGAACGACACAAAAATGAGCAACAACAAGAAGAACAAGAGACTTACTAGCGCCACGGAATTCCCGACACTTGATTTGTGTTGTTTGCCCTTTGTTTGGGTCTTGAATCTTGAGAGAACCTTGAGAGGATGTTCCTAGGGTTCTAAGGTCTGAAAATAGTGAAAAGAAATGACTTAAAACGGGTTGTAGTCATCCTATATAGGTCCAAATATCTTAAACCGACTTAGTGGGCCCCATAGAGAGGTGCTTGGCGCAGTCTCGCGAAAACGCGAATATCTCTCTACTCCGAGATCGTATCGATGAACGGTTTAATGCGTTGGAAACTAGACTCATAGATATTTAATTTGGTGGGTAGATCACCCCGTAATTCCTTGTAAATTATGAGAAAAGATTAGAAACATTTGACCTAATGTTTAAGTAAAATTATGAACCTAAGTTGCGACAACTTTTGTCGACTTTTGTTTCATAACTCGTTTGACTTCAAGACTTATGATACGGATATTATATGATTAAAATACCTTAATAAATGACCTCTTGAGTGTATTAAGCACCACTAGATTACCTGAAAATACGAGTTACAACATCCTTGATTCGTTTAACTTCTAATACTGGTTAATCACCCTTATACACTCTTGTATCACTTAAGACCAATAGGATTGACTTCTTATCATCTCAAAGATAATTCTTTCTTGGATTTATGTTAACTAATATATGGCATGAACTAACACATGTGGATATGGGTTGTAACACCCTCCCCCCCTTAGGAACATTCGTCCTCGAATGTAAGGGTTTATGGGGAGTTTAAATCATCGTGGATTCCAATGGAAATTTCCGATCAATTTTCCCCTATAAAATGGTCACTAGCAAAACTTGCAAGTAATTAAGCCCAACATATGGTTTCACAAGTCTACACAAAGCATTATGCGTATTTACATTATCTACATATCACCATTTTGTATTAAGGAGGAGTATTCTCAAATTATTGCTTACCTCATAGAGCCGTTTCTTCTTCCAATGTATCCTGTCTTCCACCAGCATCCTTGTTATCTTCATTCTGGAATAAGTAAGGGTATTTTGACTTCATCTCCTTTTCTGCTTCCCATGTCATTTCTTCCATATTTTTGTTCCTCCACAATACTTTGACGGAAGCTACATCTTTTGTTCTCAGCTTGCGGACTTGCCGATCTAATATCGCCACTGGCACTTCTTCATATGATAGGTCCTCTGTAACTTGTACATCTTTGATAGGGACGACTCGAGAAGGGTCTCCAATACATTTTCTCAACATAGATACATGGAATACCGGGTGGACAAATTCCAATTCGGATGGCAATTCTAACTCATAAGCAACCTGTCCAATCCGTCGAAGAATTTTATACGGCCCGATATACCTTGGACTCAGCTTACCTTTCTTCCCAAAACGCATAATACCCTTCATTGGTGAGATCCTCAGGAAAACCCAATCACCAACCTCAAACTCTAGATCACGACGTCGGACATCAGAATAAGATTTTTGCCTGCTTTGTGCCGTCCTCAATCGCTCCTGTATCACTTTCACCTTCTCAATAGCTTGGTGAATCAAATCTGGCCCATATAATTCTGTTTCACCGACTTCGAACCATCCAACTGGTGATCTACATCTCCTCCCGTATAGTGCCTCATATGGGGCCATTTTAATACTGGAATGGTAGCTATTGTTATAGGCGAATTCTATGAGTGGAAGATGATCATCCCAATTCCCCTTAAAATCTAGAACACATGCTCGTAGCATATCTTCCAGTGTCTGAATGGTACGTTCAGCCTGTCCGTCAGTCTGCGGATGAAATGCAGTGCTGAGATTTACTTGTGTGCCTAAACCCTTCTGGAAAGACCTCCAAAAGTTAGCCGTAAATTGAGCTCCTCGGTCTGATATAATAGATATGGGCACACCATGAAGCCTAACAATCTCCTTGATATACAACTTTGCATAATCTTCAGCCGCGTAAGTTGTCTTCACTGGCAGAAAATGGGCACATTTTGTAAGTCGATCAATTATCACCCAGATGGAGTCAAACTTATGATAAGAGCGAGGTAATCCAATAATGAAGTCCATATTAATCACCTCCCACTTCCAGGTCGGAATCTCTATATTTTGAAGCAATCCACCGGGTTTCTGATGTTCTATCTTTACTTGTTGACAATTGGGACACTGGGCTACAAATTCAGCAATAGACTTCTTCATATTATCCCACCAATACTGCTCCTTGACATCATGATACATCTTTGTCGAGCCGGGATGGATGGAATATCGGGATTGATGAATCTCATTCATAATCTTCTCTCGCAACCCTGCCACATTAGGCACACACAATCGGCTCTGGTATCTCAGTGCCCCGTCTTTTCCGATCCCAAAAGCCATACTTTTACACTGTTGAATGCTTTCTCTTAATCGTACTAAGATAGGATCTTCATATTGTCGTGCTTTTACCTCGGCTACCAAAGATGATTCTGATGTATTCTGTACAGTAACACCTCCGTCATCAGAGTCTAACAATCTGATTCTCATATTGGCTAGCTGATGAAGCTCTTTAATCAACCCCCATCTACCTGCCTCAATATGTACTAAGCTTCCCATTGATTTACGGCTGAGAGCGTCTGCCACAACATTGGCTTTACCGGGATGATACAATATCTCGACGTCGTAGTCTTTCAATAATTCAAGCCACCTACGCTGCCTCAAATTCAACTCTTTCTGCTTGAAGATGTATTGTAAACTCTTGTGATCTGTGTAGATGTCAACATGGACGCCGTATAAGTAGTGCCGCCATATCTTCAAAGCATATATTACTGCAGCCAATTCCAAATCATGGGTTGGATAATTCTTTTCATGCTTCTTCAATTGTCTTGATGCATAAGCAATCACATTCCCATGCTGCATCAATACGCACCCCAAACCTATACCTGAGGCATCACAATATACCACATAACCTTCTGTTCCTTCAGGAAGAGTGAGCACTGGTGCAGATGTCAATCGATTCTTCAACTCCTGAAAACTACGTTCACAAGTGTCAGACCACTGGAATTTGGTAGCTTTTTGTGTTAACTTAGTCAATGGTGATGATATAGAGGAAAATCCTTCTACAAACCGCCTATAATATCCTGCTAGCCCTAGGAAGCTGCGGACTTCTGATGGTGTTGTAGGTCTCGGCCAATTCTTTACTGCATCGATCTTCTGAGTGTCGACACTAATACCCTCATCAGATATCACATGGCCAAGGAATGCTACTGAGTTCAGCCAGAATTCACATTTGGAGAGCTTAGCATATAACTTACGATCCTGAAGCGTCTGTAATACTATCCGCAAGTGGCCCGCATGTTCCACCTCCGAACGAGAATACACTAGAATGTCATCAATGAATACAATCACGAACACATCAAGATAGGGCCTGAATATAGTATTCATGAGATCCATAAAAGCTGCTGGGGCATTTGTTAGCCCGAACGACATCACCAAGAACTCAAAGTGCCCATATCTTGTCCGGAAGGCCGTCTTTGGAATATCCTTCTCCCTAACCCTCACCTGATGATACCCTGAACGTAAATCAATCTTAGAGAAATACTTGGCACCCTGGAGTTGGTCAAACAGGTCATCAATTCTTGGAAGTGGATACTTGTTCTTTATAGTAGACTTATTCAACTGTCGATAGTCGATACACATCCGTAACGACCCGTCTTTCTTCCGCACGAATAGGACTGGTGCACCCCAAGGTGAAGTGCTAGGCCTAATAAAGCCCTTATCCAGCAAGTCCTTCAACTGCACCTTCAACTCTCGCAACTCTGCCGGGGCCATTCTGTATGGAGGAATAGAGATCGGTTGAGTGTCAGGCAACACATCAATGCTAAACTCAATCTCCCTTTCAGGAGGAAGGCCCGGGAGTTCATCTGGGAAAACATCTGGGAATTCGTTAACCACAGGGATTGATTGTAAAGTAGGCGGTTTCGCCTCCGCATCCCTAACGCGAACGAGATGATAAATGTAACCTTTTGAGATCATTTTCCTTGCCTTAAGATAGGAAATAAACCTACCTTTCGGTGTAGCAATGTTCCCTTTCCATTCAATGACGGGTTCACCCGGAAATTGGAACCTAACCATCTTCGTACGACAGTCAACATTTGCATAGCATGAGGCCAACCAGTCCATTCCCATTATCACATCAAAATCAACCATTTCTAACTCAAATAAATTTGCCGAGGTTTGACGACTACAAATCATCACAGTGCAACCTCTATATACCCTTCTAGCAATCACAGAATCTCCTATCGGAGTAGATACCGCGAGGGGTTTACTTATCAATTCAGGTTCAATGCCAAACTTATTAGCCACAAAGGGTGTAACATATGATAATGTAGATCCCGGATCAATCAGCGCATATACATCATAAGAAAATACAGATATAATACCTGTAACAACATCTGGAGACGACTCGAGATCCTGTCGACCTACTAGAGCATAGGTTCGATTTTGAGCACCACTCGAACTCGGCACTGCACCTCTACCCCTACCACGACCTGTCGACTGCTGAAAACCCCGTGCTGGAGGTCGAACTGATGAGGAAGAACCAGACACAGATCCAGTCGGCTGAGCCATACCATCACCTCCTCTATTAGGACAATCCCGCATCATATGGCCAGGCTGCCCGCACGAATAGCATGCATCAGAACCTCGACGACACAGTCCAAAGTGGGCCTTGCCGCACTGATCACAATGTGGTGTTGGGGGTCTCATCTGACTAGTATCCCTGTGATGTTGCGAGCCAGATGCCCGCGAACTCTGACCTGGACCAGAATAGGATCGATCATATCGAGGCCTCTGAAACTGTGGAGGAGCACTAGCTACAGGTGGCGCCGAACTCCTCGAAAACTGTGGCCTGATGCGGCCTCTGAAGTCATCAGAATACCCTGCAAATCTCGCCCTCTTATGCTGGCCTCTATCCTGCTCCCTAACTGCCCTCTGCTGGCGCTTACGATCCTCTAGGGTCTGGGCATAAGCTTGAATACGAGAAATATCCATGCCCTCCACCAAGGAGGCTGTCGTACACTCATTTATTAGATGTGGTCCCAACCCATTCACGAACATATGCACCCTATCACTCATCTCGGCCACCATATGGGGAGCATACCTTGCCAAAGAATCAAACTGCATACTGTACTCTCGCACACTCATATTACCTTGTCTAAGGTTCAAGAACTTATCAGCTCTAGCTCGTCGTATCTCAACTGGCAAGTAGTGACGAAGAAAGGCCTCAGAAAATTCCTTCCACACAGCTGGAGGAGGGTTCGGACCCCTGGATCTCTCCCAACTATCATACCAGAGAACTGCTAAATCCCGTAGCCGATAAGAAGCCAACTCTACTGCCTCTGTATCACTAACATGCATAACCCGAAGTGTACGATGAACCTGGTCAATAAAAGTCTGTGGGTCCTCCTTGGGGTCTGATCCGGTAAACACTGGAGGGTCTAAATTAATAAAATCACGAACTCTTGTACTAACTGGTTTCTCAGCAGCACCTGTATTCTGCCTCTGAGCCTGAGCAGCTACCAAGCTAGTCAATAACTGCAAAGCACTCTGCATATCCTGGTCTGGAGTGCCAGACGGAGGAACTGGAGGCGCTGGGTGCCTTCTAATATCCTCTGGAGGAGATGGAGTAGATGAGGTATGAGAGGGCATCTCACTTTGAGCCTCACTTTGTCCTGCTCTGACTTGGGGCACCTGACTGGTACCCTCTCCCGCTGCTGTATCAAGCCGTCTACTAATCGTTTGCTTCCTAGTCGAAGGCATCACTGAAAAAAAACAAGGTGAATATTAGAGACAAACACTTACGACTCAACTCTACGCACGATCTAGATTCAGGAAGAAGGTAACAACCCTAGATGTCATGTAGCCTCCTGATTATAAATGTGGCGCGCTACATATCCATAATCAAGACTCTACTAGACACGGCTCATAGACAACCCCTAGGACAGACTTGCTCTGATACCAAGTTTGTCACGACCCAAACTGAAGGGCCATGACTAGCACCCGACCACACTTGTCGAGCACCAACGTACATTTCATCTAACCTTCATTATTATCTTTTAGGGCTGACGAGATCAATATAAATGGTAGACCTAGATCATGGTCAACCAGCAATAAAATATGACGGCATGAATATACATAGCAGGGGATGACCAGACAATCAAGAAACTACATATAAGGTATGAGCTACCACGCTACTATGAAAGACTATACAACAAAAACTAGCCGACAAGGCATACCAAACTATACATGAGCCGACACCTGTCTATGAGCCTCTAAAAGAACATAAGTGTTGCAACATAGCCGGAACAGGGCCCCGACATACCCATAATGTCTATAACAAAAATTGCATACCAAGACCAAGGCAAGTCCGGAGAAGGGATCTCGCCAATCACCGCTGAACTGGACAGTCTACTGTGGTGGGGGAGCTGCACCTGCCTGTCTATCAGGACCTGCAGCACGACATGCAGCGTCCACAAATAAAAGGACGTCAGTACGAATAAAGTACTGAGTATGTAAGGCAATGAACCATAAATACGATCAGTAATGTAAGCAAGGATAGAGAATATACAACCTGTAACATCTTAGTACCTCTGAGGGCTACTTACATGAAATGCATGATACATATGTATAAATACATAAACCTTTAAAGCATTCGCCTCTGTGGGCATCATTATCATCATATCGTACCCGGCCATAATAGGCTCGGTAGAATCGTACCCGGCCACGTGGAGCTCGGTAAAACCCAACTGATCAGTGGTTGCACAATAGGTGCCGTACCCGGCCAACTATAGCGTGGCTCGGTAGAGTAAAATAGATACATATATATAATGCATGCTCGACTCATGGAATCACATTCTAAACCTTTCGGAGTGACGTAAGGTCGGTATCCTCTGTACACGTTATTAGGACTAACTCTTCACTATGAACCTTATAAGAATCAGGAAGTACCAATAACATTGATAACATAAGAATAAGAGAAGCAACATTAACATCAATCGTTCTATAAGAGGGAAAACAATGTAAGTACTGCTAGCTTCTAAGAGTAGAGTATCTTTGGAAGCTCGTTCATTACATTATGTACAATCGGAGTCGTGCAAAAGAAGGAAAGGGATAGCCTCACATACCTTGTATATACTTCCCCAATCTCAAGCTATGCAATTGTCAAAACTCCTTAGTCTACAATAAGAGAAACGATACTATCGTTATCATTTAAGCGTCATAACTATTATGTATCGACCACAACCTATTTTACGATGAAACGGGCAGCACCTCCCCTATATATATGACCTCACACCATTCAAAATAGTCACCAAACAGCCCAAACAACATCAATAATAAACATATTGAGCCTCCCAATATAGTCCACACACAGCCTAATCACTCCATACATACGACGACCACCATAGTCGTGTCAAACAATCTGGAAATGTTACGAATAACTATCAGCCCATAACCCTACATATATATGGTGTTTCCCCACACCCTTCCTCCTCCAAAACTCCACAAGATAGTAGTAAAATACGCAGCCCAACAACAACGCAAAACAGTCCACAAAACAATAACATTACTACCAAACCTTTCGATATATATCTCACAAGTTCTAGCTTCAATGGCTTAGCCGCAACTTGGATAATCTTAAATACATATAGAGTAAGAGGTTCCTTACCTTTATACAGAAAGAACAACTCCAATTTGACCTTAAATTTCCATGAAATATCCCTCCAATGCTGCCACACAACAAAAAAACGAAACTAGCGATCAATTAGTGTTTTTCGGCACTAGAATCACTTTAGAAGGCTTGAAATCACCTAGGATTGATATTAAGAACATGAGGGAGTATTTACAGAACATAAACCCTTTAAAACAACCTCCCACATGGGCTGGAACGACACAAAAATGAGCAACAACAAGAAGAACAAGAGACTTACTAGCGCCACGGAATTCCCGACACTTGATTTGTGTTGTTTGCCCTTTGTTTGGGTCTTGAATCTTGAGAGAACCTTGAGAGGATGTTCCTAGGGTTCTAAGGTCTGAAAATAGTGAAAAGAAATGACTTAAAACGGGTTGTAGTCATCCTATATAGGTCCAAATATCTTAAACCGACTTAGTGGGCCCCATAGAGAGGTGCTTGGCGCAGTCTCGCGAAAACGCGAATATCTCTATACTCCGAGATCGTATCGATGAACGGTTTAATGCGTTGGAAACTAGACTCATAGATCTTTAATTTTGTGGGTAGATCACCCCGTAATTCCTTGTAAATTATGAGAAAAGATTAGAAACATTTGACCTAATGTTTAAGTAAAATTATGAACCTAAGTTGCGACAACTTTTGTCGACTTTTGTTTCATAACTCGTTTGACTTCAAGACTTATGATACGGATATTATATGATTAAAATACCTTAATAAATGACCTCTTGAGTGTATTAAGCACCACTAGATTACCTGAAAATACGAGTTACAACATCCTTGATTCGTTTAACTTCTAATACTGGTTAATCACCCTTATACACTCTTGTATCACTTAAGACCAATAGGATTGACTTCTTATCATCTCAAAGATAATTCCTTCTTGGATTTATGTTAACTAATATATGGCATGAACTAACACATGTGGATATGAGTTGTAACAGTTAAGCTGGAAAAATGTGGCACTCTCTGAAGTTTTTGCCGCGTCCGCGGTTCATTCTTCGCGGTCCATGGTGATCAACCGCAATCGTGGAGAATTTTCTACTCTCAGCGACGGTCTCAGAATAGCAGCTCTTCAACTCTACACTAGCGCGGACCGTGGTGATTTACCGCGGCCGCGCTAGGTAAGTTTAGTGGGCCCTTGGGTATTTTCAATAAATAGGCGGTCATAAGGCCTTTTACCCTTTTCTCTCATTTCACTCTCAAACTAAAATTTATTGTTAAATCCACGCACTAAGATGCACTAACACAAGACTTAGAGTCCATTTCCCTTGCACATTTCACATCTGGTAATTTTATTTCCCTCATTATTCTTCAATTTTGTACTTGTTTTATTTTAACTGTTAGTAGTTTTTACTTCTTCTTCCCCTTCTCTTTTAATTTTGACCTAGGTCTGTTTAAATGTTAATTAGGTTAGGCCTAAAATAGTTAAGAGTTGTTATGAATACCTAGTGGGCTTTAAAAATGTAGAGAAGATTGCTACATGCATGAATATCTGAAACCCTAGGTTTGCTGGGCCCGATTTTGCCTTCCGCGGTTACGATCGATTTTCCGCTGACAGTGGTGTAATCACTACGAACGCACTCAACTTACCGCGCTTAGTAGTGTAGTATAATCATAGGGTGGGTAGTTTGTTCCCCGCACCTCCGTGGCGGCGATGCATTTTCTGCGTTCCGCGGTGAAGCCTCCGCGGCCGCGCTCCTTTTTCCGCTGTCCGTGGTCTGAAATTTTTTCCATGCACTGTAAATTGTTCTGCTATTTTTCTTCACTGCTTCTTCTAGCAACTAACAATGTGCCACTGATTATGTTTGCAGACAATGGTTAAATCTAGAGGCGATGGTGAGAAACAAAAGGGTAGAGCAGAGTCCTCTCGGGGTAAAGGACGAGGACAAATAAAGTTGACCCCAGCAATTCGGAAATCAATTGGGGAAATGAGGAAGACCATCAGAGCTGCAAACAGAGCTTCTTCCCACTCCGAGGGGAGTGAGTATGTGCCCTCCCAGGAGGCCTTAGAGACTGACTCAGTGCCTGCACATGTTCCAGACTTCCCGGGAAGATTCAGTTTGAGAGATGAACCTACACCTCCAGCTTCTCCCACTTCTCCGGCTTCTTTTGAGTCATCTGATGGCTTAGTAGAGAGTGGCGAGTCCTCAGCTTCAGCCTCACCTATAGCTTCATCATCGGCACATGACCAATAGATATAAATGTCGAGGTACCGAATGACGAGAGTGGGGGTGCCACCCAGACCGGAGGTGTAGAGAGAACAAGAAACCCAGAGGTTTGGCAATTGAGATTTGTCACAACCCTAATGTCAAACAGCACTTCAATGAACGAGTGGGATGGGAGTACTTCAGTAGCAAGGTGCCAGAGGCTAATGAGCACCTAGTCAAGGAATTCTACACCAATGCCTCCCACATCAAGAAGGATACAAAAGTGACTAAGGTGCGAAACCTGAAAGTCAAGTTTGATGGGAAAACAATTAATGATTACCTGGGCTTTAATGATGAAAATGAGACATTGTACTTAGAGAAGGTGGCGATGGATGAGGCAGCTCGCCCATGGTTGGTATCACTTCTGGCTCTCCCGGATACTACTCCAGCATGGTTGACAGCAGGGGTTCCTATCTTGAGGAACACCCTGAACTTTAAGGCAAAGGGTTGGGAGACGTTTGTGTGCAGCAGGCTAGACCCCACTACTCACGACAATACCTTGCTGGTCTCCTGGGCGATCATAGTGGCAACTATCATGGCGGGGTTCCCGATCAATGTCAGGAATATCATGTCTAAGGTGATCACCAGAGTGGTCAACGAGGGTGATAGATCTTACCCCTTCCCGAACTTCCTCACCATGTACTTGGAGGATCAGGAGGCAGAGAAAAGAAATTTCGATGTCAAGGTAAATCGCAAGATGCCTTTTTTATGGTACAGCCTTAAGGGTCCAGGCAACCCCAAATCCAAGGGATCCAAGGGAAAAGCTTCTAATTCTACTGGCCAGTAGTGGTAGTCACTACTTCACAACCTTCCACTGCTATACCGGATCTTGCCTCAGTACCATCTACTTCTATATTGTCCTCAATTCCATCCTCCTCAGCATACCCATTGACTGCTCATAGGTTGAGCCAAACACTCTCCAATATCAACAACTAGATGTAGGCAGCAACTTTTAAGCTGTCTGTGCTATCCAGTTCAGTGGCAGCCCAGTCAGTTCCCACATAGCCACATGTCCCAGCTTCAGTGGAAGAGTCCCTCAAAGAGCTTCTGGACAACTAGAAGAAGCTCCTGAAGAACCAAAAGATTATCATGAATGCTCTTGTAGATCAAGAAAAAACACTAAAGGAGTGGAGCAAGTAGACAAAGAAACTGAAAAAGACTCGGGCCTCGAAGGAATCTGTGAAGAAATTGGAGGGGGAGGTGGAGAAGATGAAGGCAATAGACCACTTACCATTGGAGCTAATATTACATGACCCGCCTCCATCAGCTCAGACAAAGCAGGTTCAGGAGGATTGAGAGAGAGCACAAGAGGAGGAAAGTGATGCTACGGGTTGATGATGTAGAGATTGAGCTGGAGGAGATTGAGGGAGTTGCCTCTGGCCAGCCACATGCCCCCGAGACAGGTGATCCAGACACCCAGTCACAGGACCCCATGCATCCACAGGACCCCATGCAGACAAAGGACCCATATGGAGTTTCCTTTACTCTCTACCCTTCTTTTTGAGCTTATTTTTGGTTAGTTAGCATGGATGACAATGCTAGCTTTCATTTGGGGGGTGGCCCTACTTTGATGATTTGGTAGTTGGTCTGTAATGATGATACTATTTTCTTTCTTTATGCTTATTTTTCACTTTTGGTATGTATATGACTTCACCATTTTTTTCCCTTTTTGTTATTTTTTTATGTTGGTCTGTATATAAAGTTACTCTCTCATGTATATATTCATTCCCTCTTATATATATTCATCTAAACCCCCTATTGTACATATTTAGTTTACTTTTCGCATTTTACTTCATAGTTTTTTTTGCAATTTCCCTTAATAGTACAGCTTCTTATTTCATTTAATAGCTTTTTTTTCGGTTCGTAGCTTCTTATTTTACAAGTTTCAATGATCAATAAGCCTTTGATTTTCTTAATGCCACGGTTCTTTCCAAAGGTGGAGTTTGTGTGAACCAGGTGGCTCTTCCCAATGATGGATGACATGACAACCTTCTTAAGGGTTTGAGTCTGTTTTTGTTTTTGTTTTTGTGTAAATAGTAGTTAGTGAGCAGTGGTGCCTCAGGCAAGCTTCACTTGGGCCTAACACATTTACCTTTGACCTTATGGTTAAAAACAAATTGGTGTGTATATGATGGTGATAGTTGTGACCTTGAGACTCTTGTGTTGACTAAACAATCATCGAGTGGTTTGTTGGAACCATTTGTGTTGATCAAATCTTAGCTAAGGTTGTTGTGGGCCCCTGAATCTATTTCTTTAGCAATCCTATAGCTTGTGTAGTGAGGTATTGATTTGCAAGTCCAAGTCCCGTGCCAATGAGTCTAAAACTTGCCCTGAATATTTGTCTAGGTAAAATCCTAAGTGTAGCTCGACTTGAGAAGTGATTATAGGATCTCCTTAATCCTAATTGAGACTTGAAAAAATCCATAGCCCACCAGTGTTGATATCCATAGTCAATCCCGTTGAGCCATAGCCCTTATTCTTTCAAAAACCATGATACAAGCATTTATCTGTTCTAAAATGATCCTCTCTTGGCACCCCATCTTTCCTTAGCACAAGGCAAAAGCATACGTTTGGGAGGAGATACAAGGAATGCAAAAGTGATAAAAGGTACAAAATGAAGAAAAGGAAAGGCAAAAAGAAAAAGAAAGAAAAGCCAACAATGCAGAAGAAAGGAAGGGAGTCAATAAAAGCAAAAGATGAAAGGCGTGAAAATATTAGAAAGGAGAAAAATGATTGAAATAAACAAGAAAGAGTGACAGTGTGTCTCTCTAGCCCCTAAGGAAGAAGTAAACGACTCGAAGAGTCAAGAAAATGTGTGCTAAAATGAAGCAAATGAAGTGCTTGAGGAAAGATGAAACCTTCTTAAACCAATATATCCTACCCTGAACCAAAAGCCTTCATTACATGTCCACAAAAGTCCTATATGATCTTGAATTGAGTGAGCTTACATTAGTGGTGACTCACATAAGGGACAAACTTATGGTACTTAGAGACGGACTTGTGACCTTCCTTTGAGAGAGATGAATTTATTTTACACAATCCTCGTTCTAAGTGCCACAATCTAAAAGTGAGGTTTGCTTATGGAGAGTCGAGGAGTATGAGTTTGGGTTCCACAACGACCAACATAACAAAAAGAGTTTCCTTGATGAGTTTGGTCAACTCTTGATGCTTTTGTGTCGTACTATAGCCATGGTGCTAATAAGGTTGTGTATTATTAATAATGCATTTGAGTTGAGGGTAATTGTTAGTCCCAATTGATTCTTGATGAGGTTACTGTAGAACAGCTAAATTTTCCTTTCTTTTATCTTAAGGAGGTGGGAATTACTTTGTTTTCTTGAGGATAAGCAAAAACTTAAGTTTGGGGAAGTTGATAACTAGGGATTCTAGTTTATTTTATGCTCCTTTTTTGCTTGAGTTTTGGAATAAAAATGAGTACAAGTATTCCCAAAAGCTAACTTATTGTGCTTGCTTGTAGTGTTTGGTCAAAAAGAGACAAGAAAATCAAAAACAGCTCAAAAGGGAGTGAAACCTGCACAAGTCAAAGCTGAGTCAACTGAGCACTGACAGCGGAAAATCAATTGCGGATGCGGAGGGTCCACCACTGAGGTGGTATTGATATTACGGTCCGCGGTGGCAAGGTTCAGAGAGCTGCATTTTTGGGATTGCAAGTTACCGTTGCCCGTGGTGCTTTTGTGCAGCAGCGGAGTCTCTACCGCGGCAGCGGTCCTTTTATCGCGGTCAACGAAGGAGAGAATCAGAGAACTCATTCTGGAGCTCAAAGTGAAGACCGCGGTCCGCGCTCATATTTTGCGGTCGCGGTTGGATAAGCGCTGCAGCGGTCGTCTTTATGCTTCAAGCGGTCCTAAGCTCAAAACCAGCTAAAAATTGAAGACCGCGGTCCGCGCTTGATTTTACACGACCGCGATAGATCAAGCACTGCAGCGGTCCATTTTCTGCTGTCAGCGGTCCCTCCGTAGGGGCATTTTTGTCCGAAAAATTTAGCAGTGTATAAATACTTTTTTTTAGAAATTTAGGTCATCTTTTGTGTAGCTGAGCACGTGAACCGCCTCCTTTTGCCTTTTTGAGTAATTTTAGAGCTTGTTTAACAATTAATCTTAGACTTTTATCTTGTAATTAATTTTTGTGGCTTCTATTTCATCTCAATCTATGATTGTTTCTTTGATAATGAGTAGCTAAACCTATTAGCTAGGGTTGTGGCTCAATCCTAGTGTGGGTATTTAATGAGTCTCTTATTTTAGGGCTTAAATATTTATGGATGATTGATATTTGGTCTGATTTATACTTTAAATGTTAAATTGGTGGTTGCAAACACTGATTTGTGCCTTTTTGACTTACGCTTTTCTTGAGAAATAGAGACTAAGTCTAGGAATTTCATGCCAACAAGGAATTGGGGTGCATTCAAGAGATTGATAGCCCCAATTAAAGGGTTAAACCTAGAGATAGTAATATCCGACTTGAGCCAACTTTGCTTGCATGGTTTGAACACCCAATTGGGCTTGAGAAAGGAAATTAGGGCAAAGTCACTCAAACTACCGAGAGGTATAGAGTGAGTAGTTATGTGCATTGGCTATACCATGATCCCAACTATAACAATATTGCCCTAAGTTTTAGATCCTATTAAATACTCACCTAGGAGTAAGTCACTTTTCTAGTGCCTTTTTACCAATTTAAATAACCCTACAAAAATATCTACTTAGCTTAATTTTGTGCATCATTAGTATTAAATTATAAATAGCAAAGAAATAAAAGAACGATTGGAAGTGCAAACAATAACATCATACATTGCTAGATTAGATAGGAACCCAACTCCAAACATATCTTAGCTCCCTGTGGATTCGATCCCCACCTTTCGGGTAAAAGCTGCATCGACCGCTCTTACCACTCTATGGTGGTGTAGGGTTGGAGTCGATCAATGCTTTCTTCCAGGTTCCCCCATTTTTCTACCTGCTTCTTCAGTTCTTTTTCTCTATCAAATAGATTAGGAGCATGGTCAATGTTTCTCATGTTAGCCTGTATTTCTTTAAGTTGTTCCCTGGTATCTTTGAGCTTAGCTTGCATCCCCCTGAAGGTAGTATTACTTATTTATTTCAGTTCCTGCTTTGTTTTCTGTAGTTTTGCCCAAACCTTTTCCATCCCATCACTACTTACTGGAGTGTACCAGCATTTTTCCATCATATTTTGAAAGTCAGGATCCTCTGCCGTGTAATTATAGATTCTAAAAGGCTTTGGTCTTCTTGTTGGTTTCCTCATAATCTGGATAGATAGAGGGGTATGATATGAGAAGTAGGGATCATTATCAGTACCTCCTGAGCAGGCATTCCTAGCACCCACTTAGCATTTATCACTACCCTGTCAATCCTACTATAAACATTATTGTTCGTCCATGTGAATTCCCTACCAACATATTTCAGCTTAGTCATGCCAGTATTCTGAAGGAAGTTTCTAAAACCCCCCATTTCCATATCCTGGATTGGATTGCCATATGCTCTATCTTCACTATGCATGACTGCATTATAGTCACCATAGCTATCCATGCTCCTATAATCCATTATGTATATTTGATAGTTCATTCCATAGTGTTTTTCTTGTTTCAACAGTGTATAGCCCATATACTGTTGTAAAAAGAAGCTTATTATTTAAAGCAATGAGTTTGATCCTCCCATGAATGTATTGTACATGTATGTCTATTACTGTAAACTTAATGGCATTTGGATCACAAAGAAACCAAATTATATTCTTGTTCCCTGTTGTATAGTTAGTGTACCATTTCTACCTAGGTGCCACTTTTTTTATTACGCTTTCTGCATTTTCTTCTTTGACTCTTTGCTCAATAATAGCTATGCAACTAACCTTATTTTCTTTAATAAACAAATTCAACTCCCTTTGCTTGTAAAACTTATTCAGTCCCCTAACATTCCATGTTATTAGATTCATACTTGTGGGGGAGAGTGACGATTGTTATCAGAAATACTTCCATTGCTATTTTGACCTTCTCCTGTTTGTCCATTTTGGTTATCTCCTTCACGTATACTGAATCAATTAGTTATATGCATCCCCATGTGTCCTCCATTTGGTTGAGATGGCTTTGTTGCAGATTTACCTCTTAACTCTTTCCAGCCTTCCTCTTGTGTTTTATCATCTGTTGGGGTCTCCAACCTGGTAATTAAGCTAGTAACTGTCTTGCTTACTTGTTGGGTCTATGCAGGATTCATATCTTTTGCCTCTCTCTTTATTCTTATTTTTGACCTCTGACCCTTTGTATTGCCATTTCTGTTGTTGTGGAGGTCTACTTGTGTAGACATGCTTGATAGCCTTTATTTTTTGTTTTTCTGGTCTTTTTTCCTGGAATTCATGTCCCACATGCGAGCAAACTCCACAAAATTCAGGCTTCCAATCATACAATACAATTTGTTCAAATTGTATCCCATTTGAATCCTCTACTTGAATCACTTCAGGGAGAGATACTATTACATCCATTTCCACCAATAAGTGAGCATATGATATCCTATCAATGTTAGTAGTACAATTATCTGTATACAATGGGACTCCTAAATCACTTGCAACTTTGCTTAATATCTCACTACTCCAGCAATTGAGGGGAAGGTTTGGCAATTTTATCCACAGTGGCATAGTTTTCAAAATTTCAGCATGCAAGTTGAAATAAGGTGTCCAGATCTAGTAACAATAGGTTTGTTGTTAATAGTGTGTGGGCTAGAGTATAGAATAACATCTCTATCTTTAATGCAATTGAAACACACCAGGAAGAATCCATCATTGTGATAATACACATTTCGCTTGGCGTAAAAATTCCATTGGAAGGCAATGAACCGTTCTAGGGCAGCAATGGTTGGCGACTCACCTACCACATACAGGGTGATAACATTCCTCCATTTTTCAGTTCCTAGTTCTACATCAGCTTTCGTTAATTGTACCACCTTCTTACCATCTTTTATGATTGAAGCCACATACTTCAATGGCATGCCTCTGCCCGTAAATTTGTTCCCTCCCACAATATTAACCCATCATTTAGGTCCATTTTGGGTACCCAATTGATTTTCAGTAGTGTTCTGTCCATCAATTGGTTTCCCCAAATCCTTTGCCCTTGTTTCGACATTACTTTTTCCAGATGCTTGGTCAGATTGAGAACTCACCTTGGTTCCAACAATTCCCGCTGGGGGGGGGGGTCAGCTATTGCGATGAGGATTGTCCAACATCCCTAGTTGGAAGCTTTGGCCAGTTCTTTGTTCCTCCATTGTTGTCCATCAACTTTGTTTTTACCTCAATAGCTCCCAATTTCCTTGCAATGGCCTCAGTCGCTATTGCTTGGTTGACATTAATGGTCTTCCTTGGCCTTCCTCTGGCCATTTTCGATGACCGTGTATGTTAGAAAAGACACCTATCATGCGCCGAGAGAAAAAAGATGAGAGGAGAGAAAGTATCCCTTTCGAAAACTACTCAAATCTTCATATTAGTAAATAAAGCTCTTTCCAACAAGATCCAAAGTAATGTCTTGCAAACATATTGCTAACATCTTATTAACCTGAATTAACCCTTACTAATATAAATAATAATATTTCTAAGTAAAGTTAAAAGTATTATATCTTGTAAGAATACTACACCATAAATAAATAGCAAAAAAAGGAAAGATAATATTAAACTTTTTGCATAAAGATATATTTGTATAGGTCTATAAAATTTAGATTCATATTAAAATTTGGCTTTACACCACTAAATTTTTTGAGTCGTCGTTGCTCCTAAACTATCTTATTCACCTTTCATACTTAAACTATGTGGATATTGTTATTATCCCACCAACTATATTGTTTCCTGTTTAAAACCCTATGGATTGCCAAGTTCCAAGAAAAGTGGTTTCATTCTTTTTTCTTATTATAAATTTTTCCTACTACAGATGGTTAGACAAGGCTGCCACGTTGGAGGTTTCATCGCCTTATCTCGAGTTGATGGAACAAGAAATATAAAGACTTTTTAAGGCAGCAAAAGTGAGGGAAGTGAACCACCTGGTAAAGATGCTCCCATTGTGGTCAATGTTTCTTGTATACAGTCTTGTAGGAGATATAGCAAGCACCTTCTTTTTTTTAACAAGCTAACTACATGGATGGTCATGACAATAGTTGTATTTGTTATTGTCATGACATTCACAAGTTCAATTGTACCCAGGATAATACCTTTGCTCGATAACAGACAAAATGCACGACGCCCTTTGTTGAACAGAATTAGTCTTGAAATGTTATGTTCTGTAATATGTTGTGTTACCACTTGGAGGATTGAAGTTTAAAGGCTTCGTCATATGCAGATAAAAATGGTCGAGGTCAAAATAAAAATTTACGTTGACCCTATTACTGTTTTTGGTTAACACCACAATTTTTCTTGGTTAGCCTTATGAATGGATTTGCTCACAGTGGACTCCAAGATTTCTTTGAATCTCAAGTTTTTGAGTCGTTGAATGAGTATGGTCCAGAATCTTTGGCATTGCTAATTCTTGACTATCATATGCATCCTTATATTCAGACCCCGATTTAAGGAAGAAATAAACACAAGTCGTTTGGACAAGTATTATGAAATGTTAATAGTTCCTACCTTCCTTAACTTTTGCATCTGCTATTTGTTGATCATGAATTGGAACGGGAATCGTCAGCCTCATGATGATACCGAAGAGTTGGACAATATTGCTCAAGAATTAGAAGGTCGTATAGAAGAAGTGATAACATATGTAAAAGCTGGCTTAACACCGTGATAAGTTATACTATAACACAAGCTATATTTTTGCTATTGACTATCTTTGAAATAGTTTACGAATTACAATGTCACTTGGAATTGATTGTGTTGTTTGATTTTTTTCGTTAGGATGCATGAAATCCTTTACACAACTGCACTTTATGGTTCACAATCCATACATGTTTTTTGTTTCTGTTTCTGCAAGGATCTTCAATTACAGAGAGATGACGAAAAAAATTGAGATCTATCCAAGATGAACTAGATAAATAAACTAAGTTAATTTCAAATACATGAATTTTCTTAGTTCATGAATCAATCTTGGTTTTCAGAAATTGCTTCCCAAAACTGTAACAATTAACATATTATCAACTCAAACTATGACTGGTTTCATGAGTTCAAAGCCGTTGCTATCAGGTAGACTTTCCTGGCTCCCTATAAACTACTACACAAAAAAGTAAAAAAGAAAGTTTTCCATATAAGGTGTGTTTGGTATGAAGGAAAATATTTTCTGGAAAATGTTTTCCAATTTTCCCATGTTTGGTTGGCTTAAATGTTTTGGAAAACATTTTCCTTATCAATTCATTTTCCTCCAATTGGAGGAAAATATTTTCCTTATCAAGATAAGGAAAAACATTTTCCAAAGCTCCTTCTAAACCTTCCCCACCTTCACCAACCCACCCCACCCCCTCTCCAAAAAAGTTTTTTTTTTCAAATTTCAGTTTTTCCGTTACCACCCACCCTACTACCCCTCCATCCCCTCTCCCCCCGGCAAAAAAAAATTATTTTTTTTATAATTTAAATTTCTGTTTTTTTTGTTTTACCCCCCCCCCCCCCCGAGAAAAATTTTAAATATATTTTTTAGTTTTAATTTTATTATTTATCGGTTTAAAGGCTAGTTCAGAGGCTTTTGTGTTAGGAAGTTTACGGGTTCAGAAATTATAAAGTTTATGGGTTCGAAATTCCGCAGTTTTGAAAGTTTAGCGATTCGAAAGTTTATGAAATTTGTGGGTCCGGAAGGTTGTTGGTTTGAAAGTTTATGTCTTCGTATTTATTATATCTAACTTATTTATGAATACTCTTGAGAAGTCATTTTTCTTAATTTGCGTACCAACCACTGAAAAATAAATAAGATTACTACTTGTTTTTCAAGAAAATATTTTATTGAAAAATATTATCCATGGAAAACATTTTCATTTTCCGTTATAACAAGCACACCCCTAATCTAGTTCTATTTAAAAAAGAAGTTATTACTGAATATCCGATGTGGGAAACGTAACTGGTGGGCCCTCAGATAAATATGCTAAATATGAAAAATATTACTACTAATTACTTTCATCTTTTTCCTTTCTAAGTGTTACAAAATTTGGCGTCCTAAATTCCGACGAACAACGCCGGGAAAATGACCGGAAAATCTTCCGGCGATCTCAACCACCGCCACACTCACCTCGTTCTCAAATACGCCGTCGTTTCGAGACTCATTTTAATCTCCTTAATACTTCTCTGGCGATCACTGCTCAGCCCTTACGACACCTCCGCTTCGATAAATCCTAGCTGCCTCTCCGGTTCGGATTCCGGTTCGGCGTCGGTTTACTTCCCGCGATTAGCATCGGCGATCGAGGATAGCATTGCTTGGGATAGCGTGTACTTCGTTCGAATCGCGCAGTGTGGATATGAATATGAACAGACATATGCTTTTTTGCCTTTGCTTCCGATTTGCATTTCTTTGCTTTCGGGAACAGGTTATCTTCTTTTTTATTTATTTGAATTTTATGACGCTATTTTGTGGATTAATATTTACATATTCTATGCATGTACGCATTTTCACCGTACAGAAAATGGAGTATTAAATTGTTTTGTGTTAAATAGAAGTTGCTAATAACAAAATTAGGAGCTTTTGGACTTAAATTTTTGGGGTTTTTCCAAAAGGCAATTTGCATTTGCTTTCAAATTGAAGCATAAAAAATGTGTACTTATGGTTATTTTGGGAAAGCAAAAACTTTAAATGCTTCATAAGCTAATTGCACCAAATACTTATTGAAGTGCTTAATAGAACTATTAAAAATTACATTTTTTGAAGCACTTAAAAAAGTACTTCCTGAAAAGCAGCTGCACTCCCAAACTGGCTCTAAGAGTGACTATAGGAAATACAGGGTTGGCATTTTGTAGTATAGATAGGGGCGGATGTTGTATAGGAATACCGGCTTCATCTGAACCCAGTACTTTCCACGTGAAGCATAAACTTATGTATGAACCCATTTATAAATATATGATGGGTTCAATGCTAAGAACCTTAAAGGTTGAATCTTTCTTTAAAAAAAAAAACCTTAAAAGGTTGAACCCATAGAGTTAAAATCTTGGATCCGTCTCTGAGTATAGATATAGATAAACGCGAAATAACTGTTCTGTTGCATGTCGACAGTATATATGAGACTGTGGAAGCCAAAGGATTTGTCATTTTATAGAATAGATGTAGATAAACGTGAAATCGCTGATCTGTTACATGTCATACTTCAAAAAATGTATCTTGCTCTATAAGAATGATGCTCATCATGCAGGTACTTTTCATTTTCTCGTTTTTGGGAAAAGTGACTTTTCATTTTCTCGTTTTTGGGAAAATAAGAATGATGCTCTCGTTTTCTTCTTAATTGGTATATTTTAGATTGAAGAAGTTATGCAATGTTTGTGTTTGCAGTATTTGCCCCATTGATACCTTTTATCGGACAAAGAGCTGTTCTCGGGCTGTCTGGCTATGTGCTTAATAACTTCGCTTTTGTTTTGGCTGCTTTTTATCTTTACAGGTAATGTCCTATGCTGGATAGTTTCTTGTTTATCTGTTCAATTAATAGATGCTAAGTAAACACATATACATCTTAATAAGGTTTGCTCTTTTTATAAGCTTTATAATCCTTTATGGTTTTAAGGGATTTAAACATGTCTAAGAAACTTGCAGCTTTGCTCATTTATTTTGAGTAAGTACTACTTCTCTTTGAAAATATTCTCCTTTTTTGACTTTTTCTGATCTGTAGAGGCATTCAATGCCACTACATCTCAACTAATTTAGGAATGGGAACAGATGATTGACGCGATTGAGAGTAATCATGAGGTGTAATACTACAAAACTACACATAAATGATCTATGTTGAGTTGAGTTAGTTTTTGAACTTAAGTTACTTCTAAATTGTAAAGCAAAAGCATTTGGAAATGTAAGTGTTAAATACTTAGTATGTTACTTACCTTTCAAGTAAAAAAAGGTCCTGAATCCTTATTGTCTCTTTTCGGGGGATTACAAGACCCGATTCCCATTTCTTCGGGCGGATTAGTATTTTCTGGTAACAACCATCTGGTCACACATTTAGACTGGTTATCGTAATCAAAAGGTAAATGCGGGATCCATTTTCTACAAAAGGTAAATGTGGGATCCATTTTCTAGAATTTGCATAAAAATAGGGCAATCTCATGCTTCTATTGTGGTTTTATACATTGTCATATCTGTGGTTGAATCAGTTTTGTGGGTTTTCTTCGTAATGGCTGTCTTTAGCTCAACTTTAGTAGCACTTCTGTTGAAAATTCAACACAGTGCTCCCCGGATACTGGTTCTTGACAACAGCTTATCCTGGTGTGAGAAGATTTAGCTTATGATACCAAGAGTCATCTTTTGGAGATTCATTCTTCACTCAGTTCACACATACTACAGAAGTGATACTTACATATTCATTATGATATGTCGTATACATGCTCACATAATTCTTTGGATTCGCATTGTCTTTGGACATTTGTGAAGGAACTTATTTCCTTTATCCTAATCTGCTTATTGTATATATGTTATTGGTTCACAGGCTCTCAGTTATCATCTTGAAGGACTCGGAGGTGGCATTGAGAGCTTCTATATTGTTTTGCCTTAATCCCGCTTCCATATTTTACTCATCAATGTAATTTTTTCTTCCTTACCTTGCCTTGCCTTGCGTTGACCTCATATTACAAGGACTTGCATATGAGTATGTTCTGTGCTTCGTGTTAACAGATATACTGAGAGTATGTATGCCCTGTGTTCCATTGGAGGATTGTATTTCCTCATGAGGGGTTCAAATAACTTTGCAACCATTTGGCTTGCTCTCTCTGGATTTGCAAGGTCGAATGGAGTGCTTAATGCTGGCTATATTTGTTTCCAGACAATGCATAGGTCCTATGAAGCAGCTTTTGTTAAGAAGCATGCTTGTGTAAGTTTTGTCGTGTTTCTGTTCTTCCTTTCACCGAGAATATGTTATGATTGTTCTTAAATTGAATCTCGCTATATTAAGAAGTGCGAGAGGCTTATACTAAACTGAGCTGCATGGCTTTACTGTGAGTTCGCGGAACCATAGTTGGCACACTGCTTTCCAAGGACCTGCAGGGAGTGCTATTAAACCTAGTGTGCCATGGGTGGTAATGAAATATACTCATGGCTGATGGCTTAAGTGGGGTTGGTTTGCTTAATGGTTTATCCTTGAAAGAAAACAAGACGAGCCTATCAGGCTTTCCGGGCCATGTTTCTTAAGTAGTTACTATTATTAGTCTAACCTCAAGACGGTCAAACTCTGACACCTGGAGGCTTTTAATCTGAGATAAAAACATTGTAGAGAGGTAGAGAGTAAGGCATATCAAATTTTCACTTTTTATTGGCTAGAGGACAAAAAAGAAAGAAATTAATATTGAGATCTACACCTTATTATCTACATGCTTTTGCATTACAATAAAATAATTACTGTAGAAAAGGTCCACATTCCAAAAAGTTAATGGCACAGAAAAGTTTTTGCCCACTTTAAATCTCCCTTTATCTCCCTCAAATTGGTCTAAATTCAAAAGCCTTGCATGTCCTATTCCTCTCCTTCTCATAAATTAGTTTTCTTCTTTTGCTCTGAATTGTCTTATCACCAATATGCTTGTTATATCTATTTTTATGTAAACTTTTATGGTGGTTGAGCAAATTTGTTATGGAGTCTCATGCTCCTTATAGAACTACCTCCTTGCCATACTTTGCGGGACTATTTAACTGGAGATGGGTGTTTTAGTTGTTAGTCTGACTTTTATATTATATGGGTCTTCTTTAATGAAAGAAAACAGTTAGTTTGATAGAAACCCGGTTTAAATTTGATTAGTTAAAAAGAACATAAATTCTTCAAATTTGCGAGAGTTGTATAAATTAATTTATCAAATTAGAATCTTTTAACGTTTCCGGACTTCCCAATATAGATAAAGACACATTGGGACTAAGGGAGTATGTTAACTTTCAGTGGCTTGTGTTATAATTTCTTCTTAGTTTACATGTTTATGAACTATTAAACTGTTTGAGCGTCCATGATTCTCAGAATTTTACAAATATTGTGTTTAGCTGAAGAGAATATTTAGTCTTTTTAGATTACTCAGATTAAATCCTCCACTTGTTGCCAGGCAGCCTTGCTGGTTCTTATTTCTGGGGCTTTGCGTAGCTTGTTTATTGTTTTCCCCTTTATTGCTTTTCAAGCCTATGGGTACTTCAACATGTGTGTGGGAGGGACTTCAGATGAAATGAGGCCTTGGTGCAAGGCAAGACTTCCTTTACTCTACAACTATATTCAAAGTCATTATTGGTATGTTGATATCTTTTCTACCTTTTGAAACTCTCACTTGCCCCTTCAGCATCAAATTTGACTTGGTATATATTAGATTGTAGTTTTATCTTATGTGCTGAAACGCTGGGTGTGTGATTGTTTTCTTTTAAGACTAATACCAGAAGAATTTTCAATTATACTTCTAGACAGTCCTAATACCCTAGAATAATAATTTTGTCCTCTCCTCTCCTCAAGGTGTATACTCATCTTTGTCCCTATATTTTCTACTAATAACTTGAAAGATCCTTAAGACAGACTAACTTTAAAAACTACCTTAATCTTTCCATCACAGTCAAATCTCCCGCTTTTACCAATTTATATCAAATTCTTTTGTAATCTATCCCTTTTTTGTTAATTTTTTGTGCAGAAATTGTTAATGTATTATTTCAATTTGAACTTTTTGCGATCTATTTGAAGTGGGATGCCAATTGGGTTGGGGATCTGGTGGGCCCTACGACCAGATCAATGAACATCTCTCTAGAAAGGGATATTTCTCATGGGTGATCAATTGCAACGTGATCACCCCCCTATGTTCAGCTTTACCAAAATTTTCCACATTGTGTTGCCAGATCTTAGTCACAAAGGTTCATGTAAAGGCACATTGGTGCTTTAGTAAGGCTTCATTGTTGATTGCAGTCTCAGGCAGTTTTTTTGAGATTTTGACACAAAAAAATAAAAAGAAAAATATAGAGACTAGCTTTCGAGAGAACGCCAGTATCCTCATCTAAACCCATTACTGATTGCTGCCAAGAAGGGAGGCTGACTTTGATGTTTCTTCTGTCTCAGGGGAGTGGGTTTCTTGAGGTATTTTCAAGTAAAACAAATTCCAAACTTTGTTCTTGCGTCCCCAATATTATCTCTTGCATTTTGCACAATCATACATTATGTGAAGTTGTGGCCTGAGGTTTTTGTCTCACTTGGGTTTCGGGCATCCTCTCCAAATAAAGAACTTGCTGCTTCATCCATTCCTCTAGAGAGAAGTGCAGGACCCAAGAGTGTTGGCTTTTCAGTGGAAAACAGATCTGATGCTGGGCAAGGTATAGCTTGATACATGAATTGACATTTTGAATCATTTTCCAAAAGATGTATGCTTTTATCATGTCACAAGGTAGGGGTAAGGTCTGCGTACACACTACCCTCCCGAGACCCCATGATGTGGGATAATACTGGGTATGTTGTTGTTGTATGCTTTTATCATGTATGAAAGACAGGTTTTGGTGTTTCTGGTTACAACTCAAGATTTGTCATCATTTTCGCAGTCTACTACATGGCCACTGCTTAATTTGCTAGTTCGTAAGAGGAAAATGGTACATTGCTTATGATTGAATTTTTTTGAATGCCGTGCATTTATGGATAGAGTTCAGGTTTACTTGCCCACACTTGTAGTTCTTCTTGTAGCCATGCCTTCTTTCAAATGTTTGCTTCCCAGTTGAATTTCTAAGCTTTGATCCGTTATCTGTGGATCTCCTTGTTCATCTTGATGCACTTTGTGATGGCATGTCCATTGTTATCTGTGAATTAATGACTGCATCTCTTCCTCATATAAAAGTGATTGGCAGTATGTTTCATCATATTCCTATGGGACTTGATTTCAGAATTTTGTATTGAAACGTGAAGATAATGCTCATTTTTTACTTGTGATAGGCAACTCTCTTAGAAGGCGGAAACCAGCTGTGGGAGAAGAGAACTATGTGATACAGCCATCAGAAGATGAAGCAACAGAGAATCGAGGATTTAAACCAGTTACTATTGTTCCCTTCATTCTACACCTTGTGTTCATGGCTGCAACAGCTTTTTTTGTCATGCACGTACAGGTCAGCTGACCTCTTTCCCTCTTCTGAAGTGACGGTCATTTCTAGGAGTATATTTATCTAGCTTTCGGTATTAAATGGATGGATAACTAATATTGAACTGAATCTGACTCTCTTCTAACCATTTCGACAGGTTTCAACTCGATTCTTGTCTGCCAGCCCTCCTCTCTACTGGTTTGGCTCATATGTCATGGCATCTCATTGTCTTAGCAAGAGATGGGGATACATTATTTGGACATATTGTGCAGCTTACATATTGCTCGGCAGTTTGCTTTTCTCTAATTTCTATCCGTTCACCTGAGATGTCTGGTAACATTTCATTAACTTAAAGCTGAACTTTCTTGTTGTCTGATTCACCATAATCTGCCTCATATGTGAAGTATCACATCCGATGGCTACCATGCAGCAGCATCTTGCATTCCAGTTTTGAAGGATAAAAGTTGTAGCCTATGATGAGTAGATATATGGATACTGGTTTTGATGAAAGATGAATTGTCGAGCAGTTTGCTTTTTTCACATTTAACCCTTGAAAAGCTCCACTAACTTTTACAGTCTTTTGATATTGCTGTAACTAGAATTACTAGATTGATGGTACCTACGATGTTGCTGTCAATTTTGTTTGGCAGAATAGTTTGAGATTAAGGAGCAGTTAGACTGAGTTATTATTTACCTTGTAATAGTTGATATTGGAGCTGATTACTTATTCAAATAAAGAAGAAAGTTGATATCGGGGCTGATTGTATTACCAACCTTGTGACTTGTTGCATTCCCAGAATTTGCTTGCTTGGTTAGTCATGTATTATAGCATTGTTACTCTTTAAATTCATATCTGGCAGACCACTAAGATGATGATTATTATTATTATTATAATAATAATTATTATTATTACTATTATTATTAATATTACTATTGTTGTTGTTGTTATTTGTGTTAATGTTTACCTCGAAAAATGTGAGTAACAATTAAATGTGATTTGTGGTTTTAAAGATATGTGATTTATTTCAATACTAGTGAATATACAAGTGATATTAAGTTTAAGTAAGAAGAATTGATGAACCAAACCAGTGTTGCTAGAGCAATAAGGACCTCGAGCTCGATTTTCTTAAGGGCCTTGAGGTGAGCTAAGAGCAATAAAGTATGAACAATAAAGCTGAAGAACAATTGTTGAGCATGGTAAACAAGAAAAGCAGAGTAGAATATTCTATTGCAGTGAATAATGTATTTTTTACAAATGATTGGGGTCTCCTTTATATAGGAGGAGAAAACCTCAATACAGTACATTCCTAATTGTGGTAAAGAATTCTATTGGTACAGGTGTATAATAACCTAGTACGGACCTGTACCATTTCGTACAAATCTTATCCTTTAATTTATGTCCTGATCCACGTGTCCTTGAGAAATTCCCGCTCTTTCTTGAGTGTCTTCGAGATTGTACTACACTCGATGTAGGTCATGTCAGGCCTTCGATCTGCCTCCTCGAGGTGTGTCCCCTTCAGCCGGGTCCGACCGCTACTTCGAGTCGCCCGAACTCGGACTCATAGCCCAATTTAAGACTTCGAAATCGGGCTCCTTGATTTTGACCGTATACAGATAATCCCTACGTTTCTTAAAATGGAATGATATGAAACGATTTGGATTCCCGAAGTCCTTAGTGATGATGTCATCCCCGTGATGCAAGCGTTCGAAGTGACCGAAACGTCCCGTCGGTCCATTTCTCCAAAAACATTGAATGCATGCCAGCATTGGTCGGCCACTAGTGCCGTCGAACCGTCATTGCCCTCCTATAAATATGAGGCGATTCCTCCAAGTAACGAACTTTACTCTTTCTTCTCTCCTTTGCCATGTTCATCTCTTTCTCCAATCATCCATTTCCTCCGCCTCTTCAAGCGCCGGAAAACGCTAAGCTCTTGCCTGAAACACCACAACCCTGTGCAACCCGTATTATTTAGCTTACAATCATGGCCAAAACTTCCAAAACGGTCCCTAAAAAGGATAAAGCATCGTCTTCTTCTGCCTCCCGGCCGGCCAAATCGGTGGTGCCGCCAACACTTGAGGAAATCACCCATGGTAATTGCATTATTAAGAAAGACTTCAGTATCGAGAATCCTTCCGATGTCCCAGGCCGATGCGAACACGCATCTCGATACATTAGATTGATAATGAAGAAGCTTATCAAGGATGTCAAGAGGGATTGTCGCTGGGGAGATGAGGTTGAGGTTCAGATCCCGAGCCCTGATGAAAGCATTACTACCCACAAGGAGGGGTTTTTGAGTGTTTACACTTAGCCCTTCATGATGGGTCCCCTCGATCCGGTGTTGATCGACTTCTGCAAAATGTACGAAGTCACCCTCGGTCAGATTCACTCTTTCTTTTGGCGTATCGTGATCATGTTGCGGTATTTCTCTGAAAAGTCCAAGGGTTTGGAATTCACCCTCAACCACCTGATTCGGTTGTATCGGCCTCAGTTATTTCGAGGGCTCATCAAGCTGCAGCGCCGAACAACAAAATTCTTCTTTGCCAGTACTGATGAAACAATGATCGGGGTTGGATGAGCCGGTTCGTCAGAGTAAAGACTTCGGACGTCATCCCCGAGGATAAAATGTCATTCCTGGAGAGGTGGAACTTTAACCGTAAGTGGAGTTCGTATTCCCAGTACTTATTCATATTCTGCTTCCATATTTCATAATGTTGTTATCCTCCTTTTGGCAACCAATGCTTGGGCGCCCCCAACGGTGCCCGACCTCGAGGATTGGGTCCGAAAGTTAGTTGCCACTTCCTCCTACGATGAGCGCAAGTGGTGTGAATTATCGAAGGTCAGTGGGAGACCAAGAACCACGGTAAGTGTCTTTCAACAGTTTCAACCGCCTTTCATACATTGGCATCATTTTATTCACGTTCACCTGTGCAGGCCTCGGCTATGCATCTGAAATGAGGCCGGCTCCAATCGGGGAAAAAGCCAAGCCTTCAAATCCAAAGTCCGTGAAGGACAACAAAAGAAAAAGGGTTTCGAAGCCCGAAGATCCTCAAAACAAGAAAACCCCCACTCGAAGGCTGCGGAAAAGATTTGCTCAAACGGGCGCAGATTCGGCCCATGACTCCCCGGATGATGAAGAGTCGGCGTTGGTGACTCGAACCAAGAAGCCAGTCAAGGCTGCCAAGCCTTCCGAACCGGAAACCTCATCCTATGGTGAGGATGCCCCGAAGGAAGAAACAGGCCAGGCCCCTGTGTCCCCAGAGGTTGAGATTGTCCCTCCGTCTTCAACAACTATACCAGAGGGGGTAAATGCTGAGACCCCTAACGGTAATGAGAATGCCCCGAGTGAAGAGCTCGGGGCCGCGACAACGGGTCACTCCCTTTCATTGCCAACCTTTTTCGAGGGGGCAATCGATGAAGCCAATGCTCTGCGCATGCCCGATTCGAATTAGGTCGTCGAGGACAATCTTTTCCAAGGTTTCTACGCTGGGATTGAGGATGTCGATGACCTGAATAATGCGTCCACTATCTTTGAGGAGGCTCAACATCTCCTTTCCCAAGTAAGTACTTACCTTTAGTATTGCAAATTTTTTCATTCTTTTCTTTTGATTGATATGTCTCCATTTCATGTATAGGCCGCCGCAAAGTTTAGAGCTGAGCTGAGCCAATGTGAGGCCGAGCTCAAGAAAGTTTCGGGCGAAGAGAAATCCCTGAGGCTCCTCTATAGCCAGAAGGAAGAGGAGCTTAAGGATCTCCGAACCGCATTGGCCAAAGCTCAAAAAAGCGAGTCCGAGCTAAATTAGCAGGTAACTTCGATTTTAACAGAGTACGGCCTTCTTGGCCCTGCTTCGGAGGCTAATACTTCGATATCTCAGCTGCAGCAAAAGCTAGATATGATTGGGCAGCTCCAGGGTAAGGTAGATCAAGTTCGGGCTGATTGTCATCAGTGGAAGAAGAACATGGATCAACTTGTTGCCGATAAGGAAGATATTGCGGCCTAACTGGCCTCGGCTGAAGCTCAGCTCCGAGGTGTTGAAGCGAAGGGTTTGGCTCAAGCCAAGAAAATCGAGGGGTTGGAGGCCGAGCTGGCTAAAGCCCGGGCCGAAGCTGCACATGTTAAGGCTGAAGTTGTACAGGCTAAGGCCGAAGCCGAGAAAACGAAGGTTGCGGCTGACAAATCCATTGCTATATACACGAGGGAAGCAGATGATAGGCTATAATTATGTATTTTAGTCGCTTATTACACTCTAATTTACTGCACTTTAATTGAGTTTGAGCTTTAATCGCTAGTGTTTTGCACTAATGGTGTGTTTTATGCCTTATAGGAGTGATTCCGAGCTATGTAGATATTATGGAATGAATTCAAGTGATTTGGAGCTTTGAAGTCTGAGTAAAAGCCCAAGGAATTAAGCCAGGATCGTGTTCGGGGATCAACGGATGATAGTTAGAACGAACGAAAAATCGAGTAGGCATATTGTGCACTGTCTAGTAAAATACACATAACGTTTTTCTCAGAACTCCATTTGGGCTATATAATATATGGTTTGAAAGATAACTCAAAGGGCTACAATTTTCATGCTTTACGTTTTTCCAAATTCCAAACGGAACAGGGTTAAAAATGCGGTCGAAACCACGACTGCGGACCTGGATGCGGACTGAGGCAGTGCACTGGGAAAATACCGCGCCTGGACAGCGACCGCGAGCGACCAGACCTGAAAATTGTCCTTTTTCGCATAGAAGAAGGTATAATTGTTTGGGCCCGACCCTACTTGGTATATATACATGGAAAAATGGTATTTTGAGGAGGTTGGATAGATTTTTGACACATATTCGACCTAAGGAGGCAGAGACACAATAGGAGCAAGACGAGAAATTCTTCTACGAGTTTTTCCTTTCTCTTCCTATTTTTTTCATTGTTGGTTATGACTTTTAGTATTGTAGTTTTACATACTATTATGAATAGCTAATTTGTTATCTAGGGTTTTGATGGAACTTTTTGTAGGATAAATTCTTATTATGTTTTTATATAATTGAGCCGTTAGATTTCTCTACTTGCTCAACTACGTGTTTATTGTTGTTGATTGAATGGTCATTGATTGACTGTGCCTATTTATTATGTGTTGCTTGAGAAAGGATGCATATTTAGGTGGTTGTTGAATAACGTCACTCATAACGTATGTGAGAAATCAATACAGCGGGTTTAAAGGCAGGTTTAGAAATAACAAAGCATTCACGTGGTCATAGTGAGCGGTTAGATAAAGCCAACTAGCGTAGTTCAAGAGAATATGTCTAGTAAATTATTGTAGTTGTTCGAGAGAGAATTACGGCACCTGAAGTGCTCACGATTAGTAGAGAATAGATTGGTAAAATTGTAGGGAACATATCTAGAAGGATTCCGACAATTAGGGAAATCATAACTCTAGACCTCCTTAATTTAGTCTCCAGCCCTTTGTCTCGTTAATTGATAATTTTACTACTTCCTAGTATTTGCTAGTTAATTAGTTAGAAATATAATTTTCAATCTTTATAATTTAGAAAATTATTCAACCTTGTCTTTCTAGTGATATTAAACAGATATAGTTAAGCCTTAGTTCTCTGTGGGATTCGACTCCGTACTTTTAGATCGCATTATATTTGCAGCGATCGCTAATCCTTTTTAGGACTAGAGTTGGGCGTGACCATATTTTGGCGCCGTTGCCGGAGAACGAACGGTGTAGTTGTAGCTGTATATATCGCTAGGGTTCAAGTTTGAACTTTTATTTTGTTTTGTTTTGTTTTTTTTATAACTGTTGATTTGAGAAACATGACATCTTGGAATTATGAGAATTTAGGTGTAGATAATTCTACTATTGATCTCCATACATATTGTGAAGGAAACCACCCGTGGCAAAATTTTCAAAACGTTCCTGAGAGCGAGTTATGTGCACCAACTCAATCTTATTTGTGGAATGTGTGTGATGTGTGTGGTGGTAAAAATGGTCACTTTTATGGTTGCGCTTATATTTCTTATCTTCCCCCAACCCCTTACTATGATGGTTCTACCTTTTCTTGTGAAGTTAACAGGAATAAAGAACCTGGTGATGCAGACCTGAAGGAGATCAATAATATGTTAAAGTGTCTTCTGAAACAAAATAATGAAAAACAATTGCAGATAGAAAGGCACGAGGCAACTATTCGCAAGTTGGAGGCTCAATTGAGTCGAGTGGTTGGAGCTTTTAATGCTCAACAAGCCAATATTGAGGATAGTAGCCAAGAAGAGCATGATTTTGAGGTGTTAATTGGGGAGGTCAGAGTAGAACATCAACAACCTAGCCAACTAAAATTTGAGGATGACAATGTTGAAGAAGTGAGACTAGAGTCAGCTGAGGACTTTGAGGATATAAGTTTTGTTGACTCTAGCATCATTGATGTTGAGGATGTTGAAAGTCCTGAAGTTCATGTGTTTGACCGCATTGGTCCACACTCCAAGCGTTTTTTCACATTATGTTTGGATGATGATATGGAAATAGAGTCATTCGAACCAATTGAAGAGTCAAGGAATGAGGAACAAGGTGCATATATTCTAGAATTCTTCTTGCCAGAAAGTCAGGATTACATACCTCATACAAAAGCCAAGGAGTGCAGAATATTACATTATTTCCTTGGGCCAGTTAGATTCGTTCCGCCGCCCCATGACCATAATCATAAGCTTGAATCAAAACTTGGCGTTCAATTCATAATCTCGAGGTAGAGACAAAAAGTGATTCATGTCGTGCCGCGACGTTAAATCAAGCGCTTGTTGGGAGGCAACCCAACTTTACTGCTTTTTTATTTTATTTTATTGTATTATTTTTGTAGTGTCAATTTTTTATCTTCTAGGAACATGGAAAGCAAAGATATTGAAAGGATGCAATAGCAAACCAAATGGTTGGAACTAAGTGTGAGGTACCCGCACGAAAGACCAAGCTTGGGAGAAGTCTGAGTACCCCATGAGCTGTTAGTGCTTCGGCCTTTGACCTACTAAGGAGTCTCTTTTACCCTTTTATTAGTTATGGTGTGCATTGGGGACAATGCACAATTTTAAGTGTGGGATGAGAAGATTGTCTGGGTGACTTTCTATGCTATTTTAGTTGTGTTAGTTTAATTGATTTTTTTTTTTAGAAAAACGAAAAAAAATAAAGATTGGACTTTTCCCGAAGATGGATCTATTAGACAATTTTCTTGTGGGATTTAAGTCTAAAGAAAAAGACAAAAAGATATTCTTTTTAGGTAGTGTAATAATTCCCCTTTGATTTTTTTTGTGTCGCGGTTCTTTTTCAAGGGTTTTATTTGAACCGGGTGTAGTTAGTCTTATTTTTTTAGGAATAGGAGTCATTGTGTTGTGTTTTGAATTAAAGCAATATCTCTTGACTTTGTTATGCCTTGAGAATATTGAGTACTTTGGTTGTGACGCTTAGGCTCAGTTTTTGACTCTTATAGAAGTACCTTAAATTGTATGATTTTAAATTTGCTTAACTGCTTTAACTAGAGTGTCTTGATGAATCCAATTTTGAGTAAGTCATGTGCCATGTGTGTGTGAGGTTTGGGTGATACTCTGTGCATTGCATTTGATGCCTAGCACTTGCCTCGTGTGTTTGCAAAGCAAAATAGTAGTTTTGTTCAGTCTTGGAGGTAATGTAGGCGTTTCTTTGTTGAGCTAGATATGTATATTTTACCCGCCTAATTGTTATGTATCGTAGTTAACCCATTCTAGCCTTTAATCATGTTTCTCTAGCAACCACATTACAAGTCTTACCCATTTGTTTGAATTAACCATCTATTTGAACCAGTGTAACCTCTGATGAGCATTTGAATTATTTATGAACTGTGTAAAAGTTAAAGTGTGGGGTGACTGATTTGGCTTTTGAGTGGAACTAATGAAATAAGGAGAAAGGTGCACTGTTTTGAACAAGTAAGAGCCACTTGAATTGAAGAAAAAAATAGTTGTATTGCTGTAAAAAAAAAAGGTATTCCTTGATAAGTGGTGACTCTTGATGTAATTGTGCTTAAAGAAGTATGGGGTAATATACATTGATGTGAAGGTGAAGTTTGGTTTGACATAAGCATGGGGTTTGAATATTAAAGTATATGTATTAAAATGCTTAGGGAGGTGTAGTCACTCTTATATCTAAATATATCCTACTGGTCCCGCAGCCTACATTAAAACCAAATAAAGCCCTACTTGATCCTAGACTGAATGAGCTCGATTAGTAGAGTAGTACACTACGGGCAAGCCTATGGTGCATTTTTTGTGGCATATGAATGTTATTTCTGAGAGTGAGTGAATTCTTTCTATCTTGAGTTCCTAAGTGCTCTTAAATTTTATTGTGTGGAACTACTCTCTTTTGTTGTGTGAGGGCACTTGATTCATGAAGGAAAGGTAATATCAGTGATCTCTATGTTAGATTAAGTGGGTGAGTTGTGAATAATGCATGGTACTTGTGAGTCAAATCTTGAGGTGAAAATATTATGCTTTTGTGCTTAGTCTATTTTAAATATTCTTGGTGTGATGAGTTAGGAGAATTGTTTAAAAAAGGTCGTGTCTATATAAAGTATAGTTTGATTGCTCGAGGATGAGAAATAGTTTAAGTATGGGGTGTTGATGATAGGCTATAATTACGTATTTTAGTCGTTTATTACACTCTAATTTACTGCACTTTAATTGAGTTTGAGCTTTAATTGCTAGTGTTTTGCACTAATGATGTATTTTATGCCTTGTAAGAGTGATTTCGAGCTATGTAGATGTTATGGAATAAATTCAAGTGATTTGGATCTTTGAAGTCTGAGTAAAAGCCCAAGGAATTAAGCCGGGATTGTGTTCTGGTATCAACGGATGATAGTTAGAACGAACGAAGAATCGAGTAGGCATATTGTGCACTGTCTAGTAAAATACACATAACATTTTACTCCGAACTTCATTTGGGATCTACAATATATGGTTGGAAAGTTAACTCAAAGGCTACACTTTTCATGTTTTATGTTTTTCCAAATTCCAAACGGAACAGGGAGAAAAATGCGGTCGAAACCGCGACCGCGGACCTAGACGCGGACTGAGGCAGTGCACTGGGAAAATACCATGCCCGGACCGCGACCGCGAGCATCCAGACCTGAAAAATTGTCATTTTTCGCATAGGAGAAGGTATAATTGTTTGGGTCCGACCGTACTTGGTATATATACATGGGAAAACGGTATTTTGAGGAGGTTGGACAGATTTTTGACACAGATTCGATCTAAGGAGGCAGAGACACAATAGGAGCAAGGCTAAAAATTCTTCTACGAGTTTTTCCTTCCTCTTCCTATTTTTTTCATTGTTGGTTATGACTTTTAGTATTGCAGTTTTACATACTATTATGAATAGCTAATTTGTTATCTAGGGTTTTGATGGAACCTTTAGTAGGATAAATTTTTGTTATGTTTTTACATAATTGAGCCATTGGATTTCTCTACTTGCTCAACTACGTGTTTATTGTTGTTGATTGAATGACCATAGATTGACTGCTCCTATTTATTATGTGTTGCTTGAGAAAGGATACATATTTATGTGGTTGTTGAACAACATCACTCCTAATGTATGTGAGAAATCAATACAGTGGGTTTAAAGGCAGGTTTAGAAATAACAAAGCCTTGACGTGGTCATAGTGAGCGGTTAGATAAAGCCAACTAGCGTAGTTCAAGAGAATATATCCCGTAAATTATTTTAGTTGCTCGAGAGATAATTACGCCACCTAAGGTGCTCACGATCAGTAAAGAATACATTGGTAAAATTGTAGGGAACATAGCTAGAAGGATTCCGACAATTGGGAAAATCATAACTCTAGACCTCCTTAATTTAGTCTCCAACCCTTTGTCTCGTTAGTTGATAATTTTACCGCTTTCTAGTATTTGCTAGTTAGTTAGTTAGAATTATAAATCTCAATCTTTATAATTTAGAAAATTATTCAACCTTGTCTTTTTAGTGATATTAAACAGATATAGCTGTTTAACCCAAAAGTGGAATTTCGGTTAGAGCCTTAATTTAGAAGAACTCAGGTTACTGATAATCAAAGAATGAATAAAGGAAAGTGATTTTGCCAACAATAAGATAATCAGAAGAAAACAAAGTAAACCAATGTATTCAGATAGTATTTCGTGTGTTTACAAATGATCCATTCTCTTCCTTTTATAGCTATATCCAAGTTATACGTTATGCCTTTATCATAATAAGGCCATTATAGATAATTAAAGGCATTAAATGCTATGTTACATAATCAGTGGGATTCAATATAGATTCCCTAACATTTTTAGTATTTAATGCTTATTAAATACTGTATATGTACTCTCTTGTGCTGTCAGATTCATACTCCTTGATTTTTGGATTAAATAGGTACGAGCGTTGAGTCTTATGAATAACCTCTCGTGCCTCTTCATGTGCCTCTGCTCGTATCTGTTGCATCTCGTGCCTCTTTGCTAATCATCATCCTTTGACCAGCCTCCATGTCATGACACGCCATCTTTCAATCACTTCAATATGTAAACTCAATTTTTCCCAATACAGATAGTCCCCCCACTTGCCATTTATTGATCAATTGAATATTTGGGAAGTGGAATTCATTAAAGCGGGAATTTTTGTCACCATTAATGCTATGACAGAATTGACGCTTAAATTATCACTTCCGTTTAATGCTCTTCACACGTGGCACCCTCTTACCGGTTCTGCAACTTTGCAGCGCTTTTTAGAGATTTTTCACAGCTTCACTAATCACAAAGCGTCAGTTCTCATTATGACCTTTCCATCATTGTACCTTTTCCTTTGATGGTTGCTTCTCAGTATAAATATAGTTTTCTTCTTTGTCTTTACCACATAAAGTTCTCTGAATATCCAATTCTCGAATCTTTGTTTGCTTCTTCCTCGTACTATCATGTCTTCATCAAACCCTAACCCTAAAAGGGTCCCCATATTTTATAGATTCCCTAATTCCCCCAGTAGGAGTAGAAGAGGGGGTAGGCTTCGTAATTTAGGATCTTTATCTCTGCGTGGTTCTTCTCTTCTTTCGTTTGGTTCCAGTCCTGCTTTTAGAACCAGAGGTTCTTTTTCTCAAAGATCTTCTTCTAAAGGAAAAGAACCCTCTGAGCTTCTTCGTGAACCCACAGTGGATGAAATAGTTCGTTCTGAACTATCTTTCTATAATGATAGGTAGTCCTTGAGAAATCAAGTGTCCTCTTTAGATCTTGCTGATATCTATCCAACTCAGATCACAGAAGGTCTAATTTTTCTAGTTCGTAATGACTATCATTGGAGTCATGACTTTCCTATCATTATTCCCAATCCAAATCAAAGAATCACCTCCTACTTAACCGGATTTTCCTTTGTCTACACGTACCCTTTCACATTAGGATTCAAACCTGCCATTGATCCTGTTATTCTCGAGTTTTGTCGTTTCTTCGATGTTTGCTTAAGTCAAATTGGCCCAATAGTATGGAGAGTTGTTGCATGTTTGAGGCATTTGAGCAATATGGCCAGTGTGCCTTTTACTTTCTCCCATCTAATTCATCTTTACCCCACCAGACTCTATTGCAATGGTGTTTTTACACTAGTAGCAAGGAGCAAAAGAGTTCTGGTTAGCCCCGAAGATGACAAAGACCGTGGATGGTATGCCAGGTTTGTTGCTGCCCCCACTATTGGAATTTTGCACGTGAGTCTTCTTTTCAGTAATTGTCTCGTACCTTTTTCCTCAGTTTTGAAGATTATTATTCTAATTTTGCTTTTCATTTCCAGCAACCATGGGAATCGTTGAAGAAATTTTCAATTTCCGCAATTGGGTAGGAAAGTTGTTGAATATAGCCCTAGTGGAGGGTAAATCTTGGAAAAATCTCTCTCACCGCTTTGGTTGGAAAGTAAAAACTCATGGTAAGGAAAAATTCTTTTACTAAGAGTTTTTATTTAACTCCTTAGTGTCTTTTTCCTGAACTGATTTTAATCCTTCTTTCTATCAGGATTTGCAGTTCGAGGGATTAGTGCCGAGGCGGTCGCGGCTTCTCGTATTTCCTTGGAAAGGGCCCAAGAAATAATTTTGGGCTCTTCATCGAAAAGAAAAGTCATTGATGACCGAAACTCCGAAGAAGATGAAGACGGGGGGTTCCTTGATAACAAGGCCACAGGCTCGTAGATGTATTATTTTCGATGATAAAGCAGAAGCATCCCCATGTCGTTCTATTCCTCTTACCAAGTCTGTTGAGGCCCCGGTAGTGATCCCTGATGTTGTTGATGATGTTCCCGTTGCTGCTTATGATTCTGTTGAGCAGCTTTTTGACCGCGGGTTTGGTAGTGAAAGTTTAGGTCCAATTTCTGATGAAGCACCCTTGGCTTCTTTTTCTACTCCCATTCCTGTGACTCCTTCCTTGCCGATCATGGCTGTTTCCGTTCCTCCCCAGGCTATTTTTACTACTTCTACTGTTCCTTCTTCAACAATTCCCCCTCCACCCATTCATCATACTGAGGTTGGTTCCTCAAGTAGGAGTGGTGCTATGAGGCAAGTTACTATTAAAGTCCCCACTGAGGGTAACCTTTTAAGGAAATCAGGTCAAGCTGACGTGTGGCTAAAGCCTTTAATTGGTCCTATTGAGAGAACTAAGCTAGACAGCCATAGTTCTTTGACCTTGATGAATAACATAGTGCATGCTTCTTTCAAGGTATTCCTTTCTTCAAACTTTTACTTTGCCATTTTTCTATCTTCAGGATTCTCATTTCTTTCTCTTTCCCTCCTTTTTTTAGGCCAACCTCATCGGAACGGAGATGATGAGAAGGGTTACTTTCTTAGAGCAGTTAGTGCGTGATTATCAATTGGAGGCGTATAATTGGAAGGAACAGTATGAAAGTCTTCAGATTGATGTGGAATTCTTAGAAGAAAGTAAGAGTACCTTGGAATAGTAGGTGCGAACCTTGACTTCGGAATTGGCAGTTGAAAAGGCTTCCTCAAGTCAAGCAGATAAGGAGAAGGCTCGTCTTGAAACCTCTTTTTCCGAGCAGCTTTCTAAGGCAAGTGAAGAGATCAGAGAGTTGAAGTCTCTTTTGGCTTAGAAGGAAGCATATGATGGTGAACTTGTGCAAAATTTGACCCAAACTCAGGAAGACCTTCGGGTATCTTCTAATAAGGTTTGTTCTTTAAAAAATTCCACGCCTCTCTTCAAGCTTCTTATGAATCTGCCTTGGCTGAAAAATGAAAAGTTAAAAATGAAATTGCTGATTGAGAAAGAGACTACGAGATCCTTGAAGATAAATCTGTCATTGAAGTGAGTTGGGCGTTTTTGAATTCTCGCCGCGATACCCTTGTTTAAGCTAGCCAAGAGAATTTTAACTTGGAATATGAGTTAGCCAAGATCAAAGAGACTATTGAGAAGGCTCAGCAAAACCAAGATTTTTCTTCTCCCGTAGCTGAAGCTTCTGAAAATGTTAAAATTGATACGGGTATCCCCACTCCTTCAAGCCAAATTGAGCCCGCTGCTGTTGAGGTCCCTGCTTCAGTCCCTTCATCAAATCAGTGAAAAGTTTATTTGAACTCCTTTGTGTTGTGTTTTTTTTCTTTTTGGTGAAATGTGGTTATAACCCTTGGTCTCATTTGAGGGTTTGTTTTGGAAACTTAAGTCCCCAGACCTTTTATAGGGCAATATGTATAAACAATTTTTGGTTTATGACTAAGTTCATACTTAGTCTAAACTTTCTAATATTAAGAAGTTTACGTTACTATTTGAACTTCTGTTTTGTTTATTCTTATATTTATTTATAAAGACTTACTGAATAACTTGCATTTTTATTCTTCAAAAATGCTTCTGTTAACTTCATGAATACTTAAATTAATCATGAATTTTATAAAATAGGGCCCTTTTATATTCGACACTTAATGAAGAAGATGTCTCAACTTCATAACGATGTTAATATACGATAAAAGAAATAGGAATACACATGTTTCTTGAAATAACTTTGACAAGTTTTTATTTGAACATTGTCTAGTTATGAATAACACTTTACATGTATTTGAATTACATCTATAACTTTCTCGTAACTATTTTTCTTATAACAGATTTAAAAAAGAAAAATAGACACAAGGTTTTTATTTATAACCCGTTTCAGTACATTGCCTTTACCCTAACTATAGTAAGGTTTTTATTTGTTCTTAGCTCATGACTTTGCTCTGCACTTGACTCATTCAATGAGTGAACTTTTTAGGCTTGATCTTTGATTATTTCTCAATCTTCTTTGCCTTCTTTATACACATGCATGTTTATATTATATAGTCCCCCAAGTGTTTGAGCGTTGAAGTATGAAGCCTCGAGCACTTGATTGTTCCTCTCATTTGGTCCTTTCCCTGAAAAGGAAAAACATACGGGACTCGGAGGTGCAATTATAGATGAAGACTGCTTGACCCGTTTGAATTTCTATCAGAATAATTGTAACCCTAGACCAGGAAGTTTAATTTATTCCACGTGCGTTGCAGGTCGTGACTCATCATTTAGTACGGGCTAGCTTTTTGCCTATCATCTAAAATCGTTAGTAAAATTTTAACAATTCAAAAATAGAATTTTAAAACATAGATACCTGACCGCGGGTATTCCTTAGAAATAGTATCTCTTCAAATGAACAACATTCCAGTGCGAAGGTAATATCTTGCCATCTATCGTTTCCAGCTCGTATGCTCCTTTTCCTGCAATACCATGAATCCTATAGGGTCCTTCCCAGGTTGGACTCAATTTTCCCGCATTGGCTGCCTTCGTAGATTGAAAAACCTTTTTGAGCACAAAGTCCCCAATCTTGAAGAATCTTAGGCGTGCTTTTTGATTGTAGTATCATTCTATGACCTGCTTTTGTGTTGTCATTCTTATTAATGCAACTTCTCTTTTCCCTTCAAGTAGATCAAGATTTATGCGCATTTATTCGCCATTAGACTATTCTGACGCTTGTGTAAACCTTGTGCTTGGCTCCGCTATCTCAACTGGAATTAAAGCTTCAGCTCCATAAACCAATGAAAATGGTGTTTCTCCCGTACTTGTTTTTGTTGTTGTGCGGTATGCCCATAAAACACCAAGTAACAATTCTGGCCAATTACCTTTGGATTCCTCCAGACGCTTCTTTAAATTGTTGATAATGACTTTGTTTGTTGACTCAGCTTGTCCATTACCCACCGGATGATAAGGTGTGGGTGTAATCCTTTTGATTTGCCAACTTTGAAAAAACTCTGTAATTTGTGCGCCTATAAATTGAGGGTCATTATCACACACGATTTCCTTTGGCACACCGAATCGACATATGATATTTCGCTAAATGAAATCTCTAACTTCTTTTTCTCGCACTTGTTTGAATGCTCCTGCTTCCACCCATTTAGTAAAATAATCAGTAAGTACAAGTAAGAATTTTACCTGTCCTTTTGCTTGTGGTAGTGGACCCACGATATCCATTCCCCATTTCATAAATGGACACGATGCAATGACCGGATGTAACAACTCCACAGGTCTATGCATGTTATTACCGTATCTTTGGCACTTATCACATTTAGCCACAAAATTCTCCGTTTCTTCTTCCATTTTAGGCTAGTAATAACCTGCCCTAATCATGGTTCTTACCAGTGATCTTCCTCCGGCGTGATTTCCACAATGCCCCTTGTGTATCTCTCTCATTACATATTCCGTCTGTGAAGGACCGAGGCACCTTGCTAAGGGTCCACCGAACTTTTTTCGATAAAGATTGTCTTGCTTTAAACAATATCGAGCAGCCTTTTTTCGAAGCGCGTGAGATTTTTTCTTGTCTTCAGGGACGGTTCCATACTGCAAAAAAAGCAACAATATCGTTCCTCCAATCCCAGGTTAAGTTATTAAAATTTACCTCATTTTTGTCTGGATCGAGCACTGAATGAAACAAATGAATTACGGAAGCATTTTCATTGCTTGTCATGTCTGCTGCAGATGCGAGATTGGCTAAGGCATCCGCCTCGACATTTTCATCTCTTGATATTTACATAACTTTCCAGGTTTGGAATTGCCTGATCAGATCACATACCTTCTCTAAGTACTGTTGTATCTGTGCTTCCCTGGCCGTATAAGTCCCCAGCATTTGATTAACTATGAGCTGCGAATCACTTTTGATCACAATTTGATTAATGCCGAGTTCTCATGCTAGTTCTAAACCTGCAATCACAGCTTCATACTCTACCTCATTATTAGTTATAGAATGACATTTAATGGCTTGTCGAATGGTTTCACCCGTAGGTGGTACCAAAACAATTCTCAAGCCTGCACCTTTCACATTAGAGGAACCATCAGTGATAAGGTCCAAATTCCCGGATTAGAGCCGTTGAACACTTGCAATTCTTTTTCTGCTTCCAATTGCATTCCTTGGCTAAAATCAGCCACAAAATCTGCTAACACTTGAGATTTTATCGCAGTTCTAGGCTGGTATGCGATGTCATACTCACTTAATTCTATAGCCCATTTGGCTAACCTACCTGACAACTCATGCTTATGTAATATATTACGTAATGGATAAGCAGTTACTACAGCGATAGGATGACACTGAAAATAAGGTCTTAATTTTCTAGATGTCATGATTAATGCAAGTGCTAGCTTTTCTAACTGAGGATACCGTGTCTTCGTATCTAATAAAGATTTGCTGACATAATAGATCGGAGATTGTTTGCCTTGGTCTTCACGGACTAAAATAGCACTTACCGCTACTTTTGAGGCAGCAAGGTAGATGAGCAATCTTTCCCCAGCCTTTGGTTTTGCGAGTAATGGCAAATTTGACAGGTGTGCCTTCAAATTTTTGAGTGTCTGCTAACATTCCTCAGTCCATTCGAACTGATCTTGCTTTTTAAGAGCTAAAAAGAACTTAAGCATTTTTCTGATGATTTAGAAATGAATCTCTCCAAGACTGCAATTCTTCCTGTCAACCTCTGCACTTCTTTTCTACTTGTAAACATGTTAAGAATTTCTTCAATGGCCTTAATCTATGTGGGATTCACTTCAATACCACGGTTAGAAACAAGAAAACCTAAAAACTTACTTGATGCAACACTGAATGCACATTTCTCAAGATTTAATTTCATGTTAAATTTTCGCAAAATCGAAATGTATCAGACATGTGTGATATATGATCTCCTGAATCTTGAGTTTTAACGAGCATTTCGTCTATATAAACCTCCATGGTTTTTTCCAAATGTTCTTAAAACATTTTGGTCACCAGTCTTTGATATGTTGCGCCAGCGTTTTTAAGACCAAAGGGCATTACTTTATAACAGTAAGTCCCTCTGTCTGTTATAAATAAAGTTTTTTCTTCATCCACGGGATCCATTTTGATCTGATTATATCCTGAATAAGCATCTAAAAAGCTTAACAACTCATTCCCTGCAGTAGCATTAATTAGTTGATCTATATGTGGTAATGAAAAAGAATCTTTAGGACAAGCTTTGTTAAGGTCCGTGTAATCTACACAAACTCGTCACTTACCATTCTTCTTTGGTACTACAACGGTATTGGCTAACCAATTAGGATACTTTACCTCGCGGATAGACCCAATTTTTAGTAATTTTTGAACCTCATCATGAATCACCTGATTTTTGAAAGTTCCTTGCTTTCTCTTCTTTTGTTTGACAGGTGGATATGATGGGTCTTCATTTAATTTGTGAGTCATTACCTCCGGTGGTATTCCTGTCATATCAGAGTGGGTCCAAGCAAAACAATCCACGTTAGTTTTTAAAAATTCAATCACCTTACCTTTCATGTCTTGGCTTAGATTGGCCCCTACGTAGACTTTCCTTTCAGGCCATTGTGAAAATAATATTACAGCTTCCAGTTCTTTAATCGTTGTTTTGATATTTTCATTTTCTTCTGGTTCTTGAATGGCATCTGGCCTTGAGTCCACATTTGTTCGTCCTTGTTCAGTTGAGGTTTGTGTTGTGGTACCCTTAACTGAATTCTATAATTGTTATTTTTCTTTGTTTCTCGTACTTGAATCTGCTGCGGAATTGATACTTTTGGATGTATGTTGATCCCCATGGATTTGACATATTCCCCATGGTGATGGAAATTTAATAACTTGGTGCAAGGTTGGCGGAACGGCATCCATCTTGTGGATCCATGGTCTCCCAAGGATCATATTGTAAGCCATCTCCATGTCTACCACCTGAAATTTTGTATCCTTGACAACTCCTTCTGCAAATGTTGTAAGTATTACCTCCCCTTTCGTCACTACGCTGGAATTGTCAAATCCAGACAGAGTATGTGCCTTTGGTATTAATTTATCTTCGGCTTGCATCTCACGTAGTACTCTTAGCAAAATAATGTTCACGGAACTACCTAGATCAATCAAAACTCGTTTCGCATTAGTATCATGTACAAGTAAAGATATTACCAGTGCATTGTTATGTGGGAATAATATAACATCCGCATTTGCATCATCAAACGTAATGCTTTCTTCCTCTAAGACATGTCGCACCCGCTTCCCGTGGGTAATTGTGACTTTGGAGACTTTATTGGCTGCTGTGTAAGCCACACCATTGATGTCTTCACCTCCACTTATCACATTAACGGTCCTTTTGGAAGAAGGTGGTTTTGGGGGCTCCTGCCTATTTTTCATATATGTTTGCTTACCTCTCTCACTGAATAATTCAGTGAGATACCCTTGCTTTAATAGATGATCAACTTCACCTTGCAACAACCTACAGTCTGCCATTTTATGCCTGTGATCATTGTGAAATTCGCGCTAGTGATTAGGGTTACGCCTGTTTGGGTTCGATCTCATTTCTTTTGGCCTTCGTACCTTATCACCCATGCTTCTTAAAATAGATACGAGCTCGGAAGTGCTTACATTAAAATTATAACCGCCAAACCTTGCTTTCAAGTTTCTATCATCATCCTGTGACTCTCGCTCATTTCGATCTTTCCCAAATCTTGATGACAAGCCCGACTCTCTATTCCTCGACCTATGATCGTACCTCGGATTGTCCTGTTTTGACCGTGAATCTTTTCCTACTGGACCCATATATGGTTTGTACCTGTTTTTACCAGACCTTTTTTCGGTTTCTGCCCATCTCGAATCACCTTTTCTTCTTTTTGAGGTCGTGAGATAATATCCTCTTCTAACCTTAGCTTCGTGTTGTACCTGTTATAAATGTCATTCTACGTTGTTGCTGGGAATTCACGAAGACTTTCCTTGAGTCGGCTCGTGGCTTTAGAGCTTTTTTTCATTCAAATTACTTGTGAAGGCTATAGCTGCCCAATTGTCAGGTACACGCGGTAACGTCATTCTTTCATGTTGGAACCTATCCACGAACTCTCTAAGCAATTCTGAGTCCCTTTGCTTGATTTTGAAAATATCTTCCATTCTTTTTTCGACTTTTTGAGCCCTCAAGTGTGCTTTGATAAAAGAATCTGCAAGTTCAGCAAAAGAATTTATGGAATTTTTGGGTAAAAGAGAATACCATGTTAATGCTCCCTTAGTGAGTGTTTCACTGAATTTTTTGACCAATACTGATTCAATTTCCTGTTTGGTCAAGTCGTTGCCTTTTACGCCTGTTGTGAATGCAGTTACGTGGACTCGTGGATCAGTTGCTCCATCGTATTTTGGGATATCGGGCATTTTGAATTTCTTTGGAATTGGGAGAGGAGCAGCACTTCGCTTCCAGGGTTGTGAATATTTATCCATATCTATCCCTTTAATTACGGGCGGCACCCCAGGAATTTGCTCTATGCGGTCACTTTGCTCCTTGAGCTGTTTCTGCAATGTTAGCACTAAATTTTGTAAATCAGAATTAACTAAGTTACCTGGTTCTCCTTCTCATGATTCAGTGGGGGTTCCACCACTGCCTGAATTAGCAAGCCCAGAACGAGGGTTCTCCAAAGTGTTATTATTTGGAGTAGGTGTGGGTGGTGCAGCAGGTAATTGATTAACAAAAGCCTCAAGAGCTTTGTTGACTTGTTGAGTGATTAGCTTTTGCAAAGCTTTATCAATAGCTTCAACATTTTCAAATTGAGCATTTCCATTTGCATGAGATCCATCAGGAGTGCCCTCTCGAGATCGTTGAGGGGAGCTTTGTGGAGAAGGGATTGTGATGTGGTCATCTTGTGGATTCTCCTGGAGTTGTTGGTTTCCTTGGTTTCCTTGGGTGTTGTCATTGATGTTCGACATAGTTGATGCAACAAAAAAGGTTAGGCTAAGAAAGAATAGATTATCAGATTCCCGGTAACGGAACCAATTTGTTTAACCAAAAAGTGGAATTTCGGTTAAAGCCTTAATTTAGAAGAACTCAGGTTACTGATAATCAAAGAATGAATAAAAGAAAGTGATTTTGCCAACAATAAGATAATCAGAAGAAAACAAAGTAAACCAATGTATTCAGATAGTATTTCGTGTGTTTACAAATGATCAATTCTCTTCCTTTTATAGCTATCTCTAAGTTATACGTTATGCCTTTGTCATAATAAGACCATTATAGACAATTAAAGGCATTAAATGCTACGTTACATAATCATTAGGATTCAATACATATTCCCTAACGTTTTTAGTATTTAATGCTTATTAAATATTGTATCTGTACTCTCTTGTGCTGTCAGATTCATACTTCTTGATTTTTGGATTAAATAGGTACGAGCGTTGAGTATGAATAACCGCTCGTGCCTCTTCATGTGCCTCTACTCGTATCTGTTGCAACTCATGCCTCTTTGCTAATCATCATCCTTTGACCAGCCTCCATGTCATGACACGTCATCTTTCAATCACTTCAATATGTAAACTCAATTTTTCTTAATACAATAGCTAAGCCTTAGTTTTCTGTGGGATTCGACTCCAGACTTTTAGACAGCATTATATTTGCAGCGTCCGCTTATCCATTTTAGGACTAGAGTTGGGCGTGACTAGGGGCCGTTCAAGTTGAGTTGAGGGAGGCCTCCAACCGAGGGAGACGGAGCAATGAATTGGCTAAGTGCCAAGCCCGGAGGGAGACTCTCGATGAAATCCATGCCCGAGGGTTCGACCTCGCTGGGGAGATAGCCGAAGCAAAGGCGCAAAAAACCGATGCTAGGTTTCTTGTCTCCTCTGATGACGAGGATGTGGTGAGTGGCTCCAGGGATGAGGAAGGTGAAGAAGAAGTTCCTGAGGGGGAAGAGACTCCCGAAGATAGAGCTGTTGAAGATGAAGACGACACTCCCGAGGGTGTGACCCCGAAAATAGATTAGGTTTCCTTTTTTGTGCAAGGGCCCCTTGTGGGCATTGTAATATGTTTTGTAAATTTCCCTAATAAATATAAAGCATTTTTTTGCTCTATACTCGATTTGTGTTGAATTTTATTCTATCCGTATTTGTGGAAAATTCCGATGATTCAAACACTTAGCTCGAGTATCAGTTTAGACTCGTAATAGACCCTTAGGTTTTTATTGCTCAAGATCACACCCCTTAAGGTTTTAGATAATCCTCGAGCTAAGCTTAAAATTACTTTGATGCGAGCTCGAAACGATGGGGCCTTTGGGTCCGAGTCGAATGAGAACGAAGTCTTGGACTCCTATAAGCTTTTGGCCCTATATTTCTTTTAAGCTGGCCCTTAGGCTCTTGTATATCGGCCCTTAGGCTATTTTAAAATTGGCCCTTAGGCTCTTTAAATTGGGCCGTTTCGGTCTCTAAAATGGCTATATAATTTTTTCCTCATTTTGGCTAAAAGACTTAGTTAAATTTTAGTTATGCCTTAGCATGTGTTTTTGTACGCGTTGGGTTTTTCGAAGGCTTGACGTATCGGAACCTTATTAGTTATTTCGTTTGTGTAGGCATAATCGAATAACTCTTAAGGTTTTTCTGAAGGCTGGTGTTATCGGAGCCTTTAGATTATTCGAGGGCAGATTTATCGAAGCCCCTTATATTTTGCTTTTACCGGGAGTAGCCCGACTTAACCGGTTTTCAATGTTTGAAGGCCTTTAATTTTATAGCAGGAGTAGGACATCTCCGAATCGCATTATTTTGGTCGTAGCCTTTATGTGACCGTAGTCTTTAGTATGGCCGTAGCCTTCAGGTTTGTTACTTGGACTTATTTCCCGATAACTTTCTGAACTTGTTCGAAAATTTAGTCCCCGAGTATATCAGCCTTGGCCTTTGTTTCGGGGGGTTCCTCTTTGAGGTCTTATGAGTCCAAATTTTCGATGACTCGGATGTATTGACTGTCAGTGACAGTCCCTGGGTATTTCGGGGTGTTTTGGCCCTTAAGTCGCTTCCCATAGGATTGTAAGTATAGAGATCGTATGAGATATAAAGTATTATTGATATAACCATAATGTTTCTTTAAATAGTTGATACATGCGTACATGTTTTGACATCGGGGCTCGACTATTCTATTTGGGCACGGTTCATTTGACTATTTGGCCTATTACAAAGTTCTCCTATCGAGGCCCTCTTAGACGTGAAATATCTTTCTCAAAATTATAACCTCCAAGGGTGATGCCCCCAGTATTCGAGGTTGATCGAAAAGAAGCCTTGAATACTTGTTGAATGTTCCTTAGGTAGCATATAGGTGTTGCCTCGTTAAAAACCTTGCCGGTAAAACCCATTTGGGATAAAACCCGATGTAAGGGAAAACTAGTGCAACACATACTTTCAAACCTAAGGTCTTTGAGTTGAAAGATGCCTCAATATCTCCAATCGAACATCTGCAATGAGTTAGTTTTAAATACAAATGGAAAAGGGGAGAAGGTCATACCTCAGCAGTAATATCGCTTGAGCAGTGATAAATTCCAATTGTTTAGTAGTTGCTTGCCTTCCATTATGCTAAGTTTGTAGGATCCTTTCCCCACGACTCCAAGGACACGGTACGGTCCTTCCCAATTAGGACCTAGTTTCCCTTCGTTTGGGTCTCGAGTGTTGAGAGTTACTTTCCTTAGGACTAAGTCCCCGACTCTAAAATATCAAAGGTTCGTCCTTCTGTTGTAATACCTTTCAATCCTTTGATTTTTCGCAGACATTCGAATTAATGTGGCCTCACATTTTTCATAGAGTAGTTCGAGAGAAGTGTTCATAGCTTCGTGATTTGAGTCCTCGATGGCATGCTGAAACCTGACGCTAAGTTCCCCTACTTCGATAGGGATCAATGCTTCGGATCCGTATACCAAAGAAAATGGGGTCTCCCCCGTGCTCGATTTCAAAGTTGTTTGATATGCCCATAGCACCTCGGGCAATACTTCTCTCCATTTCCTCTTTGCATCATCTAACCTTTTCTTTAAGTTTCGAATGATAGTTTTGTTTGTGGACTCGGCCTGACCATTTGCACTTGGGTGGTAAGGTGCTGATAGAATCCTTTTGATTTTATGGTCCTTAAGGAATTTTGTTGTTTTGCTGCCGATGAACTACTTTCCATTGTCACATGCTATTTCGGCGGGTATCCCAAACCGACATATGATGTGGTCTCATATGAAGTCGATGACTTCTTTTTCTCTTATCTTCTCGAAGGCCTGCACTTCAACCCATTTTGAGAAGTAGTCAGTCATAAATAAAATAAATCGAGCTTTGCTTGGCGTTGTTGGTAGGGGGACGACGATGTCCATCCCCCATTTCATGAATGGCCATGGGGATAGGACCAAATAGAGTTGTTCACTAGGCTGGTGGATCATCGATGCAAATTTTTGGCATTTATCACACTTTCGGACGAACTCCTTGGTATCTTTCTATGTTATCCCAATAATACCCCGCTCTGATCACCTTGCGAACCAGAGAGTCTGCACCAGAATGGTTCCCACAAGTACCCTCGTGGATTTCTCGTAGTATGTAATTGGTATCCTCGGGTCCCAAGCACATTGTTAGTGGTCCATCGAAGGTTCTTCTATACAACGTTTCATTTTTATCGAAAGAGAATCGAGCTGCTTTGGTTCGAAGTGTTCTCGACTCTTTTAGTTCCACAGGGAGATTCCCATGCCTTAAGTAGTAGATGTACTTATTCCTCCAATCCCACATTAAGCTTGTTGAATTAATCTCTACATGGCCTTCTTCGACCACCAACTTCGATAGTTGGACGACAGTCCCCAGGACAATATCATTTTCTTCGACCGATGACCCCAAGTTTGCAAGTGCACCGGCCTCGCTATTCTGTTCTCGAGGTACATGGTCCAATGTCCATTCCTTGAAGCGATACAATGTCATTTGAAGTTTGTCTAAGTACCTTTGCATTCGATCGTCTCGAACATCAAAGCTTCCGTTTACATGATTTACTACCAAAAGGGAGTCACATTTTGCATCGATGACCTCTGCTCCAAGGCCCTTAGCTAGTTCAAGACCTACAATCATGGCCTCATACTCGGCCTCATAGTTAGTCAATTTAGAAGTTTTGATAGATTGCCTAATAACACTACCCATAGGCGGTTTCAAAATGATGTCGAGCCTGGATCCTTTCATATTCGGGGCACCGTCTGTGAAGAGGGTCCAAACCCTCGATGACGTACTCGTTTTTAGCAAGAGTTTCTTTTCTTCGGGTACGAGGGCAGGCGCGAAGTCGGCCATGAAGTCTGCCAAAATTTGAGACTTGATAGCCATTCGAGACTGATATTCGATATCATATCCTCCAAGTTCGATGGCCCATTTGGCCAATCTGCTCGATAATTCAGGCTTATGCAAGACATTTCAAAGCGGGTATGTAGTCAATACAGATATAGGATGGTATTAACAATATGGTTTTAGTTTCCTAGATGCACTTATTAATGCAAGATCTAACTTTTCCAAATGTGGGTACCTTGTTTCAGTATCTCCTAGGGTCCAACTCACATAATAGACAGGAAATTGTGTACCTTACTCTTCTCGAACCAACACGCCACTTACAGCTACCTCTAACACGGATAGATACAAGTAGAGTGTTTCATCCTCCTTTGGAGTATGGAGCAAGGGTGGGCTCGAGAGATATCGTTTTAATTTTTCCAAGGCTTGTTGTCACTCTGGAGTCCATGCAAAGTTGTTCTTCTTGAGTAGGGAAAAGAAATTATGGCTCGGATCTGATGATCTCGAGATAAATCGGCCTAGGGCAGCTATCCGTCCAGTCAGCCGTTGCACAGCTTTCACATTGTTGACTATGGTGATTTCCTCGATGGCTTTGATTTTATCGAGGTTGATCTCGATACCCATGTTCGATACCATAAAGCCCAAGAACTTGCCCGAGCCGACTCCAAAAGCGCATTTCTCGAGGTTGAGCCTCATGTTGTGCTTCCTTAGGATATCGAAGGTCACCTGCAAATGGGTCAAATGGTCCTCTGCAAGCAGGGACTTAACTAGCATATCATCAATATAAACTTCCATGGATTTGACTATTTGATGTTCGAACATCTTATTAACTAGGCGATGATATGTGGCTCTTGCATTTTTTTAGCCCGAAGGGCATTACATTATCACAATACGTACCATACTTCGTGATGAATGAGATATTTTCCTGGTCCTCTGGGTTCTTTTGAATTTGGTTGTACCCGAAGTAGGCATCGAGAAAGTTAAGGATCTCATGGCCGGCCGTAGCATCGATCAAACGATCGATGTTGGGCAATGGGAAAGAATCTTTAGGGCATGATTTGTTCAAATATTTGTAGTCTACACAATTCTAAGTTTATTACCCTTTTTAGGGACTACCACTACGTTAGCTAGCCATTCGGGATATTTTACTTCCCTAATGGATCCTATTTTGAGAAGTTTGGTTACCTCTTCTTTGATAAATGCAAGCTTTACCTCGAACTGAGGTCTCCTCTTTTGCTTCACCAGTTTAAATCTGGGATCGACACTTAGTTGATGGGTAGTTATATCTGGTGGGATACCTATCATATCTAAGTGGGACCAGGCGAAGCAATCAATATTATCGATAAGAAATTAAATGAGTTTTTTTCTTAGTTCGGGGGTTAACCCCTTCCCCAGGTATACCTTTCGTTCTGGAATATGCTCGATCAATATGGCTTGTTCGAGTTCTTCGACCATGGACTTCGTCGCATCCAATTTCTTGGGGGTAACGAAGGCTCAGGAGATGAGGAAATCTTCTTCTTCATCATCAGCAACCTATTCATCGGACACCTGTCCCCCGGGCTCAACTGAGGGCACGGGCTGTGATTGTTATTTGGCCACCTGTTCGTCCTTCGACTTTTCCGATGTGGATGGTGTCGATACCGGTGCTAAGTCGTGCACTACAAACATCTCCTTAGTTGCATGTTGCTCTCCATATACTATTTTCAAGCCATCCTTTGTTGGGAACTTTATCATCTGATGGAGGGTCGATGGAACCGCCCTCATGCTATGGATCCATGGCCTTCCAAGCAAAGAATTATACCTTATGTCACCTTCGATGACATGAAATTTGGTATCTTGTATGGTTCCGGCCACGTTGATTGGAGGATGATTTCTCCTTTTGTTGTTTCACTTGTCATGTTAAAGCCATTCAAGACTCGAGATGCCGGTATGATTTGATCGAGCAACCCGAGTTTCTCCACGACCCTTGACCTAATTATATTTGCTGAACTACCTGGATCCACAAGAACACGTTTAACTTGAACTTTATTTAAAAGGATAGAAATTACAAGTGCATCATTGTGAGGCTGAGATAAGGCCTCGATGTCTTCCTCACTGAATGTGAGGGTGTCCTCAGGCATGTAATCCCGAGTCCGTTTTTCCCTTATGATGGATACTTTGGTACGCTTGAATATAGGTCCTTGTGGGACGTCGACTCCACCGATGATCATGTGAATGACATGTTGAGGTTCTTCAGGTTCATTCTTCCTGCCTGCATCTCTCTCTCTGAAGTGATTCTTAGCCGATCACTTAGGAATTCTCGAAGGTGGCCCTCATTGAACAACCTAGCCATTTCTTCCTTTAACTACTTGCAATCCTCTGTTCTATGACCATGTGTGCCATGATACTTGCACATCAAGTTTGGGTTCCTTTGGGAGGGATCGGTCTATATTGGCCTAGGTCACTTAGTATTTTTTATTCTCCCAATGGTTGAGACGATTGTTGATGTATCTATGCTGAAGTTGTACTCTGATAATTGAGGAACCTCTGCGGGGTCAGCGTGCTTATCAAACCCGTTCTTGCTCATGAGTCCACGAGAACCTTGACCTCGGTCACTTCTTCGATCGCTCCGAGAGGTGTTGTGGCTCGGGCCGTTGTTCCTTCGATTGGCATATGGTTGATACCGTTCTTTGTTGAATCTTGATCCCCGGTCTGTGTCCCTCAGGGGCTTGGTTGCGAATCTATTAGGATGAACTGAGCCCGAGGGGGCTCCCAACTGGTCGTCCTCGACCCTTATTTTTGACTGATAACGATTGTGCACATCCGACCATGTTACAGCTAGATATTCGATCAAGTTCTGCTTTAGCTATCGAGATGCAATCGAACTTCTTTCATTCAAACCTTGTATAAAGGCCTGAACTGCCCAGTCATTGGAGACCGGTGGTAATTCCATTCTTTCCATCTGAAACCGGGACACGAACTCCCTTAGCATCTCGTCATCCTTTTGTTTTATTTTGAAGACGTCCGATTTTCTTGTGGCCACCTTTATGGCTCCGGCGTGTGCTCTCACGAAGGCGTCTGCCAACATAGCAAATGAATCAATAGAGTTAGGAGCTAAGTTGTGATACCAGATCATAGTTCCTTTTGATAGCGTTTTCCCAAACTCTTTCAATAATACTAACTCGATCTCACCGTCATTCAAGTCATTTTCTTAGATTCCACAAGTGTATGAAGTAATATGTTTGTTAGGGTCAGTTGTCCCGTTATATTTGGGTATATCGGGCATATGAAATTTCTTTGGGATGGGCATCGGAGCCGCACTTGCGGGGAATGGTTTTTGTATGAACTTTTTGGCATCTAGTCCTTTCAAAACTGGAGGTGCTCCCGGTATCTGGTCTACCTGGGAGTTATAAGTTTCCACCTTCTTATCATTGTCTTCTATCTTCTTTTTTCCTGACTCAATCCTTTTAGTCAGTTCCTCGAGCATTTTCATGATTGTGGGGTTAGTCCCCGAGCCGCTTTCATCGGGCCTTTCAAGCACTGGTTCAGTATGTCGGTCGTTCACTGGTTCGACGGTGTTTGGAGTTCTGTTCTGACTCTGAAGTTAAGCTATGGCGACTTGATGAGGTTGCAGCACCTCGAATATTACTTGGAGGTTGATTCCTCCTTCTTTCATTCCTCGTGTTTCCTGGCCTCCAGCTCGGGTTTCCCTGTGTGCATTCTTTGCGGGGTCTGTGCCTGCGTCCGTGTTTAGAGCGTTATGCGAACTGATATTAACTGGCTCCATATTTGATATTCGCTCAGGGAATATGGGTGGTACACCGACCCCTATACCGTTGTTTTCTCCGAGTCCCTCACTGTCATGAGCAGGAGCGTTTTGTGTGCTAGACATATCTTAGCCTCAAATCAAAGAATCCTTGACAAGAAAAAATGTGAAGAATAACGTGTGTTATCAGAAAACTAGTACTAAAATAACCATTAATATCTTTAGCCCCACAGTAGGCGCCAAACTGTTTATCTCGAAAAATGTGAGTAACAATTAAATGTGATTTGTGATTTTAAAGATATGTGATTTATTCTAATACTAGTGAATATACAAGTGATATTAAGTTTAAGTAAGAAGAATTGATGAACCAAACCAGTGTTGCTAGAGCAATAAGGACCTCGAGCTCGATTTTCTTGGGGGCCTCAAGGTGAGCTAAGAGCAATAAAGTATGAACAATAAACTAAAAACAATAAAGCTGAAGAACAATTGTTGAGCACAGTAAACAAGAAAAGCAAAGTAGAATATTCTATTACAGTGAATAATGTGTTTTTTACAAATGATTGGGGTCCCCTTTGTATAGGAGGAGAAAACCCCCAAGATAGTACATTCCTAATTGTGGTAAAGAATTTTATTGGTACAGGTGTATAACAACCTAGTACAAACATGTACCATTTCGTACAAATCTTATCCTTTAATTTATGCCCTGATCCACGTGTCCTTGAGAAATTTTCGCTCTTTCTTGAGTGTCTTCGAGATTGTACTGCCCTCGATGTAGGTCGTACCAGGCCTTCGATCTCCCTCCTCGAGGTGTGTGTCCTTCAGCCGGGTCCGATCCCCACTTCGAGTCACCCGGACTCGGACTCGGACTCATAACCCAATTTAAGATTTCGAAATCGAGCTCCTTGGTTTTGACCGTATACAGTTAATACTATTATTATTATTATTGTTATTATTGTTATATTATTATTAGTTAAAAAATTATCTATTTATAATATTTAAAGGGCTTTTTAATGCATCAAAACTCGAAAACTATATACATAGTGGAGAAAGATAAAGTGAACTTAAGCGTATACTTATTGTACATAATATTAAAATAACATTTATAAAAAATTATCGGTTAGAAATAAATTTATAAAAGGACTATTTTATTTATAATTCTAATTAACTTAAGTAACAATTCATAATGAAATATAACATAATTTAAATTATAGATAAATCACCTAAGTTAAAAGAATAAGATAATCAAATATAACAGAACAGAAAATTACATTGTAGACACGTATTTTTTGACCCTCCCTAAAATTTTATACATTTTAGTGTTTAGATGTATGTTTTAGGTCTAATATTGTTATTTTGACTATTTTTAACCTTTTTGCTTTGTTTTTATCCTAAAAACAAAAAACTACAAAAATATTTCCTTTTGTTTTAGCTCATTGGTATTTTGTCTAGTTACTTTTAATTTAGCGTATTTTTCATTAAATTGAAAAATACTAATATAGTCTTGGGGCCATAAAAAGAAATTTTGCCCGATTTTTAGATTTTCGTATGCTATAGCCCACGCCATTTGCATGCATCCGGGCGACCAGACCTAAATCTCCTAAAATTTTGCCGGCCTATCAAATATGGAGTTTTGGGGCCATAAAAAGGAATAAACCCGATTCTCATATTTTCTTGTGCTATAGTCCACGCCATATGCATGCATCCAGGCGATCAGACCCGAATTGCCTAAACTTTTCCTACCCCATCAAAAAGGACCCAAGGAAAAATAGATCGCTTCACCATGACCGTTACTCATTTTTTGGCATTTTGGGGCCAACAAAAAGGAATTCCACCTGATTCTCAAATTTTCGTGTGCTAGCCCAAGCAATCTTCATGTATCCGGGCAACCGGACCTGAATAGTTTAAAATTTATTCGGCCTATCAAAAACGACCCAAGGAAAAATAATCATCGCTACGCCATGATCGTTCCTCATTTTTTAGCGTTTGGGGCCACAAAAAAGGAATTCTGCATGATTCCCATATTTTCATGTGTTATAGCCTACACCATCTGCATGCATCCTGACGACCGGACCTGAATCGCTTAAAATTTATTCGGCCCATCAAAAACGACCCAAGGAACAATAGTCATCACTTCGCCATGACCATTCCTCTTTTTTGACATTTTGGGGCCATAAAAAAGGAATTCCGCCCGAATCTCAGATTTTCGTTTGCTATAGTCTACATGCATCTAGGCGACCAGACCCGAATCACCTAAAATTTTGCTGGCCCTTCAAAAAGAGCCAAGGACCGATGGTCATCAACTCGCCATGATCGTTCCTTGTTTTTTGGCATTTTGGGCCATAAAAAGGGAATTCCACCCGATTCCAGTTATTCGTGTAGTAGAGTCTACGCCATCTGCATGCATCCGGGCGACTGGACCGAATCGCCTAAAATTTTATCGACCCATTAAAAATGACCCAAGGAACAATAGTCATTGCTTCGCCATGACCGTTCGTCAATTTTTGGCATTTTGGGGCCATAAAAAAGTAATTTCGCCCGGTACCCAGATTTTCGTGTGCTATAGCCCACGCCATATGCATGTATCTGGGCAACTGGAACCGAATTGCCTAAAATTTTGCCGGCCATCAAAAATGACCCAAGGAACAATAGTCATCGCTTTGCCATGACTGTTCCTCATTTTTGACGCTTTGCTGCCACAAAAAAAGAATTGCGCCCGATTATCAAATTTTTGTATGCTATACCCTACGCTATCTATATGCATCCGAGCGGACGGACCCAACTCGCCTAAAATTTTGCCGGTCCAGCAAAACGACCGAAGGAACAATAGCTATCAATTCGCCATAACCATTCCTCATATTTTGGCATTTTGAGGCCATAAAAAAAATTACGTCCGATTCGAAGATTTTCGTATGATATAGACCACGCCATCTATATGGATCCAGGCGACTGTACCCAAATTGCCTAAAATTTTGCTGGCCCGACAAAAATAACCCAAGGAACAATTGTTATCGCTTCTCCATGATCGTTTCTTTTTTTTGGTGTTCCGGGGCCATAAAAAAGAATTACGCCTGATTCCCAGATTTTCATGTGTTATAACCAATGCCATTTGTATGCATCCTGGCGACCGGACCTGAATCGCCTAAAATTTTGTTGGCTCATCAGAAACGACCCAAGGAACAATAGTCATCACTTCTTCATGATCGTTCCTCGTTTTTAGGTGTTTTATGGCCATAAAAAGGAATTCCGCCCGATTCTCGAATTTTTGTATGCTAAAGCCCACGCCATTTGCATGGATCCGGGCAAACGGACTCGAATCGCCTAAAACTTTGCCGGCTCATAAAAAGTGACCCAAGGAACAATAGTCATCGTTCGCGATAACCCTTCCTCATTTTTTGGAGTTTTAGGGCCACAAAAAAAAGAATTCCCTTTGATTCCCAAATTTTCGTGTCCGATAGCCGATGCCATCTGCATGCATCCGGCCAGGCAGACCCGAATAGTCTAAAAATTTTGTCGGCCTATCAAAAACTACCCAAGAAACAATAGTCATTGCTTAGCCATGATCGTTCCTCATTTTTGGCATTTTGGGGCCATAGAAAGGAATTTCATCTGATTCCTAGATTTTCGTGTGCGCTTACGCCATTTGCATGCATCCGGGTGATTGGACCCGAATCGCCTAAAATTTTGCCGGCATATAAAAAAAGACCCAAGCAACAATTTTCATCACTTTTCCATGATCATTCCTCGTTTTTTGGCGTTCTAGGGCCATAAAAAATAATTACGCCCGATGCCCAGATTTTCGTATGTTATAGCCCACACCATCTGCATGCATTCAGGCGACCGGACTTGAATCACCTAAAATTTTACCGGCTTGTCAGAACCAAGGAACAATAGTCATCGCTTTCACATGACCGTTCCTCATTTTTTTGGTGTTTTATGGCTATAAAAAGGAACTCCGCCCGATTCTCATATTTTTGTGTGCTATTAGCCCATGCCATTTGCATGGATCCGGGCTATCGGACTCGAATAGCCTAAAATTTTGTCGGCTCATAAAAACAACCCAAGGAACAATAGTCATCGTTTCGCGATGACCCTTCCTCATTTTTTGGAGTTTTGGGGCCATAAAAAATGAATTCCCCTCGATTCTCAGATTTTCGTGTCTGATAATCGACGCCATCTGCATGCACTCGGCCGGCCGGACCCGAGTCTAAAATTTTGTCGGCCCATAAAAACTATCCAAGAAATAATAGTCTTGCTTCGCCATGATCGTTCCTTATTTTTTGGTGTTTTGGGGCTATAAAAAGGAATTACATCCGATTTTCAAATTTTCATGTGCTATATCCCACACCATGCATGCATCCGGACGACTGGAACCGAATCGCCTAAAATTTTCCCGGCATATAAAATAAGACCCAAGCAACAATTGCCATCACTTTGCCATGACCGTTCCTCGTTTTTTGGCATTTTGGGGCCACAAAAAAAATTTGTTCGACGCCCAGATTTTCATGTGCTATAGCCCACGCCATCTGCATGTATCCGGGCAACCGAACCCGAACCGCCTTAAATTTTACCGGCCCATAAGAAACAACCCAAGGAACAATAATCATCGCTTCGCCATGACCGTTCCTCATTTTTTGGTGTTCTGTGGCCATAAAAAAGAATTTCACTTGATTCCCATATTTTTGTGTGCTATAAGCCACGTCATTTGCATGCATCACGGCGATCGGACCCTAATCGGCTAAAATTTTGTTGCCCCATCAGAAATGGGCCAAGGAACAATAGTGATCACTTCGCCATGACTGTTCTTTATTTTTGGGCGTTTTAAGGCCATAAAAAGGAATTTTGCCCGATTCCTAGATTTTTGTGTGTTATAGCTCACGCCATCTACATGCATCCGGGCGACCGGACACGAATCGCCTAAAATTTGCCAACTTATAAAAAATGACCCAAGGAATAATAGTCATCGCTTCACCATGACCATTCCTCGTTTTTGGAGTTTCAGGGTCATAAAAAAGGTATTCCACCCGATTTCAAGATTTTTGTGTGTTATAGCGACGTCATCTGCATGCATCCGGGGGACCGGACCCAAAGCACCTAAAATTTTATTGGGCCATCAAAAACAATCCAAGGAGCAATAGTCATCGCTTCGCCATAACCGTTCTTCTTTTTTGGCATTTTGGGACCATAAAAAAAGAATCCCGCCCGATTTCCAAATTTTATTATGCTATAGCCCACGCCATCTACATGCATTCGGGCGACCAGACCCGAATTACCTAAAATTTTGCTGACCTATCAAAAATGATCCGAGGAACAATATACATCGCTTTTCCATGTTCGTTCCTTATTTTTTGGTATTTTGGGACTATAAAAAGGAATTTCGCCCTATTTTCAGATTTTCGTTTGCTATAATAGCCCACGACATCTGCATGTATCCGGGCGACCGGATTCGAATCGCCTAAATTTTGCCGACCCATCAAATACGACCCAAGGAACAATAGCCATCGCTTCACCATGGTCGTTCTTATGTTTTTGACATTTTCGGGGTCATAAAAAAAGAATTCTGCATGATTCTTAGATGTTCGTGTGTTATAGTATACACCATCTGTATGCATCCAGTTGGACCCGAATCGCCTAAAATTTTGTCGGCCCATCAAAAATAACCCAAGAAATAATAGTTATTGTTTCTCCATAAATGTTCCTCTTTTTTTTGGCTTTTTGGGATAAAAAGGAATTCCGCATAATTTCTAACCATACATGAACCATTGCATCTTTTATGATACATGGATAGATGACGATATCACTTCAGAACTTATTCTAAGAACCTCAGTTAGAATCTTAATTCATATTAAAAGATACTATTTATAGCGAGTTGATGATACACATTATGAATTTATAAAGTCTAATGGTAACTTATTGTGATTTCTCCACTCTTAGTGATATCCATGGAAGATATGTTAATCTCAAATCAGAACTAGAAAATAAAGATGACATATTGAGTAAACTGAAGAGTCTGAAACCTAAATAATGATTTTTGGGACTCAAAATATGTTTCTACAGTTTTTAAAAAAATAGTTGCTTTTTTTTACCTAAAACGCAGTATAATACTGCGCTTTACATTAACGGAATTTTAGCCGTTAAAGTAAAGTGCAATATAATATTGCATTTTACTAAAGCGCAGTATTATACTTCGTTTTACACCTTCAATTTAACCCCCCCCCCCAAACTCCTCCATTAAAGTAAAGCCCAGTATAATACTGCATTTTACCTAAAGCGCAGTATTATACTACGTTTTACTTCTTTTTTGGGCCCACCAATAAGTGTTCTACGGTTAACTAACATAACAATAATTCAAATATATAAAGCGCAGTATTATACTACGTTTTACATAAAAAAAATCTGTTATACTACGTTTTACATAAAAAAAATCTGCACCCCGAGCTAGGACTTGCCTTATTTAAAGGCGTTAGAATTTTATGAAAATTCATTCAAAACTTTCCTTCAAACTTCCGTTCATACTTCTCTTCTTGTTATCAAGCATTTTTATAATGTCTAAAGATCCAATAATAAGGGTTTCATTATATTTTGGTGGGGGGGAGGGGAGGGTAAGGTTGTAATGGAGAATAACTCTATAAGGTATAGTTCATCTCCACAGTGTCATGTTAAATTGCCACTTACAATGGAGTATGATAAATTGGTATCGTTGTTATGTAAAAAAATGAGTGTGAGAAAACATTTGGTGAACCTTAAAGTAACCGGTAGATTTCCATATTATGTGACTCTACAGGGGTTTGCTTATTTTTCTAAGTTTAACATCAAAGATGATGAAACTCTTAGAGATTTTTTGCGGATTTTGGATGATACAAGGAATTTATTGTAATAAAATTGTTGGAAATGTATGTCAAGGTTGAAGACGTTCCCAATAATGAGGGTGTGCATAGTAGGGATAACCCCCAGTCATCGGGTGGTTATTCTGGAACAGTTTTTGCCGGACAATACTACGTTTTTTGTGTTGTCTTGTCGGTTTGAAAAGCTGACCGACTACGCAAAAGCTGTTTCGTTTAAGAAAAATTGAATATGTATAGCGTGGTACAATACTATATTTTGTGTGTTGTCTTGTCGGTCTGAAAAGCTGAACCAACTACGCAAAAGCTGTTTCGTTTCAGTAAAAATTGAATATGTATAGCACGGTACAATACAACGTTTTGTGTGTTGCCTTGTCGGTCTGAAAAGCTGGCCGACTGTGCAAAAGCTATTTCATTTCAGAAAAATTGAATATGTATAGCGCGGTACAATACTACGTTTTAGGTGAAATCTTGTCTATAAATAACGGGCGCATTGTAGTTATTTTCTGCGCTTAACAATAACCAATAGCAAATATTTCTATAAAAGCAAGGTTTTTCTTTACGCTTTAACAAATGTCTCAATCCCTTTATGTCCCAAGGTGCGAGTGCGACAAAAATGCATGATGCACGATTGTTGGGAAGAAGCTGGACGTCGCTACTGGGCATGTATGAACAAGTTTTATAGGGGTTCCCACGAACCTGTTTGCAATTTTGAGGTATGGATTAATGAACCCTGTCAGCAGGAATACTACAAAGACAAGTTGTATTCTCTTCATAGTTTGTGTTTGAAGCAGTGGGAAAGAGAGCGATAATCCAAACGAGAAGTTGCGGAGTTGAAGGAGAAGCTCAAGGAGGTGGAAGAACAAAAAAATAAGCTGGAAGACAAATTTAAGTAGTTGGAGCAGAGAATGTTAGGCGGTCATGACTAAACAATGACATGTACGTGTTGAACGTAGTAGTGTATCTTTATGTTTCCCGTGTCATGTATTTTCATTAGTTTTACTGAATTTATGTTATGTTAGGTTTGTTATGTTTGTGTTTGTGTTGTAGTGTTAAAATAAAATTGTTGTTCAAATTGTGTTAAAATAAAATTATTATTATTAAAATAAAATTCTTGCCATTATTTACATAATGTATTATTTACATAAAATACAAACAAAAAAAATCAATGAGTCCCACAGCCTGTGTGCTTCAATGCAGCTGCTGGCCTGAGGTGCATTCCCTGTCGCCCAGGTACACTATCAGGATCATCCTTATCGCATCGCCTCTTTATGTGAGGATGCGCAGCAGCATGATCATCAGTAGAGCTGGCAGGATCGGTAGAAGGGGTCGTCGGTCCGTCAGCAACCTACAAAACAATTACTATGCTTAGTATATGAAAATGTACATTAGTAATGTACGTGTTAAGTCCAAAATATTTTCTTACCATGGTCTCATCGGGCTCTTGAATATAAGCATTCGGGGTGTCCTCATCATCGCATAAAGTGGGCTCCGTGATTGGCTGGGACGAAGCCTTAATAAGAAAAATAAAAATTAATTTATGGAAAATCATTAAGGAAAAAAAACAAATTAAAATTTAACAGTAATGCAAATATACATGCGCCTGTGATAGATCCGCATCAACTGTCGGGGATGAGCCAAAACTCAACCTGCGCTCACCATCCACGTCTCGGGTCGGCCGATCCTAAGCTGCGGTAGATGGGCTTGAAAAGAAATGCTTTACATCTCTGTCGAATGTACCCGTGATCAACAATGGATTTAACGGGGTGACCTACGATGCTGACAGCTCCAGCTGAAGGTTGTACGACGACATGCTGCTAGAAGGCTCGTCTAGCTGAGGGATGTAACCCAGCTAATCATCTCCAAGATCCTCATCAGGTGCCTCAACAGGTGGCTCAACATGCGCCCCCTTGCTGGGGATCACCTCCTCGCCATCCCCCACGGCCTCGTGGGGTACCCCTGCCTCGTGGGATAGCCCTGCCTCGTGGGGCGGCCCTGGCTCGTGCCCGACCCCTGCCTCGTGCGACAGGCCTACCCTGATGGTGTTACTCTGGCGCCACATACTCAGCAGTGTGATCTAACCTCTTGTCCTCTCTGGCTCGCTGCAGTGTCCGGAGAGCCAGCTCTACCACATGCCGGCCATACTCAGCGACTACAGGATTGTCGGCATGTTGTTGCATCTGCAGTCCCAACCGGTAGAATAAATGATGACCAATAGCCTGCACAACATTTAAAATATTAATTACATAACGCTATATCACAGTTATAAGTATGGGTTCCAACAAAAACATACTAGTGCCCCGTGCCTCCCAGCGTATGGTGTGAACCGACCGCAAGCTTGATGAACGGGGTTCCCGATCATCAGTTGAGTGTGATGGCGGTACCATGACGTATACATCTCAATAGTCTCCACCTGGATCTGTGAAGGTGGTGGCGGAATCAGGTCCTCTCGATGCTCCCAAGTATGGACTCGCGCCTCTAGCCATGCTACAAATGCGTCGTCCACCCTCGAATGATCATCCCGCTGATAATGTGTAGCCTCCCATGTAGGCTCCCTCGGTATAGTCTGCGGACGGTCAAACTGGCGAAGTACCTGCTCTGTGGCATGATGCTCCACAATATCGAGGCACATCAGTGGGACGGAAGTGCTCCAAATCAATCAACCGACCGAGCAATAATCGGGCAGGCCAGCTATCAACTCGTCGTTGTATGGCGTCCAGATGAACTATCAAATAATAACATAAAAGTGAGTATGCGCAATACAAGTGAATTTATAACAAGTAAGTTTAGGTACATATTTACCTGTGCGACCTCCAGCATATCCAACACATCCCTGACAAGGGGGAGATTATGATGAGTATCAATGGCTCGGTAGTTTCCACGCCGGAGAACCCACCTCCTAGCTAGAGGGAGTAACGAAGGTGCTACATCCGGAGGTAATGGTGGTAGAGGTGGTTGCAACGGCAGGAACCGCTCCCAGGCCCAAACCTAACATACAAGGTTGACGGAAAATTTAAGAGTCATTTTGACTATATAGAATTGGAAGTAATGAACAGAGTATTCGAATATGTTGTCACCTGTATAAGCGGCAGAAAACCACATACGTCGCTCTGGGTGCCCATGCGAGCTCGGCACATACTCTTATACTGGTAAGCAAGAACAACAGCACCCCAGCTATATTGGGGTAACTCATCTAGCTGCTGAAGATGATGTAGAAATCGCATACTCACTAGATTTTCCGAAGTGTTCGGGAACTAGACACCCCCCAAAAAAAGGAACAGCGCCAACCTCGTGTACTGGTGAATATGTAAATCCTCTGTCTCGCCGGTGATGTCGGGGTGCAATGCCTCCAAATGATGTCTAATAGCTGTCACAGAAATGTGACTGCCCCCTGAAGCTACAGCCTCACCATGTGGCCTGAAACCAGTGAACTGCTGCAGCAAGTCCAAATACTGGGCACGCGTCATGGATCTCATATACTGAGGCAGTGCAACGACCAATCCATTAGCAGGCAGCCCATATAAAACCTAAACATCCTGAAGCGTGATGGTGGCCTCGCCAATGGGCAGGTGAAAAGTGTGTCTCCGGTTGCCACCGCTCTATCAACGCCGTGATCAGAGACCAGTCGAGCTGCAGCCGCCCAATCTCAAAATCCTATAGAAGCCCGTGTCACGTAGGCGCTGGACTACGCGGGAATGGAAACCTCTCTCCCTAATAAAGTCCCACACGTCATCCACTCTCCTGGTGTGGAGAATCTGCTCCGCTAGCTCTCCCTCCCATACGTAGGCGGACCTATGATCGCCCTGTAATACTAATATCTCATCCGAGATAGGTCCAGGATGCACAGGCGGCACGTCCATGTCGTCTACTGTAAATTAAACAATATTAATTGTGTGTTAGTTTTATTAGTTAATATTTAATTATTTAATTGGACAGAGTATATATCTATGGGTTCCAGGGTCGATATTTGAGGCCCAGTAGCACCAAGCTATCCTGAATTCTTATGTGTGTCAATTTCAATATTTTTAGAATTTTTTTATGTTATAATAATTAATATTTAATTATTTAATTGGATAGAGTATATATCTATGAGTTTCAAGCTCGATATTTGAGGCCCAGTAGCACCAAGCTATCCTGAATTCTTATGTGTGTCAATTTAAATATTTTTAAAATTTTGTTTGTGTTATAATAATTCATATTTAATTATTTAATTGGACAGAGTATATATCTATGGGTTCCAGGATCGATATTTGAGGCTCAATAGCACCAAGCTATCCTGAATTCTTATGTGTGTCAATTTCAATATTTTTAGAATTTTGTTTGTGTTATAGTAACTAATATTTAATTATTTAATTATTTTATTAGACAGAGTATGTATCTATGGGTTTCAAACTCGATATTTGAGGCTCAGTAGCACCAAGCTATCCTGAATTCTTATGTGTGTCGATTTCAATATTTTTATAATTTTGTTAGTTTTATAAATTAAATAATTAATTTTTAATTGGACAGAGTATATATCTATGAGTTTCACGCTCAATATTTAATTTGAAAGCATATATTAATTTGTTAGTTCTGTGTGTTTGTTTTATAAATTAAATAATTAATTTTTGTAAAGTGTAATTGGATAGAGTTTGTAGTTAGTAGATACTTAAACTACAGAGATTCTACGCTAAAAGGCTCTATATTTTACTACGCTAAAAGGCTCTATATTTTACTACGCTAAAAGGCTCTATATTTTACTACGCTATAAAGCTCTATATTTTACTACGCTATAAAGCTTTATATTTTACTACGCTAAAAGGGCACTATTCTTTAAGCAAATAAATAATCTAAACTAAATAAAAACAACAAACATATTTTAATAACATAACATTCACTAAATTACATATAAAGAAGTAAAAGAAATTTATGAACATTTTTATTAATAAGAAAAATTATTTCTCAACTTTTAACTATTTTTTTTTAAACACTAATAATTTAATCCGGATAAAAATAACATATAAATTTAATCGCAAACAACACACAAACAACGTGGAAACACATTCAAGACAACAAATATGCTTTATTATATGAGTTTCGATATAAACTAAATCGGAATACCTCGATTTATGTTTTTAGAAATGTCGAAAATTTGAAATTTGAGCCCGAAACAAGGAAACCACAACAATCGAAGGCTTGGGTTGTATGCGGGACCTACAATCTTCACCTTTTTTGTAACGGGTGGGGTCATCGGGGGGGGGGAGGGACCGCTGCTATATTTTAATGGAGGAGGGGGAGTGTTCTGTCGTGGGTGGGGAAGAAAGGAGGGTTTTAAATTAAAAGTGTAAAACGCAGTATAATACTGTGCTTTAGTAAAACGCAGTATTATACTGCACTTTACTTTAACGACTAAAATTCTGTTAAAGTAAAACCCAGTATTATATTATGTTTTAGGTAGAAAAATAACTTTTTTTTAAAATTGTAGAAACGTATTTTGAATCCCAAAAGTCATTATTTAGATTTCGGACTCGTAAACTGAATACCTAAGTTGGACAAAAGGGTGGCTAAAAGAGGATTCTTTAATTACCAAAATATGACTATCATATTTATTAATTATGTCAGGTGAAGAAAATAATTTTTCTAACTCTTGGTGAAACTTTAACTTCTAACGAGTAATTAAGAAAAATACAATAGATATTACTGACCTCTATTTGAATTATTAACTATTCAAAAGATAGACAAAACCAACAATAAATGTGAAGAAAGGAAAAAATGGCTTTTTATGCGTCTGTAAGCACGTGAATTTTGCCTTATATGAGAATTACTCCCAAAAAAAAAATCAAAATAAAATGATTTTCCTTGGTGTGCAATTTTGAGAATTTTTGTGACATTTTTGGATAATTATTTGTATTTGTTTGTGCATGTTTATTTGTTAAATTAATAAAAAAAATACAAAAATATGTCGCATTTTTGCATATAGGATTTAATTCTATAATTATTAGTAATTAAGTTTGTTTTACAAAAATTAAAAAATTACAAAAAATAGGCATCTTTTGCATTTTTAGCATTTAATGTCCAAATATACAATTTTATGCTTAATTATTACTTAATTATGCGTTAATTGTTATTGGGAATTAATTTGCGCTTTTATAACTTAATTTAGTTCTTAATAATAATTTAAGTATTTTTATAATTTAGTTCTAGAAAAATAAAAAGAAGAAAAAGAGCAAAAATACAAAGAAAAATCGGATTGGGCCACTTCTTCAAATTTCAACCCCGGGCCCAAACAATTGTCCAACCTTCCCCACGACCCGGTCCATTTCAAACCGGGTCGACCCGGTCCATAACCCAAAGACCCAACACCCCTATTATCTTACATTTTTACAAAACAAAGAAAAGAAAACCCTAAAAATACTAAGCAAAAAAAACCTAAAAACTACCCTCCCCCCCCCTCTCTTACCTTCTTCTTCTTCAAACCTCCAACTCCTCTCCTATGGCTGCCCTTCCCCTCACCCAACGACCACCCCCTCCAGCCCTTCCCCCTCACCCCGTCACACTCACACACACGCACCAACAACTCCATAGCTGCCCTCCTCCATCGAGCTTCGTCATCGTCGAGTTTGAGCTCATCCATGGCTTCCCCTACTGCATCGTCTGCTCCTTCTTGCTGCGTTCCAGCTGCTTCTCCTTCTTGCTGCGTTCCAGCTGCTTCTGCTTCTTGCTGCGTCGAGCTGCTTCAGCTGTCGTTGCTGCGCTGCTACTGCTGCTGCCGTTGCTGCGCCGCTGCTGCTGCTGCCTTTCCAGCTGCTTCTGCTTCTTGCTGCGTTCTTCTTCATCTTTCACCTCGACTGATGCTTGTTGCTTCGTCGTCTTCAAGTCCGTTTATGTCCAAATTTCGTTGGTTTCGTTGAGAGTTCGTTCAATGTTCGTCGTTGGTCATTTACGGTTAGTTGTTCTAAGTATTATTTCGTCCATAATTTGTTTGATATTTTCAGATTTTGAATTAGCATAAGTTTGCTTTATTTTTCTTATTTATTTTTAGATAAAAATTGTTAGTTTAATTATATTGTTGTTAGATTTAAGTTGAAGATTCAATTTAATTATTTTTCAGTTTGTTTTATTAATTTTAAGAGGTATTTAGTTTTAATATAGAAAGGTGTTAGTTTAAATCGTTTAAATCCGTTGTTTGTTGTTAATATAGATTTAATTCGTATTCATTTTTTGAAGTTCGTTTTTAATTCAGTGATTTAATGTGAAGTTATGTTTTGGTTTTAATTTTTGGATCATGTATCTTTGTTATAATTTTTGTTGGATTTAATTAAGAAAGATTAATTGATTATTTGAAGATTAGTGATTTGAATATGTTTATTTGTTTTGTTTAAGTTTAATTCGAAGTTTGAATAAAGTTTGTTTGTTATTGTTGTTGAATCTTTTCATTTGTGTTCATACTTTGTTTGGTTGATCTTGAATCCGAAATTTGTATAGTTTGATTTTCTTGTTTGTTGTTTATCATTTATGATTATTTCTTCAGCTTGCTTCATGATCTTGTTTAGTTTTAATATAGAAATTGTTGGTTGTAATGTTGTTAGATTTAATTTTAAGTTCAAATGATTATTGAATTTAGAAATCTGAATATACATGTTTGTTGGTGTTGAATCTGAAAGTAGGTTTGTTTGTTGTTAAAGATGTTGTTCAATCAAGATAATTTTAGTTGTTTCTTTGTTGTTCATCATTTAGTTTGAATTTGTTGTTGAACATTGTTAGAAATTGGTCATATTTGCTATATTTTGGTTGAGGTTGATTAATTGATTGGTTATAGCTGATGGGGGTAGTTTGGTATATTGCAGTACGTTCAGGGGTAAATTGGTAATTGCAATAAGGTCGGAGGGGTAGTTTGGGAATTGAACATTTTGAATAATTCTTTATGTTAATCATGGGGGACAAAATGTAATGGGGTATGGGTGATATAATTGTTTAATATAATGGGGGACAAGACATAAGGTAGTGGAGGGGAATATTGTATTTGTTTATGTTAGGCATGGGGAACAAGATGTAATGGGGTGGGGTTGATATATTTGTTTAATGTAGTGGGGGATGAGTGGGAAGATAATGGGTTTGGTAGGAGAAAGTGGTTGATTTATTAATTGATTAAAGGGTTTTGGGATGGGATATAAATAAAAGACTTGAATCATATTTTGAGGGGACAGAAAAAAGAGGAGAGATATAGAGAGAAAAAAAAAGAGCTGAATATTTAAGAGAGAAAGAAATTCCGAAAAAATATTAAAACTTTCAAAAAAAAATACAAATAAAAAAGGAGCTGGAAATTCGAAGAGAGAGTAGTACACACTTGATAAATATTCTGATATACGGGTTTAGAAAAGAAGGGTTAAACATTAATTAGCCTTTCAAAATCTGAAAATTCCCTTGGTTTCTGTCCATTGTTTGTTGTTGGTGTTTCTGGATTTTATTTTGATTTTCAAATCTGTCACTGAGATTTCTGTTGACTGGATTGCTGGTTATTATTGTTTTTGCTGTATTACGTACTACGTGGCTGACTTTCTTCTTCTTATATTGACAATACCAGGTACACAACTGTAATTTTGGCCTTTTGTAAGCTGAAAATGAAGAATGGAAGTTTAAATTTTTAATTTAGTTTTTTTTATTAATTGCATTTAGGTTATTTCATGTATTATTATTCTGTAAATCGCTGTTGTTTTGCATAATTAGGCATATTGTAGCGATGTATTAAATAATATTTTGTTTTAACCTGATTATTAGGTAGTATATATTTAAGCCTGTTCATTACTGATTAAACTGTCAAATAATTAAAATAGAAGAAAATAACGTAAAAATGGCTTTATTAAATCAGTTTGGCAAAATTGATTAAGTTTTTTATTCATAAGGGTTTTAGTATTGCCAACGTTAAGTTAATCGGAATCATGTAGCTAAATTCAGTTAAAACATGAATTAATTTTGCGAATCAAGTATTAGGACAGGATTTGAATTAAAACAAGGTTAGTTAAGATTAAATTATTTAATTTTTAGAAATACGGTTTAGTAATCAAGATTATTTCTAATCTTCAGTATTTGTAAATAATTAATTTCAATAGCTCAAGTCATCTAACAATATGATTTTTAATCCGACTATGGGAAAAAAAATTATTTGACAATTCCATGTTGTATTTATAATTATAATTTTTATTACTTTCCGTTGATATTTGTTTTTCTCTTCTATTTAATATGTTATTTTTAAGAATGTAGAGGTTGATTTTATATTTATAGACAAACTTAGTAATAATAAAAATGTAGTCATTAAAGGATATTCTTGAAATAAGGAAGGATTTCGCTAAAAAAAAATAGATGTAAACAATACAAAAATTTGCAGGATTCTCCAATCTCATTTATTTATTTAAAAAAAAATATTTAGAATTTGGGATGGACTGTTTAGTGAATTTCACTTCCTTCCCCAAAGATAATAACGCGCTAGACTCTTTAGGCGCGATTTAATTAATTTTACCTTCTTAAACTCGGATGCGCATTTCATGCGACCCAAATCTAAATCCTAAAACATTGAATAAAAATGTGTTCCGGATTGCGGGTGCATTTCATGTGACGTAATCCAAAGACATGTTTTAAACGATGTTCACAATTTTTTTTTAAAATAATAATTATGAAAGCGGTAAAAAGTTAAAATTTGCACATAAGTTCATATTTGTATAAAATCAGATAATCAAGCCGAATATAACAGTTGAGCGACCGTGCTAGAACCACGGAACTCGGGAATGCCTAACACCTTCTCCCGGGTTAACAGAATTCCTTATCCGGATTTCTGGTTCGCAGACTGTAATACAGAGTCATTCTTTTCCTCGATTCGGGATTAAATTGGTGACTTGGGACACCCTAAATCTCCCAAGTGGCGACTCTTAAATAAATAAATAAATCCCGTTTCGATTGTCTTTTAACTGGAAAAAACTCCCTTGTACCCTCGCGGTGCCGGAAAAAGGAGGTGTGACAGCTCTGGCGACTCTGCTGGGGATTGGAGTGACCCAGAACCACTGGTTCAGGGTTCAAAATTCAAGCTTGGAATAATTGTTGTATTTGGCTTCGTTTGATTTTGTTACATGATCTGTGCTTAATGTGCTAATTAACTGCTTTTACCGCTTTGATCTTATGTGAACTGTATATAAGCTGTGCCGAAACCCATCTCCTCTCTGAGTCTTCTAAATCATGAAGAAGGGTGCACTTCGTGTGACTTCTTTTCTGTATAGTGTCTAAATTCCCAATTTAGAACGAGGTTGGATAAGTTGCAAAGCCGGTGAAACTTCTGTATTCCCGGTACGCTGCCTCCCCCTCGGCTCGAGCTGTCCGCTCGGGTAAGCCAGGTCTAGAACAAACACCCAAGGTTCTGAACCTAGAATAACTCAGCCTCATGCCGGATCCCTAATAGGAATGCTTATTTGCACCATGTGCATTTTTTCTTAAGGGACTCAACACAGGGGTTGGGTCCGTCTAGGGATAGCAACCTGAAATAAAGACCGTCCTGAGGCATCTTATTTGTTTTATGTGCATTTATTTGCTCAATCTTGCATGTTGACCGGCTTCTGAATCTCGAAAAAAAAAATAAGAGTTAAAAATTCAAAAAATATTTCTTTAGACGTCTTACTTTTCAAAAAAAAAAAAAAATCTCTTCGTCCTCAAAAGCCGTATTTGAAAGCCGGGTCATTTGGAATATAGATAGTTTTCGAGTCAAATAAAAGTTTTTCCTTCTTTAATTACTATAATAAATGTGCAGGATGAGCACAAGTCAAAATGAACCGTTCTCAGTAGGTCCCTTTGCAACTCCACATGTGGTGGAATGATATGGGAAAGGATAGTATAAAGATAGTGGAAAGAGTTTTGGGAGGTTTTGTCGATCTGTTGAATATCAAGCCAAGGACAGATATCATCGAGGCTCTAATACCGTTCTGGGACCCAACACGCAACGTGTTTCGTTTTGCTGACTTTGAACTTTCACCTACACTAGAGGAAGTCGCCGGATATGCGGGGTTGAATGGGAAACTAAGAGGGCAGTATTTACTTTCACCAAGACCAGTATCTCCGCACGCGTTCTTGGATTTGCTAAGCATTAGTCGGAAGGTGCAGAATGATGATTTGTCGAAGGGATGTTGTACTCTCCAATTCTTGTATCAACGGTACGGAATTCCTCAGGGTTTGGAAGAACCAAACCTCGGATTAATTCACACTGGGAACAGAATCAAGTGGGAAGCAAGACGTACTTTGGCATTTATCACAGCATTTCTGGGAGTTGTGGTCTGTCCCCGCAAAGATAAAAAAATAGAGATAGGCCTTGTAGGGATGGCCGATGTTGCAATCAAAAGAACCGACAGTACTGTGGTTCCTTTGATTTTGTCTGAAATCTACCGAGCTTTAACTATATGCCGAGAAGGAGGCAAGTTCTTTCAGGGATGCAATCTGTTACTCCAGCTGTGGATGCAAGAACACCTCCATCACCGAGTGGGATACATGAACCACGGGTTGACTGAGAGAAACTGCATTAGCGGCTTTGAGAAACGAATGACAGGCGTCATATTTCCCGAAGGCGTCGAAGCATGGCTTGCACAATTGAGGTCAACAACAGCCGACCAAGTTGAATGGGCATTTGGGTGGTTGAATGATACTGAGGTAATATACATGGCGGCCGAGGAATGTCATGTTCTTTTGATGGGACTTCGTAGCATCCAACCATATGCTCCTCATCGGGTACTGCGCCAACTAGGAAGATTTCAGGTAATTCCCACTGATGAGGATCTAAGCAAGCACGCCATTGAGTTGAGTCCAGGAGTCGTGTTCCCCGAAGGAAAAATTAGAAAGCTGTGGCACGAATGTAGATTCCTTGAACCCAAGACTATGGTTCGAGAGCTGGCTAAGGGTGAGGTAGACCCAAAATACGATGTTTGGTTCGGGAAAAGGTTCCAGATTCGTCAGAGGCCTGCTAAAAGAGCTCACGTCCAACAATTTACGGATGATTCGCAGGAACAGTGGGGTTGGTTAGTGAGAGAGGAAGGCTACCGGGCTAAAATCGGGAAGCTGAAGCGACAAATTGAAAGGCTTATGCTTGAAAATAAGATTCATGTAGCCTCGGAGCAGGGTGAAAAGAACAAATTAGCCAAAGAAAACCAGGCACTGAAAGCCCGAATTCGCCAAGTCGGTAAGAGTGATAGCGACCGACAGAAACGTCGCTCTGATGAAAGGTTGATAGCAGAATTGAGAAATCAAGTCAGCAAAAGCCGAGAAGACTTGGAGAGATCCAAGGCTTGTATAACAAGAATGTGGGTCAGGTGGGCCAAAGTTACAGCAGCACGGAGAGAGCACCTATGGCAAGTAAAAAGGGACTACGAAATGAGTGTTGCGACATTGAGAGAGATAAACTCCATTCTCAACAATCGGGTCCTCAAACAAGCCCGGGATGCTAGAACAGTTAGGGAACGCTGCTATGAGTCAATAGCCCAAATGGAAGAACAAATGGAGAGGTTCCAAGATCAGCTCATTGACAATACTCGAATATTGGGACTAAAGAATCAACGGATAGAACAGATGTGCATAGAGAGGGATAGAATCAGGGGTAGGATCAATGAAATAGGGCGCTACATCACCACAAAGTGCCTAACATGTGAAGAGATGCCCCGTGATATCCTTTTTTCCTCAGTCATGGGTTATGTCCACCGGATCATGGAGGAACTAAAAAGCTTGCAAAGGAGCCTGGCACCAAAGCCCGCGGAAAGGCCGAAAGATGCCTCGCGGGCACCAAAATCCAAAGCTTTAATGTATCCCTAGTTCAATCTCGCACTTGTTTGTTTTTCAGAGTCTGTTGTCTACCCTTATGTTCTCTTCAAACATTCTTAAAAAGAAAAATGGAGTCTGTATTTTCGTTTGCTTTTTTTTTTCAAATGATGGCTTGTAATAGCATATTTGAGTAATAAAAGGAAAAATTGGGACTTTATTTTACTTATGGCACGAACTACGCTTGGTCTGATTCGTGCGGGGTCACGATACGTAGGCAATCTCTATAGGATTCGACCGTAATTATGAAAAAAATGGAAAAAATATATATATCTGTATATATATCTGTCAGAACAAAATAAGCCGGGATGATGCATGCGATCAGAGAAAAAGCATGTTAGAAATGATTAACTGCCTAAGAGCATTGCATCCCCCCAACGTGCAATTACAATATCTGTTAAGACTCTAACACTGACAAGTTTGTTGTTTTTCCAATCAATATCAGTTAGTTGTTAGAGCGTACTGACACCATACCACTATCAAACAAGATCGAAATGTCCTATACCAGAAAGCATGACTGGATCAGACAACAATGTTGAGTCGGAAAAAACGGCAAATCAGATGCTGAAGGAAGCCATGGAAAAAATGGAAAAGATGAGGCTGAAAATGAATGAAATGCAGATAGCCTTAGCTAGAGCCCAAAAGGGCAGGAACTACCTGTTACTCCTACTCTCCAACCAGGACATACGTCAGAATACCCCTCTCTCGGTCCTTCAACAAGTTTCTCAAGCCATCACTATTATCAGGGAAGAGAGGCTTATGATCCCCAAGCTCCACCACCCAATCAAAACCCTCCTCCACCAAATGTTCCCGTCTTTGTGGCACCTCCCCCAGCCCCATTGCACAGATCATCCAGTGAGCCACTATTTCAGGCTCACGACACACAATATTACCCCCTGAACTCACATTCAAAGCACCCGAGCCACATACCTATAATCCCCACTTTGAGGTCCCGGCGGAGATTGAAAAGCCGGCTAATAGCCTAGAGCAGGACGAGGTGATGCGGAAATTTAAAAGCCTGGAGCAGTCCTTCAGGAACATACACGGGTTAGGCAACCAGGTCAGCGTGGCCTACAAGGATCTATGCCCTTTCCCTGACGTTCAATTACCAGCAGGGTTCAAAATGCCCAAGTTCGATTTATACGAAGGGCATGGCGATCCTATGGCACATCTACGGGGTTTTTGTAGAAAAATGAGGGGAGCAGGGGGAAAAGATGAGCTGCTGATAGCTTACTTTGGCCAAAGTTTGAGCGGGTCAGCACTGGAGTGGTATACAAGACAAGATCCGAGCAGGTGGTACACCTGGGATGACTTGGCATAGGCTTTCGCAGGACACTTCCAATACAACCTTGATATAGTCCCAGACCGTCTCACATTGCTAAAGCTTGATAAGAAATCCGGGGAAAGCTTCAGGGAATTTGGGTTCCGATGGAGAGAACAGGCAGCCAGAGTTTATCCTCCAATGAGAGAAGGAGAAATGGTAGATTACTTTCTACAAACTCTAGAGCCGACTTACTTCGGTCACTTGGTGACGTCAGTCAGCAAATCCTTCAATGAAGTGGTGAAAATGGGAAGCATGATAGAAGAGGGATTTAAGTCCAATAAGATCCTGAGTTACTCGGCAATTAAGGCAACAACTCAGGCCATTCAGAGCGGCACGGGAGGTGCGCTCGGAAAGAAAAGGAGAGAGGAAGTCACGACAATAAAGGCAGGCAATTGGTCCAGATCTAAAGGCCCTTCCCCTCATTACCAATCCAGACCCCATCATCTAAACTACCCACACAATCCATACAACCCTCCACAACCCTACTACCCGCCACAAGAACAACATTTTTCCATACATCACGCCCAAACTTATACCCAGCCTCCGGTTCATCCGCAATGGCATGTACCGGCTCCCCAACATACATATCTACCTCTACAAAAACATATCCACCACCGAGGGCCTACAGGAATCCTTCAGGGCCGAACTTCCGCAGAAATCAGGCTTTCAGGAACGAAAGGATGCAGAAGCCAAGAACATTCACTCCGTTGGGAGAAACCTATACTACTCTGTTTCACAAGTTGAAACAGATAGGCCTACTGAGCCCTGTTGAAACCAAATTGTCAAATCCCCTTCCCAGAAATCTGGACCATTCAGTGAGCTGCGAATATTGTTCGGGTGCTCCCGAGCACGATACTGAGAAATGTTGGAAGCTAAAGACTGCTATACAAGATCTTATTGACACAAATAGGATCGAGGTTAAGGCACCAGGGGCCCCCAACATCAATGAAAATCCGTTACCGGTGCACCATGAAGCCCACATGATCGAATTAGTGCACGAGAGAGGGAAACCAAAAACACCCTCACAAATAGTAATGATGATTTGCGCCAGTACTAATGAAGAGTCGACCAGTGGAAAGGCAGTGGTACAGTCGGGAAAGGTATATGACAAGCCCTTTGTGATAGCAGGGAAAGGGTCATCTATTACTGAGAAGAGGCCAGAGTTGGTCAAAGCAGTGTTGCAGGGAGTGACAAACAAACCAAGGTTGGTAGTAAAAGGGGTCCATATGGGACCAGTTGTTATCAAGTCGGTCATACAGTTGCCGATAACAAGTGAGAAGGCTATGCCGTGGAGCTACAGTCAAGTGACGGTGACGCATAAGGGGAAGGAGGTTGTAGAAGACGTATGCGAGGCACAAGGGTTAACTCGATCAGGAAGGTGTTTTGCTCCCGCAGAGTTGAGAAAAGTCAATCCTGAAATAATAAAGAAACCTGTAACAGAGGAAGAGGCAGAGGAATTTTTGAAGAAGATGAAGGCACAGGATTACTCAATTATAGAGCAATTGAGAAAGACCCCATCCCAGATTTCATTGTTATCCTTGTTAATCCATTCAAGCGATCACTGTCAGGCCTTAATGAAGATTCTGAATGAGGCCTATGTCCCGGACAAACTCTCAGTGAACCATTTGGAGAAGGTAGCGCACAAGATCTTTGAAGTAAACCGAGTGACATTCTCTGATGATGAGTTACCGGTAGAGGGTACTGAGCACAACAAAAGCACTCTATCTGACGGTAAAATGCGAAGAATCGGTGGTCACTCGAGCATTAATTGATAACGGGTCAAGTGCCAATATCTGTCCTTGGGCCACTCTCAACAAGCTAAAGGTTGCTGATGACAGGATCCGCCAGAACAGTGTCTGTGTCCGAGGTTTTGATGGAGGCGGCATTAACACAGTAGGTGATATCGTACTGGAACTAATCATTGGTCCAGTTGAGTTCACTATGGAATTCCAAGTAATAGATGTGGCAGTGTCGTACAATCTTTTGTTGGGTCGACCATGGATCCATGCAGCTAAGACAGTACCTTCTACACTGCATCAAGTGGTCAAATTTGAATGGGATAGACAAGATATTGTGATACACGGGGATGATGGCACACACGCCATCAGTGATGCTATTGTGCCCTTCATAGAAACCGACGATGATAAGGGCCCATGGGTTTATCAGGTTTTTGATGCAGTCTCTGTAGACAAAATTCCTGAGGGCGAGGGCCTTCCACTTCCCAGAATCACAGCTGCAGCCTTCATGATAGCAGCAGAAATGTTGAATAATGGGTTTGTACCAGGGAAAGGTCTGGGGGTTGATTTGCAGGGAATGATCCAGCCAGTTTCTTTGCCCAAGAACCTGGAAACTTTTGGGTTAGGATTCAAGCCTACCGCAGCGGATGTGAAGCGAGCCCGCAAATTGAAGAAAAGAGTTTGGGTCCTTCCTAAACCAGTCCCACGCCTGTCCAGATCATTTGTCAAAGCAGGATGCAGAAAGTTGCCAGTCCCCGAAGTTCTTGGACCTCTGATGGGGTCAAACGGAGATTTGAATGAATGCTTTGGAAGAATGTTTACCGACGTCAACATGATAGAAGCTGGAGAGGGCTCCAGTAAGGCAGACATACAATTTGTGGGTCCCAAAGTCAAGGTCAACAATTGGACGACTACTCCTCTTCCTACTTGGAGGGAGTCTTGGTAGTTGATTCTGATTTTCCTTTTCTGTTTTCTGGATTATTCCAGGGTTGTAATCCAGATTTCTTTTTTGAATACAGTGTGAAACCTTGTTATCCTATAAATAAAACGAAAAGTTTCTTCTTTAATATTTTCTATTATTTTAATTTTGTTTCTTTCGTTTCTTTTCGGAACAGTTCTTTTCATACTGGTTCTAATGACATGGCATGCACAATGGATCTTCAACCTAATCTAAAAGATCAATCTAATTCCGAGCTAATCATACAAGAGGTCGATTATGATAATGAGTCGGAATACGATGAGGATGAAGCATTCGAGGAGATAAACAGGGAGTTGAGCCAGTTTGAAGAAAAATACAAACCCAACTTAAATGACACAGAAGCCATCAATTTAGGGGATGCCGGCGATATCAGAGAAACTAAAATAAGCATCCACATTGCACCAAATATCAGGGAGGAATTGATCAAAACACTTATTGAATTCAAAGATGTTTTTGCATGGTCATATGATGACATGCCGGGGTTAAGCACAGATTTAGTTGTTCATAAATTGCCCACTGACCCGGCGTGCCCTCCCGTCAAGCAAAAATTGAGGAAGTTCAAAACGGATATGAGTATGAAGATTAAAGAAGAAGTAACCAAGCAGCTGCAAGCAAAGGTTATTCGTGTCACTCGATATCCTGATTTGGTTGGCTAATGTGGTGTCGGTACCAAACAAAGATGGAAAGATCAGGGTGTGTGTCGATTACCGCAATCTGAATAGGGCAAGCCCTAAAGACAACTTTCCTTTACCCAATATCCATATCTTGATCGACAATTGTGCCGGACGTGAGATTGGATCTTTTGTGGATTGCTATGCTGGGTATCATCAGATTCTGATGGATGAGGAAGATGCAGAAAAGACAGCCTTCATTATGCCATGGGGAACTTATTGCTACCGGGTAATGCCATTTGGTTTGAAGAATGTTGGGGCAACGTACATGAGAGCAATGACAACTGTGTTTCATGACATGATCCACAAAGAAATTGAAGTGTACGTAGACGATGTCATCATAAAGTCCAAGCATCAGGAGAACCACATAGCAGACCTAAGGAAGTTTTTCCAAAAACTTCGGAGGTATGATATTAAGCTCAACCCGGCCAAATGCGCATTTAGTGTTCCATCTGGGAAGCTTTTGGGATTCATTGTTAGTCGGCGAGGTATTGAACTGGATCCATCAAAAATCAAATCTATCCAAGAGTTGCCATCGCCAAAGAACAAGACAGAAGTAATGAGTCTGTTGGGAAGATTGAATTACATCAACAGATTTATTGCTCAACTCACAGCAACCTGTGAACCCATTTTTCGGCTGTTAAAGAAGGATGCTGCAATAGGATGGACGTCGGAATGTCAGGAGGCATTCGACCAGATCAAAGAATATTTATCAAATCCACCGGTATTGGTTCCCCCTGAGTCGGGAAGACCGTTAATTCTTTATCTAACGGTCTTGGAGAATTCTTTTGGTTGTGTGTTGGGGCAACACGACATTATAGGAAGAAAAGAGCAAGCCATCTATTATCTCAGCAAGAAGTTTACAGTATATGAGGTTAAGTACACTCAACTCGAGAAGACATGTTGCGCCCTAACCTGGGTGGCCCAGAAGTTGAAACATTATTTATCCGCATATACTACTTATCTCATTTCCCGTCTGGATCCGTTAAAGTATATTTTCCAGAAGTCTATACCCACAGGAAGGTTGGCAAAAAGGCAAATACTACTCATGGAGTTTGACATCGTCTACGTGACGAGGACAGCCATGAAGGCCCAAGCATTGGCAGATCACTTGGCTGAGAATCCGGTTGATTAAGAATATGAGCCGTTGAGGACGTATTTTCCTGACGAGGAGGTAATGAATATAGATGAGTTAGACTTACCTGAGGAACCAGGTTGGAAGTTTTTCTTTGATGGAGTCGCAAACGCGAAGAGAGTTGGAATAGGAGCAGTGCTTATTTCTGAAATAGGACATCATTACCCTGTTACAGCTCAACTGCGTTTCTACTATACCAACAACATGGCTGAGTATGAAGCATGCATTTTGGGTTTGCGATTAGCGGCAGACATGGATGTCCAGGACGTCTTGGTCTTGGGGGACTCGGACCTCCTGGTGCATCAAATTCAGGGTGAATGGGAAACACGGGATTTGAAACTCATACCATATCGAAAATGTTTGCACGATCTGAGCAAACGATTTCGATCAGTGGAGTTCAGATACATCCCAAGAGTTCACAATGAGGTTGCCGATGCATTGGCCACTTTAGTATCAATGTTGCATCACCCAGTCAAAATTCATGTTGACCCGTTACACATCCAGGTTCGTGATCAGCATGCCTACTGCAACATGATAGAGGAAGGAGTGGATGGCGAGCCATGGTTTTATGACGTCAAAGAGTACCTCAGGATGGGGATATACCCGGAGCAGGCCACCGGAGATCAAAAAAGAGCCATTCGGCGATTATCAAATGGTTTCTTCCTCAGTGGAGGAGTGTTGTACAAAAGAACCCCAGATTTGGGATTGCTGAGATGTATAGATGCCAGCCAAGCCACGACAGTTATGACAGAAGTACATGCTGGAGTTTGTGGGCCACATATGAGCGGATATGTATTGGCGAAAAAGATTCTTCGAGAAGGATATTATTGGCTCACTATGGAGCATGATTGTATCATTTTCGTACGAAAATGCCATCAATGTCAGATACACGGAGATCTGATTCATTCTCCACCAACGGAATTGCACACAATATCAGCACCATGGCCATTTGTGGCATGGGGCATGGATGTCGTTGAGCCTATTGAACCGGCAGCTTCGAACGGTCACAGGTTCATTCTGGTGGCCATCGACTATTTTACTAAGTGGGTTGAAGCCAAAACTTTCAAGGCAGTAACCAAGAAGGTAGTAGTGGATTTTGTCCATTCCCATATCATCTGTAGATTTAGGATCCCGAAAGTGATAATCACGTATAATGGTGCTAATCTTAACAGTAATTTGATGAGAGAAGTATGTGAACAGTTTAAGATTACACACCGTAATTCCACACCTTATCGCCCCAAGGCAAATGGAGCTGTTGAAGCGGCCAACAAGAACATTAAGAAGATACTGAGGAAGATGGTAGAAGGATCCAGGCAATGGCATGAAAAATTACCATTTGCATTGTTGGGTTATCGCACTACCGTCCGAACCTCAGTAGGTGCAACCCCTTATTTGTTGGTCTACGGGACTGAAGCAGTAATACCGGCAGAAGTTGAAATTCCCTCCCTTCGGATTGTCGCCGAGGCTAAGATTAATGATGATGAGTGGGTCAAAACCCGTTTGGAGCAGTTGAGCTTGATTGATGAAAAAAGATTGGCAGCTGTGTGTCATGGCCAGTTATATCAAAGGAGAATGGCAAGAGCCTACAACAAGAGGGTGCGCCCCAGAAAATTTGAAGTGGGGCAAAAAGTGTTGAAACGAATCCTGCCACACCAAGCAGAAGCAAAGGGCAAGTTCGCCCCGAATTGGCAAGGACCATTCATTGTAACCAGAATGTTGTCCAATGGCGCTTTATGTTTAACAGATATCGAAGGGAAATGCATCGACATGGCTATCAATTCCGACGCAGTTAAAAGATATTATGTATGATCTCTTTTGATTGTAATTGTCATTTGTTTGTGGTTGGCATTTATCGGAGAATGAAATGACGGAGGCAATTCTTTCTTCTATCCAAACACCTTAACATTTGCTTACCCTTTTTATCCTTATTTATTCTTTCATATCCCTCTTTTGGAGTCAGTAATTAAAATAAAAGATAAAAAGAAAAAAAATAATAAAGACAAAAGAAAAATCACAAGAAAAACAAAGGATGAGAACTATGTTTGACCTGATTCCTCAAAGAAGGATACGTAGGCGCCTCGCGGCTCGGTCATAGTGTAACAAAAATAATAAGAATCCCCAAGCAAGAAAAACTGGAGCAGAAGTTGTGTTTATAATTTTGGAAAAGAAAGTTTGATTCCAAGAGTTGTAATGTTTTACCCGTCAAAATTATTTTGAGCTTTTTGATAGCCTTTTCTTTTAACCCCACACAAAAATCCCTATTGATGTCCAAAAAAGACCTCCCGATCAATATCCGAGAAGTGCCAACTTCATGCACATGGAAGTTAGGAACAACACTCTGATCCCCAGCAGAGAAGAGGATCATAAACTAGAAATGAATTGATAGCCGAAAGAATCCCCCAACAAAGAGCGTCGTATCGACACGCTCCAATCCCCAGCTGAAAAATAAAACAAAATGAGAGTCTTTTTGGTGAAAACCTTCACAGGCACCATAAGGCAACGAGAGTTGAGAGAAATGAGAGAGTCTTATTAGTGAAAACCCCTCGAGGGGCACTATGAGGCGACAAGGCGAGGTTGGCGGAAAAGGTCCACCGTTGGAAAAGTTGAGTATTTATTTATCCCCAGCGAGATGAGCCCATCCGAAAGATTGATTGATACAAATAGACTAGGTTGATCGATCTGGAATGTACGACATGATCATTGGGATTGGTTATATCGTTCAGGTAAGTTCTTTTCTTTTCTTTTTCCCCAGCGTTTGCTCAGAAAGACTTCTTTTTCTATCTTTAAAATTATCACTCTTTCATTTCTTAGTTTAAAAGATTTCATTTCCCCAGTAGTTTATTTTTGAAAAGGATTTTCAGAGTTTACTACCAATTGCCAAAATGGTGCAAGGCGAAATGCGAAAAGGACAAGCCAAAGATAAGGTGACAAAACGAAGAAGTTTGTCGCAAGACCAAATGATGAATGGGTCTGGATCCTAAGAGGCCCAAATTTCCAAGAGAAGTTATGGATCAAATCCCAAGATGATCCTCAGCAGATTTGCGAAACACAAGGACAACTCCGACAGATTCTCGACCAAGCTCCACAATGGTCGGACGACACGGAGCGGGAAGGAAGAAGAACGACAACCATCCCCAGCAGGAATATCAGCCCCAACAATCAATATTCTCCCTAGCAAGTTTTATAGCAATGAAAGGAAAAGAAGAGGGAAAACCCATCCTCAGCAGAAGTGGCACGACCACTCGCCTCCATTTTAAACTAATAAATTTTTCTTTGATTTGAAACAGGGAAAAGAAATATTATTGACCGCAGGAAGACAGGGTCACAGAGAAGATCATCAAACTGGGGCAGAAATTTTTTTTTTCTCATTACGAAAACTTTTTTAAAATCAGATTGTCATTTGAAAAAAAATAACACAAGTGTTGAAGGAAGGAAAAAATACCCAGTAGTATACGAGAAGGGAGATACAAGTTTTAAGAGAAAAGCAATCTTGGAAGAAGCAAGATAATCAGTATCATCCCCACCATTGTTAAAAGGAGAAAGATAATTCCCCAGCAGTGTTATTCCCGGCAGGTTTCAGGGAAGTGAAAGCACCAGCTTTAAAGGAAATAGTCTTTAAAGGAGGGAAAATGACACATTGATGAAATAAAATATCGGTGTTATCCCCAGCAATTTTCAGAGGAATAAAACACCAATTTTGAAGGAAGTTATTGAAGTCAGGAGCCCTCCTGGAGAATGGAGGTGTTATTTTTAAGGAAGTTGAAGAAGTCAGGAGCCCGCCTGGAGAATGGAGGTGATTAAATTTAAGAAGTTATTGAAGTCAGGAGCCCGCCTGGAGAACGGAGGTTGTTATATTTTTAAATTTGAAGAAGTCAGGAGCCCGCCTGGAGAATGGAGGTGTTAAAATTTTGAGAAAGTTGAAGAAGTCAGGAGCCTACCTGGAGAATGGAGGTGTTATATTTAAGGAAGTTGAAGAAGTCAGGAGCCCGCCTGGAGAATGGATGTGTTATTTTTAACGATTGAAGAAGTCAGGAGCCCGCCTGGAGAATGGAGGTGTTATTTTTAAGGAAGTTGAAGAAGTCAGGAGCCCGCCTGGAGAATGGAGGTGATTAAATTTAAGAAGTTATTGAAGTCAGGAGCCCGCCTGGAGAACGGAGGTTGTTATATTTTTAAATTTGAAGAAGTCAGGTGCCCGCCTGGAGAATGGAGGTGTTAAAATTTTGAGAAAGTTGAAGAAGTCAGGAGCCCGCCTGGAGAATGGAGGTGTTATTTTTAAGGAAGTTGAAGAAGTCAGGAGTCTGCCTGGAGACTGGAGGTGTTATTTTTAACGATTGAAGAAGTCAGGAGCCAGCCTGGAGAATGGAGGTGTTATTTTTAAGGAATTGAAGAAGTCAGGAGCCCGCCTGGAGAATGGAGGTGTTAAAATTTTGAGAAAGTTGAAGAAGTCAGGAGCCCGCATGGAGAATGGAGGTGATAAAATGCAAGAATTTGAAGAAGTCAGGAGCCCGCCTGGAGAATAGAGGTGATAGAATTTAAGAAGTTGTTGAAGTCAGGAGCCCGCCTGGAGAACGGAGGTTGATATATTTTAAGTTGAAGAAGTCAGGAGCCCGCCTGGAGAATGGAGGTGATAAAATTTTAAGGAATTGAAGAAGTCAGGAGCCCGCCTGGAGAACGGAGGTGATAAAATTAAAGAAGTTATTGAAGTCAGGAGCCCGCCTGGAGAACGGAGGTTGTTATATTTTTAAAGTTGTTGAAGTCAGGAGCCCGCCTGGAGAATTGAGGTTGTGTCATCTTTCAAAAGTTAAGATTGAAGTCAGGAGCCTGCCTGCAGAACAGAGGAACGCATTTCCAGATCAAACAGAGAAATCAGTAATGAGAAGGATACAACAAAAATCCCCAGCATAACACGCTTTAATGAAGGAATAGTGTCCCCAGCAGACAGAACGGAATAATAAAACTTATGTTCAAGAAGGAAAAAGGCAAGTGTCATCCCAGCAGTTTTTGAAAGAAAGGCACCAGAGGAAACACAAGCCGACAAGAAAGCAAGGCAACCAGAGTAAGGGGAAGACAGATAAGATTCTGTAATTTCTAGCTTAGTCTAGCTTCGTATTTTCTTTTAAAGCATGGTGTAATAAGGAGGTCAACAAACAGTAAAAGTAGCATGCAACAGCAGTAACATTGCAGTCCCATGGTAGTCCCAGCTACCAAAACTTCCCGAACTACATTGACCTGATTCCTGTTCAGCCCAAGATATGTAGGAAATCTCTGAAGCAAAGGTTCGTTCAAATCTTTTTCAAAAACTGCTTCACACGGAGTACTCGGATGGGCAAAAATCGCTCACTTTATCTTTGCACGAAAACCCTTCGTGTCTTCGGGCAAAGAGGGCAGCTGTAAGCACGTGATTTTTGCCCTATATGAGAATTACTCCCAAAAAAAATTCAAAATAAAATGATTTTCCTTGGTGTGCAATTTTGAGAATTTTTGTGATATTTTTGGATAATTATTTGTATTTGTTTGTGCATGTTTATTTGTTAAATTAATAAAAAAATACAAAAATATGTCGCATTTTTGCATATAGGATTTAATTCTATAATTATTAGTAATTAAGTTTGTTTTACAAAAATTAAAAAATTACAAAAAATAGGCATCTTTTGCATTTTTAGCATTTAATGTCCAAATACACAATTTTATGCTTAATTATTACTTAATTATGCGTTAATTGTTATTGGGAATTAATATGCGCTTTTATAACTTAATTTAGTTCTTAATAATAATTTAAGTATTTTTATAATTTAGTTCTAGAAAAATAAAAGAAGAAAAAGAGCAAAAATACAAAGAAAAATCGGATTGGGCCACTTCTTCAAATTTCAACCCCAGGCCCAAACAATTGTCCAACCTTCCCCACGACACGGTCCATTTCAAACCGGGTCGACCCGGTCCATAACCCAAATATCCCAACACCCCCTCCCATATATTACATTTTCACAAAAAAAAAAAAAAACTAAAAAACCCAAAAAAAAAAAAAACCTAAAAACTACCCATCCCCCCCCTCTCTTACCTTCTTCTTCTTCAAACCTCCAACTCCTCTCCTATGGCTGCCTTTCCCCTCACCCAACGACCACCCCCTCCAGCCCTTCCCCCTCACCCCGTCACACTCACACACACGCACCAACAACTCCATAGCTGCCCTCCTCCATCGAGCTTCGTCATCGTCGAGTTTGAGCTCATCCATGGCTTCCCCTACTGCATCGTCTGCTCCTTCTTGCTGCGTTCCAGCTGCTTCTCCTTCTTGCTGCGTTCCAGCTGCTTCTGCTTCTTGCTGCGTCGAGCTGCTTCAGCTGTCGTTGCTGCGCTGCTACTGCTGCTGCCGTTGCTGCGCCGCTGCTGCTGCTGCCTTTCCAGCTGCTTCTGCTTCTTGCTGCGTTCTTCTTCATCTTTCACCTCGACTGATGCTTGTTGCTTCGTCGTCTTCAAGTCCGTTTATGTCCAAGTTTCGTTGGTTTCGTTTAGAGTTCGTTAGATGTTCGTCGTTGGTCATTTACGGTTAGTTGTTCTAAGTTTTATTTCGTCCATAATTTGTTTGATATTTTCAGATTTTGAATTAGCATAAGTTTGCTTTATTTTTCTTATTTATTTTCAGATAAAAATTGTTAGTTTAATTATATTGTTGTTAGATTTAAGTTGAAGATTCAATTATATTATTTTTCAGTTTGTTTTATTAATTTTAAGAGGATTTAGTTTTAATATAGAAAGGTATTAGTTTAAATCGTTTAAATCCGTTGTTTGTTGTTAATATAGATTTAATTCGTATTCATTTTTTGAAGTTCGTTTTTAATTCAGTGATTTAATGTGAAGTTATGTTTTGGTTTTAATTTTTGAATCATGTATCTTTGTTATAATTTTTGTTGGATTTAATTAAGAAAGATTAATTGATTATTTGAAGATTAGTGATTTGAATATGTTTATTTGTTTTGTTTAAGTTTAATTCGAAGTTTGAATAAAGTTTGTTTGTTATTGTTGTTGAATCTTTTCATTTATGTTCATACTTTGTTTGGTTGATCTTGAATCCGAAATTTGTATAGTTTGATTTTCTTGTTTGTTGTTTATCATTTATGATTATTTCTTCAGCTTGCTTCATGATCTTGTTTAGTTTTAATATAGAAATTGTTGGTTGTAATGTTGTTAGATTTAATTTTAAGTTCAAATGATTATTGAATTTAGAAATCTGAATATACATGTTTGTTGGTGTTGAATCTGAAAGTAGGTTTGTTTGTTGTTAAAGATGTTGTTCAATCAAGATAATTTTAGTTGTTTCTTTGTTGTTCATCATTTAGTTTGAATTTATTGTTGAACATTGTTAGAAATTGGTCATATTTGCTATATTTTGGTTGAGTTTGATTAATTGATTGGTTATAGCTGATGGGGGTAGTTTGGTAAATTGCAGTACGTTCAGGGGTAAATTGGTAATTGCAATAAGGTCGGAGGGGTAGTTTGGGAATTGAACATTTTGAATAATTCTTTATGTTAAGCATAGGGGACAAAATGTAATGGGGTGTGGGTGATATAATTGTTTAATATAATGGGGGACAAGACATAAGGTAGTGGAGGGGAATATTGTATTTGTTTATGTTAGGCATGGGGAACAAGATGTAATGGGGTGGGGTTGATATATTTGTTTAATGTAGTGGGGGATGAGTGGGAAGATAATGAGTTTGGTAGGAGAAAGTGGTTGATTTATTAATTGATTAAAGGGTTTTGGGATGGGATATAAATAAAAGACTTGAATCAGATTTTGAGGGGACAGAAAAAAGAGGAGAGATATATAGAGAAAAAAAAAGAGCTGAATATTTAAGAGAGAAAGAAATTCCGAAAAAATATTAAAACTTTCAAAAAAAAATACAAATAAAAAAGGAGCTGGAAATTCGAAGAGAGAGTAGTACACACTTGATAAATATTCTGATATACGGGTTTAGAAAAGAAGGGTTAAACATTAATTAGCCTTTCAAAATCTGAAAATTCCCTTGGTTTCTGTCCGTTGTTTGTTGTTGGTGTTTCTGGATTTTATTTTGATTTTGAAATCTGTCACTGGGATTTCTGTTGACTGGATTGCTGGTTATTATTATTGTTGTTGTGTTACGTACTACGTGGTTGACTTTCTTCTTCTTATATTGACAATACCAGGTACACAACTGTAATTTTGGCCTTTTGTAAGCTGAAAATGAAGAATGGAAGTTTAAATTTTTAATTTAGTTTTTTTATTAATTGCATTTAGGTTATTTCATGTATTATTATTCTGTAAATCACCGTTGTTTTGCATAATTAGTCATATTGTAGCGATGTATTAAATAATGTTTTGTTTTAACCTGATTATTAGGTAGTATATATTTAAGCCTGTTCATTACTGATTAAACTATCAAATAATTAAAATAGAAGAAAATAACGTAAAAATGGCTTTATTAAATCAGTTTGGCAAAATTGATTAAGTTCTTTATTCATAAGGGTTTTAGTATCGTCAACGTTAAGTTAATCGGAATTATGTAGCTAAATTCAGTTAAAACATGAATTAATTTTGCGAATCAAGTATTAGGACATGATTTGAATTAAAACAAGGTTAGTTAAGGTTAAATTATTTAATTTTTAGAAATACGGTTTAGTAATCAAGATTATTTCTAATCTTCAGTATTTGTAAATAATTAATTTCAATAGCTCAAGTCATCTAACAATATGATTTTTAATCCGACTATGGGATAATTAGTTTTTTTTTTAAAAAAAAAAATTATTTGACAATTTCAAGTTGTATTTATAATTATAATTTTTATTACTTTCCGTTGATATTTGTTTTTCTCTTCTATTTAATATGTTATTTTTCAGAATGTAGAGATTGATTTTATATTTATAGACAAACTTAGTAATAATAAAAATGTAGTCATTAAAGGATATTCTTGAAATAAGGAAGGATTTCGCTAAAAATAAATAGATGTAAACAATACAAAAATTTGCAGGATTCTCCAATCTCATTTATTTATTTATTTATTTAAAAAAAATACTTAGAATTTGGGATGGATTGTTTAGTGAATTTCACTTCCTTCCCCAAAGATAATAACGCGCTAGACTCTTTAGGCGCGATTTAATTAATTTTACCTTCTTAAACTCGGATGCGCATTTCATGCGACCCAAATCTAAATCCTAAAACATTGAATAAAAATGTGTTCCGGATTGCGGGTGCATTTCATGTGACGTAATCCAAAGACATGTTTTAAACGATGTTCACATTTTTTTAAAAAAAATAAATAAATATAATAATAAAAGCGGTAAAAAGTTAAAATTTGCACATAAGTTCATATTTGTATAAAATCAGATAATCAAGCCGAATATAACAGTTGAGCGACCGTGCTAGAACCACGGAACTCGGGAATGCCTAACACCTTCTCCCGGGTTAACAGAATTCCTTATCCGGATTTCTGGTTCGCAGACTGTAATACAGAGTCATTCTTTTCCTCGATTCGGGATTAAATTGGTGACTTGGGACACCCTAAATCTCCCAAGTGGCGACTCTGAAATAAATAAACAAATCCCGTTTCGATTGTCCTTTAACTGAAAAAACTCCCTTGTACCCTCGCGGTGCCGGAAAAAGGAGGCGTGACAGCGTCCAATCGGCAAAAAAATAATTAGAAAAATAAATATTGATTATGTATAGATATGTATAATTTATATTAATATCCGAAAAAGTAGAGTTGATTATTATTTTGAGACGGTTAAATTGTGCAAACTTTTCAAAAAAATAAATAAACAAGACGTGCAATATAGTGATTGGGCTCATGCATGGGCATCCTTTACTAGTACAGAGAAGGCCAAATACATCAACAAACCCTTAAAGTTATCCGCTTTTTTCGCTTAAACATTCTATCTTAAGTCTGTTTCATTTGAACACCTCAAATATGTCAGTTAGACACAATTTTGGTGTGGCATAGTGTAAACTGCCCACCTCTTTAAAGAGCGTGACATTTCATATAATGATATTGTCATGGGTCTCAAAGAACAAGCGTTAATAGGAAAAAAAAAATAGAAAAAATAAAGTAGTAACTTTTTTTCTCTCACATCTCTATCTACCTACGAAGAACACCTACAGTTCTCCATTCTTCTTCCTCACGTTTAGCTATAGCATTCCGGCGAAAATCAAAGAGCTCCATCATGTGAGCACTTCTCAGCCAAAATCTTGTCAGGTTAGCAAATATTAAGTTGAAGAATCAAAGAGCACCACCACGTGAGCTTTACCTAGCTTCTCAGCCCAAAAACAACAAAGTCTTACCAGATTAGCAAAAGTTAAGTTCAAGAATCAAAGAGCTCCACCATGTGAGCTTTACCAAGAGAGAAAAGCCTTGTTACCTCCATCTTCTCTTGTCAACATTTGGATATGTCAAAAGTAACAAAATTAACAATTAGGCCATCTCCAACCTTGCCCCCATCTCCAACCTTGCCCCCATCTCCCATAATGGGAAAATTTTTTGGGAGAATTTAGCTCCAACCCTCCCCATTTTTGTCCCGAAAATGGGGATGAATAGTGTTCCCTCAAATATGGGATACACTATTCATCTCACCATTACTATTCATTTTATCATTATTTTATTATTTAATCTTTTAATTTATCTCTTTATATATACCTAATTATGTTTATGCAATGTCTTTATAATATTAATATTATATCTTAACTTTGGTGTATAATTTTGATAAATTAATTTTCGTGCATTTATTATTTTTATGTAAAATTATAAGTTAATTTTATTGTAGAATTGTTTTAATTATGGAAATTACAAATTAATAAAAATAAAAGATGGAATTTGTTTAATGGAAATTAACAAATGAAATTGAAATGAAAGATAATAATAATATAGAAGAGAGAGAAGAATATAAAAAAGTTTGGGGAATAGTTGGAGTAAGTTATTCCCAAAATGGGTAAATCTCCATTTTGGGACCAAAAATAGGGTAAAGGTTGGAGATGCCCTTGGAAGAAGAAAAATCTGAACAGTAATATTTTCCGGCGAAACTTCATTTTTCCCGATAAAATTTTGTTTTTTCAACAAAATTAAAATTGTGAATTAAATCTAAAGAAAAATCAGATTTACATCTCAAAATATTTCGGCGAAACTTTAATTTTTTCGGCGAAGTTTCGTGAATCTAAAGAAGAAGAAATCATATTTGGATCTTTCAAACAAATTCAGGCGAAAGCTACTACGTGAAGAAAGAGGAAAAAAAAATTGGAGAAGAAGGATATCGTTGGAAAGAAATGACCAGAAATTGATTTCTCTAGCAAGGATGGGTCATTTGGGGAAGATGACGATGGTGGGGTGGGGTTCTCGTTTTTACTTTTAATTTTTTTTCCATTTTTTTTTAAAATTTCTTGTTAAATTCATATGTCCTCGTCTTATTCGTCAATTTGGCATGTGAATTACACACACCTATTGTGTTTGACTACCTTCAAATTTTATGTTCAAATGACACATTTGAGCTATGCTTGGAGTATTTAAAAGAAACACACTTAAGATAGAGTGTGTTGAGTGAAAAGGACGGACAACTTTAAAGGTCTGTGAATGAATTTGGCCTATCGAGAAAGGGTTGAGATTGACAAGGGCAAAAAGATATAGAATAGGAGGAGGATAATGTCAATTATTTAAAGTTAAAGGAGCAGTTTGATTTTTAAAGTAAAGTTTGGGACGTAAATGACAAATAAAAAAAAGGATCACTGGAATTATAAACCCTTATTGCATTAACCCTCAAAAAACCTCCACTCTCTTCACTCGACACTCAATCATCCTTTTCACTCTTCAATTCTCACACAAAATCCTAATTTTTTCCCCCATTTTTTGCAATCCAAAATCCCAAATTATCCCCACCATGTTTTTTCTTCTGTAGAGTACACTTCAAGTTATTCAATTAAGGTTCTTCATCTCTCCTTTATAAAAATGTGTTTTTTTTGTGTGTTTAGGTCTGAAATACAAAGTGGGTTTTTGATATTAAGGTTCTTCAATTCCGTGCTTCTTTTCTGATATTATTGTCTATCTGTTGAGCCGAGTGTCTCCCGAAAATAGCCTCTACACTTCGAGTGAGGGGTAAGTCTGGTACATTCTACTCTCCCCAGACCCCAATAGTGAGATTTTACCCAATAGTGAGATTTTACCCAATAGTGAGATTGTTAGTTCTTCAATTCCGTGGATTTCATACTTCTTATTCTTATGATTTTGTCTATGCCATGGAATTTATGTGGTCCATGTAAAGCATATAGGAGATTAGTGAAGGCCAAAAGTGGACTGGATACCCTGCCTCATATTCATTTCCAGTTGCCTTTTCTAAGATTTACGAGCTATGGAATTTGTAAAGAGCTCTTTATGTTGTAAAAGGAAAAAGAAATCCTTATGTTGTAATATCTGAAGGGGAGCCTTGGCGTAACTGGTAAAGTTGCTGCCAGGTGATCAGGAGGTTACGGGTTCAAGCCGTGGAAACAACCTCTTGCAGAAATGTAGGGTAAGGTTGCGTACAATAGATCTTGTGGCCCGGCCCTTCCCCGGACCCCGCACCGGGCTGCTCTTTTATGTTGTAATATCTAAATGCTAATGCTTTTTCTTTATAAGTGTAGTAGTAGCACAAGTAGTAGTTTAGTTAAAATGTGGCTTTTACATACTTAAATTTGGTGGAATTAGGTGGAGTTTTGACTAGCTGCCTCTTTTGTATCAATGAGTGCTTGAACTAATCTCTGTTGATTTAGCTGTCTAATGATTTACATACTTATGGCCAGAATTGAATTCAATATTAGATAGGCAACTTACATTGTTTTTTTTCTTGAATGTATAGTTTGCTTTCAATTGGCTATGATTCCCATTGGATTGATTTCTTGACCACAAACGTAATGCAGGTGTTAGTATACCGAGTACTGGAGTGTGCTTAAAAGGAAACATGAGCGCCAAACTTGAGCAGGCATCTAGCCGCATCCAGACGGCTGCTTCATCTGCAACATCATTGAGCAGCCCAAAGATCTCTATGTTTGCCAATAAAACCGGATTTGTGATACCAAAAAACAAGTTAGCAGGTTCATTGGTTCCGGTATATCGAGGAGGGAAAAAAGGAGGTAGTGATTCTGTTAATGAAGAGAGCAGTAAACAGGTGCAAAGGAAAACCAAGTGGGGCCCTGATCTTACGCAAGATACCACTGTCAGAAAAGCAAGAGCCTTGGCATATCAGGTGCTTTAGAATGCTTTGAAATATATATCTAGTTACACTTTTTATTGGTTTTTACGTTCCTTTTAGTCTTTCTAGCATCAGAAAGAAATAACTTTTATATTCTTCATCAAAAGAATATAAACTGCCATTAATTCCAAACTCAGTATTGTAGGGACGTGTCAAAATTACACTTTTTTTGGTGCTCCTTCAGGCTATGCAGCACAAGTTTCCCATATAGATACAAAAGAATTATAACATTGTCATGCCTTTTCCTGTGAAATCCACAACATGGGCAAAGGGCACTGACTGCCATAAAAGTTCACTTTTACTATGTTATGGAATATGCATAAGTCCACACTTACACACAGTACGTGCAATAAGTCTATCCATTTAATTTATGATGAAGAAGTGTGCACATATTAATTCTCGAAGTGTATATATATTATGTTACATTGATCAATTCAAAACAGTAGATACAACATAACCACACACATATTTATGCGACATGAGGATCATCCTAGATTTGGAATTGATGGTTGTTCCTGTTCTTCTCAAGTGGACCGTTTCTTGAACTTTGTAATTCGATTGACTCTAGCATCCCAACAACACCCCCACCCCCACCCCCACCACCACACACACAAAAAAAATGTTTTGCAGGCATTTAAGGCCTCAATTTTATGGGAAGGAGTTTTATTGCTTGGTGGCAATTAAAGATTTCCCTTTGTTCATTGGTCCTAAGAGTCGGTGCATTCTATGTGAATGGCTTTTATGAATTCCTACTCCAGGTGCCACTAAGTGATATTGCTGCCTTGTAATGGTACAAATTTTGGGCAGAGTCGGGTGGATCAAATAACACAGCTACTGAGTTCTAGGACTTTGGAGGGTGAAGGCAGCAAGGACGCACTGTCAGCCTCCCCTGCTAAAGATCATGAGTCTTCGGACCATCAACCTAATGATGAGGTAAAATAATTTATAAGATCTTTTAGTAGCAAATTTTGCTTGGGTTAGCTTCAAAAGCTGATGTCTTTTGTGGATGTAGAGCGTGAGTTCACTGGAACTTGAAAGACAGGAAGCCATTGGTATGTTGTGATTGATCCCTTGAGTACTGGCTTTTACTCTTCCATTATCAAATATACCATACAAATTACCTGTTTTTATACATTTTCAGGGGAGATTCTAAAACTGAATCCCAGCTATAAGCCACCTGCTGGTTATAAGCCTGTACCCAAGGAGGCAAAGATCCCATTACCTGTAAGTTTAATACAGTTTCTGGCACTTTGTGTTTTTTCTTTTTCTTTTCTCCTTGTAGTAGCTTCCATTTTGGGTTCTGTGAGTTGATTCTTAATTTTTCGAATTCTTATTAACTGCAGCAATTTTAAGGATCGTCTGTATTTTATTGGATAACACTTCTCGGCTTAAAATTACTACTCTAGTAACTACTACTGAAATCTTATAAAATTTGAAAATGCATTAATACCAATAAGCATGATTGCTTGCCTTGCAAAACAAGAAAAACTTTGCACTGTGGGTGATTAATGTAGAAATTGTTGTCCGTCTCCTTGCACCAACTCTTGCTTCCACAACAAAAAGGAGCAGCTTAAATATGAAAAAGCAGATGTACACATTTTTAATTGTCGTATCTTTTGTTTTAGACTGATTGCCAAGAGTTAAGCTTTGCTTTATTGATGTATTAACTTATTTAAGGTCAAGCTGTATGATACAAGTATGGGAATTCAAAAGCATATTAATCAAGAGACATGAAATTAGATTCCTCTAAGACTAAGCATAATTCTCACTAAAGGTGAAGTGGTAGATCTTCATGAGGCATCTCTGCATGTTTTCAATGCAGATCAAAGAACATCCTGGGTACAATTTTATAGGTTTGATTTTTGGCCCTGCTCATAAGCAACTGGAAAAGGTAATTAATTTCTAGCATCCAAGACCTTTGAAGTTCTACTTATTGAGTAGATCGCATAGTAGTCAAAAGAGTTCCTGGTCATTGAGTGCTTTTTTATCACTGAAAACCAGGAAACTGGAGCTCAAGTAAAGGTTTATGGTACCAAAGCAGATACTGGAGAGAAGGTAATGCCCCCAATTTAATCCTTCATTTATATTTTAGACTAGGTAATTCTTCAAATAAATTTTTAGTGGCATTTGAACACCTCCGAACAGGAGCTTTATAAAATCTATGTCCTACTGGCTCCCAGTATGCAATCTATCGTCGTGTTTGGGCTTCAAGTCTCGTATACGAACGGCAACGGCATGTTCTTATTATTCAACATGATATCTTGAAAATTAACTTCTGTGTTACATCTGTCCCAGATAGAAGCTACTTCTGGTGAAAATGATTCTGGTGCTTATGAGGAAATGTATGTCCAAGTATCAGCTGAGACATATGAAAAGGTTGACGCTGCAGTTGCTTTAATTGAACTTCTGGTTACCCCAGCTTCAGTAAGTAAACAGTAGTATGATGTGTTTTACTCGGTATTATTGTCAATGTCAGTTTGGCAGTTCAGATTTTTTTCCTTTTTCCATGCAATAGCGTTTTTCTTGAAACTTCGTTTTGGTTGTGTCATAAAGTGAAGTGTTCCATTTGGCTTTCAGGTTACTCCAGCGTCGACTACCGCAAAATCGTCAGGTGATGGAGAAACTATTTCCGGCGAAGCAACACCAGGCCCAACGACTCCTCCTGTAGTAAATCAAGGGGTGGCTCAACCAGTTGTGGGGACGCAACCTGCTCAATTACAAGGTCATTTTCAGCCATATCAAGGACAATGGTTTCCTGGACCTACATCTCAGAATACAGTAACTCCATTTCCAGGACCCATTAACTCCTGGAGTTCTTCAGCATCCCTGGTCAGCAACCCTCACCAAGTATCTCCATCTCCTACCAACCTGTCAAATGCACCCTCACCCTTTGGCCCACCACAGGGTATGGCAGATGGATTTGGTTCAGTTCCGCGAAACCCTTTTGTTAACTCTAGCCCACAGGCACCACCACTAATGCGGCAGCCTTTCATGCCTTCCACTCATCTCGGACAAATTGGTGGACCTAGACATCTGATACCATCTTTAGGGTCTACACCACCTCAATCCAATATGACTCCACCTCAATTTTCTCAGAGCCAACCAAATCCAACAGGGTTTCCACAGGGGTTGAGATCTGTTATGTCTTCAATGCCTCAGTCTATCCCTCCTATGGCATACCCAGACCGACCATTGACCCCAGGCGGGAGCTCTCCTGGATGGTCACAGTCACCATGGAACACCCAGACGGGTCAAGGAAGTCATCATCTTTCTTCACGACCTATGGGCATCTCTACCGCTCCACATTTAGATGTTTCACATGGCCATAATTTAGCACCCCAGTCATCTGGACCAGCTCCATCTACGAATTCCGTTTTTCAATCTCAAACACGTATGCCGCCTCCAATGCATCCATCTTCAGGATCTAACCCTGCTCATTTCTTGAACCACCCTGTATCTAGCGGACAACAAGTCATGCATAGTCTCTCACCTAATCCAAATCATGGAAGTTCTCTTAATATTAATTCCATGAGACCTCCTTCCTCTGGAGCTCCAAAACCACTGCAGGCCAGTAGTGATTTTACATTCCAGCCTCACCATCCACAGAATCCAGCATCTCAAGTTGTTTCCAGGCCAGCTGGGCAATTTGGTTCTCAGGAATTTTCACCTCCAAACCAGATGATGCGCCCTTATCTACGACCAGCAATAGACAGTACAAATCCCCCACCTGTTAATCAAGGGTTCCCAAGACCTCTATTAAGCAATCAGATTAATCAGCCAGGACCACACATGTCACCTGATTTCGCCCGAGGACCTGCTGGCCCTCTCCCTCAATTTAGGCACCCGGCATTTTCAAATCAGGGTATAGCTTCACCTACCGGCCCTCAAATGCAACCTCTGAACTTTAGGCCAGCTCCGAATCCTGTAGGTTCTTTCTCTCCTAGAGTAGGAAACCCGATGCCTCTTCAGCAAAATAATCCAACTGCCATGCTTCGACCACAAAATTTTGAGGCTCCCAACAATGTCTTCTTTCGACACAGTAGGCCTGTCTCCAGCTCCTCTGGAGCACATCAAATATATGACCCCTTCTCACCCACTTCTGTCCCTCGGCGTCCTCATCCCGGTGGTAATCCGGCAATGGTAGAAAAACAAGAGAGTGATCCTGAATATGAAGACTTGATGGCCTCTGTTGGAGTTAAATGATTCAAGCTGTCTTCGAGTTGATCGTTAAACCCCCCCCCCCCCCCCCCCCCGCCCCCGCTCCTGCTTTAAGCAAAATTCTATGTTGTCCATGTATCGCTTATAATTCTTAATATGCAATTCTTTTTACTGGGGTTCATAGAGACAGTAACCAACCCCTCCAATTTCCCTTCCCTTGTATTGCAGAAAATGCTTTCTCATAGATATATTTTACAGGAGAAGCAATGTGTTTAGGAAACACTTCTATAAAAGATGCATATCCGTACTTGCTTGGTGCCTACTTGTTGAAGGAATTTGGGTGGATGGTGAATGGTATACTAGCACAGTAGCACTTATTTTGCAGAGATTATAGCGCATGGATTGTTTATGCGGTGAATAATAATATAGAATTATTTTTGCAGCGAATAATAATGCAGTTATTGTTATGTGGTGACTGGTGAGTATTAATACATGGATTGATAATTTGATATAGGAACGGTGTAGGGATTCCCTAATTTATGGGCATTTTACTCTTTACCTTGTATTAAATAATACTTATTTCTCATATACTCCCTCTGTTCACTTTTACTTGTCCGCTGTGGATTTTGAACACCCTTTAAGAAATAATAAATGACGTGCAGAATTTACCATGATATCCATATTAATTTATGCATATTTTTAGTGGATTTGAGAAAATGATCTGAAATGAGTAATTAATATTGTGGATATAACACGAAAAAAGAAATTGTCTTCTCTTGATATGCTAAAAGTGACAAGTAAAAGTGAATTTATTTTTGAAATACTGGACAAGTAAAAGTGAACGGAGGAAATAACTTATAGTACGGGAATTAGTAATATCACGTTTGTTTATGGTATTTAACTTCCCCAAAAACAAAATGATGTATTAATGATACGGGGATTATGTTAATTTATGCAGAAGTTTATACTGAAATATATACTTTGTTGCATACTATTCGATGCCTAAATTGATTTTGAGGATGATGCTCAATGACTTATTGTTTAGTTTTCCAGATTTCTTCCCTTAAGATTTATTTTTATAGAAAGAATAAACTTTACCCAAATCATCTCACGACTTAACTACTTTTTGTTCATTTTTTCTAGTCCGCGGATGCGATAGGCCTCAGAGGAGAGGGGAGGCAACTTGGGATTTTAGGCAAAGTGCTTTTTTTTGTATATAGGATAGGATTTTCATTCCTCCTGCCAAAGCTAGAAAAGAAAGAAGCTCTCTCTTTTTTCCGGCCTTCTTTTTATTTTAAAGGCATATAGTACGTTTTCGCTTTTAAGGGGGAATTCAAGTCAAAATCTAGTACAAGGAAGAAGCGGGTAGCCCAACGAGCTGTATGTTTTTTGCTTTCAAATTGGAAGGAGGTAGGAGACAGTATATAGATCCTTCATTTATTTATTTTTTGTATCTATATGCATATTTTTTTGTACTTCGTTTACTTTTAGTCGGGTATAAAAAGCTTTCACTAGAACAAAGAATCTCTTCATAACAATCTTCACTTTTATAGAAACTGATAATGAGTTCACTAAGGGCTCGTTTGGTACGGGATACGGGATAATTAATCCCAAAATTAAATTCAAGATGAGTTTATCCCATATTTGATTGGAATAAAATCGCAATATAACTAATCCCACCTATGGAAGGGTAGGATAACAATCCCGGAATAAAATCTCGAGATAATTAATCATGGAATAACTTGTTTCCCAACCAAACAACCGCTTAGGCTTCAGGTAATGCAGAAAAAGCTAGTCAACAATCTTCACCTTGCTGGATATCTCATGATCATATACTTTGTACTTCTTTTGTTTAATAATCAAGAAATTGTTGGAAAAGGGGTGTAGGAACATTGCACAAGTTTCTCTTGCTTATGTACAAAGAGAAGAAATACATACGAAAAGGAGTTCAATATGGCTTACTCTAATTAGACAGAAGGACCTGATCTAAGTACCCTCTCTAGTTTTTCAGCTTTTGCATAGTCATTTTCAGTTAGAGGACCAGCAGGGAAAGGGGTGATCTCGACAGTAAGATGTGGCGTGGGGAGCTCATCAAACAACGCTCGCACATTGTTGCAACAGACACTTTCTCCATGAGCACTCTCCCTCCTAATCTGACAACCCTGAAGGATAAAATAAATACTTCTTAGGAAATATTGAACAAAGATTTATGTAGTTCAACACCTAAAAAAATTTGAAGGTCTCGTTACCTTGTGAGAAGTGGCATCTCTGAAGTGGTCATCGTCTGATAACAAGGAAGCAATGGCTTTCAGAAGGCGTCGCCCTTCAGGTTTAGATGGTATCCTGTAATTTCGTCTTAGTGTTCCCTTAGTAGTGGGATGCCATTTGCTCACTAATTTCCTTCTGTCAGAAGCTTCCTTCTCTGGTAAACAAGAATTTCATTAAATTTTTCATTTACCAAGCGGCAGAAAATGTTCAGAGAATAACTGGTCTGCAGATAAGCAGCAACTACATTTACAAATATGTAAATCATATGTAACAAAGAGTGAACAGAACAGATTTATCAATAGCAAGTGGCAAATGTACGACCGCTGGAGGTAGCAAGTGGCATTGTCAAAGCAACTACTTGTTCAAGTAACATCATGTACGACGACAAAAATACATTTTCCATTAACATGAATGTATTAAGAAGATTCAAATTCTTATTGTTGTTATTCCCTTCTCGTTAATCCTCATTTTGTCCACTTCCAACTGCTTTCATCCAAAAGGAGGACAAAGGAGGTGAGAATCAGTGTCCTATGGCAATGTAAGACAGCACAAAGAGCATAGCCCTTTTTTTTGTGCTATAGGTGTTGATGTTTATGTTGATCGATCATAGAAGAAAAGTTATTATTCATTCCGATTAATCTTTCTTCCTATTAATCTGGAAGTTCTTCTCAGATACAAAACCATGAGGCCTTAACAAAGCTCTTAGGAGTCATTTGGTTTGAAGACAAGATATGCTGCGATTAGTTATGCTGGGATTAGTTATGCTAGGATTAGTTATACTGGGATTGGTTATATTGGTATTATTTCTTATTGACTGTTTGGTATGTTGTATTAATCCTGGGTTATTAATTTTACCACTTTATCCTGGGATTATTATTCCATCCTCTGGCATGTGTAAGTTATCCCGGTGCTATTTTTAATTCTGGGATAACTATCCCAGAATTAGTAACCAAACAAGGGATAAGGTGGTACTAGATTTTTATCCCAGGATTATATTTGCTTATCCACCATACCAAACGACCCCTTAAGGATTTAAAGTTGAGCTCAAGACTTAAAACCCCATCAAAATATAGTTTATGTCCAACTACTATGTTGGTTTTTCCTAAGCTAGTCTTGACTTTAGAACATTGATCAAAACAGCTGGTCATGTAAGTAATACTCCTATCAATTGCCACAAGAATTAAAAAGAAGAAAAAAAGAAAGAACCACTCTACTTAGCCAGTATTTTTCTAGAAGTAAGACTAGTGAAGATTGTTGATCAGCATATCAATAGATCAACTCATACAGTACAAATCTTCATTCCTAGAGCACAAATACAAACAAAAGTAGATGTACCAAAGAAACTCCACAAACCTGGTTTGCTTTGTAACTCTTCAAACCATTTGGCAAAACCCAAATCAGCATTCCCATCAGCCTCCAAATCTACAACCAAAACACATCACAAATCAAGCTAAAAGACTCAAAAACCACACTTCCCCAATAAACAAAACAACCCCATTTCTCATTAACACACCAAAAATCAAGCTAAATACATACTCAAATATCATACTTTCCCATACTAAAAAACAACCCCATTTCTCATTATCACACTGTAAATCAAACTTAATACTCAAATAACATACTTTCCCATGTAAAAAAACAACCCCATTTCTCATTATTACACTGTAAATCAAGCTAAATGCTCAAATATCATACTTCCCCATACCAAAAAAAAGCAACCCACTTTCTCACTATCGCACTAAAAGTCAAGCTAAATATCAGATATCACGATTTTCCATATAAAAAAACATCATTTCTCATTAAAAATTTACGAATCAAGCTACAGACTAAACGAACATACTTATCCACATAAAGCAAAATAATCCCATTTCTCATTACACGCTACAAATCAAGCTAAATGCTCAAAAATCACACTTCCCAAGTAAACAAAACAATCCCATTTTTTATTAGCACACTACAAATCAAGCTAAATATCAGATATCATGTTTTTTCCATTTAAGAAACAACCCCAATTCTCATTAACAATTTAGAAAATCAAGCTAAAGACTCAAAAAAACATACTTCTACACATAAAGCAAAATAACCCCATTTCTCATTATCACACTACAAATCAAACTAAATACTCAAAAACCACACTTCCCAAGTAAACAAAGCAGTACCATTTCTCAATATCACACTGTAAATCAAGCTAAATATTCAAATACCATACTTTCCCATATATATATATATATATAATAAAAATTAAAAAACATCTCTCACTACTACAAATCAAGCTAAATTATCAAAAACCACACTTCCTAAGTAAATGAAAGAACCCCCATTTTTTCATTAACACGCTACAAATCAAGCTAAAGACTCAAAAAAAACACTTCTACACATAAAGCAAAATAACCCCATTTCTCATTATTACACTACAAATCAATCTAAATACTCAAATCCCATACTTTTCATATAAAAAACACAACCCCATTTGCCTATTCTTAATGCTTTTTATCTTTAAAAAAAATACCTGAGACAAGTGGATTAGAAGGAGATCCAGCTAAGCCAGCTTTCAAGAGAGCATAAAAAACACAAACTCTACCTGCCCATATTACAGGAGCTTCAAGCAAAGTAGCATCAATGGTTGTTTTAGTTCTACCACTAGCAACACTAAGTGAGTTCCTTTTGTTACCAAAATAAAACTTGTAATCAAGATTAGGTAAAAAAGATTTGGGTAACAAAGGAGAAGTGAAAAAGGTGAGATTTTTGAAGAAAAGATTGTTTCTTGAAATGGGTTGAGATGAAAATGTGAAGGAATGGGTTGTGGTTTGTAGAATCATTGCTTTTGATTGGATTTGGAAAGTGAAATAAAGTGAGAGAGTGAAGATTTCGGAAGCTCTTTGAGAGATATTTATAGAGATTACTATATAAGAAGTAAATTCTGAGGTGAAACGGTGTCATTTTGATGATTGTTTTGGCTGAGTAGATAGGTCGATATTTTTTTAAGGTATGGAATGTGGATAAACATAAGGTTTGATAATTTACGAATAAATCCAAAAATGAAGTATATAGTGGGACCCATCCAAAGGCTTTGTAGTTATTATCTCACAAAGGAAAATGATGTAAGGCAAATACTTTAATTTTATGAATAAGGAAACAGAATTTAAAAAGATGAGAAGACCATCCTTGTAGTCTATATCTTTTTCAAAATTTTATATATTGAAGATCAGGAAAAATGAGAAAATGAATATTGAACTTGTATACGCTCAAAACTAGGTTCGTCCATTTGTTTGTCCACTCGAGGCTGATATATGGTAGGTCAAAGTTCTAGCTCGGGTTATATCGAATCAAGGCGCAAAAGTAGATCGTCGAGCTCGTGACTCAAAAATCGAGATCGAGCAAGATCAAGACCAAGCAAGATCGAGGAAAACTTACCAAGTCAAATAACGGAAAGCCGAAATATCCGCAATCGGTCGAGAATCACGGCAAAAATCTCGGCACGTATCAAGAAGAGGCCAATTAATTAGCATATCATGATATTTTTTAAAGGGGGTTCTGATCATTTGTAACACACCAAAAGAAAGCAATATACTAATCATTTCTAGTTCTTATCATCTTGTTGTTCAGGTCTAAACATTAGTTGAGATATTTCTTGGCTCGGAGGTGATCAAACTCAGAAGCTAAGGCTAGTCAATTTTGTAGTTTGAATTTATTTTATTGTCGTTAATTTCAATATTAATATGTATCAAGTTATATCACGTATCCTTAAAATCGCGTAAAATTCAATCCTTATCCAATTTTAAGGGTAAACATAACTACATATATTATTTTGCTGTAATGATTTTGTTGAGCAAGATCAAAGCAGCAGTATTTTTTTAAAGGAGGAATTCACGTTTGATATACATCAGCTCTGACTGAAATCTTTGAGATGATTCTGTAATATAATTCGGCAAAAAAACTATACGTCATCCTTGAGGTAATGCGCCATGAGTAGCTCTAGAAACTCTCAACGAAGCTGCTAAACTAGAAGTATTGGTGATATCTTCTACTATATGAAAAATATGATTTAAATCCGCTTATTTTCCAATTTTCTCTATGATAACATAACAACCATCAAGGCAGTACGTGTGCAAACTTTACCCCAACCTTGTGAAAATAGTCTACGGATAAAAAATCTCTTTGATTTTTCCTTTGGTTAGTTACAAAGTTAAGATGCTTCCTTTGGACCCTCCCACTGATTTGTACAAAATAAGCAAACTTCTGGAATACAACATTCAACATCAATCAGTTCAACTAAAACCTTTATCTCTGAGAGATGAAACATTTCAGCTCCCTTCACTTCATCAATGCAGTAAACAAAAGACAATGCCCAAAAATCAATGTACCAAAGTCAGGCAAATGTACTATACACAAAGATGGCATAATACATAAACAGACCCTCAAACTTGGCTTCAGCCGGCAAGTATGCCTCCAACTTTAGGGGTGCACAAGTAGTCACCTCAACTTGTATAAAGTTTAACACGTAAACACAAATGCTGACATGACACTGACGTGGCATATAAATTTTGGAACAAAAATGACATGCAGAAACCTGCCATCTCACTAAGCTACATAATAATAATCTCATAGAAGATGCTTCAATACCATTAAGAAAACTCACTACATGATAAAGCTTTACACTGTTTGTAACAAAATACAGTTGAAAGAAGACCTGCTAAATCAAGGATTTAAGGGAGAAAGAGATGTGAAGAAAAAATAAAGAGGACTACATAAAGAGAGACTAAGAGAAGAGATGTGGGTAACAAAAAAAGACTATATAAAGAGGTATTGAGTAAAGAGATGTGGAGAAAGAAAAAAATGGGTGCACCCCTAAGGGGGGAAAAGAAAATTGAAAGGAAAAAATAAAAGGTAGCACTTTCTTCTTCACAAGGGTATGAATTCTGCCCCTAGTAGGCTTCTAGAACGATACCCTCAGAGAACAGCAATAATGTACATGTTCAGCGAGCTGCAACTGACAGAGTTTGGTCAGATTTTCACAAAACGAACATCGTTTTGTCCAAAAGCAGTTCCACAAGCAGGGCACTTGCGATGACGAATCTCTAAATTTCTCTGAATACATGGATTGCAGAAGAGATGATAACATTTTGTGATTACAACCTGCCAAATATTTAAAGGAACAGAATCAGGTTCAAAGCATTGCTAGCGCATAATAAATAATAACCGAACTCTATACCTACAAGAAGCCATTTCTAGATTTACAAAACCGATATGGCGTTTTGAACTTTATAAATATACAAGGTAGCCCTAAGTGGTTCTAGGGGCATTTATACATCAAATATTCACAGAAGAAACCCTGTTCTTGCGGTCAACCTTTACTCTAAAACACAGAAGGGAACCGAGTATCCTGAACTAGAATTGAAAAATATATGCTTGCGGCAAAGTATTCAACCAGATAAGACTACCCACTTCCGGAGCAAAAAGGAACACATGTACACACCTCTTTTGGCCGATCAAGACACACTCCACATTTGAGAATAGCCTTGCAATCATTGATTTCATCCTGCAGTTTTTGTACTGCAGCCTCGCCACTTGCAGAAGTCAACTCATCAACAGTTCTGTTCAACTCCACTGCCTCTTCATCAAGCTTCTTTTTCTCACTCCTAGATTAGCAAAATTTTCATGAACTCTGAATAAAGAAAGAACTCATAGCAGATGCACAAACAGATTATTTTTCTTCATGAGCAAGAACATTTTATAAGATCAGAAACATGCAAATGCTAAATTCCAACACACAGCTGAAGCCATAAGGCTTGAATAGACTATATTCAGGACCCAGTCCAAAAAGTCCTGTGCACAGAGCATTGACCTTTAGACCAGTAATGCATGTTTTATCTATGCTCCAATTAGCTATAATTAACCTCAAGATGTACAACAGAAAGATAAAGCCAGGCAACCAGCAGATTGCTCATTAGCTCACATTCTACAGCAGATATTAGATTAGAACAGCCCGGTGCATTAAGCTCCCACTATGCACGGGGTCCGGTGAAGGGACGGACCACAAGGGTCTATTGTATGCAGTCTTACCCTGCATTTCTGCAGGAGGTTGTTTCCACGGCTCGAGCCCGTAACCTCTTGGTCACATGCCAACAACTTTACCAGTTATGCCAAGGGTCTATTGTACAACAGACATTAGATTAAAGAACATTTATCCACATAAGGCTAAGTCATCTACATCCAACCTCAATTTTGTAAAATAGCAAACTAAACTACTAAGGGTTACCGTACACATGATTTTTGTTTTGGGGGGTGGGGGGGTAATAAAAAGAGTTTGTTGAAAAGAATATCACCTTTCAGTTCCCAGCTCCACCCCTATTTCGGCCAACTTCCTCTTGAGCTGTTCGTATTCCTTATCAGCGGAGGAAGCAGCAGATCTCAGCCACTTCAATTCCTTATCAGCATCTCCCAATTCTCGCTTGGCAGTTTCCAGGGTGACTGCAAGATGTCTATCTTCTTGGATATAACTTAAAGCTTCCGTGATGTGAACTTTCATCTACAACATATTATAATGGTTGAGAAAAGAACAAACAATTCCAACTTAAACCTCTACGTGCCACAAAAGAGGCAAAAGGCTACCTGGTCTTCACTTTGAGCCATCCTCATTTTCAGAGATTCCAGTGATGTTTTAGCCTTTTGAAGTTTACCTGTTGATACCTGCTTCCGAGAGAGAAGCAAGCTTTGTTCCTGCTTTATCTTCACGCTCTCAGATACTAACTGCACTTGAAAAGCAGAAGTAAACATGACTACAGGTCAACTGCATCACTCCCTATGAATGACCACCGGGTGTAGAATATTCATTGCAACAAAGGGAAATATAATAATAGAGACCTTTATGTTATAATCATCTCTCTCTGCCAGCTGCTGGAGAAGATGTTGGTTCTGTGTCTGCATGTCTTCATAGGCTTGACCAATAGTCTAAATGTAAATAGATCAGAAGAAAGGCAACAGAGAGAAAGTGATGCAATAAATTGTAACAAACACATCCAGTTGAGTACCTCAATCTCGGAAATATAAGTTTCTGATTCCCCTTCTTTTATTTTTATCGCTTCTCTTAGCTCTAAAACACCTCTGCAAGGAAACCTTATATGGTTACAGGATAAAGAGGAGTGTCTCTAATAAATTGGTAAGCTTGATCAACATTGGATACACAGAAGAACATTATTAGATTTTAAATAGATGATGGATGCACACCGGATAAAGCAGATATATACATGTGGACATACATTGGTAGCAGGATACCTACTGCTAGTACCTCTTCTTTTTTTTTTTTTGGCTGCTTATTTTTATTTCTAAATAGGTGTTGTCTAAAGCAGATATATTCATGTCTAGGTGGACGCAAGCTGGGCGGACACCACCGTCATCAAAAAAAAGATAAAAGGCATTTGACAGACTGGCCAACTGTTGTTGGTGCATCAAGGTGACACAATTTTCACGCAAGTACATAGACATTCCAGAAAGACACAAATTATGATAACCTGAAAATGCATCATAAGTTTAGAAGCAAGCATCAGAAAAAGGAACCTGTCAGAAGCATCCAGTTCTGCCCTCAATTCTGCAATTTCTGCCTCAGCAGCGGAAAGCCTCTGCTGACAAGCAGCCTCAGCTTCATTAGCAGCTTTCACTCTCAATTCCAAATCATGTTCATTCAAAGCAGCTCTCAAAATTTCAGCTTGTGCGTGAGCTCTTTTCTCCGACTCTCTGATTTCCGTTATGTCTCTAGCAAAGTGGTCAAAGTCTTGTTGTGAATACAGGAGACTACTAATTTAGTGAAAACATACTTCTTTTGCTAACTGAGAAAGTCCCCGAGCGCCTGTTGGCACACGGTTTGAAACTCGATAAATAATGGGCCCACCCCTATACTCTTCTCCAACTAAATACTGCAGGTCGACAAAGTGGAACCAGTCTTTGCAACCTCCACAAATGTTTTTTTTTTAAATTATATCAGTTGCAATCCCCAAACATTTTGATTCTCATATGCGCTTGTGAGATCGTTTATTGCCACTTAATTATTTTCACATCATCTCTAGTAACATATGACAACCAATAGAACACGAGGACATATATTTATTATATACATATAACACATACATACAACACACACACACACATACACGTGTTGTGTCGATTAATAAAATAGAGCCACAGATACTTCTATTTTATCACAGGTTAAATCCCAAGAAGTGAAATAAATTAATCTACCTGTTGTCATAGATTTGCTGGCCAAGCATGTCCAAGAATATTTGACGTTCCTGTTTGTCCCTCTGCATCTTCTCAGCCTGCAAGAAGACTCGGGCATGTAACTTGTAATGACAAGGACAGAACTTGGTAACGAACAAGCAAAGGTCTATGCTAAAGAACTTACAAGTTCCTTTAGCGTTCGGATCTCCCCAGTCTGGTGAGCACATTTATTGATCAAGTTTTTGTGCTCAGTAGCCTACAGCAACAAGTTGAACCATTTCAGAACAAAAAAATGGAGTTACTTGAAATAACATCTGCCTATTTTTCCAAAACGATGGTGTACAAGTCAGCTTACACGCACCTCGATTATTCCCACCAAATACCTGCCATCTCCTACCAGCACAAGTATCGGGTAACACTGGCTAGTGCCCACCAAGGCTCAGAAATAAAAATGGAATCACTTGAAATATAATATGTATGTTCCCTATTCTTTCAGCTCCCTTTTTTATTTTTATTTTGGGTGTTTGTGGGGAAGGGGCAAGGGAAACCAGAGACAAGTGGGGTTTACAACTTTGACCTTTCACTAGGGACACTCTGGTGATAGACCCGCCACCCCCACCCAAAAGAAACCCGAAGAACCCAAAACACAAGATCACAAGGCAAATAATTCCACAAAGATTTAACAGCAGCATTGATGTAACACACTCTCCATTACCTTCTCAAAGAAAAAAGATCTTCCATTAGTTATCTTAATGGACACCCCAATCCCTTTTTTCCTAGTTAAGAAATTGATCTCCTTTTCATTAACTGAGAAGTAATAAGATATAAATCATATTATGGCACCAAGACCAAACCTTTCTTCCTATTGAAGCTTCCAATGACTGTCTTTCTTCACGTAAGGAAACAGCTTCCTTAGCTGTCTCCTTCCAACGATTCAGCTGAGCTTCCATCATTTGTATTTCTTTTGATAAAGCAGAGCCCATCACCTGAAACTCCTCTTTAATGTCTTTTCTTCCTACAAAAGTCTACCTTCAAGTAAGCAGATTATTACATAAACATACCAACAGAAAAATCTGACTCGAAAATACACCGACCTGCATCTTGAATTGCTTCTTCCATTTTGATTTCCAGCTCATTTTTTCCAATAATGCATCTGTGCATGCGATGCTCCAATTCCTCAATCCTTGACTCGGAGTTATCAACTGCTTTCCTTGCTGAATCCATAGCCTCTGCTTTCATAACCAGTTCTTTCTCCTTCCGTACGATGAAAGACCTGTCAGCCTGAATTTAATTATAAGCAAAGACGACAAGCTAGGTACCATCTAAACCACAATGTGAAATGAAGAGTAATGTAGCTTAACCTGAAGAGAGTCTGTCAGAGCTTTGTATCGCTCTGCCTCAGCATTCCAATGGTGACGTTGATCATGGAGTAAGGTATAAGCACGAGATGAAGACACGTATCTGTCATCCTTTAGTTCATTCTGTATGGTCAAGAAAAATCACAATTTAGCCTCACAACATATAAATGCACTTGGCATTTTAATGTCAAATACATTTTAAATTTGAAAAACTGAATCCAGGAAATTCTTGGTGAAAACCTGAAGATCTTGCAACTGCTTCAACAAATGTAGATTATCTTCCTGGGCATCTTGAAGCTCAGAGAGGCGGTCCTCTTTCAGCGCCTGCAATCAAAACATCACATTTAAATGTGCATACATCACGCAGGCAAGACACAGGGTAAGTTATAGTGACGGTACCTTTGCCTCTTCTATAGACTCCTTCAGTTCCCGCACACCTTTTGTTCGGTCTGTAGGCTTCTCTGGTGACATACTACCATTTACCGCACTTGAAACTGTTACCTGCCCCCCAGATGCCAAATCTTTCTGCATTTTCAGAGTAACTAACTTCCTTCTACTATCTTCAAGTTCTGACATGCTTTCCTCCAGCTCACCTTTTACCATTAGCAAAAGAGACATATTCAAGGCACAGTGGCAGCTGCTTAAAAGACGTTAGCCAATACAAATAGATATTCACATCCATGTCACCATATGCAATGCCTGAAGTTAAACGCTACATCTCCAATTTGAAATTCATATACCAAACACCAATCAATTTGATATCAAAGTTGAACTCTAACTCGCAATGCTAATTAATTTTACTGATTGTACTCAATACCTTACATTAGGTACATGTATGAGCTGAAAAATAGACATGCACATCTATGCCATCATACACAATGGTTAAAGCTAAACATTACATATCAATTTGAACAACCACATACATATGCCCCAGAATTTGATATCAATGTTGATCTGTAACTCATAACACTGATTGTACTTAAGAGACTTCACAAATGAATGCGTATGAGCTAAAAACTTGTGTTCACGTGTGGAACAAAGGAATGTTGCAAATACCTTCAAGGCGCTTTAACTCAGATTGATCCACTGAATGGCTTTGATTACAAGCTTCGATTGCATCAGCATATTCTTTGTGTTTCAAATGAAGAACATCAATTACTTGACGGAGATAATTAGCCTCATCTTTCATCATATCATCGATCTTACTTAAAAGAATGATAGCATCTGAAAAATTCCAATGATGGTAAAATAATCAGATTAGACCAGATTCAAGCACCAGTTCTATACATAGTACATAGTAACAAAATAAATTCTGAAGAAAACTAACGCTTGCAAAGTAATCAGAGAATAAAGGGGGAGGGGGGGAAGTAGGACCACATCAAGGTCTTTCCAGGTTCCCAACCTTCTGCTGATGGCTTTCCTTCCAAAACATGAGTAAGATTTTCAGTTTTAATACGCTGAGCATCAATAGCGTTTTCCAACGATTTCATCAACTCAAGAGTAGAAGAATGGCGCAGATCAAGAGCTTCCTTGATATTCACAATGGATCCAGCATTGGCGTCGCCTGGAATATCATTGGTTTTCAACACCCTACACAGGAACATTTCCTCCGCAGGACAAGATGGAACTGAACCTAAATGTTATTAGAAATCAACGAGTTATTCCCAATATAATGCAAAGGAGCTTATCTTTTCTATATTGAGCTTCCAGGATAATAAAGAAACCCAAATTCACTTAAACTTGTAACAGCCAACCTCGAGAATAATCTAGATGATCCAAGCTCTTCAAAGCAATTTGATCTGCCCCACTGGATGCTCCAAGGAGAATCAGATCATCATCTAGCTACATGGAATTATTTAGAAGACCATCAAACCAATGCAAATCACAAGTTAGGCTATTTAGATCAATCACCACACAATTAGGATACCTAACGAAGTTACCTGATTCCAGATTCGATTTAACTTAACCAAGAAGTTATCATAAGAAGCTTGTCTGTCCCTCAATTCTTTCATTTTGGCTTCAAGATCATGCAACTTATGTTTCTGTGCATCTAACTGCTGAACTAGTTTTTGATTTTGATAATGGAGAACTGCAGCATCAACCTGTCAAAAAAAGAAACCCAATCTTTCATCCATCTTTATTAAATTTCATACATGTTTGGGCCCCTAAGACTTTGTTCTAGTTGTAAGAGTGCAGCGAGTAATGTGTGGGTTAGGCGCACATCACGGGTTCGAACCCTGGCGGACAAAAGCATGGCATTTAATTGGAGAAGTGTAGAGGCAGGCCCATCATCCACTGAGTTTCGAACCATGCGCCATTAACCCTAGGGGATTTCTTGGTTATCAAAAAAATTAAACATTTTTGGAACCCAAGCTATACCTTCAATTCATCCACATATAACAAAGAAAATGGAATTTCTCATTAACATTGTTTCCAAATAAAAATATCATGTAATTTTTAAACATCAAGAGTTATTTATTTTCTTAAGCAAAAGCAGAGGAAAACACTGTACATCAGGTTAGAGGAAGATGATTAAAAAAAAATATGTAATTTCACAAAGCCATCTGCAACACTTAACTCTTAAGGATATGTTACTTTACCTCTTAAATTGAGTTATCCCTGCACAATTATGAGCATATATTGACCAGTAGCGCAAATATAAGAATGTTGCTTCTCTGAATTAAAGGAACACACACATATATATATATACATACATGCACTCTTGTATTTTCGCAACAGATGCGTCTAAAGGAAACAAAATTTGTGCAAGATTCTACCAATAAAGTTCTTGCTGATTTTATTTTTAATTTTAATTTTTTTCCTGGTGAGTAATGTTACTTTCTAGGAAGAACTTTTACAAGATAACCATGATAGTCCTGTTAGTGTCACTATCATCACAAGATTTAGTAAGTTTCGTGCTGATAAGGAATTGAGATATGCCCCATAAAAAAATTAACTAAAGAACAAGACGTTCATATACTGACAGAAGGAAACAAAAAAGGTAATCAGATAATTAAGTAACACAGTGAGCAGGATTTTCCCCAAAAGGCAGATATTCAAATCAAAACCAACCTGTCCGCAGATGTCCCAAATTTGAAATTCAAAATAATTTTTACTATTTTAGACAGGGAAAATTTCATATCTAAAATCAGCTCACCTAAAGTTAGACTCATTACAGCCAAAAGCTGTAACCTTCCTTCTTTGGGGACCGATGTCCACTTCCCCCCCTCTCCCAACCTTCAAGACAGCTCTATCAAATCAAAATTCTATTACTTTAAGATGGACGGAATAACTAGTTACCTACATATGTTAACATAAAAAAATGAATAGCACAGGAGATAGCAGTTCCTTTGTCTCAAACCCCTCGAGCTACCAAAAGAACTACATGTTCTGCCATTCACTATGACCAAGAATTTGACCGTTCATACCAGAACTTAATTCTGCCATTCACTAAGACCAGGAATCTGAGTGTTGATACCAGAACTAAATTCAATTCCGCCACATATCCTGCAATCCCATTTTCAACATTACAAAGCCAGGAACTCCCAGTTCACACGATCACAGGCCTTCTTAAGTTCCCATTTCAACAAGATCCCCGGCTCTCCCTGCTTCCTTCTAGAGTCAGCCACTTTGTTTGCCATTAAAGTTGCATTAAGATTTGTCATCCTTCCACGAATACATTCTGAGAGGCACACGCTGTCTCATCCAACGCCTTCTTTATTCTACTAGAAAGCACCTTAGAAATTACCTTGTAGATATTTCCCATTGGACTTAGAGGCTTGTAGTCCTTGATGTTCATAGCTCCCTCCTTTTTTTGGTGTGATGGCTACGGAAGACGCATTTGTTTTGAAATGCTAAAAGAGAAAATTTCTTACTCCGAGTACTTGCTACAACTCTCTCGTCAAACTAAATTTGATTTGATCCACAATAAAGGTAAATAAGATGTATGGTGATTTAGTTTCATCCTAAATTTGGTCAAGCCAAACAAAATTGTAATTGTACACAAACTAGAAGTGAATGACGTCCTCCAATTGTTCAGAAGTTTCATTTCTTCATGACCACACAATATTGAACAAGCTTTGTGTTCTTTTACAGTGTCCAAATTCACTTTGCTACTAAAATGATGATTATTGACGATTTCGTCGTTCAACTATTTTGAAGGTTTTATTTTCAGATTTGTTAGGTGCCTAGATATTTTGTTTAAAACTGTGGTGTCCGGGCCAGCTTGCGCACACCTCGACTAATTCCACGGGATACTTGCCAGCTCCCACCAGCAACTGATACCAAGTAACTCTATCCACCAAGGCTTGGATAGATAGGAAGAAATCATCTAGTATTTTTTGCCTCCACTGGGATTTGAACCTGAGACCTCATGGTTCTCACCCACTTCATTGACCACTAGGCCACACCCTTGGATGCTTGTTAAGTGCCTAGATATGTTTGAGCTCTTCTAGTTGAATGGATAATATTTTGCAAAAAATGAAAACCGTGTGAAACATATTCAATGGTGGTTCACATTTTTTAGGCCGGAGAACTGAGGAGAGTATTTGAGAGGATAAGGACAAGGAAGAACATGCCAAAGAGAGGAAGAAGCAACGCAGAAAATCAACCTCCATTTATAGCATCCATCTTTACTTGAAGTTCTTTCCATTCTCTTCCTCTAAGTTGGCAGAATAGTGCAAATTTCTTTTGGCATTTCGCACCTATCGTCGTATTAACTTAGCAACTAGTTAATGAAGGCATAAGCAGTTTAAAAGTGCACCCCCTTAAGGTTCACAATGATCACATCTTATAATAAAGGCTTCCTAATAATTACACAGGAAAAAAAAAAACAATAGCATTTACCTAACTAGAAAAGGGCAGTAATTCATGGCAGGTCCAGTAATATGTAGGATACACAATCATACAAAGGCAAGTGACAAGTTATTTTGGGCAATATACGCTCAGTTATCTGAACCAACTATCACACCATAAGCAAAAGCAAGTGACTGGCACAATGAAATTGGCAAAGTTTTCCACGTGAAGATTAAACAATATGCAATCCTTTATCAGTTATTGCTCTATATTCACCAAACCGCATTAACCAAAGACTACTTGATAATCAGTTGTGTTTAATTGAGAAGAAGTTCTTGCAATAAAGTTAAAATCAATTAGCGAAACAATGAATCAATGATACATTTCACAATTTTCTAACAGAAAGTTACTTTGTGCACTAGTGGATTAGCAGTACATTTATACAAAAGGTGAGGGAAATTAATAGTATGAGATAGATGTGTAATTAATAGCAATCAACAAGGATGCACCTCTAGGGAAATACCACAGTCGCCCAAAAAAGGAATGTCTTAAGATAGACGGTTCTGTACATCCGTAACTTGTACAACTTTTTTCAGTAATGGCACTCTCCAGTCAGCTTGTGTAAACCTCACGTCCTCACCGAATCCAAAGGGGCACCCGTAAAATGCGGGCCTACCAAAAGAATTCCTTAATATAGCCTCTATTGGGGTTCAAACCTTTGTTCCCAAACCTGTTGCTTCATCTTTTGACCATTAGGCCATCCCCTTGAGACTGTAACTTCTATAACTTTAGTCCCACAAAATTTAAAATTTCGAAAGATATATCATTGTTTAAAAGATTTTCACTCTATTAGACAAATAAAAGCGAGGGAGAGAGCCTTTCGCCATTTTACTTATATCAGTTATTCCCCAAGTTATCATAGAACAACAATCACTTGACGTTCAACATTTAGATTAACCAGAACCTTCAAAACATCGAACAAAAAAAAAGCAGCACATGTATAGGACTTAGATAAGGCAACAACTGAGACTAACAGGAGATAAGATAGTATCTGGCAATAAGAACCTCAAGAGAGAGAAAACACCCATGCAGGCACAACCTAATAAAACTCCTTTTTGATATCAAGATCAACTCTTTCCATATAAGTAACTTTAAACCAATAGCTAGGGATGTGCTTTTCTTTTTCTTTCCATTATTTTTTTAAACCTTTGGTATCAGGATCAGTTTGCGCACACCTCGACTATCCCAGTGGGTACCTACGTCCTCCCACCAATACTTGTATAAGGTACCTCTATCCACCTAGACTTGGGGGGGAGGGGGAAGATAAACTTAATTTTTTTACCAAAGTTAGGATTCAAACCTAGCTCGCCATGGTTTACATTCCACCTTCATTGACATTCACCTTTAAGATACAACCCTTGGGTGTGCTTTTCATCACTAGCCCACTACAGCAAATAATACCCTAATGGATCATCCATACAACAAATTGATCATCCTTGAACAAGCTCTCATCAAGATCACAACTTTATCGCAGATAAAGTCCTAACTTTAGGTTTTATAGCAAAAACACAAACATCGATTCTAATGGCATAAACTACCACACTCTATTTCATCCATAAAACTGAAAACTAGTCAGCAACCAAATGAGCTTTTACAGCTCAACAAGCCTTTTCACAAAAAAACTAAAGCTAAAAATCAAACTAATAAAATAAAGTACACCAATTTGTATCTCCTTATACTAAAAAAGATAGAACCACATATGAAAAGGGTTATTCTTTTTCAAACTATGCAACCCTAAAAACATATGTCACTAAGCTAACATACAATACAACCACTTCAATTACAAAAACCATAAAAGCATTAAGCTAAAAATCAACAAACAAAGCAAAGACAAATACTTTTTATCGCCTTAAGCTAAAATAAATTGAACCACATATGAAACATTGAAAAGGGTCATTCTTTTTTAAACTATAGAACCCTAAAAATATATATAACTAAGCTAAAATACAGCAAAAAAATTCAGTTACAGAAATAACCATAAAAACAATAATAACAAATAGTGGCTATTAAAGAATAAGGAAAAAAACTTACAGTTTTATTATCAGAAGAAGCTTTAGAATGGCGAGCCATCGTAGGAGAGGAGATTAAAACAGTGTTGAGATGAGGACGCTTCTTTTGAGGCTCGTCAGATGCAGCAGCAGAATTCTCCATTTAAATCTTTGATATTAATTTCATGAACCCGACTTTAGAATCAAAATTTTCAATTCTAAAGACTTCAAATTTTCCAAATTCTTGAAATTAAAGGTAGGAACTTGTGAGAAAAAAATCAAAGAAAATGATAAAAACTGATAAAACCCAGAAGGGGGAAGTGGGTGGGGATTGTTTTGGGGTGGGTGGGTTAAGGGGGTGGTGGGGTTGAAGAAGAGAATAGTTCACTAAAATGGAGGAACTGTGTGTGTGTGTGTATTTTGTGCTTTTGTGTGCACGCCCGATGTGCTGAGAGAGAAAATAGTTCAGTTGGAGAAACTGAAAATTTGTAATATTTGGGGATTTTTGGGCCATTATATATATTTGATTCGGGCTTTTGAAAATTAATTTTTTGGGCCTTATTTATCATTTTTTCCAAATTTGGTTTTTATTGGATAATTGAAATCTTCATATTTGACTATTTATATGAAAAATATGTGATTTATTGTGGCGTAAAATAGATTATTTTTCGAGTCTGCAAGCATTAAACAATAACGATTTTTTACTTGTTGCATGCTAACGTTCAGTTTAGAGGTATAGTAGGAATGACTCAAGGTACGAATAATGACGATTATATGATGTTGATTCAGAAATAGATGAATATTGACGCAAATTAAATATAGATTGTATATAATCTATAAATTCGATTTTTAGTATTTAATTCATCGGTACGATCTTTTGTACTTTGTAGGATATTGCGATGGCGATAAAGTAATTGTAGAATTTGAAGATTAGTATTTAATTTAGCTAACATACATTAATACCGATTGTTTAAGAAGGATATTAATTGTTTTAATTAATTGATTATGATGAGACTATATTAAGTAATTATAGAAATTATGAAAACTCAGTTTAACAATGATATCTGTTTTGTTGACTAACATATTTGTATAGAAAATTAAGGTCTTTGCTAACTTTGTAAAATCATTAAGTACAAAGAAGAAGAAAAAGAAATCATACATATTTGGTATGTGCGCGTGTAACAGCATTTCTTTTTATGCACATCTTTATATAATTTTCCTTTTGATGCCATATATTTTGCTAATCTAGAATGTACTTAAAGAAAACAAAATTTGAAAAACTTTCCAAACTATTTAGATTGAGGAAAATTTTGACTGGATATTGTTGCTTCATAATATTAGGATAAGAAATCTTTTTTTTTTTTTTTTTTGCGTGTTATTGACCTTATGAAAATCAAGGGAAAAATTTCAATTTTAGGACATTAGTCAATTTTTACCTTTTCTTTTCTCCTTGTAATTATGTTTTCATAATAAACAATCCAAACTATTTAATTAAATTCCAAATCAACTCAATCTCATAGATACGTTTAATTATCTTAAATTTCAATGATTACTTAAGAAAACTATATTTGTTAGATATCAATCACTAGTAATTGCTAATTAGTAAAACATTATTTTCCATCTCTTACCACATCATTAGATATTAGTCTTAGGCACAACTAATCATTTATACTTACCAATTTCCAAATTCTTCTAATGGGCTAAGGAAAAGACATTGAGCTTATTTTGGGCTCGAAAGGTTGGGCTTAATCCGCACCCAACTTTGCAAGAGCTGCCCAAAGAATGTCAATAGGCCCATCTAGGCCCAAGAAGGCATTAACTGTTTAGTTAGGGGCATTTGCATTTATACCCGTTTTTGTGTCACGTTTTAACTTGTGTCCGCTTTGTAAAAAAATTTGCAAACGTACCCCTTTTTTCGCGTAACTTCAGCATACGGGGCTGAAGTAGCAAAGACAATCACGCAAAACTTCAGCATTCTAGTAGACGGGCCTGAAGTAGCAAGTGTGCTGAACCAAGTGTGCTGAAGTTTTTGTTTGTAATTGTTGAACTTAAGCATAGTAGCTGAAGTTTTGTTCTCTATTTGCTGAAGTTTTTGTTTGTAATTGCTGAACTTAAGCATAGTAGCTGAAGTTTTGTTCTCTATTTGCTGAAGTTTTTATTTGTAATTGCACTAAATAAGCTGAAGTTTTTTTGTCCTGGATTCATTGGTTTTGTCATTAAGCTTTTTCAAAAACTTCAACAGAAGATGCTGAAGTTATTTAGTTCATTTATAAAAACTTCAGCACTAAATAAGTTGAAATTTTTTTTTGTCCTGGATAAGCTTTTTCAAAAACTTCAGCAGAAGATGCTAAAGTTATTTACTTCATTTGTAAAAACTTCAACACTAAAAGCTGAAGTTTTTTTGTCCTCGATACATTAGTTTTGTCATAAAGCTTTTTCAAAAACTTCAGCAGAAGATGCTGAAGTTATTTAGTTCATTTGTAAAAATTTCGGCACTATATAAGCTGAAGTTTTTGAAAAAACTTTCTAATATACTAGATAAATAATCAGATTGCCAACAGTATCTAAATCATAAATTTCTGAAACAATAAACGTGAAAAGAACAGAATTATCATTGTCTACTAACTTATGTATGTGAAAATATTCACAAATTATTGTATACTAACTTACGTAATTATTTATAATTTATTTTTAAATAATCTAATAAACATATCTATGGAAATCATCCCATGAACTGAAGTTTCATAGCAGCACCAATAGTAGCAGAAGAAAGAAGAAGAAGAAAACGAAGGAGGAGAAGGAGGATGAGAAAGGGGGCTGAAGTTGTTTAAAAAGTGGGTACAAATTAAAAAATTTAAAAATGGGTATAAGTTAAATAGGGGCGACCAAATAGGGCGCCCCGTGCAATTTTTACTGTTTAGTTTTAGAGGCCCATCAAATGGTCACTCATAAATGAATGAAGGGATCTTTACACAAATAGCCGGTTAAATTCATTGTCTACTTCTCCTAGCCAATGTACATAGACTAAACACAGACTATATATATATATATATATATATATATATATATATATATATATATATAATACAACTGTTTGAAATATATTATATATCTATCGCTTATTTCTAATTTAATCGATTAGATGGACGACTATTTAGATTAAATTATCTAATGAAAAAGTCATTGTTGTAGAATTGTTGTTTTCACAGTTTTTCGTCGCAAAGCGTAATAACAAAACCTAACAAGTTAGTAATTGTTAGTAAACTGTATTTGTAAAATAATTCTGGAAATATAAATGAACATAAACAGAAATGAACATAAACAGGAATGAACAACGAAATAACAGAAAACCAATTTGAGCCCACTGAATTCACAGTGTTTTCTTAAGGAATTTAATCCCCTCCTAGTACCCAAGGTTATGGATTATTTCCTCATAGGATAGAACAAATTACACACTGGTGTAGTGGTACTTCAAACCCAGTGTTTTATTGAACACAAAATTCGGTAGCAAATCACACTTACTGTTGCTTTGTTTGATGCTAAAAGTATGCAAAAGAAGGAGGAAAACTCAGAAAATCGTATAGATATTCTGAGCAGAATAGCCTTGTATTTATAGCCAAAGTTGGGCTGAAATCTGAAGAGGTGCAACTCTTCAGAATGGTTGTTTATGCAAAATGGCCACAACATAAATGTCATAACATAAATGGCTATTTACTCAACAATAAAGAGGGAAAATTGAAGAGGGTAGTTAATTTTTCTGTTACCAAAATAGAAAAACGGATTGGATAATATTAATATTTAATATTAATATTCCGTTATTAAGACAAATATTTAATAACATTTCTGTTAATATTTTACTATTAACAAATAAATTTGGTCCAAAAAATTAATCAAGCAATCGATCATTTGACCAAATCCAAATCCAAATCCAAAGACGAGCGAGCGACGACGACGACGGCGTGAGGCTTGCCTTCTTATCAACTCTTTAAGAGCTAGAGAAAAGCAATTGCTTATATACCCATAAAAAACCTCTTCATCTTCCAATATGGGATAATGTCCCTTTGCTAATGGGGGAAACAAGGCGCGAGGCTTGCCTTCTTCTCAACCTTTTAAGAGCTAGAAGAAGAGCAATTGCTTATATACTCACAAAAAACCTCTTCCTCTTCCAATATGGGACAATGTCCCTTTGCCAAGGGGGGGGGGGAACTTAAAATTTCACTCAAAAATTTCATTTTCCTCCATTTCCCATTCACCCTCTTTTAAGTATTTAATATATTAAATACATAAAAACCCAACAATCCCCCACATGAATGGGGAATGGCTATATCACGAAAGTATACATAAAAACTGTGTGATTCGCAAGCAAGGATTAATTGCATCTGGATAAGTAGGTTTCCCTTTAAACTTTCCGTAGTGAACATATGTCAGATATACTCGATCAATCTGTAGATTTGATATCTTTGAACCGTCGAACTTTGGTGTATACCTAGGCAACCACAAGTCACACAACCAACCCTTAACCGTCTTTGGTTCTCATTATTGTGTTCGTTTCAGGCATGAACACCGCCTAGTTTCATAAGTGCGTAGAGAACTGGCCTTACAAAGTTCTCCTAGAAGCGGCTAACACTTCACACTTACATAGGTGATTCCTAAATGTGTCATCCCATATATACACTATTTGATATACCCCGTATCAAATTTAGAAATCACTAAAAGGCCTTAATATTTTATCTTTGATACTGAACATTGTTTCATCACGAGAATGGACCAAAAGTTTAGTTGACAATATTGAACCGTCATTAATGACTTTGTTTGATCTTCTTGAACCTAGATCTTGGGATCTCCAGTCTTCTAGGTAGAGTTATCGCCACTATGACTTGTTCACGGCCATAGTCCCATTCCCCTTGATGATTTCTCAACTACCTCTCTAGTTAGGCCTTTTGTAAGTGGATCCGACACATTATCACTTGACTTTACATAGTCAATCGTGATAATTCCTCTAGAGAGTAATTGTCTAACGGTTTTATGTCTTTGTCGTATATGACGAGATTTACCATTATACATAATGCTCCCAGCCTTTCCAATTGCCGCTTGACTATCGCAATGTGCGCATATTGGTGCCAACGGTTTGGGCCAAAATGGAATATCTTCCAAGAAATTGCGGAGCCATTCAGCTTCTTCACCGACTTTATCCAAGGCTATGAATTCAGCCTCCATTGTAGAGCGGGCAATACAAGTTTGTTTGGATGACTTCCAAGATACCGCTCCTCCACCAATAGTGAACACATATCCACTTATGGACTTAGAATAAGTTGAACCAGTGATCCATTTTGCATCATAGTATCCCTCTATCACTGCAGGATATTTACTGTAGTGCAAAGCAAAGCCCTGGGTATGTTCTAAATATCCCAAAACTCGTTTTATTGCCATCCAATAAGATTGACCTGGATTACTCGTGTATCGACTCAATTTACTTATAGCACAAGCTATATCTGGTCGTGTACAATTCATGATGTACATTAAGCATCCCAACACACGACCATAATCCAATTGTGATATGATTTGGCCTTTGTTCTTTGCTAATGCAAGATTCACATCAATTGGAGTCTTTGCAACTTTAAACCTTAAGTGCTTGCACTTTCTTAATATAATGAGATTGTGACAATGCCAGACCTTGAGGAGTCTTATGGATCTTAATCCCCATAATTAAATCAGCAACTCCCAAGTCTTTCATATCAAACTTGCTAGTTAGCATACGCTTAGTAGCATTTATGTTGGCAATGTCATTACTCATTATGAGCATATCATCCACATATAAGCAAACAATGACTATGTGATTTGGAACATTTTTAATGTACACACATTTATCACATTCATTTATCTTAAACCTATTTGACAACATTGTTTGGTCAAATTTCACATGCCATTATTTGGGTGCTTGTTTTAGTCCGTAAAGGGACTTAACAAGTCTACAGACCTTCTTTTCTTTACCTGGAACCACAAACCCTTCAGGTTGTTCCATGTAGATTTCTTCCTCCAACTCTCCATTTAAGAAGATTGTCTTAACATCTATTTGATGAATTTTACGACCATAAACTGCAGCTAACGCTACTAACGTTCGTATGAACGTAATTCTTGTAACTGGAGAGTATGTATCAAAATAGTCAAGACCTTTTCGTTATCTATACCCTTTGACCACAATTATTGCCTTATATTTGTCGATAGTGTCATCATCTATCATTTTCCTCATAAAGATCCATTTAGAACCCAACGGTTTATTTCCAGGAGGAAGATCAACCAACTCCCATGTATGGTTGTTCAGTATGGATTCTATTTCACTATTGACTGCCTCTTTCCATAACAATGATTTCGAAGAAGACAAAGCTTCTTTAAATGTTTGAGGCTCATTTTCTAATAAGAAAGTCACAAAATCTGGTCCAAATGAAGTAGACGTTCTTTGACGTTTACTACGTCTTGGATCCTCCTGGTTAAGTGTACTTTCTTTTGTTTCTTCCCGAGGTCATTTAGATCCTTCACCAATCGACTCACATTCCTTTTTATACGGATATATATTTTCAAAGAACTCAGCATTATCTGATTCTATAACCGTATTATTATGAATATCGAGATTTTCTGATTTATGAACCAGAAATCGATATGTTTTACTATTAGTCGCATATCCTATGAAAACACAATCAACAGTTTTCGGTCCTTTTTTACCCTTTTGGGTTTAGGAACTTGCACTTTTGCCAAATACCTCCATACTTTAAAATAATTCAAGTTGGGATTCCTTCCTTTCCATTTTTCATATGGAATGAATTTTGTTTTGATATGGGGTACTCGATTTAGTATTCGGCCAGCCACAAGAATGGCTCCCCCCCAAGTTATGTGGTAAACCAGAACTTATCAATAATGCGTTCATCATCTCCTTTAATGAACAATTCTTTCTTTCTGCAATCCCATTAGTTTGGGGCATGTAAGGGGTCGTTGTTTGATAAATAATTCCATATTCTAAACGTATTTGTTCAAAAGGAGATTCATATTCACTACCCCTATCACTTCTTATCATTTTGAATTTCTTATTAAGTTGTGTTTCAACTTCATTTTTGTATTGCTTGAATGCGTCTATTGCTTTATCTTTACTATTAAGTAAGTAAACATAGCAATATCGAGTACTATCGTCAATAAAAATTATGAAATACTTCTTTCCACTGCGAGATGGTATTGACTTCATGTCACAAATATCTATGTGAACTAAGTCTAAAGGATTTGAATTCCTTTCAAATGACTTATAAGGATGTTTAACATACTTAGATTCCACACATACTTGACATTTTGATTTGTCACATTCAAACTTAGGCAATACTTTCAAATTAATCATTTTTTGTAAGGTTTTATAATTAATACGACCCAAACATATATGCCATAATTCATTTGACTCAAGTAAGTAAGACGAAGCTGAAATTTTATTATTATTTTCAACAACCATTACATTCAGCTTGAAAAGGCCCTCAGTGAGGTAACCTTTTCTTACAAACATCTCGTTCTTACTTATTACAACCTTATCGGATACAGAAACACATTTAAAACCGTTCTTAACAAGAAGCCCAGTAGAGACTAAATTCTTCCAAATCTCAGAAACATGAAGGACGTTGTTCAAAGTCACCACTTTGCTGGAAGTCATTTTGAGAAATATCTTCTCACATCCTTCAATCTTGGCCTTTGCAGCATTTCCCATAGAAATCGTCTCATCGGGTCCAATAGGAGCATAAGTAGAAAAATCTTCTCTAACAGCACAAACATGGCGAGTGACTCCATAATCAATCCACCACTCTTTAGGATTGCCCACCAAGTTGCATTCGGAAAGCATGTCACATAAGTCATCAACATCATCATGCTTTTCAACCATGTTTGCTTGACCCTTCTTCTTGTATTTTTTCGGAGCACGACACTCCGTAGATTTGTGTCCGATTTTTCCACAGCTGCAGCAGTTCCACTGAACCGCTTCTTGCTTGGGTTGTATTTCAGTCTAGAAGCCTTCTTCCTCTTTTTGTTCTCTTCAACAATATTTGCTCCCATTAGTGTTGAGTTTCCACGGCCTCTCTTTTCAACAGCTTTGTTGTCCTCTTCGATTCTCAACCGAACAATGAGATCTTCAAGGGACATCTCCTTGCGTTTGTGTTTCAAGTAGTTTTTGAAGTCCTTCCACAAAGGAGGCAAGTTCTCAATCATCGCTGTTACTTGGAATACTTCATTGATGACAAGATCTTTAGTGAATTTTTTGTTAGTAAAAATACTAAGATTACTACTTTCAACATTAATATTAATTTGATTTATACCTTCAGCAAGGAGATCGTGAATAATCACTTGCAATTCCTGAACTTGGGTAATAACACTTGCTATCCACCATTTTGTAGTCCAAAAACTTTGCAGCAACGAACTTCTTCAACCTGGCATCTTCGGTTTTGTATTTCTTTTCAAGCGCAGTCCACAGTTCTTTTGACGTTTTCACGCCACTGTAGACGTTATACAAAGCATCCTCCAGCCCATTTAGAATATAATTCCTGTACAGAAAATTTGAATGTTTCCACGCCTCAATCACGAGAAAGCGTTCAGTTTCTCGAGTTTCATCAGACATCACAGGAACATCTTCCTTTATGAACTTCTGGAGACTTAGAGTAGTTAAATAAAAGAATATCTTTTGCTGCCAGCGCTTGAAATCAATCCCGAAATTTTTTTCGGGTTTCTCCGCCGGTGCCAATAATGCCGGTGTTGTTCAGCTTGTTGAGGCATTGGCAGTCACTGTTGGAACAACTTGGTTCACATTATCATTAGTTATTTCTGTAAAAGAATGACACAAACGTTAAAATCACGTAGATTTTAATATAATACAAAACCACAAAGGTTTTACTCTCCAGAAATAGTGAGTACAAATACAGAAAATATTTTAAATTCCTTAAGCTTGTTAGTAAACTGTATTTGTAAAATAATTCTGGAAATATAAATGAACATAAATAGGAATGAACAATGAAATAACAGAAAACCAATTCGAGCCCACTGAATTCATAGTGTTTCCTTAAGGAATTTAATCCCCTACTAACCCAAGGTTATGGATTATTTCCTCCTAGGATAGAACGAATTACACACTGGTGTAGTGGTACTTCAAACCCAGTGTTTCAATGAACACAAAGTTCGGTAGCAAATCACACTTACTGTTGCTTTGTTTGATACTAAAAGTATGCATAAGAAGGAGGAGAAACTCAGAAAATCGTATAGAAATTCTGAGCAGAATAGCCTTGTATTTATAGCTAAAGTTGGGCTGAAATCTGAAGAGGTGCAACTCTTCAGAATGGTTGTTTATGCAAAAACGGCCACAACATAAATGACATAAGATAAATGGCTATTTACTCAACATTAAAGAGGGAAAATAAAGAGGGTAGTTAATTTTCTGTTACCAAAATAGAAAAACGGATTGGATTTAATATTAATATGTTGTTATTAAGACAAATATTTAATAAATTTGGTCAAAAAAATCAATCAATCAATCAATCGATCATTTGACCAAATCTGAATCCGAAGCCGAGCCGAGCGAGCGAGCAATGACGACGGCGCGAGGCTTGCCTTCTTCTCAACTCTTTAAGAGCTAGAAGAAGAGCAATTGCTTATATACCCATAAAAAACCTGTTAGCGGAAACGTAAAAGAAAGAACACAAGATTTAACGTGGTTCGAATCAAAATAATCCTACGTCCACCAGAGAACAGTTGCCTTTTTAATATTAACAAGGGAAGGGGAGAGTTCCCAATTACACTTAAGAGAAATTCTCTCTTAACTCTCTACTCACTACAATGTGTTGTATTATTTTTGGGATGGTTTCTATAAATGAAGGAGTGCATCTATTTATAGAGGTAAAGACCTCCTCTTGATGTCATTGGTGACATCAAACTACCTCCTATTGATGTCATGGGTGACATCAAAGGAGGAAGCTTCCTCCTAGCATCCACACCAACTCTTTCCACCAACTCTTCCAATTGGCATGCCATTGTTGACTAAACATAAACCAACACCTTCAATCTCCACCTTGGTTTGCGTTTCGAGCGTGCGTGTGAACAACTCTGGCCAAAACTTCTAAGCTTACTAGGCAACCCCGTTGTAAGAAACAAGAAGAATCAAACCATTGTTGAACATACCACATCCACCTAACAACTATTCTCTTCGAAGTTGCATCAATTGATGCATACCCCCGCCAAGTCCTTGTAGTGTGCGAACTTAGCGAGTGGGACTATCTTGGTCAACATATCTGCAGCATTATCGTCTGTGATAAACTTCACGACCTTGATAGTTTCCTCTTCAACAACATCTCAAATAAAATGAAATCTGACATTAATGTGTTTAGTCCGCTCATAAAATCTCTGATTTTTCATTAGATGAATAACACTCTGACTATCACATCTAAGAGTTGATTCCAGCTGAACCAAACTCAATTCCACTACTAAACCTTTCAACCAGATAGCTTCCTTCACCGCTTCCGCTGCTGCCATGTATTCTGCTTCTGTCGTAGACAAAGTGACAATCGACTGTAGAGTCGACTTCCAACTAACGACACTGCCAACGAGGGTAAAGATGTATCCAGTTGTGGACCTTCTTCTGTCAAGATCTCCTGCATAGTCAGAATCTACATAACCAAGAATTGAAATACCTCCACCACTTTTTCGAAAGGTCAGACCAACACCAGAAGCTCCTTTGAGATATCTCAATATCCACTTGACAGCTTCCCAATGCCTCTTTCCTGGGCTGGACATGTATCTACTTACCACACTTACAGATTGAGCAATATCTGGACGTGTGCATACCATAGCATACATAATGCTACCAACTGCACTGGCATAAGGAATCTTTGACATATGCTCCACCTCATCCTCGGACTGAGGCATTTGTAACTCTGAAAGTTTAAAATGAGGAGCTAATGGTGTACTTACAGGCTTGCACGTATGCATATTGAATCTCTTGAGAACCCTTTCAATATACCTCTTCTGAGAAAGATGTACAACACCGTCTTCTCTTGAAATCTCCATACCAAGGATTTTCTTTGCAGCTCCTAAATCCTTCATGTCAAATTCCTTACTCAACAGTTTCTTCAAAGCATTTATCTCTGTAATGTTGTTAGCAGCAATAAGCATATCATCAACATACAACAGTAAATAAATCATTGAGTTACCAGACATCTTCTTGTGATACACACAGCTATCAAATGCACTCCTTGAGAATTCATGTGTAGTCATGAATGCATCAAACCTCTTGTACCACTGTCTAGGGGATTGTTTCAAACCATACAAAGACTTCTTTAGTTGGCATACGTGATCTTCTTTTCCCTCAGCTAGGAAACCTTCAGGCTGATCCATATAGATTGTCTCTTCTAGATCACCGTGTAAGAAAGCAGTTTTGACATCAAGCTGTTGAAGCTCCAAGTCAAATTGGGCAACCAATGCTAGTAGCACGCGAATTGAGCTATGCTTCACGACTGGAGAGAAAATCTCATTGTAGTCAATTCCCTCCTTCTGACTGAATCCTTTTGCAACCAATCTCGCCTTGAACCTAGCATCTTCCACTTCAGGAATTCCCTCTTTCTTTCGGTAGACCCACTTGCATCCAACTGTCCTCTTCCCCTTTTGTCTTTTCACTAAGACCCATGTCTGATTCTTGTGAAGAGACTCCATCTCTTCAGTCATGGCTAACCGCCATTGTGCGGCATCCTTGCAAGAAGTTGCTTCAATATACGAGGAGGGCTCCAGATCTTTAATCTCTTCTTGTGCAGCTACGAACGCATATGCAATCAAGTTTGCTTGATTTATAAGGCGTTCCGGTTCTCGTGTTTGCCTCTTCTCCCTCCCCTTCGCAATTGTGTATGGTTCATTGACAGCCCTTGGTTCAAGCTTTCCTTCATTAACGTGATAATAAGCTGGACACCCAAATACTCGTAAGTATGAATAGTTAGAGGGTTCACCTGACCATACCTCATTCGGAGTCTTAAAGTCAATTGCCGATGCTGGAGATCGATTGACAATATGAGCAGCAGTGTGAACTGCTTCAGCCCAAAATACTTTGGACATTTTGGCTTGTAGGAGCATACAACGAGCCTTTTCAAGAAGAGTTCTGTTCATTCTCTCGGCAACTCCATTCTGCTGTGGGGTATGCCTGACAGTCCTATGTCTTGAGATCCCATGAACCTTGCAGAATTCATTAAACTCTTCATTGCAAAACTCCAAGCCATTGTCTGTGCGAAGATACTTGATTTTCCGCTCCATTTGATTTTCAACCAAAATCTTCCACTCTTTAAATGCTTCAAAAGCATCACTTTTTGCCTTCAAAAAATGCACCCAAACCTTTCGTGAGAAATCATCAATAAAAGTGAGAAGATACCTCTTTTTGCCCTTCGATGGAAGTTTAGAGGGACCCCATAAATCTGAATGGATGTAGTCTAGCACTCCTCTTGTCTTGTGTTTGACAGTGCTGAAGCTAACTTTCTTTTGCTTCCATGGAACGCAGTGCTCACAGAAGTCAAGTGTGTTGATCTTCTCACCTTCCAAAAGGTTACGATTGCTCAACATCTCCAGTCCACGTGCGCTCATATGACCCAGTCTCATGTGCCATAGTCTTGCCTTGTCATCATTAGATAACTGCACTGTAGATGCATTTGCAGAGCCAACAATGGTGCTTCCGGCCAATGTGTAAAGGCCGTTCTCCAGCTTGCCTTTCAGCATGACTAAAGAACCTTTAGTCACCTTTATAGTTCCTGCTTCGCTCATGTACCTGTAGCCTTGTTCATCCAGAGTACTCAGGGAGATCAAATTCTTCTTCAGATCAGGAACATGACGGACTTGTGTAATAGTCCTCACGACTCCATCATGGCAGCGAACCCGAACTGAGCCAATGCCAACTATTGCACAAGTTGCATTATTGCCCATTACTACGGTTCCTCCACTTTTCTCATAGCTGCTAAACCAGTCTTTTCGGAACGTCATATGCAGAGTGCAAGCAGAGTCTAACACCCATTTGTTTCCATAACTACTATTATTATTACACGATGTTGTTAGTACATAATCATTATCAAAATCATGTACCTGTTCAACTGTGGATGCACTCGCCTTTTCCTTGGACTTTGACATTGGGCAGTCTCGTTCAAAGTGCCCCTTCTTGCCACAACCCCAACACTCTGTATTCTTCTTGTTCACACGAGACTTTGATCTGTGCTTTGATTTGCTCTTTCCCTGTTGGCTAGTCCGGCCTCTCACAAAGAGCCCACTTGCCTGGTCATCTCTATCTCCTTCCAATGTGCCTCCGCACATCACTAGAGTTAAGTGTCTGCCGCACTTGCTCAAGCTTGATAGGCTCCTTGCTATACATCATTGAATTCTCAATATCACGATATCCTGAAGTCAATGAAAATAGAAAAGCACATGCAAGTGTCTTCTCCTCCTTTTTAATTCCTGCAATCTGTAAGTCCATGACAAGTTTATTGAACGCATCTAAATGATCTTGTAACGAAGTACCTGACCCCATCTTAAATGTGTGAAGATGTTGTTGTAACAACATCCTTGTTGTCACTGATCGGTCTTGGTATAGCCCTTCTAGATTTTTCCATAACTATTTGGCCGTCTCTTCGGTACCCGTACTCACTTCACAAAGCACGTTAGGTGCAAGGGATAGTTGGATTGCACTCAATGCATCCCCTTCAATCTTCTCCTTGTCGGGAGTTGATATATCCTTAGGATACTTTCCGTCAATAGCATGGATTGAACCTTCCCTCCGCAGTAACGCCATCATCTGGATCTTCCAGATATTGAAGTTGTTGCGTCCACTGAATCTATCAATTTCAAACTTCATGGAACTCATCTTTGCTTGTTCTTCCTCCTTGGATCGTTAAAGAATCATGTTGCTCTGATACCAATTGTTAGCGGAAACGTAAAAGAAAGAACACAAGATTTAACGTGGTTCGGATCAAAATAATCCTACGTCCACCAGAGAACAGTTGCCTTTTTAATATTAACAAAGGAAGGGGAGAGTTCCCAATTACACTTAAGAGAATTTCTCTCTTAACTCTCTACTCACTACAATGTGTTGTATTATTTTTGGGATGGTTTCTACAAATGAAGGAGTGCATCTATTTATAGAGGTAAAGACCTCCTCTTGATGTCATTGGTGACATCAAACTACCTCTTCTTGATGTCATGAGTGACATCAAAGGAAGAAGCTTCCTCCTAGCATCCACATCAACTCTTTCCACCAACTCTTCCAATTGGCATGCCATTGTTGACTAAACATAAACCAACACCTTCAAAACCTCTTCCTCTTCCAATATGGGACAATGTCTCATTGCCAAGGGGGGAAACACAAGACGAGGCTTTCCTTCTTCTCAACTCTTTAAGAGTTAGAAGAAGAGCAATTGCTTATATACCCATAAAAAACTTCTTACTCTTCCTATATGGGACAATGTCCCTTTGTCAAGGGGGAAACTTAAAATTTCACTCAAAAATTTCATTTCACATTCACCCTTTTTTAAGTGTTTAATATATTAAATACATAAAAACAAAACAGTAATCGCATTCACGCTTGTAGTGTACAAGACTGTTATTAGAATTATTAGACTATGACTAAGGGTGGTCAGCTGAATACCTTTTGTTAAAAAATTATAGAGAGCATGTGAATCAAATATTTCTTTTTGTGGAAATATCATATATTTTGAACACCTCTGACACAAATGAGATAGGTAGCCCAACGATGAAGGGTGTTTAAGTTAATTTTAAGGTATTGAGTTAAATCCTCACATCCAATTATGATTAGTGTTTGTGTCTTTTTACTGCTTTAGACTGATTGCTAAAGCTCCTTTTTGTCTCTTTTTTTTTTTTAATTTTTTTTCACAAATAGAAGAAAATGTCTTCAACATGTTATGGAAAACCACGTAAAAAGATGACAGTAGGTAGCCACTCTAAACGCTACTATTTAGAAATTAATCAATGCGTTTTGAATTTGAGTTTTCAGTTCAATCTTTCGGGACAAAAACGTCCTGAATTCTTCTGAAATTAAGATTGTTAGTTTAAAATTTCAGGACAAAATAAATACTAACTAATTTCTAAATAGCATTCCTGAAAATGGCTATTTGTGCACTTGCCCCGAAAACAACTCACGCCAAACTAAAAAAGAAAATTCTCATGTACAGTCAGACCTCTTTATAACAACATCCTTATATAACAACACTTCATTATAAAAAGTCATTTTTTTCGGAACTAAATGTCATGTTTTGTTATAAATATATGTTCTTTATAACATTAAAAAATATCCGAAACAAACAAGACTGTTATAGAGAGGTTTGATTGTATTTGGATTTATTTATCGGAAAAGGGCCAAAACTGCCCCTAACCTATTCGCTTAAGTTTAAAAATAACCCCCGTCCACCTATTTTGTAAAAATTATCCTTACTATTAAAAATCTGGCCCATTCATGCCTCTAACGTCAACTTTTCAGCCCACTCATACCCTAAAAACTAACTGTCCTATTTTGATTAAGAAAAAAAATTATTATTTATTATGTGTTAATTTCTTATTGGCTTAAATTAAAATCTCACCCTATATCCACTTATTAGCCTACTCCGTCTTAGATTTCACCCTTCAACACCCACAAATCTCCCTCTCCATCTTAGATTTTTCGGCCTTAATTTTATTTTTAAATTAACATTTTTTATTAAATTAATTTTTTGAGTGAAATCAGGTACTCTTTGAAATTAATGTTTCATTGTAAGATTTTATGGTTTAATTAGTTATCTTTCTGCCTACATTATATTTGTTGTGCCACCATGTAGCTTTTAAGAGTTAATTGAAATCATATGAGCAAATTAGCTTCACAATTCATCAGTATTGATTTGGTTGGGAAACGGTAGGCGATAATTAAGTTGGGGAAGATAAACAAGGAAAGGGACCAAATAATAAATTAATAAAAAGAAAAATATGAAATTTTAACAAATGAAACCTAAATAACGATTAGATCATGAGTCGGGTATGAAATCGAGTGGTTGAGGGACTAAAAAGAGTTTAACGGACTGAAACGACTAAGATGGATCATTGTTGGTTATATATAAATAAGATATGAGTTAGAATTAGATTTTTAATTTTGACCAATATGCAATTGTCACGTCATATATAATAAAATAATTTTTTTGTTTCAGCAAATGTCCGTCTGAAATAAGGGCATGAATGGGCCAGCTTTTTAACGGTGAGGGTAATTTTTACAAAATATGTAGACGGAGAATATTTTTAAACTTAAGTGAATACGTCAGGGACAATTTTGACCCTTTTCCGTTTATTTATTCGTTGTATGGCTGTTAGCAGACACAATTTTCTCCTATGGGAGATAACTTTCACGCAATTGTAGATTCATTTAACATTGACGTCTTTTTCCCTTTATAGACATTTGTTTGAAGATTTTAGAAATTGACTTTATAAACTCAAAATTTTAAGTTTGTAAAAGTTTATATGTTTAAGTTAACTTTTGCATAAAAATGGTAATGTTAAACTCTTAAGGAAATTGTTGAAAATTACTACATGGGATGGAAATGTAAAAAGTCAAATTGATTAATTAAATCCACTAATGACACGTGGGAGCTTTAAAATGGAATTTGGTCTTTATCTTAATGGGAAGATTAGAACCTAATCCAAATATTTTAATTTGTTGAGTAAACTTAAAATTTCAGTCACTGATCACATCATTATTAGCTTGCAGATTCCAATAGGATCAGAACAAACCTAAATATATTCAATAACTTGTTCTAGTTGATTGTAAAATGACCTTGAAAAATAAAATAAAATAAAATAAGTAGTTATTCTATTCTCATTTTCCTGTCACTATCGGTTATTAGGGCTGGGCATATATCGGGTATAATCGATAGCCCGAACCGATAAAATGCTATTGGATTATCGGTATCGGATTATTGGGTAAATAGTTTGATAACGGTTTAATGTTATTTAACTAATGAGTTATCGGTTCGGGTATCGGTTTGTCCAATTTTATTATCGGTTTAACCGATAACCCAATAAACTTTAACAAAATTATAATTTTACCTACTAAGTATATAAAATCACCTTATGACTTCATTCTCTCCATTCTCTCAGTAGTTACTCTTCATCTTCTGACCTTAATCCTTAGAGTAAATTTTAAACTTTTCTGAATTTCTTATTTAAATTCTTTAGTTAAGATTTTTAGCTTTAATCTTTAAAGAATTAATTGAGATTTTTAGTTTATCTATTGGTTTCTTTTGTTGCACTGGTTCTTTAGTATTTACAAGATTAAGATTTTATTATCTTCCTGTGAATTATGCTCGGCCGCAGTGAGATAGTAACTAAAATTAGATTGTTGAATGTCTTATCCCTTATTCCTATTAACTTATAACTTTGAAAATTGAGATCATTCATTGGGATTTTCAAATGCAAAGAAAGTTTTTTTTTCTAAGTTAAAATTTAATCCCTATTTTCTTAAGAGCAAAAATTCAATTCCTTTCTCTTAATAGTATGATCACGATTTTTTATAACAAAAACATGAATTTTTTGGATAGTTTTTATTCTAATCGGGTAAACCGATAACCGAACCGATAAAGATCGACAACCGACTAACCGATACCCGATACCTTATCGGTTTGGTTATCGGTTTAGTATATTTATAAACCGATAACCGATATTACGAACCGATAACATTCACAACCGACCCGAACCGACCGATGCCCACCCCTATCAGTTATCCTTCATCATCTGAAAAGCTTTATTTTCTGATCCCTTTACTGAGTAGTTTTCTTCAAAAATGAAGTTGAAAAATACCATATATAATAGCCTGTTTGGCCAAGTTTTTTTTGGCCAAAAATGCTTTTTTTTTTTTGCCAAAAGCACTTTTGGCCAAAAATTGTGGTGTTTGGCCAAGCTTTTGAAAGGAAAAAAAATGTTTTTAAGGAGAAACAAAAGCAGTTTTGGAGAAGCATAAAAAAATAGCTTCTTTCCAAAAGCACTTTTTTGAGAAGCACTTTTAAGAAAAATACACTTAAAAAGCAGTTTTTTAAAGCTTGGCCAAACACTAATTGCTGCTCAGAAGTGCTTTCAAATTAATGAGCCAAACACAAGCTGCTTCTGACCAAAAGTACTTTTGAGAAAAACACTTTTGAAAAAAAACACTTCTCAAAATAAGTTGATTTTTGAAGCTTGGCCAAACGGGCTATAAGTGTCTCAAGTTAAATGACTAACAAAATTTGCCTACGAGTATGAATTAGCATTTTCAAATATGTTAGTTTCTAAATAGGGAAAAAGGTCAAATATATCCATCTACTATGAGAAAAGAGTCAAGTTTACCCTCCGTTATATTTTTGGTCTAAAGATATCCCTACAAAAATACAATTGACTCAAATATGCCCCTCATCCGTTAAAATTGTCCAAGATGGATACCCAATCTCACGTGGCATTGAAATTTTGGCCAAGTGGCATACCACCTCACTGCCCCAGCCAATTTTACCCCTCTCCTTTGCTTCTTCTTCCACCACTAGCACCTCCTACCCCTTCACCACTAGTGCCACCATCAACACCACTATTTTCACTATTTCCACCATCAACACCACTATGACCACTATTTTCACTATCTCCACCTCCACGAAAAAACAAAAATTCGAAAATTTAAAAAAAATTTAAAAAAAAAAAAACTTTTTTTGTGCGGGGTTAGGGGAGGGAGTGCAAAAAAATGAAAAACAGAAATTTAAAAATTATAAAAAAAGTAATTTTTTTGTGCGGGGTGGGGCAATGGGGGTGGGATTTGGCAGGGAGGGGGGATGGGTAGTGCAGAAAAATGAAAAAACAAAAATTTAAAATTATAAAAAAAAGTAAATAAAAATAATTTTTTATAGAGGCGGTAGCAGTGTGGGTGGTGACGGAAAAAAAATTGAAATTTAAAAAAAAAAAATTGGAGAGAGAAGGTGGGTTGGGTTGGGTGGGTGGGTGTGGGATGGGTTAATGAAGGTAGGGAATAGGGTGGGGAAGGTTGAGAAGGAGTTTTGGAAAAAAAAATTCCTTTTCTTGATAAGGCAATCATATGTCTTAATATATCCTTCCTTTAGTAATATTATTCGCTTTAGATCTAAACTTGTTCGCTTAAAAGTACATTTTTTCTTAAATATACAATATCTCACGTTCTTTACCAATTTGGAATTTACCTAAATTGTTACAACTGAATATTTCAATTCCTTAATTCCGATATTATTAAATCTAAAGTCAAAATCTGGAATTTACAATTGCAAACTTTGCTCAATATTCAATCATCTTATCCTATTGGATCCTTCAAATTTTTATGTTGAACAATCCAATTATGACTATTTATTAGTATATTGAACAAAATACAATCTTATCTGATATGAAGAGAGAAAGCGATTTTGAAAACGAGCTCATCAATTTAGCTAGGTACTCTACATTATTTAAAAATAAAAAAAAAACAATAATAACAAAATAGTACAATGTTGTTGGTTGCTTCATCAATTTACCTAAGTATTCTACATTATTTTGTGGGTTAAAAAATGATCCAAAGAAAGTTGGTTCGAATTTAACATGTCATTCAATTTCGAAGTCAAAAAGTAGTGGTCTCAAATATTTAAACGGAAAAGGGCCGAATATATCCCTGTAAAATCAAAAAAGGTTTAAATGTATTCCTCGTTATACTTTGAGTCTATATATACCACTATCATTATATTATTGGTTTAAATATACCTTTTTGTCTTTAAATTTGTCCAAAGTAGATATCCAGTCCTACGTGGCATTGACATTTGATGAGGCGGATGCCACATAATTTGCCACCTCAACGCCCTTAACCTATTTTGCCCCCCCTTTCTATTTTTTTCCACCACTAAAATTTTCTTACTCTCTACCACTATTGTCATCATTACCGTTATCATGAAAAATATTGTATTTCAAAATTTAGTCTTTTATATATGGATTAGGGGAGCTGAGGTGGCGTGCCATGTGGCGACCTCATCAAATATCAGTGCCACGTAGGATTGAACGTCCACCTTGGACAAACTTAACAGAAAATGGTATATTTGAACTAATAGTATTACGACGAGGTATATTTGGACGCAAAATATAACGAAGAATATATTTAGCCCTTTGCCGATATTTAAAACCATGTAAATATTAGTACATAAGTAAAAACAAAATACATGTACGTGATGTCCATAATAAATAAACTGAATAAAGAGACCTTTACAAATTACAACTTTCAAATAACATTGGAGAAGAAGATTCCACCTATACTAAATTTATCTTTCATTTATGCCCCCTTTTACAAGCATCCCTTAAACTAAAAACCAACAAATACAAACCACACAAATCTTGAACCAAATTCCCTCTTTTTTGTTTTTTTTCTTTTCTTTTTTAATTTCAAAGCCTACAATTATTTTATTGTGAGCTTAATTAAAACCAAAAATAAACAAACACCCCCACCTAACCCTAGTCTTATTTTTGTACACATACCTTTTTTCAATTATCATTTCTTTCCTTTTCACCTTTCCATATCTGATGGTGATGCAAATATTTTCCCCATTTCAAGAAACCTATTTGACTCAACATTATTTTTGCTTGTTTTCTGAGCTTCAACATCCTCCAAATCATCTTCTTGTTCCTCAAATTTGCTATTCAAAGATTGATACTCAACTTTCTCTTGGAAACTCTTGATCATAACTAAGTAAAGTGTGACACAAAAAATTGTGATCCCAACTAAATACCAACTAAATTGAATATTTACTAAAGATTTTGCTCTTTCAAGATCTTCATGATTATGGCACCTAACCACTTTATGACCTTCTTCTAAGTTTATAAAACAGCCTTTTGGGATAAATTTAGGTGTCCAAAGCATAAATCCCATGACCATAAGCCAAATTCCTTGAAACATAATACTATAAGATCTCACAAAACTATTCAAGAAACTTTTAGGAAAAGGAATTCCCAAAAGTGTAGTGGCTAAAGATACAAAAATAACAATTTGGAGTAGCCAATGGTATTGTCCTTCAACTCCCATATGGTCAGTAGAATGAAGATGGAAAAGAAGAAGTTGTTGACCAAAAGCAATAGCTCCAAGAAATTGTGTGAGCTCATATTTTGCATGGGGTGAAGGTGTAATTTTGTCAAAGATTATGGTAAAAAGTGCGTAAACAAAGAAAGTTAGGGAAATATTTGAATGTTCAAAATTGTGTAGATGGTTAGAAGGGATAGTTCCATCAAAATCTAGAGGTTGGTGTTTTTTAGGACCAATAAAAAGTTCCATAGATATAGAGGCTAAGCAACTACCCATAATCAAGAAAAGTTCCAAGTACCTAGTTCTTGGAGTTGGAAACCATGGCAAAGAAATGTAGGATTTTGGGTGCAAAGCATGTAACCTAATATGGTTAATCAAATGCCAAATACCAAGTAAAAAGAAGCCAAATCCTGGTGCTACATGCCCTACCAAAGTACCCATTTTTTGCTTGTTTTCTTGGTCTAGCAAAAGTTGCAAAAATAGCCCTTTTTAATTCTTCTTCGTTTTGGAGATAGTTAGAGGTATATGGTAAAGAAGGGGGAAAGTCGTTGTACAAAGTGGAGTGATGGAAAAGAGAGGGAAATGAAAGGGGGGTTATATAAAGGGTAGGTTTGTACAAAAGTTAAGAGAATTGTGAAGGTCTAGAGACTTCTATTAGGGGTTGAAAGTTGAAAATTTTGGACTTCTTTTGGTTGGGGTGGGGGTGGGGGTGGGTTAAGACTTAAGATGGGTTTTTTTAGGTGGCTTGAGGAATAAGAGTACAATTAAAATTTGGCATTAAGAAGAGTTGACCAAAGATTTATCAAGTTTTTAGCAGTTGGCCATGAGGCTGAGGTGGCTATTTTGTTTTCTAGAAGGGCTAGTTTTCTAATGTTCCAGTAATTTAAAAAATAGTCTCTTTTATCACGTTTCTTCTTCCATTTTCATCCAAGTGCTAGAATTTTTCTTTCTGTCACTATCAGAGATTTATTTTGTGTTTTTATAGCATCTAGTTTTGTTATGAAGATTGGGGCAGTAATTATTAATTGAAAAACTGCTCCAAAGTTTATCTAAACATTTATGAAAATATTAAATGTATGTTATCATCTTTCCATGGTTGTGAATATAACCAAATTGTTCAGGATTCATGTGTTTGGTTTTGAGGAAGCATTTTTATTCTATATGAATAAAATAACGTATAAAACACTTATAATATAATATTGTATTCTTTTAACAATAATTTCAACTATTTTTGCCCCCCCTCCCCCCACCAAAACCCCCCAAACCCACAATCATATATGTTTTGTTCAGGATTCATGTGTTTGGTTTGGGGAAGTATTTTTATTCTATATGAAAAAAATAACGTTTAAGCACATAATAAAATACTTATAATATAGTGTATTCTTCTATGAGTTATTTTAACTATCTTCGCTTTCCCCCCCTTCAATAATATATATTTAGTTGAAATTTATACTTACATTAATTGGTTATAGCAAGAAAGGATAGTCATGCGAGAAATTTATAAATAAAAGAACAGATTAGTGTTTGTATGCGGATAAACAAGGCTCGGTAGCTATTGGCCTGAAATTATTCCAACGTCTACATAAGCATTTATGAAAACATTTAATATACATTTTAGTCTTTCCATGACTGTGATCATAAGTATATTGTTCAGGATTCATGTGTTTGGTTTTGGGATATATCATATCATATCATACTATATTATAAGCACGAACACTTTTAGGTGAAGTTAGTTTACTAAAATATCCTTCAAAAGTTGAAAGACCATTTTACCCTTCACTAAACACTACTCCTATAAAATTATGTTTTTGTTAAATTATTTTTTTCCCAACTATTAAATAACAAATCTAGTTACAATGAACATGGCTAGAATCCTACTACTAAATGCTTCTATTGCTAAAGTGAATGCAGTAAAAAAAACATATGTATTCAGTAAAGATTTTTGGGTTTTATTTGTCATTATGTCTTCTCTATCTCATCCGTTAAGAAAATCGTATGTTACAAATTTAAAATTATAATTAATTCTCTTATCTACTAAACAAAATATATTATTAACCTATTCTCCTAAAATTCCTCTATTTTTCTTCTTTTACATTATGTTTCTCGGGTTTCCTGCAATGACCCGACCTGTCGTTATAAGAACTAGCGTCTCGTACAATAGCTTAAGACCTCGAGGAGCTTCGTAATATGCATTATGGCCTGCATGTATGGTCAAGTTTGATTTTTCGTAAGATTCAGAGTTAAATATAAAGAAAATCAAAATTTATTTTTGAAGCAAATGGAAAGAGTTGACTGAAGAGTTGACTTTTGAGGAAAAGACCCCAAATTAGAATTTTAATGATGTCAATAGCTTCATATGGTGTTTTCAGACTTCGACGTGTGTCCGAATTTGGATTTGGAAGTCCACAGGACAATTCGGCGCATTTTGGCGAAATAAGAAAGTTGACGTGTTCTAATTATATTATTTTATATGCGGAAGAGGTCTATTACCATTATGAATACCAATTGGATATGATAGCAAGTTACGAGGCGTACTATAAGATATATGGGGTCTAAGGAAAGTCCTAAGTCTAAGCCAAGTTGGAAAAATTCATAATATACTAAAGTTGCAAATGAGTACGCACAAGATCTCACTTTGAATGAGCATATCTACATGTATATAAGGATTTGTGTGATGCACAACCTATCAAATTAAAGCTCTTTGGGTCTAGTTTCCAAAACATCAAACTGTTCGTCATTTGGAGGTGCATACAGAAAGTTATGACCAATTTACCGGACCTGTATCATAAGCGCGCCCAGGCGCGCAGCCGCCGATTCGAAAGTTTTCTGCCTGTGAGCGCGCCGGGAGCGCGGCAAGGCACGTAAAATCCCTATAATACCCCCGGGCAGTGTAAAAACCGAAGGGGTCCGAAATTTCTTCCATTTTTGGTCATTCAAGCTTGGATTTGGGCGATTTCAAAGGGGATTTTTTCATGATTTCGACTTGGGTAAGTGTTCTATATCCGGAAGTGATTATATTTCATAAATCCATATCAATATTAATTGTTTATTTCGGATTTGGATGAAAGAAATTGTAGTTTTTGTAAAACTTTCCAAAAATGAAAATTTAGGATTTGAAGGTCCATTTGACATCGGAATTCGATAATTTTTGTATGATTGAACTCGTATCGGAATGGGTTGTTGGATTTTATGAGTTTTGTCGGATTCCGAGACGTGGGACCCATGGGCAATTTTGAGCTAAATTTCGGATTTTAATTCGGAAAATGTGTAAATTCATATGGAATTAGTTCCTACGATTCGTGTTGAGTATTTTGAATTATTTATGACTAGATTTGAGAATTCCGGGCACGAATTCGCGAGGCAAAGGCTTGTTGGAATCTTGAATTGGTTGCAAAGCGAGGTAAGTATCTTGCCTAACCTTGTGGGGGGGGGGGGACTTTCCCCTTAGGATTTGAGTCTTTTGTGTTGATTGTAGTTCGTGTACACGAGGTGACGAGTGCGTACTCGGACTTAATTATGGAGAATTGGAATTTTAGGGTTCTTAGGTTCTTATATTCACTATGGATGGAGTTATTCTTGATATGACCGAGTTCCTACTTATTAGTTTCGTCTCTACATGCTTAATTGAAATTAATTGTTTCACGATTTACTCTTATTACCTAATTGACTCCTATTTGACTTAAATCAAGAGTTTTGTCTCTCCTATTGTCATGTTATATTTTCATAACTACTTGACTCGTGTTGATTTCCTTATTATTGACTTGTATATTGTGGGATCGTTGCTACATGTTTGTTTTTTCGTTGTTGAATTGTTCCATTTATGCCAGTATTCTTTTCTGTGGTTATTCCTTTGAGCTAGTTCTACCATTTTCTCGTGATTTATAGCCCCTGAGTTAATTTACTTGTCTTACCTTGTATTATTGTCATTTGTTGTTGTTATATGTATTGCGGTGATGTTCGATCCTTCTGTTGTGATGTAACTGTTGATTCCGTTGGTTGCGTTGTGTATTTATTTGGGACTACGGATGTGAGATTTTTGGTAGATCCCCCTTGTCTGTTTATTTGGGACTACAGATGTGAGATTCCGGTAGATCTCCCTTGTCTGTTTATTTGGGACTACGGATGTGAAATTCCGGTAGATCCCCCTTGTCTGTTTATTTGGGACTACAGATGTGGGATTCCGGTAGATCCCCTGCACAGTTATATGGAACTATGAGAATACACACGGTAAATTCCCCCAGTACTGGGTATTTACATTTGGGACTACGGATCGGGATTTCGGTAGATCCCCGCACATTTATGAGTTGGACTATGGGACTGCACTCGGGAGATCCACTGTATATTTATATTTGGGGACTACATGACTGTATCCTGGAAGATCCCCGGTTGTATCTCTGTGTTGAGTTGTACTCCTTCCGTGATTATTTTGTCTCTGATGTAATTGTTGTTATCAATTCAAGTGTTTTAACAGTTTAGATTCCTTTACTGATGTGATCCTTTGTGTTGGAATCCATAGTGTTTACAATACCTCGCCTTATATCTTTTATATATATTTCAATACTTCGAATTTCAACAATTGTTACATTTTTAACTCAATTGATTTTTCAACTAAATGTTCCTTAAACCGTTTGAGGTTGTATTTTACTTGAAAAGAAATTTCTACTAAGTTAATTTATTAAATCCCTTGTTGAAGGTAAAAATCATCCGATGTTGTATTTCAATTGAAAAGGGTACCTTCTTTATTCAAATGATTTCTAATAATAACTTTATCTTTTCTTGTTGAGTTCCTAGTTGGTTTATACAATGTACCGTACTTTATGCTATGTAAATGAGACTCCTTGAACATTCTTAATTGTATTGGGTTATGGGCCCTATGAACTGAGTAACATGAGAACGTTGTTGCGCAATGTGAGACAGAAACATGTGGGCACCGGGTGCCGGAAAAAATATGACGATTTTATTTAATGACACTTGAGTTGCCCATGCGGCTGTGATAGAATATGGGCACGAGATGCCGTGAAAACATGAAAGTGGGCTGAGACCTATATTATTTATGATTATGAAATGAGACGTCACAAGGTGACCTTTACTCGAAAGAAATATATTTGAAAGATGTTTATTTGAAGGAAATATATTCGAAACATATTTATTGGAAAGTATTATATCTTAGAGATTATTACTTGAAGGATTTATAGGCGAAAAGTTTATATTTGAAGGACTTGACTAATTGATTACACTTGTATTCATTATTCGCTGAGCAATATTTATGGTATTCTTGTTGCCCTGCTATTTATGTCACTGGTTGAATAATGTTGTCATCGTTGTTAATTGCTTCCTATTATTTTTGTATGTTATATTGCACAGGTTATTAGACTAGTGAGTGTCTTGACTGTACCTCGTCACTACTCCACCGAGGTTAGTCTTGATACGTACTGGGCACCGCCGTGATATGCTCATACTACTCTTCTGTACATTTTTTTTGTACAGATCCAGGTAATTGATCGTTAGTGGTTGTACGGATCGTTGCGATGGAGACTCAAGGTAAACCTGTTGCAGCGTTCGCAGGTCTCGGAGTCACCTTCAATTGTAATTGTTCAGAGTTATGTAATTTGAAGTTAGTGAGTATCAATGTTAATTTTGTAAATGTTATGTTTACCTAGTTTAGAGACTAGGTGCCATCACTGTAAGCACATGATTTTTGCTCCACGGACAATCACTCCAAAATACAATCATTGATTCCTCGTTGTACAATTTTTGATTTTACGTGATATATGCTGGTAGTCGCTCGTTGGTTCTGTCCATTTTTCATTTTTATCTTATCAAGTAAAATACAAAATATGTATGTCATGTTAATTAAGCCATAATTCAGTCATTAAAAGAAAATTCACAAAATATGCGTCTTTTATTTTAGGCTGTGATTTAATCATTTAAAGAATTTGTAATACGTGTGTGATGATTGTGTTAAGTGTTGATTAGTGTGTGTTTTAAACTCATTTTAATTTAGTTGAATTTTAAAATTAGAAAACAAAGAAAAAGAGTGCAAATTATTTAGAAAATCGGATTGGGCCTATTTGTTTCAAAATTTTAAGACCCAAAAACAGCCCAAACACAGGCTGCCCGGATACGGTCCAAACGACGTCGTTCTGTCCCGTCTAAGCTGGGCCGTTGATCTCGAGTGGATCGACGGCCAGGATTACACTCCCAGATCCATTTAACATAACCCGGCCCAATAACCGGTTCAGCCCAGCCCCTCACTTAAACCAAACGACCCCGTTTAAATATCAAACGACCCCGTCTCATTTCTCACCATCAGATCCAAGCCGTTGAGATCATCTGATCTAACGGCTCAGATCCAATCCCCTACTCCGTATATAAGCTTTCCCTCACACCCCACGCCCCATATCCGAACCCCACCCTTCACTCGTCTCCTTCCCCAAACCCTGAAACCCCAAACCCTAGCAGCCGCCCTAGGTTCCCTTTCACCAGAACCCGGCGGCATGAACGCCGGTGACCACCTCCTGAACACCCTGAGACCCCCTCGCTCTCCTGAACATGGATATGTTACTCCCTAGCATCAAATCACCTCCCATCGTCTCGAATCTGGATTTGAAGATTCGAGACAAAACTCGATCTATGCCAAACCACCCCATCTTCATACCAGACACTCCCTGACCCTCCTCGTGACCAAACCAAGCTTGGTTTGGTCCGAATCTACCCACAACTTCTAAAAACCAGATCTGAAAATCCAGACCCTATAACACATGAACCTGTGGAATCCGGCCAGTCTTGACAGGGGTCTGAGGTCTAATAAACCTTAACCAAGGTGTTCTCATGTGAGAACACCCTGGTTAAAGTTTGTTCGGCCTCAAATGGTCAAAGTTGAGTCAGTTTTGGGTCAGTTTGGTTTAAACATTTTCGGTAAGTTTTTCTTTCCCTTTTGTTTTATTCAACTGCTAATTAAGTCGTTAGCATGCTTTGTTGTGATTGTTTGTTATTTTCTGATAGTTTTCTTAATTTCTTCCATCTCTGGCAAAGACCTTTTATTTGGTCGTTTGTTTTCTGTGTATGATTTGAATGTATCCTATGATAAGCATGTCCGATTAGGATAGTCGTCGCATAAATAACTTATATAGGTTCCCAGTGATTGACCAAAGTTGTCCGAAGCCCTTTAGGTCCCTGTATGTGTTTGTTTATTAGAACGACTTATTATTACCTATTATAATTAGAATAGTAGACTCGATAAACATCGTCGATTAGTTTTCTATAACTAATGGATCGAATGAGCTAATAATTTCACATGACTAATTGAACCTTGTCACTGACTGAATGCCCAACATTGTCTGAAATGAGTTTGTTTGCATTGCAAAAATGACTGAAAAGGTTCAGTCCAGGGCAGTCCTGAATTTGAACTTTCATGAGTTCAGAATGCCCTGATGCTGCAAGGGGCAGGGCAGTAATAAGCAGGGTTTAACAGGGGTAGTCTGGGGTTTGAAAAGAACAGAAAAGGCTTAGTTTAAATAAGCTGACAAGTAGGGTACTAAATTTGGGATTAAACTAATACCAATGGGGAACAAGACACAAGAGTATGGGGTTTAAAATGAATATTAAAATGAGCCCATAACTCTTGATTAAAGAATAAGCCAGGCGTGGGGAACAAATGACTGGCATCAAAAGATGCTTAGGCATGGGTTTAAAGGGTATGGGCAGTCTGCAAAATGGAGAATCCAGGCAGCTTGACTGCACTGGTCGTTTGGCTTATAAATAGGCCATTTCAGAACTTAAAAAGGGCTGGAATTTTTAGTCTTGAGAGAGGTCTTGTGAGTTTAAAGAAAACTGAAAACATAAGGAAATTTCCAGTAAACACTGTAACCAAACACTGTTTGAAAGCTACCTAAGAGTTCATATTGGTCAAGCTGTCTTGGCCAAGTTCTGTTGTTTGCACTGATTGAGCTGCTTGTGATTGTTGAACTGCTGGTGTTGCTGCATTGAACACTCTGTTACTTCTGTTGTTTCATTACTCTTTTCTGGGATTACTTGTTTGGTGCTCGACCATCTGCTGGTTTTCTTTGTTCTGGGAATTGTTGCTGGTTGTCTGTGGACTGTGGAAAACACTTGTGATTGTTGGTTTGTTGCTGTGTTGTTGCTGTGTATCTACTGTTGCTGTGTTTACTGCATACTGCCCAGCTGATCAGTCCTTTCTTCTTTGTCCTCTATACCAGGTACACAACCAATGCACTATCAAATGTAATTGGAACATTGAGCATGAATGCAAAAAGAAAAGACCTGAAGTTGATTTTCATACATAGATTGTTATATTAGATATCATGTACTGTATGATAATTTTCATTCCTGTGTTGACAATAGAAGCAGCCTGTATGCCCAGTGTATATCAATATAGATTAGCTAAATGGTAGCTTACATATGTATGCTGATAGGTGAAAATATTCTCAATGAAATAGGTTGCATCTCAGACTTAGTTTACTTTGTAATATATGCTGTAATGTATGCCAAGCATGAAAACTGTACATCATTGGCTAAGTTCTTCCTTTTCTGATTAATGGTCTCATATAACTAGTAAACCACCTGTTAAGACAAAGAACACAAAACTTGCAATCTCAACCTCATGAAGGTCGAGCCCAGGTCAAAACAGACCAAGCAGGCCCGCATCGAACAAGCAAGTGGCCCAGGTTTGGCCCATCACGCATGGGCTGGATTTGGGCCCGTGATTATTTGTTCGGCTGACTGTGCACGCAGCCTCGTTTCTGATTTTTAAGCATTTCTGAATGTTGTTATAGATAACTTGCAAGCACGTAATTAATTAGGACTATCTACTGTTTTCAATTAGTAGATACAAACGCGACAAGAAACGTAGTTGCTATAGGATATCTTTTTTAAAATAAGAACGAGATGAGCCTCGACAAAAATAAATAAAAACGCGCGAGCTGCGGGGCCCTCGTTAAATGTATATTATCGAAGCATTCAGTTTCCAGGATGGGTCGTTTAGCAAATCTCACGGCCCTCCCAGAATAATAACGCGATAGTCTCTTTAAGCACGCACTTAATAATGTTATCTCCTTAAACTCGGGTGCACATTTATGTGACCCAAATCCCAATTTCAACGGAATCGAAATGTGTCTCTAACCACGGGTACATTGATTGTGGCGTGGTCTGAGATGCATTTCCACGACGTTGCAAATTCTTTTCATAAGGAATGAGACGAGCCTCGACAAACAAAAATTTACAAAGTGCGGGGCCCTCTAAATGTATATATATAAAATACTTAGAATTCGGGACATGCCGTTTAAGCGAATTTCATGGCTTTCCCCGAAATAACAACACGCTAGTTGCTTTAAGCACGCCTTTAATAATTTATTTTCCTTAACTCGGGTGCACATTTATGTGACCCAAATCCAAATCTCAACCGAGTCGAGATATGTCAATAATCACGTGTACATTGATGTAACGTGATTCGAGGTATGTTTTCGCGACGTTGCAATTCCTTGTAAAAATAATAATAATGATAAAAGCGGTTAAAAGTTAAATTTTGCACATAAGTTTACATTTGTATAAAATCAGATAATCAAGCCGAATATAATAGTTGAGCGACCGTGCTTGAACCACGGAACTCGGGAATGCCTAACACCTTCTCCCGGGTTAACAGAATTCCTTATTCAGATTTCTGGTACGCAGACTGTAATATAGAGTCATTCTTTTCCTCGATTCGGGATTAAAATTTGTGACTTGGGACACCCTAAATCTCCCAAGTGGCGACTCTGAAATAAATAAACCAATCCCGTTTCAATTGTCCTTTAATTGGAAAAACTCCCTTGCACCCTCTCTGGTGCGGAAAAAGGAGGTGTGACAGCTCTGGCGACTCTGCTGGGGATCTCGGAACCCAGAACCACTGGTTCAGGGTTGAGAATTCGAGCTTAAAATAATTGTTATTATTTGGCTTTATTTATTATCTGATTTTTGCGTGTTCGCGCCTAATGTGCCAAATGCTGCTTTAATTGCTTTGATATTGTTTGAACTTTACATATAAACTGTGCCGAAACCCTTCTCTTCTCTCTTGAGGAGCGCACGCTGGTCGTGGCTTCTTTCTGTTAGTGTCATATGCCAAAATATAACGAGGATTCGGAGGAGTTGCAAAATCGGATGGCCTTTTGGTTACCGGTACACAGCTCTCATCCTTGGCTCGAGTTGTCCGCTTGGGTAAGCCAGGTCTAGAACAAACACCTAGGTTTTACAGCTTAGTATAACTTAACTTCATGCCGGATCTCTAGTAGGAACGCTTATTTGCATCATATGCATTTGACTTAGGGGACTCAGCATAGAGGCTGGGTCCGTCTAGGACAAGCAACCTGAGAATAAAGACTATCCTGCTACATCCTGCTTGCTTTATGCATTTACTTGTTTCAAGGCTTGCATGCTGACCGGTTTCTGAATATCGGGAATGTTTGAAAAAAAAGAGAGAAAAAAAAAGAGAATAACGGATAGGGAGATAATTATTCTTGAAAGATCAATACCCAGAAAATGGTTAAAGCTCTGCCAGAATTTTGAAAAAAAAAAAAGAAAAAGAAAAAATGTGTGTCTTATTAATTTGTTTTAGAAAGTAAGAGTCTTTGATTCATTTCTAAGAGAAAATAGTGTGTCTCCAAAATTCGGCTTATGCCTGAACTACGTCAGTTTGATTCTCGCAGGGTGCGAGATACGTAGGCAACCCCCATCGGGCTCAACTTGTTTTTCAAAATATAGGTACAATCCAAAGAACGAAAGTTTTTAAGGTGACATCATACTTTTCGGAAACAACCAAATTTCGTTTTTCTAGGAAAAAGGGTGTGTCAATTTGGTATTTGAGTCCAATGAGTCTGGATCTTTGCTTAATCACCCCAATAAACATGCAGAATGAGCATAAGTCCAAGTTTGCCGGTAACAGTTAGAAGCAAAATCCCTCTGGAAGTGCGATTATGGTGGGAGGATTTGGAAAAGTCAGAGCAAGACAAGATCAAACTGCACCTGGGAGGTTTGGTTAATTTGTTAAACGTCAGGCCTCGGTGCGACATCATAAAGGCTTTGGTTACATTTTGGGATCCGGCCCACAACATGTTCCGTTTCTCAGATTTTGAACTCACCCCAACCTTAGAAGAAATGGCGGGTTACATGGACGTCACTGAAGGTTTGAGACACAAATACCTGATCGCTCCAAGGGCTGTGAATTCACACAAATTCATGGATCTGTTGAAGATAAGCAAAGGAGTCCCATACGCTGAACTGGATAGAGGTTTTTCTACCCTACAATTCATATACCAGAGGTACGGGAGCATAGGAGGATTCAATGATCCAGAAAGTGGTGTTTGCAGCAGGGGAAATCTGGTAAAATGGAATGAGCATAGGCGGTTCGCTTTTATGGTGGCATTTTTGGGCCTTGTGGTGTTTCCCCGAAAAGATAGAAATATCGACCTGAAAGTGGCTGGAATCGTCAAAGTCCTGATTACCAACGATAAAAGCATCCTTGCTCCTATGATAGTGTCAGAAATGTACCGAGCCCTCACGGCTTGTAAGGCCGGAGCAGACTTCTTCGAGGGGTGCAACTTGTTATTACAGATGTGGATGATCGAACACTTGTGTCACCATCCTCAGTATATGCGCTACATGTCTACAAATGGGGGCTGCATCGAGGGTTATAACCTAAGGGTTTCAGGTTTCCGATCACCGGGAGGGTTTGAAGAATGGATATCCTATCTCCGGGTCATCACCGCAGATCAAATAAACTGGACTTTGGGTTGGCTTTCTGTGGAAGAAATCATATACATGCCCGCCACTGGTCCTCACTTCCTCTTGATGGGACTCAGAGGTATTCAACCTTATGCCCCTTACAGGGTGATGAGACAGTTAGGAAGATGTCAAGTACTACACCCGGACGAAGATCTCAGCACTTATGCAGTCGAGGTCAGCAGTGACGGCCAATTTCCTGAAAAGACAGTTCGTTGCATATGGAGTGAATGCCAGTACCTGACGACAAATACTCGGGTAGGTGATGTGTCTAGGGGTGAAGTCTCGCCGGCCTATCTCGCTTGGCATAACAAGAAGAACATTGTGAAACGGCCAACCAAACGACCTCACTTCCAAGATTTTGTTGAGTCATCACAAGAACAATGGGACTGGCTCGCAAAAGAGGAAGGTTACCTGGTTGAAATCAGGAAGCTAAAACGACAAGTTGAAAGGATTGTATTCGAAAACAACATGCAAGTCGCCCAGGAGCAGGCTGAAAAAGACAAGCTAGCCCAAGAGAACCAAACCCTGAAGGCCCGCCTTCGCCAAGCCAGTAAGAATAACATCGACCGACAGAAGCGTTGCTCCGACGAAAGATTGATAGCCAGTTTGAGAAATCAGGTCATCCAGAGCCAAGAAGAATTAGACCAATCAGAGGCTTGCATAGCAAGGATGAAGGTCAAATGGGCAAAAGGTACAATGGCCCGGAGGAAGCGCCTACAGCAGGTCATGAGGGATTGTGAACTGAGCGTCAAAGCGGTAAAGGAAACAAATTCCGCTCTGCAAGAGCGGATCTTCAAGCAAACACAAGATGCCCAAGCCGACAGAAGACGCTATTACAATGCAATGACCAGGATGGAAAGGCAAATGGAGATGTTCCAGGATCAGCTCGCCACCAATGCACAAATGCTAGGATTAAAGAGCCGACAGATAAGGCAGTTGTTCGCAGAAAGGGACAACATTCGAGCAAGAATTGACGAAATCGGGCATTACATCTACCTGAAATGCTTGGCATGCGAGCGAACACCTCGGGAAACCCTCATTGCCTCCATCATGGGCTGCGTCCACCGGATTATGAACGAGTTGAAGAGCTTGCAAAGAGACCTTACACCTAGGGCCGCGAAAGGGCCGAAAGATGCCTCGTGGGTCCCTAAGTTGGAAAATTAGTCGTTGATCGAGTCCTGTTTCGTTTTGTTTGTTGTTTCCCCATATGTTGTTTTCTTTTCTTCAAACCAAGTTTAAAACCGTGGAGTCTGTACTGTTGCTATTTTGTTTGAAGCAATGTGTAATAGCAAATTTTGATAATGAAATTAAGTGACTCCGGAAGAATTTCTATGTGTCTTTACTTTGAGGCAGAACTACGCCTGGTCTGATTCACGCGGGGACGTGATACGTAGGCAATCCCCATAAGATTCGACCGCTTTTAATAAAGAGAGAAAAGAAAATACAAATAAAATAAAACACAGGGTTTCCCAAAATACTTTAAAGGGACGAATGAGCAAACCGGGATGACGCATGTTGTTTGAAGCAAAGCATGTAGAAACGGTTAACTGCCTAGGTGCATTGCATCCTCTATGTGTTATGATCAAATCTGTTAAACTCTAACGCTAACAAAGTTTGTTGTTGTCTATACCAGACAAGTTAGTTGTTAAAGAACTCTGGCAACACACTCATACCAAACCAGATCCAAAGGACCGGTAGCAACAAGCATGACTACTTCAGAGAATAGTAATGAGGAAGAAAGGCCAATGAGCCAGTTGCTAAAAGAAGCGATGGAAAAGATTGAAAGGATGGGACTAGAGATGAATGCAATGCAGCTAGCCCTAGCCAAAACACAAAAGAGCCCTGAAACACTGGGACACATGCCGGAATACCCTCACTCTGGCCCTTCCACAAGCCGTCCAAATCCCCTTTATCATCAAGAAAGAAGCCCTCATGATTCCCAAGCTCCACCACCCCATCAACCTCTCCCAACACCCAATATTCCCATTTTTGTGGGACCAACATCAGCCCCTTTGCAAAGGACGACCAGTGAGCCATTGTTTCAGGCTCACGATACACAATACTATCCCCCTGAGCCTACGTTTCATGCACCCGAACCATAGGCTTACAATCCACATTTGGAAGTACCGGCAGAGGTTGAGAAGCCGGTTAAGGCCCCTGAACAGGATGAAGTGTTGAGAAAGTTCAAAAGCCTGGAGCAGTCCTTCAGGAACTTGCACGGGCTGGGCAATCAAGTCAGCGTAGCATACAAAGATCTGTGCCCTTTCCCAGACGTCCAACTCCCGGCTGGGTTCAAGATGCCCAAGTTTGATTTATATGAAGGGCACGGTGATCCCATGGCACATTTGCGGGGATTCTGTAGCAAAATGAGAGGGGCGGGAGGCAAGGATGAGCTTTTGATAGCTTATTTCGGCCAAAGTCTGAGCGGATCTGCACTAGAATGGTATACCAGGCAGGATTCCAGCAGGTGGTACACGTGGGATGATCTGGCGCAGGCTTTTGCAGGTCATTTCCAGTACAATCTCGAGATAGTCCCTGACCGTCTCACATTATTGAGAACTGGGAAGAAACCCGGGGAAAGTTTTCGCGAGTTCGGGTTCCGCTGGAGAGAACAAGCAGCTAGAGTCGATCCTCCCATGAGAGAGGGAGAGATGGTGGACTATTTCTTGCAGACACTGGATCCAACCTACTTTGGTCACTTGGTGACAACAGTTGGAAAATCTTTCAACGAGGTGGTCAAGATAGGGGTCATGATAGAAGAGGGTCTGAGGTCTGACAAAATCTTGAACTATTCGGCACTCAAAGCCACAACCCAGGCTATTCAAAGCGGCACGGGAGGTGCGCTGAGAAGAAAGAAAGAAGAGGTTGCCACGATCGAGGCAGGCAGTTGGTCCAGGGCTGGCAGGCCGCACTACAACCCACCCAGACCTCACAGGTCAGAATACCCATACAACCCACCACAAAATTTCTATCCACCTCGAGAACCACATTGTTCCGTACACCAAGCCCAGGCATACACTCAGCCTCCGGTTCGCCCACAATGGCGCGCACCGGCTCCCCAGAACATATATGCACCACCACAAAACACCTACCCTCCACCAAGGGCGTATAGAAACCCTTCAGGGGCAGGCTTTCGGGGAAATCCAGATGCTAGGAATGACAGGTTGCGGAAGCAGAGAACTTTCACGGAGCTGGGAGAAACCTACACCGCTTTGTTCCACAAGCTGAGGCAATTGGGTTTGGTTAGTCCTGTCCAGACTCGAGAACCAAATCCCCCACCTCAGAATTTGGATCGATCAATCAGTTGTGAATACTGTTCCGGGATGCTCGGGCATGATACCGAGAAGTGCTGGAAATTAAGACATGTCATACAGGATCTTATTGACACCAATAAGATCGAGGTCCAGACACCAGAAGCTCCTAACATCAACCAAAACCCACTGCCAGCGCACCACGAAACTCACATGATTGAGTTGGTGTGTGAGGGAGGAGAATTGAGAAAACCCTCACAAACAGTGATGATGATCCAAGCCGCCCCGAAAGAAGTCTCAACCAGTGGAGGAACGAGTGTACAGTCGCAGGGAGAAGGCGTCAAGCCGGTAGTGATATTGGGAAAGAGCCCGTCCGCCATAACAAGCAAACCCGAGCCAAGCAAGTTGGTAATACCAGGGATCCCGCCCACACCGGCGGTCGTGTTGAAAGGGGTATGTAGAGAACGGGTGACCATAAAGCCTGTGGTCCAACTGCCGATGATTGACAGCAGGGCTGTGCCTTGGAAATATGAAAAGGCGGTGGTGATGTACAAGGGAAAACAGGTGGAAGAAGTCAGTTGTGAAGCGCAAGGGTTGACTCGATCAGGTCGATGTTTTGCTCCGGCGGAGCTAAGAAGAGCCAACCCAGTTGCAACCAAGAAACCTGTGTCCGAAGAAGAGGCTGAAGAGTTCCTGAGGAAGATGAAAGTACAAGACTATTCTGTGGTCGAACAGCTGAGGAAAACACCGGCCCAGATCTCACTGTTGTCGTTACTGATCCATTCTGAGGAGCATCGTCGGGCCCTGTTGAAGATATTGAACGAAGCTCATGTACCCAGTGAGATTTCTGTAAACCACCTGGAAACCATTGCCAGCAAGATTTTCGAGGTGAACAGGGTAACATTCTCAGATGATGACCTGCCGGTGGAAGGTACGGAGCATAACAAAGCTCTATACCTAGCTGTCAAATGTGAAGACTCGGTGGTAACTCGAGTATTGGTGGATAACGGCTCAAGCGCCAATATTTGCCCACTATCTACCTTGAACCAGTTAAAGATCGACCACGGAAGGATCCACAAGAACAATATCTGTGTCCGAGGGTTTGACGGAAACGGAACGGCTACTGTAGGGGATGTTGTACTTGAACTGACCATTGGTCCGGTCCTGTTTACCATGGAATTCCAGGTGTTGGACGCCACAGTATCTTATAACCTGCTGTTGGGACGACCCTGGATTCATGCAGCCAAAGCGGTGCCTTCCACCCTACATCAGATGGTGAAGTTCGAGTGGGAAAGACAAGAGGTCGTGTTACACGGCGAGGATACAACGTGCACCATGGGCGGAACCATTGTACCTTTCATAGAGACCGCTGATGACAAAGGTCCTTGGGTCTACCAGATTTTCGATACAGGGTCGGCCAACAAAATTCCTGAAGGAGAAATCATCCCGCACCCTAGGGTAGCTGCCGCAACAGTCATGATGGTCTCAGAAATGCTGGGTAATGGATTTGTGCCGGGAAAAGGCCTAGGAGTCGAGCTTCAAGGGATTGTCCAACCTGTCTCCCTTCCTAAAAATCTGGAAACTTTCGGATTGGGGTTCAAACCAACTGCAGCAGATAGGAAGCAAGCGCGAAAAATGAAGAAGAGGGTCTGGTTTCTGCCTAAACCAGTGCCACGCCTCTCAAGGTCTTTTGTTAAAGCAAGTGCCAAGGGGTCACCGGTCCCAAAGATTCTAGGACCTTTGATCGGTATAAATGAAGACCTGAATCAGAGTTTTGAGAGGCTATTCGCGGATGTCAGTATGGTGGAAGCTGGAGAAGGTTCCAGCAGAGCAGAGATACAGTTTGTGGGGCCTGAGGCCAAGACCAACAATTGGACAGTTACTCCTCTTCCTGTCCGAGGGGAGTCTTGGTAGTAGGCTTTGATTTATGTTTTGTGTGTTTTGTTTTGTCCGGATTATTCAAGGGTGTAATCCAAATTTTACTTTCGTTTTTGTAAAAGTGTGAACCCTTTTATCCCGCAAGTTTAATAAAGTTCTTTTCTTTTGTCCCATTTTAATTTTGTTTTGTTCTTTTTCTTTCTGAACAGTTCTCTTTTTACTGGTTCTAATGACATGGCATGCACAGCGGATCTTCGACCTAGTCTAATAAATCAATCTGAATCCGACTCAATGATGCAAGAGGTCGTTTGTGATGATGAATCTGAATGTGACGAAGGTGAAGCCTTCGAAGAGATAAACCGAGAACTGTGCCAATTTGAAGAGAAACCCAAGCCTAACCTAAATGACACTGAGGCTGTGAATCTAGGAGACGCTGATAACGTCCAAGAGACCAAAATTAGCATCCACATTGAGCCGAATGTCAGAGAAGAATTGATCAAAACCCTCATGGAATTCAAAGATGTTTTTGCATGGTCATATGACGATATGCCTGGATTAAGCACCAATTTAGTGGTTCACAAATTGCCCACTGACCCGGCATACCCTCCGGTCAAGCAAAAACTAAGGAAATTTAAAACAGAAATGAGTGTAAAGATCAAAGAAGAAGTAATTAAGCAGTTGCAAGCGAAGGTCATTCGGGTCACTCGATATCCCGAGTGGTTGGCCAATGTGGTACCAGTCCCAAAGAAGGATGGAAAAATCAGGGTATGCGTCGACTACCGCAACCTCAACAAAGCAAGTCCCAAGGACAATTTTCCATTGCCCAACATCCATATCTTGATCGATAATTGCGCGGGGCGCGAGATCGGATCCTTTGTAGATTGCTATGCGGGTTATCATCAGATCCTAATGGACGAGGAAGATGCGGAAAAAACAGCGTTTATTACACCATGGGGAACTTACTGCTATCGGGTAATGCCATTCGGACTGAAGAACGCCGGGGCAACATACATGCGAGCAATGACTGCTGTGTTTCACGACATGATACACAAAGAAATCGAGGTGTACGTCGATGATGTGATCATCAAATCTTGGCGTCAGGAAGACCATGTAGCAGACCTAAGGAGATTTTTCCAAAGACTCCGAAGGTATGATATCAAGCTCAACCCGGCCAAATGCGCATTCGGGGTTCCATCAGGAAAGCTGCTAGGATTCATCGTCAGTCGACGGGGGATTGAGTTAGACCCATCCAAAATTGAATCCATCCGAGATTTGCCACCGCCAAGGAACAAAACAGAGGTAATGAGTTTGCTGGGTAGACTCAATTACATCAGCAGGTTCATCGCCCAACTCACAGCAACTTGTGAGCCCATATTTCGGTTGCTGAGAAAGGATGCTGCGGTAGGTTGGACGGCAGAGTGTCAGGAGGCCTTCGACCAAATCAAAGGGTATCTGTCTAATCCACCCGTATTGGTCCCGCCTAAGCCCGGGAAGCCCCTAATTCTTTACCTGACGGTCTTGGAAAATTCATTTGGTTGTGTATTGGGGCAACATGATGACACAGGAAGGAAGGAGCAAGCCATCTACTATCTTAGCAAGAAATTCACAGTACATGAGGTCAAGTACACTCAACTCGAGAAAACATGTTGCGCCCTAACTTGGGTAGCTCAGAAGTTGAAACACTACCTGTCTTCGTATACTACTTATCTCATATCCCGTTTGGACCCATTGAAGTATATCTTTCAGAAACCTATGCCCACGGGAAGGTTGGCAAAATGGCAAATTCTGCTCACAGAGTTTGATATCGTCTATGTGACGAGGACAGCCGTGAAAGCCCAGGCGCTGGCCGATCATTTGGCGGAGAATCCCGTTGATGAAAAATACGAGCCCTTAAGAACGTATTTTCCTGACGAGGAGGTAATGCATACAAATGAGTTGGAATTACCTGAGGATCCGGGTTGGAAGCTTTTCTTCGATGGAACTGCAAACGCGAAAGGGGTTGGAATAGGGGCAGTACTCATTTCTGAAACAGGACGGCATTATCCTGTTACGGCTCAACTACGCTTCTATTGCACCAACAATATGGCCGAGTATGAGGCTTGCATTCTGGGTCTGCGCTTGGCTGCTGACATGGATGTCCAAGACGTCTTGGTCTTGGGAGACTCGGACCTCTTGGTACATCAAATTCAGGGAGAATGGGAAACACGAGATCTAAAACTCATACCATACCGACAATGCTTGCATGATCTGAGCAAGCAATTTCGATCGGTGAAATTCAAACACATCCCGAGAGTTCACAATGAGGTTGCGGATGCCTTGGCCACCTTAGCATCAATGCTGCACCACCCTGACAAAATGTATGTTGACCCTCTGCACATCCAGGTCCGTGATCAGCACGCCTACTGCAATGCCGTAGAAGAAGAAGCAGATGGCGAACCCTGGTTTCATGATATCAAGGAATACCTCAGAATGAGGATATATCCAGAACATGCCTCTGGAGACCAAAAAAGCGCCCTTCGGCGTTTGTCGAATAGTTTCTTCCTCAGCGGAGGAATATTGTACAAAAGAACCCCGGATTTGGGATTGTTGAGATGCATAGATGCCAGTCAAGCAACGACGGTTATGGCAGAGGTACATGCTGGAGTTTGTGGGCCACACATGAGCGGATATGTATTGGCAAGAAAGATCCTTCGAACAGGGTGTTATTGGCTCACCATGGAACACGACTGTATCACTTTCGTAAGGAAATGCCATCAGTGCCAGATACATGGAGATTTGATTCATTCTCCGCCAACGGAGTTACATACGATGTCAGCACCCTGGCCGTTTGTGGCATGGGGCATGGATGTCATTGGGCCCATCGAGCCGGCAGCATCCAACGGTCATAGGTTCATTCTAGTGACCATTGATTACTTCACCAAATGGGTTGAGGCTAAAACCTTCAAATCAGTAACCAAAAAGGCAGTGGTGGACTTTGTCCATTCCCATATCATCTGCAGATTTGGGATCCCAAAAGTGATCATCACGGATAACGGTGCGAATCTTAATAGCAGCCTGATGAGAGAGGTATGCCAACAATTCAAGATTACACACCGCAATTCCACCCCATATCGTCCCAAGGCGAATGGAGCGGTCGAAGCAGCCAATAAGAATATCAAGAAGATACTGCGAAAGATGGTGGAAGGATCCAGACAATGGCACGAGAGATTACCCTTTGCTTTGTTGGGTTACCGCACTACCGTCCGAACTTCCATAGGCACAACTCCTTATTTGTTGGTGTACGGAACTGAGGCCGTAATACCAGCGGAAGTCGAAATTCCGTCCCTCCGAATTGTCGCTGAGGCCGGGATTAATGATGATGAATGGGTCAAAGCTCGATTGGAACAGTTGAGCCTGATAGATGAGAAAAGATTGGCAGCAGTGTGCCATGGTCAGCTGTACCAGAAGAGAATGGCAAGAACATATAATAAGAAGGTGCGCCCCAGGAAGTTTGAAGTAGGGCAGCAGGTATTGAAGAAGATCCTCCCACATCAGGTCGAGGCAAAAGGCAAATTCGCCCCAAATTGGCAAGGGCCTTATATCGTAACCAGAGTATTGTCCAACGGTGCTTTGTGTTTGACAGATGTCGAAGGTAGATGTGTCGACATGGCTATCAATTCAGATGCGGTCAAGAGATATTATGCGTAATTTCTTTAATTATGGCAATTTTTGGTTTATTTGTTTGTATTTGGCATTTATTGGATAATGAGATGACGGAGGCAATTCTTTCTTCTATCCAAACACTTTTAACCCCTGCTTCCCCCTTTGAGCCTTAAGTTATTCTTTCATACCCCTCTTTTGGAATCACTAATGGAAAAGACATGAAAAAAAAGAAGAAAAAAAAGAAAAAAAGAAAAGAAAAAGAAAATGAAAAGAAGGAAAAGAAAAAGGAAGATAAAATCATAAGAAATACAAAACCGTGGGAACTACGTTTGACCTGATTCCTCGAAGAGGATACGTAGGCGCCTCACGGCTCGGTCATAGTGTGCATCATAGTGAATATAGGATGCATAATGTACATAGTGTGCATAATAGGCACAATGTGCGTAACGCACATAGCTCAACATAAGTGTAAAAAATAAAATTCCCCAAGCAAGAAAACTGGGGCAGAGGTTATGTTTTAAGTTCCAACAAAGGTTTGATTCCAAAAGTTGTAGCACATCACCCATCAAATTATTTTCATTTTTATAGCCTTTCTTTAACTCCACACCAAAACCAACATCAACGTCCAAAAGACCTCCCGATCAATGTTCAAGAGATGTCGAGTCAGGCAAATAAGGCCGAGAATAATACATCGATCCCCAGCAAAGAAGAGGATCGTAAGACTGGGAATGAATTGATGGTCAAAGGAATCTCCAGAAGAGAGGGTCGTATCTACAACGCCCCGATTCCTCGAAAGAAATAAAATGAGAGAGTCTTATCGGTGAAAACCTTCACAGGCACCGAGAGGCGATGTAAGATGAGGGATATGAAATGAGAGAGTCTTATTGGTGAAAACCTTCACAGGCACCATAAGGCGCCGGGAGATGAGAGAAAGAGAGAGTCTCATTAGTGAAAACCCCTCGAAGGGCACTATGAGGCGACAAGACAGATCAACAAAAGCTACCACATTCGAAACGAAATGGACACTCCTTTATCATCCCCAGCAAATTAGACCATCGGGCAAATCGATTGATACAAATAGACTGGGTCGGGAATCTGTGGTGCACGTCATGATCATGGGGACCAGTCATGTCCTCCAGATAAGTTCTTTTGAGTTTCCTCTCCCACCAAATATTGGTTCAGAAAGACTTGCTCCTTTTTCTATCTTTTATTTCTTTTCCTAAAATTTGTCTTGAAAGGATTTTTCAAAGCTTACTACCAGAAACCGGAGGGGAATTCATCCAATGCAGGATAATACAAACAGTCTTAAAAGCCGATCCCAGGCAATGCAGTGATCGTGCCCGGCAATTTTGGAGGAAGTAAGCTCCTAAAGGGAGTGGTTTCGGGAGTTAAAAGCAGACTCCCCCAGCATGTGCTTAAAGAGAAAGCAGAAAAAGGGATTAATTGAAAGCCAATCCCCAGCAGGCTAGAGACCCCCAGCAGGAAACTCTGCCCACTAATCAATTATGGGGACATAGAGCAAGGAAAAGAGAAGAAAGGAAAAATCATCCGCCAGAAAGGCACCCTCTACCACCACGATGAAAACTAATTAAATCCTTTTGTCTGCTGCAGGAAAACAAAGGACTGATGATGGCCGCAAGATGCAACGCCAGGAAAGTTACCAAAAATCGGGGCAGAAAATTTTCTGCCGATTGTCAAAAATTTTCTCGGAAGAACGGGGAAACAATTTCGAATACATTTAAGTTCTAGGTCGCCCACCAGTATAATGCGGGAATACATTTAAGTTCTAGGTCGCCCACCAGTATAATGCGGGAATACTTTTAAGTTCTAGGTCGCCCACCAGTATAATGCGGGAATACTTTTAAGTTCTAGGTCGCCCACCAGTATAATGCGGGAATACTTTTAAGTTCTAGGTCGCCCACCAGTATAATGCGGGAATACATTTAAGTTCTAGGTCGCCCACCAATATAATGCGGGAATACATTTAAGTTCTAGGTCGCCCACCAGTATAATGCGGGAATACTTTTAAGTTCTAGGTCGCCCACCAGTATAATGCGGTTCTAGGTCGCCCACCAGTATAATGCGGGAACACATTTAAGTTCTAGGTCGCCCACCAGTATAATGCGGGAATACTTTTAAGTTCTAGGTCGCCCACCAGTATAATGTGGGAATACTTTTAAGTTCTAGGTCGCCCACCAGTATAATGCGGGAATACATTTAAGTTCTAGGTCGCCCACCAGTATAATGCGGGAATACATTTAAGTTCTAGGTCGCCCACCAGTATAATGCAGGAATACTTTTAAGTTCTAGGTCGCCCACCAGTATAATGCGGGAATACATTTAAGTTCTAGGTCGCCCACCAGTATAATGCGGGAATACTTTTAAGTTCTAGGTCGCCCACCAGTATAATGCGGGAATACTTTTAAGTTCTAAGTCGCCCACCAGTATAATGCGGGAATACTTTTAAGTTCTAGGTCGCCCACCAGTATAATGCGGGAATACATTTAAGTTCTAGGTCGCCCACCAGTATAATGCGGGAATACTTTTAAGTTCTAGGTCGCCCACCAGTATAATGCGGGAATACTTTTAAGTTCTAGGTCGCCCACCAGTATAATGCGGGAATACATTTAAGTTCTAGGTCGCCCACCAGTATAATGCGGGAATACATTTAAGTTCTAGGTCGCCCACCAGTATAATGCGGGAATACATTTAAGTTCTAGGCCGCCCACCAGTATAATGCGGGAATACTTTTAAGTTCTAGGTCGCCCACCAGTATAATGCGGGAATACTTTTTAGCTCTAGATTTTGGAATCAGTAACCCCACCTGAAGACGGAAGGTTACAACGGAGATCCCCAAGCAGGAAACAATAAAATCCCCAGCGCCAAGAAGCAGAAGGCTGCAAAAGCAAGCACGCATTCAAAAGGAAGAAGGAACGTGTCTCAGAAGAAGCAGTTTGGAAACGTTGTAGCCTGCCCAATATAACAATTTTGATGAAAAAGTCATACCACTGAAGAAACCATGGAAATATTTAAAGAAGAAAGCCATGTTCCCAGCAAATCAAGCAAAGTGATGAAAACTGGCATTCAGAAAAGGCGAAGGACCAGCATCATCTCCCAAGTTCACAAAATAAGGGCATCAGAGGAAAGCGTTAGCCGACAAGAAAGCAAGGCAACAAGAACAAGTTGAAGATGGATGAGATCTCATGATCCATAGTCTAGCTTAGCTTCTTGTTTTTCCTTTCAAGAACAATGTAACAAGGGGATCAGTGAGCAGTAGCATCCTACAGCAGCATGCAACAGCGCACAACAGCAGCGAGCACTACAGTCACACGGTAGTCCCAGCTACCAAAATTTCCCGAACTACATTGACCTGATTCCTGTTCAGCCCAAGATATGTAGGAAACCTCTGAAGCAAAGGTTCAGTCAAATCTTTTTCAAAAAATGCTTCACACGGAGTACTCAGACGAGCAAAAATCGCCCGCTTTATCTTTGCGCGAAAACCCTTCGTATCTTCGGGCAAAGAGGGGCAGCTGTAAGCACGTGATTTTTGCTCCACGGACAATCACTCCAAAATACAATCATTGATTCCTCGTTGTACAATTTTTTATTTTACGTGATATATGCTGGTAGTCGCTCGTTGGTTCTGTCCATTTTTCATTTTTATCTTATCAAGTAAAATACAAAATATGTATGTCATGTTAATTAAGCCATAATTCAGTCATTAAAAGAAAATTCACAAAATATGCGTCTTTTATTTTAGGCTGTGATTTAATCATTTAAAGAATTTGTAATACGTGTGTGATGATTGTGTTAAGTGTTGATTAGTGTGTGTTTTAAACTCATTTTAATTTAGTTGAATTTTAAAATTAGAAAACAAAGAAAAAGAGTGCAAATTATTTAGAAAATCGGATTGGGCCTATTTGTTTCAAAATTTTAAGGCCCAAAAACAGCCCAAACACAGGCTGCCCGGACACGGTCCAAACGGCGTCGTTCTGTCCCGTCTAAGCTGGGCCGTTGATCTCGAGTGGATCGACGGCCAGGATTACACCCCCAGATCCATTTAACATAACCCGGCCCAATAACTGGTTCAGCCCAGCCCCTCACTTAAACCAAACGACCCCGTTTAAATATCAAACGACCCCGTCTCATTTCTCACCATCAGATCCAAGCCGTTGGGATCATCTGATCTAACGGCTCAGATCCAATCCCCTACTCCGTATATAAGCTTTCCCTCACACCCCACGCCCCCTATCCGAACCCCGCCCTTCACTCGTCTCCTTCCCCAAACCCTGAAACCCCAAACCCTAGCAGCCGCCCTAGGTTCCCTTTCACCAGAACCCGGCGGCATGAACGCCGGTGACCACCTCCTGAACACCCTGAGACCCCCTCGCTCTCCTGAACATGGATCTGTTACTCCCTAGCCTCAAATCACCTCCCATCGTCTCGAATCTGGATTTGAAGATTCGAGACAAAACTCGATCTATGCCAAACCACCCCATCTTCATACCAGACACTCCCCTGACCCTCCTCGTGACCAAACCAAGCTTGGTTTGGTCCGAATCTACCCACAACTTCTAAAAAACCAGATCTGAAAATCCAGACCCTAGAACACATGAACCTGTGGAATCCGGCCAGTCTTGACAGGGGTCTGAGGTCTAATAGACCTTAACCAAGGTGTTCTCATGTGAGAACACCCTGGTTAAAGTTTGTTCGGCCTCAAATGGTCAAAGTTGAGTCAGTTTTGGGTCAGTTTGGTTTAAACATTTTCGGTAAGTTTTTCTTTCCCTTTTGTTTTATTCAACTGCTAATTAAGTCGTTAGCATGCTTTGTTGTGATTGTTTGTTATTTTCTGATAGTTTTCTTAATTTCTTCCATCTCTGGCAAAGACCTTTTATTTGGTCGTTTGTTTTCTGTGTATGATTTGAATGTATCCTATGATAAGCATGTCCGATTAGGATAGTCGTCGCATAAATAACTTATATAGGTTCCCAGTGATTGACCAAAGTTGTCCGAAGCCCTTTAGGTCCATGTATGTGTTTGTTTATTTGAACGACTGATTATTACCTGTTATAATTAGTATAGTCAACTCGATAAACATCATCGATTAGTTTTCTATAACTAATGGATCGAATGAGCTAATAATTTCACATGACTAATTGAACCTTTTCACTGACTGAATGCCCAACATTGTCTGAAATGAGTTTGTTTGCATTGCAAAAATGACTGAAAAGGTTCAGTCCAGGGCAGTCCTGAATTTGAACTTTCATGAGTTCAGAATGCCCTGATGCTGCAAGGGGCAGGGCAGTAATAAGCAGGGTTTAACAGGGGTAGTCTGGGGTTTGAAAAGAACAGAAAAGGCTTAGTTTAAATAAGCTGACAAGTAGGGTACTAATTAAGATTAAACTAATACCAATGGGGAACAAGACACAAGAGTATGGGGTTTAAAATGAATACTAAAATGAGCTCATAACTCTTGATTAAAGAATAAGCCAGGCGTGGGGAACAAATGGCTGGCATCAAAAGATGCTTAGGCATGGGTTTAAAGGGTATGGGCAGTCTGCAAAATGGAGAATCCAGGCAGCTTGACTGCACTGGTCGTTTGGCTTATAAATAGGCCATTTCAGAACTTAAAAAGGGCTGGAATTTTTAGTCTTGAGAGAGGTCTTGTGAGTTTAAAGAAAACTGAAAACATAAGGAAATTTCCAGTAAACATTGTAACCAAACACTGTTTGAAAGCTACCTAAGAGTTCATATTGGTCAAGCTGTCTTGGCCAAGTTCTGTTGTTTGCACTGATTGAGCTGCTTGTGATTGTTGAACTGCTGGTGTTGCTGCATTGAACACTCTGTTACTTCTGTTGTTTCATTACTCTTTTCTGGGATTACTTGTTTGGTGCTCGACCATCTGCTGGTTTTCTTTGTTCTGGGAATTGTTGCTGGTTGTCTGTGGACTGTGGAAAACACTTGTGATTGTTGGTTTGTTGCTGTGTTGTTGCTGTGTATCTACTGTTGCTGTGTTTACTGCATACTGCCCAGCTGATCAGTCCTTTCTTCTTTGTCCTCTATACCAGGTACACAACCAATGCACTATCAAATGTAATTGGAACATTGAGCATGAATGCAAAAAGAAAAGACCTGAAGTTGATTTTCATACATAGATTGTTATATTAGATATCATGTACTGTATGATAATTTTCATTCCTGTGTTGACAATAGAAGCAGCCTGTATGCCCAGTGTATATCAATATAGATTAGCTAAATGGTAGCTTACATATGTATGCTGATAGGTGAAAATATTCTCAATGAAATAGGTTGCATCTCAGACTTAGTTTACTTTGTAATATATGCTGTAATGTATGCCAAGCATGAAAACTGTACATCATTGGCTAAGTTCTTCCTTTTCTGATTAATGGTCTCATATAACTAGTAAACCACCTGTTAAGACAAAGAACACAAAACTTGCAATCTCAACCTCATGAAGGTCGAGCCCAGGTCAAAACAGACCAAGCAGGCCCGCATCGAACAAGCAGTGGCCCAGGTTTGGCCCATCACGCATGGGCTGGATTTGGGCCCGTGATTATTTGTTCGGCTGACTGTGCACGCAGCCTCGTTTCTGATTTTTAAGCATTTCTGAATGTTGTTATAGATAACTTGCAAGCACGTAATTAATTAGGACTATCTACTGTTTTCAATTAGTAGAGACAAACGCGACAAGAAACGTAGTTGCTATAGGATATCTTTTTTAAAATAAGAACGAGATGAGCCTCGACAAAAATAAATAAAAACGCGCGAGCTGCGGGGCCCTCGTTAAATGTATATTATCGAAGCATTCAGTTTCCAGGATGGGTCGTTTAGCAAATCTCACGGCCCTCCCAGAATAATAACGCGATAGTCTCTTTAAGCGCGTACTTAATAATGTTATCTCCTTAAACTCGGGTGCACATTTATGTGACCCAAATCCCAATCTCAACGGAATCGAAATGTGTCTCTAACCACGGGTACATTGATTGTGGCGTGGTCTGAGATGCATTTCCACGACGTTGCAAATTCTTTTCATAAGGAATGAGACGAGCCTCGACAAACAAAAATGTACAAAGTGCGGGGCCCTCTAAATGTATATATATAAAATACTTAGAATTCGGGACATGCCGTTTAAGCGAATTTCATGGCTTTCCCCGAAATAACAACACGCTAGTTGCTTTAAGCGCGCCTTTAATAATTTATTTTCCTTAACTCGGGTGCACATTTATGTGACCCAAATCCAAATCTCAACCGAGTCGAGATATGTCAATAATCACGTGTACATTGATGTAACGTGATTCGAGGTATGTTTTCGCGACGTTGCAATTCCTTGTAAAAATAATAATAATGATAAAAGCGGTTAAAAGTTAAATTTTGCACATAAGTTTACATTTGTATAAAATCAGATAATCAAGCCGAATATAACAGTTGAGCGACCGTGCTTGAACCACGGAACTCGGGAATGCCTAACACCTTCTCCCGGGTTAACAGAATTCCTTATTCAGATTTCTGGTACGCAGACTGTAATATAGAGTCATTCTTTTCCTCGATTCGGGATTAAAATTGGTGACTTGAGACACCCTAAATCTCCCAAGTGACGACTCTGAAATAAATAAACCAATCCCGTTTCGATTGTCCTTTAATTGGAAAAACTCCCTTGCACCCTCTCTGGTGCGGAAAAAGGAGGTGTGACAATCACGACTCATTCGGAGGGATTTTTGGTCGTGACGAAAATCAAACTTGACCATACATGCGGGCCATAATGCGTATTACGAAGCTCCTCGAGGTCTTAAGCCATTGTACGAGACGCTAATTCTTAAACGACAGGTCGGGTTGTTACATTTCCCTTTGTAAAATTCCCCTATCCTCATTTTCATTATAACTCCTATTTTATGTCTCATCCTTCCTCCCTCCCTTTTCCTTCTTTATGATACGTATTTTCCCCTCCCATTAATTACCCTTTTAAATAATATAAATGTATTCTATTAGTTAAACAAAATATCCTATTTAATAAAATAAAAAACTAACGCCTAGGAAGAAGGCAACGTCATGGTCTGTTGTTAAAAAAGGTTGTTTCTAAGTTGCTTAGAGTTGCCACCGTTCCAAATGCCTACAAACAACTCTCAACGTTTCATAATCCTCATTAACTATCAAAATTGTAAGTTAATTAAACACTACACTTTTTATCACTTCAAACAGACATTTCTTTCTTTACTTGCCTGCTTGATACAACGGGGTTTTGCTAATCAATTTTTTATGGGTATTGAGAGTAGCCGTCAAGAATCATAATGGAACATACTTGTACTTCTCTTTTGTGCGAATTACTGGAAATTTCTTGGTTCATTCTTTTCGATTCCTAAATCTGATAATTCATTTTATTCTCTTCCCGTTCTTTTCAATCCTTGGTATCCAAAAATTACTTAGTTTACAAGGTAATAGATATTCAAACTATTCAAACATCTTTTTTTATGTGTAATTGTTTACTAAACTATTTTTTTAATATTATTTTGCAAATACATGATTTGGCATACACGTGCAATGCACGTGCCGAGAAACTAGTATACACACACACACACACATATATATATATATATATATATATGTGTGTGTGTGTGTATACTTACATTAATTGGTTATTGCCTGAAAGTATAGTAATAATGGTGAATTAAATAAAAGGCCCGATTAGTATTTTATTGTGTGCATTAATAAGTAAGGCTCAATAGCTATTGGTTTGTGATTGATAAACACTCTCAATAAATAGAGGTCAAACTCCCTCACCAAAAACCCTAGCGCGTTCTGTTGTGTGCATATTAGGAGTTGACATCCCATCTTCGGGTTGTGAAAGCATGATTACTAGCGAATTATGGCAGTTGGCCTTGGGCTTAACCGTCGATTGTTGTTATTGTTGAATCTATGGAGTTGAATGGTACGCTTCCTCAAACTAAGCTTAAAATTATGTCTTATATTTATATAATTGTGTATTTATCTTTGTTATGGTGGTATATAAGTAATTAATAACTTTACATATTTCATGAAGAAGAAAGAAAAATCCAACTAAACTCATAACACTGTTCAAATTATGATATATTAATCACTGGAGTATGAACTCCTAGAAAATCGGTAATTTTTGTCCATCAAAACCGACCGAAATCGGTCGAAAATTGATAAAAATCGATCGATTTCTCACCGATTTTAATTGGTCGAGAAAATGATGGTCGCTAACATGTACCGACCGAAAATGATCGGAAATTTCTGACCAAAGTCGGTCGAAAATTTCAAAGCGTTGACTAACTGTCAAACTTCAATTTCCGACAGAATTCGATCGGTAACCATTAATTTTTTTTAATTTTCAAATACCGACCGAAATCAGTCGAAATTTTTAAAAAATAATAATTTTATTTAAATAAATAATTAGTTATAAATTGTAATAAATCGTTAATTTATTTAATAATAAATAAATATAAATTCATAATTTCTGACTGAATTCAGCCGGAAATTATGAATTTCTGGGCAAAAAAATTAATTTTCGACCGATTTCGGTCGGAAATCTAGGTAAAAACTGGGCAGAAAATGCATGCTTTTAAGCTACACCACCTGCCAATTACAACCAATATCCATCCTATAATGGAAGCATTACATTGTTGTCATTTAACCATAATTAATCAACAACAATTAACTAACTAACTAACAACAACAACAACAATTAACTAACAAAACTAATAAACTAACACTAACAACCATTATCTAACAACAACAACTAATAACAACCACAATAACAACGCCAACCACAACAACAACTATACAAATATTCAATAACAAAATAATATCAACAATACAATCATCATTCAAAACTAGGCTCCGCTAAAAAACAGTCAAGTTCAATACTTTGTTTAGCAATACACACCATTCAATGAGTGTTTTATATAGCATCATCTCCATCTTCACTCCTAGAACCTTTATCGTCGACATGGTTCGAAGGATCACGATGAGAAGGATTAGCACATGGGAAGGCTCAAGAGACCGGGGAATGAGAAAAGCACCACTAGCAAGAAGATTGACCAGCTGACCTTAAGGAGATTCAATTGTTGGTCCCTCCTTTCTAACTGAACTTGAAGGGCACCAAATTGTTCATATCTCGTTTGTTCTCTAGCCTTTGTCTCTTCAAGCTCTGCTGTCATTTGCGATCCTCTCTTCCATAGACAAGATAGCCGACCTATCAATTGCCTCGCCTTAGGCGGAAGTCCCTATACATTGCAATCCAGCATTGTAACGCCGAAATGATTTCTCTGGAAGGTCATATGCTATCCCCTTTTTAGGACCACCGACAACATCCAATCATATCCCTACGCTTCTTCGTCTGAAAGGTGTGGTCGCTCACCTTGCTCATTCGATGGCAAGCTCTGAGTGTACTCCTCCACATTAATTTTCTAGCGACCCTTTATTTAGGAGATAAAAATTATTAACTATATAATATTATAAACATTTATAGTAGTTATGAAATTTACATATGCAGTCTCCGCCCGGTCCTCGACCCATCTACTTGAATTTGTCGGTGCCTTCTTCTTCCGGATGTGAGTCTCCATGAAGAACTCATCACGAGTCATCTTCCTCCCATATTTTTTTTCCTACAAATATAATAAAGCGTGTCGTGTTAACTAAATTAACATATATAAATATAGTTCGATAAAAATAGATGTAAATATTTTAAGAAATTACCAGTAGTCTCTCCTCGTAGCCCCATGCTCCTTGCAGCCACACAGTGCAAGGAGCCACCCTTCTCAGATGCTCGAGCCTTCTTTCCCAGTTTACTCTTTTTCTCGAATTTCACGGTGGTCCAATACCTCTGCAGATCCTCCCATAAATGCGTTAGAATCCATGAAAGCTTCTTGTTAATCTTTCGAGCGGAGCAGAAGGAATCAGATAGTCTCTTACGGTATTTTTACTCCCAATTTGCACAAATTTCACAGTTATACCGGTCCTCCCAGGCACACTTAGTCTGCAAATAAAGTATGTGATGTTAGATGAAAATATTATTAATATAATGCTTAAATAGATAAGAATTGTATTAAAACCTTAAATTCGTTGAACATTTGTTGCACGAGATCCAGTGGAAAGTTACTTCAAGTCGGATAGGGTGCAATATACAACCGACCAAGAATTTCAGTGATTGTCTTTGTAACCCGATTATTAGGTTGAACCTGCAACATAGCATTTACATTAAATAAACAAGAATATCTATTATAATTCAGCAAAAATAAAGAAGTAATAAATAAATCTTATCCATTGCCCTCAGGCCTGATGATCATCCTATGATAACGATCATACCGCACTTCATCTGGATCATCATCATCCGATGAATATGAAGCGTGCGCAGAAGGGGAGACATCTGGCTTAGTGCTACTATCCCGAAGACGAAGTCTAGAAATGCTAGGAGATGAACTGTGTGGAGAGGGATACATGGTCCCTGATGAAGATGGTTGCGATCCACACCCATGCATCGATCGAGACCTCTGTTGCAACCCAGACCACTGCTACGATCCGGCCGGCTGTAATCTAGATAGATACGATCCAGAGGGTAATGAAGAAAATGGAGTAGATGACGGGCGTACCACATAGCTCTATGATTGCTGACTCGATGGACCCATGTAATTACCTGTAGGATCATATGGAGGAAGTGGAGTATAGCCCTGTGGGCTGTGGCGGAGAATGGTAATAATACTACTGGGAGGGCGAATGATGGATAGTATGATGAGTAGATGGATATGGTGGAATAGATGTGTGCCTAAAAGATTGCTGTCGGCAATCAACAACAGAGGGATGCAAGTGTGGAGTAGAAGGAAGCAAGGGTGTAGCACCATCATCATGATCAATAGGCCTTATATCCTTCCTAGACCTACCTCGACCCCTATCGGTCATCTACATGAATTAAAGAAAATGTTAAAATTGAGAATATAAATCTATATAAGTTGAGAGCGCTTGAAAAAACTAACATGCTAGTCGTCTTCGTCGACGTATCCTTCCTCGTATGAAAATCCTTCCTCTTCACTTATTTCATTTTTATTAGGTGATTCTTCATCCTCATTTTCTGTGATTGTTATTTCCTCCATATCAACTTCTTCTAATATGCGGTGATGATGCTCCAAGTAATTTTCTAACTGATCATCCACCATTTGGTTAGCACTTGAGGTATCATTTTGGTAAGCAACATCTAACACATTCTCAACTTTCACCCTACCAATATGCTTTATTTTGATTACAACCAACCAATCAGCCCTATCCCTCCGCAATAGAAATGGAGCATAGTACACTTGCCTAACTCTTTCTGCAATTATAAAAAGATCATAGCGATTATACTCCTCTTTTTATTAACCTCAATTATGTTGTACTGCGAGCTTACATTTGTACCTCTTCTAGGTGTTGGGTCAAACCACTTGCATCGAAAAAGTATGATCTTCTTATTTGGCCAACCTGAATATGACAATTCTAGAATCTCTTTGATCACACCATAATAATCATTTTTTCCATCCTGGTTGCCTTCACCACCTTTGACACACACCCCATTGTTATTGCTTTTTTATACTCGGAGCATTCCTCGGTATGAAATTTGTAACTATTCACATAATACTTAGATATAGTCGTAACCGTTTTCACACCTCCTTTTTCCGCACCCGAGAGGGTACAAGGGAGTTTTTTCCAATTAAAGGACAATCGAAACGGGAATTATTTATTTATTTCAGAGTCGCCACTTGGGAGATTTAGGGTGTCCCAAGTCACCAATTTTAATCCCGAATCGAGGAAAAGAATGACTCCATATTACAATCTGCGTACCAGAAATCCGGATAAGGAATTCTGTTAACCCGGGAGAAGGTGTTAGGCATTCCCGAGTTCCGTGGTTCTAGCACGGTCGCTCAACTGTTATATTCGGCTTGATTATCTGATTTTATACAAGTGTGAACTTATGTGCAAAATTTAACTTTTAACCGCTTTTATCATTTACTGTTTTTATCAAGAATTGCAACGTTGTGAAAATGTATCTCGAACCGCGTTACAATCAATGTACCCGTGGTCGTCGACACACTTTGACTCCGTTGAGATTTGGATTTGGGTCACATCAATGTGCACCCGAGTTTAAGGAAATTAAATTATTAAAGGCGCGCCTAAAGCGACTAGCGTATTTATTTTGGGTAGGACCGTGGAATTTTGCTAAACGGTCCATCCCGAAATCTAAGCAATTTGAAAACAAATATTTACTGAGGGCCCCGCAATTTTGTATTTTTATTTGGCGAGGCTCATCTCATTCTTATTTTTTAAAAGGAATTTGCAACGTCATGGACACGCATCTCGAACCACGTCACAATCAATGTACCCGTGATTAGAAACACATTTCGACTCCGTTGAGATTTGGATTTGAGTCACATAAATGCGCACCCGAGTTTAAGAAGGTAAGATTTATTAAGGCGCGTCCTAAAGAGTCTAACGTATTGTTATTTTAGGAAGATGCCGTGAAGGTTCATTAAACGACCAAATCCAAAGTCTAGTCAATGGTTATGTATTTTATTGAGGGCCCCGGCGATGTGTGATTTATTTAGCGAGGCTCGTCTCATTTTTATTTTAAAGGATAAACCTATAACGACTACATTTTTCTATTAAGTTTGTCTCTAAAAATAAAAGAAAATTTCTCAATTAATTACATGCTCAAAACGTAACTTATTAGTTATTAAGTTACGGCTAATGTGAATAGAAAATTGCGATCGAGTTTGTACAAAGGAAAACTGCTTTCATTCTATATTCTATTATTCAATAATACTAAATCATGAGACAGATAATAATATCGAAACAACTTTGATTAATTTGAACTAATATTATTAGATGAGGAAGTTACACATATGCAACCCCCTTACTCATTAATAAATCGACTACATCTTAATACAGATAAAAGAAAATTATATTCAAACACAAATCTAAACAGGAGGGATTCAACAAGAACAAAGCCTGATTAATATTTTATTTTTTGTTTCAAGCCGAGATTGTACAAATGTGTACCTGGAAACAGCAGTACAAGAACAAAAGAAGGAGAAGTCAGCAGCAATAATACGACAGCAACAGCAGATTCGGCAACACCGCAAAACCAGTAACAACCAGTAGAATAACACAACAACAGATTGAAAACTCAGCAATACCAAAGTGCAATCACAATCAAAGCAGAGGAGAGAAAAGATACAAGATGCAGTAATTTCGGATTTTTGAATAACACTCGAGAAAAGCAAACGGAAATTATTCGAGTAAAAGTTCAAATTGTATTTCTCTTTTTTACTCTCGAAATGTTTCAAGTCTGTCCGCTCTCAAGTGTAGAAATCTGTTTTATGTTCAACCTCAAGTATTAAAACTCTCTCCCCAAAAATCCTCTCAATAATATTCAAGTCCTCCCAATAATGTTCAAGTTCTTTTTAGGTCAAGAATAACTCTTATTTATAGCAAGACATTGTCTTGAATTCTCAACCCCAAATTATTCCCCCAATGGCATGCTTTGTCCCACTATTAAATGTCTTCTTTATTTTAAACTTTGTCACACATGCCTACATTAAATAAATACCACATTCCCAACCCATTACAATATGTCCCCCATGCCCCCATTAAACAAGTACAAGATTCCTCCCCATTATGTTTTGTCTTGTCCCCCATTATGTTAAACAAGTACATCAAAACTCCAACCCATTATATTTTGTCCCCCATGCTTAACATAAAGAATCAAAATAATGTTCAATTACCAAAATACCCCTCCGACCTTATTGCAATTACCAATCTACCCCCGAATGCAATGCAATTTACCAAATTACCCCCATCAGTTCTAAACACTCAATTAATCATAACTTGACCAAAATATAGTCAAGATGACCAATTTCTCAACAATCTTCAACAACAATTATATGAATACGATGAACAACACAACTCAAAATTAATGGAAATAAATTAACCATATCGGGAACCAATCCTGGTTAATTTAGACCATGAATGTATGAGCAAGGATACAACAATACAAACAACAAAATATATGATTCAAATTAAATCAACAAATCAAAAACAAACATAAACCCACATTAATTTACTGGATTAAACATGAACTTCAAACAAAGATGAACATGAACTAAATCTATTTTTAAGCAACAAACATGACGGATTCACATGACTCAAACAACACTAATAATTTTTGGAAAATACATAACACATGAAACAAATTGAAGAAATAATTAATTAAATTTCAATTTGAATCTAACAAGCATTAAACTAACAAATATTTACCTAAACAATAATACAAACATGAAATAAACATGAAAAAACAACTAATTAACTTCCATTTGAAATCTGAAAATTAATCTAACAAAACATATGAACATGAACAAAATATTTTGCCGATTTTAGGTTCGAGAATATCAAAACAAAATACGGACAAAATGGAACTCAAAACCCAACTAACCGGGAACGACCCACGATGAACGAAAATGGAAAACTCGGACAAAAAACTCGACGGACAGGATCTCGACTCGACGAAAAACCCTCGAACTTTGCCGGACTTTAACCGAGCTGCCTTGCATCGTCAACAACAGTACGATGGTGAGCAACCAAACAGCAGACTCATGGAGTCGTCAACGACAGTACGCAGCAGTGAAGAAGATGAAACAGCGGCGACTGGTTGCGTGCGTGAAGGAGATGGAGTGAAGCAGAAGCAGCAGCTTGGAGACAGCTTCCATGGCGACGTTCAAGCTGAAGAAGACGAAGTGAAACAGCAGCAGCTGAGGCTTGTTTTGGCCTCAAGCTGCTCGACGTGCACACTGTACAGTAGGGTCGTTTGGCTGGGAGCAGCTGTTCATCGAAGGAGGAGGAGCAGCATCGATGAGCCTCGACGAGCGTCGACTGGCCATGGCGAGTTGTGCGACGAGGAAGACGAAGAAGCAGCAGCCATGGATGGGCTGCTGCGTGTGTGCGTGTGTGTTTTGTTATGTATGAGGAGGCAGCCATGGGAGCTGCTCGTGTGGAAGGGGAGGTAGCCATGGTTGGCTTGGGATGAAGGTTTTGGAGAGGAAGAAGATGGAGGGGGGCGGGTAAGCTTAGGTCTTTTTTTTTAAGGGTTTTTTGGGTTTTTTGTTTTGTTTTGTTTTGTGTTGGATGAAAAATGAAGAGGGGTTGTTGGGTTAATGGGTTAAATGGGGCGGACCGGGTCGACTCGGTCTGAAGTAGACTGGGTCATGGGGAAGGTTGGACAATTGTTTGGGCCTGGGGTTGAAATTTGAAGAAGTGGCCCAATCCGATTTTTCTTTGTATTTTTGTTCTCTTTTCTTCTTTTATTTTTCTAAAACTAAATTATAAAAGTACTTAAATTATTATTAAGAACTAAATTAAGTTATAAAAGCGCAAATTAACTCCCAATAACAATTAACGCACAATTAAGTAATAATTAAGCATAAAATTGTTCATTTGGACATTAAATGCTAAAAATGCAAAAGATGCCTATTTTTGTAATTTTTAATTTTTGTAAAACTAATTTAATCACTAACAATTGTATAATTAAATCCTACATGCAAAATGCGACATTTTTTTGTATTTTTTATTAATTCAACAAATAAGCAAACACAGACAAATACAAATAATTATCCAAAAATGTCACAAAAATACTCAAAATTGCACAGCAAGGAAAATTATTTTATTTTGAATTTTTTGGGAGTAATTCTCATATAGGGCAATAATCACGTGCTTACAACCGTAGGTGCAGGTCCCCAAGATATATCTTTCAAAAATTGATTAACATCGTTGTTTGGATTATTGACCTATATGTAGCCTAAAATAAATCACAAGTGAGCAAGTATATTCACAAGTATGTATATTCACAAGTATGTATATTCACATGTGAGAAAGTATGTAAGATGCACTTACACACTCTTTAAACCATGCCTCAAATGTAGAATATATAGCACCATGACCAAATTGACTGCTGAGCGACGCATTGAAAATTATTTGTTAGTTGTATCAACCAAATTAAATAGTAGCCCATGTAAGTTAATCTTACGTTAACACTTACTTAAGAAAGGGTTGAACTTCCGGACAATTTAGCAACACATGATTTGAAGCTGATTTGTACTCCATACTACTTAGGCCCCTTTTTGTTCGATCTTTAGAACCTCGGCCTAGTTGATTGAATATGTACATTGATGGATATAATGGATCAATCTCAATCACCATATTGTGCCGATTGAGCCTATTTCTAGCACATGGTACATGACTATCAAAGTAGTAAGAACAAAAATGGGCAGTTTACTTTGCAAGATATGCTTCTCATATGGATCTTTCAATCCAATTCCTCTATTTAACAAACTGTTTACACTTGCCGATAGTCCTGCACATTATCATATTAGACAATAATGTTAAAGAAAATTACAAGAATAAATCAAGGTTTGATCATTACCTCTCGAATAGATACATCCACCTGTATTGAATCGGGCCTCCAAGTTGCGCCTCGTGTACAAGGTAAATTGGAAGGTGTTCCATCACATAAAAAAATCACATGAAAAAATCCTTTCCAGCTTATTACTGATTACAAGAATATTCCGATTCATTTGAAATAGGTTTTCTTCCCTTAATGTGGTAGAACATAAGTTTTTGAAGAACAAACTTATCTCCGTGATGGGTTTCTATATATTTTCAGGCAAACCACAAAATGCAATAAAGATTAAGGTTTCCATGAATATATGACAATCATGACTTTTCGTATAAGTCAGCTTTCCCTCAACCATATCGGCACGTTTTCCCAGGTTCGATGCATAGCCCTCGGGGATCTTTAGGCTTGTAACTCACTCACAAATCTGTCGTCTTTGTTCCAAAGCGAATGTGTAGCTGGCCTTGGGCTTGAACAACTTACCATTGTTCCTAGACTGCAAATGTAATTCAGGTTTCCTGCAATATTCTTGTAAGTCCAGTCTAGCCTTCGGGTTATCTTTTGTCTTATTCTTATCATCTATCACTATGTTAAACAAATTGTCAAAATAGTTCTTCTCAGTATGCATGACATCAAAATTGTGTCGGAGAAGATTAACCTTCCAATATGGCAACTCCCAAAATATGCTTTGTTTTGTCCAGTTATGAATAACACCATATCCAGGAAATCTAGAAAGTGAGGCCTCAGTAACCTTAGTGAAGTTCTGAACCCTCTCCCAAATTTCCTCACCGAAATAAATTGGAGGTGGCAAATCATGTTCAACTGTATTCTTTTTGAATGCGTTCTTCATCCTTCTGAACTCATGATCAACCGGCAAGAACTGACGATGACAATCAAACCATGAATGCTTTCGGTCATGTCTTAAAGTGAACGCTTTACCATTTTTCATGCAGTAAGGACATGTTAACTTTACGACAGTCATCCACCCAGACAACATTCCATATGCAGGAAAATTATTAATGGTTCATATTAAGTCAGCACGCGAGTTAAAATTTTGCTTACTTGATGTATCATATGTCTCAACTCCATCATACCACAACTGTTTAAACTCATCAATCAGAGGTTGCAAATATACATCAATCAAACTCTTTGGATTGCGGGGACCGGAAATAACACAATTTAAAAAAATATATGGACTAGTCATACACATTTTAGGAGGAAAGTCAGCACGCGAGTTAAAATTTTGCTTACTTGATGTATCATATGTCTCAACTCCATCATACCACAACTGTTTAAACTCATCAATCAGAGGTTGCAAATATACATCAATCAAACTCTTTGGATTGCGGGGACCGGAAATAACACAATTTAAAAAAATATATGGACTAGTCATACACATTTTAGGAGGAAGATTATACGGCATAATAAAGACCGGCCAACATGAATATGGTGTTGCAGAAATAGAAAATGGCGTGAAACCATCAACACACAAACTCAACCGAACATTCCTCGGTTCACTAGCATAATCCGAATACGTCCTATCAAAATGCTCCAAGCTTCCCCATCTGAAGGATGACACATAATATCGGGCGACCTTCTATTTTCATAGTGCCATCTTATATGAGGAGCGGAACTCATCGATGTGTACAACCTCTTTAATCTAGGAATAAGAGGTAAGTAATGCATCGACTTCACAACAGCCTTCTTCCCGCTGGAAATCCGCTTAAAACGAGGTTTTTCACAAAATTTACAACCTTCTAAATCTGCATCACCCTTATAATACAACATGCAACCATCTTCATAACAATCGATTCTCATAGACGAGAGTCCTAACTTAGAAATCAATCTTTTAGCCTTACAGAAATCTTCAGGTATGTTGAAGGTTGTGTCAACTAGTTCACTCATAAGGCTAATGAAAGAATCCATTCCCGCTTGAGAAATATTGGTATCTGATTTGATACTTAATAATCTAACCGCAACAGACAACTGAGAGTGCATACTCCCTTGTCTTAGTGGACGACTAGCGGCCTCTAACTGTTCTTAAAAATATTTTGCCTCTTCGTTAGAAGGTTGTTTAACACTTTCATGGGTTTCAAAATCGAAGTGCATCCCTAAAGCATCTACAATCATTTCATGGTATCTAGGATATTGAACGCTATTCTCCACCGACCTACTACTTTCGCCAACAACTACGTTATGAAATACACCATTAGTACCATCAACCTCTCCATGACTAGTCCACACAAAATAATTATCCATAAACCTCTTTCTATAAAGATGAGTCATAACATCCTCCAGACAAAAAATATGCAAACACTTGCACTTCGTACAAGGACACCTAATAATCCCTCCAATCCGAAATGATTCAAGTGACATTACATGCCTAATAAATTCCTTAACCCCTTCTATAAATTCCTCCCTCAAAACCGACGATTAGGATAATTCCTATTATACATCCAACTACGATATTCCATTTACATAAAGAACAAATAAATTACATGTTATATTAATCATAATTCAAATTGATTTATAGAATTAAGTTACATAATAAACTTTAGTTACAAAGTACAACATTTACTTATTAGAATATTGAATTAGTTAAGCCATTCAATTAGACTAACTCATTCAATTATAATTTGTTAGCACACTCAATTAATCTAGCATAAATAAATTGCATGTTATATTAATTTGAAAGTTCACATATATTCCTAAATAAGTTCTTTTAAAATTTAATTGTAAGAAGTAATTTGAAAGTTCACATGTATTCCTAAATATCACACGCTAAAAAATTATAATAAGATTCTAAAGAATCACACACTAAAAAATTATAATAAGATTCTAAAGACCTCTAATATGAACAATCCCTAATTTATATCAACTCACAATTATACAACTAAGCTTAATTAAACATTAGCTAAACTCTAGTTTATACAATTAAAATAATTAAAATTATTTAAATTCAAAAATGTAGATAACTAACCTTGAAATGCTATTAGCACCTAAGACATGCATCTAGGTCTTCCAAAATGTAAAAATCCAAAATTACACAAAATACCAATTCATAAAGAGGAGCTACAGTACAAATATGAACTCTTCTAATATGAACAATCCTAAATGATAAATGATAATACATGAAATATTTCAAAGGTTCAATGACAAGGTAACTCACAATTATACAACTAAATTTAATTAAATATTAACTAAATCCTAACTTATACAATTAAAATTACTTAAATTGAAAAATGTATATAACTAACCTTGAAATGCTAGGATGGGGGTTTGATTTTGGGTGGCGGAGAGTGGCGGAATGGTGGCAGTGACAGTGCGGAGGGTGGGGGGAGGGGACAGTGGCAGGGGAGGGAGGGAGACTTCTAGGTGCTTTGTCTTTGTGTGAGGAGGGAGATAGGAGTAAATTTTTTGTGGGGATTTGGGGGAATTACGACAATGGGGAGGAGAAGAAGAGAGATGTAAGAGAGATAGAGAAAAGAGGCGAAATGGAGAAAATCCCGTCTGGGCTAGATCTAGATTAAACATTTCCGATCGACTTCGGTCGGAAATATTAAGTGCCCTTTGACCGTTTGACTGGATATTACCGACCGAAATCGGTCGAAAAGTGATTTTAAATTATTTTTATAATTAATTTTATTACAATACCGACCGAAGTCGGTTAGTTTTTGTCGAACGATAATATATATATATATCAAATAAGTATTAAATATTATTTATTTAAAAGATAATTTATTATTTACACACACAAAAAAATATTATTAAGCTATATTACATTTTTGTCTTGGGCGGGAAATATTAATTTCAAACTTTCCGACCAAGTTCGGTCAGAAATTTGGAAAAAGTTTAATATTTTTTTTTTTTGTACATTATATACAAGTTTGACCAGGTGTGGATCAAATATTGACCAATTTTCGACCGATATCGACAGGAATTTTTATTTTTTTTGCTGTGAGACCACTATTTCCGTTGTCAGAATTTTTTTTGTTGACTTTTGCGATGAAATACTTACCCTTGAACGAAAATTATCGGTTTTCTAGTAGTGATGAATATTGTCACATTTCTCTCGCTATATACATCTTTATTTGTTTCTAGAATATCTATAATTGTGCTAGACATAATTGTAACCCAATTTGCCATCTTCTACTAATTTGAATTTCAGTTATAATATTACTTAGTGGAATATATTTTTGAACAAAAGCTAGACATGTTACGTAGCATATACGAGAAATTAAACATTTGCGTACATTTTTTAAACAAAAGCTTATGTCACGACTCACCTATGCTAATTTGATTTTTAGCTATTTGTCATTCTTTAAAGGTACAATTAAAAGAGTTTAATTTTTTGATAAACTTATAATGTCAAAGGGTAGTATTTCTATTTCTCTATCTTAGTAGTTATAATATTAGTCGCTCGTACTCTTTAAAAATATATATATTACTGAGTATGTGTGGTATATTCTTTAAGAATAATAACACGAGTGTGATAATATTTTTGAAGATCAGAAAGTAAACGTTATATGTGATCACCAGCTAGTGACCTCAAGATTTTATCTATAATAAGAACATCCTAGTAGTAGAGGGACTCTTTGATGTTCCTTCTTCTTAGTTAAAATACTTTTATAGAATTTTATTTTAATTTAATTAATGTTTGTCTAATCAGTTTCATAAATGATTAATAATGTTCGATCGCTTTTGCGTATCTTCATTTTGTAACAAAATTTTAGTTGTCAGTAACTAAAAATTAAACTTGTTGACATTATTGACGAGAGAAAGAAGAATATTAAAAGATTGAAATAAATGTAATCGATATAAGTAAGACCTTACGAATTTGTAGAACCGTCAAAATAGGCTTGGCCCGTGAGACCAACTCAACCTAATTCGCTATTTAAATAGGGTTGGGTTAGGATTTTTTGAGTCCATTTAAAAGTGAGGTTTATAAACTCGACCCAAGTAAGCCTGCTGGCCCTTGAGGCTTGACCGAGGCTGGGTATGGGCCGGCCCATGGACCAAAAATTAATTAAATTCAAATTAATTACTATTAAATATTTAATATTTAAAAAGTAAAAAGCAAAAAAATTATTAACTATAATCCCCATTCCCCAACCTTAAATTGCTCATTTACCTTTCTATATCAACTAGAATTTAGATTTTGACATGCATGTAATATGACAAAATTAGTTTTTCTTTTGCTTAATTAATAACGAACTCGAAAAGTCTTAGGTAGCCAATAAAATCTTTTCTCAAAAGAAAATATTACTTTAAATGGCCATTAATGATCAGTTTGGATTACTTTAATATATTATTAATATTTAAACTACTCTTCAGTAAAGATAAAGAACAGTTTTAAATACACAAAAAGAAAATTGACCACTAGCAAATTTCAAGAATATTAAAAATTTTATGGACTATAATGATGAAATCAACAAATGATGTTAATCCTACATTAAAAAACCTCAACATATAAACTTATTAAAATAATTCCTGAATCTGAGGAAAATGAAAGAAAGGTATTAAGAAAATATTCATGTAATTTTAAAAAAGAAGAGCAAGAGATATAGAGAATTTGTATTTCAATTCCGAGATTCCTCGTCAAATATCAATATTTTTGTACGCTCTAAGCAAATAGAAGTTCTTTACATGATTAATCGACTATGTCAAGAAAAAATATTTAAGAATTTAAAGATTTTTTTTTTAAAAAAATTGAAGGGTCAGCCCGCCTTAGCCCGTGACCCTCTTAGGACTAGGTTGGACTGGTCATTTTAAGGCCCATTCATATGGCGGGCCGACCCGTCCTAGCCCGTTAAATTTAAAAGCCCACGAGACTTGAGCTGGGCTGGGCTGGCCCGTTTTGACAGCTCTACGAAGTTGATGCAAGCTTATCATTCGTATCTCAAAGAAAAAAAGGAGATAAAGAAAAGAAAAACCCAAAAGAGACAAAGAAAAGAAAAATTTGTGGGTGAAATATAACAGTTAATAAAGTGAATGATAATCATTAAAGATCAATGTTCAAATCTCAGTATAAACAAAAAATATTAGATAATTTTTTTTATATTTTGGTGACCAGATTTAAATATTGTATGTGTTGGTGGCAGAGGCAGAGCCAAAATTTTAAACTTATAAGTTCAGAATTCTGATCGTTAAAAGTTAATGAGTTCTAAATAAATAATTTATACATATTTAATGGATTTTTAAGACAGATACAGAGTTTGAATCAAAGTTACTGAGTTTGACCGAACCTGCTGACATCATCTACCTCCGGCCCCTAGTTGGTGGTGAAAGCTATCATTTAAGCAAGATAATTACGGTGCCGATAAATTGCTCCGATAATTTGCTATTAGTAGTAATAAAAGAAAAACACGGGTGACAGAGAATAATTTGTAAAGGAATGACAAATCACAAAAACATTGCCATTTGAAAACAATCTAAAAAAGTATTATCCTAGAAAGTTGACTAGTAATAACACCTGACCTTAACATAAGAAAATATTGACATTTTTACGTTGATTTTTCTATGCTATTTCCTAATATTTTTAAGACAGAAATACTTTAAATTGACCTTTTTTTCACTTTAGAAAATTATCAAAAAAGTTTTTCGAAAAATGCTGAAATAACCCCGTAGTTTCTCTTATTTGACTTTTACCATGAAATCATGGAGGAGTATTTTGAATTTTTGACTAAGAAATTATGAGGGGCAAATTGGTCAAAAGAAAATTATTTCAGCGCACGTTTGGATAGCTCGGTTGCGCCGGCGCCGGCGCTATACTTTGAACATTATCTCGAGTTTAAACGTTCTAAAATGACTAATTAATAAATTGTCAAAAATAAATTGGCAAAATGTTCTTAATTAATTCTTATCATGTTTTATGGCTTTTCGCCTTTTCTTTGAAAAAGAATATACATTCTCTTTTTCTTATAGAACTTCTCCCTCAATATACAAATCTATATTTATGTGCTCGTACTTGATATTTATATTAATCTAATAAATATATGACACTTGTTTCTTTACGTGCTTTCTTATTACTAAATTATAGTTAATTAATACAGTACATTTTCACCTTAAACTATATTGTAACTATAATAATTAATATAGTTTGACGTAAATAACGATTGCAAGTAAGTTTTTACCGCTCCTTTATTAATATTCTAGGGGCTAAAGTTTTTTATATTTTCCCTTAATCGTTATAAATATTTAATTAAAGTTTACCCTCTATAAAAAATTTCAACTTTTTATTTACTCTTCTTGTACCAAATCGGCAAATCCCAACTTATCTGCTATCCAGATAATGATCTTATTATTTAATTTTTAAAAACTATTTTCCCACATCACTTGGCTTGTCCACATTGTTCTTTACTTGCACGTTTTCTCCACATTCTCTTCACTAATTTAATTAGAAATATTATTTAAAGAATCTGTAAAATATAACAAAGTAAGTAATAAATTAATGGTAGAGTCCAAATGCAACCAGTATGTACCCACGGGTTGGTACGACTTGTTTCGTGGTGTACACATTAGGTACATGTGTTAGTGTTATCAAATCACATGCATTATGGTTAGGGGTGGATCTAAAGTTATAATACCGGATATATCTGAAACTAGTATTTTAGACGCGAACCATAAAACGATAAGGCATACAACAAAAGAAAGTCATTTTTTGGTCTAGCCGTCCACATATGAAATTATGAAACCAACGATTTTAGACCACTAGTGATTGTGGCGAATCCATCCATCCTTGACCAGAAGTATCGACTTCGCTTCGCTAGAATAATATTTAGAGAATGCTTTCCCCTTCAATGAGCCTTAAACAAATTGGATAATTCGGAACCCCAAAGTGGGTACTTGACACCGGGTGAAAAAATAAAAATGATTTCAAGGGTAAGATTATTTGGTACTCCCTCCGGTCCACAATAAATAATTATTTTATCTTTGGCACACCCATTAAAAAAATACTAACTCCTAGAAAAAAAAAGATGTATTCACTAAATTAACCTTAATTAATTATTATCTTGACACATTGGAAAATATAAATAAGGACAAATTTTGAAAAAATAAAATTAATTCCTTCTTGATTATATAAATAAACACTTATTTTGGACCAAAATAAAAAGGTCAATTGGTCAGTTTATTGTGGACCGGGGAGTAATAGACAACATTTAGTTTAATTTTTCTTAAATGACATTGATATGTATGTATATATATGGGGGGAGGGGAGGGGGAGGGGGAGGGGGAGGGGTTTTTGGGTACGTGTAGAATCATGGGAAACGAGCAGTTAGCATATATTTTCTGGAGATTGTGTTTTCATTTATGTCACATTAATTTGATAACGTGGTGTTTAATTTATTATATAATTTTCCTTTTCAGTCATCTTTTTGAAGAAACGCGATAACGTTATTCACGAGTTTAGCTGAAATTGCATTATTATTAATTAAAATGAAGAGCATATTCCTCTCTACAAGACTACAACATTAAGCTTAATTCTTGGAGGCGCAATACTGATCTGTCAAATCAATAATAGCATAAATAAAAATATTGGCAAAAAATAGACATTCTTTTTGCGGTTTTGTTGTACTTAATTAGCATTTAAGGGAGATTAATAAAACATTTTAAGAACTTACGTTTGATATTTACGGTGTTTAACTGACAAGGTAAGTCAAGATTGATGTGTTCAAAGGTAATTGATTTTTATCTAGATGTGTTTTTGAGTGTTAATATAACATCACATCTTTCTAAAATAACATTTTGATGTTAACCTCAAGTCTATGCATGGTGGAGTTAAGGTATTATTATTTTATAATTACAATAGTAATTGTGATGATGATTGAAATATAATTTCTGTAGCAAAATGATAATACAATTACAAATTGATGATTATACATGTCCATGATCAGAGGCGAAGTTAGGATTTGAAGTTTATGGGTTCAGTAATCTAATCTGTTTAAGTGACTGGGTTCTAAATTAATAAATTGTATATATTCGATAAATTTCTTAAGACAAATACATGGTTCGGGCAAAAGTTAATGGGTGCGGCCGAACCCTTAGGTCGTGCTATAGCTCCGCCCCTGTCCATGACGGAGGGCGGACCACCAGGCTGACGAGGGCAAATAAAATTCTGAAGAAGGGATGCACATGTCACCTTGGACTAATCACACATCACGAGAGTAAAGTGAAGAGCTTTATAATATAGCACAAGTTTACATGGTACTCGCGCTTTTGGGCTCGATGATGACATAGCTCAAGAGACATATCCATTGTGACAAATGCGGACAATACGTATCATCGACTTGAATTGTGACAATACAATTACTCACGATTTAGAGAAATTACATGATTAGAACACAATTAATTATAATACAATAATTACCTATCAGCTGCTGATGTACAAAACTAAGTTTCCAAATTCAAACCTTATTTTCAGCGTTTCTGTTATTTATTAATAAAAATTGATACCTTCATAGCCAAGTTTAGTACCAGTTGCTTTATTTAAAAAAAAAAAAAAGATACTGGATAAGCATCTCTTATATATTAGTTGGACGAATGGTTAACAAACAATTGACATAATAGAGTAGATATAATAGTTAAGAACATATGTTTCTTTTTTTTGTTTTTTCTTTTTGGTCTAAGAATATATATTTTCACATTATATAAATATATGTCCATTTCCATACTATGTAATCATAGAATTTTAATATCGAGTGGACCATGTTATCAAGAATCTCAAACAAAAGACACAGGTTCTTTTGCTTTGATTAAAGGATAGTCCAAACTCTCCAACCCCCCAAAATATTGATCTCGCACAACTTTGAAATGCAAACAAATAATTCACATAACCAATTTGGAATTGATCGAATTACTATAATTGCTGGGCTGTATTTAAGACATGCAATGAAATCTTTTTAAGTTAATTATTGTTTTAAACAAATTAAGATCAACCTAGGGTCCTAGAGTAGAAAGTAATCAAGTATTTCAATATTTTAAAGAAAAATAAAATCAAAATTCAACATTTCCAACCTAAACCAGCTTAGGACATCTATTAAGTGCTTTAGACGTTTCCACCCTAAACCAGCTTAGGACATTTAAATGATCTCTTGCTTGTATGTGTATATGCATGTATATTTAGGCCAGGGGCGGAGCTAGAGTGCCGCCAACGGGTTCGGCCGATCAAACCCAGTAGCTTTGGTTCAAATTTTATATTTGTCTAAAAAAATTATTAATAATGTATAAATTATTAATTTAGAACCCAGTAACTTAAACCGATTAAAATTCCGAACCCATAAACTTGAAATCCTGACACCGCCTCTTGTTTAGACACAAACACACACAAACACAAATGCCGACATGTATATACACAACCGAAGGAGTGTCACAAGATGAATGTGAGATCTTCATTTTTAAGCATAGGTCTCGAGTTTGAGTCCTCGAAACATAGGTCTCGAGTTTGAGTCTCGAAAGTGCTGCATCTTTCAGTGAGCTCTATGTAGCATGAATCTAGATTAATTAGTTGTGTTAGTGGGTTTCAAAACCGGAATTTTGAGAGGAAAAAAAGAAAGTAATATAATTGCATTGGCTAGCCAAAAAATATAAAATACGTATATTATATGTATATAGTACACATATATAAAAAAATACATTTTATTGGCTATTATTTTTGTGTGCGGCTAAAAATACATATTTCTCTATTTTCTATGCTGTCATGTGACCAGGAGATCACGGGTTTGAGTCGTAGAAACAACCTCTTGCAGAAATGCTGGGTAAGGCTGCGTGCAATAGACCCTTGTGGTTCTTCCCTTCCTCGATCGGACCCGCATATAGCGAGAGCTTAGTGCACCAGGCGGTTTTTATTTTTTATTTTTAAGGTGTGATATTACAATGATGTCAATCAATGCTGATTAAAATATATTCACCAGCATATTCATCAGCTTAACTATAAAAATGAAAGAACTTTCTACTAACCTCAACTGTTCTCTGGAAATATAGCACTAATTAAAAGTTAACAACTACTTTAGTGAAACATCCTATGGAATTTTGCACTAACTTGAACTACCATTTGCTTTATACCTTTTCTAGCCTAATTATACTTTTAACAGATAGCTAACTTTGTATGTTTAATCTTCCTTCTCCAACCATCCCATATTCTTAAAATTCTCACCTATAGATATAGGTGAGGTGCTTCTTGCGGGAGGTTTGCCTAACTTCTTTTCTTTTTTAAGTTTAATTTTCTTTTCTTCAAATAACTTGTTAATGTTTAAACGGAAAAGGCCTAAAAATACCACTCAACTAACAAAAATGGCATACCTATGCCATCCGTTAAAATGTCGCTATTTCCATGCCACTACTGTTATACTTTTGGCCTATTTACGCCACTTTCTACTAACAAGTTTATTTGTTGTTTTAGAAAATTAGTAAGAATTAGATTTTGGACTCCACATTTCCACGTGTCTTTATATTACTGGTTATGTATACGGTGAAATCAGGTGCCTCCGATTTAGTAGGCTTGAAACATCACACTGAGGGCAGAAGTTCGATAAAGGCCAAGCTCGGACTCGAAGGCAGAATAAGAGGCTCGAAGACCTGAGTGTTCGAGGAACATCAGAGACAAGTATGACCGACTCCGAGATAGTGCCTTTTTGAGTTTGTTACAGAAGGACAAGATTCTGTCCACGTCCCCAAGATCATGGCATAAATTCCGGAATTGATTTGTACGAATTAATACAAATCCGTACTAGGCGGTTATACAACTGTCCCAATAAGATTCTTTACTGTAAATGAAAATGTACCTTATTTTAGGGTTCCCCTCCTATATAAGGGGATCCCAATCATTTGTAAAGATAATCTAATCATTGGCAAAAAATATACTCTCTTACTTTCTCGCTCATTCTTCATCAGAATTGTTTTTTTAGCTTCATTATTCTTGCTTTATTGTTCTTGACCAATCTCGAGGTCACTTGGGCTCGAGGTCGAGACTAGCGTATCTATTGGTTTGGTCTTACTTATTTCTTTTATTTATACTTCAGATTTCTTGATTATTAATTAGTATTGAGCTAAATCATGTATCTTTAAAACCACAAATCAAATTTAATTGTTACTCGTATTTTCGAGGTAAACAGTTTGGCGCCCACCATGGGGCTAAGGATAATAATGATTATTTCATTACCGATTCTCATAACACACGTTATTTTTATACTTTTTCTTGTCAAGAATTTTTGATTCTCAGGATTAAACATGTCAAACTCGCAAAATGCACCTGTTCATGATAATTAAGGTCTTGGATTTCATGGAGAAAACAACAATATAGGGGTCAGTGTACCACCAATAAACCCTGAAAAAGTGCCAAATATGGAATCAGTTGATGTTAGTGCACATATTTCTCTAAACGCGGATTTAGGCATAGACCCCGGAGGGAATATACGCAGGGAAGTCCGATCTGGTAGCCAAGGAACACAAGAAATAAGAGATGGGAATGTCAACCTCCAGGTGATATTCGAGATATTGCAAGCTCAACAGATTGTCATTGCTCAACTTCAAAGTCAGAATAAGACTCCGAGTATAGCTGAACTAGAAAACACTCGACGTGCTGAACCGACGCCAGAGAGGTCAAACAGTAACGACTCAGGGACTGACCCTACAATTATGAGGATGCTCGAAGAACTCACCAAGAGGATCAAGTCCGGGGAAAAGAAAATTGAAGATAATGACAAAAAGGTGGAGATTTATAACTCCCATGTTGATCAAATATGGGGGCCACGACCGATCTTGAAAGGTTTGGATGCCAAGAAGTTCATACAAAAGTCGTTCCCTCTGAGTGCGACTCCGATGCCCATTCCCAAGAAGTTCTGTGTGCCTGACATACCAAAATACAATGGAACAAGCGATCCTAACGAGCATATTACTTCATACACTTGCGGGATCAAAGGGAATGACTTGAATGACGACGAGATCGAATCAGTATTGTTGACAAAGTTTGGGGAAACATTGTCGAAAGGAGCCATGATTTGGTACCACAAGTTGCTCCCGAACTCTATCGATTCATTTGCTATGTTAGTAAATGCCTTCGTTAAAGCGCACGCCGGGGCCATAAAGGTGGCAACGAGGAAATCAGACGTTTTTAAGATAAAATAGAGGAACGACGAGATGTTAAAGAAGTTCGTGTCCAGGTTCCAAATGGAGCAAATGGAACTACCATGGGTCTCGGATGACTGGGCAGTACAGGATTTTATGCAGGGTTTGAATAAACGGAGTTCGTTTGCATCTCGACAACTAAAGAATAATCTGATCGAGTATCCAACTATGACGTGGTTAGATGTGCATAACTGTTATCAATCGAGGATCAGGGTCGAGGACAACCAGTTGGGAGCCCCATCGGGCTCAGTTCATCCTAATAGAATGGCAGCCAAGCCCTTGAGGGATACAGATAGGGAATCAAGATCGAACAAGGAACGACATCAGCCATTTGTCGATCGAAGAAACAACGGTTCAGGTCGCAACAGTCCTCGGAACGATCAGAGAAATGATTGAGGTCAAAGCTTTCGGGGACTCATGAGTAAGAATGGGTTTGATAAGCGTATTGACCCCGTAGAGGCACCTCGATTGTCGAAATATAATTTCACCGTAGATGCATCGGGGATTGTGTCAGCTATTGGAAGAATAAAAGACACTAGGTGGACCATGCCTATACAAACTGATACTTCTCAAAGAAACCCGAAGTTGATGTGTAAGTATCATGTCACACACGACCGCAGAACCGAGGACTGTAAGAAGCTAAGAGATGAGGTAGCTCGGTCGTTCAACAAGGGTCACCTTCGAGAATTTCTCAGTGATCGAGCTAAGAATCACTTCAGGGAGAGAGATGCAAGTAGAAAAAATGAGCAGGAAGAACCAAAACATGTAATCCACATGATCGTTGGCAGTGTAGATGTCCCACAAAGACCTGTATTCAAACGCACCAAGGTGTCGATCACCAGAGAAAAATGGACTCGGAACTATGTGCTCGAGGACGCCTTATAATTCTATAACAAGGAAGAAAAAGGCATATCTCAGTCGCACAATGACGCCCTGGTAATTTCTATTTTTTAAATAAAATTCAAGTTAAACGTGTTCTAGTGGATCCAGGTAGCTCGGCAAACATAATCAGTTCGAGGGTCATAGGACAACTCGGCCTAAAGGATCAGATTGTACCTGCATCCCAGCTCCTAGATGGCTTCAACATGGCGAGTGAAACGACAAATGGGGAGATAATCCTACCCGTGAACGTAGCCGGGACCATACAAGATACAAAATTTCGATGCCCATCTCCAAGAAGTTTCGTGTGCCTGACATACCAAAATACAATGGAACAAGCGATCCTAACGAGCATATTACTTCATACACTTGTGGGATCAAATGGAATGACTTGAATGACGACGAGATCGAATCAGTATTGTTGAAAAAGTTTGGGGAAACATTGTCGAAATGAGCCATAATTTGGTACCACAACTTGCTCCCGAACTCTATCGATTCGTTTGCTATGTTAGTAAATGCCTTTGTGAAAGCACACGCCGGGGCCATAAAGGTGGAAACGAGGAAATTAGATGTTTTTAAGATAAACAGAGGAACGACGAGATGTTAAAAGAGTTCGTGTCCAGGTTTAAAATTGAGCGAATGGAACTACCACAGGTCTCGGATGACTGGCAGTACAGGCTTTTATATAGGGTTTGAATGAACGGAGTTCAATCGCGTCTCGACAACTAAAACAGAATCTGATCGAGTATCCAACTGTGATGTGGTTAGATGTGCATAACTGTTATCAATCGAGGATTAGGGTCGAGGACGACTAGTTGGGAGCCCCTTCGGGCTTAGTTCGTCCTAATAGATTGGCAACCAAGCCCCCGAGGGATACAGATAGGGAATCAAGATCAAACAAGGAATGGCATCAGCCATTTATCGATCGGAGAAACAACGGTTCGGGTCGCAACACTCCTAGGAACGATCGGAGAAATGATTGAGGTCAAAGCTTTCGGGGACTCATGAGTAAGAATGGGTTCGATAAGCGTATCGACTCCATAGAGGCACCTCGATTGTCGAAATATAATTTCACCATAGATGCATCGACGATTGTGTCAGCTATTGGAAGAATAAAAGACACTGTCACACCTCCTTTTTCACCTACACCCCGGAAAATGGTATATGTAAAGGGAGTTTTTCTAATTAAAGGACAATCGAAACGAGATTTATTTTAAGAAATTCAGAGTCGCCACTTGGGATATTTATGGTGTCCCAAGTCACCGATTGAATCCTGAATCAAGGAAAATATGACTCTGTTTAATAGTCTGCGAACCAGAAATCCGAGTAAGGAATTCTGTTAACCCGGGAGAATATGTTCGGCATTCTCGGATTCCGTGGTTCTAGCACGGTCGCTCAACTATCATATTCAGCTTATTTATCTGATTTTAATACTGTCACACCTCCTTTTTCCGCCCCCGCGATGGGAGTAGGAGTTTTTTTCAATTAAAGGACAATCGAAACGGGATTTGTTTATTTATTTCAGAGTCGCCACTTGGGAGATTTAGGGTGTCCCAAGTCACCAATTTTAATTCCGAATCGAGGAAAAGAATGACTCCATATTACAGTCTGCGTACCAGAAATCCGGATAAGGAATTCTGTTAACCCGGGAGAAGGTGTTAGGCATTCCCGAGTTCCGTGGTTCTAGCACGATCGCTCAACTGTCATATTTGGCTTGATTATCTGATTTAATACATGTTGAACCTATGTGCAAAGTTTAACTTTTAACCGCTTTTATTATTATTCTTATTATTATTTTATACAAGAATTGCAACGTCGTGAAAACACATCTCGAATCACGTCACAATCAGTGTACACGTGATTTGTTGACGCATTTTGACTCCGTCAAGATCGGGATTTGGGTTACATAAATGCACACCCATATTTAAGAAAATAACCTTATTAAATATGCGCCAAAAGACTACGCGTTATTATACTTTTAGGTAGGACCGTGAAATTTACTAAACGGCCCACCCCGGGATCTAAGTTTTTTTTTTTAAAAAAATAAATAAATAAATAAGATTGGAGAACCCTGCAAATTTTTGTATTGTTTACATCTATTTATTTTTAGCGAAATCCTTCCTTATTTTATGAATATCTTTTAATGACTACATTTTATTATTACTAAGTTTATCTATAAATATAAAATCAATCTCTACATACTTAAAAATAACATATTAAATACTAGTTTAAAACAAATATTAACGGAAAGTAATATTACTAACATTATAATTATAAATACAACATGGAATTGTCAAATAATTTTTTTAAAAAAAAAACTAATTATCCCATAGTCGGATTAAAAATCATATTGTTAGATGACTTGAGCTATTGAAATTAATTATTTACAAATACTGAAAATTAGAAATAATCTTGATTACTAAACCGTATTTCTAAAAATTAAATAATTTAACCTTAACTAACCTTGTTTTAATTCAAATCCTGTCCTAATACTTGATTCGCAAAATTAATTCATGTTTTAACTGAATTTAGCTACATGATTCCGATTAACTTAACGTTGGCGATACTAAAACCCTTATGAATAAGGAACTTAATTAATTTTGCCAAACTGATTTAACAAAGCCATTTTTACGTTATTTTCTTCTATTTTAATTATTTGACAATTTAATCAGTAATGAACATGCTTAAATATATACTACCTAATAATCAGGTTAAAGCAAAGCATTATTTAATACATCGCTACAATATGCTTAATTATGAAAAAACGACGGCGATTTACAGAATAATAATACATGAAATAACCTAAATGCAATTAATAAAAAAAACTAAATTAAAAATTTAAAATTACATTCTTCATTTCAGCTTACAAAAGGCCAAAATTACAGTTGTGTACCTGGTATTGTCAATATAAGAAGAAGAAAGTCAGCCACGTAGTACGTAACACAGCAACAACAATAATAACCAGCAATCCAGTCAACAAAAATCCCAGTGACAGATTTGAAAATCAAAATAAAATCCAGAATCACCGACAAGAAACAACGGACAGAAACCAAGGGAATTTTCAGATTTGAATGGCTAATTAATGCTTAACCCTTCTTTTTTAAACCCGTATATCAGAATATTTATCAGGTGTGTACTACTCTCTCTTCTAATTTTCAGCCCCTTTTTTATTTGTATTTTTTCTTTTCTTTTTTTTTTTCTTGAAAGTTTTAATATTTTTCTGAATTTTTCTTTCTCTCTTAAATATTCAGCTCTTTTTTTTTTCTCTCTCTCTATCTGTCCGTCCTCTTTTTTTCAAAATCTGATCAAGTCCTTCCTTTTATTAACATCTTTCAGCATTAAAAAAAATTAAAATCCACTATCTTCCACTCATCCCTCTTTTAATCCCACTACCTATTGTTTTGTCCCCCACTTTATTAAACAAATACCTCATTATATCTTGTCCCCCATGCTTATATTAAACAAATGCATTATTCCCCACCATTATATCTTGTCCCCCATTATTGATTATTTTAAGATTATCTTAATTTTAATGGAAAGAATACTCAAAATAAATAATTAATCAGAATTTTAATTCCAAAAATACCCCTCTGACCTTACTGAAATTACCCTTTTACCCATGAACGTACTGCAAATTACCAAACTACCCCCATCAGCTATAACCAATTCACCTAATCAATTTCAACCAAAATACAGCAAATATGACCAATTTCTGAACAATTTTTTAACAACAAATTCAAACTAAATGATGAACAACAAAGAACAACTAAAATTTTGATTGTACAATATTTTTAGCAACAAACAAACCTACTTTCAGATTCAACAACAACAACAACAAACAAGTATATTCAGATTTCTAAATTCAATAATTATTTGAACTTAAAATCAAATCTAACAACATTACAACCAACAATTCCTATATTAAACTTAAACAAGATTATGAGACAAACTCAAGAAATAATCATAAATGATAAACAATAAACAAGAAAATCAAACTTATACTAATTTCGGATTCAAGAACAATCAAACAAAGTATGGACATAAATGAAAAGATTCAACAACAATAACAAGCAAGTTTTATTCAAATTCGAATTAAACTTGAATTAAGCTTAAACAAAACAAATAAACATATTCAAATCACTAAACTTCAAATAATCAATTGATTTTTTTAAAATTAAATCCAACAAAATACAACAAAGATACATGATTCAAACTAAAATAATAATAAAAAAAAACAAAACATAACTTCACATTAAATCACTGAACTTTAAACAAAATGAACACGAATTTAATCTACAACAAACAACGGATTCAAGCGATTTAAACTAACATTCTTTTATATTAACATTAAATCCTTTTAAATTAATAAAACAAACTGAAAAATATTTAATTGAATCTTCAACTTAAATCTTAACAACATTATAATTAAACTAATCAATTTTTATCTAAAAATAAACAAAAAAAATGAATGAAACAAACTGAAGAAAATAAAAAAAAACGATGAACATGAAGTTAATATCAAACATATTTGCTTTCAAATACGAAAAATATCAAACAAATTACGGACAGAGACGAAACTTAAACCAACTAACCGGATCGGAACGACGATGAACTCGAGCCAAGTCTGCCAATGACCTAACGGATCTCGATTTCAACGAAACTCACCTTCCTTTTAAACTCGACGAACTCAAAACGACAAACGACGACCTCGACGGATTAAAACTGAGGAACGACGAGCAGCAACCATGAGAGCTCGAGCTCGAGCTATAATCAAACTGACGACGATGAAGGGCGAAGCAGTTGCAGCAGCAAAGCAGTTAGCAACGCTGCTCAACTGTAGCAGCAACACGAAACAGTAGTTCGTCACATGAATTCATGCTGTCATCCGACATGGAAGCAGTAGTTCGTCGGAGCAGCAACAGGTGGGAGAAGCAGCAATAGCAACGCTGCTCAACTGGTGGCAGCGACGATGCTCGTTTGGACGAAGCCATGGTCGAAGTCGGCAACCATGAAAGCTTGAGCTCGAGCTCGTTCATGGCTGCTCGGAGACGAAGAAACATCGAAGGTGGTCGACGATGCGACGGACTGCGTATGACTGGATGGACGGAGCAGCAGCTGCGCGATGACAGTAGGGTCGTTTGGTCGTTTGGATGAAGAATGAAGAAGAAGCAGCAGCCATGAACGGCTGCTGCGTGTGTGCGTTTTCCATTGTGTATGTGTGTGTATGTGTTGACGTATGTGTGTGTGAGTGTGACGGGGTGATTGTGAGGGGGGTGGTCGTGGGGATGAGGGGGGTAGGGCAGCAGCAAAGGGGGGAAGCCATGGGAGGGGAGCTTGGGGTGTTTTTTGGAGAAGAAGAAGATAAGGAAGGGGGGGATGGTTAGTGTTAGGGTTTTTTGGGGTTTTTTTTGTTTTGTTTTGTGAGAGATAGGGGGGTGTTGGGTATTTGGGTTATGGACTGGGTCGACCCGATTTAAAATAGACAGGGTCATGGGGAAGGTTGGGTATTTTTTGGGCCTGGGGTTGAAATTTGAAGAAGTGGCTCAATCCGATTTTTCTTTGTATTTTTTGCTCTCTTTTCTTTTACTTCCTAATTAATAAAACTAAAATTATAAATTAAATTACAAACTAAATTATCTTATAAAAAAACTAATTAACTCTAAAAATAATTATCGCACATTTAAATAACAATTGACGACAAAAATCGCACAATTTAGACGTTTAAATGCTAAACATGCAACGTACATTTATTTTTATGATTTTTCTCATTTTTGTAAACAAACTTAAATAAATACTAAAACGGAAATGCGACATATTTTAATTTATTTTTATTAATTTAAACAAATAAACATGCGCGGACAAATACAAATAATTATACAAAAATACTACAAAAATACAAAAATTGCACACAAAGGAAAATTGTTTTATTTTGAATTTTTTGGGAGTGATTCTCATATAGGGCAAAAATCACGTGCTCACATCTGCCCCTCTTTTTCCGAAAACACGAAGGGTTTTCGTGCAAAGATAAAGTAAGCGGATACGAGCGATTTTTGCCCGTTCGAGTACTCCGTGTGAAGCACTTTTTGAAAGATCTGACCTAACCTTTGCTTCAAAGGTTTCCTACATATCCTGGGCTGAACAGGAATCAGGTCAATGTAGTTCGGGAAGTTTTGGTAGCTGGGACTACCATGGGACTGCAATGTTACTGCTGTTGCATGCTACTTTTACTGTTTGCTGACCTCCTTATTACACCATGCTTAAAAGAAAAATCAAGAAGTTAGGTTAGACTACGGATTACAAGATCTTATCTGTCTTCCCCTTGCTCTAGTTTCCTTGCTTTCTTGTTGGCTTGTGTTTCCTCTGGTGCCTTTCTTTCGAAAACTGTTGGGGATGACACTGGCCTTTTGCCTTTTTGAGTATAAGTTTTATTGTTCCGTTCTGTCTGCTGGGGACGCTGCTTTCTGTATTAAAGCTTGTTATGCTGAGGATTTTTGTTGTAACCCTCCTTATTACTGCCTTCTGCTTGATCTTGACATGTATTCCTCTATTCTGCAGGCGGGCTCCTGACTTCAATCTTAACTTTTGAAAGATTACACAACCTCAATTCTCCAGGCGGGATCCTGACTTCAACAATATAACAACCTCCGTTCTGCAGGCAGGATTCTGACTTTAGCAACAACTTAAATGTAACACCTCCATTTCCAGGCGGGCTCCTGACTTCAACAACAACTTAAATGTAACACCTCCATTCTCCAGGCGGGCTCCTGACTTCAACAAATCCTTAAAAATAACACCTCCATTCTCCAGGCGGGCTCCTGACTTCTTCAATCCTTAAAAATAACACCTCCATTCTCCAGGTGTGCTCCTGACTTTAACAACTTTAAAAATATAACAACCTCCGTTTTCCAGGCGGGCTCCTGACTTCAATAACTTCTTAAATTTTATCACCTTCATTCTCCAGGCGGGCTCCTGACTTCAATAACTTCTTAAATTTTATCACCTCCATTCTCCAGGCGGGATCCTGACTTCAACAACTAAAAAAATATAACAACCTCTGTTTTCCAGGCGGCCTCCTGACTTTTTCAACTTTCTTAAAAATAACACCTCCATTCTCCAGGCGGGCTCCTGACTTCTTCAACTAAAAAAAAATATAACAACCTCTGTTCTCCAGGCGGGCTCCTGACTTCTTCAACTTTCTTAAAAATAACACCTCCATTCTCCAGGCGGGCTCCTAACTTCTTCAACTTAAAATTTAACAACCTCCGTTCTACAGGCGGGCTCCTGACTTCTTCAACTTAAAATATATCAACCTCCGTTCTCCAGGCGGGCTCCTGACTTCAACAACTTCTTAAATTCTATCACCTCTATTCTCCAGGCGGGCTCCTGACTTCTTCAACTGCTTCCTTCAAAATTGGTGTTTTATTCCTCTGAAAATTGCTGGGGATAACACCGATATTTTATTTCATCAATGTGTCATTTTCCTTCTTTAAAGACTATTTACTTTAAAGCTGGTGCTTTCACTTCCCTGAAACCTGCCGGGAATAACACTGCTGGGGAATTATCTTTTTCCTTTTAACAATGGTGGGGATGATACTGATTATCTTGCTTCTTCAAAGATTGCTTTTCTCTTAAAACTTGTATCTCCCTTCTCGTTTACTGCTGGGGATTTTTTCTTCCTTCAACACTTGTGTTATTTTTTCTCTTTCCCAAATGACTATCTGATTTTAAGAAAATTTTCGTAATGAGAGAAAATTTTCTGCCTCAGTTTGATGATATTCTCTGTGACCCTGTCTTCCTGCGGTCAATAATATTTCTTTTCCCTGTTTCAAATCAAAGAAAAAATTATTAGTTTAAAATGGGGGCGAGTGATCGTGCCACTTCTGCTGAGGATGGTTTTTCCCTTTTCTTTTCCTTTAATTGCTATAAAACTTGCTAGGGAGAATATTGATTGTTGGGGCTGATATTCCTGCTGGGGATGGTTGTCGTTCCTCTTCCTTCCCCGCTCCGTGTCGTTCGACCATTGTGGAGCTTGGTCGAGAATCTGTCGGAGTTGTCCCTGTATCTCGCAAATCTGCTGAGGATCATCTTGGAATTTGATCCATAACTTCCCTTGGAAATTTGGGCCTCTTAGGATCTAGACCCATTCATCATTTGGTCTTGCGACAAACTTCCTTTCGTTTTGTCGCCTTATCTTTGGCTTGTCCTTTTCGCATTTCGCCTTGCACCATTTTGGCAGTTGGTAGTAAACTCTGAAAATCCTTTTCAAAAATAAACTACTGGGGAAATGAAATCTTTTAAAACTAAGAAATGAAAGAGTGATAATTTTAAAGATAGAAAAAGAAGTCTTTCTGAACAAACGCTGGGGAAAAAGAAAAGAAAAGAACTTATCTGAAAGATATAACCAATCCCAACGATCATGTCGTACATTCCGGATCGATCAACCCAGTCTATTTGTATCAATCAATCTTTCGGATGGGCTCATCTTGTTGGGGATAAATAAATACTCAACTTTTTCCAAAGGTGGACCTTTTCCGCCAACCTCGCCTTGTCGCCTCATAGTGTCCTTCGAGGGGTTTTCACTAATAAGACTCTCTCATTTCTCTTAACTCCCGTCGCCCCATGGTGCCTATGAAGGTTTTCACCAATAAGACTCATTCATTTTGTTTTATTTTTCAGCTGGGGATTGGAGCGTGTCGATACGACGCTCTTTATTGGGGGATTCTTTCGGCTATCAATTCATTTCTAGTCTATGATCCTCTTCTCTGCTGAGAATCAGAGTGTTGTTCCCGACTTCCATGTGCATGAACTTGGCACTTCTGGGATATTGATCGGGAGGTCTTTTTTGGACATCAATATGGCTTTTTTTTGTTTTTTTTATGGCTAAAAGGAAAAGGGGTATCAAAAAGTTTTAAAATAATTTGGAGGGGCAAAACAGTACAACTCTTGGAATCAAACTCTTTTTTTCCACCACTTCTGCCCCAGTTCTTCTTGCTTGGGGATTTTTATTTTTTTGGTTACACTATGACCGAGCCGTGAGGCGCCTACGTATCCTTCTTTGAGGAATCAGGTCAAACGTAGTTCCCACTTCCTTTGTTTTTCTTGTGATTTTTCTTTTGTCTTTATTATTGTTTTTCTCTCTTTTTATCTTTTATTTTAATTACAGACTCCAAAAGAGGGATATGAAAGAATAAATAAGGCTCAAAAGGGTAAGCAAAGGTTAAGGTGTTTGGATAGAAGAAAGAATTGCCTCCGTCATTTCATTCTCCGATAAATGCCAACCACAAACAAATGACAATTACAATCAAAAGAGATCATACATAATATCTTTTAACTACGTCGGAATTGATATCCATGTCGACGCATTTCCTTTCGATATCTGTTAAACATAAAACGCCATTGGACAACACTCTGGTTACAATGAATGGTCCTTGCCAATTCGGGGCGAATTTGCCCTTTGCTTCTGCTTGGTGTGGCAGGATTCGTTTCAACACTTGTTGCCCCACTTCAATTTTCTGGGGCGCACCCTCTTGTTGTAGGATCTTGCCATTCTCCTTTGATATAACTGGCCATGACACACAACTGCCAATCTCTTTTCATCAATCAAGCTTAACTGTTCCAAACGGGTTTTGACCCATCATCATCATCAATCTCAGCCTCGGCGACAATCCGAAGGGATGAAATTTCCACTTCCGCCAGTATTACTGCTTCAGTTCCATATACCAACAAATAAGGGGTTGCACCTACTGAGATCCGGACGGTAGTGCGATAACCCAACAATGTAAATGGTAATTTTTCATGCCATTGCCTGGATCCTTCTACCATCTTCCTCAGTATCTTCTTGATGTTCTTGTTGGCCGCTTCAACAACTCCATTTGCCTTGGGACGATAAGGTGTGGAATTACAGTGTGTAATCTTAAACTGTTCACATACTTCTCTCATCAAATTGCTGTTAAGATTAGCACCATTGTCTGTGATTATTACTTTCGGGATCCCAAATCTACAGATGATATGGGAATGGACAAAATCCACTACTGCCTTCTTGGTTACTGACTTGAAAGTTTTGGCTTCAACCCACTTAGTAAAATAGTCGATGACCACCAGAATGAACCTGTGACCGTTCGAAGCTGCCGGCTCAATAGGCCCAATGACATCCATGCCCCATGCCACAAATGGCCATGGTGCTGACATTGTGTGCAATTCCGTTGGTGGATAATGAATCAGATCTCCGTGTATCTGACACTGATGGCATTTTCGTACGAAACTGATACAATCATGCTCCATAGTGAGCCAATAATACCCTGCTCGAAGAATCTTCTTTGCCAATATATATCCACTCATATGTGGCCCACAAACTCCAGCATGTACCTCGGTCATAACTGTCGTGGCTTGACTGGCATCTATACATCTCAGCAATCCCAAATCTGGGGTTCTTTTGTACAACACTCCCCCACTGAGGAAGAAACCATTTGACAATCACCGAATGGCTCTTTTTTGATCTCCGGTGGCCTGCTCAGGGTATATCCTCATCCTGAGGTACTCTTTGACGTCATAAAACCATGGCTTGCCATCCACTTCTTCCTCTATCATGTTGCAATATGCATGCTGATCACGAACCTGGATGTGCAACGGGTCAACATGAATTTTGTCTGGGTGATACAACATTGATGCTAAAGTAGCCAATGCATCGACAACCTCATTGTGAACTCTTGGGATGTGTCTGAACTCCACTTATCGAAATCGCTTGCTCAAATCGTGCAAACATTGTCGATATGGTATGAGCTTCAAATCCCGTGTTTCCCATTCACCCTGAATTTGATGCACCAGGAGGTCCGAGTCCCCTAAGACCAAAACGTCCTGGACATCCATATCTGCGGCTAATCGCAAACCCAAAATGCATGCCTCATACTCAGCCATGTTGTTGGTAAAATAGAAACGCAGTTGAGCTGTAACAGGATAATGATGTCCTGTTTCAGAAATAAGCACTGCTCCTATTCCAACTCCCTTCGCATTTGCAGCTCCATCAAAGAAAAGCTTCCAACCTGGTTCCTCAGGTAAGTTCAACTCATCTATATTCATTACTTCCTCATCAGGAAAATACGTCCTCAACGGCTCGTATTCTTCATCAACAGGATTCTCAGCCAAGTGATCTGCCAACGCTTGGGCCTTCATGGCTGTCCTCGTCACATAGACGATGTCAAACTCCGTGAGTAATATTTGCCATTTTGCTAACCTTCCTGTGGGCATAGGCTTCTGGAAAATATACTTTAACGGATCCAACCGGGAAATGAGATAAGTAGTATATGAGGATAAATAATGTTTCAACTTCTGGGCCACCCAGGTTAGCGCACAACATGTCTTCTCGAGTTGAGTGTACTTAACCTCATATACTATAAACTTCTTGCTGAGATAATAGATGGCTTGCTCTTTTCTTCTTGTAATGTCGTGTTGCCCCAACACGTAACCAAAAGAATTCTCCAAGACCGTTAAATAAAGAATTAACGGTCTTCCCGGCTCAGGGGAACCAATACAGGTGGATTTGATAAATATTCTTTGATCTGGTCGAATGCCTCCTGGCATTCCGCCGTCCATCCTATTGCAGCATCCTTCTTTAACAGCCGAAAAATGGGTTCACAGGTTGCTGTGAATTGAGCAATAAATCTGCTAATATAATTCAATCTTCCCAACAGACTCATTACTTTTGTCTTGTTCTTTGGCGGTGGCAACTCTTAGATAGATTTGATTTTTGATGGATCCAGTTCAATACCTTGCCGACTGACAATGAATCCCAAAAGCTTCCTAGATGGAACACCAAATGCGCATTTGGCCGGGTTGAGCTTAATATCATACCTCCGAAGTCTTTGAAAGAACTTCCTTAGGTCTGCTACGTGGTTTTCCTGATGCTTGGACTTTATGATTACATCGTCTACGTACACTTCAATTTCTTTGTGGATCATGTCATGAAACACAGTGGTCATTGCTCTCATGTACGTTGCCCCAACATTCTTCAAACCAAATGGCATTACCCGGTAGCAATAAGTTCCCCATGGCGTAATGAAGGCTGTCTTTTCCGCATCTTCCTCATCCATCAGAATCTGATGATACCCAGCATAGCAATCCACAAAAGATCCGATCTCACGTCCGGCACAATTGTCGATCAATATATGGATGTTGGGTAGAGGAAAGTTGTCTTTAGGGCTTGCCCTATTTAGATTGCGGTAATCTACACACACCCTGATCTTTCCATCTTTCTTTGGTATCGGCACCACATTAGCCAACCAATCAGGATATCAAGTGACACGAATAACCTTTGCTTGCAGCTGTTTGGTTACTTCTTCTTTAATCTTCACACTCATATCCGTTTTGAACTTCCTCAATTTTTGCTTGACGGGAGGGCATGCCGGGTCAGTGGATAATTTATGAACCATTAAATCTGTGCTTAACCCCGGCATGTCATCATATGACCATGCAAAAACATCTTTGAATTCAATAAGTGTTTTGATCAATTCCTCCCTGATATTTGGTGCAATGTGGATGCTTATTTTAGTTTCTCTGATATCGCCGGTATCCCCTAAATTGATAGCTTCTGTGTCATTTAAATTGGGTTTGTATTTTTCTTCAAACTGGCTTAACTCCCTGTTTATCTGCTCGACTGCTTCATCCTCATCGTATTCCGACTCATTATCATAATCGACCTCTTGTATGATTATCTCGGAATCCGATTGATCTTTTAGACTAGGTTGAAGATCCGTTGTGCATGCCATGTCATTAGAACCAGTATGAAAAGAACTGTTCAGAAAAGAAACGAAAGAAACAAAATTAAAATAATAGAAAATAATAAAGAAGAAACTTTTCATTTTATTAATGGGATAACAAGGTTTCACACTGTATTCGATATAATAAAAAGAAATCTGGATTACAACCCTGGAATAATCCAGAAAACAGAAAAGGAAAATCAGAATCAACTACCAAGACTCCCTCCAAGTAGGAAGAGGAGTAGCCGTCCAATTGTTGACCTTGACTTTGGGACCCACAAACTGTATGTCTGCCTTACTGGAGACCTCTCCAGCTTCTATCATGTTGACGTCGGCAAACACTCTTCCAAAGCTTTCATTCAAATCTCCGTTTGACCCCATCAGAGGTCCAAGAACTTCCGGGACTGGCAACTTTCTGCATCCTGCTTTGACAAATGATCTGGACAGGTGTGAGACTGGTTTAGGAAGGACCCAAACTCTTTTCTTCAATTTGCGGGCTCGCTTCACATCCGCTGCAGTAGGCTTGAATCCTAACCCAAAAGTTTCCAGGTTCTTGGGCAAAGAAACTGGCTGGATCATTCCCTGCAAATCAACCCCCAGACCTTTCCCTGGTACAAACCCATTATTCAACATTTCTGCTGTTATCATGAAGGCTGTAGCTGTGATTCTGGGAAGTGGAAGGCCCTCGCCCTCAGGAATTTTGTCTACCGAGACTGCATCAAAAACTTGATAAACCCACGGGCCCTTATCATCGTCGGTTTCTATGAAGGGCACAATAGCATCACTGATGGTGTGTGTGCCATCATCCCCGTGTATCACAATCTCTTGTCTATCCCGTTCAAATTTAACCACTTGATGCAGTGTAGAAGGCACTGCCTTAGCTGCATGTATCCATGGTCGCCCCAACAAAAGATTGTATGACACTGCCACATCTATTACTTGAAATTCCATGGTGAACTCGACTGGGCCAATGGTTAATTCCAGTACGATATCACCTACTGTGTTAACGCCGCCCTCATCAAAACCTCGGACACAGACACTGTTCTGGCGGATCCTGTCATCAGCAACCTTTAGCTTGTTGAGAGTGGCCAAAGGACAGATATTGGCACTTGACCCATTATCAATTAATGATCGAGTGACCACCGATTCTTCGCATTTTACCGTCAGATAGAGTGCTTTGTTGTGTTCAGTACCCTCTATCGGTAACTTATCATCCGAGAATGTCACTCAGTTTACTTCAAAGATCTTGTGCGCTACCTTCTCCAAGTTTTTCACTGAGAGTTTGTCCAGGACATAGGCCTCGTTCAGAATCTTCATTAAGGCCTAACAGTGATCATTTGAATGGATTAACAAGGATAGCAGTGAAATCTGGGCTGGGGTTTTTCTCAATTGCTCTCTAATTGAGTAATCTTACGCCTTCATCTTCTTCAAAAATTCCTCTGCCTCTTCCTCTGTTACAGGTTTCTTTATTGTTTCAGGATTGACTCTTCTCAACTTTGCGGGAGCAAAACACCTTCCCGATCGAGTTAACCCTTGTGCCTCGCATATGTCTTCCACAACCTCCTTCCCCTTATGCGTCACCGTCACTTGACTGTAGCTCCACGACACAGCCTTCTCACTTGTTATCGCCAATTGTATGACCGTCTTGATAACAACTGGTCCCACATGGACCCCTTTTACTACCAACCTTGGTTTGTTTGCTACTCCCTGCAATACTGCTTTGACCGACTCTGGCCTATTCGCAGTAATAGATGGCCCTTTCCCTGCTATCACAAAGGGCTTGTCATATACCTTTCCTAACTGTACAACTGCCTTTCCACTGGTTGACTCTTCATTAGTACTGGCACGAATCATCATTACCGTTTGTGAGGGTGTTTTTGGTTTCCCTCCCTCGTGCACTAATTCGATCATGTAGGCTTCATGGTGCACCAGTAACGGATTTTCATTGATGTTGGGGGCCCCTGGTGCCTGAACCTCGATCCTATTTGTGTCAATAAGATCTTGTATAACAGTCTTTAGTTTCCAACATTTCTCAGTATCGTGCCCGGGAGCACCCGAACAATATTCGCAGCTCACTGAATGGTCCAGATTTCTAGGAAGGGGATTTGGCAATTTGGTTTCAACAAGATTTAGTAGGCCTATCTGCTTCAACTTGTGAAACAGAGTAGTATAGGTTTCTCCCAACGGAGTGAATGTTCTTGGTTTCTGCATTCTTTCGTTTCTGAAAGCCTGATTTCCGCGGAAGTTTGGCCCTGAAGGATTCCTGTAGGCCCTCAGTGGTGGATATGTGCTTTGTGGAGGTAGATATATATGTTGGGGAGCCGGTACACGCCATTGCGGATGAGCCGGAGGTTGGGTGTAAGTTTGGGCGTGATGTATGGAAAAATGTTGTTCTTGTGGTGGGTAGTAGGGTTGTGGAGAGTTGTATGGATTGTGTGGGTAGTTTAGATGATGGGGTCTGTGTTGGTAATGAGGGGAAGGACCTCTAGATCTGGACCAATTGCCGGCCTCTATTGTCGTGACCTCCTCTCTCCTTTTCTTTCCGAGCGCACCTCCCGTGCCACTCTGAATGACCTGAGTTGTTGCCTTAATTGCCGAGTAACTCAGGATCTTATTGGACTTAAGTCCCTCTTCTATCATGCTTCCCATTTTCACCACTTCATTGAAGGATTTGCCGACTGACGTTACCAAGTGACCGAAGTAAGTCGGCTCTAGAGTTTGTAGAAAGTAATCTACCATTTCTCTTTCTCTCATTGGAGGATCAACTCTGGCTGCCTGTTCTCTCCATCGGAACCCAAATTCCCTGAAGCTTTCCCCGGATTTCTTCTCAAGCTTTAGCAATGTGAGATGATCTGGGACTATCTCAAGGTTGTATTGGAAGTGTCCTGCGAAAGCCTATGCCAAATCATCCTAGGTGTACCACCTACTCGGATCTTGTCTTGTATACCACTCTAATGCCGACCCGCTCAAACTCTGGCCAAAGTAAGCTATCAGTAGCTCATATTTGCCCCCTGCTCCCCTCATTTTGCTACAAAAGCCCCGTAGATGTGCCATAGGATCGCCATGCCCTTCGTACAAATCGAACTTGGGCATTTTGAACCCTGCTGGTAATTGAACGTCAGGGAAAGGGCATAGATCCTTGTAAGCCACGCTGACCTGGTTGCCTAACCCGTGTATGTTCCTGAAGGACTGCTCCAGGCTTTTAAATTTCCGCATCACCTCGTCCTGCTCTGGGCTCTTAGCCGGCTTTTCAATCTCCGCCGGGACCTCAAAGTGGGGATTATAGGTATGTGGCTCGGGTGCTTTGAATGTGAGTTCAGGGGGGTAATATTGTGTATCGTGAGCCTGAAACAGTGGCTCACTAGATGATCTGTGCAATGGGGCTGGGGGAGGTGCCACAAAGACGGGAACATTTGGTGGAGGAGGGTTTTGAGTGGGTGGTGGAGCTTGGGAATCATAAGCCTCTCTTCCCTGATAATAGTGATGGCTTGGGAAACTTGTTGAAGGACCGGGAGAGGGGTATTCCGGCGTGTGTACTGGTTGGAGGGTAGGAGTAACGGGTAGTTCTTGCCCCTTCTGGGCTCTAGCTAAGGCTATCTGCATTTCATTCATTTCTAGCCTCATTTTTTCCATTTTCTCCAGGGCTTCCTTCAGCATCTGATTGGCCGTTTTTTCCGACTCAACACTGTTGTCTGATCCAATCATGCTTTCTGGTATAGGACCTTTCGATCTTGTTTGATAGTGGTATGGTGCCAGTACGCTCTAACAACTAACTGGTATTGATTGGAAAAACAACAAACTTGTTAGTATTAGAGTCTTAACAGATATTGTAATTGCACGTTGGGGGGATGCAATGTTCTTAGGCAGTTAATCATTTCTAACATGCTTTTACTCTGACCGCATGCATCATCCCGGCTTATTTTCGCTCTGACAGATTTATATATTTATATTTACGGTCGAATCCTATAGAGATTGCCTACGTATCGTGACCCCGCACGAATCAGACCAATCGTAGTTCGTGCCATAAAAATAAAGACTCAATTATAACTTTTATTATTCAAATATGCTATTACAAGCCATCAAAAACAAAAAATATACATACTCCATACTTTTCTTTTTAAGAATGTTTGAAGAGAACATAAGGGTAGACAACAGACTCTGAAAAACAAACAAGTGCAAGATTGAACTAGGGATACATTAAAGCTTTGGATTTTGGTGCCCGCGAGGCATCGTTCGGCCTTTCCGCGGGCTTTGGTGCCAGTCTTCTTTGCAAGCTTTTTAGTTCCTCCATGATCCGGTGGACATAACCCATGACTGAGGCAAAAAGGATATCACGGGGCATTTGCTCACATGCTAGGCATCTCATGTAGATGTAGTGCCTAATCTCATCAATCCTACCTCGGATATTATCCCTTTCTATGCACAGCTGTTCTATCCGTTGATTCTTTAGTCCTAATATTCGAGTATTGTCAATGAGCTGATCTTGGAACCTCTCCATTTGTTCTTCCATTCGGGCTATTGACTCATAGCAGCGTTCCCTATCTGTTCTCGCATCCCGGGCTTGTTTAAGGACCCGATTATTGAGAATGGAGTTTATTTCTCTCAATGTTGTAACACTTATTTGTAGTCCCTTTTCACTTGCCATAGGTACTCTCTCCGCGCTGCTGTAACTTTTGCCCACCTGATCCGCATTCTTGCTATACAAGCCTCAGATCTCTCCAAGTCTTCTCGGCTTTTGCTGACCTGACTCCTCAACTCTGCTATCAACCTCGTATCAGCCCGGCTTCTCAGTTGGTTGTTGGCATCCATTTTCATCCTCCGGATCTGAACTTTGAGGTTCTCGCTTTCTCTGGCTAGTCTGTTCTTTTTTCCCTTATCAGCAGCAACCTGCACTTTGTTCTTAAATTTTAGATCCTTAATCTGTTGTTTTAGCTTGCTTATTTCAGCAAGATATTCCCGCTCTTTGGCCAACCGGTCCCAATGTTCTTGTGAAGACTTGGCAAACTCTTGAAGGTGAGGTCTTTTAGCCGGCCTTCCAGACGACATTTCCCCTTTGTACCAAGCCTGATATCCAGGTGAAACTTCCCCTCTTGCTTGATTCAACACACAAGTATTTGCCTCTAAGTATTGACATTGGCTCCAAATCTGGCGGACCCTCACTTCAGGAAACTGACCATCGGAACTGATCTCAATTACCTGGGTGCTTAAATCCTCATCTTTGGGCACTATCTGACACCTCTTAAGTTGCCTCAAAACCCGATACGGCGCATAAGGTTGAATGCTCTTAAGTCCCATCAAGAGAAAATGGGGTCTAGCTGCTGGCATGTATATGACTTCGTCGATCGGTAACCATCCTAGTGTCCACTGTATTTGACTGGCGTTGAGGGTCCGGAAATATGAAGTCCATGCCGAGACTCCTTCAGGTAGGCGGGCCTCATTAATTCTGGTGTAGAACTCCTCTATGCATGTCTTTTCAGAAGACCCATGGCTTAGGAACTGGGCTCGATGACATAGGTGTTCGGTCATCCACATTTGCAACAACAAGTTACAACCTTAAAAAAAGTTTCCTCCGGTTTTGCAGGCCGTGAGAGCTCGGAACATATCAGATACAATCATCGGTGCCAGCGTGCTATCTTTTTGAGTGAGCAAAGTACTGACGACCCCAGCTATCTTTATGTCAATATTCCCATCTTTTCTCGGGAAAATTAAAATCCCTAAGAAGGTTATCATGAAAGCAACCCGTCTATGTTCGTCCCACTTTCGACGGTTACTTTTGCTGCACAACTTGTTTTCTGGCTTGTCGAATCCTCCTATGTGGCCATATCTTTGGTATATGAAGCTCAGAGTGCAAAAACCTTTTGCCAAATCAGGGTTATGGATTGTTCTGACTATCTTTAACGAGTCCAGAAACCGGTGTACTGCTACTGCTCTTGGAGCAACCAGGTATTTATGCCTCAACGAAACCTCAGTACTGCCGATGTACCCTGCTATTTCCTCTAAAGTTGGGGTGAGTTCAAAGTCTGAGAAATGGAAGACATTGTGCGCAGGGTCCCAGTAAGGGACTAGGGCCCTTATAATATCTCCTCGAGGCCTGATGTCCAACAAACTCGTGAGACCTTTCAAAGGGGTTGCAAATGGATCTGCCGGTTCACCAATCATTGATGGTTCTAAAACGGCTAAGCCTACATTACATGCAATAGTACCTAGAATTACTACTGGAAAAATATATAAAAGATCATTGGGCCATGCGGGCTCTCCATAATAATTATGACCCATACCTTTAGCCAATTTAGCTCTTAATACAGGATCATTCAAGTCAGGTTTTTTTGTTATTGGGATAGGTGAATTCTTATAGATCCATCCCCCGAGGGAACTGGACATGATAATTTTTAATCATCCAGCTCGAGCAAGAATAAAAAGAACCAAATGACTCCATATATCCATATAAAATATATATATGGTACCTGTATTTACACATACACATATATGATATAGGAATGGTTCAATGTAAGAAAAATTTGACTGAATTCTTTTTTACGGAGTTGCAACTATCCATTACAAAACAAAGAATTCCGTTCTTACAAGTAAATACTCAAGACCCAAGTAGGCTTACAAATCAGATCATGATATGATCAAGTGCTTTCTGGGTCGTCTCAGACCTTCTAATTGGTATTTATCTCCAAAATATTTGGAGATACACATACAAGGTTTGCTTGTTACTAATATAGTCTAGCCTCTCTTCTTCTTTAGATCCCTTGTTTCACTCCGATAGTAGTATTGATCGTGTCACTGCAGAGGAAATGAATACATTTACATACTATTTAATCTTATAAGTGAACTAGATAAATTATCTGGATCTAAAGAACCAGTCAAGATATGATATATAGGTCATATCTTTGTAGCAACTGAAATCTTTTGCATAAACAAAAAAGGAAATCTGATTCTAAGTTGTAAAGCAAAATAGACAAAAAAGATGTGGATAAATGGAAGGATGAGAGAAAGAGAGAAAAAGAATACCAATGATATAAAATTCCAATATGTAAGGTCTATGAGTAATCTCATAAAAGGCAGTGTAATAAAGCATCAATACGCATTCATACCATAATAAAATGAATCTTCTTATAGAAATAGAACAAAAAATCAAGAGCTTCGAGCCAATAAAGACTGAGAAGATTGACTCAAGAACCAATTTCATTCTGAGCTCCATTGTAGAATTCGGACCTAACCATTAAGTAAGAAGTGATGGGAACGACGGAACTTGTGAATGCAAAAGATTCTATTGAAAAAGGAATCTTAATGATTCACTGGTCGGGATGGCGGAACGAACCAGAGATTAATTCATGTATTCGGAGATCTGAGAAGTCACGAGTTAACCCTACAAATGAAATAGGGATTGAAAGAGTCAATATTCGCCCGCGAAAACTTTTTTTATTGCAAAATTTAGGACAATACAATAAAGGACAAAATAAGGATTTGGTATAATAATACAATTTTTTTTTAGATTTCTATTTATAAAACTCAAAAGTTTAGTTATCTATTAAGCACAGATCATACGAGAATATCAGATAATAAAGCCAAAATATAACAATTTATCAAGCTCGAATTTCTAACCCTGAACTGGTGGTTCTGGGTCACAGGAATTCCCCAGCGGAGTCGCCAGAACTGTCACACCTCCTTTTTCCGCCCCCGCGATGGGAGTAGGAGTTTTTTCCAATTAAAGGACAATCGAAACGGGATTTGTTTATTTATTTCAGAGTCGCCACTTGGGAGATTTAGGGTGTCCCAAGTCACCAATTTTAATCCCGAATCGAGGAAAAGAATGACTCCATATTACAGTCTGCGTACCAGAAATCCGGATAAGGAATTCTGTTAACCCGGGAGAAGGTGTTAGGCATTCCCGAGTTCCGTGGTTCTAGCACGGTCGCTCAACTGTTATATTCGGCTTGATTATCTGATTTTATACAAGTGTGAACTTATGTGCAAAATTTAACTTTTAACCGCTTTTATCATTTACTGTTTTTATCAAGAATTGCAACGTTGTGAAAATGTATCTCGAACCGCGTTACAATCAATGTACCCGTGGTCGTCGACACACTTTGACTCCGTTGAGATTTGGATTTGGGTCACATCAATGTGCACCCGAGTTTAAGGAAATTAAATTATTAAAGGCGCGCCTAAAGCGACTAGCGTATTTATTTTGGGTAGGACCGTGAAATTTACTAAACGGCCCACCCCGGGATCTAAGTATTTTTTTTAAAAAAAAAATTAAATAAATAAGATTGGAGAACCCTGCAAATTTTTGTATTGTTTACATCTATTTATTTTTAGCGAAATCCTTCCTTATTTTATGAATATCTTTTAATGACTACATTTTATTATTACTAAGTTTATCTATAAATATAAAATCAATCTCTACATACTTAAAAATAACATATTAAATACTAGTTTAAAACAAATATTAACGGAAAGTAATATTACTAACATTATAATTATAAATACAACATGGAATTGTCAAATAATTTTTTTTTTTTAAAAAAAAAAACTAATTATCCCATAGTCGGATTAAAAATCATATTGTTAGATGACTTGAGCTATTGAAATTAATTATTTACAAATACTGAAAATTAGAAATAATCTTGATTACTAAACCGTATTTCTAAAAATTAAATAATTTAACCTTAACTAACCTTGTTTTAATTCAAATCCTGTCCTAATACTTGATTCGCAAAATTAATTCATGTTTTAACTGAATTTAGCTACATGATTCCGATTAACTTAACGTTGGCGATACTAAAACCCTTATGAATAAGGAACTTAATTAATTTTGCCAAACTGATTTAATAAAGCCATTTTTACGTTATTTTCTTCTATTTTAATTATTTGACAATTTAATCAGTAATGAACATGCTTAAATATATACTACCTAATAATCAGGTTAAAGCAAAGCATTATTTAATACATCGCTACAATATGCCTAATTATGAAAAACGACGGCGATTTACAGAATAATAATACATGAAATAACCTAAATGCAATTAATAAAAAAAACTAAATTAAAAATTTAAAATTCCATTCTTCATTTCAGCTTAAAAAAGGCCAAAATTACAGTTGTGTACCTGGTATTGTCAATATAAGAAGAAGAAAGTCAGCCACGTAGTACGTAACACAACAACAACAATAATAACCAGCAATCCAGTCAACAGAAATCCCAGTGACAGATTTGAAAATCAAAATAAAATCCAGAATCACCGACAACAAATAACGGACAGAAACCAAGGGAATTTTCAGATTTGAATGGCTAATTAATGCTTAACCCTTCTTTTCTAAACCCGTATATCAGAATATTTATCAGATGTGTACTACTCTCTCTTCTAATTTCCAGCCCCTTTTTTATTTGTATTTTTTCTTTTCTTTTTTTTTGAAAGTTTTAATATTTTTCGGAATTTTTCTTTCTCTCTTAAATATTCGACTCTTTTTTTTCTCTCTCTCTCTCTCTCTATCTGTCCGTCCTCTTTTTTTTCAAAATCTAATCAAGTCCTTCCTTTTATTAACATCTTTCAGCATTAAATAAAAAAATTAAAATCCACTATCTTCCACTCATCCCTCTTTTAATCCCACTACCTATTGTTTTGTCCCCCACTTTATTAAACAAATACCCCATTATATCTTGTCCCCCATGCTTATATTAAACAAATGCATTATTCCCCACCATTATATCTTGTCCCCCCATTATTGATTATTTTAAGATTATCTTAATTTTAATGGAAAGAATACTCAAAATAAATAATTAATCAGAATTTTAATTCCAAAAATACCCCTCTGACCTTACTGAAATTACCCTTTTACCCATGAACGTACTGCAAATTACCAAACTACCCCCATCAGCTATAATCAATTCACCTAATCAATTTCAACCAAAATACAGCAAATATGACCAATTTCTGAACAATTTTTTAACATCAAATTCAAACTAAATGATGAACAACAAAGAACAACTAAAATTTTGATTGAACAATATTTTTAGCAACAAACAAACCTACTTTCAGATTCAACAACAACAACAACAAACAAGTATATTCAGATTTCTAAATTCAATAATCATTTGAACTTAAAATCAAATCTAACAACATTACAACCAACAATTCCTATATTAAACTTAAACAAGATTATGAGACAAACTCAAGAAATAATCATAAATGATAAACAATAAACAAGAAAATCAAACTTATACTAATTTCGGATTCAAGAACAATCAAACAAAGTATGGACATAAATGAAAAGATTCAACAACAATAACAAGCAAGTTTTATTCAAATTCGAATTAAACTCGAATTAAGCTTAAACAAAACAAATAAACATATTCAAATCACTAAACTTCAAATAATCAATTGATTTTTTTTAAAAATTAAATCCAACAAAATACAACAAAGATACATGATTCAAACTAAAATAATAATAATAAAAAAAACAAAACATAACTTCACACTAAATCACTGAACTTTAAACAAAATGAACACGAATTTAATCTACAACAAACAACGGATTCAAGCGATTTAAACTAACATTCTTTTATATTAACATTAAATCCTTTTAAATTAATAAAACAAACTAAAAAATATTTAAATGAATCTTCAACTTAAATCTTACCAACATTATAATTAAACTAATCAATTTTTATCTAAAAATAAACAAAAAAAAATGAATGAAACAAACTGAAGAAAATAAAAAAAAAACGATGAACATGAAGTTAATATCAAACATATTTGATTTCAAATACGAAAAATATCAAACAAATTATGGACAGAAACGAAACTTAAACCAACTAACCGGATCAGAACGACGATGAACTCGAGCCAAGTCTGCCAATGACCTAACGGATCTCGATTTCAACGAAACTCACCTTCCTTTTAAACTCGACGAACTCAAAACGACAAACGACGACCTCGACGGATTGAAACTGAGGAACGACGAGCAGCAACCATGAGAGCTCGAGCTCGAGCTATAATCAAACTGACGACGATGAAGGGCGAAGCAGCAGTAGCAGCAAAGTAGTTAGCAACACTGCTCAACTGTAGCAGCAACACGAAACAGTAGTTCGTCGCATGAATTCATGCTGTCATCCGACATGGAAGCAGTAGTTCGTCGGAGCAGCAGCAGGTGGGCGAAGCAGCAATAGCAACGCTGCTCAACTGGTGGCAGCGACGATGCTCGTTTGGACGAAGCCATGGTCGAAGTCGGCAACCATGAAAGCTTGAGCTCGAGCTTGTTCATGGCTGCTCGGAGACGAAGAAACATCGAAGGTGGTCGACGATGCGACGGACTGTGTGTGACTGGCTGGACGGAGCAGCAGTTGCGCGATGACAGTAGGGTCGTTTGGTTGTTTGGACGAAGAACGAAGAAGAAGCAACAACCATCATGGGGAAGGTTGGGTATTTTTTGGGTCTGGGGTTGAAATTTGAAGAAGTGGCCCAATCCGATTTTTCTTTGTATTTTTTGCTCTCTTTTCTTTTACTTCCTAATTAATAAAACTAAAATTCTAAATTAAATTACAAACTAAATTATCTTATAAAAAAACTAATTAACTCTAAAAATAATTATCGCACATTTAAATAACAATTAACGACAAAAATCGCACAATTTAGACGTTTAAATGCTAAACATTCAACGTACATTTATTTTTATGATTTTTCTCATTTTTGTAAACAAACTTAAATAAATACTAAAACGGAAATGCGACATATTTTAATTTTTTTTATTAATTTAAACAAATAAACATGCGCGGACAAATACAAATAATTATACAAAAATACCACAAAAATACAAAAATTGCACACAAAGGAAAATTGTTTTATTTTGAATTTTTTGGGAGTGATTCTCATATAGGGCAAAAATCACGTGCTCACAAATACATGTTGAACCTATGTGCCAATTTTAGCTTTCAACCGCTTTATTCAATTATTTTTAGAGAAAATTGAACGTCGTTTAAAACGTGTCTTTGGATTGCGTCACATGAAATGCACCCGCAATCCTGAACACATTTTATTCAACGTTTTTGGGATTTGATTTGGGTCACATGAAATGCACACCCGAGTTTAAGAAGGTAAATTATTAAAAACGCACCTAAAGTGACTAATGCGTTATTATCTTTGGGGAGGGTTGTGAAATTCGCTAAACGGACCATCTCGAATTCTAAGTATTTTATTATAGACATTTAAGAGGACCCCACAATTTATGCATTTTTGTTTAGCAGGGCTCGCCTCATTTATTATTTAAAGGCCAACCTAAAGCAAACTACAATTTTCTACTTAGTTTGTCTCTAATAATAACAGAAAAATCCCTAATTAATTAGTATTGTTCAAGAACTAATATACTTACGTCCTTGACTTTTATTCAAAATTTCAGTAATTCCCTTGGGCTTCAAGCTCAGCCTAGTAAGAATAAGACACAGTCAAAACTCAAGTTGGGCTTCGGACAGACTTCATTCAGGCCCACCCTTGACATTCAGGCTTATTAAATTGCAAATGATGGAGCTATTTCACATTTATTCAAATCAACACTTGACATACTCATATGCTCATCTCAATAAAATTCAAAACAGCTAGACGTCTAAACCGACTGGATTGGATTTATATTCTAAAATTCAGATTTTTCTTATCTATTTACCTACTAGTGAACTTCTGGATATTACTAAAGGCAAAACAAACTGGGAAACGTGAATTGAATTTTAACAAAAATAGTCATGAATATAAACCTCAGATGAGCAGGCTAAGCAACTTAATTACGAGATTTTACTTACACTAACACGAACAGGTTAATAGCCTAACTTCACACTTTATTCACATCTAATCATCATACAGCTAAACTAAACTACTTAATGAAACGCAGATGTTGATATGAGTAACTAATCTACTGATCTTAGCTACTGCAATACAAAGTTGTTTGAGACGTCTCTTCAGCTTGAAATTAAAATTAATGTGGATATCATACGCTGATCTCAAAATCAATTGCAACACCCAAACTATTTCTGATTTTTTTTATTTTTTAAAACAAAACCGTTAAACTAAAGCAAGTTCTAAGCTATACTAAGGCTACAGCTGGTCCCAAACAGTCCAATTAGGTACAAATTACGCAGTCCGAGTTTCATGTGAATATAAATCCAATTAGACTACACTACACAGTTACATATCATTAATATCTACTTAACTACAGATGTATAGTCGTCCAAACATGCATCATCCAGTAAACAAATGTCTGAGTACTTTCATTTCATGTTCATCTCAAAGCTACATCAATTTGAGTTCAAGTGTGCACCTGGAAATGAAAGAAGGAAGCAGAAAAATGAGGTATCAGCAGTAACCAACAGCAGCAGTAGTATTCAACACCAGAAAATGAACCAACAGACTAATTTTGAAACCAAGGGATGTGATACGATAGTCAGACCCTAATTTTAATCTTAGTGAATCAGCAGACCTCAAACCCGACTCGACTTAAACCCTTTTTATTATCAGCTAACCAGGAATTGCTTCCATACTAGAAGAAAACTTCAGAAAATACCAAATGACTCAATGAAACAGTGTATTTTTCTGAAATTCTGCAATCGTTTTTGATTTTTTTTCTGTATCTATTTCTGTGTATCTCTCTTCCTATATCTCTCTTAGAATCCCTTCCAAGTTTTCTTAGCTCTCTGCCCCTGTATATCCAGTGTATCCAGAGTGTATATCGAGTGTATACCGCTCTCTCCGCCCCCTTCGTTTTTTTTCCTCTCTGAATTTCCTAGCCTTCTACCCTCTTTGAATGTTCTCCCTCTCTCAGAATCGCTTCCAAGTTTTCTTAGCTCTCGGCTCCTGTATATCCAGTGTATCCAGAGTGTATATCAAGTGTATACCGCTCTCTCCGCCCCCTTTTTTTTTTCTAATCTGATTTTCAGCTCCCTTAAATGGGCATTTAATTAGTGAATTTTCCACTACCAATTCAACTTTTTATTTCTTTAATCATCCACTTAATTGTCCACTCAATTAGTGCTTTTAGTTAATTTGATAATGCAAATACTACCCTACCACTATTAGAAGCTTCTCAATTAGTAAATTGACCCAACCAGATTTTCCTCTTCTTATTCTCAATGGGTTAGGCTGAGTTTTGGTTTTGGGCGTGGCTAAATTGGCCCAACCAGATTTTCCTCTTCTTATTCTCTTTTCCTTTTCAATTTTCTTTTCCTTTTTCTTTTCAATAATTAAAACTAAAATCCTAATTAATTATAAAACACCAAATTAACTTAAAAATACTAATTAATTCTAACTAATAATTATCACAAATAATTAAATTCCAAATTAAAAGAAAATCACACAATTTGACTAAAATTACAAAAATATGTTATTTTTTTTTTGAATTTTCATTTTTGTAAAACATCTAATTATTAATTAATTCCAAAAAATTTAAAAATCAAATCTCAAATGAAAATGCTATATATTTGTATTTTTAATGCATTAACAAAATTAAACATGCACACAAATATATGCGAACAATCAGGGAAATCACACAATAATTCCTAAAAATAACACATAATTAAAGAAAAGACCTAATTTTGGGAATTATTTTGGAGTAATTCGTATGAGGCAAAAATCGCGTGCTCACAGACACCAGGTGGCACATGCCTATACAAAATGATCCTTCTCAAAGAAACCCGAACTTGATGTGTAAGTATCATGGCACACACGGCCACAGAACTGAGGACTGCAGGAAGCTAAGGGAGGAGGTAGCTCGGTCGTTCAACGAGGGTCACCTTCGAGCATTTCTCAGTGATCGAGCTAAGAATCACTTTAGGGAGAGAGATGCAAGTAGAAAAAACAAGCAGGAAGAACCACAACATGTAATCCACATGATCGTTTGTTACGCCCCGCAGTATTACGTCGATGTTATGCTCTGCAGTAATATATTACGATTGATGTTACGTCATGCAACATTAAGTTACGACGACGTTGCACCCTGCAATATTTCACGTTGAATTTGTTGTAAGGTAATTGACATCAGTCCAAGGAAAATATTATTTGGGGATTATAAGAATTATGTTATTTCACAAGTGATTAGTAAATTCATGAAGGTGAAAGGGGGAACAAGTCTAAGAAAATGAATTTGATCAAAGTTTGGCATTTGGAATAAAATACGGGTCGGGCGATAATACCCGATAATTATGAACTACTACCATGCAAGGTATCATATGACCACGATAGTGTGTGTGTGTGTGTGTGTGTATATATATATATATATATATATATATAGTGAGTAGTATTTCAAGCAATTTGGGATAATTTTTAGTTACATGGATAATTGGCTAATTATCGAGTAACGTGTCATTACCTAATTAATTAATTCAATGTTTGGATAAGACTAACCCTCCCCACGTGGCTCTCATTTCCATCAATGACTAATGACTAATTCAAGACTTGTTTCCTTCTCTATCTCTCTCTTTCCAATCATATATTTATTCAATTTCTTCATACTACAAGAATTTAGTCACAAAAAAACGGCTGATGAACATATCTCAATTCTTCTTGTTCATTCAATACCTTGATATTTTCCTACTCAATTAATTTGTCTCCATAATCTGCTTCTCAAATAGCCTTCACTCTAATCTGAAGTTAACAATTGCAAGTGCATAATTGCAAGTTAACAATAAGCTGAAGGTTATTGCCAAATGGGATTGGGTTTAATAATCTTTGGTGATAAAGTTATAGTCATTGAGCCAAAACAAGTAGAATCAATATGAGATTACAACTGGGTTTAATTGAACACTCATTTAATGTTAGATATTCGGATGAGTTAGAGGTTGATGGTCAATTCAAAGCATTTCATATGTCCAAGGAGGTCTGTATTCTTGCTTCAATTGATAAACTCCTTGTACGGTATTAGCGGGTCTTTTTTTGAACATACTACTTTACCTCCAGAAAGGAAATTTTTTGATCAAAGAATACCCTCGCAATCAGGATCCAAATCTATGAATATTAGGCTATAAAAATACTCTACCATGAAAAGAAGATATTATAGAGAAACTAGTTAGGGAGATGCTACAACAAGGAATAATATAGTACTACAACAATCCTTTTACTTCTCCTATAGTACTTGTGGGTGAGAATAAGTGTTCATGGAGGCTTTGTATTGGCTACATGGAGTTGAATCAATGTACAATGAAGGACAAATTTCCTATACCTACTATAAATGATCTATTAGAATCGGCTCAGATATATTAAATCTATCCCTTCTTTCTTTTGGCATTGTCTAAATTATACTGAAGAAACGGGCAAATACATGATTTCTATAAATTACTCTATTCATAGAAATAGTAAGGGTATCTATATTCGCAGATCCCGAGCATCCTTTATTGCCTCCTTAGAGTAACATGGTAGAAAAGGTGAGTGACCCATTGTCACGACACCGAGCTCATCACTTGGGGTGCTCTGATTAGCTTTGTCCCTCTCAGCACTTGTCCCCTTCGACATATTTGTTGAAGGAGGGGGAATGATCTCGATCTCGGGGGACTCGAGGGATTTGCCCGAGTCTTTCTTCGAAGTTTCTTCACCAAGAGGCAAGGTCTCAGTTTCGGAGGGCTTGACGACCTCGACTGGTTTCCTAGTTTGGTGCACCAACGCAGACTCTTCGCTTTTGTTCTCTTCATCTTCCTGATGTTGGATGGCTGAGTCTAAATCCATGCGGAAAGCTTCTTCCTTGGCCTTTGAGTAGGGTCACTCTCATCCTGGGGTTCTTCGGGCTTCGAAGCACTTTTTCTTTTGTTGTCTTTCCCTAGTTTCAGAACCGGGGACTCGGTCTCTTCCCCGGACGGGGGTGGCCTCATTTCGGAGACATCTCTGATGCCTGCGCAGATAAGCATGAATAAGGTGGCATCACAAAGAAACGAAAAGTATGATAACTCTGGGAAGAAAACTTAACATGATGTTTGGCCTCCTATTTGCCCCTCGATAATTCGCATCATTTGCACTCATCATACGAAAAAATGGCAGCTAACTTTCGGACCCAGCCCTTGAGGTCGTGGACTGCGTAGGGCATCCAAGCAATAGCTACAGAAAAAGTAAAGGCTTATAAAACACGAAAACGGAATATGAATGGGTATTTGGAGAAAGACTTCACTTACAATTAAAGTTCCATTTCTCTGGGAACGACATTTTCCCTCAAGGGATGACATCTGAGGTCCTAACCCTGATAAACTGACTCATCCAACCTCGATCTTTATCCTCATCTTTACTAGAGAAGAAGGCTTTCTTCGATCGACGTTGAATCTTGATGATCCCTCGAAACAACTGAGGCCAATACAGCCAAATGAGATGGTTGAGGGTGAACTCCAATCCCTCGGCCTTGTTGGAAAAATAGCGCAACATAATAACGATGTGCCAAAAAGAGTGATGAATTTGGCCGAGGGTAACGTTGTACCTTTTGCAAAAATCTATCACTACCAGATCGAGGGGACCCAGTGTGAAGGGGTAAGTGTAAACACTTAAGAACCCCTCCACGTGAGTAGTGATACTTTCCTTGGGGTTAGGGATCTGTACCATGACCTCGTCTCCCCAGACGCAATCCTTCTTTGGGGTCTTGATGTATTTCTTCGATATCAAACTAATATATCAAGATACATGTTCGCATCGGCCTGCGATATCGGGGGGATTTTCAATATTGAAATTCTTCTTTATCATGCAAGGACCGAGAGTGATTTCGTAAAGAGCCGGCAGCGCCACCAATTTGGCAGGTCGGGAAGAAGAAGATGAGGAAGCCTTTGCTTTTTGAGAGATTGTTTTAGAGGTTTTTGCCATAATTCTAGGTTATAAGATGTAGAAGACGGCGGAGTTTAGCGTTTTCCATCACTAAGAAGGTGGTAGAAGCTGATAATGAAAGGAAACATATGAAGAGAGAGAAATATATAGGAGGTTCAAGGGTGGTTTGAAGATTGAAGTACAACTTTCTCAGAGATTAGACCTTATATTTATAGATGGGCGGCAACGATGCTAGTGGCTAACTATTACTTGCATACATTTAATGTTTTCGGGAAGCGAACCGATGGGATGTTTCGGTTGCTTTGAGCGCTTACATCACGAGGATGACATCATCATCAAGGGCTCCGAAAAATTAAGGTTCAAATCGTTTCTTATCATTTTACTCTAAAAAATGCGGGGACTATCTGTATACGATGAAATCAGGTGCCCCCAATTTAGTAGGCTCGAGACGTTGCACCGAGGGTAGAAGTTTGATAAAGAGCAAGCTCGGGCTCGAAGGTAGAATAAGAGGCTCGAAGAACTAAATGTTCGAGGAACATCGGAGCCAAGTATGACCGACTCCGAGATAGTGTCATTGTGAGTTTGTTACAGAAGGACAAGATTCTCGCCACGTCCTCAAGATCATGGCGTAAATTTCGGAATTGATTTGTACGAATTAGTACAAATATGTACTAGGCGGTTATACAACTGTCCCAATAAGATTCTTTATTGTAAATGAAAATGTTACTTATTTAGGACTCCCTTTCTATATAAAGGGGAGACCAATCATTTGTAAAGATAATCTAATCATTGGCAAGGAATATACTCTCTTACTTTCTCGCTCATTGGTCATCAGAATTATCCTTTAGCTTCATTATTCTTGTTTTATTGTTCTTGACCAATCTCGAGGTCACTTGGGCTCGAGGTCGAGACTGGCTTATCTATTTGTTTGGTCTTACTTATTTCTTTCATCTATACTTTAGATTTCTTGATTATTAATTAGTATTGAATTAAATCACGTATCTTTAAAACCACAAATCAAATTTAATTGTTACTCGTATTTTCGAGGTAAACAAGTTCACTTATACCTTACCCTACCTTTCTTTTAACCCTAGTTATGTTTAATTAACCATGACCCAACCTGAGAAAAAAACCCACTTTTTAACCCAACCCATAAACCCTTTGTATACGGTAGAAATCGGGGCTACCCAATTTTGTGGGCTCGAGAGTCACTTCAAGAGCGATATCGAAATAGACTAGGAGCGAGCCCGATGTATACGGGCAAAATCACATGCCTCCGATTTTGTAGGCTCGAGAAGTCGCATCGAGGACAAAAGTTCGATATAGACCAAGCTCGGTCTCGAAGGTAGAATAAGAGGCTCGAAGACCTAAGTGCTCGAGGAACATCGAAGCCAAATACGACCGACTCTGAAACAATGTCGTTATGGGTTTGTTACAGAAGGACAAGATTCTCGCCACGTCCCCAAGATCATGGCGTAAATTCCGGAATAGGTTTGTACGAATTAGTACAAATCTGTACTAGGCGGTTATACAGCTGTCTCCAATAAGATTCCTTATTGTAAATAGAAATGTATCTTATTTAGGGTTTCCCCATTATATAAAAGAGACCCCAATCATTTGTAAACGTCATCTAATCGTTAGCAAAGAATATACTCTCTTACTTTTCTCGCTCATTGTTCATCTGAATTGTCCTTTAGCTTTATTATTCTTACTTTATTATTCTTGACCAATTTCGAGGTCACTTGGGCTTGAGGTCGAGGCTGGCTTATCTATCGGTTTGGTCTTACTTATTTATTTCATCTATTCATTAGAGTTCTTGATTCTTAATTAGTATTGAACTGAATCACGTATCTTTAACATCACAAATCAAATTTAATTGTTACTCGTATTTTCGAGGTAAACAGTTTGGCGCTCACCATGTGGTTAAAGATAATAGTGGTTATTTCAGTACTGATTCTGATAACACACGTTATTTTCACACTTGTTCTTGTCAAAGATTCTTTGTTTTCAGGTTAAAACATGTCAAACTCCCAAAACGCGCCCGTGCACGACGATGATGGTCTTGGATTTCATGGGGAAAACGAAAATGTAGCCGCTCCCGGAGCTGGTGTGCCACTGATTAACCTTGGAGAAGTGCCAAATTAGGAACCAATTTATGTTAGTTCACACATTGCTTTAAATACGAATTTAGGCGCAGACCCCGGGGGAAGTGTACGCAGGGAAGTCAGATATAATGGCAAGGAACACGAGGTATAGGAGACGGGGAAATCAGCCTCCAAGTAATATTCAAGATGCTACAAGCTCAATAGATTACGATCACTCAACTTCAAAGTCAGAATAAAACTCCAAGTGAGTTTGAACCAGGGAACATTTGACGTACTAAGCCGATGCCGGAGAGATCAAACGGTAATGGCTCGGGGACTAAGCCCACAATTATAAGGATGCTCGAGGAACTCACCAAGAGAATCGAGTCCGGGGAGAAGAAGTTTGAGGATACTGACAAAAAAGTAGAGACTTATAACTCCCGTGTTGATCAAATACCGGAGGCACCCCCGATATTAGAAGGACTAGATTCTAAAAAGTTTGTGCAAAAACCCTTCCCCCTAGTGCGACTCCGAAGCCAATACCCAAGAAGTTTTGTATGCCCAAGATTCCCAAGTATAACGGGATGACCTATCCGAATGAACACGTCATCTCATATACGTGTACTATCAAAGAAAACGACTTGGAAGATAACGAAATTGAATCCGTACTGCTGAAGATGTTCAGGGAGACTCTGTCCAAGGGTGCCTTGATATGGTATCACAACTTACCCCCTAATTCTATTGATTCGTTTGCTATGCTTGCATATTTTTTTGTAAAAGCACACGTCGGAGCCATTAAAATGGCAACGAGGAAGTCGAACCTTTTCAAGGTAAGGCATAAAGATAACGAGATGCTTAGAGAATTCGTATCTCGGTTCCAAGCAGAGAGAATAGATTTGCCACTGGTCACTGATGACTGGGTTGTTCAAGCTTTCACTCAGGGTCTCAACACTCGGAGTTCTATAGCTTCACATAAGTTAAAGCAAATTTTACTCGAGTATCCGGCTGTCACTTGGGCCGACTTACATAATCGGTACCAGTCGAAGATTAGAGTCGAAGATGATCAACTGAGGACTCCTTCGGGGTCCATTTATCCTATCAGGCCCATGGGGAGGATCAAAAGAGACGATGATCGAGAGTCGAGGTCGAACAGAGATCAATATCAACCTTATAACGTAAACCGTATAAGCAGCTGGTCTGGACAAAGCTTTGCACGAAATACGAGGAGAAATGATCGAGTTTAAAATTCACAGGGGCTTGATCGCGTTAAATATCCAACATCTGAATAAAGGTACGAACCCAGTCCAATCCTTTCTATTTTTTCAACTAACACTTGCAGGTTTTCGACAAGGATCAACACGAATCTTTGGACCTTAAAGCACGATTTGCACTCTTTTTTCCTTAGACCGGTTTTTGTCCCAAATGGGTTTTTCGACGAGGTTTTTTACGAGGCAACCATTGTCATGTTAACTTAGAGTAATTCAATGATATCCGAGGTTCCCTACAATAAGCCTTGAGTACTAAAGGGCATTGCCCTCGAATGTCTACTTTGTTGCAAGGAAATCACTTCAGGACATCGGGTCTCGATGGGAAAACTTTGTAATGGGCCAAATGGTTAGATGAACCATGTCCGTATAGAATAGTCGAGCCCCGATGGCAAAACATGTACGCATGTGTCAATTATCCAAAGAAGCATTCTTTCTATATCAAAACACTTTGTGTATCAAAGAAACTTGCTAGTATACGAACATCATACTTGTGATTCCACAAGGGATGACTCAAGGGCCAAAAATCAAATGCACATCGAATACTCGGGGACTGTTATTGACAGTCAATGCATTCGAGTATCTGAACTCGAATTTATAAGACCTCAAAGAAGCATCCCTCGACGTAAAGTCCAAGTCCATCATACTCGGGGACCAACCTTTCAGACAAGTTCGAAAGGTTATCGGGAAACAAGTCCAAGAGACATACCCGAAGGCTACGACCATATTAAAGATTACGGTCATATTAAAGGCTACATCCATATTAAAGACTACAGTTATATTAAAGACTACGATCATATAAAAGGCTACGACCGAAATAATGCAGCTCGGAGACATCCGACCTTCGCCATTAATTAAAGCCCTTCAAACGCTTCAAAAAACCGGTTAGACTCGACTACCATCGACAAGGGCAAAAAGGGCTTCGATAACATCAGCCTTCGAAAAAGCCTCAAGAGGTATTAACACGAACGATTTCTGATCGATTGAACTGTAGAAAAACCCAATGGGTACACAGAAAACACATGCTAAGGCATAAAGAAATGTTCACTAAGTCTTTTAGCCGAATAGAGGGAAAAATTAGAGCCGTCTTAGAGGCCTAATTGGCCCAACTTAAAGAGCCTAAGGGCCGATCTGAAAGAGCCTAAGAGTCGATATAAAAAGGCCTAAGGGCTATTTTCATTTTGAGTTCGAGCAAGTACTCACTCGACTACTAAGCCCAAGGGATATCCGAGTTCGAGAATATTCTCACTAGGGGACTATCTATGAAGCCTAAGGGCCAACTCTATTTCGAGTTCGAGCAAGTCCTTACTCGATCATAAAAGCCCAAAGGCTATCTTAACCCGAGTTCGAGTAGACCCTCACTCGGGGACTATCCATAAATCCTATGGGCTAACTTTACTTCGAGTTCGAGCAAATCCTCACTCGTCTATAAAGCCTAAGGGCTATTTTTATTTCGAGTTCGAGCAAGTACTCACTTGACTACTAAGATCAAGGGCTACCCGAGCCTGAGAAAATTCTCACTCGAAGACTATCTTTCGAGCCCAAGGGCCACCTTATCTCAAGTTCGAGCATATCCTCACTTGGCCATAAGGACTAAGGGTTATCTTCATTTCAAGTTCAAGCGCGCACTCACTCAACTATCAAGCCCAAGGGCTACCTTACCTCATCGACTGTTGAACCTAAACTTAAGTTCGAATGATTATTCGGGGAACATTGATCAGAAACGTTCGAGGTCAGAACTTATTGTCGGTCATTGCCATCTCAAACTTTGGACATTCAAAAGGGATTTTATGATAAGACGCTTTGACCCGCACAAAAGGGTAACAAATTCGGAAGCTATGGAAGGAAAAAGGATTTGTATAAACCTTTTTACAAGAGCTATAGGTCACGATCAAGAGTTTCTCGCAAGGGCCGATCAGCCTCAAAAGCAAAAAATTACTAAGAGCACAAAACCTAACCAGCACGGTCCTTATCGACAAAAGTGTCCTCACCCTCATAACCTTCCCCACCGTCGGGCTCGCTAAAAGTCTTGGTGTTTTCCTCGAGAAATGCCAGCTTCTAAACTTTCGTTTCCCCAGTCACTTACGTCACAATGATGATGTCGTGGCAAATCGAGATAAAGATCAAGGACTCAATTCGTTTCTTGTCGTTATACTCTAAGAAATGCGGGGACTATCTGTATACGGTAGAAATCAGGGCTACCCGATTTCATGGGCTCGAGGGTCACTTCAAGAGCGAGATCGAAATAGACTAGGAGCAAGCCTGATGTATACGCGCAAATCATATGTCTCTATTTAGGCTCAAGAAGTCGCATCGAGGACAAAAGTTCGATATAGACCAAGCTCGGGCTCGAAGGTAGAATAAGAGGCTCGAAGACCTAAGTGCCCGAGGAACATCGAAGCCAAATATGACCGACTTCGGAACAGTGCCATTATGGGTTTGTTACAGAAGGACAAGATTCCCTCCACGTCCCCAAGATCATAGCGTAAATTTCGGAATAGGTTTGTACAAATTAGTACAAATCTGTACTAGGCGGTTATACAGCTGTCCCCAATAAGATTCCTTACTGTAAATAGAAATGTACCTTATTTAGTGTTCCCCCATTATATAAAGGGGACCCCAATCATTTGTAAACATCATCTAATCATTGGAAAAGAATATACTCTCTTACTTTTCTCGCTCATTGTTCATCTGAATTGTCCTTTAGTTTTATTATTCTTCCTTTATTGTTCTTGACCAATCTCGAGGTCACTTGGGCTCGAGGTCGAGACTGGCTTATCTATCGGTTTGGTCTTACTTATTTCTTTCATCTATACTTCAGATTTCTTGATTATTATTAGTATTGAACTGAATCACGTATCTTTAAAACCACAAATCAAATTTAATTATTACTCGTATTTTCGAGGTAAACACCCTTCCCAGTATTATATTGAGAAAAAGGGAAAAGAAACCAAGATCCCTTTGGACTACTTGCACTGTGTAGCCGTATTGAGGTAACTTTTTAATTATGTCCCGATTAGTTTAATTGGCTAAATTTCACTTTTTAGAAGTAGTTGGATGAGACAAATTTCGCCCACTTGGCTACCGATGACAGAATTTAAATAGTGGCCTTGAAGAAGGTTATTTGTGCAAATGCTCCAACTAAATAACCCGTAAACTTTATGGCCCAAAATCCCTTGTTTTACACTTATAATCCATCTACAAGGGATATTTGCATCTATACCCGCTTTTTGGGCCATGTTTTAACTTGTATCCGCTTTGCAAAAAAATTACAAGCGTACCCATTTTTTTGCGTAACTTCAGCATACGGGGCTGAAGTAGCAAAGGCAATCACACAAAACTTCAGCATTTTAGTAGACGGGCCTGAAGTAGGAAGTGTGCTGAACCAAGTTTGCTGAAATTTTTGTTTGTAATTGATGAACTTAAGCATAATACTTGTTTGTTCTCTATTTGCTGAAATTTTTGTTCTTAATTGCACTAAATTAGCTGAAGCTTTTTTGTCCTGGATTCATTAGTTTTGTCATTAAGCTTTTTCAAGAACTTCAGCAGAAGATGCTGAAGTTATTTAGTTCATTTATAAAAAGTTCAGCACTAAATAAGCTGAAGTTTTTTTTTTGTCATGAATAAGCTTTTTTAAAAACTTCAGCAGAAGATGCTGAAGTTATTTAGTTCATTTGTAAAAACTTCAGCACTAAAAGCTGAAGTTTTTTGTCCTGAATTCATTAGTTTTGTCATAAAGCTTTTTCAAAAACTTCAGCAGAAGATGCTGAAGTTATTGAGTTCATTTGTAAAAATTTTAGCACTACATAAGCTGAAGTTTTTGAAAAAGCTTTCTAACATACTAGATAAATAATCAGATTGCCAACAGTATCTGAATCATAAATTTTGGAAACAATAAACGTGAAAAGAACATAATTATCATTGTCTACTAACTTACGTACGTTGAAATATTCACAAATTATTGTCTACTAACTTACGTAATTATTTATAATTTATTTTTAAATAATCTGATAAATATATTTATGAAAATCATCCCATGAACTAAAGTTTCATAGCAGCACCAACAACAACAGAAGAAAGAAGAAGAAGAAAACGAAAGAGGAGAAGGAGGAGGAGAAAGGGGCTGAAGTTGTTTAAAAAGTGTACAAGTTAAATTTTTTTTAAAAAATGGGTATAGGTTAAATGTGGCGGACCAAATAGGGCGCCCCGTGCAATTTTTACATCTACAAGTTGGGACCGTGCAAAGATTAATGGATGAAGAATTAACCTAAATAGCCGTCCATCCAACCGCTTAAACTAAAAATAGCCAGTGAAGGTATAATATATGTATAATTTATTTATTATATGTATATAATTGTGTATAATCAATATATAATCTATGTATATGACTAGAAAAAATAAATAATAAATATGGCCGGTTATTTGTGTAAAAATCCTTTAGTGGATCATAATGGGGTTTTAACACCGTATACCCCTCTATAAATCTCTTTACTCACTATGCCTTAATTATGAAATTATATTGTATACCTATAAAGTAATTACATCGTATATCTTGATAGAGAATCTTATGTGTGTAACAACCACTATTAATAAGGGGATAATATCTCTTAAATGCAACCTTAATTATTGAAACATGTACTCAATGAATTTTGAGATTCACATTTCCCCTAGTTAAACCATATTCCTATTTTCCATCAGAATTTCATTTTGATATTGTATACTCTATACTTTCAAATCTTCCCATATATTTTGAACATACCACAATATTCTAATTTGAAATATAATTCAAATCGAATATATCACAATATTCTAATGACAAGTATGCTATCTAGGCCAAGCATATCACAGTATTCTAATTTAGAATATATTATTCAAACTAAATATACCATAATATTTTAATTTGTAATACATCATTCAAATACTATAATATTCTAATTTGGAATACAACATTCAAACTAAATATACCATAATATTCTAATATGGAATACAATATTCAAACATAACATACTATAATATTTTAATTTGTAATATAATATTCAAACAATATTTTAATTCAAAATAAAATATATAAACCAAATATTCAACAATTTTTTAATTTGAAAAGATCTGGTTTGAATACTGTATTCCAAATTAGAATATTGTGGTATGTTTGATTAGAATATTGTGTTATGTTTGATTTGAATATTCGAAATTGGAATATCATCGTTGTTTGATTTGAATAATATATTTTTATTAGAATATTATGGTGTATTGGTTTAAAGAGCATATTCTAATATTTTATTTTAGTTTATATATTATATCCCAAATTAAAACATTGTCATGTTTTTTTTTTGATTACATAGATGAAAGAGAAGAACAAGATTATGGAGGACTTCATAGAGAAATTACTGGGGTGGACTTTTTGGTGAACATGTATAATTCCAATTCCTTAAAACGTGGGATAATGGAGTATTTTAAGGGATTTATTAAGTTGGAGTGAGAGATAATTTAGTTCCTTAAAAGATGGGATTTATTTAATGGCATATAATGGGGAAAAAAAAATTCAAAAATAGCCAGATTTACAACTGGTCGTTCAAAATAGCTCAGTTTCAAAAGTAATCGAAACTTAGTCACTTTTCATGTAAAGATAAATCAGAGCAAAAACACTATTCAAAATCTGAAAAATACGCCAGTATATTATACTGGAGTTCCAGCATAAGTATGCGTGGACTCCAACATATTATACTGGAGTTCCAAGATAAGTATGCTGGAACTCCAGCATAATATAATGGAGTTCCAGCATAAGTACACTAGAACTCCAACATAATATACTGGAGTTCCAACAAGCATAATTGTCCAGTATAATATACTGGAGTCAGCAAAGTATACCGGTCCAACATAATATGCTGGAATTCATACACAGGTGTACCGAACTCCAGTATATTATGCTGGACCGGTCTCTGTTGCAGCAAAATAGTGGCTATTTTTCATTGGCTTCGTAAACGCTGGCTATTTTTGAATGACTCGTCCGAAAACTTGCTATACCGTACTATTTTTACCATAAAATGATATTAAAAGTTTAAAAAGTAATAAACTTTTATAAAATAAGTATACATGGTAAAGTAAATATTTTAAAAGTATATGGAATTAACTAGCATTTTCGGTGGGCATACCGTGTAGATTACCCGATCATAATCTATCTTACCAACCCCAACGGAAAAATGGAAATATTTTGGATTCTTATTCCAATTGGGCCTGAACATTTAAAAGGCCCATAGTTCATAATGACCAGCTTATACCCTTTCTGTAGAATTAACCAAAATAGCCGCTCATCTAACCGTTTAAATTTAAAATAGCTAGTGGAGGTATAATATATGCATAATGTATGTATTATATGCGTATAATTATGTATGATCAATATATAATTTATGTATAGGACTAGAAAAAGTAAAAAGTGAATATGACTACAGCTTACATGCTAGATCTATCCCTAGCTAAACTTGTTCATTACTATTACTTTTTCCTTGGAACTGCAATAATGGAACACAGTTACTAGTGTGCTTCCATTCTAATCATTCAATATATAATATGGTAAACATTAAATGTCTGTCGTTAAATGTCGTCCATCATCATATTAGACAAGGTTTGAGATCAGGCGAAGCTAGTATATATATTACGGGTTCGGTCGAACCCAGTAATTTTGGTCCAAATTTTGTATTTGTCTTAAGAAACCTATTGAATATATACATATTCTTAATTTGGAATCTAATAACTTAAAAAAACTAGAATACTGAACCCATACGTGACTCCACCTCGGTTTGAGACTGGTCACTAGTTTGGAAGAAAAACTAGTATTATGTGGTATTCGTTTATATTCGAAAAATTAAGCGCTTACATATTGTTATGTTATCACATTCAGAAAGAAAGATAGCCTTATTTATTTCATAGTAATGTGAAATAATCGAGGAAAAATTCTTTCTAATTATACTATTATAAATTAATTAATCCAGATAATCAAAGTGGGGGAAGGAAATCATTATAGTTATTGAAAACTCTAGCGTCTGACAGATATTTTTCAAATAATAAGACTAGTGTAGTGAAACATAATGATTTATGATAGCAGATAGCTTTAATTTGAATTACTACTCTACTAAAGAAATTTGTTCTTTTAATCCCTGAAATATTGTAAATTCTTATTTTGGTCTTTGTAATAATTTGTTAAACACATTTAACCTTCGCTTAACTGAAATGTCGATTTTTGAACTTTTTTGCTTGTGAATTCTCACAAGTTTAACGAACTATTAATTGTTAATCATTAGTTAATTACTCACATATTATGTTAAATATTCATTATTACTCCATAGCTGAGCGGTAGTATAATTATCATAATAATCTAAATGTGATATATTTTCTATGTAAATAGACCAAAATACACAATCAATTAATTCAAAGTAAAATATATTTGATGAAATATCGCAAGGACTAATATCAAATATTTACAAATAATTAAGGGATCAAAAGTGCAAGATTATCCCACTATTTTTTGTTCCCATTTTAGTCTATATTTTTTTTTGTCTTTTTTCTTTTTGTGTGTAGTAGTTGGAAGTATAGTGGTAAAATTTTTAAACTTTAGCCAAAAATAATAATTACTCCCTCCGGTCCAAAATAAGTGATTTTTTTTGGTTGTTTTCACTATTCAGAAATTTACCTTTTAACATTAATTAGCAATGAAATTGATCATATTAACCTTTATTATCTCTTCACATAAATATTCCTAACACATACTTCAACATTAATTACTCCAATGACAATGTAGGAAAAAAATAATTAATTCATTCTTGAAATCTGGAAAAATCACTTATTTTGGACCACAAGAAAAAACCCAAAAAATCACTTATTTTGGACCGGAAGGAGTAATAATTAGAAACAAAAAAGACCAAACAGCCCAAGTTCTAGTAGTTCATCGGAATTATTTTGGCTTGACCGTCTATAAATAGAAAGTTCATGCGCGCGTATGTTCAATTATCCATAACTACCAAGTAACCCAAAAAATTTACTTCCATGCCTAGACTCCTTCATTTCTTCACTATCTCCATTCTCCTTTCTCTTATAGTTTTTTCGGCCACTGGAGAAGATAATGAATACGTGTTCAGAAAATCTATAAATAGAAAGTCCAACGGTGTAAAAAGAGAGAAACTCAGTCATTTCAGATTCTATTGGCACGACATTTTAAGTGGCTCGAAACCAACCTCTATTATGATCGTACCACCACCCACAACCACCATCCTCACAGGATTCGGCCTAATAAACATGATGGATAATGCCCTAACCCTAGGACCAAAATTGAGTTCCAAAATTGTTGGAAGGGCACAAGGGTTTTATGGTTCAGCTTCACAAAGTGAATTAAGTATATTAATGGTCATGAATTTTGTGTTTATTGAAGGGAAATATAATGGTAGCACGTTAGCCGTGCTCGGCCGGAATTCGGCGTTCGAGACGGTGAGAGAGATGCCGGTGATTGGTGGCAGTGGGCTTTTCCGATTTGCTAGAGGGTATGTTCAGGCAAGGACTAAGTTACTGGATTTGAAAACTAAGGATGCTACAGTTCAGTATGATGCTTATGTGTTACACTATTGAGCTTGAATATATTGTTTTAATCTTATGTTAAGTTTATTTAATTAAGTTCAATCATTTTCTTATGTTGGCTGCCAACTAACATTAAATAATTAGGTCGCGACCACATAATCTTTGTCAAGGTCAGGTTCAAACTTTAATATGAGTGTTCAACTCGAGACTTGAAATGAATCCAAGTAGAGGTTCTTTCGAGGAATAGCACGCAAAATACAGCCTGGAAAGACAATTCCACCAAAGGCAATGTTAGATGATTAATTCTCTGCTATCGGTCTAAGTCCAAGTTTGATGAACGGAGTTGTATATTGAGTTAATATGATTGTGAAAAATCGAGAAGTAGCTAGTATTGGGAATTAATCCAGGTGCGCGTAAGTTACCGGACACCTACATTGTTATAATAAAAATTCAAGTTATGTAATTATGGGTATAGCATAATTGTTATTGTGTAATTTGCTGACTTTGGCATGTTATCAAATCACTTATATACGAGTGCGTATCCAGTGTGCTAACTTAAAACGTGTAATAAATAAACGACTTTTGGTTAGGTTGTACTTTAGTTGTGACCTGACTCATGCATATATTATGTCAAGTTCCTTGCTAGCTTTGTACTAGTCGGTATTCTTCGGCCTATCACAAAGGTAATACTATAGTTTAAATAGATAAAAATGAAGAAGCATAAATTTTGGTGGATAAGGTATGGTTTAATGGTCAATTAATAAAGTGATGTAATTTTGAAGATTATGGTTCAAATGCTAGTTACTAGAGACAAAAAACACGATAGATAATTTCTTTCTATTTGTCTAAGTATTGATAAGCAAAATTATCTGATTCTTATATTTCGAGCCGCGAAAGCAGCCACTAATGCTTGCATTATGGTAGATTCTTTATATCATAATGCGTGATACTTTGTGTACTTGACTGCCATTTCTATGTGGGTGGATGATCGAATTTTGCTTTACTCTTCTAGGCTCTAGCAATTACTCGAAAAGGGGTAAAAGGTATATTTGGGACTTTGGCACGCTTGAAGGTCGTCTCCTACCTGAAAAACAATCATCACATTTTATTTTTCATTTTCTTGTATCAAATGATACCCATTTGGATACCTATTATTGCTATTGTAGATATGGTACAGAAAACTGATACACAGAGCTAATAAAAATTGCATTGCAAACGAAGAAAAGCAACCTAGCTAATACCACGTATAGTATCTTTGTTTGGAAAAAAAACATGAAGGAAAAAGAAAAGGATACTTACCTCTTATAGATGCTTCAAGGTAGTGTTAGATTATACAAGCAATTGTGAGCGTCAATTTAGGAGTTATTATCGGAATAAGATTAAAGGGATTTAACTTATATACTAATTTACATTATCAGTATAATTTAATATGTTATAGCCGATATTTACTCTTTTTACCAAGTTATGTATCTAACCTGATATCAATAATAATATACCTAGTTAATCTCACACGTGAGGTCCAGAAAAAGAAGTGTGTAGTCGAATCTTATTCTTACCTTGTGTAGATAGAAAGACTTCAGTAGACCCTCAACAGACTTGATATAAACAAATATATTAATTATCGTAGATCAAATTAACCCTATGATGGTTAAAGATTGCTTATAGCTGATTAGGTAGGAGTGTCCCAAGTTCTTCATTTATATTCAAGATAGACCTCCTATATTTTTTTTAAAAGTTTCTTTTCCCTTCCCTTCAATAGGGAGACTAACTTTATCAACTAACTTCATCTCATAATAACTTGCCGAAGAGCTTACGATATCTTCAATAAAACAATGAAAAATCTGACAACTTAGAATTTCCAACAAGAAAACATAACATCTATATATACTTTTGCAAATTTTCCTACTAGTATATATGGTGGAAACAAAGGATTTTCTAGCACAAAGATATATGATCTTTATATAAACCCTTCATTTTCCTCCTCTATACGATCTTACAATCGTTTATATTTCCTCTTCTCCAGTTCTTACAGTATTCATCAAGATAGTCTTGCTCGCTCCTGAATTCTGCGACGAGCTAGTTTAGTTACTACCTTCAGATCAAATCGAATTCTTTAAAATAGATTCATTCAATAACTTTCACAACAACAGAAATTTGATCGATCTTCTACGCGCCGTGAATTAAAAGATGGCAAAGCTGGTGGGGCATGTAGCAACAGGTCTTGGTTTCTTTTTAATAGGTATTTGGCACTTATTCAACCATATCAAACTACATACTTTGCACCCAAATGGTTACACTTCTTTTCTATGGTTCCCAACTCCAAAAATAAGGCATTTAGAACTTTTCTTGATTATGGTTTTCACCTTAATTTTCTTATTAAGGGAACTCTTTAGTGGCCACCACCTTCTAAATTCAGATGGAAGCCTTCCTTCTAACCATCTCCACTATCTTGAACATTCATGTATTTCCTTATCTTTATTTATTTATTCATTTTTCTCCTTAATAATTGACAAAATTACCCCTACACCCTCATCCCAAAATGGGATCACAAATTTTCTTGCATCTATTGCTTTTGGTCAAGAACTTCTTCTTTTTCATCTTCACTCAACTGACCATAATGGTGTTGAAGGACAATACCATTGGCTTTTACAAATAGCCATTTTTGTGTCTTTAGCCACTACACTTTTGGCCATTCCTTTTCCTAATAATTTCTTGAACAATTTTGTGAGATCTTATAGCATTATGTTTCAAGGAATTTGGCTTATGGTCATTGGTCTCATGCTTTGGACACCAAAATTTATACCTAAAGATTGTTATATAAAGTTAGAAGAAGGATATCAAGTTGTTAGATGTCATGACCATAAATCTCTTGAAAGAGCAAAAGCATTAGTAAATATAGAATTTAGTTGGTATATAATTGGAACCACTGCTTTTGTAGTCTCTTTTTACTTGGTTATTATCAAGATTTTCACAAAAAAAGTTGAGTACCAGTCATTAAAAAATAATTATGAGGACCAAGAAGAGGATTTAGAGGATGTTGAAATTCAGAAGAGAAATGATGGTGAACTGAAGAAGTTCGTTGAAATGGGAAAAATAATATGCAAGAAGTGAGGAGTTATTAATTATAAAAGCAAAACATGGGAGTGTACAAAAAGGGAAAAATTTGTTTGGTGGCCGTTGTATATATTTGTTTTTATTATGTCTGGAAAATAGGATACTTGTTTACTGGGAGGGGAAAAAGAAAAAGAAAGTAGGAACTGGTTCAAAATATGATTGTATTGCTGGTTTTTAATTAGGGAGAGGGAGACATAAATTATGTATGTATACATATGTATATATACGATATATTTATTCTTTTAGTTTCGGCTGATTTTCTATTTTTTCTTTTTCTTTGAACTCTGTGTCTCAACTAATTCAAATTCGCATAGTATAATGCACAGTCAAGAATCGGAGAAGCGCTCCCTTCAAAAAAATTTCTTTCTTTCCCGGGATTTGAATCGAAGATCGCTAATTAACAATGGAGGGATCCCATCCATCTATCCACATCCCGTGAAGGTTTGGAAGCTACAGCGAAATCCTTGCCTTAGAAGTGATAACTGATGATTGAGAAAGGAACATTGTCGTGATATTTTTAGTTTAATTGGTAGGGTGAACGACTATTTGGGTTAATTCTTGGAAATCTATTTCGCATGCATAAAACTGGAAATGAAAAAGAGAAGCTAAAAAGTTAGAATAACTACACAATTAACTGAAAAATTGAGGGTAATATGAAGGGAAAGTCGTAAAGATTTGTTACAGCGTAGTAGAAGAAGTTATGAAGAGTGTATAAGAAATTTATGATGTAGCTGAAGAAAATACTATATCGGACTTTAACCTTGCTTAAACTAGGTTAAATTGTGTAGTAAGTGAAAAAATGGTAGTAGCTGCTAAAGTTATAACTTAGATGTAATAAGTAAATTATAAGTGTAACGTGATATGTAAGATACTAATCATCCTATTTTTTATACTTTCCATTTGAAAAATAAGATTACTTTTATTACTGGTGCACATACGAATGAGGTCATCTTTTCTCAAAATTAAAATTAATTGCCCTAGCAATTATGGCGGGATAATACATGGACTCTAAATCGTGTAAAAAGTATTTACAAAGTCTGATTACTTATAAGAAAATTCTATAAAAAAAGAGTTTGATTGATAGCCGATTAAAAAAGTTAATTAACTAATCTGCTATCACAAGTTAAACTACGACAATAATACATTATTAGCATATATAATTTAAATTTGTATATTATCTCTTAATAATCAGTATGTACGTAACATCCGAAGCTAGTTGACAAATTAGGATCATGATCATACACAATCAACCATTATTGTAAGTCATCTTATCCTGAGGTTATCATTGCTCGAGAAAATGCAACAATTTGGCTAGATACCATGAAATAAATCTAACTCGAATCGTGTTAGCGGAACACGTCTAAATAAATTTGGATCAAAATGAAAATCCTTAAATAAAAAATAATTTACCTAGTAGACATGTCTATTAATAGTCAAAAAAAAAAGAAAAAAATTAGGGGGGGGGGGGACACAAATCTTTATAGCATATCATTATATATTTATCATATTTATTTTTGGGTATATTTTTACATCAACTTAGTCCACAATTATACATTTAATTGTGCACAATAAATATACAACACAACCCTAGCAACAAATTGTTTTATTCCTTTCTCTTATTTTCCAATATTATATTCTTTCTTGTCTTTTAGCTTTCCATAATTCATAGAGAAAACATTTTCTCCATTTCAACAAACTTCTTATCAATTTGGTTCTTTTCTTGAGCTTCAACATCTTCTAAACCCTTTTCCTCCTCAAACTTGCTTGCTAAAAATTGGTACTCAATTTTCTCTTGATAAATATTCTTGATTAGAACCAAATAAATTGAGATTACAAAAATAGTAACCCCAACTAAATACCAACTAAATTCTATATTTATCAATGATTTTGCTCTTTCTAGGGCTTCAATATTATGGCATGTAACAACTTCATGACCATCATCTGATTTTAGAACACAACCTTTTGGAATAAACTCTGGGGTCCAAATCATAATTCCTGTGACTATAAACCAAATTCCTTGAAATATAATACTATAAGATCTCACAAAACTATTCAAGAAACTATTAGGAAAAGGAATTCCCAAAAGTGTAGTGACTAAAGTCACAAAAATAATTATTTGGAGAAGCCAATGATATTGTCCTTCAACACCCATATGGTCAGTTGAGTGAAGGTGGAAAAGAAGAAATTCTTGGCCAAAAGCAATGGATGCAAGAAATTGTGTAAGTCCACACCGGATTTGGGGTGAAAGTGCAACTTTGTCAAAGATGATGGAGAAAAGTGCATATACAAAGAAACTTAGGGAGATGTTTGAATGTTCAAAACTTCTAAGATGATTAGATGGAATAGTTCCATCAATATCTAGAGGTTGGTGTTTTTCTGGACCAATAAAAAGTTCCATAGATATTGAAATAATGGTACCAAACAAAATCAAGAAAAGTTCAAAATACCTTATTTTTGGAGTAGGAAACCATGAAAGTGAAGTGTAGGATTTTGGGTGCAAAGCATGTAGTTTAATATGGTTAAGTAAATGCCAAATACCAATAAAAAAGAAACCAAGACCTGGTGCTACATGCCCTACCAAAGAGCCCATTTTTTTCCTGTTTTTTAGGGGTTGTAAAAAGCTTATTTTTGGTTCTTGTAAAATAGAATGGGGGAAGAGTGGATATATATAATGTGTGTGGTAACAAGGAGAATGATGAAAGAAGATAGAGATCATTATTCATATAATAGCTCAATAGGTATGGGAAGGATATAAACTATAAAATAATGTGTTATATAGTCAGTGGCGAAACCAGGATTTTAATTAAGGGGAAGTAGATCTATGAAGAAGTCAAGGGGTATCAACATGTAGTATATATACATATAAAAAAGATCAAATTATCTAACTATATAATATAATTTTCAATGAATGCACTTGAATACATATACGAATTATTTTTATTATTGTTGTTATTGTTGTTATAGCTGGAATTTTAAAACACCACTTGGTGTGTGTCATGTTCTATCGAAGATAGTGTATTTTTTGAAAATTCCGACACGAATACAGCTAACATCTTTAGAGAGTCATACAAACATAAATTATCACTATCATTTTGTCATGTATTTATCATCATATATGAGAAGAGTCATACAGTTTGCCCATAATTCCAGTAGGTTATAATTTAAACTGTTATCTTTCTTTTGTGTATACTCCAAAGCTAGCTATCTTGTCGTATATTCTAGCTAGGAAGTTTCATCAAATTTACGTTTCTGCGTGTTTCTATTTATTTTTAAAATATATTTACTTCACCTCGCACCCCTCATATTTTCACAATTTCGATTTTCCATTCGTATAATTTAAATTTCTAAAAGATTATTGCTTTATCGTTCATGATATTTTATTTTATTCAAAACCAATAAACAATTGAGATATTTTCTTATATATTATTAGGTGATGGTATAGTTGGGGGAGAAGAGGGGGGGGGGGGGAATATACCTTATAGCATACAAATTCTCGTACTATAAATATATATAGTGGCAGCTCCCTAACAACTTGATCCGCTGTAGCACTGGTTAATTCCTTCTCTATGTGAAAGAATCCGGGTTCGAACCCCGGCAGCGGAAATATTTTTTTGATCATTTTATCAGTATCAAGTCTAGGACGTTTTGTAAAGAGAGCAAATAAAGTATCCTAAGTTTTTTCTAGTAAAGGGAACGAATGACATAGCATGTAATAGGAAAAATTATGAATAAATTAACACAAAAATAGTCCTACTACTACGGGTAAGCTTAGGAAGAACTCGCTACTATCTGTTAACCTACAACCTTAATCCTTGATCTCCACGTATTTCTATCGTGGGTCATATCCTCGGTAAGCTGGAGCAATGACATGTCTTGCTTAACTACCTCTCCTCAATACCTTCTTAGGCTTGTCCTTTCCCTTCCTCAAACCCGCAATGGACAACCTCTCACACTTCCTGGCCGGAGCATCTATGTCTCTCCTCTTCACATGCCCGAACCATCTCAGCCTCACCTCCCGCAACTTGTCCTCCACAGATGCTACTCCTAGGATAGGAGTATTATGGAAAAATAATACATGTATTAGTTTTGATATTAGTGATTTCTTGTTTGGTAGTAGTATTTTTCAACTTATGTACGTATAACTAGTAGTACATATTACATATTACATATATTAGTTATACACTATATTTGATATTATTTTATGTAAAACTATACCAACCATTTTAAGTGTGACATTCCTATTATTATTATTTTTTGAATCATTTTTTGCAATCGGCACTCGACTTATGTAGCTACAACATAACATGTATAATATCATCAGAATATCATACTCTCATAACGTTACATGATGACTACACATACCCTTTTGCTTGGCAATTTGGACAAGCTGAAAATTTGCAACTGCAACAACTTGATATTGTCAATAAAATGTCACCTTTGTATGATGATCTCTCAATACATGTACAGTAATTTTGGAATAGCGATGCAAAATCGAAAAGAAGAGTATGAGCGAGCTAGCTCATTTTCCATAATAAGAAAATCTCACATTCTCGTCCTAACGGATGACCAACCTATTAAAGTATCTTTCTGAATGAAGTGTTTTAAGTAAGTAATTAATACATTTTACCTTATTATAGACTAGTTTTATGTGTGTGTTACGGTTAATAGTCTCTGAGAAAGAAAATTAAATATTTTGTTTTCCATAAAAGAAAAAAATGCGAATTAAAACCAAAGAACACACACATAACATCTTGTTTGGATGGTTGTTACCTGCTGTATTGTATCGTATTATTACTTTAAATGCAATAATTATTTTGATTGTTATTTAAATTTTAAAATGTACATCGTATCGTTAAACCCGTCATTATGTAACGATAAAAAGTGCCACTTTAGGCCGATTTGATGTGGTCGCGTCGTTCCCTTATTTTTTCTCTCATCTTGCCCTTCCATATTATTAAATAATCCTATTTTATCATTTACATTACCTTTTTATGTAATAATTTTACCTCGTACCTTATTTTTCTTTATTTGACAAGAGGGGTTGCTCTGATGGTAAGCAACCTCCACTTCCAACCAAGAGGTTGTGAGTTCGAGTCTCCCCAAGAGCAAGGTGGGAAGTTCTTGGAGGGAAGGATGCCGGGGGTCTATTTGGAAACAACCTCTCTACCTCAGGGTAGGGGTAAGGTCTGCGTACACACTACCCTCCCCAGACCCTACTAAGTGGGATTATACTTGGTTGTTGTTGTTGTTGTTGTTGTTGTTGTACCTTATTTTTCTTTATAATATTGCAAGTTTATTTTTTCATATTATTAGTGCATGACATCATGAGACGACGGAAAACAACACAATATATCCAAACATTGTATACATCAAAACGATACAGTACAATAAAATACAATACATTATGAAACGATACATAACAACCAGCAAACAAGCTGTTAACTGGATGCTTGCGAAATGAAAAAGAATAAAATTAAACAGATTATTTGGCTAAAACAAATAGAATAATAATTTTGCGGTTCCTTCCTTTATATGTGAACTTTTTTGTGTGTGTGGTTAAAACATATTAATAGTAATAATAAATAATTACATGCAGAGGGTCATTACAGAGAGTAGAGCTCCTGTCCTAAGAGCAAAAAGGTTCTCAAAAACGAACCAAAATATTACAAATAACAGTTGTACTTTTTTTTAATAATTATAATCTTCGACCTAAGCCAAAAAAAAAAAAAAAAAAAATTGTGGTTGGCAGATAGATATTTGAGTCAAAATATGCTCGCTTCATTCCTCCCTTAATTTGATCTATAATAATAGGTAAATCTTCATATTAGATTCGACAGTACCTGCAAAATAGAATACTAATAATTTTACGATAATCAATTAAATTACTGATAGTATAAAAATTCTTTACACTTATGGATAAAACATAAAGGAAAAAGCGAGTTGGATTCTGCTTCTCCAGAGGTATCGTCTTGTGCTTCTCAATACTATCATAGCTAAATTAATGTTATGTGTACGTCTTAATTTTCAAAAGGGTTAGACTTCTTTTGTAATTTTTGTAAACAGATAAAAAATTAATTAATAATAATAAAAAAAAGAAACACAATGTTGAAGAAGTTGAGACAGAAAATCAATATTACCACGGAAGGTGAAAGCTCGGGTGGATGGTTTTATTTTTTGAAAAAAAAACCCCGAAAGCCCGCACTGTCAATCTCCCTAAAAAAACCACCTTTTTTTCTTTGTGTAAGCACGTAATTTTTGACCCGAGCAACTTTTAAAAAGTAGTATTTTTAAAGAAATAATTAGGATATTTATTTGGGTTTATTTCTATAGGATTTTATTTTATTACTAATTTTAATTCTATTTTTAAGGCACAAAAACTAAAAAATATACATACATTATATATATATATAATTTCATGTTTTACTTTATTTCTATTTAGTTTAAGTTATTAATATTTTTATGGCCATATATTTTATTTTACCATGATTTTCACTCTTATTTTTAATCTATATAAAACATGATATATTAAAATATATGGTTTCATATTATCATGTAGTTTATTTAATTAATTGAAATTAGTTTAGTTTTAATTTAAAAGTTTTAGTTTGTTATTTAATGGACTTTAAAAATTAAGAAGTACAAATTTGAAGCCCCATTTCTACACAAAAGGAAGCCCAAAATCGGACAACCTAAACCAACCCAATATACGACCGGATCCAACCCATGACCCGCCCATAACCTGTCTTACCTATCTCCTTTTTTGTTTTAATCCTAGCCCTTCACCTATCTCCCATCCAATGGCCAAGATTTATCCTCACCTTAATATAAAAACCTAATATTTCTAAACCCTACCCTAATGTAACACCACCCAGGCAGCGCCCCCCTTCATCCTGTCCCAACCGCGCTTCAGCCACGGTAAGACCACCAAAAAACCTTGCTCACTCATGGTCCCCCTCCTCTCCTTTCCTTCTTCTACGTCATCAAGACCATAACGACCTCTGACAAGAAGATTCCATCCCCCTCACGCGCTCTTCGCTCACACGATCTGCTTGAGGCGAGAGAAGATGAATGGTGAGCGTAGGATTGAGTTCTAGCTCGATCTACTACCTCCATTTATCCCTTACTTGCTTCAACAAACGGATTTGGGAATTTTGAAGGATTTTCTTGGAGAAGAAGAATAGAAGTTTCTAGGACTCCTATAAATTGGGGTTATTTGGACGGAAAAGAGGGGATTTTTGGAGAAAGAAGAAGAAAAGAAAAGTACTAGGGTTTTATATTGGGTTTCCAAATTTTTCTTCGGATTTTCGGTTTTTTCTCATATGTAAAAGAAACAAATCAGTTTCTTCTAATTCAATTTTACATCAAAGTCAGAAAATACAAAAAAAAAATCAGTTTCTTCTTCTGGATTCTTGTTCGAAATGGAGTTGAGCTGAGGTTCGAGGTTCGATATCAGTCGCCAAACTGAAGTTCCGTCCGAGCTCCTGTCCGATTTGGGTTCCCGTTGTAGCTGCGATTTCGTTTTGCTCGTGTAACTGCTGAACCTTTGGAGAAATTGAAATTCCAGTTTTCAGGTGCATTTCTCCCCCTAATAATTTTACTTCTTGGTATCCTTAAGTACGATAAGAGCTATAACGACTTAACCTCCATTGTGAAAGATATTTGATCATATTCTAGTATAGGTCGTGTTTGGAGTTGGTTTCTAGTCGCGATTTATGTTGAAAAGAGATATTTGTCGATCTGTGCTTGTTGTCCAATGCGATATCTTGCTGTTTGATATGTTCGAATATGAGTAATTGAAAATTAAAGCGTCTAGATTATATTCGAGTTTCCATATTAGATTCGTTCGTCTTTGGCTTATTGACCTATGTTCTATTCACTTCCGTTGGTTTGTAATCCTGCCCGGTTTTCATGTGTTTCAAGTGACAACTTAATTCCTTGCTCATTCTGTTGCTCCTTATGCGTTCGAAATCGCAGAATGTTTCACGCTTTGCTCTTTCTGTTGATTAAGCGATCGATTGCATGGCTAAGTTTAAAAATAACTCACTCCTTGCTTTCGATCTTGTAAGCTCGTTTAGACTGTTAGGCTGCTAAAAATCTACCCTGTTTCGCATTGTTCAGGCATCAGAACTGCCCAGTTTCGAGTGTACATTCTGCATTGTATAGCACTGTTGGTTCGCATTAGTTCTGATTTGCTGAGTTTGTTTGATTTTGCGATTGTTGATCAAACCGGAAAAACTGGTGCATTCATAAACAATTTCTCAGAAAAGCTTTCATTTGTCTCCCTCTATTCGAACTGACTTGCATCTAGCTTTATTTGAATGTGAAATTTCCAGTTCAATGTTTCAAAATTGGCACTTCTGATGAGTTCCATAAAGTTACGTTAGGTTCAAACATGTGTTTGTTTCAATCATAGTCATTTGATAGTTTGATCATTATTTTTGAAAGATTCACTGTGTCATTGAGTTTTGATAGAGTCATTATATGCCAAGCCAATTTTCATGAGGATTATAGTCTAACGTTTCTGCCAGTTTACTTGCTCTTCAAAATTGACATAAGTCAGTTGAGATATAGAGGGCTCTTATCATATTTTGGGTCTGCTACTTTCTTTCATTTTCATTCTTATTTCATCAGGTGATTTTATCCTTCTCTCTTTCCGTGCATGTCAATTGTTTGCAATTACCTTTGTGTATGGATGAATTGAGTGAATTATTTGGAAAAACTATTGGGCTGTGGGGGTTGGGAGAAAGGCTTGGCCCATTAGTGTTAATTTGCTTACTTATTTAGGACTTGGGCTTGGTCTAAATACATGGAAATGATGAGTTAAAAGAACGTGGCCCCGAGTTGAATTTCTTTTAGTTTTTCTTTTATCTACTTATTCTCGTTTTATTATTATCCGCTAGGAGCATGTTTAGGCCGACCACATTTGGACAGGCAAGCCTTAGGATTTTTATTGGTTTCGAGGCAAGAGGTTGTTCCCTTAGTTAAATTTATCCGTGGAATGCCTCGAAGGATTTGTATATATTTTATTCTGGGGTATGCCCCGAAGTATTTGTACTTGGAGATCGATAGCAGAATTCGTAGTATTTTTATTTTTATTTTCATTTTCTTTTTATTAGGTGGGGACGACCTCAAGTCTCATGTGTGTTTATTTTATTTTTCCGTGATTTTACCTCAACTTTAATATTTTAAAAGCCGATTAGATCAAGTATGCAACCGTACTAGTTAAGGGACTTGGGGAGTGCCTAACACCTTCTCCCCGAGTCAATTGAACTCCCTTACCCGAATCTCTGGTGTGGACTTAATTTGGAGTCCAAAGTGTTTTAAAAGGAAAATCATTTTTAAAAACGGTGACCTGGCACACCGAAGCAATGTCAGGTGGCGACTCTGAGTTATTTTCTTTTGAACACAATTTTGTCACTTTTTAATCAAAAATCCTTTTCAAGCTTTGCTAAATCTCTTTATTTATTTAAGAGGGTTAGCGAGGTTATTGAAGTTTGTTAAAAAAGGGGTGTGACATCTCTGGCGACTCTGCTGGGGACTTGCGGGTTCGAGCTAGTACTTGATTTTGTTGGCTTTTAGAATATTTGGTTGAGGTTTTTATGTTTTTTCATTAGCTTTACTTAATTTTATTATGTTTTTATATCTTGTTATTTGCTAGTTGTTTATGTGTTTACAGTTTTTACTTTATGTGTTTACTGCTTTATAACTGTCATCATATGCATTACCCAGTCAATTCTTTCTGCAACAAGTATCGGAGCACGCGTCGCGTGCACGAACTCTTTGTTGAGTCACCCTTGATTTAAGAGGGGGGGGGGGGGGGTCAGACGTATGGAGTGAGTGGAAAGCTTGAGCAGCCACCATCGACCATACGCTTCCCCGAATTGCCTTGTTAGTGAACCCCAAACTTAGGTCAGCCTTTAGGTCATTTTTATTTGCATCATGTCATTTAGACCTAGTAGGGCTCGGTCCCAGGTACCGTGTCCCTTTGTAGGAAGCTTGTCCAAATTTTGTCAAAATGGGCTCGTGGCCCAAAATGACATTTAATCATCCTATGTGCTAAATGTTGCATCTGTGAGGGTAAAAAGGTCATTTGGCAGACCGATGCTTGGGAAAGAAGGGTGAAAATGAAGCAAGTAGGGCCTAGTTATATTTTTCTTTCACTACTTTTTCAAAAAAAAAAAATGAAATGAAAATGAAAAATCCAAAAATAAAAATAAAAATTTACACTTTCCCATTATTTTCCAAAAAATCAAAAAAAAAAAAAAGAGAAAAAGAAAATACAAAATGATTTTACATTTTTCATCATTTTCCAAAAATTCAAAAAAAAAGAGAAAGAAAATCCAAAAAGAGTTTACATTTTCCATCATTTCTCAAAAAGAAAAAAAAATATGGTTTTTCCAAAATTAGTTGCATTTTTTAAGGCTTTCTCCCATGACCAATCTTCCCGAACTACGCGAATCTGATTCTCGTCTTCTGGGGTGGGATACGTAGGCAACCCACATAGGGTCCGGTCTTCCTAGTAGGTCCTAGGTTCTTGGCTTCCAGGGTCGCAGCCAAATCTTGCATGTATAGCCATATTTGGCCACATTGGTCGTTTTTGCAAAAATAGAAGTGTTTTCTCAAAGTTGTTTGCCATCTCTTAGGATCTTGAGTCTACAATAAAGTGTCCTCTTAATTCTAAGGTTCATTCTTGTCAAATTTGCATGTCTAGCCACTTTTGGCCACATCGGTCATTCTTGCAAAATAGGGTTATTTTCGCAAGAGTGGCTCAATTACTCCTGTCTTAGGATCTTGAGTTTATAACTCGGTGTCATATCACTTTAAGGTTCATCCATGTCGTGTTTGCGTCCCTAGCCACATTTGGCCACATCGGCCATTTTGCAAAAAAGGGGTCCATTTCCGCAAAGTAATTTTTTAAGACCATGATTATCGGGATATTAGAGTCATGTAAGCTTTAGATGGAGTATTTCTCATGCATTAGGGGTCAACTTTGTCAAGTTTGCACTAATAGCCACTTTCAGCCACTTAGGCCATTTTGCAAATATAGCCAAGTTGTGTCCTGCATTGTCCATTAGGAAATGTGGTGGGGTCACGTAGTGTCCCGAGTCGCTAACCATGTTTGCTTCATTCAGGTATGGACCCGCTGATTCGATCCAAAGTGCTGATGGTAGTAAAGATTCCTAGGAAGTTGATCAAGTGGTGGAAAATGTTTTCATCGTTAGAGCAGCATGAGTTAATGAAGAAATTGGGCACCCTAACTTTCCTTCTTGACATCACACCCCGCCCAGACTTAGTGGAGGCGATGCTGACTTATTGGGATCCGCAAAATTTGATTTTCAGATTTGGAGAGTGTGAGATGACTCCTACCTTGGCGGAAATGTCTGGTCTCACTCATTTAAGCTATATAGGCAAGAACATGATACTTCCCCGAGACCACTCTAGGACAAGATTCCTCAGCGATCTGGGCCTGAAAGATAATAAGCATTTAAAGTGTCTCGAGCAGTCCTGAATATCCTTGGATTATTTGTTTGCTAGATTTGGACCACAGGATAGTTTTGACGTCTTTTGGGATGAGTTCTGCACAACCAAGGCAAAGTGGCAAAGACGTTGCCTCGAAGCTTTCAGCCTTGCTTTGTTGGAATTATTGGTTTTTCCATTAGATGAGAGGCACATTAGCACCCGTCTGCAGTCAGTGGTAATGGCACTATTTCATAAAAAGCAACGCAAAACCGTTACTGTTGTGCCGATGATCTTAGCACAGTTGTACCTAGCCCTGAGTGAGGTTAGGGGAGGTGTCAGATATTTTGAGGGAAGTAATCTCTTGCTACAACTATGGATGATGGAGCATTTGCACACCGCTTCCTTACTTTGTCCCATCGACCGTTCCTTGAGGGATCGGGTGGTATGCATCAAACGTAGGATGAAATCTCCTAAGTTTACGTACCCAATAGGCGTCATGGCTTGGATTGAGTTCCTTGGTTTGAGGACAAATGAGAATGTTTTGTGGGCTTACCTTTGGCTACCTTTGGATGATATCTTGGTAGGGTGCCTCATGCAGCCTTTCCTGATGCTGATAGGACTTAAGTGTGTCAGACCATATACTCCCGTTAGGGTAATGCGACAATTGGGCATAAGACAAGAAGAGCCTCCAACTTTGAATCTTCGGAGGCACATCATAAACTTTAGCAAAAAGGCAGCTGATGAAATCAAGTATGTGCAATACTGGAACAATGCAAAAAGGATGAAGAAAAATACATTAGTAGAGGATGTTGGAAGGCCCGAGTGTACTCAGGAGTACTTGATTTGGTTACAGTCTATCCCTCCAGGGGTCAATACCCCATTGCCAGCACAACTTAGGGGTCGGGCAATTCAGATAGATGATGTTGAGGAGACATCGGACCAAGATCCTTAGGATAAGCTTGAGTTGATAAAGTCTCAGTTAGCAGGATTGGCAACAAACGTGGAGCAGCATGACCAGTATTTGTTTAGGGTCGGCCTTCAAGATGCGGGGGCACATGCCAGGACCTTTATTCCCAACATCGGTGTTTCTTTACGAGGCATGTTACAGATTTTGAGCATGACGGACAGCCCAGGATCATCCCAGCCAGGACCGTCACATTCAAGAGCAGCTTGAGGATTCATTCTATTTAGGTGTTTTGAGATCGTCTTATGTTGTCTTTTACTTTTGTGTCTTGTCTAGAAGTACTGAGTCCTTTAGGTAGTGTCAAAGTCTGTCTTAGTGTAATTGAGTCTGTCAGGTCTTTCATTATCGCACTTCTTATTGTATTTTAATATCGAAAAGTTTCTAAATGAAAAATCCCAAAAAGATTTTGTTTTTAGTTTATTTTTCGTCACTTTTCCAGAACTACGCTTGGTCTGATTCATGAGGGACATGATACGTAGGCAACCTACATCAGGTTCGATCAAATGATTTTTGGTTCAAAATAAAAGGAGAAAGAAAAAGAAAAGAGTGATAAGAGGTGTTGGAAAAGAAAGAGAAGAAATGATTGAAAGCAAGTTGGGATGATGCCATATGACCCTACGACCCTCAAAGCCATTTTAGAACCGTTAATCGTTGCTAGGTGCATTGCACGTAATGTGATATTATTATTTGATATTATTATTTGATAAATGCCCTAACACTAACATAGTGGTTTTGTGTTGTTGTCCTCTGTTATCTCTAACAGTTTCAGGAAGGTGGTTAGTTTGTTGGCATCCTGGCAAGTCATCCATACAACACCCGATCAAAGCGTCAAACAGTCATGGCTAGCAAGGAAACAGACACTGGAGTTGTTAACCCACCAAGGGAGATTGTTGAGTCGGAATCGGAACTGCAAGAGGAGGTCTGGAGGTTGAAGCATCAGATGGCAGAAATGTATCAAGCCTGGATCAAGGGACACCCTCCACCCTCGTTCCCTACCAACTACACATAAAACCCTGCTTCCATTCCACCACTCTCTCAATCCCAGATGCCCAATACCATTGATCTTTCCCCACAACACGCACCTGGCTTTACCCCTTGCCACAACTACCCCGACACTTCAGCCCAAACTATTCATGCTCCGCCAGCCAAAACAACCTCGTACCCTGCTCCGACATCTGCTTCTATTTTTGTACCCCCTCCGTAAGCTACCCTCCACCGATCCTCTAGTGAACCCGCATTCCCCGCTACAGATGCCCACTACTATGCACCAGAGCCCACCTTCAAAGTCCCAGATCCTTACTCTTACACTCCCCAATTTGAGCCTCATGTTGAAATTGACAAACCACCCAAGAACGCAGAGCAAGAAGAGATGTTTAGGAAGGTACAGAGTCTGGAACAATCATTGAGAAATATGCAAGGGTTGGGAAACCAAGTGAGTGTGGCCTATAAGGATTTGTGTTTGTTCCTCGATGTCCAATTGCCTGCCGGGTTCAAGATGCCCAAGTTTGACTGGTATGACGGACATGGGGATCCTGTAGCTCATCTGAGAGGTTATTGTAGTAAAATGAGAGGCGCCAGGGGAAAAGATGAATTACTGATGGCATACTTCAGCCAAAGTCTGAGTGGGGCAGCTTTAGAATGGTACACCCGCCAGGACGCCAGTAGGTGGTACACCTGGGACGATATGGTTCAGGCCTTTGCCCGACACTTTCAGTACAATATAGACATTGTTCTAGACTGCCTATCTCTGACCAAAGTGGAAAAGTAACCTAGTAAAAGCTTTAGAGAATATGGGTTTCGATGGAGGGAGCAAGCTGCACGAGTCAATCCTCTGTGATGGAAGAGGACGAGATTGTTAAATACTTTCTTCAAGCACTGGAGCCCACTTACTATGGCCACTTGATCTCAGCCATTGGTAAGTCTTTAAATGATGTGGTGAAGATGGGAGAAATGGTGGAAGAGGGGCTCAAGTCGAGTAAGATCATGAGCTATTCTGCTAAAAAAGCAACCACTCAGGCAATCCAGAGTGGTACTAGAGGTTTGCTAGGCAAGAAGAAGAAGGAAGATGTCGCTATGGTTGTCTCCGGATCATGGCATGACCAAAGGGGTTCACCTCATCAATAAACCCATCCTCGACCCTGACCTCAAGCCTACGCCCAAGCTCCATATAATCCATCTCAACATTACTTTTCCTCGCAAAAACCCCAATACTCAGCCAGGCCATCCCAATACCTTGTTCACCATGCACAGTCATATGCTCAACCCCCTCCTTACCCGCAATGGCGTGCTCCCGCTCCACAAAATATCTACCCAGCTCCACAAAATACCTATCTACCCCCACAACCCTATCAAAACCCCACTGGTTCAAATTTTCGATCAAGGCTAGAGTATAGGAGAGAGAGGCAACAACGGAAACAAACTTTTACCCCGCTTGGAGAGTCCTATGCTAGTCTGTTTCAAAGGTTAAGGCAGTTGGATGTCTTGAGGCCGATTGAGTCAAAGATACCAAATCCCCTTCCAAAGAACCTCGATTATTCCTTAAGATGTGCCTATTGTTCTGATGCTCCAGGGCATGACATAGAGAAGTGTTGGCATTTGAAACGGGCAATCCAGGAGCTCATTGTTACAAACCAAATTGTAGTCCAAAGCCCAGATACGCCAAACATCAACCAAAACCCTTTGCCAGCCCATGCAGAGACGCACATGATTGAAATAGTTCACAAGGATGGGGAGCCCAAGAAGTCTTCTAAGTCCGTCATGATGATTCAGACCAATGAAAGAAATTTGGTTAAAGCTCCAGACTCTACCAAAGCAACGCCCTTGACAGTCGAAGGGGTGACAGAGAAGCCAAGCTCACTCAATTTGAAACCACCAGTGTTGGTCGTGAAAGGGCTATCAAAAGATATCGGGACAAGTCCAGAAAGTTCAAAAGTGGTAGTACCAGGGATTCCAAGTAAGCCTTTCATAGTTGTGAAGGGGGCTCCTATTACCGCTATCATCATTAGACCAGTAACCCAGCTGCCAGTGGTGGATGCCAAGGCTGTTCCGTGGAATTATAAACAAGTTATAGTGACATACAAAGGAAAATAAGTAGAGGAAGAAGTTAATGAAATTGGAGGATTGACTCGTTCTGGGAGATGTTTCACCCCAGAAGAATTAAGGAAAGCCAAGCTATTCAAGGATAGCCAACTGCCAGTAAAGAAATCAGTCACCGAGGAAGAGGCTGAGGAGTTCCTGAAAAAGATGAAAGTGCAGGATTATTTCATTGTGGAGCAGTTAAGGAAAACACCAGTTCAGAGTTCTCTTTTGTCTTTGTTGATACATTCAGATGAACATCGCAGGGTCTTGATGAAGATTTTGAATGAGGCACATGTTCTTGATAAGATCACAGTGAACCACTTGGAAAAGATAGCTGGTAGGATCTTCGAAGCAAATAGGATCATTTTCTCGGACGATGAACTTCCTATGGAGGGTACAGAACACAACCGAGCTCTTTATCTCATGGTGAAGTGTGAAGATTTTGTTGTCTCAAGGGTTTTGGTTGATAATGGCTCTAGTGCGAATATTTGTCCCTTGTCTACCTTGCAAAAACTGAAGATTGGCACCGAAAGAATCCATTTGAACAGTGTATGTGTCCTAGGCTTTGATGGGGGAGGTAAAGATTCTGTTGGAGATATAATGCTCGAATTGTCGATAGGGCCAGTTGAGTTTACCATGGAATTCCAAGTGTTAGATGTGGCCGTCTCCTACAATCTGTTGTTGGGCAGGCCCTGGATACATGCTGCTAAGGCAGTTCCGTCTTCTCTGCACCAAATGGTGAAGTTCGAATGGGACAGGTAGGAAATAGTTGTGCACGGTGATGAGGACTTGTCAACTTGTAATGACACAATTGTTCCGTTTATCGAAGCTGAAGATAATAAGGGACCTTGGGTCTATCAGACTTTCGAAAAAGTATCTATTGAGAAAATTCCTGAAGGAAAATGCATTACGGGTCCTAAGTTATCCTCTGCGTCCGTCATGATTGCGAATGAAATGTTGAAGAATAATTTTGTGCCGGGCAAAGGTTTGGGCTTATCTCTGCAAGGTATTGTGCATCCAGTGCGCCCCAATGGGAATCCTGGTACATTTGGTTTGGGATTCATGCCCACAGAGAAGGACGTGAAAAGGGTTAAAAATTTGAAACAGAAGGTATGGTCGCTCCCCAAGCCCGTCCCACACATATCTAAGTCTTTTGTCAAGCCAGGGACCGAAAAACCTCCAACCTCCTCAATCCCAAAACCTGTGGTCGATGTTGATGAAGAGCTGATCAAGAGGTTCCAAAGTCTGTTCGAAGAAGTTAATATGGTAGAAGTTAGTGAAGGCTCTAGTAAAGCAGATATGCAGCTCGTTGGCCCAAACGTGAAGCTTAGCAATTGGGAAGCTACTCCTCTCCCCACCGGGAAGGAGTCTTGGTAGTTTGCTTTGTTTTCCTTTCTGTTATCTGGGTTATTCCAGAGTTGTAATCCAGATTTTTAGTTTTTGCTTGTTTTGATGTTCAAACCCTTCTATCCTTTTATTTTCAATGAAATGCAATTTTCCGTTTTCCGCTATTCTTAATAGTGTTTTATTTTGTTTTTTTCTTTTTCTTTTGTACAGTTCTTTTTATGCTGGTTACAGTGACATGACATGTATGAAGAGTTTTCAGCCGAGTCTTAAAAGCCAATCTAATTCTGAAATAACAATCCAAGAAGTAGAATATGATGGTGAAATAGAATATGATGAAGCAACAACATTTGAGGAAATCAGTAAAGAGCTAAAACAATTTGAAGAAAAACCAAAGCCTAATTTGAGTGAGACTGAAGCAATCAATTTAGGGGTCCGGGATGATGTCAGGGAAACCAAGATAAATGTGCATTTAGAACCGCAATTTAAGGAGGAAATAATCAAAACATTGTTTGAGTACAAAGATGTCTTTGCGTGGTCATATGACGATATACCGGGCTGAGCACTGATCTGGTATTTCATAAATTGCCAACTGATCCAGCATCCCCTCCTGTCAAGCAAAAGTTGCGAAAGTTCAAGACTGATATGAGTGTGAAGATCAAAGAAGAAATCACAAAGCAGCTTACTGCAAAGGTCATTCGAGTCACTCGATATCCCACTTGGTTAGACAATGTTGTGCCAGTACCAAAGAAGGATGGTAAGACCAGGGTCTGTGTCGATTACCATGATCTTAACAAAGCAAGCCCAAATGACGATTTTCCATTGCCGAACATTCACATTCTGATCGATAATTGTGCCAAGCATGAGATTGGGTCTTTTGTGGACTGTTACGTGGGATATCACCAGATCTTGATGGATGAGGAAGATGCAGAAAAGACAACATTCATCACGCCATGAGGAACATACTATTATCGGGTAATGCCATTTGGTTTGAAGAATGCTGGGGCAACTTACATGAGGGCGATGACCACCATATTTCATGACATGATACACAAGGAGATCGATGTTTATGTAGATGATGTGATCATAAAGTCAAAGAAGCAGTCTGACCATGTCAAGGACTTGAGGAAGTTTTTCCAAAGGCTCCGCAGGTACAACCTCAAGCTCAATCCAGCGAAATGTGCATTTTGGTGTCCCGTCTGGGAAACTGCTAGGATTCATGGTCAGTCGACGCGGTATTGAGTTAGACCCGTCGAAGATCAAAGCCATTCAAGAGTTACCACCGCCAAAGAACAAAACAGAGGTGATGAGTTTGCTTGGAAGGTTAAATTACATCAGCAGGTTCATTGCTCAGCTCACGACAACTTGTGAGCCCATCTTTAAGATGCTGAAGAAGAATGCTGCGGTCAAGTGGACTGACGAATGTCAAGAAGCATTTGATAAGATTAAGAGGTACCTGTCGAATCCACCTGTGTTGGTCCCACCAGATCCTGGAAGACCTTTAATTCTCTATTTGACAGTCTTGGATAATTCTTTTGGCTGTGTATTGGGTCAACATGACATCACGGGAAAGAAGGAGCAAGCAATCTATTATCTCAGTAAGAAGTTCACTCCCTATGAGGTTAAGTACACTCTGCTTGAGAGGACATGTTGCGCCCTGACTTGGGTTGCACAAAAGTTGAAGCATTATTTGTCGTCCTACACTACTTACCTCATTTCCTGTATGGATCCTCTAAAGTATATCTTTCAGAAGCCTATGCGCATGGGAAGACTGGCGAAGTGGCAGATTTTACTTACAGAGTTTGACATCATCTATGTGACTTGGACCGCGATGAAGGCCCAAGCCTTGACCGACCACTTGGCCGAGAATTCGGTGGATGATGAATATGAGCCACTGAAGACTTATTTTCCTGATGAAGAGGTCGTGTGTGTTGACGAGGTTGGCCGTGATGAAAAGCCAGGTTGGAAACTCTTCTTTGATGGAGCTGCTAACATGAAGGGTGTCGGAATAGGGGCTATACTTATATCTGAAACAGGGCAACACTACCCTGTAACAGCCCAACTTCGATTTCATTGCACCAACAACATGTCCGAGTACGAAGCATGCATTCTAGGTTTGAGGTTAGCTGTAGGCATGAGAGTCCAGGAAATACTAGTTCTGGGAGATTCAGATTTGTTGGTTCATCAGATTCAAGGAGAATAGGAGACTCGAGATTTGAAGCTCATACCGTACCGACAGTGTCTGCATGATCTTTATCAATGATTTAGGTCGGTTGAATTTAGACATGTTTCCAGGATTCATAATGAGATTGCTGATGCCTTGGCTACTCTGGCTTCAATGTTACATCATCCGGACAAGGCTTATGTCGACCCCGTGCATATCTAAGTTCATGATCAACATGCTTATTGTAATGTGGTGGAAGAGGAAATCGATGGCGAACCTTGGTTCCACGATGCCAAAGAATACATCAGGTTGGGGGTATATCCAGTACATGCTACAGGTGACCAAAAGAGAACCATTCGACGTCTGGCTAGTGGATTTTTCTTGAGTGGAGGAATCTTGTACAAGAGGACTCCGGATTTAGGACTGCTAAGGTGCATAGATGCTAAAAAAGCTTTAACTATCATGGCCGAAGTGCATTCTGGAGTTTGCGGGCCACATATGAATGAGTATGTTTTGGCAAAAAAGATACTTCGAGCAGGTTATTATTGGCTCACCTTGGAACGAGATTGTATTAGTTTTGTTCGCAAGTGTCATCAATGCCAGGTACATGGTGATTTGATTCATTCTCCCCCGTCTGAGTTACAGACAATGTCTGCACCTTGGCCCTTTGCTGCTTGGGGCATGGATATTATTGGACCAATTGAGCCGGCAACGTCAAATGGGCATAGGTTTATTCTGGTGGCCATTGATTAATTCACCAAGTGGGTCGAGGCTGTAACTTTCAAGTCCGTGACCAAGAAGGCAGTAGTGAATTTTGTTCATTCAAATATCATTTGTCGGTTCGGAATTCCCAAGGTGATCATCACAAACAATGCTGCTAATCTCAACAGTCATTTGATGAAAGAGGTATGTCAACAGTTCAAGATCATGCATCGGAACTCCACCCCGTATCACCCCAAGGCAAATAAAGCTGTTGAGGCTGCTAACAAGAACATAAAGAAGATACTTCATAAGATGGTTCAAGGTTCTAGGCAGTGGCATGAAAAGTTGCCTTTTGCTTTACTGGGTTATAGCACTACTGTTCGCACTTCAGTAGGTGCAACTCCTTATCTGCTGGTATATGGAACTGAGGCAGTTATACCTGCAGAAGTTGAGATTCCATCCCTTCGGATTGTTGCATAAACTAAAATTGATGATGATGAGTGGGTCAAAACCTAGCTAGAGCAGTTGAGTTTGATTGATGAGAAAAGATTGGCTGCAGTATGTCACGGTCAATTGTATCAGAAGAGAATGGCAAGAGCATACAACAAAAAGGTGCGTCCTCAAAAATTTAAAGTGGCCCAGATGGTATTAAAACGCATCCTTCCTCATCAGGTGGAAGCCAAGGTCAAGTTCGCCCCAAACTGGCAGGGGCCATTCGTTGTGACAAGAGTGTTGCCCAATGGTGCTTTGTATTTAACAGACATAGAAGGCAAATGTGTAGATATGACTATCAATTCTGATGCAGCTAAAAGGTACTATGTATGATTTCTTCGCTTACCTTCAGTTGTATTTTGTACTTGGCATGTTCAAAGTTGAAATGACGAGGGCATTTTGTTCCGCTACCCAAACACTTTCACCCTTTGTTACCCCTTTTGAGCTTTATTTATTTTCCTTCATACCCCTCTTTCGGAATCAGTAACATAATTAGAAAAAAAATGAATGAATGAATGAAAAATAAGAAGAATGAAAAAGAAAAAAAAAAGAAGAAGAGAAAAGAAAAAAAAAGAAAAAGAAAGAAAGGAAGAAAGAAAAAGAGAAAAGGAAAAAAAAAGAAAAAAAAAGAAAGAAGAGAAAAGAAAAAAAAAGAGAAGAGAAAAGAAAAGAAAAGCAACAAAAACAAACAACTTTCTTTTGAACTGCGTTCGACCTGATTCCTTTTAGGGATACGTAGGCAGTCTCACGATTCGGTCCCATCAAAATAAAAATTAAAACTCCCCGGACCCAAAGAAACTGGGGCAGAAGTTTTGGTTTGAAAAGATCTGATTCCAAAAGTTGTAATTTTGGCCCCTTTTCATCTTAAGTTAGTTTGAGCCTTCATGCCACCCTTTCTTTCTAACTCTGTCCAAAAGCCTACATTACGGTCCAAAGAAAGACCTTTCGATCAATCTTTGAGGATGCCAGGTCAAGTAAGATAGAGGTATAATTTACATCATGGGTAACACTTTGTTCACGGGCGCAAGAGAGAAAGTTTAAAATGAGAGAGTCTTATTGGTGAAAACCCTCACGGGCACCGTAAGGCGATGGTGAGCTGAGAGAAAATTTAAAATGAGAGAGTCTTATTGGTGAAAACCCTCACGGGCACCGTAAGGTGATGGTGAGCTGAGAGAAAATTTAAAATGAGAGAGTCTTATTGGTGAAAACCCTCGTGGGCACCATAAGGCGATGGTGAGTTGAGAGATGAACAAATGAGAGAGGCTTGTAGGTGAAAACCCTTCGGGACACTACAAGTCAAATGAGACTCATGACTTTACAGAGAAATTGGATCAGTGAAAGCCCGATTTTGAAGTATGAAGACAGGACATGAACTGAAAATATGATTGGTTGGACGGATTAGGCTGATCAATTCAAAATGCATGTCATGATCATTGGAGCTGGCTGCTTCCCTCAGATAAGTCTTCTTTTCTCATTCTTCTTCATATAGTCATCTGTGTTCAAAATTTTTCTTTGTTCCTTTTGTCAAAAATCATTTCACTTTGCTCTTTGAGTCTATCTTTATGGGTCTCTTTTGAGTCAGCCCTTGTTGAACAAGCAGGAAAGGATTTCAAAGCCTACTACCAACTTTTAAATTGCACAAAGCGGAGTCCGGCTAGGTACATCACAATTGACTTGATTTAGAATAAGCAGTATGGTGATAACTGAGGTTCAGACAATCAAGTGAATCTTGAATTTTGAGAAAATACAAGGATTCAACAACTTTCAAAATGAAAACATAATGCAACAAGTGAGTGTGAGAGATTCAGGTCATGCAGAGGTTTTGTGGTCCAGTTCCAATCAAAAGGTCAAACAACTTCTTGCTAGCCCGAAGCAGCTAATCAGAATGAAGTATGGTAGTGGCGGAAGCAGACATTCAGCAAGGATACCACAAACTAACCACCACATTTTCAAACTAACAAGATTTTATTTGTCTGAAACAGGGGCAAGAAATTTTTTGAATCCACAGGGACCTCCCATGGAAAAGCATGGTCCAGGGAGCAAAACAATTCTATTCAGAATCCTCAAAGATGAGAGCATGGCTCAGGTAAGTTCGTTCATAGTTTTTAGAACCCTCTTGGATAATGAAATTTAGTTTTTAATATTTTCAGGACCTTCCTGACTAATGGAATTTAATTTAAAATTTTCAGGACCCTCCTGGATAATGAGATTTAGTTTTAAATTCTCAGGACCCTCCTGGATAATGAGATTTAGTTTTTAAATTTTCAGGACCCTCCTAGATAATGAGATTTAGTTTTTAAATTTTTAGGACCCTCCTGGATAATAGAATTTAGTTTTTAAAATTTTCAGAACCCTCCTGGATAATGAGATTTAATTTAAAATTTTCATGACCCTCTTGGATAATGGGATTTAATTTAAAATTTTCAGGACCCTCCTGGATAATGGGATTTAGTTTTTAGCTTTTCAGGACCCTCCTGGATAATGAGATTTAGTTTTTAAATTTTCAGAACCCTCCTGGATAATGAGATTTAGTTTTAAATTCTCAGGACCCTCCTGGATAATGGGATTTAGTTTTTAAATTTTCTGGACCTCCTGGACAATGTAATTTAGTTTTTAAATTCTCAGGACCCTCCTGTATAATGAGATTTAATTTAAAATTTTCAGGACCCTCTTGGATAATGGAATTTAGTTTTAAGTTTTAGCGTAAGTTCTCCCTTTAAAAAATGTAATTTAGCTTTAACGTTATCACTCTTAAGATGAGATTTAGTTTTAAATTCTCAGGGCCCTCCTGGATAATGAGATTTAACTTTTAAATTCTTAGAGCTCTGTAGGTAACATGATCCGATTAACAATCATAAATATGCCCAGATCCCAAGCTGGGGCAGAAAATTTCTTTTGTTTTGACTATTTTGGCAATCAGTCGCCCACCTGGATAATGAGGGAATACAGTTTCAAGTTTTAGCAATCAGGCGCTCACCTGGATAACGAGGGAATACAATTCAAGTTGTAGTAATCAGGCGCCTACCTGGATAACGAGGGAATACAATTCAAGTTTCTGGTAATCAGGCACCCACCTGGATAACGAGGGAATATAGCTTCGAGTTTTGGTAATCAGGCACCCACCTAGAGAACGAGGGAACTCATTTTATACCAAAGTAAAGCTATTGGCAGGCGCCCACCAGGAGAACGAGGGAATTAATTTCAGAGTTACTTCAATTCACAAATTCAAGAAGCATCAGGAGCCCGCTTGAAGAACAGGGTCCATTTTTCAGTTGCATATTGAAGATCAAGTAAAGATTCAAGGAAGATTCCCGACAAGAAGTAGATAGGATCTTGTATTTTTCTTTTACTTTTGCTGTAATTTTTCCTTCTATTTTTGATGTAATGGCAGGAACCGCAGACTGGAACCTCGGCGGCACTCCACTCGGCTCTCCACCTCGGTATACTCCATCGCTCTTCTCACTTCTGAACTATACGTGGCCTGATTCCTTTATAGCCAAGGATATGTAGGCAACTCAAATACCAGGGCTCGGCACAATCTTTATAGCCATCTTTATTTTCTTTTGAATAAGCGTCGGGTCATAAATCAATTTTGTTGCTTATTGTTCTTTGCTTCGAAACTCTTCGTGTTTCCAAGAAAAGAGGGGCAGATGTAAGCACGTAATTCTTGACCCGAACAACTTTTAAAAAGTAGTATTCTTAAAGAAATAATTAGGATTTTATTTGAGTTTATTTCTATAGGATTTTACTTTATTACTAATTTTAATTCTATTTTAAGGCACAAAAACTAAAAAATATACATACATATATATATATATATATATATATATATATATATATATATATATATATATATATATATATATATATAAATAATTTATGTTTTACCTTATTTCTATTTAGTTTAGGTTATTAATATTTTTATGGCCATATATTTTATTTTACCATGATTTTCACTCTTATTTTTAATCTATATAAAACATGATATATTAAAAATATATGGTTTCATATTATCATGTAGTTTATTTAATTAATTGGAATTAGTTTAGTTTTAATTTAAAAGTTTGAGTTTGTTATTTAATGGACTTTAAAAATTAAAGAAGTACAAATTTGAAGCCCTATTTCTATACAAAAGGAAGCCCAAAATCGGACAACCTAAACCAACCCAATACCCGACCGGATCCAACCCATGACCCGCCCATAACCTGTCTGACCCATCTCCCTTTTTGTTTTAATCCTAACCCTTCACCTATCTCCCATCCAATGGCCAAGATTTATCCTCACCTTAATATAAAAACCTAATATTTCTAAATCCTACCCTAATGTAACACCACCCAGGCGGCGCCCCCCCTTCATCCTGTCCCAACCGCGCTTCAGCCATGGTAAGACCACCAAAAAACCTTGCTCACTCATGGTCCCCCCCTCCTCTCCTTTCCTTCTTCCACGTCATCAAGACCATAACGACCTCTGACAAGAAGATTCCATCCCCCTCACGCGCTCTTCGCTCACACGATCCGTTTGAGGCAAGAGAGGATGAATGGTGAGCATAGGATTGAGTTCTAGCTCGATCTACTCCCTCAATTTGTCCCTTACTTGCTTCAACAAACGGATTTGGGAATTTTGAAGGATTTTTCGAATTTTCTTGGAGAAGAAGAATAGAAGTTTCTAGGACTCCTATAAATTGGGGTTATTTGGACGAAAAAGAGGGGATTTTTGGAGAAAGAAGAAGAAAAGAAAAGTACTAGGGTTTTATATTGGGTTTCCAGATTTTTCTTCGGATTTTCGGTTTTTTCTCATATGTAAAAGAAACAAATCAGTTTCTTCTAATTCAATTTTACATCAAAGTCAGAAAATACAAAAAAAAAAATCAGTTTCTTCTTCTGGATTCTTGTTCGAAATAGAGTTGAGCTGAGGTTCGAGGTTCGATATTAGTCGCCAAGCTGAAGTTCCGTCCAAGCTCCTGTCCGATTCGGGTTCCCGTTGTAGCTGCGATTTCGTTTTGCTCGTGTAACTGCTGAAGCTTTGGAGAAATTGAAATTCCAGTTTTCAGGTGCATTTCTCCCCCTAATGATTTTACTTCTTGGTATCCTTAAGTACGATACGAGCTATAACGACTTAACCTCCATTGTGATAGATATTTGATCATATTCTAGTATAGGTCGTGTTTGGAGTTGGTTTCTAGTCGCGATTTATGTTGAAAAGAGATATTTGTCGATCTGTGCTTGTTGTCCAATGCGATATATTGCTTTTTGATATTTTTGAATATGAGTAATTGAAAATTAAAGCGTCTAGATTATATTCGAGTTTCCATATTAGATTCGTTCGTCTTTGGCTTATTGACCTATGTTCTATTCACTTCCGTTGGTTTGTAATCCTGCCCGGTTTTCATGTGTTTCAAGTGACAGCTTAATTCCTTGCTCATTCTGTTGCTCCTTATGCGTTCGAAATCGCAGAAAGTTTCACGCTTTGCTCTTTCTGTTGATTAAGCGATCGATTGCATGGCTAAGTTTAAAAATAACTCACTCCTTGATTTTGATCTTGTAAGCTCGTCTAGACTGTTAGGCTGCTAAAAATCTGCCCTGTTTCGCATTGTTTAGGCAGCAGAACTGCCCAGTTTCGAGTGTACATTCTGCATTGTATAGCACTGTTGGTTCGCATTAGTTCTGATTTGCTGAGTTTGTTTGATTTTGCGATTGTTGATCAAACCGGAAAAACTGGTGCATTCATAAATAATTTCTCAGAAAAGCTTTCATTTGTCTCCCTCTATTCGAACTGACTTGCATCTAGCTTTATTTGAATGTGAAATTTCCAGTTCAATGTTTCAAAATTGGCACTTCTGATGAGTTCCATAAAGTTACGTTAGGTTCAAAAATGTGTGTTTCAATCATAGTCATTTGGTAGTTTGTTCATTATTTTTGAAAGATTCACTGTGTCATTGAGTTTTGATAGAGTTATTATATGCCAAGCCAATTTTCATGAGGATTATAGTCTAAGGTTTCTGCCAGTTTGCTTGCTCTTCAAAATTGACATAAGTCAGTTGAGATATAGAGGGCTCTTATCATATTTTGGGTCTGCTACTTTCTTTCATTTTCATTCTTATTTCATCAGGTGATTATATCCTTCTCTTTCCGTGCATGTCAGTTGTTTGCCATTACTTTTGTGTATGGATGAATTGAGTGAATTATTTGGAAAAACTGTTGGGCCGTGGGGGTTGGGAGAAAGGCTTGGCCCATTAGTGTTAATTTGCTTACTTATTTAGGACTTGGGCTTGGTCTAAATACATGAAAATGATGAGTTAAAAGAACGTGACCCCGAGTTGAATTTCTTTTAGCTTTTCTTTTATCTACTTATTCTCGTTTTATTATTATCCGCTAGGAGCATGTTTAGGCCGACCACATTTGGATAGGCAAGCCTTAGGATTTTTATTGGTTTCGAGGCGAGATGTCGTTCCCTTAGTTAAATTTATCCGCGGAATGCCACGAAGGATTTGTATATATTTTATTCCGGGGTATGCCCCGAAGTATTTGTACTTGGAGATCGATAGCAGAATTCGTAGTATTTTTATTTTTATTTTTATTTTCTTTTTATTAGGTGGGGACGACCTCGAGCCTCGTGTGTGTTTATTTTATTTTTCCATGATTTTACCTCAACTTGAATATTTTAAAAGCCGATTAGATCAAGTATGCAACCGTACTAGTTACGGAACTTGGGGAGTGCCTAACACCTTCTCCCCGAGTCAATTGAACCCACTTACCCGAATCTCTGGTGTAGACTTAATTTGGAGTCCAAATTGTTTTAAAAGAAAAATTATTTTTAAAAACGGTGACCTGGCACACCGAAGCAATGTCAGGTGGCGACTCTGAGTTTCTTTTAAACACAATTTTGTCACTTTTTAATCAAAAACCCGTTTCAAGCTTTGCTCAATCTCTTTATTTATTTAAGAGGGTTAGCGAGGTTATTGAAGTTTGTTAAAAAAGGGGTGTGACACTTTGCAAATTAAAAAAAAATCCTTTTTATGATATAATGCTCAACTTCTTTAACATAAATAGGGACAAAGGAAAAAATTAAATCATAATTTTCTAAAAATATATGGACACATATAAATAATTTAAGATTTGCATTAAGAACCACGAGAGGAACCTCTGGCGAAGAAGAATCCTACTTGGAACACACATATTAGGAACATCAAAAAGAAGAATAAAAAATGAATTTGAGTGAAGAAAATGAAGAGAAAATAGTTGTATTTATAGGGTTTTTTTCGTGTGTGTGGAGATTATGATAATATGGGATTGTAATTAAACGGAAGAAATTTAATTAATATACCAAGTGAAGTTTTTGAAAAGAAACTAATTTACTTACTTCCAATATATAGATTTTATGACAACAAGAGCCTATAGATCTTGAAAAGAGCTTTTTTTAAAAGAAACATAATTAATTCACGTTACAACATATTTGAATTGTAACGTGAATTAATTACGGTAAAGATCCATACTCTCTCTTCTGTGGATACGTAATCCTTTCCGAGTATGATGTATGAAAAAGTGGGGCGTGATCTACTCATTAATTTTATATATTAAATGAGCGACTCTACTATAATCATTTGGGAGACAAAGGCATGCATTTTTACACAAAAGTATAAATTATTAAGTTATCGGTAAATTTTATTCTTTTTGCGGCCTTGAAAATCTAAAATTTGTATAGTTAGGACTTGAAAAATACTTACACGCATTTGGTATTTATTTATATTAAGCAAACAATTTAATTAGAGAGCTAGCTACAAACGTAGGACGCAAATTTATTTTTCTATTAGGACCTTAGGCGAATTAACAACATATATAGAAGATATATACTAGAGGACAATGTAAATTATGTGTCATTTAATTACAGAAAATAGATTGAAGCTATATTTTTACAATCCAAATAATGGCTTGGTGTATGGTGGCAAGAATTGTTTGGATATTTTGTAATGGCATCAAACTAAATAGCTACAACGAGATTGGTATTCTCATACATGATTCCATTGTCTTTTTTGCTTCAATCATTTCATGGTTCCTTCTTTTTTGTTTGTTTTCGCTCGGTGTTCATGTATTAAAATTTTGGCTAATTTGAATTTATGTCATATAAAGATCATTAAAAGGGAAAAAGTTCCCTGAAAGGATTTTTTTTCATTCGTAAGGCTCGATCCCGATACTTTAATTAAGGGTATCTTATCCATTGCACCACAACTAATAGTGCTATACTATGTTGATAATAGCATCCAAGATTTTTTTAAATTTTTTGCGTGGGAAAAGAGGTAAAAACTTGCTTGCATTTGATTTTTAAATCAAATCAATGAACACAAGATACATGTATTTTATATAATATTTCTTAAGTGATATGTATTTTTACTTTACTTTTAATGATAATTAGGTTAAATACTTGATTCATTATAAACACGGGAATAATATTTATTTGCTATTAAAAATTTGGAATTAGTTACAACTTCTCACTAATCTGTCGCTAAATCGTTCGTAGCTAATAATTCTTTTGTAATTTGTTGCTAAATAGGATTAGCGATAAACTTCATTGTTTACCTACAAAATTTGACGTTAATTTTTATATTTTTAGTAAAAATTGAGACGGGGAAAGGGGAGGGGGAGGGGGAGGGGAGGGGAGAAAGAACTTTATTTACAAAAGAAGATAAGAAACAACGAGAAAGAGTATATCAATTCAAATCTTTATGTTCACTTTTCCCACAAAATATTCTACTACCTTTCTTATCACCTAAATTTTTCTACATTTTTCTGCTCCTTTTTCAAAAGCATTATCCGTGGTCGGTTCCATGTGGCATTTTCTTTAGAATTACTCACTGTACATTAGCGAAATCTAAGCCATGAAATTTAAAATTCAAAATTTTTGGAAGCATACAAATGTGTGGATAATAATTCAGTACTACTTTAGTATATTCAGTTGCATTTTTAAGTTAAACAATATGCAAAATTCCATAATATTTTAAATAATATGCAGAGGCTTAAAAATTATATATAGTACATTAATAGTTAGTAGTAAACTCTTTATAGTTTGCAATAAATGGTTTTCCGTTTTTATATCTGATTATTTAAATAAATAACATGTTACAATAAATTAAAAACACTCATAATATTAAAAAAAATTATTATAAAATTCAATCCATATTAAACCCAAAAAAAAAAAAAACTAATCCTGAATTCCTCTCAAATATCCATCTTCACTCCAAAAAACTAGCATGCGGGATACGGGTTCGGGTGAAACCCAACAGCTTTAAACCAAATTAAACCTTGTATTTATCTTAAGAAATCTATTAAATATGTACGAACGAATTATCAATTTAGAACCAAATAACTTAAACGGATTACAATCCCGAACCCATAAACTTCAAATCCTACCTCCACCTCTTAAAAAAACACCTTTGCTTCTCACAACAAAAGCAAAAACTAGTTGATTCTAGAACACTTCAATTCAAACCCAAAAACCCTTTACTAATTCACCTTCATTTCCTCACTTTTTACATATAAAAACCTTATAATAAATCTCTTCCCTTCATCATTATTTCAACATTTTCTTGATTATCAACCATGGCTAGATATTACAACAACTACTCTTACTATGACTACCTAGAATACTTCTCTTTACCTCTTTACTTCACATTTTTCCTTGTCATCATCTTCTTCTTCTTGTTCTTCACTTGGTACATCAACTACGAATCGATTTTCGAGGATTTTATGCATCAAGTTAAGATTTTTCTCATGATTTTTCCTTTGGTTCTTTTGCTTGTGGTTCATTTGTTGAGCAGTGAAAATAAAGAGCTCGTTCCGTTGTTTATTTCTTTGCCAGAAAAAGAGTCACTTTATAGAGTTGGTGGATCGCCTGTTGGTGTGGGAATTTTGCTTGTATTTCTTGTGTTTATGATTTCTCACCATAGTTCTTTGCATGAACGTTGGTTCCCTTTGTTTAGTAGAAGATGATAAGGGTTTCTTTGTTTTGGAAATGGTAGTTCGTAAATAAGAGTGTTGGTTTTATTTTGCGTGTCTTTTCTTGAGCAGAGCAACAACCTCTTTACCTGTACAAGACAGGAGTAGGTTTGGGTATACATTATCCCCTATACCCCGTTTGTAAGATTACACTGGCTATGTTGTTGTTGTTTTGGAAATTGTAGTTTGTAAATAAAAGTGTTGGGTTTATTTTATGTAAGGATTTAACTTGTATCACTACAACATTATACATATACAGCTACGAACTACGTCGTAGCTAAACATGAAGATTTCCGTGGCTAAACACTTTAGCTACAATAATTTTTTTCGTAGCATCCGTAACTAAAATTAGCGTAGCTATAAGTTAGCAACAAACTTTAATTTTTCGTGGCTAAGGAATAGTACTTATTGTTACAATAATTTTATGATGTAGCTATATTAATAAAATATTTTGCCTCGAAAAATATATACTTATAGCTAATAATTTTATTTTTTTACCATGGTAAATCAATTTTGTTGCTATCTTCTATACTTTAGTCACAAAGGGATATTCTGTGGCAAAAAATGTTATTTATTTAGCCATAAAATTCAAATATGTAGCTGTGCTCTCATATTAGATTTGTATTATAGTATTTATATTTAGCTACTAATCCATAATTTCATAGCTATAAATCGTCAAAAATCCATAATTTAATTTTTTATTATATTTTATTTGGTGACTAGACTTTTATATATTTTATTTTTATTTATAAAAATTTATTTATTAGAGATAATTAATGTTTCTGTCCTATGTGTTGCTATTTTATTTTTTTATCTCACTAAATATTTTTAAAATTTTCAAATATTCCATATCCATACATCTTTGATCAAACCATATAACACACAATAATAAACTTTGAATATCACTTTATTATACAAATTTACATAAAAAAGTTTCAAAAATTAATTCTAAAATATACAATTATCTATCTAAGGTTCACTCGGTTATTCAACTCTAATCTACAAATTTTTGAAGGGTTCCACATCAAAATAAAACTAAGCTCTAAGTATTGATCAGGAGATTGAAGATGTTGCCACCAGATTATTGTGATGACCCAAAATGTCATCTTTAAATTAAATAATTATTTTGGTATTTTAAAACCTTGAAAAGCGGTATCAATAATTCCTCGGCTTGCGTGCGCAGTCCGTATAAATTTCCGGAAGGTTTTAATGTGAAAAATGGATTAAATTGTGAACTAGAGCTTTAAAACTCAACTGAGTTGACTTCGGTCATCATTTTGAGCAAACGAACCCGGATAAAAGTTTTGACCATTTCGGTAGTTCCGTATCGTAATTTGGGACTTGGTCATATGCCCGAAATCGAATTTGGAGGTCCCTAGATCAAATTATCGTCATTTAATGGAATCTAGAAATCTAAGGCTAAAGATTTCTTAAGTTTGACGGGAGATTTGACTTTTGAGAAAAAGACCCCAGAATGAAATCTTTAGCCTTTTGGGCAGTCCAAAACCACACAAAAGTGCATACTCATCATACTCAAAAATGACCGGACTGAAGCTGAATTTTTCAGTGACAAACAGACAGGAACCAAGTAGTGCAAAGACACTGAAGAGGCATGAACCATTGTGGATGGTTATACAAGATGAAGTTAATCAAAATCTTGAGGCCAACTTACGTGTTGCCATCTCCGAAGAAGCAAAAGAGGATGACTTGATTGAATCTTGTCCGGAAGAGGCGGCTACCACTGGAGATTTCACTTCTAACAAAAATGAAAAAAAGAAGGTCACTCAAGAAATAACACTCAGGCAACTACCAATAAGAGCTGCAAAGAAAAAAGGGGTTGCCCCCTCCAAATCTACGAAGTCCAATAGATACGACAACAAATGAAGAACTTTGAAGATTATTTGAAGACATTTAAAGAGGATTTTAAGGACGTTCAAATTGAAGAACTCACAAGTTTGATAAATGAGGGGCAAGATTCTAATTTCTACATTGTCTTAATTTATCATTTTCAAAGCATCATCACTTGTAATAGCGCCATAGAGTGTGTTATAAACTCTATGGCGATCATAGAGTACTTGGTACTTTCAAGTTCCTATTTTTTACATGCTTGCTAGAAGATGAGGCTTTCTCTTTGCCTCAATAGGATTGGTAAGGTAAGATTTAGCACGGTTAGTGTTGCCTTGGTCCTAAGCCTTTGGAAAAATATCCACATGGCTATGAGATTATATGCCCTCGTGAGACGTTGCCGGCAGCTACACCATGAACCTCTACATGAGGCTGCCATCATAAGGCAATGTGAGGCGCAAAGGAGTGATTATATAGCCAAGGCATATGGGTAACAATACCGGTGCTATTGTCCCCCTTATTTATACTTTTCCTAATTGTTGTATATTGTTTTTCTTTTATTAATAAAAAACTAGCCCTAGGTGCTTGCCTAGCGGATGAAAAAAAATGATTCCAATAGTTTCGTATGGTGATTTTGGACTTAGGAGCATGTTCGGATTTGGATTTGGAAGTCCGTAGGATAATTCAAACGCATTTTGGCGATTGTTGGAAAATAGAAGATTTTTGAAAAAAGGTTGACTGAGAGTTGACTTTTTGATATCGGGGTCGGAATCCAGTTCTGAAATTTTCATAGCTTCGTTATGTCATTTATGACTTGTGTGCAAAATTTAAAGTCAATCAGACTTGATTTGATAGGTTTTTGCATCGAATATAGAAGTTGGACGTTCTTAGTTTCATTAGGCTTGAATTGGGGTGTGATTCACGATTTTAGCATTATTTGATGCGATTTGAGGTAAGTAACGGTTATAAATCTGGTCCTGAGAGTATGAAACCCTGGACATTGTGTCGTATGACTATTTTAGAGGTGACACACATGCTAGGTGACAGGCATGTGGGCGTGCACCGTAAGGATTGTGACTTGGTCCGTCCCATGAGACTGTGGAATCAATTGGCCTACTGTTTAATATATGTTTCCTCCATTTTTCATGGAAATTGACTGTACTTCATGTTAGAAATCATGTTTAGGACTTAGGTGATCATTGTTGAGACCTGCGAGGTTGTGTACTTGCTGAATTAGCTACTAAATTGTTGTTTTGTACTCAGTCATAGCTTTTCTTGCTTTTTATGCCTCCGTCTCTTACTGTTCATTGTTGATATATGATATTACTTATGTTTGGGCCATTTATATGATTTCTGAGAGCCTGAGAGACTGGAGATATTGATGACTGAGTAAGGTCGAGGGCCTAGTTGTGAGATATTGATACTATAGCACATGAGTTGCCCGTGCAGCATGTGAGTTATCCGTGCGGATCCAGATATTGATACTATATCACGTGAGTTGTCTTTGCAGCACGTGAGTTATCCGTGCAAATCTAGATATTGATACTATAGCACGTGAATTGTCCGTGCGGATCCAGATATTGATACTTATAGCACGTGAGTTATCCGTGCAGCATGTGTGTTGTCCATGCGGATCTAGATATTGATACTATTGTACGTGAGTTGTCCATGCAGCACGTGAGTTGTCCGTGCGAATCCAGATATTGATATTATAGCACGTGAGTTGTCCGCGTGCAGATTATAACGCTTGGGCTGAAGGAGCCCCTCCAAGAGTCTGCACACCCCTAATGAGCGCAGATATATGATAGCCCGTGAGTTGTCCGTGCAGCACATGAGTTTTCCGTGCAATTTATAGCGCTTGGGCTGAAGGAGCCCCTCCGAAGTCTGCACACCCCCAGTGAGCGCATGTACCTATTGAGTATGATTATTGAGGGCTGAGTGATTGAGCTGTTGAGATGAGCTGAGTGACTGTTGCCTTGAGAGGCCATATTTGTTTTCAGTTATTTGCTATACTTAGTTGCTATTTGTCCCTATCGTACATATTTCTGGAATATTTGATATCTGGTTTATTTAAGTACGCACTGATGAGATTTAAACTGCTAAATTGAAAGTATGACTACTCTTATTTAAAAGTTATTGAGATAACTGTATTTGCATAGCTCGTCACCACTTCTCAGTTCCTTATTTATTTCTGTAACTTACTGAGTTGGTGTACTCACGTTACCCCATGTACCTCGTATACAGATCTAGACACTTCTAGTCACGGCGATTGCTGATTGATGAGTTAGACTTAGGAGAATATTGAGGTAGTTGCATGGCGTTCGCGGACCTTGACTCTCCTTTCCTTTCATATTCTATTGTTCTATATTTTCAGACAGTGTTTTATCAGTCGGATGTTGTTATCATTTAGATGCTCATGTACTCAGTGACACCAGATTTTGGAGATGGATTGTTTAGTACTTTTGGAGTTATATTCTGTTCTAAAAGGTTTTATTTAATATTAACTGCTTCTGCCTTTATTTAAAAGTTCCACTGTGTTGAGATATTGAGTTGAGGCTTGCCTTGTACCACGATAGGTGCAATCACGACGGGTGAGATTTTGGGTCGTGACAATTATCTTCTGCAATCAACAATAAAGTAATTTCACTCTTTGCATCAAGACTGATCTTTGATCTGCTTGCATTCAACAGATTAAAATACACCCTGCAAATTCAAAAGAAACAAAAATTAGCACTAAAGAATGAGCGAACCATTAATACAAATATGCAAGTTTGATTTGTAAAAATACAAAATGAAAGTTCAAAGAGAGAAAAATTATGTCTAGATAATTCTATTATAAGAATTTTTAGCAAACAACAAGAGGGAAAAATTCAAAGCAACAAGATAAGAAAACAAACCCGAATACTTTTCTATAAACTTTTGAAAGGATTTTCATTTAATTTTTATTTGTAATGTCTTTTCGACGAACTGTGGCTCCTCCCAACATTACATTATAATCTGGAAGGTTCCACTCAATACCTATCACAATACTACACAATATCTATCAAATTTTTATAATATAAATCCAAAATTTCAAATTAAGTTGGTGTCACGACCTAGATTTTCCACCCTCGGGAGTCGTGATGGCGCCTACTAGTGAAAGGTAGGCAAGCCAATCATTTGTATTATTTTCTTTTTTCCCATTTCAATCCTTTAACAATTAAGAATCAATATTATGTAAACAACGGAATTTAATAAGCGAAAGAACATAATATAACCATTTAAATATTACCAATACAAATCCTTAAACAAAAACTACCTAGAACTGGTGTTACAATTTCACAGACGGTCTAGGAATACTACAAATAAGGGTCCAAAAAAATAAATACAAAGCTGTCTCTGAAATACATAAATGAAATAGGATGAAATGATAGAAGGAGACGCCAGGGCCTGCGGACGCCTGCAGGACTACCTCGAATCTCTGAATGGACTGAAGGCAACAACCTAAAGCTAAGGTCCGTATGCTCTAGTACTGAGATCTGCAAAAAGTGCAGAGTGTAGTATCAGCACAACCGACCCCATGTGCTGGTAAGTGCCTAGCCTAACCTCGTCGAAGTAGTGATGATGCTAGGACCAGACTACCAAATAAACCTGTGCAGTTAAATCATATACAACGGAAAATAAAAGCAAAACTTTACAATTTAAAAAAACAGAAAGGGGGAATCATGCTGCGGTGGAACTACAAGTAGCAACAGAAACCAATAGTTAAATGTAAAGAACACCATAACTCAATTATCAACAAGAATCAGAAATAACAGACAAGTATACAGCATCACCCTTCGTGCTTTAACTCTCGTCCTCACCATAAAATTAATAAACTCGGCACGACATCATTCTTCGTGCTTTTACCTCACATAATCATGGCACGGAATAATCCTTCATGTATTATCACTTATGTAAAGGCACAAAATTGTACATCATGCGGCACGACATCACCCTTCGTGCATTAACACTCTCTCACAAATATCATATACGGCATCACCCTTCGTGCTTCAGCACTCTTCCTTACCCAAACAACAATCACAAAGCAATAAGGGTAAGGGAATCAATAAAATCACATTAAAATCCCGGCAAAGGAAAAAAAACAATATCAAAACAATAACATCCCGGCAAGGGAGATAAAATTAAACAATAATATCCCGGCAAGGGAGACAATATCATAATCCTCTTTTCTTTTTCACATTTACTTCACAACTCAATTCACAATTTGAGCCAATGCTCTATAATGTTCAATTGCCAATAATACTTCTACAAATCATTTTATAACTTGAGCCAACACTCTTCAGTGTTCAATTACCAATGTTACTTCCACAAACCTTGTGCAATAATAGAAATCATCACATAAGGAATGAACAATACAAAATGATTCACAATAATCATAGTTAAGACTTACAGGCATGCTTGACACCAACGCATAGATACTCGTCACCATGCCTATACATCGTACTTAACAACTAGCACATAGCAAATAGTACATAACTCCTAATCCCTCAAGCTAAGGTTAGACCAAACACTTACTTCGATGCCACGAACACAATTCAAGCCTCACTACCGCTTTACCTCTTGTTTCCACCACCAATTTGCTTGTATCTAGCCACAAGTTACTTAACTATATCAATAAATGCTAAATGAATCAATTATAATGTATGAAAATAAGTTTTCCAATGATTTCCTCAAAAGGTCAAAAATCGACCCCGGGCCTACATGGTTAAAACTCGAGGTTTGAACCAAAACCCGATTACCCATTCCCCCACGAACCCAAATATATAATTATTTTTTGAAATCAGACCATAAATCGAGGTCCAAATTCCCAAAATTTGAAAAATTTAAGTTCTACCCAAAACACCCACTTTCCCCCGTGAAAACCCTTGATTTTGAGTTGAAATCATGTGAAAAGATGTTAGAGATTAATGAAAACGAGTTAGAATTACTTACAATCGATTTGGAAGAGTACTTGTCTTTGAAAAATCGCCCAAAGATGTTTAGGTTTTGAAAAGGTTTGAAAAATGGCTGAAAATGCGTCTAAGTTATGATTTAGCAGGTTGCAGATGTCGCAATTGCGAACCCTTCAGAACCTGTTGACTTCGCAATTGCGAAGATCTTGTCACATTTGCGACACTGAAGGAATCCGGTCCACTTCACATTTGCGAGGGACCCTTCGCAATTGCGATATTGCTTTTGCGATAATTACGTCACATTTGCAACCAAGGCAGTCTAGGCCATCTTCGCATTTGTGATGAAGATTCGCATTTGCGGTCTTCCACTGCAACATACCAGCAATTTCCTAAGTCCAAATTTCACTTCGTGGCCTATCCAAAACTCAATCGAGCCCTCGGGGATCCAAACCAAACATGCACACAAGTCCAAAAACATCATACAAACTTGCTCGTACGATCAAATCATCAAAATAACATCAATTACTAAGAATTTAACAACAAAATAAAAGAAAAATCTCATGAACTCTTAAGTTTAAATTTTAACAACCGAAGGTCCGATTCACGTCATTTCAAGTCCGTTTCTTACCAAATTTTACAAGCTCAACTTAAATCCCATATAAGACCTGTACCGGGCTCCGAAACTAAAATACAGGCCCGATACCATAAAATTCAAACATATTTCATTTTCAGAAACTCATATATATTCCAGAAAATAATTTTCTTTAAAAATTCATTTCTCGGGCTTGGGACCTCGGAATTCAATTCCGGGGATATACCCAAGTCCCATATTTTCCTACGGACCCTCCGGGATCGTCAAATCAAGGGTCCGAGTCCATTTACCCAAAATGTTGACCGAAGTCAACCTAAATTCATTTTAAAAGCAAAAATCACCATTTTCATAGATTTTGACATAATGGCTTTCCGGATACACGCTAGGATTGTGCACACAAATCGAGGTGACACTAAAGGGAGGTTTTAAGGCCTCAGAACACATAATTTATTTGTCATCACATTCTTCACCTCTAAAATAACTCGTCCTTGAACGGACATAAGAAGGAAGTACCTGAGTCGGAGAAAAGATGGGGATAACGACTCCACATATCGGACTCGGACTCCTAGGTCGATGCCTCAATAGGCTGACCTCTCCACTGAACATGAATAGAAGGGAAACTCTTCAATCTCAATTGACGAACCTGCCGGTCTAGAATAGCTACCGGTTCTTCCTCATAGGACAAGTCTTTGTCCTATTGGACAGTGCTGAAATCTAACACGTGGGATGGCTCGCCATGATACTTCTAAAGCATGGACACATGAAATACTGGATGCACGGTTGATAAGCTCGGCGGCAACGCAAGTCTGTAAGCCACCTCTCCCACTCGATCAAGAATCTCAAATGAGCCAATGAATCTAGGTCTAAGCTTGCCCTTCTTCCCAAATCTCATGCCCTTCATAGGCGACACCCTAAGCAACATTCGCTCACCGACCATGAATGCCACATCATGAACCTTACAACCTTTTGCCTGGACTGAGCTGTACGAAGCCTATCCTGAATGATCCTGACCTTGTCCAAGGCATCCTGTACTAGATCCGTACCCAACAATCGAGCCTCCCCCGGCTCAAACCATCCAACCGGCGACCGACACAGCCTACAATATAAAGCCTCATAAGGAGCCATCTGGACACTCGACTGGTAGATATTGTTGTAGGCAAACTCTGCTAAAGGCAAGAACTAATCCCACGAGCCACCAAAGTCAATGACACAAGCTCGAAGCATATCCTCTAAAATCTGAATAGTACGCTCAGACTGCTCATCCGTCTAAGGATGAAATGTTGTGCTCAACTCAAACCGTGTGCCCAACTCACGCTAAACTACTCTTCAAAAATGTGAGGTAAACTATGTACCTTGGTCCGAAATGATAGACACAAGCACACCATGAAGACAAACAATCTTCCAGATATAAATCTCAGCTAACCTCTTGGAGGAATAGGAGACTGCCACATGAATGAAATTTGCTGACTTGGTCAACCTATCAACAATAATCCACACTGTGTCAAACTTCCTCTGAGTCCGTGGGAGTCCAACAATGGAGTCTATAGTGATACACTCCCACTTTCACTTAGGAATCGCAATCTTCTAGAACAAACCACCAGGTCTATGATGCTCGTACTTAACCTGCTGAAAATTCAAACATCCAGCCACATATGCAACAATATACTTCTTCATCCTCCTCCACCAATAATGTTGCTGCAAATCATGTTACATCTTAGTGGTGCCCGGATGAATACAATACCTGGAACTATGGGCCTCCTCTAGAATCAACTCTCGGAGCCCATCCACATTAGGCATACAAACTCGACCCTGCAGCCTCAAAACCCCATAATCTCCCAATGTAACCTGCTTGGAACCTCCGTGCTGCACCGTGTCCCTAAGGACACACAAATGAGGATCATCATACTGCCGATCTCGGATATTGTCAACTAATGAAGAACAAGCGACTGTGCAAGATAACACCCAGCTGGGCTCAAAAACATCCAACCTCATGAACTGATTGGTCAAAGCCTGATCATCCAAAGAAAGCGGCCTCTCACCGACCAGAATATATGCAAGACTACCCATACTGGCTGACTTCCTACTCAAAGCATCGGCCACCACATTGGCCTTCCCTGGATGATATAAAATGGTGATATCATAATCTTTCAATAGCTCCAACCATCTTCTCTGCCTCAAATTAATCTCCTTTTGCTTGAACAAATACCGCAGACTCTTGTGATCCGTGAACACCTCACATGACATGCCATATAGATAATGCCTCCAAATCTTCAGCGCGTGAACAATGGCTGCTAACTCCAAATCATGAACTGGATAATTCTTCTCATGAATCTTCAATTGCCGCAAAGCATAATCAATGACCTTGCCATCCTGCATCAACACCGCACCGAGTCCAATACGAGATGCATCATAATAAACTGTATATGGCCTTGAACTTGTGGGCAAAACCAACACCGGCTCCATAGTCAAAGCTGTCTTGAGATTCTAAAAGCTCCTCTCACACTCGTCTGACCACCTGAACTGGGCACCCTTCTGGGTCAACCTGGTCATCGGGGCTGCAATATATGAAAACCCCTCCATAAACCGACGATAATAGCCTATCAAACCCAAGAAATTCCGGATCTCTGTAGTTGATGCGGGTCTAGGCCAGTTCTTGACTGCCTCTATCTTCTTCGGATCCACCTGAATACCCTCTGCTGAAACGTGACCCAAGAATGCAACTAAACTCAACCAGAACTCACACTTCGAAAACTTGGCATACAACTGACTATCTCTTAAAGTCTGAAGAACAACTCTCAAATGCTGCTCATGCTCCTCCCGGCTGCGGGAGTAGATCAAAATATCATTAATGAAGACTATCACGAACTAATCCAAGTAAGTCTTGAACACTCGATTCATCAAATCCATAAAAGTTGCTCGAGCATTTGTCAACCCAAATGACATCACCAAGAACTCATATTGCCCGTACCGAGTGCAGAAAGCTGTCTTAGGGACATCAGATGCCCTAATCCTAAACTGATATCTTCGAAAATACCTTGGCACCCTAAAGTAGATCAAACAAATCATTAATCCTCGGCAATGGATACTTATTCTTGATTGTAACCTTGTTCAACTACCGATAATTTATACACATCCTCATCGATCCGTCCTTCTTCTTAACAAACAACACCGGCGCACCCCAAAGCGAGACACTAGGCCTAATAAAGCCTTTATCAAGCAAGTCTTGCAACTACTCCTTCAATTCTTTCAACTTAGGCGAGGCCATACGATATGGCAGAATAGAAATGGGCTGAGTGCTCGGATCCAAATCAATGTAGAAGTCAATATCCCTGTCGGGTGGCATACCCGACAGGTCTGAAGGAAAAACCTCAGGAAACTCATGAACTACAGGCACAAAATCCATACAAGGAACCTCAGCACTAGAATTATGAACATATGCTAAGTAGGCCAAACACCCCTTCTCGACCATACGCCGAGCCTTTATATATGAGATAACACTACGGATAGAATGACCAGGAGTCCCTCTCTACTCTAAATGAGGTAACCCGGCAAGGCTAAGGTCACAGTCTTGACATGACAGTCCAAGATAGCGTGATAAGGTGATAATCAGTCCATCCCCAATATGACATCAAAATAAACCATGTCCAATAGTAACATATCTACTTGGGTCTCCAAATCCCCAATCACAACTATAAAAGAATGCTGAATATGATCTACCACAATAGAATCACCCACCGGTATAGACACATATACAGGATCACTCAAAGAATCACTATGCATGATCAAATACAGTGCAAAATAAGATGACACATAGGAGTATGTCGATCCTAGATCAAATAAAGCTGAAGCATCTCTACTACAAATCAGAACAATACCTGTGATAACTGCATCGAAAGCCTCAGCCTCAGCCCTGGTTGGAAGAGTATAACATCAGGGCTGGGCACCACCACTGTGAACTACATCTCTGGGACGGCCTGCTGCTGGCTAGCCTCCACCTCTAGCGGCCTGACCTCTACCTTTAATACCTCTACCTCCACCACTAGCACCTCTACCTCCACCTCTAGCTGGCTGAGCGGGCTGTGGAACACTCGGTGCCTGAACCATGGCACAGGAACCCTGATGTTGAGAGCTGCTTGATGCTCGAGGGCAAAATCTAGCAATATGTCCCATATCGCCACAAGTATAATAAGCCCTCGACTGTTGAGACTACTGAACCTGACGACCTTAATGACCACCCCAAAAACTTTGGAGTGGCAGCGCACTGATAAGAGCTGGTGGTGCACTGTAGGACTGCTGATCAGAATACTGCATATGAGAACCACTGCCACCTGAAGCACTGTGAGAAACTTGAAGTGCGAACTGAAAAGGCCTAGGAGGATGGCCTCTACCATATGAATCCCTGCCTCCAGGCAAGGCACCACAGAATCTGCCTGAATGACGAGGCCTCTTATTAGACCCCTGACCACCACCCTGTGATAGAACCATCTTAACTCTCCTGGCCACATTGGCCGTATCCTGAAAATAAATCTTACTCCCCGTCTCCTTAGCCATTTGCAATCGAATAGGCTGAACGAGTCCCTCAATTAATCTCCTCACACTCTCTCTCTCTCTCGGTGGGAAGTATAAGTAGAGCATGACGGGCCAAATCAATAAACCTGGTCTCGTACTGAGTAACAGTTATAGAACCCTATTGGAGATGCTCAAATTGCCTCTGATAGTTCTCCCTCTGAGTGATAGGAAGAAACTTCTCCAGAAATAGCTGAGAAAACTGCTCCCAAGTCAAAGCTGGTGACCCAGCTAGTCTAGCCAAACAATAATCTCTCCACCAAGTCTTGGCGGATCCAGATAAGCGAAAAGTAGCAAAGTCGACCCTATTAGTCTCCACTATCCCCATGTTCCTGAGAACCTCATGACAGCTATCCAAATAATCCTGGGGATCCTCAGAATATGCACTGTTGAAAATGGTAGTGAAGAGCTTGGTGAACCTTTCCAATCTCCACAAGGCATCAACAGACATAGCTGCTCCATCACCGGTCTGAGCCACCACACCCGGTTGAACTGCTCCAACTGGCTGAGCTGCTGGAGTCTGAAACTGGGGAGCCATCTACTCTGGAGTGCGGGTAGCGGGAGTCTGTGCTCCTCCCCCGGCCTGAGAGACGGCTGGTGCTACCGAAAGTAAGCCTGCTCGGGTGACACTCTCCATAAGGCCCACTAGATGGACCAGAGCATCCTGGAGTACTGGGGTAGCAATGAACCCCTTTGGGGCCTGAGCTGGACCCAACGGAATTGCCTAGGCCTGAACCTCATCATCAAACTCAACCTGAGGCTCCACCACTGGTGCTACTGCTCTAGGCTGAGCCCTGCCTCTACCTTGGCCTCTATCATGGCCTCAACCTCTCCCTCTACCCCTCGTGGGAGCTATTGTTGGGGGCTCGGGCTGCTGATCAGTGAATGAGGAAGCATGTGTTCTCGCCATCTGCGAAAGAAAAGAGTAGAAATTCAATTAGCATTGAGAAACCAGACCGTATGACATAAAAGAATAGATGTGAAGTTTTTCCTAACTCTGTAGCCTTTAGGGGATAAATACAAACGTTTCCATACCGATCCCTCAGACTCTACTAAGCTTGTCCGTGAATTGTGAGACCTAAGTAACCTAGAGCTTTGATACCAACTTGTCATGACCCGAATTTCCCAACCTCGGGAGTTGTCATGGCACCTACTAGTGAAAGCTAGACAAGCCAATCATTTGCATTATTTACCTTTTTCCCCATTTTAATCCTTCAACAATTAAGAATCAACATTAAAAACAGAATTTAATAAGCGGAAGAACAGAATATAACCATTTAAATATTACCAATACAAATTCTTAAACATAAACTACCTAGAACTGCTGTCATAATTTCATAGACGGTCTAGGAATACTACAAATAATGGTCCAAAAAAATAAATACAACGCTGTCTCTAAAATATATAAATGAAACAGGATAAAAGGATAGAAGGAGATGGCAGGGCCTGCGGACACCTGCAGGACAACCTCGGATCTCTGAATAGACTGAAGGCAGCAACCTAAAGCTAAGGTCCGTATGTCTAGTATCGTGATCTGCATAAAGTGCAGAGTGTAGTATCAGCACAACCGACCCCATGTGCTGGTAAGTGCCTAGCCTAACCTCGGCGAAGTAGTAACGAGGCTAGGACCAGACTACCAAATAAACTGGTGCAGTTAAATCATATACAGTGGAAAATAAAAGCAAAACATTACAATTTTAAAAAACAAGAAGGGGGAATCATGCTGCGAGGGAAATACAAGTAGCAACAAAAACCAACAGTTAAATATAAAGAACACCATAACTCAATTATCAACAAGAATCAGAAATAACAGACAAGTACATGGCATCATCCTTCGTGCTTTTACTCTTGTCCTCACCATAAAATCAATAAACTCGACACGACATCACCCTTGGCGCTTTTACCTCACATAATCATAGAATGGAATGATCCTTCGTGCATTATCACTCATATAAAGGCACAAAATTGTACATTATGCGGCACGACATCACCCTTCGTGCATTAACACTCTCTCACAAATATCATACACGACATCACCCTTGGTGCTTCAACACTCTTCCTTACCCAAACAACAGTCACAAAGCAATAAGGGCAAGGGAATCAATGGAATCACAATAAAATCCCGGCAAGAGAAAAAAATAATATCAAAACAATAACATCCCGACAAGGGAGACAATATCATAATCCTCTTTCTTTTTCACATTTATTTCACAACTCAATTCACAATTTGAGCTAATGCTCTATAATGTTCAATTGCCAATAATACTTCCACAAATCATTTTACAACTTGAGCAAACGCTCTTCAATGTTCAATTACCGATGTTACTTCCACAAACCTTGTTCAACAATAGAAATCATCACATAAGGAATGAACAATACAAAACAGAGCCACAATAATAATAGTATAAGACTCATGGTCATACTTGACACCAACGTATAGATACTCGTCACCATGCCTATAGGACACAATGTCACAACCCGGAATTCCCACCCTCGGGAGTCATGATGACGCCTACTCGTAGAAGCTAGGCAAGCCACGAACTTAGAAATCTATAACTCTTCTACGTTAATCCCTTTATACAACTCATTCTAACAAGCGATAAACACCTACATGACAATGGAATATGAGATTTAAGCGGAAGTCTTAAATAAATATAAAACCAAAAAGTTTTGAAAGTCGACACATGCCTCTACCCAGAAACTGGTGACACAATATTCACGGACTACTAAGAGTATTACATACAACAACTTGAAGGAAAAAGACCACTATTTGTATCGGATACATGAGATAACAGAATATAATAAAAGATAGAGGAGACGCCGGGCCTGCGGATGCCTGCAAGGCTACCTCAGGTTCTCGGTGGACTGAAGGCTGGCTCCCCTACAACTGTCGATCAAGTGCCACTCCGGTATCTGCACAGAGTGCAGAGTGTAGTATCAGCACAACCGACCCCATGTGCTGGTAAGTGTCTGGCCTAACCCCGCCAAGGTAGTGATGAGGCTAGGACCAGACTCTAGATAAACCTGTGCAGTTATATATAATATACATCAGAAATATAAACAGGTAATAACAGTTTTAAGGGGAGGGGGAAACATGCTTCAGGGAAACATATCAATTCTATAAGAAACTTAATAAAGTATGAAAAAACACTCGATGTCTTCAATCAATACAATAACAATACTATTGCGGCGCGCAACCCGATCCCTTATCATTTAACATTGTTGCGGCGTGCAACCCGATCCACATATATCACTGTTGCGGCGTGCAACCCGATCCAATATAATATCTGTTGCGGCATGCAACCCGATCCACATATATCACTGTTGAGGCGTGCAACGCGATCCAATATAATATCTGTTGCGGCATGCAACCCAATCCACATATATCACTGTTGCGGCATGCAACCTGATCCAATATAATATCTGTTGCGGCGTGCAACTCGCTCCAAATATACCATCCATAATAATCATAATTAACCATCCTAGCAAGGGATCAACAATAGACTACACTATCCCGGCAAGGGAACTCCACAATACAAGTATATACGTCCTAGCAAGGGAGAAACAGCCATAACCAAACTTGTTCCAACACCTAATTATCTCAACTATAACTCAACTAGTTCCAACATCTAACTACCTCAACTATAACTAAACTTGTGATAACACCTAACTACCCAGCTATAACCAAACTTGTTACAACACCTAACACGAAGAATCATCAACCTAAGCGTCAATAATATCAATTAATAACACAATGCAAGGGAACCTTAACTCAACAATAGCCCGGCAAGGGGCAACATAATGATCTCTTTTCTTTCTCACTTTTACTTCACAATTCACTTCATAACTCGAACCGATGCTCTAGAGTTTCGATTATCACTTATATTTTCACAATTTATTATACAACTGGAGCCAACGCTTCTCAATGTTCATAGGTCACAATTCTTTCCACAACTTTACACAACAAATAGAAATCTTCACTAAGGCATGAATAATACAACGAGATCATGAAAATCATAAGATAAGACTCACGGTCATGCTTGAAACCAACGCATAGATACTCGTGACCATGCCTATACGTCGTACTCGGCAAGAAACAAATAGCAGATAGGACACAACTCCTAATCCCTCAAGCTAGGGTTAGACCAAACGCTTACCTCGATGCCTCGAACACAACTCAACCTTCAATTATAGTTTTACCCTCGATTCCTCCGCCAATTCACTCGTATCTACCCACAAGTTACTTAATTACATCAATAAACACTAAATGAATCAATTTGAATGCATGAAAGTGAGTTTTCCAAAGTTTTACCCAAGAAAAGTCAAAATCGCCCCTGGGCCCACGTGGTCAAAACCCGAGGTTCGAACCAAAACCCGATTACCTATTCCCCTAGGAGCTCAAATATGTAATTTGTTTTGAAATCGGACCTCAAATCGATGTCCAAATCCCCATTTTTGTGAAAACCTAGGTTCTACCCAAAACATCCAATTTCCTCCATGAAAATCATTTATTTAAAGTTGAAATCATGTTAAAAGATGTTAATGATTGAAGAAAACTAGATAAAAATGACTTACTATTGATTTGGAGAAGAAAGGTTGTTTGAAAAATCGCCTCTTATGTTTTTGAGATTTTGAAAAAATGAAAAATAGCTGAAAATCCCGTCTATTTATACTATTCTCAGGTGCCCTGTGCGGACCGCACAAAATGGACCGCGACCGCACAGTCCTTCCTGGGTTACTGCAGATCAGCGCCCCTGTGTGGACCGCGCAAAACTGACCGCAGCTGCACAGCCCTCCACCGTGGACCGCACGAAGTTGACTGCGGCCACACAGCTCTCCACCGCGGACCGCACGAACCTCATGCGGACCGCACTGGCCTTCCGCGGTCGCACACGATTTCTCGCGGACCGCACTAGCGGGTTCAAAGACCTGCAAATTTCTCTGAACCTGCAACAACTGTATTTTTAGGCCTAAGGCATCCCGGAACCTACCCGAAACTCACCCGAGCCCTCGGGGCTCCTAAGCAAACATACGTACTAACTCAACAACATCATACGAACTTATCCGTGTGATCAAATTGCCAAAACAACCTCAAAAACCATGAATCTAACCTCAAAATCAAGAATTTTTCTCAAACCTCTTCAAGCATCAAATTTAGCAATTCAAGTCCGAATCACGTCAAACGACGTCTGTTTTTAACAAAATTTTATAGAAACGTCTTAAATCATATATACAAGACTTGTACCGGGCGCTGGAACCAAAACACGGGCCTGATACTAACATATTCTAATCAAATTTCCTTTACCAAATTTCAGAAACAATTTTCTTTGAAAATTCATTTCTCGGGCTTGGGACCTCGGAATTCGATTCCGGGCATACGCCTAAGTCCCATATTTTCTTACGGACCCTCCAGGACCATCAAATCATGGGTCCAGGTCTGTTTATCCAAAATGTTGACCGAAGTCAAACTAACTCATTTTATAACCAAATTTTATCATTTTTCACAGAATTCATATTTAACCTTTCCGGCTACACGCCTGGACTGCGCATGCAAATCGAGGTAACTCTAAATGAGGTTTTCAAGGCCTCAAAATACAGAAGTTTCGTTTTAAAATAAGTGATGACCATTTTGGGTCATTACATTCTCCACCTTTAAAACATCCGTTCGTCCTCGAATGGACAGAAGAAGGAAGTACCTGGGTCAAGGAAAAGATGGGGATAACAGCTCAGCATATCGGACTCGGACTCCTAGGTCGATGCCTCAGGAGGATGACCTCTCCACTGAACACGAACAGAAGGAAAACTCTTCGACCTCAACTGACGAACCTGCTGGTCTAGAATAGCTACCGGCTCCTCCTCATAAGACAAGTCCTTGTTCAACTGGATAGTGCTGAAATCTAACACGTGAGATGGATCGCCGTGATATTTCCAAAGCATGGACATATGAAACACTGGATGCACGACTGGTAAGCTCAGCGGTAATGCAAGTCTATAAGCCACCTCTCCCACTCGATCAAGAATCTCAAACGGACCGATGAACCTAGGGCTAAGCTTGCTCTTCTTCCCGAATCTCATCATGCCCTTCATAGGCGACACTCGGAGCAATACCCGCTCTCCAACCATAAAAGCCACATCTCGAACCTTGCGGTCTATATAACTCTTTTGCCTGGACTGAGCTGTACGAAGCCTATCTTGAATAATCCTGTCCTTATCCAAGGCCTCCTGAACGAGATCCGTAACCAACAATCGGGTCTCTCCCGGCTCAAACCATCCAACCGGAGATCAACACAGCCTACCATATAAAGCCTCATAAGGATCCATCTAGATACTCGACTGGTAACTGTTGTTGTAGGCAAACTCTGCTAAAGGCAAAAACTAATCCCACAAGCCTCCAAAGTCAATGACACAATCTCGGAGCATATCCTCTAAAATCTGAATAGTCCACTCGGACTGCCCGTCTGTCTGAGAATGAAATGTTGTACTCAACTCAACCTGGGTGCCCAACTCTCGCTGAATTGCTCTCCAAAAATGTGAGGTAAACTGCGTACCTCGGTCCGAAATGATAGATAAGGCACACCATGAAGATGAACAATCTCTTGGATATAGATCTCAGCTAACCTCTCGAATGAATAGGAGACTGCCACAGGAATGAAATGCGCTGACTTGGTCAGCCTATCAACAATGACCCATACTGCGTCGAACTTCCTCCGAGTCTGCGGGAGTCCAACAACGAAATCTATAGTAACCCTCTCCCACTTCCACTCGGGAAGCTCAATCCTCTGAAATAAATCACCAGGCCTCTGATGCTCATACTTAACCTGCTGACAATTCAAACACTAAGCTACATATGCAACGATATCCTTTTTCATTCTCCGCCACCAATAATGCTGCCGCAAATCCTGATACATCTTCACGGCGCCTGGATGAATAGACTACCAGGAGCTATGGGCCTCCTCTAAAATTAACTCTCAGAGCCCATCCACATTTAGCACACACACTCGACCCTGCAATTTCAAAACTCCATCATTATCTAGGGTAACCTGCTTGGCACCTCTGCGCTGCACCGTGTCTCTAAGGACACTCAAATGGGGATCATCATATTGCCGATCACGGATACACTCCAATAAAGAAGAATGAGCTATTGTGCAAGCTAATACCCAACTAGGCTCAGAAATATCCAACCTCACGAACCGATTGGCCAAGGCCTAAACATCTAAGGCAAGTGGCCTCTCACCGACCGAAATATAAGCAAAGCTGCCCATACTGGCTGACTTCCTACTCAAGGCATCGGCCACCACATTGGCCTTTCCCGGGTGATATAAGATAGTGATATCATAATCCTTCAACAACTCCAACCACCTCTTCTACCTCAAATTCAACTCCTTTTGCTTGAATAAATACTGAAGACTCTTGTGATCCGTGAACACCTCACATGCCACACCATACAGATAATGCCTCCAAATCTTCAATGCGTGAACTATGGCTGCCAACTCTAAATCATGAACTGGATAGTTCTTCTCATGAATCTTCAACTGCCGCGAAGCATAGGCAATGACCTTGCCATCATGCATCAACACTTTACCAAGTCCAATGCGAGATGCATCACAATAGACTGTATAAGGCCCTAAACCTGTGGGCAAAACCAACACTGGTGCCGTAGTCAGAGCTGTCTTGAGCTTCTGAAAGCTCGCCTCACACTCATCTGACCATCTGAACTGGGCACCCTTCCGGGTCAACCTAGTCATCGGGGCTGCAATGGATGAAAACCCCTCCACAAATCGATGATAGTAGCCTGCCAACCCTAAGAAACTTCGAATCTCTGTAGCTAATGCTGGTATGGGCCAGTTCTTGACTGCCTCAATCTTCTTTCGATCAACCGTAATACCCTCTACTGGTACAACATGACCTAGAAATGCAACTGAACTCAACCAGAACTCACACTTCAAGAACTTAGCATATAAATGACTATCCCTCAGAGTCCGAAGAACCACTTTGAGATGCTGCTCGTGCTCTCCTGGCTACGGGAATATATCAAACTATCATTAATGAAGACTATCAATAACGAGTCCAAATAAGTCCTGAACACTCGGTTCATCAAATCCATAAAAGCTGCCGGGGCATTTGTCAACCCGAATGACATCACCAAGAACTCATAATGCCCGTACCGAGTGTAGAAAGCTGTCTAAGGGACATCGGATGCCCTAATCCTCAGCTGATGGTAGCTAGATCTTAAATCAATATTTGAAAATACCTTGGCACCCTAAAACTGATCAAACAGATCATCAATCCTCGGCAATGGATACTTATTCTTGATTGTAACCTTGTTCAACTACCGGTAATCAATACACATTCTCATCGACCCATCCTTCTTCTTAATAAACAACACCGGTGCACCCCATGGCGAAACACATGGCCTAATGAATCCCTTCTTAAGCAAGTCTTGCAACTGTTCCTTCAACTCTTTCAACTCAGGCGGGGCCATACGATACAGTAGGATAGAAATGGGCTGAGTGCCCGAAGCCAAATTAATGCAAAAGTCAACATCCCTGTCGGGTGGCATACCCGGCAGGTCTGAAGGAAAACATCAGGAAACTCTCAAACAACGGGCACAAAATCAATAGAGGGAACCTCGGCACTAGAATCACGAACATATGCTAAATAGGCCAAACATCCCTTCCCGACCATACGCCGAGCCTTCACATAAGAGATAACACTACGGGTAGCATGACCAGGAGTCCCTCTACACTTTAAACGAGGCATACCCGGTAAAGTTAAGGTCACAGTCTTGGCATGACAGTCCAAGATAGCGTGGTAAGGTGATAACCAGTCCATCCCTAATATAACATCGAAATCGACCATGTCTAAAAGCAACAAATCTACACTAGTCTCAAGACCCCCAATCACCATAATACAAGAACGATGGACTCGATCAACTACAATAGAATCACGCACCGGTGTAGACACATAAACAGGAACACTCAATGAATTACTAGGCATAACCAGATACGGTGCAAAATAAGATGACGCATACGAGTAGGTGGACCCTGGATCAAATAACACTGAAGCATCTCTATCACAAACTAGAATAGTACCTGTGATAACCGCATTTGAAGCCTCAGCCTCGGGCCTGGCTGGAAGAGCATAACATCAGAGCTGGGCCCCACCACCCTGGGCTCCATCTCTGGGACGGCCTGCAGCTGGCTGGCCTCTACCTCTAGCGGCCTGAGCTCCACCTCTAAATCCTCTACCTCCACCTCTACCACCTCTACCCCCACATCTAGCTGGCTGGGCAGTCTGTGGAACACCTGGTGCCTAGACTATATCACAGGAACCCTGTTGCTACGACTTAGTACCCAGCAACCTCGGACAAGTCCTCCTGATATGACCGTACTCACCACACTCAAAATATCCACCTGAGTGCTGTGGCTGAGGAAACTAGGACTGAACCTGGCGACCCGAATGACCACCCCGAAAACTCTGGAGCAGCAGTGCACTGATAAGAGCTGGTGGTGCACTGTAGGACTGCTGATCAGAATACTGCATCTGCGGATCACGACTACCTGAAACGCTGTGAGAGACCTGAAGAGTTGACTGAAAGGGCCTAGGAGGATGGCCTCTACCATATGAATCTCTACCTCCAAACAAGGCACCACTGAATCTACCTGAATGATGGGGCCCTTTATCCGACCCATGACCACCTCGTTGCGACAGGACCATCTCAACTTTACGGGCCACATTGGCCACCTCCTGAAAAGTGATCTCACTCCCAGCCTCCCTAGCCATCTGAAGGTGAATCGGCTGAATAAGACCATCAATAAACGTCCTCACCCTCTTTCTCTCGGTAGGAAGTATGATAAGAGCATGGCGAGCTAAGTCGATGAACCTGGTCTCATACTTGGTAACCATCATGGAACTCTACTGGAGGCACTCAAACTACCTCCGATAAGCCTTTCGCTGAGTAATAGGGAGAAACGTCTCCAGAAATAGCTGTGTGAACTGCTCCCAAGTCAAGGCTGGCGATCCGGTTGGTCTAGCTAAGCAATAATCCCTCCACCAAGTTTTGGAGGATCCAGACAAGCGAAATGTAGCAAAATCGACCCCATTGTTCTCAACAATACCCATGTTTCTGAGAACCTCGTGGCAGCTGTCTAGATAATTCTGGGGATCCTCAGTAGATGCACTGCTGAAAGTGGAAGTGAAGATCTTGGTGAACCTATCCAGCCTCCACAAAGCATCGGCAGACATAGCCGCTCCATCACCGGTCTGAGCTACCACACTCGGCTAAACTGCTCCAACTGGCTGAATTGTTGGAGTTTGAATCTGAGGAGCTACCTGCTCCGGAGTGCGAGTAGCAGGATTCTGGGCCCCTCCCCCAGCCTGAGAGACGACTGGTGCTACAAGAAGCAAGCCCGTTTGTGTGACACTCTCTATGAGGCCCACTAATCGAAGAAGAGCATCCTAAAGGACTGGGGTAGCAATAAACCCCTTTAGGACCTGAGCTGGGCCCACCGGAGCTGCTAGAGCTGGAACCTCGTCATCAAAGTCAACTTGAGGATCCGCTACTAGGGCTGCTACTCGGGGCTGAGCTCTACCCCTACCTCGACCTCTGGCATGGCCTCGGCCTCGCCCTCTTCCCCTCGTGGGAGCTACTACTGGGGGCTTGGGCTGCAGAGCGGTAGATGAGGAAATGCGTATTCTCGCCATCTGTGAAAGAACAAAGTAGAAATTCAATTAGCATTGAGAAACAGAACCGCACGATATGAAATAACAAATGTGAAGTTTTTCCTAACTCTATAGCCTCTGAGGGATAAATACAGACGTCTCCGTACCGATCCCTCAGACTCTACTAAGCTTGTCCGTGAATTGTGAGACCTATATAACTAGAGCTCTGATACCAGCTTGTCATGACCCAGAATTCCCACCCTCGGGAGTCGTGATGATGCCTACTCATAGAAGCTAGGCAAGCCACGAACTTAGAAATCTTTAACACTTCTGTGTTAATCCCTTTTTACAACTCATTCTAACAAGCGATAAACACATACATGACATCGGAATATGAGATTTAAGCGGAAGTCTTAAATAAATATAAAACCAAAATGTTTTGAAAGTCGACACATGCCTCTACCTAGAAACTGGTGACACAATATCCACGGACTACTAAGAGTACTACATACAACAACTTGAAGGAAAAATAACATTGTTTGTCTCGGATTCATGAGATAACAAAACATAATAAAAGATAGAGGAGACATCGAGCCTGTGGACGCCTGCAAGGCTACCTCAGTGTCTCGGTGGACTGAAGGTTGGGTCCCCTACTACTGCCGATCAAGTGCCGCTCCGGTATCTGCACAGAGTGCAGAGTGTAGTATCAGCACAACCGACCCCATGTGCTGATAAGTGTCTGGCCTAACCCCGACGAGGTAGTGACGAGGCTAGGACCAGACTCCAGATAAACCTGTGCAGTTATATGTAATATACAGCAGAAATATAAATAGGTAATAACAGTTTTAAGGGGAGGGGGAAACATGCTTCGGGGAAACATATCAATTCTATCAGAAACTTAATAAAGTATGAAAGAACACTCGATGTCTACAATAAATACAATAACAATACTGTTGCGGTGCGCAACCCAATCCCTTATCATTTAACATTGTTGCGGCGTGCAACCCGATCCACATATATCACTGTTACGGCATGCAATCCGATCCAATATAATATTTGTTGCGGCGTGCAACCCGATCCATATATAACACTATTGCGGCGTGCAACCCGATCCAATATAATATCTGTTGCGGCATGCAACCCGATCCACATATATCACTGTTGCGGCATGCAACCCGATCCAATATAATATCTATTGCGGCGTGCAACCCTCTCCAAATATACCGTCCACAACAATCATAATTAACCATCCCAGCAAGGAATCAACAATAGACTACACTATCCCGGCAAGGTAAGACTCACGGTCATGCTTGACACCAACGCATAGATACTTGTCACCATGTCTATATGTCGTACTCGACAAGAAAAAAATAGCAGATAGGACACAACTCCTAATCCCTCAAGCTAGGGTTAGACCTAACACTTATCTCGATGCCTCGAACACAACTCAAGCTTCAATTATAGCTTTACCCCTCGATTCCTTCACCAATTTGCTCGTATCTAGCCATAAGTTACTTAATTACATCAATAATCGCTAAATGAATCAATTTGAATGCATGAAAATGAGTTTTCCAAAGTTTTCTCTAAGAAAAGTCAAAATCGCCCCCGGCACACGTGGTCAAAACCCGAGGTTCGAACCAAAATCCGATTACGCATTCCCCCACGAGCTCAAATATGTAATTTATTTTGAAATCGGACCTCAAATCGAGGTCCCAATCCCCATTTTTGTCAAAACCTAGGTTCTACCCAAAACACCCAATTTCCCCCATGAAAATCATTGATTTGAAGTTGAAATCATGTTAAAAGATATTAATGATGGAAGTAAACTAGTTAAAAATGACTTACAATTGATTTGGAGAAGAAATGTTGTTTGAAAAATCGCCTCTTATGTTTTTGGGATTTTGAAAAAATAATAAATAGCTGAAAATCCCGTCTATTTATACTATTCTCAGGTGCCCTGTGTGGACCGCACAAAATGGACCGCGACCGCACAGTCCTTCCTAGGTTACTGCAGATCAGTACCCCTGTGCGGACCGCGCAAAACTGACCGCGACCGCATAGCCCTCCACTGTGGACCGCACGAAGTTGACTGCGGCCGCACAGCTCTCCACCGCGGATCACACGAACCTCACGCGGACCGCACTGGCCTTCCACGGTCGCTCACGATTTCTCGCGGACCGCACTAGCGGGTTCAGAGACATGCAAATTTCTCTAAACCTGCAACAACTGTGTTTTAAGGCCTAAGGCATCCTGGAACCTACCTGAAACTCACCCGAGCCCTCAGGGCTCCTAACCAAACATACGTACTAACTCAACAACATCATACGAACTTATCCGTGCGATCAAATCGCCAAAACAACCTCAAAAACCATGAATCAAACCTCAAAATCAAGAATTTTTCTCAAACCTCTTCAAGCATCAAATTAAAAAATTCAAGTCCGAATCACGTCAAACGACGTCCGCTTTTAACCAAAATTTACAGAAACATCTTAAATCATATATATAAGACCTGCACCGAGCGCTGAAATCAAAATACGGGCCCGATACTAACATATTCTAATCAAATTTCATTTCAAATTTCCTTAAACAAATTTTAGAAACAATTTTCTTTGAAAATTTATTTCTCGGGATTGGGACCTCGAAATTTGATTCCGGGCATACACCCAAGTCCCATATTTTCCAACGGACCCGCCAGAACCGTCAAATCACAGTCCAGGTCCGTTTACCGAAAATGTTGACCGAAGTCAAACTAACTTATTTTATAACCAAATTTTATCATTTTCACAGAATTTCATATTTAAGCTTTCCGGCTACGTGTCCGGACTGCGCACACAAATCGAGGTAACTCTAAATAAGGTTTTCAAGGCCTTAGAATACAGAAGTTTCGTTTTAAATAAAGTGATGATCTTTTGGGTCATCACATACAACTCCTAATCCCTCAAGCTAAGGTTAGACCAAACACTTACCTCAATGCCACGAACACAATTCAAGCCTCACTACCGCTTTACCTCATGTTTCCACCACTAATTCGCTTGTATATAGCCACAAGTTACTTAACTATATCAATAAATGCTAAATGAATCAATTCTAATGCATGAAAATAAGTTTTCCAATGATTTCCTCAAAAAGTCAAAAATCAACCCCGGGCCCAGATGGTGAAAACTCGAAGTTCGAACCAAATCCCGATTACTCATTCTCCCACGAACCCAAATATATAATTTGTTTTGAAATTATATCTCAAATCGAGGTTCAAATTCCGAAAATTTGAAAAACCTAAGTTCTACCCAAAACACCCACTTTCCCCTATGAAAACCCTTGATTTTGAGTTGAAATCATGTGAAAAGATGTTAGAGATTAATGAAAACGAGTTAGAAATGACTTACAATAGATTTGCAAGAGTACTTGTCTTTCAAAAATCGCCCAAAGGTGTTTAGGTTTTGAAAAGGTTTGAAAAATAGTTGAAAATACGTCTAAGTTATGATTTAGCAAGTTGCAGATCTCGCAATTGCGACCAGCCTGTTGACTTAGCAATTGCGAAGATCTTGTCGCATTTGCGACGCTGAAGGAATCCGGTCCACTTTGCATTTGCAAGGGACCCTTCGCTTTTACGATAATTACGTCGCATTTGCGACCAAGGCAACCCATGCCATCTTCGCATTTGCGATGAAGATTCGCATTTGCGGTCTCGCATTTGTGACCCAGGCCTGCAACATACCAGCAATTTTCTAAGTCCAAATTTCACTCCGTGTCCTATCCAAAACTCAACCAAGCCCTTGGAGCTCCAAACCAAACATGCACACAAGTCCAAAAACATCATACAGACTTGCTCTTGCGATCAAATCATCAAAATAACATCTATAACTATGAATTTAGCTTCAAAATCAAAGAAAAAACTCATGAACTCTTAAGTTCAAATTTGAACAACCGAAGGTCCGATTCATGTCATTTCAAATCCGTTTCTTACCAAATTTTACAAGCTCAACTTAAATCCCATATAAGACCTGTACCAGGCTCCGGAACCAAAATACAAGCCCGATACTATAAAATTCAAGCATATTTCATTTTCAGAAACTCATATATATTCCAGAAAATAATTTTCTTTAAAAATTCATTTCTCGGGCTTGAGACCTCGGAACTTGATTCCGGGCATATGCCCAAGTCCCATATTTTCATACGGACCCTCCGAGATCGTCAAATCACGGGTCCGAGTCCGTTTACCCAAAATATTGACTGAAGTCAACCTAAATTCATTTTAAAACAAAATTCATCATTTTGCACAGATTTTCACATAATTGCTTTTCGGATACACGTCCGGACTACGTACACAAATCGAGGTAAAACAAAAGGGAGGTTTTAAGGCCTTGAAATACAAAATTTATTTCTAAAATAAGTGACATCATAGTAGGTGTATGGGATTGAAAATTTCTAAGATGTAATTGCATAAACATACTTGGAAAGAGAGAATGTGCCGGACTATCTAGCCAATGATTCCGTTGGTTTGCTCTATACATGTGAAGAGAGAAATTGTTGTTGAAGAAGAAAATGGGAAAATGGAAGAAATGGGGAGGAGGCTGGGAAGGGAACGCAGGAGAGGCAACTGGGAAGAGGATGACGCACAAAAGTGAGTTTGAAGGGTTTTTATTAGGTTGGGGATTTTGGTTTGGGCCAATTGGACTTTATATTTCTTTTCTTTTTGTTAATATATTATTTGCTCCCTTTTATTTCTTACTTAATATAAATACCATAAATGAGAGAAATATAAGTACTAACAAATATAAGTAATAAAATTATCTAGGGAAAATATAAAAGATTAATTACATAATTTACACTAAGTAAAATACATGAAATAAAGATATTCTATAATATATTATATTCTTTACAACTTTTTTTGTCCTATACGATATTGTTAGTTTTGTTATTTACTCTTGTTTCAATTATATTAACTTCTTCATTTTAGTGTTTAATTAGAGTATGATAGTTATTAAGTTATTAAAATAGTATTAGACCATTAAATATACAACTTTTCTATTTATCTAACTTTAGTGTAATTAGATCATTGTACATAAATACAAATATATTGTCTAAATTTGATATTGCTTATTCAAATCTAATGAAAATTAATTACATGTTTATTTAAATTGCATAGAAAATTACAAGTATAATTTATTTAATATGAATTATGATATACTCCACTAATTAGTTTTGTTATACACTCCTATATCAACCTATTAAAATATTAATTTTTTGAATTATTTTGAAGTAAAACTTAATAATATCGAATTATGTAAACATTATAAAGTATCAAATAATATTCACAAGGGAAATATGATCTTCTTCATGTATCTTTATCATATTTAATTCTCAATTATTATATTTAATGTATTATTTAATTTATGACAATTAGAAACTTATTAAGATAGTAAATAATTATCTCTCTCTCTCACACACGCGCGCGCGCGCGCGCGCACACACACACACACACACACACACACACACACATATATATATATATATATATATATATATATATATATATATATATATATAGTACAATGTAGTTGATGCAAGAATATAATTTTTTAAATTCTATAAAATTAGTCATCCACACATTAATTAGCTATAATTCTATTATATTGAATAATAATTATAATATAATTAGTTTTCCTGTGGACTTAAGTATCAATTAATTTCGTAATTATTTGAAATAGTTATAACAAAATTATATAAATATTAATATGAATTCTAATGTCATAAAAGTTTTTGTAGTGCTAAATATGTTCATATTATTTGGAGCTTTGATCATTTATCAAAACTAAATACACCAAAACCATCACTAAGTTCTTCAATATATGAGCACTTACTTAAAAATGAATCATTAGATATATGAAATTATTCTAAGGACTTATAAAAAACTCTTAAAGGCTTCAATATATGACCTATTTAAAACAAATACTTAAATATAAGAAATTACACTAGTTACTTATATAAAAAAAATAGTTAAGTTCCATACAAACATAAATTCTCCACAAAATGTTAATATACTTAAAATATATATAACATCCAAAAATAACAAGGTGCGATAAAATAAAATATGAGTTTGATAAATAAAGTAATTGATAAGTTCAGAGGCTATACGTAGGCATACAAATGGTCTATTAAAATTAACTTTTGCATATTTAAAGTTCATTAATACTTAAATCTATATATATTACTATATTTTATGTTATTTTGAAAAAATATAACTTTTATAATTAAAATTAAATTTTCATAACTTGATACTGTTTGAGCAACATTGCTAAATAGAAAAATCCGTCACTAATCTAATTTAGCAACAGATTATCATGAAATTCTTCTAGCTACGAGCGTTTTAGCGTGTCACGACCCGAATTTCCCACCATCGGGAGTCGTGATGGCGTCTACTCGTGAAAGCTAGGCAAGACAACTATTACAGTTCTACACATTAATATTCAACCTCAAACAGTGATAAACAGTAATTATAGCTAAACAAATGAAAAGCGCGGAAGTGTAAAATAAATCCAAGTGCTTCAATACATGTCTACCCATGAATCTGGTGCCACAATATCACGAACATCTATGATTTTTACTACAACCATTAGTTCGGAAAGAAAGATACAATTGTTCTCAGAATGAAAGAGACAACAGGAAAAACTAAAGCAGGGAAGGGGGACTCTAGGCTATGCGGACTCTAGCAGATCTACCTTGGTCTCCCTGGGCTGAAGCCAGCTACCTCAGCTACTCACCAGGTCCAGTACTGAAATCTGCACAAAAGAGTGTAGAGTTAGTATTAGTACAACCGACCCCATGTACTAAGTAAATGTCGAGCCTAACCTAGACGAAGTAGTGACGAGGCTAGGACATGACCATCATAAATATCTGTGCAGTTAAATCATGTACAAACAGAAACATAGTAACAGAAATCAATAGAATAAAGTAGGAAGGGGACATGCTACGGGAGAACAACAGATTCTAACAATAAGCTAGTAAAGAAGCACTAATAAGGAGCATAATGAACATCATATCTAAGTCAACAAAAGTAATGAAACGGTAACACGTTCATGACACCGCCCTCCGTGCTTTTACTCTCGTCCTCACCATATGAAACAATAGAAACGACACGGCATCACCCTTCATGCATTATCTTACATAATCATGGCACGACATCACCCTTTGTGCATTATTCCTCATATATTGGCACAACATCACCCTTCGTGCATTAACTCTCAATCATGGCACGACATCACCCTTCGTGCATTAACAGTCACAATATCGGCACGACATCACCCTTCGTGCTTTACACTCTCTCACAATATCATGCACGACATAACCCTACATGCTTTACACTCTTACTCACCCAAATAATAGAAAACAATATGTCCCGACAAGGGAATCAATAATCTCAACACTAGCATTCCGGCAAGGGAATTAACAATATCATCAAATATCTCGGCAAGGGATTCAACTATAACCAATCTCGTTTAAATAATTTCTCTACTAAATGAAACTTCAATTTAGGTCAATACTCAACAATAGTCAAATTACCAAGAAACTTTCATAAGCTTTGTTTAATATTACTAATCATCAATTGAGCATGCTTGGTACATAATAGATTCACAAAATCATGATATAAGACCCACAGGAATGCTTGACACCAACGTATAGATACTCGTCACCACACCTATACGTCGTACTCGATACAAACACATAGCAATTAGACCACAACTCCTATTCCCTCAAGCTAAGGTTAGGCCAAACACTTACCTCGAATCCACAGACAAGATTAAGCTTCAACTACCGCTTTTCCTCTCGGTTCCACTTCCAATTCGCTTGTATCTAGTCACAATTTACTTAATAACGTTAATAATTTCTAAATAAACCAATTCCAATTCATGAAAATAGATTTTACATTGTTTTTCCCAAAAGTCAAAATCAACCTCGTGCACGCTTGGTCAAAATCTGAAATTCGAGCCAAGACCCGATTACCCATTCACCCCTGAGCCCAGATATACAATTGATTTTGAAATCCCAATTCCACCATAAAAACCCTTGATTCTAGGATGAAATCTTGTTAAAAGAAATTGAGGAGTGAAAGAAATGAGTTTAAAATCACTTACTTGTGTTTTGGGGAAGAAAAAGTGTTTGAAAAATCGCCTCTTATGTTTTAGAGTTTTGAAAATGTAAAATGGCTGAAAAGTCTCGTTTATATATACCCCTCTCAGATCCTCAATGCTGACCACAGAAAATGGATATCGGACCGCGAAATATCAAGCGCAGCCGCAGAAGTTTGGCCTTGCCCACCACCGACCGCGAAAATCCCACCGCGGCAAGGAAGACCCCAGCGCGGTCGCAAAAAGTCACCGCGGACCATTAATGTCATGACCTTAAACCCGGACCCGGTCGTGATGGTGCCTATCGTAAAACAAGACCAGTCGACACAACACCCAATTCATATAAAACAATTATAATAACACAATTTAATTCATTAACATGCAAATAATCCCAAAATAAAGGTGAAATAGTACAATTTGCGGAAACCAACAAAGCTCGACATCGGGGTGTCACCAGTCATGAGTATCTAACATAAGTCTAAGAGTAGGAAGAGTTTACATAGTCTACTACAAAATCCAATACAACTAAAAATGAAGATAGGAAGGAGAAGCACTAGGCTGCGAATGCCGAATAGCTACCTAGTGAACTCCGCACAGTCTACTAGAAGAAAATCAACCCTCGCTAGCAGGGCCCCAAGCTCTTGAATCTGCACACATGGTGCAGGGAGTAATGTGAGTACGCCAACTCAGTGAGTAATAAAAATAAATGAAGGCTGAGCGATAAGAAAACACATAAAACACTGCAAAATGCTACAAAGCGACAATGAAAAACCTTTGCAAAGCAACAAAAAAAAATTAGTGAAATCTCATAAAACACCTTAGTTCAGTATAAGCTTCGTTAAAACATCTTTTAACAGTTAAACAAGTTAATGAAAAGTAGCGAGAAAAGATAAACACATAAAATCAACCCTTTGGGCACAATATCAACAGAATCAGCCCCTCAGGCAATAACATTGAACAATATCAGTCCCTCGGGCTATATCACATATCACATTGGGTACCCGCACTCACTAGGGGTGTACAGACTCCGGGAGGGACCCCTTACGGCCCAAGCGCAATATCAAGCCATCTCATAGAATAATCAGAAGGCTCTCAGCCTCATATCAAGCCACCTTATGACGTACAACTCAGGCCCTCGGCCTCATAATCATGAATCAGCTCAATACCGCTACGGCGCACAGCCCGATCCTATAATAATCTCACAACACAGGCCCTTGGCCCTACTCAGTCAGAAATCTCTAAAAACCACTCGGGCACAGTAAAATATGATGCTCAGCTCAAAATATCATTTAAGATGTCAAAATAGTATAAACATGGTTGAGCTATGAAAACAGTGGAATATAGAATGACTAAGTACAAGTATAAAGTCAAATCAGTGAGGAATAGTAGTAAAATTCTCCTAAGGGTCCAAAACAGTTGACACGAGGCCCAAATATGGTATTCAACCCAAAACATGATGATAACAAACAATTTTTAATCAAATTCATAGTAAAATAGTCATTCAGGGCGGACTAAGTCACAATCCCTAATAGTGCACGACTTCACGCTCGTCATCTAACATGTGTGTCACCTCAATATAGCACAACGATGTGAAATCTAGGGTTTCATACCCTCAGGACAACATTTACAATAATTACTCACCTCTATCCGGTCCAAACTCTAGCCCGCGATGTCCTTGCCTCTCGAATCGGCCTCTAGATGCTCCAAATCTAACCAAAATTAGTGCAAAACCATCAAAATATGCTAAGGGAACAAAGCCCACTCGAAAGAAATCAATTTACAACACAAATCCCGAAATTGGCCAAACCCGACCACCGGGCCCGCCTCTCGGAATCTGATAAAAATTACATCAATAGACTCCTTATCACTCCTCGAGTTCATTCATATCAAAAGAATCAAAATCTAACCATAAACAACCCCTCAAATCCCAAATTCTAGGTCCCTAGTTACAAGCCTAGTTCTTCAATATTTAGGCTTAAATTCCACAAATTCCATGATTAATTAGGTCTAAATCACATTAGAATTGAGTATTAAAGTCCATAAATCTTACCTCCAAGTGTTCCTCCTTGATTCCCTCTTCAATCTCCTTCAAAAAGCTTCAAAATCGCCCAAAAATGGAGGAACTTAGACCCAAAATCGTGGAAATGGGTCTTTTAATCATTCTGCCCAGCACTTAAAAATCCTTCATTGCGAACAAGGTCTACGCCTCGCGTTCGCGAAGTACAATTTGAGTTGACCAATTTTCCCTTCATCGCGAACGCGACCCACCGCACACGAACTCGAACCTTTAGCTTCACAACTCTTCGCGAACATGGCCACCCACACGCGAACGCGAAGACTAATCTGACCTGGACCCAGCTGCTAGCTGTTCCACTACGCGAACGCGACTAAACACACGCGAACGCAATGACCATTGAGCTCAACCTATCGCGATTGCGACCTCCTTTGCGAATGCGAAGGCCAACTTCATAGCCTCTTATCTTAACCCTTCGCGAACGCGAGGGCCCACTCACAAACGCGAAGGCCAAAAGTATGCAACACTCACAACATATTTTACAACTTTTCTCAACTTGAAATGATCTGTTTAACCACCCGAGGCCCTCGGGACCTCAACAAAACATGCCAACATATCCCATAACATCATCCAAGCTTGTTCCCACCTTTGGAACGCTCAAAACAACATCAAAACACCAAATTTGCATCGGATTCAAGCCTAAGAATTTTAAAACTTTCCAAGTTCCGCTTTCGATAAAAAATCTATCAAATCACGTCCGAATGACCTGAAATTTTGCACACACATCCCAAATGACACAACGGACCTACTGCATCTCCTGGAATTCCATTCCGACCCCTATACCAAAATCTCACCTACCAACCGGAAAATGCCAAAATTCCAATTTCGCCAATTCAAGCCTAAATCTACTCCGCACCTCCAAAACACATTCCGATCACACTCCTAAGTCCCAAATCACCTCCCGAATCTATCCGAACCATTATAACTCACATCCGAGACCTTTATCACATAAGTCAACATCCGGTTGACTTTTCCAACTCAAGCTGACTCCAAAGAGACTAAGTGCCTCAAACCTTACCAAAATCTCTCCGAACCCGAGCCAACCAACCCGATAACATAAAAATATAATTGAACAAGGCAATAAGAAGCATAAATGGGGGAAACGGAGATGTAACTCATGAAACGACTGGCCGGGTCATTACATCCTCTCCCTCTTAAACAAACGTTCATCCTCGAACGAGTCAAGAAACAAACTTGAAGCCTCAAATAGGTGAGGATATCTGATCCACATCTCCCACTCGGTCTTCCAGGTATCCTCCTCCACGGGTCGACCTCTCCACTACACTTTTACTGAAGCTATATCCTTTGACCTCAACTTTCGAACCTGACGCTCCAAAATAGCAACTAGCTCCACATCATAAGTCAAATCATCATCTAACTGAACCATGCTGAAATCCAAAACATGAGACGAATCCCCAATATACTTCCGAAGCATGAAATACCAGATGCACACTCGACAAGCTGGGTGGCAAAGCAAGCTCATAAGCACCTCCCCAATCCTCCGAAGCACCTCAAAAGGCCCAATCAACCGAGGACTCAATTTACTCTTCTTCCCGAATCTCATAACACCCTTCATGGGTGAAACCTTCAACAGAACCTTCTCACCAACCATGTAGGACACATCTCGAACCTTCCTGTCAGTATTACTCTTTTGTCTTGACTGCGTGGTACGAAGTCTCTCCTGAATCACCTTCACCTTGTCTAAAGCATCCTGCACCAAGTTTGTACCCAATAGTCTAGCCTTACCCGGCTCAAACTAACCAATCAGAGATCTACACCGCCTCTCATACAAAGCCTCATATGGAGTCATCTAAATACTCGACTAGTTATTGTTGTTATCCCTTCCCCCACTTGTGGGAATCCACTGGGTTTATTGTTGTTGTTTTGTTATTTACTCTACGAGTGGTAGAAACGGATCCCATGACCCTCCGAAATCAATGACACAAGCACGCAACATGTCCTCGAATATCTAAATAGTACGCTCGGACTGCCCGTTCGTCTAAGGGTGAAAAGCTGTGCTCAACTCAACCTGAGTATCCAACTCTCGCTGCAAAGACCTCCAAAACTATGAAGTAAAATGAGTGCCCCTATCTGAAATGATGGAAACCGGGACACCATACAAATGAACAATCTCCCAGATATAGATCTCTACCAACTGCTCTGACGAATAGGTAGTACACATAGGAAAAAAGTGCGCGGACTTGGTCAGCCGATCCACAATCACCCAAATAGCATCAAACTTCTTCAAAGTCTGTGGGAGACCAAGTAGAAAGTTCATGATGATCCGCTCCCATTTCCACTCTGGGATATCCATCTGCTGAAGCAAGCTGCCCGGTCTTTGATGCTCATATTTCACCTACTTACAATTGAGACACCAAGCTACAAATCCCACAATGTCCTTCTTCATTTTCCTCCACCAATAATGCTATTTTAGATCCTGATAGATCTTTACGATGCCCGGATGAATGGAATATCGCGAACTATGGGCCTTCTCCAGAATCAACTCCTGAAGCCCACCACATTGGGCACACATATCCAGCCCTGCATCCTCAACACCCCATCATCACCAATAGACATATCTCTGGCATCATCATGATGAACTCTATCCTTAAGAACAAGCAAATAAGAATCATCATACTGGCGCTCTCTAATGTGATCATATAAGGAAGACCGATGTTTACCGTGAAAATGGTAACAATAATTAAATTTATAAATGGGATTCTCAAAATATGTGATCTACTCCCGAGCTAGTTGTTAAAGTAGTTAATGCTAAGAACGTGAAGTATAATGATAAAGAGCGAGCTAATACGAGGCAGTAATCAAACCGTAGGGGCCTGTTACCTGGGCTCGGAGATGGTTGATGGGACCTCGAGGTCGATACCTGGCTCGAGATTGAGCTAGCGGGGGTAGTTGGGGATGGGATAACAGATAGAGATATGATTAAGTAATGCTCTATATTGACAATATTGGACAATATGATGAAGAACAAGTAAGAAAATGATAAATATGAAGGAGGCCTCGGGCCTATGAGGATGGACCACTTAGAAGAAAAGAGAGAGAGATAATATTACACTTGTAGATAAATGGAGCAACATCCGCCCTTTACAAGGTGGGACGAGTCCACTTTATATAGGAGGGGAGACTCGGCAACAAGTATGTGGGGATCAGCTACAAGTACGGTGATGGGGTGGCTTGACATGATGTTTTAACGTAGACTCATAAGCCGGGCTTGTCAGATCTAGCCATGTGCCTAGAAGACTTCCTCTTCTGTCCTGGCTTCATTTTTCATCTTCTCCGAATCGGGCTTCGACGAGTCCCGAGGTCGGGAACTCGATCATAACCCCCTGCCCTTGGGGTCTCGGGACACGCTTTCAAAATGTCTCAACAACGAGAAATCAAGTCTTCTGATTTTTCCATATACAAATAGTCTCCGTGTTTCCCATAACGAAGTGATGGGAAACGATTCTGACACTTGACTCCTCGAGCTTCTTTTGGTGATGCCACATCGATTATGCAACCTCTAGCTCGTTCTTTTCGGCCTCATTCATTACACCTTGATTTTAGCTTCCCAAGGTACATGTGCCGCCGCCGATTCAATTTTCGTGGATGCATTAACTGCGCCCGTCGGTCAGTCTTCCAAACTATGGATGACCGTGTCATAATCCCCTATAAATGGGGCATGCCTTGGCCTTATTTCTCCTATCATAATACTTCTGTTGTCTTGCTCGCCTTTCCCTTCTTCTTATTTCTTTTACCTTAGAGCATCATGCTACGAGCCCATGACTTTAAGGCCATACGGAGGAGTTCCCTTAGACCGCATTGTGGCTTTATACTGGAGTTCCCCTTTGTCAAACATAAGCATGACATCTTGCTATTGTTGTGGTCGTCGGTATACTGGACCTTGTTGCTGCTGTTGGTCCGCGGTGATGGGGGACCAAGAGCCGGCTTCCTTTTTATGTAGATAGCTGTTCAGATTATATACCGCTTCTCACTCTCCTACCCAGGCCTAGTGTGGAACTTAATCCCTAGGGGTTTTCCTTCCCCAAGGTATAAAGTGGCACTACCAACCGTTGAGGATGGGCCCCACCGGATCTTCAACTTTTGGCTTTGGCGGGCCATGTCTCTTTTCTCTGCCTCCTTTGCATCCCCTCTTTTTCCTCTTCTTCATCTTCTCTAGTGGGGATCCCTTGGGGGATTGAGCTGGGAACCTATGGGAGGTGGAGATCAAAGGAGTCACCCTCAAGGACACTTGCTCGAGGGTGTGGCGCCCAGGGATGCTGATACCGGAGATGAACCCTCAAAGGCGGACTGGGCGTCCAGGTTTCATCACATGTACATCCTTCTATTCCTCCGCTTTAGGTGTAGATTCCAGTAGGCTTTTGTAATTGTATGTAATGACCCCTCGAGGGCTGCTTGCACACAAATTTTTATGAAATAAGAATAAACTTCGTTGATTCTTGCTTTCGAATTTTGCTTTGTCTCTGTATGATCTCATGCCCTTCGAGGCTCTTTGAATGTCTTCCCTTGTTTGTCGACTGCTGATATCTAACTTGGGCGCAAATGTTCATTCCGATCCTCTACTGATCATCATGGGTTTTTTTGAATCTATCGTCGTACTTCGGAGCAATTCTGGATTGATCCGATAGGTTAGGGCTATCGAGGCCCTCCGAGTTGTTTGGAGATCACGCATCAAATTCCGGGGCCTTCAGGTGCGCTAGCCCGGATGTAGGTTGTCTTCGGGTACCTGGTGGTCTTGGTGTAGATAGCCCCTTTAGGCTGTATAAGGTAGACTTCTATTGAAGAGCTTGTATATTTGGGCACTTCTTCGGACCTTTGTGGGGCTTTCGCGACTGGAGCTTCCTGTATTTATTCCTCTTTTTAGAGAGAGTGAATTGTGAGACAAGTTACTTGCCTTGTGTCGAGCGCTGTTGTTGAAAGCTTCCCGAGGTTCGACATCTTTGAGCTAGGAATTCTTGAAGTATAGTGCTACCTCGAGCTTGGAAATAATATGAATGGCCCCTCGGGTTTTAATTCCTCGTCGAAGGATGCTGCCTGGATCGGGCATCGACCCATTGATCTGTATCGAGGCTGTTGGCTTTTCGGAGCCTGCCCCGGGTAGGCGAACTATTGCTGCATCTCACATATATATGGGGCAGCTTCCGTTCCCTGGCAAGACTTCACCACTTTTAGATAGCTGCCTTTCTGCTTTGGTATGGTGTACTTCATCTTTTTAGGCGAAAAAACATTGGTGCGCGCCCTTACCTTGACCAGTCAGTTTCACTATAGTCATGGAAACCACTTCGAAGCCGATCTGGCAGGTGACGAGGGGCGCTGCTCCTGGTGCTCACGAACCGAGGGACTTCGTTCTGGAGACGACGTCCTGTACCCCTTTGCATTGGGCCCCGTTGACAGGGTTGTGCTTGATTTTTGCTTGAAGTATCGGGTCGCCCTGGCATAGATCCATCCGTCATTCTGGCGAATGACGCTGATGATGAGATTTTTCGCATAGAAGGCCGGGCTCGAGTTCACGCTTGACCATCTTGTCAGGCTATATCGGCCATTTCATCATCGAGGCCTGCTAACTCTGAGGTGTCGTTCATCCATGCCCTTCGTTGTTGACGACGAGGACGGTGGGAATCGAGAGTGGGCTAGTTGGTTTATCCGAGTTCGGGAGATTGATATTATCCCTATGGAATTTTTGCCATATCCCGAAGGGTGTAATTATGCATGTGATTGAGGCATTTTTTTCAGGTTCCGCACACAGCGAAAATCAGCTGAATAATAATGTTGTTTCCCTTGCTGCAACAACTTCGTGGATGCCGGGCGAGGTTCATGACTTGGCCGGTTGGGTCCGGAGGCTGGTGATCAATTCATCCTTTGCTGAGAGTAGATGGCAAGCTGTACTCCATACCATATGGGGAGCGCGGTACCAAGGTATGTGTGTATGATGCCTTTGTCCTGCCTTTGTATACCGAGGTAACCCTTTCCCCTTAAATTCGTGCCATTTATAGATATCGGGCGGTTCCTCGGGATGGGGCAGTGTTCTTCCGAAGAATGGAAGGAGTCATCGGCTTCTAGGCCGAGGGGCGATGTCGATAAGAGAGATCTGCACTTGGGGTGTGATGGAGCTTTAAGTGGCGCTGGTCGGGCTCACTTTTCTGAGGAAAGGGCAACGCCTGAGTCTGTTGCTCTTGGAGTGCCTGGTCGAAGCAAACTCAACCTCACACAACGGTAGGAAGAGCGGGCGCTAAGACTTTTACCCGAATAGTGGTATCGGGGTCAATTTCCACATGGAGCTTGGAATGGAGTTGCATATTTGTTTAGACTAGGAATGCGTGTTTGCTCCTAATTGTACTTCTAACATTTTTTTGGGGTTTTTGTTTAATAACTACTATTATCAACTACAAGTTTAAGCTAATTTATGCTGAAGGAATATGTTCTAAGTTGTGATTAATATAGAAAGGCACTAGGGTCGTGGCATCGCCTAGGTGGTTAACTAACGGGTAGAGACTACTAATAATAGATTGACATATTTGGGATCAATGTTATAACCGTTGCACAATTGTACCCACTCTCACACCTCTCGGTAGGGAGAGGGAATTTGCCCAATTGACTCTCTCGAGACCAATTGGGTAGGCCAATTAGACCAAGTAACTTGGGTTCAAGTAGGGTGATTACTCTCTCGAGGTTTAACCCGTTAATTGGGACTACCATTTCTCATGGGTCCACCCCAATTCCTTGTTGGGTCAATTTTAGGGTCATAGACTCTCTTTCTCAAGAAGAGTCAAGACCCATTAAGCTAGAATCGATGTTTGCAACCATCATTCCTTAATTAAAATAAACACCCAATATCAATCTATCATTAAGAAGCAACACCTATTAATTACCCACACTAGGGTTAAGCCACAACTCTAGCTAATGGGTTTAGCTAGACATAATTAAAGAAGAAACTGAAGAAATAGAAGATGAAACAACCATATTAATTAATTACTAATGTTAAACTACAATAATCTTTGATGAAACCAAGCTATAAATGCCCAAAATAGGCCAAAACATAAGTCTCACGAGTGCAGCAACTATCAGATGTACCAAACTTAACCTAAAAATGGTAAAATGTTCTATTTATAGTGGGCTGGAAAAACTGGACAAAAATGCCCCTGCGGGGTTAGTGCGGACCGCACAAAGTTGGCACGGTGCCGCACTGGGTTGCTTGACCTCTGAATCTTGCTCTCTGAAGATGGTGATGCGGACCACACAAAGTTGGAATGCGGCTGCATGAAGACTGGCACGGACCGCACAAAGTTGTTGTGCGGCCGCATGAATGGTTTTGGCAGCTTCTCTGAACTTCACTGACGCGGACCGCGTGACCATAGAGTGCGGCCTCATGGAGAGGGACACGGGCCGCATGAAGTGGGACGCGACCGCGTGGTTTGCTTCTGGAATATAACACTCTCTGAACTTCTTGGATGTGACCGCATAACAAGATTGTGCGGCCGCATGAGTGAGACGCGGGCCTCAGGAAGTGGGACGCGGCCGCATGAGTTTGACTTGTAGTTTCACAGTCTCTGAACTCCTATGGTGCGGTCGTATGACATGATGGTGTGGTTCACACCAAGTTCTGAATGTCCTTACTTTAATGATCTTTGATACTTGAGCAGGTTTCACTTCGATTTGAGCCGATCTTTGACGATTTGTCACTTTATAGCTCAAACCTACAATCAAGCGCAATTTTTAAGCATTTTGGGACTATTTTATAGCAAATTACACTCAAAGTGCAGGCAAGTATGGGTGTAAAACATGTTAAAATCCTACTTATCAGTGCCAGATTTCTAGCCGGCAGATCCTTTAAGCGAATACACTGTGCCCGGGGTTGGTTCTTCTAGGTCCTCAGGGGTAGGACCAACAGGAGTGTGTTATGACTTTGAGGTAGTCTATCGGCTTCACTTTGTGGTGAGCTATATGTACAGTTTCCTTGTATTTCGGGTCCTCATTCCTCTATTGAATCTCCCTCGTGCAGGCTTGTGGTGGGCTCAGGTTTGAGCTGCTCCGTCAAGGGGCCAAGCTTTAGAAAATTCTGGGTGAGGGCAAATCTCTTAGGCTCTTTAGCTAGGAGAAAGAAGTCGAGCTGCAGCATTGGCGATGTGAGGCGTACCAGAGCTCATACTATGAGAGCTATTTGGTGGAGCAGGTAACTTTCTGTAGCGTGTGCTTCTCTCCTTTCTAACTTTAAGGCTAATTCCCTTTTGCCATATTAGTTGCAGAAAAAGGTGGAGGCCTTGGAGTATCTCAAAGGCGACGTCAACCGCGTCAGAGTTACTTGCAAGGAGCTATGGGCTCAGGTACAGGTTCAGGCTTCAGAGGAGATGAGCATCTCGGCTAAGGTCCCTGCCTTCGAGGCTCAACTCAGCTTGACTCATGACAATGCCAAAGTTCAAGCGGATATGATTGGGAGGGTTGAATCTGATCTCTCGAAGGTGAGAGCCGAGATAATCGATGCCCTGGCAGAAGCGGCATTAAGCCGAACCAAGGCTGATCGTGAGATAGTGATTCATATGAAAGATGCTGCTGATGCCCAAGCTGAACTAAAGCGAGCCCTCGACTGGGACAAGAGGATCTAGGAATACGTTTGCTGTAGATCCCAGATAAAGGTGCTCGAGGAGGTCAGCGCAAGGGGTTTCGTCCTCTCGGAGGAGCTGGCTCGAGCAAGGAAGGATGAGCGTGCCGCTCGGTTCCTTTTATCGATGTTGTGAAGGGCCATTTGACAAGCTGTAGCCCTTTGGCGCAGAGTCTAGATCTTGCCGTTTTGTCGCTTTGTCTCTGATATGCATAGGGCATGCCTGTAGATGGAGAATGCCCCCTTTTCGTGCGTGTAATATATAAGAAAGAATTTGAAGCTTTTATTCCCTTTCTCTCTTCTTCCTTTTTTTTTTGTTTTTGCTTCCGACTGGCCAGGCCAAGTTTGTGTTCGGCGAGGCCCTCTCAGATTCGAAATGGATCGGACAGACCTGGGGGTTCTTCAGTGCTATCTTTGGCGCGAGCAGGTGCTGGGGCCTCCGCGCCTGGCTTGGCCATTTACGCTTAGTCCCCGAGTTGTATTTTGGCTCGCGCTTCAATTGACCTTCAGGCTCTTTCCTGCCCTCGGTGCGGATGATGATGACTTTTGTGCTTTTTGGGTCGAAGTGACCTTATGGGCGCTTTGTTTGGAGGTTTACTCGACTGGCGATGGCAACGTACATGTGGTGCCCTTAGGCATATTGCAGCTTTTGGGTCCAGTCTCCAAGTCACATTGCGATTCGAGCTGTAATTGACCCATAAGTTTCCATGACTCTCTGGCTGGCGATGGTGATATTCATGTCGTGCCCTTAGGCACATCGCAACTTCTGGGTCCAGTCTCCGAGTCGGGGTCTGAATCGACTTAATATACCCTCGAGTTTTGCTTTCGTTCAGACTGGCAATGATGGTTTTTATTTCCTGCCCTTGGGCATTTTTGCAATTTTTGGGCCTAGTCTCCGAGTTACGTTGCGATCCGAGCTGTAATCGGCCCTCGAATTGCCTTGAATTTCTGGTCGACGATAGTGGCATTTTATGTCATGCCCTTTGGCACATTACAGCTTATAGGTCCAGTCTCCGAGTCGCATTGCGATTCGAGCAGTAATCGACCCGTAAATCTCCTTGATTCCCTGGCTAGCGATATTGGCATTTACGCCGTGCCCTTAGGCACATCACAACTCCTAGGTCTAGTATCCGAGTCGCGTTGCGATTCGAGCTGTAATCGACCCGTAGGTTTCCTTGATTCCCTAGACGGCGATAGTGGCATTTGTGCCATTTGGTCGTTTGAGACTTTTTAGTATGTGGCCCGGAGGCTTTGCATAGTTAACTATTTTTGATCCGATCTCCGAATCGGGTTACGATTCGAGCTCAGTTTAATCCTCAAGTTGTCAAGATTTTTTAGCTAGCGACAATGGCTCTTACGTTGTTTGGTCGTAGAGACCTTTCAATATGTTGCCCGTAGGCTTGCTTAGCTGGCGACAATGGCTCTTACGATGTTTTTTGCCTGTGGGCCTTTTGCAGGCTTTGTATCCACTCATTAAGGTTTTTTTATAGTATTTTTGCCTGACCCGTCATCGGTTCCAAAGGAACCTCAATTTCAAGTCGTTGTCGGCAATGTTTTGAGCACCTAGTAAGGTTTATAGCTCGTAGGCCGAGTAGATCGACGCTCTTGCATTTTGGAGCCGACATTGTCGGAACTCGTTTTTGGCTGTGGAGGGAAGCCTGTTTTAACCGGTTCTTTCTGAAGTATATTCGGAGTAGTAGCCTACGATTTTTTAGCGATACTCGGGCATCCCCAAGTTGCATTATTTTGGCTTTATCAGCCATTTTGACAGTAGTCATATGCATTTGTCCGTAGCCATTTTTGATCTTTAGCGATAGTTTAGGCGTCTACATCGGGTATGCCCTTTAGTGATTCTTACAAATGCGATGTATTGCCTAAACTTCGGGGTTTTTCATGCCTTTTGAGGTCTTACAGTTTGTCATGCCAGTTGAGGTCTTACAGTTTTCATGGTTGTTGAGGTCTTACAATTTGTTATGCTTGTTGAGGTCATACAATTTGCCATGCCTATTGAGGTCCTACAGTTTGTAGAATAGATCTGGTTACTCCGAGGCTGCCCGCTAGGGGTCTTATAGTTTCGGATTTTCCAGTTTGTATGGTGGTTAACAGCAGTCTCCGAGTCATCGAGTTTGTTTGAGCTTGAAAACAGCTTCTCGTGAGCTCGGAGTTGCCTTCCAAGGGCTTGGTGAGCTCGGAGTTCCGACCCTGAGGCCATGCAAGTTGTCGAATTGCTGATGCTGAGTCTCCGAGTATATCTGGGCTCATTTAAAGGAGAAGCGTTTGTTGCGAATATGTCGGAATCATCCCGAAATAAGAAATGCCAAAAGGGTATTCTTTATTGCTTGACGTAAATATATGTCGTAAATACATATTGTTCCGTTGTCGCGAGCTTGGCCTGCATGGGTGCGGGTCCTTTTATTATATGATCCATTTATATGGTTCTGTTTTTGGAACTCAACCTGCCAATTGTTTGCCCTTCCGAGGGGATGATGCCCTTAAGAGAAGGTAATGGCACGTCGTCCTACTGTAGAAGAAAGAATTGCGATCTTGTCGAATCCCTTTCTTGCGGATACGTTGCTTCGATAATAATCTTGCTATTGGGACCTTTAGGCTAAAAAACCCAATCGAGGAGAGAGAGCTCGGCGGGTCCTGCAGAGGCCACGGATCCCCGAGTGGAGTTTAGAATTTTTGAATGCCTTGGCTGACTGCCTGCATGTAGGTTAGTAAAAGGAGAGAAAAAATGAAGGAATGGAGTAGTTCTTCCCTGCCGCGGGGTGTGTAGGCGATGTTTTTTGAGATCATGTATGTTCCTGCCGTTTCGAGGTGCAAGCCCTAATGCAGCCTTCCGCCGCGTTAAATCAGACCAAAGATGTGGTTTTGCTTACCATTTGATTGCCTCGAGGCAGAGTCATTGATGCTGGCGACAAGTTACATGGTGAGGGATTTCCTCTCATTGCGTGTGGCTTTTTGTCGAATGCCTTAGTCCCACCTTTGTCGGGGAGTCTCACCCCTTTGGTGGAGTGGGGTCGAAATCATCTTTGGGCGGTATTCCCATCGCGGCCCAAATAGAAACGTCGGCACTTTGTGGGCTCGACATTCCAGTCCGAGCTCAAACGAGCTATACAGACGGAGCGGCCTCCCTGATTGTTGTGGTGATCAGCGTTTGGAACCCATCAAGAGTTTGAGGTATGGGAGTGACTTGGTTCGTTAGTCCGAACTGCCTTATTGGCTTTGGCCTGACGTCGTTGGCGTAGTTGGTTGAAACACTTACACCCATGAACACATGCTTTACTTGGAATAGGTTAAATGAGGGAGAAAGTTACCAACGCGTGAATACGAGGTCGAGGCGAAGTCTAAGCATCCCTTTCCTTGGAGGCAAGGGTATCCTTCGGGTATGTTTCCCGGACCCGTCTTTTCCTGGCGATGACATTTGCTCTCTGTATTTTATGGATTTTTGAAGGGTGTTGCCGCCCTTTTTCTGCCATGGCAATACGCCGTGGCTTGTCAGCTTCATTTCTCCCGATATCCTTCCACCTTTGGAGCTGGATTCGAGATTGCTTGCTTGATGATACTCGGTGGCGACCTCTATTGAATAACATGGTTATTGCTCTTTTGGGCTGGTGACCCTGCAGGCCCTGTGGTTTCTGTGCCAGGCCATAGTTTTCTTGGAGGAGTCTTGGTCGAACGGGTCTAAGCTGCCTGGCACTTCCGGATTCGCTTATGGTGATCATAATATTTGGTACATCAATGCTAAAATCGCACCCGGCTGAGAGGGATTTCCCTACCAGTTATGCCTTGCTGAATCTGGTTCCATCGGAGGTTCCTCGAGGGTGCTATCCTCAGGACAAATCCCTGCTGTTTCGAGGTAGGTTGCATCTCAAGTCGTTCCTTTCATTCGTCGCGCATAGATGATACCTCCATATGCTTTGTATCAGCTTCTTTGTCGGGGGCCTGCTTGGATATACCAAACCCGAGGAGGTTCCTAGAGGGTTGTCCATGGACCCGATTCGGGACTGATGCCGGGTGTGGGCATCTAACCAAACCTCGGATGGGTACCCGATCGGGCTTTGCTCGAAACGTCCCAGACTCGTTGGGCATGATCTGCTTAGGCTTTGGGTGAGGGACCGTGTTGGCCAGTCATCCGAAGTCGGGGGCAATCTCATTCGTCTTATCGGGGGATAGGGTGCGGCTTCTTGCGGCATTTCATTTATTCTTCGTTCGGCCTCAGCTGTATCGGGCCTTCTCGATATTACTTCGGTGGCACCGGCGCACGCTTTCGCAGAGAGCCACATTGGTATAGTAAATGAGTCTGTGAGGTCAGGTGCCAGGCAATGGCGTTGCATCGTAGTTACCTTTGAAAAAGTTTCTTCGAACTTCCTCAACAAGACGGGCTCGAACCCATCGTCTCGGATATTGCTTCCTCTGAACGAGCACGTGCAAACGGTGGAGCACCCATAGGGGTCCAAGGTCCTGTCGTACCTAGGGAATTCCGGTGCCCTGGGTTTCTGCAAAGTGAGTTCCGGGATCGTTTCTTCGGGGGACAGTTGTTGTAAGAGTTTCCACAAACCTGATTCGATCCTTTTGAAGAGGTCCCCGAGCATCTTCACTGCAGTGGGGTCGGTTACTGACTCGTAGTAAGGAGGTGTCTCCATCACTATTGCGTTGGGAGTCCCCGAGCGACTTTGTAGCTGAGCGATAGCCAACTGTTGTGCCTACAACATTTCAAAAATAATATGAAGAATAACTTCCTATTCTACCCGGGCTGAGGTTTTTTGTGCTTCCTGTTGGTCGCTGTGTCATACGCTCTTGTCGATGTGAGAAGTTTCATCAACTTGCCTTGCACCCTGTGAATCTACTTCCGCTAGGATCGGTCTAGGAGAGATATCAAGAGGTGCTCCAGCGGCTGGGATAGCCACGCTATTTTCCCCGTGATTTTCGATGGGACCTCGATGTGACCTCGAGGTCGATACCTGGCTCGAGATCGAGCTAGCGGGGGTAGTCGGGGATGGGATAACAGATAGAGATATGATTAAGTAATGCTCTATATTGCCAATATTGGACGATATGATGAAGAACAAGTAAGAAAATGATAAATGCGAAGGAGGCCTTGGGCCTATGAGGATGAACCACTTAGATGAAAAGAGAGAGAGAGAGAGAGAGAGAGAGATATGTTATTGCAATTGTGGAGAAATGGAGTAACATCCACCCTTTACAAGGTGGGGAGAGTCCTTTTATATAGGAGGGGAGACTCGACTACAAGTATGTGGGGATTAGCTATAAAGTACAGTGATGGGATGGCTTGACATGATGTTTTAACATAGACTCTAGATAGGCCGGGCTTGTCAGATGCAACCATGTGCCCTGAAGACTTCCCCTTCTGTCCTGGCTTCGTTCTTCGTCTGGCTTTATTCTTTGTCTTCTTCGAATCGGGCTTCGATGAGTCCCGAGGTCGGGAACTCGGTCGCGACCCGCTGCCCTTGGGGTCTCGGGACACGCTTCTGAAATGTCTCAACAACAACAAATCAAGTCTTTTGATTTTGCCGCGTACAACCGAGAAATCACACAAGCCAATACCCGACTGAGTTCCGAAATATCCAACCTCACAAACCGATTGGTCAAGGCCTGAACATCAACTGCAAGAGGTCTCTCCCCAACTGGAATATATGCCAAACTCCCCATACTCACCGCCTTCCTACTCAAGGCATCGGCCACCCCATTGGCCTTCCCCAGATGGTACATAATAGTAATATTATAATCCTTTAGCAACTCCAATCATCTCCGCTGCCTAAAATTGAGATCCTTCTACTTGAACAAGTGCTAGAGGCTACGATGATCAGTAAACACCTCACAAGACACACCATACAAATAATGCCTCTAAATCTTCAGCGCGTGAACAATGGCAGCCAACTCCAAATCATAAATAGGGTAGTTCTTCTCATGGGGCTTCAACTGATGAGAAGCATAAGCAATAACTCTACCCTCCTGCATCAATACACACCTAATACCAACTCTCAAAGCATCACAATACACGGTATATGAACCTAAAGCTGATGGGAAAACTAACACTGGAGTTGTGGTTAAGGCAGTTTTGAGCTTCTAAAGCTCTCCTCACACTCATCCGACCACATGAAAGGAGCACCCTTTTGAGTCAACTTGGTCAAGGGTGATGCGATAGATAAGAATCCCTGAACATACCGGCGGTAATAACCCGCCAAACCAAGAAAGCTGCGAATCTCTATGGCTGAGGATGGTCTGGGCCAACTCTGAACTGCCTCTATCTTCTTCGTATCGACCTGAATACCCTCGCTGGACACCACGTTCCCCAAGAAAGGCACTAAACAGAGTCAAAACTCACACTTGGAGAACTTTGCATAAAGATTCTCCTCCCTCAATCTCTGCAACACCACTCTCAAATGCTACACGTGGTCCTCTTGACTACGCGAATACACCGGAATATCATCAATGAAAACTATGACAAACGAGTCGAGATAAGGCCGAAACACGTTGTTCATCAAATGCATGAACACTGTTGGGGCATTGGTCAGCCCAAAAGACATCACCAAGAACTCATAATGACCATATGGGGTCCTGAAAGCAGTCTTAAGAATATCCGAGTCCCTGATCTCCAACTGGTGATAACATGAACGAAGATCAATCTTGGAGAACACTCTCGCACCCTGAAGTTGGTCAAAAAAATCATCAATATGAGGAAACAGATACTTTTCTTGATTTTTACTTTGTTCAACTGCCTATAATCAATGCACATCCTCATTGTGCCATCCATCTTCTTCACAAATAGAACCGGCGTACCCCAAGGCTACACACTAGGCCGAATGAACCCCTTATCAAGGAGTTCCTGAAGTTGCTCTTTCAACTCCACCGGTGCCATACAATACGATCTAATAGAAATGGGCTGAGTGCCTGACACCAGGTCAATACCAAAATCAATACTAGGAGTCTCTGCACCGACATCCCTCACAAAGGCTAGATATGAAAGATAACCCTTCCCAACCATACGCTGGGCCTTCAAGAATGAAATTACCCTACTGGGAACATAATCAGTCGAACCTTGCCACTCAATCCGTGGCACACCCGGCATAGCCAATGTCACTATCTTAGCATGACAGTCCAAAATAGCACGACAAGGAGATAGCCAATCCATGCCCAATATAACGTTGAAGTCTACCATACAAAACAACAAAAGATCCACTCGGGTCTCAAGACCCCCAATAGTCACCACACATGACTGGTAAACACGGTCTACAATAATAGTACCGCCCACCGGAGTAGATACATGAACAGATGAAACAAGAGACTCACGGGGCATATCTAAATAACGAGCAAAGTATGATGACACATAAGAATTAGTGGAACCGGGATCAAATAATATAGAGGCATTTCTGCGGCAGACCGAGACTATACCTGTGATCACGACATTTGAAGCAATAGCATCGGGTCTAGCTGAAAGTGCATAAAAGAAGGCCTGAGCGCCACCTGATCGACCTCCCCCTCTAGGGTGACCCCTAGCTGACTGACCTCCACCCTTAGATGGTTGGGCGGGTGGTGGTGAAGTAACTGGCACTGAAGCCGATGGCTGACTCCTTTACTGAGATGAACCCCCAAGACGACGAGGACACTACCTCCATATATAACCCATCTCTTAACATTCATAGCAAATTCCGAGTGTTGGAGACAGAGACTAAAGGGAACCCCTAGCACCAGAATGACTAGCAGATGCACCTGACATAGAAGAGCCCTGACTCTGAGCTGGAAGGGCACTGAGTGATGATTGGCCCTGATGAGAACTGTGAGAACCATGACCCGATGATGCCCCATGATAATCTGGGCGAGCTGACTGAGCATGTCTGAATGGACGACCTCTGCCGTGCTGAAACTGACCCCTAGAAGGAGCACCACCATAACTACCAGATCCTCGAGGCCTCTTGGCCTCCCTCTCATCTCACTCCTGGCGACAAACTGACTCAATCTCACGAGCAATGCCTACAAGCTTCTCAAAAGTAACACCAGACACCCTCTCCTTGGTCATGAGAATATGAAGCTGATAAGTGAGGCCATCAACGAACCTCCTAATCCTCTCTCTTTCTGTTTTAACCAACCAAACAACATGGCAAGCTAACGCTGAGAACTTCATCGCATACTGCATCATAATCATCTCTCATTGATGTAACCACTCGAACTGCCTGTGCAGCTCCTCTTTGCGAGACTACGGCATATACTTCTCCAAAAAGAGAACGAAGAACTGCTTCCAAGTAAGGGGTGCTACACCAAAAGGCCTATACCTCTCATAAGCCTCCCACCAAGTGAAGACAGCTCCAGAAAACAAAAATGTAGTGAAAGAGGCCCCACTAGTCTCCAAAATACCCGTTGTACGAAGAATCCTCTAACACTTGTCCAAGAAAGCCTGGGTATCCTCGCCCTCTGCACCACTAAAAGTCGGAGGCTAAAGTCTACCAAACCTCTCCAACCTGCACTGCTCGTCCTCTGGCATGGCAGGAGCTACATAGTCCTGAGCAGCTGCAACCGGCTAGGCTGGATGTGCCCCTGGTGTCTAAAGTCCCTACACGACCTGCTCAGGTGTGCGAGCAGCGGGAGTCTGAGTTCCTTCCCCGACCTGAGAAGTAGCTACGACTATAGTAACTGAGACCGCCTGAGCTAGTCCAGTGCATACTGATATAATTTGAGCCAAGGCCTCCTGAAGACTCGGAATCACAATGGGTATAGCTGGTGCCTGAGTTGGTGCTGCTGGAGCGTCCATAACTGGGACATGATCCTTAACTAGGGTGGCTGGTGGATCTGCAGGTGGCGCCCTAGCTGCTGTGTGGGCTACACCCCTACCCCTACCACGACCTCATCCGCGTCCTCGACCCCTAGTGGACACAACTGGTGGTACTGGTGGTCGTCCATCCTAACCGGTCGCTCTTGTCCTCACCATCTGTGAGAGAATAGAATAACAAAAGTTTAGTACTCGGATAAACAGATTCGCACGACAAGAATTTCAAGAATATGAAGTTTTTCCTAAAGGTTCTATAGCCTCCCGAGGATAAATACAGACGTCTCCGTACCTATCCACAAGAGTCTACTAAACCTGCTCATGACTCGTGAGACCTATGTAACCTAGGCTCTAATACCAACTTGTCACGACCCTAAACTCGGACCCGGTCATGATGGTACCTATCGTGAAACAAGGCCAACCGACACAACTCCCAATTCCTTTTAAACAATTACAATAAAATAATTTAAGTCATTAACATGCTAATAATCCAAAATAAAGGTGAAATAGTACAATTTGTGGAAACCAACACAGCCCGACATTAGGTGTCACCAGTCATGAGCATCTAACATAAGTCTAAGAGTAGGAAGAGTCTACATAGTCTACTACAAAATCCAATACAACTGAAAATGAAGATAGGAAGGAGAAGCACCGGGCTGCGAACGCCGAGCAGCTACCTAGTGAACTCCGCACAGTCTGCTAGAAGAAAATCAACCCTCGCTAGCAGGGCCCGAAGCTCCTGAATCTGCACACATGGTGCAGGGAGTAATGTGAGTACGCCAACTCAGTGAGTAATAAAAATAAATGAAGGCTGAGCGATAAGAAAACATGTAAAACACCGCAAAATGCTATAAAGAGACAATGAAAAACCTTTGCAAAGCAATAAAAAAATAGTGAAATCTCATAAAACACCTTAGTTCAGTATAAGCTTCTTTGAAACATCTTTTAATAGTTAAACAAGTGAATGAAAAGCAGCGAGAAAAGATAAACACATAAAATCAGCCCCCTCGGGCACGATACCAACAAAATCAGCCCCTCTGGAAATAACATGGAAAAACATCAGACCTTCGGGCTATATCACATATTACACTGGGTACCCGCGCTCACTGGGGGGTGTACAGACTCCGGGAGGGGCTCCTTACTGCCAAAGCACAATATCAAGCTATCTCGTGGCATAATCAATAGGCTCTTGGCCTCATATTAAGCCACCTTGTGGCATACAACTCATGCCCTCGGCCTCATAATCATGAATTAGCTCAATACCGCTGCGGCGCGCAGCCCGATCCCATAATAACCTCACAATACAGGCCCTCAGTCCTACTTAGACAGAAATCTCTAAAAGCCACTTGGGCACAGTAAAATATGATGCTCAGCTCAAAATATCATTTAAGATGTCAAAATAGTATAAACATGGCTGAGTTATGAAAACAGTGGAATATAGCATGACTGAGTATAAATATAAAGTCAAAACAGTGAGGAATAATAGTAAAAATCCCCTAAGGGTCCAAAACAGTTGGCACGAGGCCCAAATATGGCATTCAACCCAAAACATGATGATAGAAAATAGTTTTCAATCAAATTCGTAGTAAAACAGTCATTCGGGGCAGACTAAATCACAATCCCCAATAGTGCACGACTCCATGCTTGTCATCTAACATGCGCGTCATCTCAATATAGCACAACAATGTAAAATCTGGGGTTTCATACCCTCAAGATTGTCGCGCCCCTTTTTTCTCTTTTCATCGGAGAGGAGTCCGGGTTTCGACATTTTTGGGGTGTAATGACTCATTTCCTTTTGAGAATTGGGTTTTTTGAAGAGTCGTCACCTAACGATTTAAAGGTGCGTTAGGGCACCTATAAGGTTCAACTACAACTATATTTGACAACCAGAGATTGGGTAAGGGCTTGAAATTATCATAAGGGGAAGGTGTTAGGCACCCCTCAGGATCCACTAGTGTGGTTCCCAGCCAGATAGTTTTTTGTGAATTTGGGCAATTAGCAAGTAAACAAATAAAGGCTCAAGTAATAGGGGATTTAAGTTAAAATACACAAACGTTTGGAAAACGATTAAAAAAGGGTTTTGAAAAGAGTTTCAATTTAAACATGCTTGTGAATATAAAAGGTTTTAGCCCCGGAGGAATTTAGGAGTACTATTCCTATAAAAGTGAGGTTTTAGGCGGACTCTTAGGTTTAAAGGTAAAAAAAACTAAGGCGACATACAAAGCATGTAGGACTACATTTAAAGGGAAAACATATAAGCAGTTAGAAGGCTCATGCATACCTCCGCAAATAATGCATTTAAACAGCACGACTTAAACACATTTAAGGTCTGAATTTTAAAAATCCTAAAGCAGGGTGTTTCAGTCAGAACCAGATTCATTATATAACTTAGAAAAGAAGTCTGAATCAGACCTGCTTGCTGGTTGTAGCAGTTGATAATTAAACAAAGGCAGTTCCAGTTTTTTTAGTAATTACCTAAGGCTTGCCTAGGCATAAGTAGTAATCAGTAATTATTCAGAATCAATAAGACTTTTGGAGATTATTCTTATTACCTAAACATGCTGTTCTAGGTGCTCAACACACGGAATTATGGCCAATTAGTTGTAAAGACTAAATGAGATCGTTTTATACCTTTTTATGCATTCGTAGTTAGCCTAAGTGTGCTTAATCGAATATAAATTTGATCCTAAAGACATGGTATCTAAATGTAAAGAGGTGCAGAATGATGTATATGCAGAATCCTAAGCAGGATTTCTATATGCACAAATATTTCAGTGTCTAAAACATGATTTCCAGAATATGTAGAGAGGATATGTTTGTTAGTGTTATTTAGCCTAAAACATTATCTCTAAGTGTGCATGGTAGTAGGAACATGATTACAGAAACACTGGTTATTAACACATTTTTAATGTAGGATTTGCTAAGTGATATGATAGTGAGACAGACATGCTGAACACAGTAAGTGTAAATCCTAAGGAACATGATTTCTAATGCATGAAATGAGTCCTAAGCATGGATTCGATTATGCAAGTAGGAATGTAAACCTAGTAACATGCTTTCTACCCTTTTGATAGCTAAAACATGCATATTTCCCAGCCTTTTTCACTAGCCAACCCCATACTTGTTTACAAATTATTACAGACCAAATGATTGGATTACAAAAGGAGTGCAAATATAAGAAATTACAACCAAAGGAAGCCTGATCTTGACTTGCTCTCTGAGTTATGTAATAAACCACTTCAATGCCAGTATTATTCCAAAGCCTTTCTCATATCTGGGTGTGTCAGAGTTCCCTAAGGACCTCAAAGGATCCCGGGCAGTGCTCACACCCAGGTTTGCATAACCAAACAGAATGAGTGCAGTGTGAAAGGGCCAGCTCTTATGTGTCCAAGTTCAGAGGGAGCTCAAGGGTCCCAAGGCAAGGCTCACAAAAAAGGGGGAGAACCTAGATTCTATGAGTAGCTAAGAGTGCTTGACATAGCTTTTTTTTTTAAAAAGAGTTTGTTTAAAACTGGACTGGCAGGTCCATTTTAAAAGTAATCAGTAATAGAGGTGATTGAAAGCAATTGTAGTAGTAAGCAAAACTCAAGTTCCCAAGATGGGATCACACACAGAATCAATAGTCATACAAAGGGGGTCAAGGGATTTTGGGGAGATACTTGTCTGTAAGAACATGACCCCAGTAGGGGTCTGCTTTGGTCATGCACAGCAATGACTGATACTGGTATGGTCACAAACCAACCAAAAGAACACAAAAACATAGAGGGGATATGGGGGTTTGGGATTCATAAGACAGCAAGTACACAATAATTGACTGACAGAGTATGCCTTGGAACACATGTAGGGGAGTACATTAATCTAAAAGGGAAGGGGATACATTATAACATGCTGGTAATGTAACTGGACTACAGAACCACAAGCAGAAGTAGACAAGAATGAGGGAAACTAAAACGACTAAAGAAGCATGTTGTTGTTGAGGCTTGAAAAATTAACTAGGACATACCACTAGAGAAAGCAAGGTGCAGAAAGGTAAAGTAAGCAGGATTCCACAGTCTAGCCTTGGCTTTCAACTGGATAGACAAAGCAATAGTACAAGTAGTAGCAGAGAAAAGAGAGAGTTTTGAGTGTAAGTGTATTTTTGCACTCAATTGTTCGTGTGTATAAAGAAGAGAGGGTAGGGTATTTATAGTTTTGAAAACGAGTAAAGAATAAGGTAACAAGTAAGGTTTTAACATAGACATGGAAATAATCACAATCAGAATCAATCAATACAAGTACTTCCTTTTAATTATGGAATTACAGCTTGAACGGATACTAACATGGTTAATTAAGGAAGGAAATCAGTTTGAGCCAGATTGATTCTTGCCATATATGGGGGTAGTAAAAGTATAAGGTAAATATTTGAGTCTAAGTACAAAATATACTTAATTTTGGGAAAGGGTTCAGCAAGGTAAAACATCACAGTAATTAAAGGAAGGGAATCGATCAATTTTAAACAAATGAGTAAAATTAGGGTTTATAAGACAACCCTTTGCAATCAGTCGTAACATTGAGGAAATCAAGATCAATCAAGAAAGAATCATGACTCTGCACTTTGACATATAAATAGAAAGGAGTGAACAAGCGTATTGGACATGCAGGGACATAAACAGATAGGAGTGTTATTAATAGGCTAGGGACTATTCAAAGCATGGTAATCAACAAGGTCAAGTAGTCAGGGCTCACACGTAGAGCCAAAGTAAAGAAACCAGTCTAACAGGTAAAGAGAGTCAGAAACAAGCAAAGAACTCAAAGTAGTAAGTGAGGAAACCTTTTAAGAAATTAGGGTTTCAACAATAGTCGAGTTTAAAAAATAGTAAGAACTCAGAATCAGATAAGTCAAACAAGGAAAAAGGATTCAAACACAAAGAACTCAATCGAACAAGTATACACTCAAAACAAACAAGGACAGTTTCAGAACTCAGACATAACCAAACTATTTAGGGTTTTCAACATGTTGAATCAAGTAGAAGAAAAGCATAAACAAATTGTTTGAACATAGTAAAATCATAAAACAACACTAAAATCAGAGAAGAGATCATTTTTTAAAAAGAGTTTAAGAATAGCCCTAATAGTTGAAAACGAGAAGTCACTTTGAAAGAAAAATCGAAGAACCTTCGAGAAAACACTTAAGAAGTTCATAACAAGCACAGATCTAAGACAGATCTGAAAGAAAATCGGAAAGCTCTTAAAAAGTTAGGGTTTCAGAGAACCCAGAAAAGTAAGAAAGACTTTGAAAGTTAATGATCTTGCCAGAAAAGCCGTGGATCTGACTCGAACGGTCACAGGTGGCTGGAAAAAAGACCAGAGATAGAGGTTGAGCAAGGACTGGACCAGATCTCTTCGAGATCTGTCCATGGAATCACGAAAATAGGTAACCAATAGACATAGGAGACGAGTACACATCTCATACCGCCGTGGGAGTACATGGATTAGGTGGGGATTGAAGGGTATTAGGGTGGATTCATATGGCGGCGACTAGGGCTTGAGTGGAGTTGCAGAGAGAGTTTGAGAGGAAGGGATTCAAGGGCGGCGGGTGGTGAGAAATGATTTAGGGTAAGGGGTCGTTCAGAGGTTAAAAATGGTAAGGGGCAATGGTGGCCATTGATCTGAATGATCAACGGCCTAGATTAAAAGGGGTAGGTGGGGATCCGGGTTTGGGTACGGTTAAAATTGGGTTAGGGTTGGGTTTAATTAAAATTTGGCTGGGGGAATTGGGGTTCAATTTAGGCTAGAATTGAAATACAAATGGGCTATTATTTAAATAGCCAATTTTCCCTTTTTTAGATTATAAAAAATAGTAAATGGCTTTTGAAGATTAATTTAAAAAAAGCAAAAATGATTTTTAACACATAAATAATAATTTAAAAATATAGGATCCAAATTTATGAAGATAAGACACAATTAAACCTTAAAATGGCTAATATTGCAATTATGTGCAATTCTGCTTTAAAAATACTAAACGAAATTGTAAAAGTATGTAAAAATTATTTTAGCCATATTTTGGCATAAATATGAAAATCCAATAGATGAATTACCAAAAATAATAATTTTGGAAATAATTATTGAGATTTTATGGATAAAAAAGGAAAAAATAAATCAATTTAAACCTTTAAAATTATGAAGAAAATAATAAAACATTTGGACATGCTTATATATGCATTTATATTCTATTTTGAAGTTATTTTGAATATTGAAAAATATATAGAAAAAAATTGGATATCAACAACTGCCCCTCTTTACCCGGGAAGGATGAAAGAGTTGTCGGGTAAAGATATGATGACCAATTTTGACCGAGCAAAATGGTTCGAAGAGGTTTAGGCTGTACCCTGGCTTCTGAGTTGCCTACATATCCCTGGTTTTATAGGCATCAGGTCGTATGTAGTTCAGGATCCGTCGGCGGAGTATGCCGATGGAGACTTTTCAAGAACGGACGCAATATCCAGGGCGGGTGAGTGGACGTCTTACGGGAATGGCTAGGTTTGATAAGGCTGTGGGAACTGGAGTGGGACCACTCATGCTGGGATGGCCGTTGCTCGCCGGTTTACCTGCAATTAGAAACAATGCAAGCGTATACTGTGCATAAATTTAAACATGATGCAAATTCCCGTTGGACTATAAATGTTGTCTTTGGATGGTTAGGATGACGTCCTTAGATAATGATGTCCTAGGCCATGAAGCATATGATGAAGGATTCGCAGGACATGAAATGATGCTCTCGGGCTATGAGGATGGTTCCTCCAAACCATGATGACTTTGAATAATGATATGCAAAAGATTGAAAGGGATCCTCAAGCCATGACATGGTGTTCTCGGGCTATGAAGACGGTGCCTCCGAATGAGTTGGCAATATTTCAGCCCATGAAGGATGCAGTAGTATGATGCAGACAAGACAGAGCTTAGTCTTGCAAATTGAAGGGCATAGCTTAGCCCGTAAGAAAAGCGAAATAAATAGTGCTTGGGACAGTGCTTCGTTTCGAAGAAAATGGGAGGCAGAGCTTAGCCTCGGAAGGCAAAATGATAGCCTTATGCAAAGGTGCGAATGCAGATAGAGGTAGAGCTTAACCTCAAATGGCAGAATGATAGCCTTATGCAATGCAAATGTAGATGGAGGTAGAGCTTAACCTCGGAAGGCAGAATGATAGCCTTATGCAAAGATGTGAATGCTAACGGAGGTAGAGCTTAACCTCGGAAGGCAGAATGGTAGCCCTATGCATAAATGCAGATGGAGACAACATTTAGTCTCAGAAGGCAGAATGGTAGCCTTATACAATGCAGATGCAGATGGAGGTAGAGCTTAACCTCAGAAGGCAGAATGGTAGCCTTATACAATGTGAATGTAAATGGAGACATCGTTTAGTCTCGGAAGGCAGAATGGTAGCCTTATGCAATGCAAATGTAGATAGAGACAACGTTTAGTCTCGGAAGGCAGAATGGTAGCCTTATGCAATGCGAATGGAGACAGCGTTTAGTCTCGGAAGGCAGAATGACAGCCTTATGTAAGAAATAAGATAGCAAATGACAGCAGGGTTTTCTTAGCTGATAGCAGATGGCGACATTGATTAATGGGAACATTGTGACTGTGGAGCATTACTTGTGCATGCTGATAGTAAATGTTGTCAAGTGCAATGATTCGGAGAGTCGTATTCTCGAATTATGTTTGTCCCATGGGCGTAAAGTATGTTTAAAGATTTTGCAATCCTAGTGCCTGCATCTAAAGAAAAATCGTGAGTTTGTCCCCGCTAGCTCTGCTTGACCTGCTCGGCTTTGATCTGGTGATACTGTATGTATTATTGGGGTAGCATTTCTAATCAACGCAGTTTAGATAATAAACATGCAATGATTTTGTAAAAGTATGACATAAGTGTATAATTAAAATAATTTTTAGATGAACCGACGACTGTGACGTGGTTTGGGACATTGCAACCTCTCTTGCTACGGAATTTTGAGGGTCCTCCTCAAAATTCTGCCCCAGTTTGATAGGTTGGCATTTCTAACTGTTGCTCGTGCGGCAATCAGTTGAAGTTATTTCGGAATTTTGAGGGTCCTGCTCAAAATTCTTCCCCAGTTTCCAATTGCGGGGGGGGGGGGGAATGAAATTTTTATTGAATTGTGACCGAACCCATAGGGCTGATCAGGTCAAGCATAGTTCAATTTACATCATATAAGGAAAGCATAAAGATTACACATAGTAACGTTTGACTACATCTGAATTAATAGCCTTTGGCCAGACTTCTCCATCCATTTCTGCAAGTATGAGGGCTCCACTTGTCAGAACCCAGTGAACCATGTATGGACCCTGCCAGTTGGGAGAGAGCTTCCCTTTGGCTTCATCTTGATGCGGAAAAATTTTCTTTAACACCAGTTGTCCCGATGTGAACTGTCTTGGCTTGACTCTTTTATTGAAGGCTCTGGACATTCTTTTTTGATAGAGTTGACCATGGCAAATTGCATTCATTATTTTTTCTTCTATATGGGTTAGTTGCTCATAACGACTTTTTACCCACTCTGCATCGTCGAGCTCAGCTTCTTGTGTGATCATTAGGGAAGGAATTTCTACCTCAGCGGGAATGCCAGCCTCTGTACCATAAACCAACATATAAGGGGTTTCCCTGGTTGATGTGTGGACTATAGTGCGATACCCCAATAGAGTTAATGATAACTTTTCATGCCACTATTTATGCTTTTCTATCATTTTCCTCAATATCTTTTTGATGTTCTTGTTGGTGGCTTCTACAGCTCCATTCATTTGAGGCCTGTAGGCTGTAGAATTCTTGTGTCTTATCTTGAAAGTTTCACACATAGCTTTTATCAAGTCGTTGTTGAGGTTGGAGCCATTATCAGTAATGATTGACTTTAGAATTCCAAATCGACAAACAACGCGGTCGTGAACAAAGTCTGACACGACTTTCTTAGTCACTGCTCTGTAAGATGCTGCTTCTACCCATTTGATGAAATAGTCTATGGCTACCAGGATAATACTGTGTCCATTGGAAGCGGCAGACTCGATTGGTCCAATAACATCCATCCCCCAAGCGACGAACGACCATGGTGAGCTTGTTACATTAAGCTCATTTGGAGGTACCTTTTATCATGTCTGCATGTATCTGATAGTAGTGGCATTTCTGGACATACTGGATGCAGTCCGTTTCCATGGTCATCCAAAAGTAACCAGCCCAGAGTATCTTCTTTGCTAAGACAAAACCGTTAATATGTGGACCGCAGGTCCCAACATGAATTTTCTCTAGTATCCTGGATGCTTCCTTTGCATTGACACACCTCAGTAATCCCAAATCAGGAGTCCTCCTATACAGGATTCCTCCATTGTGAAAGAAGTTGTTGGACAATCTCCGAAGTGTATGTTTCTGAGTGGGATTTGCAAGCTCTAGGTACTCGCCTTTTGCTAAATATTCCTTGATATCATGAAACCAAGGTTTTTCATCTACTTCTTCTTCAACATGGGCATAATAAGCTTGCTGATCGTGGATCTTTACTGGAGTGGGATCGATGAAATTTTTGTCTGGATGTTGTATCATAGATGATATGGTAGCCAATGCATCGGCGAACTCATTCTGGACTCTGGGAACATGTTGGAACTCCGTCTTCGTGACCTTTTCCTCAGTTCCTGTACGTGATGCAGATACAGGAGTATCTTGGAGTTCTTGGTTGCCCATTCTTCTCTTACTAATGTATAAGTAAGTCTGAATCTCCAATTACTGGCAGCTCTTGAACGTTCATATCAATGGCCATTTTGAGTCCTAAGATGCAGGCTTCATACTCGGCCATATTGTTGGTGCATGGGAACCTGAGTTTGGCGGACACCGGATAATGCTGACCGGTTTCTGATACTAGGATTGCTCCTATGCCAACTCCTTTCAAATTTTCTGCTCCATCGAAAAATATTCTCCAACCGTCATAGGATTCTGTGATGTCTTCTCCTATGAAAGCTACCTCTTCATCCGGAAAATACATTTTCAGGGGTTCGTATTCTCCATCCACAGGATTCTCAGCGAGGTGGTCTGCCAGTGCTTGTCCCTTGACTGCTTTCTGAGTTACGTAGACAATGTCAAACTCATTCAATAGGATTTGCCATTTGGCTAGCTTGCCAGTGGGCATGGGCTTCTGAAAGATATACTTCAAACGATCCATCCTTGATATGCGATATGTAGTATAGGCACAGAAGTAATGCCTCAGCTTCTGAGCTACCTAGGTCAAAGCATAACAGGTGCACTCCAACAGAGAATACCGGTCCTCGTACGGGGTGAACTTCTTACTGAGATAATAAATGGTTTTCTCCTTCCTCCCCGTTTCATCATGCTTCCCCAGAACGCAACCGAAAGCTCCATTCAATACTGCAAGGTAGTGTAATAAGGGTCTACCTGGCTCGGGCGGGACTAAGACTGGTGGCGTTGACAGGTACTCCTTGATTCTGTCAAAGGCCTTTTCACAGTCATCAGTCCATTTGGTAGTGGCGTCCTTTCAACATCTTAAAGATTGGTTCACAAATAACTGGGGGCTGTGCTATGAATCGACTTATGTAGTTGAGCCTTACCAAGAAACTCATCACATCCTTCTTGTTCTTTGGCGGTGGAAGTTCTTGAATGGCTTTGACTTTTGATATATCCAGTTCTATTCCTCGGTGACTCACAAAGCAATTTCCCATCAGGAACCCAAATGCGCATTTTGCGGGGTTCAGTTTCAGGTTGTACCTCCACAATCTATTAAAGAACTTCCTCATATTTTCCATGTGATCAGTGGCCTTCTTGGACTTGATGATAACATCATCTACATATATCTCTATCTCCTTGTGTATCATATCATGGAAAATGGTAGTCATGGCCCTCATGTAGGTGGCCCCTGCATTCTTCAGGCCGAATGACATCATCTTGTAACAGTACATTCCCCACAGCGTAATAAAAGCCGTTTTCTCAGCATCTTCTTCACCCATCTAGATCTGATGATAACCAGCGAAGCAATCTACAAATGACTGCAGTTCATGCTTGGCGCAATTGTCAATCAGGATGTGTATATTCGGCAAAGGGAAGTCGTCTTTCGTACTAGCCTAGTTGAGATCCCGGTAGCCGACACAGTATCTGACCTTCCCATCCTTCTTTGGCACTGGCACAATGTTGGCTAATCATGTCGGATATTCTACTACTCTAGGAACCTTAGCTTTGACTTTCTTGGTGACTTCTTCCTTGATTTTCAAACTCATATTAGGCTTGAACTTTCTGAGATTTTGCTTTACCGGCAAACATGTCGGATCGGTCGGTAGTTTATGAGCCACAATAGACTTACTTAGACCAGTTATTTCATCATACAACCAGGTGAATATGTCCTCATATTCCTTTAGAAATCATGTGTATTCTTTCTTTTCTAATGGCGATAGGTGAACGTTGATTCGTGTTTCCTTGACATTTTCTGCATCTCCCAAGTTAACAGTTTCGGTCTCGTCCAGGTTGGACTTAGGTCTGTTTTCAAAATTCTCAACTTCTCTAACAATCTCGTCAGGTATGTCATCCTCCTCTGAATCAATATCTGTTTGTTGCGTTATCTCATTGCACGTCACAATCATTGGTTCATCAAGAGAAGTAATAGTAATGATGTATAAGTAGAGTAATGAGAGAAAACAATAATGAGTGTTGATTCATAAGAAAAGTCAAAATGCTTTGATAAATTGCATAACTATTTTGAACGTTGAAGATCTTATTGCGGGAATTGAAAATGTGAAAAGAAAATCATTTAGTAAAAACAATGGATAATGCTTGTTTTAGCCTTGCTACCCCGAGGATCGTCGAGCTCTGGTTGTCTTGATGGTCCAGTTATTGAGGCGTGCCCCTCTGCTTACAGCCTATATGGAAGGGCCTTCCTCCCCCTACTCCTCGAGAACAACACAACAGTCCATATCATTGTCTTCTAGGAACAAGTTCTTCACTACTGCCAGTGCTTCTTCTTCATCTGACCTATAAACAATGTCAGCATGTTGGAAAGTCTGCTCCAGACGTGGTATTGGATGCTCTAGTGGATAGTAAGGACCGCACCATGGTGGTGACCAATTGTTGAATTCTTCCCAGGTGTAATCATATCCCAAACCGAAGGTAGTGCCATGTTTCTTTTGTTTTATGGGCTTAGTGATTCCTTGGAGGTTCTTGCCGAGGCCCTTGCCAGGTTCGTACCCACTCTAATTCAGTATACTCTCGATTTTGTTATCCCACCATTTGTCTTTGTCGATAGCATTGACCCATTCGATGTGGTGGTAAGTTTCTCCACCCAACTTCCTTCTTCCTTCGATTGCTGGAATGGTCAGGCGACTGTATATAGGGTTGCTACCATCACCATGAATGATCACTTCCTGGTGATTCTATTTGCATTTTACTGCCTGATGCAGTGTTGATGCTATGACCCCTACAACATGAATCCATGGCCGTCCCAATAGTAAGTTGTAAGATGCAGGCATGCCTATCACCTAGAAATTGACATCAAACCATGTTGGTCCCATCTGCAAGCATAGAATAATCTCACCAATGGTGGACCTCTGAGAACCATCGAAGGCTTTCACATTGATAGCTCTATCTTTTATCTCGTGTAGTCCTTTATCCAACTTCTTGAGTGTTACCAGCAGACAAATGTTGAGACTGGAACCTCCATCGATCAGTATTATGGTAATGAAATAGTCCTCGTATTGCACGATGATATGCAGTGCTTTGTTGTGCCCCAACCCTTCAGATGGTAGCTCGTCCTCATGAAAGGTAATCTTATGGATCTCCAACACTTGTCCTACCATGTTAGATATTCTCCCGCCAGTGATGTTGCTTGGTACGTATGCTTCACTTAATACCATTAACAGAGCATTCTTGTGTGCCTCAGAATTATGCAGCAAAGAGAGAATGAATATTTGTGCTGGCATCTTGTTTAACTGGTCGACGACCGAATACTCCTTGGCTTGTATTTTCCTCCAAAGGTCGTCTGTACCAGTCTCAATAATGGGTGGCCGATTGGAGGCCTACTTGCTTGACTCAACTAAATGTTCAGGGGTATAAACTCTACCAATTCTTGTCATACCCTGTGCTGTAATAGTCTCTTCGAACCTAACCTTGTCTTTCCTCCTCACCTCGGCTATATAGTCCCAAGGTACAGCCTTTGTATGGAATGGTATCATGGTTGACATTGCCACTGGGATCAACGTGGCTATCCTTACTCCAAACGGAGCATGTGCCTTGGGCGGCAAAACTGCAACCTCAAATAGTGCGGGTGCATTTGCCGGACACACAAATTCAACCTCAATTGGTGCTGGTGCCTTTGCGGATGACGTTGCTTCAAACTCAAGTGGTACAGACATATTCACCTCAACGTTCTTAGATGATTGAATTTGGACTATGATTGGATTGAGAGTAATTATTGGTTTCTTTGGGTCATCACTTTCTGCGATCAACCTGATTGATCCCTCGGGATCCCAGTCATTTTCTACTTCAATCATGCAGATACCTCCACCCTTATGGTCTGGTAGAGGGTTGTTGCGGACATATGGAGCGGGTTCCTTTGCCACAATAATCTTGTTATCAATTAAATATTGGATCTTGTCTTTCAAGGAACGACATTCATCAATGGTGTGCCCTTTCATGCCGGAGTGGTATGCACAGGATTTGTTTGGGTTAACCCACTGAGAAGGGTTCTCAGGGATTGCAGCAGAGATGGGGTGACATAACTAGTGGCTTTGAGTCTCTCATACAACTGGTCAATGGGTTCAGTGATGGCTGTGTACTATTTTAGAGGTCTGCGATCAAAATTGGGTCGAGGTCTAGGGAAGTTTTGGCATGCAGGAGGTGATTGATAGTGGGATGGTTGAGCATTATAGGTTTGGTAGACATACACGGGTTGGGAGTATTTGGGGTGAGGTAGGTTGATATGTAGGAGGTGGAGGGGATTGATAAGTTGGTGGTGGATCTTGGTATGAGGGTGAAAGTGCTTGGTAATTTGGAGTTGGCTGGTATGTGAGTGGAGTTGTTGGATAAGTTTGGTATTTGAGGGGAGATTTGGTCCTTTGTGCAACCATCACGACCCCTACGTCCCTTTTCTTGGATACATCACCCGACTGTAAGGCCTTATTTGTAGCTTTCAAGGCCTTGAAGTTTATAACCATGCTGCTTTTGTTACATTCTTCAATTCTTTCACTTTGATAATATCGAAAAACTTGTGGTTCTCAATCATCATCAGTCATTCATAATATGGCGGGTCCTGAGCCCGAACAAAGAACTTGTTCATTTGCTCCTCTTCTAAGGCAGGTCTAACCTTAGCAGCTTCAGACCTCCAGCGAGTGGCATACTCGCAAAATGCTTCTGTGGGCTTCTTCTTTAGATTCTGAATATTGAACACGTCTGGCGCATTCTCTATATTTACCCTGAATCTATCCATAAAATCAGATGTCATGCCTACCCAGCTTGACCACTTTTTGGGATCTTGGCTGATGTACCAAGATAATTCATCTCCTTTCAAACTCCTCATGAACAACGTCATGCAGATTCTCTCTTCTTTCCCTTCTCCAACCAGCTTGTCTCAGTATGTCCTCAGATGAACCCTTGGATCACCCGTACCATCAAACATTTCGAACTTAGGAGGTTTGTAGCCCTTGGACAGTTCGACATCAGGCTGTATGCAAAGATCATCATAGTTCAGCCCCTCCATTCCTTACTTCCCTCAATGCCCTGAATCTGGCTAGTCAATTTCTTAAGTTCCTCAGCCAGGTTCCTGATAACCAGATCCTTTTCATCAGACTTAGGTGTGCTGGAGATAGGTATCAGACTTAGGTGTGCTGGAGATAGGTTGGATGGAGTGTGGCATGGTCTCCACGTAGATAGGAGTGTTATGGTGGCCTGGTGTGTGGGTGTGGAAATGGTCATTTGTGGAGTTTTGAGGTTCTAGGATGAGTAGTGGAGTGTTGTTTGGGATATGGCAGGTGTTGTATTAGGTCTTTGGTGGAATAGTGTGATGGTGAGAGGGATGATTCTATTTCTTTGGGATATTTTGAGGAGGTGTAGGGTTTTGAGTGTTGGGGAAGTTGACATCCAGGGTGGTGAGGGAAAATGACAAGTTTGCCAGATTCCGAACCTGATCGAGCTCTTCCTAGAACTTCAACAGTTTTTGTTCAAGTTGCGACACATTCTCGTTTAGAACCCGAATACCCTGGCTATCAGTGGCCTCTACCCATTCGGTCATGTTCTCCTTCCTGGTGTTGCTTAAATCATCCATTTGTCTTTGTTCTTGCCCTTGATAGGACTAAGAGATGGAATAGGTGTAGGGCCTTTGGATCTTGTGAAATAAGATGATGATGCCAGAGTGCACGAACTAAACTTTTGGGAGGGGAATAATAAAAAACAAAAATAAAAACAAAAGGTAATCGAGTCAGTAAGGATTATAAAAAGTATTGCAATATTTAAACACATAGTGCGGGAATGTAAAATGTGTCCTAATTTGGGAATCTCTTCGTGCCTGAGGTAGGCCTAGAGACAGATTGACTTGGAGAACTTTTAATGATAAATGCCTCATTTTATTGATAAAAATAGACGAATCCCAAAATGACACTAAATAAGCAAGAAATAAAAGTCACTAATGGCCATTGGCCTTATTACATTTATAAAGCGAAAAGATAAACTCCTATCTACTTGGTACCAGAAGGACCTTCCCCAGATTCGGCATCCTTGGCTCTGTCGAACATCATCCCCATCTCGCAAAGTCCCAGCAATAGGTGCGCTCTGGCTAGATGTCCGCCTTCGGTCCCTTCAGCATTTTGACAGTCTTCGACCCTCTTGAGAAATTTTCTCTCCAGTTCTACTATGCCTCGCTCCAAGTATCCTAGCCGCTTGTTGGCACTGACATCCATGTCCTTCCATTCCTCAAGTAGCTTCTGGTTGGACTCTTGTATTTCGCGGTGTTCGCTTTCGTACTCACGGATCCTTTTGTGTAGCTGGTTGTACTTGACCTGCGCCTCAGCCTTTTCATCTATAATCCTGTGACCTCGAGCAAACCCTGGCTGGCCTAGTCCATCATGATTGTCTTACAATCAACCTGAGTAGAAAGGAGCACAACCAACATGATACTTGTCTGGCTCGATGGTATCTCTCCCTATTATGATCTTGCAGTTCCACATATGTTGAGCTTGGCACTTGTAGGGACTATCTTCATTTTGGAAGTCAGCTTGGAAATAACTCATCTTGTCAACCCTGGGTATAACTTGCTTCCTGCCAGCTTGCCTCATAACTCGGAGAGGGACGCAAGGGTATGTTCCTCTCAGACTAATCAGTATTAGGAAAGGTGCATCTCTGGATCGAGCGATTAACTCCTCGGTCGGAAACCACTCTAATGTCCATTGAACCTGTTCTTCAGCCAGATTATCAGATAGCTCAACCCATCCTTTGGCATTCTCAGGCTGAGCGAACATATCGAGGATGTAATTCATTCGCTTTAGATGATGGAAAGCGATGTGATCATCCCAACCCTTTCGCTAAATATCTTGTCGGTACTTGCCTTTTTGGAGATGTTCCATGAGCCAGAGTTGAAGTAATAAATTGCAGCCTTCGAAGTGTTTTGCTCCTCGTTGACACTTCTTCAAGGCTCGGTATATGTCTGCAATGATCATGGGCACGATGCTAAATGACTGCCCACCAATCCCGTCCATTAGGGTCTTAGTTACCATAGCCATCCTGGTATGGATTCGCCCTTTCTTCATCGGAAACACGATTAGCCCTAGGAAATAAAACATGAAGACGAAAACCCTTCGATCGATGTGTCCCAAGGATGTGATGGAAAACTCGTCAGGGTAGGTACGGTAGGATTTACTGTGATCGTACCTTTCATACAGGTAGTCAAAAGGGATGTATGACTCCTTCAGGCATGTCAATTCTGTATTCTTCTTCGAACCCATCATTTTGAGGAAACCCCTGCCTTTGCAGTTCTCAGGCATTAGCAAATCCAGAGTTTCCCACACTACACCAGCCAATCCTCCTATCTCCTCTAGCAAGGGCGTCATTTCAATGTCCCCAAAGTGGAACACGACCCTTTCACAATCGCAAAACAGTGTGGCAGCTTCTATGATCATGTTGTTAGGTTGGATCTCCAAGAGGGATGGTAGGTTTCCTAGATATTTTCGGATGAGAGTTTGGTCACTAGAGTGTAAATCTCTCCACCAACTTATCAATCTTGGGTGGATGTTGGTGACCATGCCAAATCTGGGGACTTCGTGCATCATATTTCTGCAAGACAAATAAGGTTAGGCCCTTACCCGCCAGACTCGACGATTTAATATCAACAATTAGCATGAAGCATTTAGTTCTCCAAATAATTGCACATAACGTGATGGTGTCCGTTTTTGGCTTTAGGGAAACCCAGTGGACTTTGGACGAGGCTATCTTAAAGGATCATTATGTGGACAACGTAACTGACCCGCCTAGGTTTGACCATAATGCATGAACAATTCGAATAGAGTAAGGTTCCTATGGGGTTTAAGACCAATACCCTTGAGCGGACAACTCAAGGGGGAAGGCACGAAACTATCGACTGCACCACTGATCGACTAGTTTTACCACAAATATGCCTTTTCGAATTTAAGAGGTAATGATATAGGAAGAGCGCAACCACTCATTAAAAGCGTTGCTATAATATTTGTTTGGAACGAGTGAAGTATGATGTTAAACATGATTATGCAATGATTAAAAAACATGTTGACATGTATTTTCACATTAAGAAAGCGATAAATACAGTAGTTTTATAATTTAAAGCAGCAATAAAGGAAGGAAACAAAGAAGATAGGTCAATTTTGCTTTTGAAAAGAGAAATTAAATGCTTAAATAAATTTAAACAAGTAATTGCACATAGGGAGGTACAAATTCACAAGAACAATCTGAAATGGTAAAAGCCTAAATATTCCCAATAGAGTCGCCATGCTGTCGCGCCCCCTTTTTCCCTTTCCATCGGATGGGATTCCGGGTTTCGACAATCATGGGGTATAATGACTCATTTCCTTTTGGGAATTGGGTTTTTTGAAGAGTCATCACCTAACGATTTAAAGGTGCGTTAGGGAACCTATAAGGTTCAACTACAACTATGTTTGATAACCAGAGATTGGGTAAGGGCTTAAAATTATCCTAAGGGGAAGGTATTAGGCACCCCTCAGGATCCACTAGTGTGGTTCCCGGCCAGATAGTTTTTTGTGAATTTGTGCAATTAGCAAGTAAACAAATAAAGGCTCAAGTAATAGGGGATTTAAGTTTAAATACACAAACGTTTGGAAACGATTAAAAAGGGTTTTGAAAATAGTTACAATCTAAACATGCTTGTGAATATAAAAGAGGTCCTAGGTTTGTTTGTAATATGGATCACCTCAATGCAATACCCGATATGACACTCCTCAGAAGAGGGGATACACGTGGTATTAGCACACCGGTCATCATATCCATATCTACTCTTCCCACCCCATGAAAGTGTTAAAACGAGGATTGGTCTCGACCTCTATTGCGTGATGTTACCCTCCCATTCCTATTAGTCCCGGAGGAATTTAGGACTACTATTTCTATAAAAGGGAGGTTTTAGGATGACTTTTAGGTTTAAAGGTAAAAAAAACTAAGGCGACATACAAAATACATAGGACTGCATTTAAAGGGAAAACATGTAAGCAGTTAGAAGGCTCATGCATACCTCCGCAAATAATGCATTTAAATAGCACAACTTAAACACAGTTAAGGTCTGAATTTTAAAAATCCTAAAGCAGGGTGTTTCAATCAGAACCAGATTCATTATATAACTCACAAAAGAAGTTCGAATCAGGCCTGCCTGCTGGTTGTAGCAGTTGATAATTAAACAAAGGTAGTTCCAGTTTTTTAGAGTAATTACCTAAGGCTTGCATAGGCGTAAGTAGTAATCAGTAATTATTCAGAATCACTAAGACATTTGGAGATTATTCTTATGACCTAAACATGTTGTTCTAGGTGTTCAACATAGAATTATGGCCAATTAGTGGTAAAGTCTAAATGAGATCGTTTTATTCCTTTTTATGCATTCTTAGTTAGCCTAAGTTTGCTTAAGTGAATATAAATGAGATCCTAAAGACATGGTATCTAAATGTAAAGAGGTGCAGAATGATGTATATGCAGAATCCTAAGTAGGATTTCTATATACACAAATATTTCACCGTCTAAAACATGATTTCCAGAATATGTAGAGAGGATATGTTTGTTAGGTGTTGTTTAGCCTAAAACATGATCTCTAAGTGTGCATGACAGTAGGAACATGATTGCAGAAACACTGGTTATTAACACGTTTTTAACACAGGATTTGCTAAGTGATATGATAGAGAGACAGACATGCTGAAGACAATAAGTGTAAATCCTAAGAAACATGATTTCTAATGCATAAAATGAGTCCTAAGCACGGATTCGATTATGCAAGTAGGAATGCAAACCTAGTAACATGCTTTCTACCCTTTTGATAGCTAAAACATGCATATTTCCCAGCCCTTTTTACTAGCCAACCCCATACTTGTTTACAAATTATTACAGACCAAATAATTGAATTACAAAAGAAGTGCAAAAATAAGAAATTACAACTAAAGGAAGCCTGATCTTGACTTCCTCTCTGAGTTATGTAATGAACTATTTCAATGCCAGTAATATTCCAAACCTTTCTCATATCTGGGTGTGTCAGAGTTCCCAAAGGACATCAAGAGATCCCGGGCAGTGCTCACACCCAGGTTTGCATAACCAAATAGAATGAGTGCAGTGTGGAAGGGCCAGCTCTTATGTGTCCAAGTTTAGAGGGAGCTCAAGGGTCCCAAGGCAAGGCTCACACAAGAGGGGCAGAACCTAGATTCTAAGACTAGGTGAGAGTGCTTGACATAGCTTTTTTTTAAAAAGAGTTTGTTTAAAACTTTACTGGCAGGTCCATTTTGAAAGTAATCAGTAATAGAGGTGATTGAAAGCAATTGTAGTAGTAAGCAAAACTCAAGTTCCCAAGATGGAATCACACACAGAATCGGTAGTCATACAAAGGGGGTCAAAGGATTTTGGGGAGATACTTGTCTGTAAGCACATGACCCCAGCAAGGGTCTGGTTTGGTCATGCACAACAACGGCTGATACTAGCATGGTCACAAACCAACCAAAAGAACACAAACACATAGAGGGGATATGGGGGTTTGGGATTCATAAGACAGCAAGTACACAATAAGTGACTGATAGAGCATGCCTTGGAACACATGTAGGGGAGTACATTAATCTAAAGGGGAAGGGAATACATTATAACATGCTGGTAATGTAACTTGACTGAATAACCACAAGCAGAAGTAGACAAGAATGAGGGAAACTGAAACGACTAAAGAAACATGTTGTTGTTGAGGCTTGAAAAATTAACTAGGACATACCAGTAGAGAAAGCAAGGTGCAGAAAGGTAAAGTAAGCAGTATTCCACAGTCTAGCCTTGGCTTTTAGCCTGCTAGACAAAGCAGTAGCACAAGTAATAGCATAGAAAAGAGATAGTTTTGAGTGTAAGTGTGTTTTTGAACTCAATTGTTCGTGTGTTTAAAGAAGAGATGGTAGGGTATTTATAGTTTTGAAAATGAGTAAAGAATAAGGTAACAAGTAAGGTTTTAACACAGACATGGAAATAATCACATTCAGAATCAATCAATACAAGTACTTCCCTTTAATCAGGGAATTACAGCTTGAACGGATACTAACAGGGTTAATTAAGGAAGGAAATCAGTTTGAGCCAGATTGATTCTTGCCATATATGGGGGTAGTAAAAGTATAAGGTAAATATTTGAGTCTAAGTAGAAAATATACTTAATTTTGGGAAATGATTCAGCAAGGTAAAACATCACAGTAATTAAAGGAAGATAATCAATCAATTTTAAACAAATGAGTAAGAATTAGGGTTTATGAGACAACCCTTTGTAATCAGTCGTAACATTGAGGAAATCAATATCAATCAAGAAAGAATCATGACTCTACACTTTGACATATAAATAGAAAGGAATGAACATGCCTATTAGACATGTCGGGTCAAACATATTGACCAAAAGGAGCAAACTTGATGAACATAAACAAACATGAGTGTCATGAATAGTCTAGGGACTATTCAAAGCATGGTAATCAACAAGGTCAAGCAGTCATGGCTCACACGTAGAGCCAAAGTGAAGAAACTAGTCTAACAGGTAAAGAGAGTCAGAAACAAGCAAAGAACTCACAGTAGTAAGTGAGGAAAACCTTTTAAGAAATTAGGGTTTCAACAATAGTCGAGTTTAAAAAATAGTAAGAACTCAGAATCAGATAAGTCAAACAAGGAAAAAGGATTCAAACACAAAGAACTTAATCGAACAAGTATACCCTCAAAACAAACTATTTAGGTTTTTCAACATGTTGAATCAAGTAGAAGAAAAGCATAAAAAAATTGTTTGAACATAGTAAAATCATAAAACAACACTAAAATCAGAGAAGAGATCATTTTTAAAAGGAGTTTAAGAAAAGCCCTAATCGTTGAAAACGAGAAGTCACTTTGAAAGAAAAATCGAAGAACCTTCGAGAAAACACTTAAGAAGTTCATAACATGCACAGATCTAAGACAGATATGAAAGAAAATCGGAAAGCTCTTAAAGTTAGGGTTTCAGAGAACCCAGAAAAGTGAGAAAGACTTTGAAAATTACCGATCTAGCCAGAAAAGCCATGGATCTGACTTGAACGATCATAGGTGGCCAGAAAAAGACCAGAGATAGAGGTTGAGCAAGGACTGGACCAGATCTCTTTGAGATCTATCCATGGAATCATGAAAATAGGTAATCAGTAGACATAGGAGACGAGTACACGTCTCAAACCGCCATGGGAGTCCATGGATTAGGTGGGGATTGAAGGGGATTAGAGTGGATTCATGTGGCAGCAGCTAGGGCTTGAGTGGAGTTGCAGAGTGAGTTTGAGAGGAAGGGATCCAAGGGAGGTGGGTGGTGAGAAATGATTTAGGGTAAGGGGTCGTTCAGAGGTTAAAAATGGTAAGGGACAATGGTGTCCGTTGATCTGAATGATCAACGGCCTAGATTAAAAAGGTTAGGTGGGAATCCGGGTTTGGGTACGGTTAAAATTGGGTTAGGGTCGGATTTAATTAAAATTGGGCTGGGGGAATTGGGGTTCAATTTAGGCTATAATTGAAATACAAATGGGCTATTATTTAAATAGCTAATTTTCCCCTTTTCAGATTATAAAAAATAGTAAATGGCTTCTGAAAATTAATTTCAAAAAAATCCAAAATGATTTGTAACTCATAAATAACAATTTAAAAATATAGGATCCAATTTTATGAATATAAGACACAATTAAACCTTAAAATGGCTAATATTGCAATTATGTATAATTTAACTTTAAAAATACTAAATAAAATTGTAAAAGTATGTAAAAATTATTTTAGCCATATTTTGGCATAAATATGAAAATCCAATAGATGAATTACCAAAAATAATAATTTTGGAAATAATTATTGAGATTTTATGGATAAAAAAGGAAAAAAAATCAATTTAAATCTTTAAAATTATGAAAAAAATAATAAAACATTTGGACATGATTATATATGCATTTATATTCTATTTTGAAGTTATTTTGCATATTGAAAAATATATATGAAAAAATTGGGTATCAACAAGGACAACATTTACAATCATAACTCACCTTTATCCTGTCCAAACTCTAGCCCGCGATGCCCTTGCCTCTCGAATCGGCCTCCAGATGCTCCAAATCTAACCAAAACCAGTGAAAAACCATCAAAATATGCTAAGGGAACAAATCCCACTCGAAAGAAATCAATTTACAACACAAATCCCGAAAGTGGCCAAACCCGACCCCCGGGCCCATATCTCGGAATCCGATAAAATTACATCAATGGACTCCTTATCACTCCACGATTTCATTCATATCAAAAGCATAAAAATCTAACCACCTACGACCCCTCAAATCCCAAATTCTAGGTCTCCAATTACAAGCCTTAGTTCTTCAATATTTAGGCTTAAATTCCACAAATTCCACGACTAATTAGGTAGAAATCACATTAGGATTGAGTATTAAGTTCATAAATCTTACCTCCAAGTGTTCCCCCTTGATTCCCCTTTTAATCCCCTTCAAAAAGCTTCAAAATCGCCCAAAAATGGAGGAACTTAGACCCAAAATCGCGGAAATGGGTCTTTTAAACATTCTGCCCAGCACTTAAAAATCCATCATCACGAACGCGGTCAATGGCTCGCATTCGAGAAGCACAATTTGAGTTGACCAATTTTCCCTTCATCGCGAACGCGACCCAACACACGTGAACGAGAACCTTTAGCTTCACAACTCTTCGCGAACGTGGCCACCCACACGCGAGCGCGAAGACAAATCTGACCTGGAACCAGCTGCTAGCTTGTCCTCTACGCGAACGCGACTAAACACACCCGAACGCGATGACCATTGAGCTCAACACTTCGCGATCACGGGACCTCCTTCGCTAATTCAAAGGCCAACTTCACAGCCTCTGTCACGACCCAATTCCATGATAGGTCATGATGGCGCCCATCACCCTTGTCATGCAAGCCAACGCGGAAATATTAATAAGTTCTCATTTTCACTTTACTAAAACATGTACATAAATTTCTAAATTTGAAGGTAAAAACATGTGTAATTAGTAATGTACAAAAATAGTTATACAATCCCCAAAAGAATAGTCTACAAATGTGTGTGCCAAGACCTGGTGTCACAAGATTACAGGCAACTAGTAGGATATAGAAAAGAATAAATATATCCTACTGTCTGAAATAGAATAGATAGCCAAAATAAAGAGGGACACCATCATACTGCTGAACAACAGAGGAAGGGAGCAGCTCACCGTGGAAGTGTCGGACACTGATCAAGAATGCGCACCAGACTGGTAACTAGATGTACCTGCCTCAAATCATGTACAATTAAGTACAGAAGTGTAGTATGAGTACATAAACAATATATACCTAGTAAGTATCATGTATAATCTCGAAGAAGTAGAGACGAGAGGTCGACTTGTCACCTACTAGGGTCAAATAATATGAGAAATGAATTATACTGAGCATGGATAGAACAAATAATTAACAGTTTATAGCAAGAAATAACAAGTCCTCTCCTAGATAATATCACAGTTGGCCACTTACATTTCAGGGCAAATAATAAAGCACAATCCATAGAAAAATATTGAGTAAAGCATGCGCATGTAGTGCCGAGGTCGTACGGCCCGATCTAACATAAAAGTAAATTATGCACTGCCAAGGGTCGAAAGACGCGAACCATAGATGCATCTATTATCCTGCTCGCAAATCAAATATGCGACGCGGTCAAATGTAATTAAACGCAACAACAAGCAGACCAGAATATATAACTGGGTGAGAAATTACTCACAGAAATATCCACTTCTCTTTAAAAGGCCAAGAAAGATAATGTTCCTCTCACTAGTCTCATTTATCATAATCACCATGATTTGAACAATCCAAATTAAACATAAAGTTACAAGAATATGTGGTTGATATCTTGATCACTGGCATAATCACTCAGCCCTTGAGGATGCAGCTTCTACGGATTGAGGTTATTCCCCGCTAGAATGGGCCAGGTGGGATGGGGGAGCGGTCGAGCGTGCAAAGGCGCAAGTCGAGCAAGGTATCTGAACTGAAATGTAAAAAAGCGTGCAAAAGAAAAGGTCGGCTTTTCTTTTTGCTAACGATTCCAAAGATTCTATCATCGAACATCGAATTCTTGGCGGGTCTTTCCTTGATCCCTTCCTTGCCTCATCTCCCTAATCTCTCCTATAAATAACAAGGCCCTTGCGCAGGTGGTTAGCAACCGAAGACAAGATTCGAGGGGCGTTCAGCCACTTGACTCTAAGGAGAGGGGCTGTTGCTGCAGTTTCGCCGCTTGCATTGCAATTCTCGCACGTTTTTAGGGCGGATAAGAGGTACTTTTCAGCATAAGAGCACGGTAGTCACGCCTCCCATCTCATTCTCTGGTCACGTATTCGTCCTATCTGTTCTAGTTCTCGCTCATGGATGCTTCTGTTCGCGCTTAGTCGATTTTCAAGGAAAGATGCAAGAAGACTCTACAGGCGCTGGAGTGAAGTGATCCCCACCCGGGAATCACGAACGGAGCTGTCCTTCTTCTCTAAAAGTAAGGGACTAGGGCTCTCAAGTCAGCCTTTCTCTAAGGCTAAATAGCTAAATATCCCTGCTCATGAAAGTGAAGATTTTGATGTCCACACGGCCGAAGGATCCAATAGTGAATTCTTCTTTTCTTTACTCAATGCTGAAGCTGGTTCTGAAGGATCAAATAGGTCATGGCTTGGGGAGTCATTGAAACCAAGACTTTCGGTTTAGTGTATATTAAAAAGAACAGAGGAAGGAGCCTAGCCTATCCTATATAGTAGAGTATTAGGCCTAACTCACAGGAAGATCTAAAGGCTATTAAATAGTCGCCTAAGCAGACGATGGACGAGACTCTGGAAGAGTGGCTTTCTGCTGAGGTTGCTTCTGACGGGCTTGTGAACAATTCGGTAAAAACCCCTAGTGAAAACTATCTATGTATAGTATAACCGCCGCTTCAAATCAATTGAATCAATGCAAGCAATGCTGTTCCCACATGCCTATTCATTCATATTTGGTTGGATTCCTCGGTTCATCTTATGCCAACGATGGAATAGCCTCTTTTTCTAGCTATTACTTTCCTTCATTCAGGTATGGGGGCAGGGAATACGAAGGTCGAGTAGGCTTCGTCGGTTTGAGAAGGTGAACGACGAATCCGAGTGATCGAAGGTTCAAGTACTGAGCGAATATTCAAACGTCTATTCATGTGAGAACTTCTTGCCCCTTTGGTTGACACCACCTTAGCCTTAGTCAGTAAGGGAGGGGGGTGACTATTAGATAGGGACTCCGGAAGTTCATGGGAAGAGGTTAGTGGAAGAGATCATCTTTCCGGGGTTGGAGTCACCGAAGTGGACGATAGGCAAGAGAAGACAGAGGAGTGGACCTGACAAGCATAAGATTCATTCAATAGCCAAGCAGGAGAGTATGCACCACTCCGAAGTACTAATAACTAAGTTGAAAAGAGAGCGGGGCAGGCCATAGACGAAAGTGAACTATAGACTACTTACCAAAGACCATAGGCAATGGACGAAAGACCAGCAGAAGGGCATTAGTCGCCGAGGAAGCTAGTGCGCGTAGATCAAAGCTTAGTGGAGAGACCATACATAGGAAAGTTACAAGGACAGGTTATCAACAGGGGTCGATGGCAGGTTCGATTACGGAGAAGTAAATAATCAAAGATTATGCGGAGGGTCCAGCAGTCACAAATAACCCAAGCAGAAGGGTCAAGCCTATTTGAATTTGTTATTGGAAAATGAGGAGGAAGACATCTGTCATGGAGAGGCAATCCTCAAATACGTACTTTGACCTGACGGCTTACCCGTTCTATAAGAGAACGGTTCAACTGGTTAGGCGGTCTGGCGCATTATTCACTGCGCTTTATTTAAAGCAGTGTGCGTCATCCGGGGTGATAAAAAAGAACCATACCCTGTTGACAGTGTCCCTGTCCCTTAATCATCAGGCTACCCTCGGATTCTTCCCTCCAGATATTAATGAGGTGGGCGGGAAGGATAGAGCCCAACTTATTATATACGGATACGGATATTCCTTGTCATTCTAATCTTGATATAGTTCCAACAGGCCTATTCTTTGACTCTCCTATAGTGTATAGTATATTCTTTCCATCTTCCTACTAGGATAGATATTCTAACAACAAACTACCTAGCTTAGCTAGTTGGCAGCTCCGCATCGTGAACTGCATCGGAAAGGGCATCCGATCTCTCTTTTATGGGCTGTTTCCCTCGTATCTGACCTATCCGAGTTAGCCCTCCCAAGCGGACAAAGAGGTGGATCATCTGATCTTGAAATAGGTCATCCCGGCTATCCCGATCTTTTATCTGTTCATTTCGTCAGGTATCTGAATCATACGATTCTGAGGATTCTGCTTTTCACATTCATTCTACAGGACCAAAACGAGGCCTTTCCTCGCTAGTTGGAATAAAAACCTCAACAGCAGCCTTCATTGAACCCCTTCTTCCTATCCTTGCTACCTATGAAACGAGTCCCTCTTTCATTCACTAAAGAAGACGCAGCTGATAGATGGATGAATATACATTTGATGGCCAGTTCTATGAAGAAAAATCTCGAGTTGGAGGCATCGCTGGGAAAAAAGCCAATTGATTCGGTTTTCTCGAAATCAACGAGTGGACTTGAAATCATAGATCCATTTTGTGATCCACGCGACTCAGACAAGAATCCTATATCTTACCCACCCAGTGCTGTTCTGATTGAATTTCAAAGATCTCGCTCGCTGTCAAAGCGCATTTTGTGAAGTGTTCTCCTGCCCCTGTCACCTGAGATAAAGTCAACTGGAAACCGTGATCGGAGTCGTGGTTTGAAGATGATGATTTGAAGATTCATTCGACAGAGAAGGGTGTCTTGGTTGCCGATACCGAGGTTGAATGAATCATTCCACCTGGCAACAGCAAAAGTGGAGTTTGGCACAGGTCAAAGGGGAAAGCAAGGAGGAAACATAAAGCATGCTTTTGGGTCCTAGACTACCCGAACTTAGCATAATAGTAGCTACGCACGGACTCTCGTCACGTAGTGCGTACATAGCCCCCGCATTTTATGGCAAATTATTTGATTATATCAAATATGGGGACAATTCCCTCTTACAAGGTTAGATAGGAGACTCATCTCGCTCCAAAGCGTACTTCCAATACCAACAATGAGCTCAAACTCTCAAATTTGGAGCCGAACAATCCAAAACTAGATAAACAAGGTAGGAACTAGTCAATACAAGCTCACAAGATCGCGTTCTAACTATTTAAGCAATTTCCCAACCTCAAACACAAGTTTTCCTAAAATTCGACCCCGGGCGGCCCACGTGCCCGGATTCCAAACTTTTTTGAAGAAAGTTGTGTCTTTATAACCTAAGGATCAATAATGTGCGATTTCTAATTCATTTCATAACAAATTTTGTAGTTAAATCTAACTTTTATCAAAACCCTAGGTTTTGCTCTAACCCCATGATTTTTCCTTAATTTTTATGTGTTAATCTACCTAAGATTCAAGTATTAAACTTAGAAATGAGGGGGATGAACTTACCTCAAGATGCTAGGTGGAAATCTTCTCTCAAGAGCTCCAAAATCGCCCAATACACGAGTGCAAAAATGGTTGGAGCCCGTATTAAATGAAGCTCACTGCTTCAGTGATTTCTGCTTCTACGGTTAGGGGACCGCATCTGCGGTCCCCCTTCTACGAGAGGGAGGCCGCATCTGCGGAAGCAGTCTGGGACCACTTCTCCAGTCTTGAAGCTGCTTCTGTGCAGCCGCTTATGCGGCTAAGGAGCCGCTTCTGCGGCTTTGGCTTGGCCGCATTTGCGAGAGGATGACCACTTCTGCGGTCTCGCAAATGCGGCTGACCAACCGCAGGTGCGGTTATGATAGCAACCTGAAGCTTCGGCTCATCCCAAATTTTCCAACTTCACTCGAGCCTCATCCGATTTACACTCGGGGCTCACGGGCCCCGCCCGAACATACCGACAAGTTTGAAATCATGAAACGGACCCGCTCGAACCTTCGGAATGCCCGAAACAACGCTAAATCTAAGAATCATCCCCTAAAACCAATTGAATCAAACTTATGAACTTCAAGTTCTTCAATTCACTTCTAACATGCTGAAACATACTTATACTACTCGGATTGACACCAAATTTTGCGGGCAAGTCTTAAATGTTATATTGGACCTGTACCGGGTTACGGAACAAACATACGAGCCCGATACCAACGGGATCAATAATTATTTAATTTTTTTAAATCCATAGAATTTCAGTTTAACAATTTCTAATAAAAATTCATTACTCAGGCTAGGGACCTCGGAATTTGATTCCAGGCATACGCCTAGGTCTCATATTTTCCTACAAACCCTCCGGGACCGTCAGTTTGCTAAAAATGTTGACCAAAGTCAAACTTAGCCTTTTAAGAAAATTTTAAGGAATCAAATGAGCCTTTTTGAACCCAAACTCTTCCAAATCCCAAACCAATCATCCCCGCAGGTCGTAAATTAGTTAAAGCAAGCGCAGGAAGTTTTATTTAGGGGGACGGGGTTCTAAAGAGTAGAACAACCAGTCGGGTCGTTACATTCTCCACCTCTTAAACAAATGTTCGTCCTTGAACGAACATAGAAAATTACCTGAGGTGCTGAATAAATGTGGATATCTGCTCCACACGTCCACCTTGAACTCCCAGGTCGCCTCCTCGACTGGTTGGCCCTTCCACTAGACCTTCACGACTAAAATCCTTTTGGATCTTAACTGGCGATCTTGTCTATCAATAATGGCAACTGGCTTTTCCTCATAACTCAGACTCTCATACAGCTGAATAGTACTGAAGTCTAACACATGGGACAAGTCAGCATGATACCTCCGAAGCATAGATACAAGAAAAACTAGGTGAACTCCCGATAAACTGGGGGTAAGGCAAGATCGTAAGCAACATCCCCCACTCGCCTCAACACCTCAAATGGGCCAATAAACCTTGGGCTCAGCTTACCCTTCTTCCCGAACTTCATAACACCCTTCATTGGCGAGACTTTCAAGAGGACCTTTTCGCCAACCATGAATGATACATTACGTGCCTTCTGATCTGTGTAACTCTTCTGTCTGGACTGAGCTGTTCAAAGCCTCTCCTGAATAACCTTTACCTTGTCCAAGGCATCTTACACCAAGTCTGTACCGTATAACTTTGCCTCACCAGGCTTAAACCACCCGATAGGAGAACGACACCGCCGGCCATATAAAGCCTCAAATGGAGCCATCTCAATGCTGGACTGATAGCTGTTGTTGTAAGCAAACTCTGCCAAAGGAAAGAACTGATCCCACTATCCTCTAAAGTCAATCGCACATGCTCTGAGCATGTCCTTCAAAATCTGAATTGTCCGCTCCAATTACCCGTCGGTCATAGGATGGAATATTGTGCTAAGCTCTACATGGGTCCCCAACTCACTCTGAACGGCTCTCTAGAAATGGGAAGTGAACTGAGGGCCTCTATTTGATACGATGGAAACAGGCACACCGTGCAACTTGACTATCTCCTGAATGTAAATCTGAGCCAATCTCTCTGAAATGTAAGTAGTCACAATCGGAATAAAGTGCGTCGACTTGGTCAACCTGTCAACAATGACCCATACTGCATCAAACTTTCACAAAGTATGGGGCAACCCAACTACGAAGTCTATAGTAATGCGCTCCCACTTCCACTCTGGTATAGTCATCTGCTGAAGTAGGCCACCCGGCCTCTGGTGCTCATACTTAACCTGCTGGCAATTCAAACACTTAGCCACATACTCCACTATGTCCTTCTTCATTTTCCGCTGCGAATAATGCCGTCTCAAATGACGATACATCTTCGTCGCACCCGGATGAATGGAATACCGCGAACTGTGTGCCTTTTCTAGTATCCTATCCCTCAGATCATCAACATTAGGAACACATAGGAGACCCTGGAGTCGCAAAACACCATACTCACCAATAGAAAACTCCTTGGCACTACCCTGAAGCACTGTCTCTCTGAGAACTGCCAAATGTGGATCATCGAACTACCGGGCCTTGATCTGCCCCAATAATAAAGACTGAGTAACAACGCACGCAAGAAATCGGATGGGCTCTGAAATATCCAACCTCACAAGAACTAGTGTTGTAGTCAAAGCTGTCTTGAGCTTCTGAAAGCTCACATCACAATCATCGGACCAACGGAATGAATCACCCTTCTGGGTCAATCTAGTCAGAGGTGATGCAATAGATGAAAAACCCTGCATGAATTGTCTGTAATAGCCTAGTAACCCCAGGAAACTCCTAATCTCAGTCATTGAAGTACGATGTGGACAACTCTGAACTGCCTCAATCTTCTTGGGATCCACCTTAATACCCTCTCCTGACACAACATGCCACAAGAATGCCACTGACTTTATCAAAAACTCACACTTGGAGAACTTAGCATATAGCTTTTGCTCTCGCAAGGTCAGAAGCATTACTCTCAAATGTTCCTCGTGCTCCCCTAGGCTACGTGAGTATACCAAGATGTCGTCAGTGAAGACGATGACAAAGCAATCAATATAAGATCAAGTCCATAAATGCTGTTGGGGCATTAGTCAAGCCAAATGACATAACCAAAAACTCATAATGGTCATATCTAGTCCAAAATGCAGTCTTCAGAACATCCGAGTCCCGAATCTTCAACTGATGGTACCCTGACCTCAAGTCGATATTAGAGAACACCCTAGCACCCTGCAACTAGTCAAACAAATCATCAATACGAGGCAATTGATACTTTTTCTTATGGTGACTTTGTTCAACTGGCAGTAATCAATGCACATCCACATAGTCCCATCCTTCTTCTTCACAAATTACACCGGTGCACCCCAAGGTAATACACTTTGTCTAACAAACCCCTTTGCTAACAACTCCTCAAGTTGCTTCTTCAACTCTTTCGGAGCCATACCGTACGGTGGAATGGAAATAGGTTGGGTGCCTGGAGCCAAATCAATACAGAAATTAATATCACGATCCGGTGGCATGCCAGAAAGATCATAAGGAAACACATCGGGAGAACTCCCGGACTACTGGAACTGAATCAATCATTGGAAACTCTACGGTGGCATCCCAAACATAAGCTAGATAAGACAAACACCCCTTCTCGACCATATACCGAGCCTTCAGGAAAGAGATAACCCAACTAGATGTATCAACTGTGGAACCATTCCACTCTAGCTTGGCAACCCCGACATAGCTAATGTAAGAGTCTTGGCATAACAATCTAGGACGGTGTGATATGGAGATAACCAATCCATGCCCATGATGATCTCAAAGTCGATTATATCAAGCAACAGGAGATCTGCTCTAGCCTCAAAACCACAAAATGTGACCACACAGGACCGGTAGATCCAATCCATAACCACAAAATCGCCCACAGGAGTGGACACATGAACAGAAGTGCCCAAAGGCGCAGGAGGAATGACCAAGAAACGAGCAAACAAAGATGATACATATGAATAGGTGGAGACTGGATCAAATAATACCGAATCATCTCTACCGCAGACGGAAATAATACCTCTGATGACGACATCTGAGGCCAATGCATTTGGCCTAGTCAGAAGGGCATAGAATCTGGCTGGAGCACCGACTGGCTGGCCTTCACCTAACTGAGCAGTAGTTGGCTGACCTCTTCCTGTCCTACCTCCACCTCTAGGATGGCGTCTACCAGTCTACCCCTACCTCTAGACGGCTGGGCAACCGATGCTAAAATCATAGGCTGTTGGCCCTACTGAACTGCCTTGCCCCAAAGCCTGAGGCAGGTCCTCTTTATGTGACCTGAATCTCAACACTCATAGCAACCTCTCGGCACCATATCCTGCTGCCCTGAAGTCTGGGCCTGCTTACCCGAATATTCACTAGAAGAACCCTGAATAGCTGGTGGGCGATATGAACTTATAGCACTGAAGTAAGCACTAGAAGAACCCTGACGACCAGAATACACACCGTAGGAACCCTGAATAGCTGGTGGACGGTAAGAACTCTCCAGTATCGCACTGAAATATGGCCTCACTGGAGCATCTCGGGGAGGTAGTGGTGGTGCTGAATACAGGGGTCTACTGGGCTGACCTCTCCCGAACTGGCATATACCCCAAGCTGGGGCACCTCTGAACTCTTCTAAAAATCGGGAACTCTTGTTCTGCTGAATCTGCTCTCTACCCCTCTGGCGATAACCACTAATCCTGCGAGCAACCTCTACTACTAGCTGATACTCAATGCCCATATCCACCTCTCGGGCCATGCTACCTCGAATAACGAGGTGCAGCCCCGCAACAAATCTCTGCACTCTCTCTGCATTAGGGGGAAGTATCATGAGTGCATGGCGAGACAACTCAGAAAACCTCACCTCATAATTGGTCACGGACATCTAACCCTGCTCAAGATACTCAAACTGATACCGCCGCTCTTCCCTCTTAGAGGGTGGAATATACCTATCCAAGAAAAACTATGTGAACTAATCCCAAGTGATGGGAGAAGAACCTGCTGGCCTGCCAAGAACATAGGACTCCCACCATCTACGGGCCTTGTCCTCCAGCTGAAAACTAGTGAAGCCAACCCCATGTGACTCCAATATCCTCATGTTGTGCAGTCTGTCCCTGCACCTATCAATGAAATCTTGGGCATCCTCATGACGCTCACACCCGAAGACAGGAGGGTGAAGTCTAGTCCATCTATCTAATAACTTCTGTAGGTCACCATCCGCAACTGGTCTAGGCTCGGGCACCACTGCAATAACTGGATGAGCCCCATCCGTGGGTAGTGCACCTAGAGTGTGATACACTGCAGTTGCATGACCAGGAGCCTGAGCAGTAGGGGCATGTGCTCCCCCTCCTACCTGTGATGTTGTTGGATCTGCTGGAAATAAACCAGCCTGAGTCATGGTGTCCATGAACCGCAGCATACAACCCATGATTCCTGGAAAACCGGTGTTGTCATAAAGTTCACCGGGGTAGGCTCGGCTGCGATCACCTCTCCCTGCTCCTCACCGATAGGATCTCCCGCAGGATCTACTGGTGGTGCTACTGGGACAGCTCTGGGATTCCCTTATCTCCTACTTCGGACTGGTGCCCTCCCACAGCCTCTGCCTCGGCCTCTAGCAATGGGGGGAGCAGCAACTCCCGGGTCTGGAACATCAGTCGTGCGTGTCCTCACCATCTGTGAGAGAATAAAAGAGGGAAATTTAGTATACCAACCAATGCACGATAGGAAATGAATAAAGAGTAGTTTTCCTAACACCCTATAGCATCTCAAGATAAATACAGACATCTCCATACCGATCGGCAAGACTCAATTAAGTTTGCCCATGACTTGTGAGTCCTACGTGAACCTAATGCTCTAATACCATGTTGTCACGATCCAATTCTGTTATAGGTCATGATGGCGCCCAACACCCTTGTCAAGCAAGACAACGCAGAAATATTAATAAGTTCTCATTTTCACTTTACAAAAATATGTACAGAAATTTCTACATTTGAAGTTAAAAACATATGATAATTAGTAATGTAAAAAAACATTTATACAATCCCCAAAAGAATAGTCTACTAATATGTGTGCCAAGACCTGGTGTCACAAGTTTACGGGTAACTAGTAGAATATACAAAAGAATAAATCTATCCCACTGTCTGAAATAGAATAGACAGCCAAAATAAAGAGAGACTCCACCATGCTGTTGAATGGCACAGGAAGGGAGCAGCTCACCGTGGAAGTATCATACACTGATCAAGAATGCACACCAGATTGGTAACCAGATGTACCTGCCTCAGATCCTGTACAATTAAGTACATACGTGTAATATGAGTACATAAACAATATGTACCCAGTAAGTATCCTGTCTAATCTCGAAGAAGTAGAGACGAGAGGTCGACTTGTCACCTACTAGGGTCAAATAATATAAGAAATGAATTATACTGAGCATGGATAGAACAAATAATTAACAGTTTATAGCAAGAAATAACAGTCTTCTCCTAGATAATATCATAGTTGGCCACTTACATTTCTGGGTAAATAATAAAGCACAATCCATAGAAAAATACTGAGTAAAGCATGCGCAAGTAGTGCCGAAGTCGTACGGCCCGATCCAACATAAAAGTAAATTGCGCACTGCCGAGGGTTGAATGGCGTGAACCATAGATGCATCTATTACCCTACTCACGAATCAAATATGCGATGCTGTCAAATGTAATTAAACACAACAACAAGCAGACTAGAATATATAACTGGGGGAGCAATTACTCACAGAAATATCCACTTCTCTTTAAAAGGCCAAGAAAGATAATGTTCCTCTTACTAGTCTCATTTACCATAATCACCATGATTTAAACAATCCAAATTAAACATAAAGTTATAAGAATATCACATAAAGCATGTTTTTGGGTACTAGACTACCCGGACTTAGCATATTAGTAGCTATGCATGAACTCTCGTCACCTAGTGCGTACGTAGCCCCCACATTTAATGGCAAATTATTTGATTATATCACCTATGGGGACAATTCCCTCTTACAAGGTTATATAGAAGACTCACCTCGCTCCAAAGCGTACTTCCAATACCAAGAACGAGCTCAAACTCTCAAATTTGGAGCTGAACGATCCAAAACTAGATAAACGAGGTAGGAACTAGTCAATACAAGCTCACTAGATTGCGTTCTAACTATTTAAGCAATTTCTCAACCTCAAACACAAGTTTTCCTAAAATTTGACCCCGGGCCCACGTGCCCGGATTTTGAAATTTTTCGAAGAAAGTTGTTCTTTATAACGTAAGGATCAATAATATGCAATTTCTAATTCATTTCATAAGAAATTTCGAGGTTAAATCTAACTTTTATCAAAATCCTAGGTTTTGCTCTAACCCCATGATTTTTCCTAATCTTTGTGTGTTAATCTACCCAAGATTCAAGTATTAAACTTAGAAATGAGGGGGATGAACATACCTCAAGATGCTAGGTGTAAATCTTCTCTCAAGAGCTCCAAAATCTCCCAATACACGAGTGCAAAATGGGCAATAATGGCTGGAGCCCGTATTAAATGAAGCTCACTGCTTTAGTGATTTTCGCTTTTGCGGTCAGGGGACCGCATCTGCAGTCCTGCTTCTATGAGAGGCAGGCCGCATCTGCGGAATTGGCCAAGCAGGCTGGGAACGCTTCTACGGTCTTGAAGCCACTTCTGCGGTTTTGGCTTGCCCTGCCTTGGCCACATCTGTGAGAGGACGACCGCTTCTGCGGTCTCGCACCTGCAGCTGACCAACCCCAGGTGCGGTTATGACAGCAACCTAAAGATTCATCTCATCCCAAAATTTTCAACTTCACTCAAGTCTCGTCTAATTGATGCTCAGAGCTTTCGGGCCCTGCCCGAGCATACCGACAAGTTTGAAATCATAAAACAAACCAGCTCGAACCTTCGGAACGCCCGAAACAACGCTGAATCTAAGAATCATCCGCTAAAACCAATTGAATCAAACTTATGAACTTTAAGTTCTTCAATTCACTTCTAATGTGCCGAAACATACTTATACTACTCGGATTGACATCAAATTTTCGGGCAAGTCTTAAATGTTATATTGGACCTTTACCGGGCTCCAGAACCAACATACGAGCCCGATACCAACACGATCAATCATTATTTAATTTCTTTAAATCCTCAGAATTTCAGTTTAACAATTTTTAATAAAAATTCATTACTCGGGCTAGGGACCTCTAAATTCGATTCCGGGCATACGCCCAGGTCCCATATTTTCCTACGGACCCTCCAGGACCGTCAAAACACAAATTCGGGTCTGTTTGCTAAAAATATTGACCAAAGTCAAACTTAGCATTTTAAGAAAATCTTAAGGAATCAAATGAGCCTATTTCAACCCAAACTCTTCCAAATCCCGAATCAATCATCCCTGCAGGTCATAAATTAGTTAAAGCAAGCATGGGAAGTTTTATTTAGGGGGATGGGGTTATAAAAAGCAAAAAGACCAGTCGGGTTGTTACAGCCTCCCATCTTAACCCTTCACGAACACGAGGGCCCACTCGCGACACAAAGGCAAAAAGTATGCAACACTCACAGCAGATTTTCTACAACTTTTCTCAACTTGAAATGATTTGTTTAACCACTCGAAACTCACCCGAGGCCCTTGGGACCTCAACCAAACATGCCATCATATCCCATAACATCACCCAAACTTGTTCCCACCTTAGGAACGCTCAAAACAACATCAAAACACCAAATTTACATCGGATTCAAGCCTATGAATTTTAAAACTTCCAAATTCCGCTTTCGATCAAAAAGTCTATCAAACCATGTCCGAATGACCTAAAATTTTGCACCCACATCCCAAATGACACAACGGACCTACTGCAACTCCCAGAATTCCATTCCAACCCCTATACCAAAATCTTACCTACCAACCGGAAAATGCCAAAATTCCAATTTCGCCAAATTAAGCCTAAATCTACTCCGCGCCTCCAAAACACATTCCGATCACACTCCTAAGTCCCAAATCACCTCCCGAAGCTATCCAAACCATCGGAACTCGGTTCCGATCCCTTTATCACATAAGTCAACATATAGTTGACTTTTTCAACTCAAGCTTACTCAAAAGAGACTAAGTGCCTTAAACCTTACCAAAATCTCTACGAACCCGAGCCAACCAACCCGATAATATAAAAATATAGCTGAACAAGGCAATAAGAAGCAGAAATGGAGGAAACGGAGCGGTAAGTCATGAAATGAATGGTCGGGTTGTTATAGCGAACCCCAGTTCAGAGACCTGCAACTTTACTGAACCTGCAACAGCTATGTTTCTAAGTCTAAATTCACTCTGTGGCCTATTCAAAACTCACCCGAGCCCTCGGAGCTCCAAACCAATCTTGCACGCAAGTCTAAAAACATCATATGGACTTGCTCGTGCGATAAAATCATAAAAATAACATCAACAACTATGAATTAAATCTCAAATTCATGAAATTATCCAAGAACATTGAATTTTCCATTTTCTTAACTATAGGTCCGTTTTATACCAAACCACTTTCGATTCTTACCCAATTTCACAGATTCAACTTAATTATTATTTTAAACTTGTATCGGGCTCTAAAACCAAGATACGAGGCTGATACCATTCGATTCCGGGCATACGCTCAAGTCCCATATTTTACTACGAACCCTATGGGACCGTCCGATCAAGGTTCTAAGTCCGTTTACCAAGAATGTTGACCATAGTCAACTTTAATCAAATTTTAAAGGCCAAATTCATTATTTTTCTAAGATTTCACATAAAAGCTTTCTAGAAATGCTCTCAAACTGTGCATGCAAGTCGAGGTGAGACAAAAAGAGATTCTTAAGGCCTCAGAACACAGTTTGACTTCTAAAACAAGAGATGATCTTTCGGGCCATCACATAGCGACAGATTAGCGACGACGTTCGTAGCTAATTCCAATTTTTTTTTTGTAGTGAACTCTTATTTTTGTCATAGAAATAAAGTTATTCATTTATGAAATTTTGTACATATTGTGGTTAAAATATTATTATTGAAATGACAATCCTAACTGTACAATTAAAGGTATAGTTAACTCGTAAATTTATCGTCACTTTAAATTTGTGTCTATTAATTTTGTCATGACAAATAGTTGTAACTATTATCTAGCTATTTTTATTTTCTTAAAATAAGAAGATAAATATTTTTTTGACTACAAAATTTTATTTCAAATTTGTAATGTGGCTAGAAGATTGCTACTGTTATGGAAAATTTACCTTGTGGCAAAAATTAATGATTAGCTACAAAATTTATCGTAGCAATGAATTTGTGGCTATATCATTTTATCGTGATAACTATTGCCGTAGCCTTTTAGAACTTGAATAAAAAATATTTATTTAGTAATATTTTGATTTAAATAGTTTATTGTGACTAAAAGGTTATTGTTCATATTAAGTTTCAACTAGTGGCAAAAATTAATGATTAGCTACGAAATTCTATTAAAGCAAGAAATATGTGGCTAACTTTATCTATACTGCTGCAACTTTTTATAACTTGAGGCAAAAATATTCATTTAGCTATAATATTTTCTTTCAAATATTTTATTGTGACTAAAAAGTTACTATAGCTATAGTAAGTTTCAACTCGTGGCAAAAACTAATGATTAGCTACATAATTCAATTATAGCAATAAATCCGTGGCTATATCATTTAACTATTGCCACAACTTTTTAGAACTTAAAGCAAAAATATTCATTTAGCTACAATGTTTTATTTCAAATAATTTATTGTGACTAAAAGGTAACTATTGCTACAATAACTATTGATGCGTGGCAAAAACTTATGATTAGCTACCAAATTTTTTTTGTAGCACTAAATTTGTAGCTATTTAGGTAGTCATTTCCATGATTGTTAGAAATTATAGCTAATATGAGGAATTAGCTTTACCAACTTAATTTTCGTGGCAAAGAAATTTTATAATTTTGCAAATTGCCATAGAATTCTAATTTTTGTGGCTATTATTATTAGGTATTAGCTATAATTTTTAAATTCATTGCTATGATTTCGTAGCTATAGATGCATAATGTTGTAGTGTATATTCTTAGTAGTGTAAGTAATATTCACACTATCTGTGTATCTTAACCAATATACATAGATTATTTACGTTAATATTCACACATTCAGTCTCGGTTAATATTTACGTCAGCTAACCAAATATACATACATAATACATTAAACCCAGATGTATATATATATGTCACGACCCTAAACCTAGACCCGATTGTGATGGCACCTCTCGTGAAGACAAGGCCATCCGACACATCATTTTAAGCTATTAAATAATACAAATTAAGTCTTAATCGCAACAATAATCCTAAAATAAAGTAGAATAATACAGTTGCGGAATAGACATAGCCCAACATCGGGGTGTCACCAGTCATGAGCATCTATTATAAAACTACAAGTCTGAAAGAGTCTACACAACCATTACATAACTAAAATAGGAGAAATTAAGATAGAGGGAGAGGCACTGGGCTGCAAACGCCAAGCAGCTACATAGTGAATCTCCTAAGTCTGCTGGAAGCTCTCAACCCTCGCAAGCAGGACCTGAAGCGCCTGAATCTGCACACAGGGTGCAAGGAGTAAAGTGAGTACTCCAACTCAGTGAGTAATAATAATAAATGCAGACTGAGTAATAAGAAACCACATAAAGTCACAGCAACAGACTATAAAGAAGCAGTAAAATCCAGTAAAAGCAATAAAATAGTGAAAAATAGGTAAAGTCACTTTAGTTCAGCTAAAACTTATTTGGAATGCCTTTTAACAGTTAAACAAGTAAATGACAGGCAATTAGGTAAGGTAAACACATATAGAACCACTCCTCGGGCACAATACCACTGAATCAGCCCCTCAGGCAACACATGGAACAATACCAGCCCCTCGGGCTATATCTCACATCACAATGGGTACCGACGCTCACTGGGGGTGTGCAGACTCCTGGAGGTGCCCCTTACGACCCAAGCGCAATATCAAGCCATCTCGTGGCATCATCACTAGGCTCTTGGCCTCATATCAACAAGCCACCTCGTGGCGTACAAATCTCAGGCCCTCGGCCTCATAATCATAATCAGTGTTTCCTCACAACACAGGCCCTCGCCCTTACTCAGTCAGAATCTCACAAGCTACTCGAGCAACAGAAAAACATGATGCTCAGCCCAAAATATTATTTAAAATATCATTTTAAGGTTTAAAGCATAGTAAACATGGCTGAGTTGTGAAAACAGTAGAATATAGCATGACTGAGTACAAGTATAAAGTCAAAACAATGAGAAAATATCAGTAAAAATCCCCTAAAGGTTCAAATAGTTTGCACGAGCCCCAATTATGGCATTCAGCCCAAATCATGATGATAACAAACAGTTTTCAATCAAATACGCAATAAAACAATCATTCGGGATGGACTAAGTCACAATCCCCAATAGTGCATGACCCCACGCTCGTCATCTAGCATGTGCGATACCTCAATATAGCATAACGATGTGCAATCCAGGATTTCATACCCTCAGTACAACAGTTACAATCATTACTCACCTCTACCCCGATCCAAATCTCTAGCACGCGATACCTTTGCCCCTCGAATCGGCTTTCGGATGCTCCAAATCTAACCAAAAATCAGTGCAAAACCATCAACATATGCTAAAGAAATAGAGCCCACTCGAAAGAAATCAAATTACAACACAAATCCCGAAATTGGCCAAACCCGACCCCACGTCTCAAATTCCGATAAAAATTACATCAATGGACTCCTTATCACTCCCCAAATTCATTCATACCAAAAGCATCAAAATCCAACCACAAACGACCCCTCAAATCCCAAATTCTAGGTCTCCAATTACAAGCCCTAGTTCTTCAATATTAGGCTTAATTTCCATGATTAATTAGGTAGAATTCACATTGGAATCGAGTATTAAGTCCATAAATCTTACCTCTAAGTGTTTCCCCTTGAATCCCTCTTCAATCCTCTTAAAAAAGATCCAAAATCACTCAAAAATGTTGGAAGTTAACCCCAAAATCGCGGACAAGATGACTATTTAAACATTCTGCCCAGGCCTCAATTCCTTCTTCGCGAACGCGGTCAATGCCTCGCGTTCGCGAAGCACAATATAACTTTGACCAAAATTCCTTCTTTGCGATCGCGACGCCCAGCTCGCGAACGCGAAGGCATAGCTCCCTAACTCATCGCGATCGCGACTCCCCTTCCGTGAACGCGAAGCACAAGCCAACCTGAACCTCAGCTGCTCAACTCCCTCTATGCGAACGCAGCTCCACCTCGTGAACGTGATGCACATCATTCCAGCCCTTCGCGAACATGGAGCCTTCCTCGCGAACGTGAAGGCTAAATACTCAGACTCCCCAACTAACCCTTCGCGAACGTGAGGGCCTACTCGCGAATGCAAAATCCATTTCTCTTCAACATTGAACAACAATTTTCTGCAACTCTCAACATCTAGAAATGATCCGATTGACCACCCGAAACTCACTCGAGGCCATGACCTCAACCAAACATGCCAACATATCCCATAACATCATTAAAACTTGTTCCATTCTTCGGAACACTCAAAACAACATCAAAATACCAAATTCGCATTGGATTCAAGCCTAAAAATTCCAAAATCTTCTAAATTACCCTTTTGATCAAAACCCCAACCAAACCACGTCCGAATGACCTAAAATTTGCACACACATCCCAAATGACACAAGGGAACTACTGCAACTCCTAGAATTCCATTCCGACTCCTATATCAAAATCTCACCTATCAACCGGAAAATGCCGAAATTCCAATTTCGCCAAATCAAGCCTAAATCTACTCCGGACCTCCAAAACACATTCCGATCATGCTCCTAAGTCCCAAATCACCTCCCAAAGCTATCTGAACTGCCGAAACTCACATCCGAGCCCTTTAACACATAAGTCAACTTCTGATTGACTTTTCCAATTTAAGCTTCCTCAAAAGAGACTAAGTGTCTCAAACCTTACCAAAACCTCTCCGAACCCGAGCCAACCAACCCGATCACATATAGAACCGATAGACAAAGCAATAAGAAGCAGAAATGGGGGAAACAGAGCAGTAACTCATGAAACGATAGGCCGGGTCGTTACATCCTCCTCCTCTTAAACAAACGTTCGTCCTTGAACGAGTCAAGAAACATACTTGAAGCCTAAAACTAGTGAGGATAACTGCTCTACATCTCCTGCTCGGTCTCCCAGGTAGCCTCCTTCATGGACCGACCTCACCACTGCACTTTCACTAAAGTTATATCCTTTGATCTCAACTTTCGAACCTGACGCCCCAAAATAGCTACTGGCTCTACATCATAAGTCAAATCATCATCTAACTTAACCGTGTTGAAATCCAACACATGAGATGGATCCCCAATATACTTTTGGAGCATAAAAACATGAAATACCGGATGCACACTCGACAAGCTGGGTGGCAAAGCAAGCTCATAAGCCACCTCCCCAATCCTCCGAAGCACCTCGAAAGGCCCAATGCATCGAGGACTCAATTTACCCTTCTTCCCAAATCTCATAACACCCTTTATGGGCGAAACGTTCAACAGAACCTTCTCATTAACCATGTAGGACACATCTCGAACCTTCCTATCAGCATAACTCTTTTGTCTCGACTGCGATGTATGAAGCCTCTCCTGAACCTTTACCTTTTCTAAAACATCCTGCACCAAGTCTATCCCTAATAGCCTAGCCTCACCCGGCTCAAACCAACCAACTGGAGATCTAGACTGCCTCCCATACAAAGCCTCATATGGAGCCATTCGAATACTCGACTAGTAGTTGTTGTTATAAGAAAACTCTACAAGCGGTAGAAACTGATCCCATGACCCTCTGAAATCAATGACACAAGCATGCAACATGTCCTCCAATATCTGAATAGTGCGCTCGGACTGTCCGTCCGTCTGAGGGTGAAAAGTTGTGCTCAACTCAACGTACCCAACTCTCACTGCACAGACCTCCAAAACTGCGATGTAAACTGAGTGCCCCTATCTGAAATGATGGAAACTGGGACACCATGCAAATGAACAATCTCCCGAATATAGATCTCTGCCAACTACTCTGAAGAATAGGTAATACACACAGGAATGAAGTGCGCAAACTTGGTCAGCCGATCCACAATCACCCAAATAGCATCGAACTTCTTCAAAGTCCGTAGGAGCCCAACTACAAAGTCCATGGTGATCAGCTGCCACTTTCACTTTGGAATATCCATATGTTGAAGCAAGCCACCCGGTCTTTGATGTTCATATTCACCTCCTGACAATTGAGACACCGAGCTACAAATCCCACAATGTTCTTCTTCATTCTCCTCCACCAATAATGCTGCCTCAAATCCTGATACATCTTCACGGTACACGGATGAATGGAATACCGCGAGCTATGGGCCTCCTCCAGAATCAACTCCCGAAGCCCAACAATATTGGGCACACAAATCCAGCCCTGCATTCTCAACATCCTATCATCACTAATAGTCACATATATGGCATCATCGTGTTGAACTCTATCCCTAAGGACAAGCAAATGAGGATCATCATACTGGCGCTCTCTAATGCGATCATATAAGGAAGACCGAGAAACCACACAAGCCAATACCCGACTGGGCTCCAAAATATCTAACCTCACGAACCGATTGGACAAGGCCTGACATCAACTACAAGAGGTCTCTCCCCAATTGGAATATATGCCAAACTCCCCATACTCACTGCCTTTTGGCTCAAAGCATCGACCACCACATTCGCCTTCTCCAGATGGTACAATATAGTGATATCATAATCCTTTAGCAACTCCAACCATCTCCGCTGCCTCAAATTGAGATCCTTCTATTTGAACAAGTGCTGGAGGCTATGATAATCAGTAAACACCTCACAAGACACACCATACAAGTAATGCCTCCAAATCTTCAACGCGTGAACTATGACAGCCAACTCCAAATCATGAACGGGGTAGTTCTTCTCATGGGGATTCAACTGGCGAGAAGCATAAGCAATAACTCTACCCTCCTGCATCAATACACAACTAATACCAACTCTCAAAGCATCACAATACACGGTATATGAACCTGAAGCTGATGGAAAACTAACACTGGAGGTGTGATAGATGAGAATCCCTGAACAAACCGATGATAATAACCCGTCAAACCAAGAAAGCTGCGAATCTCTGTGATTGAGGACGGTCTGGGCCAACTCTGAACTGTCTCTATCTTTTTTGGATCAACCTGAATACCCTCGCTGGACACCATGTGCCCCAAGAAAGCCACTGAACTGAGGCAAAACTCATACTTGGAGAATTTTGTATAAAGATTCTCCTCCCTCAATCTCTACAACACAACTCTCAAATGCTCCGCATGCTCCTCCTGATTACGCGAATACACCAGAATATCATCAATGAAGACTATGATAAACGAGTCGAGATAAAGCCGAAACACGCTATTCATCAAATGCATGAACGTTACTGGGGCATTGGTCAGCCTAAAAGACATCACCAAGAACTCATAATGACCATATCGGTTCCTGAAAGCTATCTTAAGAATATTCGAGTCCCTAATCTTCAACTGGTGATAACCCGAATAGAGATCAATCTTGGAGAACACTTTCGCTCTCTGAAGCTGGTCAAACAAATCATCAATACGAGGCAAAGGATACTTGTTCTTAATTGTTACTTTGTCAACTGCCTATAATCAATGAACATCCTTATAGTGCCATCCTTATTCTTCACAAATAGAACTGGCACACCCCAAGGTGACACACTAGACCGAATGAACCCCTTATCAAGGAGTTCCTGAAGCTGCTCCTTTAACTCCTTCAACTCCGATAGTGCCATACGATACAGCGGAATGGAAATGGGCTGAGTGTCCGGCACCAGATCAATACCAAAATCAATATCCATGTTAGGTGGCATGTCCGACAAGTATGCATGAAACACATCGGGAAAATCCCTTATAACTGGAACAAAATTAATACTAGGAGTCTCTGCACCGACATCCCTCACAAAGGCTAGATATGAAAGACAACCCTTCCTAACCATACGTTGGGCCTTTAAGAATGAGATTACTCTACTGGGAACATAATCAGTCAAACCTCACCACTTAATCTGTGGCACACCCAGTATAGCCAATGTCACTATCTTAGCATGACAGTCCAGAATAGCACGGCACAAAGATAGCCAATCCATGCCTAAAATGACATCGAAGTCTACCATACATAATAACAACAGATCCACTCGGGTCTCCAGACCCCCAATAGTCACCACACATGACCGATACACACGGTCTACAACAACAGTATCGCCCACCGGAGTAGATACATGAATAGGTGAAATAAGAGACTCATGGGGCATATTTAAATAACGAGCAAAGTATGATAACACATAAGAAAAGGTAGAATCGGGATCAAATAACATAGAAGCATCTTTGTGGCAGACTTAAATAATACCTATAATAACAGAATCAGAAGTAATAGCATCGTGTCTAGCTGGAAGTGCATAAAAACGGGCCTAACCGCCACCTGATCGAACTCCCCCTCTAGGGCGACCCCTAGCTGACTGACCTCCACCCCTAGCTGACTGGGCGGGTGGTGGTGAAGCAACTGGTGTTGAAGCCGATGGCTGGCTCCTCTGATAAGATGAACCCGCAAGACGACGAGGACACTATCCCTACATATTACCCATCTCTCCACACTCATAGCAACTCCCGGGTGCTGGAGACGGGGACTAAAGGGAACCCCTAGCACCGGAATGACTAGCCGATGCACCTAGCATAGAAGAGCCTTGAGTTGAAGGAGCATAGGACAAACTCTAAGCTGGAAGGGCACTAAGTGATGACCAGCCCTGATGTAAACTATGAGAACCATGACCCGATGATTCCCCAAGATAACTTGGGCGAGCTGGCTGAGCATGCCTGAATGGACGGCCTCTGCCGTGCTGAAACTGACCCTCGAAGGAGCACCACCATAACTACCAGATCCTCGAGGCCTCTTGGCCTCGCTCTCCTCTTGATCCTGGCGACGAACTGACTCAATCTTACGGGCAATGTCTACAACCTCCTCAAAAGTAGCACCAGTCACCCTCTCTCTGGTCATAAGAATACGAAGCTGATAAATGAGGCCATCAACAAACCTCCTAATCCTCTCTCTATCTATCAGAACCAACCAAATCGCATTGCGAGCTAACTCAGAGAACATCATCTCATACTGCATCATAGTCATCTCTCCCTGATGCAACCACTCAAACTGCTTGCGCAGCTCCTCTCTGCGAGACTGCGGCACATACTTCTCCAAAAAGAGAATGAAGAACTGCTACCAAGTAAGGGGTGCTGCACCAGAAAACTGATAAGTAGTGAAAGCGACCCCGCTAGTCTCCAGAATACCCGCTATACGAAGCATCCTCTGACACTTATCCAAAAAACCCTAGGCATCCTCGCCCTCTACACCACTGAAGGTCAGAGGCTGAAGTCTACCAAACCTCTCCAACCTACGCTGCTCGTCCTCTAGCATGGTAGGAACTACATGTAGACATCTGATTTTTGACCCTCCCCGAGAATTTTTATATTTTTAGCATAAATATGTAATTTAGGTCTAATATACCTATTTTGACTATTTTTGCTTTATTTCGTAGCAAAAAAGAAAAATTACAAAAATATATATAGTTTATGTATTTCTCATAAACTTGAAAAATACAAAAAAAAATAGTACCTTATTTTGTACTTTACGTAATTTCGAAAATTACCAAAAAATATAGTTCTATTAATATTTTGTAGTCATTTTAATTTTTGAAAAATACAAAAATATTACTTTATATTTTATCTTTATATAAAAACGAAAATTACAAAAAATAAGTTTTATTAATATTTTGTAGCTATTTTAAATCTTGAAAAAATATACTTAAAAAGATATAGTTTTGTTTAAATATTAGTCTTATTTTTGGTAGTTATTTTGCTTACATAGGTCTAGTTAAGCAACGATTTCTTATTCTCGGATCCGGGCAAAAGAATAATATTCGGGTTCAAACTACCCGGTTTTAGGCTTAATTTTCGGACCTAGCCCATAATAATTCGAGTCCACGACACACGGGGAACCCCACCACGCGTGGGGGACACAAGTCTTGAACCCCACCACGCGTGAGACTCATTTATCTTGGCAAAAGGTTACAAAGGGGGGGGACTTTTGAAAATTTGGGGAGAGAAACGGACAGACTTTTGAAAAAATTGAAAACATGCACTATTCATCTTCTTCCTCAAGAGAAGAAGAAAGAAACCCTAGCGGACCTACCCCATAACCCTACTCCCCCACGTCCAAGCACTACCAAACAGACCACCAAACAGACCCGTCGACCCTACTGTCGACCACCTGCCCCGACGACACCAGCCCCCTCGTCGTCATTTTCCGGTCGACAACCACTCAACCCAGCTCCTTCCATCGCGTAGTCACTGCCCCCTCGTCGGAACTCGAGCAGCTGTTGCTGCGTTTTCAAACTCTCCATCACGTCCGGCGACCATAACCCAAAACCACCCACTCTCTCACGTCCAAACTCCAACCATTAACCACTGCCCAAACGACCTCTCGTAATCCTTGCAAACCAGTGCTGCGTCGTCACTGTCGGTCGCGCCACCAGCTCCTTCCATACCTAATCCTTCCTCACCTACAAACGACCCATTTGCTTCATATTCACGTACCAGTTGCTCCGTCGAAAAATATACAGCAGCAACCAACAATCTCAGGTCGTTGACAGACTTGGTCAGAGCTTTCTGCTTCCATCGAGGTCGTCTTTGGTTCGTCGAGGTCCGGTACGTCGAGGTTGTTGTCCGAGGTTTCGTCGCAGGTCCAACGCATCGGACGTTAATCTCAAGTAGGTCATCTCTATCCGTGTACCTCATATTTTCTGTTAGTAATATGTATATGTGATGTTTTAGGATACCATCCTAGTTTATGCGAATAGTGCGCGAATTGAGCAAGACATATATACATGATATTTGCGAATGGCTATTTTTGTTAATTAACTCCGTATGGTATTGAAATTTGGCCGTGAACGTCTTTTCCTTTGTTTCGTTTGCTTCAAGTAGTTATTTGACATTTTGGCTTCTTCATGTTTAGGTTGTTGTTATCCAAATATTTGTCATAATAGGGGAAAGGTGTTAATTATTTTAGTTTGTCTTAATAGTTATTTATACATGTGGTAGTAAATGTTGAAATTATAGTAGCAATTTTAATTCCGCGGAAAAATACTCGTTTCATCAAATAAGTCCAATTTACAACCCATGACCTAGCAAAGTAGCAAAAATGTAGTTAATTTTAGCCTTATCCTTTTCCTTTTCTTTTAAAAAAAATAAAATAAAATAAAAGAAAAATAAAAAAAAACGATACGAGCTTCGTCAAAATAAAATGTACAGATTGCAGAGCCCTCACAAAATATATGTATTAAATACTTAGATTCCGGGACGGGCCGTTTAGCAAATTTCACGGCCCCACCTAAAATAATAATGTGCTAGTTGCTTTAGGCGCGCCTTTAATAATGTTATCTGCCTAAACTCGGGTGCACATTTATGTGACCCAAATCCAATTCTCAACGGAGTCGAAATGTGTTTCTAATCACGGGTACATTGATTGTGACGTGGTTCGAGATGCGTGTCCATGACGTTGCAAATTCATTTTAAAAAAAATAAGAATGAGATGAGCCTCGCCAAATAAAATACAAATTGCGGGGCCCTCAGTAAATATTTGCTTTAAAAATTGTTTAGACTTCGGGATGGACCGTTTAGTAAAATTCCACGGTCCTACCCAAAATAAATACGCTAGTCGCTTTAGGCGCGCCTTTAATAATTTAATTTCCTTAAACTCGGGTGCACATTGATGTGACCCAAATCCAAATCTCAACGGAGTCAAAGTGTGTCGACGACCACGGGTACATTGATTGTAACGTGGTTCGAGATACATTTTCACAACATTGCAATTCTTGACAAAAATAATAGTAAATGATAAAAGCGGTTAAAAGATAAAACTTGCACATAAGTTCATGTTTGTATAAAATCAGATAATCAAGCCGAATATAACAGTTGAGCGACCGTGCTAGAACCACGGGACTCGGGAATGCCTAACACCTTCTCCCGGGTTAACAGAATTCCTTATCCGGATTTCTGGTGTACAGACTGTAATATGGAGTCATTCTTTCCTTGATTCGGGATTAAAATTGGTGACTTGGGACACCCTAAATCTCCCAAGTGGCGGCTCTGAAATAAATAAACAAATCCCGTTTCGATTGTCCTTTAATTGGAAAAACTCCCCTGTCCCCTCGCGGGGGCGGAAAAAGGAGGTGTGACAGTTCTGGCGACTCTGCTGGGGAACATTACCCAGAACCACTGGTTCAGGGTTAGAAATTCGAGCTTAGATAAATTGTTATATTTGGTTTTATCTGATTTTGTTACATGATATGTGCTTAATGTGCTAAATGATGCTTTTACCGCTTTGATATTATTTGAACTGTATATAAACTGTGCCGAAACCCTTCTCTTCTTACCTCCGGGGATGTGCTTACTGGTTGAGACTCCCTATTCTGTTAGTGTCATACCCTAAATAAAAGAGGCTCGGAAAGTTTCTAAGCCGGCTGGCCTTTTGGTTCCCGGAAAGGAGCTCCTTCCTCAACTCGAGTTGTCCGCTCGGGTACACTGTCTAGAACACCGACCCAGGTTTTGAACATAGAATAACGTGACTTCATGCCGGATCCCTAGTAGGAACGCTTATTTGCATCATGTTGCATATGACTTAGGGGACTCAACACAGGGGTTGGGTCCGTCTAGGACTAGCAACCTGATATGAAAAGACCATTCTGATGCATCCTATTGTTGTCCGTGCATTTATTTGTCTCATGCCCCATTTGGCGGACCAATGATAGTTGCGGACAAATGACACACCTTGTTATGTTGACCACGTTTAATAAGAAGGCCGCACGTTTTTTTGCATGGTGTTATTTTAATCAAAAGCATGGGGAACATTTGGGAATCCAAGAAGTCTTGGAATTTCCCATGTCTCTCATGCTTCATTTTTTGGAAAAAGCACATAGGGAACATTTGTGGAATCCAAGAAGTCTTGGAATTCCCTATGTCCCCCATGCTTCATTTGTGGAATCCAAGAAGTCTTGGAATCCTCTATGTCCCCCACGCTTCATTTTTGGGAAAAGCACATGGGGAACATTTGTGGAATCCAAGAAGTCTTGGAATTCCCTATGTCCCCCACGCTTCATTTTTGGGAAAAGCACATGGGGAACATTTGTGGAATCCAAGAAGTCTTGGAATCCTCTATGTCCCCCACGCTTCATTTTTGGGAAAAGCACATGGGAAACATTTGTGGAATCCTAGAAGTCTTGGAATTCCATATGTCCCCCATGCTTCATTTTTGGGAAAAGCACATGGGGAACATTTGTGGAATCCAAGAAGTCTTGGAATTCCCTATGTCCCCATGCCACATTTTTAAAAAATATAATAAATATATATATATATATATATATATATATATATATATATATATATATATATAAAAGAGCATGAAAATTCAAAAGATTTTTTATGTTGTCATCATTTTCCACAAATTAGAAAATAGTGAAAAAGATGAGAAAATAACAGTGTAGAGATCTAACTACTTATTTTTAAAAGAAAAAATGTCCAAGTAAGTGGTGAAACTCTTCCAAAATTTTGAAAAAAAAAAAGAATGGATGTTTTATGTTTTACGTTAGTTTGTTTGTTCGTTATGAATGAAAATCTGAATGAAAAATAATAGTTTGTTTTATTGCTGTAATAAAAAATAGTAATAAAAAAAATATATATAGAAAATGGAAAATGGTCTTCTCAAGAAATAGTTTATTTACCCGAACTACGCGGGTTTGATTCTCACCGGATGTGAGATACGTAGGCAACCCTCATCGGGTCCAACCCCACCTTTTGCTAACATAGCCAAAAACCAATAAATAAATGAAAAAAAATGTCAATTCTATCATAAAGAGGTCGGGTGATGCTGCTTTGTCATAAATAGCCGAATGTTCCCGAAAGGGATGCCGGAAGGCTGACTTCGCATAAACAGCCACCTTTGGGTCATTATTTTTAAGATTTGGTCCAGTTGACCCACATAGCCTTAAAAATCTTCGTCCCCGAGACGTTGAAAGGCCGTGCTTGCAATATTGAGTTTTCTAATTTGAAAAAATGATAAAAAGAGTCATAAATAAGTCAGGTGATGTTGTTTTGTCATAAATAGCCGAATGTTCCCGAAAGGGACGCCGGAAGGCTGACTTTGCATAAATATCCACCTTCGGGTCATGTTTAGGATCTTTGGTCCACACAACCTTAAAAATCTTCGTCCCCGAGGCGCTGAAGGGCCGTGTTTGCAACACCACATTTTCATTGTAATTTGAAAAAAAAAACAAAGAGTCAGCGGTCAGGTGAATACCGTCTTTTGTCAAAATAAGTCGAGCCAGCTTCGGCCGCGTCTTAAACCGTTCTTGCCGAAATAGCCTTAGAGTATCTTTCAGTTGTCGAAAGACTATTTTCGTAAAAGAACGGACAAGTTTGTAAAGTGTCATAAATAATCCTCCCCGGCCTCAAAATTTACGTGAAATTTGGAAGGGGCCACATTTGCAAAAAATAACCGTTTGGTTGCATTTGGCAAACGGGGAAGGGAACTGGCCGTTTGTTTTTGCGTTTGTAATTCTTTGATTAGAGTATGCGAGTTATTTGATTTTCGAGGCCGTCTGTCGTCTTTTGTCAAAGTCTGTTAGTATGGTTAGTTTTTGAACTTTTGCAATCAAGTTTGTTTTAAGTTAAAAGTTGGAAATTCCAAAAAAAAAATGTTTATTATTGTTTATCTCTTATTGGTCCGAACTACGCAAGGTCTGATTCATGCGGGGTCATGATACGTAGGCAATCTCCATAAGATTCGACCACGACAAAAAAAAAAAAGCAAAATGAAAAAAGAAAAAAAAAGAGAATGAAAAAAAAATGAAATGAAAAATGAAAAAATAGAAAAAAAAAAGAAAAATGAAAAAAATTTGAAGAAAAAAAAAAGAAAAGAAAAAAAGATGTTGTCAATAATGAGGACCGACTGAGTCCATTCTAACCTGTTTTGTTTTGAATCACGAAGTTAAGGTGGTTGGTTTGTGGTAAGCCGGACAATGACACCTAAAATCCTTTACCTGTACATCCTGGTGCGCACTTTGCTGGGATCAGGCCTGATAGCAGAAGCACTCAAATCCTATTGGGAACTTGCTGATGGAGGATGATGATATTAAAGCTGGTAATGGTCTTGGCAGTATTGATGCGAAGCTCAAGTGGCTAAGATGCCAGTTTTGATAAAGTGGGAGGATGCTTCGTTCCTTGGTTAACAAGAGAGAAGCTTGTGGTGGCTTATTTTGTTGTCATTTCTGTTGTTCGGATCATTAAGATTGTAATTCGAATTTTGTCCTATGTCAAACCTTCTTATATTTCCATTTTTGTCATAGCGGTTTGTTTAAGTTTTGTCCAGGTTGTTTAGGATTTTATTCCGGTTTGTTTTGTTTTTTCAAACCATTTCACCGGTAATCTAATGCGAATTCCGGTCTTCTATTATTTCCAATTTTCTTTTGTTTAGTCCTTTTATCATTTTTTATTCAAAGTCGATTCTAGTGACGTGACATGCACATGCAGTTTGGGCCTAATCTTAAAAGTTAATCATAAAACCCTGGAAAGGCGATCAGACCATTTAAAGGAAATAAGGACGGTTGAGATTATTCAGAGCCCGAGTCATGTGGAACTGGGGCAAGTTAAACACAAAGAAAACCGTTAAAAAGCAAAGATTCGCCAAATTGGCATGAGGATCGTTCATAATAATGAGAATGAGAGTGTCGCCCAACGGTGCTTTAGAAGTGACAAATGAACAAACAGATGTTGAATATAATTGTCAAGTCAAGCACCATCAGAAGAGACTACAAATTTAAATTGTGTTGTTTGCACTTGGCATGTTTTGAAGACTGGAATGACGAATGCATTTTGTTCTGCTACCTAAACACTTTATCCTTCGTTACCCCTTTTGAGCCTTATTTATTTTCTTTCATACCCCTCGTTCGGAATCAGTAGCAACTAAAAAAAAGAGAAAAAAAGAAAAAATCAACAAAATGACAAAAGAAAAATGAAAAAAAGAAGGAAAGAAAAATGATGAAAAAAAGAGAAGAGAAAAAAAAATTCAAATTAAAAAAAAGGGAGGAATTGGGAACTACGTTTGACCTGATTCCTCAAAGAGAATACGTAGGCGCTTCACGGCTCGGTCATAGTTTTGAAAAATGGAAAAAAAATCAATTAAAATATCCCCAAGCAAGAAACTGGGGCAACGGTTGCGTTTGTTGTAAATAAATCTAATTCCGAAAGTTGTAACTAATAACCCAAAATTAATGCATTTTTTGAGCCTTTAATACCTTTTTTTCTAGCCCTATCCAAAACCCACATTACGGTCCAAAAAAAGACCTTCTGATCAGTCTTCAAAAGATGCCAAGTCAGACAAATGAAGAGTCTTACCGGTGAACATAACACTCTGTCCCACAGCAGAAAGGACTCTAAACCCCAGCAGAAAGAGTCATACCGGCAACACTCCAAATCCCCAGCTGGAAAGTGATACAAATGAGAGAGTCTTATCGGTGAAAACCTTCACAGGCACCATAAGACGATGAAAGCTGAGAGAAAAGCCAAAAATGAGAGAGACTTGATAGTAAAAACCCTTCGGGCGCTACAAGTCAAATAGGATTAAGAATCAGATGGGGAACTGCCAATTGAAGGTCTTGAAAGACGATTGACGACGGAGGATAGGCCACATGTGCATGTCATGACCATTGGAGTCGGTATCTGCATTTGATAGGTTTTTATTTGTAGTTTCTTTTGTTAAAGAGTCATCTTTTTCCTTTGTCTTTTTATTCTGTCCCCTTTTATCTTTTTCCTTTCATAGAAAAATCCCCAATAGAGTCTGTTTGGTCAGAACAAGTGTGAATTGACTTCAAAATATGCCATCAGCTTTCCAAATATGCAAGATGAGATCTGACTAGTACATCCAAGTGGTATAGTCAACAAAGAACAAGCACGAGGCCAATGCCAAAAGATATCCCCAGCTAAAGGGAATTGACAAAAGGATCGACGAGTGTCAAGAGGGATATCCTTGCCAAAACCAAGGTTATAAACCTCAAGGCCAAGGCCCGTAAACAAAGCAAGGAAAGCAGTGAGCATGATTTGGGAAATTCATCCTAGACTAAAAGGTCGGGGAAATGCCAGTTTTCGAGCTATGCCACAAAAGAAGAGGGATATCCCCAGCAGAAAGGGATTATCCCCAGCGCAGAGCAAGGAAGGAGAAAGGGAAAACCATCTCAGTGGGAGTATCACAACCAACCACCATGTTTTAAACTAACAAATTTTGTCTGATTTGAAACAGGTAAGGGAAATGGCATTGATGCTAGAAATGCATGCGCAGGGATATTATCAAACTGGGGCAGAAAATTTTCCTTCTATTTAGAAAATTTTCTGGAAGTCAGGTGCCCATTCGGGGAAGAATAAAGATAACGCCAGTCTCAAGGGAAGTGGTCTCAGAACCAGTGTGCCCCAAACATAATAAGTTTCAATGGAGGGAGTTGTTCCCCAGCAAAGGGATGAAACTTGAGCTCAAGCAAGAGGCCAGCATCATTCCCAGCAGCCTTCCGAAGAATAAAGCACTAGTTCTGAAGGAAGCAGAATCCCTCAGGAGTTGTTATCCTCGACAGCGTTATCCCTGGCTTATAACATTTTTATCCCCCAACAGGTAAGTAAATAATCCCAACAGTGTTATCCCTAGCAGTTTCGAGGAGTCCAACACAAGTTTGGTGAAAATCGGTATCCTCAGCGGTTCCTTTCGGGGAAAGGCAAAACGAGTCTTAAGGGAGTTAGTCTTCAAAAGAAGAAGCTAATAATAATAATAATAATAATAATAATAAAAATATATATATAAAAATAATAATAATAATAATAGCAATAATAAAAAAAATATAATAATAATAATAAAAATAAAGAATAAAAAGGGGAAGTTGTTCCCCAGCAAGTATTCGGGGTAAGACATTTTCAAGTCTTAAGGATATGTCGGGTTCATCCGCCCTCGAACAGGATATGTCGGGCTCATCCACCCTCAAATAGGATAGTTCGGGTTCATCCGCCCTCAAATAGGATAAGTCGGGTTCATCCGCCCTCCAATAGGATATGTCGGGTTCATCCGCCCTCCAATAGGATATGTCGGGTTCATCCGCCCTCAAATAGGATTTGTCGGGTTCATCCGCCCTCGAATAGGATATGTCGGGTTCATCCGCCCTCGAATAGGATATGTCGGGTTCATCCGCCCTCGAATAGGATATGTCGGGTTCATCCGCCCTCAAACAGGATATGTCGGGTTCATCCGCCCTCGAACAGGATATGTCGGGTTCATCCGCCCTCGAACAGGATATGTCGGGTTCATCCGCCCTCGAACAGGATATGTCGGGTTCATCCGCCCTCGAATAGGATATGTCGGGTTCATCCGCCCTCGAATAGGATATGTCGGGTTCATCCGCCCTCGAATAGGATATGTCGGGTTCATCCGCCCTCGAACAGGATATGTCGGGTTCATCCGCCCTCGAATAGGATATGTCGGGTTCATCCGCCCTCGAATAGGATATGTCGGGTTCATCCGCCCTCGAATAGGATATGTCGGGTTCATCCGCCCTCAAATAGGATATGTCGGGTTCATCCGCCCTCAAACAGGATATGTCGGGTTCATCTGCCTTCAAACAGGATATGTCGGGTTCATCCGCCCTCAAATAGGATATGTCGGGTTCATCCGCCCTCGAACAGGATATGTCGGGTTCATCCGCCCTCAAACAGGATATGTCGCGTTCATCCGCCCTCGAATAGGATATGTCGGGTTCATCCGCCCTCGAATAGGATATGTCGGGTTCATCCGCCCTCAAATAGGATATGTCGGGTTCATTCGCCCTCGAATAGGATATGTTGGGTTCCTCCGCCCTCCAATAGGATATGTCGGGTTCATCCGCCCTCAAATAGGATATGTCGGGTTCATCCGCCCTCGAATAGGATATGTCGGGTTCATCCGCCCTCAAATAGGATATGTCGGGTTCATCCGCCCTCGAATAGGATATGTCGGGTTCATCCGCCCTCAAACAGGATATGTCGGGTTCATCCGCCCTCGAACAGGATATGTCGGGTTCATCCGCCCTCAAATAGGATATGTCGGGTTCATCCGCCCTCAAATAGGATATGTCGGGTTCATCCGCCCTCGAATAGGATATGTCGGGTTCATCCGCCCTCAAATAGGATATGTCGGGTTCATCCGCCCTCGAATAGGATATGTTGGGTTCATCCGCCCTCAAACAGGATATGTCGGGTTCATCCGCCCTCGAACAGGATATGTCGGGCTCATCCACCCTCAAATAGGATATTCTGGGTTCATCCGCCCTCAAAACAGGATATGTTGGGTTCATCCGCCCTAAAAACAGGATATGTCGGGTTCATCTGCCATCGAACAGGATATGTCGGGCTCATCCGCCCTCAAATAGGATATTTTGGGTTCATCCGCCCTCGAACAGGATATGTCGGGTTTATCCGCCCTTGAATAGGATATGTTGGGTTCATTCGCCCTCAAACAGGATATGTCGGGTTCATCAGCCCTCGAACAGGATATGTCGGGTTCATCCGCCCTCGAATAGGATATGTCGGGTTCATCCGCCCTCAAATAGGATATGTCGGGTTCATCCGCCCTCAAATAGGATATGTTGGGTTCATCCGCCTTCGAATAGGATAGTTCGGGTTCATCCGCCCTCAAATAGGATAAGTCGGGTTCATCCGCCCTCGAATAGGATATGTCGGGTTCATCCGCCCTCAAATAATATATGTCGGGTTCATCCGCCCTCAAATAGGATATGTCGGGTTCATCCGCCCTCGAATAAGATAGTTCGGGTTCATCCGCCCTCAAATAGGATAAGTCGGGTTCATCCGCCCTCGAATAAGATATGTCGGGTTCATCCGCCCTCAAATAGGATATGTCGGGTTCATCCGCCCTCGAACAGGATATGTCGGGTTCATCCGCCCTCAAATAGGATATGTCGGGTTCATCCGCCCTCAAATAGGATATGTCGGGTTCATCCGCCCTCGAATAGGATAGTTCGGGTTCATCCGCCCTCAAATAGGATAAGTCGGGTTCATCCGCCCTCGAATAGGATATGTCGGGTTTCATCCGCCCTCAAATAGGATATGTCGGGTTCATCCGCCCTCAAATAGGATATGTCGGGTTCATCCGCCCTCGAATAGGATAGTTCGGGTTCATCCGCCCTCAAATAGGATAAGTCGGGTTCATCCGCCCTCGAATAGGATATGTCGGGTTCATCCGCCCTCAAATAGGATATGTCGAGTTCATCCGCCCTCGAATAGGATAGTTCGGGTTCATCCGCCCTCCAATAGGATATGTCGGGTTCATCCGCCCTCAAATAGGATATGTCGGGTTCATCCGCCCTCAAATAGGATATGTCGGGTTCATCCGCCCTCGAATAGGATACGTCGGGTTCATCCGCCCTCAAATAGGATAAGTCGGGTTCATCCGCCCTCAAATAGGATAGTTCGGGTTCATCCGCCCTCCAATAGGATATGTCGGGTTCATCCGCCCTCAAATAGGATATGTCGGGTTCATCCGCCCTCAAATAGGATATGTCGGGTTCATCCGCCCCCGAATAGGATATGTTGGGTTCATCCGCCCTCAAATAGGATACGTTGGGTTCATCCGCCCTCAAATAGGATTTTATTTTTCAAAGTTGTTGTTGAAAACAGGCGCCCACCTGAATAACGAGAGGAATACTTCTTGTCTGTTCATTTCATATTCTAGTCAGGCTCCCACCTGTATAACAAGGGAATACATTTGGTGTCTTTACCATTAGGCGCCCACCTGTATAACAAGGGAACATTTCACGTCTTTTCCAATAGGAGACGCACTTCCTAAGTCTAGTTTTACCAATAGGAGACGCACTTCCTAAGTCTAGTTTTGCCCATAGGAGACGCATTTCCTCCTAAATTTAAGTTTTCACCCATAGGAGACGCATTTCCTCCTAAATTTAGGTTTTCACCCATAGGAGATGCATTTTCTCCTAAGTTTGTTTTGCCCATAGGAGACGCATTTCCTCCTAAATTTAAGTTTTCACCCATAGGAGATGCGTTTCCTCCTAAGTTTGTTTTACCCATAGGAGATGCATTTCCTCCTAAAGTTTAGTTTTACCTATAGGAGATGCATTTCCTCCTAAGTTTACTTTTACCCATAGGAGACGCATTTCCTCCTAAGTTTAGTTTTACCCATAGGAGAGGCATTTCCTCCTAAGTTAGTATTGAAGTTGGGAGCCCGCCCATATAACAGAGGCATACATTTCTGTCCTTTCACTTTCTGTTCTAGGTCGCCCACCAGTAAAATGCGGGAATACTTTCAGTTCTAGGTCGCCCACCAGTAAAATACGGGAATACTTTCAGTTCTAGGTCACCCACCAGTAAAATGCGGGAATACTTTCAATTCTAGGTCGCCCACCAGTAAAATGCGGGAATACTTTCAGTTCTAGGTCGCCCACCAGTAAAATGCGGGAATACTTTCAATTCTAGGTCACCCACCAGTAAAATGCGGGAATACTTTCAGTTCTAGGTCGCCCACCAGTAAAATGCGGGAATACATTTCAGTTCTAGGTCGCCCACTAGTAAAATGCGGGAATACTTTCAGTTCTAGGTCGCCCACCAGTAAAATGCGGGAATACTTTCAGTTCTAGGTCGCCCACCAGTAAAATGCAGGAATACTTTCAATTCTAGGTCGCCCACCAGTAAAATGCGGGAATACATTTCAGCTCTAGGTCGCCCACCAGTAAAATGCGGGAATACTTTCTGTTCTAGGTCGCCCACCAGTAAAATGCGGGAATACTTTCTGTTCTAGGTCGCCCACCAGTAAAATGCGGAAATACATTCTGTTCTAGGTCGCCCACCAGTATAATGCGGGAATACATTTTGTCCGTTCATTCCATATTCTAGGTCGGCCACAAGTATAAATGCAGGCATGTCATTACCAATAGGAGACGCACTTCCTCAGTTTAGTTTTACCATAGGAGACACACTTCCTAAGTTTAATCTTACCAATAGGAGACGCACTTCCTAGTTTGGCTTTTTCAGGTTATATTTTATTGCCGGAGACGCACTTCCGGAATTGAGATTTCACCCTTAGGAGATGCATTTCCTAGTTTGATTCATTTTAAGTTCGACCATAGGAGACTCACTTCCTAGTTTAGTTCATTCACATTCGACCATAGGAGATACACTTCCTAGTTTGAGTCATTGAGGTTTTATTTTAGCAGACGCATTTGCTAGCAAAAGTTTTTGGTTTTACTCGTAGGAGATGCACATCCTAGCCTAGTCTTTAGTTTACTCATCATTGCATCAGTAGTGTAAATGAGTTACAATTTTGTTAACGACTCACAAATCTTCCCAGCACAAACTGGGTTAGGAAATTTTGTTTGTTTTGTTTGTTTTGGTTGTCAAGGACCCGCCTGTAGAACGGAGGTTGTTGTATGTCGAAGATCGATGAAGTCAGGAATCCGCCTGTAGAACAGAGGAACATTTTTAAGACCAAGCAGTGACCCACTGGACTGCAGAGGGTTACAACAGAAATCCCCAGCATTCGATCCAAGTTAGAAATAGTAGAAGCTCGCCTCAAGAATGCGAGTCAACAGTCTGGGATGATCAACAAAAGCTGGTCACAAAAACAAAAACAAGAGGAGAAAAGAGGGGAAAAGAACCCAAAGTACGGAAGTGGAGAACAGATGTGGTCTGCTCAAGAACTAGCACCTACAACTAGCAGTATCAAGGTTCAAATCCGAAGTCTGTATGAAGCACCATTCAAGACTCAAGACCAAGTTTCAGAAGACTTCCAGATAGGAATCCTTGTAACTAGTAGCTGATAGGCTTAGTTAGTCTTTTTCAGTTTTCATTTTTGTTGTAATGACAGGACCGCGGACCGGAACCTCAACGGAACGGCACCTCGATCGGCTCTTCACCTCGGTACACTCTACCATCTCTCTCATTTCCGAACTACACGTGGCCTGATTCCTGTATAACCAAGGATATGTAGGCAGCTCAGATACCAGGGCTCGGTCAGATAATCAAGCCGAATATAACAGTTGAGCGACCGTGCTAGAACCACGGAACTCGGGAATGCCTAACACCTTCTCCCGGGTTAACAGAATTCCTTATCCGGATTTCTGGTGCGCAGACTGTAATATGGAGTCATTCTTTTCCTCGATTCGGGATTAAAATTGGTGACTTGGGACACCCTAAATCTCCCAAGTGGCGACTCTGAAATAAATAAACAAATCCCGTTTCGATTGTCCTTTAATTGGAAAAACTCCCCTGTCCCCTCGCGGGGGCGGAAAAAGGAGGTGTGACACTACATAGTCTAAAGCAGCTGCAAACGACTGGGCTGGATGCACCCCCGGTGTCTAAAGTCCCTGCACGACCTGCTCAAGTGTGCGAGCGGCGGGAGTTTGAGTGCCTCTCCCGACCTAAGAAGTAGTTATGGCTGTAGTGACTGAAATCGCTTGAGCTAGGCTAGTGCATACCGATAGAATCTGAGCCAAGGCCTCCTAAAGACCCAGAATCACAATGGGCATAGCTAGTGCCTGAGCTGGTGCTGTTGGAGCGTCAACAGCAGGGACCTGATCTTGAACAGGGGCGACTGGTGGATCTGTAGGTGCTGCCATAGCTGCTGTGCGGGCCACACCTTTGCCCCTACCGCGATCGCGACCACGACCGCGTCTTTGGCCTCTAGTGGACATAGCTGGTGGTACTGGTGGTCGTCCATCCTGACCGGTAGCACATGTCCTCACCATCTGTGAGAGAATAGAATGATAGAAGTTTAGTACTTGGATCAACAAATGCGCACGATAAGAATTTCAAGAATATGAAGTTTTTCCTAAAGGTTCTGCAGCCTCTTGAGGATAAATACAGACGACTTTGTACCGATCCGCGAGACTCTACTAAACCTGCTCATGACTTGTGAGACCTATGTAACCTAGGCTCTGATACCAACTTCTCACGACCATAAACCTAGACCCGGTTGTGATGGCACCTCTCGTGAAGACAAGGCCAACCGACACTCTCCAAATTCATTTTAAGCAATTAAATAATACAAATTAATTCTTAATCACAATAATAATCCCAAAATAAAGTGGAATAATATAGTTGCGGAATAGATATAACCCGACATCGGGGTGTCACCAGTCATGAGCATCTATTATAAAACTACAAGTCTAAAAGAGTTTACACAACTATTGCATAACTAAAACAGGAGAAATTAAGATAGAGGGGGAGGCACTAGGCTGCGAATGTCGAGCAGTTACCTAGTAAATCTCTGAAGTCTGCTGGAAGCTCTCAACCCTCGCAAGCAGGACCTGAAGCACCTGAATCTGCACACGGGGTGCCGGGAGTAAAGTGAGTACTCTAACTATGTGAGTAATAATAATAAATTCAGACTAAGTAATAAGAAACCACGTAAAGGCATAACAGCAGACTATAAAGAAGCAGTAAAAGCTAGTAAAAGCAATAAAACAGTGAAAAATAGGTAAAGTCACTTTAGTTTAGTTAAAACTTCTTTGGAATGCCTTTTAACAGTTAAGCAAGTAAAAGACAGACAATTAGATAAGGTAAACACATAGAGAACCGCATATCAGGCACAATACCACAAAATTTGCCCCTCGGGCAACACATGGAACGATACCAGTCCCTCGGGCTATATCTCACATCACAATGTTTACCCGCACTCACTGGGAGTGTGCAGACTCCTAGAGGTCCCCTTACGGCCCAAGCACAATATCAAGAAATCTCGTGGCATCATCACTAGGCTCTCGACCTCATATCAACAAGCCACCTCGTGGCGTACAAATCTCAGGCCCTCGGCCTCGTAATCATAATCAGTGTTTCCTCACAACATAGGCCCTCAGCCTTAGTCAGTCAGAATCTCACATGCCACTTGGACAACAGTAAAACATGATGCTCAGCCCAAAATATCATTTAAAATATCATTTTAAGTGTTAAAGCATAGTAAACATGACTGAGTTATGAAAATAGTAGAATATAACATGACTGAGTACAAGTATAAAGTCAAAATAGTGAGGAAATGTCAGTAAAAATCCCCTAAAAGTTCAAATAGTTGGCACGAGGCCCAATTATGGCATTCAACCCAAAACATGATGATAACAAACAGTTTTAAATCAAATACGCGGTAAAACAATCATTCAAGATGGACTAAGTCATAATCTCCAACAGTGCACGGCCCCACGCTCGTCATCTAGCATGAGCGGCACCTCAATATAGCACAATGATGTGCAATCTGGATTTCATACCCTCAAGACAACATTTACAATCATTACTCACCTCTACCTGGTCCAAATCTATAGCTCGCGATGCTTTTGCCTCTCAAATCGGCCTTCGGATGCTCCAAATCTAACCAAAAATCAGTGGAAAACCATCTAAATATGCTAAGGGAATAGAGCCCACTCAAAAGAAATCAAATTACAACACAAATCTCGAAATTGGCCAAACCCGACCCCCAGGCCCACGTCTTGGATTTCGATAAAAATTACATCAATGGGCTCCTTATCACTCCCCAAGTTCATTCATACCAAAAGCATCAAAATCCAACCACAAACGACCCCTCAAATCCCAAATTCTAGGTCTTCAATTACAAGCCCTAGTTCTTCAATATTAGGCTTAATTTCTATGATTAATTAGGTAGAATTTACATTAGAATCGAGTATTAAGTCCATAAATCTTACCTCCAAGTGTTTCCCCTTAAATCCCTCTTCAATCCTCTTCAAAAAGCTCCAAAATTGCTCAAAAATGGTGGATGTTAACCCCAAAATCGCGAACAAGATGACTATTTAAACATTCTGCCCAAGCCTCAATTTCTTCTTCACGAATGTGGTCAACGCCTCGCGTTCACGAAGCACAATATAAGTTTGACCAAAATTCCTTCTTCGCACGCAGCTCACGAACGCGAAGGCATAGCTCCCTAACTCATCGCGATTCCCCTTCCGCGAACGCAAAGCACAAACCAACCTGAACCTCAGCTGCTCAACTCCCTCTATGCGAACGCGGCTCCCACTCTAGAACGCGATGCACATCATTCCATCCCATCGCGAACGCGGAGCCTTCCTCACAAACGCGAAGGCTAAATCCTCAGCCTCCTCAACTAACCCTTTGCGAATGCGAAGGCCATTTTTCTGCAAAACTGAACAGCAATTTTCTGCAACTCTCAGCATCTAGAAATGATCCGATTGACCACCCGAAACTCACCCGAGGCCCCCGGGACCTCAACCAAACATGCCAACATTTCCCATAACATCATTTAAACTTGTTCCAATCTTCGAAGCACTCAAAACAACATCAAAACACCAAATTCGCATCGGATTCAAACCTAAAAATTCTAAAATCTTCTAAATTACGCTTTTGATAAAAAAAACAACAACTGAACCACGTCCGAATGACCTGAAATTTTGCGCACACATCCCAAATGACACATCGAAACTACTGTAATTCCTAGAATTCTATTCTGACCCCTATATCAAAATCTCACCTATCAATCGGAAAACACCAAAATTCCAATTTTGTCAATTCAAGCCTAAATCTACTTCGGGCCTCCAAAACACATTCCGATCACGTTCCTAAGTCCCAAGTCAACTCCCGAAGCTATCCGAACAACCGGAACCCACATCTGAGCCCTTTAACATATAAGTCAACATCTGGTTGACTATTCCAACTTAAGTTTTCTCAAAAGAGTCTAAGTATCTCAAACCTTACCAAAACCTCTCCGAACCCAAGCCAACCAATCTGATCACATATAGAACCGATAGACAAAGCAATAAGAAGCAGAAATAGGGGACACGGAGTAGTAACTCATGAAATGACCGGCCGGGTTGTTTCAATATATATCGACAACTCTTTTGGGTGGGCAAATATACACTATAATAATCCCTAATATGTTAGAGTTGATGTTTAATAGTCATATTTTGTACTCATAGAATTTGGAAAAAAAACTTTAGACCATATTAATAGAATAATAGTTGATTCTTGATTGTTGTTTTATATTAATGATGTACCGGACAAATTGCATGCATGCAACTCAACTATTTCACCATCCATTACCTGTTATATTCCACCGGCACAAGTTTGAGCTAACTATCTACCAAAGTTTAGATAATGAAAATATATCATCTAACATCTTTTTTTTGGCATTTAAACCTCATTTTTTCATAATTTTTACTTCATTGAGTGCTAGGTCACATTCATGGGGCAAATGTGTGTTCAAAGACCATAATTGGCAAAACCATCACATCAAGAGTTGAGAGCTAGGAACTATTGATAATTTTAAGGACAAAATCCATGATAATTTGTTGGCAAGTCTTGTAGAATTACTAGTACACTTTGTTTTCCATAACAAGTTTGTCTAATTATCAAGATTTCCAATCAACACTTCAATTCACTACTAAATTGGCAATCCTACTTCATTTTGAAGAGTTTAACTTCTATATGGAAAAGGTGTAAATAAATTTTCATATTGTGATATTCTCTAAAAGATAACCACAAATAACCCTTTTGTAAAAAGCGAATTTGTAATCTAGAAAATAAAACAAGTTACCTCCAATGACATGTTAAAATACACTAATGTAAAAATTTCTTAAGAGCAGTTTATATAAGATAATTCTTATTTTTAATAGGATACAACAAAAGATGGTCCCTCAGAGGACACCATCTTCTTGTTTCTTCCTCATTGTCCTCTCTTTACTTTCCCTCTCCTCCACAATGTAAAAATTGTACCAACCTATGTAAAATATTCTACTTGTTCACTTACCTTTCAAATCCTTAGCCAAAACATAAGTTATACGATTGACGTGAAAGAAGAAGTATCCACTACTTTGACTCGTCGACTATTGACGCGAGAAAGATTTTGATTGAAGTCCTGCTCAAAGATCTCATAGTACTTATATAGTTTTGAATGTCTGAATCATTGTCTACTAAAATCAAATTATCATCTTTATCTCGGCGCTTAATAAGATAATTCTTACCTTTTAACTTTAGTCTCTTCATCACATCAAACTCAAAGTCTGTCATTGTGTTAGCCAAGATACATCTCATGCCCAGTTGACACAGGCCCAATCAAATAAAGGAAAGCAGGAGTCCCTCTTATAAAACATAGCCACATCTATTGTAGTTTAGCAATGTACATATTTTATAATTGGTTTTCTCACTTTACACTTGTAAATATAAATAGTCTATACACAATAATAAAAATCAGTTTTGGTCAATTTCATTTTGACGGACTCACTCATCTCTCTCTTCTTTTCTCAACCCTTTTACGGTTTTCTTTTTTATTTCCACCATAGATAACAAGCTTCTAACCTAACATGGTATCAGAGCAGGAATATACATTCCTCTAGTCGCAAGATTTCTTCCGATGGTAACCTTGTTTGAAATTGTTAGAATCAATTCTGATCATCGACATTCAAAGTACGTTCCTGAAATTTGGGGCTTCTCTCGGCCTCCGTTTTTTATCGACTTTTCGTGCTTGGATCTTCACTAATCTTAAAGTTTCTCAAGAGTTTCTACTAGATTTCTCTACCTAGGGTTCATCGCTGAACAAACCTTACCTCTTCGGGTTTTCAAAAGAAGGACGGTATTGTCATTACTCTTAATGACAAGCCTTAATATTTTTAATTGTCGACGTTCATTGCATGTACTTGATTTGGATCCATATCTGATTACTCAACACACTGTTATAGTTTCTTAGTATTAGCTTTAGTTAGTACTGAAAATGGGTAGTATTACATATGATGTTAACTCTACTTCGTCTTCCAATGGTTTTGATTTGTTTTCCTTGCATCCCTCACATACCTTTTTTATTCATCCCTCGGATAATTCCGGGAATCAACCAGTGATAGAAACTAAGTGTCTACCAAACTGTATAGAGAATCGGGTTCTCTATCAGTTCCCACTGTAAGCAACAGACTGTAAAGCCAAACAGTATGGGGAATCAGGTTCTCTAATTGTTCCTATAGTAAATCAACAGTAAATAAAGAACACAGAGGAATTTTACGTGGAAAACTCCTAGCTCAACGGGATTGAAAATCATGACCTACCTTTGTAGGATTTCAACTTCACTACTGAGCAATCTTTAGATTACAACCTATTGTTAACCTAGGAATTAACCTCTTAATCCCTTACTAACTTATAACTACACTATTACAAGCCACTTTATAATAAATATACTACAAAGACTTAATTACTCACTAACTTATAACAATACTATTATAAGCCACTTTGTAATAACTCTATTACAAAGACTTCACAACTCGACTAACTCTAGCCAAGACACAAACACAATGGTTTATGATTTACATAGTATTTTCTATACAATGCTTCTAACTAAGCTAAGTAGGAGTTACAAATGAAGAACAAATAACAAAGACTCAACAAACCTAAGGACTTAAGATATCTTCAATCTTTGGATCTGGTCCTTGAGGTTGCAGCAGCTTTATTCTTGAGAGAGGTTGTGGCTAGCACTTGAGAGAATATTTTCTTTTGATTTTGCAAGTGTTGGAGAGATGAAATCCCTTGACTCAGGTTGATAATATGTGTGTGTGATGTCATCAAGGATAATGCAATAAAATGCCCTTTAGTTTGACCTTATCAAGCTACAGCTGTGTTGCCGCACTGCTGCCAAACGGTATAGTGCATCAGCTTTTATAGTTGTAGAGTTGATTGTACAACGACGAGGAAAACTGATACCTATCTGGTCCCTATGTTGTTTCCTTATCTGATTTCATTGATAATTGAACCAGACATCTGACTAGTTATTTGGAATGCAAGGTAACTTAATTGTATCAGATTTCTTATCTTGTTCTCTCGTGAAGTAAGTTGTTTTACCTTCCTTAATTGTATTTATACATGTGTGACATCACATACAATGATGTAAGCAAGGTAGGTAAAAATCCTTCCACAGAAAGTTGACTGCTGCCTTGTTCCTGTACAGTAGCGTGTGCAGGCAGCAACCTTTCAATTGAAGAGTTGACTTCATACAGTCTCTTCGGGAACTGATAGGGACATGTTTCCTCAGTTGTTCTTCCACTCTAAAGAGTTGAGTTATATTCCACGCTGGATCCCAACCTGGAACTTTGTGATCTTAAGGTCTTATAAATATGTAAAAAGTTCCTTATCTGGTTCTGGATGGTAAGTTTGTTAGATCATCAAAATATAAAGTAAAGTACTTATGCCAAAAATACTTGTAACCTATCAATTTTTCCCTTTTTGATGATTACAAACTCAGAATTGATATTCCCCCTGAGAACGGATCTCCACATTGTTCCCCCTATGAATCAGCAATATTCTTCCTAAGAACCAAACCTAAGGAACTAATCACAACTGGTTTCTCAAGACTATTTGGCAAATCATCAAAACTCAAAATACCATAACTTATCAATTTCCCCCCTTTTGATGATGACAAACCCAGAATTAATATTCCCCATGAGAATTAGATTCCTTATATCTACTGATCACATATGGTCTGTACCTAGTTCCTTGAGAACGTTTGTCATCATCAAAACATGACATAGCATAACGTAGAGCAATTTCCCCTTTTTAATGATGATAAACCCAAAATTAATATAACACTTGAGAACCAAATTCCTCACATGTTTCCCTGCGGATCAGACCTATAATCAATATATTATCAGCAATGTTCCCCATGTGAAGCAGAGTTATCTTTCATGCACAACACAACATATCAATTCGATTCTACTCCTCCCCATGTTGACACCTATATAACTTCCCCCTTTTGGAATCATCAAAAAGAATAACAGAAGAAGTACAGCCAAAAAGAAGTTCAGCAACATTAAGAGGGTGTTTGGATTGGCTTCAAAGCTGGTCAAACTAGCTTAAAAGAACTTTTGAGCTTGTTTCAGTGTTTGGCGAATATCAAAACAACTTTAAAGCCAGTGTTTCTAAGCCAAAACAACTTAAAACAAGCCAAAAGGAATAAGTTGGTCTACCCCAACTTATTACTTTTTGGCTTAAAAGCACTTGAAGTTTGACCAACCCATTTACCTTATTACCCTTATAGTTTTATTATTATCTCTAAAACTGTCCTTCCCTCCCGACTTTCTTTCTTCCTCCTTCTGTCAATTATGCAGATTCCATTCTTTTGTTGTACACTCATTATGATGGGTTACTTGAAATATTACCCAACTGTTTCTCTTTTTTTTTCAATTGATACTATTATTTAAATATTTAATTGTTAATAATCAAACAGTCCACATTTGAACGTGAGTAGGTATATAAATAACAAACCAATCTCCTTTTCTAAATCCTTGCTTATAGATTGCATAAAGAGTTATCGATGTGGTTGTACACCCAATTAACTTTTTTACCATGTCATATAGCTATCATTATGAACATTTACTTACGAACTTTAGTCAAAGTATTACTTATTTTATGTTATTTCTTATGTTTATAGTTTAAAATAATCTTAACTAATCGGTTTTAACTTAAAGTAAATTGAGACATTAATTAATTTGTATTTGCATCAATTTAAAAATAAAAATATTGCAATAATCTACTCTTTTTAGTGTTAACAGATTTAAGGCATTTTAGTCATTTTAATATAAAAAAAAGTGCTTATCAACATCTTTTACCAAACACATCAACTGTTTATTTTAAGTTTCAACACTTCTATCCAAACACGTAACTACTTATTTATAAATTAAGCTCCAACACTTGAAAAGTGTTTTTAAGCACTTGGGGCTTAAAAGATACTTAAATTCAGCTAATCCAAACGGGCTCTAACTCATGCCACTCGGGCAACACAGCATAAACAATAATAAGAACAACAAGTGAATGTAACTGCACAAAATAGAGTGATTGCCCATAGTAGAGTAATTATAATAAAAGCACATTAGTTTTAACAATACATAATATGACAATTTAAACAACTAAAGCACCAGCGTCATCAAATATAGGAATCAAAAGAAGATAAGAATTCAAGAGAATTTGGAAGGAGTGAAAGACATGGATCACTGGGCAGGAAGAAAAGTAATGGGCTAAGGCCTTGATGAGCTTGTCCATTCGCTCATTCACTCTCATTTGATCAATGATCATCTACTCTCTCAGTTTCTCCACATGTTTCCTCAATATTTCATTCTCACCCTTCAACTTAGCATTTTATTCTGCCAAGGGTCCACGAGGACCAGGTTCTCAACCTATCTGAATAGGCTAAACCATCAATAAGATCACCAAGAATCTCCCCAAGCTTCTTCTTATCAAGAACAAACTCAGTCCCATGTACATATAGCATCATAGTATCACATAAAACATAGAAGTTTTTACTTCTTCTTCATAAACGTTGGGACTTAGAGGAACAAAGAGGTGATTCTATCTTTGGAACTCAACAATGTCAAGAAGTTCCTCTATTTTGCAGCAATATTAGAGTCAACACTCTGCCTTACAGCACTTTTTGATACTTTAGAGTTTTCTACCTCTCCAAACCTAATGACTCAACCTTTTGCTTCTGTAAGGAACCAGGTTCCTCACTTACACTACCCTTTCTATCCCCAAGCAGTCATGTCTCCCTCTTCTTCTTCTCAATCTATTTACCCTTATCATCTGTTGCATCTTTCTCATCAAACTTTCTTTTCTCCAATATTTTTTTTTTGGCTCTTTCTCACAACTAAAGATTTCATTTCATTTTCTCTTCCACAATCACATCAGTAGGTCACACAGCTTCATCATCCATCAGCCTACTTTTCCTCAATCCTTTTAACTGGATCAAAAGTTCATTTAAACACAGAACTCAAAAAGAAAAAGATCATCATTAAAATTGACTTCCTGAGAAGGACTTGATGGATCAGGTCCCTTATTCAGTTCTCACATTTACTAATTTCTCCATCCTTTAAGACTTCCACAAATCCAGCAACAATTTCAACCTCACGCTCTAGAATATTAGATCTACCTTGTTCCCTTTCAGTTAAACTTCCATCAAAATCTACCAAAGACTTCTTGGGGTTTTGATTCAAATGGAGTTAGGATTTTGGAAAGTGACAGAGTTGGGTTCACTTCTGGCATATTTGGAAAGAAGGATTCTTCTGAGACAAGGTTGACTTTGGTTTTGAAGAAAAGAATCGGTTTTAGTTGGGTGTAAGATAAAGAAGTGCCTTTTTGGGACAACAGGTCAGTTCAGAAAAGGTTTAATATTTTGGACTTCAAAAGTTAGGAGAGAGGCGGGAGAAAGGCAGAAATAAATTAATGACATGACATTTCATCAGCTTAAAAAGGCATATAAGTATTAAAGAGACAACTAACCTGAGTCGCGGGAACCAGGTTCCTTGATAGTTTTTGAAAATCTGAGAAAAGACTTCTAGAAGTGCGATGTCACTCTTACTATTTTTGTCCTGAAACTACCATATGTATGTACCTGTAACAGTATAGATTTGAGTTAGATGTCTCCGAAAAACACTTTTTAGCATTGTACCTTTCCTTCTTAACATAGCCAATCATCGAGGGACCAGGTCCCTCTGTGTCTTTTGGAGATTCTACTGTATCTTCTACATTGCTCAGCTTGACTTGACATATCAAATTAGTCTTTCCATTTGCAATATATATAGCTTCACCAGGAGCATTTGTGAATTCTCCATCTTCATCTTCTTTGTTATGTGACCCTTTGCCACTATTGTTGAGAACAAAACATTTTGCATCCAAAGGCTCTCATGTAAGTTAGCTTGAGTTTTCTCCCAGTGAGAAGTTCATAGAGAGACTTCACGAGAAGGGACCTGATCATGCACTTGTTAATCAAGTAGCAGGAAGTGTTGACTGCTTCAGCCCAAGAACCAGGTCCTCCATAACCAACTTGCTTAGTAAATAAAAACTCACATGCCCTAGTCATCTACCCCATAACTCAGCATCATCATCAATGACACTTAGGCATGTTAGATAACCACTATTAAGAGAATCAAGGTATGCAACATAGATGTTGTCACGACCCAAACCGATGGGCCGCGACGGGTACCTGAGTCCTACTTGTCAAACACCCCTAAGCATGCATCTAAGATATGAACCTGAATAATATCTGCTGCATTACGAAATTAACATATGTGAAGGAAACCTTCCATCAAGGCATATGTACGTATACATGCAGAATATAGTGGGCGAGCTGGCAAGGCTGCTATAGACAACTATACATCCAAAACTGAAAGCCGACAAGGCCACATACAACCCAACTAGACATATTGTCTACAGACCTCTAATAGAAATATAGTTGTACAAAGACAGGACTGAGCCACATCATTTCCCTATACATGTATATATACAAATGTATCGTACCAAAATCAAAAGCATCTCCAGATCAAATGGAGCACGCCAACTCTCGATGATTAGGGATCCTAAGAAGGGGGATCGTCAGCTTGCCTACCTGCACCTGCGGGCATGAAACGCAAGCCCCGTGAAATGGGCAGTACAAAAAATGTACTGAGTATGTAGGGCATGAAAATTAGTACATAAAAGATATAGATGAAACATCGAATACAGAAACACACCTTTAAATCCGAATAACTTTGTAAATTCTGAAACATTTATAATGTCATGCACGTGCGTATAATTGTCGTGCCACACATAGGTATGGGTGTACATAATATCATCGAGCCACTGAGGGCATCCCATCAAATCATCTCGGCCACTGTGGGCAATATCATCAACATATACCAGCTGATCAGGTGGTGGTACATATATAACGCCGTAACCTTTTTCCCATATCCCATATACATATATTTACATATATACGCGTATATAACACCATCTAGTCATGGGTCAATGCATGTGTATAAATGATTGAAATGCATAAAAAAATATGTAATAATCTCAATATTCCTTCCGGATAAACTTTTTCAACTGTGTATTATTCCAAGACCCATATGATTACTGTGAAAATGGTAATAACAATTAAATTTGTAAATGGGACTCTAAAAATATGTGATCTATTTTTATGCTAGTTGTTAGAGCAGTTGATGCTAGGTGTATGAAGTTTAATGACGAAATACAAGTTAAAATGGGGCAGTAATCAAACCGAGGGGCTTGCTACTCGGGCTTCGGATTGATCGATGAAAGGCCTCGAGGTCGATACCCGTCTCGAGCTCGAGCTATCGGGGGTAATCGGGAAGGGGATAATAGTTAAGATATAATTAAAGAAGGTTGTTTATGGCCAATATCAAGAAATAAATAAAGAACAAGTATGAAGGCAATAAATGGAAAGAGTAGCCTCGAGCGAGTAAGTTAGAGAGAAAAGAGAGAGAGAGAGTTATTATTGATCTTGTGTAGAGTAGTTGGAGTTCTTCCTTACAGATTGTTAACGACTCCCCTTTTATAAGAGGGGGGAATCCAAACTTAGTACAAGATACGTTGAGTGATAAAGGAAGCAGGATGGGACAGCTAACTAGCTTCATAACGTATACGTAGGCCAATGTTAGGTTGCCCAGATAGACTTAATCAACTCCGGATGAAATCTTTAGAGGCCTTCCGTGATTGTTGGGGTCTCGGCCAACGTTATCCCCAGGTCAGGTGTTGACAGATCATGAGGGAAGTATCCGGCTCGAGGTCTGAAGCCTCCGAGGCGATCTCTTAAAGCACTTTATCAATGAGAAATTAGTCTCCCTGATTTCACCGTACACAGATAGTCTTTGCGTTTCTTAGAGGGAAGCGATAACAAATGATTTTTACATCTCACTCTATGGACTCCCATAATGACAATGTGTTGATGGCGCAGCCCTTCATGAGTATAGAAACGTTTCACCATTTCGCTTTTTTAGGGTCGTTCGACGTGCGGCGATCCCTCGTTCTTCGGGGTCATGATGTTGTCGTTGATTCAGCTTCCATGAATGTATTGAATGCACTTGTCATCACATTTTTCAAGGGAAATAATTGCGATGTCAGTTACCTTGCCCTTCTCTATAAATGGGGCTTCTTGTGATCAGTTTTTCACCCAAACATCCTCTGATATCTATCCTTTCCTCCTTTCTTGATATCTTTATTCTTTGCTGTTTCACCATGTTTGAGGCACACAGCCTCAAGATTTTACATCGACATCATGCGCGCTATGGCCTGACTCCTGGATAATACACTGCTGCTCAAGAGGGGCTCGGATTATAAACCGCTGCTCACCCTCCTTCCTCGGCTTGGTGTATTACACCCCCTTTGGATTCCTTGGGGTATGGCGGTGCTTTATACTGGATGTCGCCTCTCAGGCTGAGGCAACATCTCAAGAAGTGGCTTTATAATAGTAATACTAGCAAAGTTCATACTAGCCAGATTTTTCACCCAGCCACTTCTCGTCTCCTTTCGGCTTCTCTTTCGTCACTTTGCTCTTCTCTATTGCTTTCCTCTTCTATATCCTCCCTTTTGAAGATTCCATTCTGGGAGGGTCGAGATGAGGTTCCCAAGGGGATTGGACTTGGAAGATATTTTTGAGGTTGCACGCCTGAGGAGATGATACCCAAGATGCCGTTATTGGGGGCGCACTTTGGGAATAGGCTAGATTCTTAGACTTTTGTTGTATGAACACACTTTAACTTCTTTGTTCCGATGTAAGGATCCCCTTGCGGGATTTTGTAATCATATGTAAGGACCCTCCGAGAGCCGTTGTAAATGAACATTTATGAATACAAAGATATTTTCATGACTCATGACTTTGATACTTGCTGTATTTCATTATGTTTGCGGCGGTTCCGAATGCACGATCCTGTTTGTCGTTGCTGATACTGAACTCAGATGCGAGCATTACTTCCGGCCTTCGATTGATAGAAGCGGCTTTGCATGGAAATGAGAATAATGTTTTGGGCTTCGGGTTTGTGACTTACCAGTTGAGCTTCGTAATAACCTTTGAGAAGAAATTTGTTAGTGGACCCGTGGATGGGGGTGCTTTGATTTCATGAAAGCAGTCCCCCAACGAAGGCTCGCTCGCACTCGGACCATTTGGAAATGCATTCTAGTGTGAATAGCCTTTTGGTGTTGTAGATAGATTCTAAAAAAGGGGGTTTGTCCGACCTTGAACAGCACCCGAAGTCAGTTTCGTACGATTGACGTTCAAAAAATGCTCATTTCTTTATAGCCTGATTCCCTTTGATAGAGATCTTCAAAGTCATGTGCCACCCTTGTGTTAGCGAAGGAGTTGTCGGCTCTCCGGAGCGCAGACTTACTTTGACTGGGGTCCTCGAGGTCGGGAACCGCCTCAAGGCTGGAGAGGATGCTATCGGTTAGTGTTCCTGATTGGCTTTAAAGTAGGCGAATCGTCGCTGCCCTTACCACATATAATATGAGGCTATTTCCGCCTTCGAAGGGGTTACCCCATATCATGCAGTTTCCATTTTCTTCCCTCGCCATGTTTCCAGTATTAACACATTTGTACATCCTTCTTCACTTCTAGTCTTTCAACTTTGCGACTGTTATGGCAGCAATGCCGGGATTAACCCGATAGGGGGGAGAGGCCCCCAGTTTTCGGGATCGTCAAGGTCAGCTGACTTTATGGTGCCGATCGATTACGCCCTTCATTGCTATTGTTAGAGATGGCAGAGGCCGGTCATGGACATGTCACTTTGCCCGGGTGCTGACTGCTGGTATTATACCTTTGGAGCCGGTATTATTTATTGGAAAATGGGGCTATACTCTTAGGCAGCATGCCTCGTGTTTTCTTAGATTTGCTTATAGCAAAAACCAGTTTAGTAATTGTGTTTCCTTTTTTTGCAGCAACTTTATGGACGCCAAGCGAAGTTCCTGATTTGCCCGGCTGGGTTCGGAGGTTGGCGACTCATTCGACTTGCAACGGGCATAGGTGGCGAGCTGTGTCCTAGGGTAGATGGGAAGCGAAATACCAAGGTATGTGCATACTCTGCTTTTACCTTGGTCTTTATATATTTGAGATGACATTTTCCTATTTCTTTTGTACTTGCTTTGCCGTCGTAGGTATCAGAAGGTCTCTAGGGGAGAGGCTGTGCTCCTCCGGAGGGGGGAGGAGTTATCGGCTTCCGAGCCAAGGGACGATGGCAATAAACTGGATATGCACTCACAGTGTGATGGAGCTTTTGGCGGGGCTAAATGGGTCCGTGTCTTTGAGGAGAAAATATCACCCGAGCCTGCTGTTCTTGAAGTCTTTGATTCAAGAGCGGTGGTTCCTTCGAGTGATCATGCTTCGACCGAGGTTGGTTCTTCCAAGGCCGAGGGGGCTAGACCAACAGGAGTGTGCTCGGCCTTCGAGTAAGTCCGATGGCTTCACTTCGCGGTGATTTTTGGCATAGTCCTTCTGCATCTCATGTTTTCCCTTCTTTATCGAGTTTTTCTTTTGCAGGCCTTTGATAGGCTCAAGTCTGAGCTGCTCCATCATGGGGCTAGGATTCGGAAAGATCTAGATGAGGGTAGATCCCATAGGCTCCTCTACGAGGAGAAGGAGGATGAGTTGATACACTAGCGATACGAGGCATACCGGAGCTCAAATTACGAGAGCTATTTGATAGAGCAGGTAACCTCTCGTAGTACGCATTTTGCTTTTTAACCCTTAAGGTTAATCTTTTTGCCTATTTCAGTTGCGGAAAAAGATGGAGGCTTTGGAGTACCTTAGGGTTGAAGCTGACCGAGTTAGGAATGACTGTGGCGAACTAAGAGCTTAGGTGCAGGCTCAAGCTTCAAAGGAGAAGGGTACCTTGGCTAAAGTTCCTGCCTTCGAAGTCCAACTTTGCTTGGCTCGTAACAATGCTTCAGTTCAACCGGATATGATCACGAAGCTTGAGTCCGAACTTTCGAAGGTCAGGGCTAAGATTGTTGATGCTCTAGTTGAAGCAACATTGAGCCAGACTAAGGCTGATCAAGAGATGACAATTCATTTGAAGGATGCTAATGATTCCCAAACCGAGCTGAAGAGGGCCCTCGATCGTGAAGAAAGGATCAAGTAATATGTTCATTGCAGATCCCGAAGAGAGGTACTTGAAGAGATCGGCACCGGGGATTTTGTCCTCCCGAAAGAGCTGGCTCGAGCGAGGGCAGACAAGCGTGATGGCCGGTCACTTCTGGCTGACGCCGTGGAGAGTGGAGATGAGGCTGATAGGTCATATACTTTTGAAGCTGGGCGTATATTTTGCCATTTTGTATGTGATATTCGTAGAGCACGTTTGTAGATGGAGAACACATCGTTCGCGTATGAAAATAAAAGAAAACCTGAAGCTTTATCTCTTATGTATCCCTTCTGCTTTGCTTTTGACCAGGCGGGCTGGTTTCGGAGTTTGGCGAGAATCCTTAGATTCATAATACGGTTCCGAAGCTTATCAGGAAAGCCCGGAGGCTCTTTCATTCTCGCTTAATACGGCTTCTAACGCAAGATGGCGTTAGAACTCTTATGATTTGCTTGGTTGTTTTGGGTTTAGTCTTCGAGTCAGGTTTTGACTCGAGCCTACTTGACCTTCAAGCTTCTGTTCCTGCATGGGCGGATGACAATGGCTCTCGCGCCTTGCCCTTGGGCACTTGCATTTTAACTATTTTGGGTTCAGTCTCCGAGTCGGGTTGCTGCTCGAGCTTAATTGACCCTCAAGTTTTTTTGTGTGTGCTGGCGACTATGGCTCTTACACCTTGGGTCAAAGCGACCTTTTAGGTATGTGGCCCTGAGGCTCGTTAAGTTGGCGATGGTGCCTCTTACAATGTGCTCTTAGGCATGTATAGTTAACTATTTTGGATTCGATCTCCGAATCGGGTTATGACTCGAGCTCATTTTAATCCTTAAGTTTTCAAATTTTAAGCTAGCGACAGTGGCTCTTACGTTTTTGATCGTTGCAACCTTTTAGTGTGTTGCCTTGAGGCTCATTTGGCTGGCGACAATGGCTCTTACGCTTTTGCTTGTGGGCATATATAAGCTTTGTTTTTCTCTCGTTAAGGACTTTTTGAAATTATTTTTCCTGACCCGTCATCGGTTCGGGAAGAACCTCGATTTCAAGTCGTTAGCGGTGATGTTCGAGCACCTCGAAAGGTTTAGCTCGTAAGTTGAGTAGCTCTAAGCCTTGTGATTTGGAGATGACATGGTCAAAGCTCGTTTGCCTATTAAGGGTAGCCTGTTTTAATCGGTTCTTTTCGAAGTAGATTCGAAGTTATGACCTATGATTTTGTTAGCAACAGTCGGGCGTCCCCAAGTCGCATTAATTTGACTGGTGCAGTTTGTTTCACCATAGCCATATATGTTTGACCGGAGCCATTTTTTATCCTGAGTGTGGTAGTTTAGGCATCTACATCGAGGGTATGCCCTTTCGGGAGTCTTACAAATGCGGCATATAGCCTAAACTTCGGGATTGAGTTTTATACATGTAGTAAGGTCTTACTGAATTTTCATGTCTGTTGAGGTCTTACAGTTTTTTGTTGTTATGTAAAATAGATCTAGCTAGACCGAGTTTGCCCGCTCGGGGCCTTATAGCCTCGGGTTTTTCAGTGAATGGAAATTGACGACAGTCTCCGAGTCATCGAGTTTGCTTAGGCTCTAAGGTCATTACTCGTGAGTTTGGAATTGCCTCGTTGGGGCCTTATGAGCATGGAGTTCTGACCCTGAGGTCATGTGGGTGCCAAATTGTTGACACTAAGTCTCTGAGTATTTTGGGACGTACTCAATGGAAGGATCATTGCCATGAGTATGCTGAATTTTCTTTGGAGTACAAGATGCCTTTGGCGAAAGATATTCTTTGATTGCTTAATATAAGTACATGTTGTTTCGTTGCCGTGAGCTCGGCCTGCGCGGCCACGGTTCTTCTGACCGTTTGGCCAGGTAAATTGTTTCCTATTGGAACTTAGTTTGTCGTTCCCCGGCCCTTCTGAGTGGACGGCGTCTTCAAGGGGGGTACCTTCCAGCGTTCAGGGTTGATTGCAAGAGAAGTTTTGAGGATTTGCTGAGTTTCCCTTAGGTATCTCACAGACGTTGCCTCGTTAAAAACCTAGCCGGTAAAACCCTTCTTTTGGAACAAAAACTCGATCGAAGGAAAAGAGTGCAACGGGTGGGTTTTAGAACCTTAAGGTCTTCAGGAAGGGATAGCGTTCTGACCGCTCCGATTCAATGCCAACATGAGGGTTAGTCCTAAATTAAAAACAAAAAGGGAGTTGGTCGTACATTGAAGCGAGATATGCGGGCGACGCCTCGGGATTGATTCGCTACAATCGTGAGGGCTGATTTGTTTCAATTGCCCGAGATGAAGACGCGATATTGTTCTTTACTTCACTTTGCCATGTTCGATCGAGGGTGAGTCCTGATTCGACCTTTGGTTTACTCAGGGTCGGAGGTACGAACGTTGGTACCATATTGTGTATTGCAAACATTTCCCTCGCCGCATGTTGTTCCCCGTAGACGGTTTTAGTTTCGTCCTTTGTTGGAAATTTTATCATTTGGTGAAGGGTGGACGGTACTGCTCTCATGCAGTGTATCCACGGCTGCTCGAATAAGGAGTTATACCTCATGTCTCCTTCGATGACATGGAATTTGGCATTTTGGGTCGTGTCGGCCACGGTGACCGGAAGGATGATTTCTCCTTTTGTTATTTCACTTGCCATGTTGAATCCGTTGAGGACTCGAGTGGCGGGCACGATTTGGTTGAGCAATCCAAGCTGCTCTATCACCCTCGACCTGACAATATTAGCCGAGCTACCTGGATCCACGAGTACACATTTTATTTGAAAAGAATTTACAAGGAAGGAGATTACCAGTGCGTCATTGTGGGATTGAGACAAGGTCTCGGTGTCCTCCTCGTTGAATGTGAGGGTGTCCTCGAGAATATATCCCCGAGTTCGCTTTTCTCTGGTGATGGATATTTTTGTTCTTCTTATTACGGGTTCGTGCGGGGCATTGGTGCCCCCCATGATCATGTGGATGACATGTTGCAGCTCGTTTTCCTCGTTCTTCTTGGTTGCCTCCCTTTCCCGGAACTAATTTTTAGCTCAATCGCTAAGGAATTCCTGGAGATGTCCTTTGTTAAGAAGTTGAGCTACCTCTTCTCGTAGCTGATGACAAACCTCGGTCATGTGGTCATGCGTGTTATGAAATTCACATACCAAGTTGTAATTCCTTGTGAAGGATCTGATTGTATAGGTTTGGGCCACTTGGCATCTCTGATTTTACTGATGGCAAACACGATATCCGACACATCGACGTTGAAGTTGTATTCTGACAAGTGGGGCACACCCGTTATCACCACGTTCCGATCGAACCTGGCTCTATTGATGAGCCCTCAAGGATCCTGTCATCGATCCACTCTCTAATCATTGCGAGGTATGGCTGATACCTTTCTTTGTTTAGTTTTGGTTCCTTTGCCGGGGGCCTGCTCGGGTATACTAAGCCCGAAGAGGCTCCCATCTGGTCATCCTCAGCCTGATCTTCGACTGGTACCAGTTGTGGACGTCTTACCAGGTCACAGTTGGGTATTTGATCAGGTTCTTTTTCAACTGTTTTGAAGCCACTGAGCTTCATTCATTCAGACCTTGAGTAAAGGCCTGCACTTCCCAGTCATCGGAGACTGGCAGTAACTCCATCCGCTCTATCTGAAAGCGAGACACAAATTCCCGCATCATCTCATTCTCCCTTTGCTTGATTTTGAAAACGTCAGATTTCCTTGTAGCTACTTTGATGGCATCGGCATGTGCCTTTACAAAAGAGCCTGCTAGCATGGCGAATGAATCTATGGAGGTAGGATCCAAGTTGTAATACCACATCATGGCCCCCTTCAAGAGTGTTTCCCTAAATTTTTTCAACAATACGGACTCGATCTCGTCATTTTTTATATCGTTGCCTTTTACCGCTTAGGTGTAGGCTGTAACGTGCTTATTAGGGACAGTGGTCCCATTATAATTAGGGAGTTCTGACATTCTGAACTTCTTTGGAATGGGTTTCGAGGCTACCTCCTCGGGGAATGACCTTTGTATGAACTTCTTTGGATCCACACCCTTGAGGACCGGGGGCACACTCGGGATCTAGTCGACCCTGGAGTTGCAGGTCTCGACTTTCCTGTCGTTGACTGCTATCATTTTCTCGCTCAATTTGATCCTTTTGGTGAGATCCTCAAGCATTTGTACTATGGCCAGGTCGGTTATTGACCTGTTATTGCTCGATCTCTCGGGTACCTGTTTGGCTGAGGGAGCTGTTTTAAGCGCTGCTGTGCTGGGAGTCATTGGATGGCTTTGTAACTGAGCGATAGCCAACTGTTGTGCCTGCAACATTTCAAAAATAACATGAGGACTAACTTCATGTTCTTCCTGGGCTTGGGTTTTTTGGGCTTCCTGTTGGTCGCCATGTTGTATGCTTCTGTCGGTGTGTGAGCTTTCATCAACCTACTGCGCGTCTTGCGAACCCGCGTCCGCTAGAATCGGCCCAGGTGCGTTATCGGGGTTCTGCGGTGGCGCGCCAGCAACTGGAACAGCGACACCATTTTCTCTGTGATTTCCGAGATAGTCATTCTCAACTCTGTTTACCGAGCCAGACATTTTGAACTGAAATCAAAAGATCTTGGACAAGAAAAATCGTGAAAGATAACTTGCGTTTGTGTAATGAAACCAGCAAGAAAATAATCACTATTATTTTAGTCCTACGGTGGGCGCCAAACTGTTTACCGTGAAAATGGTAATAACAATTAAATTTGTAAATGCGACTCCAAAAATACGTGATCTATTTTTATGCTAGTTGTTAGAGTAGTTGATGCTAGGTGTATGAAGTTTAATGACGAAATACAAGTTAAATGGGGCAGTAATCAAACTGAGGGGCTTGCTACCCGGGCTTCGGACTGATTGATGAAAGGCCTCGAGGTCGATACCTGTCTCGAGCTCGAGCTATCGGGGGTAATCGGGAAGGGGATAACAATTAAGATATATTTAAAGAAGGCTCTTTATGGCCAATATCAAGAAATAAATGAAGAACAAGTATGAAGGCAATAAATGGAAAGAGTAGCCTCGAGCGAGTAAGTTAGAAAGAAAAGAGAGAGAGAGAGAGAGAGAGAAAGTTATTATTGATATTGTGTAGAGTAGTTGGAGTTCTTCATTACAGAGTATTAACGACTCCCCTTTTATAAGAGGGGGAATCCAAACTTAGTACAAGATACGTTGAGTGATAAAGGAAGCAGGATGGGACAACTAACTAGCTTCATGACGTATATGTAGGCCAATGTTAGGCTACCTAGATAGACTTAATCGACCTTGGATGCACTCTTTGGAGGCCTCCCATGCTCGTCGGGGTCTCGACCAACGTTATCCCCATGCCGGGTGTTGACAGATCTTGAGGGAAGTATCCGGCTCGAGGTTCGAGCCTCCGAGGCGATCTCCTCAAGCACTTTGTCAATGAGAAATTGGTCCCCCCGATTTCACTGTACACACCATGAACAGGAGATAATAATAATTCTCATGGGGAATCAAGAATATAGGCACCCCTACTATTTCTATGAATAGAGTAATTTATGGAAGTTGTGTGTTTGCTCGTTTCTTTAGTATAACTTGGACCATGCTAAAAGAAAGAAGGGAGGGCCTTAACATACATGGAGTAGGGAAAACTCCGCATAATATTTCTTTGGAAAACCTTCGTTGATTGAACGAAATTTGCCTCCACTCCTTAGAAATTCATGGACGAAAACTTATTTCTAGTTTTTAAAAATTTTGGAACGAAACAATTATGGTTTCTCGAAACTGAGAGGAAAACGTTTTTTTTTAGAATTGAGGGGAACACATTTCTGTCCTTTGAAGTTTTGGAAAGAATTACATTGAATTCATTTTGATTCATAGAAGACTTTAGCATCTGACTTAGCTAGTCATTATTTTTCATTTATGCCTAGGTTGCCACCTAGGCATAAGTGACTTCTTAGTCACATTCTTGACATAGTGGATTCTTGCCACGTGTCTGGGGGGATAATTATTAAGTTTTTTATCCACTTATTAGTTAATCGGATAATGTCTCGTTACCCGGTAATTAACCAATTACCCGTATAATTTAAAAATTATCCCAAATTACTTAAAATTCTATTTATTTTTAAAATACTTCATATATATTTTATATATTATACTACTGTGGACATATGGTACCTTGCATGGTATTAGTTCATGATTATCGGATATTATCGTTTGACCCATATTTTATTCCAAATTAGGCACTTTCAACAAAACTAGTTTTCTTTAATCTGTGTACCCCCTTATTCTTCATAACACTTATTTATCGCTTGTTACAAATAGCATAAATACATTAACGTCAAGATGATCTCGTCCCTGAGTCTACGTCTGTTAACTGAAAACGAAATTTTAACGTACAAAAATGTGAGATATAACATCCTTCCCCCCTTAGAAACAATTGTCCTCGAATGTTCAACTTCCCGTATTCTATATAACTTTGGCAGGGTCACCTTTGTAACAACATCACTACCAACTCTCCCTATAGAAGCTTAACAACCTAACGCCACACAGGATCACAATTATGAATAACGACCATGGCCTCACACGACCAACGATAACAGCCAATAAAAGAATTTGTACATATACCTTATGATTATGACGTCTCAGTCGGATCCTTCTCTGGAGGAGAAAATAAGTAGGGATATCTAGACTTCATATTTTCCTCAGCCTCCCAAGTCATTTCTTCCACATTGTTGTTTCTCCAAAGTACTTTCACGGAGGCTACCTCTTTATTTCACAGCTTGCGGATTTGTCGGTCTAGGATGGCAACCGAAATTTCCTCGTATGATAAGTCTTCTGTAATCTGTACATCATCCATGGGCACCACTCGGGTAGGATTGCCAATGCACTTCCGTAACATAGATACGTGAAAAACCGGATAGACAGACTCCAATTCCGAGGGAAATTCTAACTCATAAGGTACTTGGCCCACTCTCCGAATGATCCTATAAAGCCCAATACACCATGGGATAAATTTGTCTTTCTTGCCAAATCTCATCACACCCTTCATAGGTGACACCTTTAAGAATACCCAGTCATCAACCCCGAACTCTAAATCTCGACGTCGCACGTCAGAATATGACTTCTGACGACTCTGGGCTGTCAATAGTCGATCCTGAATCAACTTTACTTTCTCTATTGCTTGTTGAACCAGGTCTAGCCCAGCTAATCCAGATTCTCCAACGTCGAACCACCCTATAGGCGATCTACACTTTCGTCCGTAAAGAGCTTTGTATGGAGCCATCTGAATGCTGGAATGGTAGCTATTATTATACGTGAACTCAATAAGCGGCAGATGATCATCCCAGCTACCTTTGAAGTCTATTACACAAGCTCGTAACATATCCTCCAGTGTCTGAATAGTTCGCTCAGCCTATCCGTCTGTCTGGAATAAAATGTTGTACTAAAACTTACTTGAGTCCCCAATACTTTTTGGAAGGACCTTTTGAAGTTAGCTATTAATTGAGCTCCTCTATCCGAGATAATAGATTCAGGGACACCATGCAGTCGTACTATCTTCTTAATATAAAGCCTCGTATAATCCTCTGAGGAACATGTAGTTCTAATGGGTAGAAAATGGGCTGATTTTGTAAGCCTATCAACAATCACCCATATCAAATCAAACTTATGCTGCATACGAGGTAAGCCTACGATGAAGTCCATATTGATTATTTCCCATTTCCAAGTCGGAATCTCCATAGTCGCAATAATCCACCGGGTTTTTGATGCTCAATTTTAACCTGCTGACAATTAGGACACTGAGCAACAAATTCTGCTATATCTTTTTTCATTCCGTCCCACTAATATATTTCCCTGATATCATGATATATCTTTGTCGCTCCTCGATGGATAGAATAACGAGAATATTGAGTTTCTCCCATAACCTGCTGACGTAGCCTTGCAACATTAGGCACACATAATCGTCCTCGATATCTGATAACCCCATCTTCTGTAACTTCAAACAGTGTGTTCTCCTTTTGAAGGGTGGTATACCTATAATGAACTAACATAGCATCCTCATACTAGCATTTTTTTGCTTCAGTTACTAAAGAGGATGTTGTCGTATCCTGAAGGGTAATTCCAACATCACCTGAGTCCAGTAACCGAACTTTTAGACTAGCTAACTGATGAACCTCATGGGCTATTCCCCTCTTTCTGGCTGCAAATACGACAGGCTACCCATAGTTCTACGGCTAAGGGCATCGGCTACTACGTTCTCCTTCCCCGGATGGTATAAAATATCAACGTCATAGTCTTTAAGTAACTCCAACCATATCCTTTGACGAAGATTAAATTCCTTTTGCTTTAAGATGTATTGGAGGCACTTATGATCCATATAGATATCAATATGAATGCCATACAAGTAGTTCCTCCACATATTTAGTGCATGAATCACTGCAGCTAACTCTAAATCATGGGTCGGATAGTTCTTCTCATGCTCTCTTAGTTGTCTAGAAGCATAAGCCACAACCTTACCATGTTGCATTAGCACACAAGCTAATCCAACGCCCGAAGTGTCAGAATAGATCACATAACCATCGATCCCTTCTGGGAGCATTAGAACCAGTGCTGAAGTTAATCTGTCCTCTAATACCTGGAAACTCCATTCACAAGCATCAGTCCATTAAAACTTTGCTCCCTTCTAAGTCACCTTTGTTAAAGGTGCTGAAAGGGAAGAAAATCCTTCCACAAATCTCCTGTAATAACCTGCCAAACAAAGAAATCTACGAAACTCTATCGGTGTTATGGGCCTAGGCCAAGTCTTCATTGCCTCAATCTTTTGTGTATCCACCCGGATTCCTTCACCCGAAATGATATGCCCAAGGAAAGTTATAGAGTTCAACCAGAATTCACACATAGAAAATTTTGCATACAACTTCCTTTCTTGTAGAACTCTGAGCGCAGTATGTAGATGACCAGAATGCTCATTCTCTGAACGAGAATATACCAATATATCGTCAATAAATACAATTACAAACAGATCTAAGAAAGGCCTGAACACATGGTTTATCAAATCCATGAATACTACTGGGGCATTGGTCAGACCGAACAATATAACCCAAAACCCAAAGTGCCCATATCTAGTCATGAATGCTGTCTTTGGAATATCTTCATCCTTAACCCTTGCTTGATGGTAACCAGACCTCAAGTCTATCTTTGAAAAACACTTGGCACCTTGAAACTGATCGAATAAATCATCAATTCTCAGGAGTGGGTACTTATTCTTGATCGTCACCTTATTCAGTTGCCTATAATCAATACATATTCGTAAGGAACCATCTTTCTTCTTCACTAACAAAACAGGTGCTCCCCACCGTGACATACTTGGTTTGATAAAGCCTTTTTCAAGTAGGTCTTTTAGTTGTTCCTTTAACTCTTTCAACTCTGCGGGAGCCATTCTATAGGGAGGAATAGATATTGGGTGAGTATCTGGTAGTAGGTCAATAGAAAACTCAATTTCTCGCTCTGGCGGGAGACCTAGAAGCTCATCGGGAAACTCACTCACCACAGGGATGGACTGAATGGTTGGTGAATCCACTTCCACATCCTGAACCCAAACTAAGTGATAAATACAACCATTTCTGATCATCTTCCTTACCTTGAGATAGGAAATAAATCCACTCTCGGCGATGCCGTATTACCTTTCCACTCCAAAACAGGCTCCCCTGGAAATTGAAATTGGACTATCTTTGATCTACAATTAACGTTGACATGACAAGAAGCCAACCAATCCATATCCATTATAACATCAAATTCTACCATATCTAACTTTATGTCTGCTAAGGTAGATCGACCATGAACTATTATTATACAACCCCTATATACCTGCTTAGCTATCACCGAGTCCCCAACAGGTGTGAATACCTTAAAAGGTTTAACCAATTTAGGTTCTATTCCAAACTAACCAGCAACTAGCGTAGTAACGTATGATAAGGTGGAACGTGGGTCAATAAGTGCATATAGATCATATGAGGAGACTGATAATATACCTGTAACAACATCAGGCGATGACTCCTGGTCCTGTCGTCCTGCCAGCGCATAAATGCTATTTTGAGGGCTGCTCGAGCTAGATGTTCCACCTCTGTCTCTACCACAACTCATTGGTTCTTGGGGACCTTGCCTATGGGGGCGTACTGATGGTGATGAACCAGCTACAGATCCCGACAGCTGAGCAATAGACACCCCTACTATTTATATGATAGAGTAATTTATGGAAACTGTGTGTTTGCTCGTTTCTTCAGTATAACTTGGACCATGCCAAAAGAAAGAAGGAGGGCCTTAACATACCTAGAGTAGGGAAAACTCCATATAATATTTCGTTGGAAAACCTTCGTTGATTGAACGAAATTTGCCTCCGCTCCTTAGAAATTCATGGACGAAAACTTGTTTCTAGTTCTTAAAAATTTTGGAACGAAACAATTCTTGTTTCTTGAATTTGAGAGGAAAACATTTTTTTGAGAATTGAGGGGAACATGTTTCTGTCCTTTGAAGCTTTGGAAAGAATTACATTGAACTCATTTTGATTCTTAGAAGACTTTAGCATCTGACTTAGTTAGTCATTATTTTTCATTTATGGCTAGGTGGACTTCTTAGTCACATTCTTGACAAGGTGGATTCTTTCCATGTGTCTGGGGGGATAATTATTAAGTTTTTTATTCACTTATTAGTTAATCGGGTAATGTTCTGTTATCCAGTAATTAACTAATTACCCGCATAATTTAAAAATTACCCAAATTACTTAAAATTCTATTTATTTTTAAAATACTTCATATATACATATGGTACCTTGAATGGTACTATTTCATGATTATCGGGTATTATCGTTTGACACGTATTTTATTCCAAATTGACCACTTTCAATGAAACTCATTTTCTTTAATCTGTGTACCCCCTTATTCTTCATAACACTTATTTATCGCTTGTTACAAATAGCGTAAATACGTTAACGTCAAGATGATCTCGTCCCCGAGTCTACGTCGGTTAACTAAAAACGAAATTTTAACGTACGAAAATGCGAGATATAACAAATGTTCTTGAACCTTTTGTCTATCAACACCACTTCAACAGTTTTGAGATTGGTGGCAATGTCGTATTTGGACAAGAACTTCACTTCATTTTTCCTTATCACAGATTTGAGACTCACTCAACAAGCTACATTTCAAGTTATTCACATAGTACACATTTTCAATTGCATGGGAGGGCGTTTTGTCATTTTTCCCAACACCAAGAATATAGCCTTCTTGTCAATTCCAAAGGACAGACTCCCACCTTGAAAGGCCTAGAGTGAGAGGACACAATTCATTCTTCTAACTTTATGCTTAGAGCAGCCACTATCCATGTACCATTTTTTTTGTTGACTGCTACCTCTCACTTCAGCCTGCACACTAAATCAATTATTAGACTTGGGAACCCAAGCCAGCTTGGGTCCCTTATAATGATAGAACAGGCGGATCCAACTTCTTTTTGCCCATTCAGGCAGCACATATTTTCTTTTCAATGAACTGGGTTCCTCAAGCCTCTTTTCAACAAAATCTTTGTTTTTCTGCATAGACTGAATTTTAGTTTTACAAGAGTCCTTGTAATGACCCATTTGACCACAGTGAGTGTTTAAACAAAAAGTGAAATTTCAGTCAAAGCTTTAATTTAGAAGAACTCGGGTTACTGATTATAAAAAATGAGTAAAAGGAAATGAATTTTGCTAACAATCAGATAAGCAGAAGAAAACAAAGTAAACCAGTGTATTCAGATGATCTTTTGTGTCCTTACAAATGATCCATCCTCTCCTTTTTATAGCTATCTAAAAGATATACGTTTTGTCTTTGTCATAATAAGGTCATTATAAACAATTAAAGGCATTAAATGCTATGTTACATAATCATTATAATTTAATACAGATTCTCTAACATTTTTAGTATTTAATGCTTATTAATTACTATATTTGTACTCTCTTGTGCTGTCAGATTCATTCTCCTTGATTTTTGGGTATAAATAGGTACGAGCGCTGAGTCTTTTGAATAACTGCTCGTGCCTGTACTTATACCTCTGCTCGTATCCATTGCAACTCGTGCCTCTTTGCTAATCATCACTCTTTGACCAGCCTCCGTGTCATGACACGTCATCTTCCAATTACTTCACTATGTAAACTCAATTTTCCCAATACAGATAGTCCCCCCACTTGCCATTTATTCATCAATTGAATATATGGGAAGTGAATTTTATTAAAGCGGGAATATTTGTCGCCATTAATGCTACGATAAAATCGACGCTTCAATTGTCACTTCCATTTAATGCTTATCCCACGTGGCACTTTATTATTGGTTTTGCAACTTTGCAACACTTTTTAAGGCTCTTTTACAACTTCATTAACCACGAAGCGAAAATTCTCATTATGACCTTTCCATTATCGCACCTTTTCTTTTGATGGTTGCTTCTTAATATATTTTTCACCTTTGTCCTTCTCACATAAAGTTCTCTGAACATTCAATTCTTGAATTTTTGTTTGCTTCTTCCTCGTACTATCATGTCTTCATCAAACCCTAACCCTAGAAGGGTCCCCATAGTTGATAACTTCCGTAATGCCCCCAGTAGGAGCAGAAAAGGAGGTAGACTTCGTAATTTAGGGTCTTCATCCCTACGTGGTTCTCCTCTTCCTTCATCTAGTTCCAGTCCTTCTTCTAGAATCAAAGGTTTTTTTTCTCAAAGATCTTCTTCTAGAGGTAAGGAACCCTTTGAACCTCTTCATGAACCTTCAGTAGAGGAAAGAGTTCCTGCAAAACTATCTTTTTACAATGATAGAGAATCCCTTAGAAATCAAGTGTCCTCTTTAGATCATGCTGGCATCTATCCAACTCAGATCACAAAGGGTTTGATTTCTTTAGTTCGTAAAGACTGTTATTGGAGTCATGACTTTCCAATCATAATTCCCAACGCGAATCAAAGAATCACCTCCTATTTAGTTGGATTTTCCTTTGTTTATACGTATCCTTTTACATTAGGATTCAAACCTACTATTGATCCTGTTATTCTCGAATTTTGTCGATTTTTCGATGTTTGCTTAAGTCAAATTAGCCCTATAGTGTGGAGGGTTGTTGCCTGTTTGAGGCATTTGACTAACATGGCAGGTGTGCCTTTCACTTTTGCCCATTTGATTCACATATACTCTCCCAAACGTTTCTGCCAAGGTGTTTTTACCTTAGTAGCTAGGAGCAAAAGAGTTCTGGTTAGCCCAGAAGATGACAGAGATCGTGGCTGGTATGCCAGGTTTGTTGCTGCCCCCACTGTTGGTTTAGTGGGTGATGAAAATGTTCCCTTCCCTGAGAAGTGGAATTTTGCACGTGAGTTTTCTTTTTAATAACTTTTCTCGTACCTTTTTTCTTCAATTTTGATGATCATTATCTTAACTTTCCCCTTTCTTTTCCAGCAACCACTTCCGTGGTTGAGTAGGAAAATTGTTGTATACAACCCCAATGGAGAGTAGATCTTGGAAAAATCTTTCCCACAGATTCGGTTGGAAAGTGAAAACTAATGGTAAGAGTTTTTTTTAACTCTTTATTGTCCTTTCCAGAACTTAATTTAATCATTATTTTTATCAGGATTTGTTATTCGAGGGATTAGTGCTGAGGTGGTCGTAGCTTCCCGTATTTCTTTGGAAAGGGATCAAGAGATAATCATTGGTTCTTCATCAAAAAGGAAAGTTTCTAGTGACCAAGACTTTGAAGAAGAGGAAGATGGGGGTTCCTTGGTAAAAAAGCCACGAGCTCGTAGGCGAATCATTTCTGATGATGAAGCATCTCCCCCCCCCCGTTTTATTCCTCTTACCAAGCCTGTTGAAGACCTAGTGACGATCACTGATGATGTTGTTCCCGCTACTGTTTATGATTCAGTTGAGCAACTTTTTAACCGCGGGTTTGGTGGTGAAGATTTTGGTCCGATTTCTGATAAAGCACCTCTTGCTTCCTTTTCTACTCCCGTTCATGTGATTCTTCCTTTGCTAGCCTTGGCTGTTACTATTCCTCCCCAGGTTATATGACTGCTTCCGCAGTTCATCCCTCGACTACTCCTCCTTCAACTGTTCCTTTCACAGAGTTGGTTCCTCAAGTAGGAGTGGTGTTATGAGGCAAGTTATCATTGAAGTCCCCACTGAAGGTAACCTTTTGAGGAAATCAGGTCAAGCTGACGTGTGGCTAAAGCCTTTAATTGGTCCAGTTGAAAGAGCTAAGTTAGATAGCCATAGTTCTTTGACCTTGATGAATGATATAGTGCATGCTTCTTTAAAGGTATTCCTTTTTCAAACTTTTACTTTGTCATTTTTCTATCTTGAGGGTTCTCATTTTTTTTTCTTACCCCCTTTTTAGGCTAATCTAATTGGAACGGAGATGAGGAAAAGAGTTACCCTCTCAGAGCAGTTAGTGCGTGATTACCAAATGGAGGCAGATAATTGGAGAGAACAATGTAAAAGTCTTCAGATCGACATGGAAACATTAGAAGAAAGGAAAAGTACCTTAGAGCAGCAGGTACGGGCTTTGACTTCAGAGTTGGCAGTTGAAAAGGCTTCTTCAAATCAAACAGATAAGGAAAAGGCTCATCTCGAAACCTTTTTTCGAGCAGCTTTCTAAGGCAAGTGAAAATATTAGAGAGTTGAGGGCTCTCTTGGGTGAAAAATAAGCTTATGTTGGTAAACTTGTGCAGAATTTGACCCAAACCCAAGAAGACCACCGGGTATCTTCTGATCAGTGTTCTTTAGAAAATTCTCACGCTTCTCTTCAAGCTTCTTATGAATCCGCCTTAGCTGAAAATAAAAAGTTAAGAAATGAAATTGCTGATTGGGAAAGAGATTATGACATCCTTGAAGATAAAATTGCCATTGAACTGAGTTGGGTGTTTTTAAATTCTCGCCATGATACCCTCGTTGAAGTTAGCCAGGAGAATTTTAACTTGAAATCTGAGTTAGCCAAGATTAAAGAGACTATTGAGAAGACTCAGCAGAACCAAGATTTTTCTTCTCCCGTGGGTGAAGCTGCAGAAAATGTTGAACTTTATATGGGTATCCCCACTCCTTCAAGTCAAGTTGAGCCTGCTGTTGTTGATGTCCCTGCTTCTGTTCCTTCAACTTCTCAATGAAAAGTTTATGTTGTTTGAATTCCTTAGATGTTTTTTTCCGTTGGTATGTGATTGTGACCCTTGGTCTTTTTAAGGGTTTGTTTGAAAACATTAAGTCCCCAGACCTTTTATGGGGCACTTTGTTTTTGGGTTTATGGCTAAGTTCATCCTTAGTCTAAACTTATTTAATTAAGAAGTTTCTGTTATTGTTTGAACTTCTATTTTGTTTATTCTTGCCTTTATTTTTAAGGACTTACTGAATAACTTGCATTTTTATTTTTCAAAAATGCTTCTTAATTTCATGAATACTTGAATTAATCATGAGTTTTATAAAAGAGGGCCCTTTTATATTCGACACTTAACGAAGAAGACGTCTCAACTTCATAATAGTGTTAATATACGATAAAAGAAATAGGAATACACATGTTTCTTGAAATAACTTTGATAAGTTTTTATTTGAACTTTGTCTAGTTTCGAATAACACTTTACATGTATTTGAATTACTTCTATAACTTTCTTGTAACTGTTTTTCTTATAACAGATTTCAAAAAAAGAAAATATGAACACAAGGTTTTTATTTATAACTCGTTTCAGTACATTGCCTTTACCCTAACTATGATAAGGTTTTTCTTTGGCCTTAGCTCATGACTTTGCTCTGCAATTGACTCATTCAATGAGTGAACTTCTCATGCTTGATCTTTGATTATTTCTCAATCTTCTTTGCCTTCTTTATACACATGCATATGTATATTATATAGTCCCCCAAGTGTTTGAGCGTTGAAGTATGAAGTGTCGAGCACTTGATTGTTCCTCTCATTTGGCCCTTTCCTGAAAAGGAAAAACACATGTGACTCGGAGGTGTGATTATAGATGAAGATTGCTTAACCCGTCTGAATTTTTATCAGAATAGTTGTAACCCTAGACCAGGAATTTTAATTTATTCCACATGCCTTGCAGGTCCTGACTCATCATTTAGTACGGGCTAGCCTTTTGCCTATCATCTAAAATCATTAGTAAAATTTTAACAATTCAAAAATCAAATTTTAAAATATGGATACCTGACCATGGGTATTCCTTAGAAATAGTATCTCTTCAGGTGTGATAAAAATATGGATACCTGGCCATGGGTATTCCTTAGAAATAGTATCTCTTTAGGTGAACAACATTCCAATGTAAAGGTAGCATCTTGTCATCCATCGTTTCCAGCTAGTATGCTCATTTCCTTGCGATATTATGAATCTTGTAGGGTCCTTCCCAAGTTGAACTTAATTTTCCCGCATTGGCTGCCTTCGTATATTGAAAAACCTTTTTGAGCACGAAGTCCCCAATCTTGAAGAATCTTAGGCGTGCTTTTTGATTGTAGTATCGTTTTATGACCTGCTTTTGTGCTGCCATTCTTATTAATGCAGTTTCCCTCTTTCCTTCAAGTAGATCAAGGTTTATGCGTATTTCTTCCTCATTATATTCTTCTGACGCTTGTGTAAACCTCGTACTTGGCTCTCCTATCTCAACTAGAATTAAGGCTTCAGCTCCATAAACTAATGAGAATGGTGTTTCTCCCGTACTTGTTTTTGTTGTTGTGCGGTATGCCCATAAAACACCAGGTAGCTATTCTGGCCAATTACCTTTGGATTCCTCCAAACGCTTCTTTAAATTGTTGATAATGACTTTGTTTGTTGACTCAGCTTGTCCATTACCCACCGGATGATAAGGTGTGGATGTAATCCTTTTGATCTGCCAATTTTGAAAAAACTCTATGATTTGTGCGCCTATAAATTGAGGGTCATTATCACACACGATTTCCTTTGGCACACCGAATCGACATATGATATTTCGCCAAATGAAATCTCTAACTTCTTTTTCTCTCACCTGTTTGAATGCTCCTGCTTCCACCCATTTAGTAAAATAGTCAGTGAGTACAAGAAAGAATTTTACCTGTCCTTTTGCTTGTGGTAGCGGACCCACGATTTCCATCCCCCATTTCATAAATAGCCCCGGTGCAATGACCGGATGTAACATTTCCGCAGGTCTATGCATGTTATTACTGTATCTTTGGCACTTATCACATTTAGCTACGAAATTTTCCGCTTCTTCTTCCATTTTAGGCCAGTAATAACCTGTCCTAATCATGGTTCTTACCAGTGATCTTCCTCCGACGTGATTTCCACAATGCCCCTCATGTATTTCTATCATTACATATTCCGTTTGTGAAGGCCTGAGGCACCTTGATAAGGGACCACCGAACATTTTTCGATAAAGATTGCCTTGCTTTAAACAATATCGAGTAGCCTTTTTACGAAGTGCGTGAGCTTTTTTCTTATCTTCAGGGACGGTTCCATACTGCAAAAAAGCAACAATCTCGTTCCTCCAATCCCATGTTAAGTTATTAAAATTTACCTCATTTTTGTATGTATCGAGTACTGAGTGAGACAAATGGATCACGGAAGCATTTTCATTGCTTGCCACATCTGCTGCAGATGCAAGATTGGCTAGGGCGTCTGCCTCGACATTTTTATCTCTTGGTATTTGCATAACTTTCCAGGGTTGGAATTGCCTGATCAGATCCCGTACCTTCTCTAAGTATTGTTGCATCCGTGCTTCCCTGGCCGTATAAGTCCCCAGCATTTGATTAACTACGAGCTGCGAATCACTTTTGATTATAATCTGACTAACACTGAGTTCTCGTGCTAGTTCTAAACCTGTAATCATAGCTTCATACTCTACTTCATTGTTAGTTATGGAATGACATTTAATGGCTTGTCGAATGGTTCCACTCGTAGGTGGTACCAAAACAATTCCTAAGCCTGCACCCTTCACATTAGATGAACCATCAGTAAATAAAGTCCGAACTCCCGGATTAGATCCGTTGAACACCTGTAATTCTTTTTCTGCTTCCAATTGCATTCCCTAGCTAAAATCAACCACAAAATCTGCTAACACTTAAGATTTTATCGCAATTCTAGACCGGTATGTGATGTAATATTCACTTATTTCTATAGCCCATTTGGCTAACATACCTGACAACTCATGCTTGTGTAATATATTGCGTAATGGATAAGCAGTTACTACAGCAATAGGATGACATTGAAAATAAGGCCTTAATTTTCTAGATGCCATGATTAATGCAAGTGCAAGCTTTTCTAATTGAGGATATCTCGACTCCGCATCTAATAAATATTTGCTAACATAATAGATCGGGGATTGTTTACCTTGGTCTTCACGGACTAAAACAGCACTTACCGCTACTTCTGAGACAGCAAGGTAGATGAGCAATCTTTTCCCAGCCTTTGGTTTTGCAAGCAATGGCGGATTTGACAGGTATGTCTTCAAATTTTTGAGTGCGTGCTAACATTCCTCGGTCCACTCGAATTGATCTTGCTTTTTAAGAACTGAAAAGAACTTAAAGCACTTTTCTGATGATTTAGAAATGAATCTCCCCAAGGCTGCAATTCGTCTTGTCAACCTCTGCACTTCTTTTTTAGTTGTAAGCATGTCAGTAATTTCTTCAATGGCCTTAATCTATGCGGGATTCACTTCAATTCCACGGTTAGAAACAAAAAAACCCAAAAACTTACCTGATGCAACACTGAATGGACATTTCTCTGAATTTAATTTCATATTAAATTTTCGCAAGATCTGAAACGTATCAGACAAGTGTGATATATGATCCGCTGAATGTTGAGTTTTAACGAGCATATCGTCTATATAAACCTCCATAGTTTTTCCCAAATGTTCTTGAAACATCTTGGTCACTAGTCTTTGATATGTTGCACCAGCATTTTTAAGACCAAAGGGCATTACTTTATAACAGTAAGTCCCCATGTCTGTTATAAATGAAGTTTTTTCTTCATCTATAGGATCCATTTTGATCTGGTTGTATCCTGAATATGCATCTAAAAAGCTTAACAATGCATGCCCTGCAGTAGCATCAATTAGTTGATCTATATGTGGTATAAAAGAATCTTTAGGACAAGCTTTGTTAAGGTCTGTGTAATATACACAAACACGCCACTTACCATTCTTCTTCAGTACCACGACAGTATTGGCTAACCAATTAGGATACTTTACTCACGGATAGACCCAATCTTTAGTAATTTTTGAACCTCATCTTGAATCACCTAATTTGTGAGTTCCTTGCTTTCTCTTCTTTTGTTTGATAGGGGGATACGATGGGTCTTCATTTAATTTGTGAGTCGTTACCTCTGGTGGTATTCCCGTCATATCAGAGTGGGACCAAGCAAAACAATCCACGTTAGTTTTTAAAAATTCAATCAACTTACCTTTCATATCTTGGCTTAGATTGGCCCCTACATAGACTTTCCTCTCAGGCCATTGTGCAAATAATATTACAGCTTCCAGTTCTTCAATCGTTGTTTTGATATTTTCATTTTCCTTTGGTTCTTGAACGGCAACTGGCCTTGAGTCCACGTCTGTTCGTCCTTGTTCAGTTGAGGTTTGTGTTGTGGTACCCTCAACTAGATTCTGTAATTTCTATTTTTCTTTATTTCCCGCACTTGAATCTGCTATAGAGTTGATGCTCCTGGATATATGTTGATCCCCACGGATTTGACATATTCCCCATGGTGATGGAAATTTAATAACATGGTGCAAGGTTGACGGAACGGCATCCATCTCGTGGATCCATGGTCTCCCAAGGATCATATTGTAAGCCATCTTCATATCTACCACCTGAAACTTTGTATCTTTGACAACTCATTCTGCGAATGTAGTAAGTATTACCTCCCCTTTCGTCACTATGCTGGAATTGTCAAATCCAGACAGAGTATGCACCTTTGGTATTAATTTATCTTCAGCTTGCATCTCGCGTAGTACTCTTAGCAGAATAATGTTCACGGAACTACCTGGATCAATCAAAACTCATTTTACATTAGTATCATGTACAAGTAGAGATATTATCAGTGCATCATTTTGTGGGGATAATACGCCATCCGCATCTGCATCATCAAACGTAATACTTTCTTCCTCTAAGACATGTCGCACCCGCTTCCCATAGGTAATTGTGACTTTGGAAACTTTATTGGCTATTGTGTACGTCACACCATTGATGTTTTCACCTCCACTTATGACATTAACGGTCCTTTTGGGTGAAGGTGGCTTTGGAGACTCCTTCCTATTCTTCATGTACGCTTGCTTACCTCTCTCACTAAATAATTCAATGAGATACCCTTTCTTTAATAGATGATCAATTTCACCTTGGAGCAACCTACAATCTGTTGTTTTATGCCCGTGATCGTTGTGAAATTTGCTCCAGTGATCAGGGTTGCGCCTGTTTGGATTCGATCTCATTTCTTTTGGCCACCGTACCTTATCACCCATGCTTCTTAAAACAGCTACGAGCTCGGAAGTGCTTACATTAAAATTATAACCGCCAAATCTTGCTTTCAAGTTTCTATCATCATCCCGTGACTCTCGCGCGTTTCGATCATTTCTAAATCTTGATGACGAGCCCGACTCTCTATTCATTGACCTATGATCGTACCTTGGATTGTCTTGTTTTGACCGTGAATCATTTCCTACTGGACCCATATATGATTCGTACCTATTTTTACCGGATCTTTTTTCGGTTTCTACCCGTCTTGAACTTACCTTTTCTTCTTTTTGAGATCGTGAGATAATATCCTTTTCTATCCTTAGCTTTGTGCTATACCTGTTATAAACGCCATTCCACGTTGTTGATGGGAATTCACGAAGACTTTCCTTGAGTCTCCTCGTGGCTTCGGAACTTTTTTCATTCAAATTACTAGTGAAGGCTATAGCTGCCCAATTGTCAGGTACGCGCGGTAACGTCATTCTTTCATGCTGGAACCTATCCACGAATTCCCTAAGCAATTCTGAGTCCCCTTGCTTGATTTTGAAAATATCTTCCATTCTTTTTTTGACTTTTTGAGCTCCCGAGTGTGCTTTGATAAATGAATCTGCAAGCTCAGCAAAAGAATTTATGGAATTTTCAGGTAAAAGAGAATACGATGTTAATGCTCCCTTAGTGAGTGTTTCACCGAATTTTTTGACTAGTACTGATTCAATTTCCTGTTTGGTCAAGTCGCTGCCTTTTACGCCTATTGGGAATGCAGTCACGTGGTCTCGTGGATCAGTTGTTCCATCGCATTTTGGAATATCAGGCATTTTGAATTTCTTTGGAATTGGGAGGGGAGCAGCACTTGGCTTCCAGGGTTGTTGTTAATATTTATCCATATCTATCCATTTGATTACGGGTGGTACTCCAGGTATTTGCTCTATGCGGTCACTTTGCTCCTTGAGTTGTTTCTGCAATGTTAGTACTAAACTTTGTAAATCAGAATTGTCTAAGTTACCTGGTTCTCTATCTTGTGACTCGGTAGGGATTCCACCACTGCGTGAATTGGCAAACCCAGAACGAGGGTTCTCCAAAGTGTTGTCATTTTGAGTGGGTGTTGTGGGTGCGACAGGTAACTGGCTAACAAAGGCCTCAAGAGCTTTATTGACCTATTGAGCGATTAGTTTTTGCAAGGTTTCATTGACAGCTCCATCATTTTCAAATTATGCATTTCTATTTGCATGAGATCCATCAGGAATGTCTTCTTAACACCGCCGAGGGGAGCTTTGTGGAGAAGGGACCGGGATGTGATCATCCTGTGGATTTCCCTGGAGTTGTTCGTTTCCTTGGGTGTTGTCATTAATTTTTGACATGGTTGATGCAACAAAAAGGTTAGGCTAAGAAAGAATATATTACCAGATTTCTGGTAACGGAACCAATTTGTTTAACCAAAAAGTGGAATTTCGGTCAAAGCTTTAATTTAAAAGAACTCGGGTTACTGATAATCAAAAAATGAGTAAAAGGAAATGATTTTTGCTAACAATCAGATAAGCAGAAGAAAACAAAGTAAACTAGTGTATTCAGATGATCTTTTGTGTCCTTACAAATGATTCGTCCTCTCCTTTTTATAGCTATCTCAAAGATATACGTTTTGTCTTTGTCATAATAAGGTCATTATAGACAATTAAAGGCACTAAATGCTATGTTACATAATCATTATAATTTAATACAGATTCTCTAACGTTTTTAGTATTTAATGCTTATTAATTACTATATTTGTACTCTCTTGTGCTGTCAGATTCATTCTCCTTGACTTTTGGGGATAAATAGGTACAAGCACTGAGTCTTTTGAATGACTGCTCGTGCCTCTACTTATACCTCTGGTTGTATCTATTGCAACTCGTGCCTCTTTGCTAACCATCACTCTTTGATCAGCCTCCATGTCATGACACATCATCTTCCAATCACTTCACTATGTAAACTAAATTTTCCCAATACAGTGAGTACAATACCAATTATCAGCCATAGTTACATAGTTTCTATGGGGATTATATGGGGTTTTAGCCTTTTGGAACCCAATTCCTTGCTTGATTCGACCATTACTCTTGTACATAGATATTATTACATCAGAGGACTAGGTACATTTAAGAGACTTATCAAGATCATTTTTTAACCTTTTCAAATCCTCCTGAAGTTGTCTATTCTTTTCAATCTCGGCAACAAGACTTGTTTTAACTTTCTTAAGCTCACTTTCAAGCTCAAGTTGAGCCTTGCTAGCAACTTCTTTACCCTTAGTGTTGTCCATCCAATTTTTTGTTTGGTTTTTCAACAAGTTATTTTCTCTAGTTACTTCTCCCACTTTTTCCTTCAAGTCTACAATGGAAACTACCATATCATCCCTCTCTTATTCTATGTCACCAATTTCTTCTATTAAAGCATTTTTCTCACTAATTAGGCTATGATAGGCATCAATCAACACATTTACTAAGGACATAATTTTTTTCTTAGAGTAAGTTTTTAAATTTCTTTGAACATCAAGAAAACTTACCTCATCTTCCTCATTGTCCTCGTCATCATCAGATTTAGCCATGAGTGAAAAGATTGACTCATATTCATTGTCAACAACCATCATAGATGTATCTCCTTGGTCATCCTCACCTTCAAATTCATTGGAGGAATTTCCCCAGTCAGCGAAAGCTTGCTTCACCATGTTGTCAGCAGCATCTCTTCTTTTGAATTTCCTGTCATGGACCGGGTTCCTCTTAGCTGCCTTATCAGTGTTGGTTTTGAAATGATCATTCTTATGAAGAGGGCAGTCTTTAATAAAGTGTATAGGATTTCCACACTTATGATAGCAATCATTTCCTTTGAAATTCCTGCTGGAACTTCCTTTCTTTGGGATCCCACCATTTTTACGAACCATCTTTTGAAATCTTCTAGTAAGCTACGTCATTTCAGATTCATCACTACTTGAGTCAGTGAGGGCAGCTTTTAGAACTAGGTTCCTCTCCTCATTGGTCTCTCTTCTTTCAAGATCCTTCTTTCTCTACATCTCATATGCTTTGAGATTCCCAATAAGCTCGTCAATATTCAACTTCTGTAGGTCTTTGGCTTCAGTAATAGCATTAACCTTGCTCTCCCGGGAACCTGGTAGAACCCTGAGTATCTTCCGGACCAACTTGTTAGTTGGAATGATTTCACCAAGTGAATGAAGCTCATTGATTATGGAGGTGAAATGTGTATGCATCTCTTGAATGAACTCATGCTCTTCCATTTTAAAGAGTTCATACTCAGTTGTAAGCATATCTATTTTGGACTTCTTTACCTGAGTAGTTCCCTTGTGAGTCGTTCAAAGCGCTTCCCAGATTTCCTTGGCAGATTCACATGCCGAGATACGATTATACTCGTCTGGTCCAATACCACACATAAGAATCTTCTTCGCCTTGAAGTTCTTCTCAATAGCTTTTAGGTCAGCACCATTGTATTCTTTTCTTGTTTTTGGAACAGTCCTTGTTCCCTCTCCAACAGCCTTTATAGGGACAAAGGGACCATCACAAATCACATCTCAAAGCTCGGAGTCCTCAGCCATTATGAAGTCATGCATTCTTGTTTTCCACCAACCACAGTATTGACTGTTGAATCTTGGTGGTCTGTACGTTGATTGTCCTTCCTCAAAGATTGGTGGAGCCGCCATGTAGATCCTTTCTAGGTGTTAACCATTTAGAAAGAACCCGTTTTGATACCAATTGATAGAAACTAAGAGTCCACCAAACTGTATAGAGAATCGGGTTCTCTATCAGTTTCCACTATAAGTAACAGACTGTAAAGCCAAACAGTATAGGGAATCAGGTTCTCTAATTGTTCCCACAGTAAATCAGCAGTAAATAAAGAATACAGAGGAATTTTACGTGGAAAACTTCCAGCTCAACGGTATTAAAAACCACAACTTACTCTTGTAGGATTTCAACTTCACTACTGAGCAATCTTTAGATTACAACCTATTATAACCTAGGAATTAACCTCTAAATCCCTCAATAACTTGTAACTATACTATTACAAGCCACTTTGTAATAACTCTACTATAAAGACTTAATTACTCATTAACTTGTAACAATACTATTACAAGCCACTTTGTAATAACTCTATTACAAAGACTTCACAACTTGACTAACTCTAGCCAAGACACAAACACAAGGGTTTATGGTTTACAAAGGGTTTCCTACACAATGCTTCTAACTAAGCTAAGTAGGAGTTATAAATGAAGAACAAATAACAAAGACTCAACAAACCTAAGGACTTAAGATATATTGAATCTTTGGATCCGATCCTTGACGTTGCAACAGCTTTGTTCTTGAGAGAGGTTGTGGCTTGCACTTGAGAGAATATTTTCTTTTGATTTTGCAAGTGTTGGAGAGATGAAATCCCTTGTCTCATATTGATAATATGTGTGTGTGATGTCATCAAGGATGATGTAATAAAATGCCCTTTAGTTTGGCCTTAGCAAGCTACAACTGTTTGTTGTACTGCTGCCAGACGGTACAGTGCAGCAGTCTGTCAGACGATACAGTGCAACAGCTTTTACAATTGTAGAGTTGACTGTACAATGAAAAGGGAAACTGATACCTATCTGGTCCCTCTATTGTTTCCTTATCTGATTTCATTGAGAATTGAACCAGACATCTGACTAGTTATTCGGAATGCAAGGGAACTTAATTGTAACAGATTCCTTTTCTTGTTCTCTCATGAAGTAAGTTGCTTTACCTTCCTTGATTGTATTTATACATGTGTGACATCTCTTACAATGATGTAAGCAAGGTAGGTAAAAAGCCTTCCACAGAAAGTTGACTGTTGTACTGTTCATGTATAGTAGCATGTGCAGGCAGCAACTTTCCAACTGGAGAGTTGACTTTATACAGTCTCTTCAAGAACTGATAGGGACCTGTTCCCTCAGTTGTTCCTTCCACTCTGAAGAGTTGAGTTATATTCCACGCTAGATCCTAACCTGGAACTTTGTGATCTTAAGGTCTTGTAAATATGTAACAGGTTCCTTATCTGGTTCTGGATGCTAAGTTTGTTAGATCATCAAAACATAAAGTAAAGTACTTATGCCTAAAGTACTTGTAACCTATCAACCGGTATTTGTACCATTCAGTGGTTGTGGGTTTGTGTTATGGCATAACAGTATGCTTACTTCCCTCTATGCAAAGAACAAGCTCAGTCTATTAGACGGCAAAGTCAACCAATTGTCACGACCCTAGTTTGCCCTCCGTGAACTATCGTGATGGCGCCTAGTCTCTACGATTAGGTAAGACTAACAAATGCGGAAAAGAAACAATTACGGAAAGAAAATGATTAAAAACCAATATAACAAAATGAAACAGTGTTTAAGTTGCCGCCTGGCAAATAACAGTACAAGAATCTCAAACTAACACTCCCAAAATCCGGAACCCCATGAATCACAAGCTAAGAGTTTACATAAAAAGCTCTAACTCCAAAATATCTATCAACAAAGAAAATACAAAATGGATATACGAGTATTGATAATAGAAAAGGACTCTTCGGCCTGCGGACGCGGCAGATATACCTCGAAGTCTCTACGAAAGTGCCTCGCCTCAAGTGTGATAAGACTGAGTGGAAGTACCTGGATCTTCACATGAAAAACATGCGCAGAAAGGGCATGAGTACACCACAGCGGTACTCAGTAAGTGCCAAGCCTAACCTCGGTCGGGCAGTGACGAGGAAGGTCAGGGCCCTATTGAGTTTAAATGAAATACTCCCTCCATTTCAATTTATGTGAACCCATTTGACTGGGCACGGAGTTTAAGAAAAGAGAGAAGACTTTTGATTTTGTGGTGTAAAATGAGGCACATATATTTTGTGTGGCTATAAATCATTGTGTAAAGGTAAATTATTTCCAAATAAGGAAAAGGGTCATTCTTTTTGGCACGGACTAAAAAGGAAATAGGTTCACATAAATTGAAACGGACGGAGTATAAGGTATAACGGTATAGAATGAGACAGTACAACTAAGTGTCATAGTAAGAAATAACACAGAATAGAAGAACAACAGCAACTATAACAGAGACAAAATAATCATGAAAAGGAGTACAGCTCAACACAGAGATAACAATCGGGGATCTCCCATGATACCGTCATGTAGTACCAAAATATAAATATCCAGTGGATCTCCCGGATGCAGTCCCGTAGTCCAAATCATAATGCGTGGGGATCTACCGGAAATCCAATCCGTAGTCCCAAATGTAAATATCTAGTATAGGGGGAATCTACCGTGTGCAGTCCCGTAGTTCCAATGTAAATGTGCAGGGGGATCTACGGAATACCAATCCTTAGTCCCAAAGTAAACACACAGCGGGATCTCCCGGGATACCGTCCCCTAGTCCCAAAGTAAACACACAGCAACAACACGAAGAATAGGCAATTCAATTCAAATTCCATACCAAGGTAAAATAGGTATTTCTAGCCTAGCATGATGCACATAATTCAAAAAAGGTAGTCTGAGCAAGTAAAGCAATTAAGTCAATTAGGCATGCTTCCCTAAGCTAACAATAGGCTTAAATTGCAAGTAATATAAACAGGAAAAGAAACACAATTATAATTACTTAATGAAAACCAAATTTTCCAACAATTAGCACAAGTACGCACTCGTCACCTCACATACAAGGCATTTCAAATATCAATATTACCAAATCCTAAGGGGAGTTTCCCCCACACAAGGTTAGGCAAGCCACTTACCTTGAACCGGCTCAAAATCAACCTGAAACCATGTTCTTGTCACGAGTACTCGACTTCAAATGGCCCAAATCTATTCAATTCAATTGCATAATATAAATATAACTTCAAGTAACTGATTCCACAAATAAATTCTAAGCTAGTACGCGAAATTAGGTAAAATGACCAAAATGCCCTTGGGCCCACATCTCGGAATCGGATAAAAGTTACGGATTATGAACCCTCATTTACTCATGAGTCTAACCATATATAAATTATCCAATGCCAAATTCCCAATCAAAACTCGAAATTTAGGTCTACGAACTTTTCTAAATTTTTCCCCAATTTCTCACCCCAAATCCGAAATTAGATGATGGATTCATATTTAGATTAATGGGTTATAAGAAAAAAGGAGTTAAGAATCATTACCCGCAAAATCCCTTCGAAAATCTCTCCAAAATTCATCTCCTACCAAGCTCCCAATTCGATTTTGTGATATGAACTCAAAACCATCGATTTTGAAATTTAAGTTCCGCCCAGACGTGTTCTTCTTCGTGAACACGAGACTACTATCGCGAACGCGATGCACAAAAAATCCTACTGGCCAACTTCCTCTTTCGTGAATGCGAGGGTCCACTCGTGAACGCTTAGCTTCAGCTCCAGGACCTTTGCGAACGCGACTAAATACTCGCGAACGCGTAGAGAAATTTCATGGGGTCCCCAACTGCTCCGCCTTTCCTCTTTGGGAATGCGCTCCGCTCCTCGCATTCGCGATACTTCCCCTGGCCATCCTTCGTGAACGCAATCTCCCATTCATGAACGCGAAGGCCAAAAGTCTGCAATAGAAAAACCAGCAAATCTGTTGCACACCTAAGTCCAAAAATGACCAGTTGAGCATCTAAAACACACCCGAGGCCCCTGAGACCTCAGCCAAACATGCCAACCAATCCTAAAACATCATTCAAACTTGTTCTAACCTTCGGAACACTCAAAACAACATCAAAACATCAATTTAACATCGGATTCAAGCCTAAGAACTCCAAAAACTCTCAAATTATGCTTTCGATCAAATGGTCTATCAAACCTCGTCCAAATGACCTGAAATTTTGCAAGCACGTCACATTCAACACTACAAAACTACTACAACTTTCGAAATTCCATTCCGACCCCGATATCAAAATCTCACTATCGAACCAGAAACATCAAAAATTCAACGTTCGGTATTTCAAGCCTAAATAAGCTACAGACTTCCAGAACACGCTCCTAAGCCCGAAATAACCCAACGGAGCTAACGGAACTGACAGAATTCCATTCCGAGACCGTCTTCACACTGCTACGACTATGTTTCAAATTCTAAAGCTTAAGCTCTCATTTAGGGACTAAGTATCCCAGAACACTCCGAAACTCAAAACCAAACATCTCGGCGAATCAAAATAGCAGAAAAAAACACGGGGTAAGCAGTTAATAGGGGATCCGGGCGTAAATTCTTAAAATGACCGGCCAGGTCGTTACATCCTCCTACACTTAAACATTCATTCATCCTCAAACGAGCATAGAGACATACCTGAAATAGAGAAAAGATGAGGGTAATGGCTACACATATCCTGTTCGGTCTCCCAGGTCGCCTTCTCAATCGATTGACCCCGCCACTAAACTTTCACTGATGCAATGTTCTTTGACCTCAGCTTTTGAACCTGCCTGGCCAATATTGCCACTGGCTCCTCAACATAAGATAGATCCTCCAACACATGCGACGGATCACCGTGATACCTCCAAAGCATCGAAACATGAAATACTAGATGAACTCCTGCCAAGCTGAGAGGTAAGGTAATCTCATAAGCAACCTCCCCAACACGCCGCAATATCTCAAAACTACCAATAAACCTCGGACTCAACTTCCCTTTCTTCCCGAACCTCATAACGCCCTTCATAGGCAAAACCCGAAGTAGAACCAACTCTCCAACCTTATAGGAAATATCACGAACCTTCCGGTACGCATAACTCTTCTGTCTGGACTGGGCTGTACGAGTCTATCCTGAATCACCTTAACCTTCTCCAAAGCATCCTGAACCAAGTCTATGCCCAATAATCTAGCCTTACCCAGCTCAAACCAACCCCCCGAAGATCTACACAACCTACCATATAAAGCCTCATATGGTGCCATCTGAATGCTGGACTAATAGCTATTGTTGTAGGCAAACTCTGCCAATGGCAAGAACTGATCCCAAGACCTTCCAAACTTAATCACATACGCACGGAGCATATCCTCAAGAATCTGAATAGTGTGCTCGGACTATCCGTCTATCTGAGGGTGAAATGCTATACTCAACTCCACCCGAGTACCCAAATCATGTTGTACGGCCCTCCAGAACTGTAATGTGAACTAAGTACCTCTATCTGAAATGATGGAAACTGGAATACTATGCAGACGAACAATCTCCCTGATATAAATCTCCGTCAACCGCTCTGAAGAATAGGTAGTACACATTAGGAAGGAAGTGTGTGGACTTGGTCAGTTGATCCACAATCACCCAAATGGCATCGAACTCCCTCAAAGTCCATGGGAGCCCAACTACAAAGTCCATGGTGATCCACTCCTATTTCCACTCCGGAATCTCTATCTACTGAAGCAACTCACCCGGTCTCTGGTGCTCATACTTCACCTGCTAACAATTGAGGCATCGAGCTACAAATACAAATATATTTTTCTTCATCCGCCTCTACCAATAGTGCTGCCTCAAATTCTGGTACATCTTTGCGGCACCCGGATGAATGGAATACCGCGAACTATGGGCCTCCTCTAGAATCAACTCCCGAAGTCCATCAACATTGAGTACATAAATCCGACCATGCATCCTCAATACCCCATCATCACCAATAGTCACATCTCCGGCATCACCGTGTTGAACCTTGTCCTTGAGAATAAGCAAATGAGGGTCATCAAACTGACGCTCCCTGATATGATCAAATAAGGAAGACTGAGAAACCATGCAAGCTTGAACCTGACTGGGCTCCGAAAGATCCAATCTCACAAATTGGCTGGCTAAGGCCTGAACATCCATTGCCATGGGCCTCTCTGCTGCTTGTAAATAAGCCAAACTTTCTACTCGACGACTCAAAGCATCAGCCACTACATTGGCCTTGCCCGGGTGATACAAAATAGTGATGTCATAGTCCTTCAACAGCTATAACCACCTCCTTTGGCACAAATTAAGGTCCTTCTGCTTGAACAAATATGTTACACCCCAAGTTTTCATACGTGAGAGTACGTTGTAAGTCATTGATGTAAGCTCGGAAATGAGATTATATTTGGAAGAAAATAAAGTAAGTTAATCATGTTACCTTGGAGGTTACAAATATTTAAGATCATGAATAACGAGTACCAAGAGGGTTGGAAATCTTAGAAGCTAAACCAATTGAAGAAAATAAGTTTCGTCAAAAGTCGACAAGTTTGGAATGTTATAACATGTACTTTGGGGTGAGACTAGGGTTCTTAACATGATAAGGAGGTTATTCTATGAGTTATTTTAGTCGTATGATATTCATTTTCTACATTTTGAAGGCAAGAAAGTTGTGGAACAAGAGTTGGCAAAGGTCATCACAAGTTACATTCATAAATTTGCTAAAATTTAGGTCAAATGTATCTGCGAATTTCTCCAAATATACTTGGAATCATGGGGTGTTATACCTAAAAACTTTAAGGTCTACGAGTCTACTTTCTAACTCATTAAACCGTTCATCAATACGACATCGGAGTAGAGAGATATTCGTGCTTTTGCGAGACCGTGCAAAGCAGCTCCCAATGGGACCCACTTAGGCGGTGGTTGACCTACTTCAATTTATAAACGATTTGGAAGCCTATTTTTGCTCATATTTCAACTAAAATTCGTCTCCAAACTTCTCTTAACCCTCCTAAACATATACCACAAGGGTTTGAAGTGATTCCTAAGTGATTACACCATATTTCAACATCAAAACTTAGTTCTAGTGAAGAACAACACCTCTTTAAGGTTGTATTGTCATTGAGGATTGTTGTGGGTTGTATTTGGATGAAATTCCAAGTTGTTGCTGCTGTCTAAGGTGATTATAACAGCCTACTAATTGTTCTTAAGCTTTCTCGTATGTTGGTTAAGTTGTTAGGATGATAAACTACAAGATAATACTTGGATTAGGTTAGGTCACTTCTATGGTGTTGTATTGCTATTAAGGGTTGTTGTAAACTGAATATAACCTGGATTTTGACTTGAAGTTACTGTATGAGGTATGTATATTGTGTTCTTACTTGTGACTAAGGTTATCTTGATGTTGATTAAGTTAAATGGATGGGCTAGACATGAACTAGTGAATAAAGTTGCTAGTTGGGGATAGTTGAAGTTGTGGATTATTTTCGTTGTTATAAATATATGGTATAAGGCTGGAATCATTGATTAATGACTTCATTATCATGTTAATTATACTTTTATGTTGAAGTAAGAAGTCTATAAGGATTGATAAGGGGTATACGGATTCCAATCGGAGCTTGCCGCTCGTCGTAATGTAGTTGTGACTTGTTGTTGTTATATGGTGTCTTGATATTGATAATTATGTATTGATGGATTGCTCTGGTAATTGTTGTTGGTATATGGTATTGGAGGAGGCCCTTGTTACAAGGGAGATGCTGCCCAAATTTACGTAAACGAGCTACTAGCTTAAGTTATAGACTTAGCCTTTGCTCAGCACTGATTTTGAATCTCCTTATACTATGATAGATTGAGTTGACTTGTTTGAAGAGTTGCTTGGAAGGGATTAAGGACTCAACGGGTTTAAGGTATGTTAAGGCACTTTCTTCTTTCTTTTGGCATGATCTAAAATGAAATGAACATAAACGATACGCTATTTCATAATGACTCTACTCCTAGCAACTAAGGTTGTCCATGTTGTTCTTTCCTTATAAAATTATTCTAAACAAGTGTGTATGATCCTTAAATCCTACTAAGGTTCATATTGATGGTAGGATGTCCATAATGTTCTTAAGTCACTCCAAAAGGTTTAGAATGTGATTCCATGAGTTGAGCATGCATTATATATATGTATCTATTTTACTCTACCGAGCCGCGCTATAGTCGGCCGGGTACGACACCTATTGTGCAACCACTGATCAGTTGGGTTTACCGAGCTCTACGTGGCCGGGTACGATTCTACCGAACCTTATGATGGTCGGGTATGCTTTTACCGAGTCCTCTTTGAGGTCGGGTACGATATGATGATGATGATGCCCACAGAGGCGAATGTTTTAAAAAGTTTATGTATATATATATGTATTATGCATTTCATATCAGTAACCCCCAGAGGCACTCAAATGTTACAGGTTGTATCTCCTCTATCTCTCTCTTTACATTACTGTTCTTGTTTATGTTTTCCTGCCTAACATACTCGGTACTTTATTCGTACTGACATCCCTTTTTCCTGGGGACGCTGCATCTCATGCCCGCAGGTCCCGATTGATAGGATGACAGTCCTCCTAGTAGGCTATCAGCTCAGTGAAGGTGTTGGTGCACTCTACTTGCTCCGGAGTTGCCTATTTCGTCAGTATGCTTTGGATATGTATTGATTGGTATGGTAGGGCCATGTCCCGACCTTTATGATTTTATGTACTCTTAGAGGCTTGTAGATAGATGTCAAGTGTATGGATACTTGTATGGCCTTGTCGGCCTATGTTTCGAGTTTACTAATGGTCATGTCAGCCTTATAGGCCCGTATGTCACATATATAAGTTTGTATATCATGTTGGGTCTTCATATATTGAGTATTCCCTTATGTTTTATTCTTGTTATCTCATGACGGGTTTTCTGGCTCATTTACTCATGATAATATGATAAGAAAGATATGTTACGTTGGTACTCGGTTGAGTAAAGCACCGGGTGCCCGTCGTGGCCCTTCGGTTTGGGTCGTGACAAGATACTACAAACTCCAGTGATCAGTATAAATCTCACAAGGAACACCGTACAAATAATGACATCAGATCTTCAAGGCGTGAACAATAGCAGGTAACTCGAGATCATGGACTGGATAATTCTTCTCATGTACCTTCAACTGTCGGGACTCGTAGGCAATCACCCTATCATCCTGCATCAATACCGCTCCAAGGCCAATCCGCGAAGCATCACAATAGACTGTATAAGACCCCGAACCTGTAGGAAATATCAAAACTGGGGCTATAGTCAAAGCTTTCTTGAGCTTCTGAAAGCTTGCCTCACACTCTTCCGTCCACTGGAACGGAGCACCCTTCTGGGTCAGCCTAGTCATAGGAGCTGCAATCGATGAAAACCCCTCAACAAAACGACGGTAGTAACCTACCAAGCCAAGAAAACTGCGGATCTCTGTAGCTGAGGATGGTCTGGGCCAACTCTGCATTGCTTCCACTTTCTTTGAATCCACTTGAATACCCTCACTTGACACTACATGGCCTAAGAATGCCACAGAATCCAACCAAAACTCACATTTCGCATATAAATTCTTTTCCCTTAAAGTCTGAAGCACAGTCCTCAGGTACTGCTCATGATCTTCCCGACTCCGGGAATACACCAAATTATCATCAATAAAAATAATGACGAACGAGTCAAGATATGACTGGAAAACACTGTGCATCAAATGCATAAAGGCTGCTGGGGCATTGGTCAGCCCAAATGACATAACAAGGAACTTATAATGACCATACTGAGTCCTGAAAGTAGTTTCAGGGATATCTGGCTCTCGAATCTTCAATTGATGGTAACCTGAGCGCAAGTCAATCTTCGAAAACACTCGCGCGCCCTGAAGTTGGTCAAACAAATCATCAATACGGGGTAAAGGATAATGGTTCTTCAATGTAACTTTGTTCAACTGGTGATAATCAATACACATATGCATAGAACCAACCTTCTTCTTCACAAACAAGACAGGAGCACCCTAAGGTGATACATTGGGCCAAATAAAACCCTTATCAATCAATTTCTATAATTGATACTTCAACTCCTTCAACTCAGGAGGGGCCATACGATACGGAGGAATAGAAATGGGCTGAGCGCCCAGCAACAGATCAATGCCAAAATTAATATCTTTATCGGGTGGCATGCTCGAAGGTCGGCTAGAAACACATCAGGGAAATACCGTACTACTGGGACTGAATCAAATGTAGGGGTATCAATACTGACATCTCTCACATAAGCTAGATACGCGTCATACCCCTTCTCAACCATTTGTTGAGCCTTAAGGAAAGAAATAACTCTATTGGAAGTGTGATCTAAAGCAATCCTCCACTCAACACGTGGTACACCTGGCATAGCCAACGCCACAGTTTTCGCATGACAATCAAGAATAGCATAATGGGGAGACAACCAGTCCATGCCCAAGATAATATCAAAATCTACCATGCTGAGCAACAATAAATCGGCTCTGGTCTCAAAACCACTAAGAGCAACCAAACACGACCGATAAACGCGATCCACAACAAGAGAGTCTCCCACAGGAGTAGAAACATAAATAGGGGAACTCAAATAATCTCGAGATAGACCCAAATAAGGAGCAAAATAAGAAGACACATAAGAATAGGTGGATCCTGGATCGAATAAAACTGATGCACCTCTATGACAAACCAGGGCAATACTTGTGATGACAGAATCGGAGGATACAGCCTCAGTGTGGGCAGGAAGTGCATAATATCTGGCTTGGCCTCCCCCTCTAGGGTGACCTCTACCTCCCCGACCTCTACCTCTAGCTGGTTGAGCAGGTGGGGTAGTAACTGGAGCTGTAACCATAGCTTGAGAACTCTACGGGGCACGTTGCGGCTAAGAAGTCTGTGGAGGTGCACCCCTCCTAAGTCTAGGGCAATCCCTCACCATATGGCATGTGTCACCACACTCAAAACAAGCTTTGGGAGGACGTGGTGGCTGTGACTGGCTCGGGCCAGGTCTGCTGGGCTGACCACTGAAAGTACCCCGAGCAGGAGGCGCGCTAGATATTGGAGGTGCATAATAAGGTTCCTGAGGCCTAGGTGGAGCTGGAATACCACTGGCTGCTGGAAGAGCTGAATGAATAGGGTGACTCATATAACCCCTACCATGACGACCTACAGCTGGGGCACGGGCACCAAAATAATGGCCCGACTCTCGAGACCTCTTGGTCTTCCTCTCCTATCTATACCTAGCATGCATACCCTCAATCCTCCTAGCAATGCTCACCACCTGCTGATAAGAAATATCCATCTCCAACTCACAAGACATTCTAGACCTGATGCTGGGAATAAGTCCCTCAATAAACTGGCGAACCCTCTCGCGAACAGTAGAAACCAAAGCTGGGGCATGTCTAGTTAAGCTAGTGTAACGGACAGCATACTCCAAGACAGTCATAGTACCCTGGCGCAAATGCTTTAACTCTGCACGTCATGCGTCCCTAAGGCTCTGGGGAACATACTCTCTTAGGATCTGAAAACTGAGTCCAAGTCATGGAAGCAACCTCATCTGAGCTGTCTAACTCATATGCGGTTCCTCAAAGCTGGAAGGTAGTGAAGGAAACCCTGTTTGACCCTGATATACCCATGGTACGGCACTTATCTAGAAATCCCAGAGCATTATCTGATGCTAGTCCATTAAATATAGGAGGCTTGTACTTCTTGAACCTCTCAAGCCTCAGTTACTCATCCTTAGAAATCGTTGCCCTGTCCTCGGGCAAATGTGGGACTGCAGGCTGTACAGGAATAATCTCTGGAACCTGATCAACATGCACTCTTTGCTCAGGAGTACGGGTAGCAGGAGTCTATGCTCCTCCCCCGGTCTGAGGTGTAGCTATATCAAGGGGAAGTAGCCATGCCTGAGCTAGAGTGGTGTACATGCTCATGAATTGCGCAAGTGTCTCCTAAAGCACTGGAGTGGTAGTAGTAGTAGCCGTATCAGGTGCCTGGACTCTGGCTAGAACTGCTGGCGGTACCTCGGTGGCAGCTCGCGCGGGTGATCTGTATGCATCGCATGCGCATCCTCGACCTCTACCCCGGCCCAGGCCTCTAACGGCTACAGTAGGGGGCGCGGGTTCCTGATCATCTTTGGTGGCACATGTCCTCACCATCTGTGAGAGAATAGAAGATAGAAGTTTAGAATTGTGATATCAAAAATCTCGCACGATAAGGAAATCAAATAAAGTGGAATTTTCCTAAACGTTACATAGCCTCTCGTAGATAAGTACAGACGTCTCCGTACCGATCCGTGAGACTCTAATAAACCGGCTTATGATTCATGACTCCTATAAGCCTAGAGTGATACCAACTTGCCACAACCCCAGTTCACCCTTCGTGAACTATCATGATGGCACCAAGTCTCTACGACTAGGTAAGCCTAACAAATGCGGAAAAGAAATAATTGCGGATAGAAAATGATTAAAAACCGAGATAACAAAATCAAACAGTGTTTAAGTTGCAATATCTATCAACAAGGAAAATACAGAAGGGCTATACTAGTACTGAGAATAGAAAGGGACTCTTCGGTCTGTGGATACGATAGATATACCTCGAAGTCTCTACGAAAGCGCCTCACCTCAAGTGTGATAAGACTTAGTGGAAGTACCTGGATCTGCACATGAAAAACATGCGTAGAAAGGGCATGAGTACACCACAGCGGTACTCAGTAAGTGCCAAGCCTAACCTCGGTCGGGTAGTGACGAGGAAGGTCAGGGCCCTACTAAAATTAAATGAAATATAAGGTATAATAGTATAGAATGAGACAGTATAACTAAGTGCAACAGTAAGACATAACATAGAATAGAAGAACAACAGCAACTATAACAGAGACAAAATAACTACGAAAAGGAGTACAACTTAACACAGAGATAACAACCGGGGATTTCCCAGGATACCGTCCTGTAGTCCCCAAATATAAATATCCAGTGGATCTCCCTTGGTGCAGTCCTGTAGTCTAACTCATAATGCGCGGGAATCTACCAGAAATCCAATTCGTAGTCCCAAATGTAAATATCCAGTACAGGGGGAATCTACCGGGTGCAGTCCCGTAGTTCCAATGTAAATGTGCAGGGAGATCTACCAAAATACCAATCTGTAATCCCAAAGTAAACACGCAGGGGGATCTCTCGGGATACCATCCCCTAGTCCCAAAGTAAATACGCAGCAACAACACGAAGAATAGACAATTCAATTCAAATTCCATACCAAGGTAAAACAAGTATTTCTAGTATGCTGCACATAATCCAAATAAGGCAGTTTGAGCAAGTAAAGCAATTAAGTTAATTAGGCATGCATCCCTAAGCTAACAATATGCTTAAATTGCAAGTAATATAAACAAGAAAAGAAACACAATTATAATTACTTAATGAAACCAGATTTTCCAACAATTAGCACAAGTACGCACTTGTCACCTCACGTAGAAGGCATTTCAAATATCAATAATACCAAATCCTAAGGGGATTTTCCCCCACACAAGGTTAGGCAAGCCACTTACCTCGAACCGGCTCAAAATCAACCCGAAATCATGTTCTTGCCACGAGTACTCGACACCAGATGACCCAAATCTATTCAATTCAATTGCATAGTATAAATATAACTTCAAGTCACTGATTCCAAAAATAAATTCTAACCTAGTACGCGAAATTAGGCAAAATGACCAAAATGCCTCTGAGCCCATGTCTCGGAATCGGGTAAAAGTTATGGATTATGAACCCTCATTCACTCACGAGTCTAACCATACATAAATTATCCAAATCCAATGCTAAATTCCCAATCAAAACTCGAAATTTAGGTCTACAAACTTTTCCAAATTTTTTCCCAATTTCTCACCCCAAATCCGAAATTAGATGATGAATTCATGTTTAGATTAATGGGTTATAAGCAAAAGGAGTTAAGAATCATTACCCGCAAACTCCCTCCGAAAATCTCTCCAAAATTCGTCTCCTACCGAGCTCCCAATTCGATTTTGTGATATGAACTCAAAACCCTTGGTTTTAAAATTTAAATTCTGCCAAAACGCGTTCTTCTTCGCGAACGTGAGACTACTATTGCGAACGCGATGCAAAAAAATCCTACTGGCCAACTTTCTCTTTCGCAAACGCGTAGTTTCAGCTCCAGGACCTTCGCGAACGCAACCTAATACACGTGAACGCATAGAGCAATTTCATAGGGTCCCCAACTGCTCCGCCTTTCCTCTTCGCGAATGCGCTCTGCTCCTCGCGTTCACGATACTTCCCATGGCCAACCTTCGTGAACGTGATCTCCCCTTCGCGAACGTGAAGGCCAAAAGTCTGCAACAGAAAACCAGCAAATCTACTGCACACATAAGTTAAAAAGTTACCCGTTGAGCATCTGAAACATACCCGAGGCCCCCGGAACCTCAACCAAACATGTCAACCAATACTAATACATCATTCAATCTTGTTCCAACCTTTGGAATGCTCAAAACAACATCAAATCACCAATTTAACATTGGATTCAAGCCTAAGAACTCCAAAAACTCTCAAATTACGCTTTCGATCAAAAAGTCTATCAAACCTCATCCGAATGACCTGAAATTTTGCAAGCACGTCACATTCAACACTACGGAGCTACTCCAACTTTCGAAATTCCATTCCGACCCCAATATCAAAATCTCACTATCAAACCGAAAACTTCAAAAATTCAACTTTCGGCATTTCAAGCCTAAATAAGCTACGGACCTCCAAAACACAATCCGAACACGCCCCTAAGTCCTAAATCACCCAACGGAGCTAACGAAACAGGCAAAATTCCATTCCGAGGCCATCTTCATACTACTCCGACTACGGTCCAAATTCTAAAGCTTAAGCTCTTATTTAGGGACTAAGTATCCCAGAACACTCTGAAACTCAAAACCAAACATCCTGGCGAATCAAAATAGCAGAAACAAATACGGGGTAAGTAGTTAATAGGGAATCAGGGTATAAATTCTTAAAATGACCATCTGGGTTGTTACATCAACTCACTCCTGACTCCCCTTATTCCCCATATTGGGAAAGGTTCAATAATATGGTCAAAGCCTAAATAACTAATTCGGTATCAAGGGGAAGTGGTGTTAGTGCCATGTGTTTTAAAACTACTAAGGAAGTCTGGAAAGATATAAATAAAAGGTTTGGTCAGTCAAATGGGTCTAAATACATCCAAATACAAAGGGAGATCAGTTCTACTACTCAAGGCTCCTTTGATATAGTTTCTTACTTCACCAAGATGAGGAGTCTGTGAGATGAGCTAAATTTATCATATGTAGGTCATGTTTGTTCATGTGGTGAACTACCTAAGTTCATAGAGGATCAACAGTTGTTCTAATTTTTTAATGGTCTCAATGACTCCTACACAACTGTTAAGAGTGTCATTATATTAATGAATCCCCTTCCACAAATCAACAAAGCTTATATCTTCCTGCAGTAAGATGAGAGTCAAAGAGAAGCTCATTCTACTACTCCAAACTTCTCTGGTGATGCCATCTCTTTCTTGGTATCTCATGGTACCTTTAGCACAAATAGGATTTTCAGTCAAAAGGTGAATTTTGAGGGCAGGAACACTGCTCCAAATGTCTCTTGCAAATACTACAAGAATCTTGGCCACACTGTAGACAAGTGCTATAGACTTCATGGGTTCCCTACTGATTTCAAATTCACTAGGAGTAACAAGTATGCTTCTTGTCTCCATATTGAATGTCCACACACCACTGATGTTACTTCCACTTCTCAACATGCTGATACCTCAGCCCATGGATTCACCAAGGAGCAGTATCAAGACCTATTGACCTTATTCCAACAAGCTCATATGTCTAATACTTTCACACCTGATGCCTCCAATGTGGATTATTTTGCTTTTGCATACTTTGCAGGTTTGTTCAGTAAGTATGATGTAGATTCTAAGGGTTCTCATGTGTCTGCGCCCTCTCAATTAGGTGTCAATCCTTGGATCTTAGACACAGATGCTACTAATCACATGACTCCACACAAATATCTATTTTTTAATGTTCAACTATTAATCAAGACTTTTCTTGTTACTTTACCTAATGGATATAAAGCTAAAGTTATATGAACTGGATCTATGTATCTTAGATATGATATAATTTTACTTCACATTCTTCTTGTGTCATCCTTTCACTTCAATTTAATATCAGTTCATCAGCTTATCTATCAGCTAGATTGTTCAGCACTTTTTACCAAAATAATTTGTTCTTTACAGGGGCCTTCTCTAAAGAGGCTACTAGAAATTGGTAAAGTTGCAGGCAGGTTGTACTATCTCCATCTAGATGCTAATCTCTTCCATGTTCCATCTAGTTCTATGATTGTTTCTTCTTCTAGTACTTTACCACATTGTATTTCAATAATATCTGATAAGTCCAACCATGTTGTTACACATGTTAATGGTACTCTTGTTTGTAATCATTCATATTGCCTTAATAAATTGGACTTGTTTTGGCATCACAGGACACATGGCTTATCATAGAATGAATACTATTCCTTTCTTGTCTGATAAAGTATCTTCCAAGAAACATTTTATGTGCCTTGTTTGTCCACTAGCAAGATAACAAAGATTACCTTTTCTTGAAAGTTTTATACACTCATCTGCTCCTTTTTAATTAGTACATATTGACATTTGGGGTCCATATAACACTAGAACTTATTGTGGCTTCAAACATTTTCTAACTTTGGTTGATGATTATACTAGAGTCACATGGACTATGTTGACATTTGGGGTCCATATAAGACTATGTATGTTTTGTCCTTTCCTTTAATTCTCTTCCTAATTCTTCCAAGGCATCTTCTATTGACATACACATGCATGAGCCCTAGTTCTACCAGCAGGTTGCCTCACATCCTGCTTGGCAAGATCCCATGCTAAAGGAATTCCAGACCCTTGAGACAAATCAAACTTCGGATATTGTCCCTATACCTCCTCACAAGAAAGTTATTCCTTGTAAGTGGGTTTAAAAAATCAAACAAAGAGTTGATGGTTCTATTGAGAAGTATAAGGCCAGGTTAGTCATTAGGGGTGACACTCAAAAGGAGGGCATTGATTTCACTAAAACCTTTTTCCATGTTGTCAAGTTAACCACCATCTAGCGCTTATTCAAGTTAGTTGCTAGGTGGGGCTGGATTATTTTTCAACTTGATGTGAATAATGTTTTCCTTCATGGGTATCTCCATGAAGAGTTTTATATGAGGGTTTCACCTAGTCTTGATGTGTCTGCCCCTTCTTCTCTTTCTCCCCTGGTTTGCAGACTCAAGAAGTCACTTTGTGGCCTTAGGTAAGTTTCTAGATAGTGGTTTTCAAAACTATCCGAAGCTTTGCAATCCAGAGGCTACATTTCCAGCATGAATTATTATTTTCTATTCACCAACGTCTCCTCTGATTCTCTCATTATCTTGGTTGTGTATGTTGATGACATATTGATGGCTGGTAATGATGTTCTTGAGATGAGCTCTTTGAAGTCCTTCTTGGATGCTCAATTCAAAATCAAGGACCTGGACTTAGTTCACTACTTTCTGGGTTTAGAAATATCCCTTCTTCCTCAAGGTTATGTGATGAGCCAACACAAGTACACTTTTGACCTCTTGTTTGAATTTAACTATCAACATTTCTCTTCTGCCATGACCCTTTTAGACCCTTCTGTGAAACTGGTTCTAGACATAGGGGAGCCTGTTTCTGATCCTAGCTTGTATAGGAGATTGATTGGGAAGCTCAATTATTTGCAACATACTAGGCCTGATATCTCCTTCGCAGTTCAAAATTTAAGTCAGTTTCTTCAAAAGCCTCAAGTGCCCCACATATTGGCAGCCTTACACGTTCGCATGTATTTGCTTAATGATCCAGCTCAAGTGGTACTTCTCTCCAACTCTTTTGATTTGTCTCTCACAGCCTATTCTGACTCTGATTGGGCTGCTTGTGACATTTCTCGCAAATCTGTCACTGGCTATTACATTACCCATTGTGGCAGCCCTATTTCTTGGAAAAGCAAAAAAGCAACCCAGTATCTCCTAGTCTTCAACTGAAGCTGAATACAAAGCACTTCGCAAGGTTTTAGGTGAGGTTTCTTGGCTACTCAGGCTACTGCATGACCTTGGTTTGTCTATCTCCAGTATAGTTCTCATCTATTGTGATAACCAGGCAGCTCTTCATATTGCCAAGAACCCAGTATTTCACGAGCGCACCAGACATATTGAGATTCACTGTCATTATGTGCGCACTTGCCTATAAATTAGTCTACTTGTTTTGCATTTTATCTCCATCATCAATCAGTTGGTAAACATCATGACCAAGGCTCTTCTTGTTCAGGTTCATCATAGATTGCTTTGCAAGTTTGGTGTGTTCTAACCCTAAAGCTTGAGGAGGAGGTGTTACCCCAGATACATCTTAGGCCTAGTTGACACAGGCCCGATCGGATAAAGAAAAACAGAAGGCCCTCTTATAAAACATAGCCACATCTGTTGTAGTTTATCAATGTACATATTTTACAATTTGTTTTCTCATTTTACACTTGTAATATAAATAGTCTATAAACAATAATAAAAATTAGTTTTTGGTCAATTTCATTTTGACCGACTCACTCATCTCTCTCTTCTTCTCTCAACCCTTCTAGGGTTTTCTTTTTCAGTCGCCATAGCTAATGAGCTTCTAACATAACATGCTGAAACAAAGAGCTGGAACTTTATAATGTCACTTTGTACATTGCTTTGACTATAATGGGAGTTTTATCTAGTACTTCAATAGCGTGTAGGTTTTGGACAAGAACAGAACTAGGATGTTCTGTGGAAGCTGAAATAGCGCTTGTTTGATCATTTTGACCAAATTTTGTCTTGCATCTCTTAGCGTCCTGACTATCAGCCTGAGATAGTAAATTCTTTCATATTATGTTCGACCGTGCTTGTGACATCCGGCATCTTGACATTATGCTCTATGGTACTAATATACTGCACTCTAGACATTTTTACAAAAAATAAATTCTCTAGAAGGATTGACTTACCACCATCTTTCGTCCATGAGGTGAGAGTTCAACTACTAGTATTGGCCTAACCAACCTTTGCTTGAAACCGACATGATTCTCCTATTCACGATGCCCTCAGCTTCATCAGTTGATGTGTTGGTTGTACTGTTTAATAGAAACCATTCTTGACTTTATTGGTCTCTTACCTCAGGTTCAGACTTGATTGTTTGGGACATTATAAGGGCATCAAGTTCTTCAACCTTTGAACTTTTAAGAATTTCAAATGGAATCTTATTTCCCAACTTTTCTATAGATGCAATCTTAAACCTATGAAAATGTTGATTTATTTTGGTTACAATAGAGCTCAAATAGATTGATGGATATCTATTAGGTCCTTGGGTAGTTAGCAAGTATTCTGTTTTCGTCCTACTCAACTTTAAACCTTTAGACTCCAGGGTTTGTCTCCACACCTACAGCCTAATGTTAACCCTGCAACACGTCCTGTGAATCAGCATTACTTCAACTGTAACTATCATGTAAGCATCTGTAGTACCAATATCGCACAGACAAATAGCAAAACTAGAACTTAAACCAGCTCTACGTGCACTGGTTACCATAAGATGTACTGAGCTACATTCAGCTGAGTATAACATATTTGCAGAAACATAAAGCACGAGTTTAAAATGTCCTTCCGACAACCCCTACCCCTTCTGCAGCAGAAATTGAATGTAGTCTTATTGGAAAGCATAAGCCTTCTTTACTAACATGCATGATCCATTTTGGTATTTAAAAAAACACTTCATGTACAACTTCTACCACTATTATCAATTCATGTCTGAGCAAACGGAAACTTCTGCCTATCACATATCAACTCCAAAACCTTTTCGATTTCATCAAGTGCACAGTGCAGCCTTTCGGTACCCAAAACTGAGTCCAAATCGGCTTCCAAATCCCAAATTTTAACTCCCTTAAATTGTTAACAAAACCCCAACTTTCAAGGTGCGCAAAGGAATACTGAGTAAAAAAAATTAACTTTCGGTCAAAAAAAAAGAAAATAAAGTAGAGTAAAAACAAAGGAAGATCAACATGGACATATAGACTGAAACTTACCCTTGCAATATCAATTGGTCTAACTCTAAGCAAATTAACAAACAAATAGAACTCTAAGCAAATTTACTAAGCAAAAACAATTTATAAGTTTAGACCACATAACTCCCTTGTCAAAACCAATGTGAAGTACATGTTATGATCCTAAAAGATATAGAGCTCTAAGTAAATCCACCAATCAAAGCAATTTCTAAATCAAGATTAATATATGCAAGTCAATAGAAGTATCCAAAGTCTAAAACCTTTTCTCTTTGAGGGAAAAACCTATAATTTCTCGGAAACTTACTTGATTTTGTCACTCAAGTAATAACTTCCATCACAAATGGACACAAACTCAAGCACACCTACACAGTTATAGCCAAGAGAATCCAAAATAGGTAAAACTAATGAAGGAACATGGTAATATAAACACATTAGATTGCTCATAATTCATAAATAGAGAACTTACTATTGGGAAGCGTGTCATGCTAATAGAAGAAAAAAATATTTAAAAGAGAAAAGCAATAAAATGCACAAGACAAGATTTACGTGGTTCGTCAATTTTTGTCTACTCCACGGCAATACAAAGAATAACTCTTTATTAATTGAAGAGAAAGAAGAAGTTGAGGGACGATCTGCAAATGAAAAGGCAGACCCCTTTATAGGCATTTGAATGCATGTGGATGTAATCACTTATGTCATAAGAAAAGAATTCAAATATGAATTCTTCCACCTATCATTTTGTTTTATACTATTTTTTCTTCTCTTTTTGACTTTTCTGTGTTTTGTTTTATTTACTTTTCTTTCTTTCACATACAACAAGGTTTGCTCCCATCAATCTCCCCCTCAAACCTATGTTACATCAAGAAAAAATGTAAAAAAAGATTTGTTATTCTCTGGTGGTGCCTTCACATTATCAGTCTTGAAGGCTAACTAAGGCAATGCACGGCCTTCGTTTGTCAACACCGAGAATTTTGTTCAATATGTCTGACGGGTTCTTCGATCCTGGTATCTTCCACAGTGAAAGAGTTTCTTCACTTATCAACTCTCGGATATGATGATACCTCAACTGGATATGTCTCGATTTTGCATGAAATACTGGATTCTTGGCAAGATGAATTGCATTATGGCTATCGCTGAAAAGCTCAAAATTGTCCTGCTCTTAACCTAGTTCTTTAAGAAAATTCTTTAGACAAATCATCTCTTTTCCATCTTCTGAGATTGCTAGGTACTCTACTTCAGTGGTAGATAGAGCAACACTTTTCTGAAATCTAGACATCCAGCTAACAGCAGTTCCACCCAAGGGGAACACGTAGCATGTGGTACTTTTTCGACTATTCAGATCCCTGCCTAAATTTGCATCAGCAAAACCTTGTACAATAACATTTCTCTTTTTAAAACAAAGTGCTAAACCTGAAGTACCTTTGCGATATCGCAATATCCATTTTACACCTTCTCAATGCTCCTTTCCTGTATCTGGCATGTATCTACTGACAACTCCAACTGCATGGACTATGTTAGGTCTAGAGCAAACCATAGCATACATCAAAACTGCTTAAGTATATAGAACTTTAGACATGTGCTTCCTTTCTATATGTGTCTTAGGTGATTGGTCCTTCAACAGATTAAGATGGATTCATAGTGGAGTGCTTCTAGTTTTTGCATCGGGAAGACTGAATCTGCTTAGTACCTTTTGTATGTACTATTCTTAAGACAACTTTAAGATTTCTTCAGATATGTTCTTGCTAATCCTCATCCCAAGCATTTTCTTAGCTGGTCCTAAGTCTTTCATTTCAAACTCCTCCGTCAGTTGTTGCTTAACATTGTTGATTTCATTTATGCTAGATCCTACAATTAGCATATCATCAACGTATAACAGTAAAATGATATAGGATTCATCAAGATTTTTGATATAACAGCAATGGTCCATCTCACATCGTGTGAAACTATTATTATGCATGAATCCATCAAATTTCTTGTACCATTATCAGGGAGCTTGTTTCAAACCATAAAAACTCTTTTTCAACTTACACACAAGTTTTTCTTTACTAGAAACTTGAAAACCTTCAGGTTGCTTCATGTAGATATCTTTTTCAAGGTCATCATGCAAGAAAGCAATTTTAACATCTAGCTTCTCCAAATGCAAACTTTCTACAGCTAGGATACTTAGCACCAACCTGATAGTAGTTGATTTGACTATACGAGAGAAGATCTCGGTGTAGTCAATTCCTTCCGTCTGCTGAAATCCTTCTACTACTTATCGTGCTTTGTATCTCTTCTTACCATCATGCTCTTCCTTGAACCTATACACCCACTTGTTTTGCAATGCCTTCTTTCCTTTTTGGTAATTCTATAAGTACCTATGTTTTATTCTTGAAGAGAAATCATCTCTTCGTTCATGGCTAGCTTCCACTTATCAGAGTTTATCACATACATTGAATCAATAAAATGTTCTGGTTCTCCAGCATCAGTTTGAAGTAAATAGTGGAGAGAGAGAGTTAACCTATCGAGAGAATGTAACGACCCGGCCGGTTGTTTTGCCTTCTAGAACCCCATTCCCCTAAATAAGACTTCTCGTACTTTTTTACTGATTTATGACTTACGGGGATGGTTTGTTCGGGATTTGGAAGAGTTTGGGTTGAAATCGAAATACTTGGTTCCTTAAGGTTGGCTTCAAAGTTCAAGTTTCACTTCGGTCAATATTTTGAGTAAACGACCTAGGAATCAGGATTCGACGGTTCCAATAGGTTCGTATGATGATTTTATATTTGGGCATATGTTCGGATCAGGTTTTGGGTGACCCCGGGAGCGTTTCGACGCCTAATAGTGAAAGTTGGTTCTTTGAAGATTTTTGAAATTCTTTAAATTTTGTTTGGAGTATGTTTTAGTGATATCGAGGTCCAAATTGAATTACGAGACTGGAATAGTTATGAAATGTCATTTAAGACTTACACACAAAATTTGGTGTCAATCCGAGTAGTCTAAGTATGATTCGACACGTTCGGAGCGATTTATAAACTTGAAGTTAAAAGTTTGATCCAATTTGGTTTTGGGGTGTGATTTTTGGATTTTTGTTGTTTTACGTGTTTTGAGAGTTTTAGTAGGTCCATATTATGATTACAGACTTGTTAGTGTAGTTGGATATGGTTCCGAGGGGCTTGGGTGTATTTCGGACTGCCCGAAGCTAAATTTGAGAAACCAGTTTCCTTCGTCGCGAACGCGAGAGGGACATCGCATTCGCGAAGAAGGATTGGGATAGTGGGAAAGTTTCCCTCCACGTTCGCGAAGTCATGATAGCCTAGGCCTTCGCTTTCGCGAACCCCACTCGCGTTCGCGTAGGGGAAATGGGGTCGGGGAGTGCCAGTGGACTTTGCTCTTCGTGTTCGCGAGAGAGCTGTCACGTTTGCGATGCTCCATCAGCGTAGGACTTTGTGAACGCGAGGCTTCTTCCGCGTTTGCGAAGAAGGCCATCACAGTTGGGCAGAAGCTTGTTTTAAATACGGGACTTAGGCATTCTTCTCCCATTTTCACACACTTGGGCGATTTTAGAGCTTCAAAAAGGGAGATTTCAACCTACCTATTGAGGGTAAGTAATTCCTACCTAATGTGAGTTTAATACATAGATTATGGGTAGATTTTAACATCTAAATTTGTGGAATTCATGGGTTAGATGGAAAACCTAGGTTTTTGATAAAAATGAGATTTAACCACGAAATTTGTTATGGAATTTAGTAAAAATCATATATTTATGTTCCTAAGGTTATGGGTACCAATTTTCTTTAAAAATTACCGGAATCCGAGCATGTGGGCCCGGCGGTAAAGTTTAGGGATCTTGCCATTTGGGTTAGGTAATCACTCTAATGGTGGGGATATGAACTTTTGAGCATAGATTGATTAGTTTATGTAATTTTTGACTAGTTTCGGGTGGTTTGGCGTCAAATTTGGTGGTTTAAGTGCATTCTTGAATTGGGAAGTAGGCTTTGAGACGAGGTAAGTCTCCTTTCTAACCTTGTAAGAGGGAATTAATCCTATAGGTGAATTAAATAAATGTGTGTACCAAATTGTGGGGTTACATATGTACGAGGTGACGAGAGTTCGTACATAGCTACTATTATGCTATTGTCCAGGTAGTTTAGGACCCGTATCATGCTTTGTTTGAAATGTTTGTGTCACGACCCGGATTTCCCACCCTCGGGAGTCGTGATGGCACCTGCTAATGGGAGCTAGGCAAGCCAAACCTTAACTACTTGCTACACTTTCATTTTTCTTCATTTGAACAAACACGAGTCGACAATATGACAAAAACGGAATTTTAAATAAATAAGCGGAAGTCAACAATTATATATCTTAAGGCTACGTCTATTACAACCTTTAAAACCTCAAATACCCCAAAACATGGTGTCATAGTGTCACAGACTGTCTAAGAGTTACTATATACAAGGTCTGGAGAAATACAATACATTGTTTCTGAACAAAAGGAAATGAAACAGGAAATAGAGATAGAGGGAGATGCCAGGGCCTGCAGACGCCTACAGGTCTACCTTGGGTCTCCGAGTGGACTGAAGGAAGCCCTCCAACTACTGTCCAAAAGCTGCTCCTGGATCTGCACATAGTGCAGAGTGTAGTATCAGCACAACCGACCTCATGTGCTGATAAGTGTCTAGCCTAACCTCGGCGAAGTAGTGACAAGGCTAGGACCAGACTACCAAATATACTTGTACAGTTCATGTATATATATATATATAAGGGAAAAGAAATACATAAATAACCAGTCAATGTGGGGGGGGAACATGTTGCGGGGTACAATAAGTGTCAATTGGAAACCAGCCATTTAGTGTAGCGAAATCGTAACACAGTTACTAATAAAAATTAAGTAATCAAAGACAAATTCACGGCATCACCCTTCGTGCTTTTACTCTCGTCCTCTCCAAAGCAATTTTATAATAAAAGTGTGCACGGTATCACCCTTCGTGCTTTTACTTTCGTCCTCACCAAATCAATCATATAATAAAGATGTGTAAGGCACCACCCTTCGTGCTTTTATTCTCTTTCCTCGCCATATAATCCATGAAAATCGGTACGGAATGGTATATCGTACGCCACGGCATCACCCTTCGTGCTTTACACTCTTTCCTCACAATAGCAAACAATGCACGGCATCACCCTTCGTGTTCTACGCTCTTCCTCACCCAAACAGCAATCACAAGGCAAATAGGGTAAGGAAATAAAGGAAATTTGCAATAAGAATCCCGGCAAGGGAACAACAAGTCACCAATTAAATACCGGCAAGGGAACAACAATTAAACAATTTAAATCCCGACAATGGAACATCAATTAAACAATTCAATCCCGACAAGGGAACAATAATTAAACAATTAAATCCTGACAAGGGAACAACAATTAAACAATTAAATCCCGACAAGGGAACAACAAATAAATCAACAATAGCCCGGCAAGGGTGACAACATAATGATCTCTTCTCTTCCTCAATTTTACTTCACAATTCACATCACTTCACAACTCGAGCCAATGCTCTAGAGGTTCGATTATCACTTATACTTTCACAACTCATTTCACAACTCGAGCCAACGCTCCTCAATGTTCATAGGTCACAATTCTTTCCACAAACTTTATGCAACAATTAGAAATCTTCACCAAGGCATGAATAATATAACGAAATTAGGAAAAATCACAATATAAGACCCACGGTCATGCTTGATACCAACGTATAGATACTCATCACTATGCCTATACGTCGTACTCGACAATAAGCAAATAGTAAATAGGACACAACTCCTAATCCCTCAAGCTAAGGTTAGACCAAACGCTTACCTCGATGCCTCGAACACAACTCAAGTTTCAATTATAGCTTTACCCCTCGATTCCACCGCTAATTCGCTCGTATATAGTCACAAGTTACTTAATCACATTAATAAATGCTAAATGAATCAATTTGAATGCATGAAAATGAGTTTTCTAAAGTTTTACCCAAAAAGTCAAAAATCGCCTCGGGCCCACATGGTCAAAACCCGAGGTTTGAACCAAAATACGATTACCCATTCCCCCACGAGCTCAAATATGTAATTTGTTTTGGAATCAGACCTTAAATCAAGGTCCAAATCCCCAACTTTTGAAAAACCTAGGTTCTACCCAAAACACCCAATTTCCCCCATGAAAATAATTGATTTGAAGTTGAAATCATGTTAAAAGATTTTAACGATTGAAGAAAACTAGTTAAAATGACTTACCATTGATTTGGAGAAGAAATGTTGTTTGAAAAATCGCCTCTTATGTTTTTGGGGTTTTGAAAAAATGAAAATAACAGAAAATCCCGTCTATATATACTCCTCTCAGACCCTCTCCGCGGACCGCATAAAAAAGAATGCGACCGCGGAGCTCCACCGCGGACCGCAAGAAATTGAGCACGGACGTGAAGGCTTGGCCTTGCTTACTGCGGACCGCATAAGTCCCACCGCAGTCGCGAAGTCTCCACCGCAGCCGTGAAGCTTCCACCGCGGACCGCAAGACCTGGCTTCAGAGACCGGCAACTTCTCTGAATCTGCAACTTTCTCCTAAGTGTAAAAACATCCCAAAACTCACCCGAGCCCTTGGAGCTCCAAACCAAATGTCATGCTAACTCAAAAAAATCATATGTACCTAATCGTGCGATCGCATCATCAAAATAACATGTAAAATCATGAATTAAACCTCAAAACTCAACATTTTCATCAAGAACTCTCAAAGTTCATAACTCTTCAACCGGAAGTCCAACTCACGTCAAATAAACTCCGTTTTTTTACCAAATTTCACAGTTATCTTTCAAATAGTATAACAAGTTTGTACCGGGCTCCGGAACCAAAATACAGACCCGATAACAATGGTTTCAAACATTAATTCTTTCCTTTATTCCTTAGATAATTCAGTAAAACAATTTCTTTCAAAAATTAATTTCTAAGGCTTGAGACCTCGGAATTCATTTTCGAGCATACGCCCAAGTCCCATATTTTCCTACGGACCTCCCGGGATCATCAAAACTCGGATCCGGGTCCGTTTGCTAAGAATGTTCACCAAAGACAACCATAATCAAAGTTTTAACTCCAAAATTTTTATTTCTCATATTTTCACATAGAAGGCTTTCCGAATATAGGTCCGGACCATGCACGTAAATTAAGGTGGGGTAAAAAGGGAGGTTTTTAGGTCTCGGAACACTGAATGCACTTGCAACACAAGTGATGACCTTTTGGGTCATCACAGTTTGTGCTCTTATTGCTACTTTAATTACTTGAGTCATGTTAGAATTTGATAAAAGAATTCGTAAAAGGTTAAGTTCACTTATTTGAAGAATTTATTGGAATACTTGATTGTAAATGAGAAATTTATGTTTCCTTAAAAATAATTGTTATTTGTGGATCGGGTCAAGAGCCTCGGTAGTAATAGATGCATCTAAGGTTCGCGCCGTTCAACCCTCCGGCAGTGCACAGTTTAATATTATGTTGGACCGGGCCATACGACCTTGGCATAATTTTCGCATGACAATCCGTTGAAACCTTCCATGATTGATATTGCTTAAATTCTTTGAAATGTAAACTGTTAAATGATAATACCAAAGTTGGAATTTATATTTGTGAAAGAGGACTTATTATTTCTTGTTTTGAGTTTTCCGTATTATTCATGCAATCCATGCTTAGCATAACCTTTTCATATACTATCGATAACTCTAGTGAGTGTCACGTCGACCCCTCCTCAATACTTCTTCGAGGTTATACTGGATACTTACTAGGTACATGTTGTTTATGTACTCGTACTACACTTCTGTACTTAATTGTATGGGATCTGAGGCAGGTGCATCTAGTTACCCATCCGACATGTATTCCTGATATTAGACCGAGATTTCACGGTAAGTTGCCCCCCTTCTGAGCCATTCAGTAGCATGTCGGAGTCTCTCTTTTTTCTATTATTGTCTATTCTATTTTAGGTAGTAGGATAGTCATCTTTTGTATATTCTACTAGTTGCCCACACACTTGTGACACTAGATCTTGGCACATATTAGTAGACTTGTGATTTTTGGGTTGTATTTCTATATTTATGATTTGCTTTAGTTGTTTCCACTTTTGTTTGCCTTAAAAATCTGTTATTTACCAAATTCTTAAAATTTAAGTAAAGTTAGTTGTTGGAATTGCTTAATAAAAATGGAAAATCATTAAGTTGTTCATTGTTGGCTTGGCTAGCAACGGTGATGGACGCTATCACGTCCTGACATGGAGTTGGGTCATGACAATATGGTATCAGAGCACTAGGTTCACGTAGGTCTCACAAGTGATGGCAGGCCTAATAGAGTCTTGCGTATCGATACGGAGACATCCGTAATTATATTCGAGAGGCTATAGGGTGTTACAAAACTACTATTTATTCATCTTCTATCGTGCAGTTAATGGTATACTAAGTTTCCTTCTTCTATTCTCTGACAGATGGTGAGGACACGTGCGGCAGACGTTCCAGACCCAGGAGGAACTACTCTCCCTGTTGTTGGAGGCAGAGGCCGGGGGAGGGCATTGGCCCGAGGTAGGGGATGAGGGTTTCCCAGAATTGCCCTAGTATCACCACCAACGGATCCGGTGGAGGATCCCATCATCGAGGAGCAGGGCGAGGTGCACGTAGCAGAGCTAGCCCCGGTAGATTTCATGACAGCACCGGGCTTTCAGGAGGTCATGGGTCGTATGTTGCAGTTCATGGATTCTATGACCCAAGCTTGTTTATTTCCAGTAGACCCAGCCACATCTCAGGTGGGAGGGGAGAACAGGCCCCTGCTGCTCAGGCTACTGGGCATGCAGCTACAGTGTATCAGACTCTGGGTACACTACCCGCGGACGGGGCCCAGCCAGTTATAGTGGTTGTTCCTGAGCCTAGACTAGGTGCGGATGGTGAGCCGCAAAAGCTATTAGATAGATGGACTAGATTACACCCTCCTGTCTTCGGAGGCAAGTGTCATGAGGAGGCCCAGGACTTCATTGATAGGTGTAGGGACAGGCTGCACAACATGAGGATATTGGAGTCTCATGGGGTGGACTTCACTACTTTCTAGCTGGAGGGCAGGGCCCATAGATGGTGGTTCTCTTATCTTCTTGGCAGACTAGCGGGTTCTCCTCCCATGACTTGGGGCTAGTTCACACAGCTTTTTTTGGATTGGTATATTCCACCCTCTGAGATGGAAGAGTTGCGGTATCCGCTTGAGCAGCTCGAGCAAGTTCAGATGCCAGTGACCGATTATGAGGCAAGGTTTTTTGAGTTGTCCCACCATGCACTTATGATACTTTCTACTGATGCAGAGAGAGTGCAGAGGTTTGTTGCAGGATCGCACTCCGGTATTAGTGCTAATGTGGCCTGAGAGGTTAAGATAGGTACTCATTATCAGCTAGTAGTGGAGATTGCTTGAAGTATTGAGGGCTACCGTTATAGGGGAAGAGAGAATATGCAGCGGGACAAGAGGGCCCATTTCTCTGGAGAGTTTAGAGGTGTCCCGGCTAGGGGAAGAGGTTGGTTTGGGAGGGGTCATCCTAGCAGGCCCCCATATTTAGCACCACCACCTCCTCGAGGTGCTCCAGCGTGGCCCTATTTTAGCGGCATGCCATAGAGTTCTTACTGCCCACCAACCCTCCAGGGTTCTTTCAGTGAGTACTCAGGCCACTAGGGTTCTTCCAGCTCCTATTTTAGTGTCATGCTAGAGAGTTCTTACTGCCCGCTAGCTATTCAGGCTTCTTCTAGCGGGTCTTCAAGCCATCAAGGTCAAGCTTCAGGGCAGCAGATCACTGCACCGAGGGGTTTTTTTGAGTGTGGAGATCTCAGACACATGAGGAGATACTGCCCTCGGCTCGGGGCAAGATTGTGTAGCAGGGTCAACAACCTATGATTACAGCACCGGATGTCTGACCGCCCAAAGGCAGAGGGTAGGTTGGTAAGGGTCGTCCTAGAGGTGGAGTCTAGGTAGTAGGAGGTCAGTCAACTACTGTTCAGTCAGGAGGAGGACAGCCAACCGGCGCTCCAGCCAGATTTTATGCTTTTTCGGCCAGACCAGATGCATTGGCCTCAAATGTCGTGATCACAAGTATTATTTCTGTTTGCGGTAGGGATGCTTTGGTATTATTTGATCCACGGTCTACCTATTCGCATGTGTCATCTCTGTTTGCTCATTTCCTAGATATTCCTCGTGAGTTTTTGGGTACTCTTGTTTATGTGTCCACTCTTGTAGGCGATTCTATGGTTGTAGACCAGATCGATCGGTCATGTATGGTCATATTTTGTGGTTACGAGACTAGAGCAGACCTCCTGTTACTTGATATGACCGAATTTGAGGTCATCCTAAGCATGGATTGGTTATCCCATATCACGCCATCCTTGATTTCCATTCCAAGACAGTTACTTTAGCGATGCCAGAGTTGCCGAGATTGAAGTGGATGGGTTCCTCCATTAGTACATCTAGTCGGGTTATCTCTTTTCTGAAGGCTCGACATATGGTCGAGAAGGGTTGTTTTGCTTATCTAGCTTATGTTCGGGAATATATCTATCCCACCATACTACATAGCTCTGACGATTGATTCAGTACCAGCAGTCCAGGAATTTGCCGATGTGTTCCCTTATAACCTTCCAGGCATGCCACTAGATAGTGATATTGATTTCTGTATTGATTTGGTTCTAGGTACCCAGCCTATATCTATCCCACCATACTGCATGGCTCCGAAAGAGTTGAAGGAGTTGAAGGAGCATCTTGAGGAGTTGTTATCAAAGGGGTTTGTGAGACCAAGTATATCACCTTGGGGTGTACCAGTATTATTTGTGAAGAAGAAAGATGGGACTATGCAGATATGCATTGATTACCGCCAATTGAACAAAGTTACCATCAAGAACAAGTACCTGCTGTCGTACATTGATGATTTGTTTGACTAGTTGCAGGGTGCTAGGGTGTTCTCTAAGATCGACTTGAGATCAGGGTACTATAAGCTCAAGATTCGGGACTCAGATGTCCCGAAGACTGCTTTCCATACTAGATATGGCCATTATGAGTTTCTAGTGATGTCCTTCGGCTTGACTAATACCCCAGTGGCATCCATGGATTTGATGAACAGGGTGTTTAGGCCTTATATTGATTCCTTTGTTATTGTCTTTATTGATGACATCTTGATTTACTCATGTAGCCTGAGGGAGCAGGAGCAGCATTTGATAGTGGTGCTTCAGACATTGCAGGAACAGAAGCTATATGCTAACTTCTCCAAATGTGAGTTTTGGCTAGATTCTGTGGCATTCTTGGGACATGTTGTATCAGGAGAGGGTATTAAGGTAGATTCCAAGAAGATTGAGGCAGTTTTGAGTTGACCACGTCCCACTTCAGGGACTAAGATCAGGAGTTTCCTGAGGTTGACAGGTTATTATCGTCGATTTGTACAGGGCTTTTCATCAATTATGGCACCTCTGACTAGATTGACCCAAAAGGGTAGTTTGTTCCGTTAGTCCAATGATTGTGAGGCGAGCTTTCAAAAGCTCAAAACAGCTTTGACCACAGCACTGGTGTTGATACCCAATTTTTCCCTATATATTTTAAATATGCATAAATACCTTCAAAATAGCATATATAAGCATGCACAAGGTTTTTATAATTTTTCCCATAATTTTAAGGGTTTAAATTGATTTATTTCCTCCCTTTTTATTCATAAAAACCCCAATAAATATTTTCAAAATTATTTTTATAATAATTTATTTATTTATTTCTATACTTATGCCAAAATATGGCTTATATAATTTTTATGCATTTTTATAATTACATTAGTATTTTTTTAAGCTAAATTACATATAATTGCAATGTTAGCCCATTTTAAGGTATAATTATATTTTATATGCGTAAAATTTGTCCCTATATTTTTAAAATGACTATTATGTATTTTAAATCATCTTGGAACATTAAATTATTTTACAGAAATTACCTATTATTTATTATAAATTAAAGTAGGTAAAATTGGCTATTTAAGTTATAGCTAGATTTGGTTTTCTATTTTAGCCAAATTGAACCCACTCCCCAGCCTAATTTCCAATTAAATAACCCAACCCAGACACTATAAACCCCTACCCAAACCCGAAACCCATATACCTGGGCAAATCCTGACCGTTGATCTCCCAGATCAACAGTCCAAACAATCCCCTTCCTTTTTTAATCCTAAAGAACACTAACCCTATCTCAGTTTTGAGATTCCGCCGCCCTCAAACTCTCTCATCTCCTCTCTTCTCTCTCAACCTAACCCTAATCCCCTTCATCGACGCCTTCTTCTCCGGTTATCTCCAGCGATCGCCTTTTAACCCCAAGCCTCCAATGGGTCCTCCACCGTCTTGCTCATCATCTATGAGGCCTTCAAGGATCTTGGGCCATGACAATTTGGATCTAGGGTTTCTGTTTCTGTTGATCATGGCTTCTCCGGAGTGATTTTGGGCAAAATCACACCATATATGTTACGATCTTTGAAGTTTACAACAGGTTCTTCCGTTTCTATTTGGGTTTCCTTTGAAACCCTAACTCTCGTTTGAACCTCTCATATATGTGCTATTTTTAACTCTTTTAAGTTTGTTTCTTCCTATGTTTGCACTATTCTCGAACTTCTTCTGAAAGATCCTCAACTTTAAACTGTTTTACTTTCTTTAAAATTAGGGTTTCTCGAAGTTTCTTCTACACTTGTTTAATCGATTTTTTTTCTTTATGTTTAAACCTCTTTCCTCACATATCTTGACTGATTTCATGTTCTCCATGTTTTTTCGGCTCGACTATGTTAAATGCCCTAATTTCTTAGATCTTCTTCATTTTATTTTGTGTGTTAGCATGAGTACTTGATTTTGTTAAAGTTCTTGTTGATTACCATGCCCCGAATGTGTTTTTTTGAGTCCCTAGCCTATTTATGTCAGTTCTGTATGATCATGTTCATCTTGGTTGTTCATCTCATGCTTCTTTCTATCAATATGGCTGACCTTGCCTGTTTGCTACGCCTATTTGTTCTTCTCTATTTATATGTTGAAATATAGAATCATGACCCTCTCTTGATTTGATTCTAATTTCCTTATTTGATGGCTCGATTGAAAGGTTTTCTTTCTAAAACCCTAAAATTCTAGTCATCTATTTGAATTGACTAATTTCATTACCTTATCTGCTATAGTACTTTATTTTTACTGAGTCATTCCTTAATTGGGTTTTTCTGAACCTGGTCCTAATTGACTACCCTATGCTTACTGAACTTTGATTCTTTCCTTATTTATCCTGTACTGATTTTCCTTTTCTTTCCTTATATGATGTTGTTTCTTTACCGTTTGAATTAACTCCCTTAACTTAAGGGAGTACTTCCTTGATTTTTTAATTGATTGATTCTGAGTTCCTCAATTATTATGTTACTATGATTCTTACCTTATTCTATTACCTATTTTCAACTATAAGTACTCCAGTCTTTCATTAATATAGACACGAACACTTGGGTTCAAAAACTACCTCTCTTACTAAAATTTCTACTCTCTCTCTTGTGCTATTTGTTACTGTTAGTCGGCTGCAAGCCAAGGCTAATCATTTGTGCTCTTTTGTTCTCTCATTCTACTTGCTTTTCTCTTCACTGATATGTCCTAGTTTTAATTCAAAGTTCCAACAACAACATGATTCTGTTGTTGTTCCAGTTTCTCTTATTTCTAGTTTGCTTCTACTTGTGCTTCTGTTGTGAAACTTGTAGCTAAGTTACATTATCAGCATGTTATTATCTTACCCCTTCCTTTAGAGTAATACACTCCCCTTATGTGTGTTTCTGAGCATGCCTTACCATTTACCTCTTACTTGTTGTATACTTACCATTCTATATGAATCCCCAAGCCCCTATCACCCCTCTATATGTTTGTGTTCTTCCTGATTAGTTTATGACTATGCCAGTGTCAACTATTTATGAGCATGTCTAAACCAGTCCTAAGACCCTTGTTGGGTTACGTGTTTGCAGCCAAATGTCTATGTGTCCCAAATCCCTTGACCCCTGTGTGACTACTGAATTCATTTGGATTCTGTAAACTAGTTGTGTGTGATCCTATCTTAAGGTGTTTGAGCTTTATTTACTACTCCAACCTGTTTTTCAAACAATCTCTGTTGCTTTACTAATTCCTTTCAAAACAGGATTTCTAATACAGTCTTTAATAAACCTTTTTCAACTTGTGTCCTACACCTTCACTTTACTCTTAGTCAATAAGTTCTTCCCTCTCTAGTATGTGTACTACCTTGGGATCCTCTTGAGAGCCTTCTGAACTCTGGCATATTGAGGCTGGCCTTTCCACACTACACTAGTTAAATTCTTGGTTGCTAAGTCTAGGTGTAAGCATTGCTCTGGGCCCTTAGGACCCTTAGGGAACTTGGATGCACCTAGACTCTGATTTGTCTCTGGAATTGAGGCTTATGAGACCGTTGGAGGCTTTGGGAAACTTGGGCCTGACTGCAGGCTCCCTATAGAATAGTTTCTTGATTTTTTATTTTCTTTATGTAATTCATTCATTGGCCTGTAATAATTTGTAAACAGATATTTGGGGTATTTAATAAAAGAGTGGGTAGATGAATATTTTCTGGGGTACTACGGGTAGAGATCCTGCTCTTAGGACATCATTTTTTTAAAGTCTGACTGCTTGCATAAATAGAAAACATGCTCATATGTTTGCTCTTTTGAATCTGATTGCTTTGCCTAAATAGAAATCATGCCAATAGGATTTCACTTTTAAGTTTGTTTGCATCAAGTAGAAATCATGTTCATAAGGTTCTACATTTTGTCATGTTAGAAACCATGTTTATAGGTTCCAAACAATCTTGTCTTAAATCAGTCCAATAATAGATGACATGCCTATAGGACTCAACTCCGATTCAGTTCTAATAAGTCTTTCTGTATGTTGCTGCAAATCGATTAAAACCAGTAATACGCCTAGATATCATGCCTATAGGGATCTCTACTCACAATTATGTCTGATAATTTAATTTAGCCTAATAAATCAACTTCATTACACCTAGTTCATTTTTAAAACTGGTCTTATCAAGTGTTAAACATTTCCTGAAACAAGTACTTTCAAAATTGCCTCAATCTCGTTAGATATCATGCATATATGTATTAAAAGAGTCTATTTCTAAAACCTGTTTATTTCTACATTAGTATAGACACCAATGTTCTACATATAGGCAAGCCTTAGGGCGTTTTCAAAAACTGCATTTCCCTGAAGCTGTCTCTGTCGCTTAACATTTCTGATTATAACAGGCTTTTAAAAGAGTCCCTAGACAATCACTAGGGTATAACTTCTGAGTATAAAAGGTTTTGTTTGTTTCTTCATAATCAGTTAGATATCCTACTTTAGGACATCGATTAATAAGACCTTAACTGTGTTTGAGTCGTGTTGCTTGTATATTTGTTTAAGAAGGAAAATTTAAGCCTTTTAATTGCTCCCATTATGTGTGAAGTTCTAAATGTTTTTTATTGTCGCCTTAGAATTTTTGCCTTTCTAAACCTTAGGGGTACGTCTAGAACTACCTATAGGTAGATGTCCTAACTCCCTCCAGGACCATTAAAAAGGGACGGTTAGCAGCACGTAATAGGAACCATTGACCAAACACTCGTTTTGTATGACCAATAAAGGGATGGGAAGGGGAGACATGGGATATGATAACTACACGTTAATGTCATGTGTAGCCCCTCATTGAGGAGTGTTTACCGAAAATTGCATAGGGTGATCCTATAGGATAAACAACCTAGGACCTGTTTACCAAATCCTCTCTTTATTTAAACTTTTATCTTGTTACTCGAGTTATCTAACGTGCTTTACTTGCAATTTATTTGATTCAACTGTTTACATGGACTAATTTGTGAATACAAGTTCGGCCGGGACCCACAGTTGTGGACCAAGAGAGGTGTCTAACACCTTCCCCTCGAGGGTACTTCGAGCCCTTACCCTAATCTTTGGTAATACAAACCAACTCAAGAGTTAATCGTTTTAGGTGCCCTAACACACCATAATCCGTTAGTGGTGACTCTTCAAATACCCAATTCCCAAAAGTAAATGAGTCATTATACCCTGTGAATGTCGAAACCCGTACCTTTTCCCCTGTCAAAAAGGGGAGGGAAAAAGGGGGCGTGACAACTGGTTCTAGTGTTACCGTCCGATTCAGGAATATATACGGTGTATTGTGATGCTTCACACGTTGGCTTGGGTTGCGTATTGATGAAGAGGGGTGAGTTATTGCATATGTTTCACGTCAGTTAGAGATTCATGAGAAGAATTACCTCGTGCACTACCTAGAGTTAGTCGTGATTGTTTATGCTCTTAAGATCTAGAGGCATTACATTTATGGGGTGTCATATGAGGTTTACACTGATCATCGCAGCTTACAGCATTTGTTTAAGCAAAGGGATCTTAATTTGAGGCAACGTAGATGACATCACCATTCTTTATCATCCAGGAAAGGCAAATGTGGTCGTGTATGCCTTAAGCAGGAAGGGAGAGAGTATGGGTAGCTTGGCATTCATTTTAGCAGAGGAGAGGCCACTAGCTTTGGACATACAGTCCTTGGCTAACAGACTTGTGAGGTTGGATATTTCAGAGCCCAGTCGAGTTCTCGCATGTATTGTTGCCCAGTCTTTGCTATTAGGGCAAATCAAGGCTCGGTAGTTTGATAATCTGCATTTGGCAGTTCTCAAAGAGACGGTACTACAGGGTAATGCCAAGGAGGTTGCTATTGGCTAGGATAGTGTTCTGCGACTCCAGGGTCATCTATGTGTTCCTAATGTCGGTGGCTTGAGGGAGAGGATTCTAGAGGAGGCACACAGTTCTCGGTATTCTATTCATCCATGTGCTACAAAGATATATCGTGACCTGAGACATCATTATTGGTGGTGGTGGATGAAGAAAGACATTGTGGAGTATATAGCAAGGTGTCTAAATTGCCATCAGGTCAAGTATGAGCACCAGAGGTCAGGTGGCCTACTTCAGCAGATGATTATATCTTAGTGGAAATGGGAGTGCATCACTATGGACTTCGTAGTTGGGTTGCCATGGACCTTGCGGAAGTTTGATGCAGTTTCGGTCATTGTCGAAAGGTTGACCAAATCGGCACACTTTTTTCCGGTTGTGACTACCTATACTTCAGAGAAGTTGGCCCAGATTTATATTCGGGAGATAGTTTGGTTGCACGGTGTGCCTGTTTCTATCATATCAGATAGAGGCCCTCAGTTCACTTCACATTTCTGTAGAGCCATGCAGAGTGAGTTGGGGACCCATGTAAAGCTCAGCACAGCATTTCATCCATAGACCGACGGGCAGTCGGAGCGGACAGTTCAAATATTGGGGAACATGCTGAGATCATGTGTGATTGACTTTGGAGGGAAGTTGGATTAGTTCTTGCCCTTGGCCGAGTTTTCTTAAAACAATAGCTATCAGTCCAACATCGAGATGGCTCCATTTGAGGCTTTAAATGGTTGGCGATATCGTTCTCCCATTGGTGGAGAAGGATTCTTTGGAAAAGGTAAAGTTGATTCAGGAGAAACTTCGCACATCACAGTCTAGGCAGAAAAGTTACATGGATCAGAAGGCGCGTAATGTACTATTTGTGGTAGGCGAGAAGGTTCTCTTGAAAGTCTCGCCGATGAAGGGGATTATGAAATTCGAAAAGAAGGGCAAGTTGAGCCCAACGTTTATAGGTCCATTTGAGGTGTTGAGGCGAGTTGGGGAGGTTTCTTATGAGCTTGCTTTACCTCCCAACCTATCAGGGGTTCATCCGATTTTTCATGTGTCTATGCTTCAAAGGTATCACGCCGACTTGTCACGTGTGTTAGACTTCATCACCATTCATCTAGATGAGAGTTTGGGTCACGAGGAGGAGCCAGTTTCCATTGTTGCTAGACATGATGGCCAGTTGAGATCCAAGAGTATTTCCGCGGTGAAGGTCCAGTGGTGGGACCAACCAATCGAGGAGGCAACCTGGTAGTCTGAGGAGGACATGTGGAGCATATATCCCCACTTATTTAGCACTTCAAGTATAAATCTAAACTCCTTCAAGGACGAACGTATGTTTAAGAGGTGGAGAATGTAATGACCTGACCTGTCATTTTACCTTCTAGAACCCCATTCCCCTGAATAAGACTTCTCGTACTTAACTTTTACTGATTTATGACTTGCGGGGATGGTTGGTTCGGGATTTGGAAGAGTTTGGGTTGAAATCGAAACAGTCAGTTTCTTAAGGTTGGCTTAAAAGGCCAAGTTTGATTTTGGTCAATATTTTGAGTAAACGTCCTCGAAGTCGAGATTTGACGGTTCTAATAGGTTTGTATGATGATTTCGGACTTGGGTGTATGTTTGGATCGGGATTTGGGTGATCCAGGAGTGTTTCAGCGCCTAATAGTGAAAGTTGGTTCTTTGAAGGTTTTCGAAGTTCTTTAAATTTGGTTTGGAGTAGGTTTTGGTGATATAGAGGTCCAAATGGAATTCCGAGACCAGGAATAATTCTATAATATCATTTAAGACTTGCACGAAAAATTTGATGTTAATCTAAGTAGTCTAAGTATGATTCGACGCGTTCGGAGCAATTTAGAAACTTGAAGTTCAAAGTTTGATCCAATTTGGTTTTAGGGTGTTATTCTTGGATTTGTTATTGTTTTATGCATTTAGAGAGTTCGAGTAGGTTCGTATTATGAGTACAGACTTGTTGGTATAGTTGGATAGGGTCCTGAGGGGCTTGGGTGTGTTTCGGACCATCCGGAGCTAAATTTGAGAAACTAGATTTTCCAGTTCTGGTTTCCTTCTTACCGAATGTGAGAGGGTCATTGTGTTCGTAAAGAAGGATTTAAGGCAGTGGGAAAATTTCCCTTCGCGTTCGCGGTCACGCTCACATGTTCGTGAAGCCATGACAGCCTAGGCCTTCGCATTCGCGTAGGGGAAATGGGGCCGGGACGGCCAGTGGACTTTGCTCTTCGCGTTCATGAGAGAGTTGTAGTGTTCGTGATGCTCCATCATCATAGTCTTTCACGAACATGAGACTTCTTCCGCGTTCGCAAAGAAGGCTATCATAGTTGGGCAGAAACTTGTTTAAAATACGGGATTTATGCATTTTTCTCCCATTTTTCACACACTTGGGTGATTTTAGAGCTTTAGAAAATGAGATTTCAACCTAGCTATTGAGGGTAAGTAATTCCTACCTAATGTGAGTTTAATATATAGATTATGGGTAGATTTTAACATATTTGTGGAATTCATGGGTTAGATGGAAAACCTTGGTTTCTTATAAAAATGAGATTTAACCACAAAATTTGTAGGAATTTAGTAAAAATCATATATTTATGTTCCTAAGGTTGTGGGTATCAACTATCTTTGAAAATTTCCAGAATTCGAGCATGTGGGCCCGAGGGTGAATTTTAGGAACATTGTCATTTGGGTTGGGTAATCACTCTAATGGTGGGGATATAAACTTTTGAGCATAGATTGACTAGTTTATGTAATATTTGACTAGTTTCGGGTCGTTTGGCGTCAAATTTGGGAGCGCATTCTTGAATTGGGAAGTAGGATTTGAGATGAGGTAAGTCTCCTTTATAACCTTGTAAGAGGGAATTAACCCCATAGGTGAAATAAATAAATGTGTGTACCTAATTGTGGGGCTACGTACGTACGAGGTGACAAGAGTCCGTACGTAGCTACTATTATGCTACTGTCCGGGTAGTTTAGAACTCGTATCATGCTTTGTTTGAAATGTTTGTGCTCTTACTGCTACTTTAATTACTTGAGTCATGTTAGAATTTGATAAAAGAATTCGTAAAATATTAAGTTCACTTATTTGAAAATTTTATTGGAATACTTGATTGCAAATGAGAAATTTGTGTTTCCTTAAAAATAATTGTTATTTGTGGATCGGGCCAAGCACCTCAGTAGTAAATAGATGCATCTATGGTTCGCCTCGTTCAACTCTCCAGCAGTGCACAGTTTAATATTATGTTGGACCGGACCGTATGACCTCGACATAATTTGCACATGATAATCCGTTGAAACCTTCCATGATTGATATTGCTTAAATGCTTTGAAATGTAAAATGTTTAAAGATAATACTGATGTTGGAATTTATATTTGTGAAAGGAGGACTTATTATTTTGTGTTTTGAGTTTTCAATATTATTCATGCGATCCATGCTTAGCATAACCTTTTCATATATTATCGATAGCCCTAGTGAGTGTCAAGTCGACCCCACGTCACTACTTCTTCGAAGATAGACTGGATACTTACTGGGTACATATTGTTTATGTACTCATACTATACTTCTGTACTTAATTATACAAAATCTGAGGCAGGTGCATCTAATTACCCGTCTGGCGCGCATTCATGATATTGGACCGAGATTTTACGGTAAGATGCCCCCCTTCTGAGCCATTCAGCAGCATGCCGGAGTCTCTCTTTTATCTATTACTGTCTATTCTATTTCAGGAAGTAGGATAGTCATCTTTTGTATATTCTACTAGTTGCCCACACATTTGTGACACCAGATCTTGGCACATATTAGTAGACTTGTGATTTTTGGGTTGTATTTCTATAGTTATGATTTCCTTTAGTTGTTTTCGCTTTTTTGCCTACAAATCCGTTATTTACCAAATGCTTTTTTTTAGTAAAGTTAGTTGTTGGAATTACTTAATAAAAATGGGAAATCACTAAATTGTTCACTGTTGGCTTGTCTAGCAATAGTGTTGGATACCATCACGGCCTAACATGGAGTTGGGTCCTGACAGAGAATTCGTGACTCTTTTAGATTTTCTTAATGTAGGCTTAGGAGTAACTGATCTCGAATTTGATTCAAGTCTTGACTCCAGATTTGGTTCTGTATCTGATTCTATCTTTGGTTTCGATTTTGGTTCTGATCCAGCTTCGGGCTTTGGTTCTCATCTTCAATTTCAGAATCAGTTATAATACTTCTAGCCACTTCATTTTCTGAGATTTCTTCTAACTCAACTGTTTCATATATCTTTTTTCTGGTGCTGGTTAGTTCTACTTCAAGCTTGTCCTTGTATATCATATTTTTATTAAATATGACATTCATGTGTCTTAGGATCTTTCTATTCTGATCATCCCAAAATGGATAACCAAAATTATCATCACCATAGCCAATAAAGAAATATTTCTTGGCTTTAGGATCAAGCTTATCTATATCATTAGAGTTTACATGCACATAAGCAACACAAACAAAAAATTTCAGATGTGAGAGAGTTACCTCCTTTCCTACTCATACCTCCTCATGAATTTCAAAATTCAACGGTACAGAAAGTCCCTTGTTTATGAGGTAAGTTGATGTGTTAACAATGTCAGCCCAAAAATACTTCAGCAATCCAGAATATATTCCTCATACTTTTGGCTCGTTCATTCATGGTTCTGTTCATCCTCTCAGCAACGCCATTTTGTTCTGGTGCTCCAGAAACTATATTGATCATTCTGGTACCATTCTCAGAGCAGATTGCTTTAAACTCTTGATTATCATACTCTCCTCCATTGTCAGACTTCAAACATTTTAACTTTAGACTTGTCTGATTTTCAACTTCAGTTTTCCATTTTTTAAATGTAAAAAACACATTAGATTTATTTTTCAGAAAATAAACTCATACCTTTCTTGTGGAATTATCAATAAAGGTGACATAATAGCGTGAGCCTCCTCGAGAAGCTACAGGAGATGGTCACCACACATTTGTATGCACTAGTTCCAGTTTCTCTTTCTTTGGCATTCTTCCCGCCTTTGAGAAACTAACTCTCTTTTGTTTCCCGTAAATACAATCTTTGCACAACCCAAATTCAGCATGCTTTAGGTTTGGCAATTTTTCTTCGGATTCCAACAACTTCATTCCCTTCTCACTCATATACCCGAGCCTCCAGTGCCATAATGTTGTATCACGACCATGATCAATTGTTATTATAGTATCCATTTGTATTGCAGTTGCATACAATGTTCCCTTCTTGAAGGCTCAAGCCACAACCAAATTCCCTTTAGTTATTTTCCATGATCCGCCACCGAATACCTTTGTGTATCCTTCACTGTCAATCTGACCCATAGATATCATATTTTTTTAGGCCAGGAATATGTCGGACATTTTTTAATCTCCATAACGTCCATTGTGAAGTCTTTATATAAATTTCACCTTTTCCGATAATATCCAGAGATTCGTCGTCTGCTAGATAAACCTTCTTGAATTTTTCAGCAATATAATTATGCAATAATTCTTTGCATGCGGTAGAGTGAAAATATTCTCCTGGGTCCAGAATCTATGATTCGACTGGACTATTTGCATAACAAATTAGTGCATCACCGACTTGTTCAGCAATTGCATTTGCTGAATTATCATCCTTGTATTGGTCGTTCTTCTTCTTCTTTGGATTTCTACAATTACTACTGTAGTGACCATTTTTATCGCAATTCCAACAAGTAATGTCTTTGCGGTTTTTGGATGTCCCTCTTCTCCTTGACTTTGATCTACCACGACCATGACTTTGTCCTCTTTAGCTGATTCTCCCCCTGCTTTCAGTATTAAAATCAGATCCTAGGGAATCACTTCATTCTCTTTGGTGAATATCTTCGCTTAGAACCAAGTCTCTAATATCATCCAATTTGAGTTTGGTACTTCCCTATGAACTGCTAATTGCAGTTACTATTGCAGACTAACTCTCTAGTAGAGATGATTGTGTAACGACCCGACCGGTTGTTTTGAGAATTTGCATTTCGCCCTATAGTTTGGGGTATGAGTAGCTCCATATGATGTATAGGACTTGTGTGCAAAATTTGAGTTCATTCCAATTTGATTTGATATGTTTCGGTGCAAGTTTTTGGAAGTCGAAAGTTTGAAAGTCTATTAAGTTTGATTTGAGGTGCATTTAATCGTTTTGATGTTGTTATGCGTGATTTGAGGACACGAGTAAGTCTGTGTTATATAATGGGACTTGTTGGTATGTTCGTACGGTCTCGAGGGGATCGGGTGAGTTTCAGATAGGTTTGGATTGTGTTGTGCTCGTTTTTCTTATATTTTGACATTGTTTCTTCAAGCATAAATGGTACAACATTGAACAAATGAGCTTCGATTTCTGTTTTGTTGAAGCATTAGATCCGTATCATAATTACGGAGCCATAGCAAAAAGAATTATTGAATTTGGACATCATACTAGGATTTTATGGTTATTTTACTAAGAATAGGGTGCTAGATTTTCTAGATTACTTACGAAGTTGCCACTAACTTCATATTTAAAAATCTGCACTATTTTTAAATATTAAAACCAACATATCTCCTTCATTATATGGTCAAATGGAGTAATTAAAAAGCCTAAAATGACTGAAATTTTACAAGGAACCCATTGAAGGCATCAAAAGCAAGTTTCGAGATCGTTTGGCATACAAAACGAGGCAGAACAACTGCGCAAAAATACTTAATATGAAAGGTTTGTTTATTTGGTCATATTATGAGTTTGGAGCTCGGATTTGGACAATTTTTAGAGGCGATTTTCATCATATGGATTGGGGTAAGTTCTCTATACTCGATTTTGGTTATATTTCATGAATCTATCTTCGTTTTTGGTATTTGATTGATGATTTCAAAGTGAAATTTTGGGGTTTTGTCTAAAATTTCATTAAGTGAATTTTTAAGTTTTGAACATCGATTCGGAGTCGAATTTGAGTGAAACTACTATGGTTGGACTCATAATTGAATGGGTTTTCAGATTTTGTGAGTTTTATCAGGTTCCGAGGCACAGGCTCAGGTTTGACTTTTTGGTCGATTTTGGAATTTTGATTAAAGATTCGACCTTTACCGATTGGGTTTGTTTCCTTTGGCATTATTTGATGTATTTGAGTTGCTTTTGACTAGTTTCGAGCTGTTCGAAGGTCGGTACGTGCGGGATAGCATTTTTGGAGCATCGTTTGTGTTGCTCGGTATTGGAGTTGGCTTGTTCTGGGTAAGTAACACTTCTTAACTTGGTGTTGAGGGTATAAAATTCTGAATTACGTGTTGTGTGATTGGTGTTGAGGTGATGCACATGCTAGGTGACAGACGTGTAGGCGTGCACCATGTGAATTGTGACTTCGTTACTTCTGTGGTACTGTGTAGTTTCCTGATCTTACTTGTAATCATGAAATTTCAACGTACTTGAGCTATTGAGTTGTGATCCATATTAGAAACCATGTCTAGGCTACATTTTTATCCTATTAGGACCCACTGAGGTCATTTCTGCTATTGAGTTATTTGTTTTCATTACTTTATATACTTAGTCATACGCATTCATATGCATATCATATCTCAGGCTCTGTTACCATTTATTGACATATCATATCATTTTGGGCTAGTTTCATAGCATTGTGAGCCCGAGAGACTGGAAAGATTGATGACTAAGTGAGGCCGAGGGCCTGATTATGAGTGATATTTATGGGACGGGCTGCACGCCGCAGCGGTTATACTGATTTATGATAGCGCTTGGGTTGAAGGAGCACCTCCAGAGTCTGCACACACCCCCAGTAAGCGCGGTTGATTATACTGAGGGATGGATCTTCCCCACAGGCTAGATTTGACAATACTCAGTATTGAGTGACTGATGGTTAATTGATGTATATATTCTGGGATGGATCTTCCGTGGGCCGAATTGACCATATACAGTACTAGGTCATTGAGCATGATGAGTGAAAAGTGTGAGATAGTGAGATTGAGTACTCTGAGAGCATGAGTACTTGAGTTCATCTCTGAGATACATTGCATTGACATACACACATGACATACAAGCATAGAGATGCATTTACCTCATGTTGTACGGTATCACATCATTCATGACTTCTCACACATATCGACATATAGGCATAGAGAGGTATTTTACACTTGCTATCTAGAAAGAAAATGAAACATCTGATTTATTGTGGAAAGGAATTTTGGAAAAAATTACATTTTTCAAACTTACTCATATTTTCGATGATTCGGTAAAGGATTTAGATTTTCACTGATATACTTGAAAAGTGGAACTATTTTTTGGGAAACTATGAAAAGGCTAAGCATTTTATCTCAGAGTTACTTCTTTTATTACTTGTTTTACGTTATTATGAATTGTCCATTGGTGTTGGACCCGACCTTTGTTCTAGCTCATCACTACTTTCAACCTAAGGTTAGATTTGTTACTTATTGAGTACATAGGCTCGATTGTACTCATACTACACTTCTGCACCTTGCGAGCAGATGTTGGCTGCTGATGTTACTGTGATTGATGGGAGCTGGAATTAAAGACGTACCTACATTCCGGTGGTAGTTGCCTCTTGTTCATGGTAGCCTTAGAATATAAAAATTTGTTTATGTACTTTTCGAACAAATGATGTATTTGTTTCATACAAGCTTTGTAAATTCTAATCTTAGAAGCTCATGATCTGTACTACCAGTCTTTGGGAAATGTACAAGATTCAGATAATTTCTTTTATATATTTGTTTTATAAATTTCATTGGAATTGGATAGTTGTTAATTGGCTTACCTAGCAGGTTGGGTTAGGTGTCATCACGACTAGTTGTATTTTGGGTCGTGATAGATTGTAGAATTATCGCCCTGACTTCGTCATCGAATGTTATATTAACAGAAATCAAGTAAGTTAATATTACATTAAAGTAATTGATATGTTCCGTAACAGATCCACCTTCTGTCATCTTTAAGTTGAACAATCGACGCATCAAATAGACTTTATTTGACAGATGGCTTCTCGTACATATTGATAACGCCTTCATTAGGCCAGTAGTGGTCTTCTCGTTAATGATGTTAAATATTGCATTCCGTATTAGCGTCAAACGAATCACACCAAGAGCTTAGAGATCTAATAGATCCCAATCTGCTTTGGCCATATTTTCTAGTTTTACCCTGGTCAGATGTAAGTGTAATTTTTTTATACAAATAATCCTCTATTTGCATTTTTCAGAATCCAAAATCTTTACCATTGAACTTTTCAATCTTAACTTTCCCTTCTTCTGATGCTATTTTTCATAAAAAAATATGTGAATAGTAACGGTGAATGCTACTTCGTGTAAGAAAAAATATCTCAACCGTATAAGGTAGACAACAGTCACTATGGGTGAACAGTACTATCACTATTAATGAATAGTACTTCACTATTGTGAATAGTGTTAGTATTGATGATCAATAGTACGTGCACCAATACCGTACTTTTCTAACAGAATTATATTGTATGTGCTCTTATAGCAGTTGTTGGGAAGCGTGTCTGGATAATAGAAAAGAAAAATATTTAAAAGAGAAAAATTATAAATTGCACAAGGCAAGAAAAGACAAGATATATGTGGTTTGGAAATTTTTGCCTACTCTACGGTCTTACAAAGAATAACTATTTATTAATTGAAGAGAAAGAAGAGGTTGAGGGATGATCTGCAAATGAAAAGTCAGACCCCTTTTATAGGAATTTGAATGCCCTGCCGACGTAATCATTATGTCATAAGAAAAGAATTCAAAGATGAATTCTTCCGCCTATCATTCTGTTTCATACTACTTTTTCTTCTCTCTTTGACTTTTTTATATTTTTTTGTCTACTTTTCTTTCTTTCACGTACAACAAGGTTTGATCCCATCACTTACTTGTTCTTCGTAAAGCGGATGCGAAAATCTGAAACGAACCATGACTGGAGTTACCCCTGATGGCGGTTGTCACATTAAGATGGAGCAACCTCATATACCACAATCTAAACCCTAGCTCGGATTGAGAGCGAGAAAAGAGCATAGAAAATATCTTTAGAAGTACACGGTATGTGTACTTGTAGGGATACCTAGGATTAGTGCAATTACTAAAATTATTGTGTTTTGCCCGTGATCCTAAGACCACCATGGGCGAACTCTATTTCCTACAGCTAAATATCCGCAAATCCCACAATCTTGAGCAAAATCCCTTAAAGGGTATTATATTTGCTATAAAAATTCACATATAGACTAAATTCAAGAACACCATTTCTAAAAACTCTACCAAGAGGACCAATATCAACACTATAATTGTACTCTTCATAGTGTTTTCTATAAGAAAAAAGCCCTTTTTTTTAAAATATTAAGACCAAAAGGCTGATCTTTAACATCAAGAAAACACTTCCTTTGAGTTCTCACAGAAGCCCAAAATTACACTAAAGTTGGAATTGAAACAAAATCTAATAGCTGAATAAAAGATTTGATCTTTTCTTTGAGAAGATCATCAGCTCCATTTCTCCTGAAAATCTTCACATGGGAAATTGAATCTCTGTCTTTTGAAGAAATGTGACATGGAAATATGCTTTGAAGCATCATCAGCTTCAGCTGCAGCCATATTTGATCAGTGAATTTCTAGCAAATTTAGTTATCTCCTAAGTTGTCTCTTTGTTTATATATTAGAGGTATTAGCAGAAGCAAAAAAGTAAATATTGAGTGCAGGGGAACAAATAGCTTTTGCTTCCATGTGCTCTATTAACCTGCAACAAAAAGGTTTAAGAGTTCTTTCAGTTCAAGTACTTTGACTTTTTGTTGAGATTCCATTTCTTGAGTCAAGATGACTGTTCCATTTTTCTTTTCTTTTTGTCATGACCCTAGTTCTCCCTCTGTGAACCGTCGTAATGGAACCTAGTATCTACGACTAGGTAAGCCTAACATTTGCGGATTAAGAAATAAAAACATAAAAGCTATCAACTAATAAGTAAATTTAAACAAGGAAATACGATAACGCTTGGCATATACAATAATCGCTTCCGAATAGTACATAAACTCTTCCAAAACCCGGAGTGTCATAAGTCACAAGCTAAAGAACGAAAACAGTACTCCCATACTCCAGAGTCTAATAAAAGAAGAAAATACATGAAGGGTTGACATGGGGTGGAATAGATAGGGACTTCGAGGTCTGCGGACGCAGCAGATATACCTTGAAGTATCTACAGCCATCTCATCTCACTAGTAATGCAACGGATGAGGTACCTGGATATGCACACGAAAAATATGTTCAAGAAAGGGCATGAGTACACTATAACGGTACCCAGTAAGTGCCAAGCCTAACCTCGATCGAGTAGTGACGAGATCAGGTCAGGGCCCTACTGGTATAAATATAACGAAATAAGACAAAAGAATATTGCAGTAAAATAAATACGGAAATATAACAGGAATAGCACTCAATGGAAGCTAACAACTTAGAACACAATAAAGCAACAGGGGATCTCCCGGGATACTGTCCCGTAGTCCCAAATGGGGGATCTCCCAGAATACCGTTCCGTGGTCTCAAAGTAAATATACAATGCTGGGGGATCTTCCAGAATACCATTCTATAGTCCTAAAGTAAATATGCAGTATAGGGGGATCTCCCGAAATACCGTTCCATAGTCTCAAAGTAAATACACAGCTCAACCAATAGAGATAACATATTACAACAAGAAAACCACAATTTAGGCTAAGTTCGAGTCAAAGAAGAATAGGAAATTTCATTAAACCATGTTGCACAGTGCTCAGATAGACAGTTAAGGCAGTTAAGGCACGTAAGCATGCTTTCCTAAACTAAACAGGATAATTACATATGCTAGTGTTACTCAATTAAAGGAAAATAGATAGTTGCTTAATGAAAATAGGTTTTTTTTCAACAAATAGCCCGTGTACGCACTCGTCACCTCACGTACACAGTGCTCACATATCAAACAGTACCAAATTCTAAGGAAAGTTCCCCCACACAAGGTTAGGCAAAACACTTACCTCAAACACAAGTCCATTCAAAGCTCAATCACAGCTTTGCCTTTCAAACACGCCTCCGAACCAACAATATCTAGCAAATTACCAACCAAACATTTCAAATAAGCCTTAGGAATCACCTACGATAATAAAGGACTCAATTTAGGTCATTATTGAAAAAGTTAACAAAAGTCAACACTCGGGCCCGCTTGGTCCAAACCCAAAATTCGGACCAAAACCTGATTACCTATTCACCCCCGAGTCCGGATATATAATTAGTTTTAGAATCCGACCTCAATTTGAGGTCTAAATCTCCAAATTTCAAAATTCCTAATTTCTACCCAAAAATTTCCAATTCCACCATGAAAACCTTAGATTCTAGGGTTGTAAAGTGAAGTGAAAGATTGAAAGAAGTTAGTTAAGAATCACTTACCGATAATTTGGGAAAGAAGAATCTTTGGAAAATCGCCTCTTGTGTTCTAGGTTTTGAAAATTTGAAGAATGAATGAAAAATCTCGTCCAAGTCTCATTTACCCAACTGCAGATGTCGCAAATGCGAAGCCCGCAAATGCGAAAAATTTATCACATTTGCGAAGATTCCCACAGTCCTGCCTTCTTCGCAAATGCAAACTAAGCTAGTCGCAAATGCGATCAAAAGATTGCAATTGTGAAGGTTGCCTCCCCCTATCCCCATCGAAAATGCGAAGGAACGTTCGCATTTGCGAACATGAGCTGGCCTAGCTTCTCTTCGCATTTGCGATAAGAAGCTCGCAAATGCGAACTCTTCAGAGATCACAAATGAGATGATTGACCTCGCATTTGCGAAGTTTGTGGCCTGCAACAAAAAACAATAGTGTTCTAAGTCCTATTTTCACTCCGTAGCCTATCCGAAACTCACCCGAGCCTTCGGGGATCCAGACCAAATGTCCACACAAGTCTTAAAACATCATATGAACTTGCTCGCGTGATCAAATCGCCAAAATAACACTTAGAACCACGAATTTAGCACCAAATCAAATGAAATTATCAAGAACACTTTGAAATTTCTATTTTCTCAACCGGATGTCTGAATCACGTCAAACCAATTCCGTTTTTCATCAAATTTCACAAAAAAGTCTGAAACATTATAGTGAACCTGTACCGACCTCCAGAACCAAAATATGGACCCAATACCAACAAGATCAAACATTAACAATTTCTTAAAACCCATTGAATTTTTAGACTCACAATTTTCAACAAATATTCATAACTCGAGCTTGAGACCTCAATTCTGATTCTGAGCATATGCCTAGGTCCTATATTTTAATACGGACCCACCAGGACTATCAAAATACAAATCCGGTCCGTTTACCAAAAATGTTGACCGAAGTCAACTCAAATGAAGTTTTTAAATCAAAAATTCTTATTTTTATCAACTTTCAATACAAAAGCTTTCCGAAAATACGCCCGAACTGTGCACACAAATCGAGGAGGAATAAAATGAGATTTTTAAGGCCTCAGAATGTAGAATTTTGTTTTAATTCATAAGATGACTTATCGGGTCATCCCATTCTCCACCTCTAAAACAATCGTTCGTCCTTGAACGGACATAGAAAAGTACTTGGGTTAGTAAAAAGGTGGGGATATCTACTCCGCATGTCCAACTCGGACTCCAAGTCGCCTCCTCGATCGGCTGACCTCGCCACTGAACCTTTACTGATGCAATGTTCTTTGACCTCGGCTTTCGAATCTGCCTGTCCAATATAGCCACTGGCTCATCAACATAAGATAGATCCTTGTCCAAATAGACAAAGCTGAAATCTAAAACGTGAGATGGATCACCATGATACCTTAGGAGCATCGAAACATGAAATTTTGGATGAACTCCTGCCAAGCTGGGAGGTGAGGCAAGCTCATAAGCAACCTCCCCAACACGCCGCAACACCTCAAAGGGACCAATAAACCTTAGGCTCAACTTGCTCCTCTTTCCGAATCTCATAACGCCCTTCATAGGCGAAACTCGAAGCAAGACCCGCTCTCCAACCATAAATGAAATATCGCAAACCTTCCGGTCCACATAACTCTACTGTCTGGACTGGGCTATACGAAGTCTATCCTCAATCACCTTAACCTTCTCCAAAGCGTCCTGAACCAAGTCTGTACCCAATAATTTGGCCTCGCTCGGCTCGAACCAACCCATCGAGGACCGACACCGCCTACCATACAGAGCCTCATATGGTGTCATCTGAATGTTGGGCTAATAACTGTTGTTGTAGGCAAACTCCGCAAGTGGAAAGAACTGATCCCAAAGACCTCAAACTCCATCACATACACACAGAGCATATCCTCAAGAATCTGAATAGTGTGCTCGGACTGTCTGTCCGTCTGAGGGTGAAATGTTGTGCTCAACTCCACACGAGTACCCAACTCATGTTGTATGGCTCTCCAGAACCGTGATGTGAACTGTGTTCCCCGATTAGATATGATAGATACCGGCATGCCATGAAGTCTGACAATCTCACAAATATAAACTTGAGCCAACTGCTCAGAAGAATAGGTGGTCGTCATAGGAAGGAAATAAGCTAACTTAGTCAATCTATCCACAATCACCCAAACTAAATTAAACTTCTACTGAGTCTGTGGGAGTCCAATAATGAAATCCATAGTGATCTGCTCCCATTTCCACTCCGAAATCTCTAACTTCTGAAGCAACCCACGCGGTCGCTGATGCTCATACTTCACCTGCTGGCAATTTAGGCACCAAGCAACATACTCCAATATGTCCTTCTTCATCCTACGCCACCAATAATGCTACCTCAAGTCCTGATACATCTTCGCAGCACCCGAATGAATAGAGTATCGCGAGTTGTGAGCCTCCTGAAGAATAAACACACGTAAACCATCAACATTAGTCACACATAGCCTGCCTTTAATCCTCAATGCGACATCATCCCCAATGGTGACTTCCTTAGCATCGTCGTGTTGGACTATGTCCCTAAGGACAAGCAAATGGGGGTTATCATACTAACGATCCCTGATACAATCATAAAAATAAAATCGAGAGACCACACAATCTAATACTCGACTAGGCTCAGAAATATCCAATCTCACAAAGTGGTTGGCTAAGGCCTGAACATCCAATGTCATGGGCCTCTCTACTGCTGGTAGATAATCCAAACTCCCCAAACTCTCTGCCCGGCGACTCAAAGCATCGGCCACCACATTGGCCTTCACCGGGTGATATAGAATAGTGATGTAATAATCCTTAAGCAACTCTAACCACCTCCTCTGACGCAAATTAAGATCCTTTTGCTTGAACAAATGCTGCAAATTTCGTGATCAGTATAGATTTCACAAGGGATATCGTATAAATAATGCCTCCAAATCTTCAAAGTATGAACAGTAGCAGCTAAATCAAGGTCATGGACAGGATAGTTCTTTTCATGCACCTTCAGTTGCGTGGACATGTATACAATCACCCTACGGTCCTGCATCAACACCAGGCCAAGGTCAACTCGCGACGCATCACAATAGACTGTATAAGACCCTAACTTATAGGCAATATCAATACTGGGGCTATAGTCAAAGCTGTTTTGAGATTTTGAAAGCTCTCCTCACACTCCTCCATCCACCTGAACGGAGCACCCTTCTAGGTCAGCCTGGTCATAGGTGCTGTAATAGATGAGAATCCCTCATCAAATCGACGGTAATAGCCCGCCAAACCAAGAAAACTCTGGATCTCTATAGCTGAGGATGGATTGGGCCAACTCTGCACCACTTCCACTTTCTTCAGATCCACCTTGATCCCTTTACACGATACCACATGACCCAAAAATGCCATGGAATCTAACCAGAACTCACATTTTGAGAACTTTGCATATAATTTATTGTCTATCAAGGTCTGAAGCACAGTCCTCAGATGTTGCTCATGATATTCCCGACTCCAGGAGTATACCAAAATGTCGTCAATAAAGACAATGATGAATGTATCAAGATAAGGTCGAAATACATTGTGCATCAAATGCATAAATGTTGATGGGGCGTTGGTCAGCCCAAATGACATGACAAGGAACTCATAATGACCATACCGAGTCCTGAAAGCAGTCTTCGAGATATCTGGCTCCTGAATCTTCAAATGGTGATAACTTGAATGCAAATCAATCTTGGAAAACACTCGGGTACCCTGTAACTGATCAAATAGGTCATCAATACGAGGGAAATGATACCGGTTCTTTACTATAACTTTGTTCAACTAACGATAATCAATGTACATACGCATAGAACCATCCTTTTTCTTCACAAACAATACAGGAGCACCCCAAGGTGACACATTGGGCCGAATGAAGCCCTTATTAAGCAATTCCTGCAATTGTTCCTTCAACTCCTTCAACTCAAGAGAGGGTATACGATACGGAGGAATAGAGATGGGCTGAGTGCCCAGCAATAAATCAATGCCAAAATCAATATCTCTGTCGGGTGGCATCCCGGAAGATCAGCCGGAAATACATTAGGATAATCCCTCACTACCGGCACTGAATCATCTATATGGGTATCAATACTAACATCTCTCACATAAGGTAAATATGTGTCACACCCTTTATCAACCATTCATTGAGCCTTAAGAAATGAAATAACTCTGTTGGGGGTGAAATCTAAGGTACCCCTCCACTATAATTGCAGTAAACTTAGCATAGCTACCGTCACGGTCTTGGCGTGATAATCTAGAATAGCATAATAGGGCGACAGCCAGTCCATGCCTAAGATAATATCAAAATCTACCATACTGAGCAATAAACAAATCGGCTTTGGTCTCAAAACTACTAAGAGTAATCAAACACGACCGATAAACGCGGTCCACAGCAAGAGATTCTCCTATAGGAGTAGACACATAAACAGGGGAACTCAAGGAATCCTGAAATACGCCCAAATGTGGGGAAAAATAAGAGGACGCATAGGAATAAGTGGAGCCTGGATCGAATAGAACTGATGCATCTCTATGACAGACTGGAACAATACCTGTAATGATAGAATCGGAAGCAACAGCCTCTGTACGAGCACGAAGGGCATAGTATCTAGCCCGGCCTCCCCCTCTAAGGCGACCTCTACCTCCCCGACCTCCACCTCTAGTGGCCTGAGTAGGTGGAGTGGCAGCTGGAGCTGTAATCATAGCCTGGGAACCCTGTGGAGTACGTTATGGCTAAGAAGTCTATGGAGGTGCACCCTTCCTAAGTCTGGTGCAATCCCTCACCATATGGCGAGTGTTACCACACTCAAAACAAGCTCTAGGAGGACGTGGTGGCGGTGACTGGCTCGGGCCAGGTCCACTAGACTGACCACTAAAAGCACCCCATGCAAGAGGCACACTAGATACTAGAGGTGCATAATATGGCTCATGAGGTCTAAGATGAGTTGGAATACCACTGGCGGCTGGAAGAGTTGAATGAACGGGGCGACTCACATAACCCCTACCATGATGAGTTACAGCTGGGGCACGGGCACCAGAATAATATCCCGACTCCCGAGACCTATTGGCCTCTCTCTCTTAGCAATACTCACTACCTACTGATACGCGATATCTATCTCTAACTCCCGGACCATGCTAGACCTGATGTTGGGAATGAGCCCCTTAATAAACCGGCGAAACCTCTCTCAAACTATAGAAACCACGGTCGGTGCATGCCTAGCCAAGTCACTTAAACGGATTGCATACTCTGAAATAATCATAGTACCCTGGTGCAACTGCTCAAACTCCGCTCGCCATGCGTCCCTGAGGCTCTGAGGGACATACTCCCTCAAAAACATATCCGAGAATTGAGTCCATGTAAGGGAAGCTGCCTCAGCCGACTGTCCAACTCAAAAGTATGCCACCACTGATAAGTTGCCCCTCGAAACTAGAAGGTAGTGAAAGAAACCCCCACTCAACTCTGCTATGCCCATAGTGCGGAGGATACGGTGTCACTCTTTCAGAAATCCCTGAGCATCCCCTGATGCTAAACCACTTAATGTATGATGGTCGTACTTCTTGTACCTTTAAAGCATCCGATGCTCCTCATTTGAAGTTGCTGCCCTACCCTCAGTCTAAACTGGGGCTACAGGCGGCACCGGTATTACCTCTAGAATCTGATTAACCTGAACTCGCTGTTCTAGGGTGCGGGCGGCGGGAGTCTGTGCTCTTCCCCCGGTCTGAGATGTGGCTACAGCAAGGGGAATCAACCCTGCTTGAGCTAGAGTGTTGTACATGCTCATGAACTATGCAAGGGTCTACTGAAGAGCTGGAGCAGTAGTAGTAGGCATATCAGGTGCATGTGTTCCGGCTGGAGCTACTAGTGGCTCCTCTGTAGTAGCTTGCCCGGGTGCTCTGGCTGCACCACATGCGCTTCCTCGTCCTCTACCCCGTCCCTAACCTCTGGATGCTCTAGTAGGTGGCGGGGGTGCCTGGTCATCTCCGGTAGCACGTGTCCTCACCATCTGTGAGAGAATAGAAGACAGAAGTTTAGAGTTTCGAAGTTAGTAATCTCGCACGACAAGGAATCAAATGAAGTCGAATTTTCCTAACAATTCATAGCCTCCCGAAGATAAGTACAGACGTCTCCGTACCGATCCGCGAGACTCTAATAAACCGGCTTGTGACCCACGACTCCTATGAACCTAGAGCTCTGATACCAACTTGTCACGACCCTAGTTCTCCCTCCGTGAACCGTCGTGATGGAACCTAGTCACTACGACTAGGTAAGCCTAACATTTGCGGATTAAGGAACAAAAACGTAAAAGCTATCAACTAATAAGTAAATTTAAATAAGGAAATGCGATGCCAATCGGCATATACAATAATCACTTTCGAATAGTACATAAACTTTCTCAAAACCCGGAATGTCATAAGTCACAAGAAAATACTACTCCCATACTCTAAAGTCTAATAAAAGAAGAAAATACAAGAAGGTTTGACATAGGGTGGAATAGATAGGGACTTCGAGGTCTGCGGACGCGGTAGATATACCTTGAAGTCTCTATAGTCATTTTGTCTCACTGGTAATGCAACTGATGTGAGGTACCCGGATTTGCACATGAAAAACATGTGCAGGAAAGGGCATGAGTACACCACAACAGTACCCAGTAAATGCCAAGCCTAACTTCGATCGAGTAGTGACGAGATCAGGTCAGGGCCCTACTGATATAAATATAACGAAATAAGACAAAAGAATATTGAAGTAAAATAAATACGGAAATCTAATACGAATAGAACTCAATAAAAGCTAATAGCTCAGAACACAGTAATAGTAACAAGGGATCTCCCGGAATAATGTCCCATAGTCCCGAACAAAAATATGCAGGGGGATCTCCCGGAATACTATTCCGTAGTCCCAAAGTAAATATACAGTGTTTGGAGGATCTCCCGGAATACCATTTCGTAGTCCCAAAGTAAATATGCAGTACAGGGGGATCTCCCGAAATATCCTTCTGTAGTCCCAAAATAAATATGCAGCTCAACCAACAGAGATAACAGATTACAACAAGAAAACCACAATTTTGTCCAAGTCCGAGTCAAAGAAGAATAGGAAATTTCATTAAAACATGTTGCACAGTGTTCAGATAGACAGTTAAGGCACGTAAGCATGCTTTCCTAAACTAAACAGGATAGTTCAATATGCAAATGTTACTCAATTAAAGGAAAAATAGATAGTTGCTTAATGAAATGGGTTTTTCAACAAATAGCACGTGTACGCACTCGTCACCTCACGTACACGGCGTTCACATATCAAACAGTACCAAATCTTAAGGGGAGTTCCCTCACACAAGGTTAAACAAGTCACTTACCTCAAACTCAAGGCCACTCAAAGCTCAATCACAACTTTGCCTTTCAAACACACCTCCGAACCAACAATATCTAGCAAATTACCACTCAAACGTTTCAAAATAAGCCTTAGGAATCACCCACGATAACAAAGGACTCAATTTAGGTCATTATTAAAAAAGTCAAGAAAAGTCAACACCCGGGCCCGCTTGGTCCAAACTCTAAATTCGAACCAAAACTCAATTACGCATTCACCCCCCGAGTCTAGATATACAATTAGTTTTAGAATTCGGCCTCAATTTGAGGTCTAAATCCCCAATTTTCGAAATCCCTAATTTCTACCCAAATATCCCCAATTCCACCATGAAAACCTTAGATTCTAGGGTTGTAAAATAAAGTGAAAGATTGAAAGAAGCTAGTTAAGAATCACTTAACTATGATTTGGGAAGAAGGAGTCTTTGGAAAATCGCTCTTGTGTTCTAGGTTTTGAAAATTTGAAGAACGAATGAAAAATCTCGTTCATGTCTCATTTACCCAACTACAGATGTCGCAAATGCGACTTGGGCTTCGCAAATGCGAGAAATTCATCGCATTTGCAAAGATTCCCATAGTCCTGCCTTTTTCGCAAATGCGAACTAAGCTGGTCGCAAATGCGATGAAAGGATCGCAATTGCGAAGGTTGCCTCCCCATATCCCTATCGCAAATGCGAAGGAATGTTCGCATTTGCGAACATGAGCTGGCCCAGCTTCTCTTCGCATTTGCGATGAGAAGCTCACAATGGTGAAATCTTCAGAGATCGCAAATGTGATGATTAACCTCGCATTTGCGAGGTCTGAGGCCTGCAACAAAAACCAACAGTGTTCTAAGTCTTGTTTTCACTCCGTAACCTATCTGAAACTCACCTGAGCCCTCAGAGCTCCAAACAAAATATGCACACAAGTCTTAAAAGATCATACGAACTTGCTCACGTGATCAATTCGCCAAAATAACACCTAGAACCACAAATTTAGCACCAAATCAAATGAAATTCTCAAGAACACTTTGAAATTTCTATTTTCTCAACTAAATGTCTGAATCACGTCAAACCAATTCTATTTTTCATCAAATTTCATAGACAAGTCTTAAGTATTATAGTGAACTTATACCGAGCTCCGGAACCAAAATACGAACTCGATACTGACAAGATCAAACATTAAGAATTTCGTAAAAATCATTGAATTTTCAGACTCACAATTTTCAACAAAAATTCATAACTCGAGCTAGGGACCTCCGATTCCGATTCCGATTCCGGGCATACGCTCAGGTCCCATATTTTAATATGGACCCACCGGGACTGTCAAAATACGAATTCAGGTTCGTTTACCAAAAATATTGACCGAAGTCAACTCAAATGAAGTTTTTAAATCAAAAATTATTATTTTTATCAACTTTAAACACAAAAGGTTTCCGGAAATACGCCCTGACTGTGCACGTAAACCAAAAAGAAATAAAAAAAAGGTTTTTAATGTTTCAAAATACAGATTTTGATTTTAATTCATAAAGTGACCTTTCGGATCATCGCACTTTTTTTAAAGATAAAATAACTTGTTGGAAACAAGTCAATGCTCTTTGGTGTCTGAAGTCCTGGATGCTTCTATTAAATTCATATATGTGGAACATCCAAAAGAAATCAAAAAATATTACTTTAAGATAAAAAAAAATTAAGAATATTGGAGTGATATTCATCGTCAAAGTAAAAATAAGGTATATCGCACAACAGAAAATATTAATTGATACTGACTTTTAACCAAACAAATTATCTTAAGAATAGTCTCAACTTATCAAAAAGAAGGAAAATACCTCATGCATCAAACCCTGACCCAATGTCACACATTCTTATGTTATTTAAAAACTTCTAAATAATTATTAGAAAAATTAATTTTACGTACATTCACCACTTAAGGAATTCTCCAATAGGGAGAGTCAATCTCAGAATGTTGAAAATATATATAGTCTAAGGCGATTTTCATTAACATTTACTGAAGGTGCATAGGTTCTTGAATGTTATGTTAATTGACTACTACATCTCGGAACGGGACTGATCCCGAAAGAGGGTCTCTTCATTCACTGACTACAGCTCAAGATTAAATCCATCAATAACATGGTCTCCTGATAAGTTAATGTATAAAATAAAAGAGTATCAGTAACGACATATACAAATTGACTCATGAAATCCTAAAGATTTGACAAGCACAAATATGTCACCAGCCAAGCACGTATCGTGCACGGCCAGTAACCATATATCTCGTTTATGGACTACTATCAAATTCGAAATAGTTTAAACATAAAATTTGAGAACATGTCATGCCCCTTTTTCTTAATAACCACGTCAATTTAACCATGAAATGAAAAAATATCGGCCCCAATTTTATTTTTTATTTTTTTTTGTAGAGATTAATAACTTTTGTATTCGACGTTTTGTTTACTTTCAAGATAGAACACCTTATCACCCAAAACAGGAAGTTTATGGAGCCAAAATCTATACTATTTTTTTCTTTTTGAAATGAATTTTGGTGTTAATTACTCCTTTAGTCCCAATAAAAAAAATGACGTTTGCAATTTGAGTGCTATAAAAATCATACATTGGCTCTTTATACTTTTAAAAGTAAAATTTACATATTTAACAAATGCAAGAAAAAGTCATCTAAGTCAATACAAGGAAAAATGATCATTTAAGTCACAATTTTTAATTCTCATACAATAGAAAAATGTATCGAGTCAAAGTATTTTACAACAATAAACTAATTCTCATACAATAGAAAAATGTATACGAATAACTCAATTTCCCATATTATCGAGTCAAAAATGTTACAATTAAAATAAGTTCTCAAATGATAATACAACATCAAATAAAAAATATAACATGACCTTGACTTTAAATAAGTTCAATATAAAAAGACATGGTCCATATTATAGGAATTTGAGGTGAAGAATTTGAAATCTTGGTGGTTAAAGTTAAGCTGCTTTAGCCAAGAATCAGCAGCACTATAAAGATCATTGAATTTTTCATAGGCTTGTGTTTTATTTAACCAAATGTCATCTTGCATCTTGTATGGTACAAGCCCAAAAGGTGGAAGAGGAATTCCACCTTTTTCTTTCTTTTCAATAGGAAGATCTTTACATATGTCATCATCAAAGTCATCTGCGATATAATTTATAATAATTAAAATTTATATATACTGATTTAAGTACGAAAAAAAAACTAAAATTTGACAAGCACATATATGTCCCTGACCAAGCAGATAACGTGCACGACCAAGAACCAGAGTTTATTATTATCATGATAAAAAAAAATTATATTTACGCGAATAGCAAAATTGAAAGATGTACCTTGAAATGATGCTGATAATGTATGATAAGTAAGGAAGTATGTCGATATATTTTTGGTAATTCCCTTCATTGGTACATGGTAGATTGGGTACCTAACAATAAAATTAGAGAAAATTAACTCAAATTTTCTGAATTGAATAAATAGATGAATAATGAAGAGAATTTTTTCCTTAATAATAATTTCTAGAAAAAAATTATCGTTAACATCAATTCCAAATTTCTATATGATACTGAATTGCTAAATTTTATTTCTACGTGAAAAAAATAAATTTAATTATTTCATCAATGCATTATAGGAATTTCACTTGAAATTATTACAAAGGTAAAAATAGGAAGAAGAAAAAAATACCAAGCAACAGCCATCCAACTTGCAGGAGACAAGTCAACGCTCTTCAGTGTCTGAAGTCCTGGATGCTTCTCACTAAATTCATATATCTGAAACATCCAAAAGAAACAGAAAATATTATTTTAAAATACAAAATTAAGAATATTGAGTGATTATTAAAAATATATTCTTTTCAAAAATAGTCTCAACTTATCAAAAAGAAGGAAAACCTCTCGTTCATCAAACCCTAACTTAACGTCCCACATTCTCATGTTATTTAAAAACTTCTAACTAATTATTAGAAAAATTAAGTTTACACACCTTCTCGACCAAGGGAATTCTCCAACACGGAGAGGCAATTTCAGAATGTTGAAAATACATATAGCCAAGGCGATTTTCGTTAACATTCATTGAAGATGCATAGCTTCTTTGAACGTTTTGTTGATTAACTACTACATCTCGGGATGAGACTGATCCCGAAAGAGGATCTCTTGAACCCTCCGCAGGCTCAAAAGTGGAGTCTGTTGAGTTATTGCTGGAAGTCCTTGAGAGTTTTTCACTACCACTTACTTCACTCACTGACTCCAGCTCAAGATCAAGTCCATCAATAGCATGGTTTTCTGATAAGTTTCTGCAGAAAATGAAAGAGTATCAGTAATGACATATCACTATTATATATTGATTCACGAAAATCTAAAGATTTGGCTAGCACAAATATGTCACCAACCAAGCACGTAACGTGCACGGGTCAGTAACCATACATCTTGTTTATGGACTACTATCAAATTTTAAATAGTTAAATATAAATAAAATATCAAAAATAAATACTTATTGGCCCCAAGAACGAAAAAGGAATTGTAGAAAATTAATCCAACCATTGCAAAATAAAAGTTATCTCGATTTTGGTTTGTTATATTAATGTAACAACCCGATCGGTCGTTTTGAGAATTAGCATACCGTTTGGTGGCTTAAGATCTTGAGTAGCTTCGTATTATATATCACGACTTACGTGTGTGTTCGGGTTCAGTTTTCGGATGATTCAGGATTGATTTGGAAGAATGATTTTTGTTTTAGAAGCTTAAGTGGACAGAGTTGACCGAAGTTTGACTTTTGTATAGACGACTTCGGAATGGTGTTTTCATGATTTCAATAACTTCGTATGGTGATTTTGGACATAGGCGTAAACCTGGATTTGGATTTCAATAGCTTCGTATCGGATTCAGATTATGATTTCGGGAGTTGGTATAGCTCCGTTGTGTTATTTAGAAATTGCATGTAAATTTTGATGATCTCATTTAGAATTAGTTTGATATGTTTCGGCGTTAGCTTTAGAAGTTGGAAGCTCATTAGTTCCTTAGGCTTGAATCGATGTGAAATTCGTGGTTTTATTATTGTTCGATGTGATTTGAGGTTTCGATCGAGTTCATATTGTGTTATGGGACTTGTTGGTATATTTATGCAGGCCCCGACAGCCTCGGGTGTATTTCGGATAGCTACAGGCCACTTCTCTTTGATTTGGATAGATGTTTTGTCATCTGGTGTCTTCTTAATCGCGTTTGCGCCTGTTCCTTCGTGTTCGCGTAGTGTTATTGTGGACTCATGTGTATTGTAGCCATCGCATTCGAGAGATGCTACGCGAGCGCGTAGAAGGAAGACTGGGAGCAGTCATCAGGGATTTTGGTCTCAGCGTTCGCGTATGGAGCAATGCATTTGCGATACTTACTAGAGATTAGGGGCGGACCCACGTAGGGTCAAGCGGATTCATATGAATCCGCTTCGTTAAAAAATAACACTGCGTATATAGGTATATTTTACCTTTCTTCAAGAAAATGTTGTTATATAATGTTTGTTGACCCCGTTTAGCACAAAGGTATTGTCTAGCCCATTGGTAAAGTGGATTCAAGTTTTCTGGGATGTCCAGAGTTCGAACCCAGTCAGCTACGCATGGTGTTTTCCCAGCTATATACAGCACTTTTTCCCCTATGTTCTCTGCATCATTTTAACAATTCATTTTGTTGACGCTTTTGTATATTTATTTTTTTGTATTTTGAACCTGCATGGTAAAAATCCTAGGTCCGCCACTGCTGGAGATTGTATTCCGCGTTCGCACAAGTGCTGACACGTTCGCGTAGAACATATTTGGCAGCTTATATTTTTGTGCTTCGCGATCGCGGAGCATGTTCCGCGATCGCAAAGAGGAACATGTGGGTAGATCTATATTTACTCTATTTCGACGGCTTTTGATATTTTATCACTTTTTGGGTCAGAGAGCTAGGTTTTGGACGATTTTGGAGGGAATTTTCATGTTTTAGATTGGGGTAAGTGTTCTTCACTCGGATTTGATTATATTTCATGATTCCATCTTTACTTTTATCATTAAATTAGTGATTTAAATTGGAAAAATTGAGGTTTATTGTAAAAACTTTCAAAATATAAAATAAGGATTTGAAATTCGATTTGATGTCGGAATTGGATAATGTTGGTATGGTTAGTGTAACAATCCGACCGGTCATTTTTCTTTCTAGAACCCCATACCCCTAAATAAGACTTCTCGTACTTGCTTTTACTGATTATGACTAGCGGGGATGGTTTGATCGGGATTTGAAAGAGTTTAGGTTAAAATTGGAACACTTGGTTCCTTAAGGTTGGCCTAAAAGGCCAAGTTTGACTTCGGTCAATATTTTGAGTAACCAACCTTAGAATCGGGATTTGACGGTTCCAATAGGTTTTTATGTTGATTTCGGACTTGGACATATATCCGAATTAGATTTTGGATGACCCGAGCATTTTGGCATCTAATAGTGAAAGTTGGTTCTTGAAGGTTTTTAAACGTTCTTTAAATTTGGTTTGGAGCGGGTTCTGGTAATATCGAGGTCCAAACAGAATTCTGAGACCGGGAATAATTCCATAATATCATTTAAGACTTGCACGCAAAATTTGGTGTCATTCCGATTAGTATAAGTACGTTTCGGCACATTGGAAGTAAATTGAAGAACTTGAAGTTCATAAATTGGATTCAATCGGTTTTAGGGTGTGATTCTTAGTTTTAATGTTTTTCTGGGCGTTCCGAGAGTTCGAGCGAGTCCATTAATTTTATGATTCCAAACTTGTTGGTAAGTTCGGGCGGGGCCCCGAGCGTCAATCGGACGAGGCCCGGACCAAGTTAAAAGTTGGAGCAAGAGCTAAAACTCCAGCTGCTGTCATAACCGCACTTGTGGTTGGTCAGCCGCAGGTGCAAGCTCGCAGGTGCGGGCCAAGCACCGCAGAAGCGGCCAAGGAAGGGCAGCCTAGGTGCCGCAGATGCGACTCCATTTTCGCAGAAGCGGGACCGCATGAGCAAGAGCCATCCGCAGAAGCGATCCCCAGCCGGCCCAGTCATGCTCGCAGAAGCGGACCCATGCTCGCAGAAGCGTGACCGCAGGTGCGAAAATCGTTGGGGCAATGCACTTCATTTAATACGGGACTTAGGCATTTTGACTCATTTTCACTCCATTGTTGGGCGATTTTTTGTGCTTCTTGAGAGGGATTTTCATCTAACTTTTGGAGGTAAGTAATTTCTACCATATGTGAGTTAAGTACTTAGATTATGGGTAGATTAACATGGATAAAATTGTGGAAATCATAGGTGTAGAGAAAAACCTAGGGTTTTGATAAAAATGGGATTTTACCACGAAAATGATCATGAAACTTAGTGAAAATCATATATTATGTTCCTTAGGTCATTGTAACAACTTCCTTCAAAATAATTCGGAATCCGGGCACGTGGGCCCGGGGGTGAATTTTAGGAATCTTGCCTTTAGGGTTGGGTAATAACTTTAATAGTTAGAATATAAACTTTTGAACCTATAATGATTGGTTTGTACACTATTTGAATAGTTTTGGATTGTTCGGATCCGGTTTAAGGGTTTGAGCGCATTCTTGAATTGGAAGTAGGCTTGAGACAAGGTAAGTCTCTTTTCTAATCTTGTAAGAGAAAAATTTCCCAATAGGTGAACTTAATTAATATGTGATTATTTGTGGGGGCTATGTACGCACGAGGTGACGAGAGTCCGTACGTAGCTACTATTTTTGTCATGTCCGGGTAGTTTTAGGTTTACACTATGCTTTGTGGTCACTATTATTTGATTATACGTGCTAATTGTAACAAAAGGAATCCATTTGAGGATTTCTAAGGATTTAAAGGCTTCAAATTGAATCGTCTTCATTTTTAAAAGAATCAAGAAAGGATTAGGATTTAAATGATAAAATTATACTTGACCGCATCGCACGTATGATCCGCGAGTGGGGTTATATTTTGACCGCATCACATGTATGATTCGCAAGCAGAGTGAATAGATGCATCTATGGTTTCCGCCATTCGACCATCGGCATTGCACAGTTTACTTTTCTGTTGAATCAGGCCGAACTTCCTCGCTGGTATTTGTGTGTGATAATAGAACTGAAGCTTTTTATAGTTTGTGTAATTTGCTACTTGAAAGGTCACTTGTTTTAAATGAAGAAAGTGCCTTGAATTCTTAAATATGATGAAAGGATTTTCCCAATTATTATTCTTGTTTTGAGCTTATTGTTATCTACGTACATTATGATTTAAAATGGGAACTTCATATTATTATATTGTTGGCCCTAGTAAGTGTCGGAGCCGATTCCTCGTCACTACTTCTTTGAGGTTAGACGACATACTTACTGGCTACATAATTTATTGTACTCATGCTACACTTCTGTACTTGATTGTACAGGATTTGAGGCAGGTGCATCTGGCTACCGGTCTGACGCGTAGACTTGATTCCCCAGCTTGAGACTTTTCGGTGAGCTTTCCACCGCTCTACAACAGCTAGAGGCTCTCTTATGCCTTTATTTTTTGTCTATTTATTTTCAAACAGTAGGCTAGTATGGTTTTGTATATTCTACTAGATTGCTTACATACTTGTGACATCGGGTTTTGGCGCACACACTAGTAGACTTATGATTTTGGTTTACTTACATGGTTATGATTCGTATTTATTGCTTCCATTTATTTATGTTAAAATTTCAAACTCCTAAATTTTATCAAATAAGGAGAAGCTATCACTTACTAAATTATTTGAAATGGGAATTCATTAGTTGATCAGTGTTGGCTTGCCTAATAATGGTGTTGGGCGCCATCACGGCCTATAATGGAATTTGGGTTGTGACAGTTAGACTCGTATCAAAATGGGTGTTCGAATTTTATGAGTTTGTCGGGTTTCGAGATGCGGGCCCGAGGTTGACTTTTTGGGTTGATTTTTTAGTTTTCACAAAAGATCGAAGCCTTATTATCCGAAATTTTTTCCTATGATTTTTATTTATGAGATTAAGTTATTTTGGCTATATTGGAGCCGTCTGTAGGTTTGTTTCACACGAGAAGGTCGTTTTAGAGTATTGATTTGGCTTCTTTGAGGTAAGTGTCTTACCTAACTTTGTGGAGGGGGGGGGGGGAACTACCCCTTAGAATTTGAATTGTTTGTGCTATTTTTGTTATGTGGAAGCCGTGTATGCGAGGTGACGAGTGCGTACTCGGGCTTATATGTGGAAATTGACTAGTTTAGATTCTTAGGCTTCTTTCATATATTGGTGTGAAATTGTTAGCACATGTTATATCTTTTATTTGTCATGTTTACTCTCACATGCTTTCATTGAAGTTGTTAGCACATGTCATATCTTTTATTCGTCATGTTTACTCTCACATGCTTTAATTGAAGTTGTTAGCATATGTCATATTCTTTACTTGTCAAGTTTATTCTTATATGCTTTATTTGAAATTGTTACCTCTTTTATCATTATGTGACTTACTTTATTGTTAAGTTATTCTTAATTGAAATTGTTGTTACATGATATCCTTTTGTTGCTTAGTTATTCTCATGCATTTAGACGTAGTTGCTAGTTCGTGACATCTCTTTCATTGTTAGACTATTTCATACGCAATGATCCAAAGTTTGTCATTTCATGGAAATACCTTCATTATCGAGTTTATTCTTAAGCAATTAATTGAAGATGAAGTTATTGAAAGTCATTATTTTATTTGAATTGACGTTATGTTTAAAGGGGGTGTTGTTCATTATTGAATTACTTTCCCGTTAATTTTTATTGTTATTGAGATTCTATACACATTGTGTTTGAGTCTTGGGCTATTTGTTGTGAACATATTCATATTGTTGGTTCTTTTGAAAAGGTTGTGCCTTATGGGCACTTGTGGTACGAGTTGATATATCGTGTTGTTGTGATATTAGAACATGTGAATTGTTGTGTGGATTAGTTGTTGTTATGTAGAGCATAAGGGTGGCATCTTATTGTTGTTGTTATGCGGAGCATAAGGGTTGCACCTTACTGTTGTTGATTGCACGGAGTGATACGGGTGGCTATTTTGTTATTGTCTGTACGGAGCGATAAGGGTGGATATTATGTGGAGTGATACAGGTGGCTAATTATATTATCAGGGCAGAGTGATACGGGTGGCTATTAGAGAGATAAGGGTGGCAATATCAGGGATGATGTATGAATGCCTGAGGGCATTATGTTGACAATATTCGTGTGATAGGGCGATTCTTCTTGTGTATGTCATACACCTTACATGACTTATTGTGTTGCTTTCAATGAGCTACTCGGTGTCTTTGATATTACTTGTTGACTTGGGTTGTACTAGTACACTCGCACAAGCATACACCGTAGCATGTCACTTATACTAGTTCAGGAGTATGAAACTTAATATTTATTGATCATGCACATGTATTCTTGTATTATCTGCTTTCATGTTAATATTGAGTCTGTGACCATGTCGAGCGGATTTTGATAGTGAGCTTGTGATCACACAGGGAGGATTGTGATTGTGAGCTTGTGATCATGACGGACGGATTGAGATACTGGAACGTGAGTTGTGCCGTGAGCATATGTTTGTGGGTTGAGACTCATAATTTGTGATTATGAGATGAGGTGTCTCGGAGTAATTTTGTTGTGAGACTTGTGTTAGAACGACTTGATTAATTGGTTGTCATTTGTTTTTCTTATTTGGTTTCAATGGTACTTTCACGGTGTTCCTATTACTTTACTTTTTATATCACATGTTGATTCTTGTTTCCATTTACTGATTCCTACTTTCATTATTAGCTCTATGTTTCTATATTGCATAGGTTATTTTGACTAGCAGGTGTCTTGACTCGTACCTTGTCACTACTCTACTGAGGTTACTCTTGATACTTACTGGGTATCGATCGTGGTGTACTTATACTTCACTTTTGCACTTTTTTGTGTAGATCCAGATATTTGAGATATCAGAATCAAGAAGAGTTAGCTTATCGATTGCGAGGATTCAAGGTAGATCTGTTTGATCGTCGCAGTCCCTTGGAGTCTTTTCTTTAAATTGTACTGTCAGCTTGTTATTTGAACAGTATTGTATTCGATCTTTGAGATCTTTCCATGTATTCAGCTAGAGTTCGTGACTCTGTATTACCTAGTATTGGGAGGTTGTTATGATTATTGTCACGAGGTTTATTTTGCTTTTGTATCGGTATTCATATTAAACTCTGTTTTAAATTATCATTGTTAAACTGGCTTAATTATTGTAAGTAATCAGCTTACCTAGTCTTAAAGACTAGGTGCCATCACGACGCTTGTGGTGGGATTGTGAGTCGTGATAATTAACCATAATAAAGAGAGCAAGAAATGCTTCTTTTTTTCTTTTAGTTTAGTTTCGTAACTAAGCAAAATACAATAGATAAATAAACAAATAAAAATATTTTTGAGTTGGATGAGTCGGTTTACCCATTTTCTCCACCATCAATAATGAGGTTATCGATTTTAAAATACGTAGTAAAGAGAGAGTATGTGCATGCGCACGCACACGCAGGAGAGAGAGTCATATGCGCTTAGACTTTCCTTTTATCTCTTTTTTTTCAAGGTCCAATACTATTTAAAAGGTATTCACTTCTGTGTAAATGAAGTTCCTCCAAATTTATGACCAATCTTACCTTCATTAATCATATAATATTACAGACATAGTGCATTGGAGTAGGGCTGTGCACGGATCGGATCGGATTTAGCATATTTCGGATTCGAATTTCGAATTTCGGATTCTAGAAAATGCAATCCGAATCCGATCCGAATTATATCGGATCGGATCGGATTTTAAAGTTTGGATCGGATCGGATATCGGATCGTATTATTATGCCTCAAAGTTAAACTAATATGTATATTTTCTTTGTAAAAGATGCAATACATTAAGAAAAATTCATGTTTATGCAATTATGAGAGTACTATGGTGCCAATTAGCTAAATCTAGCAATTGTAAAGGTAATAACTTGGAGGTTGATGTAAATTAAAGTGTAGTATTTATACATGTCCTAATAATTTCGGATTTCGGATTGGATTGGATTAAAATATACCAATCCGAAATCCGATCCGAAATCCAAAATTTTAATAAACATAATCCGAAATCCGATCCAATCCGAAATCCGAAATTCAAAACTAAATGGATCGGTTCGGATTTCGGATATCCGATCCGAATGAACAGCCCTACATTGGAGTCCTAAAGCACCACCATAAACTATCGTGTGTCCCGTACTAAGGCATGCACCTTCTTATATATTATGTCAACAGCCACCTCTGATATTACCTTTAGGGTTTTCCCGAATCAAAATTGTTTAATAAATTTACGTGAATTAATTGTACTTTCATACTTCTATGTTAAGTGCGTAAAGTTTTATTCTGAAAATGCACTTAAAATGTTCATACCTATCGATTTTAACAACTTATTTTACTGTGGACAACACATGACGTTCATATAAATCTATTATATGTGCCTCTCCATTTATCGTTGGGTGGACCTCATCCAATAACTATCATAATTGATCTATTATATCTTTTGCTTTGTTTCTTTTGGAACAAAAAGACTTTATGATTTCGGATCAAGTGAATGCCTCAATTTGAATATTCTTTTAGGGTAAATTATTAGATTGAGTAAGTATGTTGAGGTGTGCATGATTTCCAAGAGTGGGAGGAAAAATGATTGAAAAGGATCAAAAAGTTAAAGAAGAGGGGGCTTTTTGTAAGACACGTGGCGTATGTTAAGCATTTTATTCGTACATATATAGAATTATAATGGATAGAACAACTATGGAATGCTACCCTTTAGATTTGATTTATGCATGATTCCATTTGTTAACTATTGTGAGTTAGCTTTTGGTAACTTAATACCTTTTAGAAATTTAGAGCTCCTTCTATTCTAAACTAATTATGACTTATGTCCCTTTTGTTCTCAAAAATCAAATGACATTAATCTAAGATGTATAAGGTTTGGAGGTGTCCACTAATTACCTTGCCGTGGACTCTTCTCTACAAACTCATACTCACTCCACTTTTTTATATGCTTTTCTTCCAATGAGTAGTACTCTTTCATCCTTTGGTTACTTCTCATTCTTTTAGAAAAAATCTTAAAATATAATAGAGTGAATTCAAGATTCATGGGTGAAGGATAATTGCATGGTGGTAATGGAGGAGTAAAGTGAAAATAAAAATTAAAACTTGTGTTTATTATCAAACGAGCTTTGGATCAATGTCTTGGATAAAGAGTATGGATCTAATAAGAGAACTTAATTAAATAGAAAAAAATAGGAGTTCAATAGGAATAAATGTAGATTAATATTCGATTAGGAGATGGTGTGAAATAAAATAGTAAAAAAGGAAAGAAGAAAATATTGTTGTGTAGAAGGAAGGAAGAAAAGGGAAGCAAGTGTCCTAATACGGGGGAGAGGAAGGGTAATATATAGGTTTAATGTACATGCAGTTCATCAACAATAAATGACGAGAATATTCTAAAACTCGTGCATGCTTAAAGGATTGTAATACCGCCAAAAAATATTATGATCATAATACCAACAAAAAAATATTACGATAAATTATCAAAGAAGTACGTAATTAATGAAAGTAGTAAAGAGAATCTAAGTATAATTAAGATATACCTAAGTATGGTTGGAGATTTGATGGTATAGATTTGGATGGCTGATAAGCAAGGAGCATAGTATTGCACAACATTCTCATTATTTTTTAGAGCAATAGAAGCACCAACACCATATGAACTCCATTCTTCATAACAATCCCACAAGTCTCCAAGTGTGAAATATTCAGATTTTTCCTTGGCAATTGGATCATTCATGTAATTCTACAACATTTTAAAAAGAAAGCAAACTAATGAGAGATAAATGGTAAAAAGAAAGAAAACAAAATGAAAGAGAGAGAGAAGGGAAATATGTAAAAGTGACAAGTGATAAAAGAGTCTATATATTCACAATTTTAGAAAAAATATCTAGTGCGTAGGAAATACATTTTGGAACCATCAAGCAAATTTAGAAAGAGATTGATTGATATAGATGCATTCAAGAAATGTAGTTCTTAACCAGTATTAGAGATTTGATATCTTTTAATTTATTGGACTAAAAAAACATTCGATTAAAAAGGAACAAAAATAAAGTCTAGTTTGCCATCAAAATCGTAGACTGTTCCAATTTTCTACTTAGATTAGCAAACGGAGGTAGAACTAAACATGTCTTGCAAGGCAAAAACATGTTATTATTGTTATAATTTGGATCTCATTTACTTTAAAAAGATTTATATATAAGCTAAAAAGATTTTAAGTCAATTCATCAGAAAGAAAATGAAAAGTATATAAAAAAAAAATTAAGATATATTTGAGTGTATCATGTATGAAAAACATATACAAATAAGCCAACAAGAAAACTTGATATCAATCTATTACTATGCCTCAGTCTCAAACAAATATTGAGATGTTTCTTGGGGGAAGAAAAAAAGAATTACCCTTGGTAGAGGTTTTGAAGCTACGACGGGTGTTACTGACCGAAGAAAATTCTGGAGATTTGACATCTGATTTGATTTCCTTTTTGACAAGAATTCAAAGGAAGAAGAAAACATTTTGATTGTATTTTTTTTCCTCACAACCACAAGAACAAAATTTTACTAGACTTCTCTTTGGTTTTGTCAATTCAAAATCAACCATTGGCAAGTAGTTAGCACTTGTATTAACTTACTAAAAAATTGGTTTTGAAGATTTACATAATCTGAAGTAGATTTAATTGTAGAGATTAACATACATTTAAAACTATAGTTGACATGAAAGTCAAAAAGTGTCATCTTAAAATTTGTTTTATATTATGACAAAATTGTAAACACAAACTAGAAATTAAACATCGATAAACTCTAAAGAAATGAACAAAGGAAATTTGCCAGAAGTAATTAAAAAATTTGGAAGAAAAAAAAATGAAGCTATATAAAAAGTAACTCGTGTTAAGAAATTTGCTAAGAAGAAGGAGGAGAAAGCAATGAGAAAATAAAAAGTAAATATGAAAATAAACTACTAGCAAAATATAACGTAAACATTAATTACAACAACACCAACTCGTGTACTTATAAAATTTTGTTATCATTTGTTAAATGCTAGTCTTAATTAATCACTTCTTTAAATGCTACAGATTAATGTATATGGAGTTTTCACCACTTCTTGGGATATTTTAATTTATTTATTTTTTATTCCCTCCCTCCATGGGTATTTTGATTTGGATTTACAAATATAAGAAGAGTGGAAAAGATTACCTCTAGTAGAGTAATTTTAGTGATACATTTTTTTTTGGTTTCCCACTAGGTGCCCGATTTTATATTGGGGCCCGACTAAATTCGGATTTGCACCGGAAAGTCCCACATTGGAGGGTAAAGTGCTCCCTAACAAAGGCGATTCCATATCGAGAGACTCGAACCTGAGACCTAGGATGAAGGAGTACTTATCACTCCACCACAACCCTTGTTGGTCTTTTTAGTGATACATACTTTGTAGTAGGGGTGTTCAAACCGAACCGAAAAACCGTACCAAACCGAAAAACCAAACCAAACCGATTAAAAAACTCGACTAGGTTTGGTTTGACTTGATTTGGTATTGAGTAAAAAAATTCGAACCAAACCGACATATAAATATATAAATTTTTCTTTATATTTTTAAGACTTTATAGTGATTTTTCTTTAGAAAATGTAGAAATATTTGGGATCCTCTCTAACCTTGAAAGCGTAAATTAACTAAAATTATTGTTAGACGACTAAGAAAATAACAATCATGTGTTACTAAAAAAATGCTCCCATTAGAATATTTTAATAGATCATATGTTTGTTAATTTTTTCCATATTTACTAAACATATATTCACATATCAAAGCTTTAATTTTAACAAAGTAAGATTGAAATAATATTCATGTAACAAAAAAATCGAAAATTCGGAAAATCCGACAAAATCGGACAAATCCAAACCAATATAGTTGGTTTGGTTTGATTTTGATAAAATCGAACCAACCCGATCCATATATACCCCTATTTTATAGGTTAGGTTAGGTTTTTGTGTGATTCCTGTTGAAGCATACAAGAGAGGGTGCATAGGGTGAAAGGATTTCAAAGCGGGACACACATGCACTAAACAAAATTCGAAAGGTGTATAAAACCTAAAATGGATAAAATTTTACTTCACCACGTGCATAAAAAAATAGTACGAGGCACCCTTTAGAGGAATTCTTACTTTTTTACCTTTTTATACGCAAATTAAATGTGTAAAATTTTAAACATAGAGCGGGATTATAGTATTAGGTTACTAGGTATAGGTTAACGTAAACCTAGTAGCATTTGCTTCGACTCTATAATTGTATAAAAAATCACTAGATATAATAAAATATTTAGTTCAGAATCTAGTATGTTGGTCCGATTATTAATGTAACATAAAATTCATCGGATATATAAGAATATTTAGTTCAAAATCTAGAATATTGGTTTAATTATTAATGTAACATAAAATTCAAATCCTCAATCGGCTTTAGCTTCTGTAATTAAATATGGAACTAAAGATGTCACGATCCGGATTTTTCACCCTGGGGAGTCGTGATGGCGCCTACTCGTAGAAGCTAGGCAAGCCAGGAAAATTTGAAAATCTTTAACTACTTTATTTTAAGCCTTTTAACAACTTGCATTAACAGGTGATAAACATTTAAATAATAGTGGAAGATGAAATTAAACGGAAGACTTAGATGAATATAATACCAAAATCGATCCGAAAAGACAACATATGTCTTTACCCAGAAACCGATGTCACAACATTCACGGACCGTCCATGACTACTACATACAAATGTCTGAGGGAAAAAACACAATATGTCTCGGATACAAGTGATAACAGAACATAGTAATAGATAGAAGAGACGTCGGGCCTGCGGACGCCTGTAGAACTACCTTGGAATCTCTGTGGACTGAAGGCTGGCTCCCAAGCTACTGATCCAATGTTGCCCAGGTATCTGCACAGAGTGCAGAGTGTAGCATCAGCACAACCGACCCCATGTGCTGGTAAGTGTCTGGCCTAATCCCGGCGAGGTAGTGACGAGGCTAGGACCGGACTCCAGATAAACCTGTGCAGTTATATAACATATGGCGGAAAATAAACAGGAATAAGCAGTTTAAATGGGAGGGGGTACATGCTTCAGGGAACATATCAAATCCAACAGCAACTTAATAAAATATGAAAGGACAATTCAATAGCTACAACAATACAATAATAATACTGTTGCGGTGCGCAACCCGATCCCTTATCATTTAATATTGTTGCGACGTGCAACCCGATCCACATATATAATTGTTGCGGTGTGCAACCCAATCCAATATAATATTTGTTGCGGCGTGCAACCTCATCCAACATAATATCTGTTGCAGTGTGCAACCCGATCCAACATAATATCAGTTGCGACGTGCAACCCGATCCATAAATATATATAATATATGTTGCGGCGTGCAACCCGTCCTAAATATACAGTCAACAGTGATCATAATAACAGTCCCGACAAGGGATCAACAATAAACTACACTATCCCGGTAAGGGAATTCAATAGTACAAGTATATACGTCCCAGCAAGGAAGAATCAGCTATAACCAATCTTAACTCAACTCCTACTCATCTCAATTATCACCATTTCTCGATCACAAGTATCTTCCATGAAAATAAACTTAAGACTTTACTCATTATCAAGAATTCACCCACTATAGCATTCGTAGTATCATTTAAGAATACAACAAGTATCAATTTAGGACTCACAGTCATGCTCGACACCAACGTATAAATACTCGTCACCATGCCAATACGTCGTACTCAACAAGAAGCAATTAGCAAATAGGACTCAACTCCTAATCCCTCAAGCTAAAGTTAGACCAAACACTTACCTCGATGCCTCGAACACAACTCAAGTTCAATTATAGCTTTACCCCTTGATTCCTCTGCCAATTCACTCGTATCTAGCCACAAGTTACTTAATCACATCAATAAATGCAAAATGAATCAATTTGAATGCATGAAGATAAGTTTTCCAAAGTTTTACCCAAAAAGTCAAAATCACCCCTGAGCCCACGTGGACAAAACCTGAGGTTCGAACCAAAACCCGATTACCCAGTCCCCCACGAGCTCAAATATGTGATTTGTTTTGAAATCGAACCTCGAATCGAGGTCCAAATCCCCAATTTTTGAAAAACCTAGGTTCTACCCAAAACACCCAATTTCCCCCATGAAAATCATTGATTTGAAGTTGAAATCATGTTAAAAGATGTTAATGATTGAAGAAAACTAGTTAAAAATGACTTACAATTGATTTGGAGAAGAAAGGTTGTTTGAAAAATCGCATCTTATGTTTTTGGGGTTTTGAAAAATAAAAAATGACTGAAAATCCCGTCTATTTATACCCCTCTCACCCTCTGTGCGGACCGCACAAAATGGACTGCGGCCGCACAGGCCTTCCTGAGGGTACTGCGGTCCAGTGTCATGTACGGACCGCACGAAATGGACTGCGGCCGCACATCGCACAAAGCCGACCACGGACCGCACTAGCCTCCTTTCGTGGTCGCACACGTTTTTGTGTGGACCGCACTGGCGGGTTCAGAGACCTGCAACTTCTCTGAGCCTGCAACAGCTCAGTTTTTAAGCCTAAGACACCCCGGAACCTGCCCGAAACTCACTCGAGCCCTCGGAATTCCAAACCAAGCACACACAAAACCTCAAAAACATCCTACGGGCTTATTCGTGTAATCAAATCATCAAAATAACATCATGAACATCAAATTAAATCTTGAGATCAATGAAATTTTCTCAAAACTTCTTTAAACATCAACTTTGCGATTTAAGTCCGAATCACGTCATATGATATCCTTTTTTCACCAAATTCCACATAAACGTCTTAAATCATATATAAGACCTGTACCGAGTACCGGAACCAAAATACAGGGCCGATACCATCATGTTCTAAGCAAATTTCATTTCAATTTTCCTTAAACAATTTTCAAAAAACAATTTCCTTTAAAAATTCATTTCTCGGGCTTGGGACCTCGGAATTCGATTCCGTGCATATGCCCAAGTCCCATATTTTCCTATGGACCCTAAGGGACCGTCAAATTATGGGTCTGGGCCCGGGTCTGTTTACCCATAACGTTGACCGGGGTCAAATATATTCATTTTACAATCAAAGCTTATCATTTTTCACAGATTTTTACATTTAAGCTTTCCGACTATGCGTCCGGACTGCGTACGCAAATTGAGGTAACTCTAAATGAGGTTTTCAAGGCCTCATAAACACAAAATTTAATTTAAGGCCATCACATTCTCCACCTCTAAAACAACCGTTCGTCCTCGAACTGATAGAAGAAGGAAGTACCTGAGTCGGGGAAAAGATGGGGATAACGGCTTCGCATATCAGACTCGGACTCCCAGGTCGATGCCTTAGGAGGCTAACCTCTTCACGGAACACGAACAGAAGGAAAACTCTTCGACCTCAACTGACGAACCTGTCGGTCTAGAATAGCTATCGGCTCTTCCTCATAAGACAAGTCCTTGTCCAACTGGACAATGCTGAAATCTAACACGTGGGATGGATCCCGTGATACTTCCGAAGCATAGACACATGAAACACTGGATGCACGGCTGATAAGCTCGGCGGCAATGCAAGTCTATAAGCCACCTCCCCACTCGATCAAGAATCTCAAACGGACTAATGAACCTAGGGCTAAGCTTGCCCTTCTTCCTAAATCCCATCACGCTCTTCATAGGCGACACTCGGAGCAATACCCGCTCACCGACCATAAAAGCCATATCTCGAACCTTCAGATATGCATAACTCTATTGCCTGGACTGAGCTGTACGAAGCCTATCTTGAATAATCCTGACCTTATGCAAGGCCTCCTGAACCAGATCCGTACCCAACAACCGAGCCTCTTCCGGCTCAAACCATCCAATCGGAGATTGACATCGCCTGCCATATAAAGCCTCATAAGGAGCCATTTGGATACTCGACTGGTAGCTGTTGTTGTAGGCAAACTCTGCTAAAGGCAAGAACTGATCCCACGAACCTCCAAAATTGATGACACGGGCTCGGAGCATTTCCTCCAAATCTGAATAGTCAGCTCGGACTGCCTGTCCGTCTGAGGATGAAATGTTGTACTCAACTCAACCTGAGTGCCCAACTCTCGCTGAACTGCTCTCCAGAAACGTGAGGTAAACTACGTATCTCGATCCGAAATGATAAACACAGGCATACCATGAAGACGAACAATCTCCCGGATATAGATCTCAGCTAACCTCTTGGATGAATAGGAGAGTGCCACAGGAATGAAATGCGCTGACTAGGTCAGCCTATCAATAATGACCCATACTGCGTCGAACTTCTTCCGAGTCTGCGGGAGTTCAATAACGAAATCCATAGTAACTCGCTCCCACTTCCACTCGGGAAGCTCAATCATCTAAAATAAACCACCAGGCCTCTAATGCTCATACTTAACCTGCTGACAATTCAAACACCGAGCCACATATGCAATGATTTCCTTCTTCATTCTACGCCACCAATAATGCTGCCGCAAATCCTGATACATCTTCGCGGCGCCCGGATGAATAGCGTACCAAGAAATATGGGCCTCCTCTAAGATCAACTCTCGGAGTCCATCCACATTAGGCACACAAACTCGACCTTGCAATCTCAAAACTCCATCATTATCTAAGGCAACCTGCTTGGCACCTCCGCGTTGCACCGTGTCTCTAAAGACACACAAATGGAGATCATCATATTGTCGATCACGGATACGCTTCAATAACGAAGAACAAGCGACTGTGCAAGCTAGCACACGGCTGGGCTCAGAGACATCCAACCTCACGAACTGATTGGCCAAAGCCTGAACATCCAAAGCAAGTGGTCTCTCACCGACCGGAATATAAGCATGACTGTCCATACTGGCTGACTTCCTACTCAACGCATCGGCCACCACATTGGCCTTTCCCGGGTGATATAAGATAGTGATATCATAATCTTTCAACAACTCCAACCACCTCCTCTGTCTCAAATTCAACTTCTTTTGCTTGAACAAATACTGAAGACTCTTGTGATCCGTGAACACCTCACATGCCACGCCATACAGATAATGTCTCCAAATCTTCAATGCGTGAACAATGGCTGCCAACTCTAAATCATGAATCGGGTAGTTCTTCTTATGAATCTTCAAATACCGCGAAGCATAAGCAATGACCTTACCATCCTACATCAACACTGCACCAAGTCCAATACGAGATGCATCACAATAGACTGTATAAGGCCCTGAACATGTGGGCAAAACCAACATTGGTGTCGTAGTCAGAATTGTATTGAGCTTCTAAAAGCTCAACTCACACTCATCCGACCATCTGAACTGGGCACCCTTCTGGGTCAACCTGGTCATCGGGGATGAAATGGATGAAAACCCCTCTACGAACCGGCGATAGTAGCCTGCCAATCCCAAAAAACTCCAAATCTCTATAGCTGATGCTGGCCTAGGCCAGTTCTTGACTGCCTCAATCTTCTTCGGATCCACTTGAATACCCTCTGTTGATACAACATGACCCAGGAATGCAACTGAACTCAGCCAGAACTCACACTTCGAGAACTTAGCATATAGCTGACTATCCCTCAGAGTCTCAAGAACCACTCTGAGATGCTGCTCGTGCTCCTCCCGGCTGCGGGAATATATCAAAATATCATCAATGAAGACTATCACGAACGAATCCAAATAAGGCTCGAACACTCGGTTCATCAAATCCATAAAAGTTGCTAGGGCATTTGTCAACCCGAATGACAACCAAGAACTCATAATGCATGTACCGAGTACGGAAAGTTGTCTTAGGGACATCGGATGACCTAATCCTCAACTGATGGTAGTTAGATCTCAAGTAAATCTTTGAAAATACTTTTGCACCCTGAAGATGATCAAACAAATCATTAATCCTCGGCAATGGATACGTATTCTTGATCGTAACCTTGTTCAACTACCGGTAATCAATACACATTCTCATCGACCCACCATTCTTATTAACAAACAACACCAGCGCACCCCAAGGCGAAACACTAGGTCTAATGAAACCTTTCTCAAGCAAGTCTTGCAACTGTTCCTTCAACTCTTTAACTCAGGCGGGGACATACGATACATCGGGATAGAAATGGGCTGAGTGTCCAGAGCCAAATCAATGCAAAAGTCAATATCCCTGTCGAGTGGCATACCCGGCAGGTCTGAAGGGAATACCTCAGGGAACTCACGAACAATAGGCACATAATCAATAGATGAAACCTCACTGGAATCACGAACATATGTCAAGTAGGCCAAACATCCCTTCTCGACCATGCGTCGAGCCTTCACATACAAGATAACACTACGGGTAGAATGACCAAAAGTCCCTCTCCACTCTAAATGAGGCATACCCGGTAAATCTAAAGTCACAGTCTTGGCATGACAGTCTAAGATAGCATGGTAAGGTGATAACCAATCCATCCCCAATATAACATTGAAATCGACCATGTCTAAAAGCAACAAATCTACACGAGTCTCAAGACCCCCAATCACCACAACATAAGAACGATGGACTTGATCGATCACAATAGAATCACCTACTGGTGTAGACACATAAACAAGAACACTCAATGAATCACTAGGCATGATCAAATACGGTACAAAATAAGATGACACATACGAGTATGTAGACCCTGGATCAAACAACACTGGAGCATCTCTATCACAAACCAGAACCGTACCTGTGATATCTGCATCTGAAGCCTCAGCCTCGGGCTGGCTGGAAAAGCATAACATCGGGGTTGGGCCCCACCACCCTGAACTACATCTCTGGGATGGCCTACAGCTAGCTGGCCTCCACCTCTAGCGGCCTGAGATCCACTTCTAGAACCTCTACCTCCACCTCTAGCACCTCTACCCCCACCTCTAGCTGGTTGGGCGGTCTATGGAACACCTGGTACCTGAACCATAGCGCGAGAACCCTGCTGCTGCGACTGAGTACCCATTAACCTCGGAGAAGTCCTCCTGATATGACCATACTCACCACACTCAAAACATCCACCTGAGTGTTGTGGCTGAGGAAACTGAGACTGACCTTGGTGACCCAAATAACCACCCCAAAAACTCTGGAGCGGCGGTGGTGGTGCACTATAGGACTACTGATCAGAATATTACATCTGCAGACCACGACTACCTGAAGCACTGTGAGAAACCTGAAGAGCTGACTGAAAGGGCTTAGGAGGATGGCTTCTACCATATAAATCTCTGCCTCCAAACGAGGCACCACAGAATCTACCCGAATGATGGGGCCTCTTATCCGACCCATGACCACCTCCCTGCGACAGAACCATCTCCACTCTCCTAGCCACATTGGTCGCCTCCTAAAAAGTAATCTCACTCCCAGCCTCCCTAGCCATCTAAAGACGAATCGGCTGAATAAGACCATCAATAAACCTCCTCACCCTCTCTCTCTCTCTCTCTCTCTCTCTCTCTCTCTCTCTCTCTCTCTCTCTCTCTCTCGGTAGGAAGGATGACAAGGGCATGGCGAGCCAAGTCGATGAATCTGGTCTCATACTGGGTAATCGTCATGGAATCCTGTTGGAGATGCTCAAACTGCCTTCGATAGGCCTCTCTATGAGTAATGGGGAGAAACTTCTCTAGAAACAACACTGTAAACTGCTCCAAGTCAAAGATGGTGATCCAGCTGGCCTAGCCAAGCAATAATTTCTCCACCAAGTCGTGGCGGATCCAGACAAGCGAAATGTAGCAAAATCGACCCCATTGTCTCAACAATACCCATGTTCCTGAGAACCTCGTGGCAGCTGTCTAGATATTCCTGGGGATCCTCAGTAGATGCACCGCTGAAAGTAGAAGTGAAGAGCTTGGTGAACCTATCCAGCCTCCACAAAGCATCGGCAGACATAGCTGCTCCATCGTCGGTCTGAGCTACCACACCCGGCTGAACTGCTCCAACTGGCTGAACCACTAGAGTCTGAATCTGGGGAGCTACCTGCTCCGGAGTGCGGGTAGCAAGAGTTTGGGCCCCTTCTCCAGCCTGAGAGACGGTTAGTGCCACAGGAAGCAAGCCTACTCGGGTGACACTCTCCATAAGACCCATAATCGTACCAGAGCATCCTCAAGAACTGGGGTAGCAATAAACCCCTCTGGGACCTGAGCTGGGCCCACCGGAACTGCTGGGGACGGAACCTCCTCATCAAAATCAACCTGAGGCTCCATCACTGGTGGTGCTGCTCGAGGTTGAGCTCTGCCCCTACCTCGACCTCTAGCATGGCCTCGACCTCGCCCTCTGCCCCTCGTGGGAGCTACTGCTGGGGGTTCGGGCTGCTGAGCGGTAGATGAGAAAGCATGTGTTCTCGCCATCTGTGAAGGAACAGAGTAGAAATTCAATTAGCATTAAGAAACAAAATCGCACGACAGGAAAGAACAAACATGAAGTTTTCCTAACTCTATAGCCTCTGGGGATAAATACAGACGTCTCCGTACCGATCCCTCAGACTCTACTGAGCTGGTTCGTGAATTGTGAGACTTATGTAACCTAGAGCTCTGATACCAACTTGTCATGACCCCGATTTCCCACCCTCAGGAGTCGTGATGGCGCCTACTCGTAGAAGCTAGGCAAGCCGGGAAAATTTGGAAATCTTTAACTACTTTATTTTAAGCCTTTTAACAACTTGCATTAACAGGTGATAAACATTTAAATAATAGAGGAAGATGAAATTAAACGGAAGACTTAGATGAATATAATACCAAAATCGATACGAAAAGTCAACATATGTCTCTACCCAGAAACCGGTGTCACAACATTCACAGAGCGTCTATGACTACTACATACAAATGTTTGAAGGAAAGAAACACAATATGTCTCGGATACAAGTGAAAACAGAACATAGTAATAGGTAGAAGAGACGTCGTGCCTGCGGACGCCTGCAAGACTACCTCGGAATCTCTGTGGACTAAAGGCTGGCTCCCAAGCTACTGACCCAATGCTGCTCCGGAATTTGCACAGAGTGCAGAGGGTAGCATCAGCACAACCGACCCCATGTGTTGGTAAGTGTCTGGCCTAACCCCAGCGAGGTAGTGACGAGTCTAGGACCGGACTCCAGATAAACCTGTGCAGTTATATAACATATGGCAGAAAATAAACAAGAATAAGCAGTTTAAATGGGAGGGGGTACATGCTTCGGGGAACATATCAAATCCAACAGCAACTTAATAAGATATGAAAGGACAATTCAATAGCTACAACAATACAATAACAATACTGTTGTGGCGCGCAACCCGATCCCTTATCATTTAATATTGTTGCGGCGTGCAACCCGATCCACATATATAATTGTTGTAGCGTGCAACCCGATCCAATATAATATCTGTTATGGCATGCAACCCGATCCAACATAATATCTGTTACGGCGTGCAACCCGGTCCAACATAATATCTGTTGCGGCGTGCAACCGATCTATAAATATATATAATATCTGTTGTGGCGTGCAACCCGTCCCAATATACAGTCAACAGTGATCATAATAACAGTCCCGGCAAGGGGTCAACAATAAATTACACTATCCCGGCAAGGGAATTCAACAGTACAAGTATATACGTCCCGACAAAGGAGAATTAGTTATAATCAATATTAACTCAACTCCTACTCATCTCAATTATCACCATTTCTCAATCATAAATATCTTCCACGAAAATAAACTTAAGAATTTACTCATTATCAAGAATTCACCCACTATAGCATTTGTAATATCATTTAAGAATACAACAAGTATCAATTTAGGACTCACGGTCATGCTCGACACCAACGTATAAATACTCGTCACCATGCCTATACGTCATACTCAACAAGAAGCAATTAGCAAATAGGACTCAACTCCTAATCCCTCAAGCTAAAGTTAGACCGAACACTTACCTCGATGCCTCGAACACAACTCAAGTTCAATTATAGCTTTACCCCTTGATTCCTCCGCCAATTCGCTCGTATCTAGCCACAAGTTACTTAATCACATCAATAAACGCTAAATGAATCAATTTGAATGCATGAAGATGAGTTTTCCAAAGTTTTATCCAAAAGTCAAAATCGCCCCCGAGCCCACGTGGACAAAACCCGAGGTTCGAACCAAAAACCGATTACTCATTCCCCCACGAGCTCAAATATGTGATTTGTTTTGAAATCGGACCTCAAATCGAGGTCCAAATCCCCAATTTTTGAAAAACCTAGGTTCTACCCAAAACACCCAATTTCTCCCATGAAAATCATTGATTTGAAGTTGAAATCATGTTAAAAGATGTTAATGATTGAAGAAAACTAGTTAAAAATGACTTACAATTGATTTGCAGAAGAAAGGTTGTTTGAAAAATGGCTTCTTATGTTTTTGGGGTTTTGAAAAATGAAAAATGACTGAAAATTCCGTCTATTTATACCCCTCTCAGACCCCCTATGCGGACCACACAAAATGGATTGCGGCCGCACAGGCCTTCCTAAGGGTACTGCGGTCCAGTGCCCTGTGCGGACCGCACGAAATGGACTGCGGCCGCACAGGCCTCCACCGCGCACCGCGCAAAGTCGACCGCGGACCGTACTGGCCCCCTTCCGCGGTCGCACACGTTTTTGTGCGGACCGCACTGGCGGGTTCAGAGACCTGCAACTTCTCTGAGCCTGCAACATCTCAGTTTTTAAGCCTAAGACACCCCGGAACCTACCCGAAACTCACCCGAGCACTCGAAACTCCAAACCAAGCGCACACAAAACCTCAAAAACATCCACGTACTTATTCGTGTAATCAAATCATCAAAATAACATTATGAACATCAAATTAAATCTCGAGATCAACGAAATTTTCTCAAAACTTCTTTAAATATCAACTTTGCAATTTAAGTCCGAATCACGTCATATGACATCCGTTTTTCACCAAATTCCACAAAAACGTCTTAAATCATATATAAGACCTGTACCGGGTGCAGGAACCAAAATACGAGCCCGATACCATCATGTTCTAAGCAAATTTCATTTCAATTTTTCTTAAATAATTTTCAGAAAACAATTTCCTTTAAAAATTCATTTCTCGGGCTTGGGACCTCGGAATTCGATTCCGGGCATACGCCCAAGTCCCATATTTTCCTACGGACCCTCCGAGACCGTCAAATTACGGGTCCGGGTCCGGGTCCGGGTTCGTTTACCCAAAACGTTGACCGAAGTCAAATTTATTTATTTTACATTCAAAGCTTATCATTTTTCACAGATTTTTATATTTAAGCTTTTTGGCTACGCGTCCGGACTGCGTACGCAAATCAAAGTGACTCTAAATGAGATTTTGAAGGCCTCGGAAACACAGAATTTAATTTAAAGCAAAAGGTCATCACAAAAGAAGAGTGAATGGGTTTTAGCATTGGCTTAATACTTGCTGAATTACATCGAGAGTGAATTCACAAAATCAGACGTAATTATTAATGTGAGAGTTAGCTTTTCTTTGATATATTTACTGATAATTATGTGACAAGTCAAAATGAGAAAATGTATGTCATTGAAAATATAGTTCCTTAATTAATATTTTATTATGGAACTATTATTAAGAAAAAGCTCGGTGAAGAACTTTGTATATTATTCTTTTGAAGATAAACGATCGTATAATATATTTATCGGGGGCTTGAAATTATATAAATATGAAAAAAGTAAACTTTCTCAATTATAACATGCTTAGTTAGGTTTTCATCCAGCCGTACCAACAAAATCAGTGTATTTTCATAAATGGGGTATGGGGAGGGTAGTGTAATGACCCGACCGGTCGTTTTGAGCTTTTGCGCTTCGCTCGCCAGTTTTCGGGCATGACTAGTCTCGTGTGATGTATTATGAGTTATGACTTATATAAATCGTCGGTTTTGGTTTTCAAGGTAATCGGAATGAATTTGGAGGAATAGTTCTCGGTTTGAAGCTTAAAATTTGAAAGGTTTGACCAAGTTTGGACTTGTTTGTATATGATCTCGGATTGGAATTTTTACAATTTGATTAGCTCTGTTAGGTGATTTGGGACTTAGGAGCGATCGGAATGTACTTTGGAGGTCCGTGGAAGGTTTAGGCTTGAATTGGCGAAATTGGAATTTTGGCGTTTTCCGGTTGATAGGTGACATTTTGATTTAGGGGTCGGAATGGAATTCCGGAGGTTGGAGTAGGTCTGTTGTGTCATTTGTGACGTGTGTGCAAATTTCAGGTCATTCGGACGAGTTTTGATAGACTTTTTGATCGAAAGCGGAATTTGGAAGTTTTTGGAGTTCTTAGGCTTGAATCCGATGTAATTTTGGTGTTTTGATATTGTTTTGAGTGTTCCGAAGGTTGAAACAGGTTTGAATGATGTTATGGGATATGTTGGCATGTTTGGTTGAGATCTCGAGGACCTCAGGTGAGTTTCGGATGGTTAACGGATCAAATTTTGGACTTTGGACTTGGCAGTTTTGCTGGTTTTTGTTGCAGACATTTTTGTTCATCGCGCTCGCGAAGGGTATTTTGTGTGATGATGATTTTCGTTCTATGCATTCGCGAAGGGGAACTGGAGGCAAGGGAGGATTTGTGCTCCGCGTTCGCGAATTGGGAGTCGCGATCGCGAAGGTTCGTTCAGTGGTGCATCGCGTTCGCGAGATGGTCCTCGCGTCCGCGTAGGAGGATCTTTGGTCAGTAGCAAATTGTGCTACGCGAACGCGAGTGTGTGGCCGCGTTCGCGAAGGGTTAAACCTGGGCAGTATTAAATAGCCAATATGCGACCCTTCTTCATTTTTTCACCATATTTGAACGGGATTGAAGCTTTTGAGAGGGATTCTTGAGGAAACCAAAGGGTAATCTCTTGGAGGTAAGATTTTTGACTTCATAACTCGTTTATATGTGATTAAAGGCCTAATTAGTGGTGAAATTTTGGAAAAAATCAGTGCAAAATGGGTAATTATGGCTTGAGATTAAGAGACCTTTGAGTGGGGATTTAAGGGGCCATTTGAGGTCCGATTTTGATGTTTTTTTATATGGGTAGACTCGTGAGAGGATGAGGATTTTATTGATGTGATTTTTATCGAATTTCGAGACGTGGGCCTGGGGGCCAGGTTTGAGCAATTTCGGGATTTTTGATGTAAATTGGATATTTTCGAGTGGGCTTTATTCCTTTAGCATATTTTGATGGTATGAATCTGATTTTGGTTAGATTCAGAGCAATTGGAGACTGATTCGAGAGGCAAAGGCATCACGGGCTAGAGTTTGGACCGGATCGAGGTGAGTAATGATTGTAAATATTGTCCTGAGGGTATGAAACCCCGGATTTCACATCGTTGTGCTATATTGAAGTGACGCACATACTAGATGACGAGCGTGGGGTCGTGCACTGTTAGAGATTGTGACTTAGTCCATCCCGAATGACTGTTTTACCGCGTATTTGATTAAAAATTATTTGCTATCATCATGTTTTGGGCTTAATGCCATATTTGGGCCTCGTGCCAACTATTTGGACCCTTAGGAAATTTTTACTGCTATTTTCTCATTGTTTTGATTTTATATTTGTACTCAGTCGTGCTATATTATAATATTTCATAACTCAACCATGTTTACTTTGTTTTAATATTCTAAATGATATTTTGGGCTGAACATCATATTTTACTGTGCCCAAGTGGCTTTTAGAGATTTCTGACTGAGTAGGGCCGAGGGCCTGTGTTGTGAGGATTATTATGGGATCGGGTTGCACGCCGTAGCAGTGTTGTACTGATTTGTGATTATGAGGCCGAGGGCCTGAGTTGTTATGCCACGAGGCAGCTTGATATGAGGCCGACAGCCTATTGATTATGCCACGAGATGGCTTGATATTGCTCTTGGGCCATAAGGGGGCCCTCCCGAAGTATGTACACCCCCAGTGAGCGCGGGTACCTAGTGTGTTATGTGATATAACCTGAGGGGCTGATGTTGTTCCATGTTATTGCCCGAGGGGCAGTTCTTGATTTATGTTATGCCATAGGGGCTGATCACGAGTGATTGTGAGGTAGCCCGAAGGGCTGATTACGAGTGATTGTGAGGTAGCCCAAGGGGTTGGTTCTATTGATATTATGCCCGAGGGACGGTTTATGGTACATGTTTTGCCGAAGGGATGCTTATGTTTCTATCATGTTTGCTCACTATTTTATCACTCATTTGAAACTATTGAAAATTATTTTTAAAAGGTTTTCTCCGAAACTGAGCATGATTTACGAAGTAAATGATTTCTGTATTATGTTGGAAATATCATGTATTTGTTGTAACATTTTGACGTGATTTGCGTGCTTTTTTACTGCTCAGCTTTCATTTACCTTTATTACTCACTGAGTTGGAGTACTCACATTAATTCATGCACCTTGTGTGCAGATTCACGTATTTCTGAACCCAGTAGCGGATGTTGATTGCTCAAAGGCAGAGTCATCAGAGTTTAGCAAGGTAGTTGCCCGACGTTCGCAGCACCGCTTTTCTCCCTCTTGTTTTCGTTAGACTGTATTCAGTACACTGATCAGACTTTTCCGTTGTATTCAGACCTTAGTAGATGTTTGTGACTTGTGACACCCCGATGTCGGGCTTGTATATTATTTCTGCACTGTTCATTTAGACTTATATTATAAAATATTTGTTTAAATTAAAGGCTTAAACATGATTCTTATTGATAAATGGTTAATTTGGAAGTTGTGTCGGCTGGCCTAGTTTCACGATAGGCGTCATCACGACCGGGTCGGTTTTAGGGTCTTGACAGGTAGTGTGTACGTAGACCTTACCCCTACCTTATAGAGATAGAGAGGTTGTTTCCGATAGATCCTCGGCTCAAACAACAGTGGAGACAAAGCAACAAGTAGCAAACAATAGTAACAACAATATATTATGGTAACGGTGCGAATGACGCAGCATAATAATAGTAAAGAATCATGAATAAGATAATACAAAATAGTCATAGTTCTACTGGTAAGCCTAGGAGGAATATACTACTATCTGTCAGCCTACAACCCTAATCCTCGACCTCCTCGCCTTTCTATTGTAGGTCATATCCTCGGTAAGCTGGAGCAATGGTATGCCTTGCCTAACTATCTCTCCCCAATACTTCTTAGGCCTACCCCTTCCCTTCTTCAGACCCACCATGGAGAACCCCTCACACCTCCAGACCGAAGCATCTATGTCTCTCCTCTTCACATGCCCGAACCATCTCAGCCTCGATTCCCGCAACTTGTCCTTCACAGATGTCACTCCTATCTTGTCCCAAATAACTTCATTCTTCATCATGTCCTTCCTGGTATGTCCACACATCTATCTCAACATCCTCATTTCAGCTACTTTCATCTTCTGGACATGGGACTTCTTGACAAGCTAGGACTCAGTTCCATACAACATAGTCGGTCTAACAACCATTCTGTAGAACTTGCCCTTGAGTCCAGGTGGCTCATTCTTATCACACAAAAACCCTCGAGGCAAGCCTCCATCTCATCCACCCCACTCCAATACGATGATTTAACTCTAGAAACTAATATTAAAAAACTAAAATATATTATTTTTGGTAATACTAATAATTGTTTATTATATTTATTTTTATGTATTATGGTCTAGCTAGCGTTCATTTTCATGGTCCATAGCTTAATATATGCTTCTTTTTCTTTTGCCTTTTCTTCTTATAGTTTTTCTTTCATTTTATTACTATGAATTTTAAAGTATTTTATTCTAATATTTGAAGTTCTTTTAATTTTTTTATTTATCCTTACTTATATGATAAAAATTAATGTAAAAAAATGACACAAAAATATACTATTGGTTTGACGCATACATCAGTGACAGCCTCAACAATCTTTTTCTAATTATAACTCTTCAAATATAATTAAAAAATGTATCAACGACTAAAAGATTAGCTCTTTTTAAATATCATTTGACAATCAATATTAATTTTTCGACGTGTTTTTATGCAAAAAGAATATGTAATAATAAAATTATGTGCAATAACTATCCTAAAAATTAAAAATTAAAAACGGTTAGAATCAGATTTAGAGAATCTAGCCATCTGGGCCTATTCCTGGGCCTTTTGAGTTTCAATGTATAGCCCAAATACCTTCAAGCCCGTTTACTCTATTTTCTGGCCCAAAATCCAAAATCGAGAAAACAGCCCACCAATTGTATTTAAGACTAAACCCTAAACCCTTCTAAAAATCTCAGAACTTTGTCTCTTCATCTCTTTCGAATTCTTCCATTTGTTGTAAGTTCTTTCGCTCACCTTAATTATGTTTTTTTGATGATTTTTACTGTTTAATTTGTATGTTATTTGCTTCTCTTATGGTTATGGCTTGAAACTGAATAATCTTTGCAAATTTAGAGTGAAAAAAGGAATAATAAACAATGAAAAGATCTGGGTTTGTTAAAAAAAACTAGTTTTTTGTTGTTGTATTGTTAGTGTTCAGTTCCTGTGTGAAATTTGTAAAGTTCAATTTGTGTTGGTGTATTTATAGCGTTCAGTTCCCTGGTTGAATATTAAAATTTTTAATCATTTGCAAATATGGAGTGAAAAAGGGAAAATGAAAACAAAGAAAATATATGGGTTTATTAAAAAGATGAGTTTTTTGTTGCGAGCAAATTCATACTGCAACATATAATACAAGAGTGTATATTATAGGCCCAATATTTAGCTAATTAGCTAGCACTAATGCTAATCTAGTTAGTCAACTCATATTGTAATTGGTTATTATTGTTAGCTCATGTATCCATGTAGTATGGCTAACTCCTACAACTTCACCTAATAACTATTTTATTTGCATCATTTGTGTTACTTATCAAAGGAAAAAAAGGATAATTTTTTGTTGCTATGTTATTAGTGTTCTGTTGGATTTTTAGTGTTCCGTTCTTGGGTTGAAAGTTGTAAATTTCTCTCATTTACTTAAAAGCATTCTAGTTTCTAAACAATGGGTTACAAATCGTACCCTTTTCATAAATGAGAATTTGAAAAACCCATTTAATCTGAATAAACATTTACTGTCAAATCATCCCCAACCCGCCTCCCTTTATTTGAGCTTGGGACGGGCAATTTGAGCTAGGATGTGAAGCTCACACAGGAGTTAGTTGGTAACTCTAATATTGTCTTTTCTTTATTCTTATCAGAAAGTGCGAGTGTATGATGGTTGAGGATGAATTGGCCGTGATGAACCCAGAGAATGAGGATTCCGACCCAGAAACCGAATCAGAAGAAGAAGATGAAGAAGAAGAAAATCAGCAAGTTGTGAAGTTGGCTGAACCTTCAAAGACTGCTGTATATAACAGGGACGGTTTGCTTGAAAGGCTGGCAGATATCAGTTGGCCCGATAATGTAGATTGGAGTCACAGGCTTAACATCGACAGGGAAGAGCAAGAAGTGGTGGATGTGAATGATGACTTGGCGAGGGAGCACTCTTTCTTCACGCAGGCGTTGGATGGTGCACGCCAAATGTACCTCAGCTTTCAGTCAAAGGGTGAACCTTTTCTGAGGCCCACTGATTATTATGCGGAAATGGTGAAGACTGACACGCACATGGAGAAAGTTAAGGGTCGACTCTTAGCTGAGAAGAGGAAGATGGAGGAGTCTGAAGAGAGGAGGAAGGCGAGAGATAACAAGAAACTGGCCAAGGAAGTACAAGCACAGAAGATGAAAGATAGGGCAAAGCAGAAGAAGCAGGATATTGAGTCCGTTAAAAAGTGGAGGAAGCAAAGGCAGCAGAGCGGGTTTGATAAGGATGGTGCTGCCGGCCTAGATTTGCCTTTTGATGAAGATGGGACTAAACCGTTTCAGAGATCAAATAAGAAGAGACCTGGTGTATCTCCTGGAGATCGTTCAGGGGGAAGGGCGACATTTGGTGGGAAAAAGTTTGGTGGAAAAGGGAAGGGTCCAGACAAGAAGAGGAAAACCAGGGAATTCAGGGACTCCAAGTTTGGATTTGGTGGGAGAAAAGGTTTAAAGAAGCAGAACACTGCTGAGACTACTAATGATTTCAAAGGATTCCAAAAGGGTGAAGTTTCTGGAAAAAACAAACGCGCAAAGAGATGATTCTGCTTATTACTTGCTAGAGTTTGCTCTACTAGACTAAAGTTATTCCTTTGTAATGTGGATGAAATTTAGATTTAATTGAGAGCTTTTCAAACAGAATGAATTAATGTCTCTTGTGGTAAAAGTTTTTGCAAATTGTTGGTCAATCTGACTGTGGCTTGGAAACTGAATGATGTATTAGCTTTGTCTTCTTTATTTAGCATTATATACCATATTGAAGTGTAACTTTTCCTCCGGATAGGAGTCTATTGTTCAATGTCATTTCATTTATTTTGTTTTCTCTCTAGTAGTACTACTTCTCTCTTTATGTGTCTCCGCTCTAAGGTTTCATTATATCGTCATTGCATTTCAGGTTATTAACTTTAGCTTTCAGTTCTGGCTACAAGTTGATGAAACCTTGGGTTCTTTGCCATCTGATTGACCAGTGAGTTCTAAACTCAGCCAAATTTATTGCCCTTCACTAGTAGGACATTATAGCGATGATTATCTTGTCATTGTAGCTTTTTTTGTCTAAACTCACCCAAATTTAATTGCCCTTCACTACATTTTTATCCATGGATAGCACTCAAAGCTAATAGTGTTTCTTCCACTTTATAAGTATGCATTCAAGATTTAATATTTTCTTAAGTTTGAGAGATTTTTCACCTATATGTCCATACTTCATGTTGAAAATGTTAGATTCAGTTTAACTTGTTACTTACATGTTACATCTGCCATTGCCTCCAGACTTTGAGCAAGCACACCACACTCTAGAAAGTTGGGACATTGCATACAAGAGAACAATTTGTCTACCAGCTAGGGAATATTATGAGTAGCAGATCAGGTAAGTGGATTATGGATAAGTTAGATGGTGTTTTATTTCTGACAAAAAGTTATTCAAAACCAAAAGCTTTCAAAAACTCATCTTTACTTCTCCACGGTTTTTGTTGCCACCTTACTCTCCAAGTATCAAAGCAAAATGTATGTCACAGCCCTTCAGGCTTTAAATCATTACATCTTAACATTATAAGTGCATATATGTTGAATAATCAAAATCATTAAATTGTGCATTCATTTATGCCAAATCAACTAAACTGTGAATCACGAATATAGCAGTAAGTGATACATACAAAAAATCAATGTCTTTTTCAACTTCTCCATTGACCTAATTTTGCAATGAATGATTGATATTGGAATGATCAGTCCCAAAATCTTCCTACGGGTGAATAGCTTGTGTGATGGTCAAATAATTAAATTTAATCTATAGATTCCTCATTGGAGCCCAGTTCCTCTAGACATGGAAAATTAGGTGGCAATGACAGTAAGGGTTTTTCTCCCGACAATCCTTCCATTGCCAGCGCTAAAGAATACCCTAAAGCCCGAGCCACTGGTACTGCAACTGCATTTCCTACTTGCATGTACCTATGAAACACAAAACAAATTCAAGTCAGAACCTGCAATTAAAAGGTTGTTGCTATATATTTCCTAGTACAACATTATACAACAACAACTACCCAATAAAATCTCACAAAGTGGGGTCTGGGGAGAGTAATGTGTATGTAGACCTTACCCCTACCCTGATTGGGCAGAGAGGCTGTTTCCGATAGACCCTCGGCTCAGAAATATGAAAATAAAAAACAAGAAAAGACAATTCATTAGTAACTCCAGTAGAAACCGTAGTAGTAACAGAAGTATAACAACCAAAAGATAAATGACATGCAATAACAGTAACCAGTATCTAACACCCGGGGCTAAGATAAACTGCAAGCCATCTAAGATCAACCCTAATCCAACTCCGCTTCACCCCGGGTATAAAGTAAGGAAAGCTCTACTACCCCCTAACCTACAACCATAATGTTTGACCTTCAGACCTTCCTATCAAGGGTCACGTCCTCGGAAATCTGCAATCGTACCATGTCTTGCCTGATAACCTCTCCCCAATACTTCTTAAGCCTCCCTCTACCTCCTCTCATACCCACCACGGCCAACCGCTCACACCTCCTCACCAGAGGATCAAGGCTTTTTCTCCGCACGTGCCCGAACCATCTATGCCTCGCTTCCCGCATCTTGTCATCCACAGGGGCCACGCCCACCTTGTTTCGAATATCTTCATTCCTAATCTTGTCTATCGTAGTGTGCCCGCACATCCACCTCAGCATCCTCATCTCTGCTACCTTCATCCTCTGGATATGATAGTTCTTAACCGGCCAACACTCCACCCCATACAACATGGCCGGTCTAACCACAGCTCTATAAAACTTACCCTTGAGTATCGGTGGCACTTTCTTGTCGCATTATATAACTGAAAAACATTCCTCTAGAAATTAGACTCTTCAAGCAGGATATTTTTCGGACAAAATTTAGCGTGTCCAAATTATATGTTGATATAGCAAAGGCTAAATTGCATTCGACCAAAACAGCTCAAATAAATCTCTCTACATCTGAGCAGTCCCTTAAAACTATAGGCTGATCTCTAAGTTAAATTTGGCATATTCAGTATTAGTTTCCTGAGTTCAACTCGAGCTAGATTATATTCTACATGTCATATCATAAAAACATGCATGAGCAGTTGTTAGATAAGAGTAAGCTGAAAAGTGTTTGCAGATGAGTCATTAAAGTAGATCACACAAATACAACACCAACTGGTCACTACTTTGATTCAATAGTTACCTTTCTTTTATTGGCCCTGTCAGTTTGTAGTAGTCAGGTAAACCTTGCAGCCGTGCATTTTCACGGATAGTAAGAACTCTGTCCTGCTCTGGATGTAATATGACCTGAAAGGAGATCAAGAACGACAAAGGGCATCAGAACACACCAAGTGAAGAAGCGCATGTTTTATTTTGAGACAACTAGCAAAGGCAAAGGTACCTGATTGTGGGGTTCTGCTCTTGTAACAACTGTTGGAACAATTTCATCCCACCATAAACGACCAAATGGCCTGCATAATTTCAAATACCATGACAATAGTAGAGTCATTATGATAGGTAAGGGGTAGTGCAAGCTAAATCAAATCAGGAAAACATTGTATCATTACTTTGTGGAAGTACCACGAACAAAAGTTATCGCATAGTCAGGGACCTGTGAGTTTGAAAAATCATAAGAAATAGAAGAAAAAAAATGTCAAAATAGAATGCTCCCACAAAAAGCAAATTATACCAAAGGCTTTCCCGAAGCAACTTTTACTCTTTCTACATCTGGATCCAATTCAACAGTATTGTTAGCACGAACACGAACCCCAGGCAGGTCCCTGAAGTTTGCACCCTATAATCATGGAAGAAGGAATCAACAACCTAGGGACATGTTCATATCACTACCACAAATAGCAGGATATAAAAGGTGTAATACCTTCCGCTTGGGAATTTGACATACACGCTCATAGTCATCTTCATTTAACCGAAGGGGCCGATGATCATACAAAACAGACCCTAATGTCCCTACAATATAAAAATGCTATCAAAATGTACAAAAGGCTTACACCACCATCCGACATATCTGAAGGTCTAGATGCCTTGGTAAAATGCTGAATTATTTCAGGTAAAATCTAGTTAAGCCATAGAAAATTTCAGAATGAGAGTTATTATTTTTGCCAAAGTTTCCAACATCTAAAAGGTGTGACTTTTTGAGGATTAATTTCATGTTTTACCCGTTATAAAAATTAAATAACAAAATTATATTTTAGCACATCAAAATAACTGAATTTTACCCCTTATAACAGGAAAGTTAAAAAATTATCTATTGTAACATTAAAGCAACTAAACTATGTGTGAATTGGTTGGATAATACAAATGAATAGGACAAATTTCCGGCGCTGATTATTGATTCCCCCTTCTTAATTTGTTTTTGCTTCATAAAACATGGGAAGTCAAAATTTCTGTATGATAAATTTTTTATTGTCATTTGTATTTTCTGTGCTAGAAATTTGACATTCCGGTCATTTTTATTTTCTGAGAGATCCACGCAAAGGTCAACTATTTTTAATATGACAAAATAGTTTTGCAACTTTACTGTTAAAGTGCGTAAAGTTCGGTTATATTAATGTCATAAAAACTAGTTTTATGACTTTACTCTTATAATAGATTAAGTTCAACGATCATGCATGAACGAAAGCAAAGATTCTAAAGAACTATTGAACGAATAGAGAAAAGATAACTCAAGAATAGATTCAAAAGTTAACAGAAGGAACGAATGAAATTCGAAGAATACACAATTCAAGAAGAAAATTATAAAGTTGAATAATAAACTTAAACGGTGATCTAGGAATAAAAATAAGATATCATACATGATCACATAACAGGCATACATAAGCTAAAGTTGCAAGCTTTCACATTTATTAACAAGTCCAAGGGCACAACTAATGAAACGTCCCAGGTTATTATGCATCGCAAATATCAAATGATTTTGACTTATAGAATTTTAGGTACGTGTGGTAAAGCTACAAATATCACTGATCAATGTGTAGGGATAGCAACATGGCCAATGTAAAAATCAGCAGATATTGTAGCCTAGCAATCAACGAAATAGACAAGAACGAGACACCGTAGTTCAACTTCCAATAGAAATAAAAAAGGCTAGGTGATTTCTTTTTATTTGCCCAATCTTTGATGGGAAGACTTAGTATCTTGGGTGGTGGTGAAATAGTTAATGTGCCACAAGCTGACCTGGAAACTATAATTATCCAAGAAGGGTACAATGATATCACACTACAGCAGTCACTCCAGACTATGTCATACTACTACCAAGATAAATGGACTCACCATCTCTCCTTGATCTTATGAAATGTTGGAAGGCAGATTTGGGTTCATCAATATAAGGCATCTCGTCCTTTGGTTCGTCATTTTCCACCTAAATTCAAAAATATTTCCATAAAGAAAGGAACACAATTATGTTAGGCATATGCTTAATCAATTGGAAGTATGTCCTTAAGGCAACTTTGATATCTATTACATACAGGAGGAAGATCTGAAATTGCATCTTTAAGAAAAAGTTCTCTCTTTAGCTCGACTTTCAAGGCCTCATCATATGCTACGACATTTAACTGCATTCAAATACATATTCATATTCAGTAAAGAGCAAATATAACAGAATCTATGGTGTTAAAATAATTTCAATAGACTACCTCAAATTCTTTGGGCATTCCACCCCTCACAACAACATTATGTGTGGGCAATGGATATTGTGGCAATTTCTGCAAAACAAGATGAGATTTAAAGTGAGAACAAGGAAGAACAAGAAAATAAATATATCAAATTAATTATTCTTTTACCTCTGAAGGAAGAGCACCCCACATGAAGACACGCCTACGAAATTGTGGAAGTCCATAAGCCCCGGCTACCATCATTCCCATCCGTGTTTGGTAGTTCATTCCAACAAGTCTGCCCAATGCATATCTTCCTAGAAACCCATCTGCGAACTTGACCAAATCTACTACGTTTTCCATTAATACGAATCGTGGATTCAAGAACTCCACAATGTCCATGAATGTTTCAAGTTGTTTATTTTTTGAATCTCCTAATGGATTCTTTGAGTTCCTAAAGCGATTAAACCCGCTTACTCCCTGACAAGGAGGTCCCCCACATATGACCTCTACTTCCCCCTAAGTACAACCAATAGAAAAGTTAGATTCAATGCATTACAATCACAAAGATAAATTCATATAGTAGAGATCCAAAACTAGGCAAAGATAGAGAGAGGCAACTTACAGGCAATGGCAAAATACTTGCTTTGAAGCCCTTGGCCACAAAGTCCTTTATTTTCTCTTGGCAACCACTATAGGTAAATATAAATTTTAGATAAATGTATTAATAATTCAAAATATGGATTCACAATATGGTAGTTAGTTTGGAATTCATACTCTAAGCCCTCTATTGGCTCCCAAGTGTCTTCCTCTTGGCCATAACCCTTCCAACGTACCTTGTCATAAATAGTAATAAAGTGATTTAAGGAACCAACAGAAACACACTAGCTTATCTACAAAATCTTGAGTTGTTCACCGGAATTAGTCTACAAGATATAAACAAAGAGTTCTCTGTAAAGTAGCCAAGTTAGGATGCAAAGAGTTCCAACATGGTGAATAAATACCTTAAAGTAAAGGCCAGGCTTATTTATTTCCTTTGGGTCTCCATAGCAAATTTCTAAAAGCTCTTCCACCTCAAAAATTTCACCTTGTTCATCATCACCAGATCCCTCATCCTCATCTCCATTATCATTGTTATCTTCCTCATCCTCATCTCTTACTTTCAGAAAAGGGTGTGTCGGGGTATTATTTCTCAACAATGAACAAGATGCACAAAGCTGCCTCCACTCCCTCAAAAGTAATAAGAAATCATCAGCAGACTCATTTCTTACCTGCATAACACATATAATATATTCATTTAAAGAACAAAAGGAAGATAGATAAACATAATGTGTTATCACTCATTACCGCAGTCTCTGGATGGTTCCATTTCAAGCTATCACAGGCATATTGATTTAGGTCAACAGCCCATTTCTGCAGTCAAGATAGATAAATAAATAAATCTACCTAAAATAGTGAAGACATAACAAAATATATAAAAGCATCTTTTTTTATAGCTTAATCTTTAAGATAAAGTAGATTAACCTTTAATATAAAGTAACCACACATTTCAATATGATATCAGAACATTAAAAGTATTGCATTCAAATCTCACTGCCACTCTACGTCCTTCCACAAACTTGGCTAGTTAAAGTAGTAGGCGTGCATGTGAAGAGGTATGTTGAAGGCACATTCAAGTAAATAAAAGTGTGTCATCTTTAATAGTTCAAACTTTTAGATAAGGTGGTTACACAATTCAACAAAAGCAAACATACAACTAGGGAAGGGCAAGAACAACCATATTAGGTAACAAAACATACAGTAACAAGCTTAACACCACCAATATCAGCACCAAGGCACAACCCAGTGGACATTGCTCCACAACCTGAATAGAGATCCAAGAGGTTCTTTTCAAGCTTCTGTTCTTTGACATCTACAGTATCACTATCGCTAGATATGGTAGAATCTGATTCACTAATGGGGCTTGAAACATCTGCAAAAATAGCAGTCCCTGTTGTCTATATTATCAGAGAAATATCTATCTTATGTGCTTGGTATAAAGGAAAATTATTTCTTCAATAATTATTTTCTTGAAAAATAGTTTCTAGTGTTTGGTTGGGAGAAAGAAAATAATTTCTGAAAAACTATTGTTAGAGATTGATAACAATGCCAACAAATTAAAGTAGTGCTTTGCTTTAAATATTTGATTTGATTGTTGCGTGTTGTTTAAAATTGATGATAATATCTAAGTATTGACCAGAGAAAATAAAACTAAAAGTTGAGATACTTGTAAAGGAAAGTGATTTTGGCCCAAGAAAATGTGTTGACAAACCAAACAAAGCCTTTAAATTACTACACTTGAAAAATACCTTGTGGTAAGCTAACAAATGATGAGTATGGAAGCAGGTACATCATGTCATAGTAATAGTCAGAATTTGATCGCAAACTTTCCTTGAGCGGTAGCCTTACCTACAAAGAAAATCCAACACGTATTAGTGTTGCTTGTTAAAACCAAGAGCGCCAATGTATCTTCTTATTAAGCAAAACCTAACATACATTTGAGGGTATAGGAACAATCTTGATTTTCTTTACAAGGCAACCAAGAGGATTATCATCCTTGATTTCAGAAAAGAATACACGTTTGTTGTTGATAAACTGGTCATGAGCTTTAATTACCTAATGAAAGAACAAAGGTTAGAAGCATCAAACATCATAAGGATAAGAAGAACTAGCCTTCATAAATTAAGAATTTCTTACAGTATCCTTGGCTCTGTAAAACCATTGAGCAGTAAAATACTGCATACCATCAACAGCTTGAAAAAATTCAACAATCTTGCATATATAATCATCTTCATCGTTTGAAGCCTATAAAATTAAAAATGCAAATAATGACTGATCTATATATTGATCCATAAAATGATCGTATGCATATAATTAGAAAGGAAATATTAGGAACATTATGCATCTTATTAAGGTTGTTTTCCTACTTTAAGGTATATGTAAACATTACTTAATCCGAAGAGTTCAAGGGATAATCAAGCAACTTTTTCTGTTCTTCCTTCTTTTCACAAACAAATAGTGAAGGAAAACCTCTTACCAAAATGGTAAGAAAATCAATTAGAATCTAGAAACTCCAAACGAAATAACATAATGGTATCTAGTACATATAATAATTTTTAAAGGTGTAATTAATTCCGAACTGAAAGACTAAACTATACTTAAGCATTGTAGTATTTACCTGTACATAGGCATCATCCCCGAGATTGTAAATCTGACCATCAACCACTGCCTGGGCAAAATGACACTTAGCCTGGATTAATTGGTCAGCATCATCTTGACTGGACCAAATTCAACATATATAACATGAGGATCAGATGTCACCAACATAAACTAGATGAAGCTAAAAGACAGGAGGCAAAATCTATTGCGCAATGATCAAGTTTATGTAGCCTTTGCAAACTTACTCATTTAAGGTCATGGGTTTACCATTTGCTTTCACCCTATCCTGCTCATTGGTAAATTTAAAAAAAAATATTACATAAATGTTAAATACCAGCTAAAAATAAACAAGAACAATATTACTACTAACGACCTCATGGACTCTAAACATTACGCATTTACTCATAATGTTTTCTTAATCAATGTATTATAATGCTAACTATTTCTCAAACAGTAATCATATGCAAGAAATGCAAAATAGTGTGCAATTAAGCAAAGCAAACCTTGTGATTAATGTAGCGATGAGGCCATTTCTGCATAGCTTCTGCATGCGAAATAGAATCACCAGAAAACTCACACTCCTGATCGTCATTTGCTTGCGTAGCTCTTCTCACCTTTTGAGCAGACGAGGATTCTTCGTTCGAGCTCTCGCACTCTGTTTCCTCAACTTCTACTTCATCTTCAACGAAGTCACACTCAACTGTAGAAGAAGCCGGTTCTACTACTGGATCCTGCTTTTCCACTGCATGTCCCTTTGACTTCTTATTCGTCGCCGCTGCCGTAGAAGCCTTCGGTGTAGAAGCCTTCCGTTTGCTTGGCATTGTGCCGCCAAAGGAAAGGGGTAGGGGTGGAGACTGGAGAGTGTGAAAAATAGAGAAAGTGTGAAGGGGTTTATATATATGTGGAGAGTTTTTGGGACTTATTGAAAATTTTAAAGCGTCGTGATGAAAGCGGGAACCCGGAATTGTAGGCATTTTCGGAAGTGGATTGGAATTTGTGGGTCACGTCCGGTTAGTGATCCGGTGTGTTTGATATGATGGGTGATATTTTTCGAAATATGTTGATTCAGAAAATATATTGCAATTGATTTTGTGATATTTGGTTGTTAGAAAGAAAAAATTGGAAAATTAATTCCATCACTTTTGGGTAAAATCATTTTCCTTCACAATTGTCTTATAGCCCGTTTGGCCAAGCTTCTAAAATCAGCTTATTTTGAGAAACGTTTTTCTCAAAAGTACTTTTTAAAAAAGTGTTTTTAATGATAAGTAGTTTGTGTTTGGCTAATTAATTTGAAAAACACTTTTGAGCAGTAATTAGTATTTGGCCAAGCTTTTGAAAATTGCTTCTAAGTGCATTCTCAAAAGTGTTTCTTAGAAAAGTGCTTTTGGAGAGAAACTATTTTTTCTGTTTCTCAAAACTGTTTCTACTTCTCCTCAAAAGTACTTTTTTTCCTTGCAAAAACTTGGCCAAACACCTCAATTTTTTACCAAAAGTATTTTATTTTTTTGGGCCCAAAAAAAGTTTGGTCAAACAGGCTATAATAGCCATTATAGTTGAGCGTAAAAGGCCAATATAGTCCCGCTTAGACTATTTAATTCATATCACTATTTCAATTTTCAACCAACACTTAGACATTACTATTTTTTAACCAAAAGATTTTGGGCCATTCTTGTTAAACGGATTTAATAAGGAGATAGAGGGTAAATCTTAGCTAAAGACAATCATTTCTAGATCAGAAATCACAAACAGGTATAAACCATTATAGTTGAGCATGAAAGACCAATATAGCCCCGCTTGTGCTCCACAATATAATGAAAGCTGGCAATTTACATAATATCAAATGGAATAGAGAAATAGCAACAGAAACGATTCACCCGATTGTAGGCTAGACAGATCTGTATTTTCTTGAGAAGGTTGAATTACACATTAATGCCAAGATTCTAAGCTCTTTTCTCCTTTTGGCGATGGGTCTGAGGTCATGGACCATCTTTCCTCTCCGAAAGGTGTGTTCATCTTGGATCTTTTTACTGTCCTACTTTTTTACTCTCCCTCCTAGTATTTATAAAAAATACTTTCATTACTCATCGGTTCTTAACCAGTGTACCCTTATCTTTGGAATATCCTGTAGAATAATAATTTAAAATGGTTAAGTGTCGAACTAGTTGTACGAGCCTCACGAATGCTCGACTTCAGCCATAACCGGACTGTTTTCCAGTGTGTTGCTTCCTAAACGTGACTTCGGCTTGGCTGAACCCAGGTTGGTCTCCCTTAAGTAGACTTCTTTTGATCAAATTTTGACTCATATAGTTAGTCCATCCGCCTGTCAAGGTCTTCTTCGTACGAGCTTGATGGGCGAACCCCGCCGATTTGTGAGTTGAGAAATCTGAGCATCTTGGTCGAGGTGCGAACCCTTGATGGCGAGATAATGATGTGATGCTTTGAGAGTTGATCATGACCATTACGTTAGTTCTAAATGACGTCAATCTGTCTTGTGTCATTATGGCGTACGTTTTCGATGCGTTGCGTCGTTACCTGTGCCTTTTCTATTCTGGAGTTAACGTGGCGGCATTTGGTTTTCCCCTCAAGATGAATGTGTTCTTATAAATAGAGAAGAAAATTTCTTATTTGGGTTACTGAGTTTCTCAATCCTTCAAAGAGCTTCAAGCTTTCTCTCCTCCTTCTACCGATTCTTGCGTTCCCATCTCCCTTTCTATAAAGTTTCCTGCCGTAATTTCCCTCTTCTTCTCAGCACTAGTCATCTACGCAACCAACAAGGAGATGGCTAGTGAATCCTCTAACTCTGATAAAGCCGTCGGCGCCGCTACATCGGAAACTGATATACCATTTCATGAAAAAGGGATAGTCATAGCGAAAGATGGGAATTTCCCCACTGTGGATGAAATAATTCCACGTTCGGGGAAGACCAGGACTGATTTCAAGTACTTTCCTGACGGTGAGCCTGAACCCGTTGTTTCCGAAATGGATGTTGTGGCGCTCGCTGCACTCAAGGATATCCTAACTACGTCGAACTCATACATGCGGGCAACGACGTCGTGCAAATACATCACCCAGAGTATTGCGCGTTTTACGCATACCCGTTCGTCATTGGTTACACACTTCCCCTTTCTTCCCTGGCGGAGGACTTTTATCGCTATTATGGGGTGTGTCCGGCTCAGCTCTCTTCATATATATACAAGCTCTTCCTCATGCTTACCAAGTACGTGGAACCGGCCTGCCTTGGGATTTTTCTCCATCACTTGCTTCACCTCTTCATACCCAGCTTTTACAGGGGTACTATGATACATCTTTGTCACCGCGGGACCAAGGGCTTGGTGGTGAATATGGATGATAAAACCAATCGCCGCTTTTGAAAGAACTTCTTCTTTGTGAGGACGGATCGCGTGGTGTCAAATCCTAACAGGTTTTCTAAGGAGTGGAATTATGCCCGTAAGTTTTTTTTCTTTTTAGACGGCTGCTCGTTGTCCCCTTCCAGTGATCTGATTGTTCTTCTTTTTCCTTTTTTCTTTATTTTGCAATCGAGAAGGAACCTCATCCGCTAGTCGCTGATATCTGTGAGTGGGTGAGTCAGGTTTTGCCCCATACGATGGGGATTCATGAATGGTCGTCGTTTCATGAGAGATTCGGGCGTATACCCTCTGCTGGTGAGTCATCTCATTTTGCCCTTGGTCATTTTGCCCTTTGTTCTATATCTTCATCCCCCTTATTTCTTTTTTGGTTTAAGCTTTTTTCGTTGGTAGGTTGGAGTATCACGAGGAGGGCGAGGGCTCCCATACTTGCTTTTCGTCAGTCGAGTTTCTTGATCGGACCTGCACCGATTGCGGCTGCAAGTGAGAGCGTTGAGGCCGCTGCTACTTTACAGACTACGGCCCCTCCCGGACTCGGACGTCGGGTGGTTTTTTGTCAGGCGGAAGCTTTGATTCCCGCAGTTCATTTGGTGGACGAATCATCTCGGGACGATGGCGAAGAAGCTCCATTAAAGAGGCGGAGAATAAAGGCTGATATGGTACCCGAGATTGAAGGGCCTTCGAGGGGCGATCCCGTATTGGCAGTGTCCGAGCCTGATGGTGATGTTAATTTAGACGAGGAGACCGTATCCCCCTTGGGAGTGGAGGTGGTGCCCGTTTCTGGCTTGGGGGAGTCTACCGTGGTAGGGGCAAAGCTCGGAGGTCGCTGCGATCATTTCGAGTGGTCCATTGACTTCACAACAGGTATGTGCTCCCTCTTCGGCCAGCGAGAGGTCAAAGGGCGTGGTAACGACCGCGTTCTCAGGTCTGAACGAACAACCGAGATGGAAACGACCGCTCTGAGGGAGGCGCGACTTGATGAGCGAATTGGTGGGCTTGAGAGAGATGTCTTTAGCTTGGGTGATCAAATTATTGTTCTCGAGGCCGAGAGGGCGCGATTGTTGGCTTCGAATCTTTCTCTTGCGTCCGCCTCTGTTGACGTTCCTTTCCCTTTGTGCGAGATGTGGATCCATGCTGAGACCTAATGGGATATATATAAGGGCTTGTTGGCAGCGATGAATGTTCCTGAAGCCGCTTTCGAAGAAGTTCGTGTTAAAGCGCGTAAGGCCCGGCTTGCCTGCGACTATGACCCCGCGACACCGGAGGCCGGTGGAGACGATGAGGCCGAGAACAGGCTTACCTTTGATGATGAACATTCTGATGGAGAGGGTGACGGTGGAGGTGAAGCCGCTGAACCAAGCGGGGAGAGAGATGACAGCGTGGATGGGGATAATGCTTAGTGAAGCTCTTGTACTTACTTTTTCCTCATGTACTTAGTTAGTTGGATGGGCCCCCCTTTTTGGCCATTTGTAAGACACTATTTTTCCTTTGAATGGAACTGTTGATTTGTCCTTGATTATACGTCTTTTGCCTTTCCTTTTCTTTTCTTTTCGAATTTCTTGGATCTTCTTGCAATAAGTCCCTGACTTTCGGTAGTTAATTCGAACGGGTAGAATATAGCTTGTTAATTCGAGCGAGGTCGAATTTGACTTGTTAACTCGAGCGAGGTAAAATTTGTCTTGTTAATTCGAGCGAGGTCGAATTTGACTTGCCAATTCGAGCGAGGTCGAATTTGACTTGTTAATTTGAGCGAGATCGAATTGGTCTTGCTAATTCGAGCGAGGTCGAATTTGACTTGATAGTTCGAGTGAGGTCGAATTTTGACTTGTTAACTCGAGCGAGGTCAAATTGGTCTTTCTAATTCGAGCGAGGTCGAATTTGACTTGCCAGTTCGAGCGAGGTCGAATTTTGACTTGTTAATTCGAGCGAGGTCGAATTTGTCTTGCTAATTTGAGCGAGGTCGAATTTGTCTTGCCAGTTTGAGCGAGGTCGAATTTTGACTTGTTAATTCGAGTGAGGTCGAATTTGTCCTACTAATTCGAGTGATGATGAATTTGACTTGCCAGTTCGAGCGTGGTCGAATTTGTCTTATTTTGCAATTCGAGCGAGGTCGAATGTACATTTCCTGTGTTGGCGTGATGTGTAAACTTGGTGGAGTTACGTAAAAATTCCGTATGTTGCTTCGGTTACTCGTTTACTGAAGAATATTACATATTGTTGTATGGTCCGTACATACATTCGAGGAGTCCTTGTCTATCTAGTCCCTTCATCGCTCGACCTGAAGAGGTAGTTGATAGGTCGGGCGATGAATGTCTCGCTCAGGCTTCGGGACGTCTTAATGTATGTACGCGATCGAATTTTAGCTACTTGTGTAGTCGCATGGTGGCTTTCGCGAGCGCGTGGGTGAGGTTCACGCACTTGTGTTCTGCTTGTGTGTTGGAGAGGTTCGTATGTTTTCCGGGTTGGTGACCTAGTCCCAGTCTATACAGATTTTTCCTTTATGGCGTAATGGGGGGGAGGGGTTTCGCTCGACCGTTACCTGCAGGATGATATGGCGCAGAGCGTTTTCTTGGTGTGCTATTTTGATGGCGTTTGTTCCCTGTTCGTGTGTTTGTAAGGATGCCCTTGTTCCTGTCCCACTCTAAAAAGAAATAACAAGTTAAAGGCAAACGAAATCGTTTGTTACCTCGACTGATTGGTTGACGAGTGGAAATGAGCGACCGTGTTCCCTTTTTTGGCTATGCTTCGTAGCTGCTATTATTGGTTAAGCTGATATCCATCGAACTCGGGTGATATCTTGCGGGTCTATGGCTTGGTGTTTTTGCCGTCTCCGCTACTTGGATCTGGCAAGTCCCTTATATATGATTGACAATGAACTGAGATTGCTAGCTTCAGATCAGATATCCGCCTCGTACTTAGCTTCGGTGTTAGTCGAATCTGGGCACCTTGTGGGCTGATGGCTTACTTCGCCCGTTGGGATCTTCGAGTTTAAGTCCCAATCCGATCCACTCCCGAGTGCGTGAAGATACGAAAACATAAGCCACACCACAAGCACACAGGCAAGAATGAGTTTTGTCATTTCAAGAAATTACACAACAGGTTATTATTTCTTTCTAACAGGGAGGGGGATGTATGCGCAAGGTATAGATTGATATCCAGCGCTAACATGGTGATAGGATTGCGGACATGCTAAATATGTGACGGCCACAGTCCTAGTCTGACAGCTTGCATTCGCAACGTGCCGAAACTATAACTACGTCGAAGCGTAGTTTTCGTATAGATATCAGACATAATTTCGATTTCCTGCAAGGGTCTAGATTAAAAATTGGTTTGGTTATTTCAAGATCTTGCCTACAAATTCCTCAAATTTGTGTTCGTAATGAAATGATGAAGCTACAACGAACGGGAAGTAGAACTAGAACCAAGTTTAGATCTAGAGAAAACTAAAACTTTGGCCAGGAAATCTCCACAGACGACGCCAAATTGTTTGACCAAAAAGTTTTAGGCCCTTTTTGTTAAACGAATTTAATAAGGAGATATAGGGTAAATCTTAGTCAAAGACAATCTCTTCTAGATCAGGAATCACAAACAAGTATAAACTATTATAGTTGAGCGTGAAAGGCCAATATAGCCCTGCTTGTACTCCACAATATAATGAAAAATGACAATTTACATAATATCAAATGGAAAAGAGAAATAGCAACAGAAACGATTCACGCGACTGTGGGCTAGGCAGATCTGTATTTTCTTGAGAAGGTTGAATTACAGATGAGTATCAAGATTCTAAGCTCTTTTCTCCTTTAGGCGATAAGTCTGAGGTCATGGACCATCTTTCCTCTCCGAAAGGTGTGTTCTTCTTCGATCTTTTTACTGTCCTCCTTTTTTACCCTCTCTCCTAGTATTTATATAAAACACTTTCATTACCCATCGGTCCTTAACCAGTGTACCCTTATCTTTGGAATATCATGTGGAATAATCCTTTAAAATGACTAAGTGTCGAACTAGCTGTACGAGCCTCATGAGTGCTCGATTTCAACCATAGCCAGACTACTTGCCGGTGTGTTGCTTCCTAAACGTGACTTCGGCTTGGCCGACACCAGGCCGTTCTCCCTTAAGTAGATTTTTTTTTATCAGATTTTGAGACATACAACTATCAATCTCTAATATTTAAAATTTTCAGTAAGACATTACTTGGTTTGCTAATATTATCATCAGTCTTTACCAATATATGATTTCTCTTAAAAAAATATGTTTCACTCTCTAACTAAATACGGGGGGGGGGGGGGGGGAATCTCAAGATAATAGTTTACAGAAAATAAGTCATTTCTGTAAAATGATTCCATCATTCTAAACACCCTAATAACATTAAATTATTTTTCCAAGATTGATAATGCCGAATTGATTTATAGTAGCAAAAAAAGGTACAAACGCCGAAGCATGGTGTGCCACGCTTTATTTGGCATCATGGAATTTTTTCTGGTAATATCAGTAATATTTGTTTCTAAAATGCTAAAAAATATATCGGCTTGCTTTTATGAAGTATTTCATTCTTTTATGGCATGAAATGTGAGAAATTTTCTGCATTTAATGGAACCCCTTGGTGGACATCCCTTGAAGGAATGATTATGCAATCTTTGGCATGTAAATGAAGCATTTACTATAAATGTGCTTCATTAAAATATTAGCTTGTAGTACTATTCATTGGAACAAAATTTAAGTACTGAAATTAGTTATCCTCCTCTTACCATATTCTCAAGATACAGTTGTTACACCAAATCCAATCATCTACTAGAAAAATTAACATTATCAACTTTCAATAACCACCACTTTACAATGCATCATCTACCTAGACATAACACAAAAATGAAGCACAAATAAAACAACAATAAAATAGTAGTTTTCAACTGAGTGACAAACTGGTGTAGCATTGACAATGAGTTTTAATTTAGAAGGCTACCTCAAAAAGGTTATTTTTGTAAACTCTTAAGACTCTGCAGCAACTACTTCCTTAACCACAAGGAGTTAGCTTCTTGTTGCCAGCACCACGAGGGTTGTCATCTTTCCAGTCATCCCATGCTCTTGCCTTGTCCTGGGCGGCGTCATCATCATCTTCTTCATCATCTTCACCTGGCCTCGACTTGGGGGTGTCCTTGTACCATGAGGAATTTGCTTCTTCCATGAGCTTAACATTCCTTTCTTGCCATTCGTTCATCATATTCATCTCCGTTAATCCAGCTTCTTCTATGCTCATGGTTGGCAATCTAGCATTTGAATAAAGATATGACAGTTAGTTCTTCAACTTACTTGTCCATCAAGGATCTAAAACTGGAGTAGCCATATTAACTTTGTATTCAAGAGATGATGTATTCAAGAGATGATGCATACCTATAATGAGGCTGGAAGACCTGGGCAGCTATTTTTTCCCGTTCAGTTGTTGGGTTCCTACCAACAAGACTTGCAGGTCCAAAAATTAAAGGTTGATGTTTATGTTCATGTGCCTGTGAAACCTTGGCCCTCCCTTCTATGACATCTTGTGCAAAAGTGGCACAGGTGATAGGTGCTGCAGGTTTTGTATGGTGTGCTCGAGCAGCAGCATCGCGATGCCAAGTTTCTACTTTTTTGGTGCGTTCATCGAGTATTGCTTGAGAAAATTCTCTCTCCCCATCCTACAAAAGAAGTAAGAAAATACATGTTTAAGCAAAGCATAACCTTAGAGAGCAATGCTACAAATCTGTCTTTACATGATACGGAATCATTATGGTCAAAAACAGTGGTGCAAGCTAATGCTGATCTTCTAGGTAGTCTTGAGGGAAGGATTAAGCCCCCCACCCACCCACCCACCCACAACCCACAACCCAAGGCAAGGATACCACCCTAAGGCAGAAGATTAAGGAAATCAAAATGAACCCTGCAAGAAGCAGTGTTGAAGTCATTTAAAGCTGTATCACTTCCTCTTGATCTAGCATTGTGTGATAATTGCACACCCAACAAGCTCCAGAACAATAGTTCTAACAAGGTCTCTCTTAGAAAAATTGCCTCGTTCTCTAAATTGCATAGGGGCAGAGCCACAGGATCAAATGAATCGATGATATGAACTAATTTAAGGAAGAGATAATTAAGGATGGAACACACAAGTTCAAAGAGCAATAGCCATAATCAGAGGCTACCAGAAAACAATGACAAATTAGAACAGAAAGGAAGCCAATTCAACTAAGCTTGTTTAACATTACCTGAAGCTGCTTCTCCTTCACAGCAGATAGTATTTCTTCCTCTTTCTTCAGCATTTCAAGCAGATCAAAGGCCTGCAGGGCAGTATTTTGGAAACTATGAACATAAGATATCAAACACAGAAAAAGGATCAATTAAAACGAGTATAGAAGATCTTAGCAGACCTTACAGAGGCCCAAGGAGATAGTTGTAAGCCATGCCTGCAATGCATAATAGTTTTGAAGAATCAGAAATTTAGTCAAAAGTGAATACAAAGAAGCCAGAACTTGAGGTTAAAAATAACTTGACAGAAGCGGTAGAAAATTTTGCACAAATCAGGGTGTGTGTATCTTAGAGGAATAATATTAGTTTAAACAATATAATGGCATCTAAAGAGCAAAACGAGATTCTTCCAAAAAATCACATCCAAAATGGAATATTGATAGTCAATGATGTCTTGAGCAAAATCTTGTGAGGAAATTAGGTTCAAAGGGTGAGGATAAACATTTCATGCAGATAACTCAAACAAATAATGAGTGCCTATCCAAGAGTCCACAGAAAATAGGCTCCAACAAAGGAAGATCCAAGATTTAAAATTTATGGGTTCAAGTTCGGGATTCTACAAAAACTCATTTGATTTACCAAGTTCCAAATCTATTATTTGTACTTATTTATGAATTTTTTAGCACATATTCAAGGTCCGAGCCAAAGCTATTGGGTTTGGATGACCCCGTAGGTTGAACTCTACATCCGCCCCTGGGCTCCAATGTTGTGACCTTCACTTGGCAACCTCTGAAAGAGCATTGCAGCAACTACTTAGATGCTCACCAACATCATCCAATAGACTATAACTTTTTTTATAACTTATATCAGATAATATATTTAAAGATTAACCAGCTTCTAAAACTGTTTTGAGCAATTGCTTGAACCATAAGGATGATCACCAATTAAGAGCAAGTGTGTCATAAAAGTTGCAACACCAGATAAAGAAACAGCTGACAAGAAAAGAAGCTTGTGCTAATGCTCATGTCCATGCATAACTAGGGGAGAATTAACTAACCTCCCTTTCTTCTTCTCCATCATCATCCAACACATCATCTTCTTCAGTCTCAACAGGACTTGACAATGCAGCTGCTTTAGTTGATCGTCCACGACGCTCTTTCCGCTCCTTAATTTCAAGTAGTTTAGACTCAGCAGCTCTTTGACGTTTGAAACGAGCAATCTAAAACATCATGTACTTTGTAAATCAATCTCACTAAAAAAAAGTAAAAGAACCAAAGCTTTCTTGTGATAAAGTTCCAATCCCTAAAAGTAACTGTCATATACAGCAATTCAACCGTTAAATCCAGCCTACCTTCTTAGCTCTACGATCTACAGAAGAATTAGCTCCACCTTGTGTAGATGTTTCTATCTCCTCTTCAGGAACAAGTTCCATTGTTTCACAAAATGAAATGAATTCCTAGAGATAAAAGAAAGGCAAATTAAAATGAGAAGATACCACTAAAAGATAAATTTTATTTTCCATAGGATATAATCTATTACACATCTTATAGTCTTTACCTTTAGCTTAGCTTGTGAAGCTTTGAGTACTTTTATCCTGTCATTGTCTGCAACTTTTTCTGTTAGCTCTGCAAGATAATAGGGGACCTGAAATAACGCAATATAAGACTCCATAACCCATTGAGTAAACCAGCCAACTAAAACAAGATCAAGTAGAATTTCTATGCAATATTGAAGCAAACTAAAAGTAGAAATGGATAAAGGAAGAACATCAAGTTTGATATTAGCAGATTCTAATAGGTGTTCAGGCAACTGATTGTCGTATGGACCTACATTTAAAATAGGTTAGATCGAAACCAAAGAGTCACTTCCAACCACAAAACAACTTGATGGAAGGAGCTCCGAGCCCTGACCGATGAAAAATAGGTTCATGTTCCGCAGAGTGACAAACCACAGGTTGATTCCCTTACAATCACGAATTTACTAGAATTTCCATGGGCAATGGTAGCACACATATCAAGAACCAGAGGAAGCCAAGGCTTAAACTGCCAGACAGAGACGAGGAAACAAGAGATGGTGTTTTATACAGACGATGATGATGTTACAGGTAGGATAGAGAAAAGGGAGGAAAAAAACAAAGAACTAGTGATAATGAAGAGGAGGGTGTGGGGAAGCACGTTGTGGAAGAAAATCATGATCAACAGAAGGAGAAAATACTTGGTGATGGTGATGAAATAGGTGGCGGTGAAGTACTCTTGGGTGGTCATGGAAGAAAATCACAATAACCAGCATGACCAAAATGATTTAGCTGAAAACCTTTCCACTGTCTGAGATAGGGCTGGGCATATATCGGGTAAAATCGATAACCCGAACCGTTAATTGTTTATTGGGTTATTAGTATCGGGTTATTGGGTTAACGGTTCGGTAACAGTTTAGAATTTTTTCACTACTGGGTTATCGGTTCGAGCCTCGGTTTGCCAATTTTGTTAATGGATTAACCGATAACACAATAAGAATTAATAAAATTACGACTTTACCCTTAAGTATATACATATGTTAGGCCTTCAGTTCATTCTCCTATTCTTTCTCAGCCGCACTCTTCAGTTGCTTCATCTTTATTCTTCATAGACCTTACTAGTTACTCCTAGCGTAAGTATTTAGTCTTATACATTAGGCATTTAATTTTTATAACAAAATTCATCTTCATATTGGTATTTTTGACTGTTAATGATTCTTTATTTTTATTTTTTTTTCGTTTCTTAATTTTGTGAGCTCACGTTGTGCAGCCTATACCTACTACCAATTTCTCTTCGCACTTATCAATTCTCAATCGACAATCTTCGTCAATTTCGGGTATATTTTTTAACATTATTCTTCTGTACAGTACGCTGAGCTTTGATAACAGGACAACATTTTCTTGCCTTCTAGGTGTTTTTCATTTCTGTGTTAGTATTGCCCATGCACAGATCAAGGTTTTGTTCTATGGTTTCTTTTTTCAGGTTAGACATTTGACAAACAACGTCTAGTTTATCTTGGACTGTTATTACTATATGTTTGGACTTGTTAATTTTAAGGTGAAATTGCTACTGTTTTGTATTATTATTAATGTATTTGGACAACTGTTGTTGAAGAATTAATACTATTCCAGTTGTGGCCACTGGACAGAACGCAGAAATGAGTAGTATACTATATGTGAATTCTTCTCTTTTTTGCTTAACTCCAGGGAATTGTTTTCTCTTTTTTGCTCAACTCTAGATTGAGTTATCTTATCGGGTAAACTGATAATGATCGATAACGGATAAACGGATAATACATATATTATCGGTTCGGTTATTGGTTTATCAAATTTATAAACTGATAACCGATATGCTAAATCGATAATATTTATAACCGAACCGAACCAACCGATGCCTACCCCTAGTCTGAGAAAGTGTGAACAAAAGGCCTACTATGAGTTACAAGTTTCTTTACCTTCTGTAGTAGCAATGAAGTTGTGGAAAAGTTTTAGTAGGCGTTTGGACATGAATTCCAAAAAAAAAAAAAAAAAATCAAATTTGGAATTTCAATAAAATTTGAATTGAAGATGAAGTTGTGTTTGGTTATAATTTTTGCAACATATTTGGATGTCTTTTTTTTCAAAACCATGAAACATGATTTATACCCCACAACTTGTAAAAAATATCAAAACCACCTCAATTTGATTATCCTACTTGAAATAAACAATCAAAATGCTTTTTATTTTTTTTTATGAAGTAAGTGAATATTATTAACCAAAGGCATCAAGAAGATGCAAATGTTACAAAGAAAAAGAAGTAGCAGCCCAAAAAAAATCAATAAAAGATATATCATAAACAATCAAAATGCTATTGTTTAAAAATATGGGGTAAATTTGTAAAACTAAAAACTAGGAAATTCTCATTTTCAAGTGAAAGAGGAAAAATTGATAAGAATGGGATAACCAAACATTGTTTTCAAATTTTTTTTTGAAAGAAGCAAAAAATTTGTATGTCCAAACGGGCTCTTAGTTTACTTCACACAGTTTTCAGTTTTCCACACCCCCCTCCCCCCAATTTTATCAAGAACCAATTCAGAGGGAGCATGAGATTTAGAATACACGTCATTAATCCAAAAACTAAACTGTTTTAGCTTCATCACTTCGCTTTAAGCTGTCTTTTTTAGTTTATCTCTAAGTAGATGCTCATAATTCATACCCCAATCTACTAATAGCATACATACACGGCTTCATCAGTGCAATTTTATTATTACTCTACGCATCAAAAGTTGAGGGGGGGGGGACTAAAAGTGCCCACAAGTACCTATCATGGCTTAAAACTTTAGAAAAGCAAAAAATAATAAGATACCATGATAACAAAAGTAAACAACAATCACTATGCCTCAATCCCAAACAAGTTGGGATCGACTATTTGGATCCTCACTGGCCATGTTTCTTCATTTAAGCTCAACTTATGTCATCATCATACCAAATAAAAATTAAAGTGATAAATATGCTAAATATATATGGTCAAGTTACTCCTAGAAATGCAATAGGTTCAAAATCAATGTGCTAACAAGACCTAAACATATTTCCAACTAGCAAATATCTTAGTTAACTGCGTACCCGCCCTTTAGCCATCTATATTTAGATAGAGAGGGCTTATGAGTGACAGAATTTTAAGCCCAAAAAAAGGGGGTAAGAAATGTGGGGAACACCAGAGCCTCACATAAAAAGATTTGTCTAAGCAATCTCTTTGAGATTTTTAATAAGTCATGGTTTATTAGAGGAATTCTATTAAGGAACCTCCCATAACCATATTTTCCCATCCCTGATGATGAAATGGATAGTTTAATAGTTTACCCAAGAGTTACTCAATGAGATATTTTTCTTCCATTGTGCCTTATCTTTAGCTAAATCTGCACCGATTCCAAAAAAGTGTAGCTCTTTCAAGACATCAAAAACAATGCTTACAACAGATAGTACTTACCAGAATATATTTGAGATTAGCTGTGCTAATGTCCTCTTTAGTCTCATTAACAGAAAACAACCCTAATTTACCGATCATTTCTTCACACTGTCTCAAAATCTCGCAGCCTTTCCTCACAGTGTCCTACAAATCCACAGCCAAAACATACACAGATTCAAATAGCACGCTAAAAAACAGATCTTTCAGTATTATTTCCCAAATATAAATAAAAATTACTTGATCAACGCTCGATTCCGCGGAAGCATGGATTTTTGAACCCTGCTCGAATAGAGCTGGCAAAGGCATCTCTTGCATGCTCAGTTCGCCCATTGCTGATTGTATAAGCTTTCGAACTGGATAGCCAAACCCTAGAAATCAATAATTTGTGAGATTTGAGCCTGAATTTGGGATCTGAAATTGTTGAAATTAGGGTTTGATTTGAATCTGTAGAGAAAGCGGGTTTCTAATGGGATGCTCGAGTAATCTTCGCGGCAAATCGTACGATTCTGGCTAAGGAAATGCTCTCTATGTTTCACTATTTTTAACTTTTTAACATTTGATCGTGATTTACACTATTTCATTTTTTTATTTAAGATACTTAAATTTTGAAATTTTTAATGTGATAATTGCTTTTTACACCTAACGGATAAACCCAATATATGCTTTTACACCTAATCGAAAAAAATGTTAGGTGATGAGCTACTCGTGTCTTTTCTAAGTGGGGCAAATTATTGTTTTCTGATAATATGTGTATTGTTAATTACATATTGGATGAAATGAATAATGGAAGAGATGAAAATTTAAGAGCCAACCTAGATAAACCCTTAGAGTTAGCACAATTTGTCAATTGCATATTTCAAATTATCTAGTAACCAGGGGTGGCAAACCGACGAGCGGGTTGGATATGGGCGGATCGAAAATGAGTAATGTAAAAAATAGATAAATTATCCGGTTCGACCCATATTTAATATAGATAAAATACGGGTTAATCAGTGGATAATATAAATATTCATATTATACCTGACTTATTTAATACGATCACTTTTGGGAGAATTACTAGTCTCCCAAACTTAAGGAACCCCCAATTTGAGGTTTTGCGAATGTAAAAGTTAAACCTATTAGTTATCCATTCTCTAAGTGTATAATATGATTCTTATTCATATTTGACTCGTTTTAAAAAAGTTCATTATCCAACACATTTTTAATTGACAGTATGGGTGGATAATTATTTTATTTTAACCATTTTGCCATCACTATGAATGAGAACCTTTACGTAACTGGTAAACGTGATGTCATGTGACTAGGGAGTCACAGGTTCTAGCCATGAAAACCGCATCTTGTAGAAAATGCAGGGTAATGTTACGTACAATACACCTTTGTGGTCCGGCCCTTCCTTGGACCCCGCACATAACCGAAGCTTAGTGCACCGGATTGCCCTTTGCCACCACTACTAGTAACCATATTTTCCATTGAGTTGCTAGAAGAACCAATCAAGGAATAACATATCTAATTTTGTTAAAACGTAAATAAAATATTAGAAAAACAAAAATATTTCCCATCCCCATTGTGCTTCTTAATCCCTTGGGTAATTACCCCATCTTTTTCTCCTTTTATAATTGTAATTTTTGCTTTTTTAGAACATTGGAGCCTTCGTTGATTATTATACATTAGATCAACTTATAGCGTGTCTTGGTTGTTTTAAAAAAAGTGTTTTTTTTGTGTGTGTGTGTTTGGGAGGAGGGTTGCATGTGCATAGCTTGTTTATGTCCATTTGAGTGTTTATGTGGCAAAAAACCAAAGAGGTTGAAGGTACCTATAGTGAGTTTGTTGCTCTACTATTTTTGTAGAAAATCCTTATAGATATATGTGGGAGTAAAATTTGTCAAGTGAAATTGTTATGTGATGGTCGTGGATGAAGGTGAAGAGAGTCGAAGTTGGTGGTTAGTGAGTGAGGCGTCGTTGACGTTGACGATGGTCTGATTAGTGCTGGAGAGATGAAGACATTGAAAGTAATTTTTTCGTATGGTTGGCTAAAGGTGGTACACAACATAGGTATTTTATGAGGAATAACTCATTTGTGATAACGACTGAAAGATGGTAATGATGATTGTGTTATTCAATGCTTCATATGCACAAAATTTGAGGGGAAAGAATGGATTTTAACATATATTTGTAAGTAAAAGTGATTGTATTTGTTAAGTTGCATGTTTTTTTTTTGTCTATTAATAAAGATAAGATAAGCGCTAAAAATTTCAAGTACTTATTTTAGATAATATAATGTTGAAATTATAGTTCATTGTAAAGTTTAAGGGTTTCATCATATAGGTAGTTACATTCGAGCATACTAAATTGATCTCCACGGATTTATGCACTTCATGCTTAATTAAAAATAACATAAATATCCACAATCTACCACACATTAAAGCGTATTGTTACATATTCGAACTCAACCATTGAACAAAGATATATATGCAATCATGTTTTTCTTCTTATGTCCGAAATCATATGCATAACTAATCCACATTCGTACCGCGTACAACTGATTTGATAGATTTATCCAGTTGTTAACCTATTATATCAATATCAACCTCTACTTTATTCCTTTTCTTTCCTTTCTTTTTGGGTTTAAACATTAGTCTTACCCAAAAATCAAGGACCAAAACTGAGTTGTAGGAAAAATTGGGGGCTCAAATTGTACCCACTTTCTTGTGATTTTCCTTTTGCCAACTCATATTCTTTGCTACCAAAGCATGCAAATTTTGCTCGAGAAGTCCTCATCATATTAGAAAGTTCAATCCAGAACTTGGTCAGGAATTTGGACTTTGTATATTGACACACAATATACAAAAATAAAAATAAAAATGAAAATAGTAAACTTGAAAATAAAAGAAATTAATACCCACCTCTCGCTTTATCTCCTGTACTATATGTATACAACAAAACCAAAAACAGAAGTAGAGAACTACTTTTTCATCGACATTCACGCGTACACAGATCGTTTTCTCTTCAAACAAACCCTAGCACCAAAAATCTCCCCAAAAAAATTCCCCCTTTTGTTCCAATTTTTACTTCTTATTATTTTTTTTTGTTAATTAATTCAACCAAACTCCTTTTTTTTTTGGAATTTCTGAACCTAACTGATGATGTTGTTTAGGGTTTTGATGAAGAAAACACAGTGATGTACAATTCGGATTCGGGTTGTTGTTCGATTTATATGGGTAAAAAAGAATGCCGGAGTTGCGGAGTGGGGTTGTACGTAAGCGCAGTGGAGCTCAAGTAGCAGCGGCGAAAAAGAAAAGAGGCGGCGGTGGTGTTGGTGGTCGGAGTTATATTAAGACTCGGGCTGCGAAGGCCAAAGCAGCAGCAGCAGAAGCTAAAAAGGTGGTTGAGGTGAAGGAGAAGGAGAAGGAGAGAGTAGAGGTAGAAGAAGTTGAGGAGGAAGAGGAAAAGATGGGGGATGAGAGTGGTGGTTTGAGTGCTAATAATAATAACAATAATAAAGCGACTGCACAAGAAGATGAGAACGCTAATCTTTTTCCTGAACAGGTGCGTGATCATACATTTCTACCTCTGAATGTCCAGAGGTGGATCCAAAATTTCAACTTTATGGATTCCATTTGATTTACTGTGTTTGAAATATATTATTATTGCTTATTTAGTAAATTTTTTAACACATATACAAGGTTTGAGCTAGTGATGATTCGTACCCAACTTGTTTGGGATTGAGGCGGAGTTGCTGTATATACATGGTCTGAGCCAAAGTTATTGGTTTTAGATGAATCCATAACTTTAATACTACCTGCTCCTGGTTGGGGTTGGTTATATGAATTGCTTATATGCTTTATGCAGGCATCATTTTATACCCCTTATGATTTATGCGGGCATCATTTTATGTCCATTATGCTCTATGCGGGATGAGAAGTTCTAACACTTTTTTATTTGTACTTGCATAATATTGGCATGAGATGAGTTTAATTGGAGTAACATGGTTAGTGAGTATTCATGTAATTGACCCTAGTTGCGATGTAGTTGTTGTTGTTACGCTCTATGAGGTGTAGTGGTTGTTGTTATGCTCTATGAGGTGTAGTGGTTGTTGTTGTTATGCAGCTCTATTCGTGCATCATTTTGTTGAAATACTCAAGATTTGTCTTCTATACAACAAATGTCTGTCTAATTTATATATGTCGGATCTTCTTTGTTTTTTGTTCGTTTGAATAATTTTGATGTTGCAGCGTCTTGTGCATGTTTCAAGGGATTTTGTGTGTTTTGAAGCATGAAGTGACCTATTTCTCTGTTAATTTAGGACCATTATCGGGAAAAAGTAAAATTCGTATTTTGTAGACCTCGAGTGCATTGTTCTTGACTGCATAGATGTCATTGGTCCTACTCACATACATGTTTTGTATATATTTGGTCAGTAAGTACGTGAAGTAAATAAGGAGAACACTAGCATCCGAGCCCTAGAATTTATGAATCCTAACAAAAGGTACTTATTAGATCGAGTGTACCTGTGTAGTTATGCCTATTATATTAGGTGAAATTGCTTGATCCAGACCTAGGACGTGCATTTCCCTAGGATTTCCAAGTGATTCTCATACTCACTAATGCCTTCTTTGGCTGAAACATGACATGCGTGAAGCACTTCTACTACTTGCAAATTACACTGCTAGATATTGAGCTTCAATGTGGTTGTGCTGTAAGAATCATTTTTTGGTTTCTGCATGATTTCTGTCTTCAGGTGCAAGTAGGAGGATCACCCCTTTATAAGGTTGAAAGGAAGTTAGGTAAAGGTGGTTTTGGACAGGTGTTTTTGGGTCGCCGTCTTACTGGCGGGAATGAGCGTGGTAACGGTCCCTTGGCTATGGAGGTAATGTGGTTGCTTATGAATCCTCTAGATTTTTCCCTTCTTGGCATCCTTTTTGACAAGGCTAGTTTATCCGTCTACAAGTGATAATTGTGTAATCCACATTGGCTCTCTGTTATGGCTTTAGGTTGCGCTGAAGTTTGAGCATAGAAATAGCAAAGGCTGTAGCTATGGTCCTCCGTATGAGTGGCAAGTTTACAAGTAAGGATGTGATACTTTTGAAATTACTTTGTGCTTATGTTGAAATAAATTTGCAGGACTAAAACATGTGCTTTTTGTTGAGCAGTACTCTTGGTGGCAGCCATGGAGTGCCCAGAGTGCATTATAAAGGAAGGGCAGGAGACTATTATGTTATGGTATGTTTATGGAGGCAGATTTGCTATACTTATAGTAATTATGGAGGATAAAATAATTTGTTTTGTGGATATTCATTTTTAGGAGAAGCATTAGCATTGTGAGTGTGACAACAATTGCGACCTCTTTTGGCATTCTAATTTCAGCCTTCATAGAGAATTAAATATGCATAATATGCAGATGGCGTGATGTATTTCAAGTTATTAAGGCAGTCTCATTTCTGCGCTTTACTAAGCTAAGAATTAGCTTTACTGTTCAATGGGCGTCTTTAGTTTTTTTATTATTCACATATTCAGCCAGTTCTCTTTCAATTGAATGATCAAGACTGGTTTGGTAGTTACTTTCTTTCTTTTTGGGACTGAGTGGATTGGTCTCAGAATTTGTCTTTGAAGAATGTCCTCTCTTTTATTTACATTTGGTAGAAGTATCAATTTCCTTTAAAAATTTTACTCCGTTAATCCTATAATAGTCTCTTTATATTTTCTGTTCAATTTAAGAAAATTTGAAGCTTTTTCATGCTTATTCTTCTAATAGTCCTTGTGTAGTAAAATATCTGCTAGAATCGTCCATGCCTTTTAAAAAGTCATACCCATGTTCTTGCTGGTGAAGGTGGTTTTGGAAGAAAAAAGATTTAGTTCTTGAAATGGGATAAAATTTCTGGGACATGCCCAAAGAGAAAGAAGGATAAACATTTTCGGCTGGAGGAGTTACTAGCAAAGTTGTTGTTAATGATTAGGACCTTTTTAATGTGAGTGCAGGTCTATATGTTTTCCTGGAAAAGTGATTGCGGTTTTATATGTTACATGAGTGCTATGTACGATGATGTAAATTGACCATATTATCATGCATGCAGGTTATGGACATGCTAGGGCCTAGTTTATGGGATGTATGGAATTCCTCTGGACAATCGTAAGTAGCTAACACTATTATAATCATACTTGTTGAATAATTTTTTTTTGTTTTCCAATTGTCAGACCTCTTCACGGAAGTGCTGTTTTCACATTCTTTCAGTAATTAATTATTTTTATGATAGTAGAGATACCATAGTTCACTAAGTCACCAATTACTTAACATGAATTATGTAGTAATGCTAATATAGAACTTAACTCATAAACTGGTGTTTATGAAATGGACCTTGATATCCTCACACGCTGATGTTTTTCCTTGATAGCGATCAGCTCACATTGGTGTACAGTATAGATTCTGTTTTTCCGAGGTTTATTTCTAAGAACAGAAAAGATACTCGACAAACTTATTGTTGTCAATTAATCTTTTATAATTGTTCTCATGGAGTATTGGAGCATAAATTTTAAGACGTGCAACTCTAAACATGCTTCCATTGGTACTTCAACATTATAAAAAAAATGCTTCTGTTGATATTTAGTTAACTTAATTCTTAGGATGTGCAAATAGAAGATAAGCAGTGGGTGGTGACCGGAGTATGTCAAAGACTCATTAATTTATTAAATGAAGCATTCATAGTGTCATTCAATTGAGTAAACATCCTCTGTGCACCCAAAGGATCCGCTGTATCACTTCACTTCATTCCTATGTGTTTTTGTATAAGGTATAATTTTATTGATGCGGCAGACTTCGGGTAGACAAGTTGTGTACAAAAATAGAGATCTTACACCCTATCTGCCATTTCTTCTTACTATTAGAGCTCCAAAGTTAAACTAGAATTAAGTTAGTTTGTGAGATTATATGCCAACTTCAGAGCTCTGCTCATAAATCCTACTTTTGCAGAATGTCTGCAGAAATGGTGGCCTGTATTGCAGTTGAGTCTTTGTCAATTTTGGAAAAGCTGCACGCAAAAGGGTATGCACACACTCTTTTCCTTTCCTTTTCTTTTTGTTTTGGGGATAAGTAAGGCTATGAATGCGCTCTCCTTGCAATCATGTTGGTTCTTTCTGTTGCTGAAAAATTTGAACTACTTTTAATTTGAGATCCCTGTAGTTTTCGTTGAATTCTTCAAAGTGATTGTTTTTCTTGTCCTTAGATACGTGCACGGAGACGTAAAGCCAGAAAACTTTTTACTTGGCCAGCCATCAACGCCGCAAGAGAAGAAGTTGTTCCTTGTTGACTTGGGACTGGGTAAGAGAAGTTAGTTTTTGGTTTTTGTTCTGTTGATTTGATAATCCTTATTCCTGATTACTTTATCTACCAAGTACAGCCACAAAGTGGAGAGACACTTCAAAAGGGCAGCACGTCGGATATGATCAGCGTCCTGACACATTCAGGTGTTTCATGTTCTGCTATCCTCTGCCTTAGTTTTCTTACATATCTATCCAATATTAACTCCTATCTATCAATTTCAGAGGGACTGTCCGGTATGCAAGTGCGCATGCTCACTTGGGAAGGACTGCCAGTAGAAGAGATGACCTGGAATCACTTGCATACACACTAATTTTTCTTCACAGAGGGAGGCTGCCATGGCAGGGTTATCAGGTATCTGCTTCACCTGCTTCTGTCAAGTCGTTATACTGCAGACAGTTTGTTCCAGTCATATAGCTTTCCGGACATCTCTTTTTACAAGTTCATCTTTTGAGTTTCAGGGTGATAACAAATCATTTCTTGTCTGCAAAAAAAAGATGGCAACATCTCCGGAGATGCTGTGTTGCTTCTGCCCTGCACCTTTTAGAGAATTTCTTGATACAGTAATTAACCTGAAATTTGATGAAGAACCAAAATATTCAAAGTTAATCTCTCTATTTGGGAGCTTGCTTGGAGCTGATCCTGCTATAAGACCAATCAACACAGATGGTGCCCAAAAGGTAAGTACTCTAACTTTGATGTAAGCCGCAGTGTGTTAGAATTATATTACAGGCCATCCATTGGCTCATTATGTAATTATTACAGGTTATCCAGGTCGGCCAAAAGCGGGGGAGGCTGACTTTAAATGAGGAAGAAGAGCAGCCTCAGAAGAAGGTTCGCATGGGAGTTCCTGCGACACAATGGATATCAATTTACAATGCCAGAAAGCCTATGAAACAGAGGTAGCTATTTCACATGATTGGTCTCTTCTTGTAAAGCAGTTGATAAGTTTTTGTTGGCAGTGAACATTAATCCTTGAATTTTTCACCTCAAATGGGGGATGCGGGTTGGAGTTTTTTTTTTTGTCAAGTGAGTATTTTATGTAGTAGCACTGTAGAATAGAAATATTTTTGTATCTTAGGAAAATGAACAGAAACATTGTAGTATTGACCAAATTTGATATTTATGTGGAAAGGAGGAAATTTAAGCTTCTGCCAGTATGAATTTTGAACTCTTGGAAGGCTAGATATGGTGGTAGAAGAAATAAATATCCGCCAAACTTGCTACCTTAGTCAATTCACGTTGACATATTTTATTAAGAAGGATGAGTATCCTTTGCCTTCTAATGGCATAATCACTACATGATGAAAGATGATATTTTTTGTATTCATTTTTGCTCCATGGTATCAGGAGATAATCCTTTTTGATACAATTCATAATGGTGATTGAATAATCATCCTTTATTCACCACTTTCTTTACTTAATACACCATGACTTTTTTAGGTACCATTATAATGTAGCAGACCAAAGATTGGCACAACACGTGGAGAAAGGGTCTGTGGATGGTTTGTCTATAAGTTGTGTAGCATCGTGTTCCAGCTTATGGGCTATTATCATGGATGCTGGAACGAACTTCACCAGCCAAGTTTATGAGCTGTCGCCTTTCTTCTTGCACAAGGTAACTAGGAGTTTCATGTAGACTTCATGTCTGCTGAGCCATTTAACATCATGTGTAATTATCTTATCTTTCTAATGCATGCTTACAGGAGTGGATCATGGAGCAGTGGGAGAAGAACTATTATATTAGCTCTCTTGCAGGTGCCACCAATGGAAGCTCGTTAGTAGTAATGTCAAAAGGTGTGTTTTCTTTAACATGCTGTAGGTCAATTCTCTCTGCTTGTTTTGATCTTTTACCTGCCTTTAGACAATTTAGCTAGATATCTTTTCCCGCCTTATATTTTGAAATTGGTAATTTTGGTAGCTGATATAAACTTAGGTTCGTCTCACAGTTTTTCTACCATGCCGGGAATGTGCTTGAGACAAGAGTTATGGTATTGTGCCCTGTTGGAATCATATTAGTATTTGGTGTCTGTTTGTTTCTGCATTATTCTATTAAGTAGATATTTAGATTGCTTAGGTCACAGCATAATTTTCCATTGGGCTGTTTCTATTGCTGTGCCGGTTATACTTTCTGTTGGTTCGTTTTGTTTGGTCCCTTTGAAATTTTATCTTGCATTGAAAACTAACTCTACTGCTGGACCTAGATTTCATATCCTCCATTTTACCGATCAGACTATAACATGGATCTGTAACAAATTAAGTGTTTGCTGCTGGGGCAGTTGTTTTCTAGTGTAGTTCTGTTATCAAAAGCTTTTTATGTTCTCATAAGGCAAATCAGAAGGTATTAACTTTATTTTTATATATATAAAAGAAGGTATTAACTTTTTATCAGTTTGTATAATCCTTTCAGTCTGATGTGATTTTAGATGATGGATTACTTCTTTAGATGCTAAAACATTGCTCTACATGCAATGGAAATTTAGCCTTTTTCTCTTGCCAGTTTGAACTTTTTATTCAAGTCAAAACATTGCAAGATAACAATCATAGGGTGTTTTTGCTTCCTCTCTCAGGTTGTTACACCAACTAAAGTAGTTCAATTGAGATACACGAGTTTATTGCCTGAATCTGGAGGTTTTAGTTGGTGATATGTAGAAGCTATATCACTAAGTTGCATTATTTCATCTAATTGTTGTGGAGAGTATTTCTTCCTATGCAAAGGCAAATGCAGACTGTTATGCCAGCGTTGAGCTTTTTAGGTTGCAGCTCTAGGTTTTGGACTTTCTTTTATCTTTTGTATATCACAATTTTGACATTTTCTGCAGGCACACAGTTCACTCAACAGTCTTATAAAGTGAGCGAGTCGTTTCCCTTTAAGTGGATAAGCAAGAAATGGAAAGAAGGGTTCCACGTGACCTCCATGGCAACTGCTGGCTCTAGGTGGGCTGTTGTTATGTCACGCAATTCAGGCTTCAGTGACCAGGTTGTTCATCCCTCTCTTCTCTCTCTCTCTCTCACACACACACACACACCAAATTTTTTTTTTATCTAATATGGTTTCGTGATGTTATCTTGATCCCTTCTATCCCATGTCATCTTTTTTCAATATTTCCGTGCTGTTATAGCCTTGAAAAGTTGTTGAATAAATTTCCCACGAAGACAGACACTTGAAAGGAGAAGTGCAAATCTTCCAGTCAGGTTTTTTGATGTTAATAAAATTATAATTTATTGCTGGAGGAGCTAAAATGGTAGTCTCATTGAAGTTGTAATTTCTCGAAGGAAATGAAGTAGTTTTGTTTAATGTCCTCACTCATTCCTCTAAATATTTCGAAAAATATATAGTTCGTTTACGTTGGACCTTGCAGTTTTGTTGGATTAAGCTAATGCCTGGTTATGTATCGTAAACAAAGTGTTTGCATGGAGATCAAGTAATAGAAATGTTTCATTCCTTGACATATATGACAATTTAACTTAAATTTTATCCTATAAACTAATTGTTTGTTGTGCTTTTCCCACAATAGCAATAAAATTGCTGGTTTGTTAAAAACTAAAAACTAAAAACTAATTGTTTTTTTTAGAAGACATACAGAGAGTTAGGCAGCATACATATTCATTGATATATTAGGTAATCTTGATATCAAGTATGAACTTGTGAGGTTCTCATTGCTATATTCTGTCAAATGTGGCTGCCGGAATTGAACTTAAACATGGCACTTGGCATGTATAAATAGGTCATACTGAGTTAATACACAGTTTACACAGAGCGATAGTCCTCATCTGAAGTTGGGTGTCATAATTGGTGTCATACTATGGTTAGTTTCACTATCATTTAGATATGGTTAGAAGTAATTTTTTTTGGTTTCTATTTATCTTATCCATAATAAGGAGAAGATATTTAAAAGTGATTCGAGTATATTTCTGTTACGAATAATTATTTTGACAAGTGAAATATTATTCACATGAAAAGAGGAATGATAAGGTGGTGCACCACTGGCAAAGCGACCATAATTTTTAATCTGAAGATGACCTCGATTTGGCATTGAAAGAGTATAAACCTAACAACAGCTAATCCAAGTTACTCTCGGGAGTTGACTCTAGAATCTAAAGAGCCACTTTTGAAGATACATAACCTTTTCTTTTCTTTTCCCGGTTACCTCGAATAAGGTCAAAGTAAGCTGTTAAATGCAATGGTGGTTGTCATACTCGCTTGATTTGAATGTCAATGGATCATTGCATGACTTAGTTTCTCTTATAGTACCATTTGTTGTAGAGAACTTTGATCATCTGGTAAGACGTCCTATCTCCCAAATTAGTGCTAGCTTTAGTAACATTTAGATTGTTTATGTTTAATAGGTGGTAGAGCTCGATTTTCTTTATCCCAGTGAAGGCATTCACAAGCGGTGGGATAATGGTTATCGTATTACTGCAACAGCTGCCACGGCAGACCAAGCTGCCCTTATCCTGAGTGTGCCTCGCCGAAGACCTGGTGATGAGACTCAGGAAACTCTGCGAACATCTCAGTTTCCCAGCACACATGTCAAGGTAATTCTTTTGTGAAACTGTTTTCTCCTCTGCTTTGCCTAAATTGTTGATGAGCTAAGAAAAGAGTGAGCATTACTTGCTGGCTAATGCTATTTTAGCAGATTTTACCAGTATTATATTATCCATTATGAAGGTTTTTGTTATTCTTATTATGAACTTCCAGGAACTCTTTGTAAACATATCTTGAACTTTCATCCATGCCTCATTATAATATGTAGTATATCTTAATATTCTAGTTAATCATATATTGTAGACCTTTTGAGATCTTATGTTATTCAGAACTATACGGTAGGTTCTCAAAAGCTAGAGGTTCTCTCAGTCACTTTGTTATCCCTACCTGACCTGATATAAGTGTAACACCAGCACCTAGTCTTAGTTCGGACCAGTTTGTATTGCCTCTATGAATCTTTTGCTTTGATTAGGTTCTGTTGTTAGCAAGTCTGCAGTTCTCAGACTAATATACGATGAGACTTTATCATCTTCACTTTATTACGAGAAAGTTGATTTGTGTCAATTTTGGTTTTCATTGCAGGAAAAGTGGGGAAAGAATCTCTATCTTTCTTGTCTATGCTATGGGCGCACTGTATCTTGAAAAATTTGTGACCAATTGTTGTAAACCTGACAATGTATCTTATCTTCTCATTTTCTTTGTTTCATTGTCAATTGTAAAATCGATGGCTAGGTCAGATGCCTTTGAATGTCATGCACAGGGAATTTTAGTTATGTCCTAGCTGTTTATGTTAGCTGGCCTGTATAGCAGCTTTTTGCTATGATGTCTTTGATATCTAAAGTTACAAAAAAATTGTCCTTCGTGTGCTCGTATTGCTGGAAAAAGTATTGTATTTTAACCTATTGACTCTCTTGTTTGGTGGCATAGTAGTTTCCTGATAGTTTAAAAAAAGGTAGCTCAATTCAAAGAGGATAAGGATCTTATTGATAACAGGATCATTTCCCTAACGTAGTCATCGGCCTTTGTAAGAGGTGTGAAGGCGTATCCAATTTAGCAGGGTTAAGCTCCAAATGTGAAAATCTTCAGTTATATTGACATCTCCTTGATGTCTTATTTTTGTTTGTGTGACATTATAAGATTGAGAAGATAATAAATACTAAAAGAGTTAATATCCTAAAATCTTCCTAAATTGTCTGTTCCTTGCTTAAATTATTCGGTGTCCTCGAAAACCTCTTGAATTATATTGCCCTTCATATTAAAATTCTCTCCTTGCATTCTTAGAGGTGCGTCTAGTACGCGATCCTAATTGTCTAAAAACGTGCCATGTAGCACTACATGTGACTATTTAACTCGGTCTAAATGTCTAACTGTATTAACTGGTTTGTACAAAGTTTTTTATATAGTTTACTCATGATGTATTACTCTCGAATGATTGATTAATTCTAGGAGTTTTGGCCAAAATAATATATGTGTTAATTTTAGGTTTAATTGTAATTGTACTTTATGCTAGACTCCAATTGATAAGTCCTTATTTATATTCACTTTGTAGCGCAATAAAAATATAATATAAAGGCATATAATGTTGCATTCTTAAAAGTCATCTTATATTACATAAAAAAATTACACAAAATAAAATTTCGCAAATAAAACATTAATTGGCCAACAATTACATTCTCTAATTTTAGATTACATAAAGAAAGTTCAAGAGATTCAACTTTATTCTCTACAAGGTGTTGAGTTTAATAAGAAGATTTAAATTGATACTCTTCAAGAGAGGGATAAATTTTTCCAGAAGAAACCCATACGGAGAACTGAAAAAAGTTTAAAAAAAATGAAGAAGGTGAAAAATAAAGAAGAAAAGTGAAAAATAAGGAAGAATGGTGAAAAATGAGGAAGAAAAATGGATATAATTGAAATAAGGAGAATATTTATTAAAAAAATAAATTTGAAAGAGGGTTATGCTAATTAGCCATTATTTTCTGTCAGGTGGGGTATTTTGATGTTTTTTCCCCAGTTGTCATGCGCTCCTAAGCGAGTATTACACACGTTATGCTAGGTCAGCAACGAAGGGAGTTTTAATATAAAGGGCAGTATAGTTCAGGAGGATTTTGGGGACACCGAATAGTTTAAGTAGGAAACTAACAAAAATATATTAGTTTAAGGGGTTTTTAGGGTATTAACTTACACTAAAAGTATGCTGAAGTAAACAGCCTTAAGTAAACAAATTTTATTCGCTTAATCGCTCCTAATCCATAATTTTATTCTCTGAAATATAGCAGCGATAACAAAGAAAGTAACAATATCATTGTGCTACAAGTCTACAACTTTCATTATCATTAAAATTTTAAGGTAACTTAAAAGGTAATATTGGCCAACCAAACATATTATAAATGCCTAAAACGTTTTCTACCCAATTCATTAATATTTTTTCTAATACTAAAGACAATTACACAGTTATGACTTATGAGACTAAACTAAATTAAAAAGTATATTGAGAGAACTGACAGAAATGTAACATTTATTCTTTCTTTCAAGTGTATGAAACATACACGTAAATTAATCATTTGAGAATATAATCAGCTATTAACAATAAAGAACGACAATTATTTAATATTTGGGAGAGATATTTTTTTGTTATGGTTATTAAGGAAATATAGGAGTCAGCAATACAAATTGACATGCATCCTATGGTAAAGTTCATAAACAAGTTATTACTACTAGTAAATATTAGAGAATAGAGAGTTAGTAACTTAGCTTGAGAAAGTTTGAGAGTTTTGGGGAGAAATCAGTCATCTATCTAAACTTTAGGGGTGCCAAAAGGAATTAAAAATAACTTAAATACTCATAAAAAATTAGAGGATAAGAATCCATGTGGGAACATCCCTCTCTTTCATTCATAAAAATTAAAAACCAACAAAACCCAATATTTACCCATCTTGATACTATTTTTTTAGCTTTAAAATTTCAAATAACATCCCAAAAATCTTAATTACTCAAAGAGTATATATGTAGAAGTTGAGAGATAGAAAGAAAGAACAAAGAGAGATGGCTTCCCACCTCTCATTTCCCACTCCCTCAGCTCTCCACTGCTCCTATTTAAACTCCAAATCTTCTTCTTTATATCACTGTAAGTTGACGCACAGTTAGATTTTTAGTGTGAATTAGTTAAAGGTCATTTTTTTTGTTTTACTTTTCTTGGGATGTTTTGTTTAAAATTTGTAGTTTTCATGACCATAATACAGATGAAATCTCAATGTGGGGTTTTAGTTTCTATATGTTGTGTCTTGGTTTAAGGTCATTTTGGTTGAAATTTTATATTTTTTTCAAGACCCTTTTGAATTTATAGTGTGGAACTCCAGGTACTAAGCAGTTTAAGTTGATACACTGTTGAAATGAAATTGGGATATATATATATATATATTTTTTTTTGTTTGTTTCTTTTTGGGACTGGTTAATGTGATAATGTCATTCTTTTCTTGTTGAAAGTTAGCGTAGTACTTTTGAATACCCTTTTAGATTTTTGGCCTGAAATATATGTTGGGACTTGGGAATAATGTTTTTCTGGAATTGGCAGCCAATTTGAAGAAGAGGGTTGGGTTTCATGTGAGCTGCAGCTCAGAGAATGAGAGTTGTGCTTCATCTTCTTCTGATAATCCACAAGAACCTGTGGTTGAAAAGGTTTGTAATTTACAACAGCTTCTTGATGGGATGCTAATATTTTGAATTTAATGAATTATTGGTGATTTCTGGAAATTCAGCCTTTTTCCTTGGGTGCAAATTTTATTTCTTATTCCTCCATTAGTGGGAAGACCTGAAAATGGGAATTTGTATGTTATACATGCTTTGAAAATAGATTGCTTGTCAGTATTATTCAATTATATAATCAGTTATGGCTGAAATTCTGAGGACTTTAATAATCAATTATATCTCGGATACATCAATTTCCCTATAAGTTGCTGGCTCTAGCTTAGAATTTGGTTTGTTGATAAGCTTGATATTCGTGAACATTTATCAAGCATTTGAATGAGGACTTAAGGAGGAGTTGATTCTTACAAGGACATTTGATATTTTAACCAGAGTGGAAGTAGTTGCGGGTTCGGCTAAACCTAGTAAATTTGGTCCAAACCCTATATTTGTCTTAAGAAATCCATTGAATTATACACAAACAATTAATTTAGAACCCTGTAGCTTAAAAGAACTAAGAATTCAGAATACATAAGCTTCAAATCCTCGCTCCGCCTTAGGCCAACAACCAAATGGAGCTAGTTCTCAGTAGTAATACAATGGCGTAAATGATGTAAATCTTAATTTTCTTCTTGTCTATTGCTAAGCCCGATGTAGAGTGTTGGACTGTCTTGCTTAAGTTGTCGACGCGAAACTCGTGATGAAGAAGGCCTGCTTCCTTTAGCCCAACAATCACCTCATGAACTTACTACCAACATTAACTTCTTTAGTAGAGATTATAACCATTCACTTCTTTCAACTGGAGAATCTTGAACCTGGGAATATAATATGCTCTTCCTCATGAGGAGTAACCTTTAGAAGAATCTAGCCTATTATCATATTGTTGGGCTTTACGTCTCTAGCTAAATGGCAGTCTAGTCTTGTTCAATAATAGTTATGTTTCGAGCTGCCAGCTGCTCCAGAGTGAACCAGATTGAAAGTGCTTCCAGCTGTAGTTGGTTCACATTAGTGACAAATATGTGAAGGTGAAATCAACGTAGGAGAAGTCAGTTATAAGATCCATAATAAGGGACTTTCAAGGCGATACTGACTGGAGAGCTTGTGAGTAAACGGATGGCTGGTATTCAAACTGGCATTTTTGAGTGTGGTTTGTAAGGTGGCATTGCTCATTCAACTTTAGTTTCTTCGGGTTTCTATATGTCTTGTCATGAGGCCTATGCAATGCACCCATGTTATGATTGTTACTAGCCCATGAATGCAGATTTAAAGATACCAAACCTCTTCTGCCAGTGCTTTAGGTTAGTATAGAAGTACCAGTTCTAGCTGCATAAATTTTGTTCAATATGCTAAATAATCCCTTTCTTCTCCGGAAATTAATTAGTTGAACCACGTCTCAATAAAAATTTTCTGCGTCGAGCAATTGGCTCTTGGTGTGGAGAGAATCCGGACAAAACCAATGAAATGGAAAAATCCGAGTGAATGGAAAGGACAAAATATTGAATCATAAAAAATTTGGATCTGCAAACTAGACCCGCTTTTGAGGGGATTCATATTTGAGATTACTTTTATCCATTAGGAACTCTTTTATCATACTCCTGATTTCGTTACACTTTCTCATCTTTGCCTGGGTTTATGTACTCGTGACAACCTCCTTAGACCACAACTTCTCTTGTTTACTTTGGACAGCTGCACCTGTCCAAGATGAATGATGTGGTTTGAAGTACTTGGGTCAACCTCTCTAATCTTCGAGTCGATTTGGGCCGTTGATGTCTCCCTTCTCAGAAAACAGAAATTGTATATTCAGAAGCAGTTTAGAAATATACTTTAGAACAAAACTTCTAATTGAAATATTTAAAATGTTTTAGAATATTATAGTGAAAAAAAGACGTTGTTTGACTCTCCAAATAGTAATAGTATCATATATTATAGGACGCACTAACAACTTGTTTGGATGGTTGTTACATATCGTTTCAGAATGTATCATATCGTATTATATTATAGTATTATATTGTATTGTTTTGATGAATACACATTTGGAAAGATTGTATCGTTTGCCGTCGTTTCATGATGTCAACCACCAGTATGAAGAATAAATTTACAATAGTACAAAGAAAAAGTAGATACATGGTAGAATTATTGTATAAAAAGTTAGGATAAAGGATAAAATAAGATTAGATGGAAGAAGAAAATAAGGTAACGACGCGACCACACCAAATCGATCGTTACATAAAGTGATACTTTTCATCGTTACATAACAACGGATTTAACAAATACGATACAATAAAATTTAAATAACAATCAAAATAAACATTATATTTAAAGTAACAATATAATACATAGGTAACAACCACCCAAACAAGCTGTAACTGCTATTTTGTCTGTAACTGCTATTTTGTCTCAAATGGGGGACTGCATGTTAGGAATGATGCTACAATCACATTATACTGTTGATTCAAGATCTGTTGCTTGTCAAAACAGGGATCTCGGACGTCAATCTCACGGAGATGGTGTCTTACTTGCCTATGCTCAACTGGAGCTCTGATAAGCGCTTCTGGCCAGAAAGCAATTGCCTTAGATGGAAATGAGAGAGCTTCCTGTCGGAACTGTGGGGGTAGTGGCGCTATAATATGTACGTCTAGATTGTTTTACGTCTTGTCTACTTCATCACATATTAAAGATAGCTATTTGACAAAATGAATTGAAATGACTGTACTAAGGAAATATATGAAGTAAAATCTTGTCAGTTATGTTTTAAAATGATTTTAAATTTCAGATTTATACTAAAAGTTATAATTTTAAATATTTCCGGAGCTAGTTTTCTTTTACTAAGTTTTAATTGCTTATTCTTGATCACCAAAAATGCATTCATAACGTTTTTTAACAATTAATTTATCGGTTAACAGCTTTATTTATTGTTCTAGTATTGCCTTCTTAAAGAAAGAGTTTAAGTGCATGCCTTAGCACCTTTCGCCTATACTAAAGCGCCACTTAAGCAACGTGAAGCACTCAGCCTGGCTTTAACTGAGATTCCGGGCTTAAGCTCACCTTAAACGAGCCTTTAACAACGCTGACTATACATATATTATTTTGGTGCTATTCTACTTTAAGATGTTCATTTTTTTTCCGTATATAGGTGATATGTGTGGTGGTACAGGAAAATGGAAAGCTCTAAACAGAAAACGAGCCAAAGATGTTTACGAGTTCACTGAATGCCCCAATTGTTATGGTATGTCATTATATCTAACCTCTATATCTTGAAGCTATTCTCTCTATCTGTGAATGTATTTCTGGCTTTTTGAGAAATAAGTTCCTCTAAACATCTGATGCTTGTGTACCCATACCTTCGTTACACTTTATTCTTGCACTGTAAAATTTCAGTTTATCTCGCTTATCAATATATACCTGAATATTGTTGCAAGTCAGTCTGTGATGACAGCTTTACTGTTTTTTTTCCTTGGCTTTTAGATAAAATCTGTGACGACTACTTCATGCATGTTACAACATTTTCGTTATCTAGTTCAAAGTTCAAACAACATGATTTGGGGCAGTCTTTCCAAAGGCCCCTCAAATATCCTCTTCGAATTTGTTCTGAGTTTGCACGTCTTATAAAAAAAATATGGAATATTCTCTCACATTTCTCTTCTTGAAAATTTGACTGAGCATATTCTAATAGCTGGTATCAGGCAACAATTCTGTTAGTTCGTAACGTGAAAATGGTGGCTTGGTTGCAGCCTAAGTTGCTCCGACACGGCAATTTAGGTGCCGCACTGGTGTCGACACGACACTAGTATGGGTGTGGGTATGAGATCCGTATCGGATTTGGTCAAACAATTTTGGGTACTTTGACCACGACGGACGGAAAAATTCGAGACGATATATAATATGATTCCCGAAATTAGGACAAAAAATAGGGTAAATTTAAAGACAATAGCATATCTTATCTAGGAAATCAATCATTTACTTATCTAACTTGAGAATAAAAAAGAAATCCATACTTTACAAATTATACATTAGTATTCCACAAAACTTATCATAATTTAGAGATATTTTTATATTTTTATTTTTTTTGAATTATTTTTAGCCGGATCCCTGCACTCGTATCCTTACTAGGATCCATATTCCCGAATCTTAGAATTTACATCTCGAAGGATCCGACCTCTAGATCCGCACCCGTGTCGGACACCCGCACCCGTGTCGGACACCCGCACCCGTGTCTGAGAAACTTAGGTTGCAACATTTATTCAAACTTGATTCGACATCCATAGTCCGAGACAGGATGTTGGAAGTGAATTGAAAGGGAATGAAACTGCATAAAACCAAAATTTAAATATTGCATAAGATATAGGGTTTTCTTTGTTGAATCACAACCCAAGAACGGCTCCTTTGCAATTTAGTTCTTCGATATTACCCCAACAAACATACTATCAGTAGTTTTTCAATGGACAGTCTCTTTTACTTGATAATCATTCACGTTAAGATTTTTGCTTTCGAAATAATTCATCTTATCTATCTTGAACACTAACATAGCAATATTTTTCTCATTGACTATGCAGGGCGAGGAAAACTTGTATGTCCTGTATGCTTGGGAACTGGTCTACCAAATAATAAAGGTCTTCTTAGGCGTCCGGATGCAAGAAAGTTACTTGATAAGATGTATAATGGGCGGCTGTTGCCAAACTCCTAGGTTAGTCTGCAATTTTATCCTAATTCATTTCTACTCTTTTCAATCCTGCTTATCACCTTAGCCTTTGCTATTTGGTGTTCAAAATCAGTTTACATTCCAAGAAGATGTCAGATTGAACATTTTACGCATAGATTCTCAAGTTCTGCTTTTGTCTTTCAATGGTAAAGTCATCTGCTCTAACCTTGTGTTTTGATACCTTTCCTTATTTCCTCAGGTTGAAAATTGTAATTGGACAAGGACAATGACAGCAGATTAAATTAACTAAGGATGTCACAACTTCTCTATTGTCGCACATATATAGAGTGTACGTGTTAGAACTCTTGTTCTAGCTCCCAATTTATCTTTATACTTGATTATATCCACTTTTTTATGTGTATAGTACATGCTGATTTTGTAGAAGTTTTTGATGTACTCCGATTTATTTGAATTTTCGTAGGTCCATAGGAAACGACCTAGCGACCAATACTCATTGCTTTGCCATTACTTTCGAGTTCATTTTATGGTGTTTTGAGGTCATGCAACACGAATTTGTGATTATATCCACTTTTTCGTGTGTATTAGTACATGCTTCTAAAGAATTTTTATGACGGACGATTGACCTGAATTTTCGTAGGTTCATAGGAAATTGTCTAGTGACCAATACTCGTTGCTTCATCATAACTTCCGGGTTCAGATTATGGCATTCGAGGTCATGCAATACAAATTTGTGATTATATCCACTTTTTCGTATCGATTTTATAGAATTTTTTGACGGACTCCGATTGGTTTGAATTTTCGTAGGTCAATAGGAAACGACCTATTAACCAATACTCATTGCTTCGTTATGACTAACGTAGTTTTTTGGCGTTCCTGGTTCTTTTTTTGATGTTTCGGGGTCATGCAACATGCATTAATGATTGTATTCACATTTTTGAATGTATTAGTACATGTTGATCTTCTAGAACTTTTTTTTTGGTGGACTAATTGTCTTGAAATTTCGTAGGTCCATAGGAAACGATTAGCGACCAATACTCATTGCTTCGCCATGACTTTCAGATTTATTTTTTGGCGTTTCGTGGTCACGTAACACGAATTTGTGATTATATCCACTTTTTTGTGTGTATTGGTATATGCGTATTTTATATATTTTTTTTTGACGGATTCTAATTGGCCTGGTATTTTTGTAGATCAATATTCATTGCTTTGCCATGACTTTCGAGTTCATTTTATTGCGTTTCGAGGTCAGGCAAAACAAATTTGTGGTTATATCCACTTTTTTCGCGCATATTAGTACATGTTGACTTTGTATAAGTTTTTTGATGGACTTTGATTAGCCTATATTTTCATAGGTTTATAGGAAACGACCTAGTGTCATATATTCATTGCGTCACCATGACTTCGGGTTCATTTTATGGCGATTCATGGTCATGCAATACGAACTGATGATTATATCCACTTTTTTGTGGATATTAGTGCATGCTGATTTTGTAGAAGTTTTTTTGACGGACTCCGATTGGCTTGAATTTTTGCAGGTTTATAGGAAATGACATTGTGACCAATACTCATTGCTTTTCCATGACTTTCGGGTTCATTTTGTGTTGTTTCATGGTCATGTAATACGAATTTATGAATATATACATTTTTTCGTGTGTATACTATGCGATTTTGTTGAATTTTTTTGACGGACGTTGATTGACCTGAATTTCGTCGGTCCATAGAAAATGAGCTAGTGACAAAAACTCATTGCTTCGCTATTACTTTCGGGTTCATTTTATGGCGCTTTGAGGTCATGCAATATGAATTTGTAATTATATATATATATATATTTTGTGTGTATTAGTACATGCTAATTTTGTAGAATTTTTTTTGATAGACTCTGATTGGCCTGAAATTTTGTAGGTCTAAAGGAAATGACCAAGTGACAAATACTCATTGCTTCACCATGACTATCTAGTTCATTTTATGGCATTTCATAGTCATGCAATATGAGTTTGCAATTATATCCATTTTTTCGTGTGTATACTATGCGATTTTGTTGAATTTTTTTGACGGACGTTGATTGACCTGAATTTCGTCGGTTCATAGAAAATGACCTAGTGACAAAAACTCATTGCTTCGCTATTACTTTCGGGTTCATTTTGTGGCGCTTTCAGGTCATGCAATATGAATTTGTAATTATATATATATATATATTTCGTGTGTATTAGTACATGCTAATTTTGTAGAATTTTTTTGATAGACTCTGATTGGCCTGAAATTTTGTAGGTCCAAAGGAAATGACCAAGTGACAAATACTCATTGCTTCACCACGACTATCTAGTTCATTTTATGGCATTTCATAGTCATGCAATATGAGTTTGCGATTATATCCATTTTTCGTGTGTATTAGTACATGCTGAATTTGTAGAATTTTTTTGAGCGGCTCCTATCTGGTTGAAATTTCTTCGGTCCATATGACACGACCTAGTGACCAATACTCGTTGCTTCGCCATGATTCATTGCTTTTTGGAATTTTAGGTTCTTTTTTTGTGTTTTAGGATCATGCAACACGAATTTATAATTACATCCACTTTTTCGTGTGTATTAGTACATGTTGATTTCTAGAAATTTTGTTGGCGGGCTTTAATTGGCTTGAAATTTTGTAGATGTATAGGAAAAGGTTTAGTGACCAATACAGATCGCTTCGCCATGACTTTCAGATTTATTTTTTGGCGTTTCCTGGTCATGTAACATGCATTTGTGATTATATTCACTTTTCGTGTGTATTACTAAATGCTAATTTTGTAGATTTTTTTTGACAGACACTGGCATGAAATTTCGTACGTCCACAAGAAACGACTTAAGTGACCAATATTCATTGCTTCGCCATGACGTTCGAGTTGAACATGGGTGACTGGCTCCGAATCTCCATAAATTTTGCGGGCCCAACAGAAACGACTTAATGAACAACAATAATAACTTCTCCATGACCGTTCCTCGTTTTTTTAGTATTTTAAGGTCATAAAACAAGGATTCAAGACGATTTTCGATTTTTTGTGTGCTAGTCCATGCCATCTGTATGAATTTGGACGAACGACTCAGACTCGCCTAAATTTTACAGATGCATCAAAAATGACATAATGAAAAATAGTCGTTGCTTTGCTATGAACATTCCTCGTTTTTTGGCGTTTAGGGGCATAAAACAGAAATTTAGGACGATTTTCGATTTTTCATGTACTATAGTCCACGCTATCTGCATGATTTGGGCGAGCGACTCCGAATCACCTAAATTTTACAGACCCATCAAAAATGACATAATGAACAATAGTCATCGCTTCGCCATGACCGTTCCTCATATTTAGGCGTTTTAGGGCCATAAAAAAGGAACTTAGGATGATTTTTGATTTATTGTGTGCTATAGTCCACGTCATCTGGATAAACTCGAGCAATAATCTCTGAATCGCCTAAAATTTTGCGGGCCCATCAGAAACAACCTAATGAACAATATTCATCGCTTCGCCATGACCGTTCCTCGTTCTTAGCATTTTAGGGCCTTAAAATAGAAATTCTGGGCAATTTTCTAATTTTTATGTGCTATAGTCCTCGCCATCTGCATTAGCTCGGGTGATCGGTTCCAAATTGCCTAAAATTTTGAGGGCCCGTAAGAATAACCTAATGAACAATAGTCAGACCGTCCTCGATTTTTGACGTTTTAAGGCCATGAAACAAGAATTCAAGACGATTTTGATTTTATCCACGCTATCTGTATCAACTTGGGCAACCAACTCGGAATCGCCTAAAATTTTGCGTGCCTATAAAAAAAGACCTAATGAACAATAATTATCGCTTCGCCATGATCTTTCCGCGTTTTTTGGTGTTTTAAGGCTATAAAATAAGAATTCAGTACGATTTTTGATTTTTTGTGCAATAGTCTACGACATCTGCATGAACTCAGGCACTGGCTCCGAATTGCCTAAAACTTCATGCACTCATAAAAAATGACCTAATGAACAATAATTATTGTTTCGCCATAACCGTTTCTTATTTTTTGGTGTTTTAACGCTATAATATAGGAATTCATAACGATTTTCGATTTTTCGTGTGATATAATCCACACCATCTGCATGAACTCAGGTAACCGGCTCCAAATCACTTAAAATTTTGTGGGACCATTAGAAACACCTAATGAACAATAGTTATCGGTTCGCCATGGCCGTTAATCAATTTTTAGCGTTTTAGGGCCATAAAATAGGAATTTAAGTTGATTTTCTAGTTTTTCGTGTGCTATAGTCTACATCATCTGCATGAACTCGGGTGACCGACTCTGAATAACCTCAAATTTTTCGGGCCTATCAGAAGCGACTTAATGAACAATAGTCATCACTTCGCCATGACCGTTCGTCGTTTTTTGTGTTTGGAGCTATAAAATAGGAATTCAGGATGATTTTTGATTATTCGTGTTTTGGTTCACGCCATCCGCATGATTCGGGTGACCGACTACGAATTTCCTAAAATATTGCGGACCCATCAGAAATGATCTAATGAACCATAGTCATTGCTTCACCATGATTGTTCATCGTTTTTGTGTTTAGGGCTATAAAACCGAAATTTAGGACAATTTCTTGGCGTTTTAAGGCTATGAAACAGGAATTCAACACGTTTTATTTTTATTTTTTTGTGTTCTATAGTCCACGCCATCTGCATAAACTCGGGTGACCAGCTCTGAGTTACCTAAATTTTTTGCAAGCCCATTAGAAAAGACCTAATGAATAATAACTGTCGCTTCACCATGACTGCTCCTTAGTTTTTTGCCGTTTTAGGGTCTAAAGCAGGAATTTAGCATGATTTCCGATTTTTCGTGTGCATCCACGCCATCTGCATGAACTGGGGCGATTAGCTCCAAATCGCCTAAAGTTTTGCGGGCCCATAAAAATGACCCACTAAATAATATTCATTGCTTCGCCGTGACCGTTCCTCGTTTTTTGGAGTTTTAAGGCCATAAAACAAGGTTTCACAATGATTTCCAATTTTTCGTGTGGTATAGTCCACAACATCTGCATGAACTCAGGCGACCGACTCTGAATTGCCTAAAAATTTTCGGGCTTATCAGAAATGACATAATGAACAAAACTCATCGCTCCGCCTTGACCGTTACTCGTTTTTGGCATATTAGGGCCATATATTCCACGCCTGCCTGAACTCGGATGAACGGCTCCGAATCGCCTAAAATTTTGCGGGTCCATCAAAAATGACCTAATGAACAATAGTTATCGCTTTGCCATTAATCGTTTCTCGTTTTTTTCGTTTTAGGTACATAAAATAAAAATTCACCACAATTTCTGATTTTTCGTGTGCTAGAGTTTATGACATATGTATGAACTAGGGCGACCGAGTCGCTTCGCCACAACCGTTCCGTATTCTTTAGCGTTTTAGAGCCAAAAACAGGAATGCAGGACGATTTCAGATTTTTCGTATGCTATAGTTCACGCCATTTGCATGAATTTAGCAGACCGACTCTGATTTGCCTAAAATTTGCTGGATAATCAGATTCGACATAATTAACAATAGTTACCGCTTCGCCATGAACATCCCTCATTTTTTGGCATTTTAGGGCCATAAAACAGGAATTATGCACACTTTTTGATTTTTCATGTGCTATAGTCCTCAAGCAACCGGTTCAGAATCGCCTAAAATTTTGTGGGCCCATCAAAAATGACCTAATGAATAATAATCATCGCTTCGCCATGACCGTTCCTAATTTTTTGGCATTTTAGGGCCATAAAATAGGAATTAAGGACGATTTCCCAATCTTCGTGCGTTATAATCTATGCTAGTGCTAATTGCATGAACTCGCACAACCGACTTCGAATTTAGCCCGATTCCCATATTTTTGTGTGCTATAGTTCATCCTATTTGCATGGGTCCGGGCGTCCATACACGAATCACCTAAAATTTTGCCAGCCCATCAAAAACGACATAAGGAACATTAGTCATCGCCTTGCCATGACCGGTCCTAGTTTTTTGGCGTTTTAGGGTCATGAAACTGGAATTCTGCCCGATTTCCAAATTTTCGTGTGCTATAGCCCACGCCATCTGCATAGGTCTAGGACACCGTACTCGAATCACCTAAAATTTTGTCGGCCTATCAAAACGACCTAAGGAACATTAATCATCGCCTCGCCATGATTGTTCCTCATTTTTTGGCGTTTTAGGACCATAAAGTAGGAATTTCATCTGATTTTCAGATTTTCGTGTGCTAGCCTGTGCCATCTACATGGGTTCGGGCGTACGAACCCGAATAGCCTAAAATTTTGTCGGCCCATAAAAAACTACCTAAGGAACATTAGCCATCGCCTCTCCATGACCGTTCCTCATATTTGGGATAGGCAAAATAACTTAAATTCCACCCGATTTTTAGATTTTGTGTGCTATAGACCAGGCCATTTGCATGAGCCCGGGAGACCAGACTCGAATTGCCTAAAATTTTACCGGCCTATCAAAAACAACTTAAGGAACATTAGTCATCGCCTTGCCATGATCGTTCCCTATTCTTTAGCGTTTCAAGGTCATAAAACAAGAATTCTGCATGATTCCCAGATATTTGTGTGCTCTAGTCCACGCTATCTGCATGGGTCCGGGCATCTGCACCCAAATCGTCTAAAATTTTGCTGGCACATAAAAAAGGATCTAAGGAACATTAGTAATCGCCTCGCGCCGTTCCTCATTTTTGGTGTTTAGGGCCATAAAACTGAAATTCCGCCTGATTCCCAAATATTTGTGTGCTATAGCCCACACCATCTGCATGGATTGGGGCGACCGAATTTGGATCGCCTAAAATTTTGCCGGCCCATAAAAAATAACCTAAGGAACATTAGTCATCGCTTTTCCATGACCGTTCCTCGTTTTTGGGCGTTTTAAGGCCATAAAATAAAATTTCACCCAATTCTTAGATTTTCGTGTTCTATAGCCCACACAATTTGTATGATTCCGGGCGTCCGGGCGTGAATATCCCAAAAATTTTTCGGCCCTTCAAAAATGACCTGAGGAACATTAGTCGTCGCCTTGCCATGACCGTTCCTCTTTTTTTTTTTAGCATTTTAGGATCACAAAACTTGAATTTCGCCCAACTTCCAAATTTTCGTGTGCCATAGCTGTTACATCCCGCATTTTAGTATGTTAGAGTTTCGTCGAAAGTTAATCGACGTAAGATCGAGAATGAGATTATTTTGAGATTATAAACATCATGCTATTTCAAACAAGTGATGAGTAAATTTGTGAAGGTGAGAGGGGAAGCAAGTCAAAAAAAATAAATTTTCGTCCAAGTTTGGCATATATTGGGTTAAAATGCGGGCCGAGCGATAATACACGATATTTATGGACTAGTACCATACAAGGTACCATATAACATGATAGTAGGATGTATAAAGTGTATTGAAAATAATTAGAATTTTAAGTAATTTGAGACAATTCTTAATTATGCACATAATTGGTTAATTACTGGATAGCGAGATATTACCTAATTAGTTAATTAATTATGGGATAAGATCAAAATCCCCACCCCACCCCACGTGGCAGCAAGCCACTAAATCAAACAAATGACTCATGGTCATTTTTTATTAGGGGCCAAACTAATGCCTTAGTTACATAATACTCCATTTCTAACATTTTCAATACATTACAATCAGATGGGAGATTTGGCATATTACCAACGTGAATTCTTACAATTCCTACAAAACACTTCAATATGATTCATTTCTAACAATCAGACATGAGCTTTGCATATTAGCAACATGATTTCTTCAAGCAATTCCTACAAGTTTTTGACAGAACTTTTTGCAACCAAACGATTCCAACGAGAATTATTAGAACCTTAGCAACGTAAAATTTTGCGGTTTTAAGGAGTACGGTGCAACCTTTTCCAAGAATATCATACAGATTTTTCCCTACTCCATGTATGTTAAGGTTATCGCTTATTTCTTTTGGCATGATCTATACGACACAAACGAAACGAGAAAATGCACAACTTTCATAAATAACTCTATTCATAAAAGTATTAGAGGTGCCTATGTTCTTGAATTTCTATGTGTCCTATTATTTTATCATCTGTTCATGAGTATCGGAAAAATACATAAGTTGAAAAGGTTTACTTCATGATATTATTCAAAGGCATAATGGTCTTATGACATTCTGACATATTTTATTGACGTACTTCTCATGCATTGCATTCATTTACATGTACATTGACCCATGACCAGATGGTGTAATATACACATATATATGTATATTATATGTATATGGGATGTGAGAAAAGTAACGATGTTATGTACGCACCACCACCTGATCAGCTGGTATACATTGATGATTTTGCCAATAGTGGCCGAGATGATATGATGGGATGCCCTCAAAGGCCTGATGATGTTATGAAACATGTATCTATGCACGACATGACATTCATACGCATATGCATGACACTATAATTATTTCATGAATTACAGAGTTATCCAGACTTACAGGTTGAGTCATTTACTTTATATTTCTTCCATGTCTGTTATGTACTTATTTATGTGCCTTACATACTCGGTACATTATTCGTACTGACATCCCTTTTGCTTGGGGACGCTGTGTTTCATGCTCGCAGGTCCCGATAGACAGGTCGAGAGCCCTCCAAGTAGGCTATCAGCTCAACGGAAGATGTTGGTGCGCTCCATTTGCTTCGAAGTTGCTTGTTTGGTTAGTATGATTTAGACGTGCATTGTTTAGTATGGCGGGACTCTATCCCGACCTTTATGAAAATTATGTATTATTAGAGGCTTGTAGACATATGTCATCTACGTAAAAGATTGTATGGCCTTGTCGGTCTATGTTCAGTATACGAGTGGTTATTTTGGTCTTATAGGCCCATATGTCTTTTGTAAAAGTTGGTATCACATGTTGTATTCTACTAATCTCACGGCAGCATTCCAGCTCAGTTATCTATGATAGTATGACATGAAAAGATACGTTATGCTGATACTCGATTGAGTAAGGTACCGGGTGTCACACCTCCTTTTTCCGCACCCGAGAGGGTACAAGGGAGTTTTTCCAATTAAAGGACAATCGAAAGGGGATTTATTTGTTTATTTCAGAGTCGCCACTTGGGAGATTTAGGGTGTCCCAAGTCACCAATTTTAATCCCGAATCGAGGAAAAGAATGACTCCATATTACAGTCTGCGTACCAGAAATCCGGATAAGGAATTCTGTTAACCCGGGAGAAGGTGTTAGGCATTCCCGAGTTCCGTGGTTCTAGCACGGTCGCTCAACTGTTATATTTGGCTTGATTATCTGATTTTATACGAAATATGAACTTATGTGCAAATTTTATCTTTCAACCGCTTTTATCATTTACTGTTATTTTTATCAAGAATTGCAACGTTATAAAAATGTATCTCGAACCACGTTACAATCAATGTACCCGTGGTCGTCGACACACTTTGACTCCGTTGAGATTTGGATTTGGGTCACATCAATGTGCACCCGAGTTTAAGGAAATTAAATTATTAAAGGCGCGCCTAAAGCGACTAGCGTATTTATTTTGGGTAGGACCGTGGAATTTTGCTAAACGGTCCATCCCGAAATCTAAGCAATTTGAAAACAAATATTTACTGAGGGCCCCGCAATTTTGTATTTTTATTTGGCGAGGCTCATCTCATTCTTATTTTTTAAAATGAATTTGCAACGTCATGGACACGCATCTCGAACCACGTCACAATCAATGTACCCGTGATTAGAAACACATTTCGACTCCGTTGAGAATTGGATTTGGGTCACATAAATGTGCACCCGAGTTTAAGAAGGTAAGATTTATTAAGGCGCGTCCTAAAGAGTCTAACGTATTGTTATTTTAGGAAGAGGCCGTGAAGGTTCATTAAACGGCCAAATCCAAAGTCTAGTCAATGGTTATGTATTTTATTGAGGGCCCCGGCGGTTTGTGATTTATTTGGCGAGGCTCGTCTCATTTTTATTTTAAAGGATAAACCTATAGTGACTACATTTTTCTATTATGTTCGTCTCTAAAATAAAAGAAAAATCTCCTAATTATTTACATGATGAAAAACGCAAATTATTAGTTATTAAGTTACGGCTAATGTGAATGGAAAATTGCGATCGCGTTTGTACAAGGAAAAACTGCTTTCATTCCACATTTTATTATTTGCTAGAACATGAGATAAATACACAATAATATCAAAACAGATTAACTATTCTTCGATTAATGTAAACTAACATTATTAGATGAAGAAGTTATACATATGCGACATCATTGCTCATTTAATCAATCAACTACATTTTTATACCAAGAGAGGAAAATTAATATTCAAACACAAATCCAACAAGAGGAATTCAACAGGAACAAAGCCTGATTAATATTTCATTTTTCTCTTCAAGCCGAGAGTGTACAAATGTGTACCCGGAAACAACAATACAGGAACAAAAGAAGTAGGAGTCAGCAACAATAATACCACAACAACAGCAGATTCAGCAACACCGCAGAACCAATAACAACCAATAGAATAACCCAGTAACAGATTGAAAGCTCAACAATGCCAAAGTGCAATCGCAGTCAAAGCAGAAGAAAGAAAATATACGAGATGCAGTAGTTTCGGATTTTTGAATAACACTCGAGAAAAGACAAACGGAATTTATTCAAATAGAAGTTCAAGTTGTCTTTCTCTTTTACTCTCTAACACTCTTGAGATGTTTTCCAGAATCTATTACTCTCAAAAATGTTCTCCCAAATAATAATCTCTAAATCCTCTCAATAATATTCAACTCTTTTCTCCCAAAAAATCTTCTCAATGTTCAAGTTCTAAAAACTCTCTAAAAAAATCCTGCCTTTCAAGTCAAGAATGACTCTATATATAGCAAGACAAGTCTTCCATTCCCAACCCCAAAATTATTCCCCCAATGACATGCTTTGGCCCACTATTAAATGTCTTCTTTATTTTAAATTTTGTCTCCCATGCCTACATTAAATAAATACCACATTCCCAACCCATTACAATATGTTCCCCATGCCTACAATAAACAAGTACAAGATTTCTCCCCATTATGTTTTGTCTTGTCCCCCATTATATTAAACAAGTACATCAAAAACCCCACCCCATTATATTTGTTCCCCATGCTTAACATAAAGAATCAAAATAATTAATATACCCGTTCCTCGTTTTACATGCCCATCAAATTTTACAGGCGACCAGACCTGAAACTCCTAAAATTTTACATGCCCATCAAAAATGACCTAAGGAACATTAATCATCGCCTCACCATGACAGTTCCTCATTTTTGGTCGTTTAGGGCCATAAAACAAGAATTTTGCTAGATTCCTATATTTTTGTGTATTATAGCCCACGCCATTTGCATGGGTTCGGGCGACCGGACTCGTATCGGCTAAAATTTTACCGGCCCATCAAAAATGACCTAAGGAACATTAATTATCGTCTCACCATGATCGTTCCTCATTTTTTGGCCTTTAAGGCCCTAATACTAGAATTCTGCCCGATTTTCAAATTTTCATTTGCTATATCTCATACCATCTATATGGACACGAGCGACCAGACTCGAATCAAATAAAATTTTACTAGCCATAAAAACGACCTAAGGAACATTAGTGATCGCCTCGCCATGATCGTTCCTCATTTTTTGACGTTTTAGGGCCATAAAATTGAAATTTTACCTGATTCAAATGTTAGTGTGCTATAGCCTACGCCATCTGCATGGATCCGGGTGCTCATACTCGAATCGCATAAAATTTTGCTGGCCCATAAAAAACGACCTAAGGAACACGCCTTGATATGACCGTTATTCGTTTTTAGCATTTTAGGGCCATAAAACAGGAATCCGCCCGATTTTCATATTTTCTCGTTCTATTATAGCCCATGAAAACTACATGGGTCCGGGCAACCGGAGTCGATTCGGCTAAAATTTTTCCGTCCCATAAAAAATGCTCTTAGAAACATTAGTCATCGCCTCGCCATGACCGTTCCTCCTTTTCTGGCATTATAGGGCCAAAAAACTGAAATTCCGCCTCTCAGATTTTTGCGTGCTATAGCCCACGCTATCTGCATGGGCCCGGACATCCGTATCCAAATCTTCTAATATTTTGCCGGCCCATCAAAAATGACTTAAGGAATATTAGTCATCTCCTCTCCATGACCTTTCCTCATTTTTTGTGTTTTAGGGCCAAAAACTAGAGTTCTGCCTGATTCTCAAATTTTCGTATGCTATAGCAGCCATATGCGTGGGTCCGGGCGACGGGACTCGAATTGCCTAAAATTTAGCTAGTCCATCAAAAACAACCTAAGAAACATTAATCGTCACCTCGCCATGACTGTTCCTCGTTTTGGCATTTTAATGCTATAAATCAGGAATTCTACCCGATTCCTAGATATTCGTGTGCTATAGCACACTCCATCTGTATGGGTTTGGGCGACTAGACCCGAAACTCTTAAAATTTTGTCAACCCATAAAAACGACCTAAGGAACATTAGTCACGTCTTTCCATGATCGTTCCTCATTTTTTGGCATTTTAGGGCCATGAAACTAGAATTTCGCCTAATTCCTAGATTTTCGTGTGCTATAGACCATGCCATTTGTATGGGTTCGGATAGCCTAAAATTTTACGAACTCATCAAAATCGACCGAAGGAACATTAGTCATCACCTCGCCATAACCGTTCCTCATTTTTGGCGTTTTAAGACCAAAAAACTGGAATTCCACCCGATTCCCACATTTTCTTGTCCTATAGCCCATGCCATCTGCATGGGTCCGGAACCGAATCGCTTAAAATTTTTTCGGACCATAAAAACGACCTAAGAAACATTATTTATCGTCTCGCCGTGACCTTTCTTCATTTTAGGCGTTTTAAGGCCATAAACTTGGAATTTCTCCCGATTCTCAGATTTTCGTGTGCTATAGCCCACGTCATCTGCATAGATTCGGGCGGCTGGACCCGATTGCTTAAACCCGAACCTGGATTGCATAAAATTTTGTCGGCCTATCAAATACGACCTAAGGATCATTAGTCATTTTGCCATGACTGTTTCTCGTTTTTGGAGTTTTAGGGCCATAAATTCTACCATATTCCCAGATTTTTGTAAGCTAATGTCTATGCCATCTGCATGGGTCCGGTGACCAGATCCGGATCGCCTTGAATTTTGTCGGCCCATAAAAAACGACCTAAGGAACATTAGTCATCACCTAGCCATGACCGTTCCTTGTTTTTTGACATTTTAGGGCCATAAAATTGAAATTTCGCCACATTCCCAAATTTTCGTGTGCTATAACCCACAACATATGCATGGGTCGCGACGCCTGGACCCGAATCGCCAAAAATATTGTCGGACCGTCAAAAATGACTTAAATAACACTAGTCATCGTCTCGCCATGACCGTTCCTTATTTTTTTAACAATTTAGGGCCATAAAATTGGAATCCCACCCGATTCTTAGATTTTCATGTGCTATATGGCCTACGTCATCTGCAAGGGTCAACAACCAAACCCGAATCGCTTAAAATTCTGTAGGGCCATCAAAAATAGCCTAAGAAATATTAGTCATCGCCTCGCCATGACTGTTCTCGATTTTGGTGTTTTAAGGCCATAAAACTAAAATTCGGCCCAGTTTTCAGATTTTCGTGTGCTAGCCCATGTCATCTACCTGGGTCTCAGTGAGCAGACCCGAATTGCCTAAAATTTTGTCGACCTATAAAGAATGACCTTAGGAACATTGATAATCGCCTCACCATGATCGTTCCTCGTTTTTTGGCATTTCCGGACCATAAAATTGGTATTCCGCGCTATTCTTAGATTTTCGTGCGCTATAGCCTATGCCATCTACATGGGTCTGGGCAACTGGACCCGAATCGTCTAATATTTTGTCGTCCCATAAAAAAGAACCTAAGGAATATTAGTCATCTTCTCGCCATAACAGTTCCTCGTTTTTTGACATTTTAAGGCCATAAAATTAAAATTCTGCCCGATTACCAGATTTTCGTGTGCTATAACCCACACTATCTCTATGGGTCGGGGTGTCTCAACTTGAATCCTAAATTTTTGCCGTCTCATAAAAAAAGGACCTAAGGAACATTAGTCATCGTTCTCCAAAACTGTTCTTCATTTTTTGCCATTTTAGCACTTTAAAACTAGAATTTCACCGATTCCCAGATTTTCATATGCTATAACCCACGCCATCTGCATGAGACTCGGTGACTAGACCCGAATCGACTAAAATAATTTTGGCCCATAAAAAATGATCTTAGGAATTAGTTGTCGCCTCGTCATGACTGTTCCTCGTTTTTGTCATTTTAGGGCTGTAAATCTTAAATTTCGCTTGATTCCAAGATTTTGGTGTGCTATAGGCCTATAGCACACGCCATCTTCATGGGTCCAGGCGACCGGACCCGAATCACCTAAAATTTTGCGACCTATCAAAACGATCTAACTAACATTAATGATCGTTGTGCCATGACCGTTCCTCGTTTTTCTGCATTTTAAGGTCATAAAACTGAAATTTCGCCCTATTCCCAAATTTTTATATGCTATAGCACATGCCATCTGCATAGATCCGGGCGCCGAGACCCGAATCGCATAAATTTTTGCCGGCCCATAAAAAATGACCTAAGGAATATTACTCATCGCCTCGCCATGACCGTTCCTTGTTTTTTGGTGTTTTAGGGCCATAAAACTAGAATTCCGCGCGATTCCCAGATTTTCGTGTGCTATAGTCCATGCCATTTACATGGTCAGCGACCAGACCCGAATCGCCTAAAATTTTGCCAGCCAATCAAAAATGACATAAGGAATATTAATCATCGCCTCGCAAATTACCGTTCCTTATTTTTGGCGTATTAGGGCCATAAAACATGAATACCACACGATTCCCTGATTTTAATATGCTATAGTCCATACTATCTGCATGAACTCGGGCGACCAGTTCTGAATCACTTGCAGATCCAAGTATTGTTGATAGTGGTGGTTGCCAGTGAGTTGTATCTGGGGTTTCTTGGGTGTTTCGAGGTAGCACCGTTTGTAAGCACGTGATTTTTGACCCTCCCCGAAGATTTTCACATTTTTTAGCGTAAATATGTGAAATTGGGTCTAATTTAGCCATTTTAACTATTTTACTTTATTTTGTTGCAAAAAGAAAAAACCACAAAAATATATATATAAATTTTAGTTTATGTATTTCTCATAAACTTGAAAAATACAAAAATTGTACTTTATTTTGGTACTTTATAAATTCAAAAATTACAAAAAAATAATTCTATTAATGTTTTGTAGTCGTTTTAATTTTGGAAAAATACAAAAACAATATTACTTTATATTTTGTCTTTATTAAAAAAAAACGAAAATTACAAAAAAATAGTTTTATTAATATTTTATAGTCATTTTAACTTTGAAAAATACAAAAAATATTACTTCATATTTTATCTTAATATTTAAAAAACGAAAATTACAAAAAATTAGTTTTATTAATATTTTTGTAGCTATTTTAAATCTTGAAAAAATATTTAAAAAGATATAGTTTTGTTTAAATACTAGTCTTATTTTTTGTAGTTATTTTGCTTACATAGGACTAGTTAAGCAACGTGTTCCTATTTCTCAGGTCCGGGCAAAAGAATAAAATTCGGGTTCAAACTACCCGATTTTAGGCCTAATTTCGGACCTAGCCCATAATAAACCGAGTCCATGACGCATGGGGAACCCCACCACGCGTGGGGAACACAAGCCTCGAACCCCACCACGCGTGGGGCTCATTTTTCTGGGCAAAGACTATACAAATACACGGGCAAACTTTGAAAGAGGGAGGATTTTTGAAAAATTGGAGGGCACTGTAGCCTCGTCTTCTTCCTTTGAAAGAACCAAACAAAAACCTACTGTAAAAGATGTCCGACCACCCAAAACCCTCGTCAAACTGATCCAAAACCCCGTCTCCTCCCAACTCCATCATACCCGTCGCAACCCAAAACCAGTCGCGACGCCACCCCACGTCCGTCGACCACCAGTTCCCCCCCCTCCCGTTGTCACTGTACTCCAAAACCACCACCCACAACGCCATAACAGCTCCCTCTCCGCCCGGAACCACCAACAAACACACCCAAATGACACTGCCCAAAACCACCATTAACACCCCAAAACCACCACCAAACAGCCCAACTCCCTCCCCAGCAGACCCCTCTCCGTCACTACCACCAAACGACCAAACAACCCGTCACCTCCACGCCATAACCACCAACAACCCTACACCCAAAACCACCACTCCCTCACGTCCAAAACCAGCCGCGACACCCACTCCTTCGCGTCCGTCGACCACTGTTCGCCATCGTCTTCCTCATCGTCGCAACCTCAGCTCACGACCACTCCTCCATAACTGCCCAAGACACCACGACCAGCAGCTCCCCCCCTCCTTGTCGTCAGACAACCACTGCCTCCTCGACACCTTCCGAACACCACCCCGTCTCCTCCCAACTCCCTCACCATCGTCACTGCCCAAACAACCCTCCATAGCTGCTCCATACTCCCCGCCTCTCCACCCTACTGTCGAACACCAGCCCCGACGACACCAGCCCCCTCGTCATCATTTTCCGGTCGACAACCGCCCAACCCAGCTCCTTCCTCGCATCCAAACGACCCCTTTCTGTTGCATTTTCTCGAGATAGCCTGCTGCGTCGCAAAATCCAGTAGCAGCAACAGTTTTGGTCCAAGCTTTCTATTTCCATCGAGGTCGCCTCTGGTATGTAGAGGTCCGGTACGTTGAGTTTGACGTCGAGGTTCCGTCGTTCTGTTGTTGGAGAGGTTTCCGATAGTTGTCGGTCCAGTTGGTTGTTGTTCTTGCTTCAAACAGGTGCATACGCATTTTTAAACTTGTGATATTTGCTTAAATGGAATGAAACGATATGGATTTCCTATGCAGTGTTTGTGTATCATCTTTGTTGAATTGCTTTTCATTTTTACCATGGATATTATTAACTATTAGAATTTTTTTTTTGTTTAATCTCGGATGGCTTCACTAGTAGGAAATCGTAGTTGTTTTAAGTTTGCCTTTAATAGTAAAAATGAGACGAGCCTCGCAAAAAAAGAAAAAAGAAAAAAAAAGGGAAAAATGCACAAGACGCGGGGTCCTCTAAATGTATATATTAAATACTTAGATTCCGGGATAGGCCGTTTAGCAAATTTCACGGCCCTACCCAAAATAATAATGCGCTAGTTGCTTTAGGCGCGCCTTTAATAATATTATCTCCTTAAGCTCGGGTGCACATTTATGTGACCCAAATCCAAGTCTCAGCGAAATCGAAATGTGTCTCTAATCACGGGTACATTGATTGTGACGTGGTCTGAGATGCATTTCCACGACGTTGCAAATTCCTTTAAAAAAAATAAGAATGAGATGAGCCTCGCCGAATAAAAATACAAATTGCGGGGCCCTCAGTAAATACTTGTTTTAAATTACTTAGAATTCAGGAGGGCCGTTTAGCGAATTTCACGGCCTTCCCAAAATAATAACACGATAGTCTCTTTAGGTGCGTGTTTAATAATCTACTTTCTTAAACTCGGGTGTGCATTTCATGCGACCCAAATCCAAATCCTAAAACATTGAATAAAAATATGTTCCGGATCGTGGGTGCATTTCATGTGACGCGGTCCGAAGACATGTTTTAAGCGATGTTCACATTCCTTAATAATAATAATAATTATGAAAGCGGTAAAAAGTTAATATTTGCACATAAGTTCATATTTGTATAAAATCAGATAATCAAGCCGAATATAACAGTTGAGCGACCGTGCTAGAACCACGGAACTCGGGAATGCCTAACACCTTCTCCCGGGTTAACAGAATTCCTTATCCGGATTTCTGGTACGCAGACTGTAATATGGAGTCATTCATTTCCTCGATTCGGGATTAAAATTGGTGACTTGGGACACCCTAAATCTCCCAAGTGGCGACTCTGAAATAAACAAACAAATCCCGTTTCGATTGTCCTTTAATTGGAAAAAACTCCCTTGTACCCTCGCGGGTGCGGAAAAAGGAGGTGTGACAGCTCTGGCGACTCTGCTGGGGAAATCGACCCAGAACCACTGGTTCAGGGTTAGAAATTCAAGCTTAGAATAAATTGTTATGTTCAGCTTTATCTGATTTTGTTACATGATCTGTGCTTAATGTGCTAATTGGTTGCCTTTTACCGCTTTGATATTACGTGAACTGTATATGAACTGTGCCGAAACCCCTATCCTTTCTGAGTCTTCTAAATCATGAAGAAGGGTGTACTTCGTACGACTTCTTTTCTGTATAGTGTCAAATCCCAATTTAGAACGAGGTTCGGACAAGTTGCTAAGCCGGTGAAGCTTCTGTATTCCCGGTACGCTGCCCCCCTCGGCTCGAGCTGTCCGCTCGGGTAAGCCAGGTCTAGAACAAACACCCAGGTTCTGAACTTAGTATAACAAAGCCACATGCCGGATCCCTAGTAGGAACGTTTATTTGCATCATGTGCATTTGACTTAGGGGACTCAACACAGGGGTTGGGTCCGTCTAGGACAAGCAACCTGAAAATAATAGACCATCTTTTGGCATCCTATGTGCTACATGTTGTACTTATTCAAGGGTGAATTGTTATGTTGATCACGTTTAATAAGAAGGCCGCACGCTTTTCCAGCATGATCTTATTTTAATCAAAAACATGGTGAACATTTGCGGAATTCAAGAGGCCTTGGTATTCCATATGTCCCCCACGCTTTACATTTTGGGAAAAAGCACATGGGGAACCTTTGTGGAATCCAAGAAGTCTTGGAATTCCCTATGTCCCCCATGCTTCATTTTTGGGAAAAGCACATGGGGAACATTCGCGGAATCCAAGAAGTCTTGGAATTCCATACGTCCCCCATGCCACATTTTTGAAAAAATACCATAAATATAAAATATATATATATATATATATATAAAGAGCATGAAAATTCAAAAGATTTTGTATGTTGTCATTTTCCATAAATTAGAAAATCGTGAAAAAGAGGAGAAAATAACAGTGTAAAGATATAACTACTTATTTTTAGAAAAAAAGCAATGTCCAAGTAGTATCGAAACTCTGCCGAAATTTTGAGAAAATAAAAAAATGTCTTATTAGTTTGTTATATTAAAAGCAAAGGAAAAATAGAAAAAAAATCATCATTGTTCTGTCTTGTTTTTTTTCTTCCAAAAAGAAAATAGTTTGTTGTGCCATTAAATAGAAATAAAAAAAAAGTCTGGTTTTTAAAAAAAAAAAATGTTTTTTAATCTTATTTTGGTTGTCTATGAAAATGCCAAATAAAAATAAAAAGAGTCGGGCGTTAACGTGATTTTATTATCTGTTCCAAAATAAATATATATATAATCAAAAAAAATTCAAAAGAAAATTCAAAATTAAAAAAAAATCCGAAAACATTTTGATTCTTCTTTAAAATCCAAAATTCAAAAAAATATTTTTTAAGCAAGGTAAAAATTCCAAAAAAAAAATTTCTTTTTCTTTAGAATAAGAATAACAAAGGAAAAAGAAGGAATGTTTTATGTTTTTTATGCTTTTTTGTTAATTTGTTTGTTATGAATGAAAAATAATAGTCTATTTGATTGTTGTGGAAAAATATAATAAACATAGAAAATGGAAAAGGGTCTTCTCCAAGTTAGTTTATAACCCGAACTACGCGGGTTTGATTCTCACCGGATGTGAGATACGTAGGCAACCCTCATCGGGTCCAACCCCACCTTTTGCTAAAAAGCCAAAAACAAATTAATAATAATAAACAAAAAATATATGTCAAACTTTAATTTTGTCATAAAGAAGTTGGGTGACGCTGCTTCATCAAGACATAGCCGAATGTTCCCGAAAGGGACGCCGGAAGGCTGACTTTGCATAAACAGCCACCTTTGGGTCATTTTTTAAGACTTGGTCCAGTTGACCCCCACAGCCTAAAAATCTTCGTCCCCGAGACGTTGAAAGGCCGTGTTTGCAATATTGACTTTTCTAATTTGAAAAACGATAAAAAAGAGTTATAAATAAGTCAGGTGATGCTGTTTTGTCATAAATAGCCAAATGTTCCCGAAAGGGACGCCGGAAGGCTGATTTGGCATAAACAGCCACCTTTGGGTCATTTTGAGATATGGACCCACACAGCCTTAAAAATCTTCGTCCCCGAGGCGCTGAAGGGCCGTGTTTGCAATACCAGGTTTTATTATAATTTGAAAAGAAAAAAAATACCGTTTGAATTTTGTCATAATATGCCGAGCCAGCCTCGGCCGCGTCTTAAACCGTTCTTGCCGAAATAGCCTTAGAGTATCTTTCAGTTGTCGAAAGGTTATTTTCATAAAAGAACGGACAAGTTTGTAAGGTGTCATAAAATAATCCTCCCCGGCCTCAAAATTCATGTGAAATTTGGAAGAGGCCACATTTACAAAAATAGCCGTTTGGTTGCATTTGTCAAACAGGGAAAGAAACTGGCCGTTTGTAAATCTTTTGATTAGAATATGCGGGTGTTTGATTTTCGAGTTTGTAGGTCATCTTCAAACCTTTGAAACCCGGTCTGTTTTAATATGAAAATTGAAAAAATGTTTATTATTGTTTATCTCTTATTGGTCCGAACTACGCAAGGTCTGATTCATGCGGGGTCATGATACGTAGGCAATCTCCATAAGATTCTACCACAACAAAAAGAAAAGCAAAAAAATAAAAAGAAATGTAAAAGAGAATGAAAAAAGAATGAAAGGAAAAAAGGAAAAGAGAAAAGAGAAAAGAGAAAAATGGCAAGCTGGGAATGAGGAATGAGTTTTTATTTTATTTTACTCTATTTTCAAAAAAAAAGAAAAAAATAAATAAAATAAAATAATAAACTAGTTAGTTTATAACCCGAACTACGTTGGTTTGATTCTCACCGGATTTGAGATACGTAGGCAACCCTCATCGGGTCCAACTCCCTTTTTCATTTTACCAAAAATGATACACCATAAAGCATATATGTATATATATATATATACATATGTATATAAATACATATATTGTTTGTTTTTGTGTTCAAAGATTTTTTGTTTAGAGTCAAAATAAAGGTTTTTGTTTTCGCCTAAAAGGTCACCTTAATAAATGTGCAGGATGAGCACAGAGCAAAATGAACCATTCTCGGCCCTCAGCGAGGTCCCTCTACAACTCCACATGTGGTGGAATGACTTGGAAGCCGATAGCAAAGGGGTAGTAGGAAGAATATTGGGAGGTTTTGTAAATTTGTTGGGTGTTAGGCCGAGGACAGATATTCTTGAAGCTCTAATACCATTTTGGGACCCAACCCGCAATGTATTCCGTTTTGTTGACTTTGAACTTTCACCGACACTTGAGGAAGTTGCCGGATATGCGGGATTGAATGAGAGGTTAAGAGGGCAATATTTGCTTTCGCCAAGGCCAGTGTCTCCGCATGCGTTTCTGGATCTACTAAGCATTAGTCGGAAGGTACAACATGACGATTTATCGAGAGGATATTGTGATCTCCATTTCTTGTATCAGCGGTACGGAACCCCGCAGGGTTTCGAGGAACCGAACCTTGGGCTAACTCACGGCGGGAACAGAAACAAATGGGAAGCAAGACGTACTTTGGCTTTTATCACAGCATTCTTGGGAGTCATGGTCTGTCCAAGGAAGGATAAAAAGATAGAGATAGGTCTGGTAGGGATGGCCGACGTGGCAATCAAAAGAACCAATAGTACTGTGGTTCCTTTGATTTTGTCCGAAATCTACCGGGCTCTGACTATATGCCGAGAAGGAGGCAAGTTCTTCCAAGGTTGCAACCTGTTACTTCAGCTATGGATGCAGGAACATCTCCATCACCGAGTAGGATACATGAACCACGGGTTGACCGAGAGGAATTGTATCAGCGGAATTCAAGAAGCGCATGACAGGCGCCAGATTTCCTGAAGGTGTCGAAGCATGGTTTACACGGTTAAGGTCAACAACAGCTGACCAAATTGAATGGGCATTCGGTTGGTTGACTGATACTGAGGTGATCTACATGTCGGCTGAAGAATGTCATGTTCTCTTAATGGGGCTTCGCAGCATCCAGCCATATGCCCCTCATCGGGTATTACGACAACTGGGCAGGTTTCAAGTAGTCCCTACTGATGAAGATCTGAGCAAGCATGCCTTGGAATTAAGCCCGGGAGTCATATTCCCCGAGGGGAAGATTAGAAAACTGTGGCATGAATGTAGATTCTTGGAGCCCAAGACCATGGTGCGAGAACTAGCTAAAGGTGAGGTAGACCCAAAGTACGATGCTTGGTTCGAAAGAAGGTTTCAGATTTGGCAAAGACCTGCTAAAAGGGCCCACGTCCAACACTTCACAGATGATTCACAAGAGCAATGGGGATGGTTAAAAAGGGAGGAAGGTTACCGGGTTGAAATCGGGAAGCTAAAGCAACAAGTCGAAAGGCTTGTATTTGAGAACAATGTGCAAGTCGCTTCGGAGCAGGCTGAAAGAAACAAGCTAGCCCAAGAAAACCAAACCTTGAAGGCCCGCCTTCGCCAAGCCAGTAAGAGTAACGTTGACCGACAGAAGCGTCGCTCTGATGAAAGATTGATAGCAAGTTTGAGAAGTCAGGTCATCCAGAGCCAAGAAGAATTAGAACAATCAGAAGCTTGCATAGCAAGGATGAAAGTCAGATGGGCAAAGTACACAATGTCCCGGAAGCAGCGTTTGCAACAGGTCATAAGGGATTATGAAATGAGTGTCAGAATATTAAGGGAGACGAACTCCACTCTACATGATCGGATCGTCAAACAAGCACGAGACGCCCAGGCCGACAGAAGACGGTGCTACGATGCAATGGCCTGCATGGAAAGACAAATGGAGTTGTTCCAGGATCGACTTGCCGACAATGCTCAGGCACTGGGGTTAAAGAACCGACAAATCAGGCAGCTGTTCAGCGAAAGGGATAACATTCGAGCAAGGATTGACGAAATCGGACATTACATCTACATGAAATGCCTGGCATGTGAGCGAACACCTCGGAAGACCCTCCTTGTTTCCATCATGGGCTGCGTCCACCGGATTATGAACGAGTTGAAGAGCCTGCAAAGAGACCTCACACCTAGAGCCGCGGAGAGGCCGAATAATGCCTCGCGGGCCCTTAAGTTGGAAAATTAGTTTTTGGTCAAGTCCTGTTTAATTGGCTTTTGTTGTTTTCCCATATGTTGTTTTCTTTTCTTCAAACCAGGTTTAAAACCGTGGAGTCTGTGTTGTTGCTATTTTGTTTGAAACAATGTGTAATAGCAAATTTTGATAATGAAATTAAGTGACTCCAGAAGAATTTCTATGTGTCTTTACTTTGAGGCAGAACTACGCCTGGTCTGATTCACGCGGGGACGTGATACGTAGGCAATCCCCATAAGATTCGACCGCTTTTAATAAAGAAAGAAAAGAAAATACAAAATAAAATAAAACACAGGGTTTCCCAAAGTACTTTAAAAGGGGACGAATGAGCAAACCGGGATGACGCATGTTGTTTGAAGCAAAGCATGTAGAAACGATTAACTGCCTAGGTGCATTGCATCCTCTATGTGTTATGATCAAATCTGTTAAACTCTAACGCTAACAAAGTTTGTTGTTGTCTGAATCAAACAAATTAGTTGTTAAAGAACTCTGGCAACACACTCCTATCAAACCAGATCCAAAGGACCGATAGCAACCAGCATGACTACTTCAGAGAATAGTAATGAGGAAGAGAGGCCGATGAGCCAGTTGCTAAAAGAAGCGATGGAAAAGATTGAAAGGATGGGACTAGAGATGAATGCAATGCAGCTAGCCATAGCCAAAACACAAAAGAGCCCTGAAACACTGGGACACATGCCGGAATACCCTCACTCTGGCCCTTCCACAAGCCGCCCAAATCCCCTTTATCATCAAGAAAGAAGCCCTCATGATTCCCAAGCTCCACCACCCCATCAACCTCTCCCAACACCCAATATTCCCATTTTTGTGGGACCAACATCAGCCCCTTTGCAAAGAACGACCAGTGAGCCATTGTTTCAGGCTCACGATACACAATACTACCCCCCCGAGCCTACGTTTCATGCCCCCGAACCACAGGCTTACAATCCACATTTGGAAGTGCCGGCAGAGATTGAGAAGCCGGCTAAGGCCCCTGAACAGGATGAAGTATTGAGAAAGTTCAAAAGCCTGGAGCAGTCCTTCAGGAACTTGCACGGGCTGGGCAATCAAGTCAGCGTAGCATACAAAGATCTGTGCCCTTTCCCAGACGTCCAACTCCCGGCTGGGTTCAAGATGCCTAAGTTTGATTTATATGAAGGGCACGGTGATCCCATGGCACATTTGCGGGGATTCTGTAGCAAAATGAGAGGGGCAGGCGGCAAGGATGAGCTGCTGATAGCTTATTTCGGCCAAAGTCTGAGCGGATCTGCACTAGAATGGTATACCAGGCAGGATTCCAGCAGGTGGTACACGTGGGATGATCTGGCGCAGGCTTTTGCAGGTCATTTCCAGTACAATCTCGAGATAGTCCCTGACCGTCTCACATTATTGAGAACTGGGAAGAAACCCGGGGAAAGTTTTCGCGAGTTCGGGTTCCGCTGGAGAGAACAAGCAGCTAGAGTCGATCCTCCCATGAGAGAGGGAGAGATGGTGGACTATTTCTTGCAGACACTGGATCCAACCTACTTTGGTCACTTGGTGACAACAGTTGGAAAATCTTTCAACGAGGTGGTCAAGATAGGGGTCATGATAGAAGAGGGTCTGAGGTCTGACAAAATCTTGAACTATTCGGCACTCAAAGCCACAACCCAGGCTATTCAAAGCGGCACGGGAGGTGCGCTGAGAAGAAAGAAAGAAGAGGTTGCCACGATCGAGGCAGGCAGTTGGTCCAGGGCTGGCAGGCCGCACTACAACCAACCCAGACCTCACAGGTCAAACTACCCATACAACCCACCACAAAATTTCTATCCACCTCGAGAACCACATTGTTCCGTACACCAGGCCCAAGCATACACTCAGCCTCCGGTTCGCCCACAATGGCGCGCGCCGGCTCCCCAGAACATATATGCACCACCACAAAACACCTATCCTCCACCGAGGGCGTATAGAAACCCTTCAGGGGCAGGCTTCCGGGGAAATCCAGATGCTAGGAATGACAGGTTGCGGAAGCAGAGAACTTTCACGGAGTTGGGAGAAACCTACACCGCTTTGTTCCACAAGCTGAGGCAATTGGGTTTGGTTAGTCCTGTCTAGACTCGAGAACCAAATCCCCCACCTCAGAATTTGGATCGATCAATAAGTTGTGAATACTGCTCAGGGATGCTCGGGCATGACACCGAGAAGTGTTGGAAGTTAAGGCATGCCATACAGGATCTTATCGACACCAATAAGATCGAGGTCCAGACACCAGAAGCTCCTAACATCAACCAAAACCCACTGCCAGCGCACCACGAAACTCACATGATTGAGTTGGTGTGTGAGGGAGGAGAGTTGAGAAAACCCTCACAAACAGTGATGATGATCCAAGCCGCCCCGAAAGAAGTCTCGACCAGTGGAGGGACGAGTGTAGAGTCGCAGGGAGAAGGCGTCAAGCCGGTAGTGATATTGGGAAAGAGCCCGTCCACCATAACAAGCAAACCCGAGCCAAGCAAGTTGGTAATATCAGGAATCCCGCCCACACCGGCAGTCGTGTTAAAAGGGGTATGTAGAGAACTGGTGACCATAAAGCCTGTGGTCCAGCTGCCGATGATTGACAGCAGGGCTGTGCCTTGGAAATATGAAAAGGCGGTGGTGATGTACAAAGGAAAACAGGTGGAAGAAGTCAGTTGTGAAGCGCAAGGGCTGACTCGATCAGGTCGATGTTTTGCTCCGGTGGAGCTAAGAAGAACCAACCCAGTTGCAACCAAGAAACCTGTGTCCGAAGAAGAGGCTGAAGAGTTCCTGAGGAAGATGAAAGTACAAGACTATTCTGTGGTCGAACAGCTGAGAAAAACACCGGCCCAGATCTCACTGTTGTCATTACTGATCCATTCTGAGGAGCATCGTCGGGCCCTGTTGAAGATATTGAACGAAGCTCATGTACCCAGTGAGATTTCTGTAAACCACCTGGAAACCATTGCCAACAAGATTTTCGAGGTGAACAGGGTAACATTTTCAGACGATGACCTGCCGATGGAAGGTACGGAGCATAACAAAGCTCTATACCTAGCTGTCAAATGTGAAGACTCGGTGGTAACTCGAGTATTGGTGGATAACGGCTCAAGCGCCAATATTTGTCCATTATCCACTCTGGACCAGTTAAAGATCGACCGCGGAAGAATCCGCAAGAATAGCATCTGTGTCCGAGGGTTTGACGGAAACGGAACAGCCACTGTAGGGGATGTTGTACTTGAACTGACCATTGGTCCAGTCCTGTTTACCATGGAATTCCAGGTGTTAGATGCCACAGTTTCTTATAACCTGCTGTTAGGACGACCCTGGATTCATGCAGCCAAAGCGGTGCCTTCCACCCTACATCAGATGGTGAAGTTCGAGTGGGAAAGACAAGAGGTCGTGTTACACGGCGAGGATACAACGTGCACCATGGGCGGAACCATTGTACCTTTCATAGAGACCGCTGATGACAAAGGTCCTTGGGTCTACCAGATTTTCGATACAGGGTCGGCCAACAAAATCTCTGAAGGAGAGATCATCCCACACCCTAGGGTAGCGGCCGCAACGGTCATGATGGTCTCAGAAATGCTGGGTAATGGATTTGTACCAGGAAAAGGCCTGGGAGTCGAGCTTCAAGGGATTGTCCAACCTGTCTCCCTTCCTAAAAATCTGGAAAATTTTGGATTGGGGTTCAAACCAACCGCAGCAGATAGGAAGCGAGCGCAAAAAATGAAGAAGAGGGTTTGGGTTTTGCCTAAACCAGTACCGCGTCTCTCACGGTCTTTTGTCAAAGCAAGTGCCAGGGGGTCACCGGTCCCGAAGATTCTAGGACCATTGATCGGTATAAATGAGGACCTGAATCAGAGTTTTGAGAGGCTCTTCGCTGATGTCAGCGTGGTAGAAGCTGGGGAAGGTTCCAGCAGAACAGAGATACAGTTTGTGGGACCTGAGGCCAAGACCAACAATTGGACAGTTACTCCTCTTCCTGTCCGAGGGGAGTCTTGGTAGTAGGCTTTGATTTATGTTTTGTGTGTTTTGTTTTGTTCGGATTATCCCAGGGTGTAATCCAAATTTTACTTTCGTTTTTGTAAAAGTGTGAACCCTTTTATCCCGCAAGTTTAATAAAATTCTCTTCTTTTGCCCATTTTAATTTTGTTTCGTTCTTTTGTCTTTCTGAACAGTTCTCTTTTTACTGGTTCTAATGACATGGCATGCACAGCGGATCTTCGACCTAGTCTAATAAATCAATCTGAATCTGACTCAATGATGCAAGAGGTCGTTTGTGATGATGAATCTGAATGTGATGAAGGTGAAGCCTTCGAAGAGATAAACCGAGAATTATGCCAATTTGAAGAAAAACCCAAGCCTAACCTAAATGACACTGAGGCTGTAAACCTAGGAGACGCTGATAACGTCCAAGAAACCAAAATCAGCATCCACATTGAGCCGAATGTCAGGGAAGAATTGATCAGAACCCTCATGGAATTCAAAGATGTTTTTGCATGGTCCTATGACGATATGCCTGGATTAAGCACAAATTTAGTGGTTCACAAATTGCCCACTGACCCGGCATACCCTCCGGTCAAGCAAAAACTAAGGAAATTTAAAACAGAAATGAGTGTAAAAATCAAAGAAGAGGTGATTAAGCAGTTGCAGGCAAAGGTCATTCGGGTCACTCGATATCCCGAGTGGTTGGCCAATGTGGTACCAGTCCCAAAGAAGGATGGAAAAATCAGGGTGTGCGTCGACTACCGCAACCTCAACAAAGCAAGTCCCAAGGACAATTTTCCGTTACCCAACATTCATATCCTGATCGATAATTGCGCTGGGCGCGAGATCGGATCCTTTGTGGATTGCTATGCGGGTTATCATCAGATCCTAATGGACGAGGAGGATGCTGAGAAGACAGCGTTTATTACGCCATGGGGAACCTACTGCTATCGGGTAATGCCGTTCGGGTTAAAGAACGTCGGGGCAACGTACATGCGAGCAATGACTGCCGTGTTTCATGACATGATACACAAAGAAATCGAGGTGTACGTCGATGATGTGATCATCAAATCTTGGCGTCAGGAGGACCATGTGGCAGACCTAAGGAGATTTTTCCAAAGACTCCGAAGGTATGATATCAAGCTTAACCCGGCCAAATGCGCATTCGGGGTTCCATCAGGAAAGTTGCTAGGATTCATCGTCAGTCGACGGGGGATTGAGTTAGACCCATCCAAAATTGAATCCATCCGAGATTTGCCACCGCCAAGGAACAAAACAGAGGTAATGAGTTTGCTGGGTAGACTCAATTACATCAGCAGGTTCATCGCTCAACTCACAGCAACTTGTGAGCCCATATTTCGGCTGCTGAGAAAGGATGCTGCGGTAGGTTGGACGGCAGAGTGTCAGGAGGCTTTCGACCAAATCAAAGGGTATCTGTCTAATCCACCCGTATTGGTCCCGCCTAAGCCCGGGAAGCCCCTAATTCTTTACCTGACGGTCTTGGAAAATTCATTTGGTTGTGTATTGGGGCAACATGATGACACAGGAAGGAAGGAGCAAGCCATCTACTATCTTAGCAAGAAATTCACAGTACATGAGGTCAAGTACACTCAACTCGAGAAAACATGTTGCGCCCTAACTTGGGTAGCTCAGAAGTTGAAACACTACCTGTCTTCGTATACTACTTATCTCATATCCCGTTTGGACCCATTGAAGTATATCTTTCAGAAACCTATGCCCACGGGAAGGTTGGCAAAATGGCAAATTCTGCTCACAGAGTTTGATATCGTCTATGTAACGAGGACGGCCATGAAAGCCCAGGCGCTGGCAGACCATTTGGCAGAGAATCCCGTTGATGAAAAATACGAGCCCTTAAGAACGTATTTTCCTGACGAAGAGGTAATGCATACAAATGAGTTGGAATTGCCTGAGGAACCGGGTTGGAAGCTTTTCTTCGATGGAGCTGCAAACGCGAAAGGGGTTGGAATAGGAGCAGTACTCATTTCTGAAACAGGACGGCATTATCCTGTTACGGCTCAACTACGCTTCTATTGCACCAACAATATGGCCGAGTATGAGGCTTGCATTCTGGGTCTGCGCTTGGCTGCTGACATGGATGTCCAAGACGTCTTGGTCTTGGGAGACTCGGACCTCTTGGTACATCAAATTCAGGGTGAATGGGAAACACGAGATCTAAAGCTCATACCATACCGACAATGCTTGCATGATCTGAGCAAGCAATTTCGATCGGTGAAGTTCAAACACATCCCGAGAGTTCACAATGAGGTTGCGGATGCCTTGGCCACCTTAGCATCAATGCTGCACCACCCTGACAAAATGTATGTTGATCCTCTACACATCCAGGTCCGTGATCAGCACGCCTACTGCAATGCCATAGAAGAAGAAGCAGATGGCGAACCCTGGTTTCATGATATCAAGGAATACCTCAGAATGGGGATATATCCAGAACATGCCTCTGGAGACCAAAAAAGAGCCCTTCGGCGTTTGTCGAATGGTTTCTTCCTCAGTGGAGGAGTATTGTACAAAAGAACCCCGGATTTGGGATTGTTGAGATGCATAGATGCCAGTCAAGCAACGACGGTTATGGCAGAGGTACATGCTGGAGTTTGTGGGCCACACATGAGCGGATATGTATTGGCAAGAAAGATCCTTCGAACAGGGTGTTATTGGCTCACCATGGAACACGACTGTATCACTTTCGTGAGGAAATGCCATCAGTGCCAGATACATGGAGATTTGATTCATTCTCCGCCAACAGAGTTACATACGATGTCAGCACCCTGGCCGTTTGTGGCATGGGGCATGGATGTCATTGGGCCCATCGAGCCGTCAGCATCCAACGGTCATAGGTTCATTCTAGTGACCATTGATTACTTCACCAAATGGGTTGAGGCTAAAACCTTCAAATCGGTAACCAAAAAGGCAGTGGTGGACTTTGTTCATTCCCATATCATCTGCAGATTTGGGATCCCAAAAGTGATCATCACGGATAACGGTGCGAATCTTAATAGCAGTTTGATGAGAGAGGTATGCCAACAATTCAAGATTACACACCGCAATTCCACCCCATATCGTCCCAAGGCGAATGGAGCAGTCGAAGCAGCCAATAAGAATATCAAGAAGATACTGCGAAAAATGGTGGAAGGGTCCAGACAATGGCACGAGAGATTACCCTTTGCTTTGTTGGGTTACCGCACTACCGTCCGAACTTCCATAGGCACAACTCCTTATTTGTTGGTGTACGGAACTGAGGCCGTAATACCAGCGGAAGTCGAAATTCCGTCCCTCCGAATTGTCGCTGAAGCCGGGATTAATGATGATGAATGGGTCAAAGCTCGATTGGAACAGTTGAGCCTGATAGATGAGAAAAGATTGGCAGCAGTGTGCCATGGTCAGCTGTACCAGAAGAGAATGGCAAGAACATATAATAAGAAGGTGCGCCCCAGGAAGTTTGAAGTAGGGCAGCAGGTATTGAAGAAGATCCTCCCACATCAGGTCGAGGCAAAAGGCAAATTCGCCCCAAATTGGCAAGGGCCTTATATCGTGACCAGAGTATTGTCCAACGGTGCTTTGTGTTTGACAGATGTCGAGGGGAGATGTGTCGACATGGCTATCAATTCAGATGCAGTCAAGAGATATTATGCGTAATTTCTTTAATTATGGCAATTGTTGGTTTATTTGTTTGTATTTGGCATTTATTGGATAATGAGATGACGGAGGCAATTCTTTCTTCTATCCAAACACTTTTTAACCCTTGCTTCCCCCTTTGAGCCTTAAGTTATTCTTTCATACCCCTCTTATTGGAATCACTAATGGAAAAGACATGAAAAAAAGAGAGAAGAAAAGAAAAAGAAAAATGAAAAGAAGGAAAAAGAAAAAAGGAAGATAAAATCATAAGAAATACAAAACCGTTGGGAACTACGTTTGACCTGATTCCTCAAAGAGGATACGTAGGCGCCTCACGGCTCGGTCATAGTATGCATCATAGTAAATATAGGATGCATAATGTACATAGTGTGCATAATAGGCACAGTGTGCGTAACGCACATAGCGCAACATAAGTGTAAAAAATAAATTCCCCAAGCAAGAAAACTGGGGCAGAGGTTATGTTTTAAGTTCCAACAAAGGTTTGATTCCAAAAGTTGTAGCACATCACCCATCAAATTATTTTCATTTTTATAGCCTTTCTTTAACCCCACACCAGTGCCAACATCAACGTCCAAAAGACCTCCCGATCAATGTCCAAGAGATGCCAAGTCAGGCAAATAAGACCGAGAATAATACACCGATCCCCAGCAAAGAAGAGGATCGTAAGATTGGGAATGAATCGATGATCAAAGGAATCTCCAGAAGAGAGGGTCGTATCTACAACACCCCGATTCCTCGAAAGAAATAAAAGGAGAGAGTCTTATCGGTGAAAACCTTCACAGGCACCGAGAGGCGATGTAAGATGAGGAATATGAAATGAGAGAGTCTTATTGGTGAAAACCTTCACAGGCACCATAAGGCGCCGGGAGATGAGAGAAAAGAGAGAGTCTTATTGGTGAAAACCTTCACAGGCACCATAAGGCGCCGGGAGATGAGAGAAAAGAGAGAGTCTCATTAGTGAAAACCCCTCGAAGGGCACTATGAGGCGACAAGACAAATCAACAAAAGCTACCACATTCGCAACGAAATGGACACTCATTTATCATCCCCAGCAAGTCAGACCATCAGGCAAATCGAATTGATACAAATAGACTGGGTCGGGAATCTATGGTGCACGACATGATCACGAGGACCAGTCATGTCCTCCAGATAAGTTCTTCTGAGTTTCTTCTCCCACCAAATATTGGTTCAGAAAGATTTTCTCCTTTTCTATCTTTTATTTTCTCTTCCTAAAAATTTGTCTTGAAAAGGATTTTTCAAAGCTCACTACTAGAGACCGAAGGGGAGTTCATCCAATGCAGGATAACACAAACAGTCTTAAAAGCCGGCCCTAGGCAATGCAATAATCGTGCCTCGCAGTTTTGGAGGAAGTAAGCTCCAAAGGGAATGGTTTCAGGAGTAAAAGCAGATTCCCACAGTATGTGCTTAAAGAAAAGCAGAAAAGGGAACAAATTGAAAACCAGCCCCAGCAGGCTAGAGACCCCCAGTAGGCAATTTTGTCCACTAACCAATTATGAGGACATAGAACGCAAAAGGGGAAGAGAGGAAAAATCATCCGCCGGAAAGGCACCCTCTACCACCACGATTAAAACTAATTAAATCCTTTTGTCTGCTGCAGGAAAACAAAGGATTTATGATGGCAGCGAGAGGCAACGCCAGGGAAGTCACCAAAAAACCGGGGCAGAAAATTTTCTACCGATTGTCAAAATTTTCTCGGAAGAACGGGGAAACAATTTCAATTACTTTTAAGTTCTAGGTCGCCCACCAGTATAATGCGGGAATACATTTAAGTTCTAGGCCGCCCACCAGTATAATGCGGGAATACTTTTAAGTTCTAGGTCGCCCACCAGTATAATGCGGGAATACATTTAAGTTCTAGGCCGCCCACCAGTATAATGCGGGAATACTTTTAAGTTCTAGGTCGCCCACCAGTATAATGCGGGAATACATTTAAGTTCTAGGTCGCCCACCAGTAAAATGCGGGAATACTTTTAAGTTCTAGGTCGCCCACCAGTATAATGCGGGAATACATTTAAGTTCTAGGTCGCCCACCAGTATAATGCGGGAATACTTTTGAGTTCTAGGCCACCCACCAGTATAATGCGGGAATACTTTTAAGTTCTAGGTCGCCCACCAGTAAAATGCGGGAATACATTTAAGTTCTAGGTCGCCCACCAGTAAAATGCGGGAATACATTTAAGTTCTAGGTCGCCCACCAGTAAAATGCGGGAATACTTTTAAGTTCTAGGTCGCCCACCAGTAAAATGCGGGAATACTTTTAAGTTCTAGGTCGCCCACCAGTAAAATGCGGGAATACATTTAAGTTCTAGGTCGCCCACCAGTAAAATGCGGGAATACATTTAAGTTCTAGGTCGCCCACCAGTAAAATGCGGGAATACATTTAAGTTCTAGGTCGCCCACCAGTATAATGCGGGAATACATTTAAGTTCTAGGTCGCCCACCAGTATAATGCGGGAATACATTTAAGTTCTAGGTCGCAGAAAAGAAGAAATCAGGCGTCCTCCTGGAGAACAAGGACAAAGAAAAGAAGAAATCAGACGTCCACTTGGAGAACAAGGACAAAGCAAAGAAAAATCAGGCGTCCACCTGGAGAATAAGGACAAAGGAAGGAAGAAATCAGGCGTCCACCTGGAGAACAAGGACAAAGAAAAGAAGAAATCAGGCGTCCACCTGGAGAACAAGGACAAAGAAAAATAGAAATCAGGCGTCCACCTGGAGAACAAGGACAAAGAAAAGAAGTAATCAGGCGTCCACCGGGAGAATAAGGACAAAGGAAGGAAGAAATCAGGCGTCCACATGGAGAACAAGGATAAAAGAAATAGAAATCAGGCACCCACCTGGAGAATAAGGGAATACAATTGAAGTATTGAAGTCAAAAGCCCGCTCATATGAGAAAGGAGCACACTTAGAATCAATGAAGCAGAGGAATACAACAGGAATCTCCAGCAGGAAGCAATAAAATCCCCAGCATTCACAAAAGGCTGGTCAAGAAAAGACAACAAAGACAACAAGAAAACAAGAGGGGAAAAGAACCCAAGGTACGGAAGTGGAGAACAGATGTGGTCCGCTCAAGAACTAGCACCTACAACTAGTAGTATCAAGGTTCAAATCTGAAGTCTGTATGAAGCACCATTCAAGACTCAAGACCAAGTTTCAGAAGACTTACAGATAGGAATCCCTGTAACTAGTAGCTGATAGGATTAGTTAGTCTTTTTCAGTCTTCATTTTTTGTTGTAACGACAGGACCGCGGACCGTAACCTCAACGGAACGGCACCTCGATCGGCTCCTCACCTCGGTACACTCTACCATCTCTCTCATTTTCGAACTACACGGGGCCTGATTCCTGTATAACCAAGGATATGTAGGCAGCTCAGATACCAGGGCTCGGTCACATTCCTTTCCTTTCCGTAGTGTAGTCCCCTCCAAATAATGGTTGGGTCAAAAAACACGTCTAGTCGTTCTTTGTCGGAAAACTCTTCGTGTTTCCAGTCAAAGAGGGCAGCTGTAAGCACGTGATTTTTGACCCTCCCGAAGATTTTCACATTTTTTAGCGTGAATATGTGAAATTGGGTCTAATATAGCCATTTTAACTATTTTACTTTATTTTGTTGCAAAAAGAAAAAACCACAAAAATATATATATAAATTTTAGTTTATGTATTTCTCATAAACTTGAAAAATACAAAAATTGTACTTTATTTTGGTACTTTATAAATTCGAAAATTACAAAAAAATATAATTCTATTAATGTTTTGTAGTCGTTTTAATTTTGGAAAAATACAAAAAAAATATTACTTTATATTTTGTCTTTATTAAAAACGAAAAAATTACAAAAAATAGTTTTATTAATATTTTATAGTCATTTTAACTTTGAAAAATACAAAAAATATTACTTCATATTTTATCTTAATATTTAAAAAACGAAAATTACAAAAAAATAGTTTTATTAATATTTTTGTAGCTATTTTAAATCTTGAAAAAATATTTAAAAAGATATAGTTTTGTTTAATTACTAGTCTTATTTTTGGTAGTTATTTTGCTTACATAGGACTAGTTAAGCAACGTGTTCCTATTTCTCGGGTCCGGGCAAAAGAATAAAATTCGGGTTCAAACTACCCGGTTTTAGGCCTAATTTCGGATCTAGCCCATAATAAACCGAGTCCATGACGCATGGGGAACCCCACCACGCGTGGGGAACACAAGCCTCGAACCCCACCACGCGTGGGGCTCATTTTTCTGGGCAAAGACTATACAAATACACGGGCAAACTTTGAAAGAGGGAGGATTTTTGAAAAATTGGAGGGCACTGTAGCCTCGTCTTCTTCCTTTGAAAGAACCAAACAAAAACCTACTGTAAAAGATGTCCGACCACCCAAAACCCTCGTCAAACTGATCCAAAACCCCGTCTCCTCCCAACTCCATCATACCCGTCGCAACCCAAAACCAGTCGCGACGCCACCCCACGTCCGTCGACCACCAGTCCCCCCCCCCGTTGTCACTGTACTCCAAAACCACCACCCACAACGCCATAACAGCTCCCTCTCCGCCCGGAACCACCAACAAACACACCCAAACGACACTGCCCAAAACCACCATTAACACCCCAAAACCACCACCAAACAGCCCAACTCCCTCCCCAGCAGACCCCTCTCCGTCACTACCACCAAACGACCAAACAACCCGTCACCTCCACGCCATAACCACCAACAACCCTACACCCAAAACCACCACTCCCTCACGTCCAAAACCAGCCGCGACACCCACTCCTTCGCGTCCGTCGACCACTGTTCGCCATCGTCTTCCTCATCGTCACAACCTCAGCTCACGACCACTCCTCCATAACTGCCCAAGACACCACGACCAACAGCTCCCCCCTCCTTGTCGTCAGACAACCACTGCCTCCTCGACACCTTCCGAACACCACCCCGTCTCCTCCCAACTCCCTCACCATCGTCACTGCCCAAACAACCCTCCATAGCTGCTCCATCCTCCCCGCCTCTCCACCCTACTGTTGAACACCTGCCCCGACGACACCAGCCCCCTCGTCATCATTTTCCGGTCGACAACCGCCCAACCCAGCTCCTTCCTCGCATCCAAACGACCCCTTTCTGTTGCATTTTCTCGAGATAGCCTGCTGCGTCGCAAAATCCAGTAGCAGCAACAGTTTTGGTCCAAGCTTTCTATTTCCATCGAGGTCGCCTCTGGTTCGTCGAGGTCCGGTACGTTGAGTTTGACGTCGAGGTTCCGTCGTTCTGTTGTTGGAGAGGTTTCCGATAGTTGTCGGTCCAGTTGGTTGTTGTTCTTGCTTCAAACAGGTGCATACGCATTTTTAAACTTGTGATATTTGCTTAAATGGAATGAAACGATATGGATTTCCTATGCAGTGTTTGTGTATCATCTTTGTTGAATTGCTTTTCATTTTTACCATGGATATTATTAACTATTAGAATTTTTTTTTTGTTTAATCTCGGATGGCTTCACTAGTAGGAAATCGTAGTTGTTTTAAGTTTGCCTTTAATAGTAAAAATGAGACGAGCCTCGCAAAAAAAGAAAAAAGAAAAAAAAGGGAAAAATGCACAAGCCGCGGGGCCCTCTAAATGTATATATTAAATACTTAGATTCCGGGATAGGCCGTTTAGCAAATTTCACGGCCCTACCCAAAATAATAATGCGCTAGTTGCTTTAGGCGCGCCTTTAATAATATTATCTCCTTAAGCTCGGGTGCACATTTATGTGACCCAAATCCAAGTCTCAACGAAATCGAAATGTGTCTCTAATCACGGGTACATTGATTGTGACGTGGTCTGAGATGCATTTCCACGACGTTGCAAATTCCTTTAAAAAAAAATAAGAATGAGATGAGCCTCGCCGAATAAAAATACAAATTGCGGGGCCCTCAGTAAATACTTGTTTTAAATTACTTAGAATTCAGGAGGGCCGTTTAGCGAATTTCACGGCCTTCCCAAAATAATAACACGATAGTCTCTTTAGGTGCGTGTTTAATAATCTACTTTCTTAAACTCGGGTGTGCATTTCATGCGACCCAAATCCAAATCCTAAAACATTGAATAAAAATATGTTCCGGATCGTGGGTGCATTTCATGTGACGCGGTCCGAAGACATGTTTTAAGCGATGTTCACATTCCTTAATAATAATAATTATGAAAGCGGTAAAAAGTTAAAATTTGCACATAAGTTCATATTTGTATAAAATCAGATAATCAAGCCGAATATAACAGTTGAGCGACCGTGCTAGAACCACGGAACTCGGGAATGCCTAACACCTTCTCCCGGGTTAACAGAATTCCTTATCCGGATTTCTGGTACGCAGACTGTAATATGGAGTCATTCATTTCCTCGATTCGGGATTAAAATTGGTGACTTGGGACACCCTAAATCTCCCAAGTGGCGACTCTGAAATAAACAAACAAATCCCGTTTCGATTGTCCTTTAATTGGAAAAAACTCCCTTGTACCCTCGCGGGTGCGGAAAAAGGAGGTGTGACACCGTTGATTCGTTCACAGGACTTGAAGTCCCCTCTTTTATCTTATGTTCTTACTATTCAGTCTTATATACAGTTTTGTATTTTGGTCAGACTTTGTATTTGGTATTCTATAGAGGTCATGCACTCGGTGACACCATATTTTGGGATAGTTGTCTGTGTTTCGCTATTTTGAATTCAATTATTTATAATATTCCCCATTTGAGATATTTAGTATTTTTATTAGATTTTATTTATGCATATTGTGTTGCTTGCCTAACAAGCAGCGTTAGGCGCTATCACAATATAGGTGGGAATCTGAGTTGCGACAGGTGTATTTGTATCTGCTGATTTTATATAAAAAATTTGACGGACTCTGATTTGGCCTGAAATAGGTTCATAAGGAACGACCTAATGACCAATACTCATTGCTTCGGCATGACTTTCAAGTTTATTTTATGGCGTTTCGAGGTCATACAACATAAGTTTATGATTATATCCACTTTTTCCTGTATAGTGATCCATGTTGATTATTATAAAAAAATTAATGGCCTCTGATTGGCTTGAATTTACACAGGTCGATAGAAAACGACATAGTGACCAATACTCATTGCTTCGCCATGACTTTCCGGTTCATTTTATGGAATTTCGTGATCATGCAATACAAATTAGTACATGCTGATTTTATAAAATAAAAAAATTGACAGACTCTGATTAGCCTGAAATTTCGTAGGTACATAGGAAACGGCCTAGTGACCAATACTTATTGCTTTGCTAGTTTATTTTATGGCATTTCGAGGTCATGCAACATGAATTTATAATTATATTCACTTTTTTGTCTATATTAGTACGTGCTGATTTTATAGAATTTTTTTTACGGACTCCGGTCGATTTGAAATGTCTTAGGTCCATAGGAAACGACCTAATGACCAATACTCATTGCTTTGCCATGACTAATGTTGTTTTTTGGCATTTAGAGTTTATTTTTTGGTGTTTCGAGGTCATGCAATACGAATTTATAACTATATTCACTTTTTTGTATGTATTAGTACATGTTGATTTTATAGAAATTTTTTATTTCAGTTGCTAACTAGCCCCTCCCGTCCTCATATATACCCCGCCCCTTCTCTTATTATTATTATTATTATTATTATTATTATTATTATTATTATTATTATTATTATTATTATTATTATTATTATTATTGTTGTTGTTATTTTGGTTTGAAAAAATGGGATGTATTAGTTTATCATACTTTTGGTATTCCACCAGCAAAAAGACTCCTGTAAAGCTATACATTGAAAAAACTACACATAATAGGAATTCGAAAGCCAATAGCCGTAAAAAGCCAAGGTAGCTTACTTCGCTATTTTTGTATGTTTATAGAATTGATCTGATTGAAGGCAGAAATCATTTCTCTTGGGAAGAATTTTGCATCAATATCTTTGTTTACTTCATAAAAAACATAGGAAAAAAAATAATCATGTCAAGAGAGCGATGGTAAAATTCAATGACACTGCTTCAAGAACGGAGCTTGGGCTCTAGCTTATGGAAATTTCATCATGATTCTGCTTTGGGAGTTACTAAAGATGCTACTGGTTTATATAAATCCTTCATGAAAGCACAATACCTTAGATATGTATGACCTCCTAGCTTGATACATAGATATCAGAAAGAGAATAACTTTACTTCAATTACGCTTCTGCTAGATGCGCAATACTTTAAATATCTATCACTTCTTTTATGAGTAATGTTAGAAATATAGACATGACTCTAGTATCAGTAGAGAAAGAGTTAAAATCCTTACCAGAACCCATAGAATGGAGGGCTATATAAAAACAGTAAAACTAAGAAGTGAGTCATGTAAGAAGCAATGGTGATTAAAAAAGAAACGAAATTAAGCAGAAAACTCAAAGTAACTAAAAATTGGTTATCTCCTAGGCAAACATGTTGCAGGAAGATCATCAATATAGGTAGTGAAGATGAGACTACCTGTTGTGCATGAGTAGAAAGTTGTAGTTTATGATTTTGCTTGAATCATCACCTAACCACATATTCCCTCTACCTCGACAGGGAATATTTTGAATGGGAATTGAGTTCTTCACAACCTAATTCAAACTTGACAAATTCGCAAAGGGGAAAAAATACAAAAGGAGATTCACAACACTCATACAAACACACAAAGGAACACAAAGATTATCCGACACTGGAAGCTCCTATGCTGCTCCTTATTGTAGACTTTAAAAATCACTATTACATATCCCTGTACAGATAAGTCACCTAAAGGCTAAAGGTATATATGTAACTTTGCTAGGCAGGACTAAGCCATGTATATACAGATGACCACATATGGTCAGATGACACCAATAGCCAAGACTTTTAAGTTATTTTTCCAGAAATGCATAATGAAGTTTACTGAGATTAGTAATATCCAGAGAAAGTAACTAAATACTAAGAGTATGAAAAATAAGAAATGTGATTGGCTCAAACGTCTCGAAGATATCCGGGCAGCTTGTGTCTACAAGAGCAATTTGTAAAGCTGATGATAATCTTTAAGGATGAAACATAAAGCAACTTCAGGGCCCATGTTTCAAAAAGACAACAGATTTGTGAATTGAATATTTTTGATTTTTTCATTTGATAACCAATTGGCATAACTTCTCAGTCCCATCATCACCTTTGAACAATTTACCAGCTCATATAAGCTTGATCGTTTCAAAACGTGATCTATTTGCAACTTCTTCTCTTATGCTACTGAAGAAATATGAAGCAAAGTAAATAAAAAGAATGGTCGGTACAATGATGGAGTGAGTTTCACCCGAAGTATTTATATTGCCAAAAAACAAAACTATTGAGAGAAATCGAGAAGCAAAGGAGAAGATACAGAAGTTAACAGAAGTACTGATATTAACAAAAGTATTGATATTAACAAAAGTACTGATATTCACAGAGCAGAATAAAAGGCGGATGAAATTCCATGAAAAGAAATGAAAAATATTTGTTCATTATAATATAGTTTCAATATTTCACTATGACAAAAAGTATCGCAAAATAAATATTTAGTTAAGTTTAAAAAAACTAAAAAGGATCGAGAAAGAGCAAGAAGGTTAATAACAATTTGAAGGCACTGTAAAAATAATATGGGAAAAAGAAAGTTTAGATTTATAATCAAATATACTGACCTCGTATCGCTGTGACATATTCCGAGTATAGGAGCATCCAGAAAGCAAGGGCAAAAGTGGTTTTAACTGCATTCGAAAAGAGCAATACTAATACAGGATATTAAGATAATTCGTATAGTAAATTTTATCCAAGAAGACAACAACATACATGTTCCAACGATAAAATTTGATCAGCATGCATGTATGGAGATTGGGCAAATCATAACGAGAAATGCCATCTTTTTTGTTAGCTTGACATTTCTGGAACCTCTTCATATTAAATTATACTTGCTTCATTCTTTGAAGTTATGTTAAAATCTTCTTCAGATATTTCCATAAAATAGTTGATTCCTTTTGTCAATAAGTTATACCTTCTTCTTTATTTTTTTAAACCAAAAATCACCTGAAAGAAAGAAGCAAAACAATAGACACTTTTAAATGGTAGCAGCCTTCATGAATCTTTAACAGATTCAATTTGGAAAGAGCAAAAAGGCAAAGTAATTTAAGAGAGTAAAGCATAAGGGAGCATGTCAAATATACTATCAGAACCTTTTCTGAGTATTTAACTCAATTAATTCTGTAAGATCAATAGTTTCACCGAATTTAACAATGCTTGGACAACGGAAGATATAACTCATTCCTTCTTATAACAAGATCTGCAAATAGGTTAAATAATGTAGTGAAATTGCTCAAACTAAATCTTGATAGATGAAAATAAAAAACTTTATATGAAAAAGAGTAGAAAGGAGTAATTTTTTTCCCTTTTTTAACTTCTTGTGTTGAATACAAAAAATTATGTCAGTATACTTAATGCATGCAAGTGTAATATATTTATGAAAGTTTTTTCTTCTAAAAGCGGGATTGAGGATTGCAGCACAAGAATCTTCTATTCCACTCGGCCTTCTTCTTCCCGTGGAATCAATCTCAATATCGTCTCATGGTAGCCATAGAAACCACCACATAAAGGTCATTTTGCTTTCTTTCTTTTCTTAACATCTATACACAATAGCTAAAGACGGAAATAACATTAATTACTTCTTTTAAAAATCCAGCAAATTGAGTCATTTCCCCCGGTTAAAACAACTCTTCAATAATCCAAAATCACCCCAAAAACATCACCCATCAACAACCAAGAACCAGAAAAAAATCACTGTCAAACTTGCCCCAAAAACTGCCCAAAAAAGGTCACGAAATCCAGATGAAAGCAGGCGAAAACATCACCAAATTCACTCCAAAAAAGGCTGAAAAACGCAGCCAAAAATCAGCTTCATCTCCGGCCCAAAAACATCCTGAAACTGTCCAAAAACACCTGAAAATCTAGTCTAAAACCAACCTACTTCACCCTTAAACAGACCACCAACCCAGCTTCAAAACAGTCCCAAAAAAAGGCAATAAAAACGCAGCTGCCTCAAGCGGGAAAAAACGCAGCAGATGTTGTTGTCTTCTTCCTCTAAAAAACTATCTCAAATCACTGAGTAAAAGAGATTTATTGAAGGAAATAACAAAGAGAAAAAAGTTTAAGCTTTTGCACTACCCTAGGTCTACCCAAACTATTTTTCATCAAAGGTTACCATCATAAAAGTTAGGATTGTTGAAGTTGTCAAAGTCCCACATCGGTGGGCGACAATTTTGGATGAGAATTTTTCCCTATAAAAGGAGGCCTAATGTTTAGGATTAAAACACACATCTCATTTGCCTTCTTATCTTCTTAAGACATTTGTATCTTCTCTCTTTAGTATTATTTCACTTGTATTTTTGGAGTGGAATAAAATATTGGTTGTGCCCGAGGAAGTAGGCAAAATTGGCCGAACCTCGTAACTTCTGGTGTTCCTTTTATTGTTGTTTTATTGTCTTATTTATTATTTGGTGGCTGTCATAATTTTTGGTATAGTAGTTGTGACTCATTCACACTATATATATTTGGCTTCCGCAACAACAATGACATATAAAAATTGGCAGCAAAAACTAAAAACATGACATCTATTCCACTAATGTCAGGTGGAATTAAGTACGCTTTACAAGATCATAACTGCAACGAAATCAAAATTAAGTTCAAGCATGGAAAAGACCTTATTAAAAACACAACCTCAATTCCAATATTAGATTTATTGGTGACAATCACGTCCAAATAACAATTCATGGCACAACTTGTATAGTATTAGCTTTCAACAAAATTCATCCCACATTCTGTGAGAGTCCCTAAGAAATGCAACGAAGGACCAAAAGAACTGCTCAATTCATCAAATAGTCATTCAAATGACAGAGAAAAAATAGAGTAGAACTATAATAAAAGAAACTATAGTAGTCAAAAGCACCAGCACCACTTGACAGTAAGGTCTTACCTTTTCATTTCTTTACGACTTTCAGTTTTCTAAGATAGTAGCACTAGCTTCAAGCCGCAAAGTATAAATATTAGAGAATTTAATTTTTTTACTTCAGTTACCCACATTTGAACACATGAAACAAACTTATACAAGTTATATTTACCACAATTCAAAAGATCAGTTGGACTCTTTGACTTGATAATATCAAGAACAACAAAAGAAGTCACGATAGGAATAGGAATCTTGGTCATATTCTAAACTCAATAAATAAACTGCAAAAAAAGTATTTATTCATATTTTCTTACATTTTTCACTCTCACATGTGCTTGTCTTGTCGCCAAAGCTTTATCTGGCAGCGTAGTGCTATATTAGTTTATCCACTCTTATCTCATTTTTTTAAGATTGATAACATTTATACACTCTTATCTCTACTTGTGCCATCTTTAAAAAAAGCTCGAAACCTTAGCTCATAGAACTTCTATTAAGCCTTCTAGTTAAAGTTGTATAAGCAGTCGCCACACCAAAAGGACCTCATAGCTCCGTAGTTGGGTCTAAAATAGCATAGAAAGGGGCGGTAAGTATTGAAGTGGACTATTCATTCTATAATACTGATCTTATTAGTAGATTTGTAATCAAGAACACTAACCTCGTGTCACTGTGACATATTCCGAGTAGAGGAACATCCAAAATGCAGTCGCAAAAGTGAGCTTAACCGCATTCAAAAGCAACAACAAGTTGTGGCTTCACTTGCATCCCAAAATAGTAGCAAAAGATGTTTCACTAGCAAAAATGCTAACAAACGATAGTCGTTTAAGTTGTTTGTTTTTTCTACAAAGTTGAATCTCATATTAAATTTAGAAGGAACAGAAATTCAAATACCTCTCAGCGGTTTTTCGGAGGGTAAATTTTCATTTCCACCTTACACTTGTTGTAGGAACCGTTGCCTTTGGTTGTTGTGTGTGGTTGCTCTTGTTTTTCTGTGGCGACATGTTCAATTTTTTGTTTACTTCCTTCTCCAACTTCCTTGATGGTGGCTGGCATTTGTGAGATGACCAAATTAGTTTTGTCCATGAAAGACAAAATAACTAACTTTCCTTGCACTGCCTCATTGTTTCTTGTAAACAACTTTTTTATTTGAATCTTGAAGATCTTGCCCGTCAGTAGCTTTTGCACGTTTACAAGAGGCAGCAGTTCTTTCTGAAAAGACAAAATTGGTTATTTATGTGTGAGAGAAGGCTCAACGTGGAGAAGATACTTGTTTGTGCTTTTTTAAAGTTGACAATGTACCTTGACATTACAGATATCATAAATCTCTTCCGAAGTGAGAAGCAATATTTTTTTTGCATGCTCGTCGGAAATAGTTGTTGTTGTAGAACCGCTTTGATCTGTGAGCGTCACTTCAAATTGGCACCTAGTTGTAAGATAAAATAATTGCTTAGTTAAATAGATGATGAATATATAATATTAAATATAAACAATTATGTGGAAGATGTTTTTGCATGTATACCTGGGAACTAACTGGGTAGATCGGCGACAATTAGTTCAGTAGAACTTTCTCCGTGAGATAGCTCGTGTGAAGTGTTGTTTACAGTCTGAACAAGCTAGGACATAGAATCGTTGGTTCTCATTTTGTAATGCGACTTCAGCCTGTATGTAGAATATTTGGCCTTGAAAAACGCAAGGATGCCACACATTAATTTTTTGTTATTAGACAATAAAGGTAAAAATTTGTAACAGTACATATATAAATATTTAGTGTACTTACTGGATCTTGCTGTCGGATTTCTGCAATTGGTACTATCTCTTCTTCGAAAGGAATAAATAAAACAGAGCCTGTTGGACTTGTGCTCTTCATTGTGTACACAATAAGCAATTGCTCATTTTGTTGGGCCTTTCAAGTATGTTAAGATTTGAAAATTAGTTCTTGTATACGTTCAAGATGACTAATAATGTATTGATAGACAAATAAATCTACAATACCATATTCTCAGCGCATTTGCTTGTGAGTATGGAGGATTGATTTCGATTGTTGTACTGAATCTATTAGTCAATCCTGTATGCATTTGAACATTCAGTTCTAATTTGGTCGTCTGGTATATGGAAAACTAAAATATAATTGCGTATATACTTTACCTGTATTGAATTTGTTAGTCCATCTTGCATGCATTTGAGTTGCTTTACTTGACGACAACTTTGGTCTTCCAACTTTTCTAGCAAGGATAATTGGGTATTCTTCTTTAAGCAGTTTGAATAGTTTGTTCCCATCATGATCAATAAAATCTTCCCAAAATGTGAATTTTGTTGGTTTTTTCCTGTATAAAATAGAAAGAAATTGTTAAATAACTATGTTAAATCAATATGGAAATCTCAATGCTTAAGTAGCACAAATGAGCATCAATTGCAACATTTAAATGTTAGACATGATAAAAAAAAATGAACACATATTGGTATCTGAATGTGTAGAAATTTCTATAATGTAATCAGTTTCGAAAAAAACAGGTATTCCCTGAGGTCTTAACTATTGATCCCTAACAAAAGCTTCTAAAGCAAAATAGTTTGAAATATCATATGTTCTCGAAGAGCCAATAAGTCTCAAATCTAAAATAGATGGTAGAATTGCTTCATGCTTACTAAAAGATAAATAGATATCCACAACCACATGAATACTTTGAATAAAATTTCTATAATCTATTTATTAGCTTTTCTTCAAAGCCATTCAAATGTTTAACTCTAATTTCTTTTAATTAAAAGCTAGTACATATAAGATTCATCCATTTTATACAATTTTTGCAAGAACTACTATATCTCAAATTCCTAATAAGAGCGATATTATGTTGGCTATAATTTGAGATAGGGTATCTATTTGTTCGGAAACATATAACATTAGAGGAGACAAAGTCGCTCTTCTTCGTTCAACTTTCTAATTACATGAATATTTTGGTCAATCTTCATCCAAAGTATTGAATGAAAAAAACATATTTTTGAAATATAATTTGATTTAAAATCCAATAGCTAAACATGCCATCAAAAGGATCAATTTTTTTTAGCAAACCTGGATGAGTCAACAGTAGGTAAAAAAAATTAAATATAATAGACACTACCTTTATTAAAGAACAACTACAGATAAATCAGAAAGTTATTGTTAAAGAGAAAAATAAGCAACTACAAATTTAATTATGTTATATTTCTATATTTGAAGGCATTATGTTTTTCTCTGAATAACTCTTAGCAACAATCTAATTTTTTGGCGCATATAACAGTAAATAATTTTTAAGTTAGCTTTTAATAGCTTCTTCCTAATTTGTGATTTTGTCATAACTAAAATTTTCCTTTCTGGATCATTGCTTCTAACTTTATTGAAGAACAGTTAAAGATATTTAAAATCTTAAAGGCCAGTGATATGCTTTTTAGACTCTTGGATTGGTGTGTACTTTTAGCCACCAAACATCGCCACTCCATGCAGCTATCCCAACAATTGTGGTTATATAAATCAAAATAAATTGAAAGTTTGAAATTAATTCTGAAAAAGCATAAATTAGTTGCAAAAAAGCTGAGCCAAATTAAAATTTACAAAATTAAATGAACAATATGATATCAATCCTAATTTTACTTAGATTTTTATAGCAAGAGAAACAATAAGATAAGAACTTTGCATTGTTGAGAATATATTTAAAGATATGATCAAATATTATTAGTAGTAAAAAGGTTAAACCATACAATGTGTGGTGGACCTAAGTATGCTTTGAAAGATTATAATTGCAGCAAAACCAAAGGTGAATTGAAGCGTACAAAGCAGCCTTTTAAAGGGTACAACCTCAACCTGAATTTCGATTTCATTTATTGTGTGCTATTGCTAGACAATATATGTAAAGTGACACATTACATCATACTTGAATCATCAGTTGCTAGTTGGACCCTATAAAACAGGTTTATGTATATTTACTAATCATCCATGATGATAAAATTTTCAATTCTCTTCCCATTTGAAGCATAGGTTGAGGGGCTTGCGTTGAGCACGATGGCAAGCACATCTTGCGATTAAAAAGAACGACGATAAGCTACTAGACAATAAAAATTAATATAGACAATAATCGTAATAATCATAATAATAACAATACTAATAAATGTGAATCTTAGGCGAACAAACAACATAAATAGTTAAATATTCAATCTGAATCAGATCCCCCGGGTTGATATTCGAAGTTGCCAAATGGTGTAAGATTTAGGCGCGTTGGCGAAGGTAGTGGCTCTTCTGGAGGATTAACAGTTTCTATTGGCTCAACAATAGTACACCTATCAATTGTCCATGTAAATTTGTTAAGTGAATTTCCATACATATAGTTTGATTCTTTGACCTGTGCAACTGACACCAAGTAAGTATGGAAAGGGCGAAACAGATCTTCAAAATGCATTATCTCCGTATTGAATATAATGCATTCCACTTGATTTTCCTATAACAAAATAAGGCACAATTAGGATAATATTAACTTAATTACTATTGGCAAACTTATGAATCCTCTAAAAATCACCTCTTCATCTTGCAAAATCATCAGTTGATACTTTTTCGTTTTCTCTCTGTTGTCTCTAGGTCTGCCTTTATCAACTACTCAAACCTTACAAGTCCATTCTTCTGTTTCTGGAGTAATCGCATTGATGTTGAACCTTTCTGCCATCTTGATGTAATCTGCAATTATAATACATCACAATATAATAATGAGTAAACGTAAGATTGTCAGAATGATTATAATACAAAATCAAAGAATCCAAAGAGTGAACAAGTTGTACGTCACACTTACTATTAGGAATGATGATCTAAGTTACAGAAAAAGTTGTTTTGATAATTTCATCATAAACTACATTATATGTGGAGCGATCATCATCATCGTCAGCTATAGCCGGTCTAATTAATACTTTGACACAGTTAGAACCTTTAGCTCTTGATAAAGCAACGTACAACTGACCATGAGAAAATACAGGTTCTCGCAAATAAATGCCAACAAAATCTAATGTTTGGCCTTGAGCTTTATTTATAGTCATGGCGAAACATAATCGTATTGAAAATTGTGTATTTTTAAATTGAAGGGATAGTTTTTCGTCTTCTGATGTTAATAGTGGTATTCGCGGGATGAATACATGTGTATTTTTAAAATCACCACTGGATATTGTAGCACTAATAATATGAGATTTGAAGTCATTACATATTAATTGTGTCCCGTTGCACAAACCTTCACATGGATTCAAATTTCTTAATAATATAATCGGACAATTTTTCTTTAGACACAATCTATAAGGAGGTAAACCAGGAGAATTTAAAGCGTGCAAAAAATCTTCATATTCACTTTGATCTTTTGGATCAATTGTTTCATCGGTAGCTAAATAGACTTTCATCAGCTGAAAATTGAGTAATTAGCATGTCATTTATTTCATCAACGAAGTCGTTCTTTGTAGTAAGAATTGCGCAAGAAGTAATAAAAGAAATATTTGAATGAGTTAAATATAAATCAGGATAAATAACTTTAAATAGATGATTCAAGGAATCTTTTTCAGTGGTAAAAGGTATGATCAGAGGACGGGGAATTTCTATTTTGCTCTTATCATTTTTTCTTTCTTTTCCATTACCAATTTTCATCAAATATTCACAAAAAGCTGGGTCTATTTTCGCACGCATATTTTCCGACAGTTGTAATTTTTCAAGTTGATGCCAAATTTCAGACCATAGTAAGCTTTCATGAACAAAATCTTCCCTTTGTCCACCAAGGACAACGAGAAGAGTTTGTTTAAAATCGCCACTGAATACAACAACCTTTCCACCAAACAACATAGTTGTTTCCATTAAATCTCTAAGGAGCAAATCTTGTGCTTCAATCATTTCTTTCCATACTATTAGTTTTGCATCTTGAATCAATGATGCCAGTGAACTTTGTTTACTAATATTGCAACTAAAATTTCCATCAACATCAATAGGTATTTTAAATCGAGAATGAGCAGTTCGGCCTCCAGGAAGAAGTGAAGCAGCAACACCTGAACTTGCAGTCGCTAATGCTATAAATCCTCTATGCCTGCACGATATAAAAAGCTTTTTCCAGTTCCTCCTGGACATCAATAAAGAATGCTCTGGGTTTATTTGAGAATATTGTATCAAGGATTATACTGTAAGCTCTTCTTTGTTCAATGTTTAGTTTATATGGCAATATAAAATCTTGTTCATTAACGATAATATTCCTTTCAAAATGTACATCTTTAGCTTCTTTGGCTATTGCAGATGGTTGAATTTTACCCTGAGTTAGTTCAAATTCATTGATATCACGACCCATTGAACAAGAATATCATTAATATGATTTAGTACATTGTGACGAATTTCTCTTGTATACATGTTTGAGTATTTTTTGAAATCTTCAGACATCGGGCTTTCAAATTTTTCCCACAACTCTCTTGGATTAGCGGATTGCAATAAACTAATAGTACAACAAATAAGTGTCTTAAACTGTGTGGCATTTGGTAACTTACTGCTTCTGACATGCATTCTATTAAATTATTATCGCAAAGTAATAATCCTCTTTTTTCCGCAGCTTCTCTAAACGTGTCACAAGTTATTCCGTTTACAATTCGCAAATCTTTATACGATTTTGGCCCTCTTACGTTCATTAAGAGCAATCTAAGATAGTATCTTTCTCCTTCGGTTGGATGACATGTCACAACTCTATCAATAGCATATCCTTGCTGGCGACGCGACCACATCTTCTATGTTGCGGACCATACAAAATATTCTGGAAATTCCCGGCATAATAAATTCAAAGTCATAGCATTCTCGTTTTCGCTATTCATTCTAAAAAATTCAGTTAACATTGTTTTTTTAATCATAGGATTATTTACAATTATACTAATATTGTCTGTATTTTTTAAGGAAATAATTTATTGTCCATCAAGATGGAGTTGAAGATGGTATACATTTGGAATCAATTCACTGATAGAAAAAGCAAATATGCGCCACGCAGCCTCAGGTGGTGATACCCACCTAGCAGATTGATATTCTTTTATTTCATCTACTTCTATATTCGTATCATTAGGATGTATATGAAATGCAATTTTATCATGTCCTTTGCAAATATACTTGTAAATGCACTTAACAACTTTAATATCAAAGCAAATCTCCACATTTATATGACAATTAAATTTACTAAGTATGGATTGTAAGAAATAACCCATGAATTATCAAAAAGTTGTCCTCTAATTTCCACAGATTTTCCTGTATTTCATCTTCTATAAATAGGGTATGAATTTTTTCCTTTAGTTGTCTGTTCAGCAAATTCTTTTGGAAACTTAAATTTACAATGACCATTTTTTTTCTTCATACAGGGGCTAGTTAGATTTAATTGACCGCAAGGACCATGTAGCATATGTTGTGTAACAAACTTAAATAAATCAAAGTTTCTTTTAGGATCCGGTAATTCAGCACAAACAAATTTATCATATGCCTTAGGAGTCAGTAATTTGTATTTTTCATCGAGTATAATAAAAAAATGAGCATGCGAAAGTCCCCATTTTTGGAATTCTACCGTGTACATAAATGCTGCAACTTTACCAAATATTTATCTTTTTAGTATTTCCTTTTTAAGCTATTCTAGTTTTGCTCGAAATATTCGGCTAACTAAGTCGGGTCTATTCTGGGCCTCATCTGTCGACAACAAGTTTTTTTGAATTTCAGGCCAAGAAGGGTTGCATGTCATAGTTAGAAATATATCGGGTATTCCAAAACGCTGCACTAATGCAATAGCATCCATATACTGGCGACTCATATCTCTTGGTCTTCCTGTGAAGCTAAGTGGAAGTATTCTATTCTTACCTACCTGTGAGCCTTCTCTCTCACTGCAACGTAAAAGATCTAAAAGTCCCGCTAACACGTCCATCCCGAATAAATCTTGATTGAAAAAAGCGAAATCTAATCTTTGAGTTTCAACTTTTATCCATTCATCTACAACATATTGTTGAAATAATCATCCTGAATGTAAGGTTATATTTTCATCATCTCTAATTTGGAGTTAGTAACAATAGTATTCATGACAAGAAACTGTTTCTCTTTTTCGTTTGCCTTTTTGCATCACTTCAGCTTCCATCAATTGAAGTCATATTGGTTACACATGGCAATTGTTCGTATTCACAACACGGATGTGTTCTAGAAGGGGTAGCTGAAGGTTTAAGGTTTTTAATACCACAATGCCAACCATTTTGACCGTAAGGAAACAATAATGGATATTGTAATGGATCATAACATCCGTAATAATAGTTTACCAGCTAGCTTCTTTCACTTTTTGTATATATTCGGATTGTGGTGTAGGGATACAACCATTGGTATCTTGTTCTACCCATATTCCTGCCACTTCTGACGTAGTTGGTAGGTTGTATACAAGTTGATCTAGACAAGCATCACACTTAAGCGCAATGTAGAAATCTGATAATTGTGGGACATTTATTAAGGATTTTAAAAACGTAGAATAAAGATTGGTTTTTAATATTTTCATTAAATTTTTCACAGTATCCTCATTCAATTCATTGGAACATGCCATTCGATTGCTCACTTCATTTTCATTATCATAGAAATATAATTGTAGATTTTTTCCTTTTTCATTACTTGGTATCAAGTCATTTATGAAATGATACATTTATCCCTGAACTCGAAATGTATAAATACCTTTATTCCTTTTTGCCAGCTCTTTGTCATAGCTTACTCCCAGGGATGTGAACACAAATATATTATTGTATGTATGTAGGTTCGAAAATGCTTTGATTCTTCAGTATTTCCTAGATACAGATTTCTTAATTCTTGTGGTACTTGATGTGAAATCAGCTTAACAGTGCCTTTGCGACAACAGAATGCGGGTGGTTCGTATTCAAATTTTTTGGCTCCGCAAAATTTGCATTTGGGAACAGTCTTTAACATAACATAATCAGTTGATGGTTGAATTGTTATTGACTCTTCAGTATATTGTTCATGATTTGTGTTAGATGTAGATCCTGGGATACAACAATAACAAGTGCAAGCATATAATTTTGATAGTTATAAATGCATATACATATTTATAATTGCGTATACCATCAAGAAATGACAGTCTAACTCTCTAACCTGTTTCATATATTGAATATCCCACAAAAGGAAGATATTGCTCGCTTGAAATATTAGCACTCATAGAGGATGATGCGGTAACAGAGCTATTAATTAGCGAGCAAGCAGAAAGTTGCCGGCCACTTGTTTCACCCTTACTTGCTCGCGCTCGTGCTTGCGCTAGGAGAGCCTCCTTTTTATCGTCTTGCATCATCCTGTATAATTCGCGTCGCCTAGCCTTCTTGTCAGCAATGTATTTTTGCAGAGCTTTCATTTTTATGATTTTTACTCGACATTTCACTCATCTATTTCCTGAAGGAGAAATGTCAAGTGCGTATTTGCATTACTGAATATATTTTCAACATTGTCTAATACCTATATATGTGTATTATAATTTTTTAAAAGAGCTCAAACAAAAACTTACAATATTTAAAAATAAATGACGAGAGATTGGAAAATTTACCTTCCGGTTCGAGTGCCACTGAATAACAGAGGTAGAAAACAACCGCAACAGATCGCAAGAACTGCAATAATAAAGAAGATAAATTGAAAATCTGCATGCCTCCACAAAATAGAATTAAGAATATGAGTATGATTATCTCCATACGAAACTTGATACGAAATAGACAATCAATTGACGGGTTACTTTCTAGGACTCAAAAAAATGTTCACATAATAATCGTTATCTTGCAATCACCTAGAATTCTCGTTTAAACTTAGTACTATGTAATCAATTCAACAACCAACATAATCAAACTATACGAGTAGGTCATTTGCATAATGATAGTATTCAATCACAAGTTTCACCAGGTTTCAATGGATCCTTCTTAGCCATCCCTTTCAAAGCAGTAAGTTACCAAGAATAAAAAATATGCTAGAAATAGAATTTAGCCCCAACATAAATGAATTCATGTGACAATCAAAAGCTAACCAAGCAAGCATGTTATTTTCACATAACCATTAAGCCTGTAAAAGGAATCAAACTGAAGTAATGCAATAAAAATATCATCTCTGTATAAAATAAATGGAGTTTTCTCACTGGCATGTACATATCTGAGTTGTTAGTTTTGCTACTCTCAATTCAATTAGGTGCTCCAGGAAAAAACAGACAATCTAGAGCTTTCAGATAAACAGATAATGGTACAGTAAAATTAGAGATTGTTTACTATTTATATCCAAACACGCACCCAATGGAGAATGAATACCGAAACGCTCAAGTTTTTCTTTCTCAAATGATAGGAAGTCCAAGAGCTATGTAGCACAAAACATTCTTTTGCCCTCAGTTACAGCAATCATACTTGCTATTTGGTATACATGTATATATGGAGATAAAATTGGTATTAAGATAAGAAGTCTCTCATTATCAATGGCCAAAGGAAAATTCTTTTTTTTTGGTTCGCCCACATAAAAAAAAAATCAAGGAAGTTATCATGTACAAATTTCTAACCTAAGGATGGTATGTCACTCAGGTCTGCTAATAAATCCTTTAGGTATGATTGTTGCATAGAAGAATGGAACTTACTCTGTTGAAGATTTAGTCTTCTGTTTCTAGGTAATTGGAGTTATGTGCATTTATGTCAACAGAAGAATCAAGAGTTAGCTGAAAGTAGTATGCAACTGCTATCCATGGACATATAAAGTCGTAGTTCTCTGTAGATTGCTGTTATTGTATTTACGAGCTCTGCAGGGGATGGTCTATTATATAATGCAGATGTGGGAGGGGATTATATAAAAGGCAAAAGATGGAGGATTGGATATTATAGAAACCTATGTGTTTTGGAATCTTCATGAACCTTCACCTGGCAATGTATTTTGCTCTTCACTCCCTTTTTTTAATGCATTGAAAATGGCCTCTTTGTTTGAGAACTAAAGTTTTCAGAAGGCAATTTCACAAACACATAGCAGGCTAACTTAATCTAGCCAACAATTGGTGATTCATTACACTTATTAAACCTAGAAGCAACACATGAACAAAGCAGAATGTGGAAGAGTAAGAAAAAACATTTCAAGAACTGGCATGTTTATGTTATCAATCTGTATTGCAGTAAATATATTAAGTAATAATCTTTCTAAAAATAGAAACAGAAAGTTAGTAGAAATTAAATTCCGAAAACAGTAAACTTCTTCAAAATAAATTCTGAAAAAAAACGTTGTAGGAACAAATCGAGCCCACTGAATACACAGTGTGTCCTTAAGGAAATTATTCCCCTCAAGTACCCGAGGTTTTGGAACATATCCTCCCAGGATAGAACGATTTAACTCACCAGTGTATCGGTACCTAAAACTCTGGTGATCGGCGAACCACTCAATGGTCGTAAAACACACTGGAATATTTTGTGCAGAAGAAGAAGAAGATTCAGAAAATTTCGTAAGTTAATATTCTGGGATTTGAAAGTCTATTTATAGCCAACTTGGTGATGTTTCTGAAGAGGTTTGCAACCTTTCAGAACAGTCATGGCTGTTGGAACAGGTGTGACACTCTGAAGAGGTTTGCAACCTTTCAGAACAATCATGACTGTTGGAAATTTTTTGCGGGAAATTTAAAACGAATTTAAATTAATCCAGGAAAGAAAAGCGGCCCGGACCGGACTGGGTCGCGGGTCATTGGTTATTTCGGATTGAATTTTCTTTAATTAATTTAATTAAATATTTGAAAAGAATTTTGTCCAAAAAGATTAATCAATCAATCTTTGACAAATCCGAATCCGAAGCCGAAGCCGAAGCCGAAGCCGAAGCCGAGCCGAGCGAGCGACGGCGACGACGGCGCGAGGCTTGCCTTCTTACTAGCTCTTTAAGTGCTAAAAGATGAGCTTCTCTATATAACCACCAAGACTTTCTTTCTTTCTACCAATGAGGGACAAAGTGCATTAGTGAGCTCATTCAAAATTTCACTTCCCTCTATTTCTTTCCCACCATTTTCCATTCACCCTTCTTTTGTTATTAAACAAAATCCAACAATCCCCCGCATGAATGGGGAATGACTATAAAATTAAAGGAATGCACGGACGTGTGTGTGTTTTACAAGCAAGAATTGATTGCCTCTAGATAAGTATGTTTCTCTTTGAACTTTCCGTAGTGAACTTATATCGGATATACTCGGTCAATCGGTAGATTTGATATCTTTGAACCGTCGAGCTTTGTTGTATACCTAGACAACATAAGTCACACAATCAATCCTTAACCATCTATGGTTCTCACGGTTGTGTTCGTTTCAGCCATGAACATCGCCTGGTTTCATGAGTGCTTAGAGAATGGGCCTTTACTTTCATTCTCCTTGAAGCGGCTTACACTTCACACTCACATTGGTGATTCCTAAACGTGTAATCCTAAAGACACACTATCTGGTCATATCCTGCCAGACTTAGCAAATCATTAAAAGCTTTAAGCTTTATTGACTCATCAAAAAGCCTTAATGCTTTACCTCGTTTTTGAACATTGTCTTCATCACGAGAATGGGTTGAGTTAGTTGACAATGTTGAACCGTCATTCATAACTTTGTTTGAGCTCTTTGAACCTAGCTCTTGGGATCTCCAGTCTTCTAGGTAGAGTTACCGCCATGATGACTTGTCCTAGGCCTTTAACCCCATTCCCTTTGATGATCTTTCAACTGCCTCTCTAGATAGGCCTTTTGTAAGTGGATCCGACACGTTATCTCTTGACTTTACGTAGTCAATTGTGATAACACCACTAGAGAGTAGTTGTCTAACGATATTGTGTCTCCGTCGAATATGACGAGATTTTCCGTTATACATAACGCTCCCTGCCCTACCTATTGCCGCTTGACTGTCACAATGTATACAAATAGGTGCCAAAGGTTTGGGCCAAAATGGAATATCTTCCAAAAAATTCTGGAGCCATTCAGCTTCTTCACCGGCTTTATCTAAAGCTATGAATTCAGATTCCATTATAGAACGGGCGATGCACGTTTGTTTGGATGATTTCCAAGACACTGCTCCACCCCCAATTGTGAAAACATATCCACTCGTGGATTTAACTTCAGATGATCCGGTGATCCAATTTGCATCACTATATCCCTCGATCATGGAAGGATATTTGTTATAATGCAAAGCATAATTTTGGGTATGTTTCAGATATCCCAAAACTCGTTTCATTGCCATCCAATGTATTTGATTGGGATTACTTGTAAACCGACTCAGTTTGCTAATAGCACATGCTATATCTGGTCGCGTACAATTCATGATATACATCAAACTTCCCAATACTCTTGCATAGTCCAGTTGTGAGTCACTTTCACCTTCATTCTTTTGAAGTGCATAACTCACGTCAATTGGAGTCTTGGCAATTTTGAAATCTAAATACTTGAACTTGTCAAGTACCTTTTCAATGTAGTGAGACTGTGATAATGCTAGACCTTGTGGAGTCTTGTGAATTCTGATTCCTAAGATCACATCAGCAACTCCTAAGTCTTTCATGTCGAATTTGCTAGACAACATGCGTTTTGTAGCATTTATATCTGTCATATTTTTGCTCATTATCAATATGTCATCAACATATAAACAAACAATGACTTCATGACCTGGAGTGTTTTTAATGTAAACACATTTGTCACACTCGTTGGTTTTAAATCCATTTGCCAATATTGTTTGGTCAAATTTTGCATGCCATTGTTTGGGTGCTTGTTTAAGTCCATAAAGCGACTTAACAAGTTTGCAAACTTTCTTTTCTTTACCAGGAACCACAAAACCCTCAGGTTGTTCCATGTAAATCTCTTCCTCCAATTCTCCATTTAAGAAAGCTGTTTTAACATCCATTTGATGGATTTCAAGACCATACACGGCCGCTAGTGCCACTAACACCCTAATAGATGTTATCCTTGTTACTGGCGAGTAAGTGTCAAAGTAATCAAGGCCTTCCTTTTGTCTATAACCTTTGACTGCCTTATATTTGTCAATAGTGCCATCAGCTTTAATTTTTCGTTTAAAGATCCATTTCGAACCTAAAGGCTTATTTTCAGGAGGAAGATCAACCAATTCCCATGTATGGTTATCCAAAATTGATTGAATCTCACTATTGACTGCCTCTTTCCAAAATGCTGAATCAGAAGACGACATAGCTGCTTTAAAAGTTTGAGGCTCATTTTCAAGCAAGAACGTCACAAAATCTGGTCCAAAGGAAGTAGATGTTCTTTGACGTTTGCTACGCCTTGGATCTTCTATACTTGGAGTATTTTCCTTTGGTTCTTCCCGAGGTCGTTTAGGTCTTTCACTTAACGACTCACTTTCAGTTTTATACGGATAGATGCTTTCAAAGAATTCAGCATTATCTGATTCCATTACCGTATTAACATGAATCTCGGGATTATCGGATTTATGAACCAAAAACCGACATGCTTTACTGTTTGTAGCATATCCAATAAAAACGCAATCTACTGTTTTTGGTCCAATTTTAAACCTTTTAGGTAAAGGAACCTGTACCTTTTCTAGACACCCCCACACTTTGAAATATTTCAAGTTGGGTTTTCTTCCTTTCTATTTTTCATATGGAATAGATTGCGTTTTGCTGTGGGGTACTCTGTTGAGTATCCGATTAGCTGTAAGGATAGCTTCCCCCCACAAACTCTGCGGTAATCCGGAACTTGTTAATAAAGAATTCATCATTTCTTTTAAAGTCCGATTTTTCCTTTCCGCAATTTCATTGGATTGAGGTGTGTAAGGTGCAGTAGTTTGATGGATAATTCCATAGTTCGAACATATTTCTGCAAACGGAGATTCATATTCTCCACCTCTATCACTTCTAATCATTTTAATATTTTTATTCAATTGATTTTCTACCCCATTCTTGTATTGCTTGAATGCTTCAATTGCTTCATCCTTACAATTAAGCAAATAAACATAACAACATCTAGTGCAATCGTCAATAAAAGTAATAAAATACTTTTTTCCACCTCGAGATGGTTTCGACTTCATATCGCAAATGTCAGTATGAATTAAGTCTAAAGGATTTGAATTCCTTTCAACAGACTTATATGGATGTTTTACAAACTTAGATTCAACACATATTTGACATTTCGATTTATTACACTCGAATTTAGGCAATACTTCTAATTAATTAACTTCCGCAAGGTTTTATAATTGACATGTCCTAAACGAATATGCCATAAATCATTTGACTCCAATAAATAAGAAGAAGCTGTAATTTTATTCATATTGTCAACAACCATTACATTGAGTTTGAAAAGGCCCTCCGTGAGGTAGCCTTTTCCAACATACATTTCGTTCTTGCTTACAACAACTTTATCAGAAACAAATACACATTTGAATCCATTCTTTACAAGTAAAGAAGTAGAAACTAAATTCTTCCTAATAGTAGGAATATGAAGAACGTTGTTGAGCGTTAACACCTTGCCGGAAGTCATCTTCAGGAATATCTTCCCATAACCTTCAATCTTGGCTGTTGCATTATTTCCCATGGAAATTTCTTCTTCGGGACCAGCAGTAGAGTAAGTCGCAAATGCTTCTTTGACAACACAAACATGTCGAGTGGCTCCAAAGTCAATCCACCACTCCTTCGGATTTCCAACAAGGTTGCATTCCGAAAGAATTGCACAAAGATCATCAATATCATCATTCTTCTCCACTATGTTGGCTTGTCCCTTCTTATTATCCTTTTTCGGGAGATGACAATCAGGGCTTTTGTGACCAACTTTTCCACAATTGTAGCAGTTGCCCTTGAACTTCTTTTTGTTCTGCTCCTTAGTTTTTCCAGAAGGCCTCTTCCTCTTCTTACTTTTTGGAGCAGTCTCCTCAACGATATTAACTCCCATAATCGTTGAATTTCCACGAGACTTATTCTCGGTTGTTTTGTTGTCTTCCTCGATCTTTAGACGTATCACAAGATCTTCTAATTTCATTTCTTTGCGTTTGTGCTTCAGATAGTTCTTGAAATCCCTCCACGAAGGAGGCGATTTTTCAATCATAGCAGCTACTTGAAATGCTTCATTCACGACCATACCTTCAGCAATAAGGTCGTGAAAAATAAGTTGAAGCTCCTGAACTTGGGTTCCCACAGTTTTGCTATCTATCATTTAATAGTCTAGAAACTTGGCAACCACGAACTTCTTCAAGCATGCATCTTCTGTCTTGTACTTCTTCTCAAGTGCGTCCCATAATTCTTTCGAAGTATTTATTGCACTATACACATTGTACAAGTCATCCTCTAAAGCACTTAAGATGTAACCTTTGCAAAGAAAATCTGTCTGCTTCCATGCCTCAACAACCATGAACTTTTCATTATCCGGCATGTCCGCAGCAGGAACTGGAGGCTCTTCACTAGTGAATTTCTGCATACCAAGAGTGGTAAGCCAGAAGAACACCCTTTGCTGTCATCCTTTGAAGTTGGTTCCAGAAAATTTCCCCGGTTTCTCGGCCGAAGGAACAACAGTGCGGCTTGACGAGACTATCGTCGTTGCACCAACAGTCGCGGAAGGAATTCCATTCTCATTTGTCATTTCTTACAGTGTACAACAGAAGAGATCAATTAATGGCAAAACCAAAATAGTAAATAATACTGTAATTAATAAACAGTACGTAATAAAAACAACTGAATGTTTTATATACTGTTTTTCCGAAAAAACGATGAAGTTTTTATATTCTTCAAATCGTTTTCTGAATTTTAATACTCTGATGAAGTTTTTATATCTTCAAATCAGAATAATAAAATTCCGACAAAATACAGAATATAATTAGTAATTTCCTTAAGATTGTTATCAATCTGTATTGCAGTAAATATATTAAGTAATAATCTTTCTGAAAACAGAAACGGAAAGTTAGTAGAAATTAAATTCCGAAAACAGTAAACTTCTTCAAAATAACTTCTGAAAAAAACGTTGTAGGAACAAATCGAACCCAATGAATATACAGTGTGTCCTTAAGGAAATTATTCTCCTCAAGTACCCGAGGTTTTGGAATATATCCTCCCAAGATAGAACGATTTAACTCACCAGTATATCGGTACCTAAAACTCTGGTGATCGGCGAACCACTCAATGGTCGTAAAACACACTGGAATATTTTGTGCAGAAGAAGAAGAAGATTCAGAAAATTTCGTAAGTTAATATTCTGGGATTTGAAGGTCTATTTATAGCCAACTTGGTGATGTTTCTGAAGAGGTTTGCAACCTTTCAGAACAGTCATGGCTGTTGGAATAAGTGTGACACTCTGAAGAGGTTTGCAACCTTTTAGAACAGTCATAGCTGTTGGAACAGGTGTGACACTCTGAAGAGGTTTGCAACCTTTCAGAACAGTCATGACTGTTGGAAATTTTTTGCGGGAAATTTAAAACGAATTTAAATTAATCCAGGAAAGAAAAACGGGCCGGACCGGACTGGGTCGCGAGTCATTGGTTATTTCTGATTGAATTTTCTTTAATTAATTTAATTAAATATTTGAAAAGAATTTTATCCAAAAAGATTAATCAATCAATCTTTGACAAAGCCGAAGGCGCGAGGCTTGCCTTCTTACTAGCTCTTTAAGAGCTTCTCTATATAAACACCAAGACTTTCTTTCTTTCTACCAATGAGGGACAAAGTGCATTAGTGAACTCATTCAAAATTTCGCTTCCCTCCATTTCTTTCCCACAATTTTCCATTCACCCTTCTTTTGTTATTAAACAAAATCCAACAGTTTATAAGGTAAATTATCACATCCTCAATCATCACTTACACCCATAGCTCTTAAATCAATAAGATCAGCAAATATGCTCAAAGGGGCTAAAAGGATCTCTGTCGAAATTGAATTCAATCTTAACTGGAACGGGGAACAACTCCAAACATACACTGATTTGGGTGAAAATCCCAAATTTTGTCATAGACTAATTGAATTTTCTCTATTTTTCCTTAAGTATTTCTTTTCTAAAAGATGTGACTGAACAGATTCATACGGTTACAACTTCATCATGCCTTTTGGAAAAGACTCCTCACATAATTACAAACCGTTTCAGAATACAATCACTTGAGAAAACTTGGAGGGGTTCTTCAAATATTTTGATACACCCTTTTTCCTTCCCCACAATTAACAAGTCATTAAGTGTGAATTCAAAGACAACTCAAGATTAGAGAACTGTATTTCTATCTTCACTCAACGGAAGGGCTCGCCATGAAGCTTTTGCAGTTTCAAGGTTTCTACTTTCTTTTCATAAATTCAATTAAAAGATGCTTTAGAAAGTTAAATTTGTAAATTGAGCACTTACTAGAGAGAGGAAGCACTTCAGACTTAGAAGGTCTAACAGAGAGAAAAGGAGAACAGTGATGGATGAGAGAAGAAAGGTCTGGGATTATCCAGACAGGGCTGTTGTCAGCATTGATATGAGAAAAGCGACACGTAGTGTCTGAACAGCGCATAAAAGGGCACGTATAGAGGTCATGTGAAATGACCTAAATGCCCTCAAGCTTTGTTGAAAAGAATTGAAGCACACGTATCGAAAGTGTTGCTCTTCTAAAGTATAGAAAAATGTCATTTCTTTTTCATTTGAACTTTGAGAGTCTGTACCATCTATATTTTTCGATACTGATGCTTATGATATTATGCTTATTTTGTTTGAACAATTTTAAAGGAGAAGATCCGTAACTTCACAAAAATTGAAAATCTTAAGAAATAAACCTTAAAAACAAAGAATTAAATAACCTAGAATGATCATAATAGTTGATCTTATTCTATTATTAACCAGAGGTTTCAAATTCGAGCCTGGATATGGAATCGCCTTTGTTAGAAAGCGATTTATCCCCAATGTGAAACTTTCCGACGCGAATTCGAATTTAGTAGGACCAAATATAGATACCGCACATCGGATGAAAAATCAAAAAATAAAAGTTGGTCTCATATAAAGTCGACTTGCGGACTTTATACGAGACAAAGTCAGAACTCCACTATCCGTTGTGCTGCAGAAGTGGTACTGTAAATATATCTACCTAATTAAACAAAACAGTACACTATTATTTACAAACTTCGACTAAATCGTCATTCCTTGCTAAGTTGGTAAAATATCGTACCATCACTATTTTCTTGCTTCTCTAACTTGGCTTCAGCCAGTCTTGATCGAATTGTGTCAGGATTTGATATCTTGTTAACACTGCATAATAAGAATAACGGCAATAAAACTTCAAACATTTTTTTTAAAGAATTTTGACTGCAAAAATATAACAACATCAAAAGTTGAGTGAAGGAAAATGATCAAGAAAACGTGAAGGATGAATCGTTGTAATAGAAAAGGCAAACAGATATCAAGAATGGAAGCTTACCATAAGAGGAGAACTCCACTAGATGTTGGTTTCTCATAAATCCATTCAGGAGCTAGTTTTTGCAGTAATATAAGTTGCTCTTCAACTTCTCCTGCATTAATGAAACATCAAGATTAAAAAGAAGCTTACATAAATCGAAAAGGACTAAAAGGTTATTAAGCACACAAGTTATCAACTAGGCTTACTTTTATCAGCAAGCTCCATCTGTTTGGAAATTAGTCTGTGCATGAGCTCTTCTTTCGTCATGACAGAACGCTTAATAGATTGAAATAGGAAATAAATCATGTCAAAGAGGCGAGGCAAACACGCAATCATCTGTTTGCGCCTTTTTGCCTGAGATATGGCTGGGTCTTGCTGCTCTAGTGCCTTGCTCTCTTTTTCTCCCATCTGTGGAGTCATACAAGTCAACTTCTCGTTGGTGGAATCAGAAGTTGGGAAAAATCCTCCAATAATCTCATCATTCATGAATGACAAACATAAGCTACAGGATACGCTCATGTTAGTATAAAAGTCTAAAGATGCAGAGGGACAAATTTTTGTAGCTTAACTACTACGAGAGATGAGAATTTCAATGATTCGTATGGAGCTAGTCTAAACAAATTCTATCAAGGAAGATTGACATGCAAGTTCATCTTGTCTTACCGAGTTCAGAAGATTCTCGGGAAGAATGTCTAAAATATCATCGGTTGAAAACCTTTCACTCTCACGGACTTGATCAGCAGCATTTGCATTCCGCACAGGAGTGTCGAAGAACAATGACCTTCTAGTCGATGAGTGTCTAGCTAGTTTTATTGGTGATTCACCTGGATCATCGTCTGGACTCATGTAACATCTATTAGGAGGTTCAAGCAAAGGGGTAGCTGGAGCTGACATAGAACCATTCTCTCCCTTTTTGGCTTCGATCATCGGAGTTGCAGGTGGATGACATGATGGTGAACTAGCCGAAACAATCCCTCCTGATGAATATTTCATATTAGTTTGGTTTGAACATAACTTAGGAGCACCAGCACATGCTACTGTTTTCTTCTTAGTGGAACTTTCGACTTTGAGGGGTATTGAAACTGGCACAAGCCCAGCTCTATCTTCTTCCTTGGCATTTCCTCCAGTAATACATGCCTGTTTTGAAAAGCATCTTCTAAAAGAGCCAGACAGGTGTGATGCAGCTACTGACTGCAGCAAAAATGCACCATCAGGTGTCTCATTGGTTAAGGATGAGACAGAAGGTCTAGACGAGTTGGTCACTGGTTGCTTAGACTGTGAGAATGGTCCAGGCAGCGTTTCCTCAGGAATGTCATCACCCTGAAAATGCAGAAATAGTAGTTATTGCCAACAATGATAGAGAAATTGCTGTCATGGAAATAACATCATCCATCATCTTCCTTTCATTTTTCTTTAGAGGGATACAGGGGGCAATATGATTCAGGTATAACATTCAAATCTACTTTAACGAGATCTTAGCTGACAACATGGTGGTCATATATGTAAAAGTGTTTGTGCTGGTTATTTCAATGCTGAGATGAGTAAAATACAGGTCGCTGAACAGTTGTGATCTAAACTGCAGAAAATATGGTATAAACTCAATACTGCTTCCCTTATGTTAAGCTTTTCCTTTTATACATAAAAGCAGCAACCTAACTACTTTGTATCTTCATGAAACTCTAGAATACTAATCTTTATGCGCTTCATCTCTGGCTTCATTCCTAGACAAGTTTAACATGATACGGTATAAAGCACCTATAATGTTCCAGAGGCACTATACAATATGATTAAACTTAAGATCTTCTCCACAATGTAAATGTTAGAAACATATGTATCATTTGTCAGAGAACGTGTCATACAGCAAAAACCCATAACTCAAAATCTCGACTTCTCCATATGAAACTTCTGCTTCTGCTATACTGTTAACGGGTCTATATTTCTCTCAATAAGTCAAGACCAGTTGTTTGCAAATGAAGCATCAGAGCAGACGGAAAAGAGTTGGAGGGTGTCTTACGGAAAATGCAGAGCTTCACATAACAACAAAGATAAATATCAACTAAGAACTAAGTAGAACAGGCACACCTGAGACCATGCTAGTCTTTCCAAGTAAATTTAACCAATAAAAATCAATAGTGCATCGAGTTATACTTGGGTAGAATCATTCTTTAAATAAATGAAAACGTTAGAAGAATTGCTTACCCCAGGGTGGGACTTGAAGAAATCCAAGAGCCGAGAGCGGAAAACTTTCCTTAACAGAACACTGCTAGTGTTAGATTTCCACTTCTCACTACCCTCAATTGCATTTGCATTTAAAGTTATATAAAGATCTGGCTTCATACAGCAAGTGAGCTCATCATGCTTGAGAATCTTCTGTATCTCAATTGCTTCAGGTAAAATAAACTTCAGCTGAGCTAAATGGCTGTAAGAAAACCTCCTAGAAGTCAAAAGATAAAGAATTAGTCTTCCTTTAGATATAGAGAACAACGTGATTATTAATGATTGAATATTTGTGATTTTCATACTTATCAGTCAAATTCTGAACTTTGGCACTAATATTAGTGAAAGTTGTTGCAGAACCCTTCAAATGCAGCAGCCGAATTGAACTATCCATGCTGTTGAAGAACTTTTCCAACATTTCGTACCTACACTAACACAAACATATATGTTAAGAACCACAGAAGAAAAGCCGACCAAGTGATACTTTTTACCACTACGAGCTAATAAATGATACTCCACTTGTTATTGTCGTTATCAACACCTTCAATTTAACTCTAACATGGATCATTCCTTGTGTGCTCCATTTAATCTAGATATTCATACATATGCTACACCATTCAATAGCCAAGATTGAAGAGACCATAGTTCCAGAAGCACAAGTGTTTTCAATAAAATTCCTAGCCAACCTTTTTAAAACTATTGTTATAACGGTGGTATCTAGGCCACACCCAGGTCATAGCCAACTTTTCTGTTTACTTTCAGCTTATTTGTTCAAACTCTTAAGCTACATGCAACTTTCAGAAGCTAATGATTTTGAAGGGGAAAAAGAAAGCTTTATTCAGAAGCTAATATTTTGCAATAGCTATAGACAACAATCTTGAATTGGAGAAGGCAAATGTAGTACTCATTTTGTCCCCTAATTTTCAGTCACTTTTGGCTTTTCAAAAGCCATCTGTTCTATAATTTGATCAAAGTTTACTCCTTTGTTAAAAAATAGTGAAACTATTACCATTTGAAAAATCAAACAATCTAACTTTTACTAGTATATTTTCTCAAACATTAATGAAATTATATTTAACTTTAAACTTCTAATTTATAGTGCTTATGTTAGGGATATATTAGATATGCCCTAGATCCAATATCATATTTGATAATCTGAACATATTTTTTTGTGAACGTTATTTCATATACAATATATATATGGCATTTGATATTCATTTATCATTGTTATTAATTGCTTAATTAATTTGATAAGGTCCTTGATTAAATTTTGAGACTTGACATTGTGATGGAGATCATGATAATGAGAGTGAAGTCTCTTATAATTTAATCTAAATTTTGTTCTTGATCATAGGATTATTAATTTGGACATTAATAATCCGGTTAGATCAATATCTATGTGATCATCTTTATAGGATAAAGATTAGTTGATCTCATTAACTAAATCACATAGATAGATGATGCATATAGAGATATGATCATTGAACCGACTCATTGGATAATTCTTAATGGTTAGAATTACCATAAACTGTCAATGGGGAAGAATGTGATCTAAGAACTTCCTTTGACCTGATATCATCATAGTAATTGACAAGCTATTTATTGTACTTTGATACTAGACACCTATGGCCCTAGGGCGATAGTTGAAAGGATATTGGGCATGATTAAATACTTGTAGAATTAGTGATTGATCAAGATGGAATCTGTCAACTCTTGGTAATGAGTTTAAGCTCCATGTTGTCATGAATTATAACTAACCAAATTAAGACCTTGGCCAGGGCGATTGAATGAAAGAAGAAAAGAGTTTCTTAGGTCATTCAATGGTTGATTATATTTTGACATGAACACATAGTTGGTCGCTTATTACGATTTGGCAGTTGAACCATATCCTAGGGTGACCCAAAGCTATAATGACAGAAGGAATTAATACATTATTCTTCTACAGGTTCTTGAGAGTAAATTGTATACTTCATGCTATCCGGTCGTTAAGGAGTGTTGCTAGACGCCACCCTTGATCAGTATATTGATGTGATCAATTTACTACCGGCTTAGTATTGAACCTATGGGGTCGCGCACTAACGAGTGTTCTGATCTTTGCTAAAGGATTAATTGCTTTATTATTTGATAATTAAATTAAAGAATTTAATTAGTCAAATAAATTTAGTTATTAATCCAAATGAAATATTATTATATTCTTTGCTAGCACAGAGGATATAATTAATATTGTGAACAAATTGAAATATTCTATTTAGAATAGAAAAACGAAATTATATCTCTTGGTTAAAATATATATATGTGATATATATAATTAGCACTTATTTTATATAAAAGATGTTATATATAATATTAATAAAGTCTTGTTAGTAAATCCAATTTTGAATTGGATTAATTAACATGGAAAGTCCTTATGGTATTGTCTACAATTTTCAAACCATTTGATATGGGAGATAATTTTTTAATAGGAAAATATTAATAAAAGAATTCAATTTAGAATTGAATTCTATAAATGTGTTGCATGTTTTTATTTTCAAATATTGACTAAGTTATAGAATTCAATTTAGAATTGAATTCCATGAATGAGTTACATGTTTTTATTTTAAAATGGTGACTAAGTTGTAGAACTCAATTTAGAATTGAATTCCATAAATGAGTTACATGTTTTTATTTTAAAATGTTGACTAAGTTGTAGAATTCAATTTAGAATTGAATTCCATAAATAAGTTATATGTTTTTTTTAAAATATTTACCATAAGACATGTGATTTGTACTTTCCAATGGAAATTATGTGTATATATATATGTGTGAGTCCTAATTAAGAATTAGTGAGACATATAGATCTTATACATATTGTAAAGAAACCAAGAGAGTTATTCTTAAAAAGAAAATTACTTTGAGAAAGTAATAGTGCAATATAAAACCAAGATAGAAAATACTAGTACAAGAAAATTGTTTCTTGTCTTCTACCTTTGAGTTGAGATTTTTGAGAAATATTTCAACACAATATTTTCATTCAATTTGTTCACGGGGTTTCATTGATCAAAGAGTTAATAGCAAGGACCAGTCTCGGTGTGGATACGCTAGGGTCTTCGCACTATCGAAGAAATTTTGAAACAAGATTCTTTTCACCAGGTATGTCTTAGATCCGATCTTTGATATGTAAATAAATTTTAAACACGAAAAGTTCTACCGAGGATTGTTCTTATCTTCCGCTGCGTGTTATGAACACCTCTATTCAATCCCAGATTGGTGTCAGATTTTTTAATTACAAATTTTTTATTTGAAAGTACATTAATAACTCCATATCTGAACACACACATAAATTAGATGCGTTGATCACAATTTTTCCAGATCGATGAAGTATTATTAACTTTGAGACTAATAAAAATTATGCAAATCAATATCTTATTATTTGTTCAAATTATAGATTTCTTCAAATTAAATTTTACTATAAAAGTTAATCAAAATCAAGCGAAAATAACTTGTGACAAGCACTATTGGAAACGAAGAATCCAAAAAGCACTCACTTTTCCGGCAGCATTACTGAATTTACACGCTTCTTTTGTTCAGCCACTGGCGATTCAGATACCGACGAACATTTCTGCTCATCGGAGCTAAATAACGGGTCATAAATCAGCTCGCGTCGGGTTGGGGCTGGTGTTCGTAGCTTCTGAGCTGCTTCTCTGACGTCTTTCAACGAGACTAGGGAGCAGGCGCTGCGATTTTGGACATTGAAAGGAGGATTTATCGGTTTCTCTGGTGTTTTTGTGCTCCATTGGTCCAGCACCGGAGCTAGTACACCGGCGGATTTTTTACGGGAAACTGAATTCGCCGGAGATGATTTGCGATGCGGCGGTGAAGATTCCGTGAACTCCATTACTGATGAGAGGCGAAAAGTGAAACAGAGAAGGATGAAAGAAATTTATAGGTAGATGATTTTGGCGGGAATGGTGAGGTGGATGATGACGTGTCTCGTATGCCAGTCAGATTTCGCGCCAAATTATTCTTGGGCTGGGCATAGCGATAAGTGTTAGCAGAAGGCCCATGGACCAAGCTGGTATGTTTGGAATATGAGGCCCAATAGTTACATGGTCAATGAATAACGTAGAAATGACACCAGATAGCCACTTTAAAGGGCTGTTATTTAGGAATTAGATAACGTGTCCTGAATTTCAATTTTTTCGTTCAATTTTCAGGAGAAAAAATGTTCTGTTATAAAATAATAAAAGAAGAAGAGTATTGCAGAGCAAAGTAGAGAAAGAGAGAATTTTTATTGATATGAGATCAATTACAATGGAATAGAACCCTCTATTTATATGGAGAGGGTGACTTAGCTACTAAATAATGAACCCTAGAATCTCTCTAAATATAGACATTCACCATAAATAAAATTCTATTTATAACACTCCCCTTGAATGTCTATTCAACATATAATGTGCCTCGTTAAAACCTTAATTAAAATAAAACTCAGTGGGAATAAATTCTAGTAAAGAAAAAAGAGTACATATATCTAACAATACACCTTTTGGTTGCCTCATTAAAAACCTTGCAAGGAAAACCCAGTGGTACAAAACCTTATAAGGGAAAAAGAGTGCAACGCGCATTAACTCCCCCTAATGAGAGCATCAATCACATCCTTGAGCCTTCGCATTCCAATTTTGTGCACCATCTTCAAGAGATCGTTGGTAGAGATTTGATAAATAAATCAGCCATATTAACTTGAATGAATATTTTGCACCGTTAAATCATCATTCGTGATAAATATATAATGTCTTTATAAATATCGTGGAATGGCTCTTCAATATCTCCATAGAGGTGTCACACCTCCTTTTTCAACTACACCCCGCAAAGGGGCGTAAAAGGGAGTTTTTCCAATTAAAGGACAATCGAAACAGGATTTTATTTAAAGATTCAGAGTCGCCACTTGGGAGATTTATGGTATCCCAAGTCACCGGTTGAATCCCGAACCAAGGAAAAGATTGACTCTATATTACAGTCCGCGAACCAGAAATCCGAGTAAAGAATTCTGTTAACCCGGGAGAAGGTGTTAGGCATTCCTGAGTTCCGTGGTTCTAGCACGGTCACTCAACTATCATATTCGGCTTATTTATCTGGTTTTAGTACATGTTGAACCTATGTGCAAATTTTAACTGTTTACCACTTTTATTATTATTATTTTTAACGAGAATTGCAACGTCGTGAAAATACACCTCGAACCACGTCACATTAATGCACCCATGGTTATTGACACATTTCAACTCTTTTGAGATTTAGATTTGGGTCACATAAATGTGCACCCGAATTTAAGAAAGTAAATTATTAAAGGCGCGCCTAAAGCGACTAGCGTATCATTATTTTTGGGTAGGGCCGTGAAATTTTTCTAAACAGCCTATCCCGAAGTCTAAGTAATTTTACCAATACGTATAGAGGGCCCCGCAACTTGTGTATTTTTGTTGGTCGAGGCTCGTCTCATTCATTGTTTTTTTTAAAAGGAATTTGCAACGTCGTGAAAATGCATCTCGAACCACGTCACAATCAATGTACCCGCGATTAGCGACACATTTCGACTTCGTTGAGATTTGGATTTGGGTCACATAAATGTGTACCCGAGTTTAAGAGAGTAAATTTTTAACGCGCGCTGGAAGTGACTTGCGCGTTATTATCTTTTGGGGAAGGCCGTGAAATTCGCTAAACGGCCCGTCCCTAAATCTAAGTATTTTGAAACAAATATTTAATGAGGGTCCCGCAATTTTGTATTTTTTATTCGGCGAGGCTCATCTCATTTTTATTCAAGGATATCCTAAAGCGACTATGATTTTCTATTTATTTGTCTCTAAGAATAAAGAAAATCCTAATCAATTAGCATTAAGAGTTCGGGCTTCAAGTTCAAGTCCGGATCCAAACAAAAGGAAACACCTTCTAGTTTGAACCCGCTACCTAACTTAAGATCCGCCGCCTGTCGTTGTAAATATTAACAAACCAGCTACCATTTCAGTTCAGTTCAACCTAGCTTTATTATATGAATTGGACAATTGGAATTAACTATGTGGAATACAAAGCCATTTTTTGAGCTCTTTTTACGATTTGTTGAAAAATGCATCAATGCTTAAAAACTGTCATCAAGCTAACATTAATCACTAACATTTGAGAACTAACATTAGTTACTAACATTATTGACATTGCTATTTAAAATGATGTTATTTACTCAAGTGAACTCGCAATTTCAGAATTAGACCTATTAAACCAACATGCTGATTTCCATAAACTATTTGAACCTGTTTTGTGACATAAACTATTTGAAACTATTTCACGACTACTGAAAAAAAAAAGAATTAAATACAATATATTTCATAATTAGTAATCACCAACCAAGATTAATTACAATTGATATTCCATGTTTGTAGAAATAGATTCAATTAGTCCAGTTTATGCATTTCAAAGTCATTCCAATACATACTATGAAATATCAAGTGAACTACTGTTTATACATCAAATTAAACACAAAGAAACAATTATTTTCAGAAATCCATTCCAACAACTCTTTACTTCCTTTCCTTTAGATTTGAGAGCTGTAGAACGTGTACCTGGATAACGGAAATACAAGAAGATGAAGGAGTAGTCAACAACAGTAATAACATAGCAACGCAGTGACAGAACAACCCAGTGATAGATTAGAAAAAGAAGGAACAAGCAGAGTTTCAACAACACCCAATGAAAACAGTAGCCAATAACCAATAGCAAACTCCAGAAGAACCAATTGAAACCCCAGAAATACCAAACAGCAACACCAATGAAACAGCAACAGTACTAGTTCTGATATTCAGCAGTAAAAGAAAAGACCCACTTTTCAGTTTCTTAGCTCTCCAAACACTGAACCTTTTGGATTAAAAACCAGCCTGTTTTTTACTTTCAAATTATTGAACTTTTAAATGTTAAAAATCTAGCCTAGACTCTAAAAAAAACTGAAAGAGAACCGATTTTCTTTCTCAAAAACTAGCCCCCTTTCTGTCTTGAAATGACCCTATTTATAACCCAAAAACGGGTATGAGCAACATATTTTAATCAATCCTTTTTAAGCTTTACGTTTTGTTCCCCACACTTGCATGTCTTGTTCCCCACTAGCAAATGTCTTGTTCCCCACCTGCAAATGTCTTGTTCCCCACTAGCAAATGTCTTGTCCCCCACTATGTATTAAACAATGCCTTATTTTAATATTATTAGTGTTTAGTGGACAGAGCATTCAAATTAATTATTTTTAAAACTTTAAATCCCAAAATACCCCTGAAACTATTGAAATTATCATTCTACCCCATCAGCTATATCCAATCTTAATTGAGAAATCCTAACAATTGACTAATTAAACACATGAAACTAACTCTCAATCAACAACATTAGGACAATTCAACAAGGCCAGATTCATATCAGAACAAACTTAACAGAACAATCAAGTATATCCAAATCACTAAACACAATCATCAATTGAACTCAAAATAGTAGGAAAGTCGTCAAAACGCATACACATATAATTTCAACGAATATGGAGTAGGACACTTCATGCGAAAACTTTATCAAAATGAACCCACATTAAAACGAAACCACAAATAGATCCGTGAATAGCATAGATTCGAGGTAAGAGATATGACCTTTACTACTGCACTTTCTTGCTCCGTTACGCACAGTGAAAACGAAACTCCAAAGAAAAAGCAAAAATCCGTGAACGAGCTATGGCTGACCTTTATGCTAACGATCCGACGTCGAACAATGCTGAACTTTCGATGAAACACAACTTCGTTCACAACACTATTTCGACGCTTGACTAACAAACACGGATTCGGACGGAACCTCGACGCACTGCCTCAACGTACGACTGAGCACGACCTCGGATGGTTGGTCTCGTTTTGGACTGGAGGGTGGCTATGGAGAAGGTGAGGCAGGCTGTTTCAGGTGGTCGAACGAACTGATGGAGAAGGCTGGCCAGTGGTCATTGGTAGTAAGGCTGGCGTGAAGGGAGGTGGGCGTGAGGCGGGCTGTTGACGAGTGATGGAGTTGTCGGTGGTCGTTGGACGTCGAAGGAGAAGGCTGACAGCCATGGATGTCGACGGGAGCTTGTAGATGGCAGTGGGGTGGTCGTTGGTTCGAAGAAGAAGAAGGAGGGCAGCCATGGTGGTCGTTTGGAGCTGGAGGGGTCGTTGGTTCGAAGAAGAAGAAGAAGGAGGGCAGCCATGGAGGTCATTTGGAGCTGGAGGGGTCGTTTGGAACTGAGGAAGAGAAGAGGGCAGCCATGGGGGTCGAGGGAGAAGGAGGGGCGGGTGGTTTAGGGTTCTTTTGTTAGGGGTTTAGAAAATGAAAATGAAAATGGGGAAAGGGGGGTTGGTTGTTTGGACTATGGGGCAGACCGGGTCGGGGATGAGGTATGGGCTGGGTATCCGGGTTTCAATTTCAAAGGGAAAGAAAAAATGTTTGGGATGATGGACTTTAAATTGATTTGGCCCAAATACGACTTAACACTCTTTTATTTTGCCTTTCTTTTCTTAAACTAATAAAACTAAAAATTCCAAAAATCCTAAATTAACTTATAGGATTAGATTAATTTATAAAAGTACTAACTAACTTTTAATAACAATTAACACACACAATCAAATAAAATCACATAACTTGGACATGAAATGCTAAAAATGCAAAAAATACATTATTTTGTGATTTTCTTTCTCTTTAAAAACAAAACATGGTTCAATTAATTCCTAAGTGCACAATTAAATCTTAAATGTGCATGCAACATATATTTTTGTATTTTTAATTAGTTAAAACAAACTAAACATTCACAGACATGAATAATTATCCAAAATGTCACGCAAAGTTCTCAAAATTGTACCCAAAGGCAATTTGCTTTATTTTTCGATTTCTTTGGGAGTAGTTCTCATAGGGCAAAAATCACGTACTCACAGCTGCCCCTCTTTGTCCGAAAACACAAAGAGTTTTCGTGTAAAGATAAAGTGAGCGGATACCAGCGATTTTTGCCCGTTGGAATACTCTGTGTGAAGCATTTTTGAATATATTTAACCGAACCTTTGCTTCAAAGGTTTCCTACATATCCCTGGCTAGAAGGGAATCAGGTTAATGTAGTTCGGGAAGTTTTGGTAGCTGGGACTACCATGGGACTGCATTTTTGTTGTTACTGCTGTTGCATGCTGTTACTACTGCTTTCCGACCTCCTTATTACACCGGGCCAAAAGAAAACAAGAAGCTAGACTAAACTGAGGATTACAACATCTTATCTATTTTCAACTTGCTTTTGTAGTCTTCCTTCTGATTTCTGCGATGGGATTCATGCTGGGGGTATTTTGTTGTAACTCTCCGCATTACTGACCTCTGATTTGATCTTGAAATGTATTCCTCTGTTCTGCAGGCGGGCTCCTGACCCCTTCATCTTAAAATACGACAACCTCAATTCTCCAGGTGGGCTCCCGAATGCAACAACTTTTAAAATTTAACAACCTCCGTTCTACAGGCGGGCTCCTGACCTCAATCTTGAAATTTATTCTTCTGTTCTACAGGTGGGATCCTGACTCCAACTTGACTTTTAAAAAAAAAAGATAATACGGCTTCCATTCTCCAGGCGGGTTCCTGACTTCATCAACATCAAATATAACAACCTCTGTTCTAACAGGCGGGCTCCTGACTGCTTCAACTTAAAATAAAACAACCTCCGTTCTACAGGCGGGCTCCTGATTCCTTTATCTCAAAATATAACAACCTCCGTTCTACAGGCGGGCTCCTGACTTCAGCTACTTCTTAAAAATATAATACCTCCATTCTTTAGGCGGGCTCCTGATTTCTTCAACTTAAAACATACCAACCTCCGTTCTACAGGCGGGCTCCTGACCTCTTCAACTTAAAACATAACAGCCTCCGTTCTCCAGGCGGGATCCTGACTTCACTACTTAAAATGTCATACCTCCATTCTTCAGGCGGGCTCCTGACTTCAACAACAACTTGAAATTTAACTACCTTCATTCTACAGGCGGGCTCCTGACTTCGACTTGAAATTGTAACAACCTCTGTTCTACAGGTGGCCTCCTGACTTCATCAACTTAAATTTAATAACCTCCATTCTACAGGCGAGCTCCTGACTTCTTCAACTTAAAATATAACAACCTTTCGTTCTACAGGCGGGCTCCTGACTTCAGCTACTTCTTAAAATGTAATACCTTCATTCTCCAGGCGGGCTCCTGACTTCACTACTTAAAATGTCATACCTCCATTCCCCAGGCGGGCTCCTAATTTCAACAGCAACTTGAAATTTAACAACATCCATTCTACAGGCGGGCTCCTGAATTTGATTTGAAATTGTAACAACCTCCGTTCTACAGGCGGGCTCCTGACTTCATCAACTTAAAATTTAACAACCTCCATTCTACGGGCGGGCTCCTGACTTCTTCAATGACTTGAAATTTAACAACCTTCATTCTACAGGCGGGCTCCTGACTTCGACAGCTTCTTAAAGATATAACTCCTCTATTTTTCAGGCGGGCTCCTGACCCCTTCAACTTAAAATACAACAACCTCCGTTCTACAGGCGGGCTCCTGACTTCTTCAACTTAAAACATAACAACCTCTGTTCTACAGGCGGGCTCCTGACTTCGACTACAACTCAAAATGTAATACCTCCCTTCTATATGTGGGATCCTAACTTCTTCGACTTAAAATTATAGCAACCTCCATTTTACAAGCGGGCTCCTGACTTCTACAACAATCTAAAGATGAAACAACCTCCATTCTCCAGGTGGGCTCCTAACTTCAACTTTAACTTAAACTTGAAATCATCCTTTTTTAGAACTGCTTCCCTCTAAGCTGGTGTTTCATTCCTGTAAAAACTGTTGGGGATAACACCAGTGTTTTATTCAAAAATATGTTATTTTCCTTCTTCAAAGATTACTTCCTTTAAAGCTGGTGCTTTCCTTCCACTAGAACTACTTCCCTCAAACTGGTGTTTTCACTTCTCTGAAACCTGCCGGGGATAACACTGCTGGGGAATTATCTTCCTTCTTTAAGACTAGTTACTTTCCTCCTTTTAACAAAGGTGGGGATGACACTGATTCAAAGACCACTACCCTTAAAACTCGGGTTATCTTGCTTCTTCCAAGATTGCTTTCTTTAAAACGTGTATTGCCTTCTCCCGTATACTGCTGGGGATTCCACTTCCTTCAAAACTTGTGTTATCTTCCATCTTCCCCAAGTGGGTATCTGATTTCAAGAAAATTTTCGCAATGAGAGAAAATTTTCTGCCCCAGTTTGATAATCTTCTTTGTGGCCATGTCTTCCCGCTGTCAATAACATTTTCTTCCCCTGCTTCAAATCAAAGAAAAATTTGTTAGTTTAAAACGTGGTGAATGGTCGTGCTACTCCTGCTGGGGATGGGTTTTCCCTTTTTCCTTTCCATGCTTTACGTTTTATTACAAAACTTGATGGGAATGATATTATTTGATGGGGATGATATTCCTGCTGGGGATGGTTTTTATTTTCTCTTCCTTCCCCGATCTGTGTTGTCCGACCATCGCAGAACTTGGTCGATAATCTGTCGGAGTTGTTCCTGCATCTCGCAAATCCGCTGGGGATCCTCTCAGAATTTGATCCATAACTTTTCGACTGTTGTTCTTTCTGTTTTTCTCCAACTTCCCCTGGAAATTTTGGTCCTCTTGGAATCTAGAACCATTCATCATTTGGTCTTGCGGCAAACTCCTTTTCGCTTTGTCGTCTTATCTTTGGCCCGTCCTATCCACATTGTGTTTTTGCACCATCTTGGCAACTGGTAATAATCTCTAAAAAGCCTTTTCAAAAACAAACTGCTGAGGAAATAAAGTCTTTAGACCAAGAAATGAAAAAGTGATGATTTCAAAAGATAGAAAAAGAAGAAGTCTTTCTGAACAAATGCGGGGAAAAAAGAAAGAAAAGAACTTATCTGAATGATATAAACAATCCCAACGATCATGTCGTGCATTGTGGATTAATCATCCCAGTCTATTTGTATCAATCGATCTTTCGGATGGCCTCATCTTGCTGGGGATAAATAGGCACTCAACTCTTTGCCAAATGCGTATCGTTTCCGCCAATCTTGTCTTGTCGCCTCACAGCGCCATTCGAGGGGTTTTCACTAATAAGACTCTCTCATTTCTCTCAACTCCCGTCGCCCTATGGTGCCTGTGAAGGTTTTCACCGATAAGACTCTCGTTTTATTTCTCTCAACTTACGTCGCCTTATGGTGCTTGTGGAGGTTTTCACCGATAAGACTCTCTCATTTTATTTTATTTTTTTCCAGCTGGGGATCGGAGTGTTACCGATATGACTCTCTCTGCTGGGGATTCTTTCGGCTATCAATTCATTTCCAGCTTATGATCCTCTTCTCTGCTAGGGATCAGAGTGTTATTCCCGACTTCTGTTTGCATGACTTGGCACTTCTCGGATACTGATCGGGAGGTCTTTTTGGACATCAATATGGGTTTTTGTGTATGGCTAAAAGAAAAAGGGTAAAAGATTCAAAATAATTTTGATGGGTAAAACATTACAACTCTTGGAATCAACTTTCTTTCCCAAAATTATAAACACAATTTCTGCCCCAGTTTTTCTTGCTTCGGGATTTTTTTTGTTTTTTGTTACCATGACCGAGCCGTGAGGCGCCTACGTATCCTTCTTGAGGAATCAGGTCAAACGTAGTTCCCAATTCCTTTGTTTTTCTTATGACTTTTCTTTTGTCTTTATTATTTTTCTCTTCTCTTTTTCTTTCATTCTCATTACTGATTCCAAAAGAGGGGTATGAAAGAATAAATAAGGCTCAAAAGGGGAAGCAAAGGTTAAAGTGTTTGGATAGAAGAAAGAATTGCCTCCGTCATTTCATTCTCCGATAAATGCCAAGTACAAACAAACAACATTTACAATAAAAAGAAATCATACATAATATCTCTTAACTGCGTCAAAATTGATAGTCATGTCGACGCATTTCCCTTCGATATCTGTTAAACACAAAGCGCCATTGGACAACACTCTGGTTACAATGAATGGCCCTTGCCAATTCGGGGCAAACTTGACTTTTGCTTCGGCCTAATGTGGCATGATTCATTTCAACACCTGCTTGCCCACTTCAAACTTTCTGGGGCGCACCTTCTTGTTGTAGGCTCTTTCCATTCTCTTTTGATACAATTGGCCATGGCATACTGCTGCCAATCTCTTTTCATCAATCAAGTTCAACTGCTCCAATCGGGCTTTGACCCATTCATCGTCATCAATCCCAGCCTCAGCGATAATCCGAATACCAACGATAATCAATCTCATTCACCGGTATCACTGCTTCAGTTCCGTATACCAACGAATAAGGAGTTGCACCTACTGAAGTACGAATAGTAGTGCGATAACCCAACAATGCAAATGGTATCTTTTCATGCTATTGTCTGGACCCTTCAACCATTTTCCTCAATATCTTCTTTATGTTCTTGTTGGCTGCCTCAACCGCTCCATTCGCCTTGGGACGATATGTGTGGAATTGTGGTGTGTAATCTTAAACTGTTGACAACCTCTTTCATCAAACCGCTGTTAAGATTAGCACCATTGTTCGTGATGATCACTTTTGGGATCCCAAATCTACAGATGATATGGGAATGAACAAAATCTACCACTGCCTTCTTAGTTACCGACTTGAAGGTTTTAGCTTCAACCCACTTAGTAAAATAATCGATGGTCACCAGAATGAACCTATGACTGTTGGTAGCTGCCGGCTCAATAGGTCCAATGACATCCATGCCCCAGGCAACAAATGGCCATTGTGCTGACATTGTATGCAATTCTGTCGGCGGAGAATGAATCAGATCTCCGTGTATCTGACATTGATGGCATTTCCGCACGAAACTAATACAATCACGCTCCATAGTGAGCCAATATTACCCTGCTCGAAGAATCTTCTTCGCCAATACATATCCGCTCATATGTGGCCCACAAACTCCAGCATGTACCTCTGTCATAACTGTCATGGTTTGACTAGCATCTATACATCTCAGCAATCCCAAATCTGGTGTTCTTTTGTACAACACCCCTCCACTGAGGAAATATCCATTTGCCAGTCGCCGAATGGCTCTCTTTTGATCTCCGGTGGCCGGCTCCGGGTATATCCCCATCCTGAGGTATTCCTTGACATCATAAAACCATGGCTCTCCATCCATTTCTTCCTCTATCATGTTGCAATAAACATGCTGATCACGAACCTAGATATGTAACGGGTCAACATGAATTTTGTCTGGGTGGTGCAACATCAATGCTAAAGTGGACAAAGCATCGGCAACCTCATTATGAACTCTTGGGATGTGTCTGAAATCTACTGATCGAATTCATTTACACAGATCAAGCAAGCATTGTCGATATGGTATGAGTTTCAAATCCCGCGTTTCCCATTCACCCTAAATCTGATGCTCCAGAAGGTCCGAGTCTCCCAAGACCAAGACGTCCGGGACATCCATGTCTGCAGCTAGCCGTAGACCCAAAATGCATGCCTCATACTCAGCCATATTGTTGGTACAATAGAAACGCAACTGAGCTGTAACAGGATAATGATGTCCTGTTTCAGAAATAAGTACCGCTCTTATTCCAACTCCCTTTGCATTTGCAGCTCCGTCAAAGAAAAGTTTCCACCCTGGGTCCTCGGTTAATTCTAACTCATCTATATGCATCACTTCTTCATCAGGAAAATACGTCCTCAAGGGCTCGTATTCTTCATCAACAGGATTCTCAACCAAGTGATCAGCCAATGCTTGGGCTTTCATGGCCGTCCTCATCACATAGACGATGTCGAACTCCGTGAGTAATATTTTCCATTTTGCTAACCTCCCTGTGGGCATAGGCTTCTGGAAAATATACTTCAGTGGATCCAAGCGTGAAATGAGATAAGTAGTATATGAGGGCAGATAATGCTTCAATTTCTGGGCCACCCAAGTTAGGGCACAACATGTCTTCTCGAGTTGAGTGTACTTAACCTCATAGCCGGTAAACTTCTTGCTGAGATAATAGATGGCTTGCTCCTTCCTTCCTGTAATGTCATGTTGCCCCAATACGCAGCCAAACAAATTCTCCAGGACTGTTAGATAAAGAATTAACGGTCTTCCTAGTTCAGGTGGAACCAACACAGATGGATTTGATAAATATCCTTTGATTTGGTCAAATGCTTCCTGACATTCTGTCGTCCATTCTACCGCAACATCTTTCTTCAGTAGCCGAAAAATGGGTTCACAAGTTGCTGTGAGTTGAGCAATAAACCTGCTGATATAATTCAACCTTCCCAACAGACTTATTACTTCTGTCTTGTTCTTCGGCGGTGGCAAATCTTGGATGGATTTGATCTTTGACTGGTCCAACTCAATGCCTCGCCGACTGACGATGAATCCTAACAGCTTTCCAGATGGAACACCAAATGCACATTTGGCTGGGTTGAGCTTAATATCGTACCTTCGAAGTCTTTGGAAAAACTTCTTTAGGTCTGCTACGTGGTCTTCCTGATGCTTGGACTTTATGATCACATCGTCCACGTATACCTCAATCTCTTTGTGTATCATGTAATGAAACACAGTAGTCATTGCTCTCATGTACGTTGCCCCAGCATTCTTCAAACCAAATGGCATTACCCGGTAGCAATAAGTCCCCCACGGTGTAATGAAAGCCGTCTTTTCTACATCTTCTTCATCCATCAGAATCTGATGATACCCAGCATAACAATCCACAAAAGACCCGATCTCACATCCAGCACAATTATCGATCAAGATATTGATGTTGGGTAATGGAAAGTTATCCTTTGGGCTTGCCCTGTTCAGATTGCGGTAATCGATACACACCCTGATCTTCCCATCTTTCTTCGGCACTGCACCACATTAGCCAACCAATCAGGATATCGAGTGACCCGAATAACCTTTGCTTGCAGCTGCTTGGTTATTTCCTCTTTAATCTTCACACTCATGTCTATTTTGAACTTCCTCAATTTCTGCTTGACGGGAGGGCATACGGGTTAATGGGCAATTTGTGAACCACTAAATCCGTGCTTAACCCCGGCATGTCATCATACGACCATGCAAAAACGTCTTTGAACTCAATAAGTGCTTTGATTAGTTCTTTCCTAATATTCGGTGCAATGTGGATGCTTATCTTAGTTTCCCTGATATCATCTGCATCCCCTAAATTGATGGCTTCTGTGTCATTTAAGTTGGGCTTGGATCTCTCTTCAAACTGGCTTAACTCTCTATTTATCTCTTCGAAGGCTTCATCCTCATCGTATTTCGATTCATCATCATAATCGACCTCTTTTACAATTAGTTCGGAATCAGATTGATTTTTTAGATTGGGTTGAAGATCTGTTGTGCATGCCATGTCATTAGAACCAATATAAATCGAACTGTTCAGAAAGAGAAAAGAAGAAAACAAAATTAGAACAAAATAAGAAAAGAAAAGCTTTTACTTTATTAAAGTACGGGATAACAGAGTTTCACACTTTGCCAAACACAAAACAAACTGGATTACAACCCTGAAATAATCCAAAAACAAGAAAGAAAAATCAGAGCCCACTACCAAGACTCCCTCCGGGTAGGAAGGGGAATATCCATCCAATTGTTGATATTTGCTTTAGGCCCCACAAATTGTACATCTAACCTAATGGACCCTTCTTCAGCTTCTATCATGTTGACATCGGCGAACAGCCTTTCAAAGCTCTCATTCAAATCTCCATCTGACCCAATCAGTGGTCCGAGAACTTTCGGGACCGACACCTTTCTAATAACTGCTCTGACAAATGAGTTGGATAGGCGCGAGATTGGCTTGGGAAGGACCCAGACTCTTTTCTTCAACTTGCGGGCCCGTCTCACATCCGCCGCTGTAGGCTTGAACCCCAACCCAAAGGTATACAGATTTTTGGGCAAAGAAACTGGCTGAACAATACCTGAAAATCAGCCCCTAAACCTTTGCCTGGCACAAACCCGTTCTTCAACATCTCTGAGGCTACCATGACAGTTGCAGCTGCGATCCTGGGAAGTGGAAGGTCCTTGCCTTCATAAATTTTAACCACTGAAACCGTATCGAAAACCTGGTAAACCCACGGTCCCTTATCATCATCAGTCTCTATGAAGGGCACGATGGCATCACTTACAGTGCTTGCATTGTCTTCCCCATGTACCATGATCTCTTGCCTATCCCACTCGAATTTGACCATTTGATGTAATGTAGAAGGCACTGCTTTGGTGGCATGGATCCAGGGTCACCCCAACAGAAGATTATATGACACTGCCATGTCTAACACTTGAAATTCCATGGTGAACTCGACTGGACCAATTGTTAATTCAAGTATGATGTCCCCCACTGTGTCTGTACCACTATCAAACCCTTGAACATGGATGTTGTTCTTGTGAATCATGTCACCATCGACCTTCAGCTTGTTCAATGTGGCCAAAGGACAGATATTGGCACTGGACCCATTATCAATCAGTACTCGAGTGACTACCGAGTCTTCACACTCCACGGTCAAATAAAGGGCTCTATTATATTCTGTACCCTCCACGGGCAACGCATCATCTAAAAAAGTGACCCTGTTGACCTCAAAAATCTTGTTTGCTATTTTCTCCAGATGATTCACATAGATCTTATCCGGAACATGGGCTTTGTTCAGAATTTTCATCAATACCTGGCGATGCTCATCTGAATGGATCAACAACGATAATAATGAGATCTGTGTCAGGGTCTTCCTCAACTGCTCCACAATGGAGTAATCTTGCGCCTTCATTTTCTTCAAAAAATTCTTCCGCCTCTTCCTCGGTAACTGGATTATTTGTCGCTACTAGATTGGCCCTTCTTAACTCTGCGGGAGCAAAACACCTTCCCGAATGAGTTAACCCATGTGCCTCACATATTTCCCCCACAATTTCCTTCCCCTTAGGCATTACCATTACCTGACTGTAGTTCCATGGCACAGCTTTCTCGCTGATTATCGGCAACTGCATTACTGGCCTGATAACAACTGGTCCTATGCATGCCCCCTTCACGGCTATTGGCTTGCTTGATATCCCTTGCACCGTTACTTTGACCGGCTCTAGATTCTTGGTAATATCAGACGAACTCTTCCCTATCAGCACCAGTGGCTTGCCTTCTACCCTTTCCGACTATACTACCGCTTTCCCACTGATCAACTTTTCTTTCGGACTGGCACAGATCATCATTACCATTTGTGAGGGCTTCTTGAGCTTCCCTCCTTTGTGCATTAGTTCGATTATGTGGGCTCATGGTGTGCCGGCAACGGGTTCTGATTGATGTTAGGTGCCTCTGGCTCCTGGACCTCGATCCTATTTGTGTCAATAAGATCTTGTACGACAGTCTTCAACTTCCAACACTTCTCAGTATCATGCCCGGGAGCCCCCGAACAATATTCACAGCTTACCGAGTGGTCCAGATTTTTGGGAAGGGGATTTGGCAATTTGGGCTCCACAGGACTCAATAGGCCTAACTGCCTCAATTTGTGGAACATAGTAGTATAGGTTTCTCCCAGCGGAGTGAATGTTCTCTGCCTCTGCACCCTCTCATTCCTGAAAGTCTGATTCCCATGGAAACCTGGTCCCGAAGGATTCCTGTAGGCCCTTGGTGGTGGATATATGTTTTGTGGAGGTGGATATGTGTTTTGTGGGGGTGGATATGTATTTTGTGGAGGTGGGTACATATTCTGGGGAGGTGGGTATGTATTCTAGGGAGCCAGCGCACGCCATTGCGGGTGAGCCGGAGGCTGGGTGTAAGTTTGGGCGTGATGGACAGAGAAATGTGGCTCTTGTGGTGGGTAGTAGGGCCGTGGAGGGCCGTATGGAATGTGTGGGTAATTTGAGTGATGGGGTCTAGGTTGGTAATGAGGGGGGGAACCTCTGGATCTGGACCAAGTACCTGCCTCGGCTGTTGCGACATCTTCCCTTTTCTTCTTTCCGAGCGCACCTCCCGTGCCGCTCTGGATGGCCTGAGTGGTTGCTTTAATCACCGAATAGCTCAAGATTTTGTTGGACTTAAGTCCCTCTTCAATCATACCGCCCATTTTACTAATTCATTAAAAGATTTGCCAACTGATGTCACCAAGTGACCAAAGTAAGTTCCCTCTAGAGTCTGCAGAAAGTAGTCCACCATTTCTCCTTCTCTCATCGGAGGATCAACTCTTGCTGCCTGTTCTCTCCACCGGAACCCAAATTCTCTAAAGCTCTCTCCCGGCTTCTTCTCAAGTTTTAGCAATGTGAGACGGTCAGGGACGATCTCAAGGTTATACTGGAAGTGACCTGCGAATGCTTGTGCTAGATCGTCCCAGGTGTACCACCTGCTCGGATCCTGTCTTGTGTACCATTCCAGTGTAGACCCACTTAGACTTTGACCAAAGTAAGCTATTAGCAACTCATCTTTACCACCCGCTCCTCTCATCTTGCTGCAAAACCCACGCAGATGTGCCATTGGATCACCGTGCCCCTCGTATAGATCAAACTTTGGCATCTTGAACCCTGCCGGTAATTGAATGTCGGGGAATGGGCACAGATCTTTGTAGGCCACACTGACTTGGTTGCCTAACCCATGGATATTTCTGAAGGACTGCTCCAGGCTTTTAAACTTTCGAAGCACTTTGTCTTGCTCTGGGCTCTTAGCCGACTTTTCAGTCTCTACCGGTATCTCAAAGTGAGTATTATAAGTATGAGTCTCGGGTGCTTTGAAGGTTGGTTCAGAGGGTAATATTGGTTATCGTAAGCCTGAAACAACGGCTCTCTAGATGATCTTTGCAGCGTGGCTGGTGGGGGTGCCACGAAAACAGGAACATTTGGTGGAGGAGGGTTCTGATTGGGTTGTGAAGCTTGGGGATCATAGGCATTTCTTCCTTGATAGTATTGGTGACTGGGGAAGCTTGTCAAAGGGCCGGGGGGAGGGTATTCCGGCGTGTGTCCTGGTGGGAGAGTGGGAGTAACGGGAAGGCCAGGCGCTTTTTGTACCCTAGCTAAGGCCAACTGCATTTCTTTCATCTCCCGTCTCATCTTATCCATTTCCTCCTTCAGCATTTGATTTTTCGTCCTTTCATCCGCGACACTTTGGTCTGAACTAGTCATGCTTTTTAGTATTGGCCCTTTAGATCTTGTTTGGTAATGGTAATCTGCCAGAACATTCTAACAAACTAACTGGTTCGAAATCTCTGGAAGGACAACAAACTTATTAGCGTTAGAGTTTAACACATGTTGCAATTTCACGTTGGGGATGCAATGTTCCCAGGAAGTTTAACCATTTCTAACATGTCTTTGCTTCGATCGCATGCGTCATTCCGGCTTACTTTGTTTGTGCCTCGTTTAAGTGTTTCCGAAACTTTCTTTATCTCTTTTTTTCTTTTTCTTTTTCTTTCTTTTATTCACTTTGCCTTTTCTCTTTTCTTTTGTAGTGGTGGTCGAATCTTATGTGGATTGCCTACGCATCGTGACCCCACACGAATCAGACCAGGCGTAGTTCGTGAAACTAAGTGCCAAAATAAAGGAACATTTTTTGGGGAATTTTCAAAATTTTTCATTAACCCAACCTTCTATTACAAACTAAACATTTTGAAATGGAAAATAACAGACTCCAACTAAACTCAAATACAGACTCCGAACATACTAGCATACTTGGACGCAAAAAGAAAACGAACAAACAAGCAACAGACTCTAAAATGGAAAATACAGACTCGATCTATGAATACATTAGTGCTTTAAAAGTGGGTGCCCGCGGGGCATCGTTCGGCCTCACCGCGGGCTTAGGTGTAAGGTTCCTTTCCAGCTGTTCCAATTCATACATGGTTTGCTTCACAAATACAATCACCGCTGAGAAGAAGGTAGTACGGGTCATGTTTTCACACTCCTGACATTTCCTTGTAATAGCACGAGCAATAGTCAGAATCTTGTTCCTGGTTCGGTCCTTCTCTAGGATTAGGCGTTCTATCTGATCCCCTCTAGCCTTCAAAACCAGAGAATCATACAGATGTTGTTTCCGTAACTGCCGTATTTCATCTTCCATCGAGGCCATCAGATTATAGCAGTGTTTACTCTCGGTTTCAAAAGCCTTGGCTTGTTTAGCCGCCTCGCTCTCTAAGGTGGTCACCTTCCTTTTTAGGCGGACAATGGTCTTTTCCTGATCTCTCTTTGCCTGCTGTACGTACTGTGTGCGCTATTTCGTTCTCTTTGCCCATTGTGCCCGGAGTTGTGCTATGGTATCCTCAGATTTCTTCAAATCATCCCAGCACTCAACGATTTCCTTTTTCAGCCCTTTTATTAACCGCTCACCCGACCGACTCCTTTGTTGTTTGTCAGCATTTTTCCTCACTTGTCGGATTTGGGCTTTCAACGCCTCATTTTCTTGGGCCAAATTGCTCTTTTCTCCCTGATCGGCATCAATTTGCAGGCTATTTTCAAATTCCAGGTCTCTAATCTATTGCCTCAGCTTGCCTATTTCTACCCTGCAACTCTCTTCTTTAGCCAACCAATCCCACTGTTCTTGCGACACCTGGACGAACTCCTGGAGATGGGGCCTTTTGTCCGGTCTCCCAAACTCGATTTCTTTCCTAAACCAAGCAAGGTATCCCGGCAAAACTTCACCCTTGGACCGATCGTGTACACATATATTAGCTGTTAAGTATTGACACTCGCTCCAAATTTGTCGGACTGTTGCTTCAGGAAACTGTCCGTTGGGCCCGATATCGACTACTTTGCCACTAAGATCTTTATCTTTCGAAACTATTTGGCATCTCCCCAACTGTCTCAAGACTCGATACGGGGCATAGGGCTGAATACTCCGGAGTCCCATCAAAAGGAAATGGGGTCCAGTGGCTGGCATATATATGATTTCATCCATAGGCAACCATCCTAATGTCCACTGTATTTGGCTGGCGGTGAGGGTCTGAAAGAATGATGTCCACGCCGTAAGTCCCTCGGGTAGACTGACTCCCTTGATTCTTGTGTAGAACTCTTCTACACAAGTTTTCTTCGAGGAACCATAACTCAAGAGCTGGGAATGGTGGCAGAGATTCTCAGTCATCCATATTTGTAGCAACAAGTTACACCCCTCGAAAAAGTTCCCACTGGCTTTGCAGGCTGTGAGACCTCGGAAGATATCAGCTACTATCATAGGCGCAAGAGTGCTTTTATCTTGAGTGAGCAAGGTACTGACGACCCCGGCTATTTTCAGATCGATGTTTCCGTCTTTCCTTGGAAATACCAAAAGGCCCAAAAAGGTTATCATAAAAGCCACTCGTCTATGCTCGTCCCATTTCTGACGGTTACTTTTGTTGCATAACTTGTTACCCGGGTTGTTGAATCCTCCGACATGACCGTATCTGTCGTATATGAAGCGCGGATTACAAAAACCTGCGGCCAAATCTAGGTTATGGACCGTCCTGGGTATCTTTAACGAATTTAAAAACTGATGCACAGTGACAGCTCTTGGAGCAACCATGTATTTTTGCCTCAACGGAACTTCAGCATTTCCGATGTACCCGGCTATTTCCTCCAAGGTCGGAGTGAGTTCGAAATCGGAGAAGTGGAAGACATTGTATGCCGGGTCCCAGCAGGTGACCAAAGCTCTTATGATATCCCCCGAGGCTGGATTTCCAATAAACCCGTAAGACCTTTTAGATATTTCTTGACCTCATCTTGCCCTTCACCACCTAAATCATCCCACCATAGTCGCAACTTGAAAGGGATTTTAGTCATTATTGAAAAAGGTTCATTTTGCATCGTGCTCATCCTGCACATTTATTAAGGTGATTAAGAAATAAAATTTATTTGACTCAACAAATTGACTATTTTTTAATTTTTCACAGATTAAAAGGAAGATCCGGCTCCGCACACGGCTTTTCAGCACTTCAAAACGAAGATTTTAAACTTGGGTGAGTCAACCGGTCAAAAATCCAAAAAAGGACTAAAAGTGGCCGTTTATGCAAAGTCAGCCTTCCGGCGTCCCTTTCGGGAACATTCGGCTATTCTTGCCAAAAACGGCATCACCCGACTTGTTTATGTTGAAAATTAAAATTTGACATTTTTGGCTATTTTTGTAAAAGGGGAGGTTGGACCCGATGAAGGTTGCCTACGTATCCCGCACCCTGTGAGAATCAAACCTGCGTAGTTCGAGTCGATAAAACGAACTTCCTTTTTGAAAACCAGACTATTTTCATTGGCAAATAAAACTATATTTTTTCCCCTTTTTTTTTCACTTTCTCAAAAAATTCGGCAGAGTTTCGACATTATTTGGACATAGTTTTTTTTCAAAACATGCGATTAACTCTCCTTAATCCTCATACTGCTATTTCGCTTTCCTCAAAAAGTCGGTCAGCATGCAAGTCCGAAGCAAATAAATGCATAAGTAGAAGCAAGTAAGATGTATCAGGATGATGATTTTCATTTTTTTGGTACACCTGTCCTAGACAGACCCAACCCCTATGTTGAGCCTCCAAAGTCAAATGCACGTGATGCAAACAAACGTTCCTACTAGGGATACGACATGAAGCTGAGTTATTCTAGGTTCATAACATGGGTATTTGTTCTAGACTGTGTACCCGAGCGGACAACTCGAGTCGAGGAGGGGGCTACGTACTGGGAACCAAAAGGCCATTCGGCTTAGTAACTTGTCCGGCCTCTTTCTTATTTCAGGTATGACACTAACAAAATAGGGAGTCTCAACCAGCAAGCACATCCCCTGAGGTAAGAAGAGAAGGATTTCGGTACAGTTTATATACAGTTCAGATAATATCAAAGCGGTAAAAGCAACATTTAGCACATTAGGCCCAAACATGTAACAAAATCAGATAAAGCCAAATATAACAATTTATCTAAGCTCGAATTCTGAACCCTGGACCAGAGATTCTGGGTTCGTTCCCCAGCAGAGTCGCCAGAGCTGTCACACCTCCTTTTTTAACTACACCCTGCAATGGGGCGTAAAAGAGAGTTTTTCCAATTAAAGGACAATCAAAACGGGATTTTATTTAAAGATTCAGAGTCGCCACTTGGGAGATTTATGGTGTCCCAAGTCACCGGTTGAATCCCGAATCAAGGAAAAGATTGACTCTATATTACAGTCCGCGAACCAGAAATCCGAGTAAGGAATTCTGTTAACCCGAGAGAAGGTGTTAGGCATTCCCGAGTTTCGTGGTTCTAGCACGATCGCTCAACTATCATATTCGACTTATTTATCTGGCTTTAGTACATGTTGAACCTATGTGCAAATTTTAATTGTTTACCACTTTTATTATTATTATTTTTAACGAGAATTGCAACGTCATGAAAATACACCTCGAACCACGTCACATCAATGCACCCGTGGTTATTGACACATTTCAACTCTGTTGAGATTTAGATTTGGGTCACATAAATGTGCACCTGAATTTAAGAAAGTAAATTATTAAAGGCGCGCCTAAAGCGACTAGCGTATCATTATTTTTGGGTAGGGCCGTGAAATTTTGCTAAACGGCCCATCCCGAAGTCTAAGTAATTTTACCAACACGTATAGAGGGCCCCGCAACTTGTGTATTTTTGTTGGTCGAGGCTCGTCTCATTCATTACTTTTTTTAAAAGGAATTTGCAATGTCGTGAAAATGCATCTCGAACCACGTCACAATCAATGTACCCGCGATTAGTAACACATTTCGACTTCGTTGAGATTTGGATTTGGGTCACATAAAAGTGCACCCGAGTTTAAGAGAGTAAATTTTTAACGCGCGCCGGAAGTGACTTGCGCGTTATTATCTTTGGGGGAAGGCCGTGAAATTTGCTAAACGGCCCATCCCTAAATCTAAGTATTTTGAAATAAATATTTATTGAGGGCCCCGCAATTTTGTATTTTTTATTCGGCGAGGCTCATCTCATTTTTATTCAAGGATATCCTAAAGCGACTATGCTTTTCTATTTATTTGTCTCTAAGAATAAAGAAAATCTAAATCAATTAGCATTAAAAGTTCGGGCTTCAAGTTCAAGTCCGGGTCCAAACAAAAGGAAACACCTTCTAGTTTGAACCCGCTACCTAACTTAAGATCCGCCGCCTGCCGTTGTAAATATTAACAAACCAACTACCATTTCGATTTAGTTCAACCTAGCTTTATTATATGAATTGAACTATTGGAATTAACTATGTGGAATACAAAGCCATTTTTTTGAGCTCTTTTTACGATTTGTTGAAAAATGCATCAATGCTTAAAAACTGTCATCAAGCTAACATTAATCAAAAACATTTGAGAACTAACATTAGTTACTAACATTATTTACATTGCTATTTAAAATGATGTTATTTACTCAAGTGAACTCGCAATTTTAGAATTAGACCTATTAAACCAACATGCTGATTTCCTTAAACTATTTGAACCTGTTTTGTGACATAAACTATTTGAAACTATTTCACGACTACTGAAAAAAAATTAAATACAATATATTTCATAACTAGTAATCACCAACCAAAATTAATTACAATTGATATTCCATGTTTGTAGAAATAGATTCAATCAGTCCAGTTTATGCATTTCAAAGTCATTCCAATACATGCTATGAAATATCAAGTGATATATTGCTTATACATTAAATTAAACACAAAGAAACAGTTATTTTCAGAAATTCATTCCAAAAACTCTTTACTTCTTTTCCTTTAGATTTGAGAGCTGTAGAATGTGTACCTGGATAACGTAAATACAAGAAGATGAAGGAGCAGTCAGCAACAGTAATAACACAACAACGCAGTGACAGAACAACCCAATGACAGATTAAAAAAGGAAGGAACCAGCAGAGTTTCAACAACACCCAATGAAAACAGTAGCCAATAACCAATAGCAAACTCCGGAAGAACCAATTGAAACCCCAGAAATACCAAACAGCAACACCAATGAAACAGCAATAGTACTAGTTCTGATATTCAGGAGTAAAAGAAAAGACCCACTTTTCAGTTTCTTAGCTCTCCAAACACTGAACCTTTTGGATTAAAAGCCAGCATGTTTTTTACTCTCAAAGTACTGCACTTTTAAATGTTAAAAATCTAGCCTAGACTCTAAAAAAAACTGAAAGAGAACCTATTTTCTTTCTCAAAAACCAGCCCCCTTTCTGTCTTGAAATGACCCTATTTATAACCCAAAAACGGGTATGGGCAACATATTTTAATCAATCCTTTTTAAGCTTTATGTTTTGTTCCCCACACTTGCATGCCTTGTTCCCCACACTTGCATGCCTTGTTCCCCACTAGCAAATGTCTTGTTCCCCACTAGCAAATGTCTTGTCCCCCACTATGTATTAAACAATGCCTTATTTTAATATTATTAGTGTTTAGTGGACAGAGCATTCAAATTAATTATTTTTAAACCTTTAAATCCCAAAATACTCCTGAAACTATTGAAATTACCATTCTACCCCATCAGTTATATCCAATCTTAATTGAGAAATCCTAACAATTGACTAATTAAATACATGAAACTAACTCCCAATCAACAACATTAGGACAATTCAACAAGGCCAGATTCATATCAGAACAAACTTAACAGAACAATCAAGTATATCCAAATCACTAAACACAATCATCAATTGAACTCAAAACAGTAGGAAATTTGTCAAAACGCATACACATATAATTTCAACGAATATGCAGTAGGATACTTCATGCGAAAACTTTATCAAAATGAACCTACATTAAAACGAAACCACAAATAGATCCGTGAATAGCATAGATTCGAGGTAAAAGATATGACCTTTACTACTGCACTTTCTTGCTCCGTTACGCATACTGAAAATGAAACTCCAAAGAAAATCCATGAACGAGCTATGGCTGACCTTTATGCTAACGATCCGACGTCAAACAATGTTGAACTTCCGATGAAACACAACTTCATTCACAACATTGTTTCGACGCTTGGCTAACAAACACGGACTCGGACGGAACCTCGACGCACTGCCTCGACGTACGACTGAGCACGACCTCGGATGGTTGGTCTCGTTTTGGACTGGAGGGTGGCTATAGAGAAGGTGAGGCGGGCCGTTTCAGGTGGTCGAACGAACTGATGGAGAAGGCTGGCCAGTGGTCATTAGTAGTAAGGCTGGCGTGAAGGGAGGTGGTCGTGATGGTCGTGAGGCGGGCTGTCGACAAGTGATGGAGTCGTCAGTGGTCGTTGGACGTTTATGGAGAAGGCTGGCAGCCATGGATGTCGACGGGAGCTTGGAGATGGCAGTGGGGTGGTTGTTGGTTCGAAGAAGAAGAAGGAGGGCAGCCATGGTGGTCGTTTGGAGCTGGAGGGGTCGTTGGTTCGAAGAAGAAGAAGGAGGGTAGCCATGGAGGTCGTTTGGAGCTAAAGGGGTCATTTGGAGATGAGGAAGAGAAGAGGGCAGCCGTGGGGGTCGAGGGAGAAGGAGGGGTCGTTTGGAGAAGATGAAGAAGAAGGGGGCGGGTGGTTTAGGGTTCTTTTGTTAGGGGTTTAGAAAATGAAAATAAAAATGGGGAAAGGGGGGTTGGTTGTTTGGGCTATGGGGCAGACCGGGTCGGGGATGGGGTATGGGCAGGGTATCCGGGTTTCAATTTCAAAGGGGAAGAAAAATTGTTTGGGATGATGGACTTTAAATTAATTTGGCCCAAATACGACTTAAACACTCTTTTATTTTGCCTTTCTTTTCTTAAACTAATAAAACTAAAAATTCCAAAAATCCTAAATTAACTTATAGAACTAGATTAATTTATAAAAGTACTAACTAACTTTTAATAACAATTAACACACACAATCAAATAAAATCACATAACTTGGACATGAAATGATAAAAATGCAAAAAATACATTATTTTGTGATTTTCTTTCTCTTTAAAAACAAAACATGGTTCAATTAATTCCTAAGTGCACAATTAAATCTTAAATGTGCATGCAACATATATTTTTATATTATTAATTAGTTAAAACAAACTAAACATTCACAGACATGAATAATTATCCAAAATGTCACGCAAAGTTCTCAAAATTGTACCCAAAGGCAATTTGCTTTATTTTTCGATTTCTTTGGGAGTAGTTCTCATAGGGAAAAAATCACGTGCTCACAAGAGGTATCCTCGCTATCACATTATCATGCTTATAGCTATAGCAAGGTACATTTGTGCATAAATTGCATTGAGGATGTGGTACTTAAAGATCAAGAATTTTATGCTTTAAACAATTTGAATCCTTTAGGGATTATCATATAAGTATAATCAAATAAGCCATGTAAATAGACTTTAGATGCATATTAAGTTTTATGTCATGCATAGACATATAAGATAGATAAAAATGATTGCAGACACCATTGACTTTATACTTTCAAGTTGTTGAACTACATGTCCAAAACTACATGTATTTCATATGAAACCAATTCTATTCGAATTGTTTCTTCAGACTTAAGATCCTCATATATATTTAGTGCTATCCTAGATGTCGTCGACGAACATTTTATATCGGTTCCAACCTGCTTATTTTTCATAAAGATATAACATAGAGATCTCTTCATTCATATTTTTAGGTACCTGAACCTCTCATGAGATTTTATGAAGTTTTATGGCATGTGATCTTCTAGATCATTTGCTTCCTTTATTATGATCATTTTGATCATTTGCTCATCTTCATTATGAAGAAGTTTATTTGAAACCGATTTATCTATACGCTTTAAGCGTATCATAGACTTTGTCCTTCTAAGACTTAATATGAGCATTTCCAATAAGAATATAGTTACTTTCTTTGAGTCAGCAAATGTATCTGGCATGCTTTGCAATATATTGCAAATCAATTATCTTTTTATGAACTTCAAGTTCATATTATCTTATTCGAGGATCTAAATGTACAAATGATAATTCATTCCACGTAACTTTTCCTCAACTGTTTAACGTCTCTCCCCCTCATGTTGGAAAAACTAACCTGTTTTCCTCAATTTTGAAAATCCATCTTTGTGCGTTATGGTGCTAATCAAAATACACACTGCAGATTAATAATAACACAATGAGATTATTTGATTCCTGACCGTGAAGCACTTGTGATGGGAGAATGTAATATACTTTCGTATATAACCTATATCAAACTAATATAGATAACTTTATTCTCATAAGCAATAGTTTAGCTATTAAGTGGAGGCACTCAATAAATTATTTTGCTAAACCAACTATGATGTAAACCAACTTATCAAGATGAACTTCTTGAATAGAAAATCTGGAAATTTGCTCGAAATTAAATTACTGAGCAAGTTATCTCGTAAAACACCATGTTGCGAGTTAATAATAGCTGTACATGTAACCATCTCATAGATGCATCTTATGTGATATACATGGCATGCGAATGGGTCCATATTCACCTTTGATATTTCCAGCATTCATAGGATTTAATCCCCAATTTTAGTTGGTCTATTAATTAGCGAGAACAACATAAGAGAATTCGTACAAAATTTTCTAGTTCTTTAATATTTACCCATGTGAATTCTCTTTTATTTTTCACATCATACTTAAATTAACATGGCTAAACCAATTATGCCAACTGAATAAATTATCAATATTGATAAAGTTCAGGTTTACACCATGATGTATGCAATCATCAATAAACTCCAAGTTTATTATGATATGGGTTTTTATATCAATAAACTTCTATTTTATTGTGGCATTCTTTTGTTTGTGTTGTACAAACTGGAGAATAAAGCGGGTAATTTTTTACATACATATTACCCCGCTACAAGTTGTAGTAATAGAAGATATTAAATCTTTATTTTATTTATAGTCTCAATATAATCAACCGCTTTCACATATACTTTGGAAACTTAATAAGTTTCTTTGAGACTTACTACAACACAATACCTTATTGATAATCAATTGTGTTTCTCCAAAGTAGTATAGTTGGCTCTTGCAGAGTTCTCAATTAATTTTGTAGTACCACATATTCATCAACATCTATATGGTAAATATCTCTTTTAAAGAGAAAGTTATACCATTATGATAATTGTCAAAATTATATGCAAGATTTGTTTATTGCATCACTGTTGTTCTTTAATAATCACATTGCAAAAATATTTTGTCGTACAACAGGTACGTGACCAGTGATCATTTATGCCATAATAATGATATTATTTTCTTATTTTATCTCAAACCTCCCTCTAGAGGTGAGTGTGGTATATTCACTACTACTAGCACGTTTATATTATATGTATTCATAAATCAGATGTTGTCACATTCACATCATGAATGGACCATAATCATCTATATGTGCTTTACAAAATCTCATGTCAAATCGATGACAAATATTACTTTCACATAGTGAAGAATTATTTTGAGAATCCTTATTATTCTTATTATCACAATGAGACGATTATAATTTCGTCTATTGTCACGTCCACATCCATTGATACATTTATGATAATAATTTTGTCTTCTTTCAGACGTATCATATATTGCTATCACATTCTCTTAAGGGAATGAGAATGAAGCAAATTCAATGAGACGCGTTTTCACTTCTTTGCCCACAATCATACATGAATTTGATCATGGCAAGATAGAGAAATTTTATCACTTCGAGTGGTTATAATTTCTTATAAACTCTATTCGAGTTATAATCAAAGTTTATTGTCTTTGCTTGTATTTAAAATCAAATTATAGAATTCAAGAATTTAAAAGAGAGAAATTAAGTAAAATACTTACCTTAAATCCAGAATTTAATCATAAAGGAAGTTCATGGAACAATTGAGAATCATTATGCTCAATCCCAAGTCTTCTACTCAATATGTTAGAGTCTCGTACTGATAACGTGTTATAAAATAATAAAAGAAGAAGAGTATTACAGAGCAAAGTAGAGAGAGAGAGAGAGAGAGAGAGAGAGAGAGAGAGAATTCTTATTGATATGAGATCAATTACAATGGAATAGAACCCTCTATTTATAGGGAGAGGGTGACTTAGCCACCAAGTAATGAACCATAGAATCTCTCTAAATATAGACATTCACTATAAATAAAATTCTATTTATAACATGTTCTGAATTATGATGAAATTAAGATTTTTAGTTTTAATTTTAGGATAAAATAAGTACTGACTAATCTCTAAATAATATTCCTGAGAATGACTATCTGTGCACTTGCCCCATGAATAACGTATAAATTGTTTTTTGGGGTGGTCTTTTAACTTTTGACTCTACTTATTTTATGGGCAGAATTTTAAGGTTAAAAGTGCTGCTCATGAGGCAAGTGAGGAACAATACTTGTTAAATTTAAAGTTCTGCTCATAAAGTAAATAGATATAATATTTTAATACTATTCACTTTAAGAGCTATGTGTGTACTTTATCCCTTTTTGAATATATGTTTTAAAAATAGCCAAGATCCCGGAGTTTCAACCTTTACAAGTAAAACTCCATAACAATAGCATGAAGTTTCACTTATAGAAGTTAAAACTCTAGAAAAATTAATCAAGTGTTATAAAATAATGACTTTAAAGTAAAGAAATCAAAGACAAGTACAGAGAGATTATTCAACTTCAAATTCATGTACATAATGAACTGAAATCTCCTCTATTTATAGAAGAAAGGAAGTTGCTATGTAAGCTGCTACTGCAAGCTGTTGTGTAAGCTGCTACTGCAAGCTGCTGTGTAAGCTTCTTGTAAGTTGCTATTGTACCAAATATAGGTAATCTTATGCCAAGGGTAATATTCATCCATAACGGAGTACCGAAATGATAAGCTTATTCAGTAAGCTTATTTCCAATAGAGTACTAAATAGATAACCATATTTACGACCGAGTCCCATATGGATAAGCTTCTTCAGGAAGCTTATTTACAACGGAGTACTAAATGAACATCCATAATATATATATATATATATATATATATATATATATATATAACACTCCCCCTTGGATGTTCATTAAAAGATAATGTGTCTTATTAAAACCTTACTAGGAAAAAACTCCGTGGAAAAAAATCCTAGTGAAGGAAAAAGAGTACACATATTTAGTAATACGCATTGCTAGGTGCTTTATTAAAAACCTTATAAGGAAACCCCTGTGGGAAAAAACCTTAGTAAGGACAAAAAATAGTGCATCGCGTATTTTACTCCCCCTGATGAAAACCTTGTTTCAATTATTTGAGTCTCCGCATTCCAATCATGTATATCATCTTCTCAAAAGTTGAATTTGTAGAGAATATTATCCACCACTATTTCAGATCGATTTAGACTAATCTCATCAAATCAAGAAGCTGCTACAAGTCATTTCATTGAGTTGCTTGCAACCTGCCTGCATCAGCTGTCTGTATAAAACTTCAATGAAGTATTAAATGGATAATCTTCTTCAGGAAGATTATCTACAATGGAATAATAAATGAACATTCAATAATATTTTCGTAACACTCCCTCTTGGATGTTCATTATTATGTGCCTCATTAAAATCTTACTAGGAAAAACCTCGTGGGGAAAAAAATCCTAGTCAAGGAAAAAGAGTACACTAATAATATACATTGCAAGCTGCCTCATTAAAAAACCTTACCAGGAAAAATACAGTGGAAAAAAATCCGAGCAAGGGAAAAAGAGTACAATGCAGAGACTTGGGTATATCTGGACCAAGGAGTTCATCATTTTCTTCTGGAGGTAAAAACGGATCCTTAATCCATGTAGGAGAAGAACTATATCTTGCTAGTAAATTAACAGAAAATGCTATGTCAGGCCTTGTAGCATTAGCAAGAAACATTAGTGCACCAATTGCATTGAGATAGGGTACTTCGGGACCAAGGAGTTACTCATCCTCTTCTGGAGGTCGGAGCAAATCCTTATCCACTTCAAGTGATCGAACAACCATTGGTGTGCTCAATGGGTGCGCTTTGTCCATGTAAAAGCGTTATAAGACCCTTGCTGTATAGGCAGATTGATGGATAAAGATCCCCTCTGCTAAATGTTCAATTTGCAGACCAAGACAAAATTTTATCTTCCCAAGATCTTTCATCTCAAATTCTTTCTTAAGATATTCAATTGCCTTTCGGAGCTCTTCTGGAGTTCCAACAAGATTTATGTCATCAATATAAAAAGTATAACAAATTCTGAAGTCATTTACTTTTGTAGGCCTATAAATTTTATTGAAATTAAATTCATAAAATAATTTGGACTATATCTTAAATTCACGATATATTGGTCCAAATAAAGATATGGGCTAATATAATTGAATTAATTATATAAGTCCAATATATATGGATTAAATAAATAAGTCTTAATCTATTGCGCTAGCCCATTTAATTGGGCTAAAGTGATGAGCCCACTTCATTAAGCCCAAGATGACATCTTCCTAGAGGCCCAGTTTGGTGCCACGTGTCAAATGATGTGGCGCGCCAAGTCAAGCGGAAGAGCCAATAGGACCATGCCACGTGTCAAAATGACAAGGCATGCCAAGTCACACTAAAAAGCCAATGAAATCGTGCCACGTGTATAGTGACATTTTCTGGCCAATCAAATGCGGCCATGTCACACTTCAATTTGATTGGTCGGAAAGAGTTTGTTCTTATCACAACTCTTCCCTCCCACAACTATAAATAAGAGTCTTCATAACTCAGAAAAGACACCTGAAGTTATAACAAGAAGCAAGAAAGAGCTCATGGATCAAACGCTGCAAATTCCTCCACAAGTTTCAGGCTTCAAGTTTAAGTTCAAGAAATCAAGTGCAAGTTCAAGAACGAAGAACAAATCAAGGTCAAGTTCAAGCAATCAAGCTCAAGCTCAAGAGCAAGATCATCGTTCGAGGCAATAAATACATATTCAAGATCAAGCTCAAAGGCCCTTGAATTTATTTACCATTGAAAGGAAGAATCAGAGGATTCATAGAGATTGTAACACTCAAATATTCGAAATAAAATACTACGATTGTTGCGATATTTTGTGGTCTTGATTTTATTTTCTCGAACCAAATTTATTGTCTACAAATTTTGGCACGCCCAGTGGGACAATCTCTACCTCTCATCTTAACCTTTCAATCACCAAAGTTCAAGAACATTGAAATGGCTTCAAAGAAAATCAACTCCGGTTCAACTTCCACTAAGGCTGCTAACTCCAGGTTCTATGCTGATGTGGAAAGCATCCTCGATGTTACCTTTGGAAGCTTTGGACCAGTTACGAGGAGCAAAGCAAGCTCTTTAGGACAACAAGCACCCCAAGAGCCGTCCGCATCAACCCCTATTTTCGGATCCTCATCCTCAAAAGGAGCAAGATCTTCCACAAACGCATCTGAAGGAGGAAGCGATGTTGTTGAAAAGATCAAGAAAACTCTTGCTCTGCTTGACCTCTCCAGCTCCAAGCACTCTACTGTGAAGGAAGATGATGATGCTTCAAGCGATGGATCCTCCCCACTTACACCACATAGCGTGAGCCAATCAAGGATCAATCTGTGTAAAAATCCATGCTACTCTCTGCCATCCACGACAACCATGCAAGCCATGGTGACAAACACTTCATCTATGGAGGAGCAGTTGGCAAACTTGACAGAAACAATCGTTGTCTTGGCCAAATGCATGCAAAATCAAGAGGCTAGAATTGTCAAACTAACAGATAGGGTGGGAATCTTGATGGAAGAAGAATCTATCCATGCACCCGGCAAGCTCCCAGAAGTTCTAGAGAGTGACTCTCCGCTAAGACAAGCAGCATCCACTAAGGCTATCACTATCTTGTCTGAAGGGATGATTCCAATCGATCAACTGAAGGAGTTCATCGAAGGAACCATTAAGAACAAATATGAAGTTGCTGCCAAAGCCTCCCTTACATATGCAAAGTCGTACACTGCAAGGGTCGATGTGAGCACGAGATTTTTGCCTCATACGAATTACTCCAAAATAATTCCCAAAATAAGGTTTTTTCTCTAATTATGTGTTATTTTTAGGAGATACTGTGCGATTTTCTTGTTTTGTTTGCATAAGATCTATGTGCATGTTTAATTTTATTAATGCATTAAAAATACAAAAAATATAGCATTTTCATTTAGAATTGGATTTTTATATTTTGGAATTAATTAATAATTAGGTGTTTTACAAAAATAAAAATTCACAAAAAATAACATATTATTTGTATTTTGGTCAAATTGTGTGATTTTCTTTTAATTTGGCATTAAATTATTCGTGACAATTATTAGTTAGAGTTAATTAGTATTTTTAAGTTAATTTGGTGTTTTATAATTTAATTTAAGATTTTTAGTTTTAATAAAGAGAGGAAATAAAATTTGGGCTAAATCAAAATTAAATCCCAAAACCCAAATCAATTAACCCAGCCCAAAAACATACCCCATACCCGGTCCAAACTTCCAGCCTCTGAAACCATCGAAACGACGTAGTATCGGGACAGAACAACGTCGTTTTGATTTCAATAGATCTCAACCGTCCATTCATCCACATCCAACGACCAGAACTTTGTCCCATTTCCATTACCCGACCCTGAACCGTTTCCCCCTGGACCTGATCCAGCCCCTAACCTTAACAAACGACACCGTTCAAACCAATCAAACAATCCAAGCTGTTGATCTCGTTTGATCGAACGACCTGGATCTAATCCCCACCCCACTATATATTCCTAAATCCTACCCAGCCCCCCCAAACCAAACTCCACCCCACTCTCGTCTCTAACAACTCAGAGATAGCCTCGTCTCCCACCACTTTGCACCGTCGCCCTCCGCCCACCGGAAATCGCCTCACGGCGGTTCCGGTGGTCCAAACGACCCCAACTTTACACCACTGATTCCCCTCGACCTCCCCACTCCAAATCCATAACCCTTATCCTTTGAATCATCCCACAACCTCTCGAATCTTCGATCGAAGATCCCCGTCCCTAACCCTAGTTCATCCAAACGACCCCAGCTTTACACCACAACTCCGCTATGACCTCTTCTCTCCAAATCCACCCTCCCCTTCCTTTGAATCTAGCCCCAGTCACTCGAACATTGATTTTGAGCCAGGAACCCTAGCGCCGCCACAAGATCCCCTGGTGGCGGCGCCACCTCCAAACCATCCTTAACCCAACACCCAGTAGTTCCTTGACTCCCTCACCACAAATCCCATACCCGTTTCCCTCAAATCCCTTCGAAACTGGTTGACTCTCAAATCAGAAGTGAAGCTTGCATTTGATGAATACTAAAAGAACCAAGTTAAGGGAGCGATACACAGTAGAAAACTGAGGTCGTAATCGACCTTAGTCATGTGTTCTCAGTCGAAGAACACTCGATTAAGGTCCTTTTCGGCTTCAGAATCAAGTTAAAACTTCAAGCGAGTGAGAGATAGGTCTGAGTTCGGAGGTATTTCTTCCGTTTCTCTGTTTGTTTTTCATGTTTTGTTATTTGTTTCTGTTCGTTGTTGTGTATAATTATAGGCTGTGTAATCGATTTGAAAACGTTCGTCGATTAGTTAAGTTTTATTATAAAGCCATGTTCTTGTCGATGCCGTTTGAATTGCCTAATTGTTCATTTCTGATTGATTGCTGCCAATTGTTTTAGGCAATTGGCTTCAGGACATTATCAATATCCTGACAATGATCCTGCATTCATGTTGATTTTGGTTCAATTTTCAGTTTCAGTTTTAATGATTCTGTTGAGTTCTGTGTGGTGTTAAGATGGTTTTGATTCAAGTTCAGTCTATTGGTTCCAGTTAGAATTCAGCCTTAGTCATTTAGTTATTAGAAATTTGGTAGGCTGGATTGATTATAGCTATTGTAGTTTGCTGTTTGATATAATCTGTGAGGTTTGAGTTGGTGTTTGATTTTGATTAAGGAAATTGGTTATAGCTGATAAAGTACAAGGGATTGGACTAGGGCAGTAATTTCAGGACTTTAGGGGATAATTTGGGAATGGAAAAACAGGAAGAAATGGTTGGTTTGAGTGATCTGTCCACTAAGTATTAAAATACTACTAAACTAATGAATTGATTAGTATTAGTGGGGAACAAAAGGGAATGAGAGGCTGAAAATAAGGAAAAGTTTTCCTTAATGGGATTTTAAGTGGAAAATTCAGATTTTAGTGGGAGGAAGGGGTCAGGCAGTAAGTAGGAAAGGAGGGCAAGTCTCTATAAGAGGGCAGAGGGAGGTCTGTAGAAGGGGGGCAACATTCTGAAAAATTTGAGGAGAGTGCTGGAGAGTTTAAAGAAGAGAAAACAAAAAGAAAATGACTGTTTCATGGCATTTTGAGTGAACTTTTGGTTTTCTTTTCACTCCTTAAAATTACTTTTATAGGTTGAGATTAGAAATGGATTAAACTTGATACTGATGTGTGATTAGAGGGGTGTCGAGTTTGATTGGGTATCTGCTGTGATTGTTTGTTTCACACTTCATTCCGGACTGTGTTCAAGTGTGTTCTGGGCTGAACTGGTTGTGTTTGTGGCTGTTTGGAACTTCGAATTGCTGTTGTGAACTGCTGTTGTCTTGTTGTTTGCTACTACTCTGCTGATCTTCCTCTTCTTCTTCTATTGTCTATACTAGGTACATGTCCTGAATCTCAAATCATGTAGCTGTCCAGTTGGAATAAAATAAAAATGGAAGTATAACTTCATTGGAAGCTTTAGTTCTTGTCGTGTTGTATCATAGTTGATTGTAGTAGTTTGGACTATAATTAAAACTGTTTTACAATGATTTATATTGGTTTGGACTGTTAAACTCATGGACTGTTCGGGACGTTTGATCGTATGTTAGACATGTGGTAGTTTAATTTCATTTGGTATAGTTAAGTTTTGAAAATCAGAAGTTATTCAAAATATAAAGCGATTTTGTGATTCACAGTCTTCACTCGTCCTAATAAATGGCAGTGTAATCCTGAAGTTACATTATTTTGTATTTAGTAATGGTAATTGTGAGTTAGTTTAGAGCTGGACGGGTAATTTGACTGGTGGATTTGCTTATCATTAACTAGCCTAGAATAGTTTGTTGATTAACTCTCTTAAAAGACATAAGTTTAAAAAATTGATTCTGGACTTGCATTTTCATTTGATAATTAGATAGTTGAATGATTGTGGATAATTAGTTAAGGTTAATTGCAACATGAGTTAGGAAGTATTATTTGTCACACCTCCTTTTTGACCTACACCCCAGGAAGGGTATATATAGGGGGTTTTTTCCAACTTAAAGTGACAATCGAAACGGGATTTAATTAAAAGATTCAGAGTCGCCACTTGAGAGATTTATGGTGTCCCAAGTCACCGGTTCCAATCCCGAATCGAGGAAATTATGACTCTGTTAACAGTCTGCGAACCAGAAATCTGAGTAAGAAATTCTGTTAACTTGGGAGAAGGTATTAGGCATTCCCGGGTTCCGTGGTTCTAGCACGGTCGCTCAACTATTGTATTTGATTTTATCTGATTTCAAAACATGTTCTTGCTTATGGGCTTTTAATTTTGAACCGCTTTTTATTATTATTATTATTATGAGAATTGCAACGTCGTGGAAACGTGTCTCGAACCACGTCACATCAATGCACCCGTGGTTGTTGACACATTTTGACTTAGTCGAGATTTGGATTTGGGCCGCATCAATGCGCACCCGAATTTAAGAAAGTAATTTAATTAAATCGTGCCTAAAGATTCTAACGTATTATTATTTTGGGGAAGGCCGTGAAATTCACTAAACGGTCCTCTCGAATTCTAAGTATTTTAATAACCACTTATTGAGGCCCCCACATATATGATTTTGTTTGGCGAGGTTCATCTCAACATTTTATTAAAAGGCCCATTTGAGAGTGACTACGATTTTCGATTGATCAATTGTCTCTAAAAGAAGAAAGAAAACTAATTATGTGAGAACTGAACTATCCAGTGAAATTATGCACTGAAATTTAGTAGTCCAAACTCAACAATGAGTTGGACCACTGATGGGCTTCAGAAACGGCCCAAATATTATGGTCAGGCACGAGAGAAGGAAGCCCAGGTGACAGATGACTGCACCTGGGATCGAATCCCCTAGGAAGCCTAAATTCATGAGGGTAGTCTGTTTGACAGCCTGAGATCGAGCCCTCACAAGGCCAAATCCCATCCCCACATAGGCCATGGCCCACCTGACGTTCCCTTTTTTAGAAGATTTCAACACATTGGGCCTATAGCGTGAGAAGCCAGGCCCAAACAATTACATACACCTGAAGACATGGCTCAGGATCGAGCTTGGGTAAGGACATCGGATGCAACTCCAAATACCCACCCAGCTTGATTGCTTAGGCAATTAATGTTTTGCCAAGGACTCAATAGTCCTAATCTCAATTTAAGCAGAAATATGAAGTCCTAATCTCAATTTAAGCAGAAATATGAATTCAAACTAACACAGAAGCTCGGATTACCTTTTAAAATATCCTAGACTAAACTAAAAGCATGCAGAACCAGACCTAAACTGGTATTTAACTATACCAAGGTAAAAATTTATGAGCTCAATTTGAATACAAATAGCATAATTGGATTTGCACAACCCATATTTAACAGTACCAATAACTCAAATCTAGCTGTAAAAATCAATTATCAAACGTGTGTACCAAACCAATCTAAACAAGTTATCTACATACAATGAAGTCAATGAGTTTAACAGTCCAATGAGCATCTGTTTAGCTACATGACTCGACTATCAGACATGCATCACCAGTTTTAACCAGAGGATATAATTATAATGAAACAGATGAACTACATATATAAAGCATTAATGCCAAAATCATATAAACTACAACTCCACAGCAGATAGTTCACTTCAATCCTGATTCATATTTCCAGTGAAATGAAGATACATAGCGTCAAACTTCAGGATATGTACCTGGTTTTTGAATTGCAGTGAAAGAAGGAGTTAGCAGAAGCAGGTGAAATAGCAGCAGTATCCAAGAACAATATTCAACAGCTCAGGGAGAATTAAACACCAGAAACCAATCTCAAACAACAACCAAACAAGTGTGATTTAACACAAAACAGCTTCACCAAACACTAAGTAACACACTACTCGACTGCTGCATCAACTGAAGGGCCTGAACTGATTCAAATGAACTCAAAAACCAACAGAAATGGATCCAGGAGACTGCTAAGTCATGACAACCAAAATCTAGATTAGGAAGTGGTGAATCGAAAGCTGAGAATTGAAAGTCACTCAATGCCTAATGGAACAGTAATATTTTTGGGTTTGTATATTTTTTTTTGAACTTTTGGTTTTGTATTTTGGCTTTGAATTAGAAAGCTACTTTAGATCTGAAATCTATAATGGCCAGAGTTTTGGGAGCTAATAATGGCTTAAAGGAAGACCCCCTCTCAAGGCAATTCAATGCCTATTTATAGGTAAATAAAATACTAGAAGCTTCTATCAACTACCCTTCCCCAAATAAGACCTAGACTACCCTCACATGTGACTTCCCTTAGTTCTGAATTTATTCCCCTTGTTCATTCCCCAGATTACCCTTAGTATCTCCTAAAATTACTACCTGACCCAAAACCCTTCAGTTACAACCAAACAACTTACCAAGTAACACATGAACGATTTACAAGCTGGTAATACTGAGATCAACCCAAGTCAAATTCTAAATCCAACGATCAAAGCCCGATTAAATAATGACCAATTATCAACCAAACACATTAACACTGACTTACCATTAGCAAACTAAAGTGAAGAACAATTATCCTGATTGAACTTAAGCTAATCAAAACCTAAACTAACTTCTTGAATCGAAACAGAGTAAATTCTAATATGCCAATCAAACTAAAATCAAGAACAAAATAAATTAGAATCAAGCCATAAATCAAAACACGGGATCCAGACAGAGTTGACAGAAACTTGGACATTAGCAAGTATTAGAACAGAAGCAAACAGAAGAGAGAAAAACGAAAGCTCACTGATGCCAAGAGAAACGCCGGTCAGCCATCGACGTCCGAATCTTTCAGGATTTTTGACACGTAACATCCCTAACCATGTGTTTTTTACAAGAGAACACATGGTTAAGAATATTACGGTACAAAATCACAAAGATTTTGGGTTAGGGTTTTGGCCAGAAACTCTTAGATTTGAAATTCGAGCCACTTCACCGAGATTCGAAGGAAAATGGTCATGGATTTGGATTGAGGGAAGTCTGGGGACGGTGTGGTGTGATTTTGGACAAGTTTGGACAAAGTAACGACTTGGCCGGAAAATTTAAAATCAATATTCGATGGCCTTGGTTGTGATTCGAGGGAAACCAACGGTATGGTTGTAAAGAGGAGTTCATGGGGAATCTGTGGTGTAAGTTTGGGGGTGAACGGCGTATGTTGCGTTTCCCTCCGGTGAGGGGTTTGGTGGCGGCTTGGATTAGGGTTTGAGAGGAGAGGTAGGGTGAGGAAGACGAGGGACTGGGGTGGGGGGGGGTAATATTCGGATATATATATTAAAGAGTGGGGGCTTCTGGACCGTTCGATCCGACAACCTCGATGGCTGAGATCTGATGCACTGAGAAACGGCGTCGTTTGGCTCCTCTTGGGACCGGACCGGGTTGGGCATAGCTGGGCCTGGGCGGATTGTTTTGAGATTGGGCTGGGATATTAATTGGCCCAAATCATGGGCAGCCCTTTTTAATGTTTTCATTTCTTTTCTTTTGTTTCTTTTATTTAATTCTTGTATGTATATTTTTTCTAATTTTATAAAATTGCAAAAATTAAAATAAAGTCCTAATATATTTCAAAATTAAACTAATTAATTCCTAAAATTATTTTAAAAACTATTCCGGGACGAATTCGCAATTAAATAATTAAAAATGCAAAAGTGGACTATTTTTGTTATTTTCCATATATTCTATTATAAAACAAATTAATCCCTGATTAATACTAACATATGAAACTAGATCTTAAATAAAAATGCATATTTTTGTATTTTATATGAATTGATCATGCACAAATAAAATGCAACAACTATCAGAAAATGACACAAAAATTCACAAAAATTGTAAAAATAAGAAAAAAAACATTTTTGTTTGAATTTTGGGAATAATTCATATATAGGGCAAAAATCACGTGCTCACAGCTGCCCCTCTTTGCTCAGAAACATGAAAAGTTTTCGTGCAAAGATAAGTGAGCAAATACGAGCGATTTTTGCCCGTTCAAATATTCCGTTGTGAAGCATTTTTGAAAAATTTGACCGCACCCTGCTTCAGAGGTTGCCTACATATCCTGGGCTAAATAGGAATCAGGTCAGTATAGTTCGGGAGTGTCTGGTAGCTGGGTTACCAGGAGATGTGATTTCACTACGATTGCTACTGCTACTGCTTGCTGACCTTCCTTATTACACCATGGCAAAATAAAAGAAGTTAGACTAAGCTATGAACTGTGAATTACAAAAGTCTTATCTAAAGTCTTCAAACTTGCATCTTGCACTTCCTTGTTGCCTTGTTGCCTTGTTGTGAAACTCACTATTGTTACTTCAAATCGTGAACTGAGATGTTGTTCTTTCTTTCCAAATTACTGAACTTGAATAATCTTGGACTTGAGTGTATTTCTTTGTTTTTCAGGTGGGCTCCTGATTGCTGAACTTGAAATTGAATGTATTCCTCTATTATCCAGGCGGGTTCCTGACTGCTCGACTTGAAATTGAATGTATTCCTCTATTATCCAGGCGGGCTCCTGACTACTTAACTTGAAATTGTAACGTATTCCTCTATTATCCAGGCGGGCTCCTCTGTCATATATGCGGGCTCCCGACTTCAACTACAACTTGAAATATAAATACCTCCATTCTCCAGGCGGGCTCCTGATTGCTAAAATTTGAAATGCATGTCTCTGTTCTCCAGGCGGACTCCTAACTTCAACATAGACAAAGAAATTGATTGAAAACTAAAACTTGAATTGTGTCACCTCTGTTCTTCAGGCGAGCTCCCGATTGCTAAAACTTAAATTGTATGTCTCTGTTCTCCAGGCAGACTCCTGACTACCGAAATTTGAAGTGCATGTCTCTGTTCTCCAGGCGGACTCCTGACTGCTAAAATTTGAAATGCATGTCTCTGTTCTCCAGGCGGACTCCTGACTTTTAAAATTTAAACTGTATGTCTCCGTTCTTCAGGCGGACTCCTGACATCAAACTTGAAAAGTATGTCTCTGTTCTCCAGGCGGACTCCTGACTTCAACAAAATAATCAACCAATGAAAATTTTCTGCCCCAGTATGGAAGCTGGGTATATGGGTGAGTGTTAAACTGAATCATATTGTCACATATTACTAAGAATTGAAAGCTAAATCCTATTATCCAGGGAGGTCCTGACAACTCCTCATAATTACAAACCTAAGGTATTACTCTTGCTACATCATGTTATCTACAAGGGTTTTAAGCTACATCCTGTTATCCAGGAAGGTCCTAACAACTTGCATTTTATCCTAAACATGCAAAAATTGCAACCAAATTATATTCCCCTATGCTATTCATGATTATTTTGTATTTTTAATCCTACCATACTTTGCGGTCAATTCTGATTACTGCTTGCTTTCCCTTTATGGAGAATTCCTCCTGAACAACCAACTTTCTGCCCCTGTTTCAATCAAAGAAAATTCCGTTAGTTTAAAATGGTGGTTAGTTGATGGCATTCTTGCTGAAAAATCCTTCCCCTGCATTGCTTTGTGTTGACGGACTTCCACGCACTGACCCTGAACCGCTTGACTTTCTGACCAGCTTTTAAATTCCCCAACCTCTGGCGACCTAAATGTTTTACACCCATACTGTTATTTCACTTTTCTGACCCTTTTGTTTGAACCTTGGCATTTCCCACGACATTTCCCAATCATTCCACCGATGAAACTTCCGTTAATTCCCTGTATTCCACTTGACATCATGTTGTTTTTGACATGCTCTGACCACGTTGTGCTTTACAATTTCGGAAGTTGGTAGTGAGCCTTGAAATCCTTTCCCACTTGCTTTTGAACATAACTGACATTAGAACATTTAGACAAACAAAACCCCCAAAAGAGAATGAAATGCAATGGTTTTACGGGTTAAGGATAAGAAGAATCCAAAACCGGATGACTACTAAAAATGAAGTAAAGAAAAGAAACTTATTTGACCGGAACAGCTGACACCAATGGTCATGACATGCATTTCGGACTAATCGGCCCAACCGATCCAACTAAACAACTCTCAATTGCCATACCTTATTGCCCAGAATTCCCATCACTTGTTTGATTTACCCAGACCTTAACCTTGCTTTCCTGTGGTACCACGAAACAGTTTCCATCAACAGACCTTTCTCAGTTTGCCATTTCTCAACTCACTTTCGCCTTGAGGTGCCCGTGAAGGTTTTCACCACTAAGACTCTCTCATTTTAGTTTCTCTCAGCTCCCGTCGCCTTACGGTGCCCGTGAGGGTTTCACCCATAAGACTCTCTCATTTTTATCTTTTGTTCTTCTTGCTTGAACCAGCGTGTTGCCACTGCCACGAATTACCGCTACCTGCTCGACTTGGCATTTCTCAAAAATTGATCAGAAGGTCTTTCTTTGGACCGTAATGTAAGCTTTTGGATTGGGTTAGAAAGAAAGGTATAAAAGGCTCAGAACAATTCAAATGGGTTCAAATTACAACTTTCGGAATCCAACTTTTCACAACAATCACAACTTCTGCCCCAGTTTCTTGCTTGAGGATTTTTGGATTTTTATTTTGGTATGACTGAACCTCGGAGTAAGGCTGCCTACGTACCCTTTCGGGATAAGTCAAACGTAGTTCACTGTATCATAATTACCTTTGTTGTTGTATTTTTTTCTTTCCTTTTCTTCTTCTTTTCCTTTCTTTTCTCTTCTTTTTTTTCCTTTTCTTTTCTTCTTTTTCTTTTTTTTCTTTCTCTTTTCCTTCACTTTTCATTTTTTCTTTTCTCTTCTTTTTTTTCTTTTTTTTTTCTTTTTTTTCCTTTTCTTTCCTTTTCTTTTCTTTTTCCTTTGATTTTCTTTTCTTTCTTTTATGTTCGGCACCTGTGTTCCTTGATAATGCCATTGATTCCGAAAGAGGGGTATGATAAATAAGTAAGGCTCAAAGGGGATGACAAGGGATAAAAGTATTTGGATAGCAGGACAAAAGGCCTTCGTCATTTCAATCTTTAAGATATGCCAAATACAAACAGATACATTCAGAAATAAAGGAATCATACATAATATCTCTTGAGCGCATCGGAATTGATGACCATTTCTATACATTTTCCTTCTACATCTGTCAAATACAGTGTACCGTTAGATAACACTCTGGTTACTACAAATGGTCCCTGCCAGTTTGGGGAAAATTTTCCTTTTGCTTCAGCCCAATGAGGCAAAATCCGCCTCAGTACTAACTGTCCGACTTCGAATTTCCTTGGACGCACTTTCTTGTTGTATTCTCTTGCCATTCTTCTTTGGTACAACTGACTATGACACACTGATGCCAATCTCTTCTCGTCAATCAAACTCAACTGCTCAAGGCGGCTTTTCACCCATTCATCATCATCGATCTCAGCCTCCACAACGATTTGCTGAGACGGGATTTCCACCTCTGCAGGTATTACTGCCTCTGTGCCTTCCACCAATGAATAAGGAGTCGCCCCCACCGAGGTACGAACGGTGGTGCGGTATCCTAACAATGCAAAAGGTAATTTCTCATGCCACTGTCTAGACCCTTCAACCATCTTCCGGAGTATTTTCTTTATATTCTTATTGGCTGCTTCAACCGCACCATTTGCCTTGGGACGGTATGGAGTAGAATGCCTATGGGTAATCTTAAACTGCTCACATGTCTCCTTCATCAAATGACTATTAAGATTAGCCCCATTATCCGTGATGATTACCTTCGGAATCCCAAACCGACAGATGTTATTTGAGTGCACAAAGTCGACCACAGCTTTCTTAGTCACAGACTTGAACGTCTTAGCTTTCACCCATTTGGTAAAATAGTCTATAGCTACCAGAATAAATCTGTGCCTATTTGACGCTGCTGGATCAATTGGCCCAATAACATCCATGCCCCATGCAACAAAAGGCCATGGTGCGGACATCGTATGTAGTTCTGATGGTGGAGAATGAATCAAATCTCCATGCACTTGGCACTGATGACATTTACACACAAAACTGATACAATCCCGCTCTATAGTGAGCCAATAATAACCTGCTCGGAGAATCTTTTTTGCTAGAACGTACCCACTCATATGCGGTCCACAAACTCCGGAATGTACCTCAGTCATGATAGATGTGGCTTGTCTTGCGTCCATGCATCTCAACAACCCGAGGTCTGGAGTTCTTTTGTACAACAATCCTCCACTAAAGAAAAACCCGTTTGCCAATCGCCGAATCGTTCTTTTCTGATCACTGGTGGCCTGTACCGGATATACTCCCGTCCTGATGTACTCTTTGATATCATGGAACCACGGCTCGCCGTCGAGTTCCTCTTCTATCATATTATAGTAAGCATGCTGATCACAGACCTGAATCTACAACGGGTCAACATAAGCCTTATCTGGATGATGCAACATCGACGCCAAAGTAGTTAAAACGTCGGCAACCTCATTATGAATCCTTGGAATGTGCCTGAACTCTATAGCCTGAAACCGCTGACAAAGCTCATGCAGACATTGCCTGTACAATATAAGCTTTAAATCTCGTGTTTCCCATTCTCCTTGAATTTGGTGTACCAGTAAGTCCGAGTCACCTATGACCAAGACTTCCCGTACACCCATATCTACAGCTAATCTCAATCCCAATATACACGCCTCATATTCTGCCATGTTGTTCGTACAGTAAAAACGAAGCCGGGCTGTAATAGGGTAATGCTGACCTGTTTCAGACATAAGTACCGCTCATATTCCCACGCCTTTCATATTTGCAGCCCCATCAAAGAAAAGCTTCCATCCTGGCCTCTCAGCTTGTTCCAATTCGTCAATGTGCATCACCTTTTCATCAGGGAAATAAGTTTTCAAAGGTTCGTAATCTTCATCGGCGGGGTTCTCAGCCAAATGATCAGCTAATGCCTGTGCTTTCATTGCAGTCCGTGTCACATAGATAATGCTAAACTCTGTAAGCAGGATCTGCCACCTTGCAAGCCTCCCGGTGGGCATGGGCTTCTGAAAAATATACTTCAAGTGCCACCCAAGTTAGGGCGCAACATGTCCTCTCCAAATGAGTATACTTAACCTCGTAAGATGTGAACTTCTTGCTGAGATAGTAGATAGCCTGCTCCTTTCTACCCGTAACATCATGCTTCCCCAGTACACACCCGAATGAATTATCCAAAACTGTCAGATATAGAATCAAAGGCCTCCCTGGTTCTGGCGGGACCAACACGGGTGGGTTCGACAAATACCCCTTTATCTTATCAAAAGCCTCTTGACATTCATCAGTCTATTTGACTGCAACATCTTTCTTTAATAGCTTGAAAATCGGCTCACAATTTGTCGTGAGCTGAGCAATGAACCTACTGATATAATTCAATCTTCCCAACAAACTCATCACCTCAGTTTTGTTTATGGGAGGTGGCAATTCCTGAATAGCTTTGATCTTCGACAAGTCTAATTCAATACCCCGCCGACTGACTATAAACCCCAACAACTTCCCAGATGGCACCCCGAAAGCACACTTTGCAGGATTGAGCTTAAGATTATACCTGCAAAGCCTTTGAAAGAACTTTCTCAAATCTCTGACATGGTCGGACTGCTGTCTAGACTTCACGATCACATCATCCACGTACACCTCGATTTCCTTATGTATTATATCATGGAATATTGTTGTCATGGCCCTCATATAAGTTGCCCCAGCATTCTTCAAACTGAACGACATGACCCGATAATAGTACGTTCCCCACGGCGTGATGAATGCCGTCTTTTCTACGTCTTCCCCGTCCATTAGAATTTGATGATAACCCGCGTAACAATCCACAAAAGAACCAATATCATGTTTGGCACAATTGTCAATCAGTATATGGATGTTGGGCAGTGGGAAATTATCTTTTGGACTCGCCTTGTTAAGATCTCGATAATCGACACACACCTTGGTCTTGCCATCTTTCTTCGGCACAGACACAACATTAACTAACCAAGTATACCGTGTAACCCGAATGACCTTTGCGTCAAATTGCTTGGTAATTTCTTCTTTGATCTTCACACTTATGTCCGTTTTGAACTTTCTCAACTTCTGCTTGACAGGAGGGAGTGCTTGATCAGTGGGTAATTTATGAACCACTAAATCAGTGCTTAGTCCCGGCATATCATCATACGACCATGCAAAAACATCCTTGTATTCGAACAAAACTTTAATTATCTCCTCCTTAAGTTGTGGCTCCAGATGAACACTTACTTTAGTTTCCCGCAGATTGTCTTGGTCCCCTAGATTAACTGCTTCTGTGTCATTTAGGTTAGGTTTGGGTTTTTCTTCAAAGTGACTTAATTCTTTACTAATTTCCTCATAAGTCTTATCGTCGTTACAATCCACCCCATCATTACACTCGATTTCTTATATTATTATTTCTGAGCTAGATTGGCTTTTAAAACTGGACCGAAGATTCCTCATGCATGTCATATCATTGATATCAGCATAAAAAGAACTGTACAAAAAGAAAAGAAAAAATGGAAACAAAATTAGGAATGAAGAAAGAAGAAAATTGCATTTCATTGAATGTAAAGATAACAAGGTTTTAACTCATCCAAATGGATGGAACATAGCAACTGAATTACAAACCCTGGAATAATCCAGGTGACAAAAGGAAAACAAAACCCACTACCACGACTCCCTTCGAATTGGAAGAGGAGTAGCTTCCCAATTGTTGATGTTAGCATGTGGTCTGATGTACTGTATATATGCTCTGCTTGACCCTTCCCCGGCCTCAACCATGTTCACTTTAGCAAATACCCTCTCGAATACCTTATCCAAGTTCCCCTCTGCACCAATCAATGGACCCGACACCTTTGTCAATGACTGCTTCTTGCCACCCGGCCTGACGAAGGACCTGGACAAGCGTGGAATCGGTTTGGGAAGAACCCAAGCTTTCTTTTTCAATTTACGAGCCCTTCTAACATCTGCCGCTGTTGGTTTGAACCCCAGTCCGAAGGTGTCCAGATTTTTGGGTAGAGAAACAGGTTGAACAATGCCCTGAAGCTCAGCCCCAGACCTTTTCCTGGCACGAACCCATTACTCAGCATTTCTGATACTACCATGACGGTCGCAGCTGCCACCCTGGGACATGGAATACTTTTACCCTCCGGCACTCTGTTCACCGGGACCGTGTCGAAGACCTGATAAACCCATGGTCCCTTATCATCTTCAGTTTCTATAAAGGGCACAATGGCATCATTCATGGCGCATGTGGGATCTTCCCCATATAACACGATTTTTTGTCTGTCCCACTCGAACTTGACCATTTGGTGCAGTGTGGAAGGCACTGCTTTGGCCGCGTGGATCCATGGTCGACCCAACAAGAGATTGTGGGACACTGCAGCATCCAACACCTGAAATTCCATAGTGAACTCGACTGGACCAATAGTCAATTCGAGTATAATATCCCCCACTGTGTTTGTTCCCCCTCCGTCGAACCCTCGAACACAAATACTATTTTTGCGGATTCTATCATCGTCAATCTTCAACTTGTTCAATGTGGACAACGTACAAAATATTAGCACTTGACCCGTTATCGATCAACACCCGAGTAACCATTGAATCTTCACACTTGACCATCAAGTAGAGAGCTTTATTGTGTTCTGTGACTTCCACAGGCAATTCATCATCAGAAAATGTTACCCTATTTACCTCAAAGATCTTGTTGGCAATTGTATCTAGATGGTTCACTGAAATTTTGTCGGGAACATGAGCTTCATTCAATATCTTCATCAAAGCTCGGCAATGCTCGTCAGAATGGATCAATAATGACAACAACGAGATCTGGGCCAGTGTTTTTCTCAATTGTTCAACAATGGAATAATCTTGCACTTTCATTTTTTTTAGAAATTCCTCTGCCTCTTTTTCCGTCACAGCCTTCTTGACTAGCACTGGATTGTCTTTAGCGCCCCTAGCCTTTCTCAACTCTTCGGGAGCAAAACAACGTCCCGACCGAGTTAATCCTTGTGCTTCACAACTCTCTTCCTCAATTTCCTTTCCTTTGTATGTCACCACTACCTTGTCATATTTCCACGACACGGCTTTGCTATCAGCCACGGGTAATTGGATTACCGGCTTTATGACAACTGGTTCTATGCAGGCCCCTTTCACAACAACCACGGGCGCAGATGATGCCCTTGTTACCACTAACTTGGTTGGCTCTGGCTTTCCTGCATCGACAAATGGCCCCTTCCCCATTACTACCACCGGCTCGTCTTTTATATCTTCCCGCTGAATTGCTGGCTTTACCTCAACTGCCTTTCCCTTGGCTTCAATAGAACGGATCATCATGACCGTATGCGAGGGCTTTTTAGGCTTTGCTCCCTTATGTATTAGTTCAATCATGTTAGTCTCATGATGTGCTGGCAACGGGTTTTGGTTAATGTTTGGCGCCTCCGGAGCCTGTACCTCAATGCGGTGATTATCAATAAGTTCCTGCACCGCGTTCTTCAATTTCCAACACTTCTCAGTATCATGCCCCGGCATACATGATAAATACTTACAGCTAACAGAATGGTCCAGGTTTCTGGGAGGGGGATTTGGTACTTTGGGCTCAATTGGGGTCAATATTCCCAACTGTTTCAATCTGCGGAAAAGAGAGGTGTAAGATTCTCCCAACGGAGTAAATGTTTTTTGTTTCGGGGCCTTCTCATTTCTAAAAGCTTGGTTTAGGCGAAAGCCAGTTCCTGGTCTACTAGCCCTGGGAGGTGGATAGGTGTTCTGTGGAGGTGGATATGTGTTTTGGAGAACCGGTGCACGCCATTGCGGGTGCGTCAGGGATTGAGTATACGTCTGGGCGTGGTGAACAGACAAGTGTGGTTCTGGTGATGGGTAGTAATGTTGTGGTGGGCCATATGGGGTATATAGATAATTTAGATGGTGGGGTTTGGGTTGGTTGTAGTAGGGTGGAGGGTTATTGGGCCTGGACCAAGTACTAGTTTCAAACCGTAGCAACTTCTTCTTTCTTCTTCTTTCCCAGCACACCACCAGTACCGCTTTGGATAGCCTAGGTGGTTGCTTTCAATGCCGAGTAGCTCAAAATTTTGTTAGACTTCAATCCCTCTTCAATCATGGCTCCCATCTTTACCACTTCATTAAACGACTTTCCGACAGATGTCACTAGATGACCAAAATAAGTAGGCTCCAATGTTTGCAAGAAGTAATCTACCATCTCACTCTCCCTCATCGGAGGATCAACCCTTGCTGCTTGTTCCCTCCAGCGGAAATCAAACTCTCTAAAACTTTCCCTGGGCTTCTTTTCCAGCTTCAACAATGACAAACGATCGGGGACTATCTCAAGGTTATACTAAAAATGGCCAATGAATGCTTGTGCCAAATCATCCCATGTATACCATCGGCTGGGGTCCTATCTCGTGTACCATTCCAGTGAGGACCCGCTCAGACTTTGACCAAAATAGGCTATAAACAATTCATCCTTCCCCCCAGCTCCTCTCATTTTACTGCAGAAACCCCGGAGGTGGGCCACCGAGTCGTCATGTCCCTCGTACAAATCAAACTTGGGCATTTTGAAACCTGCGGGCAACTGGACATCAGGGAAAGGGCACAAATCTCTGTATGCAATGCTGACTTGGTTGCCTAAACCATGCATGTTCCTGAAGGATTGCTCCAGGCTTTTGACTTTATGAATCACTTCTTCCTGTTCTGCATTCTTAACCGGTTTCTCAACTTCTCCCGGGATTTCAAAATGGGGAGTATAGGTATATGGCTCAGGCATTTTAAAAGTGGGTTCAGGAGGGTAAATTTGGGTGTCGTGATCTTGGAATAGCGGCTCACTGGACGATCTATGTAATGTGGCTGGGGGAGGTGCCACGAAGACTGGACCCATAGGTGGGGGAGGGTTCTGTTTGGGTGGTGGAGCTGGAGGGGCGTATGAAGTGGTACCATAGCCCTGGGTGTGATAGGGGAAGGCTGAAGATGTGTGGGGAGTGGTGGGCTCTTGAGCCTGAGCCAGAGGTGGGATGTAAGATGGATTAGCGGGGTATAATGGTGCCGGATGTCCCTGAGACCATGCCCGAAGCATTTCGGCCATTTGCGCTTTTAGTTTCCTCATCTCTTCTTTCATAGCACCCACATCTGTTACCTCAACTTCATTTGAAGGGTCCACGAGGCTGATTTCCGAGTCCTGTCCTATCATGTTTACTTTATCTTTCGACCGGGTGTTGTACGGGTGAGTTGCCAGAACTGCCAATCAACTAACCACCTGCCCGGACTCACACATTTAGACAACCACTTTGTTAGCGATTAAGTCTTAACAGATTTGACAACCGCACGTTGGCATGAATGCACTTATACTGATAATTATTTCTATTATGCGTTTGCTCGATTACATGCGTCATCCCGACATTTCGTTCTTTGTTTCTTTTTACCTTTCTTTCAATTTTCTCACACTATCCCTTTCCTGTGTCCTTTTCTTTCTTCTATTTCTTTCTCTTTTGTTTCCCACTCTTTTCTTTCTTTCTCTTTATTTTCGCTCCCTTCTTTTATCTCTCTCTCTTTCTTGGTTTCTTCTTTTTTTTTTGGTTACGATTACGGTCGAATCCTATGGAGATTGCCTATGTATCGTGACCCCGCACGAATCAGACCAAGCGTAGTTCGTGAAAATAAATGCAAAACAAGGATAAAATAATTTTTGGAATTTTTAGTTTCATTGACAAAACAAACTATTACAAACTAGACACTTTTGCAGGATGAAAATAACAGACGCGAACTAAAACAAACACAAACTCCAAGACTACAAACATACTTGACATGAAAAGACAACGGATAGATAAAAGACAGACTCAAAAGTAGAGAACTACAGACACGGACTATGCATACTCTAATGCTTCAAACTTAGGTGTCCGCGGGGCGTCGTTCGGCCTCGCCGCGGGCCTAGGATTCAAATCCCTTTCAAGCTGCTCTAATTCATTCATGGTTCGCTTCACATAGATCATTACTGCTGAGACAAAAGTAGTATAGGTCATGTCTTCACAAACCCGGCATCTCCTGAAAATGGCATGAGCAATGGCTCTAATCCTGTCTCTTGTTTGCTTCTTTTCTATAAGCAAGCGTTTTATCTGATCGCTGCACGTCTTTAATGCTCGAGAGTCCTGCAGGTGTTGATCTTGCAACTGCTGCACTTCTATCTCCATTTGGGCCAACAAGTCGTAACAATGTCCACTTTCAATTTCAAAATCTCTAGCCTGCTTAACCGCTTTACCCTCAAGGGCAACTACCTTTCTCTTTAGATTGTCTACAATTTTCTCGTGGTCCCTTTTCAACTGATTCAAGTACTAGCGACGCTCCTCTGTTCTTGTATCCCACTGCGCCTTAAGCTCTGCCATGATATTCTCGGATTTTTCTAACTCATCCCGACATTCCCTGACTTCATTTTCCAGCCCTTTTATCAATTTCTCGTCTGATCGGCTCCTTGGTTGCTTATCGACGGTTATTCTTAATTGCCGGATTTGGGCCCTAAGCATCTCGTTTTCTCGAAACAGTCTGTTCTTCTCACCTTGATCCGCGGCAACCTGTACACTGTTCTCGAATTTCAGACTCTCAACTTGCTGCTTCAGCTTACCAATCTCAGCTCGATAGCCTTCTTTTTTTGCTAACCAACCCCACTGCTCTCGGGACAACTCGGCGAAATCTTTGAGATGAGGTCTTTTAGCCAGTCTCTTGCACGCCACGTCACCTCTGAACCAATCATGATACCCCGGGGCAACTTCCCCTTTAGCCCTATCTGACACACAAGTGTTCGCCATCAAATGTTGACACTCACTCCAGATTTGGCGAACTTCTTCTTCGGGGAACCGACCGTCAGGACTAATTTCGACCACTTAGGTACTCAGATCTTCATCTCTCGGTACTACTTGATACCTCCCGAGTTGCCTCAGAACCCGATATGGCGCATAAGGCTGGATGCTTTTGAGTCCCATCAAAAGAAAATGCGGCCAGGCCGCTGGCATATATATGACTTCTTCGACAGGCAACCATCCAAGCACCCACTGTATCTGGCTGGCAGTGAAGGTCCGAAATAATGATGTCCAAGTCGTGACTCCTTCAGGTAGACTAGCCCCTTTGATTCTTGTGTAAAATTCTCCTATACAAGTTTTCTCAAACGAACCATAACTCAAGAGCTGAGAGCGGTGGCATAAATGCTCAGTCATCCACATTTGTAACAACAAGTTACATCCCTCAAAAAAATTGCCCCCAGCTTTGCAAGCAGTGAGAGCCCGGAAGATGTCAGCCACGATCATAGGTGCTAAAGTGCTTTTTCCCATGGTTTGCAAGGTACTGACGACCCCAGCTACTTTCAAATCAATATTTCCATCTTTCCTTGGGAATACTATGAGGCCCAAAAAGGCTATCATAAAAGCCACCCGTCTGTGTTCCTCCCATTTTTGTCGGTTACTTCTACTGCATAGCTTAAAGTCTGGATTATTGAACCCGCCCACGTGGCCATATCTATCATATATGAAGCGGAAACTGCAGAAACCCTTTGCAAAATCTGGATGATGAACTGTTCGGGGTATTTTCAAGGAATCCAAAAACCGGTGTACGGTAACGGCCCTGGGAGCAATTAAGTATTTGAACCTCAACGGAGCTTGATCACTTCCGATGTACCCCGCTATTTCTTCCAATGTCGGGGTGAGCTCAAAGTCCGAGAAATGAAATACATTATGTGCCGAATCCCAATAAGCGACCAATGCCCTGATAATATCCCCCCGAGGCTTATCTAATAAATCCGGGAGATCTTTCAAATACTTTTTCACTTCGTTTTGCCCTTCTTTGCCTAAATCATTCCACCATAATCGCAACTCAAAAGGGATTTTGGTCATTATTGAAAAGGGCTCATTTAGTATCGTGCTCATCCTGCACATTTATTAAGGCGATTAAGCAAAAGAAAAACTGTTATTCGACTCAAGAGAAAAAAAACTATCTATATTTTCGACTCAAAATAAAATTACCTATATGTTTTCAGATTTTAAAAACGAAGAACTCGATTCTCAAACGCGGCCTTTCAGCACTTCGGGAACAAAGATTTTAAGGCTGCGAAAGTCAACCGGTCAAAAATCAAAAATTGACCAAGATGGTCGTTGTGCAAAGTCAGCCTTCCAGCGTTCCTTTTGGGACATTCGGCTATTTATGACAAGACGGCCTTACTTGACTTATTTACAACTCTTTACTTGTTTTTTTTTTCAAATTAAGATAAAAGACCCGGTATTGCAACACGGCCTTTCAACGCCTCGAGGAAGAAAACTTAAGGCTATGAGGGTCAAAAAATGATCAAAGGTGGCTATTTATACAAGGTCAGCCTTCCGGCGTTCCGTTTGGGAACATTTGGCTATTTTTGACAAAACGGCATCACCCAACTTATTTACGACGAAAATAAAAATTTTGACATTTTTTTGCTATTTTTGCAAAGGAAAGGTTGGACCCGATGAGGGTTGCCTACGTATCCCACACCCTGTGAGAATCAAACCGGCGTAGTTCGGGCGAACTAACCAAACCATTTTGAAACAAGACTCTTTTTGATTTTTATTTTTCATGGCAAAACAAACTATTTTCATTTTCTATTTTTTTGAAAATAAGACAAAATAACGACTTTTTTTTCATTTTCGACAAACAATAAAACGACCTACTTTTCCAAACTAAAATAAAGACTCTTTTGTATTATCTTTTTCAACAAACAACTGTCCGAAAATAAAAGACTCTTTTTTCCTATTTTCCTCTTTTTCCGTTTTCTTAAAATTTCGGCAGAGTTTCGACAGTACTTGGTTTTTCTGTTATTTCTCTTTTTTTTTTCTTTTTTCTATTTTTTTTTCGATTTTTCAACATTCCCGAGATTCAGAAACCGGTCAACATGCAGGTTCGAAACAAATATATGTACAGAGCAAGTAGGATGCATCAGGATGGTCCTTTCATTTCAGGTTGCTAGCCCTAGACGGACCCAACCCCTGTGTTGAGTCCCCTAAGTCAAATGCAGCATGATGCAAATAACCGTTCCTACTAGGGATCCGACATGAAGTCATGTTATTGTATGTTCAAATCCTGAGTCGGTGTTCTAGACTGTGTACCCGAGTGGACAACTCAAGTCGAGGAGGGGGCAACTTACCGGGAACCAAAAGGCCATCCGGCTTCATAACTTGTCCGGCCTCTTTCTTATTTCAAGGTATGACACTAACAGAATAGGGAGTCTCAACCAGTAAGCACATCCCCAGAGGTGAAGAGAGAAGGGTGTCGGCACAGTTTATATATAGTTCAGATAATATCAAAGCGGTAAAATTTAGCACATTCAGCACAAAACATGTAAGAGAATCAGATACAACCAAATACAACAATTTATCTAAGTTCAAATTCTGAACCCTGAACTAGAGATTCTGGGTTCGATCCCCAGCAGAGTCGCCAGAGCTATCACACCTCCTTTTTCACCTACACCCCAGGAAGGGTATATATAAGGAGTTTTTTCCAACTTAAAGTGACAATCGAAACGGGATTTATTTAAAAGATTCAGAGTCGCCACTTGGGAGATTTATGGTGTCCCAAGTCACCGGTTCCAATCCCGAATCGAGGAAATTATGACTCTGTTAACAGTCCGCGAACCAGAAATCCAAGTAAGGAATTCTATTAACCTGGGAGAAGGTATTAGGCATTCCCGGGTTCCGTGGTTCTAGCACGGTCTCTCAACTATTGTATTTGATTTTATCTGATTTCAAAACATGTTCTTGCTTATGGGCTTTTAATTTTGAACCGCTTTTTATTATTATTATTTTTTATGAGAATTGCAACGTCGTGGAAACATGTCTCGAACCACGTCACATCAATGCGCCCGTGGTTGTTGACACATTTTGACTTAGTCGATATTTGGATTTGGGCCGCATCAATGCGCACCCGAATTTAAGAAAGTAATTTAATTAAATCGTGCCTAAAGATTCTAACGTATTATTATTTTGGGGAAGGCCGTGAAATTCACTAAACGACCCTCTCGAATTCTAATTATTTTAATAACCACTTATTAAGGGCCCCGCGTATATGATTTTGTTTGGCGAGGTTCGTCTCAACATTTTATTAAAAGGCCCATTTGAGAGTGACTATGATTTTCGATTGATCAATTGTCTCTAAAAGAAAAAAGAAAACTAATTATGTGAGAACTGAACTATCCGGTGAAATTATGCACTGAAATTCAGTAGTCCAAACTCAACAACGAGTTGGACCACTGATGGGCTTCAGAAACGGCCCAAATATTATGGTCAGGCAGGAGAGAAGGAAGCCCAGGTGACAGATGACTACACCTGGGATCGAATCCCCTAGGAAGCCTAAATTCATGAGGGTAGTCTGTTTGACAGCCTGAGATCGAGCCCTCACAAGGCCAAATCCCATCCCCACATAGGCCATGACCCACCTGACGTTCCCTTTTTAGAAGATTTCAACACATTGGGCCTATAGCGTGAGAAGCCAGGCCCAAACAATTACATACACCTGAAGACATGGCTCAGGATCGAGCTTGGGTAAGGACATCGGATGCAACTCCAAATACCCACCCAGCTTGATTGCTTAGGCAATTAATGTTTTGCCAAGGACTCAATAGTCCTAATCTCAAATTAAGCAGAAATATGAAGTCCTTATCTCAATTTAAGCAGAAATATGAATTCAAACTAACACAGAAGCTCGGATTACCTTTTAAAATATCCTAGACTAAACTAAAAGCATGCAGAACCAGACCTAAACTGGTATTTAACTATACCAAGCTAACAATTTATGAGCTCAATTTGAATACAATTAGCATGAGACAATTGGATTTGCACAACCCATATTTAACAGTACCAATAACTCAAATCTAGCTGTAAAAATCAATTATCAAACGTGTGTACCAAACCAATCTAAACAAGTTATCTACATACAATGAAGTCAATGAGTTTAACAGTCCAATGAGCATCTGTTTAGCTACATGACTCGACTATCAGACATGCATCACCAGTTTTAACCAGAGGATATAATTATAATGAAACAGATGAACTACATATATAAAGCATTAATGCCAAAATCATATAAACTACAACTCCACAGCAGATAGTTCACTTCAATCCTGATTCATATTTCCAGTGAAATGAAGATACATAGCGTCAAACTTCAGGATATGTACCTGGTTTTTGAATTGCAGTGAAAGAAGAAGGAGTTAGCAGAAGCAGGTGAAACAGCAGCAGTATCCAAGAACAATATTCAGCAGCTCAAGGAGAATTAAACACCAGAAACCAATCTCAAATAACAACCAAACAAGTGTGATCTAACACAAAACAGCTTTACCAAACACTAAGTAACACACTACTCGACCGCTGCATCAACTGAAGGGCCTGAACTGATTCAAATGAACTCAAAAACCAACAGAAATGGATCCAGGAGACTGCTAAGTCATGACAACCAAAATCTGGATTAGAAAGTGGTGAATCGAAAGCTGAGAATTGAAAATCACTCAATACCTAATGGAACAGTAACATTTTTGGGTTTGTATATTTTTTTTTGAACTTTTGGTTTTGTATTTTGGTTTTGAATTAGAAAGCTACTTCAGATCTGAAATCTATAATGGCCAGAGTTTTGGGAGCTAATAATGGCTGAAAGGAAGACCCCCTCTCAAGGCAATTCAACGCCTATTTATAGGTAAATAAAATGCTAGAAGCTTCTATCAACTACCCTTCCCCAAATAAGACCTAGACTACCCTCACATGTGACTTCCCTTAGTTCTGAATTTATTCCCCTTGTTCATTCCCTAGATTACCCTTAGTATCTCCTAAAATTACTACCTGACCCAAAACCCTTCAGTTACAACCAAACAACTTACCAAGTAACACATGAACGATTTACAAGCTGGTAATACTTAGATCAACCCAAGTCAAATTCTAAATCCAACGATCAAAGCCCGATTAACCAATGACCAATTATCAACCAAACACATTAACACTGACTTACCATTAGCAAACTAAAGTGAAGAACAATTATCCTGATTGAACTTAAGCTAATCAAAACCTAAACTAACTTCTTGAATCGAAACAAAGTAAATTCTAATATGCCAATCAAACTAAAATCAAGAACAAAATAAATTAGAATCAAGCCATAAATCAAAACATGGGATCCAGACAGAGTTGACAGAAACTTGGACATTAGCAAGTATTAGAACAGAAGCAAACAGAAGAGAGAAAAACGAAAGCTCACTGATGCCAAGAGAAACACCGGTCAGCCATCGACGTCCGAATCTTTCAGGATTTTTGACACGTAACATCCCTAACCATGTGTTTTTTACAAGAGAACACATGGTTAAGAATATTACGGTACAAAATCACAAAGATTTTGGGTTAGGGTTTTGGCCAGAAACTCTTAGATTTGAAATTTGAGCCGCTTCACCGAGATTCGAAGGAAAATGGTCATGGATTTGGATTGAGGGAAGTCTGGGGACGGTGTGGTGTGATTTTGGGCCAGTTTGGACAAAGTAACGACTTGGCCGGAAAATTTAAAATCAATATTTGATGGCCTTGGTTGTGATTCGAGGGAAACCAACGGTATGGTTGTAAAGAGGAGTTCATGGGGAATCTGTGGTGTAAGTTTGGGGGTGAACGGCGTATGTTGCGTTTCCCGCCGGCGAGGGGTTTGGTGGCGGCTTGGATTAGGGTTTGAGAGGAGAGGTAGGGTGAGGAAGACGAGGGACTGGGGTGGGCTCTCTTATTCGGACATATATTTTAAAGAGTGGGGGCTTCTGGACCGTTCGATCCAACAACCTCGACGGCTGAGATCTGATGCACTGAGAAACGGCGTCGTTTGGCTCCTCTTGGGACCGGACCGGGTTGGGCATAGCTGGGCCTGGGCGGATTTTTTTGAGATTGGGCTGGGATATTAATTGGCCCAAATCATGGGCAGCCCTTTTTAATGTTTTCATTTCTTTTCTTTTGTTTCTTTTATTTAATTCTTGTATGTATATTTTTTCTAATTTTATAAATTGCAAAAATTAAAATAAAGTCCTAATATATTTCAAAATTAAACTAATTAATTCCTAAAATTATTTTAAAAACTATTTCGGGACGAATTCACAATTAAACAATTAAAAATGCAAAAGTGGACTATTTTTGTTATTTTCCATATATTCTATTATAAAACAAATTATCCCTGATTAATACTAACATATGAAACTAGATCTTAAATAAAAATGCATATTTTTGTATTCTATATGAATTGGTCATGCACAAATAAAATGCAACAACTATCAGAAAATGACACAAAAATTCACAAAAATTGTAAAAATAAGAAAAAATCATTTTTGTTTGAATTTTGGGAATAATTCATATATAGGGCAAAAATCACGTGCTCACATTATTAACTAGGAGTTGAAGCAAAACTGGGATGAACATTATTAGCATAGAACTAGTGTAGAATTTCAAACTCAGCAGGTTAAGTGCATCACGTGTGTGTTACCACAAAATTAGGCCCTGAATTATAACACGGACACGTTAATGCTGATGTTGATCTCGACTGATTTTCGCTAATGGGCCAAGCTAAGCACAAAGGGGTGGCTCACGCTCTGTAATGGGAACTCAGACTGAGCAGCCTGTTCTCAAGGCCCAACTCGCTGGTTGGTTTCAATTAAGCAAGGATCGGCTAATTACTTGAGCCCAGAATTGCTAAAGGGTCCTTATTAATATGTTTTGTTTAAGTAACTCCAATTATTTAGGGCCTCTTTTTCTTTATTCTTAGGAACAAAATATAGAAAATCGTAGTTGCCTTAGGTTTGTCCTGTAATTAATAAAATGAGACGAGCCTCGCAAAACTCACCGATTGTGGGGCCCTCACGATTGTATATATATTAATTACTTAGAACTCGGGATCGGCCGCTTAGCGAATTTTCGCGGCCTTTCTCCCAAAGTAACAACGCGTTAGTCACTGTTAGGCGCATACTTTTAATAATTTACTTTCTTAACACGGGTGCACATTTATGTGACCCAAATCCAAATCTCAACAAAGTCGAAATGTGTCGTTAATCACGGGTACATTGATTGTGACGTGGTTCGAGATGCATTCTCATGACGTTGCAATTCTTTGAATAAATAACAACAAAAGCGGTAAACAGTTAAAATTTGCACATAGGTTCATAATCGTATAAAATCAGATAATCAAGCCGAATATGACAGTTGAGCGACCGTGCTAGAACCACGGAACTCGGGAATGCCTAACACCTTCTCCCGGGTTAACAGAATTCCTTATCCGGATTTCTGGTGCGCAGACTGTTAAACAGAGTCATTCTTTTCCTCGATTCGGGATTCAACCGGTGACTTGGGACACCATAAATCTCCCAAGTGGCGACTCTGAAATAAATAAATAAATCCCGTTTCGATTGTCCTTTGATTGGAAAAACTCCCTTCTACGCCCCTTTGCGGGGTGTGGTTGAAAAAGGAGGTGTGACAGCTCTGGCGACTCTGCTGGGGACCGAACCCAGAATCTCTGGTTCAGGGTTCAGAATTCGAGCTTAGATAAATTGTTATATTTGGCATTGTTTATTTTCTGATTTTTACATGTTTGGGCCTAATCTGCTAAATGTTGCTTTTACCGCTTTAATATTATCTGAACTGTATATAAACTGTGCTGAAACCCTTCTCTTCTTACCTCCGGGGATGTGCTTGCTGGTTGAGACTCCCTATTCTATTAGTGTCATACCTTGAAATAAGAAAGAGGCCGGACAAGTTACAAAGCCGGATGATCCCGCGGGTCCCCGGTACGTAGCCCCTCCTCGACTCGAGTTGTCCGCTCGGGTACACAGTCTAGAACAAATACCCAGGTTAATATTATCTGAACTATATATAAACTGTGCTGAAACCCTTCTCTTCTTACCTCCGGGGATGTGCTTGCTGGTTGAGACTCCCTATTCTATTAGTGTCATACCTTGAAATAAGAAAGAGGCTGGATAAGTTACAAAGCCGGATGATCCCGCGGGTCCCCGGTACGTAGCCCCCTCCTCGACTCGAGTTGTCCGCTCGGGTACACAGTCTAGAACAAATACCCAGGTTATGAACCTAGAATAACTCAGCTTCATGCCGAATCCCTAGTAGGAACGTTTGTTTGCATCACGTGCATTTGACTTTGGAGGCTCAACACAGGGGTTGGGTCTATCTAGGACTGGTGTACCAAAAAATGAAAATGACTATCCTGATGCATCTTACTTGCTCCTTCTTGTGCATTTATTTGCTTCAGACTTGCATGCTGACCGGCTTTTGAGGAAAGAGAAATAACAGTATGAGGTTTAAAAAGAGTTAAATCGCCTGTTTTGAAAACTAGTGTCCAAATAGTGTCGAAACTCTACCGAATTTTTGAGAAAATGAAAAAAAAGAAAAAAAAAGAGAAAAAGAAAAAAAGGGTTTTTTGTTTATGAGAAATGTTTTTTTGCCATTGAAAAGAGTCTTGTTTTCAAAAGAAGTTTGTTTTATCGGCCCGAACTACGCCGGTTTGATTCTCACAAGATGTGAGATACGTAGGCAGCCCTCATCGGGTCCAACCTCCTTTTTTGCAAAAAGAACCAAAAAAAAAGAATGTCAAATTTTAATTTTCGTCATAAAATAAGTCGGGTGATGCCATTTTTGTCAAATATCGCCGAATATTTCGGAAAGAGACGTCGGAAGGCTGACTTTGCATAAATGGCCACCTTTGGTCATTTCTAGATTTTTGGCCGGTTGACCCACACAGCCTTAAAATCTTCGTCCCCGAGGCGCTGAAAGGCCGTGTTTGCAATATCGGGTTTTCTATTTTTGAAAAAAAAAAGTCGTAAAAAAGTCGGTGATGCTGTTTTTGCCGGAAATAGCCGAATGTTCCCGAAAGGGACGCCGGAAGGCTGACTTTGCATTAACAGCCACCTTTAGTCATTGTTTTAGGATTTTGGCCGGTTAGCTAACGCAGCCTTAAAATTTTTGTTCCCGAGGCGCTGAAAGACCATGTTTGCAAAACCAGGTATTTTGTTTTAAAAAAAATAAATAAGGAAAGAGTCAGTGGGCAAGTGAATTCCGTTTGGATTTTTGGTCAAAATAAGCCGAGCCAGCTTCGGTAGTATATTAAACCGTTCTTGCCGAGTTAGCCTTAGAGTATCTTTTGTCGAAAGGTTTTCGTAAAAGAATGGACAAGTTTGTAAAATAATCCTTCCCGCCCTCAAAATTCATGTGAAATTGAGAAGGGCCACGTTTGCAAAAAATAGCCATTTGGTTAAAATTGGCATATAGGGGAAGGAACCTGTCAGTCTGTTTTTTTTAATTTGTGTTTCTTTTGATTAGAGTATGTGGGTTGTTTAATGTTCAAGTCTATATTTCGTCTTTCACCAGAGTCTGTTAGTTCGGTCTAAGTTTGTCAGTTTTTTTAATCATTGTAATCAAAGTGTGTTTTACTGTGAAAAATTGAAAATTCCAAAATATGTTTTATTGTTTTCTTTTTACCTTGCATCGGGAAGAACTACGCCCGGTCTGATTCATGCGGGGACATGATACGTAGACAATCCACATAAGATTCGACCGCCACTAAAAAGAAAAAAGAAAAGGCAAAGTGAATAAAAGAAAGGACATAAGCCGGAGTGACGCATGCAGTCGAAGCAAAGACATGTTAGAAATGGTTAAACTGCCTAGGAACATTGCATTCCCCAATGTGAAATTGCAATATGTGTTAAACTCAAACGCTAACAAGTTTGTTGTTTATACCAAAGAGAGATTTCGAAACAGTTAGCTCGTTAGAACGTTCTGGCAGATTACCATTACCACACAAGATCTAAAGGGCCTATTCCGGAAAGTATGTCTGGTTCGGACAAAAGTGTTGAGGAGGAAAAGACAGAGATGCAAATAATGAAGGAGGAAGTAGACAGGTTGAGACAAGAGATAGTTGGGATGCACCTAGCCTGGGCTAGGGGACAAACATCACCAATACTTCCCCCTACTCCTACCCTCTCACCGGCTCGGACTCCGGAACACCCTCCCTTTGGTCCATCAACGAGCTTCCCCATTGCCCAATACTATCAGGGGAAACTTCCTATAATCCCCAAGCTCCACCACCCAAACAAAACCCTCCTCCACCAACTGTTCCTATTTTCGTGGCACCTCCACCCACCACATTGCAAAAATCATCCGATGAACCAGTGTTTCAGGTTCACGACAACCAATACTATCCTCTCGAACTCACCTTCAAAGCACCCGAGCCATACACTTACACCCCTTACCTTCAGCTCCCGACAGAAACTGAGAGGCCGGCTAAGAATTCGGAGCAGGACGAAGTGCTAAGCCTTGAGAAATCCTTCAGGAATATGCATGGATTGGGCAGCCAAGTTAGTGTGGCCTACAAAGATCTGTGTCCCTTCCCCGATGTTCAATTGCTGGCAGGTTTTAAGATGCCAAAGTTTGACCTATATGAGGGACATGGTGATCCCATGGCACATCTACGAGGTTTCTGTAGTAAGATGAGAGGGGCAGGTGGAAAGGATAAGCTACTGATAGTTTATTTTGGTCAAAGTTTAAGCGGGTCCGCACTGGAATGGTACACGAGGCAGGATTCTAGCAGGTGGTATACCTGGGACGATCTAACACAAGCATTTGCAGGTCACTTCCAGTATAACCTTGAGATCGTCCCTGACCGTCTCACACTGTTGAAACTTGAGAAAAGCCTGGAGAGAGCTTCAGGGAATTTGGATTCCGTTGGAGAGAACAAGCAGCAAGAGTCGATCCACCAATGAGAGAAGGTGAAATAGTGGACTACTTCTTACAAACTTTGGAGCCAACTTACTTTGGTCACCTGGTGACGTCAGTTGGTAAATCTTTCAACGAAGTAGTAAAAATGGGCAGTATGGTTGAAGAGGGACTCATGTCCAACAAGATAATGAGCTATTCGTCAATCAAGGCCACAACTCAGGCTATCCAAAGCGGCACGGGAGGTGCGCTCAGGAAAAAGAAGAGAGAGGAGGTCGCAACAGTCGAAGAAGGTACTTGGGCCAGATCCAGAGGCCCTTCCCCTCACTAACAGCCCAGACCCCATCACCCAAATTACCCACACACTCCATATGACCCTCCACAGCTTTATTATCCATCACAAGAGCCACATTTTTTCGTCCATCACGCTCAAGCATATACCCAGCCTCCGGCTCGCCCGCAATGGCATGCACCTCCCCCACAAAATACATACCCACCTCTACAAAATGCATACCCACACCCACAAAATACATACCCACCTCCACAAAATACATACCCACATCCACAAAACATATATCCACCTCCGAAGGCCTATAGAAATCCTCTAGGATCAGGTTTCCGTGGGAATCAAGCTTTTAAGAATGAGAGGAAGCAGAAATATACTCCGTTGGGAGAATCCTATACTACTCTTTTCCACAAATTGAGGCAGTTAGGCCTGTTGAATCCTATTGAGCCCAAATTGCCAAATCCCCTTCCTGGAAATCTTGACCCGTCAGCGAGCTGCAAATATTGTTCGGGGGCTCCCAGACACGATACTGAGAAATGTTGGAAGTTGAAGAATATCGTGCAAGAGCTTATTGATACAAATAGGATCAAGGTTCAGGCTCCAGAAGCACCAAACATTAATCAGAATCCGCTACTGGCGCACCATGAGACCCACATGATCGAACTAGTACACAAGGGAGGGGAGATTAAGAAGCCCTCACAAACGGTAATGACGATCCGTGCCTGTGAAAATAGTTCGAAAGAAAAACTGACCAGTAGAAAAGCAGTGGTGTAGGGTGTAGATGACAAACTAGTTATGGTGATGGGGGAAGGGTCCAGCAAGGCGAATGTACAGTTTATGGGGCTGAAAGCAAAAATCAACAATTGAATGGCTACTCCTCTTCCTATCCAAAGGGAGTCTTGGTAGTGGGCTCTGATTTTCTTTCTTGTTGTCTGGTTTATTCTAAGGTTGTAATCCAGATTTCTTTTTATGCTCGCCAAAGTGTGAAACCTTGCTATCCCGTATTTTAATAAATTGAATTTTTTTTTCTTCATTCCTTATTTTGTTTTAATTTTTCTTCTTCTTTTTCTCTTCTGAACAGTTCCCGTTATACTGGTTCTAGTGACATGGCATGCACGGCGGATCTTCAACTTAGTCTAAAAAATCAATCTGATTTCGAACTTATAGTACAAGATTGTGATGATGAGTCGGAATGCGATGAGGATGAAGCCTTCGAAGAAATTAACAGAGAGTTGAGTCAATTTGAAAAAAAAACTCAAATGACATGGAAGCCGTCAATCTAGGGGATGCGGATAATATCAGGGAAGCTAAGATAAGCGTCCACATTGAACCAAACATCAGGGAAGAACTAATCAAAGCACTTATGGAATTCAAAGACGTTTTGCATGGTCATACGACGACATGCCGGGTTTAAGCACCAATCTAATGGTTCATAAATTGCCCACTGATCCAGTATTTCTTCCCGTCAAGCAAAAATTGAGGAAGTTCAAAACCGACATGAGTGTGAAGATTAAGGAAGTAACCAAACAACTGAATGCTAAGGTTATTCGGGTCACTCGATATCCAGATTGGTTGGCTAATGTGGTGTCATTGCCAAAAAAGATGGAAAAATCGGGGTGTGTGTTGATTATCGCAATCTGAACAGAGCAAGCCCAATAGCGCTTTATGTTTGAGAGATGTCGAGGGAAGATGTATCGATATGGCTATTAGTTCTGACGTAGTAAAGAGATATTAGGTTTGACTTCTTTTGATTGTACTTGTTGTTTGTTTGTATTTGGCATTGTATCGGAGAATGAAATGACGGAGGCATTGTTTCTTCTATCCAAACACTTTAACCTTTTCTTCCCCTCTTAAGCCTTATTTATTCTTTCGTACCCCTCTTTGGAATCAGTAATGAAAATGAAAGAAAAAGAGAAAAGAAAAATAATGATAATAAAGACAAAAGAAAGTCACAAGAAAAAAAAAAGGAATTGGGAACTATGTTGGACCTGATTCCTCAAAGAAGGATACATAGGCGCCTCACGGCTCGGTCATAGTATAACAAAAAATAAAAATCCCCAAGCAAGAAAAACTGGGGCAGAAGTTTGTGTTTGTAATTTTGGAAAGAAAGTTTGATTCCAAGAGTTGTATTATTTTACCCATCACGAAAACCCATATTGATGTCCAAAAAAGACCTCCCGATCCGTATTCGAGAAGTGCCAAGTCATGCAAATGGAAGTCGGGGATAGCACCCCGATTCCCGTCAGAGAAGAGGATCATGGACTGGAAATGAATCGATAGCCAATAAGAATCCCCAGCAGAGAGAGTCATATCGGCAGCACTCCAATCCCCAGCTGAAAAATAAAATAAAACGAGAGTGTCTTATCGGTGAAAACCTTTACAGACACCATAAGGCAACGGGAGTTGAGAGAAATGAGAGAGTATTATTAGTGAAAACCCCTCGAAGGGCACTATAAGGCAACAAGGCAAGATTGGCGGAAAGGATCCACATTTGGCAAAGAGTTGAGTGCTTGTTTATCCCCATCAAGATGAGGCCGTCCGAAAGATTGATTGATACAAATAGACTGGGTTGATTAGTCCGGAATGCACGACATGATCATTGGGATCGGTTATATCATTCAGATAAGTTCTTTTCTATCTTTTTCCCCAACATTTGTTCAGAAAGACTTCTTCTTTTTCTATTTTTGAAATCATCACTTTTTCATTTCTTGGTTTAAAGACTTTACCTCCATAGCAGTTTGTTTTTGAAAAAGGATTTTCAGAGCTTACTACCGGTTGCCAAAGTGTTGTAAAGCAAAATGCGAATAGGACAGGCCAAAGATAAGGCGACAAAGCGAAAAGAAGTTGGTCACAAGACCAAATGATGAATGGATCTAGATCCCAAGAGGACCAAATTTCCAGGAAAAGTTGGAGAAAAATGGAAAAGCAACAGTTAAAAGGATAAGGATCCCCAGGAGATTTGCGACCAAGTTCCGCAATGATCGGACAACACAGAGCGGGGAAGGAAGAGAAAAGAAAAACCATCCCCAGCAGAAGTATCATCCTCAGCAAATAATATCATCCCCAGCAAATTTTGTAGCAAAGCAGGGAAAGGAAAAAGGGAAAAATCATCCCCAACAGAAGTGGCATGACCACTCACCACGATTTAAACTAACAAATTTCTCTTTGATTTGAAACAGGGAAAGGAGATATTATTGACAGTAGGAAGACATGGCCACAAAGAAGATTATCAAACTGGGGCAGAAAACTCTCATTGCGAAAATTTCTTGAAATCAATACATTTCAGTCTTTACATTTCAAGTTTTGAAGTTGGGAGCCCGCCCATATAACAGAGGAATACATTTCAGTCTTTACATTTCAAGTTTTGAAGTTGGGAGCCCGCCCATATAACAGAGGAATACATTTCAGTCTTTACATTTCAAGTTTTGAAGTTGGGAGCCCGCCCATATAACAGAGGAATACATTTCAGTCTTTACATTTCAAGTTTTGAAGTTGGGAGCCCGCCCATATAACAGAGGAATACATTTCAGTCTTTACATTTCAAGTTTTGAAGTTGGGAGCCCGCCCATATAACAGAGGAATACATTTCAGTCTTTACATTTCAAGTTTTGAAGTTGGGAGCCCGCCCATATAACAGAGGAATACATTTCAGTCTTTACATTTCAAGTTTTGAAGTTGGGAGCCCGCCCATATAACAGAGGAATACATTTCAGTCTTTACATTTCAAGTTTTGAAGTTGGGAGCCCGCCCATATAACAAGGAATACATTTCAGTCTTTACATTTTAAGTTTTGAAGTTGGGAGCCCGTCCATATAACAGAGGAATACATTTCAGTCTTTACATTTTAAGTTGAAGAAGTTGGGAGCCCGCCCATATAACAGAGGAATACATTTCAATCTTTACATTTTAAGTTGAAGAAGTTGGGAGCTCGCCCATATAACAGAGGAATACATTTCAGTCTTTACATTTCAAGTTCGGAAGTTGGGAGCCCGCCCATATAACAGAGGAATACATTTCAGTCTTTACATTTTAAGTTGAAGAAGTTGGGAGTCTGCCCATATAACAGAGGAATACATTTCAGTCTTTACATTTCAAGTTTTGAAGTTGGCAGCCTGCCCATACAACAGAGGAATACATTTCAGTCTTTACATTTCAAGTTTTGAAGTTGGGAGCCGGCCCATATAACAGAGGAATACATTTCAGTCTTTACATTTCAAGTTTTAAAGTTGGGAGCCCGCCCATGCAACAGAGGAATACATTTCAGTCGTTACATTTCAAGTATGGAAGTTGGGAGCCCGCCCATATAACAGAGGAATATATGGAAGTTTGAAGTCAGTAAAGCAGAGGAATACAACCGAAATCCCCAGCGGGAAACAACAAGAATCCCCAGCAGAGGAAGGAAGTTCAAGATTCGATGGAAAAATAATGCAAAGCTCACGAGAAGGAAATAAGCAGTTCAAGATCGGCAGTCAAGGGAGAATACAAGACAAATCAGAAGTAAAGAAATACTAGAGGAGTCACCGAGACATCAAAGCAACAAGAGACACAAGAGCATGGCTGAAGATCTAGATAAGATTTTGTAATTCATAGACTATAGTTTAGTCTAGCTTCTTATTTTCTTTCAGCATGGTGTAACAAGTAGGTCGGCAAGCAGTAATAACAGCATGCAACAGCAGTAACATTGCAGTCCCATGTAGGCCCAGCTGCCAAAACTTCCCGAACGACATTAACCTGATTCCCTTCTAGCCAGGGATATGTAGGAAACCTTTGAAGCAAAGGTTCAGTTAAATCTTTTCAAAAATTGCTTCACACGGAGTATTCCAACGAACAAAAATCGCTCGTATCCGCTCACTTTATCTTTGCACGAACACTTTTTATGTTTTCGGACAAAGAGGGGCAGCTGTGAGCACGTGATTTTTGCCCTATGTGAGAATTACTCCCAAAAATTCAAAATAAAACAATTTTCCTTTGTGTGCAATTTTGAGAATTTTAGTGGATGTTTATTTGTTAAATTAATAAAAAAAAATACAAAAATATGTCGCATTTGCATTTAGGATTAAATTCTACAATTAGGAGCAATTAAGTTTGTTTTGCAAGAACAAAAATCATAAAAATAACGTACGTCGTAGTTTTAGCGTTTAATGTCCAAATTGTGTGATTTTATCGTAATTGCTATTTAATTGTGTGTTAATTGTTATTGAGAGTTAATTAGCACTTTTATAAATTAATTTAGTTCTATAGGCTAATTTAGGATTTTTAGAAATTAGTTTTATTTAAAGAAAAATAAAAGAATAAAAAGAAGCAATGGAAATAAGAAGAAAATCGGATTGAGCCTTTTCTTCAATTCTATTTCCATAACCCAAACAAACACCCCCCATTTCTTCCATATTCCATTTCCATTTTTTACCCCTAAACCCTAAAACACATGTTCCCCCTCTCCTTCTCCTTCTCCAAGCAGCCCCTCAAGCTCTCATGGCTGCCCTCCTTCCCCCTCACCTGCATCTGCCCCAAGCGACCCCGCCAGCTCCAAGCCCTCACCTCTATGGCAGCTGCTGGTTCTTTTTCTTCGTCAGCAACTCCAGCTCGAATGCCCATCAACCACCCTTTTCCGTCGAGAAGCAGCGAGCAGCAACACCTCCAAGCCACTGCTGCTCTAGCTCCACTGTCATGCCTACGACCCCTTCGTTGTCTCACACAGTCTGTCGGCAAACCACCAAGCCGGCGACAAAACAAACCAACCGTTGTTGCTTCTTCTTCTTCTTCGTCATGGCCGTTGCTTCACCCATCGTCTCCAGCTGACCACCAACAGCCCAGCCTCCCGTCCTCATCTTCCCCAAACGACCACCGTCGACGAGCCACCATAACCCAATGTCCAGCTCCACCTCACGACCAGCAGCTCACGACCATGTCCCTCTCGAAACCAACCAGCCTCACCATCGTTACCACCCCAGCTCCCCCACGACCTGAAATGGTCGTCTCCTAGGCCGTCTCCAAACACCAGCCATCCGAGGTCATGCTCAGTCATACGTCGAGGCAGTACGTCGAGGTTCCGTTCGAGTCTGTGTCTGTTAGTCAAGTGTCGAAACAGTGTTGTGAACGAAGTTGTGTTTCATCAGAAGTTCAACATTGTTCGACGTCAGATCGTTAGCATAAAGGTCAGTCATAGTTCGTTCACGGATTTTTGTTGCTTGTTCTTTGGTTTCATTTTAATATGTGGTTTCATTTTTGAACATTTTTCGCATGATATTCCTACTGCATATTCGTTGAAATTGTGCGTGTGTGCGTTTTGGACAACTTTCCTACTGTTTTGAGTTCGATTGATGCTCAAGTTAGTGATTGAAATCTACTCGTTTGTTCCGTTAAGTTTGTTCGGATATGAATCTGACTCTGTTGTTAATTCATGAATGTTGTCGATTAGGAGTTTGTTTGGCGAGTTTGTTATGCAGAGTTTGATTAATAATTGGAAATTGATTAGATGAATTGGTTATAGCTGCTGAAGTTTGGTTAATTGACTTAGGAGGATTGGATATAGCTGATGGGGTAGAATGGTAATTTCAGTAATTTCAGGGGCATTTTCGGGATTTTAAGTCTTAAAAAATGATTAATTTGAGTGCTCCGTCTACTAGGCATTAATAATATTAAAATAATACCTAGTGGGGGACAAGACATAGGATGGTGGGAATTAATACATTGTTTAATACATGGTGGGGGACAAGACATGTGGTAGTGGGCAATAATGCATTGTTTAAAATAGTGGGGGACAAGACATGTGGTAGTGGGAACTAATACATTTGTTTAATATAGTGGGGACAAAGACATGCAATAGTGGGGAACAAAACATAATGGTATGAAAAGATTAAAAAAAGGATTGATTAAAATATGTTGCTCATACCTGTTTTGGGTTATAAATAGGGTCATTTCAAGACCAAAAAGGGCGGATTTTGGAAGAGAGTTTGGGGCTGTTTTTTTTAAGGAAGAAAATCGTTTCTCTTCCAGTTTTTCTCAGAGTCTAGGCTGGATTTTTAACCTTTAAAAGTTCAGTAATTTGAGAGTAAAAGACAGGCTGGTTTTTAATCCAAAAGGTGCAGTGTTTGGAGAGCTAAGAAACTGAAAAGTGGGTCTCTTCTTTTACTGTTGAATATCAGAACTAGTATTGTTGTTGTTTAGTCTTTTACAAAGTTTTGGGGTTATTCTATCGAGCTTGTTTGGTTTTCTTTAAATTTTTCTGAGCCTCGAATTTGGTTCGAATTGCTGCTGTTGGGTTGTTATTGCGTTGCTGTGTTATTATTGTTGCTGACTCCTCCTTCTCTTCTTCTTGTATTTCCATTTCCAGGTACACAACTGTAACCTTGGTCATTTGTAAGCCGAAAACATAAGCATGAATATACATGAAGATTTGAAGCTTTAAGTTTGGTCTAGCTTTTCTACCGATTTGTATATTAGGATATCTCATTCATTAATATCATGCAAATGCATGCGGGATGTATAACTGGACAGTTCTTGTAATGATCTAATTTGTGAACTTTCAAACGAACTTTATATCATGTGTCTGTTCTTGTCCATTTCGAATGTATGGTTGTAGTCTGTAATATTTGGTTTGCTTTAGCTTGATTATTAAGTAGTGTATTTCGAATGCATGTCCGTTAGAATCCGGCCTAATAGACTATTTAATTAATACAACACGCTAATTGTAATATCAATGGCTTGAGTTTAGGATTAGGAATAGACATCTATATTACCTTTTTTTTAACTATTGTTCTTCTAAAACCTGTAGTAATATACTTAATTAGATAAAATCACTTCACCTTTCTGCGTGGCAAATTATTGAATATGTGTAGAATAACTTAAGTAAGTTTCATTAAGTGTTTAGTTCATTCAAAATCGGAAGAGTGATGTGTTTTTTTGTCGAAACTGCCCGTGTTTAGGTGGATTGGGCCTCCGCACTTGAATAAGACAGCCCAGGTTGGTAAATAGCCATGCCCGTCTGCGTACATAGGTTTTGATTTCGAACGGGTGGTGTTCATGACCCAACTATAAAAGCTTATAAACATGTAACTAATTAGGACCTCTTCTCTTTTATTTTAGAGACGAACTTAATAGAAAAATGTAGTTGATTTAGGATTGTCTTCTTAAAATAAATGAGACGAGCCTCGACAAACAAAAATACACAAGCTGCGGGGCCCTCTATACGTGTTGGTAAAATTATTTAGACTTCGGGATGAGCCGTTTAGCAAAATTTCACGGCCTTGCCCAAAATAATGATACGCTAGTCGCTTTAGGCGCGCCTTTAATAATTTACTTTCTTAAACTCGGGGGCACATTTATGTGACCCAAATCCAAATCTCAACGGAGTTAAAATGTGTCGCTAATCACGGGTACATTGATTGTGATGTGGTTCGAGATGCATGTCCATGATGTTGCAAATTCCTTTAAAAAATAATGAATGAGACGAGCCTCGACAAACAAGAATACACAAATTGCGGGGCCCTCAACGGACAGTTATTTCGAATGCTTAGATTTCGAGACAGGCCGCATAGCGAACTTTACGGCTTTTCTCAAAATAACAACGCGTTAGTCTTTAGGCGCGTATTTAATAATGTTATTTTCCTAAACTCGGGTGCACATTTATGTGATCCAAATTCAAATCTCAACGAAGATGGAACGTATCAAAAATTGCGGGTACATTTATGTGGCGCAATTCGAGATGCATTCTCACGACGTTGCAATTCTTTGAATAAATAATAACAAAGCAGTAAACAATTAAAATTTGCACGTAGGTTCATAATTGTATAAAATCAGATAATCAAGCCTAATATGACAGTTGAGAGACCGTGCTAGAACCACGGAACTTGGGAATGCCTAACACCTTCTCTCGAGTTAACAGAATTCCTTATCCGGATTTCTGGTGCGCAGACTATTAAACAGAGTCATTCTTTTCCTCGATTCGGGATTCAACAAGTGACTTGGGACACCACAAATCTCCCAAGTGGAGACTCTGAACCTTTAAATAAAATCCCGTTTCGATTGTCCTTTAATTGGAAAAACTCTCTTCTACGCCCCTTTAGCGGGGGTGTAGGTGAAAAAGGAGGTGTGACACTTCCCATGCGCTTTCTCCCACCGAGACATATAATTAGTGGAGAAAGGCTTCTCCATAGGATCTACCGTTGGGGGAAAAACCGCACGTGACATAGATCGATATAGTGTGCAAATCCTCCAAAATTTGATTCCTTCATCTAGAAAGGTGTTACGGATATCGTTCTCCAACAAGCCGGGGACGTTTTGGTAAAATCCAAATTGACGACCAAACCAATGCGGTCTATATGTCTCGATGATGAATGAGTTACCATACCTCAAAGTGAGGTAACTAAAACGTAAGTTCATGAAGTAATTTGATTCCAACTCTTGAGGGGAATCGTTATCCACGTAATAATAAGGACGGGAATTGGTTAACATTGTTGGTGTCTAAACTATATCCTCCCCAGTGTGGATGCGTTTTCTTCCATCCTTCTCGTCAAAGTACCTTGCAGCCCCCTCTCCTAAGTATGCCACCATCAAAGGGACAGACAGACCTTTAGCAAGTGGATAGTGGGTTTTGAAGTAATGTGCAAGCCAGCCGTAAATATAATGAATGGGAAAAGAAACTTTGACCTGATCAAGTTGGGAAGAACGCGAAATCTTATTCAACCCATGATAAATACTCGCCAAAACTAGGACTGCAAGGCTAATCTTTCGTCCGCCTGCCATCATGCTTGCCACCTTAAATGTCTCAGGACGAATGGAATTTTCTACCTTGGGGAACACAAAGGCACATAGCCAAATTGATAAGAATGCCGCTACATATGTTTCATCTTTCTTGTCAGACCTGACCCTAAGCTCGGAGAATATAGTTTTTTGATCACTCGACCACCTCGTCATCTAGGGAATATCTCTATTAGGATTATGTGTTGACTTTAGGCATACGGATTTCTTTTCCTTTCATAGCGGGCAGGTCTATATATTAAAGTTGTTTTATACCAAAAACTTGTCCACTTGCTGAAGGAGACCTTTTGGGTAGCACCCGTACCTTCCTTAAGATGATGAAATGCAGCAAATAAATACTCGCAAGATCGAGGAATAAATTTAATTTGTTTTTCATCCAAACCAATGAGTTCTCTTGTCTCAGGTACCGCTTCTTCGTACGGAGAACCTGCAATGGGCAAACCCCTAAGGATATGTAAGTCCCAAAGAGATATAGATAGCTCCCCAGCTGATGTAAGAAGTGTGTTCGTCTTGGGGCACCAAGCCTCACAAAATGCTTGCAAAATGTTTGAGTTTCGATCATAAGTGAAAAGTGAGGCATAGACATCATCATAAATCTTTGTTGTACTCAGAGTTTGTTGGCTTCCACCAAGTACGTCTTCAGCCCATTCCCAATATCCTGGGATATGATGATGCTCACCCTCGATTGTTGTTGTGTTTCCCCAATGTACTTTGCCTTGAATTATGCGACTCCCTAAGTTTGGAAGGGTGCTAGCAATATTTACATGGCGATGGATTGGCTCTTGGAGAGACCACATCTTGGATAATGGATTAGAAGTTGATTTATGCTCCAAGGTCCAGTTTTCTACATAAAGGGAGTTCCTTAGAGGAGGCCATGAGACTGTATATCGGCCAGCTTGTGAGGTGTGAACCAAAAGCTTGGTTTGTTCTATGTCATCTTCAGTCTCGATGATGAGATATTTAAGTTTGGAGGAAGGTGAGGTATAGTCCCTGAAATTTGCCATCTCTTCATGCTAAAAAAAAGAAAGAAAAGAGGGGTCATCAAAGTCCAAATCAAGAATATTAGAATGGGTACAAAGGTCTAAATGGATGAAATGCCCTTCAGTAGTCGGGCCACATTAAGAGTAATCTCTCCGGTAGTCGGGCCATTTTGAGAGTAACCTCTCCAGTAGTCGGGCCACATTGAGAGTAATCTCTCCGGTAGTCGGGCCATTTTGAGAGTAATCTCTCTGGTAGTCGGGCTACATTGAAAGTAATCTTTTCGGTAGTCGGGCCATTTTAAGAGTAATCTCTCCGGTAGTCGGGCCACATTGAGAGTAATCTCTCCGGTAGTTGGGCCATTTTGAGAGTAATCTCTCCGGTAGTCGGGCCACATTGAGAGTAATCTCTCCGGTAGTCGGGCCATTTTGAGAGTAATCTCTCCGGTAGTCGGGCCACATTGAGAGTAATCTCTTCGGTAGTTGGGCCATTTTGAGAGTAATCTCTCCGGTAGTCGGGCCACATTGAGAGTAATCTCTCCGGTAGTCGGGCCATTTTGAGAGTAATCTCTCCGGTAGTCGGGCCACATTGAGAGTAATCTCTCCGGTAGTCGGGCCATAAAAGTAATCCCTCCGATATTTGGGCAGGGATGAGTACCCATCCCCTCACACTCTAAGACCGTCTCCTTCATGCGTGGATCATCTTGTTAAACAAAAACACATCCTTCTCGCTTGAACTACAAAAAAAAAAGACAACAAAACAAGAAAAGCACAAGAAAAGAAGAAGAAATTACCTTCACGTTAATGCTTCCAAGTCTACAAAACTAGACTCAAGTGGCTTGCAAATATTGCGAATTGATGCTAAACAAATACGACGCTGGGGTTTATATAGATCTCAAAAGCCAGCTGCGAGAGAACAAATACCGATGTGGGATATTGCAATTATTTTTCATGTCGGATTCGACTACTGCATTGTTACTTCGTAATAGAATTGGTCTTCACAGGAATCCAAAAGCAATTGAAAATGCTATTTGGAATTGAGAACAATGGCGGCTAGGACTTGCATTCAAATCGTGGGATAACTGATATAATTTGTCTTCTAAAAGGACTCTGTTATTAGGGTGGTTAGCATTGTCCTACTCAAAGTTGAATTGAAGTTGGATAATATGGCAAGTCATTATTATGGAAAGAAAGAGTTGTTTGTTTCCTTATTTGAAACAACAAAAAGTGCAGGTTCTCACAAATATTGCTAAACCCACGTGCCACTAGCAAAGGTAAGTACTTTGACTTTGGAATCTATCTATCACCATTCTTCTTTGAAGTTTAACGTTAAAAGCTACAGGACAAACAACAACTTAGCAAAATACATAATCTTTCTAAAGGAAGTAAAAGATTATTGAACGAAAGTCTACAAGCCTTATATTTGAGATGCGATCTGGAGCCAAGAGCTCAAGCTATTCCACGTGTTACTTCAAGCCTTGTCATTAAAACTCAACAAAGTTATGCTCTAACAAGCCTTGAAGTATGGGGCATTTGTAGGCATATAAATTTTATTGAAATTAAATTCATAAAATAATTTTGACTATATTTTAAATTCAAGATATATTGGTCCAAATAAAGATATGGGCTAATATAATTGAATTAATTATATAAGTCCAATATATATGGATTAAATAAATAAGTCTTAATCTATTGGGCTAAAGTGATGAGCCCACTTTATTAGGCCCAAAATGACATCTTCCTAGAGGCCCAATTTGGTGCCACGTGTCAAATGGTGTGGCGCACCAAGTCAGCGAAAGAGCCAATAGGACCATGCCACGTGTCAAAATGACAAGTCACACTAAAAAGCCAATAAAATCGCGCCACGTGTACAAGTGACATGTTCTGGCCAATCAAATGCGGTCATGTCACACTTCAATTTGATTGGTCGGAAAGAGTTTGTTCTTATCACAACTCTTCCCTCCCACAACTATAAATATGGGTCTTCATAACTCAAAAAAGACACCAGAAGTTATAACAAGAAGCAAGAAAGAGCTCGTGGATCAAACGCTGCAAATTCTTCCACAAGTTGCAGGCTTCAAGTTCAAGTTCAAGAAATCAAGTGCAAGTTCAAGAACGAAGAACAAATCAAGGTCAAGTTCAAGCAATCAAGCTCAAACTCAAAAGCGAGAACATCGTTCGAGGCAACAAATACATATTCAAGATCAAGCTCAAAGGCCCTTGAATTAATCTACCATTGAAAGGAAGAATCAGAGGATTCATAGTTATTGTAACACTCAAATATTCGAAATACAATACTACGATTGTTGCGATATTTTGTGGTCTTGATTTTATTTTCTCGAACCAAATTTATTGTCTACAACTTTATAAAAATACATGGACATAACATCATTTATGTAACCCCTTTTCAGCAAATATTCACTTAGGCGATTATACCACATGCACCCAGATTGCTTTAAATCGTACAAAGATCTTTGTAATCTGATTGAGTACATTTTCTAAGACTTTGAATTATATGCTTCAAGCATTTCAAATCCTTTATGGATCTTTATAGAGATTTAATCAAATGAGTCATATAGGTTATGACTTGCATTTAAATGGTATGACATCTTCAGGTGTCTGGACTACAGGTCCGATCCTCACAATCTTTTACAATATTGTGCACTATATTGTATCAAATATATCGTCGACGATCATTTTGTATCATTTCCTAATTGACATAACTTGTTGAGATCTCATCACTTTCTTTATTTTCAGGTACCTGAACTTCTTCTGAAATTTCATGAAATGTTATGTCGTGGGCTCTTCTGGAGCTCATTTCCTCCCTATTATGATCATTTTGATCATTAGCTCCTATCATTTTTCAAGAATTATTACCTTTGAAACCGATTGGTCTACCATGCTTCATGCGTACAGTAAACTCTATCCTTCAGGGACATTAATTTTAATAGGAGCATTTACAGCTGAAATATGATATTTAATTTTGGATCAGCAAATGCTTATAACATTTGACCTGAATTATCTTCTAAGTGAGGATCATATTAATGATAATTCGATTCATATAGCGTATTTTTCAGCTGTTTATTCCATTACCCAAATGTTAGAAAAAGTAACATATATTCCCAACCTTCTTTAGGAAACATATCTTTATGCATTGTGGTAGAGAAATTAATCATATACCACACATTAAAAGATAGTAAAAATATTTGGTTTCTGATCCTAAACCAATTGTGAGGGAAGGACTTATCATATATTGTTGGTCTGATGCATACAAGTGCTGCTATATGCAATTTTAGAAAATCTTAGACCAACACATGACACTTTGTTCTCATAGGTAATGGTTTAACCATTAATAGGAGGTATTCAATGTTAAACTAGCTTGGATATAAACCAGCATCATCAAGATGAACTATTTTGATTTAATAATCTGAAAATTATTCTCATAATTGAGAAAAGCAATTTCACATGCCAAACTGCAGGTTGACAATAATCGCACATGTAACCATCTCATATATGTATCTATAAGTGGTTCACATGATAGGTGAATGAGCCCATATTCACCTTTTGTATATTTCAGAATTAGGGATTTTAATCCTAACTTTAGCTGGTATAATCAATTTATTATGAGAACAAGTAACACAAGAGAATTCTTGAAAAATCTTCTAGTTGTTCAGTATATGCTTATCTGAATTCTCAAATAGCTCAAAAAAATGGCAAACTAAAATTTCAAGTTTATCATAGCATGTACTATCTCTTAGTAAACTTCTAGTTTACTATGGCATAAACTTTTGCATTAGTAAACTTCTGGTTTACTATGATGCATGATGTAGTACAAATTGAAGATATAAGGCGGGTAAATTCTCATAGACATATTATTTTACACCCTATGATTGTGGAAACATGAAGATTTTCAATCTTCCAATCATTTGTAGTCTCAATATGATAGCCATTTGTATTAGTAAACTTCGGATTTACTACAACATAGGTTTTAACCACAATCATATAATAAGAATGACAAATTTACATATAAGCTCTTCGGGAGTCTTCAATTTATTTTCCACAATCAAATATTTATCAGACACTACTAGTGTCATGTGTCTTCTAGACAAACAGTTAGCTCTTCAGGAGTTGTTGATATATTTTGTACTATCAAATATTGCTCAGAAACTTCTGGTATCATGAGAGAAAATCATAATCAAATGAATATTATAAAGACAATTCTAAATTTATAAATATAAGAAATTAAGAATTTCAGTATTTTTACCACCAACTTTGTGACAAATATCTCCTTCAGAGAGAAACACCATTAACGTTTGAATATTTTATATCAAATCGGCAACCATCTAGTCATTACATCCTTTGGGAAAAGATACATAAGTTGTTATTTCCTTCGGGAAACTCGATAACTAACCATAAAATATTAATATGGTTGTAGTAGAAAGCATTCTACAAGAATACTTTTGCCTTTGATTGATGTTTAATAAAATTATCCAAGATATTTCACGTACAACGGGTACGGGCGACAATGATCTTTATGCCACAAAAACAAGATTTATATCCTTTGTTATTCTACCTCTTCAGGAGGTGAGTTGTGGTATTTCTTCATTCACTCCAGGGAATGAAAATTTGCTTCAAAAATAACTTTGAATAGCTTATTATTTTATTTAAGCATAAGAAAGACATAGTTTTATAATATTTTCCTGCTTTAGGAGAAAATTTCATTGTGTTACTTCTTCAGGAGCAAATTTAAAATACGAAAAATTGAGTATATATCTCTCAATCATATTACCTCTTCTGGAGGTGAATTGTAATACATTTACATCAAAAGTGCGTTCATATTTACGAGCTTTATTAATATTGTCACATTCACTTCAAGAATGAATTAATATTTATCAAAAGTTCTCATCCTTCAGGGAATGGAACATAAATATTTGAGCGTGCATTAATCACACCAAATTGTGTGATGCTTAGAACCTATTTTAAGATATTGCTACTTCAGGAGTAAATCGAGGCATGCAAGTAATATAGAGAAATTTTTTCTCTAGCTTATCTTCAATTGTAACCATAGAAAGTCTAAATTATCACTTCTGGTGGCCATAGGCATATACCACTTCTAGTGGTTAACAAAAATTTAGTTACAATGAGATGTACGAAACATAACCACTTCTGGTGGTTGTATATTTCTTGCAAACTGCTGGAGTATAAGTGGATCTAACAATGCTATCCACTTCATAATCCTTTATTATGATAGTTAGGACGAAGGAAATAAATATCAAAATAGGTATTGTATACGTAGCATATAACCAGGAAAGCGATGATAAAGATATTAAACCAAATATAAGCAAAAGGTTCAAATTACTTCACACAAATTTGGCCACTCCAGACGTAAGTGATATCTACATCTCTACCGCCAAGAAGAAAAGCTCACCATCTCAAGGATATAATCTGCCTTATGATGCTCGGAATGAACTAGATCTACCACGGATGTAAGAGCGTCACCATACATCGGAGATGAACACTGAAATAGAAATTAAATTTGAAGTAAGTGCTCAAAATGGCAGAGTCTCGTGCTGATAACGTGTTATAAAATAAAGACTTTAAAGTAAAGAAATCAAAGACAAGTAGAGAGAGAGAGAGAAAGATTTATTATTCAACTTCAAATTCATGTACATAATGAACAGAAATCTCCTCTATTTATAGAAGAAAGGAAGCTGTTGTGTAAGCTACTACTGCAAGCTGTTGTGTAAGCTGCTACTACAAGCTGTTATGTAAGCTGCTACTACAAGTTGTTATGTAAGCTGCTACTACAAGCTGCTGTATAAGCTTCTTGTAAGTTGCTTGTAAACTGTACCAGATATAGATAATCTTCTGCCGGGGTAATATTCATCCATAACGGAGTACCGAAATGATAAGCTTTTTCAGTAAGCTTATTTCCAATAGAGTACTAAATAGATAACTATATTTATGGCAGAGTCTCATATGAATAAGCTTCTTCAGAAAGTTTATTAACAACGGAGTACTAAATAAATATTTATAATATATATAACATCAAGGAACTATTTCTAGCTCTAGATAGTATATAAAAGTCGTACAAGTTTCAGTTCTCCGTAAACTGCCACATATCTACAAATGTCAAAAAGAAAAATAGACACCTAGCAATGATGGCCAAGAGTTCCATTCATTTGCACCGCTTTCCAAACCCTATTGAATAAAAATAAAAAATCCTCATTTTTCTCTATATATTTGACAATTGTTATGATAAATATCACATTATGGTGGATGTTTATTCTTCTTTCATGATCTTGATCTCAAATGCTTAATGACATATTCAATGACATATTTTGTATGTTCAATGACATATTCCATGACATATTTTCTTCACTTTTTATGCCTATATAAAGGCCTTGTAATAGATAGGAAAATACACACAATTGAAGAAGAAAATCTCTTCCTTCTCTCTATCTCTATTTCTTGTTCATGTTTTACTAAATTGCTTTTATTTCATAACACGTTATCAGCACGAGTCTCTAACCAATTGTATATATATCTACAAAATATTTCCTACATCCGGAAAGATTGCAATTAGAAGTCATACATATCATCTCATGGTTAGATGTAAAAAAACTACATATGGTAAGTAATGAAACGTAAGAAGGTATAATTATGTTATACTTGTCATCCTTTAATATCTCATATGCACACAACTTTGTACCATACATGTATTGTATAAGCACATATTAATATTACATCATTCATATCACATGAATGGAATAAAATTTTCGAAGTTCTATATGTGAAAATCATAGTAGCAGTTAATTGTTGATATGAGGCATGTCATGGTAACCAAGGATATGTTATATAAGTTGTCTTATGCATATTTGTGTGTTAACTATCTTAAATTTGTCCTACCGCTTTTAACATTTTCTTTTACTTGGATGAATATTTTTTCCTTTTGGATTTTTGCACTTGCATATAGTAAAAAAAAAGGGAGAATAAAAAAAATTGTCATAGAAGAATAAATCATCTTGAAGAAAACAAGAAATACTTCACATCTTTATCTAGGTTGATTAATTACTTCTTAGAAATTTGGAAAACAAATCAGCTACTGAGAAAGTATACTTCATAATTTATGGTGAGAAAGTATACTTCATAATTTATGGTCGTATCATTTGAAAGCAAACAATGATTAGTATGACTACTAGAAGAGGTATTTTCGAGTATCCATGACCTACTTGATGCTTGCTACTGACTTACCATTTTCAAGTATTTTATATGAATGATGCACAAGCTACAACTGGTAAGTTGTTACCTATAATGTCACTTTTTCAGGTAATATAAATGCTGAATTTATGTATTAGTACTATATATGTGTTGTTACCTATATGATATACTTTTGATAAATTTATTCACTAATTGTTTGGTTGAATTGAGTGAAGGAAAGTCATGGCGTTAAATTAAATCCAATAGGTAGGGTATACCCCGAAAATAACAATATTTTTGAGAGAGAGTCAATAAATATTATGACAATAATTTTATAATCCATTTAAACTCTAATAGAATTTAGGAGAAATATTCTGACTACAAAAGGTTGTATTTCATATAGATGCTACAAATAATTAATAAAACTTTACGCTGATTTGAGATTTATACACTTATTTAAGAAAGCAAATTTGATTTGCTAAGTTGCAAATTAGTTGTGTATAACTTTTTTGGCATGTGTTTGAAATTAAGGCTTGAGAATTAATCTCAATATTGTTTAGCCTATTATGCCACTGATTGAGGGTAATACATCGGGATGCTCCATAATGATAAGAGTTGGGTTCTAGTCCCAATTTATTATGGCCTAACATGTCTTTATATTGGTAAAATATTGGGTTTGAGTCCCACTATACCATATTGATGATATAATGATGACTAAAGAAAAATAATATATTTTTCATTAAAGGCATGAAGATTGTCCCACTTGATTTGCTTCATTCTTGAAGTAAATGTGTTAGCAGTGCATAATAAGTTTAAATGAAGACAAGTGGTTGAACAACGAACGTGGGCATTCCAAAGATCAAAATAATAATAATCATCACTATGATTATAAAAGGAGAACTACAAGGGTTCTCAAAATAGTCCTTCAAAATGTGAAGGCAATGTTTACCATCAGATTGGTATGAAAATAATAAAGCACGTTCCTGATTATGATCCATTCCTTGAAAAGAATGTGACTTATGATAAGCATTGAGAATTCAAACTCATTCCTAAAGTTGAATGTGACAATATGTGATAAAAGCAATGAATAAAGACATGCAATTCATGTTTATATGAATACCACACAACTCACCTCTAAGGGAGGTTTGAGTGAAATAAAGAGAATAAATATTATTGTGTGGTTACATGAATATGCCATTGGTCGCGTACATATGATACGCCAAATATTATTTTGCCATGCCTTATAAAAGTTATTAAAGGCAAAGTTAAAGTAAGAAATGATTTTGCTTATAATGATTTTGACCATGACAATTTATTATGATATAAATTTATCCGTGAAGGAGACATTTACCATATGAATGGTATGATAAAAGAACTTGTAGTATAAAAGTTGTTAAGAGCTCCGGAAAAACTAATTTGTTACTATCCGGATGAATAAAATTATTCATGACATTTATATTGTAAAGTCTCAAAAGAAACTTTTTGAACTTCAAATATATAAGTCAAAGTGATTGGCATATTGAGACTATAATTAAAGGAAGATTGAATATCTTCATATTTCTATAATCATACCAGGTAAATATGAAAGGTTACCCGATCTTCTTTCAATTTGTACTACACAAATATAAGCATGATGTTGGAATCATATGCCACAAGTAAACTAGAGGTTTACTAAAACAAATATTAATTGGCATGACATGTTGACCATCTCGGTTCAATTATGATGCGAAAAATTAATTAAGAATTATATTGACATATATTGAAGAATAGAAGATTCTTCAAGAATTCTCTTGTACTACTTATTTTCATGATATACCAATTAAAGGTTGGGATTGAATCCCTTGATTTCTGAGAAGAAATAAAAGGTGATATATATATGGGCCCAGTCACCTGCCATGTGGATCGTTTACTATTATATGATTTTAATAGATGCATCTATTTTATGGTCACATGTGCATTTGTTATCAACTTGCAGTTTGGTTTTTGCAAGATTGCTTGCTCAAATTATTAGAGCACAATTCCAGAATATAAATTATGATGATTTATCTTAATAATACTGGTTTAAATCCAAGTTGGTTTAGCGGAAATTATATGCCTCCAATTATAGCTAAATCATTGGTTATGAGAACAAAACTCCCAAAAATGAAATTTGGTATGAGATGTATTATTTAATATACACCAGCACTTGTACGCATCTAGCCAATTTATGAAAATTTCTCTCTGTCACAATCGGTTCAGGGTCAGGAACCAAATAATTTCTATATAGAAATATGGATGTGCTATATGATTTAATTATGTCACCATAATGCAAAAAGATGGGTTTCCAAAGAAGGTTGGGAAATGTGTTGGTGATCCCAACATTAGGGGGAGAAAATGGGCAGCTGAGAAAGTGATACGTGAAATGAATTATTATGAATACATATAAATCCTCGTACAAGAAAATATGAACTTGAAGTTCAAGTGATAATTCATTTATAAATTATTGTCATACGCATTTGCTGACCCAAAGCTAAATGTCATATTTCAACTGTTAATGCTTCAAATAGAATAAAGTCCATGAGGGACAGAGTCTATGGCTGGCATGAAGCATAACAGATCAATCGGTTCCAAAGATAAAACTCCTTGAAGAAGGAGAGGGGCAAATGTTCAAAATGGTCATAATAAGGAGGCAAGTGCTCTAGAAGAGCACCACGACATAACACTTCGTAAGACCTCATGTGAGAGACTCAGGTACCTGAAAATAATGAGATAAAGAGATCTCACTAAGTTATGTCTTTATTAGGTAATAATGGAACCGACGTAGAGTGATCATCGATGATATTGTTAATATAATGTAGCGCTCAATATTATTAATATTGACGAGGATCTTGAGCTCAAATCTGTCATGAAATTTGGACCGATAAATGATTGACCAAATGAAAAATACGCAATTAAAATTGACTTTACTTGAAAAAATGTGAAGTTGGGCGGATAGTCCCAACACCTGAAAGAATAAAGCCAATGGAGGTATAAATGTGTTCTTGTGCAAAAATTTCAAGTCGATAGACATAAAGACGACTTGTGACACAAGAAAATTAGTAAATATCCTCACATTGACTATATGGAGACATGTGTCTCTTATGGTGGATATAATCATTTCAGGTTTTAATCTGACAATACATGAAAACTTGATATGCGTATAATGGAAATCATTGAAGGATTAAAATTGTTCTGAAGTATATTAATATTTCCAAGAAATTTATTAAATAAAGCTTCAAAAATCCTTATACGGATTGAAACAATCAGGGCGCATGTGGTATAAACGCCTGTGTGAGTACCTATTGAAAGAAGGGTACAAGAATGATTCAATTTGTCTTTGTATCTTTATAAAAAGATCTGGATTTGAATTTGTTATAATCTCTGTGTATGTTGATGATTCAAATATCATTACAACTCCCAGACAGCTTCCTAAAGCAGTAGACTGTTTAAAGAAAGAATTTGAAATAAAAGATCTTGGAAAGACTTTTTGTCTTGGTCTACAAATTGAGTATATGAAAGATAAAATTTTTATTAATCAATCAGCATACACTAAAAAGATTTTAAAGAGCTTCTATGTGGATAAAGCACATCCATTAAGAACCCCGATAGTTGTAAGATTACTCGATATAAATAAAGATCCAATCCGACCTCATGAAATTAATGAAGAGCTTCTTGGTCCTAAAGTACCATATCTTAATGCAATTGGTGCGCTAATATATCTTGCTAACACTACAAGGTCTGACATAACTTTTTCAGTTAATGTCTTAGCAAGATATAGCTCCGCTCAAGGAAACATTGGAATGAAATCAAGCACATATTGCGTTATCTAAGGGGGATTACCGATGTGGGCTTATTTTATGGCAATGATTGCAATACCGATCTTGTTGGTTATGCCGATGTGGGGTATTTATCTGACACACACACAAGGCTTGATCTCAAACACGCTATGTGTTTACATGTGGAAGCACTGTCATATCTTGGCGATTGACTAAGCAATTATTCATGGCTACTTCTTCTAATCATGATGAGATAATTGCTACTCATGAAGCAAGTCGAGAATATATTTGGTTGAGGTCTATAACATTTCACCAAAGTTATTTTTCACACATGATCTTCAAAAGAATGGTGATATCAATGTGCAACAGATTCGTTCAAGTGAAAATATGGTTGATTTGTTCATCAAATCTGTACCGATGTCAACCTTCAAGAAACTAGTGTACAAGATTGGGATGTGAATGATCAAGGATGTGAATTGATGCTCTCATCAGGGGGAGTTAATACGCGTTGTACTCTTTTTCCCTTACAAGGTTTTGTCCCACTGGGTTTTTCCTTGCAAGGTTTTTAACAAGGCAACCAAAAGGCTAATTCTAAACATGTGTACTCTTTTCCTTCACTAGGATTTTTTCCCATATGGTTTTTTCCTAGTAAGGTTTTAACGAGGCACATTATCTATGGACATCCAAGGGGGAGTGTTATGATTAATATCACATTATGGTGGATGTCTACTCTTCTTCCATGATCTTGATCTCAAATGCTTAATGACATATATATTCAATGACATATTTTATATGTTCAATGACATATTCCATGACATATTTTCTTCACTTTTTATGCCTATATAAAGGTCTTGTAATAAATAGGAAAATACACACAATTGAAGAAGAAAATATCTTCCTTCTCTCTATCTCTATTTATTGTTCATATTTTACTAAATTATTTTTATTTCATAACAACAATATTATTTTTTAGCTCTTTTTGCAATCATTTGGTTTATTTTTCATTCAGTTGTCAAGATGACTACCAATAGCAAAATTCACAAAGGGAATCCTCCAAAATCAGCATCAACAGATAAAGAAGGTCAGCTGAAGTTGTACTCGCCAGACTATGCTGTTAAAGTCAATAGTAATTACCAAAAAAAAAATCAGATGATCAAAACAAGAACAATCTGGTAAGCTTACTCAAATTTAGGAAAAGTATAAATTTGAAGTCTAGATTTCTACTTATATTCTTTTTATTATACTACGTGTGTACGTAGTTTACATAAAAAAGAGACTTTTTAGTAGAAATAGCTTTTAAGCCAAAAAGTATTAAGTTGGGGTTGCCCAGCTTATTGCTTTTGGCTTATTTTAATCAGTTTTAAATTTACTTTAAGCATTTTTTAACTTTACCAAATACAGAAAAAAAAACTTTAAGAAAAAAACTTAAAAACTGATCATTTGGCCAGCTTAAAAGCCAATCCAAACACCCTCTTATTAACAATACAATATAACATAATCTACTTACTAAATAGGTAAACACTATTTTCAAGTGGGATATTTTAAAATAATGTATTCTACTTTCTTTTCTTTTATCCTTTAGTACTCATCAAAAAGAGATAGAGAACTCTTTATTATTCAAATGTTCTATTTTTCCTAATTTTTTGAATTTGTAACACTAAGCTAGATGACTAGCGAAATGCACAAAAAATAGCAGCAACAAACAAGGAAGGTCAGTTAGAGCTTTACTCACCGGAATATGCAGTAAAAGTAAATAGTCCAGAGGTAAGGGTACGACAAAGTGAATTTAATTTATTTTCTATTTGTAATTATCATGTTTGACAATCTCTTCTTTTATTCGCATTAATTATTTTCTCTTTAATTTTGATAAGAAGTAGGATAAATTTTGGAAATATACTACAACCTTGCAATTGTAAATCTTCCAAGAAAATTTTGATGTAAACTGCTTCCAATAGGGAATACTTTGTGGAGATTATTTTACCGTAGTAAATTATATTTTTAAACCTTTTTTAGTGTTTGGTTAGTGAAATTTGGTAGAAGGGCAAGCCTGGAGTTATAATACTTTTTTTTTTTGTAAAATAAAGACATTTATTTAGAACATAAAAACTTAGTAGTCATTACTAGGCCACGCAGTGCCTATCTCATCTCTATCAAAAACTGAAATAGCAAATACAGGCGGATAATAATACAACATTAAGTTAGCAAAAGAGTCCAAGCTGCATCCATTCTTGGCTAAGGTGTCCGCTACTCCATTAGCTTCTCTGAATGCATGCTTCAAGGGTGGCGTGCTCGCCTCAGATAATAGGAACCTGCAATCATCAATAATATTTTGATAAAGACAATTATCATTGTTTATCAGGTTGATAAGTTCCTGGCAGTCCGTTTCAATGACTCAAGGGGTTAGTCTCTTTTGGATGACTAGTTTTAAGCCTTGTAATAGGGACATGGCTTCCATTTGGATATTCGTAGCGTAGGCAAATCCCATATTGAATCCTAGTATCTAGTTTCTATTGCTATCTCTGAAAATCTCTCCTATACCCCCTACTTGGATTACCTAGGCATGATCCATCTATGTTTAGTTTGAAGGTTTCTATGTCAGGTGGTTGCCATTTAATGATGATGGTTCTTTTTGGTGTCCGGATAGGACTTCAATTGCTTTGAAAAAGGAATTCTGGTACTACTGATTATTTTGCTAATTTTAGGATATGGGCTACTTTTGTTAAATATCTTTTCATTTCTAGTGGTCCATAAGTACCATAGGAGGAAAGGTAAGAAGACAGGCCAAGTGATTATAATACTACGATGGAATAATAATGAGTTAAGTTATATTCTTATATATGCTCCAAGTATAGAACGTAATGGAATAATTAAGAATTTTAACTTGAGTTTTAAGTTAAATACACATTCAGTTTTATATTCTTATATATGCTCCAAGTATAGAACGTAATGGAATAATTAAGAATTTTAACTTGAGTTTTAAGTTATATACACATTCAGTTTTTAGCTAGTTACTTATATATCTTAATTAATTTTCAAGTCACTGCTCGTTACTTGGAGTAGTTATCTTTCAGTGTTAATATTCTGTAAGTCACTACCGACAAGGGTGGACTGTTGGTTTTTTTTATGTATTTAATTAATATATTAAATATTTAAAAGAGGATAAATGGGAAATGGAGGGAAATAAAATTTTTGAGTGAAATTTTAAGTTTTCCCCCTTGGTAAATGGACATTGTCTCATATTGGAAGAGGAAAATATTTTTTATGGGTATATATAAGCAATTGCTCTTCTTCTAGCTCTTAAAGAGTTGAGAAGAAGGCAAGTCTCGCACCGCCATCGTCGTCGTTCGGCTCGGCTTCGGATTCAGAATTGGTCAAATGATTGATTGATTAACTTTTTGGACCAAATTTATTTGTTAATAGTCAATTTTCCCTCTTTATAATTGAGTAAATAGCCATTTATGTAATGACATTTATGTTGTGGCTGTTTTGCAGAAACAGCCAATCTGAAGAGTTGCACCTCTTTAGATTTCAGCCCAACTTTGGCAATAAATACAACACTATTCTGCTCAGAATTTCACTACGATTTTCTGAGTTTCTCCTCCTTCTTCTGCATAATTTTAGCATCAGAATAGTATGCTACCAAACTTTGTGTTCGCTGAAACACTAGGTTTTGAAGTACCACCACCAGTGTGTAATTCGTTCTATCCTGGGAGGAAATAATCCATAACCTTGGGTACTAGGAGGGGATTAAATTCCTTAAGGAGACACTGTGAATTCAGTGGACTCGAATTGATTTTCTGTTATTTTGTTGTTCACTTCTGTTTATGTTCATTTTTTTTATGTTCATTTATATTTCCAGAATTATTTTACAAATACAATTTACTAACAAGCTTAAGGAATTTAACTATTTTCTGTATTTGTACTCACTGTTTGTTTCTGGAGAGTAAAACCTTTGTGGTTTTGTGCTCTATTAGAGATTAAAATCTACGTGATTTTAACGTTTGTGTCATTCTTTTACAGAAATGACTAATGATAACAGAAACCAAGTTGTTTCGATGGTGACTGCCAATGCCTTAACGAGCCGAACAACACCGGCAGCATTGGCACCAGCGAAGAAACCCGAAAAAATTTTCGGGATTGATTTCAAGTGCTGGCAGCAAAAGATGTTCTTCTATTTGACTACTCTAAGTCTCCAAAAGTTCACCAAGGAAGATGTTCTTGTGCTGTCCAATGAAACTCCAGAAACTGAACGCTTTCTCGTGATTGAGGTGTGGAAGCATTTAGATTTTTTGTGCAATAATTATATTCTAAGCGGGCTGGAGGCTGCTTTGTATAACGTCTATAGTGGCGTGGAAACGTCAAAAGAACTGTGGATTGCGCTTGAAAAGAAATACAAAATCGAAGATGGCGGGTTGAAAAAGTTTGTTGCTGCAAAGTTTTTGGACTACAAAATGGTAGATAGCAAGTCTGTTATTACCCAAGTCCAGGAATTGCAAGTGATTATTCACGATCTCCTTGCTGAAGGTCTAAATCAAATTAATATTGACGTTGAAAGTAGTAATCTTAGTATTTTTACTAACAAAAATTTCATTGAAGGTCTTGTCATCAATGAAGCATTCCAAGTAGCAACGATGATTGAGAAGTTGCCTCTTTTGTGGAAGGACTTCAAAAACTACTTGACACACAAACGCAAGGAAATGTCCCTTGAAGATCTCATTGTTCGGTTGATAATCGAAGATGACAACAAAGCTGCTGAAAAGAGAGGTCGTGGAAACTCAACAATAATGGGAGCAAATATTGTTGAAGAGAACAAAAAGAGGAAGAAGGCTTCTGGACCGAAATACAACCCAAGCAAAAAACGGTTAAGTGGAAACTGCTACAACTGTGGAAAAATCGGGCACAAATCTACGGAGTGTCGTGCTCCGAAGAAAGACAAGAAGAATGGTCAAGCAAACATGGTTGAAAAGCATGATGATATTAATGACTTATGTGACATGCTTTCCGAATGCAACTTGGTGGGCAATCCTAAAGAGTGATGGATTGATTCTGAAGCCACTCGCCATGTTTGTGCTGTTAAAGAAGCTTTTGCTACTTATACTCCTGTTGGACCCGATGAGACGATTTCTATGGGAAATGCTGCAAAGGCCAAGATTGAAGGATGTGGGAAGATATTTCTCAAAATGACTTCCGGCAAAGTGGTGACTTTGAACAACGCCCTTCATGTTCTCGAGATTAGGAAGAATTTAGTCTCTACTAGACTTCTGGTTAAGAATGGTTTTGATGTGTTTTTGTTTCCGATAAGGTTGTAATAAGTAAGAATGAATGTTTGTAGGAAAAGGTTACCTCACTGAGGGCCTTTTCAAGCTGAATGTAATGGTTGTTGAAAATAATAATAAAATTTCAGCTTCGTCTTATTTACTTGAGTCAAATGAATTATGGCATATACGTTTGGGTCATGTTAATTATAAAACCTTGCGAAAAATGATTAATTTGGAAGTATTGCCTAAGTTTGAATATGAAAAATCAAAATGTCAAGTATGTGTGGAATCTAAGTATGTTAAGCATCCTTATAAGTCAGTTGAAAGGAATTCAAATCCTTTAGATTTAATTCACACAGATATTTGTGACATGAAGTCAATACCATCTCGCGGTGGAAAGAACTTTTATTGACGATAGTACTCGATATTGCTATGTTTACTTACTTAATAGTAAAAATGAAGCAATAGACGCATTCAAGTAATACAAAAATGAAGTTGAAACACAAATTAACAAGAAAATCAAAATGATAAGAAGTGATAGGGGTGGTAAATATGAATCTCCTTTTGAACAAATATGTTTAGAATATGGAATTATTCATCAAACAACGGCCCCTTACACGGCCCAATCCAATGGGATTGCAGAAAGAAAGAATCGTTCATTAAAGGAGATGATGAACGCATTATTGATAAGTTCTGGTTTGCCACAGAACTTGTGGGGGGAAGCCGTTCTTACGGCTAGCCGAATACTAAATCGAGTACCCTATAGCAAAACACAATCTATTTCATATGAAAAATGGAAAGGAAGGAAGCCCAACTTGAACTATTTTAAAGTGTGGGGGTGTTCGGCAAAAGTGCAAGTTCCTAAACCCAAAAGGATAAAAATAGGACCAAAAATTTTTGATTGTGTTTTCATAGGATATGCGACTAATAGTAAAGCATATCGATTTCTGGTTCATAAATCAAAAAATCCTGAAATTCATAATAATATGGTTACAGAATTAGATAATGCTGAGTTCTTTGAAAATATATATCCGTATAAAAAGGAATGTGAGTCGATTGGTGAAGGATCTAAACGACCTCGGGAAGAAACAAAAGAAAGTACACTTAACCAGGAGGATCCAAGACGTAGTAAACGTCAAAGAACGTCTACTTCATTTGGACCAGATTTTGTGACTTTCTTATTGGAAAATGAGCCTCAAACATTTAAAGAAGCTATGTCTTCTTCGGAATCATTGTTATGGAAAGAGGCAATCAATAGTGAAATAGAATCCATATTGAACAACCATACATAAGAATTGGTTGATCTTCCTCTTGGAAATAAACCGTTGGGTTCTAAATAGATCTTTAAGAGGAAAATGAAAGATGAGGGCACTATTGACAAATATAAGGCAAGACTTGTGGTCAAAGGGTATAGACAATGAGAAGGTCGTGACTATTTTGATACATACTCTCCAGTTACAAGAATTACGTCCATACGAATGTTAGTAGCGTTAGCTACAGTTTATGGTCTTAAAATTCATCAAATGGATGTAAAGACGACCTTCTTAAATGGAGAGTTGGAGGAAGAAATCTACATGGAACAACCTGAAGGGTTTGTGGTTCCAAGTAAAGAAAAGAAGGTTTGTAGACTTGTTAAGTCCCTTTACGGATTAAAACAAGCACCCAAACAATGTCATGCGAAATTTGACCAAACAATGTTGTCAAATGGAATTAAGATAAATGAATGTGATAAATGTGTGTACATTAAAAATGTTCCAAATCACATAGTCATTGTTTGCTTATATATGGATGATATGCTCATGATGAGTAATGATGTTGCCAGCATAAATGCTACTAAGTGTATGCTAACTAGCAAGTTTGATATGAAAGACTTGGGAGTTGCTGATTTAATTCTGAGAATTAAGATCAATAAGACTTCTCAAGGTCTGGCATTGTCACAATATCATTATATTAAGACAGTACTTGAAAAATTCAAGCACTTGGGCTATAAAGTTGCAAAAACTCCAATTGACGTGAATCATGCATTAGCAAAGAACAAAGGCCAAAGTATATCACAATTGGATTATGCTCGTGTGTTGGGTTGCTTAATGTACATCATGAATTGTACACGACAAGATATAGCTTGTGCTATAAGTAAATTGAGTCGATATACGAGCAATCCAAGCCAATCTCATTGGATGGCAATGAAACGAGTTTTGGGATATTTAGAACATACCCAGGGCTTTTCTTTGCACTACAGTAAATATCCTGCAGTGATAGAGGGATACTGTGATGCAAATTGGATCACCGGTTCAACTGATTCTAAGTCCACAAGTGAATATGTATTCACTATTGGTGGAGAAGCGGTATCTTGGAAGTCATCCAAACAAACTTGTATTGCTCGTTCTACAATGGAGGCTGAGTTTATAGCCTTGGATAAAGCTGGTGAAGAAGCTGAATGGCTCCAGAATTTCTTGGAAGATATTCCATTTTGGCCCAAATCGTTGGCACCAATATGCATACATTACGATAGTCAAGCGACAACTGAAAGGGCTGGGAGCGTTATGTATAACGGTAAATCTCGTCATATACGACGAGACATAAAACCGTTAGATAATTACTCTCTAGAGGAATTATCACGATTGACTATATAAAGTCAAGTGATAATGTGTCGGAACCACTTACAAAAGGCCTAACTAGAAAGGTAGTTGAGAAGTCATCAAGGGGAATGGGACTATGGCCGAGAACAAGTCATAGTGGCGATAACTCTATCTGGAAGACTGGAGATCCCAAGATCTAGGTTCAAGGAGATCAAACAAAGTCATTAATGACAGTTCAACATTGTCAACTAAACTTTTGGTCCATTCTCGTGATGAGACAATGTTCAGTACCAATGATAAAACATTAAGGCTTTTTAATGATTACTAATTTTGATACGGGGTATATCAAATAGTGTATCTACGGGATGACACGTTTAGGAATCACCTATGTAAGTGTGAAGTGTTAGCCGCTTCAAGGAGAACTTTGTAAGGTCAGTTCTCTACGCACTTATGAAACCAGGCGGTGTTCATGGCTGAAACGAACACAACAATGAGAACCAAAGATGGTTAAGGGTTGGTTGTGTGACTTGTGGTTGTCTAGGTATACACCAAAGTTCAACGGTTCAAAGATATCAAATCTATCGATTGATCAAGTATATCCGACATAAGTTCACTACGGAAAGTTCAAAGGGAAACCTACTTATCCAGATGCAATTAATCCTTACTTGCGAATCACATAGTTTTTCATGCATACTTCCGTGATATAGCCATTCCCCATTCATGTGGGGGATTGTTGGATTTTTTATGTATTTAATTAATATATTAAATACTTAAAAGAAGGTGAATGGGAAATGGAGGAAAATAAATTTTTTGTGAAATTTTAAGTTTCCCCTCTTGGTAAATGGACATTGTCCCATATTGGAAGAGGAAGAGGTTTTTTATGGGTATATAAGCAATTGCTCTTCTTCTAGCTCTTAAAGAGTTGAGAAGAAGGCAAGCCTCGCGTCGTCGTCGTCGCTCGACTCGGATTCGGATTTGGATTTGGTCAAATAATCGATTGATTGATTAACTTTTTGGACCAAATTTATTTGTTAATAGTAAAATATTAACATAAATGTTATTAAATATTTGTTTTAATAACAGAATATTAATATTAAATATTAATATTAAATCCAATCCGTTTTTCTATTTTGGTAACAGAAAATTAACTATCATCTTCAATTTTTCCTCTTTATTTTTCCTCTTTATTGTTGAGTAGATAGCCATTTATGCAATGGCATTTATGTTGTGGCCGTTTTGCAGAAATAACCATTCTGAAGAGTTGCACCTCTTCAGATTTCAGCCCAACATTGGCTATAAATAGAAGACTATTCTGCTCAGAATTTCACTATGATTTCTGAGTTTCTCCTCCTTCTTCTGCATACTTTTAGCATCAGACAAAGCAATAGTAAGTGTGATTTGCTACCGAACTTTGTGTTCGCTGAAACACTGGGGTTTGAAGTACCACTACACCAGTGTGTAATTCGTTCTATCCTGGGAGGAAATAATCCATAACCTTGGGTACTAGGAGGGGATTAAATTCCTTAAGGAAACATTGTGAATTCAGTGGGCTCGAATTGGTTTTCTGTTATTTTGTTGTTCACTTCTGTTTATGTTCATTTATATTTCCAGAATTATTTTACAAATATAATTTACTAACATGGACTTAGTGTACTAGTTAGTGACGAAGCCACATGGATATAAGGGTGGTCAACTAACCACCCTTCGTCTATAAATTACACTATGTACACAGGTAAAATATTATGTTTTAGAGGTATATAACACATATTGAACACCCTTTATCGAATTTTTTTTTTTACTTTTTTTAAATTTGAACACCCTCGGAAAAATTCCTAGCTTCGCCACTGGTACTATTTATAAGTTCATAGCCTTGGCCAGACCAGACCTTGTGTATATGTCAAATGAATTTACTAAATAAGTAGAAATAATAGATTTGGAACAAGGTTGTCGACCGAATGGATTGCAATAGAATTTCTTCATATTTGAACTTATATAGTTTAAATCCTATATTCACCTTTGATCACAGGCAGGAAATTACCTCCAAAATGTGTTTCGGAATATATTAAATATGTATAAATATTGAATTTAGAACATAATTATAAATCCTTGCAGTCATCTTTAGAAATTCGTGTCTTTCAATACATTGTCCTTGTGGTTGTAAGCTGACTAATTAAAGGTTTCTTTAAGTTTTTATTATTCCTTTGTTCTTAAGCAGGTTAAGGAAAAAGATGAAACACAAAAAAGAAGAGGAAGCAGCTGCTGAGGGTGGTCCGCTGGTGACACTTACACCAGCCAGACTTACCTGTAGGCTTTAGCATTTATGTTTCTTGAATTTTCTCATCTTGTTTCATGGTTGGTATTTAAGAAGGATGAAGGGAAATAAAAGAGAGAGGAAATGTATTTCTACCTTTTACTTTTGTTTGTTGGTGTGTTTTTGTGCGCGCGCGCGCGTGACGTTTTACTTGCAACTTAAAGGATCTAAAAAGGAAATGGATTAGACGATAATTTATTCACTCAACTGAAACTTTTAACAAAATTTAGCAGGACAGATCACGAGGATTATTACGCTAGCTTTTACTAAAATCAAGCGACGCTTGACGTATGATGTCTTTGTCAAATTTTGTGGGATGTGATGAAAGGATAAGATCCTTCACAAGCATGACGTTGTGACAAATTTGTTATACACTTCCCGTTCACTAAGCAGTGGTGAAGCCAGAATTTTTATTAAGGAGAGTCAAAATATAAAGAAAGTCACGCCCCTTAAGCAGTGGCGGAGCCAGAATTTTTATTAAGGACAATCAAAATATAAAGAAATAAATTCACCAAGAAGTCAAGGCGTGTCATTATATAGTGTATATACACATTTAATTTTAAGAAAAAAATTATCAAGCTAAATAGTATAATTTTCCGATGAAGAGGTGTCGGTTGACACCCTTTGGGTGCATGTGGCTCCTCCACTGCCTTAAGAAATAATAAATAAAGTGTGTAATTGACCATAATATTCATATTAATTGGTGTATAGTCTTAATGAATTTGAAAAATAACTTGGAATGAGTAATTAATGGTAAGGGCAAAACAGAAAAAAATAAATTATTTTTTCTCTTGATATGCAAAAGTAGACAAGTAAAAGTAAAAATATATTTTTAAAATAGCGGACAAGTAAAAGTGAACAGAGAGAGTAGCAGCTAATATCAGATAAATTTCTCCGGGAATAAAAACTTTTTTTTATAGCCATGGTATTCAGGTCAGCTTGCGCACACTTCGGCTAATTTCATAACTTATCTATTATTTCGATAACTGTGGTATTCGTATCAGCTTGCGCATTCCTCGACTAGTTCCACAAAATATTTGTTATCTCCCACCCGTAAGATACTACTATAGTATATCAGCAACGACCAAATTTTCAGCTACATCCCATTTCGGCTAATTTAAGAAATGCCCTGTTTGAAAATCTTAAAATGCTGTCTATTTCACATTTGTATTAGCTGGGAATACAATGGACAACAAAGATCAATAACTGCAAATACAAGTACCAGTAGACTGAGAGATCTTAAGTGCAGGACCTTTAATCTTGACATATATTTTAATGCCACATTTCTACTTTGGAAATGATAAATACTACTCCCTCCGTTCATTTTTACTTGTCCACTATACTAAATAAAGAGAAAGATCTGGATCGGGTTGAAAAACGAATATGCCAATAAATAATTAATTGAAGTAATCCACATGTCTCTCTCCCATCAATGGCGCAGTGAAGATTATTTGCAAGTCGTCGAGAAAGCATGGTCTGATGTTTCTTTTCGCTGCCCCTTATATTCCCTACACCAGAAAATAAAGAGAGTGTGTAAATCTCTTAGCTCCTGGTCAAGGGTGGCTTTTGGGGACATCTATGAAGAAGCTAGAAATCCTTATTAGGAACCTTGAAGACGACGCTATTGCCTACAACAATCATGAGAATAGATTGAACCTCTCTAAAGCTAGAGCTGAGTATACTAGATTTCTAAAGCTTCAAGACAATGTTTTGAGGCAAAAGGCTAGAGTGAAATGGCTTGAAGAAGGCGATACCAACACTGCCTTTTTCCATGGGGTTATTAAAGATAGGAGAAAAAGGCTCTCCATACTATGAGAATGGGAATTGGGTTGAAGGAACTACTGAGATTGCAGACAGTGTGGTGAAATACTTTGAACACTATTGAAGACAGCTCAATTCTGAATTTGATAAACAGAGTAATCACTGATGAGGAGAATGCCTTCCTGAATGCCATCCCTACTCTCCAGGAGATTAAAGATAGTGTATTTTCTATAGATCCTGATAGTGTATTTTCTACCAAACTGCATGGGCTATCATTGGTGAGGATATTCATAAAGCTGTAGTGACCTTTTTCCAAGGTGTTGTATTGCCTAAGTTCTTCACACACACTTGTGTTGTTATGCTTCCTAAAGTAGATTCTCCTCATTTGACATTAGACCTGTAAGCTTGTGTAATATATTGCAAAAGTTATTAATGCTAGATTAACAAAGGTCCTACCAAGAATCATTAGCCAAAATCAAAGTGGTTTTGTAAAGGGAAGGGCTATTACTGAGAATATCCTACTTACCCAAGAGATTGTTCATGACATTGGCAAACCTATGTGGGGTGGTAATGTGGTCATCAAATTGGACATGACTAAAGCTTATGACAAAGTATCTTAGGCTTTTTTGTGTTTTGTGTTGAGGAAATTAGGTTTTGCAGAAAGTTGGATTGATCTCATCCATAGATATATTTCGAATAATTGGTACACTCTTATTGTGAATGGTAGCAGACATGGTTTCTTCAAGTCTGGAACGGGCTTAAGGCAAGGAGACACCCTCTTTCCCCTCTCTTTTGTCCTTAGTGCTGAATTATTGTCTAAAATGCTTAATGTTATACAAGAAAACAGAAATTACAAGAATTTCTCAATGAACAGACATGTTCCTATCATTAATCACCTTGCATTTGCTGATGACACAATCATTTTTAGTAGTGGGAACAAAGCCTCTCTACATCTGATCCTTAACACTCTTGCAACATATGAAAGAGACTCTGGTCAATTGATTAACAGGGAGCAAAAGTAGCTACACTATGGCCCCCAATGTTACTCAAAGATCTATCACAAGGGTATGTAGAATATTGGGGATGAGATTTTAAAGGTTACTTATGAAATACCTTGGTTGCACGATCTACTCAGGAAGAAAGAAGCTTTGTTTTTTCTCTACAATGGTGAGTAAGGTTATCAATAAAGTCAAAATGTGGTATTTTGTCACGATCCGGATTCTCCACCCTCAGGAGTCGTGATGGCGCCTACTAATGTGATCTAGGCAAGCCAATTATTGAACCATCTATCTTTTTACCAATTTTATTCTCTTTAACAATTACAAAGAAATAACGTTTAAACAGTGAAATTTAACATAAGCGGAAGAAAAATAATAACCTATCTGAACATTACTATCTGGTACAACTGTTTGAGTCTCGACTACCCAGAACTTGTGCCACAGTTTCACAGACGGTCTAAGAATACTACAATTAAAGGTCTGAAAGAATTAAATACAACACTATCTCTGGAAATACATGTAAGAAACAGGAAAATGGATAGAAGGAGACGCCAAGGCCTACAGACGCTTGCAGGACTACCTCGAGTCACCTGATCAACAAGGATCAGCAATCTCACTGTGGTCCGAAGTCTACAATACTGGGGTCTGCACAAAAAAGTGCAGATTGTAGTATCAGCACAACCTAACCCATGTGCTGGTAAGTGCCTAGCCTAACCTCGGCTAAGTAGTGACGAGGCTAGGGCCAGACTACCAAATAAACCTGTGTAGTTCAAATATATATATATATATATATACAACGGAAAGAAAATACATAAATGAACAAATAAAGATAGGAGGGGGAAACATGCTTCGGGGAATAACAGGTAAAAACAGAATATCAAGAGAATTATAAAGAAATCAAAATCAACTGCTACAAGAATAATGAAAAACAAAGGCAGATTTCACTTTCTTTTCACATCTTGTGGTAGGCGTACAACCCGCTCTAATTTTATTATATCCTGTGGTAGGCGTACCACCCGCTCCCATTTCGTTATATCTGTGTTACGGCGTGCAACCCAATCCACATATAATATTGTTGCGGCGTGCAACCCGATCCACATAAAATATTGTTGCGACGTGCAACCCGATCCATATATAATATTGTTACGGCGTGCAACCTGATCCATATATAATATTGTTGCGGCGTGCAACCCGATCCATATATAATATTGTTGCGGCGTGCAACCCGATCCATATATAATATTTATAATTATAACGAGAGTCCCGACAAGGGATCAATAAGGTCTACACTATCCCGGCAAGGGATTCGAGAGCATAAGTAAATACATCCCGGCAAGGGAGAAACATCTATAACCAAACTGATTACAACATCCAACTACCTTAGTTATAATCAAACTCGTTACCACACCTAACTACCTCCGTTACAACCAAACTTGTTACAACACCTAACTGCCTCAGCTATAACCAAACTTGTTACAACACCTAACTATCTCAGCTATAACTAAACCTGTTCTGACACCTAACTACCTCAGCTATAACCATAATCCCTACCCAACACAAAGAATCATCAACCTAAGCATCCGTAATATCCATTAAGAACACAATGCAAGGGAACCACAACTCAACAATAGCCCGACAAGGGGACGACATAATGATCTCTTCTCTTTCTCACTTTACTTCACAATTCACTTCACAACTTGAGCCAATGCTCTAGAGTTTCAATTATCACTTATACTTTCACAATTTGTTATACAACTGGAGCCAACGCTCTTCAATGTTCATAGGTAACAATTCTTTCCACAACTTTCTACAACAAATAGAAATCTTCACCAAGACATGAATAACACAACGAAATTATGAAAATCACAATATAAGACTCACGGTCATGCTTGACACCAACGTATAGATACTCGTCACCATGCCTATACGTCGTACTCAACAAAAAACAAATAGCAAATAGGACACAACTCCTAATCCCTCAAGCTAAGGTTAGACCAAACACTTATCTCGATGCCATGAACACAATTCACGATTCAATTATAGCTTTACCCCTTGATTCCACAGCCAATTCGCTCGTATCTAGTCACAAATTACTTAGTTACATCAATAAACGCTAAATGAATCAAACCCAATGCATGAAAATGAATTTTCTAAAGTTTTACCAAAAAAGTCAAAAATTGACCCCGGGCCTACATGGTCAAAACCCAAGGTTCGAACCAAAACCCGATTACCCATTCCCCCACGAACTCAAATATATAATTTGTTTTAAAATCGAACCTCAAATCGAGGTCCAAACCCCTAATTTTTGAAAAAACTAGGTTCTACCCAAAACACCCAATTTCCCCCATGAAAATCATTGATTTTGAGTTAAAATCATGTGAAAAGATGTTAATGATTGAAGAAAACGAGTTACAAATCACTTACCAATGTTTTGGAGAAGAAAGGTTATTTGAAAGATCGCCTTTTATATTTTTGGGGTTTTAAGAAATGAAAAATAACTAAAAATTCCATTTTAATATACCCCTCTCAGACCCCCTGTGCGGACCGCACAAAATGGAGTGCGCCCGCACAGCTCTTCCTGTGGACTGCAGTGACATGATTTAGTATTTTGGTCATAACGTTCTCTACAGATATCCAAATTGTGATTTCTTTACCTTTCTGGAAACTAGACACGAAGAGCTACAACTTTTATTTTTGAATTATTTTAAAATTCCTAGTAGATCAAACGATATAGGCTTCCGAAGTCGGACCAGTGAAATGTTCTTCACCGCGGACCGCACAGAATCTAGTGCGGCCGCAAAGCCCTCACCGCGGTCCGCAAAAAATTCAGTGCGGCCGCACAAGCCCCTCCGCGACAGCATTCCTCTTTTTGCGGACCACACTGGTCTGTTCAGAGGCCTTCCACTTCTTTGAACTTGCAACAACTATATTTTTAAGCCTAAGACATCCCAGAACCTACCCGAAACTCACCGGAGCCCTCGGAACTCCAAACCAAGTGTGCATACTAACTCAAAAACGTCATATGGACATACTCATGCAATCACATCATCAAAATAACATGTAAAATCATGAATTAAACCTCAAAACTCAACATTTTCATCAAGAACTCTCAAAGTTCATAACTCTTCAACCGGAAGTTCAACTCACGTCAAATAAACTCTGTTTTTCACCAAATTTCACAGTTATCTTTCAAATACTATAACAATTTTGTACCGGAATCCGGAACCAAAATACGGGCCCGATAATAATAGTTTCAAACATTAACTCTTTTCTTTATTTCTTAGATAATTCCGTAAAATAATTTCTTTCAAAAATTGATTTCTAAGGCTTGGGACCTCGGAATTCATTTCCGGCATACGCACAAGTCCCATATTTTATTGCGGACCTCCCAGGATAGTCAGAACACGGATCCGAATCCGTTTGCTCAAAATGTTGATCAAAGTCAACCATAATTAGATTTTAACTCTAGAATTTCTATTTCTCATATTTTCACATAGAAGGCTTTCCGGATATAGGTCCGGACCACGCGCGCAAATCAAGGTGATGCTAAATGAGGTTTTCAAGGCCTCGGAATATAGAATTTCATTTTAAAAAAGTCATCACATTCTCCACCTCTAAAACAATCGTTCATCCTCGAACGAACAGAAGAAGGAAGTACCTGAGTCGGGGAAAAGATGGAGATAACAGCTCCACATATCGGACTCGTACTCCCAGGTCGGTGCCTCAAGAGGCTAACCTCTCTACTGAACACGAACAGAAGGATAACTCTTCTATCTCAACTAACGAACCTGCCGGTCTAGAATAGCTACTGGATCCTCCTCATAAGACAAGTCCTTGTCCAACTAGTCAGTGCTGAAGTCTAACATGTCACCGTGATATTTCTGAAGCATGGACACATGAAACACTGGATGCACGGCTGATAAGCTTGGCGGGTAGTGCAAGTCTATAAGCCACCTCTCCCACTCAATCAAGAATCTCAAACGGGCCAATGAACCCAGGGCTAAGCTTGCCCTTCTTCCCAAATCTCATCACGCCTTTCATAGGCGACACTCGAAGCAACACCCGCTCACCGACTATGAAAGACAAATCTCGAACCTTGCGGTCGGCATAGCTCTTTTGCCTGGACTAAGCTGTACGAAGCATATCCTGAATAATCCTGACCTTGTCCAAGGCATCCTGAACCAGATTCATACCCAACAACCGAGCCTCCCCCGGCTCAAACCATCCAACCGGCAACCGACACCACCTACCATACAAAGCCTCATAAGGAGCCATCTGGATACTCGACTGGTAGCTGTTGTTGTAGGCAAACTCTGCTAAAGGCAAAAACTGATACCACGAGCCTCCAAAGTCAATGACACAAGCTCGGAGCATATCCTCCAAAATCTGAATAGTCCACTCGGACTGCCCGTCCATCTGAGGATGAAACGTTGTGCTCAACTCAACTCGTGTGCCCAACTGTCGCTGAATTGCTCTCCAGAAATGGGAGGTAAACTGCGTACCTCGATCCGATATGATAGACTCAGGCACACCATGAAGACGAACAATCTCCCGGATATAGATCTCAGCTAACCTCTCGGAAGAGTAGGAGATTTCCACAGGAATGAAATGTGCTGACTTGGTCAGCCTATAAACAATAACCTACACTACGTCGAACTTTCTTTGAGTCCATGGGAGTCCAACAACGAAGTCCATAGTGATCCACTCCTACTTCCACTCAGGAATCTCAATCTTCTTGTGACGACCCAAAGGGTCATCACCGGTGTTCTCCTTTTTCCCGTGCTTCTGAGGCCTTGAAAAACCCTACCTTTAGTTGCCTCAATTTGTGTGCGCAGTCCAGGCGCGTAGCCGGAAAAGCTTATGTGTTAAATTATGTGAAATTTGATAAATTGTGGCTTTAAAATGGCTAAAGTTGACTTTGGTCAATATTTTGGGTAAAAAGACCCGGACCCTTGATTTGACGGTCCCGGAGGGTCCGTAGAAAAATATGGGACTCGGGCGTATGCCCAAAATCAAAATCCGAGGTCCCGAGCCCGAGAAATGAATTTTTAAAAGAAATTATCTTTCTGAAATTTATTTGGAAATTTGAAATGAAAATGGATTAGAAAGCGTTGGTATCGGGCCCGTATTTTGGTTCCGGCACCCGGTACAAGTCTTATATGTGGTTTAACCGCTTTCTGTGAAATTTGGTTGAAATCGGATGTCATCTGACGTATTTCGGACCTAAAACTCTAAGTTTGAAAGTTTATGAAGTTTGATGAAAAAGTGATGATTTTGAGGTTTGATTCCTCGTTTATGATGTTATTTTGGCGATTTAATCGCATGGTTAAGTTCGTAGGATGTTGTTGAGTTAGTGTGTGTGTTTGGTTAGGAGCCCCGAGGGCTCGGGAGTGTTTCGGAAGTGTTTCGGAGTGGTTTTAGCCTTAGAGATGTTGCAGAATCTGTTGTTGTCCAGTTCTTTGTTCTATGCGATCGCATAGCTATATCCGCGATCGCATAGTGTAAATTTTTAGGGGTTCGGTTTGTTCTATGCGATCGCATAGTGCCTCCCGCGATCGCATAGTGTGTTAGCCCAACCTTCACTATTTTACTCTGTGTGATCGCATTGCCTTGTCTGCGATCGCATATCCCAGCACTATTTACTCTATGTGATCACATTCCCTCTTCCGCGATCTCATAGAGCAAATTTTGCCCAGTTAAATTTTTAAAACTTCAGAAACAGTAGCTACGGGACTCATTCAAAAACTCACGAGCTTTCTTCTTCCCCAAGCTCTTAGGAGTCCATTGAAGCCCCCATTCTTCAAGACCACTTGGGTTAGTAAATTCCCACTTATTTTCTTCATTTTCCATCATTAACTATTGAGTTCCTAAGCTTAAATCATGTAATTTAGAGTAGAAATTAGGGATTTTGGGTGGAATTAGGTTTTTGGAAATTTTGAGTGATTCAACCTCAATTTAGGGTCGGGTCTTAAAATAAATTATATATTTGAACTCGTGGGGTTATGGGTAATCGGGTTTTGTTCCAAGCCTCGTGTTTGGATCGTGTGGGCCCGGGGTCGAATTTTGGTATTTTTGGAAGAATGCTAGGAACTTCATATCTAAGCTATGGGATTTTGTTATCGAGTCTTCATTGATATTATTGAATTAATTATGCCTAGATATCGTTGATCCGGAGTCGGATTATAAAGGAAAGGCGGTATTTGAGGGTTGATTGTTATTCTTTGAACCGAGGTAAGTGTTTGTTCTAACTTTGGCTTGAGGGAATAGGATTAGAGTGTTGTTTTCTATTTGCTAATTGTTGAGTACGGTGTATAGACATGGTGACGAGTATCTATACACCGGAGTCTAGCATAACCGTGAGTCTTATTTGTGTTTATTCGGATTTTGTGATACCTCTTCCTTGTTAAATTGATAAATTTCATATAATGTGAAGAGTTTGAGGAAGAATCATGAATTGTACATTCTTGGAGCATTGGATCGAGTTATATTATAAAGCGTGAAAGTATAAGAAATGATTGAACCCCTTTGGAGCATTGGCTCAGGTGGTAAAGTGAGATGAGAAGTAAAAGTGATGGAAAGAGAAATGGTTATTGAATTGTTCCCTTGCCGGGATGTTTGTTGCTTTGTTGATTATCTCCCTTGCCGGGATGTTGGAATTTATTGAGTTTGTTCCCTTGCCAGGATTTAACTGTTTAATTGTGTTCCATTGCCGGGATTCCTATTATTATTTGTTCACTCCCTTGCCCCTTTGTTTGTGATTGTTGTTTGGGTGAGGAAGAGCGATAAAAGCACGAAGGGTGATGCCGTGCATTGTTTGTTATTGTGAGGAAAGAGTGTAAAAGCACGAAGGGTCATTCTGTGCCATGTTTTGAATAATTATGCACAAAGGGTCATTCCGTGTCATTTTTTGAATAATTATGCACGAAGGGTCAGTCCGTGCCATGTTTTGAATAATTATCACGAAGGGTCATTCCGTGCCATGTTTTGAATAATTATGCACGAAGGGTCATCCCGTGCCATGTTTTGAATAATTATGCACGAAGGGTCATCCCGTGCCATGTTTTGAATAATTATGCACGAAGGGTCATTCCGTGCCATTTGAATAATTATGCACGAAGGGTCATTCCGTGCCATGTGTTTGAATATTTATGCACAAAGGGTCATTTCGTGCCTTGATATGAGAGTTTATGTGAGGAAGAGCACGAAGGTTAATTTCGTGTACCTTAAATGATTGTTTTGGTGAGAACGAGAGTAAAAGCACGAAGGTTGATGCCGTGCAACTGTCGGTTAACCTGTTCTCCTTAACTGTTGCTATTGTACAGTTTCACTTCTCTATCTGTTGACTTTATATCTGAACTGCTACACCCCCATAGTATCCTCCCCCTCCCTCTTAGCTGTTTAAATTCTGTGTATTCCCTTTTATTGCATATATCTGCACAGGTTGTTTTTGGTAGGCTCCGTCTAGCCTCATCACTACTTTGTCAGGGTTAGGTCGGGCACTTACCAGTACATGGGGTCGGTTGTGCTGATGCTACACTCTGTGCATCTTTTTTGCACAAATCCAGGAGCAGCTTTTGGACCTCAGCAGTAGGATTTGATCGGGAGCTGACTTCAGTCCAGGGACTTTCGAGGTAGCCTAGCTGACGTCCGCAGGCCGGAGTCCCTTCCTATTTTACTTAAATTGTTTCCCTTTGTATCGGAACAAAGCATTGTATCTTTTATTTAGACCTTGTTTGTAGTACTCTCTAGTAGTTCGTGAGTTAGTGACACCAGACTCTGGGTAGAGATGTATTTAGACTTCCACATTTGATTTCTGTTATCTAAGTTTAAAGACTTCCGCTTTTATTTAATTGTCTCTTTTTATTTATGTTGTTGCGAATGTTATCAGCAATGTATTAATACTTGGCTGGCCTAACTCCAATAGTAGGCACCATCACGACTCCCGATGGTGGGAAATCCGGGTCGTGACACTTCTGGAACAAACCACCAGGCATCTGATGCACATACATAACCTGCTGACAATTCAAACACCGGGCTACAAATGCTACGATGTCCTTCTTCATTCTCCGCCACCAATAATGTTGCTGCAAATCCTGATACATCTTTGCGGCGCCCGGATGAATAGAGTACCAGAAGCTATGGGCCTCCTCTAAAATCAACTCCCGGAGCCCATCCACATTAGGCACACAAACTCGACCCTGCAGTCTCAAAACTCCATCATCACCTAAGGTAACCTGCTTGGCACCTCCGTGTTGCACCGTGTCTCTACGGACACATAAATGGGGATCATCATATTACCGATCACGGATACGCTCCAATAATGAAGAGCGAGCGACCGTGCAAGCTAACACATGACTGAGCTCAGAAAAATCAAACCTCACGAACTGATTGGTCAAAGCATGAACATCCAAAACAAGCGGTCTCTCACCGACCAGAATATAAGCAAGACTGCCCATACTGGTTGACTTCCTACTCAAAGCATCGGCTACCATATTGGCCTTTCCCGGATGATATAAGATGGTTATATCATAGTCCTTTAACAGCTCCAACCACCTTCTCTACCTCAAATTCAACTCCTTCTGCTTGAACAAGTACTGCAGACTCTTGTGATCCGTGAACACCTCACATGCCACGCCATACAGATAATGTCTCCAAATCTTTAACGCGTGAACAATGGCTGCCAACTCCAAATCATGAACCGGATAATTCTTCTCATGATTCTTCAACTGTCGCGAAGCATAAGCAATGACCTTGCCATCCTGCATCAACACCGCACCAAGTCCAATGCAAGATGCATCACAATAAACTGTATAAGGCCCTAAACCTGTGGGCAAAACCAACACCGGTGTCGTAGCCAGAGCTGTCTTGAGCTTTTGAAAGCTTGCCTCACACTCATCCGACCATCTGAACGGGACACCCTTTTGGGTCAACCTGGTCATCGGGGTTGCGAAAGATGAAAACCCCTCTATGAACCGACGATAGTAGCTTGCTAATCCCAAGAAACTCCGAATCTCTATAGCTGATGCTGGTCTAGGCTAGTTCTTGACTGCCTCAATCTTCTTCGGATCAACTTGAATACCCTCCGCTGATACAACATGACCCAGGAATGCAACTGAACTCAACTAGAACTCACACTTCGAGAACTTAGCATATAACTGACTATCCCTCAAGGTCTGAAGAACCACTCTAAGATGTTGCTTGTGCTCCTCCAGGCTGCTGGAATATATCAAAATATCATCAATGAAGACTATCACGAACGAATCCAAATAAGGCTTAAACACTCGGTTCATCAAATCCATAAAAGTTGCTGGGGTATTTGTCAACCCGAATGACATAACCAAGAACTCATAATGCCCGTACCGAGTGCGAAAAGCTATCTTAGGGACATCAGATGCCCTAATCCTAAACTGATGGTGGCTAGATCTCAAGTCAATTTTCGAAAATAACTTAGCACCCTGAAGCTGATCAAAAAAATTATCAATCCTCGGCAATGGATACTTATTCTTGATTGTAACCTTGTCCAACTACCGGTAATCAATACACATTCTCATCAATCCGTCCTTCTTCTTAACAAATAACACCGGCGCACCCCAAGGCGAAACACTCGGCCTAATAAAACCCTTCTCAAGCAAGTCTTGCAAGTGCTCCTTCAACTCTTTCAACTCAGGCGGGGCCATACGATACGGCGGGATAGAAATGGGCTGAGTGCCCGAAGCCAAATCAATGCAAAAGTCAATATCCCTGTCAGGTGGCATACCCGGCAGGTCTGAAGGAAAAACCTCAGGAAACTCACGAACAACGGGCACAAAATCAATAGAAGGAACCTCAGTACTAGAATCACGAACATATTCTAAATAGGCCAAAAATCCCTTCTCGACCATACGCCGAGCCTTCACATAAGAGATAACACTACGGGTAGAATGACTAAGAGTCCCTCTCCACTCTACACGAGGTAAACCCGGTAAGGATAAGGTCACAGTCTTGGCATGACAGTCCAAGATAGCGTGGTAAGGTGATAACCAATCCATCCCCAATATAACATCGAAACCATCCATGTCCAAAAAAAGCAAATCTATACGAGTCTCAAGACCTCCAATAACCACTATACATCAACAATGGACGCGATCCACCACAATAGAATCACCCCACCGGTGTAGACACATAAACAGGGGCACTCAAAGAATCACTAGGCGTGCCCAGATACGGTGCAAAATAAAATCGAAGCTTCTCTACCACAAACCAGAACAGTACCTGTACCTCCACCTCTAATACCTTTACCTCCACCTCTAGCATCTCTACCTCCACCTCTAATACCTCCACCTCCACCTCCAGCTAACTGAGGGGGATGGACGAGTCCCTCAATGAACCTCATCACTCTCTCTCACAGTGGGAAGTATGATAAGAGCATGACGAGTCAAGTCAATAAATCTAATCTCGTACTGAGTAACAGTCATAGAACCCTGCTGGAGATGCTCAAATTGCCTCCGATAGACCTCTCCCAGAGTGATGGGGAGAAACTTCTCCAGAAATAGCTGAGTAAACTGCTCCCAAGTCAAAGATGGCGATTCGACTGGTCTAGCTAAACAGAAATCCCTCCACCAAGTCTTGGCGGATCCAGACAAGCGAAAAGTGGCAAAATCGACCCTATTGGTCTCAACTATCCCCATGTTCTTGAGAACCTCGTGACAGCTGTCTAGAAAATCCTGGAGATCCTCAGAAGATGCACCGTTGAAAGTAGTAGTGAAGAGTTTGGTGAAACCCATCCAACCTCCATAAAGCCTCTGAAGACGTAGCTGATCTATCACCGGTCTGCATTGTTGTTCGGCTAAAAAAGCGATACATGACCTCGCCATTCATGAAAGGACAAGAGTAGGGGTTTCAATTTAGCACTGAGAGAACAAAATCGCACGACAGGAAAGAATGAATGTGAAATTTTTCCTAAATCTGTAGCCTCTGGGGGATAAATACAGACGTCTCCATACCGATCCCTCAAACTCTACTAAGCTTGTCAGTGAACTGTGAGACCCGTGTAATCTAGAGCTCTGATATCAGCTTGTCATGACCCGGATTCCCCACTCTCAGGAGTCGTGATGACACCTACTAATATGAGCTAGGCAAGCCAATTATTGAACCATCTACCTTTTCACCAATTTGTTCTCTTTAACAATTACGAAGAAATAACGTTTAAACAGCGAAATATAACATAAGCGGAAGAAAAAAAATAACCTATCTAAACATGACTATCTGCTACAGCTATTTGAGTCTCGACTATCCAGAACTTGTGTCACAGTTTCACAGACGGTCTAAGAATACTACAATTAAAGGTCTGAAAGAATTAAATACGACACTGCCTCTGGAAATACTTGTAAGAAACAGGAAAATGGATAGAAGGAGACGCCAAGGCCTACGGACAGGGCTACCTCGGGTCGCCTGATGAACAAGGATTAGCAATCTCACTACGGTCCGAAGTCTACAACACTAGGGTCTGCACAAAAGAGCGCATAGTGTAGTATCAGCACAACCGACCCCATGTGCTGGTAAGTGCCTAGCCTAACCTCGGCGAACTAGTGACGAGGCTAGGGCCAAACTACCAAATAAACCTATGCAGTTCAAATATATATATACAGCAGAAAGGAAATACAGAAATGAACTAATAAAGATAGGAGGGGGAAACATGCTTCGGGGAATAACAGGTAAAAACAGAATATCAAGAGAATTATAAAGGAATCAAAATCAACTGCTACAAGAATAAGGAAAAACAAAGGCATATTTCACTTTCTTTTCACATCTTGTGGTAGGCGTACCACCCGCTCCCATTTTATTATATTTTGTGGTATGCATACCACCCGCTCCCATTTCATTATATCCTGTGATAGGCGTACCACACGCTCCCATTTCATTATATCTTGTGGTAGGCGTACCACCCGCTCCCATTTCATTATATATGTGTTGCGGTGTGCAACCTGATCCATATATAATATTGTTGTGGCGTGCAACCCGATCCATATATAATATTGTTGCGGCATGCAACCCAATCCATATATAATATTGTTGCGGTGTGCAACCCGATCCATATATAATATTGTTACGACATGAAACCCAATCCATATATAATATTTACAATTATAAAGAGAGTCCCGACAAGGGATCAATAAGGTCTACACTATCCCCGCAAGAGATTCGAGAGCATAAGTAAATACGTCCCGGCAAGGGAGAAACAGCTATAACCAAACTGATTACAACATCCAACTACCTTTGTTATAATCAAACTCGTTACCACACCTAACTACCTCTGCTACAACCAAACTTGTTACAACACCTAACTGCCTCAACTATAACCAAACTTGTTACAACACCTAACTGCCTCAACTATAACCAAACTTGTTCCGACACCTAACTACCTCATCTATAACTATAATCCCTACCCAACACAAAGAATCATCAACCTAAGCAATCGTAGTATCCATTAAGAACACAATGCAAGGGAACCACAACCCAACAGTAGCCCGGCAAGGGGGCAACATAATGATCTCTTCTCTTTCTCACTTTTACTTCACAATTCACTTCACAACTTGAGCCAATGCTCTAGAGTTTCAATTATCACTTATATTTTCACAATTCATTATACAACTGGAGCCAACGCTCTTCAATGTTCATAGGTCACAATTCTTTCCACAACTTTACACAACAAATAGCAATCTTCATCAAGGCATGAATAACACAATGAAATTATGAAAATCACATTATAAGACTCACGGTCATGTTTGACACCAACGTATAGATACTCATCACCATGCCTATACGTCGTACTCAACAAGAAACAAATAGCAAATAGGTAAGGTTAGACCAAACACTTACCTCGATGCCACGAACACAATTCACGATTCAATTATAGCTTTACCCCTTGATTCCACCACCAATTCGCTCGTATCTAGTCACAAATTACTTAATTACATCAATAAACGTTAAATGAATCAACCCCAATGCATGAAAATTAATTTTTTAAAGTTTTACCCAAAAAGTCAAAAATCGCCCCCGGGCCCACATGGTCAAAACCCGAGGTTCAAACCAAAACCCGATTACTTATTCCCCCACGAACTCAAATATATAATTTGTTTTGAAATCGGACCTCAAATCGAGGTCCAAACCCCCAATTTTTGAAAAACCTAGGTTCTACCCAAAACACCCAATTTACCCCATAAAAATCATTGATTTTGAGTTGAAATCATGTGAAAAGATGTTAATGATTGAAGAAAACGAGTTAGAAATCACTTACCAATGTTTTGGAGAAGGAAGGCTATTTGAAAAATCGCCTCTTATGTTTTTGGAGTTTTGAAAAATGAAAAATAACTGAAAATCTCGTTTTAATATACCCCTTTCAGACTCCTTGTGCGGACCGCACAAAATAGAGTGCGGTCGCACAACTCTTCCTGTGGACTGCAGTGATATATTTTAGTATTTTGGTCATAACGTTCCCTACAGATGTCCAAATTGTAATTTCTTTACCTTTCTGGAAACTAGACACGAAGGGCTAAAACTTTCATTTTTGAATCATCTCAAAATTACTAGTAGATCAAAAGATATAGGCTTTCGAAGTCGGACCAGTGAAATGTTCTTCACCGCGGACCTCACAGAATCTAGTGCGGCCGCAGAGCCCTCACCGCGGTCCGCATAAAATCCAGTGCGGCCGCACAAACCCCTCCACGGCAGCATTCCTCTTTGTGCGGACCGCACTGGTCTGTTCAGAGGCCTTCCACTTCTCTGAACCTGCAACAACTATGTTTTTAAGCCTAAGACATCCCGGAACCTACCTGAAACTCACCCGAGCCCTCGGAACTCCAAACCAAGTGTGCATACTAACTCAAAAACATCATATGAACATACTCGTGCGATCATATCATCAAAATAACATGTAAAATTATGAATTAAACCTCAAAACTCATATTTTCATCAAGAACTCTCAAATTTCATAACTCTTCAACCGGAAGTCCAACTCGCGTCAAATAAATTCCGTTTTTCACCAAATTTCAAAGTTATCTTCCAAATACTATAACAAGTTTGTACCGGGATCTGAAACCAAAATATGGGCCCGATAATAATGGTTTCAAACATTAACTCTTTTCTTTATTTCTTAGATAATTCAGTAACATAATTTCTTTCAAAAATTGATTTCTAAGGCTTGGGACCTCAAAATTCATTTCCGGGCATACGCCCAAGTCCCATATTTTATTGTAGACCTCTCGGGATTGTCAGAACATGGATCCGGGTCCGTTTGCTCAAAATATTGACCAAAGTCAACCATAATCAGATTTTAACTCTAGAATTTCTATTTCTCATATTTTCACATAGAAGGCTTTCCGGATATAGGTCCGGACCACGCACGCAAATCAAGGTGATGCTAAATGAGGTTTTCAAGGCCTCGGAAAGTAGAATTTTATTTTAAAACAAGTGATGACCTTTTGGGTCATCACACATTTGAAGTTTTTATCTGCTGGTGGAAGAGCAGTCCTCATAAGGTATGTACTACAAGCTATTAATATTCACACTTTAGCAGCTGTTCACCCTCCTAAGGGGACTCTTGAGCAAATTCAAAAATTTGTAGTTAGATTTTTTTTGTTAGGTAATGAAACTGGTGATAAACACCACTGTATTTCCTGGAAGAATCTTTGTTATCCATACGAAGGAGGCTCTATGTTCAGAAGCCTGGAGGACACTTGCAAAGCCTTCAATGCTAAGCAACGGTGGAAATTCAGAACCACCAATTCACTGTGGTCTCAATTTTTAAAGGCCAAATATTGCACAAATGTGCACCCTACCAATGTCCAATGGAGACCTGGTCAATCACATTGTTGGAAAGCCATGTGTGAGGTGAGGCATAAAATGGAAGAACATATCTGGTGGAAGGTAGGAAGAGGGGATGTTAATTTTTGGTTTGATAATTGGACTAAACAAGGCCCTTTATGCAGTAAATTGGAAGGTGTGATGGTTCAGCAAAATATTCAAGTTTTTGAGGTGTATAGAAATGGACAATGGGACTGGTCCAAACTCATACCTCACCCTCTCAATTTTATCAAAGAGATGGTATTCAATACCACATTGAATGTTTCCCAGCAAGCACATGATACACCAATCTGGACTTGCTCAGAGAATGAAAAATTTTCTACTGTTTTTGCATGGAACCTTTTTAGACAAAAAAGACATATATCCCAATTTGATAAAAGAATATGGCATAATGATGTTCCATATAAGATGGCCTTTCTTACATGGAAAGCAACCCATGGCAGAATCCCAACTGATGACAAGGTTTCAAAATTTGGTATTCATATTGTTTCTAAATGTTGTTGTATTGGCGCAGGTATGGTTCCTGAAGTGGAGACAGCTCAGAACTTTGTTGTTAACTGTTGGAATTTCAGAACCAGCAACTCCATCACCTCTTATGTCACTAAAATTATGCCTCCAATTATTCTATGGGAGCTGTGGAGATCAAGATGCAGCTCTAAGTATGAATCAGAAAATCCAGCACTCAATAGATCCATCTCATTGATTACTTTCAACATTAGCAACCTTGTTAAATCATGCTTTAGAAAAGTTAAAGTACCAGGTGATTGGGACAACTTGTGCAAACTACTAGAGCACCGATTTTCGGAAAGATCAACTATTCTGGTAAATTGGAGCAAGCCTCCACCCCCTATATGTGAAACTTAATACTGATGGATCGTGCATTCATGGTACATGTGGAGGAGGAGGAGGAGGAGTTGTTAGAGATGCACTTGGCAGATTTATTACGGCTTTCACTATGCCATTGGGACAAGGTACCAGTAATAGTGCTGAAGCTTCCTCATTTCTGTTTGGACTAGATAAGGATGGGGTACAATCTAGTCATTGGAGAGACTGACTCAATGCTCCTTCAAAATTGCATCAACGATACAGTTTCTACACCATGGAGATTGGAAGAGACGGTGAATAATATCAAGAAAATTGTGGAAGATCATGGTATCCAAACTAGACACTGTTTTAGAGAAGCCAATAAAGTTGTTGATAGATTGGCCTCTCTAAGTCACACCACTGATGAAGTACACATATACACTCACTTTAATATCTTACCAAGACAAATTAGAGGTTTCTTGAACATTGATAGATGGCAGCTACCATCTTTTCGAGTCAAAAAGAGAAAGCCTAGTGGACTTATCTACGAGCCACCTTGAAGTACCCGCTTTATTTTTATTGGCATTTTTGGGAACATGTAATTTGCTCATAGGTCATTAACCTGGTTCCCCAGGTTAACATTGTTATAATGAAGGCGAGGCCTAGCCCTCCTTCAACAAATGTAATTTGTTTTCAAGTGGCAATAAAATCGTTATAAAAAAAAATAGTTGAGCAAAAAAAAACGCGCAGTTTCATCGAAAGATGATTCGGCGTCATGATGCAAAGGCTGACCGATTCTGGATTTGTTACGCGCGATATGCCGACGACTTACTACTAAGAATCGTGGGTTCCGTCGATCTTCTCATAGAAACACAAAAACGGCCTTCTATATCGAAATCTCAGTTGAAAAAATAATAGGAAAATTCCTGGATCACCCATGGAGAAGAACCAAAACAGAATGGTTCCGCCTACTCAAAACTAAGAGGGGATGCCCTGTGGCCTTACCTAAGTCTAGTTTCGAATCTAGTCTACTGCAGTAAGTAGTCTTGTCCGAAAGCCTCAAACTGCACCGTCTACTCAGACTGTCACACCGGCAACGAGAGCAGTAAGAGCAGATAGTGGAACAGAACTAGCAGCAGATAGGCATTCAGTTAGCTTGAAAACGGTAATACTATTTTTCTGTCTTATCTTCATCATTAACTACTTATTCCCCAGATTACTTCCCAAGAGTTTTGGAAATGCTATCATTATTATAGGTAAAATTTTAAAATACATATCTCATTTTTGTTTCTTAATGGGCGTGAAAAGTCTAAAGTGGACAACTAAAAGTGAACGGAGGGAGTATTACAAAAGGATCTACAAGATGATCAATAGGGGTGAACCTGCAACCTTACATAAATGACACAAATACTTCTCGCACTGAAATTAAAATCAAGTTCACTATATCTCTTTCAAGAATCCACTGTGCTGAATCATATGAATATACACTTACACCACCAGTTAAATGATTGTGTCCACAGCAACTGAACCGGAAACCAATATCATTCCAACTCTCCTCTGTATATCCACATCTCTTAGTACTTCGTACACGTTTTTCTGGAATAACATCACTGTAAAGCTAAGTTTCAGTGTTCGGTAGCCTGCTGAGGACGGAATGCTCTGGTTTGTGTTCACATTCAAAATCAAGATGAACGAATGCTCGTTCAACATCAGGGAGTTTCTCGAGGTTTATTTGTAGAGTTTCTCCAATAGTATGTGCTTCTTTCAATGGCAAATCTTCTGGAAGTTCGATATCAACCTGTTGTGAGAGAAGCTGAAAACTTTTAAATTTGACTGACAGAAATATCATTATATATGCTACTAGAGATATTCAGGAGACTGACCTCTACGAAGTACAAAACACCAAATGTGTATGCCCGAACTGTATCAACGCGCTTCACTTGGGGGTGTCTTATAACAAGATATGTTAGCTTTTGCAAATATTCCGGAGGCGCTGACTGTCCCACCAATGACGCTACATGAGAAAACCTTGTTCAGGTTAGCATCAGACATTCTTCGGTCCATAACAACATTTTGACAATATTTTGTGAAATTCTTTAGTAATAGAATTTCACGATGGAAAGAACGAACTTCTTCAGTAAATTCGAGCTCCAATATCTCAATTGGGCTATCAAACAATAGGATTGCAAGCAGAAAATTTTGCAGCACTTACTATCATTTGGTGATATTTCCTTATTTATGTTAGTAATAGTTTATGGATTCGATTAAGAAAAATAACTTATACAAGATATTGAAGGGGAGCCTTGGCGTAACTGGTAGAGTTATTGCCATGTGACCAGGAGGTCACGGGTTCAAACCGTGGAAACAGCCTCTTGCAGAAATATAGGATAAGGCTGCGTACAATAGATCATTGTGGTCCGGCCCTTCCCCAGACCCCACGCATAGCGGAAGCTTAGTGCGCCGGCTGCCCTTTAAACTTATACAAGATATATACAGAAAGAAAAGAGTTCTTCATAACTGTGATTCACTATGATGAAGTGATGTTCCATCAGGTGAGAAGGGCAGCAGAAGCCCGCCCTCATTACCAATTTTTCTTCTTCTTTCACTCTCGCCATTAACTAACTAATATATGTGTCCCGAATAACCAGAAAACCACCGCGTTGAAAGGAACAAGAATTACCTGCATTCTCTAAAACAGTTCCTGACCAATTGGAGATTGTATAAATTGCAAGGATAAGGGCACCAACGGGATCGATCCACCAGTAGAACTTATCACCAAGGACAGCTGCTACCAATCCGACTACATTAGTAACCACGTCAAAATAGTGATCCTGACAAAGGTATCTTCAAGTTAGACAAGTAGACAATCAGGATAAGGACGCAAAGCTAGAATGCGAAGATACTACACACACCTTTGCATAGGCACGGACAATGTTGTTTCCTGAGCTTCTACAGTAGAGCCAAAGAGCAAGTTTTACCACTGTGGCTGTTATCATGATAGCATACAACCAGACAAGCTCATCAGAGGTCATCTTTTCGGGAGATTTATTTTCAACTAGTTGTTCTACAGCCTGAACCAACACCTGAAAGCCTAAAATGGACGTAACTTGAGCATAATATCAATAGAATTCTCACAGATAATTTTCTTAACATAGCTCCCCCAAAAAATCTAACGACTCAATAGATTCTAATGCAAATAGGATGAAATGGTTAGCATGTCAAAGAGATCGCATACCAAGTGTAGCCATAACAGCAGCAAATATAATAATTCCTACTGGCTGCACTCGCAACTTCCCTATAGGATATTTGTAGATGTTGATATTTTTCATTGATAGGTGAGTCAGCCATAGTATGCCACCAGCCATGAGATCAAGTAAGGAATCCAATGTAGATGCAGCAATAGCCAGAGAACCACTCTTCACCGTGGCATAGATCTGCAAGGTGCAAGATGGTTATTACTGCCATTATAGAAAAATACATAAAACATCACTAATACTGGCTTTGATATCCAAGGTGCAAAATGTGTTACCAGAGCCATTATATGAAATTGCATAATCACCATTTTTGCAAACTAATTTCTTCTGGAGTGCAAGTAGTAGCGAACCTAAGTTCAATTGAATCCCCTTCGTCAAAAAATTGCTCTGTACAGACTGGATAAAAACTTTTTCTATATATATTCAAATCTGCTTGACATAAGAAAGTTTTAAATTTAATGGTAAAGGGGGTTCAAAACTTGCTATAGGTCACAAGTTTGAATCCTAGGTGCGGCATTCGTACATTCTTTTTAATCCAATTCCAAGAAATGCACCAATGTCGCACCTAAGATTCGAACTTGTGACCTATAGCAATTTTTGAACCCCCTTTACCATTAAATTTAAAACTTCTCTTATGTCTAGGGGATTCAAAAACTAATATATATATATATATATATACAAAAAATTATCTTTATCCTATTTGTACAGAGCAACTTTTTGACGAAGGGGATTTAATTGAACCCCCTTCATTGTACTTAGGTCCGCCACTATAAGTATGTAATTGTTATTACCTTGAGAGCTAGCAATACAACATTTGCATAATTGGAGATCTTCATCGCCCTCTCATGTTGAGCTTGTTCTTCAAGATCCTCAGCATCAATGCAATTAGATGCCACAATGGAATCAACTTCTTCAAATGACTTCAATGTCTCAAATTGTTTTTCATAGTAGTCCTTTTCTCCTATGGTAAAAAAAAAAACCGCAAAAATGAAAGAGGGAATGAACAATTCAACAAAGAAAGGGAAACAAGCTAGCTTCATTGTAGGCGGGGTGCAATTTGATATCCTTTCAAACCCTTCAGAGTCTTAATGAAGTTAATGTGCAAGGAATAACAGAAAGAATTTTATCAAGCAGTTGTTCTTGATATACCTACATATCATCAAGACTTATAATCTCCATTTCCAACCACGCACTCAAGTTTGATACTAAAGGAGGAAAGGGAATGGGACGAGAGGTGTAACCAAACACCATACAGGTTTTGAGAGTCCTTAAGATCTAATGGAACATGGTCAAAACACCAAATTTAGCCTAGGATCAGCATCTTCCACTAAATTTCATCATCGCATTATCTCTACCACATAACATAATGTTTCCCCACCCTTCAACAACAACTTGTAAACAAAATTGCAGGTTTCAGCTTGACGAATAGTCGACTAGTGTCCTTAATTGTGCTAAAACATTGTCATGTGGACTATGAAAATGCATGCTCAACCATTACCACAAACAATTAAGACAAAAGCCCATTCCACAAAATATTGCAACCCAAAAAACCAAAATAAATGAAACAAAATAGAAAATGACCCAATCAATTTCACAAGGTCTTCTCTACTTCATTCACACAACAGCGTAGCCACATACATTGAAGGATGGTCAACCGAACACCCTTCATCGAAAAATTATACTGTATATATAGAAACATATATTATATATAGGTCAAAAAGTATTTTTTATATGTATATATTAAATTTTGAACACCCTTCACGAAATTCCAGGCTTCGCCCTTGCCTTCACAAATAGAACACATGTATACTTTATGCTAGTCCATATACTTGAAATGTACTAGGAAGTAGTAGCTTAGACAGCAATTTCAACACAACATATATTTCCAATCTCCTCATACTTTCTCCAATAAACACAACAGATAGACACAAAAAATATACATGTCAGCTGCTTGATATACACAGAATATCAAAGATAGAACTAAAAAAAAAAAAACAGAAAACCAGTCCCTCTCTGTAACAGAAGTTTGGCACTTTTCTTTCTCAAGACTCAAACTAAGAAACTTTTACTAACATTGTGTTCTTTCACCATTTTGTGATTAAAGATGATATAATCTAGTTCAATATAATACCAAAAGTTAGCAAAAATGACTCGTTTTTGTTTTCTTTAAAATTGACTCTTGACAAGCAAAAGGGGAAAGGGAGCCTTAGCGTAGTTACTGCCATGTGATCTCATGTGACCAGGGTGCAAACCGTGGAAATAGCACGGTAAGACCGCGTACGATAGATTTTTGTGGTCCGGCCCTTTCCGGACCCAGTGCATAGCGGAAGCTTAGTACACCGAGGTGCCCTTTCTCTTATAAGCAAAAGGGGAATTGAGGGAGGAGAAAGAGAGAACCTTTAGTTAAGCAAGAGGATTTGGAAAGGTCAATATTGGAGCAAGATTCAACATCACCATTATCATTAACACAAGACTTGACCTTTTCAGGTAATCTTGCCAAGAAATCACCCCTCAGAGATGTTACTGAGTTCCGGCGACTTATCCGGTGGCTGCTCCGCCGTCCACTTCCACTAAGCTTCCACCCTTCTAACAATGGCGTCTTGTTTTCATTCTTTACTTCTTCTCCCTCCATTTTTTCACCACACCCCACAATTCAAAGCTTAAGTTTCAATTCTGTTACAACACCATTGACATATATATATAGCTGCTCTCTATATAGAGGTTTTGGTTTTTTGTCTTTATTTTAGTTTGATTTTAATATGTGATGAGAATTTGTCTGGTGACAAAAAATAGTTGGACTTTTCCAGAAAAATGTTTTTTTTATATTTGGATAAAAAAAATTCTTTTTTATATTTTAAAAGTAGTGAATCTTTTTGACAAGATTTTCTAGAAAAATTTTATTTTGCGCGTCACATGACAAACACTTGAGGCCTTTTTTTTTTGTCTCTCAATTTCGTGGACCCAAAATTTTATGGAGCAAAAATATAAAATATGGGTCCATAAATTTATGAAAATACCTTACACAACTAATTTTATTTGTGTTAGACACACCCATAAAACTTTTCATCATTGTGACCTTCCCCAGTAGTTCTCGTACTTCCTAAATTTAGCTGGTACAGGCTTGTTTATATTTGGCAACTTCAGCTTCTTCTTTTTTCTAAATTGTCTTTTTTTTTAATACTTTTTCTTTTGCTTTTTTCCTTTTGTATTGAGAAATAACAAAATTTCCCAAGTAATAATACATTTCTCTTCCAATACTTTACGGTTTTATTTAATAACTCCTATTTGTTGCAATATCAGCATAATTCACTCAAAAATAAAATGCGTGGCAGTATACTTAGGGTGTGTTTGGTACGAAGAAAAATATATTTTCATGAAAAATAAATGGTTTTATCACTTATTTTTTCTTGTTTGGTTGGTGAGTGAAAAACTTTTTTTTTTTAATATTTTCTAGTGTTTGGTTAGAGAGTATAAAATATTTTTAGGAAAATAATTTTGTATGCTACTCTCCTCAACCCACCTTTCCCAAAATCCTCATATTTCATGTACTCCCCCCCCCCCCCCCCCGCCCCCCAAACTCTATTTTCTTGGATAATATATTTTTTTCAAAATTTACACAAACCCAAAGGAACTAATGTGCTATTTTACTTTTTCACATAAACGTTGAAATTTGAGCTCAATAACTAAAAAGAAAATACTTTTTTGTTGAAAAAGAAAGAATGCTTTCTACAAATGAAAAGAAATTACTTGTTTTGTTGGATGAAAGAAAATATTTTTTCTACATCACGAAACGAAACAAAATACGTTTTCTATGTCATGAAAAGAAAGTACTAGTTTTGTTAAAATGAAAGAAAATATTTTTTTCTATATCAGGAAAAGAAAAACCCACTTAATTTGTTGAAATGAAAGAAAATTTCTTTTTTATATCATGAAAAGAAAGTACTCATTTTGTTGTAATAATAGAAAATACTTTTCTACATCATAAAAAAAAGGTACTCTTAATAATATTTCTATTTAGGGTGGGTGATGGGCGAGGTTGGGGTAGATAGGGTGTGGTTGGGGTAGTTGGGGGTGGGTTGGGTTGCTTTGGGGATGGGATGGATGGGGTGGGTTAGTGGGGTTGATGGGGATATGGAAGATAGCGGAGAAGGTTGAAAAAGAGTTTTGGAAAAGGTTCTCCCTTCTTTTGATAGAGAAAATAATTGAAAGAAAATAAGTTCATGAGAAAAAGTATTTTCCAAAACATTTAAGTCAGCGTACCAAACACACCCTTAGTTCAGTACTTTCTCTTTGTTCTTGAAAATGTTGGCTTTTGACCTTTTAGCTGTTCAGTAATTTAATCATTTAAATATTGAAACTAGAAATTTTTTAAGCTTACTTATTAATTTAATGTTGATAAACTTAGTTTATGTGTTTTCCTAAGGGAGGGACAAGAGGGCTTCGTTCGAAATACCAAGTTCATGCCACTGAGAGAATATTGATTGGTTGAGGAAAAACATAATTAATATAAATTCATGATTTATAATGGCTCTTTTTCTCATGAGCAGTTGTTTATATGTACAGTGTTTTTGACATTTTCATGCCTTAGACAAACAATGATAATGCCACTATCATTGAAAATGAACAACCAAATGAACATAAACTTGGACTGGTTGGTTTACGACATATTGTTTAGTTCATTTTACAATTTTATCACATTGAAATGCATGCTTATGAATAACCTTGACTTGCCACTTCTATCGTACTAATTTCTTTCCACTTTGAAACGTTTGGCTCTTCTGTTTCAACAAAATAATGAACAAGTGCTATAATAGGAGATCGAAATCCAAAACCTCAAGGGTTAAAAACTCATCAAATGTATGTCTAATTCCACGAATACTAATATGGCTATAGCATGAATCTGTTCTTATCTTCAGCTGCTAGAGCAGGAGTAAGCAGAGGACACAAGTAAAACATTTGTAACCTGTTCTCAGGATATGTACAGAGATGTTTTGATCACGAAAATGTATACAGAGATGTTACAATGTCCAATAGCAAAAGTTGACAACTTTTGGTGGTTAGATTAAGATCTATATCAGCTCCTTACATCCTGCCTACATCACGAAACATAACCCGGTCGGAAGTAGAGATAAGCATTGGCTAGAGCGCACACTGGAGATATCAATCCAAACATGTAGGTGTCGTTTGGTTGGAAAACAAGTCATCCCATGATTATCCTAGGATTAGTTATCCCACCTTCCCATAGGGATAAAAAACACTACAATCCTGGGATAACTAATCCCAGGGTTAGTTATACCACTATTTTATCAAAACCAAACATGGGATAAACTCATCGGGCACATACAGTAAATAGTGTTGTTAAAATGTTGAGCGGCAGAAGATAGTAACAGAAAACTTTAGCTTCTGGTGTAGATATCACAAGTCTAATCACGGCAAGTGATATCAAGTAACTATCTCCCATGAGTTCCAGATAAACTAGTCATGAATGAACTCATTCCCAACCACATATCCTACCATCCAGCTATACAATACAGGACCACACAAATAGGGGGATTGAAGTTTGGGAAAAGGGTAGGAATGGTTTTCTCCTCGCCAGTACTTACTATAAGAATACAGTAATACAAATGCACATGGAAACTTCAAAATGTCACAGCAATAAAGGGACATAATTGGAGACAGCAATAAGTAACAATTACTGACATAACAGATGTTCATAAATCGTAACCTCAAGATTACATTTAACTGTGACAAACAGATCAAAAATCTCCTTAACAAGGGTGCTATTACCAAGTTTCATCAATTCTCTAAAAAAGAACCAAATATCATACTGAAAGGAGCTCCTAATCAAACAGACTGAATCCCATGTCGTCATCACTTTCTTCCTTGGGCTCTTCCTGTTCCACATTTCAACAAAATCAAACAAAAAGGTTAGAGAAAGGCCATGAAAATAATCTACTCTTACTTTTAGAAAAGAAAGAATAAAACTTATACAAGTTTAACTTCATGGTTGAGAGAATCCAACCAACCATTAATTATTCTTTTACTTAGATAATTTCTACTGTCGTAATTCATGATTAAGAAAATGTTACCATTTTTCTAAAACTATTATTCATTAGTCAGACAGAAGCATGTTAGAATTCCCAATTAAGGAGATTATACCAATTCCACATGCAACAATACCAAATCACCCTTTTCATAATAAGTTCAATATCCAACCATAACATAAGATGATATTCATCATTAAAAGTATCCCAATAACTTTTCTAAATCAATTATTTCACAACCTCTCTGCCAAAACGTATAATTCTTTTCATTGTTTTATGTTTTTCATATTGTTTCCATCAACCAGTGTAGATAACAACCAAACATATGTTTGAAAGAAGATTGCAGGATCTACTCAATCACTTTTTCAACAAAATCAGTTTTTCTTCATTTTTATTGTCGCAGAAGTAACTACAAAACATTCCATTACCTTCTTTTCCTCCGCAGCAGGGGCAGCAGCTGCAGCACCGGCACCGGCACCACCAGTGGGAGCAGCAACAGCAACTGCAGCACCACCGCCACCAGCACCAACATTCATGATGAGATCCCCAAGGTTTCTCTTCTCAGCAAGCTTAGCAAACAGCAGAGGCCAGTAAGGCTCGACTGTCACATTAGCTGCTTTCACTAAAGCAGAAATTTTCTCTGCCTATTACCACATAAACACAACAAAAATACAATCAATACAACAACAAAACCCAAATATTAGAAAATGTTACACATCAAACAAAATACCATTTTTTAAGACAAAATACACATCAAAACCCTGGGATTAGAAATCCTACTCACGCAAAGCACAATCAAAATACATCGAGATAATAGAACTAGAAAAATATCACATATTAATGTGTATGTTACAAGGGAAAATGACTTCCAAGAAAATGTTTTCCATGACAGAGTCATTTTGCGATGTTCGGTAAACAGAAGTATTTTCCATAGAAACATTTCCCATCGAACAGAAGAAAATAACTTCCCTCACTTATGGGAAGAAGTCATTTTCTATACAACCATCTAAACTTTCAACTTCATATTACTTGCTTCAGCTAATACTCAGGCATTATTATTAATCTTTAGCAGTCAAAATTTCATAAACAAGCTATCCAATTAGCTAATATTATTATTAACCTTTGGTACATATTTCCTCAAAAATATTTTCCACTCACTAACCAAACAACAACATTTTTCATTAAAAAAGATTTTGCCATACCAAACGCACTTAAACACACAATCATGGTACAATAAATACAACATCGATAACCGTACAAGAGACTCTTACAGTGATTGGAATGTCCTCATCGTTGAGGATCAAACAAGCGTAAGTGCAAGCTATTTCTCCGATCGACATTTTATTAACGATACTGTAATTTCAAAGAATACGAGTCAGAAAGTGATGAAAATGCTCAATCGTTTTGAAAACATCAGAAATAAATGAAAATGCTAAAGAAATGGTGAAAATATATGGAAATGTTTAATCGCACTCAGAAAAAATGGCGAAAATATATGAATATGCTTATTAACTATGAAAATGGAAAAAATAAATGAACATGCTAATACACGGTGAAAATTACAAGTAAATGTTTAATCGTAATCAGAAATGAAGAAATAAATTGATGAAAAAGCTCAGAAAATGGTAAAAACTATATGAATATGCTTAATTGCATTCAAAATTGGAGAAGATTGATGAAAATATTCTCATACCTTCGAGAAGACGGCGAAGGAGTTTACGGAGGTTCGGGAGCGATTGCAAGTCTTCTCTACTAGGGTTAGGGTTTGGAAAATGGTGGTGGTTATAAGGGGATAGACTTATGAGTGAGAAGAAGTTATGGACCCAATTTTGTTAATGAAGCCCAATAAAGATCAAATCCCATGCCATGAAGAGAATAATACTGGAATTTTACACAAATAGCCGGCTAGATTCACTATTTACTTTTTCTAGCCGGTATACATAAATAATAAGAAAAATGATACTTTATAATCTTTCTCAAAATAATAGTCAAAAAATATATAGTATTTGTATATATATACATTATGTATGTTATATACAAAAATTATATAAATTTTATACACTTTGTCGGCTACCCAATGTACATAGCGTCTGGCGCGGGCTAAAAGTGAAAAAAATCTTAAATTATATACTGATTATACATAGTTATGCATATATAATATATGAATTACACATATATTATATATTCGCCGGCTATTTTTAGTTTAAGCGATTATGTGAACGGCTATTTGGGTCAATTCTTCAAAAATCCTCTACCTCAATGGCTAGAAAATGGCAAAAATGAGATGCAATAAGGGGTAGTCTTTAACTTTTGACCTTTGGGGCAAGTCATCTACCAATCGGCAAAACTTTAAGTTTGGCTAAGCTTGTTAAACTTGAAGTTTTATCCATTGGACAAATGACTCGTCCAAAAGGTCAAAAGTTTAAGATCAGCTCCTTTTTAAAATGCATTTCAAAATTGGTCAAGTTCACCCGCTTGATACCATAAGAGAGTCAAGTTTCATATTAAAACTGTAGTCAAGTTTCATATTAAAACTGTAGCATATTCAACTCTCCCAAACTTAAGTTGATCAAGTTTCAGAAAGAAAAATTTTAAGTTATCAAGTTGGAGTGTGACTTGTTGTTCAACTCATTTTGATCCAAGCAAAACTATGTCCCAATTCCAAATTAATTAAGATCGACTATATGAAACTTTTATGTTAATAGGTATAAATAACACTTGAAATGTTCTTGTTTTGTAGTTACACAATCTTTGAACAAAATGGTTGCAATAATGCCTATTTATACAACTCATTATCAGCCAGAGAGAGCCTCCATGCAAACAACTTCTAACCTGGAGAGCTAAACATGACATCTATAGCAGTACAAAATTGATCATATGGTAGAGCAGAAATCATATAGTATATGGTTTGTGCTACATGCATATATCAGTTACCATTGAACTTCATTTACGTAACAGAGACATTTTGGCATCAAAGAACACCCGGTTTGTAGGCTGCAACCACCGTCAGAAAACGGGTTCCCAATGCAATTGTCAACCCTGAATGCCTCTGGTTAATGCATTTCTCTGGTTTTGATGCTCTATTTCTTCTTTGAGAGGTAACACGGGTGATTCTTCCCACATTCGATCTGCCTTCAAGCGATGGGACAAGATTCCGCCAGATAGTAAATGCTTCCAGTATTAGCAAGTAGTTGATACAACATCGACAGTTGATGGTTCTGCAATTTTTTCTGCAGTAGAGTCGTTTAATTTCCTCTTCTTCTCACTATGGCGCTGCTTATTTGAAGAACGGTCAGCTTTGGAAACAATTTCTGAAACAGTAAAGCCAGCAACTTCAAAATTATATGATTTGTTTGGAAGTAATGCATTACGAACTATGACATCAACGCCATCATATGTCCAGACACCTATTTTAGCCTCTCCCTTAAGTCCAATGGCAAACCAACCAAGACCTGAAGCAGCAACATCAACAGAACTTGAATCCCATGAGTTCCCGCTCACATGAAATTCCCTCTTCAACCATTTCCCTAGCTCCTCAAGTCGCCCCTCTCCAATCGGCGGCTGACAAAACAGAAGAGACAATGGAATGTTTAATCATATCATATCAATCAGCCAAAAGGTCAAAGCACGAAAGTAAGTACATGAGGTTGCTGCATGTACTGAAGAGTTTTGAATTTTACAAATAGGAGGTGCCATGGTGTATGTTATTTGCTAATGACATAGTTCTGATTGACGAGACGTGGGGTGATGTTAATGAGAGGCTGGAGGTTTGGAGGCAGACCCTAGAGTCTAAGGGTTTCAAGTTGAGCAGGACCAAGACAGAATACTTGGAGTGCAAGTTCAACAACGTTACCAAGGAAGCGGACATGGAGGTGAAGCTTGATACACAAGTCATCCCCAAGAGAGGTAGTTTCAAGTACCTTGAATCTATAATACAAGGTTATGGGGAGATTGATGAAGATGTCACGCACAGTATCAGAGCTGGATGGATGACGTGGAGGCTCGCTTCCGATGTCTTGTGTGATAAAAATGTGCCACTGAGACTAAAAGGTAGGTTCTACAAGGTTGTAGTTAGACCGACTATGTTGTATGGCGCAGAGTGTTGGCCTGTCAAGAACATTCATGTCCAGAAGATAAAAGTAGTTGAGATGAGGATGTTAAGGTGGATGTGTGGGCATACCAGGTTCGATAAGATTAGGAATGAAGTTATTCGGGATACGGTGGGAGTGGCTTCCGTGGAGGAAAAGATGCGGGAGGCGAGGTTGAGATGATTCGGGCATGTTAAGAGGAGAAGTATAGAAGCCCTAGTCAGAAGATGCGAGAGGTTAGCCTCAGTGGGTATCAAGAGGGCTAGAGGTAGGCCTAAAAAGTCTTGGGGCGAGGTTATTAGGGGGGACATGGCGCAGCTGGAGCTGACTGAGGACATGGCCCTAGATAGGAGGGTGTGGAAGTCGAGGATTAGGGTAGAAGGCTAGTAGGTAGTCGAACGTATCTCTTTGTCTTTCCCAGTTCGCTAGCATTAGTGTTAGTATGATATCCTTTTATTCATAGATTGCTATTACTACCAAGAGTTTAACTGCTTTCTTGGCTTCGGTATTTTTTTATCTTGCTGTTATTCCTTCTTGTTGCCATTACTTTTGTCATCCGTTCTTCAGCCGAGGGTCTATCGGAAACCGTCTTTCTTTCCTTCTAGGGTAAGGGTAAGGCTGCGTACATCTTACCCTCCCCAAACCCCACTTGTATTGTTGTTGTTGTCGTTGTTGTTATATTGAAGCATGTGAAGAACCAGACAACTAAATGAAGGATTCAGCAGATAAATCTGGAGAAACCATGATAGTTCAACTCTGATTCCATATACTTTGACACCTCGAAAAGATTTAACACACAGAGCGGAAATGATGTAGAAACAGAGATGCATGTGGAATTTTAAAATTTTGCTAATGTTGATTATTGTTCATTTAATTACTGGTCAAGAAATGTTATCCCTGATTTTCTTGCCTCACAGTCTCACACAGTTCCAAATATAGCATCAGTGTGAAGAAGCGCAGAAAGTTGACCTAAGTTCTAAAAATGTTGACACCCTGAATTCCTGACCAGGGTACGTTTCGGTACCTAAGATTTCTATTACAAAGAGCATAGCTTTAATGCCATCACCCAAGAGCCCCACACAGTTCCAAACGTAGCGTCAGACTGTTGCACTTTTACTTCAAATTCAAGAGCCCAATTCCATAACCCCCCCCCCCAAATACTGCTATTGGGTTGCCCAGACCTTCAGCAAAACTTTCAAGTTCTTTCACCCTATCACTCAAAATCGGGGACAGAATCCAGGTTGCTTCAAGCTTTAGGTGATACCGCACACTCTCAAAATCAGAGACACAACAAATTTACCATCTGCTGTACAATAGTATTTTTTCTACTTAACTAAATTTACAATATTAGTATCAAACTGCTTGCAAACAAAACAAAAAATAAAAATTGCAATACCGAAAGCTTCAGCCAAAATAATAATGTTAGAAATTAAGATTTGAAATTAGAAAGAGACAGGAGGAAATTCAATTCCTAAAGCAAATAATACCTGCAGCTGACGCCCAAAATGTTCTTCCAGCATTGTGCTGACATTCTCTGTCCTCCCCATATGAAGTGGAATCAGCGGAGATGCCCAAACTGTAACATACACAGAATCAACAGATAATTCTTCCACATCCAACCGCATGAGCCCGCCTATATGAACTGAATGTCCTCCCTGTCCACAGAAAGTAATGAAATCATTAGATTTCAAAGTGGATGGCGCAAGCTAAACTAGAGAAAGCAGGTCTTCAAGTAAAGTTCTGACTATAAGCATAGGCAGACACATCTGATGGAGGTAGGTAAAAAGAAATGATAAATGTCACATATCCACGTGCATTTCAAAGGTTAATAATCTAATCTCAGTTAATATCTTTCCTGAGCATACCTGCCATTAGATTCTTTTTTCAATGCAGTGAAGCTTCAGACAGAGCATTTCCGTTGAACAAATTCTTTTACAAAAGGGAAAAGAGAAACAAACATTTTTGTTAAGTAAGTTTAGAAGAAACAATCATAAGGCAATCATAAATATTCGACTGAAACATATTACAAGTACTGAAATGCATTATGCAGGAGAGAAATTGAGCCACTATACCTGCTCAAAAATGAGAAAGAAATAGGAGTAACGAATTTTAGCAAATGTTGATTCCTTTTTAACTACGCAAGGAAAACTAAAGGAGCTTTAAGTGATAAAGATCCAAGTTCCTCTTCCAATACTTGTATGATAGAAGTCTCAGGAAGAAGGATCCACACAAAGTCAACAAATTGCAGAGGAGATATTTGCAATTAGACACTCAAATTGAAGATGAAGTGCAATAGAAAGCTTTTGCAGAAAAATAACACATTTTTTATGGAGCAAGGAAAAGAATTATGAACCTTGATCCTATATGTCCTTGGCCTCAACTCTTTACTTATATGAACTAGCTTCTGCTCATCCCTCGTCAACCTCGTCGAAATCTGATGAGGATGTAAAAGCCCCGGGGTATCGAACAACTTGGCATTCCCTGGAAGTACCCCTTCCACTCTCAAAATCCCCAATGTAGTCCCTGGCACCGGAGCCTCCGTTAAATGAGTTACCTTCCCACCAAAACACTTTCCTATTGCATTAATCAATGTACTTTTCCCAGCATTTTGTGCCCCTACTGCCCAAATATGCCCTCTTGGCCCAGCCAATCCCACTACGTCATCGACCAAATTCTTCACTCCCCAATCCCTCACTGCACTAACCATATGCACACTCGTCAACTTAACCGCCCCGCCCTCTCTCGCCCTTGTTCTAACCCAATGTTCAAGCCTAGTAGGTGACAATGAGCTAGGTAAAAGATCAATCTTTGTAACTACCAACACCATTCTAGGTACATTCCCTGATTTTCCCTCCTTCCACGCCCGGGAATTCTCTTCAATTGTCCTAGAAACTAACTGAGCTACTTTCCTAGGAAATGATCCATCAAAATCTGATGCATCAACTACCATTAAAACAACAGCCCTCGCCCCCGTACTCCACATTAACCTCCTCCCAACAGTATGATCAAAATCGAAATCAGGCAACAAATTCTCTACACTAGGGTCCTTAACTTTCCCATAATGCCTTAAACTATGACACCTAGCACAAACTACTGGCTTTTCAATTTTCTCAGATGGGGTTTCAAGATTCTCTTGATTTTCACATTCTACAACCTCATTAAGCAAACCCCTTTTGAGAGAAACTGATATTTCTGGCTCATCAACAATTGGATTCTTGTTAATGCGTTCTCTATAATTTGGGCTTTTAATTGAAGGTTTAATGAAATACCCTGGTTGTTTTGGGTCAGAATCTTGCATAGTGACACCACAACCACGGCAAATGACATTAGAAGTAACTTCCTCAAAATTCCCATCTCTAGAAAGTGGTAAAGATTGGATTTTTGAGGGTGTAGAGAAGTTTCTGAACAAGAAATGAGGGAATAGGGTTTTAGCAGGGTTTTGGGTATAAAGAGTTTTTTCAAGAATTGGAGGTATTGAGTTGGGTATAGGAGCTGTGTGTGTAGGTGGTGAGAGAGAAAGTGGTAGAAGGAGTTTCTTCAGCTTTGATGGAGAAAGTGATCGGATTAGCATTGTACTATGATTTTGTTCTTTCTGTTAATCTAAGGTTGTCGTGAGAGTTGTAGAGGTATTTCTCTACCTTTTGAGTTTTGAGGTTGGAATTTGTATCTTTGTGCTGTCTGCACTGGCTAGGGTTGAAAATCATTTTATTTTCCTTACATTCTGAGACTATTGGCCTCTCTATTTTTAATTTAGTGGAATATGTTTAGATGATTAAAAAGGGATAAAAACTAAATTTAAACCTCTTCTTTTCGGAATATGAGCTTGACTTGATTCAAGCTTACAGCTTGTTTGGATGGTTGTCACGTGTCGTTTCATAATATATCGCAGTGTAATGTAGTATATTGTATTGTATTGTTTGATAAATACAATATTTGGATAAACTGCATCATTTGCCGTCATTTTATGATATTACGCACAAACAATATGAGGATTGTAATATGACTAAGAAAAAATAGGTTACGAAGCGAAATTATTATATAAAAAGGTAGAATAAATGATAAAATATAATTATTTAATAATAAGAAAGGGCAAGGAGAGAGAGAAAAATCAAGATAACGATGTCACCACATCAAATTCGTCGTTACATAAAGTGGCACTTTTCGTCGTTACGTAACGACGAATTTAACGATACGATACAATAAAATTTATGTAACAATCAAAACAAATATTGTATTTAAAGTAACAATACGATACAATATAACATGTAACAACCATCCAAACACACTGTTAACCTCCTATTTATTAGTGTCTCTCAAAAATTAGAAGTTGAATTAGATAATGTCTATTTGCTTAACATATACTCCATCACAGTGTCTAGTAGTATCTCTTGATAGCAAAGTACAAATTTTAGTATCTACATCTATTATATACAAGAGGAGATTTTTTTTTCGTAAAGATATCTACATCTCCAAGTATACAACAACAACAACAATAACAAATTCAGTAGTTTCCCACAAGTGCAATCTGGGAAGGTAAGATGTACACAGTATTAGCCCTACCCCTGGAAGGGCTACATCTCTAAGTATACTTACCTAAATAGTGATATTATAATATCCTTAGTAGTGATTAAGAAAAAGAGATTTCCTATAGTTTGATAGTAGAATGGTATTTCTTCCTCCTTGTTTTTCTTTCTTTTGTTATTAGTTAGAAGTTGCAACAAGCATGGTTGAGAAGGGAAGATAGATAGATAGAATTTTCTTGGAAGCATATGTATTTGTGAAAAACATTTCTAAATTTTCAGATGTAATAGTCACTGTCATATCTGCCAAAAAGAAAGTCATGGGTCACTTATGCGCAGTGAGACAAGAAAAGGCCTTTGGCAAAATATTACTTCTTACACCCAATGAACTAGAACTAGTGATTTGCATGCTTATTAGTAGTTACTACTATATAATGTTGGAACAAAATTACTACATTGACTGATGGACAAGCAACTCCGCCCGTGTGAGCTTAGTCACAATGCTGGTCTCAAGCCCGGATAAAAAAGGAAGATTGCAGTATGCTCGGGCGAGCTTAATCACAATGCTGGTCTCAAGCCCGGATAAAAAAGGAAGATTGCAGTGTGCTGACAACCAGCGCAAAACTTACCCATTAATGATAAATCCTCATAATATAGAGATAGATGATATGAGTTGAGCGGAAAGAAAGTGAGGATTCATACAGTCGACCTCAACTTGTTTGAAACTTGGGCATAAAGAAAGTGAGGATTCATACAACAGATCCCAACTTGTTTGAAACTTGAGCATAATTGTTGTACTAATGGATAAGCATATGTACCATATGATTTTGCCCACCAAGGCTACTGAAGGTCATTATAGGTTTTCCCATATGACCATTTGTCTACACATTGTTCACTGAGTTGGTTCAAAATTTAAAGGACTATAAGATTAAAGACAAATAAAAAAACTCAAGAGGCAATAGATAAGAGACTAACTACTACATAGATTATCATATGGCTGGTCAAAAAAGCCTAAATGCCTCACAACTTTAGATACAAGGCCAGCAATAACCATAACATGGGTCCATAGTTGAGCTACACTAGACTCGTTACAAATCGATTGATCGATCCAAAAACCAGGAACTGTATAGAACCATCTGCAGATTTTCTAGTAACCATTTACAAGAAATGCAAAAAATAAGCCACCAACCAATCAGGAATGTCTAACTATACTTTCAGGGGTTCCTGCAGCGGGGTTCCTGCAGCAAAAGGAGTATATCTAGTCGGATTATTTTGCACCAAACGGCCTTCTAAGAGGCCACTCTTTAAATTCAGTCTCTGTTATCCCAATGAACTAAATTTCGCCTTTTTGCCAACAAATTTAGCCCACTGAACTAACAGGGGCACAATTTAAATAGTGGTCTCAACAATGGCCATTTGCGCAAAATGCCCCTATCTAGTTTATAATGGTTCTCTCCAAATGCGGCCAGCTATCTTTAGCTTCAGCTCCTTCCTGTCACCACCAGAGAAGAAGAGTGCCATGCTCCTTTGAATAATCAGGCCATCTAAACTGTCTCGAACAGTTTTATGACTATCACGGATGCTCCTCGGTACTCCTTGCCATGTTAATTTTCTGCTAAATCCACCTACTTCAAGACTATAACTAAATCTTTTTGCATCATCATCGTCACCCATAAAACGAAGGAATGCCATGTACACTGGTGCCAATCCAAGGTTGAAAGCCTCAAAGTGCAGGCAAAACTGGTGACCAAAACAGTTGAAAACCTATTCCAGAGAATAGCAAAAGAACTATTACCAACATGACCTTTTCAAGCAGCACAGAAGGAAAAAATCAACAGAAAAGGAACTCCTTCCTCAGCACCAAATGCTAGTCGGAAGATTAATTAATAAGCAAAGAACAAAACAACTTCATGCTTTTTGTCTGCTTTCACTTTCAACCACAAAAGATAAAGCTGAACATAACTACAGGAGCAAATACGAGCCTCCTAGCAGTAACTACAATGCAAACATGACGATGAATGATGAACCTGAAAGTTTTATTTTATTTTAAATGGTAACATGGTGACTCGAACCCACAACTGTAAGGTGGAGGTGGAGAGGGATTTTCATTAGAGCTACCTTTCTTGTCAATGATGAACCTAAAGTTTAAGACGTAACAAAATATTTTTCCTTCTTTCTTTGGAAAAGGTTAATAATAGCAGATTTTCCTCAAGTATCTAATAGGAGGCCAAGATCTTACAACTTTTAAGAAAGTAAAGTAACAGAAACAGCCATCAGTTTCTCTATTTCATAGACAACAGCTTCAGAATTTCACTCTTCAACTGACTTATTGCTAGAGAGCAATATGAATTAGCTGTTTGTAGAACAACTTGAATTTGTTGTTTCTCTCATTAGTCCAGATCTTCCTGGAAGGTTTACAGTGATTTCTAAAAAATTCTTTCACTGATGACTTAAAAGGTCTAATGTTATTATTGTTATTACTATTATTTATATATATACACACCTTATTGTTCACTTTCACTTTTATCAACTAATAAAATCATCATTACCAAAAATAAAATGAAAGTGAAAGGAGGAATAGCAGCTCAACTTTCACCTTGTTGGTGAGGAGGATTCAATTCCCCACCTTGTAATCCCCTCCTCGATTTACCTTTCAACAAAATATAAGGTGGGGAATTACAAGGTGGGGAATTGAATCCTCCTCACCAACAAGGTGAAAGTTGAGCTGCTATTCCTCCTTTCACTTTCATTTTATTTTTGGTAATGATGATTTTATTAGTTGAGTTTAAAGAATGAAGTGAAGACTCATATCGCCGACCCCAACTTTGGTTGACGCTGAGGCATAGTTGTTGTTGATGATGATTTAGAAGGGTATGCGAATGTTATTGGGATTTCGCCATCTTCCAAGAAAGGTTGTTTAACTTTAGGTTGTTGACAAAAAGAGCAAAAACAGACTGGAAGTTTTCCTTATGCAGGAAAGCTGCATAATTATACTGCTATATTTCGAGCTTCCCGCTTAAACACATAATGACACATACAAACCATGGATTATATGTTGATTTGGAGATTGAAACCCTCAAACAACTCCCACTTGCATTATACCTAAAATGTTCAATGACCTATCATTCCACAAGACTGAGGACATATGGAAAGACTGAAGCCGCCAAATATAAATTGGTTGTCTACTTGAGGGATGACACCGCTCACACATTCAATGGAAAGAGCGACCAAACCAACACTCTCAACTCTCATGATAGACATTCTTTTTTCAGATAGGTATCATTAAGGCAATTTTAACCTGCAATTTTCAGATCTGGAAGTAAAATATCTTTTCACTAAGTTTGATCTCTGTTTAGACCTTCAATCTATATTATATTGTTTTTTTTATAAAGGAAATTGTTTGCATGCATGACGATTCGCAATTGTATCAAGGTAAACAAAAAAAACATATAAACATTATAGTATAGAACACCCGCAATATGTGCAATGAATGATAAATAATACCCTCGCTGCCCAACCCCTACATTCCCTTAGCTCCCTAAACGAAGGTAGAGAGCGATAGAGAGAGAGAGCGATAGAGAGAGAGAGAGAGAGAGAGAGAGCTCACTGTCAACATCCATGTAGCATTCTCAACTTCTTGAGGATTAGATTTGACATAACGATGATTGAAGGTACACCCATCATGCATGTCAACCTTGTGATCATCTTTTAGGTGTGTAACGAGGTACTGAATATCACCAGTAACAGCGCATTCAGATCCTGCATACGGGCAATTGTATGGTCGAAATCTGCAGTTCTGCTCATGTAGAAGCCTAGTCTGATAGGTGAATATGTCTTGACAGCCAAAAATTTGGTATCGGCATGGCAATTCCAGCGATTCAGCAATTTTCTCCAGCGCTAGACATCTTATGTTTCCAAGCTCATGGCGGCAAATTGGGCATACATGTACTTTTTTCTTGCATTTGTGGCATAACGTGTGGCCGTTTGGACACTTACAAGAAAAAGGTCGACAAGCTTAGTAAACTCCTAAGAAATCCTTCTAATGTCTTGAAGAATAAGATCACAAGCTTAACAAAAAGAAGGAAAACGAAAAAAGAAACATAAAATCAGTCGGCCAACTTCCTTTTTTTTTGGAAGGCATTAATGATCCCTTTGTTTTTAAAGGCATTGGTCATTCAACTACTTTTTCTTTCCATTGAGCCACAAAAAACACTCTGTACGCCAAAAGTTGAGTGTCTAACATTCCAATTTGGTTCATCCAAACTATCAGTGACTACCTTACAAAGGGAAGTATTTATTACATAAAAGCTACACAGGAAAACCGCGTACTGTTCTATCCCAAAAAGTTCAAATTTTTCTAATAATGTTGAATTATATGCTTTACCAACGTTATTGTGGTAATTCTTTTAAATAGACCATATAACTAAGAGGTGCATAAGGTATGTAGAGTTTATAGTCCATAAATACATTTATCTTGTTGGAAACTAGGTGCCCTCTTATTGTTAACTAGCAACAACAATCATCAAATTTTCATTGTTATATTCTCTATTACAGCTTGTAGAGTTTACTGTCCATAACATGAGATGTTTATCCTTTAGGGAACCAGGAGCTCTTTTATTGTTAACAAGCGATGAGAATCATAAACTTTACTATCATTTCTTCTCGTACACCTTATTTGAAGGAACGAAGAAACACTCGAACTCCAAGGAAGAAAGATGAGAAGCCTCTTTAAGCCATGCCCAAATGACTTGAAAGCTACTAAACTTGACCTCTTTCCTCAAATGAAAACTTTTTCCCCCTCCAGCAATTCAAACAAATATAAACGACCACCACTTTACATCGTTGGAAACTTATTAACATCTTGCTAACTTACTAATTTCTTTTATATCACATCATTAATTCAGAACACCATTTTGTCAAACTCTTTATATAATCTATTCTAACATACCACACAGGTCAAACTAGGACCTGTATATGGAGGGAATATATTTAAATCGGCCAACGCTTGCTATGAAGGAAAGATCATTATTCACGCGTTGTGTTTATCATACTCTAAGAGTCAGACATTTCTTTAAAAATATGGTTCATTTCATAACGTATATGGTACACTTAACCCCCCCCCCCAACAAACCCACCCCCACCTACAACTAGATATCTGGAGCATGAATAACATAACATGGGGCCCATCATTGGGTAAACCAAAATTTGGGATGGGCAAAACTTATTTCTAGTAAGTTGAGGTACTCTAGGAAATTGCGGACCTTTTTACGAAGAATGGGGAGAGCGCTATTTCATCTCTGCTGAACAGACAAATAGACGTTTTCTCCCTATAATAGCTCGAATTGATTATATAATGCTGCAACTCTATCAAGATGCGACACTTTAAGTTAAAGACTCATTAGTAAAAATAATTGACTACTTATGAAGAAATTGCACCATTCTTTTTCAAACTTTTCAAGTCATCTTAAAGAATTTCTATGTACTTGTAATTTTACAAACTTCATCACATGTATACATCTGCATCCCTGTCAAGTTCAACTGCAAGTACCAAAAATCTCCTCCACCTCGTACCACTATGTCAAGAGATCGCAAACCATACTCATTACAAATCTGTTATTCCAATGTAAGTTACATTAGAACCTACCTGGTGAATGGGCGGGTACATTGGATTCATACAAACAGGGCATTCAAGTAGCTCATGAACAGCGCTATTAGATCCCGCTCCCTGCTTCCCACCAATAATAGCTGAAGATTTTCTAAAAGGGGAGCTTTTGAATTCAGAGCTTTCTGGTGCAATACCATAATCAGCATATCCACTTCGGGAATCGCCAATATCCTGGTAATTGCTGCCTCCGGGAGCCATGATATCTGTATTAACTGCCAAACGTTGATAACAATATATATCCTCCTCAAATCTGATCTTCTAGCTCTCTTGACGGTCCTGGTCCTGTCACCAAAGAGAGTGTAAACATAAATTGGAAAAAAGGATAAAGAAATCAACCTATCAAACAAAATAGGAAAAAGATCTAGATAAAATGAAAACCTTTACTAGTTAGCGGAGCCTAGTTAAGGCTAGTTAATGCAGGTAATCTACACCAAACATTTACATGGAAATTTATCAGCCAAGTCTTCGATGGCAAACCAGCGTGCAATTTTTAAAAATATGCATTTCGCAAGCAAAATTAACAAGAGAAGGGGAAAAGGGAAAGGAAAAATTATGTACAGCATAAGAGAAATTTAGTGAAACTAGTTAGTATGCCTATCACAAATAATGAGATAACTAGTATGAAGTTTTTGATAGTCAACATTCAAGATTAGCTAGTTGCGCACCAAGTGTAGAACAGAAAATCTATTTAATATATTGTCCTTCAATAACTAGGTCTTATGACAAAAATTTTGCTAAGATAAAAATTATATCATTTGTAATTGTTTTGAACAAGCACTTATTTAACCAATAAAAAAAAATGAACAAACACATCTAATGCCCGAAAGCAATTGCAATTGGTAATTTGGCAACTGCATGAACTAAAATTCAGATATAAATAATAGTACTACAAAGTCCTTGTAGTTCAGATAGAGCGAAGCTATGTTACTCTCCGGGCAAATCATCCAGAAAAGTGTAGTTCACAACTAATGGCTGGGAACGAGCGTTTGTATTGGAAACCAAGTTGTTACATAACTAGTTCAAGTTTTGAAATTCCTTTATAGGCATCATTTAGACAAAGTCCATTGAGGTCAAATTTGAAAGATGGATGTAAATAGATACTGGAAAAAGGCTACCACTCTACTGCAGAACAAAGTGACATTTTATCCAGAATGATTTCTCATCTGCAGCTGAGTTCCGCGGTATGTTGAACAACCTATCCAAGAAAAACTCTACTTTTTTGGATAAGTCCAAGAAAACTACTCTCTAAAATTTGTCCATTTGCGTATCCAAAGAGCCAAAGAAAAAATCCTCGACTAAGATTTTCAAGTATGTTATGCCGTCTAAAATGGAAAAGATCATAACTTAAAAAGATTTTTTATAAGTTTCTAAATATCTAAACTTATTTCAAAGTTTTTATAAGTAATAATACCTTATAAGTATTTGGCATTGTAAATGTATCTAACTTGTACCTAAAGTTTCTTACTAAGAGCTATTATATTAACTGTTCCTCAAAGTTTCTTTGGGAAAGAATCATGTGTACTTCATTACTTAGAAGTGCCTTCATCGTTACTCTTTAGAAATTTTCCTCTGCTTCTCTCTTCTTTAGGAAAGTGAGAGTGATATGCTCAAAAGTTGTTTCAATGCTAAGTACAAGGCTTTAGTGATTTTTCTTTACATTAAAGAGACAAATGAGAACTTCTTGCTCATAGTGGTTGAGGGAGTCCTCTCCACGCCACTAGGTCAAGAGTTCAAGGCTGGTACGAGAAGAAGATAAACAGACAAGGGAGAACTAAGTAGGTTATCCTAAAAGTCTCAGCAAAGTATCACCTCAAAACGAAGAAAGATAGACAGCATAGCAAATAAGGGATCTACTTATTTCCAACATCAAACTGAAAAAGGAAAAATCTTTGGAAAGAATTTGCTTACACAAGAAGCAAATGAATTGTCTACAACAACAAGAATTACTATGCCTCTCTCTCCTTACTCGGAAGTCATAACTTTTTTATTGGACAGAAATGAGAACAACTACAAATCCATTATAATCGCACAAGTGGGGTCTGGGAGGGTAGCATGTACCCCTATCTTGAAGGCAGAGAGGTTGTTTTGATAGACACTTGATGGACAACAATGAGAAGAAAAAGAAAAAAACCGAGAATTCAAACCAATTCTATGACACAAAGGTCCAAACTTTATGAGCTCATAACAACTCCCAGAAACAAGAAAGCATTAAAAGAAAAGGGGGGGGGGGGGAGATGAAGAAATTCAGCATACAACAAAGTTTGCTGATCAACAAAAAATTTAGGAGCCAAGATCAGAACAAACATTCAAAGATCCAAACTTTATTATTAGTTTAGAAGGAAAAAAACTCAATCCTTCTCCCCAACATTCTTAATTTATCTTCCAAGACAACAAAAATAACCTAGCAAAAGCAATTCAAAAATTAAATCTGTCAATTTCCTCAAAAGCACAAAAAGACCTAAAATGCTACCACATATGCTTCTTCACATTTATCTTCCCATTTTAACCTTGAATTCCTTAAACTCAAACAAAAGAAAAACACTAAATCTTCAACTTTCCAGCACCCCACAAACATAAGATTTCAAACCACAAAGATTATCAGCACCCCACAAACATAAGCTTCAATCCAAGAAAAACTACCACAACAAAAAACAAAATCCAAGAGGAAAGAGAGCAAAACTAACCAAGAAAAGCTAAACCAAGATGAGATTTTGTACCAAAAAGTCTGATTAATTCATCCCATTCTTCAAAAAACAACCAATAACTGGGTCTTCCTGTTAAGACTCATCAAAAAAAAAAAGAACAAGACAAACCAAGAAGAGAAATTTAAGGGTCTGAATAAAGGGTGTATGAGTGAGTGGTTGAAATGAAGCAAAAATCCTTAAAAGCTTTCTCCTTGATTTACGTGTCCTAAGTCTCCTCTAAAGCAAAGCTTCTTTCCTTTTTTTGTCTAACAGTAAATCTGAGTAATCAAAACAAAATCTTGTAACAAGAGTCAAAGATTTGAAAAAAATGTCACAATCGAATTCACATAATAATGGAACTATAATTGACACCACGTTACATATGACTAGCTCGTAAAATAAGTCGAGATATGCTAAACTAAGTAGAACATTAAAATTATAAGAAAATAGCTGATATCACCTTATAATATACAATTTTTTTTATGGCACACACATGTGTGTGTACAAATAGACAAAAAATGAAGAGGGCTTAGGTGTTTTTGAAAGGGTCTGGTAAATTTAGTACAACACAGCAATTTTTGTGGAAAATTGTCTAAACAGATAACCATTAATGGTGGACTTTGAAGTTTGAAGTTGTGGGGTTGGCTTTTTCTGCAAAGGGGAGTGGTGGGGTCAGTTCTTTTTTATTGATTTTCTCGTAAGGATAGAAAAAAGAAAAAGGTGGCATTTCGCGTACGCAACGTTTGAAATTTTTTATTACTACTATGATTATATTAAACGATTCAAGATTTTGAAGGGTCTTATATTATTTTTCTATAGACTCGTTCGGCACAAGGGATAAGAAATAATTAATCTCTAAGATTAAATTTAAGAAGAATTTATTCCATGTTTGGTTGTTAGAAAATCACAGTATAATTAATCTCGAGACTAGTTATCCCAGAATTGTAATATTTTTTATTCCTATAGAAAGGTGGAATAACTAATCTCGAAATAATTAATTTTAGGATAATTAATTCTGGGATAACTTCTTTCCAACCAAACGACCCCTTAATGTGTTATTCGTGTCAGCTTTGTTACTTTTACTAACATAAGAATTGAAGATGTTTCTATTTATCGGATTCTTATTACTTTTCGTCAGCATAGACGGAATCAATATTTCAACTTTATAGGTTCTGAATTTTGGGACAACGACTTCAAGTATTAATGACTGAGTTATAAATTTAATATTAACACATATTTCATGATGTTTTCTTTTTGCAGGTTGCGACAATGATCAAAACACCAAATACATTGTTTGAGCAAAAGTTATTGGGTTCGGCCGAATCCGTAGAGCGTCATATGCCTCCGCCCATGTTCGTCAGCGTAAGTATTAATTAACGTTATCGGATCGTAATTTCGTATAAAAGCTATCGTCCTCCATCAGCGTAAATACAAAATTATTTTGTTCATCAAGACTTAGAGTCTTAGACAAATAAAAAAATCATCTAATTTTTTAGATTATGGTTGTATAGATCGAAATTTGGACGACCACGACCGTTACCAAGTGTAGCAAAGAGAGAGGTCCTTACGATGTCTCGTCCTTAGATCGTTATGAAGGGTGACAAGTAACAGTGGCTAGAGAATGCACGACGTCTGTGGTCGTGTTAACATAATAGGAAACAATGGGAATATGTCTTTCGAATATTCCTTGTGTTGTACCTTTTTTAGGGTAAAAAGGGGGATTGTCCCCTATAAAGGGGGAGAGAACACTGTGTAATGGGGGACTTTTGGCTTATTACAAAAAGAGATCCTAACATCACCCTTGGTCTTGACTAATTGCATTCATTGTTACATTCTCTTGCATCTGAAATTCTCGCATTTATGAGTAATCATTTGGTTCCAATATGCTAAGAAGCATCGTTCACCGTGTATTTCTCTAACGCTATTCAATCTAGATTTTATTACACTTAGCTGAGATTTACCTCTTCATCTTTATCAATTGATTTAATAAAAAAGGTTTCAATATCTTTTAGATCAAACAATATGGCGCCGTCTGTGGGAATTTCTTTAGCTAAGATTTTAGTTTCCTCTAGCTTTCCATAAACTAACCCTTGAAAGAGATAATCGCCTCTTCCTAGCTTTGCACAAGTTAACAATGACAGGAAAAGGAGATACAAGGCTGAAAGCAATAGCAGGTGTCTCAACCAACCTCCTAAACGTCATCGACGAAGACAGCAGAGGGGAGAATGAAAACGGAACACCAAATGCTACACCTAGAGGAGAAGTTTCACCTCCCCCACATGAGAGTGCCACTTCGCGCGAGAAAGAGGCCTCCACATCCGCAACAGGAGAAGCATCACCAGCTATGAAAAGGCTATTGGAAGAGTGGCTGACAAACACTCTGAGCAACATACATGATAAACCCATTCAAAGGGACATCGGAGGCACAATACACGCAGACGCCTTAACAGTCGCCGGCGAACTAGAAACTCCACGCGGATGCAACACTCATATTATTGTTGATGCAGGTAACGACGCATTCGCAGTCATCCTAAAGAAAATGGAGGAAATGGAAAATGAGAACAAGGCGCTTCGTGATCAGATGAAGGAGCACCACGAAAGGGTTGATAAAATATCAGGCGCTCCGAAGTTGCTACCAAAATGGGACGTCGGTCGATTCGTCGAGCAACCATGCAATGAAGGGTCATCCCCACACGCCATTCCAAAAATCTTCAAAATTCCACCATACTTGAAAATATATGATGGTACTTCGGACCCAAAAGATCATATAATCCACTACGTCACAGCCGTAAAAGGCAACGATCTGCCAAAAGAACAAGTGTCATTGGTGCTGCTAAAAAAGTTCGGCAAAACCCTGACAGGGGGAGCGCTGACTTGGTACTCACAATTGCCGGCACGATCAATCTCAACGTTCGAAGAAATGGCAGACAAATTCGGCACCGCTCATGCAAGAGTGAAAAAGGCAGAAGCCAGGGTAAATGACATCTTCGTTGTTAGACAGACGGCGGGCGAGGGACTTCCTAGCCAGATTCAACAGTGTAAGAATGAGCCTACCAAACGTATAAGAGGGGATGGTTGTAGCAGCCTTCCAAAATGGGTTAAGCAGGAATGGGTCGAAAGCGACCAAAAAGCTGTTAAATAGGCTCATGAAATACCCTCCCACCACTTGGGAAGAAATCCACAACACCTATTGTGCCGAAATAAGGGCACATGAGGATGACCTTAATGGTCTGATCCAACGGCTAACATCCATCCAAATTGAAACAAGGAAAGATCACGGCAACGATGGCCATGGGATCCACTACCCCATTTTAGTCGAGAGAGGCATCAACCTTACATCCGGACATCCATCCTACCTCCTTCACGACACCAGACATCATTCATCGACACGACATGCCACTCCGAAACGAAAGAGGTATGCCTCTACTATTATCTGCTCTTAATTTTTGCGTTTCTCCTTCAAAAATAGTGCGTGTACTAGAGAAGCTCGGCATAAAGGTGCAATGGCCGCAAAAGATGAAATCCGACTCGAGCACCCGGAAATCGAATGTTTTGTGCGAATTCCATCAGGAAAGGGGGCATAAGACCGAAGGATACATAGGCCTGCGGCAGGAAGTAGTAAGAATGCTAAACCAGGGACACCTAAAAGAACTGTTAAGCATCGAGGACGGGCTAACTTTGCTCGAGGGCGCGATCAACTGCAGGGACCCCCAAAACCACTTTCACCCGCTCGTACTATACAAATGGTCATTGGCGGTGGTGATGATACGACAATCAACCACGTAAAGTGCACCACTAGACACAAACTCAAATTATTAATCGCTTACTAACGGTACGACGACTCGAATATAGTATCATCTTCGATAAGTTAGATGCCGACGATTTATCTTTCCCTCACTATGATGATCTGGTTATAACTTTACGTATCGTGGATACCGATGTAAAAAGAATAATGGTGGATGACAAAAGCGGCGCATGTATTATTCATCCCCGAGTCCTCGTATATATGAGACTCGAGGATAAAATAATAGTGCATTGCATAACACTAACGAGTTTTAATAATGCAGTTGAATGAACCTCTAGAGAGATAGTGTTACCCGTTCTGGTCGGAGGAGCCACTCTAGAAACAACATTTCATGTTATAAACCAAGAAACAACCTACAATGCTATCATAGGGCGCCCATGGATACACGTCATGTGGCCCATCCCATCAAATTTCTATCAAGTAATCAAATTTCTTACTTCATGGGGAATATTCAGCATCTGGGGCAAGCAACGCACCACCTAAGAATACTACCGAATCACCCAGGATTGTGCACACACCCAGCAACTAAAGGGAGCAAGTGCGGAAGCATAGCAGTCAGCCATATCCAAAACCAAACCCGATGTACAAATAAAGGCTATCAAAGACCTAGACGTTGTAGAAGCCTGCAAGGCAACTGTAGAGGACCTCGATCCCGTCCAACTGGACAATAACGACAGCACGAAAAAAGCTTATATCGGTCACAATCTCTTAGAACCAGGTAAGTTCCATAAATTCTTAACTAACAATGTCGATTTGTTTTCCTTATCCCTTTCAGATATGCCGGGCATCCCAAGAGACATTGCTACACACAATTTGAATGCCGACCCCATCTACCCCCATGTGCGGCAAATGAGGAGAAAGTTCAACGCCGCAATCAACGACGCAGTTAGCGAAGAAGTCGATAAGCTGCTCACTAATGGCTCCGTCCGAGAATCAAAGTATCCTCAGTGAGTCTCCAATGTGGTCATAGTGAAAAAGAAAAATGGAAAGTGGCAGATGTGTGTCGCCTTTACCGACCTAAACAAAGCATGCTCAGAAGATTCCTTTCCGTTACCACACATCGACCAGCTCATCGATGCAACAGCGGGGCATGAGTTGTTGAGCTTCTTAGATGCCTATTCTGGCTACAACCAAATTCTAATGGCAGAATAAGACCAAGAAAAAACTACTTTTATCACTCATCGGGGAACCTACTGCTACAGAGTCATGCCATTCGGACTCAAGAACGCGGGGCAACATACCAAAGGTTAGTCACTAAAATGTTCAAAGATCAACTCGGTAAGACCATGGAGGTCTAAAACGACGACATGCTAGTAAAGTCGAAAAGGAAAGAAGATCACATCGATCATCTAAAGGAAGCCTTTGGCATACTGAGGCAATACAACATGAAATTAAATCCCGAAAAATGTGCCTTCGGCGTAATCTTGGGTAAGTTCCTCGGCTTTTGGTGTCGCAAAGAGGCATCGAGGTCAACCCAGATCAAATCAAGGCCATCGAAGGAATATCGGAGACATTAACTAGCAAAAAGCAGGTACAAAAACTAACAGAATAGCCACTCTGTCGAGGTTCATCTCACGATCATCAGATAAATGCCATAAATTTTTAATGTATTAAGAAAGGATAACGGACTTCAGTGGAATTCAGAATGCGTTGACGCCCTAAGAAAACTAAAAGCGTACATGTCCTCACCGCCATTACTCGTCAAAACAAATCCAGGCGAGTGTCTCCTGGTATACCTAGCAGTCTCCGAAGTCGCAGTAAGTGCTGTTTTAGTTCGCGAAAACAAAGGTACGCAATCTCCAATTTACTATATCAACAAAACCTTAATTGATGCCGAAACGAGGTACCCCCACTTTGAAAAATTGGCTCTGGCGTTAGTGGTAGCTTTACGAAAGCTTAGACTATATTTTCAATGCCACCCCATAAAAGTGGTAACATCCTTCCTCCTCAGGAGCATCTTGCACAAACCCGAGCTATTGAGTAGGTTGGTCAAATGGGACATAGAATTGAGCGAGCATGACATAATATATCAACCGCGAACTGCAATAAAGTCGCAAGTGCTCGCCGATTTTGTCGCTGATTTCAGTGCAGAAATACTGCATGAGGTTGAACAAAAAGCTCTTCGCACCTCTGCATGATCCGACCTCTGGGTTCTCTACACCAACGGCGCATCTAATTCGTCGGTATGGGGACTGGGACTCGTCCTCAAAGTCCCTACGGGCGAAATGATTCGCCAATCCATACTGTGTCCTGAAATGACTAACAACAATGCCGAGTATGAGGTCGTAATTGCAGGATTGAAATTAGCCCTCAAGTATGGAGCTCGACGACTCGTCCTTCACTGTGACTCCCAACTCGTAGTAAATCAATTCACTAGGACTTTCCAAATCAAGGAACAGAGATTGTAGAAGTACCAGACAGAAATTCACAAACTACTACCATAATTCGACAAATGCCGCCTCGACCAGGTACCCCGGGCGCAGAACATCGAAGCAGACGGTCTAGCCAAACTAGCGGCAGCTACCAAAAATATCAGCAAAGAAAATGTGGTCACCCTCCTTCATTCCTCAATAGAACAGGTCGAGGTACATTCTATAAATTTAACTTGGGACTGGCACATCCGTATCATAACATATTTACAGGAAGGGACGCTCTCGCGAGATAAGAAAGAAGCTAAAAGCTTTGAATGCAAGCGGCCAGGTACAACCTCGTAAACCACGACATTTACAAAAGGACATTCGGCGGTCCACTGGCCAAATGCCATGGGCCAAGTCAAACAAGGCAGGTGCTAGAAGAAGTGTACGAGGGTCACTGCGGTGCCCATACAAGAAACCGAACCCTCGTCAGATGCCTCGTCCGTGCAAGATACTACTGGCCTACCATGAAAAAAGAAGCTATGGATTACGTCAAGAAATGTGAGCAACACCAAAAATACGCCCCTGTGATACACCAAGTAGGAGAACTCCTACATTCCGTCACTTCACCATGTCCATTCATAAAGTGGGGAATGGATAATGTCGGTCCCCTCCTAGCAGACCGAGGTAAGGTACGTTTCATTTTGGTTTTAACTAATTATTTTTCCAAATGGGTGGAAGCAGGTGCGTATACCCAAATACGCGAGCAAGAAGTCATCGCATTCATATGGAAAAATGTAATATGTCGTTTCGACATTCCCAAAGAAATCAGCTGCGATAACGCACCTCAGTTCTTCGGGAAGAAAACGACCGATTTTTTTTGAAAAATGGCGCATTAAACGGATACTTTCCACGCCAAACCATCCCACCGGTAACGGCCAAGATGGATCCTCCAACAAAACAATATTAAATATATTGAAAAAGAAGCTCGAGGACTCCAAGGGGCTATGGCCAGAACTGTTACCAGAGGTACTATGGGCATACCGTACCACGCCAAAAACCAGCACAGGTGAGACGCCGTATTCGTTAGTCTACGGGACTGACGCAGTTATACCCGTCGAGGTCGGAGAACCTAGTTTGAGATACTCCAGCGAGAGTGGACCAAGCAACGACGGAAGCAGATTACAAGACCTGGATGAAGTCGAAGAGCGAAGGGATATGGATCACATAAGAATGATATCCCAAAAACAACAAGAAGAAAGGTACTATAACAAGAAGGCCAAAGTACGACCACTCAGAGTCGGGGACTATGTTCTCAAAGCCAAAACACAAGTAGTGAAAGACCCGAATGAAGGGAAATTGGGATGGGCCATATAAAATCATAGTAGCATCAAATAAAGGAGCATTCCAATTAGAAATAATGGAAGGGAAGCTACTACAAAATAACTAGAATATCGCCCAACTCAAATACTTACACTTCTGAAAAGAGACGCCGCCTAAGTCTTACTCTTTGTCCCTCACCCAGGTTTTGTCCCAACCGGGTTTTCTAGGGGAGGTTTTTAATAGACGACAAGGGAGATGTCTCGAGGTCCGAAGTATTGTTCATTGCCCCGCCTGTTGACATCATCTCCAGGTCGAGCAATGAAGGGACTAGGTATAAAGAATCTCCACTGAATGTATGGAGTCGACATGTATCTCCATTATAGGTATAAAGAATCTCCAATGAATGTACGAAGTCGAAATGTATCGCTATTGTAGATATAAAGAATCTCCATTGTATGCACGAAGTCAACATATATTTCCGATAGGAATATAGTCACTCCATTATGTACACGAAATCAATACGCATCTCCAATGCATGAATAAAATTAGCATATGCGACACTCCAACAAATACAATAGAACGCTATCCTCATGACGGGATACTACTTCGGCACCAGCCTGAAAGTAACATCCCAATGGCTAAGGACATCATCAAAAATCTGAGTTCGACGTAGTTCGAAACACGAGGGGAAATATGAGTTCGATGTAGTTCGAACCGCGACGGGATACTACTTCGGCACCAGCTCGAAAGTAACATCCCAATGGCTAAGGCCATCGTCAAAAATATGAGTTCGACGCAATTCGAACCACGATAGTATACTACTTCGGCACCGGCCCGAAAGTAACATCCCAATGGCTAAGGCTATCATCAAAAATATGAGTTTGACGCAGTTCGAACCACGACGGGATACTACTTCGGCACCAACCCAAAAGTAACATCCCAATGGCTAAGGCCATCATCAAAGATATAAGTTCGACGTAGTTCAAACCACGACGGGATACTACTTCGGCACCATCCCGAAAGTAACATCCAATAGCTTCAAAAATATGAGTTCGATGCAGTTAGAACCACGACGGGATACTACTTCGGCACCAGCCCAAAATTAACATCCCAATGGCGAAGGCCATCATCAAAAATATGAGTTCGACGCAGTTCGAACCACGACGGGATACTACTTTGGCACCAGCCCGAAAGTAACATCCCAATGGCTAAGGACATCATCAAAGATATGAGTTTGACGTAGTTCGAACCACGACGGGATACTACTTCGGCACCAACTCGAAAGTAACATCCCAATGGTTGAGGCCATCATCAAAGATATAAGTTCGACATCACTCTAACCACGATGGGATACTACTTCGGTACCAGCTCGAAAGTAACATCCCGAGGGCTAAGGCCATCGTTAAAGAAATTAGTTTGAGTTCACTCGAAACGCAACGAGTTTAATATTTCGGCAAAGGTTCGGAATAACATGAATGCAGCAAAGGTTACCACTGAATCAACAAAACGACTTTTCATTATAACAAATATACTACAAGTACTTGTCTTTACAAAGGGCTCAAATACGCCCTTACAAAAATTGAGAAGCAAAAATAAATACAAACCAACTACTATACATCATTTTCGGTGGCATACATGTCTTCGTACCAAGAGTTGGAGGCAAGTTTGTTCGCATCATCAGAATTAATATCATCCCCGTCAGGCATGCAGGGATCGTACCAGCATGCCTCACGAGCTATACGGGCCTTGGCACGCACATCCCGAAGCTCTACTTCGGACGCCCTCCCATCAACATGAAGAGTCTTATACACATCGAGCTAGGCTTCAGCGTGAACCCACAACTCATACAAATGTCGAGGCACGACGGGATCAGCCAAAACATGAGATGTAGAAGGTTGCGACCATCGTCGTGCATCCTTCGCTTTCAAAGAAGCCACTTGCTCATTTGACGCGGACAATTCCGCCTCCAACCCTTGAATACGCCCCTCAAGTCCCGCTATCTTAAGCGTAGACGCCGCCATCTCCTTGGCCCACTCCAACCTACAAACACGGAGGGCATCCTCTAAAATCACTGTCTCAGAGATGATTGCCGCCCTCTCCCTCTCGGCGTGAGCCAATCTATCAACATTCATGCTCAATTCGCCCTTAAGATCATCGACCATCGCCGTCTTCATGTCTAGTTTGGCAGTTAGATTGGCCACCTTTGCTTGGAGGTCAGCATTTTCAGCCACTACTCCCCTACTCAACTCAAGCTCATCTTCCCTGACTTTAAGGGCTGCCTCAAGCTTACTACTACGGGCAACAACCTTCATAAGGTCCTCGTCTCGTTCCTTCAACTCCTCGACCTTACGCGCCAATTGATCCTCCCTCTGTTTGAGACCTTCGCGGAATAGTTGGAAGTCACAATCCTAATTGTAGATGTCGGCCATCGCACGATTCTTGGTGCGATATTCTTGATACTTAAAAGACATCTTTCCATAGATGGGCGTCCTCCTCCTTTCCCAGCGCTCACGCTCAATCTCCATGATGAGGGTCTGACACGAAAAAAAAGTTAAAACGAAAGGATGGGCCAAGAATAGTAAGACAGATCCAACAACGAAAAGAAAAGAAAGACATTTACCCCAGAGCCATGCCAGAAATGCTCCGTGACAACTCCGCATATTTTGTTAACACCAAAAATATTTTATACGTATACGGAGAGAGCTGCCATGGGCAAACTCGATAAAATTGACAGAATTATTCCGCTAACGGGAGAAGGGGGAAGGAATGACCGATTACAAAAATGTATTCACAAAAAGCACAGTACCCCGGTCTATGGACCTCCACGAGGTCCCTCCCCGCCGGAACCATCTTGATGTGATGGGGAATGTTTTACTTGGTACGTAAGGCATTTATATAGGCCTGCTCGGTTTCAGATATCACCGAGGTGGGAGTAGCAGAGGGGTCCTTGAGAAAGTCACTTTGAGACATGAGGTGTCTCGGTAACAACTCGTCTACGGTGGGAAAATTATCCCCTTCCCTAGCCATCGTGTCATCACCACCAGTGGGAAGCGCCACGGATAACGGAGTGGCGTCAGAAATCACCTCACGTGATCGGTGTGTTCTAGGCATGTCTATGGAGGAAAATGTGCGAATGGAACGAGAGAGAGTAAGAACAATGAACAAGAAAGAGGAAATGAAGAAAATCGCAGAAGCAAAGCTAAAAATGCGAAAGGGAATGATCATAAGAGAAATGACCAAGAGTTTTTGAGAAAACAAACCCTTCCCCTATTTATAGGGTTGGGTGGCACGAGAATCGAAGTGAAAAGGCTTCCCGTGGCAGCAAAACCAAAGCGACAAACCATCAATCTTTGCCTCGGGAAGATGCGCAATGATGACACATGTGGAAGTGACGTCACTTCCCAAATAGAACACATCGCCCAAGGTATAGCGAAGTGCACCGTTCTTCCATCATCAGCCGAAATCGTCATGGTTTGCAGATCAAATTTCTTCGTAAGTATGGGTGACGTCCGCTTATCAAGGATGCCCCAGGTTGTGACCTCGACAAACGGAGGGACTAACTGTATAGGTCAAAATTTAGACGACCACGGCCGTTACCGAGTGTAGCGAAGAGCGATGTCCTTACGATGCCGCGTCCTTAGATCGTTATGAAGGGTGACAACTAACAGTGGCTAGAGAATGCACGACGTCTGTGGTAGTGTTTGTATGATAGGAAACAATGGAAATATGCCTTTCAAATATTCATTGTGTTGTACCTTTTTTAGGGTAAAAGGGGGATTGTCCCTAGAGAACACTATGTAAAGGGAGACTTTTGGCTTATTACAAAAACATATCCTTACATCACCCTTGGTCTTGACTAATTGCATTCATTGCTACATTCTCTTGCATCTAAACTCTCGCATTTATGAGTAATCATTTGGTTTCGTTCATCTTGTATTTCTCTTACGCTATTTAATCTAGATTTTATTACATTTAGCTGAGATTTACCTCTTTATCTTTATCAATTGATTTAACCAAAAAGGTTTTAATATTTTTTGGGTCAAACAATGTTGTTTCACATTTGTACGCATCGATTGACTACTAACGATGCTCTTGAGTGCAAGGGCCTTTATGTTATGTTTATATTATTGGTTTGTTACAGTTTGTACCGGGAAAAATAATCATAGAATTTAGTGGTGGGCATTGTGCGTAAGCACTGAAGCCATGTGTAATCTGAAATCAATCAGCAATTATTAAAATAATTATAGGGGTGATTACTATAACTTTTTTTAACTTTAAGTTAGGCCATGCAAAATTTCTGCTCAAAATATTTGTTTTATTTAATTTTTTCTAAAAATTGCCTTTTGAGAAATAAACACTCTGAAAAGTTCATACAGAAACTATTTTAATAATTGCATTTTTGTTATGTGCAAAGTTTTTCTTGAAAAAATAATTTTATATTTCATATATTCAAGTCTAGATATAATATTTCTTATTATATTGTTATTATACTGTTTGTTCTCTTATTTTCTTGTTATTGTTACTGTTTGTTTTCTTAGGGGTTGTTTAATTGGGAAACAAGTTATCGTGTAATTAATTATTTCGGGATTAGTTATCTCACCCTTCCATAGGGATTAAAAAATACTACAATCCCGAAATTAATGATACCACATTTTTATCCCAATCAAATATGGGATAAACTCATCTCAAATTTAATCTCAGGATTAATTATCCCTTATTCCTCATACCAAACGAGCCCTTATTATCTTGTTGTTACTACTTTCTTTTTCTTTCCTTGAGTCGGGGATCTATCGAAAATAGTCTTTCTACCCTCAATATAGGGGTAAAATCTACGTACACACTACCTTCCCCAAACTCCACTCATGAAATTATACTGAATTTGTTGTTTGTAAAGCCTAAATAGATAAAGTTACTCGATACTTGTGTTGGTGGAAAATAACATATCGTAAAATAATCGAGATGCGAACAAAGGTGACCGGAACAAAACGATTATTTAAAAATACTTTTCTAGAAAAGTTATGGTCATGAAGCACATGTTTTCAAACTTGTGACCCCACATGATCTATTGATTCCAGCATATTTACTTTGATCAAGACCATACAAGGTTTTATGATCCAACAACTACCAATCTAGAGACTATCTTCAGCTCTTTAATGGTATTTAATGCTATGTTTCAATTTATTTGTCTCATTGTGCATTTCAAAGTGTTTTAAAATGTTCACCAAAAATGAATATTTCTTTCTTATTTTGTAATGTTATAATAGGTAAAGTTTAATTACATTAATGTAATAAAATAATATACTGTAGTAACTTTCTGTATATTAAGTAAAATCTACAACAATTATGTTTTAACGTTATCAAAATAACTTTTCTAGATATTTATTATCAGAGGTGGATCCAGAATTTTAAGTTTATGGGTTCTTATAACAATCTCAAGTTAATCTACATGATAACTGGACCAACGAACTGGGTTCCAAGCTAAATATTCTTATACTTTTAATAAATTTTTTAGTACAAATACAACGTCTATGCAAAAGTTATTGAGTTCACGGGAACCCATAACCTTTGCTCTAAATTCGTCTCTGTATATTATTAGAAAAAAAGAGATGATGATAATGTTACAAATATAGTTTTAAAATCTAGGGAAAAGAACCAAAGATACCCCTCTACTTTAAGATATTGTTTATATTTAACCTTCATTATACTATCTGGCCAAATTTACCCCCTACCGTTATACTATCGGGTCAAATTTACCCCTACACTCAGCAAACTTTTAAAAATTACCCCTCAGTCCGTCAGGTGACACAAAATCTTCGAAATCATTTTAATTAAGTTACTGATTCTTTTTCTTGGTCCACTATTTTTGAAATAATTGGCATTTACCTACTTTTTGAATTGAATTAAAAAAATAAGAGAAAGGTATTAAATAATACAACTATTAATAAACAAAGTATAGTAAATTGAAAAATCTAAATTAGGTAACTTTTCTAAATTCTAGAAGTAGATATAACATTCCAATTTTAATGAATTTGTTTCACCAAATGTACGGAGACTTTGCAAGTATTAGTGATTGAAGTTGAAGTTCCTCGGAGACTTGACATTGTCGAATTCAACTTTGCTTTAATTAAATGTCTACACATTGTGCACTTTTAAGTTAGTCGATCGAACTCTATACTAACCAGACAATGACAAAATATATTTGAATGTACATGTACATACATGATGATCAGCTGCATATAATACACAATAAATAGACCCGCTAAATTCTACGGTGTGTATATGATTGAAAATTAAATAAAATTTTAAACCAATTCCAAGCCTATTATTGCAAGAAGAGAAGTGAGTGCATTAATAATTAAAAAAATGTATGAATAATTTGCATAGTCTAGTAACTTTAGCATTTGCATCAATAGTAATTTTTGAAAATAATGGAGCAAGAAGAACATGTGATTTAAACTAAAGGAATTTGATAGATTTTGGATTACTTAACAGATCAAGGAGTAATTTTAAATGTTTGCTGATGATAGGGGTTTGGCCAGACAGTATAATGGTCGGGGTAAATTTGACCGGATAGTAGAACAAAGATTAAATGTAGACAATATTCGAAAGTAAATAGGTATATTTGACCCTTTGTTATACGTATAAGGGACCAAACTCGCATATTAAAAGGCATAAAGGTTAAATACGATAATACGAGTCGTAGGTATCGCTTTATAATCTGTTATAGATAACCATACTCTTACTGAGATTGACATAGATGGATGTAATTTAATTGAAGAAATGTAAACTTACCAAAAGAGACTAATCTCATATAAAAGGATAACTCTTACTATGGTTAGGATGGAGAGGGAAAGGTTAAATATGAAGAAAATTAAATATCATAGAAGTCATAAATGCAGTTTTATAATCTAATAGCATGTTTGGCTAAGCCAGTTTATTTTGAAAAGTGCTTTAAAAAAAGTATTTTTGGAGATAACAGCTTGTATTTGGCTAAATAATTTGTGTTTGGCCAAGCTTTTCAGAAAGTGCTTTTAAGTATCAAATTACGAATAAGAACATGAATAGATTTACTTAATAGTTAATATTATAAGTAAATAAATAATCTCAAAAAATTGTTATTACAAACAATAATTGAATCTTTTCATTTTATTTAAGTAAATTATGAAAATAAAATTAAAAAATTCTTAATTCTTTTAATATAAGTTAATATTAGAAAATTATCCTAAAAATAAGAAGACATACTTATACATTAATATCCTAAGTATTAGATTTAACGGTTGTTTTGGTATATACCATATTTTGTTAAGAGTATTTTTGATAAGAAGAAAAGTGAAAACTGCTTATGCTTCTGTTTTTTGGAATACACTACTTTTTTCTGCTTCTTAAAAACTTCTTTTACTTCTTTCTAAAAGCACATTTTTTCTAAAAAAGCTTGACCTCTTGAAAATCTAATTATACTTAAACATAATTTTAATATTGTAGAAACAAGTGAATGTAATGTAATTGACTAAATACAAATTTTCTCAACTTATAAAATACAGCACGTACTAACTAAGGTTGGGGCTAAAGGGATGAAGTGCAATACAAAAGAAAAATACTTATAAGCTATAAAGGTCATAACTGTAATTTCAAAATCTTAGTTATAGCTAAAATTGTTGTATTAAGATCGGGAGATATAGTTCAATTGACGAAATGCGTAAACTTACCAAATATGACTAAACTCACATACAAACGATGTCTCTCAGCTTGTTTGGATAGTTGTTACATGTCGTTTCATAATGTATCGTATCGTATTTTATTGTATTGTACTGTATGGTTTGATGAATACAATATTTGGATGGATTGTATCGTTTTGTCGTTATTTAATAGTATCACACATTAGTAGTATGATGAATAAACTTGTAATATTATAAAGAAAAATTATGATATAGTATATAAAAAGGTAGGGTAAATGATAAAATAAAATTATTTAATAATAATAAAGGGTGAGATTGAGAGAAAATGACAAGGTAACGATGCGACCACACCAAATCGTTCGTTACGTAAAATTGCACATCTCATCGTTATGTAACGATGAATTTAACGACATGATACAAAATAAAATATAAGTAACAATCAAAATAAATATTGTATTTAAAGTAACAATACGATACAATACAAGTAACAACCATCCAAACAAGTTGTTACACTAAGGTTAACTAGAGAGACGAAAGTTAAATACAAAAAGATGAAATTTTAATTTAATTGAAAAATGTAAACTGATTAAAAGAGGCCACACTAAAGGTGTCAAATGGGTTGGGCGGGCCGGGTCGGGTTGAGAAAAAAAGTGACCGGTTGGTCACCAATCCAGGTCGGTTACCGTTTTTTCCAAACCGGGCTTAACGGGTCCGGGACCATCCGAGTAAAAATTGAACCGGAACGGTTACAGGTCTAAGGGCCCGGACCGGTTTTAAGTTTTTTTTTTAAAAAAAAAATTTGTATAACTATCGTAATTTATATTCATATAAAGTAAAAATATAAAACAAAAACAAAAAAAAGATCTTATAAAAAGAGTGTTTGAATAAATTTCAAAGGCTTTAAAACTCTTATATTTGAAAAATTCATTACGAATTTAAGGTAATACAATGAACATGAAAAAAATATAACTTAATAATATAAATCTTATACTGGATACTAGAGTGTTATAATAACTTGATATATAAGGATCAAGCTTCAAAGACTCTCATAGTTTCATTTCAAAATTTCATTGCATAATAATACTTCAAATTAATCTAACAAACTAAAACATTAAGAATAAATACGTCTAATAATTTTAAAATAACACAAATTGTCTCAAATCAACTTAAATACGAATTTCTGGAGAACATTCAAGATAACTCTTCATATGTCTCCTTAAACAGCCTATGCCCACCCACTTTTAGACGAAGATTTAAGACTCGACCACAATTTTTGCACTTAACTTTGTGAATTTCTTCATTTTTTTCTACCACCTCAAAGTGTTCCTAAACATATGAGCGCATTCTAGAAGTACAGGGCATGATTTAACTTGAATTGAGAATTTGAGTTTGAGAAATGAGAGATGAGTGAAGAAATGAAGAGGGGGGGGGGGAATTTTAGTTTTTCAGGGTAAGTGTATTTATAATTTTTCAAATGTCTAAATTAGTAATTACATAAAGCGTTATATTTTTTTTAAAAAGATTGCCCCAAAAAAGGTTATTCTTGAAAATATCCTTTGGGCAACAATCAAATTGGAAGCTTACAATTGTCAACGGTCAAATGGATTTTTTAATTATAAAAAGAACAGAAAATAGCTGTAGAACCGGTCTGGGCCGGTCCGGTTAATTGGTTCAACAGTATTTTTTCTTGACCGAATTTGACCAGTCCGATTAACCGGTAAGAAAAATGTAAACATCCTACCCCCCTAACCCCCCAAACCCAGCCCTACCCGACCCCCTACCACCGGTTCGGGTTAATACCGGTCTAGGCCGGACCGAAAACGGGTCAACCCCGCCCGTTAAACACCCATAAGCCACACTCACATGTAAATAAGTATCTCATTAGGCTTTTACATGTAATTTTAAATTTTAAGTTATAATAAAACATAACTATATTAAGATGAAGGCAGAGCTCATATATAAAAAGTATCTCATACTAGCATTAAGATTCTAAATGGAAATTTTAAAATTTAAGCTATAGTTAAAACATAATTTTATTAAGATAGAGGGAGGTGGATGTAATTTAATTAGTGAAACTAAACCTACCAAAGGGGCCAAACTCACCTATAAAAATGTACTATATTACTAGGGTTAGGGTTATAGGGAGTAAGGTGCTCAATTAACCTTCAGCCGCCGTCAAACGGCGTTCTCGCCGGCGGCGGCGACATTGCCAAGAACCTATTTTGAATCCGATATGAATTTATCTCAAGCTGCTTAACATACGGTACAAGCTCTTTTCATTTTTTAATTTATAAAGCTTCAATCTTTGTATTTGTTTTACTTGTTAATGAGTAATGTCTTAAATTTGTACTCCCACCGTCCTAATTTGTGTGATGCTGTTTGATTAGACACAGAGTTTAAGAAAGAAAGACTTTTGAAATTTGTGTTCTAAAATGAATCATATATGTGACTAGTACAAGTTTAAAGTAAAATTGTTTCTACAGAAATGTTTGATAGATTAAGTGACAGAGTATAACATAAATTGAGACGACAGAGTATAATTTCTCAGTTACTATTTGTTAAGGATCTTTTTGAAGCTTGATCAAATAAGAAATACGGGGTTAGGATTTTTATTTATTTATTTATTTATTTAGGATAGATTTTAGAACGATCTCAAATGCTAATAATTACAACAACAACAACAAAAAAAAGATCTCACAGGTGTGGACTAGGTAGGGTAATGTGTACGCGGTACTTATTTCTACCTGATGAAGGTGGGGAGGTTGTTTCCGGTAGATTCTTGGCTCAAGAACAAATGCTAATAATTGAGTTCTAAATTTAATATTTATTTATATAAATGAATTTGGTAACATTGTTTGAACAAACACTACTAGGCTCGACCAAATCCATCTTCGGGCTTCTAGCTTCATCCCTTGGTAGCTTACTATAGCATAACCATTTTATGTTCGATACCATATCACTCTATACCTCTGAGTAGCTCTATGTTGCATGATCTCTTTGGAAATGTAATCTTTATAATGGAGATCAATTAAATATGCTAACATTTGATCTTTGAGGGACATGAGTTATGATAATAAACTTCTTTTTAGCTTTAACAACTTATGCTGGCCTATGTCTTGATACTTATAGCCTGTTTGGCCAAGCTTCTAAAATCAGCTTATTTTGAGTACTTTTCTCAAAAGTACTTTTTTTAAAAAGTGTTTTTGGTGAGAAGCAGTTTATTTTTGGCTAATTAATTTTAAAAGCACTTTTGAGCAATAATTAGTGTTTGACCAAGTTTTTGGAAACTGCTTATAAGTGTATTTTTCTCAAAAGTGCTTCTCAGAAACGTGTTTTTCGAGAGAAACTACTTTTTTCTCAAAAGCACTTTTTCCCTTCCAAAACTTGGCCAAACACTTCAATTTTTAATCAAAAAGGGCTTTTGGCCCAAAAAAAAAGCTTGGCCAAACAGGCTATTAATCTTTCCATATTCTTTATTTCTGCACCAAAAATCTGTTGGAGTATTCTTGTCATTTCACTAGTAACTTCAAAAATTTTAAGACTAATCAGTCTTTTCCAGTATAGTACAGCGTCCTGAAATTACAACGTACTTATCTTAAAGAACAGTGTTTTGCTTTATATATCAAGCAAGCCATGTTAAGATAAAAGATCAAACAGTATTTTGAGATTAAAGTTTTTAAAAGTTCTTGTGCCACTCTTTCTGGTTACTGATTATAGGTTTGATGCTATAAAATGGTATTGTGTACTTGGCTTTGGTAGGAAATAGTCTACTAAACTTGGCATCGCTATTATGTACTAGATAAGTTCAACTATTCAATTGTGTTTGGCCGTTTGTGTGTGTGTTTAATTCTTTATATTTGTATAAATAAGAAAAGCTTTCTGAATTGGTATTTGACAAAAATGTCAATGACCTCTGTATGCAGGACTTTCCTTGTCTATTACTTGCATACACACCAAAACTAGATATAGGAAGAAGATGCTAAAGGAACTCTTGATTTGCAAGGCCAAGTAGAAATTATTTGCTTGTTTGAAGGAATTGGTGCTATACCTTGTCTAAAAACTCTGGTCTGCAAAGTTGCTACGACAAACTAAGGAGCTTGTTGTCTTATACCAGATCGTGCTGACAGTGAGACATGTTTAAGTTATTTGTATGACAAAGCGTGGTGAAAAAGCTACTTGCCGTATCTCACAACAACCAGTCTTCGAAGATTGATGAAATAGTGGTTTGGAAGGTGAGGTAGAAAAAGCTTATGAAGCCATTTAGCTGAATGTTCAAATCAATCGGTGACCACTTGGACTTGGTAAGACAACTCTAACCAAGAACATGTATAAATTGCAAGTACATGACTGTTCACGTTGTTGTTTGAGCATGGTATAAGTTTCCCAAGTACATAAGAAGAGAAATTTGTCAATTGGAAATTTCATTGAAGGAAATAACTCAACATTCGACAAATTTCTTCTCTCATACTTGTGAAATGCAACAACATGCTCAAATGTTAAAAGTGGAAAGGTTGTATTTGTAATTATATATTTTTTTGGCTAGAGTTGTCTTGCCAAGTCAAGTATCCAATTGATTTGAACCTTTGGGTCGGTGGCTTCATGATCTTCTTATGCCTCAGCTTCATCACCTACCACTATATCATCAATTCTCGGAGAGTGTGCTCTGAACATACAATCCATACCATTTTCACTTAAAAGCTAAATGTTGACATTGATATGGTTGTTCCGTTGTTGATATTTGATGATTTGCTCTTGAAAATGAACAAGAGGGAGGAAATTACTTTAACATTTGAAGTTTGTATGGAAATTGTTGGCACTATTGTAGGATTTGGCGAAAAAGAATATTTGGATTTAAGTTGCTTGCCTGGGAATTTGGATATTGTATAACCTGAGTGTAACTGTATTTTTTTCAGTTTCTTCGCTATCACAACTTCAAACTGACATGAAAAGGAGCCAACTTATGAGAGCAAGGGTGTGTCATTCTAAGTATAATGATTTTAACTACAATATTGATTGCTAGTACAAACAATAAAGCAGGAGTAACGTTTTTTTAATGAGAAATTTTCATAAAGCACTATCTTTTAGTGATACTTAGCTATTTATAGATACCATTTGCTATATTACGTATTGTAGATACGTTTTTTCTTGTTATAAGATGCATTTAATACAGTAGCAAAATAGGCGTGAATTAGGGTATTCGATCGTATTTATGGCGTGAAACGGGGTATTACATTGTCGATTGTATTTATGGCGTGAAACGGGGGATTACATCTCAACAAATTCAATTATAATACACAAAATTTGTATTTCCAGTTATAAAAAAGATTCTCAACCGAAAAATACTCCAAAAATATAGCAATTTTCAGAGAAATTATGTAATATATCTGAATACATAAATTGTATTAATTAAAAAAAACATATGAATACATTTATGACATATAGCGAGACAATGAATACAATGAAATACATAGAATACAGCGGGATACATTGAAATACAATGGAAAAAAAGAAAGTGAATACAATGAAATACATGGAATATAGTGAGATAAATTGAATTACAATAAAAAAAAGACAATGAATACAATGAAATACAACGTGATACGTTGAAAAAACATTAAAATATATTAAAAGAAAATCAAGTTGCTCAGCCCCAAACTCCGTCGTCTTTGTTCAAGAACAAACCCTAATTTCCGGCGAATCCGCCGTCGAGCAAAAACCCTGAATCTCACTGTTCTCACGCTGCCGTTAATCGGAGGCTTCATCTCCTTTGGATTCAATTTCGGTTGCAGAAATTACTAACACTGCTTGGTCCATTCTCACTAATCTGGTTCTCTACTTCTAAAGCGACGATGAGTAAACCGGTAGATATCGGCGCAACTGCCACGCCTCAGTCGCAGCAGCCACCATTGGCCACCCAAGTCCAAGCACAAACAGTAAACGATTCGGTGCAAAATGACTCAATTGCCAATCTCCGCCAAATCTCTGGTGCCCTTTTGGCGGTCCATTGCTGCCTCACTAAGCTACAACAACACGTTGATTCCATCCAGGAGGCTGCTCACTAGCTGGAAGTCTTCGTAGTATACCGGGCAAAATCACCGTTTGTGACTAATGGTCGGTGATGTGGGTGAGAGGAATTTTGAGAATATCGTGTGGGGAAGAGAATGTCATGTATCAAAGTAGAGAGAAAAATAAAATAGTATAATTGAATAGCGTATTTAGTGGCTTAGGGGCAAGAGATAACCAAAATTAGATATTTTACTATAAACATTAAAATGTATCTATAAAATATAATTTTTTAAATGGTATTTATTTTAAATAAATAAGGTGTTAATCTTTGCTATAGGAGGTAAAAATTTCTTTTTTAATTGAAAAAATGGACGCATTAGTATTTGCGAATTTACCAACACAATAAGCTTACAAATTTACATTCAGCCCATTCTTAAAAGTTACTCTCCAACATTTTTTGTATTACGAGTTAAATTCAAAAGTTCAAGAAGGGAATGGATTTGAATAGAGTTAACATCGATAACATTCACTAGTATATACTAGGAAGAAATCTTCTGCGCTATAGTTGCAATTGAAGAACACCAAGGGAATAGATGCTCCTATAATTTACAATCAAAAGTTAGAATTAGGTCTACCAAATACGTAAACCTTCATGGGGTGCAAAAATATACGGACGACCATTTCATATACTTAGATGTGCATGAGCACCAAAACTAGTAAAACATATTTCTTAACTTGCACTCCTCAGACGGGCAGAACCCCGAGTCACCCTCGTACTTTGAGATGATCCAGGCTTGACAGTATCAGAATCATTACCTCCACGGGTCCTTTGCCTGTTTCTCGTTAAGGGGGTATCAGCATCGGTCGCTCCGCAGGTCCTCCGCCTCTTTCTCATCAAGGGTTCACCAGGCTGCTGACTTTCATCAGGAGCAGATGCATCATCTTCTTCGTCTACAACTTCTGCTTTTGTTATGTTATAATGCCATTCTGTCCCACACCCTGGACAAACTTTTTCAGCCTGAAAATAATGGGTTCAACGATAGCTTAGTTCATCAAGCTCGCTTTCCTAGATGAAACTTTTTTTTATAACCAAGAAATTTTCAAGGGCCAAATGGCGTACTGTTTGGAACTAAGTGGATAATGGGCCCTCTCCTACACTTAATGCAGACTTTTGGTTCATCGTAAGGTTCGACCCTGTGACGTGCACCTAACCCACACATCACGCATTCCACTCTTACCATTGAACCAAAAGCCTTGAGGGCAAAAAAGACATTTTGTCTTTACTACTATAGAAGTTTTTCTAAGGGGAATAATAGGAAAGAAGAATACCTTGTGTTGGGAGAACTTCATTCGCAAGCAGTACTGATGGATGCGAACATTACAGCCTTCATTTTGGCAAAGCTCAGCCTGGTCAAATAATCATATCACCATGAGTTGGATGATCTAGCAGCCATATAGTTATGATAGACACATAGGCATCTTTCTTAGGGATGGATGTTTGTAGTGACATTATCAAACCAAATTGCAGTAAGGGAAGATGAATTGAGTATTCAGCTAAAATGGCAGTAAAAGTGCTCCAATTTGAAAGGAGAAAGTTGTTCAACAGAGATCATGGAGATCAAATGAAGAAATTAAGAGAGGAGCAAACCTTCACTGCAGCTTCATTGCAAACTTCACATGGAGGAACCTCATTACTGCGAAACCAACTTCTAAGATCAAGAAAGGAACGCACTCCTAGTCCTATCTTACCATCTGTTAGAGAAAGCCACTGATCCTTCACAAGTTCCTCAAGGGTCTTTTCCTTTTGAGACATCGAGAAATTCCTAAACGCTGCAGGAATTTGCACTGAACCTCCCTGGGACTGGGAATCTGTTCCAGCCAGGAACTGTTGATCAAATAAATTTCCAGCAAAGAAATTAGTGGTACAGCAAAGATACAAATCGGAGCTATGTAAAGTACAAAGAGCTCAGATCTAATAGCAACCAAATTTACTAAGTTTATACGAGAATATTTTTTAATTCAGAAGTCATAACCATATCCTGCCATCCTGCCATTTTTAGTTGACATTCTACGAAAAGGCACTTCATATGTATTAACATCCTGGTCAATGAACAAGGGTAAAAGCCTTGGTCCCGATGAGACATGGGTTTAAGTCCCATTCCATATCCTCTAACTGATTGAAGAAAAGTGTCCACTCTTATCATCAAACAAGAGAAGTAAACAAATAAACAGGAGGTTTTGGTATTCACAATAAATAGTTACCATTCAGTCTCTGTTGACTGTAAGTACATATTGGTCATGTGACTCTTAAGTAAAAAATCAAAAGCCTCATTATTAAGTAGCAGATAACCTCTGAATGAGTAAGAAAATGATTTGCTGCCATAAGATGATACTAGCCAACCATTCCCCGAATACTTTATTTTACACTATTTTCCAGATAGAAACTTACTAAATATGAATATAGAGGCAACAGAAAGCAAGGCAATCAACATGAATATAAAGCAAAGATCATCCGAGGCCATAAATATCTGCCTCCTTAGGGCTTTATCTTTTTATGTTGCTGTTCTTTGACCTGTAAATGCTGCATTATCTCTATGTAGAAACTGTATGTGCACGTGCGCGCTTGTGAAAATCAGACTCGACTAGTTACAAGTATGAACAAGTCTAGCTATATTGACCTTGGCTAGAGAAGGAAAGTTGTCAATAGTGTAGAACACTTTATCTTCTAAACCATAATTTGGCATTTAGCTAATCACTCACACGAAGATAGCAGCAAGCTAGATACTATAAACGATGGAACTGATAGTAGCCACTGACATTCATTTATTGTTAGGAAGTAAGAAAACCTGATTTTCAAGCCGTATGTTTAGTGCATCAATGGTTGAAATACAACCCAAAGATGCCACATCTTGAACAATTGCTTCAATCTGCAATTATAGATGACCACATAAATCTTTTTTTTTTTTGAATTCTAATGTCAAAAAGAAAAAGGAAAAATCTTAATCTCATAATGACATTACTAGCAAACAATGTTCAAGATCTTTGTATATTCCTATTTAGTTTCTTTAAGAAACACTAACCAGTCTTAGCTAAGAACATAATACAATGGAAGCAAATGATTAGGATTAAGGCTAAGTTACTACACAGATACACTAGGTCCAACATTTGCAAGGATTTTTTAATTATAGCTAGAGAATCTTATGTCCATGTTGGGTTAAGTGTGACATTTAGAGATCTTTAATTGTAGGGAACACCTAAGTTACCTCAAAATACAATTTACTCAATATTTGAATGAAGTGGGCTTGAGTAGAATGGATGCAGATGAGTGGAAGATTCATATAGCAGGACCCAATTAGTTTAGGATTGAGGCTTAGTTGATTGATTGAGATCAATTACCGGAACCAACTAATTTAGTTATTCAATTCTTCCCTTAAAACGTTTAGTGTAAATTTGTTTGAGAAAAGGGACACAAGATTAGAACGAAGTAAATGAAGAACACCATACCTCTTCCACTACTAACATTTTGAGCTGGTATAAAGTAAATGAACAACGCATTTCAATTTCTCAATTTTAATGGGCCTCCTGAATATTATTTTGTATATAACTAACAGAGCTTAGAACTAAGCTTGACTGAAGGAAGATTCAGTTCATGTTTCTACTGTTATTTGAACAAAAGGTCAGTTGCTTTATTCCCATATCGGATTCATCATATAGGTTACAGGATCATGCAATTCATTACTAACTTAATCACAAAGATCTATGTTTTAGAAGGCTAATAAGATGCGAATCTTCTTCCTTTTCCGTCATCTTTGATGTAAGTTTAGGAGGCAAAGCTATTCCCAGCCCTTGCAAAAATGGTCAAATGGAAATACAAATACATAACGGTGTCAGAGTTCAAATGAGAAAATTAGCACTCAGCAGTTTCTTTTATATTCGGTGCAACCTATTAAGTTCTTGTTCTCTAGTTCATAGTCTAATGAAGGTTTTCCTTTTACATTCTATTCCCTTTCACAAAGCAAGAATATTCCTAGACAAAAAATTATGGAAATACTTCCTCAAATGAACACGGAAAGACCATACAAACAGCTAATGACATTCTCAACACAGTTCAAAAGACCTAAAAATTAAAGGGATAAAAAGCTCACAACGCCTTTATAGAAAGCAATCTGAGGAACTGAATATTTAGTTCCGAGTTTGGATTGCTCATCTGAAACATTGTTAACAACACCATAATACACCTTCCCATCATACTGGTTTCTACATGCCCGTAACTCAAACTGCACATAAGCGAGCTCCTCATTTATCTTTCTCAGGTATTCATTAAACATTGACTGTTGATTAGCTGAAACATACACATATAAAATCAGTATCAGAAACCAACCTTTTTTTCCTGCACAGTCACTAGAAAAGAAAAGGATTTTTAATCTATTTCAGTTAATTTTATACATCACTAATGAAAGAACTAATTAAATTAATAGTAATACTTATCAGCAAAAGACAGAAAAGATAAAATCTTAATAAAATCAGAATCATTAAACATTTTGTTCCTTTAACAATAAAATTTACCCCCTTTTGCACATAAGCATCAAAATGGAAATTTTGGTAATAATTTAACTTTCATAAATATATAACACTCCTTTAACAATTTTAAAAAAGAAGCTTGAATAAGATTTCTAATTGGGTTTTTGAAATTGATAACCATCCCTTAACAATTAAAACTGAAATTTTCATAACAAAATAAAAAAAATCCCATAAAAACATGAAAATCACTAATATTGTAATTGGATCATACGAGTTTAACTAAAAACCCATAAACTGATGCGAAAAAAAGAGTTTTAAATGAAAAATAAACTGAAGTAGAAAAAAAAAGACCTGCGGATTTGCTAGTGACTTTGAAGAAAAGAGATTTGAAATCAGTTTCTTTGTGTGGGCCGCGAGATAAAAGAGCTTGAATTAGCGTATGCTGCCGCCATGAAAGCGTCGGCATTGAAGAGGAATTTGAATTTGCAGTGACGAAAAGAGAAATTTATAAAACCCTTGAAACTGTGTAGAGATATATATAAGTAGAAAATGCTGGCGGGAAAAAGGATTCCTTCTTCCTTTACATAAATAGCCCGTCTAATTCACTACATTAGTTTTTTATCCGGTATATTATGGGTGTTCATGGTTTGACGGAAAATTGATCCAAACCGATATTTTTTTTTGATTGGATTGATTTTGATTTTAAATTTTAAAAACCGATAATATTTGGTTTGGTTTTGGTTCTATTTTAAAAAATCGAAAAATAAACCGAATCAAATCGACTAATTATATACAAAATTTAATACAGTAATTATTTATATACAATATAATATTTTTTTGTAAATAATTTTAAATATTTTATGCATTTTAATTGTTATTTTGAATTTTGGTTTATCCTTTTATATCTTAAAAGATTGCCTAAGCCCAAACAATAGGACTCGACCAATTTTCTTTTTATTAAGAGACTCTAATTCTCTAACCCTCCGCACATACTTTTGCCTAACAACAACAACAACAACAACAACCTAGACTTTTGCCTAACAGAATAGTTAAAAAAAAAACACCACAAGAGTAAAGAAAGCAAATTCAAATTGCAAGACAACAATAGCTAAAGCTTGAGAAAGCGAACTTTTAGTTTGTTTTTTGTTCATTCTTTTCATATAAACAGGTAAATAACCTTTCAGTTCTGAAAGAAATATATAAAAAAGCATAAATTTAGCAAATTATTTTCAGATTGTTGTCTAGCGTTGTTTTACTATTATCGACTTATCATTAGCTTACTAAGAACCAAAAAACCGAACCAAACCAACAACAATCAAACCGATGGTTTGTATTTAATTTGGTTTGGTTTTGGTTTTAAAATTTAAAAAACTGATTAAATTGGTTTGGTTTTAATAAAAAACCGACCAAACCGAACCCTAAATACCCCTATGATATATTATGCATTAAAATACATACTACTATATATAAATAATATTCCTTCCGTTTCAGTTTAGACGAGATAGTTTGATTCGGCACGGAATTTAAGAAAAAAAAGACTTTTAAAACTTGTGGTCTTAACAATTTTAGGGGTAAAAGTTTTGCGGGGCCATGACATTTGTGTGGTTATAAAAACTTCTTATTAAGGGTAAAATGGGTAAAATGAAGAGTTTAAAGTTAATTATTTCTAAATTTAGAAATGTATCATTTATTTTGAAACATACTAAAAAGGAAATCACCTCATTTAATTTGAAACGGAGGAAGTATATTCATAGGCGTTTTAGCTTTAGCAGTTGGCATTAAAAGTTTATTTAGGCTATTTTTTTTTCCGACAAGATTTTGACATTAAAAGTCTATTTCAATCCTACAAATCAAAATTTAATTTTAAGGATGTTAAACTTTAAAAACTTCATAAACTTTGCTTTTCCTTAATAATTGAGATCTTTTATTAAGGGTGAAACAATCATTATCATCTCACCACATCCTTGGATGATTCACCATAAAAGACTACAAGAATTTTAAATCGTGTATAAAAATGATAGGCCTATCTAATGCGAGTTAAAATTGGTTGAATTAATGAACAAATTAATATATAATCTCATAAAACTTACTTGGTTCAAAGATGGTTGACTCAATTTAGGCTATACACGTGTCATGACCCAACTCGCCCACTTCATTGGTAATTTTTCATTTGTTTGCTGTTCTCACTATATTAAACTAATAAAACCTTTTTCTTTTCCTTACTATAACTATGAAACAAATCAAACAGAAAAACTTGTTTTTCTATGTTTTGATAATTCTTCTTGCGAGTGATATTGCCAATCTATTTAATGGATCAACTACTTCCTTTTTTAGTCCTAGTACGGGTACTAGACAAGTATATCCCATATTCCTTTATATATTCATCCTATGCATAAAAATGTTTTCACACTTAATTTCACATCAAATAAATATCCACAACTGGGATCCCATCCAACTTAGTCCTAATGATCCGGTATTTCTCATTTATTCTCTGCGGATGACCTTACCCTTATGGGTAAGGTAAACAAGAAATCTCTTAACACTATTAAAAGGAGCATCTCCATCTTCTACTCCTTGTCTGGGCAAAACATCAACATGCACAAATCTAAAATAATCTTCTCAAAAAATTGCCCCACTACTATCACTAAATAAGTTGCTAAAAATTTCAATATAAGTGTTAGCAACACCTTTGGCAAATACCTAGGATTTCCAATTCTTCAAAATCATCCAAAACCTAGGGATTACCAATTTATTATTGACAATATGCAAAGGAAATTATCTTCATGGAAAGCCAATTTTCTGAACATAGCGGGTCGTACCACTCTAGCAACATCAACTCTCAATGATATCCTTAGTCATGTAATGCAATACACCCATCTCCCCACCAAAACTCTAAACCAAATTGATCGTATTCAACGTAACTTCATCTGGAGTTCAACTAATGAGACCAAAAAAGTCCACTATGTCAACTGGAATACCATTACTAAAAGCAAAGAAAAGGGAGGGTTTGGCATAAAAGATGCTAATACAAAAAATTTGATAGCTCTAAGTAACCCAGCCTAGAGGATTATCTCCACTCCCATTGCCTTATGGTGCAAAGTTATTATACTGAAATATGCAAGGAACAAAACACTAACCTGTACCTCATTCATATGGAAAAACATCCTAAAAGGGTGGTCAAATCTGCACTAAGGGCATTACATGACAACCTTGCAAGAATTCTAATCAAAACCTTTGGTTATCCAATTGGATACCAAATCTCCAACCACTAAGGGAATGCATCAAAGGTCCTCTCAATAAGCATGAATTATCCACTAAAGTAAAGGATATCTTTTCAAATGGCCAATGAGATTCCTCTAAATTATCTTTTGAACTGTCTGCCAATATTATGGAAAAAATTAATCAATTTCCTATACTTCTTAATGATAATAAAGACACTTCGATATGGAACATGAACTCTAATGGCTATTTCATCAGCAAATCCTGCCTTACAATTATTAAACCTACAAAAAAGCCTCAATATGACTTCATGTGGATATGGAAACTAAATTGCCCTAATAAAATCAAATACCTCTTTTGGCAATGTCTTCACAATAGTCTACCTTGCAGGAAATATCTTTAGCATATTGGGATAAATATAGACAATGAATGCCCGATGTGCCACAATGAAGAAGAATCTATAGAGCACATCTTTATCAAAAGCCCCCCAGTGCATCACTTATTGAATGAGCTTGGTATCACTAACCCTACTCCAACATCTAACCAACACTGACTCATCCACATTAGAAATCAGATCCCTAGAATCAAATCCCACATCTGGAATGGTCAGACCTCCTTCCCTTTCTAATCTGGGGAATTTGGATTAATCGGAATTACAACAACCTTAATAACAACAATAGAAAACCCTCCTTAAAGACCATTTACAATCATGCAATTGAATTCCACTTCTTCAATACCAAAACCCCCCTTCACAGGTTACCAAAGTAATCCAAGTTAAATGACATGCTCCTCAAAAAGGATGGATTAAGCTCAACATAAATGGGGCATGCAACAAAACAGACGGTGGAATAAGGGGAGTATTTAGAAACAATACGGGAAAGTGGATTCTAGGTTTTCATAAATATTGTAGTGCTTTATTTCCTCTACACATGGAACTACAGGCACTCCTGGAAGGACTTCAGTTGGCTTCAAAATTCAATCTTTACCCATTGGAAGTGGAAATAGACTCAACTGAAGTAACTAACGCAATAAGCAATGGACATCCAGTTCTTACTAATCTAATTCTTTCATGCAGGTCATTAATGCTTCAGGAGAAGGGCCTTCTACTACGATATAATTTCAGGGAAGGGAATGTTGTAGCTGATGCACTAGCCAAGGAAGCAAAAAACAAAAACAAAAAAGTAATTTTAACCTAAAAGGGACTAAGATGCTTGCTGAACCGCCGATTTTTCTGACAAAGGATATGAGCGGGAATAGCTTATCTTAAAAAAAACTACCTATCTCTTTATGTAATATGTTTAAATCATTAGGGAACCTAAACATTACAAGTGGCAACAACTGTTTGCAAGAGGGGATATCTAGCCTCGATGTCACTATGACATGTAATATGTAAGACTTTATCTAGTATTATATATAAATTTCCAGTTAACTACTCAAAAAAAGAAATTGGACTACATAGGCTGCCTAATTAGTCCAAACCTTCAGATGGACTGATTTGGATTTGCCTGAATTGACCCGCTAATGAATATAGCGTTTTTTTTTTCAATTTTAGTTCCCATCAGAATCTATTTACATTCAATAGTAAAAAACAAATATATAATTTGTATAATTTTTATATATAACATACAAAGTGTATATTAAATATATAAAAATACATACTTTTTTAGCTATTAGTTTGAAAGCGGCTATACAGTATCATTTTCCCATAAATAATATTATATGCCTAGCCAATTAGCTAAAATTTGGGAGAAATTCAAAAATAGCCAGATTTACAAGTGGTCATTCAAAAATAACCACAGTTTCAAAAGTAATCGAAATTTAGCCATTTTTCATGTAAAGATAAATCTGAAGGAAAACACTATTCAAAATCCGGAAAAATACTCCAACATAATATACTAGAGTTCCAGTATAATATACCGGTCCTGCATAATATACTGGAGTTTGGAACACCGGTGCTCCATTCTCCAGTATATTATACTGGAGCTAACAAAGTATACCGATCCATATTCTGGAAGTTCATACACAGGTGCACTAAACTCCAGTATATTATGCTGGACCGATCTCTGTTGCAACAAAATAGTGGCTATTTTTCAATGACTTGGCAAATGCTGGTTATTTTTGAATGACCAGTCCGAAACTGGCTAGACCGTGCTATTTTAACCTAAAATTTGGGCTAGTTGGACATGCCATGTATAACACTCGCGCGCACACAAACAGATTTGGTAATAGGAGTTGTAAATAAACTAATAGTTCATAATGATATTGACCTGTTTAGAAATCAAAGCACACAAGTAAAAGAAATTGTGAAAGCAAATTCTCTTTTTGCAGGCCAAAGTAGAAATAGAATGTGAAAAAGATCAAGAAAAAAATGAACAGAAACAAACACATTTCAAGGTACAAAAATAGAGAGCTAACGAATACACGAGCAATCAAGGTACAAAAATAGAGAGCTAAGGAATTTCTCTTTTCTCTCTAGTTAATGAATTATGAACCATATAGTCAACTTGTTTATCAGGGACATCCGATACAATTGGGAACGGGGTGAGCTATTGTTACATTTGTTATGTTTATACATGGGAAAGAATCATCAGAACTTCCATCTCCAAAGGAGAGTACTAACATCAGCAGACTTGTATCAACAAATGAAATTGAGAGAAGAAACATGCTACATTTGTTACAACATAAACAAAGCTAGCGAACCATTGCAATTTGGATGTTGAACAACATATCGCATCTCTGCTGCAGACGTTGAATCATGTCTATCTTAATCCTGACATCTAAGACCTACAAAACAATTGTTCCGCATTGAACTCCTTAGAAAACCAACAATAGTAGTATGTCTAAATCCCAAACAAGTTCGGATCGGCTATATGAATCCTCAGTGATCATGTTGTTCCATGCAAGCTCATATCATGCCACTATTATACAAAAATAGAAATGAGAAGTACCAGAAGTTCTCTATATTTTCTACTGGTATAAAATCTCTAACGACTCCTTAGAATATTATCCCTAATTAAAATTCATCCTTTAAACCTGAACTGGGTACATGGATCCACTCTGCACTAGCATACAAATAATAGAATGAACCTTAAATGAAAAGTTGGAACAAATACCTGATTACACAAGAAAGTTACAAAATTCCCAATCTTCCGTTGACATGTCAACGTACTCAACACTACCATCTTCAAACATGATCTGTTAGGTTGGGTTGGGGCAGTTGAGGGAAGAACAAGAGTAAACAATCAGCCAAATTACGGGTGTCCGAGTTCCATTAGAAGAAATTCAAAGCTTCCTTACCAAATGTTTTTTGGTGATGCTGTCAAACTGTTTTATAATTCCAAAAGACCTGAGAAAAACAAGGTATTCAAGACCCACAGTAAGTCAATAGGACTGAAAAAGGTAAAACATGAACAAATAAATGAGAAGAAATTAAATGGGCAACCAGTGGCAGTGGAAAAGTATCCAACAGAGAAACTTCCTAGCTTCTAGGTTTAAAGGATACTGTCTTTGAATATCAAGTTAACAAGATTGCAACCACTTTCATACTTGGCTACCACACACATAAAGTTAGTAGACAATTCCTAATGCAAATAATGTTTAGTAGAAACCTGAGGATTACATAAGAAAAGTTATAAAAGAGACCTCAAAAAAGATTCCACGAAAAAAGAAACCATGGAGACCACATGTGAAACAAATTTGTAATTACTTCTCTGAATAGAGATGAAGGTTTCATGAAAATATCTCAGCATCAATAATTGAAACCTGAAGTTTGAATAGACTTCCTAGAAAGAAACTAAGAAATATTTTATAGTATTACTACAGTATCTAATCATTGAAAAAAAGAAAAAGATAGAAAAGATAGTGGATTTATGAATACTAATGAGACAGACATACCTTTGATCAGAGGAGCGAATTATTCTTATAAGATGACCTACGCAGTTACGAGGACGCTGGATTCTCTGAGCAGAGTCACAATTCCAACTTCCTAAACAGCATGAGATCCAAGTTAAATCAAAGAGACACTAACTTTCCTAACACAGATATCATGGAAGTCAAATGACTACTTAACCTACCTTTTGGAGGAACTCCAGTTTGACAACCCTGTATAAAAGTAAATAAAAGGTTAATAAGTCCAATATCGGGGGAAACAGATAATGTATTATAGGAATCTGAAAGATACTAGAATAGCATTTGAAACCGCTTCTTCGAGAAACAAAGTGTATGCAACTGTTCGGCCTGTATCCTCAATGGAACCAAACCAAAGGCAGTAAAATGGGAGAAATATGAAGGAAATAGTCAGACATAATTAACAAAATATAGGTACCCATAACTTGGTCTTTAAAGGAAGCACAAACGAGATAACAAAACTTCCTTTTTTAATAAGCATAACTTAAGCTGGAGATATTCTCTGTGGCATCCTATTGTTTTCTCTGCTTTTCCTCTTTGCACATATAATTGGTGAAGAAATATTTTGACCCACCTAAGAATGATATCCTTTTATTATCCAAGACAGGCATCTAACACACTTAATAGGCTCATAGATCTGGGATTAACATGACACTAGCCTCTGCCAAACACAAACACTAAGTCAGTCATCCATCATGCATGATTTTCCAGCTATCTTCATCTTACAAGAATCCTAACAGGTTATTAACTCATAACGCTAGGCGGACCCAGGATTTATAGATGGCGGGTGCACCCGATCTTAATCGATATTGATGGCTCTCGCCATAATGATTTGATTGGTTGTTCGGTTCTGCGTTAATTTAGCGCACTTCCCGACTGAATATATATATATATTAACTTAGTTATATTTATTCAACTTATATATACAAATCGATCATCCAATTAATTAAATAGATTTAGCTTTGATTTAAACAAATATTTTTAGAATTGTATGTTTTACCAGCATTTTATAAATTATAGAGAATCACATCCATTCTAACGATAATACATATAAAAAACAAGATACGTAAACTTAAATATTAAAATCCCCAAGAGAGAGTCTGTGAAAAATAATGTAAATGGATTAGAAATTAATAAGATAGAAAAAAATTAAAGGAAAAGAAAAAAGGAGCAAAAGAAGAATGAAAAATGATAGCTAAGGACACTACCGGTAAGAACGGTAAGAAACAAAGTAAGGGAAAAGGTGAAAATTAGTAAAAATAAGGAAATGACTCAGGAATTAAGGAAGTGCCATTTGCCATATTCAGTTTTTGCTAGAGTAAACTATCTTTGAATTCAAAAGAAGAAACAAAAAAGAACAGTTGCATGAATGGGTTTTGAACCCAACACGCCAATCAAGGAAAGGCGCTTGAGCAGGCTTCTCGACCAACGTCCCGTCCAAGTTTTTGTAAATAAGGGGCCAACTAATAAGGGGTCCTCAGTATATATATATAGCAGTGTTTTTGTCGAGGCTAACGGGTTCTGGTGACCCCTCTATAATCAACGTGGGTCCGTCTCTGTCATAACACACTTCATGTACCATCATGAAGCCCTCGCACTTTTACTTAAGAAGAAGTCTGTTTCGCCCTCATATCCTTGTGTTCCCTTTCTTTATATATTCTTCTTTGATAACCGTGGTGACCGGGTCAGCTTGTGCGCACCTTGACTAATTCCACGAGATACCTACTACCTCCCACCAACAACATATAGCAGGTAACTCTGTCAACCACGGCTTGAACATAAGAAATCACCTAATGTTTTTTTGTCTCCGTTGGAATTTGAACATGAAACCTCATGGTTCTCAACCGACTTCATTGACTACTAGGCTACACCCTTGGGTGCCCCTTTCTTCATATTTCAACTACAACAAAGTAGTTTATGATCATCATTTAAACCTCTAGTCCACCAAGGGTTTGAGATTGTTTTATGTTTTTCTGCAAACATATAAATACAGGTCACAGCCAAATAATGAAAGCAGAAAACCTCAGACCTTTGCTATCTTATACAAATCATCTTCTTTACTGTATTAAGTTTCCAACAAATGCAAGAAATATCATATAGATAGATCATGTCATTTCGCATGGAAACGTGATCTTCCAACTTCTTTCCAGGGAAAAGCAGCATGGTTCTTCCACAGGGTAGCCCTGCCCAATTGGGAAAAGGAATGAAGGGAACTACTTTTAGACAGTAATATCAAGCATCTTGTCCTCTTTACAACTCCCTCTAACAAAATTCAGAAAGGAGCAGAAATATGTATGGCTCGATAAAACTGAAGGTCATAATTTGCTATCAATTTTCATTTTCGCAAACCACCAGGACAATTATGGACAAGCACTAACGAATTTGGTCATAAATCTAGTAAATAAACGTCCAAGCGAAAAGAATGAATCGACCCGACACACACACTGCTCTTATATCTCAGATCATAGACAGAGTAGAGATACACACATGTTTTAGAGATAGCAATGCTTTCACTTTGGGAGAGGACGCAGCAACTTGACATGCCACTAACTTTAATGCAGCATCTGAAGAGGAAAGTTTTCGTTTTTTAGGTTTAATTCCCAGCTTTCGCCTACATTTTACAGCACCACAGTGGCAATCTTGATCTGCACCAAATTGAACGAACCTGCTACACTTGTTAGACTGAGCAAGGGCAAATGCACACTCGGAGATAACAGACTGCTGACCAAAAATGCTAGGATGGCAGAAAACAATCAAAATAAAAATTCAATGTCCATACTGATAATCGTAGGTCAGATGCTCGCCCTTTTTAATGTCACGTGTCGCAAATATGCCAATTCTTGTCTCACCATCCATCAACCTGAAAATATGATTCAGTACGAAAACAAATAATTCCCACAATAGGCTGGTATCCCTGAGAAGAAGGTTTGAGAGAGCTACAAATGAATAGTAAATATTAAGCCGTTTATATACCATTTCTGCATCTCAGTATTTGGACAACAGCTATGATTAATGTATCTGGATTTGTTGCCCTTGTAAGTGGCATCAATCACCATATCCCGATTGATCTCACACAAGTAAAAGTTTGTTTCCCCACTATGCTTCATTTTCCAAAGTCTCTCTTCACATGTTTTGTCATCAATAACTGCAGTTGTAACAGCTCAGAATGTGCAAAACATGAAATACTCTTCATATTAAGCAAGAAGCTGAAAGAACTTCACCTTCTCCAACATATTCTATAACAAAATCTTTTCTCTTGATATCTTCACCTGCCTCAATCCCACTGCCACATTTCTCAGTCTGCATTTTACGTGTCAACAAAGCTTGACTATCATAGATGATTATTGGTTGGTTTTCAGAAGAACGAAAAGTTGGAAGAATACAAAATAAGCAACAATAATTTATTTTTACACCAGATATGTGAGAAAATGAAATGCAAAAATAGATATGGCAAATGGTACCACCCAGCATTTTTTGAGGCATTTGGAAGTTGGTACCATTTGGCAAATTTTATGTTTGTTTAGGTACTAATTGATTATTATTTTTACTGTATCATTTATTGATTGATTACTTTTTATGAATCCATCATTATATAATGAGCTTGACTTACTTCAGTCGGCTTGTAAACCCTGGTCCTTTTTTTAAAAAACGACAAACAAAAGAGAACCTAAAAGAAAAGATGAACATGAAAGGAAAATTCAAAAACCTATGTTATGACCAAAGCACTAAGATACCAATCATAACTACTCAGTCAAAGTATGTACAACCTCTTAAAAGTGGAAAAATAAGAAACATCAGGTTCTAAGCTTCTTTGGTGTCAATTGTCTGAAAAATGAAAATGCTCTATATGGGAAAGGAATTGTCTACGCTCCTGGTAACAAAAAGACTAATAAAGACAAGGTCACAAATGATATAAATGATGACTCAATGCTGTCAAAATGCACGCAATAACTAACATATGTCCAAATATCTCAGTGTTCAAAGTTTATGTGCATACCATAACTATTTTCATCTTCTTCACAGGACGTTGATGGAATGGTTTGTTCAGACAAGCACTCCCACATTTACACCCTGAGGAGCAGCTAGACCATAAAATGCTGCAAGAAAAAGCAAAGTGAAATAACTAACAACCCACGACTTCACAGATGGTTTAAATGTCAAGATGCTGAAAGTAGTATTTTTTTTGCACCTCAGGTGCTACTTCATAGGATAAAGGTTTGCAAAAAAGTTATCCAACATAATCCCAAATTATGTAAACCCTGGATTGGATGATTCTGGATAAATCATCCAAAGAAGTCTCACCACTTTATTTACAAGAGGGGGTAACTATAACTTTTCGCTGGATAAGCACCTATTATGATATATAACATATTAAGGCACCATCTTCTTATTTCATCTCTTCTACTTTTTTTATTTTGAGAAGGTAACATTCATCTCTTCCTTTTTTTCACGCCCAATCAAGCCTAGGCTTCCTGCCACATCCCCTTTCATCAAAGTCCAGCTTTCCTCCCACCTTAACCCTTATGCCAGGAACCTTGCTATTCTCACTCTTACAACATAGTCAGAGCTGCCTCCCTACCCATTTAGAAACCCCATCCTACAAGCACCACACTTGCGGATTAACCAACCCCCACCCCATGCGAGCCCTCTCGTATCCCCTTCAGTCCCTCCTTCCCTCCCGTATTAAGACTCAACCCACACTCAACTTCTTCTTCTCTATTTTCCCTTCCCCTTGCTTATTCATCCTTCCATGCGAATTCAATATTTATCGCCTTTCTTCTCTTTATCTTCTCTGGGACAAGCTTTTTTTTTCTTCTTTCTTACGCAATTTTAGTTTGTTTTTTGTCAGATTGATGGATGATGATTCTGTGGCATGAAAAAATTAAGTTGGACTAAGTTATAACTTCTAGAGTTTTTAAAAAATATTTAAATAACAAAAAGTAAAAGATGATGTCAAGGGCCTACTTGGGAAGCAGCAATAAAAGGTCATCTCATTGCAAGTCAAAAACTCCATTGGACAATGATGAGATATCTGGTCATTAATCAGGACACGCCAAACATGTGACATGACATATAATCCAACCCATAATCTCCTCATACCATCCTATCCAGAGAGAAGGCATATCCCATTCAATTACCAAACAGCTCCTTAGTGCAGTGACTACCTTCTCCTACAATGAAACTAATACCACTAGTCATTCCATCAATTATTCACCGATAAAAAATGAGTAAAGAGCTTTGGTGTAGTGGTAAGATTGCAGCACCTGGTGCGTGGATTAAGCACATGTCAAGAGGTCGAACTTTGCTGCAGACAAAAGCCTAGCATTTAAGTGGAGAAGGGTAGAGCGGCGGACCCATTATCAACTGAGTTTTGAACCGTGCACCAGTGGTCCTCAGCGGTTTCTTGGTTATCAGAAAAACGTTAAGTAAATTCATCTAACCCTCTCATACATCCACCAAAGATCAAATACATCTCACCATCAAACTAATAATTGCTAAGAATATATAAGACTACTTTTTTTTTCTGATAAGGTAAGATTTTATTCAAAAGCAGTATCAAGAAGATACTGTGGCAAAATACAAAGAGCTAGACTTGACACATTAAATCCCTATAAAATCTAACAAGTCGAGCATATCCTGGAAATGTAAAAATAAAATTTCACTCTTCCAGTAATACATATTAAGAATACATCTATATTTCACTACTTGAAGTTGCTCCTTATTGCCCTCAGAACATCTCCTATTCCTCTCAGTCCAGATGGTCCATGCTATGCATAATGGAATGGTCAACCAGATCTTCTTCTGAAATTTACCTGCATAAATTGACTTCCGGCATCCTAACAGACTTCTGAGATTTCCAAGAATAGTACATTGCACACCATAAATTTCCATGAAAATGGTCCAAATCTGCCAGGTGTAATTGCAGTCCATAAAGAGATGATCAACAAATTCACAAGAGTTTTCACATAGATAGCATCTGCTATAAAGCTTAAAGCCTCTTTTCCGCAAATTCTCCTGTGTCAAGCATGCTTCATGGACCACCAACCAACCAAAACAAGCCACTTTGATTGGTGCAAAGTCTTCTAAATCAGCTTCCAAGGCCACATAGATCCCAGTTCAGTGTCTTGTTAAATGAGTTCTCTATAATAAGAATTGATGGTGAAAACTCCTTTCTATTTAGAATTCCAGCACAATACACCTACCATCCCCTGATTTATCTTCACAGAATGCATCTTTTGCAAGAAAAAGGTCCCCTTCATGCATTTCCCGGTCAAAGAAAATCCTCCTGAACTGGAATTCTGAGAATTCCAGCCATCTTCACTAAAGATGTCAGCCATTAATACATGGGAAAAGGGCCAAATATACCCCTCTACTTTAAGATATTGTCTACATTTAACCTCTGTTATACTAACGGGCCAAATTTACCCTACCATAATATCGGGCCACATTTACCCCTACACTCAGCAAACTTTAAAAAAATTACCCCTCAGTCCGTCAGGTGACCCAGAATCTCCCAAATCATTTTAATTAAGTTACTGATTCTTCTTCTTGGTCCACTATTTTCGAAATAATTGGCATTTACGTACTTTCTGAATTGGAGAAAAAAAATTAAATAATACAATTGTTAATAAACAAAGTATAGTAAATTGAAAAATCTAAATTAGGTAACTTTTCTAAATTCTAAAAGTATTTACCACATCCCAGTTTTAATGAATTCGTTTCACCAAATGTATGGAGACTTTGCAAGTATTAGTGATTGAAGTTGAAGTTCCTCAGAGACTTACATTGTCTAGTTCAACTTTGCTTTAATCAATACACATTGTTGCACTCTTCAGTAATTGATCGAACTCTATACTAACCAGGCAATGACAGAATATATTTGAACATACATGTACATACATGATGGTCAGCTGCATATAATACACAATAAATAGACCCACTGAATTCTACGGTATGTATATGATTGAAAAACAAATAAAATTTTAAACCAATTCCAAACCCATTATTACAAGAAGAGAAGTAGGTGCATTGGTAATTTAAAAAAATTATGAATAATTTGTATAGTCTAGTAACTTTAGCATTCACATCAATAGTAATTTCTGAAAATAATGGAGCGAGAGGAACAATAGGTGATATAAATAAAAGGAATTTGGGAGATTTTGGATTACTTAACAGATCACCGAGTAATTTTTAAATGTTTGCTGATTATAGGGGTAAATTTGGACTGATAGTATAACGGTAGGGGTAAATTTGACCGGATAGTATAACGAAGGTTAAATGTAAACAATATTCGAAAGAAGAGGAGTAATTTTTAGAACAATTAACTGGACTAGCAGCCCATATTAGTTATAAACTTTAAATAAACCTATTTTATTTTTATAACTCATTTTAAACACTGTACATATCTTTTTTACTGTTTTTAGCCAGTTAAGCTAATCCTAAATGTAGGAATTGTGATTTGAAATCACTTAATTTTAGGGATTATAAGGGATACGATACCCATCTGATATTATACAAAGTAAATAATTTCGATTTCTCTCTCCCTGCATTCCCTTTGTTCTCGCTCAATCTCACCGATTAAAGTTAAGCTTCTCTTCTCGTTGAAGTGAAGATTTCTATTTCTATAAATTGGTTATGATCTTAACAGGGTCCGAAAAAGGTAAGGCGCACTGTTATGGGCGGACGGGCTAAGTGAGAAGAAAATACTTTACTGGGGAATTATGGTTATGGTGTGGTCTTGTTGATTTTAATGGAAGAAGGAAAGATATGGAGGTGTTCGTTGATGTTCGATGTATAATTATTGTAGAACTCAGTATATAGTCGGTGTGTAATGTATATATGTTAATTATACATAGATTTACAATGATTATGCATCAAACATACACTGTATACTCTGTGCGTAATGTGTAATGAACTATGAAAATACGGTATTTATACATATTGTGTGTGCATATATATATATATATATAATGAAAGAAATAATGGGTTTAGACTGACATTATTGTGATTTGTGTAGAGATTTTATTTTTGTTTGTAAAAAATTCCATTGTTAGGGTTTCTCTAAATTGTGAAGAAAGAAACGAGACAGAAAGAAGAGAACGATCATTTCGCCTTATTTTTTGCTATTCAGGGAGTTTTATCTGAAGCTATATGGCTACACTATTTTAGGGTTATTTTTAATAAAACTTTATGGCTAGGAAAAGTTGTAAAAGATAGTGGGCCAGCTATTTACGTTTTTTCCCCTAATTTTTAAATGTTTGCTGATAATAGGGATAAATTTGGCCACATAGTATGACGGTAGGGGTAAATTTGGCCGGATAGTATAACGGAGGTTAAATGTAGACAATATTCGTAAGTAGAGGGGTATATTTGACCCTTTTCCCTTAAATACATTAGTATTATTCACCACACTGTGAAGGCAAGGAAATTGCTCTTTTAACAGTCCAATACCATCGCAATTGTCTTTCCACGTCCTAACACTTTGCCCATTTCCATCTATAATGCTAACATCTTGCTGAAATCTCCCAGAAACTGACTATCTGTTTCCAAACAGCAACTCCATAGGGTGTTTTCACTGCCTTAGGAGCCCAAACCCCTCTCTTCCATATTTGATCTCAATGACAGATTTCCAAGGCGCTACCTTGCCATTTCTGCAGCAAACTTTAGTTATGAACTTCTGATTTCCTAACTCTAAAGCTTCCATCTTCCTTGTGTCTAATTATTGGGCTCCACTTAACCAATGAAACTTCTTTCTCAGAATTTATAAGTAAAAATGTCAAAGCTAGATTACCGCCATGGATGGAACCAAACAACCTAGTGAACTACCACCCTTTTCCTTTTCTTTTTTTATAATATTTTGGTGCTGTAGAAATTACAAACAAAAAGTGCAGACATATCAAATCCATTGCAAGAATATCAGCAGAACGTGTTACTGGCATATTAGGCCACGAGTACTTCTATATAGAGTCTATTAACTTTATCTAGAAAGGAAGAGGAATGCATGCAATGCAGAAAATTGTCAGCTAGAACCATGTAAGAACTCCCAATCAACAAATTTATGCAGGTCATGGGGATGTAATTTCCAAAAAATATATTTAAGTCTATCAAAGTTCGGACTGCTAAATGAATTTTAATTTGAGTCATCCTTACCTACACAGACAATCCCTGCCGCACACGTCCGAAGATCCTGCTGTTGAACTGCAGGAACAAAATATGCCATCATCTTCCAGCCGCCGCTTAACCTTCTTGGTGAGGTATATATCTTACAAATAGTTAATACTGACACAACTAAAAGCAGAGAAATGTTGAAGGAAGCTATACAAAGATAAGAAACAATGCATATCAAACAGAAGACCGAGGCAATTATCTTATCAATCAGTGTATAGGATTAAGAGATGTTTAATTAGAAAATATACTATCAAACTTTTAAAGTGCATCAAATAGATCTATCATAATTAATTCTATTGAAGGATACTACGCTTTATATAGGTAAAGGGTGTGGGTTGCCATTTATTCAACCAATCTGGAAGTTCAAAGTCAACAGGATCTCCAATCTCGCTTGTCAATTTGTTGAATACATGCCCAATCCCACCATGGACAGCACTCTGTGCAGAAAGGAAAATAAATTGCATATTAACAAGATGCTGATATAGCAAACATAAACACACACACACACACACACACACACACACACACACACCACAGACTTCATAAGAGAAGCTCCGTAACAATCATATAAGAATAACATATCAGAATTCTCATAGGCTTTTTAGCTGACACGTTTTTTTCCATTACGCTACTCTGCTTTTATCCTTGCTAAACTACAAAATACTAATTTTTCAAGTAAAGGAATAATCCAGGCAAAAGAAAAACGAAAACAGCAACTATACAGTGGATACTTCTAGTTAGGCTGTGCCACTAAAAGAATAGTTGAACAAAAAAAATCTTAAAAGAAATTCTATCAAAAACTCTCCTTATTAGGGACAACATTTGTGTCCAACAGCAAATGACCTGTGCAGACAAGGACAGCAGACAGCAAGATGAAAGAGTCTATGCTGTGTCAGATGCAAGAATATATAACGGTCTGATATATTACTTTAGAAAGGATCCTAATCAAAGGAATAAGCTTAAAAGGATTATCCCATTTAAAACCGAAGCAGTAGTTTTATATAGTAAAAAGGACTATTCCATTTCACATATACAAAGGTGTTAGCGCGCTGCTATGTAGCTTAAACTTAGAACCCGCAAAGTGCTAACCCCCTTTTATGTGAGAAAAATTTACTTGGATGGCCTCTTTACTTTGCTTTAGATATATTAGAAGAGAATTTATTTACAGTAAAGTGCTGATTTCCCCCTTTCTAATCAATTAAGGAAGCTATTAGTACCTACATCTTTCCAATAAATAGGAAAAGAAATACAGGGTCATGACTAAACATGCGGAAATAGGTCAAAATAACCTGCAGACCCCATTTACGTGGGGTAACTCTTTTGCAAGAAAAATTGACGTAAATATTATGCTGAATAAAGAAATAAGATAGAAGAAAAAAGAATCTCGACCTTCTTCATAGCTGGCATGGGTTCAATCATTCAGTAGTAGCAAAAATCAGTTGCTATAGCCTATAAGGGCAAAAATAAATGAATCAGTTAGGAAGCAAGGAAGCCAATATAAAGTGTAGAAAACGCTATATCAAAAATCTATTACTGAAAGTATGGCCAAAATCCAAGCTCACAAACCAAAGCATATACTATTACAGATTGGTGGTAATCATGCTCTTTGCCATGCGTGTTTCCAATTTATGGTGCTAGTATGATTGAGTTTTCCTAGGATTTGAACTATTAGCTTTTATTGCACAAATCCACAAAAAAACTATTTCTCAGAACCATGAGTAGCCTTAAATGACATTAAGATAACTGTGTAATGCATTTGCAGTTTGGATTACTGCAGACCTGAAGCAAGGTGGACTTAATCAAATGGATAAAAGATTATGAGGTTATCAGCAACACTCATGAACTGGATAAAAAGATTAAGGACTTCATACTTTAGCCAAAAAGAAAAAAAAAACATATAGATTCAGGAGTTGAAGTGTTTCTTCAAGTAGGTAGTATATTAATGAAGCATGCAGTATTGTCCTCAACGTATTCCAAACTCTATTTTATGTCCTATTCTCGTGTGATAGAAAATACTCGATGCATTCCAAACTCTCTTCCACATCCTTTTCTCACGTGATAGAAAATCCAAAGACCAGCTTAAATTTTGTCACAATGTCTCAAATTTGACAATATTTTGAAATATCCAGTTCTGCAAGCTGCAACATATTTACCAAACATTCTCAAAAAAAAAAAAAATATCAAAAGTACCTGCACACTAAGGGGTCGTTTGGTTGGAATAAGATTTATACCGGTATAAGTTATGCCGGTATAAGTTATATTGGGATAAGTTATGCCGGTATAAGTTATATTGGGATAAGTTATGCCGGTATAAGTTATATTGGGATAAGTTATGCTGGGATTAGTTATGATGGGATTGTTGTTTATTCATTATTTGGTATGTTGTATTAAGAATGACAATTGCATAATTTCTAAGAGGAGGTATAAGTTATACTGGTGTTAATTGCCCCACCTTTTATAAGGTATAAATTATCCCAGTACTTATACCTGGTTTGCTAACCAAACAGAGTATTAAGGTGGTATTAAATTTTTATACCACCCTTATACCTTTTTATACCTCATACCAAACGACCCCTAAGTATTTCTTCAGGATACCTAAGAAAAGCTGATCTTAGAAAATGATAGTTTAGCCAATTATTGATCTTCTAAGTTATGTTAGAGTTGCACCTAGCATCCAGAAATGACCACTGGGTCAGTTTTAATATCACAAAGAGTAAATACATGGACAGTTACTATAATTAAAAAAAATGTTTAGAAATGTAAAATAACGAGAGAGAAAAAAGAGAGAAGAAAAGGAAAGAAAACAGTCAAAACATTGTAAAAAATTGAAAAATAGGCAAGGAGAGAGTTCAATATATTATTATCAATTTTAAGTTCACGCAGCAAGCAGAGGCGGAGACACAATCTCAACTTTATGGGTTCTAAATTTCAGAACGAAGACAAAAGTGCTAATAGTTGGGTTCTAAATTTAATTTTACAAATACAACAAAAGTTATTGGGTTCGACCAAACATGCATACATGCTTATTATTGTCTTAGAAAACACTAATAAATTACTTCTTCCATCCCAATTTGTTAATCCCTTTTCACTTATTAAAGGTCAATTTTGACCAAAATTGAATCAGGCATATTAATACAATTCTATAAAAATACAACAATATTTAATTATATTAGAAATCAAGTTAGAGTACATCAGAACCAAATGTAAACAAATTTAAAGAGAAGTAATTGACACAAATTTAAAAGAATTGTAGTCAGTTTTAAAACATCACAACAAATGTAAACAAGATTAAAAAATCAAAATTAAAAAGAAAATTTGGGAAGAGAAAAAATATTTAAAGAAACAACTAAAACACATCTTAAGGAATTGCAAGCAAAACAAACTCTTAATACTCAATCCAATTTGAAACAACGCAAAAACAGAAAATTTTATAGTCTTAACAACTGACTCTGGTCACTCAAGATTGGTGGAAATCAAGAAAATTACTATATCTGACTCAGAAAATAGAAAAACTTAGGTGAATTTTCAAACTCCACTTCAAAAATTGAAAAAGGGCAACATTTTACCCTATTATATAAACAAAAATGTAGGTTCGGTGTTTTTGCTAGCAAAACTAAATGAGACGAACTAACAGAAGAAGTAGAGAAATAAATAAGAGAATAGAAAAACAAACCGTTTCCAGTGGAAAATAGTGGTCGGCGGCGATTGCCGGAGAAGTAAGTGTTCGACGCGGCAGGGAAGAGAGAGAGATGTTTCAAAAAAATTGCCCAAAATGTGCACTTTTTAAAAATAAAATGCATTTATAAAAAATATAATGAATTTTATAGAAAGTGATATTTATAGAAAGGCGCATTCAATGCGGTTTTATTGACGATTTATAAGTGGCATCAACTGAACGTAAGTTGCTCTATATAAATCGCATAATGAGCTATAAGAGCGGCTTAGCCGATTTAGAATAGCTGATAAGCATTAGGTGCTGAAAAGCACTTTTAAGTGCTGAAGCTAATTTAAAAAATAAGCAATTATGTGTTTGGATAAAAATGCTGAAATTAATAATAAGCAGTTGAAGAACTGGGTATACGAATAGTTTTGTTTAAAAAAAAGTATTTTAGGGATAGAATAGTAAATATTTTGGTCAAACCTAAAGTGCTTATAAGCTGAAATTTGATAAGTCGGGGGAGACCAACTTATGGCTTTTGGCTTATTTTTTGCTAATAAGCACTTAAATTATAAACACTTTTAATTTTACCAAACGCGTAGATAAGCCAAAAAGTGTTTATAAGCCAGTTTGACCAGCTTATAAGCTTAGCCAAACACTCTCTAATTCGCAATAGTCAACATAATAGGCGCAGTTGAGAAAGCGACTTATGCCCAACTACAAAATGGGCTGAACAAATTAAGGGGTTATTTGGTATAATGGTGGGATATCTCATGGATTAGTTATCACGCCTTTTATATGGGATAACTAATCACACCATTTTAGTGTAAAAGTTATCACCCGATTAGAGAATACCCCAAACCAAATATAGGACAAAGCTAATCGCAAACTTTATCCCGGGATTATTATCCTTATCCCATGAACCAAACGACCCCTGAGAGCTATTTTCCCCGGCCCTTCTTTATACAAGTAAAGGAGGCAAGCAACCAAGGAGAAGAAATTAAGCAACTAAAGAGAAGAAATCGAGTTAAAAACTGAAATGCAGTAACAGTGAAGCTTGGTTGGCGGCTGACGTGGCAACAGTTAGTTATGTTAGTTACAGTCGGTTAGAGTTAGTTACAAGTTGTTAGCTAATAACAATCTTCTAGAATCTTCAACTGATCATATATAGTTGATATGCATGTAGTTGATGAATCACTTTTGAAGATAATACATTTCTATTCTTTCTAAATTCCTCTTCTCATTGAGTTATTTTCTCGATAAATCCTGATATAGTCGTCACCTTCTTCGAGCTTTAGCTCCTATATTGACTATTCTCGTTAGATTCTGCTACATTGCATCAATTGGTATCAGAGCTTTCTGCCCTTGGTATTTTCGATCATGACTCACAGCAAAAACACAAAGCAACCTGTTGAAAAAATGGAAGACAAATTAGCAGCTACTCAAGATCAATTGCAAAAGTTGATGGATGGAATGGTGATTCTAAATGAGCATAATGTACAAATTGATAAGGAACTACTTGAATTGAAGGAAACTATGAATCAAAAAGGGAAGGAGAAAGAGCCAGTTAGGGCAGAATCTGCTATTGGTCGATCTGGTTCAATGGAGATTCAGTAAGAAGGAAGAATCAGAGAAGTTCATCAAGGTACGACTTCTAATGGTAACTTTTTCACTCGATACTCGAAGGGTTTCGCTGGCGGGCTTAAAGGCGACTGGTGGTGGAATGAAGTGGTCCAAGGTAAAGTGGAAGCGAAGAAGGCGGTGTACCTGAAGTTAGTAGGGAGCACATACGAGTTTGAGAGGAACGCGAACAAGGAGAGGTATAAAGTAGCTAGGAAAGAGGCGAAACTGGCGGTCACGGAGGCTAAGACTGCGGCTTTTAGTTGTCTGTACGAGGATCTAGGGGCCAAAGGCGGGGAGAAGAAATTATTCCAGCTGGCTAAGGAGAGCGAGAGGAAGGCGCGGGATCTGGATCAAGTGAGGTGCATCAAAGACGAGGATGGTAGAGTATTAATGGGAGAGACCCAGATTAAGTGGAGATGGCAGACTTACTTTCATAAACTTATGAATGAAGAAGGGGATCATGATATTGTGCTAGGCTAGTTGGGGCATTCCGAGAGCCACCGCAATTTTGGGTATTGTAGGCGCATCAAGGTTGGAGAGGTCGTGGGAGCTATGCGAAAGATGAGCAAGGGTAGAGCTACCGGGCCTGACGAAATTCCGGTAAAATTTTGAAAGTGTGTGGGTAGAGCAGGTCTGGAGTTGTTGATAGGGTTGTTTAATGTTATTTTCAGGACAAAGAGGATGTTGGACGAGTAGATGTTGAGTACAGTGGTTCCGTTGTACAAGAACAAAAGTGACATCCAGAGTTGCAACAATTATAGAGGTATCAAACTATTGAGTCATACCATAAAAGTGTGGGAGAGGGTAGTAGAAGCGAGAGTGAGGAGGACAGTATCTGTATCAGACAATCAGTTTGGGTTCATGCCGGTTCGTTTTATTGCGAAAGCTATCCACCTTATTAGGAGGTTAGTGGAACAGTACAGGGATAAGAAGAGGGATCTGCACATGGTGTTTATTGATTTGGAGAAAGCGTATGACAAGGTTCCCAGAGAGGTTCTTTGGAGATGCCTAGAGGCTAAAGGTGTGTCGGTTGCCTACATTATGGTGATTAAGGACATGTATGATGGAGCTAAGACTCGGGTTAGGACAGTGAGAGGCTACTCCGAGCATTTTTCGGTTGTTATGGGGTTACACCAAGGATCTGCGCTCAGTCCATTCCTATTTTCTCTGGTGATGGATGCACTAACATACCATGGTTAAGGAGAGGTGCCATGGTGTATGTTATTCGCTGATGACATTGTTCTGATTGAAGAAACGCGGAGTGGCGTTAACGAGAGGCTGAAAGTTTGGAGACATGCCCTTGAGTCAAAGGATTTCAAGTTGAGCAGGACGAAGACGGAATATCTTGAGTGTAAGTTTAGTGCTGAGCCGAGGAAAGAGGGCATGTACGTGAGGCTTGGATCGGCGGTCATTTCCCAGAGAGGTAGTTTTAAGTACCCTGGGTCAGTTATATATGGGGGTGAGGAGATCGACGAGGATGTCACACACCATATAGAGGTATGGTGGACAAAATAGAGGTTAGCATCTAGAGTCCTGTATGACAAGAAAGTGTCTCTGCTACTCAAAGGTAAGTTTTATAGAGCGGTGGTTAGGCCGGCTATGTTGTATGGGGATGAGTGTTGGCCAGCTAAGAACTCACATACCTAGAAGATGAAAGTAGCATAAATGAGGATAATAAGGTGGATGTGTGGGCACACTGGGATGGATAAGATTAGGAATAAAGATATTTGGGAAAGGTGTTCGTGGCTCCTATTGATGACAAAATGCAGGAAGCGAGACTCAGATGGTTCAGGCATGTTCAGAGGAGCTTGGATGTCCCGGTAAGGAGGTGCGAGCGGTTGACGTTGGTGGTTACGAGGAGAGGTAGAGGGCGACCTAAGAAGTATTGGGGAGAGGTGATCAGGCGAGATATGGCGAGACTTCAGATCTCCGAGGACATGGCACTCGATAGGAAGTTGTGGAGGTCGAGCATTAAGGTTGTGGGTTAGGAAATAGTTGAGCATATTTAGTCTTCCAGTGTGAGGCTAGGCTGATAGAATTTAGTCTTAGACTGCTAGTGGCCAGTGTTGTGTTTACACTATTATTCCATTTTTATAGTGTAGGGCATTATAACCTGGTCATTATTTCTGCCTTTCATCTATTCACTGGTTCTTATGTTGTGTTATTATTTCCATGATGGTACTGATATATTTTCTCTTTTTGTCTATTCGTCTTCTTGAGCCGAGGGTCTATTGAAAATAGCCTCTCTATCCCATCAAATAGAGATAAGGTCTGTATACACACTCCCCTCCCCAAACCCCACTTGTGGGACTATATTGGGTCATTGTTGTTGTTGATTTGAAGACTTGGTTGTACAAAATCGACCAATTCTTTTCTATGGATGAAGTAGTTTCTGATCAAAGGGTTAAAGTGGCTTCTATTCATTTTGATGGAGAAGCTATTGCTTGGCATAAGTTGTATGTGAAATTTAGGGCTTCAGTTTTAGAGCCTACGCGGACTTAGTATGTGTTAGCCTTGAATGAAAGGTTTGGTGAAGGTTTTGAGGATCATATGGAAGCTTTAAAGAATTTGCAGCAGACTGGCAGTGTTAAGGACTATCAAGCTGAATTTGATAAATTATTGACTGGGGTTAATATGTCTAATGAAAATGAAATTAGTTTTTTATATGGCCTTAAGCCAGAATTGAACAAGCATGTGAGAATTCAGTCACCTAGAACACTTCTGCAAGCCTACTGAATTGCTAGGTTGCAGGAAGAAGTATTTGGGGCTTAAGCTCAATCTTAGGGGCTTAAGCCTAATATAAGAACCTACATTGCCCTACTACGTACTCCTAATCATAATAAAACTCAATATAACTAAAAGAATCTATTGCCAAACTCCACAAAACAAGAAGCCTTTTGAACCTACTCTTAATAAGAACACTAGGATTCCTGGCAGGAGATTTGAGTGTAGCTGAAATGGATGAGAAGAGAGCAAAGGGTTTGTGCTTTTTCTGTGATGACAAGTATGTACCAAGTCACAACTACATAGGTAACAACAGTTGTACTTGGTAGAGGTGACAGAAGATGAAGGAATAAAAGTAGAAGAACATGCAAGTTTGGTACAAGAACTGTTGGCAGAATCAGATGAGTTCATGGCTATCTCATTGCAAGCATTTACATGTGTACCAGGCTATCAAACTATTAGAGTTATAGGCTACCATGAAAAGAGGCCATCGCAAATGTTAACAAATACTGGAAGTACTCACAATTTTATTGATGAGAAAGTAGCTGCAAGGCTAGACTGCAAAGCTTGTTCTATTCTAAAACAGCTTGGGAGTGTGGCTGATGGCAGAAGAGTACAGACTGCTTCAGTTTGTCAGGACATGTAATGACTATTACAAGGTACGACATTCTCATATGATTTCTTACTCTACAACAAAAATAGCCTTTAGCAGCAATAAATTTTTACTTTAGCGGCAATAGAAATTGCCGCAAAAATCTTTACCAACAATTGATTACTAGCCGTTGAATCCAGCATCGCTAAATGTTTTAGTGGCAATTCCATTGAGTGCCGATAAAAGCACCATTTATTGGGGCTAAAGGTAATTTCTTTTAGTGGCATTTATTTACCGACCATTACAATAGTCAGTAAAACTATTTGTGAAATGTGCTACCTCATATATTTAGCGGCGCTTGTTATTTTCGGTAAAATCCCATCAATTGCCAACAAAGGAGTCATTTTTAGTGGCAATTGTAATGGCGACTAAATATTTCCGTTAAATGACATTTATTTAACGAAATTTCACACTTCTAATGCTCATTTGCTTATTCACATTCACAACTAATAATTAAATAGCAATGCATTTCAAAAGATTAATATATTCCATAAATTCACGATAAAAACAACCACCAATCCATAAATTTCATAGTACCAACATATTAAAAAAATAACTATTTGAACTAAATAACTAGTAGTTTGTTTCAAGTAACTGGTGAGTCAAATGGCTACGATAAACGACACATAAAAATTTCTTTAACTCTTGATCATAATGAAGTCTTCCACATGTCAAATTTCTTAACATCAAAGAATATGACCTGAAACAATAAAGTAAAATAAATATCAACAGCCGATAGTAGGATATAGTTTTGTTACTGGGTTATAACATGCCATTACTAACAATTAGACGATGCACTTTGTAACAATAGACCTATTCGTAGAAGCTAAAATTATGTAGTCATAACTTTGAGCTGATAATGCAGAGTTAAGTTATATAGTGACAACTTTGCTCAGATAATGCAAAGGTCATAAAGCCAAAGGATGATGAGGTGATTGTTACGATTTTCAACTTATGACATTATTCGAATAAATGCTTACTATGAAATGAGATGATCCATTTGCAAAAGCTTTTGTCCAGTAAATAATACAAAAACATCCACTTACGATAATTATTGGGTGTAGAACGTACAAAGATAAAGTGACATGGCAAAACCCTGCCTACCGGTCAAGACTAGTAACATATTACATTTTTTTTTTCTTTATCAACATGACTATAGTAGCTTAAGGCAATATGTATGTAATGATTTAAGACAAAGCTCCTGAAATTTTGAAAAAGTTAATGAGCAAGCTATGAACATAATATCATGAATTAAAGGAATGTTAGTATAAAGAAATCAATTAACATCTTATGATACATTTAATTCTTACGAGAAAAACAGAATATAAAAAGGTCATTTAGTTATATGAGAAATCAATAAAATAATACTGAAGTTCTTAGAGAATGATACTGAGTAGATGGTAGGCTATTTAAATGTTTACCTGGATTTAGTTTTTTGCATTTTGCTCCACCAAACGCTTTAGGGTCAGGGATCTTAACTTTTGAACGTTCTTCATTGCCTTGGACTGGAGCAGCCAATGCCCTTCGAAGAACAGTAATTTCAGTGTTCAAAGTTTCGATCTCCTTCTTCAGTTCTTCAACTTGACCATTCGTAGCCTCGCAGGATTGCTGGATATCTTCACGAAACTGGTCCATGCCATCCTTTAAACGGTAAATCTCTGTAATAAGATCTGCCAAGTCTAAAGGATCATCAGTAACACCGATCAGCGCCTCTAGCCTTTGCACTCGATCCCGCAAATCAGACGTTGATCCAGCAGCCATGGCCACAAATCACGACCAAAGCTCTGATACCAGTTTCGTGATGGTATCCAGCAATCCTGCGAGGCTACGAATGGTCAAGTTGAAGAACTGAAGAAGGAGATCGAAACTTTGAACACTGAAATTACTGTTCTTCGAAGGGCATTGGCTGCTCCAGTCCAAGGCAATGAAGAACGTTCAAAAGTTAAGATCCCTGACCCTAAAGCGTTTGGTGGAGCGCGCAGTGCTAAGGAATTGGAAAACTTTCTGTGGGATATGGAACAATACTTTATTGCTGCCAAAGTTCCGGACGGAGAGAAAGTCACAATTACAAGCATGTACCTAACGGGAGATGCTAAATTGTGGTGGAGAACTCGCACGGCCGATGATGAAAGTGCGGGCAGACCCAAGATCGATACATGGGTAAAACTTCGAAAGGAAATGAAAGATCAATTCCTGCCTAGCAACGCATCTTGGCTTGCTAGGGATCGTTTGAAGCGCTTGCGGCAAACAGGTTCAATTCGTGACTATATTAAGGAATTTTCTTCCTTAATGCTGGATATACAGAACATGTCGGAGGATGATAAATTGCATAACTTTATTTCTGGAATGCAAGCATGGGCACAAAACGAACTTAGGAGACAGAATGTGAAAGATCTCCCGAGTGCGATTGCTGCAGCGGATTCTTTGGTGGATTATCGCAGTACCCGTAGTCTTTCTGAAATTCCTTCTACTTCGAAACCTAAGAAAAGGGTGGAGAAGAAAGGGGAATGGAGGAAGGAAATTCGAAAAGAAGTTGTGGAAAAGGGCAAGGCTGTTGAAGGACCTGCTAGAAACAAAGAGGCATCGCAAACAAAAAGAGCGATGGGTGCTGGACGTGCGGAGGACCTCATCTTGCCAAAAACTGTCCGAATCGAGAAAGGGTCAATGCATTGCTTGCTACAGAAAATAATCGGGATGGAGAAGGTCAAGAAGTTGCTGCTGCCTTAGTAAATCCTTTGCAATTGTTGAATGTTATCTCGTTGGTGAATGCCACAAGCAACGAGACTAATCCTCATTCCTTGCTGATTCACATCGAAATGAGAATTGGTGACAAAAGTGTGATAGCTATGGTGGATACTGGCGCTACTCACACCTTTGTTTCAGCCAATTTGGTGCATAAGTATGGATTGAAGGTAACTAAATGCCCCTCTTACATGAAAACTGTGAATGCCAAAGCACAAGCCATTGTGGGTATGGCTTATGATGTTCCTATGTCTGTGGGGAACTGGAAAGGGAAAGTCAATCTGATGGTGATTCCTCTCGAAGAATTTGAGATTATTCTCGGGATTGACTTTATGCGGAAACATCGCTTCGTTCCAATGCCTCATTTGGACGGGGTGATGATCATGAATGAAATGTCTCCTGGTTTTGTAAAGGTTGTTCATCCTTATGGAAGAGAAGAAACTCAACGGAAGGCTTCATTGATTTCTGCCATGATGGTCGAAAAAGGGTTGAAAAGGGGAGATGATACTTTCCTTGCTGCTATGGTTGAGGTGAAGCCAGATGTGAAGGTTGAAGTGCCGGACTGCGTTGCTCAAATTTTGAGTGACTTTGCTGATGTGATGCCATCGGAGTTGCCTAAGAATCTGCCACCACGGAGAAATATTGACCACAAGATAGAACTGATGCCGGGTTCGATGCCTCCTGCACAACCTCCTTATCGTATGGCGCCGAAAGAGTTAGTCGAATTGCGGAAACAATTGAACGAGTTGCTTGATGCAGGACTTGTTCAGCCATCGAAAGCTCCATTTGGTGCACCTGTTTTATTTCAAAAGAAACAGGATGGAACGCTTAGGATGTGTGTTGATTATAGGGCATTGAATAAGGTGACTGTGAAGAACAAATATCCGGTTCCATTGGTTCAAGATCTGATGGACAGATTGAGCAAGGCTTGTTGGTTCACAAAGCTTGATTTACGGTCTGGGTATTGGCAGGTACGGATAGCTGAAGGTGATGAGTCTAAAACTACTTGTGTTACAAGGTATGGCTCATACGAGTTCCTTGTTATGCCGTTCGGATTGACAAATGCCCCTGCTACGTTTTGCAACCTGATGAATGATGTGTTGTATGAATACTTAGATGACTTTGTCGTTGTCTATTTAGATGACATTGTTATCTATAGTCGGACATTGGAGGAACACTTGTTTCACTTGATAAAGGTACTGTCTCGTTTGAGGGAGTACAAGCTTTATGTGAAGATGGAAAAATGCGAATTTGCTAGACAGGAGATCAAATTTCTTGGGCACTTGGTCAGCAAAAATCAAGTGCGAATGGACCCGAACAAGGTGCAAGTCATTGTGGAGTGGCAAGCACCTAATTGTGTGAAAGAATTGAGGTCTTTCCTCGGGTTGTCTAATTATTACAGGAAATTCATTGCGGGTTACTCAAAGAAAGCTGCTCCTTTGACGGATTTGTTGAAGAAAAATGTTAGGTGGGATTGGTCAGAAAAATGCAGTGTTGCATTTGATGTGTTGAAAGAAGCCATTGCCTCAGAACCTATCTTGCGGCTTGCTGATTTTGAGTTGCCATTTGAAGTTCATACTGATGCATCCGACAAGGCTGTCGGAGGCGTGTTGGTTCAAGAAGGCCATCCTGTGGCCTTTGAAAGTAGAAAGCTGAATGAAGCGGAGCAGAGATATTCTACTCATGAAAAGGAGATGGTTGCTGTTGTTCATTGCTTGCAAATCTGGCGTGTTTACTTGCTAGGAACAAAATTTGTCGTGAGAACGGACAATGTGGCTAATACTTTTTTCAAAACACAGAAAAAGTTGAGTCCAAAACAAGCACGTTGGCAAGAATTTCTAGCGGAATATGATTTTGTGTGGGAGCACAAGCCAGGAAAACACAACCAGGTTGCGGATGCATTGAGTCGTAAGGAAGTCTTTGCTGCTGTTTATTCCATTACACGACTTGAGTCTGATTTTCTTGATAAGATCAAGTCAGTTGCTGTGAATGATCCATTGTACATAAAAACAATGAATCACGTGAGAGAAGGTACTGTGAGGAGGTACTGGATCGAGGACGATCTTCTCCATTTTAAAGGGGGGAGAATCGTTGTACCACTTGGTGATGGACTGCGTCGTGAATTACTGCATGAGACGCATGATACACTTTGGGCTGGTCATCCAGGCATTGAGAGGATGATGGCACTGTTGTCGCGATATTATTTCTGGCCAAAGATGGAACAAGACGTAGAAGCTTATGTGAAAAGCTGTCTTATATGTCAACTTGATAAAACAGAACGGAAGAAAGAGGCAGGTTTGTTGCAACCTCTGCCAATTCCTGAAGAAACATGGCAATCCGTTTCAATGGATTTTATCAGTGGATTCCCCAAAGTCAATGGGTTGGCTTCGATTATGGTAGTGGTTGACAGATTCTCTAAATATGCTGTTTTTATAGCTGCTCCAACGGAATGTCCCTCTAAAGTCGCTGCAGAACTATTCTTCAAAAATGTGGTGAAGCATTTCGGGATGCCAGAGGATGTTGTGAGTGATAGGGATGCACGGTTCACAGGCAAATTCTGGACGTACTTGTTCAATTTGCTAGGCACAAACTTGAAGTTTTCGACGGCGAACCATCCCCAAACTGATGGCCAAACCGAACGAATCAACCACTTGCTAGAAGAGTACTTGAGGCATTTCGTGACTGCAAGTCAACGAAATTGGACTGAGTTGTTAGACTGTGCACAATTCTCTTACAATTTGCATAAGTCTTCGGCTACAGAAAAGAGTCCATTTGAGATCGTTTTGGGAAAGCAGCCAAGGCTACCAACAAAGATGGTGCAACAGAAGACTGGTGGGAAATGTCCAGCTGCATATCGTTATGGGTTTGATAGGCAGACTATGATGGATGAAGCAGCAGACAGTTTGAAAGTGGCTCAGAAACGCATGAAAAAATATGCTGATCAGAACAGGCGTCCATTGGAGTTCAAAGTGGGCGACAAAGTGTTGTTGAAGCTTACTCCTCAAATCTGGAAGAAGATTGATAGCAGGGTAAGGCATAGAGCATTGGTTTCAAGATATGATGGTCCGTTTGAAGTTGTTGAAAAGGTGGGTGAAGTTGCTTACCGTTTGAAGCTGCCGGAAAGAATGAAAATACACCCAACTTTCCATGTGAGTTATTTGAGGCCTTATGTGGAAGATCCTGAAGATCCGGATAGGCACAAAATCAAGAAAGCTCCTCCTGAAGTGCGCAATCAGATTGAGGACGAGATTGAGAAAATTCTGGACCACCGGGTACTTGGGATGCACAAAAAGAATAGGCGGACAGAATTTTTAATTCAATGGAAAGGCAAGCCCGAGGCTGATGCAACTTGGGAGAAGGGTAATTCATTATGGCAATTCCAAGATCAAATTGAGGACTATCTGAAATCAACCTCGACGAGGGCGTCGAGTTCAACAAGTGGGGGTGGTTTGTTAGCCCCTAATAATGAGACTTGACGACTGCGGGCAGAATTCGTGTCAAGGGCTTGTACATTGCCCCTTGACATGGGTTTGTGGGAATGTTGGCAAAGCAATGTGCAAAGCTGGGTGTGTGTCTAAGTTGGTGATGGACTTAGACAAGTCAGCTAGGCAAGGCACCTTGAGTGTTGGCAAGGCAGCCTTGGTTCGTGGGCATCGGCAAAGGCAACGAAGGCGCATGGCACTTGACAAAGGCATGCGTGGATCAGTGGGACGACTAAGTTTGTGGCAAGGCATGGCTATGAACTATGGGCGAGGCATGGTTCAAAATGAGGCAAGGCAGGAGTCTAAGTATGGGCAAAAGCTGGAAGGCAAGTGTGCAAAGCATGTGACGGAAGAGGTGTGCAAGGCATGTGCTTTGAAGTGTGCAAAGCACATGTGCAGCTGACTCAAATGCTGAAGACAAGTCCAATTTCGTGGGAAGAGTTTGAATTTGAATTCAAACAGATTGGTTATGCTTGTTTGTAGGAATGTCATGTGCATGGCACATTGTCTTAACTGCCCCAACTGCCCCTTTGTAAAACTGCCATAGGCAGGCCCCTTTTTGTATGTGCATTTCGTTTTGGGAAGAAGGCAAGTAGCATATTGTGAGCCTTTCCTAACGAGAGTCCTTTTTGTATTCTGCGAGAATAATAAAGGTTGGGTCATTTTACCCGTAATACTGTGTGTGTGTTAGATTGGCTAAGTCTGAATAATTCTAAGTGTCAGGCTGTGTGCGTGTATGCGAAAAACGTAAGGCTGAGTGGCTGTGTGATTAGCTACTGCCGTGCAGTGTCAATAGTGCGATAGGTGTCACAGGGCCAATTTTCACACTATTGACACTGCGCGGCAGTAGCTAATCACACAGCCACTCAGCCTTACGTTTTTCGCATACACGCACACAGCCTGACACTTAGAATTATTCAGACTTAGCCAATCTAACACACACACAGTATTACGGGTAAAATGACCCAACCTTTATTATTCTCGCAGAATACAAAAAGGACTCTCGTTAGGAAAGGCTCACAATATGCTACTTGCCTTCTTCCCAAAACGAAATGCACATACAAAAAGGGGCCTGCCTATGGCAGTTTTACAAAGGGGCAGTTGGGGCAGTTAAGACAATGTGCCATGCACATGACATTCCTACAAACAAGCATAACCAATCTGTTTGAATTCAAATTCAAACTCTTCCCACGAAATTGGACTTGTCTTCAGCATTTGAGTCAGCTGCACATGTGCTTTGCACACTTCAAAGCACATGCCTTGCACACCTCTTCCGTCACATGCTTTGCACACTTGCCTTCCAGCTTTTGCCCATACTTAGACTCCTGCCTTGCATCATTTTGGACCATGCCTCGCCCATAGTTCATAGCCATGCCTTGCCACAAACTTAGTCGTCCCACTGATCCACGCATGCCTTTGTCAAGTGCCATGCGCCTTCGTTGCCTTTGCCGATGCCCACGAACCAAGGCTGCCTTGCCAACACTCAAGGTGCCTTGCCTAGCTGACTTGTCTAAGTCCATCACCAACTTAGACACACACCCAGCTTTGCACATTGCTTTGCCAACATTCCCACAAACCCATGTCAAGGGGCAATGTACAAGCCCTTGACACGAATTCTGCCCGCAGTCGTCAAGTCTCATTATTAGGGGCTAACAAACCACCCCCACTTGTTGAACTCGACGCCCTCGTCGAGGTTGATTTCAGATAGTCCTCAATTTGATCTTGGAATTGCCATAATGAATTACCCTTCTCCCAAGACAACTAAACACAAGAATTACAAATGACACAATGTACAAGAGATATCACACTAAAATTCAATTACCTATAACTTCTGGGATTGTTTTCCCAAGAGGCATATAAAGTATCATGCATAAAGAATATAAGAGGATATGACGATGAATTAAGGTTATTATTACGTGATTTTCCTATATTAAATCAAGTTAGTCCTCCGTTGGTGTACATAATTTCCATAACAATTGTGTGTATAATTTTACTTCTTTCACTTTGTTTGGTGGAAATAGTCGGGACATAAGGCATTAAGCTATATATACACCATCCTACTCAAGTTACTTTATTTGGTGAATGGAATATGAAGAACTATGGAAAAGAATATCTCACATTCCCCAAGGACAGTTAGTAACCAAAATATTACACTTCAATATGTACTTCAACATGCAGGGTTAAGTCGCTGTAAAACATACATATAATTCATCCTTGAAAAAAATTTGAATTGCAAATGTTCTGGTTCTGGAGTTCCAATGCTGCATTTTCAATTAACTATTGCAAATCCAAGTGAGATCATTTTGATTTAGTGCACTGTAAAACTAATTTAATATATCTTTTTTCATTCCTTAGGACTGTGGCTTGCTTCCACGATATGAATTTGGGGGCTGAGGGCTTTGTTTTGCGGGTTTACACTGAGGATACTGTTTGATTTCATAAATAGAACCATTGGATTTATGTACCTAGGGAAGAGGCATGTACTCAAGGGTGCAAATGATCAACTCAAGTCTGTTAACGCTAAGAGTTTGATAAGGAAGAAAGGAGCAGAGGCTCAATTCTTCATGATGTCTTTAGTAATCAGCGAGGCTGAAAATATTCAGTGCCACAATATACAAGCTATGACAAGTGCTGATACCTTGCCAAACTTACCAACACTTATAAAGCAGTATTCATGTATCTTTGAGTTGCTCACTACTTTACCTCCTCAAAGGGGTTCTTATGATCACAAGATTCCTCTAAAAGAAGCCTCCAATCCCGTTAATAAGAGTCCCTTAAGGTACCCTGGAATTAAGAAGAATATAATTGAAAAGCTAGTGCAGGAAATGTTAGACCATGGAGTAATATAACCTAGCACCAGTCCCTATGCATCTCTTGTAGTGTTATTGGGAAAGAGAGATGGTAGTTGGAGACTTTGTGTAGACTATAGAGGTGAATCAAATGACTATCAAGGATAAATTTCTTATTCCCATTATTGAAAACTTACTTGATGAACCAATGGGTGCTGAGATATTTTCCAAAATAGATCTTGGAGCTGGATATCACTAGCTACGAATGGCTGAAGGAGATACTCACAAGACTGTTTTCAAAACTCATGAAGGACATTATGAATTTTTTGTAATTCCCTTTGGGATAAGCAATGCACCTTCATCATTTCAGAGTTTAATGAATGTTGTCTTCAGACCATTCAAGGAAATCAGTGCTGGTATTCTTTGATGATATTCTGATTTATAGCAAGAGTGTGACAGCTCACGTAGATCATGTAAAGGCTGTTTTGAATTGATAAAGCATCACCAATTGTATGCCAAGATGTCAAAGTGTGCATTTGGAGTAGCTAAGGTTGAATACCTTGGGCATTTTATCAATGTTGGGGGTGTATCTACAGACCTGAGGAAGATTACCATTGTACAATAATGGCCTACACCTATGAATATTAATCAGTTGAGGGGATTCCTAGGTCTTGCAGGCTATTATAGAAGGTTTATTCAAGGCTTTGGAACCATATGCAGACCACTTCATGATCTACTGAAGAAAAATGGCTTTGTATGGACTGATGAAGCTACTACTGCTTTCAACAACTTGAAGCAAGCTTTGGTTTCTGTACATGTGTTAGCCATGCCAAACTACTCTAAGCCATTTATAGTAGATACAGATGCTAGTGGTAAGGTAATTAGGGATGTGTTGATGCAACAAGGACATCATATTGCTTATATAAGCAAATCCTTAGCTCCCGTACATCAAGCTCTGTCACCTTATGACAGAGAGTTACTTGCTCTTATTTTTGTTGTTACTAAATGGTCCTACTTATTGGGTAATCACTTCATTGTGAAGACATATCAGAAAGCATTAAAGCACTTATTGGAATTAATAAGTGCATACTAATTTCCAAGTTGTTACTAGCATTTCTAAGTTGATGGCATTTGATTTTTCTATTGAATATAAGAAGGGTTCTGAGAATAAGGCTGCCGATGCACTATCAAGAAAACCTACTGCTGAACTTTTAGATATCTCCCTGTTCACTCCTAATGACTCATTATATTTACAGATTAGAACTTCATGGATGGATGATCCAGCTCTGCAGGAACTGATAACTAAGCTACAAACACAACCTTACAAATCCTATACTTGATGTAACAACCAACTTAGATGGAAGGGCATGTTAGTTGTGGGCAATGATCAGCTCATGAGGAAGGTTATAGTCACACTTTTGCATAACACTACTCAAGAAGGTCATTCTGGGATGGATGCTACTATTAAGAGGCTACAATCGTTGTTTCATTGGAAATCTCTTATAACTGATGTCAGAATTTTTATAAATAAGTGTGATGTCTCTCAAAGACATAAATATGATGCTGCAGTTTCACCAAGCCTATTACAACCCTTACCAATTCCTATAGGTTTTTGGACTAACATCTGACTAGATTTTATTAAAGGCCTTCCAAAATCACATGGTAAGGAGGTGATTCTAGTAGTAGTGAATAGGCTAACTAAGTTTGGGCATTTCTTAAGTCCGCATCACCCTTATACTGATCAAACTGTGGCTCAATATATTTTAGACCAGGTCTTCAAGCTATGTGGCATTCTACTTATTATGACTAGTGACAAGGATCAAGTTTTCTTAAGGTCCTTCTAGCAGGAACTCTTTTCACTTCAAGGAGTACAACTGCAGAGGTCCATAACATACCATCCATAGACAGATTGTTAATCAGAAGTGTTAAACAAAACTTTAGAAACCTATTTGAGATGCTTTTGCTCAGATAGTCCTAAGGATTGGTCAAAATATCTGCCCCTAGCAGAGTAGTGGTATAATACTACCTATCACACCACTATCAAATGCAATCCTTATGAAACATTGTATGGTCAAATCCCTCCCATACATCTTCCTTCTTTCATTGGAGATACAGATGTTGAGATGGTTGATAGATCCCTTGAAGTAAGAGAATCCATAGTACAGTTGTTAAAGTTCCACTTGTCTAGAGCTCAACAAAGGATGAAGGATACTGCCAACCAACACAGGTTTGATAGGTCGTTTAAAGTTGATGACTGGGTTTATCTGAAGCTACAACCTTACATGAAAATTTTAGTGGCTACACGACATTTCAGCAAATTGGCTGCTAAGTATTATGGGCCTTATCCTGTTGCAGCAAAGGTTAGTTCAGTAGCTTACAAATTGCTCATGCCTGCTAATGTCCTTATCCACCCAACCTTCCATATTACTCAATTAAAAAAATGTAATGAAGTGCCTAACATCATCAACCATCTGATCGGCTCCAACCCTATACCACTATAGAATGGTAAGAGAGGTTGATACAGGTTTTACCTAAAAGGTCGGGATCGAATCCACAAAGAGTTAATATTAATTTGGAATTGGGTTTCTATCTAATCTAGCTATGTGCGATGTTCTTAATTGCACTTCCAATCATGCTTTGTTTTGAGTTACTATTCTACTTTTAACACTAATGAAGAATGAAAATAAGTTAAGTATGATATTTTTGTAAGGTTTTCTCAATTGGTAAAAAGGCACTAGAGAAGTGTCTTACACCTAGGTGAGTATCTAATGGGGTATAAAACTTAGGGAAAACTTGTTGTAATTGGGATTATGATATAACCATTGCACATAGTTACTCACTCTATACCTTTCGGTAGTTTGAGTGACTTTGCCCTAATTGGCTTTTTCAAGCCCAATTGGGTGTTTACACAATGCAAGCAAAATTGGCTCAAGTCGGGTATTACTATCTCTAGGTTTAACCCTTTAATTGGGGCTATCAATCTCTGGAATGCACCCCAATTCCTTGTTAGCCTAAATTTTCTAGTCTTTGTCTCTCTTTCTCAAGAAGAGCCTAAGTCAAAAAGGCACAAATCAATTTTTGCAATCACCAATTTAATAATTAAAGCATAAATCAAGCTAAATATCATTAAACCATAAATATTTAAGCCCTAAAATTGAAGATCCATTAAATACCCACACTAGGGTTGGGTCACAACCCTAGATAATGGGTTTAGCTACTCATAATCAAAGAATAAATCAAAGATGGAGGTGAAATATAAGTCATAAAAGTAATTACAAGAGTAAAATCTAAGATTAATGGCTAAAAATGTTCTAAAATTACTCTAAAAAGCTAAAAACGGCGGTTCACGTGCTCTACAAAACAACTGATACCCTAAAAATCTAAAAGAGAACTATTTATACATAGCTAATTTTTTCAGACAAAATTGCCCCTATAGAGATTCCGCTGACAGCGGAAAATAGATTGCCTCAGCTCTATGACTACCGTGACCGCGCAAAATCAAGCGCGAACCGCGGTTCTTCTCTTTTTAGCTGTTTCTGAAGTTGAGTCCGCTGGGAGCAAAAAAACACCCGCCTCAGCGCTCCTTCAACCGCGGTCGCAAAATATGATCGCGGGGAGCGGTGACTGTTAAGCTTCAAAAACACTCTCTGAATCTTGAAACTGCTGAGAGTGGCATCAGGACCGCCTCAGTGGTAGAACCATCACGTCTGCTGTTATTTCTCGCTGTTAGCACCCTTTGATATCAACTTTGAACTTGTGTAGGTTTCACTCCTTTTTGAGTTGGTTATGACTTCCTTGTCTCTTTTTGACCAAACACTACAAACAAGCACACTGAGTTAGCTTTTGGAAATACTTGTACATATTTTTAATCCAAAACCTAAGCAAAATGAGCATAGAATATGCTAGAATCCCTAGTTATCAACTCCCCCAAACTTAAGTTTTTCTTATCCTCAAGCAAACAAAGTAATTCCCACATCCTCAAGATAAAAGAAAGGAAAATTTCAGTTGTCCTAAAGTAACCTCATCAAGAATCAATTGGGAGTAATAATTACCCTCAACTGGAATGCATTATTAACAACTCACAACCTTTTTAGCACCATGGCTTTAGTGTGACACAAAAACATCAAGAGTTGACTCAACTCATCACAAAAACTATTTCTACTACTTTGGTCATTGTGGAATCCAAACTCATACTCCTCGACTCTCCATATGCAAACCTCACTTTTAGATTGTAGCACTTAGAATGAGGATTGTGGAAAACACACTCATCTCTCTCAAAGGAAGGTCACAAGTCTGGCTCTAAGTACTATAATTTTGCCCCTCATGTAAGTCACCACTATGGTAAACTCACTCAACTCAGATCATATAGGGATTTTGCGGGAATGTAATAAAGGTTTTTGGTTCAAGGTGGGATATATTGGTCTATGAAGGTTTCATATTTCCTTAAATACTTCATTTTCTTCATTTTGGCTCACATTTTCTCGACTCTTTGAGTCATTTACTTCTTCCTTAGGGGTTAAAGAGACACATTGTCACTCTTTCTTGTTCATTTCAATCCTTTTATCCTTTCTAATCTTTCCAAACCTTTCATCTTTGCTTTTTTTTTGAATCCCTTCATTTCTTCTATATTGTTCACTTTCTTTCTGACTTTTTTGGCTTTTCTTTCTTTTTCTTTTTGCCTTCCCTTTTCTTCATATTGTACCTTTTATCACTTTTGCATTCCTCATCTCTCCCCCCAAACTTATGCTTTTGCCTTGTGCTAAGGAAAGATCGGGTGCCAAGAGAGGATCATTTTAGAACTGATAAAGGCTTGTATCATGATTATTGAAAGAATAAGGGTCATGTCTCAATGAGGTTGACTAGGGATATCATTCTTGGTGGGCTATGTATGTTTTCAAGTCTCAATTTGGATCAATAAGAGCTTATAATCACTTCTCAAGTCGATATACACTTAGGATTTCGTCTAGACAAATATTCAGGACAAGTTTTAGATTTATTGGCACGGGACTTGGACTTGTAAATTAAAACCTCACCACATACACTATAGGATTTCTAAAGAGACAGAGTCGAGGGCCACAACAACCTTAGCTAAGATTTGAGCAACACAAATGGTTCCAAGAAACCACTCAATGACTATTTAGTCAACACAAGAGTCTCAAGGTCACAATTATAACCATCTTATACACACCAATTTATTTTTAACCATAAGGTCAAAGGTAAATGTGTTAGGCCCAAGTGAAGCTTTGCCTGAGGCACTATTGTTCACTAGCTACTATTTACACAAAAATAAAAGAAAATTGACTCAAACCCTTAAGAAGGTTGTCATGCCATCCATCATTGGGAAGAGCCACCTGATTCACACAAACTCTACCTTTGGAAAGAACCGTGGCATTAAGAAAACCAAAGGCTTATTGATTACGAAAACTTGTAAAAATAAGAAGCTACAAACTCAAAAAAGGCTACTAAATGAAATAAGAGGCTATGCTATTAAGAAAAATTGTAAAAGAAGTTATGAAGTAAAATACAGAAAGTAAACTGAATATGTACAATATGGGATTTAGATGAATATACATAATGGAGAATGAATATATACATGAGAAAGTGACTTTATATACAAACTGAGATTGAAAAATAACTAAAAGTGAAATAAATGGTAAAGTTATATACATACCAAAAGTGAAAAATAACAATAAAAAAAATATGTTTCATATTTACATCCCAGTATCACAAATCAAAGTAGGCCCCCCCAAATAAGAACTAGCATTGTCCTCAATGTTAATAGCAAAAAATAAGATCAAGGAAGGGGTTAAAGAGTAAAAAAACTCCCTATGGGTCCTCTGTCTGCATGGGATCCTATGGTTGGGTCCTGGATCACCTTCCTCGGAGTCCTGTTGCTGGCCTGAACCACCTCCCTCGGGGTCCTACAGTTGAATCTCTAAGTTATCAGCCTGAGGAATCACTTGTCTCCTTCTAGGCTCGCCATCAGCCTCCTGCTTCGGTATCTGCTCTATCTAGGCTACTGGAATCTGGTGCTGTAATAATAACTCCAATGGTAGGTCGCTGGTTGACTTCATCTTCTCCACCTCTCCTTTCAACAGCTTCACTGACTCCTTTGAGGCCCGAGTCTTTTTCAGCTTCTTCGTATGCTTGCTCAACTTCTTAATTGATTTTCCTTGAATTGAAAGAGCATCCATGATGAGATTATGTTTGTCCAGGAGCTTCTTCTGGTTGTCTAGAAGCTCTTTGAGAGATTCCTCCACTGAAGCTGGAATCTAGGGCTGTGCGGGAACTGGCTGGGCTGCCATTGAGCTGGATAGCACAGACAACTTTGATGTTGCTGCCTGCATCCAGTTGTTTATTCTGGAGAGAGTCTAGTTCAGCCTATGTGCAGTCAAAGTGTATGCTGATGAGGTGGGCACTGAGAAAGGTCTGGAAGTAGAAGGTGCGACACAAGGCTATGGTATGGCAATGTGAGGCTCAGGATCAGTGACCACTACTACTGGCTCTTCAGACTGGCCAGTAGAAGTAGTAGCTTTGCCCTTGGATTTTGGGTTGCCTGGACCGTGAAGGCTGTACCATGAGAAGGGTTTCTTGGGTTTTAACTTGGTATAGAAATTCCTTTTTTAAACCTCCTAATCTTCCAAGTACATGGTGAGAAAGTTCAGAAAAGGCTAGGATCTATCACCCTCGTTGACCACTCTAGTGATCACCCTAGACATAATATTCCCGACATTGATCGGGAACCTCGCCATGATAGCCTCCACTATAATTGCCCAAGAAACCGGCATGTCACTGTCGTGAGTAGTGGGGTCTAATCTACTGCACACAAAAGTCTCCCAACCTTTTGCCTCGAAGTTCAGGGCGTTCCTATAAATAGGGACCCCCGCTGCCAACCAAGCTGGAGTAGTATCCGGGAGAGCAAGTAGTGATGCCAACCATGGGCGGGCTGCTGTCACACCTCCTTTTTTCCTACACTCCAGAAGGAAGGGTATATAAGGAGTTTTTCCAATTAAAGGACAGTCAAAACGGGATTATTTATTTAAAGATTTAGAGTCGCCACTTGGGATAATTTATGGTGTCCCAAATCATCGGTTCAAATCCCGAATGGAGGAAAAGATTGACTCTGTATTACATTCTGCGAACCAGAAATCCGAGTAAGGAATTCTATTAACCCGGGAGAAAGTGTTAGGCATTCCCGAGTTCCGTGATTCTAGCACGGTCGCTCAACTGTTATAATTGGCCTATTATCTAATTTTAATACATGTTTTAGCCTATGAGTCAATTTTAACTTATCAACCGCTTTTAATTAATTTTAGGAAGATTCAACGTCATTTAAAATACATCTTGAACCACGTCACATAAATGCACCCGCAATCCATGACACATTTTATCTAACGTTGTTGAGATTTGGATTTGGATCACATAAATGTGCACCCGAATTTAGGAAGGTAATGTTATTAAATGACGCGCCTAAAGCAACAACGCGTTAGCAATTTGCGAGGGCCCCGGAGATTTGCTAAATGGCACGCCTCAAATTCTATGGATCAATACAAGATTAATTAAATGAGGGCCATGCAATTGAGGATTCATTTGGCATGGCGCGCCCCAAATTATTTCAAAAGATTGCACTTAACTGAAAACAAAACTATGGGTGTTCATAATTTCCTAAGTATGCTCCTAACGACCTGAATAATTAAAAGAGAAGCAACACAAAATTAACAGAATCTTTCTTGAGCGCCGATTCCTCTTCATTATTAACGAAAGACCCAAATCCAATTTTAAACCAACCATCCCCATGGCCCAAATTCAATTCTTTTACTGACATGACATTAAATCGATGTTCAAACTTGAGATACAAATTCGTGAGGTAGTAAACGAGCACGAACAAAACAAGATCAATAATTAACTAGAAGGAATTTGAAATGAAACCAAACAATAGTAGAATAATGAATGTAAAGAAATAGAAATCAATTCGTAAAACTTTGACGCCACACCGTCGTGACTATCCAACCTTCTTTCTATCTCAAATATATATAAACACTTACATCAACACAAGCTTAGATGAAAATTAATTTTGTAATAATGGAACAATACTGGGGTGCAGTAAATCAAATAAAGCAACTTCAATTGAAAACAAAACTTTGTCCTTAAGATACCACAAGTAAGCAAAGATCCATACAAGTCTTTCATTCAACCATAATACAGGAGCAATATAAACTAAAACTGAGAGAGGGGAAGAACCAACCTCTGTATTTCAGAAAACTCGACTTCACTATATGACCGGAAACAAAACCTCAATCGGAAACCAGCAACGACTTCGAACGGAAAACAACCCCGAACTTGAACCTCCCCGCAATTTCGATCCTCGACGAACAGTGGCGATCTCAAGTCGAATTTAGCTCGAAAGCCATTTTTTACTAAAATTCATCCTTGAATACCAAGAAACAGAATCGAAAAGTGACAAACAAATACAAAAATGGAAATCTATATTTTCTGATTTTTTCGTCTTCTGTCCGTACTTCGGTCCGTTTCTATTTCTCTATCGTATGGGTGTGTGTGCGTGATTGTCAGGCTGGTTTTAGGGGTGAATAACGGGTTCGGGGTGAGGGATTTTTGGTTTGGTTGTTGATGAAGAAGATCTTAAGGGATGTTGGTTTTGAGTATGGTCGTTGGGTTGTTTGAAGGCGGTAATTCAGGGGTCAAAAGGAAAAGGGTCATTTGGTTGAAGAACGGAGCAGAACCGGTGGGGAAGGGGTGTGTTAAGGAATATGGTCTTCAAAGGGTGGGGGGTTTCGGAGAAGACGATGGCAGGAGGGGGTGGGTCTGTATTTGCTGCGCAGCTTTGTGTGTATATGCCTTCAGCGTTCTTCTTCAGACCTTATTTTTTGTTTTTTTAAGAATTAATTTATAGGTAGAGTCTAGGTATAGGTGTATTTTGTGTATTTTTCCCATTAGTCCCTAGGTCTTTTGTGTTAAGTCCTTAGGGTCTTTATTTATTTTTTGTTCCAAAGAAGAGTCTAGAAGGTGTAACGACCCAAACCGTTGTTTCCTGTATTTTCGTCCCGTATTCCCCGTTAAATGCTTATTCATGTTTCAATATGTGTACTTGGTGAATTTGAATCAATTCGGATCGAGTTTGGTATGAAATGGGACAATTAGTCTCTTTAAAGAATAATTAGTTTGGAAAAGTCAACCGGACGTTGACTTGTGAGTTAGAGGGCTCGAAATTGAATTTCTATGATTTGGTTAGTTTCGGGGGATGATTTAAGGCCTATGAGCGCAATCGGAATTAATTTTGGAGGTCCGGTGAAGAAATTAGCTCATTTTGGCGAAGTTAGTATTTTGGCGATTTCCGGTTGATAGGTGAAATTTTGATCCGACGGTCAGAATGGAATTCTGAGAATTCTTGTAGCTCGTTATGTCATTTTGGACTTGTGTGCAAAATTTTAAGTCAATCGGACGTGATTTGATAGGTTTCGGCATCGGAAATAGAAGTTGGAAATTCTAAAGTTCATAAAACTTGGATTGGAGGTTGATTCATGATTTTAGCATTGTTTGATGTGATTTGAGGCCTCGAGCAAGTCCGTAATGTATTTTGGGACTGGTTGGTATTACTGGTCGGGGCCCCGGGGGCCTCGGGTGTGTTTCGGATGCCCAACGGGTCATTTTTGGTAGATTTTTGTCGTTTTTAGCATAAATGTAATGATCTAAAGGTTCATTTTTAGTTCTAGAGATCCAAATTTGATTTCGAGACTTCCAAAATTTAAATCATGAATTATAGGACTGATATGGAAATTTTGGTTTAATTTCATCAAGTCGCGATTGAGTTTTTGACGTGAAATATGAGTTAATTGTTTAACGAGCGAAATGGGTATTGAACTGGGCAAACGAGCTCTGAATTGAGTTTCGATTGAAGGGTTGTGTTCGTATTATTATTTGTGACTCATAAGAACAAGAATCATCTAATTCCGAGTTCGTATGATGGAGTTAGAGCCATTTAGTGAAAAATGGATGTGCTGCAAATTTCTTAAAAGCTGCTGTATTTTCTGCAGCAGTGAACAATACCCGCGCGTGAACAGTAACCGCACGAGTGAACAGTGAACAGTGACCTTACGCGCATGAACAGTGCCCCCGCGTGAACAGTACCAAAAATTTCTGGACAGATTTAATGTCCAGCATAATGCTGTACTGTGGGTCGGTCTTGAACCGGACCGGACCGTGCCCGCGGTCTTAACGGGCCTAACGGTCCTGGTGGGCCGGTCCTGGTGGGCCGATCCTAATGGTCCCTTAAAGCCCGAGGCGGACTGGTCTTCCATGTTAAGCCCACGAGCCCGGCACCGGTTAGCCCGGGACCGGCTGGCGGGCCTGGTCCGGGCCTAACGGCTATAATTTTTTTTTTAATTTTAAAAACAGCCCAATGGGCGTATTTAAAAAATAGCCGTTTGGGTCTTTTTTTGACCGTTTGGTAGTTTCTAAAATAGCCATTTGGCCCCCAAACTTTATTTTAACCCTAAACTTTATATAATTACACTTTTCCCCATTTCTCAACTATAAATACCTCCTAATTCTTTCATTTTTACTCACCAATTCATCAATCTCTCTCAATCTCTTGCTTGTTTTATTGTTGAAACTTCATGAAAAATTGTGAATTTAGTGAATTGAAGTCTTCAAGTCTTCAACGATTTTCAATTTTCAAGAAGTTGTTCGGCAATCCGGTAAACTCGTTTCAACTCTTAAATTTTAAGAATATATTGTTGTGTGTTTTTGTTTGCATAATTGTAATTAATATGGCATTTTCTTTGAAAAAAATGTTTGGTAAGGGAAAAGATAAAACCGGTGAAAGTAGTGGCCAACCAACTACCCTTCCCCCGGCTCCACGACCTAGAAAAGATAAGCAAGTTAAAAGTAGTCGTCAACCTAGACGTCCTCCTCCTCCCGTAATTCTTGATAGTGATCACCCTTGTTTTCAATTTACCGATAGTGAATTTTGTCATAATATTGCATCAGGTAAAAAATTAGATGATGAAATTATGAATGCTCTTTATCCCAATGATACTATCTTAGAAAATAATGAGAAAAATGAGGATGATGATGAAACCCAAGAACCGGATTTAGATGATACACCTACTAGTCCTGTTAATAACCCAACTGATGCTCCGGCCGACCCACCTGTAGAATCTCCTACTTTTAATAGAGAACATGCTAAACGCCTAGAAACATCATTAGTTTGGAATTTTTTTACTCAAGTAAGAGAACAAAATAAGGCTAAGTGTAAAACTTGTGGGAAATTAATGGCGCATAAATAAACTGGAGACCGTAGCGGCACTGGTAGTTTGACTAGGCACATAAAAACACACCCTAGAGATAAAGCTAGATTTTTACAAATGAAAGCGCAACTAGAGGGGACAAGTGTAGATTCTACGGTTAACCCTAGTACAAGTTCAAATCTAGTTCAACCCGGAATTAACACTGTGACCGGAGGCATTTTATATTACGATCCTAATAGAGATCGTGAAGAATTAGCAAAGATGATTACCGTTATGTGCTTACCTTATACTTTTGCTTCTAATCCTAATTGGATTCATTATATTAGAAGAGTTTTTAATCCTACTTATAAAGGTTGGCCTCGCGCAACAGTTAAGAGCGATATTTATAAATATAAACATGAATATGAACAATATTTGCGGTATTTATTTACTCATATAAGTAATCGGATTTCTATTACTACTGATATTGGTAGAAGTGGTAATGATTGTGATTATCTAACTGTTACAAGTCATTGGATAGATGAGGAGTGGACAATGCAAAAACGCATTATTGCGTATAGAATAATTAATTCATGTCACACAGGTAAGTTTATAGCTAACACTGTTGCAGATATTTGTAGATATTTTTGCTTTAGAGATAAAATAATGTCAATTTCTATGGATAATGCTTCTAGTAACACTAGTGCTATAGGCATACTTACAACAACACTAAATCCCTAGAAATATATTTCATGTTAGATGTATTTGTCATATTTATCATTTAATTGTCGGTGATGGTATGCGAATTTTAAATTTAGAAATTGAAAAGGTTAGAATGGCTCTTAATTGACTTTTTTATTCAAACCGTAGAAGTAGACTAAGAGAATATTTTAAAAAATGTGATGAATATGGCCTTAGAGAAAGAAAGGTTCCTAAACCTTGCCCGACTAGATGGAATTATATGTACGAAAGTTTAGTAGTTGCATATGAATATAGAAACCCAATTAATGCAACGTTTAATGCTCGGGTAGGTGGTGAGGATGATGATGAAATGCTTACTACTCAAGATTGGACGAATGTTAAAATTCTTATAGATTTTTTAGAACATTTTCAAATTGCTACAAATGCATTTTCTGGGCAATATTATCCTACTATTTCAAACTGTTTAGTTTATATTGCAGCACTATGTGATTTGTTTGTTGAATTTTCGGAGGGTGGGGAAATTTATCAACTTGCTATAAATGCAATGAAAGAAAAGTTTAAAAAATATTTTTTCTCTATCCCTCCTATTTATGGTGTTGCTGCAATGTTAAATCCTACAATGAAATTAGGAGGTCCTCATTTTTGGTACTCAAATATTTATAAGGCTTTAGATCTTTCAAATGAGGAATTTTCTACACTTGCAGATGCAAAAGCCTCAATTAAAATTAATGCTCAAATAATTTATAATGTTTATCAACTTGCCTTAGAACATGCTAGACCAATGTTCCAACCCCTACTTCGTCTAGTTCACAATCGTCTAAAAGAGCAGCGGGCTTAAAAGCACTTAAATCTTGGACGGAGTTCAGGGGTTCTCAAGGTGATAATTATGATGAAACTTCACATCTAAATGAGCTTCAAGTTTATTTGTCGCAGGGACTTGAAAAGGAAAATCCAGACGGCACTTTTGATCTGTTGGAATGGTGGAAGGCAAGGGAAAAACATTTCCCGGTTCTTGCAAGGATGACTCGGGATATTTTATCTATTCAAGCTTTAATTGTTGCATCAGAGAGCGCTTTCAGCCAAGCAAGACTTCAAATAGGTGATCATAGAGCGTCAATGAGGGAGATCTTGGAAAAATCTGTACTGTTTAGAGATTGGATCCGCTCGGAAAGAAGGAACTTTGGAATTGCGGAATCACAACCGGCGATACATGAAGCTTATGAAGAAATGATGGCGGAAATTGCGGAGGATGCTGCTTCGCCCGGAAGTGGTGATGAACAAGCTTCTTTTCCACCACCACCAACGCAACTTCCTCCGAACCTTGAAGAATTTATGAAATTTGTTAGAGATACAATGTAGATTATGGTGTACCTTGTACTTTGGCATATCTTCTTTTAGTTTTTTTCCCTTTTAATGGTGGTATTAGTACCTTGTTGTGCTCATTCCATTAGGGGGAGGAAGACTAAGAAAGATATGCCATTTTTGGTAATAAAAATTATAAGACATGCCCTTGAATATCTTTTTGCAATATTTTTTTAGTCTTTAACTTGCAATTATTTATAAGCTATAATATATATACATAACATACAATATATACTACAAGAAAATATATAAGGTAATATATACACATAACATACAATATATACTATAAGAAAATATATAAGGTAATATATACACATAACATACAATATATACTACAAGAAAATATATAAGGTAATATATATACATAACATACAATATATACTACAAGAAAATCTATATATATATACATAACATACTATATATAATATACTATACTAGTATACTATATATATATATATATATATATATATATATATATATATATGTATGTATGTATGTATTACATACTATACTAGTATAGTATAGAAGTCTTCAAAACAAGATTTTTCAAAATTCAAAATGAGGGCCCCACCTCCAATGACCACCAACGGCCATATTGCACAAATAGCCATTTATTTTCAATTTACAAAAATGATTTGATTTCTATGTATTGAAGCACTTTAATAATTTGATTTCTACATATATATTATTTATATAGCCATGATATGATTTACAAGAAATTGCCTTTAAAAAAAACGGAAATCAAAAAACCCGTTAGGCCCACTAAGCCCACGAGCCCGACCCGTTTAGCCCAGGACCATATGGGCTTAGGCCCGTCACGGGCCGGTTCCACCCGTTGATTCCATGAAGCCCGGGACCGTAAGGCCCAGGCCCATTTAACCAGGCCCGTTTGGAACAGTACCGAAAATTTCTGGACAGATTTAATGTCCAGCAGTCCGAGTTTGGTCATTTTTTTTGACTTCCAAGCTCGGATTTTGGGCGATTTTTAGCAAGAAATCTTGGGAAATCTTGAGGTAAGTCACTTGTGATTATTTCTACTCCATAATATTGAATTATCATCGAATAATCCGACTAGATTACATGTTTTTGAGGAGTAAATTGAAGATTTAGGCCTAGGGATTTGAAAATAAGATTTGAAGATTTGAGGGGCCATTTGAACTCCGATTTTGGTAAATTTTATATGTACGGACTCGTGGCGAGACGAGGAATCCGGTGATGTGACTTTCGTAATTTTTCGAGAAGTGTGACCGGGGCACGAGTTTTGCGAATTTCGTGAATTTTGATATTTTTCGAGTCTTTTCGATTGGGTTATATTCCCTTAGCCTATTGTAATGTATTCGTTGTGGTTTTAACCAGATTCGACGCGTGAAGAGGTAAATTCGAGAATCAAGGGCATAGCGGAGTAGACGTTGGACCGTCTTGAGGTGAGTAATGATTTTAAATGATACACTGAGGGTTTGAAACCCCGGATTTCACAACATAATGCTATGTTGAGATGAGACACGCGTTGTATGATGAGCGCGAGGTCATTTACTATTGGGGATTGTGACTTGGTCCATCCCAGTTGATATTTTTACCGCGTAATTGATAAAGATTTATTGTTTTTCACTATGATTGGGCTTATTGCCATATTTGGGCTTCGTGCCAATTATCTGAAATCTTTTGTGAATTTACATCACTATTTTCCTCACGAATTGAAATATTATTTGAACTCAGTCCAATTGAATTATATTATTTTGTGAACTCAGCTACATTTATACTCAACTCGAGATTTAATGATATTTATAATGCTGTTGAGCTGAGCACTATTGTTTTACTGATGCCCAAGAGGCTTATGATTATTTTCTGGACTGATTGAGGCCGAGGGCCATACGTGAGGATATGTTGAGTGATGTGAGGAGGCTTTCAGGCCTCGAGTGTTATATGAGGAGGCTTTCAGGCCTCGTGTGTGATGTGTGAAGGCTTTCAGGCCTATTGATATTGCGCTTGGGCTGTAGGAGCCCCTCCCGAGTCTGTACACACCCTCAGTGAGCGCAGGGTACCCAGGTGAGTTGGGAGTGGGCCCGAGAGGCCGTTGCTTGTGTGTGGTGAGTTGGGAGTGAGCCCGAGGGGCTGATGTTGTGTGCTGGTGAGTTGGGAGTGAGCCCGAGGGGCTGATACTATACTGAGATTTACATATTGAGCCCGAGGGGCAAGCTTTTGATTTATCCTTATTGTGGAAATTATTTGTCTTTACTGTTTTAAAAGAAGAATTATCTGATACTCACTATTTTACTGTATAACTGATTTTACTGCTTGAGATAGAGCTATATTGTGCCGTTATGAGATTTCATGTTTTCAGTCGTTATTAATTTTTATTACTCACTGGGTCGGAGTACTCACAGTACTCCCTGCACCATGTGTGTAGATACAGGCAGAGCTGAGTTCGCTCCTGAGCGCTAATTCTTTCCAGACCAGACGGTGACTAGGAGTAACGAGGTAGTTGTTGACGTCCGCAGCCCCGTTTTCTCCCTTATCTTTGTTATTTATGATAATTCTAGACTTTGTAAAATATTAGTAAACTCTGTAGTATCTCATGACTTGTGACACCCTGATTTTGGGTTGAGTTGGGAGGGTTTTCCTTGTTCTATCACATTTATTTCGCATTTAAGATTATATTGCCCATGATTTAGACTTATTCCTGCTAAGTAATTATAAAGAGATGTACTGTTTTGTTGATTGGCTGGCCTTGTCCTCACGAGAGGCGTCATCACGATCGGGTTGGGATTTTGGGTCGTGACAAGTTGGTATCAGAGCCTAGGTTACTAGGTCTAGCGAGTCATGAGCAAGTTTAGTAGAGTCTCGCAGATCAGTACAAAGACGTCTGTATTTATCCTCAAGAGGCTGCAGAACCTTTAGAAAAACTTTATATTCTTGAATTCTTATCGTGCGTCCTTGATTTAGCTGGAAAAAAAAGTAACTCTTACAATTCCATCTACGTGTTCTTATGGCTTGTAATTCTCCGGACGAAGGGCGAGACGTAATCGCTATGAGTTTGATGTTAGGCCAGTCTGGAGGACTTGAGACTGGATCCTTGCCTATGGCTTGAGCACCGAAGTGCTGATTGTGCGAGCAAGAGTTTTGAAATTATATGTCCAGTATTGTCCCTATTAGTGGGAATGATGGTTGGATAGCTACGTGAGAAGTATGTTAGTACTGCGAGATATATCTATATGACTTGGAGGTGACGAGGAAGGGCGTCAGGATAATAGATGAACTATTAAGTGTTTAATTTTCATTGTGATCTGATGTGTAGCCCCGAGTTATGGGCGCGTGAAGAATCTTTTCATGTCTCCTGTTTAGAGTGAAGTAAATTTCATGTTATGGTATGAGTTTAGACTTAGGAAGACTAAGTGATTGTGTAATGTGAATGACGGTGGAAGGTATACAAAAATATTAATTAGAAGTGAAACATGTGGGTTATATCCTGCGGAGTGTTCTAAGGTGGTGCGATTCTTATATTGTCTATTAGAAGATCTCATTTACAAGTAAAGAATATGCGTTGAAATCTAAATTTGGTCGCCTAGAGAGTGGGCTTAACTGTTATGTGTGTGAATGCAAGAATTGCAGAAGAGTTAAAATTCTAGATGATTTGTGTTTCCACAAGCTTATGAAGGAGTGAGTTCAATCTCACTATGGTATTTCGACAATAATAGAGTATGTGCGTTATGATTTATTGAGTGCGTTTTGATCTATGTCTTTGAGCCAAGTTGGGGAGTTTGCTATTAAATAAGTTGATTGCACGATTTTGTGCTATATTGGTTCCAGTTTGAGGCGTGTTGGTGAGTCGATTATTGCTTACGGGGATTAAGGTCGATCAGGAGGTGGATGGGCCTGTTTTTTTTATGCTATTGCTTCAAATGCTGTCATTACACGAATTGTCCAGTCTGCCATAGTGATGCCTCTGTATTATTCGATCCCGGTTCCTCCTATTCTTATGTGTCCTCATATTTTGCTCATTATTTGGGTATGCCCTGAGAGTCTCTTACTTTACCTGTTCATGTGTCTACCCCGGTGGGCGATACTATTGTTGTGGACCGTGTGTATCGGTCATGTGCTGTGATTATTGGGGGTCTGGAGACCCGAGTTGATCTACTGCTATTGAGCATGATAGATTTTGATATTATTCTAGGCATGGATTGGTTATCTCCATATCATGCTATTCTAGACTGTCATGCTAAGATAGTTACTTTGGCTATTCCGGGTGTTCCGAGGATCGAGTGGCGTGGCATGACTGATTATGTCTCTAGCAGAGTAATTTCTTTCTTGAAAGCCCAGCGTATGGTTGGGAAGAGTTATCTATCATATCTGGCTTTTGTGCGGGATGTTGGAGCTGAGACTCCTAGTATTGATTCTGTCCCAGTTGTGAGGGACTTTCCTGATGTATTTCCTGTGGACCTGCCGGGCATGCCGCCGGACAGGGATATTGATTTTGGCATTGACTTAGTGCCGGGCACTCAGCCCATTTCTATTCCTCCATATCGTATGGCACCAGCAGAGCTAAAAGAATTGAAGGAGCAGCTTCAGGAACTCCTAGATAAGGGGTTCATTCGGCCTAGCGTGTCCCCGTGGGGTGCACCTGTTTTATTTGTGAAGAAGAAAGATGGCACAATGAGAATGTGCATTGATTATAGGCAGTTGAATAAGGTAACAGTGAAGGACAAGTATCCTTTGCCTCGCATTGATGACTTATTTGATCAGCTTCAGGGAGCGAGGGTATTTTCTAAGATTGATCTCCGTTCGGGCTATCACCAGTTGAAAATCAGGGAGTCTGATATTCTCAAGACTGCCTTCAGGACTAGATATGGTCACTATGAATTTTTGGTTATGTCTTTCGGGTTGACCAATGCCCCAACAACGTTCATGCATTTGATGAACAGTGTATTTCAGCCTTATCTGGATGCATTTGTTATTGTATTCATTGATGATATCCTAGTGTACTCGCGTAGCCAGGAGGAGCATGCCCAGCATTTGCGTGTAGTGTTGCAGAGATTGAGAGAGGAGAAGCTTTATGCAAAATTCTCCAAATGTGAATTTTGGCTAAGTTTTGTGGCATTTTTGGGACACATAGTGTCCAGCGAGGGTATACAAGTTGATCCAAGGAAGATAGAAGCAGTGCAGAGTTGGTCTAGACCGTCCTCAGTCATAGAGATTCGGAGTTTTCTTGGGCTAGCAGGCTATTATCGCCGATTTGTTCAGGGGTTTTCTTCTATTGCATCACCTTTGACCAAGTTGACTCAGAAAGGTGCCCCATTTGTATGGTCCGACGAGTGTGAGGAGAGCTTTCAGAAGCTCAAGGCACTTCTGACCACAACTCGAGTGTTGGTGTTATAGGTTCATACACGGTATATTGTGATGCTTCCAGAGTTGGAATTGGTTGTGTGCTAATGCAGGAGGGTAGAGTTATTGCTTATGTTGCTCGTTAGTTGAAGCCCCATGAGAAGAACTACCCTGTTCATGATTTGGAGTTGGCTGCTGTAGTTCATGCCTTAAAAATTTGGAGGCACTATTTATATGGCGTATCTTGTGAGGTATTCACTGATCATCGCAGTCTTCAGCATTTATTTAAACAAAAAGATCTTAATTTGAGGCAGCGGAGATGGCTTGAGTTACTTAAAGACTATGATATTACCATTCTATATCATCCGGGAAAGGCCAATGTAGTGGCCGATGCGTTGAGCCGAAAGGCAGTCAGTATGGGGAGTTTGGCTTACATCCCAGTTGGGGAGAGGCCTCTTGCAGTTGATGTTCAGACCTTGGCCAATCAGTTGGTGCGGTTAGATATTTCTGAGCCTAGCCGGGTATTGGCTAGTGTGGTTTCTCGATCTTCCTTATATGATCGCATCAGAGAGCACCAGTATGATGATCCGCATTTGCTTGTCCTTAAGGACAGAGTTCAGCATGATAATGCCAAAGATGTGACTATAGGTGATGATGGCGTATTGAGGATGCAGGGCCGTATTTGTGTGCCCGATGTTGATGGGCTTAGAGATTTGATTCTTGAGGAAGCCCACAGTTCGCGGTATTCCATCCATCCGGGTGCTGCGAAGATGTATCAGGACTTGAGACAGCATTACTGGTGGAGGAGAATGAGGAAAGACATTGTGGGATATGTGGCTCGGTGTCTCAACTGTCAGCAGGTGAAATATGAGCATCAGAGACCAGGCGGTTTGCTTCAGCAGATGATTATTCCTGAGTGGAAATGGGAGAGAGTTACTATGGATTTCGTGAGTGGCCTTCCTCGGACTTTGAAGAATTTTGATTCGATTTGGGTTGTTGTGGATAGGCTGACCAAGTCAGCGCATTTCACTCCAGTGTGTACCACATATTCTGCGGAGCGGCTGGATAGGATCTTTATTCAGGAGATTGTGCGGTTGCATGGTGTTCCAGTTACTATTATTTCGGATAGAGGTACTCAGTTCACTTCTCAGTTTTGGAGGACTTTTCAGCACGAGTTGGGCACTCAGGTGGAGTTGAGTTCAGCATTTCATCCTCAGACGGACGGACAGTCCGAGCGTACTATTCAGATATTGGAGGATATGTTGCGTGCCTGCGTGATTGATTTTGGAGGTTCTTGGGTTGAATTTTTACCACTTGCAGAGTTTGCCTACAACAACAGCTATCAGTCCAGTATTCAGATGGCACCGTATGAGGCCTTATATGGGAGGCGGTGTAGAACTCCAGTGGGTTGGTTTGAGCCCGGTGAGGCTAGGTTGTTGGGGACAGATTTGGTCCAGGATGCCTTAGAAAAGGTGAAGGTGATTCAGGAAAGACTTCGCACAGCTCAGTCGCGTCAGAAGAGTTATGCGGACCGGAAGGTCCGAGATGTGTCATTTATGGAGGGCGAGAAGGTTTTGCTGAAGGTTTCGCCGATGAAGGGTGTTATGAGGTTCGGAAAGAAAAGGAAGTTGAGTCCGCGGTTTATTGGACCATTTGAGATACTTAGGAGGATTGGAGATGTGGCTTACGAGCTTGCTTTGCCGCCTAGATTGTCGGGTGTTCATCCGGTATTCCATGTGTCCATGCTCCGGAAGTACATTGGGGACCGTCTCATATTTTAGATTTCAGTGCAGTACAGTTAGATGAAAATTTGACTTATAATATGGAGCCAGTGGCTATTTTGAGTCGACAGGTTCAAAAATTGAGATCAAAAGATATAGCATCAGTGAAAGTACAGTGGAGAGGTCGGCCCGTGGAGGAGGCTACTTGGGAGACCGAGCAGGAGATGCGGAGCAGGTACCCGCACCTATTTGAAACTCCAGGTATGTTTCTTAACTCGCTCGAGGACGAGCGTTTGTTTTAGTTGGGGAGAATGTAACGACCCGAACCGTCGTTTCCTGTATTTTCGTCTCGTATTCCCCGTTAAATGCTTATTCATGTTTCAATATGTGTACTTGGTGAATTTGAGTCAATTCGGATCGAGTTTGGTATGAAATGGGACAATTAGTCTCTTTAAGGAAGAATTAGTTTGGAAAAGTCAACCGGACGTTGACTTGTGAGTTAGAGGGCTCGGAATTGAATTCCGATGATTCGGTTAGTTTCGGGGGATGATTTAAGGCCTAGGAGCGCAATCGGAATTAATTTTGGAGGTCCAGTGAAGAAATTAGCTCATTTTGGCGAAATTAGTATTTTGGCGATTTCCGGTTGATAGGTGAAATTTTGATCCGACGGTCGGAATGGAATTCCGAGAATTTCTGTAGCTTCGTTATGTCATTTTGGACTTGTGTGCAAAATTTGAAGTCAATCGGACGTGATTTGATAGGTTTCGGCATTAGAAATAGAAGTTGGAAATTCTAAAGTTCATAAAACTTGGATTGGAGGTTGATTCATGATTTTAGCGTTGTTTGATGTGATTTGACGCCTCGATCAAGTCCGTAATGTATTTTGGGACTGGTTGGTATTATTGGCCGGGGCCCCGGGGGCCTCGGGTGTGTTTCGGATGCCCAACGGGTCATATTTGGAAGATTTTTGCCGTTTTGAGCATAAATGTAATGATCTAAAGGTTCATTTTTAGTTCTAGAGATCCAAATTTGATTTCGAGACTTCCATAATTTAAATCATGAATTATAGGACTGATCTGGAAATTTTGGTTTAATTTCATCAAGTCGCGATTGAGTTTTTGACGTGAAATGTGAGTTAATTGTTTAACGAGCGAAATGGGTATTGAACTGGGAAAACGAGCTCCGAATTGAGTTTCGATTGAAGGGTTGTGTTAGTATTATTATTTGTGACTCATAGGACCAAGAATCATCTAATTCCGAGTTCGTATGATGGAGTTAGAGTCATTTTAGTGAAAAATGGTTGTGCTGCAAATTTCTTAAAAGCTGCTGTATTTTCTGCAGCAGTGAACAGTAACCGCGCGTGAACAGTAACCGCATGGGTGAACAGTGAACAGTGACCTCACGCGCATGAATAGTGCCCACGCGTGAACAGTACCGAAAATTTCTGGACAGATTTAATGTCCAGCAGTCCGAGTTTGGTCATTGTTTTTAACTTCCAAGCTCGGATTTTGGGCGATATTTAGCAAGAAATCTTGAGGTAAGTCACTTGTGATTATTTCTACTCCATAATATTGAATTATCATTGAATAATCCGACTAGATTACATATTTTTGAGGAGTAAATTGAAGATTTAGGCCTAGGGATTTGAAAATAAGATTTGAAGATTTGAGAGGTCATTTGAACTCCGATTTTGGTAAATTTTATATGTACGGACTTGTGGCGAGACGAGGAATCAAGTGATATGACTTTTGTAATTTTTCGAGAAGTGGGCCCGGGGCTCGGGTTTTGCAAATTTGGTGAATTTCGATATTTTTCGAGTCTTTTCGATTGGGTTATATTCCCTTAGCCTATTGTAATGTATTCGTTGTGGTTTTGACCAAATTCGACGCGCGAAAAGGTAAATTCGAGAGGCAAGGGCATAGCGGAGTAGACGTTGGACCGTCTTGAGGTGAGTAATGATTTTAAATGATGTACTGAGGGTTTGAAACCTCGGATTTCACAACATACTGCTATGTTGAGATGAGACATGCATTGTATGACGAGCGCGGGGTCATTTACTATTGGGGATTGTGACTTGGTCCATCCCAGTTGATATTTTTACCGTGTAATTGATAAAGATTTATTGTTTTTCACTATGATTGGGCTTATTGCCATATTTGGGCTTCGTGCCAATTATCTGAAATCTTTTATGAATTTACATCACTATTTTCCTCACGAATTGAAATATTATTTGAACTCAGTCCAATTGAATTATATTATTTTGTGAACTCAACTACATTTATACTCAACTCGAGATTTAATGATATTTATAATGCTGTTGAGCTGAGCACTATTGTTTTACTAATGCCCAAGAGGCTTATGATTATTTTCTGGACTGATTGAGGCCGAGGGCCATACGTGAGGATATGTTGAGTGATGTGAGGAGGCTTTCAGGCCTCGAGTGTTATATGAGGAGGCTTTCAGGCCTCGTGTGTGATGTGTGAAGGCTTTCAGGCCTATTGATATTGCGCTTGGGCTGTAGGAGCCCCTCCGGAGTCTGTACACACCCCCAGTGAGCGCAGGGTACCCAGGTGAGTTGGGAGTGGGCCCGAGAGGCCGTTGCGTGTGTGTGGTGAGTTGAGAGTGAGCCTGAGGGGCTGATGTTGTGTGCTGGTGAGTTGGGAGTGAGCCCGAGGGGCTGATACTATACTGAGATTTACATATTGAGCCCGAGGGGCAAGCTTTTGATTTATCCTTACTGTGGAAATTATTTGTCTTTACTGTTTTAAAAGAAGAATTATCTGATACTCACTATTTTACTGTATAACTGATTTTACTGCTTGGGATAGCGCTATATTGTGCCGTTATGAGATTTCATGTTTTCAGTCGTTATTTATTTTTATTACTCACTGGGTCGGAGTACTCACATTACTCCCTGCACCATGTGTGCAGATACAGGCAGAGCTGAGTTCGCTCCTGAGCGCTGATTCTTTCCAGACCAGGCGGTGACTAGGAGTAACGAGGTAGCTGTTGACGTCCGCAGCCCCGTTTTCTCCCTTATCTTTGTTATTTATGATAATTCCAGACTTTGTAAAATATTAGTAAACTCTGTAGTAGCTCATGACTTGTGACACCCCGATTTCGGGCTGAGTTGGGAGGGTTTTCCTTGTTCTATCACGTTTATTTCGCATTTAAGATTATATTGCCCATGATTTAGACTTATTCTTGCTAAGTAATTATAAAGAGATATACTGTTTTGTTGATTGGTTGGCCTTGTCCTCACGAGAGGCGCCATCACGACCGGGTTGGGATTTTGGGTCGTGACAGAAGGGTCCCTAGGCTTAATGGACTAATCAGACTTGGGCCAAGAACTAGGTTCTAAAACTCTTAAAATTATGATCCAACACCTTAATCGACTCCTTTTAAAATAAGATAAAAATACTACATAATGCAAAAGCTAACATGAAACTATTATATATTTTTTTTGTATTTTCAAGATCATGTAAAGATAAAAATAAAGTACTATTTTTGTATATATTTTTTATTTAAATTTATGAAAGATACGTAAGCTAAAATATATTTTTGTAATTTTCCATTTTTTATGACGAAAATAAAGTAAAGAAGTCAAAAATAGTTGAAATAGCTATATTAGGCCTAAACTAAATATTTACACGCTAAAATATATAAAATCTTGGGGAGGGTAAAAAAATCACATGTCTACAACTGCCTCATCTATTGCCACCTTCTCTAAGTATAGCGACTCATCTTCATCATTGAAACCAATATAATCGTTCAGAGTCTTTCCGTCAAACTTGATCTTCAGGTTCCGCACATTAGTCACAAATGTCCCCTTTTTGATGTGGGCGACATTGGCATAAAATTCCTTGACTAGATGCTCATTAGCCTTCGGCACCCTGCTTGTGAAGTATTTCCACCCCCATTTTTCATCAAAGTGCTGCTTCACATTGGGGTTGCGGGGCAGAAGATCCCGCTCTATAAACTGATGCTCATGTATGAGTGACCTTTGAGACCACCACTCCCTGAATTTGTGATATGTATGCTCACTGACAAACCTCTGGTGCCACACCTCCGGGTTTCTTGTCCTCTCTAAGCCTCCAGTCTGGGTATCCCCCCTCTTCCATCAGTAGGTGTCTCAGTATCTACATATATGAGGTCCTGTCCAGGTGAAGAAGCTGTAGGAGATGCCGATGTTGAGGACTCACTACTCTCTGCTGAGCCATCAGACGACTCAGAAGAAACATGAGCGGTAGGAAAGGCTGGGGGTGTAGCCACGTCTGTCAATCTAAGTCCCCTCGGGAAGTCTGGTATATGTGTGGGCAAAGATTCACTCTCTGAGGCCTCCCGGGAGGGAACATACTCACTACCCTTGGAGTGAGATGCAGATCTGTTTGCAGACTGATACTTTTACACATTTTTCCAATGGATTTCCAAATTACTAGTGGTAACTTGATTTGTCCCCGTCCCCTACCCCGGGAGGACTCTGCTTTCCCCTTTTGTTTCTCATCGCCACCTCTAGATTTAACCATTTTTTGCAAACATAATCAGTGGAAGATTGTTAATACTGGTGCTAAAAGAAGCACCCACTGACAACAGATAAAGAAACGTGGCTGCGGAATAAGCACCGCTGACCGCGGAAAACTGGGCGCAGCTGCAGAGGTATGGGGATCAGACTAACCATCCTCTGATTCTATGGTCTCGCTGAGCATGAAAAATTGGGCGTGGCCGCGGAAGTTGCATCGTTGTCCGCAGAAAATTGGTCGCGACCGCGAACCCATATTATTTACTTCTCTGAACATGCGCACCGTTGACCGCAAGAAATACAGCGCGACCACGGAGGTTGGGTCGCTGTCAGCGGAATTTGCCACCGCTGACCGCGGTTTTCAAAGCTTTCAACCCAGCTTTTGCATAGACGCTGACCGCAGAATTCAAAAAAATGACTGAGTTAACCTAGGGTTTCAATTTTTTTCATGCATTTAGCGAATATCATCTACATTGTTAACCCCACTAGGTATTCAACAATCAATCCTAACTATTTAAGCCTAACTTAATTACATAATGAGCCCTAAGTTAGAATTAAAAGAAAAAGAGGAAGAAGAAGCAAAAACTAACAAATATAAGAAAAACAAGAATAAATTGAATAACAATTGTGAATTAAAATTACCAGTTGAGTAGTGAGTGATGGGAGTGGACGTCTAATTCATTGTGTGTGCGGACTAGGGCTTGAATGAACAATAAAAATTTAGTTTGAGAGTGAAGAGATCGAAAAGGGTAAAAGGTCTCATGACCTCATATTTATAAAAGGTACCCTGGGACCCACAACACTCGCTTGGCACGCGGAAAATCACCGCAGCCCGCGCTTTTGGCGAACATAAGGGATGCTTTATTGGGACTGCCGCTGAGAGCGAAAAATAGCACACGGCCGCGGAAAGGCACCGCTGACCGTGAAAAATGCACCGCGGGGCATGGATGAAACTTCAGAAAAGTCTCATTTCGAACTTTTTAATCCCGCGTCTGCCACCAAATTACGCCTCCGCGATATGGCCACCGCTGATCGCGGAAAATGGAGCGCTGTCAGTGGTCCAACTTCAGACTATTGCAAAAGTTTTCCAGCTTAGTCCTGCACTGCATCAAACATTCCTACACACATCTCACAACCAGTTAGTTCAAAACAAATCCTACACTAAGAAGAAAATAAAAAAGAAGAAAAACACATTGGTTACCTCCCAAGAAGCGCCTGATTTAATGTCGCAGCATGACACATGTTACCATTAATCATTTGAGATGGATCATTGCTACCACGTGGCTGTCATCAAACTTGCCAAGATAGTTCTTCACTCTGTACCCATTAACTCTGAAGATTTCACCATTTATGTGTTTCAAATCAAGAGCACCAAACGGAGTTACAAGCACCAGCTCAAAAGGTCCACTCCATTTTGACTTGAGCTTTCCCGGGAACAGTCGTAACTGAGAGTTGAATAAGAGAATCAAGTCACCTTCCTTGAATTCCTTGATACGGGCATACTTATCATGTAAGTACTTCATCTTGTCCTTATACAAGGACGAGCTGGAATAGGCATGAAACCGGAATTCATCAAGCTCATTGAGTTGCTCTACCCGAAGATTTGCTGCAACATTCCATTCAAGATTTAACTTTTTCAATCCTAGTGTCCTTGTGCTCTAACTCAATCGATAGATGGAAAGCTTTCCCAAACACCCACCGGTACGGATACATACAAATTGGAGTCTTGCAAGCAGTCCTATAAGCCTAGAAAGCATTATCTAGTTTTTTTGGCCAGTCAATCCTATTTGCATTGACAGTATTTGACAATATGATCTTAATCTCTCTGTTGGAGACCTCAACTTGCCCACTAGCCTGAGGATGGTAAGGGGCTAAAATCTTGTGATTGATACTACTTTGCAAGCAAAGTGTCCAATGCCTTATTGCAGAAATGAGAACCCACATCACTGATGATTGTTCTAGGAGTGTCAAACCGAGTAAAGATATTCTTCTTGAGAAAAGCCACCACACTCCAGACCTCGTTGTTGTGTAAAGCCATGGCCTCAACCCATTTGAAAACATAATCAACGACCACAAGAATGTATGTATTTCCACATGAACTCACAAAAGGTCCCATGAAGTCAATGCCCCACACGTCAAATATGTCAACCTCAAGAATAGTGGTGAGAGGCATTTCATCTTTCTTTGAAATTCCACCTGCTCTCTGACACTCATCACATCTTTTCACAAGCTCACCCGCATCCTTGTATAATGTAGGCCAATAAAAACTACAGCTAAGCAACTTTGAAGCTGTCTTTGCCCCACCATGATGACCACGGTAGGGAGAGGAATGAAAAGTATCCAAAATACTGATTTGCTCCTCTTCCGGAACACATCTCCGAATCACACCATCATTACCAATTTTAAACAAATAGTGCTCATCCAAGTAGTAGTCCAATCTATCCCGTTTAAGCTTATTCTTTGGTTAGAAGAGCTCACACGGAACAATACCGGTCATAAGAAAGTTGTCAAGATCCGCGAACCAAGGCATGCTATTCAGAGATATGGAGAAGAGTTGCTCATCAGGGAATGAATCATTAATTTTGAGGCCGTCACGGGGACTCCCCTCCTCCTCCAAGCGGGACAAGTGGTCCACCACTTGGTTTTCACTCTCTTTTTGAATAACAATCTCAAGGTCAAAATCTTGGAGCAATAGAACCCATCTCATAAACCGAGCCTTAGAATCCTTCTTTGACATCATGTAGCGGAGTGCTGCATGGTTAGTATGAACTATCACCTTGGAACCCATGAGATAAGGCCTAAACTTCTCCATTGTAAACACAATTGCTAGCAACTCTTTTTCCATCACCGTGTAATTAACCTGAGCATCATTCATTGTTTTGCTTGCATAATACACTAGGTGAAACATCTTGTTTACTTTTTGACCCAAGACCGCTCCTACCACAACATCACTTGCATCACACATAAGCTCAAAAGGTAAGCTCCAATTAGGTGCGGTAATAATGCGAGTGGTTGTCAATTTGTACTTGAGAAGTTCAAAAGCCTTCATGCATTCATCATTAAACATGAACTTGGCATCTTTTTCCGATAATTTGCACAAAGGATTCACTACCTTAGAAAAGTCTTTGATGAATCTTCGATAGAACCTCACATGCCCAAGAAAACTCCTAACCCCTTGACTGAAATAGGAGGAGGAATCTTTGAAATCACTTCAATATTAGCCTTGTCCACCTCTATTCCGTTCTTTGAGATCTTATGGCTAAGGACAATGGCCTCCTCGAACATAAAGTGGCATTTTTTCTAGTTAAGCACAAGATTTGTCTCTTCACACCGGGTTAGCACTTTGTCAAGATTCTTCAAAACTCATCAAAGGAGTCACCCACAATACTAAAATCATCCATGAACACTTTCAATAAGTCCTCCCCCATGTCGGTAAATATAGCCATCATACACCACTAGATAGCCGGTGCATTACACAAACCAAATGGCATCGTAGAAAATGCAAAGGTGCCATACAGACATGTGAAAGTGGTTTTCTCCTGGTCTTCCGGAGAAATCAAGATCTGGTTATAACCTGAGTACCCATCCGAGAAATAATATAAGGCACGCCCAGCAAGTCTATCTAGCATTTGGTCAAGAAAGGGCAATGGAAAATAATCTTTGCGGGTCACTTTATTCAGCTTTCGGTAGTCCATGTACACCCTCCATCTGGTGACAGTCCTGGTGGGAATCAACTTATTTTGCTCATTGGCGAGCACAATCATACCACCCTTCTTCGGCACACATTGCACCGACGAAGTCCAAGAACTATATGAGATGGGGTACTCAACCCCTGCATCTAACCACTTTATCACATCCTTTTTGACAACCTCTTACATAGCCTCATTCAACCTCTTTTGATGTTCCACAGAGGGCTTGTCATCATCTTCAAGTATAATCTTGTGCATGCAAAAGGCGGATCTTATTCTCTGAATATCAACTAGAGTCCATCCAATTGCCTTATTCCTTCTTTGGATCACCTCCAATGTTGTATCTACCTGCACGTTAGTAAGACAAGACGAAAGAATAATAGGTAAAGTTGAACTAGGGCCTAAGAATTCATACCTGAGGTGTGAGGGCAAAGGCTTCAACTCCAAAATGGGAGGTTCCTCAATTTAGGGCTTTGTTGGAGGAGTCTTTCTGTTCTCAAGATCCAAAGAAAGCTTACGGGCCTTGTAAGAATAAGAACCCATTTCATGTAAAGCATTGACACACTCCACCCTACCTTCGTCCTCATTCACATCAAGGTTCAACAATACCGCTTCTAGAGGATCCTCTACATTGATCATGGCACTAGTATCATCAACTATCACCTCCGTGACAAGATCCACAAAGAGCAAACTTCAGTACTATTCGGCTACCTCATTGATTTGCAGACATGAAAGACAACTTTTTCGTCACCCACTCGAAAAGTGAGATCCCCTACTTCCACATAAACCAATGCCTTCCATGTTGCAAGGAAAGGTCTTCCCAATATTATCGGCACCTCATAGTCGAATTCATAGTCCAGAATCACAAAGTCAGCAGGCAAAATAAACTTGTCCACCCAGACAAGAACATCATTAATAATACCAAGCGGCCTCTTCATTGTTCTATCCGCCATTTGCAATCTCATTAAAGTATCTCTAGGTTGACCAATACCCAAAGTTTTGAATACGAAGTAAGGCATCAAATTGATACTTGCTCCCAAATCACACAATACCTTTGCAAAATCCGCACTCCCAATGGTACATAGAATGGTGAAAGCGCTGGGATCTTCAAGCTTTGGATCCATCTAGTGCACAATTACACTTACTTGATTAGTCATTTTAATGGTCTCACAATCCATAGATCTCTTTTTAGTCACCAAGTATTTCATAAAATTGGCGTAACCCGGCATTTGATCAAGAGATTCCACCAAAGGAACATTGATCGACAAGATTTTCATCATCTCAATAAACTTCTTAAATTGGTTTTCATTATTTTTCTTCGCAAGTCTTTGAGGGTAATGTGGAGGGGGCCTTGTCAAGGGAGCCTTAGTCTTGGCTACTACTGTTTCCGGTATGTCTATTACGTGTTCCCTAGATGGGTTCACGTCATCTTGAGTCTCCACCTCATTATCATGAATACCAATTCTCACTTCCACATTCAAATTATGTTCACTCACTTGCTTATCAACTATAGGAACATCTTCAGCATGCACTTCAACCTCATCACTCAAAACTTCCTTTTGCTTGGAGGTATTCACTTTACCACCTCTACCGCTTCTTGTGATCGCCGCCATTGCATGCTTGGTATTGTTTTCACCCTTCAGGTTTACAACTGTGTCACTAGGTAGAGCCCTCTTAAGGAGAGTATTCAAAAATTACGAAATCTGGCCAAGTTGAACCTCCAAATTTCGGATTGAAGTATTATGGGCTGCCAACTGGGCATCAGAGTCGGCATTCTTTATCATTATTTACTCAAACATCATCTCTATCCTTCCCATCTTATTGTTTGATGAGCTAGGACCTTGGGACGAAAATGGAGGTAAGCAATGAAAGTAACCTGAGATTTGGTAGCAGACCTCAGTAATGAGAAATCGAGGTAAGTGTTATGGTATAATATGACCTATGTAGATGCAGTAAAGTCATACGAATGGATAACCAGGTCTATAAAAAAAGATATAGCAATATTCATAAGTTCAACAAAATACCAAGTAAAGAACTTCAGGATTGGCTAAAAGCTGTAGGAAAAAGGAGAAGAGAGTCGCATAGGCACACTTACAAGGTCAGTGTCGTAGAAACTGCATAATGGAAGGTAGCAAAACTTATGAGATTGGAAGGAATTCGATCACAAGTCATGGCATGGGAAAGAGGCCTAAAGGGGGGAATGCCCCGGCCTTTGGACTTATTCACAGAATAGTTGCCTAGATGGCAAAAGGACTACTAAAGTATTCGCAAGAGCTACGGGATATGAGAACGATAAGCACATCAGCCAACCTTCGAGGACGAATGTTTCAAAGGGAGGAATAATGTTACACCCCATATTTTCGTATATGAAAATACGCCATAAATAAATTAATGAGATCCCATAAGTAAGATGTCACGTCCCGCAGTACTACATTACGACGATGTTGCACCCTGTAGTGTTGTACGTTGAATTTGTCGCAAGGTAATTGACATCAGTCCAAGGAAAAGATTATTTGAAAATTATAAGGATTATGCTATTTCAAACAAGTAATAAGTAAATTCGTAAAGGTAAAAGAGGAATCAAGTCAAAGAAAATGAATTTTTGTCCAAGTTTGGCATGTTGGGATAAAATACGACTCAAGCTAAAATACTTGGTATTTATGGACTAGTACCATACAAGGTATTACATGATCATGCTAGTAAGGTATATGGAAAGTGAGTAATATTTTAAGTAAGTGGGAATAATTCTCAATTTTGCGGGTAATTGATTAAGTATTAGTAATGGAACATTACCTAGTTAATTAATAATTGGTGGTGGATCAATTAAATTATTTGGATAACGACTATGGCATGAAAATGTGGCAGCCCTTGGGACTATATGAAGTGACTCTTAATTTTGGAGGAAAGGTGTCAAATTAAAGTTTCATGACACATCTGTAAGATTTGAAACAAAATCCTATCGTGACTAGTTACTTTGTTACATATACATCGTTTTGTATTTCTTAATTCTATCTGGGGTTACTAGTTTATCATTTCTACTCCAGTAAAGATCAAATAAGATGATTGCTGGACGCCTCCCTATTCCCTCTATTCACCATACCCTTATCTTTATGTTGCTTTCTTATTGTTTCTGAAAGCCATAAAATTCATACAAGACTACGTAATATTATGGCAACGGAATTTCGCGGTTCTAAAGGAGTACGGTGTAATTTTTTTAAAGAACATCATACAGATTTTCCTACTCTAGGTATGTTAAGGCCCTCCCTTCTTTCTTTTGGCATGGTCCATATTATACGAAAGAAACAAGCAAATACACAGTTTCTATAAATTACTTTATTCATAGAAATAGTATGGGTGTCTATATTCTTGATTCCCTATGAGAATTATTATTATCTTCTGTTCATGGGTCTCAGAATAATATGCAGTTGGAAAAATATATCCGGAAGGAATATTGAGATTAGTATGTATTTTTCATGTATTTCACTCATTTATACATGTGCATTGACCCATGACCAGATGACGTTATATACGTATATATATGTAAATATATGTATATGGGATATGAGAAAAGGTTATGACGTTATATACACACCACCACCTGATCAGCTGGTATATGATTATGATGTTGCCACAGTGGCTGAAATATGATTCAAACGGGTTATGGCGTTATATATGCATCGCCACCTAATCAGTTGGTACACGATGATGATTTTGCCTAGAGTGGCCGATATGATATGATGGGATTCCCTCGGAGGCTGATGATGTTATGAAATATTTACCTATGCACGACATGGCATTCATACGTATATGCATGACGCTAAAAGTAATTTATAATTTATAGAGTTATCCAGACATACATGTTGAGTCAATTACTCTATATTTCTTACATGTCTATTATGTACTTTTTTATGTGCCTTACATACTCAGTACATTATTCGTACTGACGTCCCTTTTGCCTGGGGACGCTGCGTTTCATGCCCGCAGGTCCAGATAGACAGGTTGAGAGCCCTCCAAGTAGGCTATCAGCTCAGCGAAAGATGTTGGTGCGCTCTATTTGCTTCGGAGTTGCGTGTTTGGTTAGTATGATTTAGACGTGTATTGTTTGGTATGGCGGGACGCTGTCCCGACCATTATGATATTTATGTACTCTTAGAGGCTTGTAGACATATGTCTTGTACGTGAAGTATTGTACGACCTTATCGGCCTATGTTTTGAATTTATAAAGGATCATGTTGGCCTATTAGGCCCATATGTCACATGTATATGGTGATGTAATAAGAAAGATACATTACGTTGGTACTCGGTTGAGTAAGGTACCGGGTGCCCGTTACGGCCCACAGTTTGGGTCGTGACAGTACTTAGAATACTCATCTAAGAAACAGTAAAAGGCATGCCTAGCAAGTCGGTCTAACATCTCATCAAGAAAAGGCAATGGAAAGTGATCCTTGCGGGTCACTTTATTCAACTTGCGGTAGTCCATGCATACCCTCCAACTGGTGACGCTTCTGGTAGGAATCAACTCATTTTGTGAATTTGCAACCACGGTTATGCCACCCTTCTTTGGTACACATTGCACCGACGAAGTCCAAGAGCTATCAGAGATGGGGTACACAACCCCAACATCCAACCACTTGATCACCTCCTTTTTCACAACTTCTTGCATTGCCTCATTTAACCTCCTTTGATGTTCCAAGGAGGACTTTGCATCATCTTCCAGAATAATCTTGTGCATATAGAATGTGGGACTTATCCCCCGAATATCAGCTAAAGTCCATCCAATTGCCTTTTTCCGATTTTGAAGCACCGCCAATGTGGCATCAACCTGCATGTTAGTAAGACAAGAGGAAAGAATAACTGGCAAAGTAGAACTAGGGCATAAGAACTCATACCTGAGGTGTGGAGGCAACGGTTTCAACTCCAACACTGGAGGTTCCTCAATTGAAGGTTTTGTTGGTGGAGTCTTCCTATTTTCAAGGTCCAAAGATAGTTTTCTAGGCTCATAAGAGTAAGAGCCCATCTCATGTAAAACATTCACACACTCTACTCAGCCTTCATCTTCATTGACATCAAGATTCAACAATACAGCCTCCAGAGGGTCCTCCACATTGATCATTGCAATAGTATCATCAACTATCACTGCCGTGACAAGGTACACAAAAGAGCACACCTCGAAACTATTGGTTTGCTTCATTGACTTGCACACATGAAAGACCACTTTTTCATCACCCACCCGGAAGGTGAGTTCCCCTGCTTCCACATCAACTAAGTCCTTCCCAATATCAAGGAAAGGTCTCCCTAATATTATAGGAACTTCATAATCCACCTCACAATCCAAGATCACAAAATTAGCTGGCAAGATAAATTTATCCACCTGGATAAGCACATCATCAATAATACCTAATGGTCTCTTCATTGTTCTATCCGCCATTTGCAATCTCATGGAAGTCGGACTCGGTTTCCTAATGCCCAAAGTTTTAAAAACTGAGCAGGGCATCAAGTTGATACTTGCCCCCAAATCACATAGAGCCTTAGCAAAATCCGCACTCCCAATGGTGCAAGGAATGGTGAAAGCACCGGGATCTTCAAGCTTCGGGGCCATTGAATGCACTATTGCACTAACTTGGTGAGTCATCTTTATAGTTTCACAATCCATGGACCATTTCTTTGTCACCAAGTCCTTCATGAATTTAGCATAGCCCGACATTTATTCAAGAGCCTCCACCAAAGTCACATTAATGGATAAGCTCTTCATCATGTCAATGAACTTTTTAAACTGATTTTCATTTTTCTACTTCGCGAGCCTTTGAGGATAAGGTGGAGGTGGCCTTAGCAAAGGAGCCTTGGCTTTAGGTACAACTGGCTCCGATATGTCTATTACGTGTTTTCTAGACGGGTTCACGTCATTTTGAGTTTCTACCTCGGCATCTTGAATATCAATCCTCACTTCTTCATTCACACTTTCATCAATCATATTTTCAACTACCAAAGGAACTTCATCTTCCTGCAACTCAACTTCATCACTCAAATTTGCTTTTGTTTGGAGGCATTCACATCACTGCCTTGTCCACTCCTTGTAGTTACCGCCATAACATGATTGTTCCCACCCTTCGGGTTAACCACCGTATCACTTGGTAGAGCCCCCTTAGGACGAGTATTCAAGAATTATGAAATTTGGCCTAATTGTACCTCCAAGTTTCTGATAGAGGTATTATGGGAAGCCAACTGAGCATCAAAGTCCGCATTCTTTTTCATCATTTGTTCAAACATCATCTGAATTCTCCCTATTTCATTATTGGAGGAACTCGGGCCTTGGGATGGAAATGAGGGTGGCATGCTCAGTTGTTGGTACATTGTGGGACTTTGAAAGCCTTGCCCCCGGTTTCCTTGGTTGCCATTGTTCCACCCACCTTAATTGTTGTTACCACCCCAATTGTTGTTACCATTCCAATTACCCTGATTGTTTTAATTGTTGTTCTGATTGCCCCAGTTGGAGTTTTGGTTGTTGTTCCCCCAATTACCATTGCCTTGTTGTTGTTGATTGCCTCAATTGCCTTTGGGGTCTCCATTTTTGTTGGTTGGAAGAATTCCCCTTTGGCCTTGATAATTGTTCACGTATTGCACCTTTTCATTCTGCCCATCATAACCATCATCCTGGAATCCACCACAATCATTGTCAAATTGCTCTGAATTCCCTTGGTTCTGCTGACCTCTTTGTCTTCTTTTGTTGACTAGCATGTTGATACCCTCCATAGCATTCACTTGGTAAGGATTTTGAACTTGTTGCAACTGTGCCTTTGCTAGTTGGTTCATAGTAGTTATCAACTCAGTTATAGCCTGCCCATGATCATGTAATTCTTTGTCCAAATGAGTGATCGTGGGGTCACCCTGGGGCACATTGGCTCTACTTTGTCAAGCAGAAGAAATGTCAGCCATCTCGTCAAGAATTTCACAAGCCTCATCATAAGACAGCTTCATGAAGTTTCCCCCAGCAAGTTGGTTCACTATGCACTAGTTTGTTGTGTTAATACCCCGGTAGAAAGTCTGTTGGATCATCGCCTCAGTCATATCATTGTTGGGGCATTCCTTTACCATTGTTCTATAGTTCTCCCAAATCTCATGCAAAGGTTCGGTGGGCTCATGCTTGAAAGCTAAGATCTCATCTCTCAATGCTGCTATATGCCCCGATGAGAAAACATTTGCAATGAACTTGTCTGCCAATTCATACCAAGTAGTGATGGAATGGTTGGGAAGTCGCTCAAGCCAATCCAATGCCTTCCCTCTAAGTGAGAATGGGAAGAGTCTCAACCGAAGTGCATCTTCAGACACATTTGTTTGCTTGCTCCCCCAACAGGTATCCACGAACCCCTTAAGATGTTTGTAAGCATTTTGATTAGCAGCGCCCATGAAATACCCACGCTGCTCCAGCAATGCCAGCATCACATTGGTAATTTGAAAATTTCCCGCCCGAATCCAGGGTGGGACAATTGCACTTGCATAGCCTTGGTTTGGAAGCACTCGAGGAGCCACTCTTGGAGGTGGCAGAAGAGGGTCTGGAATATTGTTATTGGCATTAGCATTGGCCTGGTGGCCTCTACGTTGTCCTTGAGGTATAAGAGACACCTCATCATCTCTGACATCATCTACCTCCTCCCCCACAATCACATTTCCAAGAGGGTCATTAGCATTTGCTGCCATTTTGTACCTGAAGTTGTGACACACACCAATTAGTAACACAGAAGGAAAGAAGAACAATACACAAAACTATTTAGATAGATAGCTAAAACCGTTAGCTCCCCGACAACAACACCAAAAAGTGATCGAGGCCAACCCTGTACTACTATTGAGTAGCAAGAGAGGTCGAAGCAGCTTTTACCCGAGAAGGTTGGGATCGATTTCCATAGAGAGCTAGATATTGGAGTTGAGTTTCTATCTAAAATGGAGTTGTGTATTTGTTCCTAATTGCACTTCTAAACATTTTTGGTTTTGATGTTAATTCTAATTATAATACTACAATGCTAAATTAGGCTAAGTAAAGCTAAGATTAAACTATTGCAAGTTGTTCAAATAGATAAAATGCATTAGGATAGTGACTTTCTCCTAGGTGGTCAATTGACGGATTCTTGAGTCTAAAGCTAGATTGTTACATTTGAGGAGTATGATATAACCATTGGGCGATTCTACTCGCTCTATACCTCTCGGTAGTTCGAGTGATTTTGCTCGAATTGACTTTCTCAAGACCAATTGGGTATGAAAATTTGTGCAAGCAATCAAGGTTCGGATATTACTATCTCTAGGTTAAACCCTTTAATTGGGGCTATCAATCTCTTGAATACGCCCCAATTCCTTGTTGGACTAATTTCATGGACTTAGGCTCTCTTTCTCAAGAAGAGCCAAAGTCTACTAGGCACAAACTAGTGTTTGCAATCACTAATTCAGCATTAAAACCCTAAATTAGCCCAAATATCAAACACCCATAGACAATCAAGCATCAAAACACAAGACCCATCAATTACCCACACTAGGGTTGAGCCACAACCCTAGCTAATGGGTCTAGCTATTCATAATTAGAGAAGAAAACAAATAAATAGATGAAGAAAAGCTCATAATAATTAATTGCTAAATAAAACTTGAAGATTCAATGTTGAAACTAAGCTAAAATTACTCAAAATGGTAAAAATAATGAGTTCACGAGCGCAACTCTACGTCCAAAACTATCCGATGACCTAAAAATGGGGAAAAAATCTATTTATACTAGGCTAAAAATTCTGGACAAAAATATCCCTGCGGAGCTAGTGCGGACCGCACAAAATCGAGTGCGGGCGTACTAAGGCTCTTGGCTTGATTAATCTGCTATCTAAACTTGGGCTTTGCGAACCGCACAAAGTCGAGTGCAGCCGCGATGGCTTCTATTTTGGTCCACACAAAATGGACCGCGGACCGCATTGGGATTCATCCTCCAATCTAGAAACTCTCTGATCTTGGGCAATGCGGACCGCACAAAGTCGAGTGCAGCTGCAATGAAACCAATGTGGACCGCACAAAATCATTTGCAGCTGCATTGCTTGGTTGCCTGAAAAGTATACTCTCTGAACTTCATCTTTGCGGACCGCACTGGCCCTGTTTGACTGAGCTTGGTCTTGTCTTGGTACTTGTGCAAGTTTCACTCTTTTTGAGATATTTTTTGACACCTTGTCACCTTGTTGATCAAACCTGCAATCAAGCACAACTTGTGAGCCTTTGGGACTATTTTGTACACATTTTTAATTAAAACTTAAGCAATAAGTAGTGTAAAATGCATCATAATCCCTAGTTATCACGTATCCTTCACTTGGAAGCACCCGAGTAGCGACTCTTGGAGGAGCTGGGGGAGGGTCTGGAATGTTTTCATTGGCTTGGCGGCATCTTCTTTATCCTTGAGGTACTAGAGGCACCTCATTTTCACCATTATCATCTACCTCCTCCCGCGGGAGAACATTTCCAAGAGGATCATTGTTTGCCACTTTGTACCTGAATCAATTGGCTCACACAAGTTAGTAAAGTAGGAGGAAATAAAAACAAGACACAAAACTAGTCAGATAGATAGCCAAAACCGCTTAGCTCCCCAGCAATGACGCCAAAAAGTGATCGGCTCCAACCCTATACCACTATAGAATGGCAAGAGTGGTCGATGTAGCTTTTACCCGAAAGGTCGGGATCGAATCCACAGAGAGCTAATATTGGTTTGGAATTGAGTTTCTATCTAATCTAGCTATGTGCGATGTTCTTAATTGCACTTCCAATAAAGCTTTGTTTTGAGTTACTATTCTACTTTTAACAATAATGACGAATGAAAATAAGCTAAGTATTATCTAACGGGGTCTAAAACTTTGGGCAAACTTGTTGTAATTGGGATCATGATATAACCATTGCACATATTTACTCACTCTATACCTCTCGGTAGTTTGAGTGACTTTGCCCTAATTGGCTTTCTCAAGCCTAATTGGGTGTTTACACAATGCAAGCAAAATTGGCTCAAGTAGGGTATTACTATATCTAGGTTTAACCCTTTAATTGGGGCTATCAATCTCTTGAATTCACCCCAATTCCTTGTTAGCCTAGATTTCCTAGACTTAGTCTCTCTTTATCAAGAAGATCCTAAGTCAAAAAGGCACAAATCAGTGTTTGCAACCACCAATTTAACAATTAAAGTATAAATCAAGCTAAATATCATTAACCTATAAAAATTTAAGCACTAAACTTGAAGACCCATTAAATACCCACACTAGGGTTGTGTCACGCCCCGAACCTGGGCCTGGACGTAACACGACACTCGGTGCCTGCCTACATGTGACCGAGCTAACCAACTGGCTGGCTGAATCAACACGTGATATCATGACATACTTAATGCGGAAGATAAACTGACACATGCTAATATACTTAAAGTCTGGATGATATAAATCAAAGTGAGAAAATACTAATACAATTCTGAAACATATTTGTAGCCAACATAGCTTAACATGAAAAGCTTGAGACTTTGTCTAACTGTTACTCTAGTCTATGAAGCCTCTAATAAAGTACTGAAAACATTGATTGTCTGAAAATACTAAAGACTATACGATAATTATAATTCCCCGAAAGAATTGGGAATCACCAAATAGCTGATACGAGAGTCCTAGCGCTCTAAATCATCAACCTATAAATCATTACCTGCATCGTGAGATGCAGGCCCCTAGCAAAAGGGACATCGGTACATTTGAATTGCACTAGTATGTAAAGCAATTGAAAGAAAGAATTATAAATGCTGAAACAGATATTGAGCTGATAATTGAGAATTGATAATTGATAACTGAAATGATAACTATTGAAAGTGAAACTTAAATGATAACTGATAACTAATAACTAAATTAATAACTGATAACTGAACAGAACAAATGAAGTAAAGATATGAATACTCCCCCTTCTGAATAATGAACAACCTGTTTATCTAAATAAATAAACTGCAGCCTCGGGCCTAATATATATATGTGCACAACTACGGCCTCGGGCCCAAGTATACATATACATAACTGCGGCCTCAGGCCCAAAGATCCATAAAGCATAATCTGCAGCCTCATGCCCAAATGCAGGTGTCCAACATTCAGGAATTTAAAATCAGGAACTAAGAATCATACTGCAATACATGATACTGAAATGCTGAATCACACTGAGTTACATAATACTGGAATACTGAATAGGACTAGACAGAGACATGTATTCTTGAACTGATTATGAACACTGAAACTTTAACTGTTTATGACATGCCGAGTAAGCTATACTGAGACTCAGGGACATCAAACCCAAGTCTATATTGAATACGAAATGAGCTCACAATGTTTAGAATGAAGGTCATAAACGAGTTATGAAACTAGAGAATAGAAGTTCTACAACTATTCAAGGAACTAGGCTTAACTATATTTCTAAGGCAATTGATAACGTGGTAAAGGAAACATAGTGTAGGGAGAATCATTAACATTCCCAAATATAGAGAGTTAGCCTCACATACCTTAACTTCCTACTCTTGAGCGTAATACAACATTCACCAACCGTTCAACTTCAATCTATACCAATATAAGTCAAAGGGATTCCATATTAGCAATAATACTCATGTTTTGGTTACTTAAGCATTTTCTCAAATAATTGTTGGCATAAAGATTCATAGTCCTTATTAGTGGTGTCTCTATAACCCATTCTCTTGCTCCTAGATAAATTCTAAAGTCTCAAATAGTTACAATCAACATCATTCTTTATCACCCATAAGGTAAACAATACCCTTAACCAATAATCAACAATCAACAACCTAAATCTATAATTCGTTCATGCTTTTCTATCAAACCCATTAACTCATATCTCATGAACTAGAGTCTATAATCATGAATCCAATGCTAGAATCAATTAGAGGGTGAAGATATTACCTTCTTGACGTTCAATCTTCTTGAATTCGAGTTCTAGGATTTCTTCTCTCAAAAATGATGTCCCAATCGAATATCTAATGATATGGAAGGTTTACCAATGTTAATAAGATGTTTGGAAATTGAAATTAACCAATAATCACCATTAGAACTTACCTTGGGTGGTGGAGGGACCCTTGAAAAGTTAGGTTTTTGAGAGCTCCCCTCTCTAAAGCAAGGTTTTTGTGTTTTGTGGGTGTGAGGACAAAGTAGGGCTTTAAAATGACCCCCCATGAGTTCTCCCGCGCACCTATGGGCCTGACTGTGCACCTGACCAAGCAAAATGGCAGTAACACTGCCGCAAGAGTGTGGTCGCGCTCGGGGCGCACATATTGGATATTGTTCTATAAAACGCGCATAACCTTTTTTCACAAAGATCTGTTTGGGCTCCATAATATATCGTTGGAAAGTTATTTCAAAAGCCTACAACTTTCGTGTTTTACGTTTTCCCAAATACCTTACAAGGGTTTCACTAAACCTCATGCAAGACTAACCCTCTGCAGACTTCGTAGATTTTGTCGAATCTTGCACACCCCACTCTTCGTCTTGATTCTAAAACGGAAAAGGGCCAAAAATGTCCCTAACCTATTGTAATTGTCTCACAAATACCCTTCATTAACCTTTTGGTCTAAAAATACCCTTAACGTTTTCTTTGAGTTCAAATATACCTCTAAAACTGAAGGAATTCTGTTATAACTAACTGTTCAAGAAATTAAACCCACAACTCCCTTAATCTCTTTGTATTCTGCAACTCCATATTTTTATTCTTCGTAAATTTCCTTCCTCCAATTTTATTTTGTCATAATCTCTTATCATTTTTGCATAAAACTTTATTCATTTGTACTAAAATTTTGTTTCTTTTGTCCGATAATTATGTTTTATCTTTGCCAAGCGGAAAAATTCCAGTATTTTTGGGCTAGTTTTGGTGCTTAGCATTCACAGAAGACTCCCTACCTGTGACGAATTCATGAATAGCATGCTCAAAGTCATCACTGAATTCATGAATAGCTCCCTATTTTGACTATCTTTTATAGGTACTTTGGAGTTGACTTTTAGAAACCATTAAGTCATCATAGATGATAAAAAATGTAATTTGCTAACTCCATCAATTTGTAAGTCTTTCTTTCTTTGTATTTTTTAAATTCAATACCATAATTAATGAATCTGCTAATTAGACAATATAGAATTGACCAAATTTCGATAGAATGATATTATTTTGAATATAACCAAACACTTGGCTGGGAAAAAAATGCATGTACCAGAAACTTAGAATTCATGTATATTTATGAATAAAGAAGAAAAGGAAGCTCACTTGGCTGAAGAAGAGAAAATGGAGTTGCAAAACAGGGAGAGGAAATGGGTTATGAATTTAAGTTGAATTTAACAGGTAATCGTCAACTGGATTGAATTTACTAATAATGGGTGGACTATATCTGTTAGCTTTAGGGATATATTTGAGCCCCAAAAAAATGTTAAGGGTATTTTTAGATCAAAAGATTAACGGAGGGCATTTGTAAACCATTTTAAATAGGTTAGAGGCAATTTTGACCCTTTTTCGATTCTAAAATAACTATTTTCATCCATAATCATACCAATAGAAATTCATGTGTACAAAATATAAACTTACTACTCATTTAAAACATTTATACCTAATTCGAATTTATAGGGTGTTACATTATCTCCCCATTGGAATCATTTGTCCTCGAATGATTGTCCTGACTGTAACTTTTGCTAACTCCGGACCTTAAACGGGTCTAGTGGAAACATGAACTTTCATTAACACTTGCATACTAAACTAAATGAATACATAATTACTGAACTATTGAGATACTGAACTGAATGACTACTGCATTGATTGAATATTGGTCTGCCATGGATACATGAATACTGAAATAACATGGATATATCAATATTAAGCTTGCACAAATATTTGATTATTGAAATAATATCAATATCTGAGTACTAAGCTAGCATGAATATCTAAGTATTGGACTGACATGAGTAGCTGAGTATTGAACTGCCATGAGTATCTGAGTACTGAACTGACATGAGTATTTGAGTACTGAACTGACATGAGTATCTGGGTACTGGAAACTTGAATGTTATAACATGACACGTGAAATACTGGTTGTACCACCGCTAATTCTGGTGGCAACTCCAACTCATAAGCAAATTGACCGATCCTTCACAAGATTCTATATGGCCCAATATAGCAGGGACTATGCTTTCCCTTATTCTCAAATCTCGTAACGCCTTTCATAAACGAAACTTTCAGAAATACCCAATCATCAACTTGAAACTGTAGGTCTCTATGTTGCACGCTCGAATAGGACTTTTGGCGACTCTGAGTCATCTTCAAACGCTCTTGAATCAACTTAACTTTCTCCATAGTCTGATAGACCAAATTTGGTCCCAACAACTCCTATTCACCAACTTTGGATCAACCAATTGGCGATCTACACCTTTGCCCATACAGAGTCTTGCACGTGCCATCTTGATATTAGAATGATAGGTTATTATTAGCAAGGTCAATGGGAGGTATGTGATCATCCCAATTACTTTTAACATCAAGGACATATCCTCAACTTGTTTGAACAATCCTGCCTGACCATCTTTCTGAGGATTAAAAACTTGTGCCTAATTATTTATGAAAGAACTTCTAAAAGTTCATTTTAAATTGAGCATCACAATTCGAAATGGTGGACAACGTAATCCCATGCAATTAAATAATTTCCTAAATGTACAACTTGGTATAATCTTCTACTGAATCTGTAGTTTTTGCTGGTAAGAAGTGTGTTGACTTGGTAAGTCGATTTACAATCATCCAATCAAATCATGATTTTAAAATGAGCAAGATAATCCTGTTATAAATTTAATATTTACCATATCCACTCAAAATATATGTATTCTGTGATAAAACACTAGGCTTTCTGTTGCTTGACTTTCACTTGCTGACAATTCGGACAATAGGCCACAAAGTCTGTGACATTTTTTTCATGTTGGTCCACCAATAAACTCCTTGGTCATGATGCATATTTAGGGAACTTGGATGGAAAGAATACCTAGAATTATGGGCTCCTAACATAATTTTCCCTCCTTAAGTCCATCTATGTCTCGAACACACAATCTGTCTTGGTACCTCTGAGTACCATCATCTCTCCCTTATTCAAAAGCCATCGTCTTATACTTGTGAATATCCTCTTTCAACTTCAACACGTAGGGATCATCACATTGTTTCTCCTTCTCTTCGGCTACTAAGGGGGAATAAGTCATGTTCTGGACAATAATTCTGTCATCTTCGAAGTCCGAGGTCGAACACCTATCTTGGCTGGTGAACTTCTTTCACCAGAGTTCTCTAATCTACCTCAATCATGAGTTATATTTCCCACACTTTATCTTCTTAAGAACTTCCTGAAAACACTTATAGTATTATTGTGAACTAAATCTTTTACATGTACTCTAAACATTAGAGTCCCGTGCAATGGCACTACCCTCATAACATATAAATAGGTATGATTTAACAGCCTTTCTGTGAACACTTTATCATTAATAACTAAGCTCGGTGATCATTCTAATCACTGTGTGTTTCTTACACATGCTAGACATAATCCCTATGGTAATTATACAATTTTCCCTCAATACCGAACTGATTTTCTTTTTCATATTCCATGCTAACTATTCGAGTTCCATACCTCCATCTGGACTTACTGATGGTTTTCACATCACCCCTTAGACCAAAGGTTTTATACTTGGGGATTCTTCCTTTTTTGGGATCCAAATAACTCTCCTTATTTTTTGTAATTCTTTGCACTCTACGTCAATGACGACTAATCTTCCAACTTACTTCTGAGAAATCTTCCTTTTTTTAGGAAAAACTAAATTATTCACATAACGGAAAGCTAATGTATTCACAACTATCATACATAATCTTAATAATTCAACTCTGCTCACACTGTCAATCTTGAGGAAACCCCTTTTTGATAACTCTTATAGGCTATTCTTCTGCAGTTTGCTCTCTCACTGCCTAGCTGATTTTTTCCCCACTATCACTGTACTTCAGGTTTAACTTAAACTCTTTGGGTTCTAACACACATTCGGTATTTCAAATTGTCATCCACTCACTATAGTTAACCTGGCTAAGTGCATCAAATTGTACCTCTACTAGCTCTGTTGAAATTGCTAATTCACTGTATCAACTCAAAACTTACTTACTATCCTTTTTACTAACCACTTAATAACATCATATTTTCTTCTCCTTCTTTGAATAACTAAAGTGAAGCATAAGGTCACTCCTAACTTCCCTCATCATCTGACCATATTCCTTTTCTGCACACTATCTTTTTTTCCTTCTAAACTATGTGCATGGATCACCCTTAGGGAATTCATCTGCCATAAATGAAATTTGAATATCTAACCCCAAACTTTTTATATAATACAAAATCATATCATACTATAAACATCTGCGGTAATCACTTAGTCACATAACCTAAGGGGGAGCTTCCATATCTTTATCTTACATCAATAGCTGCTTCTTATAATAACTTACTAACGTGGTACTTCTAGTTCTGATTTAAATAAATATGAACAACTTAAAATCGTTCCCTGAAATTCACTATTGGCTGCTATTGTTTCTCATTGCATACATCATATCTTCTAGTCATTTGCATGAGTTGTACGGAATCACATCTTTGGTAATAACAAACGTTTATGACTCCTAGGTATTTTACCCTTAGGCTCTTTTTTGTCTAAAGCTATAGTGACCAATGTTGGGGTCTGACATCTGAACTATCATCATCCAACTTGTGGCTCCATTTCCAAGAATTAAATGAAGTTGTTCTAGGAGTTAAAACACATATAAATACACTACCATGTACAAACTTATCTTTCAAAGTATACCATCATCTAATAGATCACTTCCTACGCCATCCGGTGAGTCTTGGTCTTAATCCAGACCTAAAATATGTGAAGGTTTTTGTATAATCACTATTACTTACTTTTTCTTTTAGCACCCATATGCATTACTGTATACTCACCAGAAAATTTGATACACTGAAAATTGGATATTTGGTAAACATATATCTGAATACTGGCATTCTGAATAACCACAAACTTGCTAACTGAAAGACTGTATAACTGGTAACTGAGGTAAACTGCAAAAGCCTCAAGGCTCAAGCTGCTCCTGCTCGTCGCTTCCTCTATCTCTTCTCTGTGTTCCGGCGACCGACGACCGCACTGGTAAGACACTAAGACTCACTCCTTCTCTCTCGTTCTCTCTCTCTTTCTCCCCCTTTCTTAGAGCTTAAAGGAAGTGTTTGTTCTCTTTTATTTCTTGGATAAAATTGATGAAATAAATTGGGGGTTTCACTCTTGACTTTCTTAAACAGAAATAAACCATACTATACTACTATTTTGAATCCGATTTTACTTTTAATTTTTTGTTTTGTTTCGTAGATGGAAGATGAGGTAGAGATGGTGAATAAAGTTCAAGCTCTTGTAAAATGTGGTAAAAGTGGTGCTTCAAATTATTCCACAAGCAACGTCGAATCTGAATCTGGTTCGAAGAAAAGAAAAATCATGAAAGAAAGATCAGTGGCTTGGCGACACTTTAGTAAGTTCACTGATGACGAGGGTGTTAAAAAAGCGAAATGCAAGTACTGTCCAGAAGAATATGTAGCTAACACCAAAAATAGTGGTACAAGCAATTTGCTATCACATCCTCAAGTGTCCGAACAATCCCCACAAGCCGGAGACAAGCCAGACAAAATTAGCTTTTCAACCGAAATGTCAAACAGGTGATGTCTCACTTATCCCTTGGAAATTTGATCAAGAGGCATGTAGGAGGGCTTTAGCTCGTATGATAATTATAGATGAACAACCCTTCATTTCTGTTGAAAATGATGGATTTAGAGACTTCGTGAGAGCTCTTCAACCTTTATTTCATATTCCATCTCGTACTACTATGACTAGAGATTGTTTTGAGATTTACCATGATGAAAGACTTGCTTTGAAGTCAATTTTTAAAGAATCAAAACATAGAATTTGTATTACGACTGATACATGGACATCAATTCAAAGAATTAACTATATGTGTGTTACAACACATTATATTGACAAGAACTGGAATTTGCATAAAAAGATATTAAATTTTTGTCCAATTACTAGTCACAAAGGTCAAGATTTAGCTAGTGGTGTTGCTAAGTGTTTACTTGAATGGGGAGTGGATAAAGTATTTACTGTGATAGTTGATAATGCAAGTTCTAACGATGTCATGGTTAAAGAATTATCCAAACAATTTACTAGATGGAATACTAACTTGATGGAAGGTAAGCATGTTCATGTTAGATGTATGGTTCACATCATCAATCTAGTTGTTCAAGATGGGTTGAGAGAAGGGAGTGTGTCTGTGGAACGAATAAGACAAGCTTGTTAGGTACATTAGACAATCTCCAGCAAGATGGAAGAAATTTAAAGAATGTTGTGATCTCGATAGGATAACTTTTAAAAAATCATTGTGCTTGGATGTTCCTACTAGGTGGAACTCCACATATTTGATGTTGAAGGTTGCTACAGTTTATGAGGAAGCCTTTACAAAATATTATGATATTGATTATGGTTTGATGTCATGTATTTCTAACTGTATTTGTGAGGATGGACAGCCTGCAGGTCCACTTTTAAGTACTGATTGGGATAGTGTAAGACGTATTGTGAAGTTTCTTGAAATATTTTATGAACTCACCTTGAAGGTATCAGGTACACTTTATATTACATCTAATGTGCACTTTCTTGAGATATGTGTTGTTGGTTCTTCTTTGAAAGAGTTGATGCAAAGTGAAGATGCTACCTTGAAAGAAATGGCAAATAATATGAAAGAGAAGTTTGATAAGTATTGGGGGGATCCACAAAAGATGAACAAAATGATTTTTATTTCATGTGTGTTCGATCCACGCCACAAGTTTCAATCTCTTTCGTTTGCTCTTGCTGCCATGTTTGGAGAAACAATAGGTGTGAAAATACAAATTGAGGTGAAGACATACATGGAATCTTTGTTCAATGTGTATGCAAAGAAGAATGATGGTTCTGGTTCATATCCATCTTCCGGTTCATGTCCATCTTCTCCATCTTCCCCTGGTTCATGTCCATCTTCTCCAACTTCATCTACTTCTTCATAGATAAATATTTGGGTAAAGATGTTGAGGAAGACTTTGAAAATTTTAAAATTCTGGGGTGGTGGAAGTGGAATTCACCCAGATTTCCCGCACTTGCTGAGATGGCACGTGATGTGCTAGCCATTCCTATTTCTAGTGTTGCCTCAAAATCAGCCTTTAGTACCGGTGGACGCATACTTGATCCATTTAGGAGTTCATTGACTCCTAGATTGGTTCAAGCTCTTGTGTGTGTCCAATATTGGCTTCGGAACGAATCAACAACTCCGATTAAAATTGAAGAAGATTTAGATAATCTTGAACAACTTGAAGCGGGTAAGACTATTTATTTCTTCAATTACTTTACTTGTGTTTAAGGTATACTTATGTTATGTTTCTTTAGATTATATTTAACTAATTTATTCTATTCTATTACTATCTTATTCTACAGACTTTATTAATACCGGAAGAGAGCCTTGCATCGTCGACATGTAGAAGGTAGGATTTCATTTCCCAGACTTTAGTAATTCTGCTTTTATCCAAGTATTTGAAATGCTAGAGCAAGAGTAGCCAAAAGAGGCATTTGCTAATATGTCATTTGCTAAGGTATTTCTTCCAAATTGATACTTTGTTCTGTTGAAGTGGATATTGCAACATGCTTGCATACTTTGTTCTATTGTACAATTGTAGTGTGTTTGAAGTTTGAGAAATGTTCTGCCCAGTATTAGGCTGAATGGCTGATGCGTGGAAATTGCTTGTACCACTGTTTCTCTCATTTACTTAGGGCTATGATTTACTGATCCTCTCATTTTTTACAAGTGCAGTATTGCAGAACTTGAAAGCATGCCAGGAATCAGGATTGAGTGCGATGGCCATAGAAGTTGGAACTTGGAACTCTTTTGTGTAGTCTATTAAGGAATTCTGGTTGAGGATTTCAGTTCATTAGACATATGTTTGAGATTTCAGTATATTTTGTTTTGTTATGAAGATTGTGTTTTGTTTATGTAATGGATTCTATCACAAGAATTATGATTTGCAACTTTCCTTTTCTTGTTGAATTATAATTATTAACTATGTGTATGTCAATTAGGACTGATGTTCGAGAACTTTGTTCACAAGAATTAGAACTATAGAGAATAAAGATGACCAAGAACTATGCGGATTAGGACTAATGTTCACAAGAATTAGAACTATGTTGAATTAAACTATTGTTTATGTTAATTTTGTTCTGTTATGAACTGTTGAATCCGATCCGAAAATCCGATCACCAAACCGATCCGAAATTATGCAATCCGATCCAATCCGATATAATTCGGATCGGATTCGGATTGCGTTTTGTGGAATCCAAAATCCGAAATTTCAATCCGAAATGTGCTAAATCTGATCTGATCCGATCCATGCACAACCCTAGCAGGGACTATGCTTCCCCTTCTTCTCAAATCTCGTAACGCCTTTCATAGGCGAAACTTTCAGAAATACCCAATCATCAACTTGAAACTGTAGGTCTCTATGTTGCACGCTCGAATAGGACTTTTGGCGGCTCTGAGTCATCTTCAAACGCTCTTAAATCAACTTAACTTTCTCCATAGTCTGATAGACCAAATTTGGTCCCAATAACTCTCATTCACCAACTTTGGACCAACCAATTGGTGATCTACACCTTCGCCCATACAGAGTCTCGCACGTGCCATCTTGATATTAGAATGATAGGTTATTATTAGCAAAGTCAATGGGAGGTATGTGATCATCCCAATTTCTTTTAACATCAAGGACATATCCTCAACTTGTTTGAACAATCCTTCCTGACCATCTTTTTGAGGATTAAAAACTTGTGCCTAATCATTTCTGAAAGAACTTCTAAAAGTTCATTTTAAACTGAGCATCACAATTCGAAATGGTGGACAACGTAGTCCCATGCAATTAAATAATTTCCTGAATGTACAACTTGGTATAATCTTCTACTGAATCTGTAGTTTTTGCTGGTAAGAAGTGTGTTGACTTGGTAAGTCGATTTACAATCATTCAATCAAATCATGATTTTAAAATGAGCAAGATAATCTTGTTATAAATTTCATATTTACCATCTCCACTCAAAATATATGTATTATGTGATAAAACACTAGGCTTTCTGTTGCTCGACTTTCACTTGCTGACAATTCGGACAATAGGCCACAAAGTCTGTGACGTTTTTTCATGTTGGTCCACCAATAAACTCCTTGGTCATGATGCATATTTGGGGAACCTGTGTGGAAAGAATACCTAAAATTATGGGCTCCTAACATAATCTTCCCTCCTTAAGTCCATCTATGTCTGGAACACACAATCTGTCTTGGTACCTCTGAGTACCATCATCTCTCTTATTCAAAAGCCATCGTCTTATACTTGTGAATCTCCTCTTTCAACTTCAACACGTAGGGATCATCACATTGTTTCTCCTTCTCTTCGGCTACTAAGGGGGAACAAGTCATGTTCTAGACAATAATTCCATCATCTTCGAAGTCCGAAGTCGAACACCTATCTTGGCTGGTGAACTTCTTTCACCAGAGTTCTCTTATCTACCTCAATCATGAGTTATATTTCCCACACTTTATCTTCTTAAAAACTTCCTGAAAACACTTATAGTATTATTGTGAACTAAGTCTTTTACATGTACTCTAAACATTAGAGTCCCGTGCAATGGCACTACCCTCATAACACATAAATAGGCATGATTTAACAGCCTTTCTGTGATCACTTTATCATTAATAACTAAGCTCGGTGATCATTCTAATCACTGTGTGTTTCTTACACATGCTAGACATAATCCCTATGGTAATTATACAATTTTCCCTCAATACCAAACTGATTTTCTTTTTCATATTCCATGCTAACTATTCGAGTTTCATATCTCCATCTGGACTTACTGATGGTTTTCACATCACCCCTTAGACCAAAGGTCTTATACTTGGGGATTCTTCCTTTTTTTGGGATCCAAATAACTCTCCTTATTTTTTGTAATTCTTTGCACTCTATGTCAATGATGACTAATCTTCCAACTTACTTATGAGAAATCTTCCTTTTTTTAGGAAAAACTAAATTATTCATATTAAGGAAACCTAATGTATTCACAACTATCATACACAAAATTAATAATTCAACTCTGCTCACACTGTCAATCTTGAGGAAACCCCTTTTTGATAACTCTTATAGGCTATTCTTCTGCAGTTTGCTCTCTCACTGCCTAGCTGATTTTTTTCCCCACTATCACTGTACTTCAGGTTTAACTTAAACTCTTTGGGTTCCAACACACATTCGGTTTTTCAAATTGTCATCCACTCACTATAGTTAACCTGGCTAAGTGCATCAAATTGTACCTCTACTAGCTCTGTTGAAATTGCTAATTCACTGTATCAACTCAAAACTTACTTACTATCCTTTTTACTAACCACTTAATAACATCATATTTTCTTCTCCTGCTTTGAATAACTAAAGTGAAGCATAAGGTTACTCCTAACTTCCCTCATCATCTGACCATATTCTTTTTTTGCACACTATCTTCTTTTTTTCCTTCTAAACTATGTGCATGGATCACCCTTAGGGAATTCATCTGCCATAAACGAAATTTGAATATCTAACCCCAAACTTTTTATATAATACAAAATCATATCATACTATAAACATCTGCGGTAATCACTTAGTCACATAATCTAAGGGGGAATTGCCATATCTTTATCTTACATCAATAGCTGCTTCTTATAATAACTTACTAACATGGTACTTCTAGTTCTAATTTAAATAAATATGAACAACTTAAAATTGTTCCCTGAAATTCACTATTGGCTGCTCTTGGTTCTCATTGCATACATCATATCTTCTAGTCATTTGCATGAGTTGTACAAAATCACATCTTTGGTAATAACAAACGTTTTTGACTCCTAGGTATTTTACCCTTAGGCTCTTTTCTGTCTAAAGCTATGGTGACCAATGTTGGGGTCTGACATCTGAACTATCATCATCCAACTTGTGGCTCCATTTCCAAGAATTAAATGAAGTTGTTCTAGGAGGTAAAACACATATAAATACACTACCATGTACAAACTTATCCTTCAAAGTATACCATCATCTAATAGATCACCTCCTGCGCCATCCGGTGAGTCTTGGTCTTAATCCAGACCTAAAATATGTGAAGGTTTCTCTATAATCACTATTACTTACTTTTTCTTTTAGCACCCATAGGCATTACTGTATACTCACCAGAAAATTTGATACATTAAAAATTGGATATTTGGTAAACATATATCTGAATACTGGCATTCTGAATAACCACAAACTTGCTAACTGAAAGACTGTATAACTGATAACCATAAGACATGATAATTTCTTTTGTACTTTCTGATAAGGTTATGCTCTAATCTGTACTACTACCCATTGCATCCCACTTTTAACATCATCTCATTCTCATTTGTTACCAACTTATACCCCAATGGGAATCATCTTCTCTAAGAACTTGAGTTTTTTCCCGCACGTCGTTTGGGCATTCGATACGTTTGGAGTTCGATAGGAAGAAAAGGTTAACTATTGCTCTAAGCTTCATGGCACAATCTAGAGTATAAAGAAATGAGATAATCCTCGATGTCTTGGTAGTTAACCGTTTATATGAGTGGTCGGCACACACATATAAAGGAAACTCCACTGGACACGGCTTTATAAACTCCCTAAGACTCTTGAACCTAGTGCTCTGATACCAAGCTTTGTCACGCCCCGAACCTGGGCTTGGACATAACACGACACTCGGTGCCTGACTACATGTGACCGAGCGAACCAACTGGCTGGCTGAATCAACATGTGATATCATGACATACGGAATACGGAAGATAAACTAACACATGCTAATATACTGAAAGTCTGGATGATATAAATCAAAGTGCGAAAATACTAATACAATTCTGAAACATATTTGTAGCCAACATAGCTTAACATGAAAAGCCTGAGACTCTGTCTAACTGTTACTCTAGTCTATGAAGCCTCTAATGAAGTACTGAAAACATTGATTGTCTCAAAATACTGAAGACTATACGATAATTATAATTCCCCGAAAGAACTGGGGATCACCAAACAGCTGATACGAGAGTCCTAACGCTCTAAATTATCAACATGTAAATTATTACCTGCATCGTGAGATACAAGCCCCAGGTAAAAGGGATATCAGTATATTTAAATTGCATTGGTATGCAAAACAACTGAAAGAATGAATTATAAATGCCGAAACTGATACTGAGCTGATAATTGATAATTGATAATTGATAACTGAAATGATAATTATTGAAAGTGAAACTGAAATGATAATTGATAACTAAATTAATAACTGATAGCTGAAATGATAACAGATAACTCAACTGAACAAAAGAAGTAAGGATATGAATACTCCCTCTTCTGATTGATGAACAACCTGTTTATCCGAATAAATAAACTGTGGCCTTAGGCCTAATATATATGTGCACAACTACAGTCTCGGGCCCAAGTATACGTATACATAACTACGGCCTCATGCCCAAAGATACATAAAGCATAAGTTGCGGCCTCAGGCCCAAATATAGATGTCCAACATTCAGGAATTTAAAATCAGGAACTAAGAATCATACTGCAATACATGATACTGAAATGCTAAATCACACTAAGTTATATAATACTAGAATACTGAATAGGACTAGACTGAGACATGTATTCTTGAACTGATTATGAACATTGAAACTTCAACTGTTTATGACATGCTGAGTAAGCTATACTGAGACTCAAGGATATCAAACCCAAGTCTATATTGAATACGAAATGAGCTCACAACGTTCAGAATGAAGGTCATGAACGAGTTATGAAACTAGAAAATATAAGTTCTACAACTATTCAAGGAACTAGGCTTAACTATATTTCTGAGGCAATTAATAACATGGTAAAAGAAACATAGTGTAGGGAGAATCATTAACATTCCCAAACATAGAGAGTTAGCCTCACATACCTTAACTTCCTGATCTTGAGCGTAATACAACATTCGTCAACCGTTTCAACTTCAATCTATATCAATACAAGTCAAAGGGATTCCATATTAGCAATAACACTCATGTTTTGGTTACTTAGGTATTTTCTCAAACACTTGGTGGCATAAAGCTTCATAGTCCTTATTAGTGGTGTCTCTATAACCCATTCTCTTGATCCTAGATAAATTTTAAAGTCTCAAATGGTTACAATCAACATCATTCTTTATCACCCATAAGGTAAACAATATCCTTAACCAATAATCAACAATTAACAACCCAAATCTATAATCTGTTCATGCTTTTCTATTAAATCCATTAACTCATATCTCATGAACTAGAGTCTATAATCATTAATCCAATGCTAGAATCAATTAGAGGATGAAGATATTACCTTCTTGACGTTCAATCTTCTTGAATTCGAGTTCTAGGGTTTCTTCTCTCAACAATGATGTCCCAATATCTAATGATATGCAAGGTTTACCCATGTTAATAAGATGTTGGGAAATTGAAATTAACTAAGAATCACCATTAGAACTTACCTTGAGTTGTGGAGGGACCCTTGAAAAGTTAGGTTTTTGAGAGCTCCCCTCTCTAAAGCAAGGTTTTTGTGTTTTGGGGGTGTGGGGGACGAAGTAGGGCTTTAAAATGACCCCCCATGAGTGCCCCCGTGCACCTATGGGCTGACCGCGCAAAATGGCAGTGAAACTGCCTCAGGAGCGCGGCCACGCTTGGGGTGCGCTCAAGGCATGCATATTGCACACTGTTCTATAAAATGCGCATAACTTTTTGGCACAGAGATCCGTTTGAGCTCCATAATATATCTTTGGAAAGATATTTCAAAGGCCTACAACTTTTGTGTTTTGCGTTTTCCCAAATACCTTACAAGTATTTCACTAAACCTCCTGCAAGACTGACCCTCTGCAAACTTCGTAGATTTTATCGAATCTTGTACACCCCACTCTTCGTCTTGATTCTAAAATAACTATTTCCATCCATAATCATACCAATAGAACTTCACATGTCCAAAATATAACCTTACTACTCATTTAAAACATTCATACCTAAGTCGAATTTACGGGGTGTTACAGGTTGGGTCACAACCCTAACTAATGAGTTTAGCTACTCATAATCAAATAAGAAATCGAAGATGGAGATGAAATATAAGCCATAAAAAGTAATTACAAGAGTAAAATCTAAGATTAATTGCTAAAGATGTTCTAAAATTACTCTAAAAAGATAAAAACAGCAGTTCACGTGCTCTACAAAACAACTAATACCCTAAAAATCTAAAAAAGAACTATTTATACAAAGCTAAATTTTCCAGATAAAATTGCCCCTACGGAGATTCTGATGACAGCGAAAAATAGGTCGCCTCAACGCTATGACTACCGCGACCGTGCAAAATCAAGCTCGGACCATGATTCTTCTCTTTTTAGCTAGTTCTGAACTTGAGTCCGCTGGGAGCGTAAAAACACCCGCCTCAGCGCTCCTTCAACCGCGGCTGCGAAATATGATCGCGGGCAGCGATGACTGTTAAGCTTCAGAAACACTCTCTGAATCCTCAAACCGCTGAGAGCGGCATCAGGACCGCCTCAGCGGTAGAACCCTCGCGTTTGCTGCTATTTCTCTCTGTCAGCGCCCTTTGATATCAACTTTGAACTTGTGCAGGTTTCACTCCTTTTTGAGATGGTTATGACTTCCTTGTCTCTTTTTGACCAAACATTGCAAACAAGCACACTAAGTTAACTTTTGGGAATATTTGCACATATTTTTAATCCAAACCTAAGCAAAAAGAAGCATATAATAGGCTAGAATCCCTAGTTATCACCATCCTCTTATACTCCATTTGTCCAGCCCCTACTGCCCTTCAACCAGAATCCATCTTAGAAAAGAGGTTAGTCAAACATGGTAATAAAGTTGTTTTCCAAGTTAAGGTCAAATGGGGAGGGCTTAATGCTGATCATGCCACTTGGGAGTATCTTCAAGAGCTACAAACAAGGTTTCCCTCTTTCAATCCTTGAGGACAAGAATTTCCTTTAGGGAAGGGTATTGATACAAGTAAAGGAGATAAGCAACCAAGGAGAGAAAATCAAGCAATTAAAGAGAAGAAATCAAGTTAAGAACTAAAATGCAGTAACAATGAAGCTTAGTTGGCGGCTGACGTGGCAATAATTAGTTATGTTACTTACAGTTGGTTAGAGTTAGTTACAAATTGTTAGCTAATACTCTATCCGTTCCAATTTATGTGAACCTATTTTCTTTTTGGTTCGTTCCAAAAAGAATGACCCCTTTTCTAAATTTGGAAATAATTTAGTTTAAACTTACAATTATACCCTTATTGAGAAGCTTTTATAACCACATAAAAATTCTTGACCCCTTTTTGACTTATTTAAGACCACAAATTTCAAAAGTCTTCAATTTTTCTTAAACTTCGTACCTAGTCAAACACATGTTCACATAAATTAAAACGGAGGTAGTAACAATCTTCTAGAATCTTCAGCCTAGCATATATAGTTGATATACATGTAATTGATGAATCACTTTTGAAGATAATACATTTCTATTCTTTCTAAATTTCTCTTCTCATTGAGCTGTTTTCTTGATAAATCTTGATATAACCATCACCTTCTTCGAGCTTGAGCTCCTAGATTGACTATTCTCGTTAGTTTCTATTGCATTGCATCATTGAACAAGTATTCCATAACAAAATATTGGGCTTTTCTTCTATCCAACTAAAATGGGCCGAACAAATCAAAAAAATAATAAACAATGGTCCTTTATGTTTGAGGTACGCTTACAACTTGTTTGGATTGTTGTTATATATTGTTTCACAACGTATCATATTGTATTGTTTAATAAATACAACGTTTGAAAATATTGTATTGTTTGACGTCATTTCATGATGTCACGCACTAACAATATGAAGAATAAACTTGCAATATTACTAAGAAAAGATAGGATACAAAATAGAATTATTATATAAAAAAGTAGGATAAATGATAAAATATGATTATGTAATAATAAAGAAGGGCATGATGAGAGAAAATAGTAAGGAAACGACGCCACCACACCAAATCTGTCGTTCCATTGAGTGACACTATTTGTCGTTACGTAACGATAGATTTAACAATACGATACAATAAATTTTAAGTAACAATAAAAACAAATATTGTATTTAAAGTAACAATACGATACAATACAATATGTGCCAACCCATCCAAACAAGTTGTTAGAGTACTACCTTAGGTATGCAACAACAACAATAAAGCCAATTTAGTACTATAAGTAGGGTATGGAGAGGGTAGTGTTTACATAGATCTTACCCTACCTAATAACGGTAGAAATGTTGTTTTTGGTAGACCCTCGGCTCAAAATAAAGTAAAGAAAATAAAGGAAGAAGAAGAAGAAGAAGAAGGAGGAGGAGGAGGAGGAGGAGGTGGAGGTGGAGGAGGGGCGTAGAAGAAGAAAGAGAGTAAAAAGAAGAATTAGACTTCAATAGTAACAACAAAAAAGTAAGATAACTGAAATGAACAAAACAACATGGCATAAATAAAGCTCTAAGTGTATGTACTAAACAGTTTTTTTGGTCTCGGATTTAATAATTTTTTCATTATTTAATTTGACAAAAAATATGAAAAATAAGATTCAATCTTAAACACCAGAAAAATCTCGGAGAAAGTCCTTAGAAGGAAGAAGCTTCCAACCTGTCCTCGATCTCCTTCTCGATGGAGAAAATAGCTAAATGGTAAGAAGGAAGTCTAACTAATGTACTGATCCACGCAGGCTGCCCGGAGAATCCTACACTGCTAAGGAAGAGAGTCGAGCCATAACAGATTGATGTGGCGTAGAACGTGAACAAATGTTTTCTCATTAGACTATTTTAATCGATAGTTTATGTCGACCCTACGCTACGATTCTTCTTCTCTTATGAATTTCTAGTTATACCGAATCCTATAAAATACCAAACAAAAACTATACTAAATACCCCAAAAGCTAAAAGTATACCTCAAAAAACTACACCAAACTCTAAAAATTGGTCTAAAATAGTAGAAATTACAAAAATTGTGCCTTTAAATAGTTCTGGCTAATTTACACTCCCCTCTCCGCCCCCTCCCCCCATAGTTTTCATCAAAACTAACAAATAAAGTCTGTTAAGTATTTGATGAAGTTGGAAAACTTAAAGGATCAAAATTGCTTAGTGCATATTTAAGAGACTACTTTTAACTTACTCTCAAACACAAGGGACTATTTATATCATTTTATCTTAGTTTCTTCTTACCTCACCAATGTACATATATTACTGCACTATGTACAAACAATTACAACGCATACCTCTCTGGAATATAAATTTCATACAATATAGTAACTTATTTCTTTTCCTCAAATCTGTTCTTTCCTCATCCAACTCAATTTCGTAACGCCACTTTCTCCTAAGTTTTGACCTCACCACACTCCAAATTTCCTCCAAATTCCCAATCATTGGCACCCAAAATCCAATAAATTGACAATCTTTTCTTCAAATCTCACTACCCCAGATCAAATTTTCAATCCCAACAACCCCAAAAATCTCTCAAAAATAGCCAAAAAAATTTGCCAATTCTATATATTCGTACCATGTAAAATCCTAAATCCCATAAAGCCCGAATCTTTTCTCCAAATCTCAAAACCCCAGATAAAACTATCATTCTTAAAACCATCAAACTTGTCAAAAACAGACAAAAAATTGCCAGTTTTGCCAAGTTTTAGCTCTTTTATACCATGTGTCATGAATCAAAAATATAATCTTTGATGCCTAAAAAAACCCAATTTAGTAAAAGTTCGTCTGATTCAGATTCTCCAAGAAAAAATCTTGGTTCTTTAGTTTCTTCAGAACCAGAACCAGGACCAAGCAGTAACAAAAAATCTTCTGTTTGGTCTGGTTTTTTGGTTTCTCCTTTTTCAATCTTTGATACTGAGCCAAAAGGGTGTTTAAAAAAAGGTGACTTAAGTTCAAAGAAGTATTATAATGGTATTGGTATTAATTGGACTAGTGCTGTGAAAAGAATGATGAATAGTGGCTCAATGAGGAGGATTTTTGGGATTAATAAAACTGGGATTCCTAATGGCTCTAAAAGTGATATTTGGCTTTTAGGTGTTTGTTATAAAGTTGTTCAAGATGATGATCCATCCATTGAACCAACTCAAAGTGAAGGTTTTTCTGCTTTTGTTGATGATTTCTCATCTAGGATTCTTGTTACATATCGAAAAGGTAGTTAAAGTTTTAATCTTTTTTTTATTCTTATTTTGTTTGATCTGATTAGAATTTTGATTTGGTGTGATAGTGAATTTTGGTTATTTGGTTGAATGTAATTACAGGGTTTCCTCCTATTGGAGATTCTAAGTATACCAGTGATGTTAATTGGGGTTGCATGCTTAGGAGCAGTCAGATGCTTGTTGCTCAGGTTTATTACCTGGCAAAATTCCTTTTCTTTCTTGCTATAAGTTAGCTAAAATCTTTATAATCTTGCTTTGGCGCAATGGTAAAAGTTGCTGCCGTGTGATCATGAGGTCACGGGTTCAATTCGCGGAAACAGCCTCCTGCAAAAGCAAGGCAGCGTAGCCGTACATAAGACCCGGTGTGGTGACCCTTTCGCCGTACATAACGGGAGCTTACGCACTAGGCTCCCCTTTTCGAAGGGGAGCCTTGAAGCAACGGTAAAGTTATCTCCGTGACCTATAGGTCATGGGTTCGAGCCGTGGTATCAACCACTAAAGTTTGTGTATCACACCCGTTGAGGTGTGGCCCTTCCACGGACCTTGCGGAACGTGGGATGCTTCATGCACCGGCTGCCTTTTTTATCTTTCGTTTTTTTCTTCTTCTGAGTTTCCAATGCTTACTCTGTCTGCTGTAGTGATGTTGATGATTCCTGTATTTATAGGCTCTACTTCTTCATCGATTAGGAAGATCTTGGAGAAAATCTTTGGACAAGGTACTCGAAAGTCAAAACACTGCAGTACTTTCAGTTGTTAAAATGCTCAATTTCCAATTTAAAACCACGATATTGCACAGTCAGGTTCTCATCTCGTATCTCTTATATATAAGAAAAAAGACAAGAAAAAGATCAGATTCTCATCTCATACGTATATTGTTTTAGCTTGAGAACTTATCATGTTATCTCATCGTGCAGCCGCATGACCAAAAGTATGTTGAGATATTGCACCTTTTTGGTGATTCAGAGGAGTCAGCTTGCTCTATTCACAATCTCCTTCAAGCCGGGAAGACATATGGTCTTTCTCCTGGATCATGGGTGGGCCCATATGCAATGTGTCGCACTTGGGAAACATTAGCACGAAGCAAGAGAGAAGAAATGGGGAATGCTGACATGTCTTCTCTCATGTCTATCTATGTTGTATCTGGGGATGAAGATGGCGAAAGAGGCGGAGCACCGGTGCTCTGTGTTGAGGACATTGTCAGGCATTGTTCTGACTTGTCAAAAGGCGAAGCTGACTGGATACCTGTTCTTTTCTTAGTTCCGTTGGTTCTTGGACTTGACAAAATCAATTCAAGGTTTCCTTTCATTTCTCTTATTTTTATTTATCTGCACTGGTAGTGTTGTATGATGCAAAACTCTTGCCTATTTATTCTCTAGTATATCTCTCTGCATTACCGTCATAAATAACTTAAGAACTTGCCAAGTAAAAGAAGATTGTGGCTGAATGATTATTTGTTTGTGTCGTAAAACAAGTGGTGCTTTGTTGGGGATCTGTAAGCACTTTAGTGCTATCATTACTATTTCATTGCCAGTTTTGCTTTATTATGATGAAATTGTATGCAAAGAAATTAAGATTGTCATTCCTTATCCAATCAGTAACAGTTTGATTATTCGAAACTGTTGCAGAGTTACATGATACTTTGTGGCTATAGCGACTATTTGGCAGGCCTTATAAAGGGAAAGTGGATATGGAATTAATATGGTACAGTGCTAGAAAAGATCTTTAAAGAATCTTCCATAGAATTAAGTGTCTAAAGTATTTCATTATTTTACCGAATGAAGAGCCACTCATACCATTTAGGATTTGGATTTCATTAACCTTGGACGACGAGTTTTTAGCATTTGTTGCAAAAGACCTGTCTTGGGGGGAATCAGGCATCTTCTTTTCTAGGCCAGAAGACTTTTCTTGGGGAATCCAGCATCTTCTTTAAGAGGAGCCATGGTAGATACCTTGATTAGTAGTGTAAAAAAAAATCAGTAAGCACTAACATAAGGAACACAAATGAAAATAATAACAAAAAAAATAAATTTCTGGATCATGCTTCGTATTCTCAACAGCAAGACTAATAAAAATACCACAAATCACCCACCAGGGCCTAGCTCAAGTGGCAAAGGGTGGTGGATTTGTGTCTTAGGTCACAGGTTTAAGCCCCCACACCATGCAAAGCAAAGCCTGGTAGTTAAGTGGAGAAGGGTAGAGGGGCCGGCCCATTATCCACCAAGTTTCGAAGGCTGCGGTTGGTCCAAAGGATCGGCCCCAGACGGATTTCTCGGTCATCAAAAAAAATAAAAAAAAATAAAAATACCACAAACTCTTTTGAACACTATCTAATCACATGGCTTGATCTAACTATTATTTCAATGGAACAAGTGCGGATACAAGATGGTCACAATGGTCGCAATATCGTATGTGATTCAAGGTCTCATACTAATGTTTCCAGCCATGCGACACTTTCGGGTTGTCCTCTTCAAGTAAGAACATGAAATAGAAGGACGGCACTACCATATATAATCATTCCTTCTCTTGCGCTATAATCTAGCTGAAAGATACTTGTAATTAACAGATTAATGACAGCTTGAGAAATTCCATATTCTAAGTTACTATAAATCATGGTTGCTTCACAAAGTATAGCCAGTCCCAAGTCCGGAAAACTAAGAAGAGTTGCAATAGGTTGATGAGTCCTCTTCAGTGTATAAAGTGGAATGCGCACTAGTGACTCATAAGTTGACTCTAACTAATTTGAGATGAGGCTTAGATACTCGATTGATGTTTGATTAGCCATGATGTCTTCTTTTCCTAATGGTATATTTATGATCTTTCTTATATTATCATAGCTCAAAGATTTCCTGGTTACTGGCCTATACACTCATTTAATTGAATTTACGTTGTTAGTTGTAGAACATTCGACGTTTATGCTTATCACCATAGATAAGGTGATGAGAATTCCATTAATTAGTAGGGCATATATATTTAAAAAATTGACTTAGCGAACAAGGCGTTCAAACTTGTTTCTGTGATCCTAAACGACAATATTCATAATACTACTCAATTCAGGAAAGTATAGTTAGCAGCTAGATTTACTTGCAGAAGTAAGTTGTCATCTGGTGGTTTAAGAAGTATCATTTGCAAAATTGAACATGGAATATAGATTGGTCTTTGATGTCCGTACGCACACAAAACACGTTATGACTATCTCGTGTTTTCCTTATCTCCATGTTGATTTATGACACGTCAGGCACGGCGAGAAGGCCATATCTAACGAAAATTAAAATTGTGGACTGCATTGATATTTGACGGATGATTTACTGTTTCTACTATAAAAACCAGATCATTCTGTTTACTGAACTTCTATTATGTTCTTGTACGTTAGGTATCTTCCTTTACTGGCAGCTACATTCAGTTTTCCTCAAAGCCTTGGGATCCTAGGTGGCAGACCTGGAGCCTCGACCTACATTGTCGGCGTGCAGGATGATCAAGCCTTTTATCTTGATCCACATGAAGTTCAGCCAGTAATTGTTTCTTTCCTTTTTATCGTATTTATGCCATTTCACACATACTGATTGGAATTTCTATAATTTATTACTACTTACAATCTAGGGTTAATTGCCGATCCTTAAAATCAAACTTTCCATGTTTAAATGTTATAGATGGAAATCAGCGTCTTTCCTTGCTGGCTGACTTCAACAATCTATCAATAATTACCACCATCAAGAATGTCATAATTGTTTGGTCTTTGTTACCTTTTTTATGCTTATTAAGATTTGAAGTTTTTTTCATTTGATTCATTAGTGTGGAGAAATTTTTTGGATTTTATGTAGTACTGCGATCTGGTTTTTATAGGTCGGCTTTTGCCCCGAATCCGTCGTTTTTATATTAGGAAAGATGTCATCCAATATATTCGAAAGCAGCAGCACTCAGTATGGGATGGTATAAGAAGCACCCAAATGAAAGAAAAAAAAAATCATTTGGCTTTTAAAGTTTGATTTAAGAGCTCTTATTGTTTGCTGAAAGTTTCCTACTTAGAAAAAGCTTCTATGCGGATCTAGTAGAATATTCTCTAACAGATCCTTGCTGCTTTAGAGGACTTTCTTAGAATCTTCTACAAGCTAAAATATTAGCCTTATTGCTGGAGCGGGAGTGCTGCTATATAACAAACAATCACCAAATTACACCTTTCCGTCCTCCACGTCCTAATTTCTTGACATCATGGTTTTTTCTCAATGTTCCATTTTCTGCTGCCTCAACATTCCGCATTAACCAAGATCCATATTTGATTATCGTCATCTGAAATGCTAGTGCGGTTGATTAATCGTCATCAGCGATGGCTGTGAACAGCTCTGCTAGTCAAGTTCCCCTTTTGGAGAACCTTCTATGTAATTTCATAATTTTCGGTTTGGGACATTATTTTTGGTGGATTTCTAAAATGTTCCAGCATATTCATTTCAGCGGTTTTGATCCATCAGACTCCTCTAGTTTCACTTTCCGGCAACACCAAAAGTGCAAATCAAACAAATTATTTGGTCCCTGTATGAGCTTTTCCATTTAGTTTCTTCTTTTTTTTTTGCGGCGAGTGGGACGGGTAAGGAATCACATCTCTAATAAACGAGTATTTCTTGATTGGTCGTTCAGCTTTCCTACCTTTTTTACTTATTATAACTGTCTTTATGGTGCTTGTAATCTCATTTGTCCGGTGATTTTAATATTTGAAGTTTTATGGATTTATCTGTCTGATGAGCAGGTTGTTGATACCATAACGGATAATCTGGACTTTAATATTTCATCTTATCACTGAAAGTTTCAAAATTTGAAGTATTTTTGGTTATCTAATTTTACTGGATGTCGGATGTAATGTTCTCATTATATGTCTGATGCGCAGGTTGTTGATATTAAAACGGATAAGTTAGATATTGATACTTCATCTTATCACTGCAAGTAAGCGAATACACATTCTAGTTTCTCACCTGATATTTTCGTTTTTAGTTTTAATCACCTTATAACCTTTTGACTTCGATTGCAGTACTGTAAGGCATTTCCCTCTGGATTCAATTGATCCATCTTTGGCAATCGGATTTTATTGTAGAGATAAAAGTACGTCCGCTTGTTTCTCTAATTGTTCCAGAAATTGTTGCACTTGTTTTACCATGGCTAATATGAGTTGCTTCTTGACCCCTAACTTCTATATACTTTCTGTAGGTGATTTTGATGATTTCTGTATACGGGCATCTAAGTTGGTGGATCAATCAAACGGTGCTCCATTGTTTACGATAACTGAAACTCGTAGCCCAGCCACATCAGTTGAGTATAACGACAGGGTGACTAGTAATTCTGGGGTTCCAGAACTGGACTCCTTCGATGCTGTGGGCCCGGGTGAGTCGGATGGTAGTAGACCTGAAGATGAGTGGCAACTCCTTTGATGTAAGAACACTTTCAGGATTATAAAGTTGTAAATAATTTCGTAGGCGGTCTACTTGATTGCGCCCGTGGCCTTAATGTGTTCCATCTTGTTTGGTGCGCGATTTCGACTAAATTACTGCTGTAAGATAGACATACTTGTAGGATCCTCCTTTTGCCTTACAATTTGATGTTGTCTATAAATTATCCAAAAATGGGATGGTGTATGGTTCAATTCATTTTTTTTCTAAGTACAAATGCAGAAGATTGAATAGTTGTTCCCCTAATCTTCCATTTTGTGTTGCTATTTTTTATTTTCTGGTCTTATTATTGGGTGTTATTCTTACCTTTCTCTATCCTGGATTAGGGGCTTGCTTAATTTGGTTTACTTCACTTGGTTATTGTTGAAAATGGAAGTTGTTCATTAGTTTACATGTAAGTTAGAGGTAGGTACATAAGCAAGTCTTTCTTCTATTAGATTTTTGCTTTATATGTTTACCTTTTATTCATGGTTTCTAAATTTGAGAAATAAATCTTGGTAAAGCTTCAACCTATCAAAAAAGAAAGAAAAAATCTTGGTACCATCAAATATATATATATATATATATATATATATATATATATATATATATATATATATATATATTGTTTGCATAGGTATCAAAGGGCAATCCGGTGCACTAAGTTCCCGCTATGAGTGGGGTTCGGGGAAGGAGTAGACCACAAGGGTGTATTGGACCATAAGGGTATATCGTACGTATCCTTAACCTGCAAGAGACTATTTCCGCGATTCGAGCCCGTAACCTTCTGATCACATGTCAACAACTTTACCAGTTTGCTTTAGTATCTGATACTACTCAACGAATTTGCATTTACGCCACCAAATCTATAGAGGGATTAAAGTGCATCTCTATCGAGGGGTTTTCTTTTTTTAGAGCTTGAATCTGAGATATATCATTTTTTCTCTCAATGAACCTTGACAAATCTTTATATTATTCATATTATTATGACTACATGTATTGCTTTGAGATCGAAACTAGCCCCGGGTTGCCCTTTTTGCTCTAGGCATCTGATACTCGAAATTTACTGACTCAACTAATTTGCATTTACGCCAGCAAGTCCATAGAGGGATTAAAGTGCCTCTCTATCGAGGGGTTTTCTCTTTTCAGAGCTTGAGCCCGAGACATCTGATTTTCTTCTCAGTGAACCTTGATATATTATTCATATTATTATGAGTACATGTATTGCTTTGAGATTGAAACTAGTAGATATTTTTACAATTTGTACACTTAACAATCAATTACATCTATTTTATCATAATCAATATCTTTGCTAATTGGGATTGGATTAATGTAAACTCCAAAGCTTTCAAGTTGACCATTAAAAATTGTGCCATGAAATCCATTGAGCCAGTTTCCAACATTTATGTTGAATTCTGTATCTTCACTTCCCATATAAGTAGGTCTATTTTTTGGAAAAGGTCCATATGAGTTTTTGTTGGTCACAAATGTGATTGATTTCAATACTTTATCTGTTCCAATTACTCCATGCCTACCATTTACTCCAATCAGATATTCAGATGGATAATCTAGCTTGATCTGCAAATTTTTTGAAAAAAATTATTAAAGATAAGAAATATTGTCATGACAGATAAACGAGACTAGACGTGTTACCGTAGGGCAACCCGGTGCACTATGCTCAGGAAACGGGAAAGGGTCGGATCACAAGGGTCTATTGTATGCAGCCTTAACTTGCATTTTTGCAAGAGACTATCTCCACGGCTTGAACCCGTGACCTCCTGGTCACATGGCAACAACTTTACCAGTTATGCCAAGGCTTCCTTTCACTAGACATGTTACTGTAATAAAATAAAATTATCTTTCTTCTCTCGAGAATCGAGACAATAACAATTATACCTTAATCTCAAACAAATATGGATCTCTTATATAAATCCTCATTGATCATGTCGCTTCCTTACTGTGAGAAGTAGAATTATGTATCTTTTATGCTGAATCTCCTAATTTTTCTAGAACTTGATTCGTTAACCAAAATGAATTTGATTAATAAGTTGTGTACCTATTTAGGACTTTTTACGATCCAATCATAGATAATGAAATCATAAAATACAATAGTCTGATTTTTTTAGTGTCAATTTAAATTTAATATAGATGGCGATATGTGATTGTGGATAGTAGAGTTTTTAATAGATGTTGAAATTCACGGGAGTATTATTAACAATAATACAATATATTCTTTAAATGTACACTAAAAAATGTCTAGCTATGCCTTCGACATCATAATTGTTGTTATTTATTAATAGTGATTATCCAGTTTACAATTATATACAATCAAAACTCTTTATAACGGTTTCGTTTTTTCTAAAAAAAATTGATGTTATAGTGAAGTGATGTTATAAAAATATATATTATAACATAACATGAAAAATTAGTTTCAAAGAAAATTTAACCGTTATAGTAAAGTATTGTTATATAAGATAACTGTTATATAGAAGTCTGACCGTCTTGCTCTAACAATTCATTAATAAAATTTTTAAAAAAAAATGGAACTTACTATTTCCAGATGTTCGATAAGATCACCATGTTTGCCTGATAAAGAAAAGTTTCCATCTTTGAAATATAAAAATTGGAGATGACTAATTATTCTTCCAAAGGAAACGAAAATCATTGCAATATCACCTTGATCAACATCATCCCATTTTTCTCCTTTCAATTTACTACTTGCCACAATTTCAATTTTGAATGCCATATTATATATATGACTTTTACAATAATAATTTACTGAAGAAAAAAATATTATTGGACAAAAGAAAAGAAAAATTGGAAGAAAGAGTTTATGAATGTTTTAGGTTTACCAAGACCTTATTATATATATACTATTTTTTCTGCATCCATTTATGCCTTTCTTGAATCTGAATTTGAGATTTGGAATTTTTAGGTGTAGAATAATGTACAATTTTTATTACTTAATATTCTTTTCTTGTTGTTGAGATACATAATATTGACCCCTTATTATGCAATTACTTTTATGTTTCTAATTCAGAATAAACTACAAAGCTTCTTTTAGCATTACTCGCTCCATCCTAAAATACTTGTCACGTCTAGCTTTTCGAGATTCAAATAATATAAACTTTGATCAATATTTTAATATATATATTTTTATCATAATAATATGAGAAAAATTGCAAATTATAATACTTTTTATATAGTTTTTGAATATCTAAATTTTAATTTTATAATATTAAGTTAATCTATCTAATTTAAATATTTTTGTATTTTTCATTACAGTAGTTGTCTATACAAGATTAGAGGAGCAAAGGGCTCAAAATAGAAAAGAGAATATACAAATTAGAATTCTTGATTGATAGGAAATCAGGATCACAATAAAAACAATAAATACAAAATATTGCAATATCTTTGGTATAATAGCCGGTGATTAGCATTGCTACCTTTATTTCTTTCTTTCTCTTCCTTGTTTAAGTGATTTTTAGTAGGCGTTTGGACATAAAAATTATAATTTTTAAATTATGTTTGGATATGCATTTTACTTGAAAAAAATATCGCAATTTTGTGAGGGAAAAAACAAAAATGTTGAAAATTTTGAAAAAGTGGTTTGGGAAACTCATTCTGAAAAATTTTCAAAAACTTGAAAATTTTCATGGACAAACATATTTTTGAAAAAAAAAAATTAATTTTTTTTTATTGACAGACGGGTCCTCATTTACTTTTTGTCCCTTTTTCCAGCTTAGTTTTCCTTTTTCTATTGCCGAGGAAAGTGGGTATTTCAAATTTGAAATGTGACATTTAAAATTTGAAAAGTTCCCAAAAAAAAAAAAAAAAAAAACTTTTTTACAATATCAATACATATATACGTTATATTAACAATATAAATACACAAGGTTCTTTGAACATATGTTTTATCTTTCCCTTCCACAAACAATATTTTCTACCACTAATTAAACATAAAAAATCGTAATCATGATTAAGGTTTGTCCATTTATTGGATTAAATGGTGAAATATGGGATGATAAGGAAGATAAAGTAGTCAAGATTTTTATATCTCATGGTAGAAGAGTGAATTTCATTCAGTTTTTATACATAAAAAATGGATTCTTTGTCTTGTCCAATAAACATGGTGGTGATGGAGGCTTAAGATTTGATACAGTGAGTTATAAATTTACTACTAGTATTACTTTCTGTTCTCAGATTTTGTTTTCTTATTTCAAATTTCAAATATTTTGTGAACATGTTTTGAAAAAGAAATACACAACTTTTGAAATTTTTCCTTCATTATTATTATTATTATTATTATATTATATTTTTTATTTTTTTGCTGAGAAGAAAATTTTGTACTTTGTAACTCATGTTTTTAGGGCCTACAGATTGACGTTTGGATAATTTTAGGAAAAAATTTGGGGTATTATTACTTTTAGCATGTGTAAAAATCTATTTATATTTGGTAGTTGAAAAAGTGTATAAAATTTGTATAATTTTTGTATACAAAATATAGAATATATATATATATATATATAAAATATAGAAACATTATTTTTTTTCCCGGCTATTATTTTGACAACGGCTATACAGTGTCATTTTCCAAAAAATAAATTTCTGAGAAAAAAAACAATCTTCTAGAAGTTTTGCTTTGTTCTTGAAATAATTTTTTTTTTGGTCCAAACAGCTTAAGCAAAATAGATTCTGAAAAGGTTCGTAGAAAAATAGTGTGAAAGTGCAATGTTTTGGCTATTTTCGTAAAAAATTGGTTTAGTTTTTTGAATTTAAGTCTCTCCTAAAAAAAATTAAAGTTTTCATCTGTTTGAAAGTTTCTTAAATCCAAACGGGTAAGTTAGGGAAAAGCAAAAATCAAGATTTTTTTTTTCATGTATGTATCGCTGACCTGATTGTATAAATATTTTTATGCCGTTAATGTATAGAACTTAAACTTATGATTCTTGTCGTAAAAACTTATTGTGAAGGAATTTTTTTTTTTTTTTTTTTTTTGCAGATTAAACTTGATTATCCCTCAGAGTTTATCACTTGGATACGTGGTTACTATGTGGAATTTCATCCTACAGTAATTCAACCTGCTAATTATGTGACATCAATCACATTTGGTACAAATAAAGCTACTTATGGACCTTTTGGAACCCATGAAAGTTCTGATACTGAGTTTGATTTTCAGTTTGGAACAGATGGAGCTTTTGGTGGATTTCATGGCACAACTCATATTCATTATCTTGAAAGTATCGGTGTTTATATCAAACCAATTACTTGTTCTACAACAGTAGAGAACAGGGAAGCAAATAACAGTGATGTTTCATGAATTTATGAAATTCGAATTTAGTGAAATTTGAGTAGTAGCTCACTGATAAGGTCGTTGATTGATATCTTATCGGGGTTTTGGATTTTCACTAGATCATTATGTTTTCTTTTATCTTTCTCTTAGACGTTCCTCTACCTTAAAAGTAACTTAGATAGGAGGGCATGAATGTCAAGAATTAGGGTAGAAGGTAGTCGAACGGTTTCTCTCTCTTCTGTGATGGAGTATGGTTCTAATTTATAGCATGTTATGTGCTCCCTCTTCTCCGTATCAATGCTATTATTATTCTAGTATTTTCTTATTCATCAATTTTTGTACTAATGTTGTTTCTTATATTCTTTTATTTTCTTCTTAGTTTTTTTTTTTTCTCTTGTATTTTTCAAACCTATTTGGAAACGCTTTTTTTTTTTTTTTGTGCCAAGGTATGCGTGTGGGATCATATACTGTGTATGTAGTTATTGTGGACAAATATGTTTATGTTTTTGCACATATTTATTTAACTAGGACTAAGGGATAGCAAATATGCATTTCACTGTTTTTTGCTAAACATATCTCCAAAATGAATGAATGCTTTGATTACATTTCATGCAATTCCATATACTTAAGTATCACATCGACTTTAAATGGGGAGTTTGGGGTAAAAAGTCTAACACTGGGCTGCTCCAAACCTTTCTAAAAGTACTTTAAAAATGAAGTAAAAAAAGGAGGTAACTCTGGTAGCTTCTCTGCCTTCTCTTTGATTTTCTTCATCTTCACAGCATTTGTTGTATACTCGTCTGTCACAAAATTCACTGCAATGCAAAAGGGGAAAAAATAACTTAAGATGACCACGGCAAAAGGCTCGCTCCCCCCATAGGTTCGATCATCTTGACAATTGACATATATAAGGTTTAAAAAAAAAAATTTAAAAAAAAGCTGTAATGCAATGCTTTAAAATGTTACTCGATGCTTTTTTCTCTTTTTATTTTCCTTGCTGGGAAAGTGCAGGAAATGCCCTAATCAAGAATGATTGAAGGTCCATTAGTAATTAATTAATTGAGTCGTTAAGTAAATCGAGCTCAATCATAATCACTGCAAGACAAGCTTCACGAGTTGAGAACGAGGCTTGAAACCACTATACATATTAGAAGACTAACTCTACGATGGAATGCTTGGAAATTGAATACAGGCCACAGGGTAATTCAATGAATGTAAAAGACAATTCACTTGGATCACGAATTTGTATCCCGATCAGAGCTGTAAAACAAACTTTAAAGTTGCTTCTTGATGGGCAAAGTAAATATAATCGTCCGTAGAATCAGGAAAAGGCTTAGGACAAAAGGACTAGAAAATTCACGCAAGAATACTTACTTTACGAGTAGGGGTTACTTGCATCGATCCTTGATGGAAATTTACAAAGTATTCAACGGTGGCATGAGTGAACTACGCCATAAGTACCGCCATCTACGTGAGAGGACACTTGTTCTTGCAGCATCTTTTAGGGGTAACCAACAAAGAATCTGAATGAGCGCGTCATCATCCAACTTACTGATAGATTCACCTTCTGAATAGATTTTTTCTTCATGAACTGAAACAATAATAGATGAATCATTTAGGGGTAAACAATAAAGGATCTGAACGAGCGTTTTACCATCCAACTTATTGACAGATTCACCTTCTACATTTATCTCTTTTCCAAAAATTGAAACAGTAGTAGATGACATTGCCGTTCCCTTTGTCATCTTTGGGGATTCTGAGAAGCAACACAACAGGTGTGACTTCGGTTAACCTAAGGCAAAATCAACAATAGACTCAGACTTAGCTCAAGCAAATATGAAGCTAACAGCAAATGGAAAGAGGTTTCGATGCAAGTAGAAGGAAAGGTGTGCTAATCAAGTATCAGATTCTTTTTCTTTCTTTTTTTTTCTTTTTTGATAACCAAAAAGCCCCTGAGGGCCAATGGTGCACAATCCGAAACTCGGTGGATAATGAGCCCACCCCTCTATCCTTCACCACTTAAATACTCGACTTTAGTCTGCAGCAGGGCTCGAATCCGTAACATGCGCCTAACCCACCCATCACTAGTTGCTCTTACAACTAAACTTGTTTTTTTTCCTTCTATTTTGGTTAGGTCAATTTCAAGAATTTTATCACCATCTTGAGTTAAAGATACAAAAAGATCAGAGCAATTCAAGTTCCCATTAAACTTCAAGAAGGGAAACTACTTCTCCCTCCCAATAGTAATACAATAACAACAACAATCCGGCAAAAACCCACTACTGGGGTCTGGGGAGGGTAGTGTGTACGCAGACCTTACCCCTACCCCGAAGGAGTAAAGAGGCTGTTTCCGAAAGATCTTCGGCTCAAGAAAAAGGAGACAATATTAGTATCAGCAAAGAAATCATATGAAAAACAGGAACAACATAAAATTCAGAAGAAAGATGCAAAGCAAAAGCGATAGCTAGTAAATAGGTCATGCGCTGAAAAGTGAAATAGAAACCCTACCAGACTGGTCTCGCAATACTGGGAGTTAAATCTTCTAATATCAAGTGTATCACTTCTTCATAATAAAAAATAATTATTATTAAGTTCAAACATGTTTCATTTCTCTGCCTAAAATTTTAACTCGAAATTTAGCTCAAGTACATAGCAAAAATTGTAATGCATATAACCAGGTCACCCAAAAAATTGATTCTATACAAAATCAATTGTTTATTCTTCTTATCCATATACATTTATTAATGAATCAAAACACAAAACATTTTTTGTTCCACAAGAATCTTAATATCAATACTCCCAAAACCAAATCGAAACACTCACCAAGAAAATCCCCAAAACAGAATAAACCCAGAAAAAAAAACGTGAAACATAAAACGAAAACTTTATTCGTAGAAACAAGCAGCCAGTTTATATGTGTGTGTGTGCCTTTTCCCTTTCAATTCTCAAGAATTGGAACGCATTGAAGCACAAATAGAAAATCGAACCTGACTAGGAAATCAGCCGGCGAGATGGTGACGGGCGGTGGCACGCGGCTGCTGCGGCGGAGAGACAGAGAGCAATTTTTATCAGTGACCCAAATGTCCACTTTTGTAATTGTGTCCTCACTGCCAAAAAGGGATCTTTAAAGCATTTAACATGCCACGATACCGGTCAAAGAATAAGATTAATTACCATTTTAAATTTGTTAACAATAATGTTTATCCTAATGTATTTTTATATAGTAAATTATATGATTGGGTAAATATTTTTAATCTATTAATGCAAAAATAAGTAAGTAATTTATTATTTTTAACAAATTATTATTAATAATTGTTATATAAATATTATGTAATCTTTGTAAATAATTTGATAGTGTAGATATTTTTTCTTCATAAGTGCATAGAACTTTTAAAATCATTGAAAAATAATGAGGCATTAAATGCAAATTAAAATTTTTATATGTTTTTATTATTTAACTTGAAATAAAGATTTGAATTTGAAATATAATTTGAGTGAGTATGTCAAGTGACGTATTATGATTGAGGAGGTTATGCCAAAGATGAAGAGGGGTAGGGCGACCAGACGAGACAAGATTACGGTGGAATTTTAGCAGAACGCGGGCCGGGCAGGCTTGGAGTGGCTTACTGGTTTGTTTAATGTAATTTTTAGGATGAAGATGATGCCCGAAGAGTGGAGACGGAGTTTGATAGTCCCATTGTACAAGAACAAAGGTGATATATAAAACTGCAATAACTATATAAGTATCAAGATAATGAGTCACACCATGAAAGTTTGGGAGAGGGTGGCGAGAGGAGGGTGAGAAGGAGTGTGTTCTGGTACCTACTGGTATGTCAGGATCCAATTGGTCATGAACATCGTAAGCTGTTGCTTTTTTTTAATTTCGGAGAACCAATTCGGTTTCATACCAGGGCGGTCGACTACATAAGCCATTCATCTCGTAAGGAGATTGATGGAACAATATAGTGAGAGGAAGAAGGACTTGCATATGATGTTTATTGACTTAGAAAAAGCCTATAATAAAGTCCCTAGGCAGGTTTTATAGAGATGTTTGGAGATTAGCGGTGTCCCAGTAACGTACATTAGAGTGATTAAGGACATGTACGATAAAGCTAAGACTCGGATGAGGGTTGTGGGAGATGACTCAGACTATTTTCCTTTGGAGATAGGGTTACATCAAGGATCAACTATTAGCCCATTTTTATTTGCCCTGGCGATGGATGTGTTGACACGACACATTCAAGGAAAGGTGTCATGGTGTATGTTATTTGCAGATGATATAGTGCTGATTGATGAGACGCATTGTGGGGTTAATTTTAGGCTAGAGGTGTGGAGACAGACCTTGGAGTCTAAAGGTTTCAATTCGAGCAGGACGAACACAGAGTACTTAGAGTATAAGTTTAGTATTGGGGCTCATGAAGCAGAAGTGGACGTGAAGGTGGATACACAACTCATCCCAGAAGGATTGATAGTTTCAAATATCTTGGGTCTGTGATACAGGGTAATGGGGAGATCGACAAGGATGTCACACACTGTATTGGAGCGGGATGGATAAAATGGAGGCTTGCTTTTGGTGTTTTGTATGACAACTTTCGCACCCCATTTTCTCACGAAGGCGGGTTTCGACGTTGTGACAACTCTTTTAGATGGGAGATAGAGTGCTAAAAGAAGAAGAGTCGCCACCTAATGATTTTTAAGGTGTGTTAGGGCACCTATTATGCAGAACTCTATTTGACTAGTCAACACCACTAAAGATCGGATAAGGTCTCAAATTAACTCATAGAGAAGGTGTTAGACACTCTTCGAGGTCCACAACTGTGGTTCTTGGCCGAACCTAAGACTATGTGGATTATAATTAGGCACGATGATCAAATAAACAAAGAGAATAAAAAGGTCAATGAGTTTTATTATAACACAATGAGAAATAAATATTACAAGGATATAACTATAACGGTCTATATTAGATGACTAAATGTATAAAGAAGAGGGAAGTTCTAAGTTTTTTAACCTAAAGGATCACCCCTTGCAACATAAATAGTACATCGCAACTCTCTTGAGGTAGGGAGTTACTCATATTATTCAGCGGACAGACTATCATCTCTTGCTACCCGATTACTATTTTATAGTTGTTTACCTAAAAGCGCTTTAATTCAATTCTAAGTCGTACCCTATGTGTGCACTACCCGTCCCATGCCTATGGTCTAGGAGACATTGGACCTATATTTAGGGTGGTTCTAGACTTTACTTAGGCTGCTCAGAATGATAAAACTAGGCGACATACAAAACAAGTTGGACTTCATGTAAAGGGCACCTAAGAGCTCAAGTTAGCCTCCACACTTAGACAACAAATGCACGCAAATAGATTCTCACATTAGGCATTACACCATTTTAGAGTTGAGGCAAATTAAAGTTATTAAACCCTATAGACATGATTTAATGTGACCTTGGATTTAAACGTGCAGGTAGTTTCAGATGCAAGGCGCCACTCTAAACTTATAGACATGATTTCCACACAACTATACAGTTTAGAAGTATTTGGTATTGCATGCTGATTAATGAGATTACAGGTTATAAGTTATTAAACCTATAGACATGATCTCTAAGTGATTTACGCAGTAGAGGGCAGTGATAACCATTTTTTTGGAAATACTCAGAATTACTCATATTTGATCTTATGGTCATGCTTTCTAATAGTGGTATGGCTAAGCAATGAAACAGTGTTTGAAAGTTCAGCATGAACACTTTAAAGCAAGTGGTAATACCATATAGGCAGGATTTCTAACGACTGACGACTGAAACTGATTACACCTTAGCCCCTATAGGTATGTTTTCTAGGTGAACAGTATAATGTAATAGCAAATTAACCAATTAAAGTCCTATATGCATGATTTCTTGATGAAGATTAGTATAACATGAACTAGTATAATCCTATAGGCATGGTATTTAATGAATAGGTTGTAGTTATACAATTTGAAGGAATGTTTATTAACACTTGTTTCCTGTAGGCATGCTGCCTAGTAACACATAGCAGAAGACATAGGAATAAATAAAGACTTATGCTTTGACAGTAGACAAGTTGTGTGAGTGTGTGATTCTCCTAATGGCATGATTTCTACCCGTGTACATGGAAATTGAATAACATATATGGTAGGTTGGATAACAAGTAGATCATACGAATCCTATAGGCATGTTTTCTACCCTTGCACGTAAATATTAGAGTATGCATATTTTCCCGATTTCACTAACACTCCAATTATTTATTACAAAATTATTACAAACCAGATGATAAATATAAGTACAAATATTACATGAAAGATAATAATAGGCCTACAGTAATCCCAAAAGGAGATACCCAGTATTGTCTGGGCCTTCAACAAACTCTTTCATCACAAACAGCATACCCAGGTCCCAGCAGGGGATTATGTTCATCAGCACAACCTAGAAACCATAGAGAAACTCAAGCCAAACCCAACAATCACATATTGACCATATGACCCAAACATTGAATTACACAGAAATCACTTAAACAACCCAGTTTGCAGATTCAGTAGATAAAATGAGGAAAGAACTGAGTATTAGAGATAGCTCAAGTCTCAGTAGTAAAGAGAGTGGCCAAATGACCCCAGATCCTAGTGCGCTAGAGTTCACAAGGGTCTCAAATGGACTCCGAGCAGTGCTCGCACTAGGGATGTCAATAGTGAAAGTCTTGGTTGCCTTGGCTTTCAACCGTCCAAGGGTGGTAGATTCAGAATAGTGTAGGTAACAAATGAGAGTGAGAGAACATTGATCAAATAATAGAATTTGAAGAGGTGCACTTATAGTTTTAGAAGCAGACATGACATGGGTGACATACGAGAAAAGAGAATCAACAAAACTCAAAGAATAGGTTGTTATCACAAGTTCAAACACTTGGCATATCCGCCAGAAAATATTTTGCAAAAGACATGAGCATCAAGGTTTCTAATATTACAAGATTGACATACAAAGGTGCATAATACCAAACGAGTTTGAAGTAGAGCATTAACTTAAAGTATTTAAAACCTAGGGGACCAAATTATGTTAAGTATACATCACAATATCAAAAGACAGACATGCTAAGTTACATCATGAAGCAAAATAGTATCAAACATTGTAAGGAAACACAAGTTGAGATAGCTACTCCAAAGTCTCAAATAATCATTAAAGGATATGGGATTCAGCAAACAAAGACATAACAAAGTAGCAAAACTAGCATAGTAGCGGATCATAGTTAACTGTGAAGGTCTTAACATAGATTAGAACATATTACAAATGCGAGTCAGTCACTACAGGAATTCAGAATAGAGTAGGAAAGCAACCTCATCTCAAAGAGCAAATATAGACATTCAGGTATCAACACATTAGGCTAAATGAACTTAAGAGGGTCTAAATTTTTCAGGTGAAGCATATTCAAATAACATATCTCAGAACTGACAGCTTTAGGTAAAATCAAATGCTAAAGAGGTTCAAAACAAGTGCAAATCTAATAAGGTTGCACACAGAAGTAGCCTAGAAATACATCAGGTCACAAATTTCAGAGGTAAGAATCGACAAATCATGAACACAGAAGAACAAAATTGTAAAAGCCAAAAGACTTACCAGTTATCAGTTGATAAAAATAGATAACAAGAAAGAACCAACTCCACAATACTCTGATTATCAACAAAGAGCAAGAACCCAGAGTTTTAGTGCGTCAGAGTTCCCAAGGGCTTCGAATGAACCCCTGGGCAGTGCTTGCACCAAGAAAAGTTGAAAAATCGAAATCCTGTGGCCTAGGCTTTCAACCGGCCAAGAACCAGAGTACAGAACTGTCACGATCCTAAATCCAGACCCGGTCGTGATGGCACCTATCGTGAAATAAGGCTAGCCGACACAACACCCATTTCATTTTTAACAGTTATAATAATACAATTTAAGTCATTAACATATTATAAATCCCAGAGTAAAAGTGAGATAGAACATTTGCGAAAATAAACATAGCCTGACATCAAGGTGTCATCTAGGGGTGTCAATGGATATTCGAAAACCGACCGAACCGTACCGCACCGAACCGATTTTTAGGTTTTTTTAAGTAACCGTAGGTTTTTATATAAATCTATAACCGCACAGATAATTAGGGCAGGTTTTTTATTTTATAAAAATAAACCGAAAAAATACCGAACCGTACCGAATAAATTTTACATGTAGAAAATATATTTATTTAGTAAGTTTAAAAGTAATAATGCATTAAATTTTCTTTGGGCCTTGGAATTATGAAAACTATTACAAGCCAACAAGTAATTAAACTCAAAATCCTAATTCATAAAACTTATTATTCTATTTCTACTTAAACTAAGTTATTTCAAGTATCTTTATTAGCAAGACACAAAGTATTCTAGCGATTATGAGTAAAAAACAACAACGTATTGAATATATTTCCTTTCATATAATTTGGATTTATCTTTTTGAATATTTAATCTTCTATAAACTTTATTCTTGAGTCCCAGCTTGGTATATCTTTCAACTCGTGCGATTTATATTTTCTTTACCTTTGTTTGATTTCTTTTACACTGTTGTAGAATAGTTGATGGATCTATACTCTAGCCATCTTTTTTTTTAATTCATCATCCTTTAAACAATAAAAATGTCTAGAGAATTTTGCTAAGTCCTATAAAAGAACGTATGTTATTGCATTCTACTTCTACTGGTAAATTTTACATGATATAAAAAAATACCGAAAATTAACCGAACCATACCGATACCGAAGAGAAACCGATATGATTGGGACGGTTTCGAAAAGTCTAATTTTGGTTATACATAATAGAATAACTGAAAAATTGGTATGATACAAATTTTATAAAATAACCGGCCGAACCAAACCATTGACACCCCTAGTGTCACCAATTATGAGCATCTAACATAAGTCTAAGAGTATGGAAAAAGGACTACATAGTCTATTACAAAATCCAGCACAAGTGAAAATAAAGATAAGAGGGAGAAACACTGGGCTGCGAACGCCGAGCAGCTACCTAGTGATCTCTAAATAGCCCGCTGGAAGCAATTAGCCCTCGCTAGCAGGACTCGAGGCTCCTGAATCTGCACACAAGGTGCAAAGAGTAATATGAGTACGCCAACTCAGTGAGTAATAAAACTAAAAGCAGCTGAGAGATAAGAAAGCACGTAAAACACAACAAAATACTACAAAGAGGCAGTATAAAATCAATACAATGCAATAGAATAGTGAAAAACTTGTGAAAACATCACAGTTCAGTAAAAACCTCTTTTAACAGCTAAACAAGTGAATGAAAAGCAGCGAGAAAAGATAAACACATAAAATCAGCCCCTTGGGCACAATATCAACAGAATCAGCCCCTCGGGCAATAACATGGAACAACATTAGCCCCTCGGGTTATATCACATATCACACTGGGTACCCGCGCTCACTAGGGATGTACAAACTCCGGGAGGGTCCCCTTATAGCCCAAGCGCAATATGAAGCCATCTCGTGGCATAATCAAATAGGCTCTCGGCCTCATATCAAGCCATCTTGTGGCGTACAACTCAGGCCTTCGGCCTCATAATCATAATTAGTACAACACTGTTGCGGCATGCAGCCCGGTCCCATAATAATCCTCACAACACAAGCCCTCAGCCCTATCCAGTCAGAAATCTCTAAAAGCCACTCAGGCACAGTAAAATATGATGCTCAGCTCAAAATATCATTTAAGATGTCAAAACAAAGTAAATATGGCTGTGTTATAAAACCAGTAGATTATATCATGACTGAGTACGAGTATAAAGTCAAATCAGTGATGAATAGTAGTACAAATCCCCTAAGGGTCCAAACAGTTGGCACGAGGCCTAGATATGGCATTCAGCCCAAAACATGACGATAGCAAATAGTTTTCAATCAAATATGTAGTAAAACAGTCATACGGGATGGACTAAGTCACAATCTCCAACAGTGCACGACCCCACGCTCGGCATCTAGCATGTGCGTCACCTTAATATAGCACAACAATGTGAAATCCAGGGTTTCATACCCTCAGGACAACATTTACAATCATTACTCACTTCTATCCGGTCCAAACTCTAGCCCGCGATGCCTTTGCCTCTCAAATCGGCCTCTGGATGCTCCAAATCTAACCAAAATCAGTACATAATCATCAAAATATGCTAAGGGAACAAAGCCCACTCGAAAGTAATCAAAATACAATGCAAATCCCGAAATTAACCAAACCCGACCCCGGTTCCACATCTCGGAATTCGATAAATTTATATCAATCAACTCCTTATCTCCTTACGAGTTCATACATATCAAAAGTACCAAAATCTGACCACAAATAACCCCTTAAACCCTTACTCAAAGGTCTCCAATCTCAAACCCTAATTCCCAATTTTTAACCTTAATTCCCATTAATTTCGAGTCAAATCAGTGAAATAACACCATAAAAATGAGTTTAGGGTCCAAAAACCTTACCTGTATGAAATCCCTCCCTCAAGCTCAAACCTGTATGAAAATGGTGAAGAATAACTCAAAAATTGCGAAGGAAACCTTTTATACCTTCTGACCCAGGCTTTTCGCACATGCGGTCCCACTTCTACGGTCTTGACCACTACACCTGTTGTTTTCACTTAAAGTCCAAGTCCCGCATCTGCGATGCAAATCCCGCACCTGCGATAGCGTAGGTGCGCTTCCTTAATCGCTTCTGCGGTTCCAACTGATGCCCTCCTTGGCCGCTTCTGCGGCTTGCTTCCGCATCTGCGGGGGTCGCACCTGCGGCCTCCCAACCGTAGATGCGGTTATGACAGCAGTCCTAAAACTTCAGCTGCAAAAACCCCACTCAAATCTTTCGTCAACCATCCGAAATCACCCCGAGGCCCCCGGGACCTCAACCAAAAGCACAAATAAGTCATATACCACTATCCAAACTTATACCAATCTTCAAAACACCTCAAACAACATCGAATCAACCAAAACACATCGGATTCAAGTCTAAGGTTCCAAAAATCTTACGAATTACCCTTCTGATCAAAAAGTTTATCAAACTACGTCCGAATGACCTAAAATTTTGCACACACGTCCCAAATGACACGACGGACCTACTGCAAATGCCAGAATTCCATTACAGCCCCTATATCAAAATCTCACCTATCAACCGGAAAACGCAAAAATACCAATTTTGCCAATTCAAGCCTAAACCTACTACATACCTAAAAAAACACGTTCCGATCATGATCCTAAGTCCCAAATCATCTCCCGAAGCTATTCGAACCATCGAAATTCACATCCGAGCCCTTTATCTCATCAGTCAACATCCAGTTGACTTTTCCAACTTAAGCTTACTTAAAAGAGTCTAAGAGTCTCAAACCTTACCAAAACCTCTCTGAATCCAAGCCAACCAACCTGATAACACATAATACAGTTGAACAAGGCAATAATAAGCAGAAATGGGGGAAATGGAGCGGTAACTCATGAAACGACCGGCTGAGTCGTTACATCCTCCCCCTCTTAAACAAACGCTCGTCCTCGAATGAGTCAAGAAACATACCTGAAGCCTCAAATAGGTGAGGATATCTGCTCCGCATCTCCTGCTCGGTCTCCCAGGTAGCCTCCTCCACAGACCAACCTCTCAACTGCACCTTCACTGAAGTTGTATCCTTCGACCTCAACTTTCAAACATGATGCTCCAAAATAGCTACTGGCTCCACATCATAACTCAGATCATCATCTAACTGAACCGTGCTGAAATCCAAAACATGAGATGGATCGCCAATATACATCCAAAGCATGGGAACGTGAAATACCGGATGCACACTTGACAAGCTGGGCGGCAAAGTAAGCTCATAAGCCACCTCACCAATCCTCTGAAGTACCTCAAAAGGCCAATGAACCGAGGACTCAATTTACTCTTCTTTCCAAATCTCATAACATCCTTCATGGGCGAAACCTTCAACAAAACCTTCTCACCAGTCATGTAGGACACATCCCGAACCTTCCTGTCAGCATAACTCTTCTATCTCGACTGCGTTGTACGAAGCCTCTCCTGAATTACCTTCACCTTGTCTAAAGCATCCTGCACCAAATCCATACACAATAGTCTAGCCTCACCCGACTCAAACCATCTAACTAGAGATCTACACCGCCTCCCATACAAAACCTTATATGGAGCCATCTGAATACTCGACTGGTAACTGTTGTTATAAGCAAACTCTGCGAGCGGTAGAAACTGATTCCATGACCCTCCGAAATCAATGACACAAGCACGCAACATGTCCTCTAAATATCTGAATAGTGTGCTCGGATTGCCCGTTCGTATGAGGGTGAAAAATTGTGCTAAACTCAACCTGAGTACCCAACTCTCGCTGCAGAGACCTCCAAAATTGTGAAGTGAACTAAGTGCCCCTATCTAAAATGTTGGAAACTGGGACACCATGCAAACGAACAATCTCCCCAATATAGATCTCTGCCAACCGCTTTGAAGAATAAGTAGTACACAGGAATGAAGTGCGCGGACTTGGTCAGCCGATCCACAATCACCCAAATAGCATCAAACTTCTTCAAAGTCCGTGGGATCCCAACTACAAAGTCCATGGTGATCCGCTCCCACTTCCATTCTGGAATATCCTTCTGCTGAAGTAAGCCACCCGGTCTCTGATGCTCATACTTCACCTGCTGACAATTGAGACACCAAGCTACAAATCCTACAATGTCCTTCTTCATTCTCCTCCACCAATAATGCTATCTCAGATCCTGATACATCTTCGCAGCACCCGGATGAATGGAATACCACGAGCTATGGGCCTCCTCCAGAATCAACTCCCGAAGCCCATCTATATTGGGCACACATATCCGGCCCTGCATCCTCAACACCCCATTATCACCAATGGTCACATCTCTGGCATCATCATGCTGAACTCTGTCATTAAGGACAAGCAAATGAGGATCATCATATTGGTGCTCTCTAATGCGATTATATAAGGAAGATCGAGAAATCACACAAGCCAATACCCGACTGGGCTCCGAAATATCCAACCTCATAAACCGATTGGCCAAGGCCTGAACATCAACTGCAAGAGATCTCTCCCCAACTGGAACATATGCCAAACTCCCCATACTCACCACCTTCCTACTCAAGGCATCGACCACCACATTGGCCTTCCCCGGATGGTACAAAATAGTAATATCATAATCCTTTAGCAACTCCAACCATCTCCGCTGCCTCAAATTGAGATCCTTTTGCTTGAACAAGTGCTAGAGGATATGGTGATTAGTAAACACCTCATAAGACACACCATACAAATAATGCCTCCAAATCTTCAACGCGTGAACAATGGCAGCCAATTCCAAATCATGAACAAGGTAGTTCTTCTCACGGGGCTTCAACTAACGAGAAGCATAAACAATAACTCTACCCTCCTGCATCAATACACACCCAATACCAACTCTCGAAGCATCACAATACATGGTATATGAACCTGAAGTTGATGGAAAAACTAACACTGGAGCTGTGGTCAAGGCAGTTTTGAGCTTCTGAAAACTCTCCTCACACTCATTCGACCACATGAATGGAGGACCCTTCTGACTCAACTTGGTCAAAGGTGATGCGATAGATGAAAATCCTTGAACAAATCGATGGTAATAACCCGCCAAACCAAGGAAGTTGTGAATCTCTATGGCTGAGGACGGTCTGGGCCAACTCTGAACCGCCTCTATCTTCTTTAGATCAACCTGAATACCCTCACTGGACACCACGTGCCCCAAGAAATCCACTAAACTAAGCCAAAACTCACACTTGGAGAACATTGCATAAAGCTTCTCCTCCCTCAATATCTGCAACACAACTCTCAAGTTCTTCACGTACTCCTTCTGGCTACGCAGATACACCACAATATCATTAATGAAGACTATGACAAACGAGTCAAGATAAGGCCGAAACATACTGTTCATCAAATGCATGAACGTTGTTGGGGCATTGGTCAGCCCAAAAGACATCACCAAGAACTCATAATGACCATATCAGGTCTTGAAAGCCGTCTTAAGAATATCCGAGTCCCTGATCTTCAACTGGTGATAACCTGAACAGAGATCAATCTTGGAGAACACTCTCGCTCCCTAAAGCTAGTCAAACAAATCAACAATAAGAGGCAAATGATATTTGTTCTTGATTGTTACTTTGTTCAACTACCTATAATCAATGCACATCCTCATCGTGCCATCCTTCTTCTTCAATGATAGAACCGATGCACCCCAAGGCGACACACTAGGCTGAATAAACCCCTTATCAAGGAGCTCGTGAAGCTTCTCCTTCAGCTCCTTCTACTCTGCTGGGGCCATACGATACGGTGGAATAGAAATGGGCTGAGTGCCCGACACTAGGTCAATACCAAAATCAATATCTCTGTCCGGTGACATGTCCGACAGGTTTGTAGGAAACACATCGGGAAACTCCCTCACAATAGGAACAAAATCAATACTAGGAGTCTCCGGACCGACATCCCTCACAAAGATACGGATAGTTACCACACATGACCGGTACACACGGTCTACAATAATAGTATCGCCCACCAGAGTAGATACACCAACAGATGAAACAAGAGACTTACGGGGCATATCCAAATAACGAGCAAAGTATGATAACACATAAGAATAAGTGGAATCGAGATCAAATAATATAGAGGCATCTCTGTGGTAGACTGAGACAATACCTATGATCACAGCATCTGAAGCAATAACATCAGGTCTAGCTGGGAGTACATAGAAACGGGCCTGACCGCCACCTGATCGACCTCTCCCTCTAAGGTGACCCCTAGCTGACTGACCTCCACCCTTAGCTGGTTGGGTGGTGGTAGTGAGGTAACTGGTGCTGAAGCCTATGATTGACTCCTCTATTGAGATGAACCCCCAAGACGACGAGGACACTGCCTCCACATATGACCTATCTCTCCACACTCATAGCAACTCCCGGGTGCTAGAGACGGGGACTAAAGGGAACCCCTAGCTCCGAAATGACTAGAAGATGCACCTGGCATAGAAGAGCCCTAAACTGAGGAAGCATGGGACAAACTTTGGGATGGAAGGGCACTGAGTGATGGCTGGCCCTGATGTGAACTATGAGAACCATGACCCGATGATGCCTCACGATAACCTGGGCGAACTTGCTGAGCATGCCTGAATGAACGGCCTCTGTCGTGCTGAAACTGACCTCTCGAAGGAGCACCACCATAACTACCAGATCATCGAGGCCTCTTGGCCTCCCTCTCATCTCGCTCCTGGCAACGAACTGACTCAATCTCACGAACAATGTCAACAACCTCCTCAAAAGTAGCACCAGACACCCTCTCCCTGGTCATGAGAATACGAAGCTGATACGTGAAGCCATCAACGAACCTCCTAACACTCTCTCTCTCTCTTTATAGGAACCAACCAAACAACATGACGAGATAACTCTGAAAACCTCATCTCATACTGCGTCACAGTCATCTCTCCCTGACGCAACCACTCGAACTGCTTGCGCAGCTCCTCTTTGCGAAACTATGGCACATACTTCTCCAAAAAGAGAATGGAGAACTGCTGCCAGGTACGGGGTGCTGCACCAACAGGCCTACACCTCTCATAAGACTCCCACCAAGTGAAGGCAGCTCTAGAAAATTGAAAAGTAGTGAAAGCAACCCTGCTGGTCTCCAAAATACCCGTTGTACGAAGAATCCTCGGACACTTGTCCAAGAAACCCTGGGCATCCTCGCTCTCTGCACCACTGAAAGTCGGAGGCTGAAGTCTACCAAACCTCTCCAACCTGCGCTGCTAGTCCTCTGGCATAACATGAGCTACATGTCACACCTATTTTTTACTACCCCCGCAAGGGTATAAGGTAGTTTTTTCCAATTTAAGTGACAATCGAAACAGGATTATTTATATTGAATTCAGAGTCGCCACTTGGGATAATTTATGGTGTCCCAAGTCACCGGTTCAAATCCCGAATCGAGGAAAGAGTGACTCTGTTTTATAATCCGCGAACATAGAAATACGGATAAGGAATTCTGTTAACCTGGGAGAATGTGTTAGGCATTTCCGAGTTCCGTGATTTTAGCACGGTCGCTCAACTATTATTATTGGCCTATTTATTTGATTTTAAAACACTTTTAAGCCTATGTGCATTTTTTTAACTTTTGAAAAACCGCTTTTACTTATTTCAATAATTAATTCAAGGTTATTTAAAACATATAACAAGCCACGCTACATGAAATGCACCCGTGGTTCACGACACGTTCTATTTAACCTTATTGGAAATTAGAACCGGGTCACATAAAATGCACCCCCAGATTTTAATAGCCATGAAAATTATATATTCAACGCGCCTAAAGCAAACTACGAAGTTCATTTTAATATCTAAATTATGAAATTAATACGAGCGCCATGTATTATTAAATCATGGATGGCACACCCCGGACCATTAGTAGTCTATGAAAACCAATTTTATTATTAAGAAATTTTGTTCGAAGTTGTGCTAACGCATACCCCGAATTGGTTTTTAGAATCGTAATCATGTTACGCGAACGTGTACACAATCACGGTTATAGATCAAATGTGCCTAGAGCATTTCCACTGATATTCAGCTTCTTGTATCATATCAAAGATTGCAAAAGAGACCAACTGTTATGAAAGGCATTGAAATTTTCCTCTATATCAACATGGCGAAGTGCAGAAACAACCGATTTTAAGACATCTATTTAAATAATAACCACTTTTTACAAAAGAATTTAAAGTTAAGGCATATGCTATTCTGATTCCATACACGAAAATTAATTCACAGTAAGAACCAAACATCAATAGTTAAGGCATATACTACTGATGATATACGTTATTATAAAACAAACATTCATGAAAATGATGTCTTTTTATTCCTTTTCTCCTTCAACCATAACAAGACACTTCCAACAAATTCAATAAATAAAGGCAATATTTTACAATCAAGAACATACCAGTAACTGGATGTGAACAACACGACAGAGTATCTTTGAAGGAAGATTAAATTGAGGAATTTGTTGTTTTAGAGCTTGATTTGTCGATGCCTTTAACTCGACCAGAAAATTTACTGACCCTTGACGGAACTACAACCAGACCTCGAAACCAGTATCACCTCAAATAGATGCAGGCAAACTCGAAAACGGACAGAACCGGGACTGATTTTCTTTTCAAAACAAAAGAGAGATCTGCGGCTGTTGTTGTGGAAACAGATAAGTCGATAGGGTGGGGGTCATTTATGTTTTCGCTCCTGGTTATTATGAGAGATGGGGTGGGGTGAAGAAGATGAAAATTTGGGGGGGTCGGTCCTATGTATTGCGGCTGTCAGCTTTTGTGTATAGCTCTTAGGGTCTTTTTAGAGTGTAGGTTAAATGCTTTTTTTCTTCAGATCTTAGGCGTTGATTCTCCTTAGGCATCTAGGTCTAATAATTTTTTGTATAGTCTTTATTTCATTTTCAAAATCGGTTGAAGGGTCTAGGGTCTTAGGGTGAGTTTTATTAAGATTTTAGGGTTAGGTTAGTAGGTATTGGGCCTAGGATTATGGGCTAGATCCGAATTGGGCCAAGTTTGGGTCCAAGACTAAAAATGGACTATAAAATTCATAAAGACGGGATAAACCAACCCAAAACTAATTCTTCCTTCTAAAATTATATACAATTTATAATATAAAAATATAAAACTAATGTTAATCGATTAAACTAAACTATATTGAAACATGAAACTGTTTTTTTGTGTTTTCAAGATTATATAAAAATAAAAATAAGGTACTTTTGTTTGTATATATTTTTTATTTAAATTTATGAAAGATACATAAACTAAAATATTTTTGTAATTTTTATTTTTTGTGACGAAATAAAGTAAAAGAGTCAAATTAGTTGGAATAACGATATTAGGCCTGAACTAAATATTTACATGCTAAAATATAAAAAATCTTGGGGTCCGAAACTTTTTTGATGATTTTTTGGACAAAAAAACTACTTAAAAAAAGTTACATAAATGAGCAAAACACAGTACTATACTGCGAATTACTTTAATGGAAATTTAGCCGTTAAAGTAAAACACAGTACTATACTGTGTTTTACTTAACATTTTTTTTGTAATTCGCAGTACTATACTGCGTTTTACTAAGAAAATTTGTAAAATGCAGTATAATACTACGTTTTACACTGAAACGTATTATTATACTGCGTTTTACTCTGGTTTTTGGCCCCACCAATAATGAACTGACATAACAATAATTCAATACATAAAACGTAGTATTGTACTACGTTTTACATAGAAAAATTCTACACCCCAACGTCGGACTTGCCTTATTTAAAGGCGTTTCAATTTTATGAAAATTCATTCAATATTTTACTTCAAACTTATGTTCATACTTCTCTCTTCTTCTTATCAATAATTTTTTTACAATGTCTGAAGTGACAAAAATAAGGGTTTCACTATATTGGTGAGATGCGGTTGTGTTGGAGAATAACTCTGTGAGGTATAGCTCACCTCCACAATGTCATGTTAAATTGCCGCTTACTATGGAGTACGATAAATTGGTATCGTTGTTACATAAAAAAATGAATGAGAGGTGGCGTTCGGTTAACCTTAAAATAACCGGTAGATTTCCGTATTCAGTGACTCCGCAGGGGTTTGCTTATTATTCTGAGTTTAACATCGAGAATGATGAAACTCTTAGAGATTTTTTGCGGATTCCGGATGAATACAGGGAATTTATTGTAATAAAATTATTGGAAATGTACGTCAAGGTGGAAGACGTTCCCAATAATGAGGGCATGCATAGTAGGGATAACCCCCAGTCATCGGGTGGTTATTCTGGAGCAGCTTTTGCCGGACAGATTGCTGATGAAAGAGCTTGCCTTGATTTAAACTTGTCACCACCGGCGAATGAGCAACCACAAAATAATTTTTCGACTATATATAATCAACAAGACGACTGGTAAACTTCAATTCCGTGGGTGCTTTAGCGATGTTTATTTTATGTTTTAATTGGATTTGTATTAACACTCATATTTTTCATAGGGGGTACCGTCCGGATACGAATTTTACAAGTTATGACCCCGCCCCTAGTTGGAATATGTGTAGTTCTGGAGTATTGGACTACGATGGTTTATCCGGGAGTCATCACCAACAAGAAAATATCCATCATGAAACGTCAAGACAGTACGACTTGTAAGTAAAGTGATATAGCTATATCTAAAGTATTTATCTAGTTGGGTATATTATCATTTTGTTATTTTTGTGCAGGGAAAACGAGATTCTTAAACCTCCTGACCTCACACAATTGCCCATAGATAACGTATTTACTCGTGATTTGGGAGATGCGCAGAGTCAGGAAAATGATAGTGATTATGACAACAATGCGGATGAGTCTGGGGATGACACACCCTTCCATGATGAGGGTGATGAGGAGGAGGAAGTGAATGTTGAACCTGAGCTGACGAGGGCGCATGTTCCTCCACCTCCCGCTATACCAAGAGTGTACGAGTCCCACGTGCCATTTCATGAGCGTAATATTCCCTACCTTGATAATTTGCCAAACATGCCGAATGTGGATGCCCTCACAAGGGATGATGATGAATTTCGGTCAGCGATGTGGGATGAGTTTAGACCAGCTGTTTTGACAAAGGGCATGTATTTCCATGATAAAGCTCGCTTAATTAGGGCTGTAAAAATCTACAGTATAAGAGAGTGTCGTGAGATGACGGTAAGTGAGTCAACTACGGAGAAATACAAGGCTATATGCCGTAGAGACTTTATGGGTTGTCACTGGATGTTGCGTGCCACCAAGAAGAAATCAGGTTTGTGGAAAGTGGGTAAATTTATTAGCGAGCACAGATGTGAAATGGACACATACAATGAGAATCACTTCAACTTGGATGTGGACTTGATTTCTCTTGTCTTGATTCCATATTTGGAAGTGTCCATTAGGTTCAAGATTAAAGAGTGTATTACAGCCGTCCACCAGGAGTATGGTTGTACTATAACCAAAAGAAAGGCATATCTCGGTCGCAAACGTGCCTTTGAACTTATTTATGGCGACTGGGATAAGTCTTTTTCAAATCTGCCCCGGTACGTGGCCGCACTGCAACACTTTAACCCCGGGACTATTGTTGAATGGAGGTATGAGCGGAGTACGGACATACCCAAATATATTTTCAACTATGTGTTCTGGTCATTTAAACCAGCAATTGATGGTTTCGTGCATTGTCGTCCTGTTATTTCCATAGACGGTACTCATGTCTATGGAAAGTATGATATTAAGCTTTTGATTTCAGTTGTAGTAGATGCCAACGGGCAAATATTTCCACTAGCTTTTGCCATATGTGCCAACGAAAGTGAAGAGACATGGACGCTTTTTTTGAACCACTTGAAGCAGCACGTTGTCAAACAACGTTCAGGTATTTGTCTAATATCTGATCGGCATGGTGGTATTTTAAGTTCTGTACGTCACTTGCCTAAATGGCAGGAACCATATGCATACCACTGTTACTGTGTGCGTGACCTGAAGGCCAATTTCCAGAAGAAATATCCTGATAAGGCATTGCATGACTTAATGTGGATGGCTGCAACTGAGCACCAGTAGTGCAAATTCACGAGGCGCATGGAAGCGATCCGGCAGTTAGAACCACGAGCCTATACATGGTTGATGGGGCATGAGCTTCACATGTGGACATTGCATGCTGATGGCGGAAGACGATGGAGAGCCCTCACTACAAACATGTCGGAGTCATTCAACGGCTTGTTGAAGTCTGCCCATGGACTACCTGTCACTGCCATGGTCCGCATGACATTCAAATAGAGTGCAGAGAGGTTTGTTAAAAGGCATGAAGCTGCATCAGCATTGATGGACAGGGGTGTTCAATTTATGCCAATAACCATGAGAAGATTTGAAAGGTCCAGGAGGCGAGCACAGTGGCATTCATTTCTTTAGTACGATCATGAACGAGGTATTTTTGAAGTTAAGACCACTATCCGCGGACACCGTGGGAATAATCTACAGACGGTGAATGAAAATAGAAGGCTATGTTCATGTGGGAAATGGACCATCTACCACATGCCGTGCGCACATGCGTTGAAGTGCTTTCAACAAGTTGGATATGGGGCAACAAACTACATTGATAGGCAATACAGTGTTGCTGCATATGTAGACACGTATAGTGGGAAGTTGCAACCATTAGGTGCTGAGCATTATTGGCCGCCGGAACCTTTTAAGATTGTATGTAACAAGGACTATTTGTGCAAGCTGCAAGTGCAAAAGCGAACGCATATACAGAACCAAATGGATGTTGGTGACACCATTTATGCGCGTAAATGTGGCATATGCTCGCAAACAGGACACGACCGTCGTAAATGTCCTTCAGGTGGTGTACATGGCAATGGTAATCCGGCTCCTGGTGCAAGTTCGTCGAATGTACCCAACTATCAAGGATACCGCTAGTCTTTTATTTTGGTATTGTTTTTTTGTAATACGTGTTTGTACTTGTGTATGTTGCAATATATATCAAATAAAATTATGTTCCACAATTTGGAATGAGTGAAGAAAAAGCTGTTTAATTGTAGGAAAATGTAAATAAAACATTACTACAACACAAACACAAACATAACAGGCCAACATAATAAAAATACATGAAATATGAAAAATACACTAAACACATACATGCCAATGTTTAGTCCCGGTTGCCATTTATTCTCCGCTCCAACCACTTAAATTGTTCTTCCATTCGTTCCTTTTCTTCTTCTACCTCTTTTCGTTTCGCCTTCACCTCTGCAAGTTCCCGTTTATATTTTTCTTTTCGTTCCTTTTGTGCTTCACAATTCCATTGTGCTTTCCATTTTTCTTCTCCCACCTCCTTTAGTTTCTCCCTCATTTCTACAATAATTCTATCGCTTTCTCTTTGTGTTTCCCGTTGGCATAAACATATATTATGAAGAAACTGCAGTTGTTCTCTGTAGCATTCCTGATAACATGGTTCATCAACCCATTCCTCAAAATCACAAATAGGTTCGCAGGGAACCTTGTATAACTGGTTCATACAGCACCAGTAGCGGCGTCCAACTTCACCACCATCCCAACAATTTTGCATCGAGCATTCTTTTCCACAGTTGCACTTTGGTGGATGAAGAGGTTGAGCCATTTAATGAAATATTTGCTTTTAATAAAAAATCCTTACTTTTAATGAAATATTTGCTTTTACTAATTTTTAAGCACACAAAATAACTACAATGATGCCGTTATTTATAGGCGAGACAAAATACATAAAGCATGGTATAGTACTGCGTTTTATGGAGTTGTCTTGTCGTTCTGAAAAAGATGAAAACCATGTGAAAAAAATTTAATACATAAAGCGTGGTATAGTACTGCATTTTATGGAGTTGTCTTGTCGTTCTGAAAAAGATGAAAACCATGTGAAAAAAGCTGGTTTATTGCAGAAAAATTTAATACATAAAGTGTGGTATAGTACTGCATTTTATGGAGTTGTCTTGTCGTTCTGAAAAAGATAAAAACCATGTGAAAAAAATTTAATACATAAAGCGTGGTATAATACTGCGTTTTATGGAGTTGTCTTGTCGTTCTGAAAAAGATGAAAACCATGTGAAAAAAGTTGGTTTATTGCAGAAAAATTTAATACATAAAGCGTGGTATAGTACTGCGTTTTATGGAGTTGTCTTGTCATTCTGAAAAAGATGAAAACCATGTGAAAAAGCTGGTTTTAGTTATCCTTTGTGCAGTGATGGTTTTAGTTCTACTGTTTGTTTTTGTGTTACATTTGCAATGTTTGTGTTTCTTGTGTACTGTTTAAGTAAAACTGTTGTTCAAACGCAATTAAAATAAAAATGTTGTTAAAAGATAATTGTTATCATTATTTACATAATGCACTATTTACACAAACTAAAAACCTAAGTAAATTAGTGAGTCCCACAGCCTGTGTGCTTCAGTGCTGCTGCTGGCCTGAGTCGCATCCCCTGTCGCCCGGGTACACTATCTGGATCATCATCATCAAGCCGCCTCTTTATGTGAGGATGTGCAGCAGCATCGACACCACAGCTGGTAGGATCGGAAGAATAGGTCGTCGGGCCGTCAGCAACCTACAAAACAAGTACTAAACTTAGCATGTGACAAAGTATATTTGTATTGTACGTGTTAAGTCAAAAAATATTTTTCCACCGTGGTCTCGTCAGCCTCCTGAATATATGCATCCGTGGTGTCCTCATCAAAACATGTAGTGGCCTCAAAGATGGGCTGGGACGAAGCCTTCATAAGAAAGTTAAAAATTAATTAATGGCAGCTCATTAAGGAAAAGAAAACAAATTGAAATTTTAAAGTAATACAAACATACCTGCGCCTGTGGTAGATCTGCATCAACCGCCGGGGATGAGACATAATTCAACCTGCGCCCGCCATCCACGTCCCAGGTGGGCCGATCCTCAGCTGCAATAGATGGGCATGCAAAGTACTGGTATACATCCCCGTCGAATGTACCCGTGATCGACAATGCTCCTGACGGGGTGACCTGCGATGCTGGCAGAGATAGCTGAAGGCTGTACGAAGGCATGCTGTTGGAAGGCTCATCTTCCCGAGGTATATAACCCAGCTGATCATCTCCAAGCGCCTCAACTCCAAAGTCCTCATCATGTCCCTCAACAGGTGGGTCGACAGGTGCCTCAACGCCCCCTTGCTGGGGACCACCTCCTCGCCGCCCCCCGCGACCCCGTGGGGCACCCCTCCCTCCTGCCCTACCCCTGCCTCGCAGGACACCCCTACCCCGATGGTAGTCCTCTGGCGCCACATACTGAGCCTCGTGGTTCAACCTCGCGACATCTTTCGCCTGAAACAGGGTCCTACGAGCCAACTGTGCCACCCACCAGCCATAGTCAACGACTACAGGGATGTCGGTATGCTGCTGCATCTCCTATCCCAACTAGTAGAGGTGATGATGCCCAATAGCCTGTGAAATATTTAAAATATTAATTAAATAACGCTATATCACAATTATACGGTATTAATAAGCCAAAAAATATACCAGTGCCTCGTGTCTCCCGGCGTATGGTCTGTAGCGCTCGCCAAGGTTCCCGATAATCAGTCAGGTGTGACGGCGGTACCATGATGCATACATATGAATAGTGGCCTCCTGGGTAAATGTAGGTGCTGGCGGAATACGGTCAGCTCGCTGCTCCTCCCAAATAAGGACCTGCTGCTCTAGCCATCCCATATATATATCGTCCAGCCTGGCATGGTCATCCCACTGATAGTGTATAGGCACCCATCCAGGCTCCCTCGGTATAGGCTGGGGACGGTGAAACTAGTGAAGCACACGCTCTATGGCATGATACTCAACCATATCGAAGAAGATCATCGGGACAGAGGTGCTCCAAAGAAGTCGATCGAATGAGCAATAAAAGGGCAACTGAGCTAGCAACTCGTCGTTGTATGGTGTCCAAATGAACTACCAAATAATAACATAAAAGTGAGTATGCGCAACACAACTCAATTTAAAACAAGTAAGTGTAGGTACATATTTACCTGTCCGTCCACCAGCATATCTAGCACATCCATGATAAGGGGGAGATTATGATGAGCATCGGTCCCTCGGTAGTTCCCACACCGGAGAATCCACCTAGAAGCTAGAGGGAGAAACAGATAAGCCTAACCAGGCACAAGTGGTGGTAGAGGTGGCTGTAACGGCATGATCCGCTACCAGGCCCAAACCTAAGATAAAAGGTTGATGTAAAATTTATGAGTCATTTCGACCATATAGAATTCGGAGAAATGAATAGAGTATTCGAAAATGTTGTCACCTGTAGGAGGGGCAGAAAACCACATATGTCCACCACTGGGCCCATGCTCGCCCGACACATGCTCCTATACAGGTATGCGAGAACATCAGCACCCCAACTGTACTGGGGTAAACCATCCAACTCCTGAAGATGATGGAGAAAGCGCATACTCACTTTACTCCCCGAAGTGTTCGGGAACAAGACACACCCGAAAAGCAGGAGCAGCGCCAACCGCGTGTACCTCTCAATATGGAGATCCTCCGTCTCGCCGGTAATGTCTGGGTGCAAAAACGCCATATGATCTCTGATGGCTGACAAAGCAACGCGACTGCCCCCAGCGTCACCCTGAGGTCTATAACTAGTAAAATGCCCCATCATATCCAAAAACTGTGCACGCGTCATGGATCTAATGTACTGGGGCAGTGCTACAGCCCGTCCATCTACGCGCAGCCCGTACAAAACCTGAACGTCCTCCAGCGTGATGGTGGCATCTCCAGTGGGCAAGTGAAAAGTGTGCGTATCCGGTCACCATCGCTCTACCAGGGCCGTGATGAGAGACCAATAAAGATGCATCCGTCCAAGCTCAAAAATCGTATCGAAGCCCGTAGCCTGGAGGCGCGCGACTACGCGGGCATGGAAAAGATGCTGCCCAATGAACTCCCACAAATCGTCAGGTCTCCTGGGGCGGAGAGGCTGCATCGATAGCTGTCCCTCCCATACAAAGGAGGACCTATGGTCGCCCTACAACACTAGTAGTTGATCCTCGGCAGGTCCGGGATGCGCAGGCGGAGGAAAGTCCATGTCGTCTACTATAACTTAAACAAAATTAATTGTGTGTGTTAGCTTAATAAATTAAATAATTAATTTAGTTTAAAATTGGATCGAATAATTATGTATGGGTTTTAGGCTCGATTTTTGAGGCCCGGTAGCACCGAGTTATCCTTAATTATTATGCGTGTCAATTTCAACATTTTTAGAATTGTGTGTGTTAGCTTAATAAATTAAATAATTAATTATATTTAAAATTGGACTAAATAATTATGTATGGGTTCCAGGCTCGATATTTGAGGCCCGGTAGTACCGAGTTATCCTTAATTATTATGCGTGTCAATTTCAACATTTTTAGAATTGTGTGTGTTAGCTTAATAAATTAAATAATTAATTATGTTTAAAATTGGACTGAATAATTATGTATGGGTTCCAGGCTCGATATTTGAGGCCCGGTAGCACCGAGTTATCCTTAATTATTATGCGTGTCAATTTCAACATTTTTAGAATTGTGTGTGTTAGCTTAATAAATTAAATAATTAATTATGTTTAAAATTGGACTGAATAATTATGTATGGGTTCCAAGCTTGATTTTTGAGTCCCGGTAGCACCGAGTTATCCTTAATTATTATGCGTGTCAATTTCAACATTTTTAGAATTGTGTGTGTTAGCTTAATAAATTAAATAATTAATTATGTTTAAAATTGGACTGAATAATTATGTATGGGTTCTAGGCTCGATATTTGAGTTAATTTTACAACATATATTAATTTGTTACTTTTGTAAGTTTATTGTTATAAATTAAATAATTAATTTTATAAAGTGTAATTGGATAGAGTTTGCAGTTACTATATACTTAAACTACATGGACTCTACGCTAAAAGGCTCTACATTTTACTACACTAAAAGGCTCTATATTTTACAACACTAAAATGCTTTATATTTTACTACACTAAAAGGCTCTATATTTTACTACGCTAAAAGGCTATTTATTTTACTACGCTAAAAGGTCACTATTACATATAAAAACAACTAACATAAAATACAAATATGAACAACAAACAAAATAAATAATATTAATTTTTTAACAATACAAATAATTTATCAAATTTTAATAATTTTTTGTACCAAAGCTAATAAATCAATCCGGGTATAAATAAGATACAAATTTAAACACAAACATAACACAAATTAACATGGAAACACATTAAACAATACAAATATGCATGTACTATACGAGTTTCGACATAAACAAAATCGAAATACCTCGATTTAAGTTTTTTGAATTTGATTGAAATCGAATTTTTGCACCCGAAAGAAGGAATCCAAAGCTTGTCTTGTATGTGAGACCTACACTCCTTGCTTTTTAGGTGACGGGTGGGGCCCAAATTATTTTTTTTTAAGTTTGACGCGGGAGGGGGGGGGGACCAGCAGAATCGGAATTTTTTAAAAGGGTGTTCGTCGGTTCTGTGGTCCAAGGAAGAAGAAGGGGGTTTATTTTATTAAAATTGTTCGCAGTATTATACTGCGTTTTAAGTAAAACGCAGTATAATACTGCGAACAACTTTAATAAAATATAGCTGGGCCCAGATTTTAAGTAAAATACAGTATAGTACTGCGAATTATAATTTTTTTAAGTAAAACGCAGTATAGTACTGCGTTTTACTTTAACGACTAAATTTCTGTTAAAGTAATTCGCAGTATAGTACTGCGTTTTACTCATTTATGTAACTTTTTTTTAAGTAGTAAAAAAGTATTTTTTGTCCAAAAAAACATCAAAAAAGTTTCGGACTCGGTCTAAAATCACATGTCTACACTACATAGTCCTAAACAGCTGCAACCGGCTGGGCTAGAGGTGCCCCCGGTGTTTGAAGTCTCTGCACGACCTGCTCAGGTGTGTGAGCGGCGGGAGTCTGAGTGCCTCCCCCGGCTTGAGAAGTAGTTGCGGCTGTAGTAATTGAGACCGCCTGAGCTAGGCCAGTGCATACTGATAGAATCTAAGCCAGGGCCTCCTGAAGACCTGGAATCAATATGGGCACAATTGGTGCCTGAGCTGGTGCTGCTGGAGAGTCCACAACTGGGACCTAATCCTGAACTAGGGCGGCTGGTGGATCTGTAGGTGCTGCCCTAGCTGCGGTGCAGGCTACACCTCTGCCCCTACCATGGCCTCGACCGGGTCCTCGGCCCCTAGTGGCCACAACTGGTGGTACTGGTGGTCGTCCATCCTGACCGGTAGCGCGTGTCCTCACCATCTGTGAGAGAATAGAATAACAAGAGTTTAGTACTCGGATCAACAGAGTCGCACGACAAGAATTTCAAGAATATGAAGTTTTTTCTAAAAGTTCTACAGCCTCTTGAGGATAAATACAGATGTTTTCGTACCGATCCGCGAGACTCTACTAAACCTGCTCATGACTCGTGAGACCTATGTAACCTAGGCTCTGATATCAACTTGTCACGACCCTAAATTCGGACTTTGTCGTAATGGCGCCTATTGTGAAACAAGGCCAGCCGACACAACACCCATTTCATTTTTAACAGTTATAAGAATACAATTTAAGTCATTAACATACTATAAATCCCAAAAGAAAAGTGAGATAGAATATTTGGGGAAATAAACACAGCCGGACATTGGGGTGTCACCAGTCATGAGCATCTAACATAAGTCTAAGAGTATGAAAAAGGACTACACAATCTATTACAAAATCCAGTGTCATGCCCCGACCCCGGGGGCGAGACCGACACCTAGTGCCTCATCTACCCTTGCGTACCACTTGCGATTAAGAGACTCTGAACATGTAATATCATACTTTGGTTATGGGCCACATTACAATATAGTGTGTGATGCAAAATATAAACTAAATGGAGACTAACACTGACTAATGTCAACATAAAGCTGGGCCGGCAAGGCCGTCATAATTACTACAACTGACAGGCCAACAAAATATATGTACAGGGCCTACATGCCCAACATACTGCATTAACCGACAAGATATGTCTACAAGCCTCTACTGATAGATGTACTGTGATCGGAACATGGCCTCGACCTACCCGTAACCTATCTACATATAAACATAAGATACACCACACTGCTAGACCCGACAACTCCGAAAGAAGGGGAGCTTACCGATAAAGCTGAACTCGGGCAACACCTATTGAGGAGGTCTACCCGTCTATTTGTCTGAACCTGCATGCATGAAATGCAGCGCCCCCAGAAAGGGACGTCAGTACGAAATAATGTGCCGAATATGTAAGACAATATACTGAAGCTGAAACTGAACTGATAATATAATAACTGAAAGCAACTGGGGATCAAAGATAATCTGAAGATATGCTCATCTGCTGATACTGACTCAGCTCTCTCAATATAGTGAGTAAGATAACTGTCTGGCCCTATAAGGCTCGGTATATATATAATTGCACTGCCGTAGTAGGCTCACTCATAGGCGCTCGACCATACTAGGCTCTATATCTCGACCAACCGGGCTCGCTCATAGCCTCTCGGCCACAGCAGACTCAGTATATAACTTACCATCTGATCAGAGGTTGCCCAATAGAGGCCTGCCCATCGATTATAGCTCGATGGTAATGAAAATACTTTTAATACTATGATATATGTAAACTCTCTACTCTTTTGACCGGAAGAAGGAAATACTCTACTGAATATGCAGTCCTGATAAGAAGAATATGGTAATTTACAAAACTAGAAAAATATATGTAATTTGCGAGACTAGCAAAATATACGTAAATTTTGGGATATGAATTTTTCTCTATGCCTTGTTATCAAACTTGTGTAATTACGATATCATAATAAAATGAAGGAAAAATTTAGCCTTAACATACCTGGAGTAGGAACAACTCTGTATAATTATCCCGCTGGAAACCTTCGTGGATTGAATTTAGAACCCAAAAAAATCGGATTTAAGTTTCTGCGCATTTGAACTTGAGGAACGAAATTGGTTTTGGATTTGAAATTTTGGACGAGTTTGGATTCTTATCTTACGTTCTTGGTTTCAAACCACAAGCAGATTGTTGTTTCAAGCTCCTTTAAATCATATGAATGAAATTGCTTTTGAATTTTTAACAAGCTTTGGCTTGAAATTTCTTCTGTTCGTGAGTTTTAAACAAGAAAAGTCATATCACCAACTTTTGCCATTTCTATCTCTTGATAAAACTTGTAACGTGAAAGTTTGTTATGTTTTGTCTAGTTTCAGAATATATTTTTGAGTGATAATTGTCTTGGTCATTTCAACTATTATATTATAAGAGGTGTCTTCTATACAAGGCATAAGGTTGCCACCCCTCAGATATTTTTTAAGAGTCATTATCTTGGTTAGGGAGGGCTGCCATGTGTCTTATAATTAATTAATTTTATCCATTTATTAGTTAACAGGGAAATCAATTGCCCGCATAATTTAAAAATTTCCCCAAATTACTTAAAATTCTATTTATTTTTAATATACTATATATATACTCTATACATTATACTACAGTGGCCATATGGTATCTTGCATGGTACTAGTTCATAATTATCGGGTACTATCGCTCAACCCGTATTTTATTTCAAATTGACCACTTTCAACAAAACTCGTTTTCTTTAATCCGTGTAACCCTTTATCCTTCATGACACTTATTTATCGCTTGCTACAAATAGAGTAAATACGTTAACCTCAAGATGATCTCATCCCTGAGTCTACGTCAGTTAACTGAAAACTAAATTTTAACGTACGAAAAATGCGAGATTTAACATCCTTCCCCCTTAGAAACATTCGTCCTCGAATGTTCAACTCCACGTGATCTATATAACTTTGGCAAGATCGCCTCTGTAACAACACCACTATCAACTCTTCCCGTAGAAGCTTAATAATCCAACGACACATAGGACCATGATTATGAATAACGTCAATGGCCTCACATGACCAACGATAATAACCAACACAAGAATTTATACTCATACCTTATGATTATGATGTCTCAGTCGGACCCTTTTCTGGAGGAGGAAATAGGTATGGATATCTAGACTTCATGTTTTCCTTGGCCTCCCAAGTAATTTCTTCCACATTGTTGTTCCTCCAAAGTACTTTTACGGAGGCTACCTCCTTATTCCGCAGCTTGCGGGTTTGTCGGTCTAGGATGGCAACCAGAATTTCCTCGTATGACAAGCCCTCTGTAATCTGTACATCATCCGTGGGTACCACTCGGGTAGGATGCCAATGCACTTCCGTAACATAGATACGTGAAAAACCGGATGGACAAACTCCAATTTTGAGGGCAATTCTAACTCATAAGCTACTCGGACCACTCTCCGAATGATCCTATAAGGCCCATAATACTGTGGGCTAAGTTTGCCTTTCTTGCCAAACCTCATCACACCCTTCATAGGTGATACCTTTAAGAATACCCAATCATCAACCCCGAACTCTAAATCTTGACGTCGCACGTTAGAATATGACTTCTAATGACTCGAGCTGTCAATAGTCGATCCCCAATCAACTTTACTTTCTCTATGTCTTGCTGAACCAGGTCTGGCCCATGTAATCCAGATTCTCCAACGTCAAACCACCCTATAGACGACCTACACTTTCATCCATAAAGAGCTTCATATGGAGCCATCTGAATGCTGGCATGGTAGCTATTATTATACGCGAACTCAATAACCGGTAGATGATCATCCCAACTACCTTTGAAGTCTATTACACAAGCTCGTAACATATCCTCCAGTATTTGAATAGTACGCTCATCTGTCCATCTATCTGGGGATGAAATGTTGTACTAAGACTTACTTGAGTCCCCAATCCTTTTTGGAAGGACCTCCAGAAGTTAGCTGTAAACTGAGCTCCTCTATCCGAGATGATAGACACATGAACACCATGCAGTCATACTATCTCCTCGATATAAAGCTTCGCATAATCCTCTGAGGAATATGTAGTTCTAACGGGCAGAAAATGGGCTGACTTTGTAAGCATATCAATAATCACCCATATCGAATCGAACTTACGTTGGGTATGAGGTAAGCCTACGATAAAGTTCATATTGATTACTTCCCATTTTCAAGTCGGAATCTCCATAGCCTACAATAATCCACCGGGTTTTTGATGCTCAATCTTAACCTGCTAATAATTAGGACACTGGGCAACAAATTTTGCTATATCCTTTTTCATTCCATCCCACCAATACACTTCCCTAATGTTATGATACATCTTTGTTGCTCCTAGATGGATAACATAACGAGAATAGTGAGTTTCTCCCATAACCTGCCGACGCAGCCCTGCAATATTAGGCACACATAATCGCCCTTGATATCTGAGGACCCCATCTTTTGTAATTTCAAACTGAGTCTTCTCCTTCTGAAGAGTGGTATCCCTATAATGAATTAACACAGGATCCTAGTACTGGTGTTTCTTTACTTCAGTTACTAAAGAGGATGTTGCAGTATCCTGAAGAGTAATTCCAATATCACCTAAGTCCAGTAACCGAATTCCAAGACTAGCTAGATGATGAATCTCATGGGCTATTCCCCTCTTTTCTGGTCATAAATACGACAGGCTACCCATAGATCTATGGTTGAGGGCATTGGCTACTACGTTCGTCTTCCCCGGATGGTATAAAATATCAACATCATAGTCTTTAAGTAGCTCCAACCATTTCCTTTAACGTAGATTCAATTCCTTTTGCTTGAAGATGTATTGGAGGCTCTTATGATCCGTATAGATATCAACATGAATGCCATACAAGTAGTGCCTCCACATCTTTAGTACATGAACAACTGCATCTAACTCGAGGTCGTGAGTCAGATAATTCCGCTCATGCTTCCTTAACTACCTTGAAGCATATGCAATTACTTTTCCATGTTGCATCAAGACACATCCTAACCCGACACTTGAGGCATAACAATATATGGCATAACCATCTGGACCTTCTGGAAGTACTAGAACTGGCGCTGAGGTCAACCTGTTCTTAAGCTCTTGGAAACTCTGCTCATAGGCCTCTGTCCACTGAAACTTAGTCGTTTTCTGCGTCAACTTTGTTAATAGTGCTGAAAGAGAAGAAAAACCCTCTATGAACCTCCGGTAATATCCTGCTAAGCCAAGAAAGCTATGAATCTCTGTCGGAGTGGTAGGTCTAGGCCAGGATTTCACAGCCTCAATCTTCTGAGTGTCTACCTTTATACCTTCGTCGGATAAAATATGCCCCAAGAATGCTATGGACTTTAACCAGAACTCACACTTAGAAAACTTAGCATACAATTTATTATCGCGGAGGGTTTGGAGTACTGCTCGCAGGTGATCCACATGCTCATCCTCTAAACGTGAATAAACCAGAATATCATCAATAAAGACTATCACAAATAGATCCAAATATGGCCGAAATAGGCTATTCATCAAGCCCATAAATATGGCAAGTGCATTCGTCAACCTGAAGGACATAACACGGAACTCAAAGTGGCCATATCGGGTCCTAAAGGCTATCTTGGGAATATCCTTCTCCCAAACTCTGACCTGGTGGTACCCTGACCTCGAATCTATCTTTGAAAAGTATCTAGCTCCCTGCAACTGATCAAACAAGTCGTCTATCCTTGGAAGGGGGTACTTATTCTTAATAGTTACCTTGTTCAGTTGCCTATAGTCGATACACATCCTTAGCGAGCCGTCTTTCTTCCGTACAAACAATACCGGGGCACCCTAAGGTGAGGTACTGGGTCTGATGAAAACTTTCTCCAGTAAATCTTTTAAGTGCTCCTTCAACTCCTTTAATTCGGTAGGTGCCATTCTATACGGAGGGATGGATATTTGTTGCATTCCTGGAAGCAAACCGATGCCAAAATCAATCTCTTGCTTTGGAGGAATACTTGAAGTTCATCTAGAAATACATCCGCGTACTCCTTTACTACTGGAATATACTGAAGTGTAATTATTTTAGCATTTGCATCTTTAAATCGCACAATATGATAAATGCACCCTTTTGCGATCATTTTCCTCGCCTTTAGATAGGAAATAAACCTGCCTCTAGGTGTCGCTGTATTACTTACTCATTCAAGGATTGGCTCACCCGAAAAATAAAATCTAGCTGTCTTTGCTCGGCAATCAACTGTGGCATAATAAGCTGCCAACCAATCCATGCCCATGATAGCATTGAAATCCAACATCTCTAGTTCAACTAGGTCGGCTGAGGTCTGACGACCACAAACTGATACCGTACAACCTCAGTAAATGCATCTAGCAATGATCGATTCTCCAACCGGTGTAGATACCGCAAAAGGATCACTTAGTATTTCAAGCACTATACCAAATTTCCTCGCGACAAATGGGGTAATACAAGATAAAGTAGATCCTAGGTCTATCAAGGCATAAACATCGTGAGAACAAATGGTCAACATACTTGTCATAACATCTGGTGAGGACTCTTGGTCCTGTCGACCTACTAGCGCATAGATACAATTTTGGTTACCACCTAAAATGGACCCTCTACCTCTACCTCGACCTCTACCAGCCGAAAACTGAGACTCGCTCCCTGAAAGATGCACAGATATAACTAATCCTGTTGCTGAATTCGCTGGTTGCGCCATACCCCCCAGAATCTCTATTTGGGCAATCTCGCATCATATGCCCTGGACGTCCATAGGTATAACAAGCATCGAAACTGGCTCGGCATTGACCCAAGTGTCCTTGATCGCAGATGACACACCGCGGCAGAAACGACCCTATCTACCTCGAACCTCGTTATCGCTGCAAACTTGATGCCTAAGAGCTCTCACCTGGTCCTGACTGAGTATAGCAGTCATACCTGTAACCCTGTAGCTAAGGTGGCGGAGGTAGGTGGCCGTTTGAAGTACTGGGGCCTGTAACTACCCTGAGACTGCTCCTGAGACCTGGCAAATCTCATTCTCTTACGCTGCCCTGACTTAGTCCTCTCCATACTCTGCTACCGACGCCTACCCCTATCTATATTCTGGGCAAATGTCTGAATCCAGGAGATATCCATACTATCCTGTAATGCAGCGGTTGCATATCCCTCGGTCAACTCTGGGTCTAACCTTGCTATAAACCTGTGGATCCTGTCCCGCATAGTAGAAACTATGGATGGTGCATATATGGCCAATGAGTCAAAATGGAGACTATATTATCGAACACTCATATTGCTCTACTTGAGGGCTAGAAACTAATTGAGTCGGGCCTACTGGATCTCTCGTGGTAAGTATTGGTCAAAGAATGCATCTGAAATTTTTTTCCAAATAGCAGGAGGTGCATCACGTCCCCTAGACCTTTCCCATCCCTCATACCAAAGGATGGCTATATCTCGGAGTCGAAAAGCTGCTAACTCAACCGCCTGCTTCTCCATGGCATGCATAACCCGAAAGATCCTATGAAGCTGATATATGAAATCCTGTGGGTCCTCCCTCTGGTCTGCCCCGTGAACTCTGGGGGATTCAAAGCAATAAACTCTCGAACACTTGAACTCTCAGATCCCTTAGAAGGTCACGAACTAGCGGATGCCCTAGCCTGTTGCTACCAACTCTGCCAACAAATACACCGCACTCCTCAAGTCCTGATCTGATGGAAGCGGAGGGGGAACTGGATGTGCGGTCTCCCTAGGAATCTCCTCAGGTGGTGGAAGATCCGGTAATCACTGGGTAAGGGTCTCTCCCTGCGACTCCGATTGGGCCCCATCTGCTGGGTGTACCTTGCTAGTCCCCTCACCTACTACTGTTTCTCTCCTCTGGCTAGCCGTAGTCTTCCTAGTTACCGTCATCTGTGCATGCAAACATCAACACGTAAGTTTAACTCAAATTTCCTATAACTCAGTGCTACATCACGATTTAGATTTGAAAGAAGGGTAACCGACTCCTAAATGCCCTGTAGTACCCTACTTATATAATGTGGTGCACCACACATTTATAAATAATATCCTACTAGACACGGTTTGTAGACTCCCTAAGACAGAACTGCTCTGATATCACTTTTGTCATGCCCCGAGCCCGAGGCCGAGACCGACACCTAGTGCCTCATCTATCCTTGCGTACCACTTGCGACTAAGATACTCTGAACATGTAATGTCATACTTTGGCTGTGAGACACATTACAAGATAATGTGTGATGCAAAATATAAAACTAAATGGATATTAACACTGACTAATGTCAACATAAAGCTGGGCCGGTAAGGCCGTCATAATTACTACAACTGACAGGCTAACAAAATATATGTACAGGGCCTACATGCCCAACATACTTCACTAACCGATAGGATATGTCTACAAGCCTCTACTGATAGATGTACTGTGATCGGAATAGGGCCCCGACCTACCCATAACCTATCTACATATATACACAAGATATACACCATACTGCTAGACCCATCAACTCCAAAAGAAGTGGAGCTTACCGATAAAGCTAAATTCGGGCAACACCTACTGAGGAAGTCTACCCGTTTGTTTGTCTGAACCTGCACGTATGAAATGCAGTGCCCCCGGAAAGGGACGTTAGTACGAAATAATGTACTGAGTATATAAGGCAATATACTGAAGCTGAAACTAAACTGATAATATAATAACTGAAAGCAATTGGGGATCAAAGATAATATGAAGATATGCTCATCTGCTGATACTGACTCAACTCTCTCAATATAGTGAGTAAGATAGCTGTCCGACCCTATAAGGCTCGATATATATATATATAACTGCTCTGCCATTGTAGGCTCACTCATAGGAGCTCGGTCATACTAGGCTCTGTATCTCGACCAACTGGGATCGCTCATAGGAACTCGGCCACAGTAGGCTCGGTATATAACTTACCATCTGATCAGAGGTTTCCCAATAGAGGCCTGCCCATTGATTATAGCTCGATGGTAATGAAAATACTTTTAGTACTGTATATATGTATACTCTCTGCTCTTTTGACCGGAAGAAGGAAATACTCTACTGAATATGCAGTCCCGATAAGAAGAATATGGTAACTTAAAAAACTAGGAAAATATATGTAATTTGCGAGACTAGCAAAATATACGTAAATTCCGGGATACAAATTTTTCTCTATGCCTCGTTATCAAACTTGTGTAATTATGATATCATGCTAAAATGAAGGAAAAGCTTAGCCTTAACATACCTGGAGTAGGAACAACTCCATATAATTATCTCATTGGAAACCTTCGTGGATGAATTTAGAATCCAAAAACAATCGGATTTAAGTTTTTACGCTTTTGAACTTGAGGAACGAAATTGATTTTGGATTTGAAATTTTGGACGAGTTTGGATTCTGATCTTACGTTTTTGGTTTCAAACCACAAGCAGTTGTTGTTTCAATCTCCTTTAAATCATATGAATGAAATTGCTTTTGAATTTTTAACAAGTATTGGCTTGAAATTGCTTCTGTTCGTGAGTTTTAAACAAGAAAAGTCATATCACCAACTTTTGCCATTTCTATCTCTTAATAAAACTTGTAACGTGAAAGGTTGTTATGTTTTGTCTAGTTTCAGAATATATTTTTGAGTGATAATTGTCTTGGTCATTTCAACTATTATATTATAAGAGGTGTCTTCCATACAAGGCATAAGGTTGCCACCTCTCAAATGTTTTTTAAGAGTCATTATCTTGGTTAGGGAGGGCTGCCATGTATCTTATAATTAATTAATTTTATCCACTTATTAGTTAATAGGGTAATATTTTGTTACCCGATAATTAATCAATTACCCGCATAATTTAAAAATTGCCCCAAATTACTTAAAATTCTATTTATTTTTAATATACTATATATATACTCTATACATTATACTGTCGTGGTCATATGGTACCTTGCGTGGTACTAGTTCATAATTATCGAGTATTATCGCTCAACCCGTATTTTATTCCAAATTGGCCACTTTCAACAAAACTCGTTTTCTTTAATCCGTGTACCCCTTTATCCTTCATGACAATTATTTATCGCTTGCTACAAATAGCGTAAATACGTTAACCTCAAGATGATCTCATCCCCGAGTTTACATCGGTTAACTCAAAATGAAATTTTAACGTACGAAAAACGCGAGATGTAACATCTAGCACAAGGGAAAATAAAGATAAGAGAGAGAAACACTGGGCTGCGAACGCCGAGCAGCTACCTAGTGATCTCCAAATAGCCCGCTGGAAGCAATCAGCCTTCGCTAGCAGGACCCGAGGCTCCTGAATCTGCACACAAGGTGCAGGGAGTAATGTGAGTACACCAACTACGTGAGTAATAAAAGTAAAAGCAGCTGAGAGATAAGAAAACACGTAAAACATATCAAAATACTACAAAGAGGCAGTATAAAATCAATGCAATGCAATAAAATAGTGAAAAACTTGTGAAAACATTGCAGTTTAGTAAAAACCTCTTTAAAACCTTTTTTAACAGTTAACAAGTGAATAAAAAGCAGCAAGAAAAGATAAACACATAAAATCAGTCCCCTGGGCACAATATCAACAGAATCAGCCCCTCGAACCATAACATGGAACAACATCAGCCCCTCGGGCTATATCATATATCACACTAGGTACCCGTGCTCACTAGGGGTGTACAGACTCCGGGAGGAGCCCCTTACGACCCAAGTGCAATATCAAGCCATCTCGTGGCATAATCAAATAGGCTTTCGGGCCTCATAATCATAATCAGTACAACATTGCTGCGACGTGCAGCCCGATCCCATAATAATCCTCACAATACATACCCTCAGTCTTACTCATTCAGAAATCTCTAAAAGCCATTCGGGCACAGTAAAATATGATGCTCAGCTCAAAATATCATTTAAGATGTCAAAATAGAGTAAATATAGCTGAGTTATAAAAACGGTAAATTATAGCACGACTGAGTACGAGGCCCAAATATGACATTTAGCCCAAAACATGATGATAGCAAAAAGATTTCAATCAAATACGCAATAAAACAGTCATACGGGATGGACTAAGTCACAATCCCCAACAGTGCACGACCCCACGCTCGGCATCTAACGTGTGCGTCACCTCAATATAGCACAACGATGTGAAATTCGGGGTTTCATACCCTCTGGACAACATTTACAATCATTACTCACCTCTATCCGGTCCAAACTCTAGCCCGAGGTGCCTTTGCCTCTCGAATCGGCCTCCGAATGCTCCAAATCTAACCAAAATCAGTACATAACCATCAAAATATGCTAAGGGAATAAAGCCCACTCGAAAGTAATCAAAATACAATGCAAATCCCGAAATTAACCAAACCTGACCCCCGGGCCCATATCTCGGAATTCGATAAAATTTATATCAATCAACTCCTTATCTCCTCACAAGTTCATACATATCAATAGTACCAAAATCTGACCACAAATAACCCCGCAAACCCTTACTCTAAGGTCTCCAATCTCAATCCCTAATTCCCATTAATTTCGAGTCAAATTATGAATAACACCATAGAAACGACTTTAGGGTCCAAAAACCTTACCTCTATGAAATCCCCTTGAAATTCCTTTTCAAATAACTCCCTCAAGCTCAAACCCGTATGAAAATGGTGAAGAATAACTCAAAAATCACGAAGGAAACCTTTTATATCTTCTGACTTAGGTTTTTCGCACATGCGGTCCCATTATTGCTTCTGTGGTCCCGCTTCTGCGGTCTTGACCACCGCACCTGCGGTTTTCACTTAAAGTCCAAGTCCCGCATCTGCGATACAAATCCCGCACCTGCGATAGCGCAGGTGCGCTTCCTTAACCGCTTCTGCGGTTCCAGCTAATTCCCTCCTTGGCCGCTTTTGCGGCTTGCTTCCGCATCGGCGGGGGTCGCACCTGCGGCCTCCCAACTGCAGATGCGGTTATGGCAGCAGTCCTAAAACTTCAGCTGTAAAAACCCAACTCAAATCTTCCGTCAACAATCCGAAATCACCACGAGGCCCCGAGACCTCAACCAAAAGCATAAATAAGTCTTATACTACTATCCAAACTTATACCAATCTTCAAAACACCTCAAACAATATCGAATCAACCAAAACACATCAGATTTAAGCCTACAGTTCCAAAAATCTTCCGAATTACGCTTCTGATCAAAACGTCTATCAAACCACATCCAAATAACCTAAAATTTTGCACACATGTCCCAAAAGACACGACGGACATACTGCAACTCCCAGAATTCCATTCCAACCCCTGTATCAAAATCTCACATATCAACCGGAAAACGCCAAAATACCAATTTCGCCAATTCAAGCCTAAACCTACTACGGACCTTTAAAATACGTTCCGATCACGCTCCTAAGTCCCAAATTATCTCCTGAAGCTATCCGGACCATCGAAATTCACATATGAGCCCTTTATCACATAAGCCAATATCCGATTGACTTTTCAAACTTAAGCTTACTCAAAAGAGACTAAGTATCTCAAACCTTACCAAAACCTCTCCGAACCCAAGCCACCCAATCCGATAACACATCATATAGCTGAACAAGGCAATAATAAGCAGAAATGGGGAAAACGGAGCGGTAACTCATGAAACAACCGGCCGGATCGTTACAAGAACAAGAGAAGAGAGAATGATAAAACAATAACTTCAATTTTTAGTGAATCTCCTTATTAAAGGTCTGTTTCAAAGGGGAATGGGGATGGATTTATATAGTAGTTAAACCATGCTAGTAAATAAGGAAAGAAGTCAATCAAACATGAACAAAGAAAGGAAAAACATATATGCAATCATAAAGCAACCAGTAAAGGAAAGAAATCAAAAATCAAACCCTAATTAGGGTTCAACGTTTGAAAATCCATCTACTGGTATGAGAAATCGACTACTCTTCCATGTATATGGACGAGATATTGTCCAGATCTTAGAAATTGAAGTTAAAAGGGACCGAATCTGAGAGATGGTACTTGTCAAGTTTAGGCAAGTACTAAGTGACACCATAATCTTGCAAATAATACTGAGGTACCACATAAAAGGCAAGAAAATCACAGAAGAAATCCATGATTGAGACGGATTCGAAGAAGTTTGAGAGGGCGGCTAGGGTTTCGGTGGGAGGGATGAGTGTTTGAGGGCGGCTGATGAAGAGAAATGGGGATTAAGGTTTGGGTGAGGGGATATAAGGAGAGTGGGGATGAGTGTTGTGAGTTGTTGATCACTTTTTAGCAACGGTAGGATTCAAGAAGAGCTGGGTCGGGTTTTTTGGGCTGGGTTATGGATAAAAGGTTCGTTTGGATTAGGCTTAGGGATTGGGCCAGGGATTTGGGGCTTGTCTGGTCCGAAATTAATCCCAATTTTGGGCCAAATCTTAAAATAGGAAATTAAGGGGAAAATAATTTAATAAAACAATTAAACAAATTATAAAAATGATATTTATTCAAAGTAATATTTTAAAACAATAGTAAAAGATTATAAAAATGTAAGATACTATTTTGACCTTGAATAAAATGCAAAATATAGGCTATTATTGCAAGATTGTGCAAATAGCTAAAAAAAATACTATTGTAATTATATAAAATAAAGTAAAAGTATTTGAAACATGTATTATAGATGCAAATAATAATTTTAGGTAATTAAGTCATCACAAAATAATTGAAAGGAGTAATTAATAAGTATTCAAGTAATTTAAATGCAAGAAAGTCAATTTTAAAGCTCTAAAAATTATAGAAAATGCTTGTATATATTTTGTAAACTAAATAATGATGCAAAATAATGTTTTGAAAGTATATATACTTTTGAGAAATATTAGGGCAAAATTGGATATCAATAACAAGAATGTACCATATAGACTTAAAGGCAAGTTGTATGAAGCGGTAGTTAGACCGACCATATTGTATAGAGCTGAGTATTGGCTAGTCAAGAAATCTCGTGTGTCAGAAGTTGAAAGTAGCGGAAATGAGGACAAGGTGGGCGTGGCTCCTATAGAAGATAAGTTGCGGGAATTTGAGGCTGAGATGTTTCGGGCATGTAAAAAGGAGAGACCCTGATGCCCCAGTTAGGAGGTGTGAGAGGTTGACCATGGCAGGTCAGATGAGGGGTAAAGGGAGGTCTAAGAAATACTGGAGTGATGTGATTAGGCAGGACATGACGCTACTTTAGCTTACCGAGGACATGACCTTCGATAGGAGGGTGTGAATATCGAGAATTAGGGTCGTGGGTTGACATGAAGTCTAAAGTTTCGTCTAGACATCCCAGTAGTATTAGTCCTAGTCTTGTATTTTTCTATGCCTGACCCATTGCTATTTCATATTATGTCATTATTTCCAGCAAGACTGAATCTATTTTTATAGTGTTGTATTCTTAGATATTTGTTGTTGCACGTATCTTCATTTGTTTCCATGTCTACTTACCTGGTTGTTGCTACTGTCTGTTTATTGCTTTATTTTCACTTCTTTTGAGCCGATGATCTTTCGAAAACAACCTTTCGACCTTCATTAGGTAGTGGTAAGGTTTGCATACACTTTATCCTTCCCAAATCCCACTTGTGAAATTTTAATGAGATTGTTGTTGTTGTTGTTATTGTTTTTGTTTTCTATGTCAAGTAAACTATTTTATGGATTTCATCATAAAATAAAAAATGTCTGTTCAAGTGAAATATATATTCAAACTCAGTTTTAACTTTCGAATTCTCCTTTTCAACTTCAACTGCACATGTTTTTAACTTTAACCAAATACTAAAACAAACCTTTGATAGTGTAAAAAATATATTTCTATGCATTAGAAGAGCATGAGTCTTGCTTATGTGTCTTTTAAGTTTTGTTTGAGGGCATATTAGACCTTTGAGCTTATTCGTATACTAGGCTTTTTTGTATTTACTCAACTACTATGTGTAGCATTTAGGTTATTCCAAAGGTGGGTTTTATTTACATCACAATTTACAAAGCTTCTCAAATATCTTCGGTCTTCCTCATCTCTTTAGCTTGCGGGTATTTTTCTTATTCTTTAATATCAATTTTGTTGTTTTTTTATCTGTTTCTCTTTTCTTTTTTATTTCAAATTCATGAAAATAGAGTGAATTAATTACATATTTTTGAGTTAGGGTTTTGATGGATGAAATTGAGATTTTTTTTTTTCCGAAGATGAATTGAAATCAAGAAAACAAATTCAGTTTCTTTACTTGCTTGAATTTCTGCCACCAAATATTACACCAACACAGGATTTGGTGTAATATTTAGTTTAGTGAAAAGAAAAGGCAGACTTCCTCTTTCTCATCCATTAGAACTTGCAGGTTGAGTGTTTTTCTTTGATGCATCTCTTGATCAGAAATCAAAAATACATATCTGAAACTGAATTTACAGCTATTATTTTGGGGTTTATGAAGAGACAGAGAGAACTAGAGAGATTCGCTTTTGAGTCCTGATTATTTTCAGCCAGATTATCACTGAATCTATCTTCTCTCTCTCTTTGAATCACTCTCTCTTGCTGTCTGTTTCAGTAGCTTCTGGTTTTCACGGTGGTTTTCGCCTAGGTATTTTTGTTATTATTATTATTTTATATGTATCAGTTGAATTTTTGTTTACGATTCTTTTTTGTTTTTGGTTAAAGTTTGAGTTTTTTGTCAAATTTAATAAATGGGATTTTTTATGTTAATCGTCGATGTGAGTACTGCAAGTCGGTGTTTGTGTTTCGAGGTGAAAATTGATCCATTAATGGTTGTCTCTTCTTTGTTGATTCCTTGCTGAAAACTGAACAAACACATTGCTGAGTGTTATCGATATCAGGGAGAAAAGGAACATAGGTAGTGTCATCGGCAGAGTCGTACCAAGGTACATTTTCAAGGAATGTACCAGTAGTCACTCTTCGTGTCCAAGGAGTTCTGCTTAGAAATGGACCTTTGTTGTTTTCCATCTTTAAATTTTTGAAAAATGAGTTAGTGTGTTGAGTAGCCTAAGAAGTTTAAGATTGTTTTTTCTTCCTTATGTTATCACATTGATAAGCCAGGGACAGATTTTTTGGAATTTGCACAGAAACTTTAGATTGGCTAAATTAAAAATTAATTAATAACTTGGTTTTGTATTCTACTTGGATATGGTTACTAGTGATTTAGTTACATCTTTAAACATAAACCTATTGTTGAGCTAGAAAGGTTACAATTGTTTATTTGCGTCTTAAATGTGTAATAAGGTGAATTATATAGACAATCTCTTTTGCTTCTTACAACAACAATAATAACCCAGTATAATCCCACTTAGTGGGGTCTGGGGAGGGTAGTGTGTATGCAGACCTTACCCCTATCCTGAGTAGAGAGGCTATTTCCAAATGGATCCCTGAAATCCTTCCCTCCAAGAACTTTCCACTTTGCTCTTGGGAAGACTCGAACTCACAATCTCTTGGGGAGACTCGAACTCACAACTTCTTAGAAGATTATAAATATCTTGGAATCAAATGATATAATTAGAGTGGAATTACTTAAGCATGAATGATTTTGTTTCTGTTAGAGTTATTTCTCAGGAAACTTCAGAGCTAATATTAGCTTTTGTTATCTATTTCTTTCTCATTATTAGAATGGAAAAACTTTTCTTTCTAATTGTAATTCTGTGTGCTTCTAACTATGTCGTTCACCACATATATATAGAATGAATAGTTTTTAGTTTCAAAATTATTTTGATAGGTTTATGGCAGATGCAATTCAAGCATATGGTTAAAGTTTAATATGAGGCCTCTATTTGTTTTTTGCCTCTGTTGTGCATGACAATTTATTCTCTTTGTCATTGCAGTTCTTGCGATCCGTTGTGGTTGTTTTCTACTTTTGTTATGCAGTAGCACTTGAATCAGAAGGTAAATTTTCTAACCTCTGCTCATCTATTTATAGGTATTGTACGTTTTTACGTGGGTTCTTCTAAAATTTGTAAGCATACACATACTACGTGTAGCTTTTAGGCTATTCCATATGTGGATTTTTTTACATTGAGTAATGTAAATATGTACGTGACATTTCCCATTCAGTAAGTAGACGAGTGAAATATCGAGTAAAAATCATAAAATTGATAACTCCGAAAAAATACATGCTGACAAGAAGACTAGGCGACGCGAATTATATAGAATGATGCAAGACGATAAAAAGGAGGCTGTCCTAGCACGAGCACGGGCAAATAAAGCTGAAACAAGCGGTCGGCAACGTCCTGCTTGCTCGCTAATTAAGAGCTCTACTAACGCATCATCCTCTATAAGTGCTAATATTTCAAGCGAGCAGTATCTTCCTTTTGTGGGACATTCAATATATGAAATAAGTTAAAGAACTAGATTGTCATTTCTTGATGGTATATGCAATTATAAATGCATGTATGCATTTATAACTATTAAAATTATATACTTACACTTGTTATTGTTGTATCCTAGGATCTACGTCTAATACAAATCATGAACAATATACTGAAGAGACAATAACAATCCAAGCATCAACTGATTATGTTATGTTAATGTCACGACCCCAGTTTGCCCTCCGTGAACTATCGTTACGGCACCTAGTCTCTACAACTAGGTAGGCCTAACAAATGTGGAAAAAAAATAATTTACGGAAAGAAAATAATATAAAACCGAAATAACAAAATGAAATAGTGTTTAAGATGCCGCCTGGCACATAACAATACACGAATCTCAACCTAACACTTTCCAAAATCCAGAACCCCATGAACCACAAGCTAAGAGAAACATAAGAAGCTCTAACTCCAGAAATGTCAAAAAGGAAAATACTGAAGGGCTATACTATTACAGAAAGATAGAAAGGGACTCCTCGGTATGCGAACGCGACAGATATACCTCGAAGTCTCTACAGAAGCGCCTCACCTCAATGATGATAAGACTGAGTGGAAGTACCTGAATCTGCACATGAAAAACATGCGCAGAAAGGGCATGAGTACACCACAGCGGTACTCAGTAAGTACCAAGCCTAACCTCGGTCGAGTAGTGATGAGGAAAGCCAGGGCCCTACTGAGGTTAAATGAAATACAAGGTATAACAGTGTAAAAATAAGGAAGTACAATGAGGAGCCCGCCCCAATAACAGAGGAATACATTCAAGTGTTGAAGTCAGGAGCCCGCCTGAAGAACAGAGGTATTACAATTCAAGTTTTAGTTTTTAAATTCTCATCCAGTAACAAGCACCCAGTTTTCCAAACTGGGGCAGAAAGTTTTCTTTGTTTGTCTTTTTATGAAATCAGGAGCCCTCCTGGATAACAGAGGAATACATTCAAGTTCAAGTTTATTCAAGTTCAACAATTTGGAAGAGAAGGGACAACATCTCAGTTGACTAGTTGAAGTAACAACAAGGGATTTTACCGAGAAAACACAAGACAATGAGGCAACAAGAAAACACAAGACAACAAGACAATAAGGAAGTACAAAAGCAAGTTGAAGATTTTAGATAAGACTTTTTGTAATTCATAGTTCATAGCTTAGGCTAGCTTCTTTTATTTTTGACACGGTGTAATAAAGGAGGTCAGCAAGCAGTAGCAGCAGCAATCGCAGTGAAATCACAGCTCCTGGTAGTCCCAGCTACTAGAAACTCCCGAACTACACTGACCTGATTCTTGTTTAGCCTAGGATATGTAGGCAACCTCCGAAACAGGGTGCGATCAAAATTTTTTCAAAAATGCTTCACACGGAATATGTAAACAGGCAAAAATCCCTCATTTCCGCTCACTTGTCTTTGCACGAAAACTCTTCGTGTTTCCGGGCAAAGAGGGGCAGCTGTGAGCACGTGATTTTTGCCCTAAGCAAATTATTCCCAAAAATCCAAACAAAATGATTTTTCTTTATTTTTACAATTTTTGTGCATTTTGGTGTCATTCTCTGATAATTGTTGCATTTTTATTTGTGCATGTTAATTCATATAAAATACAAAAAGTGTGTTTGCATTTAGGATTTAATTCCATATTTTAGGATTAATTAGGGATTAATTTGTTTTGGAGTAAAATATAAAGAAAATGACGAAAATAGTTCAGTTAGCATTTTAATTATGAAGTTGTATTAATTTAGGTTTAGAACAATTTTATGCATTAGTTAGTTTAGCTTAATTTCTAGTTTAATTTTTTTTGCATCTCCACAAAAATCAGAAAAAAATAAATAACACAAAAATACAAAGTGAAAAACACACAAAAAACAAATTAAATAAAGAGAAAGCAATTAAATGAAAAGAAAATGAAAGTTGTCTCTACTAAAGGAAATATTTGGGCCATTTTCGTATCTAACCGCCAGGCCCATGCAGTCCAGGCCCAAGCGAGAGCCCCGCCCGGTCCAGTTCAAAACGATGTCGTTTCGGCGTTATTCAATCACAGCCGTCCATTCTCCTCAATCCAATGGCTGAGACTTAGTCTCTCAAATTTCATATAATGGTCGGAGAGTTTGCATTAGGTCAAAGACCAAACTTCATCCTCCTCGTATCACCTCTGTCACTCCACCGGCGGAGCCGCCGCCGGCAAACGCTAACTACGCCGACGACCACCCAATTAACACCATCAACTCCTCTCGTTCCCCTCTTTCCATTCTTCCCGTTGCTTTCCCTCGAATCTGGCCGGAACTCGTCGAATCTCCGTCGAAAGTTTTCCGGCTAAATAGCAACTTTGTCCAAACCGGCCCAAAATCACACCACACCGTCCCCAGTCTTCCCTCAACCCAAATCCATGACCATTTTCCTTCGAATCCCAGTGAAACGGCTCGAATTTGGATTCAAGGGTTTTCCGGCCAAATCCTAATTTTTTAAATCTCCACAATTTCGGACCCTAACACCCCTAATCACGTGTTTTCTTATGAAAACACATGATTAAGGATGTTGCGGTTCAAAATTTTTGGACGATTTGGGCTCAATTGCTGGCCGGAGTTCTTGGAGCATCAGTGAGTTTTCTTTCTTTCTTTCTTTCTTTTATTATTTCGTTTTTTTTATCTTTGTGTACTTGCATGTATGAGTTTTGATTAATTTTTATTCCGGTGGATTTGAAGTTTTGGGTAAGCTGGCAGATTAGTTTGGTTCCATTATTTGTTTGGACTAATTTTGATTTTTGTTAATTAGATTATAGGTGTTTTAGTATGTTTAATTTTGGTTAATGGTTTGGGTCAGCTATGCGTAGTTAAGTTCATTGGGTGGTTAATTAGTGGGGATTGGGTTTAACTGTGTAAAAGCAACTCAGTAAATCTGAGGGGGGTTCAAGGGTATTATGGGTAATTGGTAATATAGAAGGGTTGGGGATAATACTAGAATCTTCTAGATGGGGACCTAAGGATAGTTTCAAAAAATAGTGGTGGTTACTTGGTTAGCAAGGCAATAAGTTGGGGGGTAAAAAATAATAATAAAAAGGGACCTAAGGGGTAATTTTGAAAACCTAGTTCACCTATAAATAGTGAGGCATTGCCTTGTGAAGGGGTCTTCAATTTTTTTAGCCTTAAAAAATAAAACCTCACATTGAGCTTTTTCCTTTCATTTTTAATCTCAGAGTTAGCTTTTGAATTAAAAAATAAAAAAATCCAAAAAAAAAAACAATAGAAAAATCTCCAGAAAATTAAAAATTTCAGAAGATACTGTTTTATCGAAAGTTTCCAGTTAATTTTGAATTTCCATTTCTGAATTGCACCATTTAGTCTATAATCTGCTTGTTGATATACTCGGATTGTATCTGGGTTTATTTTGAGTGGGTTTTGGGTCCAATTGAATCTATTTTGGACTGGTTTTGTTGGCCATTGGTTCAGAAGTTGTTCCAGGACTAGTTCTAAGTCTATTTGGGTTTTTGCAAGAGTATTTGGTTCATTGTTGGTGTCGTTCATCTCTGAAAACAGTCCTGGGTTGCTCGTTCTGTTTTGAGCTATTGTTAATCATCAATCTGCTGCTGCTGACTCTCGTTTTCTCTTGTTATTTCACAGTCCAGGTACACATCTCCAAAACTCTGTGATGTGGCTGCATAGAAATGAGATTAACACGTTTAGAGTCCACATAGGTTGAGTATTGGTAGCTGATTAAGTGTTAGTTCATGTGTATATAGTATTATATATTTCAGATTTGATGTAATTCCTTCATGATTGGATATGTAGTCGTTCCATGATCTTCATTGAAGTGTTTTACTGTTTCATTAGTCATTTGCATTGTAGTTAATTCCATGATTTGTGTAGACGAGTTTATTATGTAGTACGTTTGTGGTGTAGTTTATGGTTGATAATTAGTTTTGCTCTTGCTTTAAAACTGGTTTTGGAGGCCACAAGCCTTATTCATTGTTAATAACTGGACAGTAGTATGATGCTACAGTGAATCAGGGACTGCGTAGGTTGTTAAAATTGGAAATTTGAATTTGTACTTTAGTTTTAGTTAGTTATTAGCTTTAACCAGTTATTATATTATCTCTATGTAATCTCCTCTTTCAAATTAAAAAAAATAACTGAAACAGGATATGAAATTGCAGTAGCTCATTTTTAAAATTGATAATTGCTTGAATGTGTCATTAAGTAATTGAAATAGGCATCTGTTAATTACGTTGGAATATGGTTTAGAAAATTGTAGCATTGCCTGTTAAATGTTAGCTATGCTCTGAGATCAGTGGGTTCGATGTCTCATCCCTTTCACTGGGATTCAAAGCTTTGTCCAACTGGACAGTCGTTAAGCAGGCCTCACATGAAAGGCCCATTTGCTGAAACTGAAATACATGCAAGGATTTGGGCGTTCAGCTTAGATCACACGTTTGGCCCAAATGGGGCTCATTTAATTGCACTCACAGGGATTTGAGTTCCCGACCCTCAGTTCACCTCGGCTCCTCCGATTGGGCTCATTGGCCCAGCTGTTTGGGCCCAGTCCGAAATTTCTTTTCAATGGTTTATTTGATATTTGAAATTTGGGTTTTGGGTTAGGTAGAGGGTTTAAGCTAAAGGGCTTGTCCTTTTGTTTGGACCCGGACTTGAACTTAATGCCCGGATTTTAAAATGTAACTAGTTATGACATTTCCTTTCCTTTTAAAAAAAAATAGAAAATATAGTCGCCTTTAGGTTTACTTTTTAAAATGAAACGAGACGAGCCTCGTCCAAGGAAACACAAAAAAAAAATGCGGGGCCCTCGACAAAGGTTTAAAAGTATTTAGAAAATCGGGAAGGGTCGTTTAGCGAATTGCACGACCCTCCCAAAAGATAATAACGTGCTAGACTCTTTTAGACGCGATTCTAATAAAACTACTTTCTTAAATTCGGGTGTGCATTTCATGCGACCCAAATCCAAATCCCAAAACGTTGAATAAAATGTGTTTAGGATTGCAGGTGCATTTCATGTGACGTGATCCAAAGACATGCTTTAAACGACGTTCACCTTTCTCTTTAAAAGAAACACATATTGAATAAAAGCGGTAAAAAGTAAAAATTGGCACATAGGCTCTTAATGTGATAAAATCAGATAATAAGATAAACACAACATTTGAGCGACCGTGCTAGAACCACGGAACCCAGGAATGCCTAACACCTTCCCCCGGGTTAACAGAATTTCTTACTCGGATTTCTGGTTCGCGGACTGTTAATAGAGTCATCTTTTTCCTCGGTTCGGGATTCAACCGGTGACTTGGGACACCATTAATTTCCCAAGTGGCGACTCTGAATAATTAATAACTAAATCCCGTTCCGATTGTCCTTTAATTAGAAAAACTCCTTTACGCCCTTGCGGGTGTAGGTGAAAAAGGAGGTGTGACAAAAATAAGACAGTATAATAAGTGTAACAGTAAGGAGTAACACAAAATAGAAAGTTCAACAACAACTACTACAGAGGCAAAGTAAACACAGAGAGAAATACATCTCAACACAGAAATAACAACCAGGGATCTCCTAGGATACCGTCATGTAGTCCCAAATATAAATATCCAATGGATCTCCCCGGATACCGTCCCGTAGTCCAACTCATAATGCGAGGGGATCTCCCGGAATACAGATCCGTAGTCCCAAATGTAAATACTTAGTACATGGGGAATCTACCGGGTGCAGTCGCGTAGTCCCAAAGTAAACGTGCAGCGGGATCTCCCAGAATACCGTTCCATAGTCCCAAAGTAAACATAAAGAGGGATCTCCCGGGATACCGTCCCGTAGTCCCAAAGTAAACACACAACAACAACAAGAAGAATACACAATTCAATTAAAATTTCATACCAAGGTAAAACAGGTATTTCTAGCCTAGCATGCTGCACGTAATCCAAATAAGGCAGTTTGAGAAAGTAAAACAATTAAGTCAATTAGGCATGCTTCCCTAAGCCAACAACCGGATTAAATTGCAAGTAGTATAAACAGGAAAAAGAAATACAATTAAAATAACTCAAAGAAAAACTGGATTTTTCAATAATTAGCACAAGCACGCACTCGTCACCTCACATACAAGGCATTTCAAATATCAATAATACCAAATCCTAAGGGGAGTCCCCCCTACAAGTTAGGTAAGCCACTTACCTCGAACTGGTTCAAAATCAACTCGAAACTACGTTCTTGCCATAAGTACTCGATGTAACGATCCGACCGGTCGTTTTAAGCTCTAGCGTGTTGTTCAGTAGTTTGAGGCCATAAGCAGCTTCACTTCAGGTATTATGACTTGTACGCATGGTCGGAAATTGAATTTCGGGAAGTTCCGAGTTGATTTGGAAAGAAAATCCTCATTTCGGAAGCTCTAAGTTGAAAGAATTGACTAAGATTGGATTTTTGAGTAAACGACTTCGGAATCGGGATTCAAAGGTTCCAGCAGGTTCATATGATGATTTCGGCTTTGGACGTATGTCCGGATCGGGTTTTGGAAGACCCAGGAACTTTTCGGCACCTATTGCGAAAAATGGCATTTTTGGAAGAATTTTATAAGTTTGGGTTGAATTACATTTCACTATTATCAATGTCTATTTGGGATTCCGAGTCTAGGAATAACTCCGTATGGTGGTTCTAGTGTTGGGAGCGCGATCGGAAGTGAATTCGGAGGTCCGTGGGTCATTTGGCAAAAGATAGAAATTTGGAGTTTGACTGGAAGTGGACTTTTTGATATCGGGCTTGGAATCCAATTTCGGAAGTTGGAGTAGGTCTATAATTTGAATGTGACCTATGTGCAAAATTTGAGATCAATTGGACTTGATTTGATAGGTTTTGACATCAAATGTAGAAGTTTGAAGTTCTAAAGTTCATTAATCTTGAATTGGGGTGTGATTCATGATTTTGATGGTGTTTGATGTGATTTGAGGCCTCGACCAGGTCCGTGTTAAGTTATGGGACTGGTTTGTGTGATTGGACAGGGTCCCGGGGGCTTCGGGTGTGTTTCGGATCGAATTTGGATAAAAAGCTGTTGTTGATTGCTGGTATCTGGTTTCTTTCTTCACGAAAGCGAAGGGAGTCCCGCGTTCGCGAAGAGGAAAGTATGAGGCTGCTGGATTTGACCTTCGCAAACGCAAAGTGGAAATCGCGAACGCGTATGGGAGATCGCGAACTCGTAGAAGGAAAGAAGGGAGCGGGCCCTGAGGCCGTTGTCCTACGCGAATGCGAGGCCTGGAACGCGAACGCGTGGGGTCCGGGGAGCTGGCCTTCGCGAACACGAGCGTCAGGTCACGAACGCGATGAAGAAATTTTGGGGCTAAAGCAGGTTGTGTTTCGCGAACGCGAGGGCATTTTGGCATTCGCGAAGAAGGCAGTGCTGGACAGTGAGTTGTTTTAAGTCGGGATTTGGCCCATTTCTTTTATTTTTCTTTTGGCTTCGGCGATTCTTGGAGGATTTCAAGAGGAGGTTTCATCATTCAATGGCAATGTAAGTTATTCCCACTTATTAGGAGTTAAATACATTGATTATGTATGGATTTTAACATGGAAATTAGTGAAAATTTTGGGTTTTGAGGAAGACCTAGAAATTTGATATTCTTGAATTTTGACTACGATTTTGGGCATGAAATTGAGAACAAAATATATATTTGGGTTCGTGAGATTATGGGTAAACTTTATCTTTGAAATTTTTTGGAATCAAGGCACGTGGGCCCGATGGCAATTTTGTCAACTTTTCGATCGGGGTTAGGAATTGTTATAAATTGGATTATAATGAGTAATTGAACATATATTAATGGGTTTGCATAATTATTGACTAGTTTTGGAGCATTTTTGCATCGAATTGAGTCTTCGGAAGGGCGTAGAATGCCGATTATGGAACTTCGGAGCGAGGTGAGTCTCCTTTCTAACCTTGTAAGAGAAAATTGTCCCCATAGGTGAAATAACTGGTTATGTGCTTCTATTTGTGGGGGCTACGTACGCACGAGGTGACGAGAGTCCGTGCGTAGCTACTATTATGTGTAAGTTCACGTAGTCTAGGACCCAAAAACATGCTATACTTGGAATATCTGTAATCTTATTGACAGTTGAATTGCTTAAATCCTATCGAATGGTAAATGAATTTTTAAAAGGATTAAACTTCATTTTCTTAAATCGTTAAAAGAGAATTGGCTTTTATTTGGATAAATGTTCCCCGATAAATTCTTAATTGGTTGTTTGAATGTGTGTATCTATGTGTGCCCGCGTCGCATGTATGATTCGCGAGCGGAGTGTTTGTTTATTTATGTTGACCGCGTGACATGTATGATTCGCAAGCGGGGTAATACATGCATCTATGGTTCGTGCCGTTCAACCCTCGACAGTGCACATTTTATATTTATGTCGGATCGGGCCGTACGACCTCAGCATGATATGCGCATACTTGTATTGTTTGCCTGAGATTTATAAATGATGATGTTTGCCTTTCCTGGCCAGACATAAATTGATAAAAGATGATGAAAAGTAAATCTTTGGAAATCCATTATTATTTGAGAAGTTGTTTACCTGCTATCCGGCTTTATGAGTTTATAATTGCTTTATAAAATCCATGATCGTTTTTTACAAATATTATTATTGGACCACTAGTAAGTGTCGAAGTCGACCTCTCATCTCTACTTCTTCGAGATTAGACGGGATACTCATTGGGTACACGTTGTTTTCGTACTCATACTACACTTGCTGTATATTTTTGTTGCACAGGCACATGCATCTCTAGTGGCCTAGTGGGCGTAGCAGCATGGTTGATACGTAGATTTAGGTGAGCTGCACTTCTCGAGATGACCCGCATCCAGCAGAGTCTCTTTTAGATTGTTGTATTTACTCTCTGTCCAATATTGTATTCCGGACGGTTGTTGTATTAATTTATTTCCTAGAAATTGCTCATGCACTTGTGGCACCGAGTTTTGAGATGATTATGGGATATTCTGTATTTACTTCTAAACATTCTTTTTTTTTTTGTTGCAAAGATTATCTTTTACTAGCTGAATTGAAGGAAAATTTCAGTTTTCTAAATTATTAAGATAAGAATTAAATTAAGCATTTATGGTTGGCTTGCCTGACAGCGGTGTCCGACGCTATCACGACCCTTAGTGAATTTTGGGTCGTGACACTCGACTCCAAATGGCCCAAACCTATTCAATTCAATTGCATAATATAAATAACACTTCAAGTAACTGATTCTACAAACAAATTCTAAGCTAATACGCGAAATTAGGTAAAATAACCAAAACGCCCCTTGGGCCCACATCTCGGAATCGGGTAAAGTTTACATTTTTAAAATTTCCATACTCTCACGAGTCTAACCATACCAAAATTATCCAAATCTAATGTCAAATCCCCAATCAAAACTCGAATTTTTAGTCTAAGAACTTTCCCCCAATTTTCATACAAATTCCGAAATTAAATGATGAATTCATGTTTAGATTAATGGGTTACAAGCAAAAAGGAGTTAATAATCGTTACCCAATCGATATCTCTGAAAATCCCTCAAAACCTCGCTCAAATCCGAGCTCCCAAGCTCTAATTTTCACAAAAATGGCTAAACCCTCGATTTTGAACTTAAACATTCTGCCCAGGCGCGTTCTTCTTCGCGAACGCAATGCACTAAAGTTCCACTAGCCAGTCTCCCTCTTCGCGACCGCGATGCTCGAGCCGCGAATGCGATGATCATTTCTCTTCTCCTACGCGAACGCGAGACTGCCTTTGCGAATGCGTAGGCACAAGGTTCCACAGCCTCGCGAACGCGGGAACTCCTTCGCGAACGCAAAGCGTTAATTCCTCACCAGCCCTAGCTCCTCTTCACGAACGCGAGATCCCACTCGCGAACGTGAAGAAGGAAACCAGAACTGACTGCTGCAACATTTTTCTGCAATTTCTAAGTTCCAAACATGACCCGTTGAGCATCCGAAACACACCGAGACCCCCCGGGGCCTCAACCAAACATGCAAACCAATCCTAAAACATCATTCAAACTTGTTCCAATGTTCGGAACGCTCAAAACAACATCAAACACCAATTAAACAATGGATTCAAGCCTAAGAACTCCAAAAACTCTCAAATTACGCTTTCGATCAAAAAGTCTATCAAACCTCGTCCGAATGACCTAAAATTTTTCAAGCACGTCACATTCAACACTACGGAGCTACTCCAACTTACGGAATCCCATTCCAACCCCGATATCAAAATCTCACTATCGAACCGGAAACTTCAAAATTTCGACTTTCGGCATTTCAAGCCTAAATAAGCTACGAACCTCCAAAACACAATCCGAACACGCTCCTAGGTCCGAAATCACCCAACGGAGCTAAAGGAATCGACAGAATTTCATTCCGAGGTCGTCTTCACACTGCTCCGACTACGGTCCAAATTTTAAAGCTTAAGCTCTCATTTAGGGACTAAGTGTTCCAAAACACTTCGAAACTCAAAACCAAACATCCCGTCGAATCAAAATAGCATAAACAAACACGGGAAAAACAGTTAATAGGGGATCAGAGCGATAATTCTTAAAACAACCGGTCGGGTCGCTACATCCTCCCATACTTAAACATTTGTTCGTCCTCGAACGAGCATAGAGACATACCTGAAGTAGTGAAAAGATGAGGGTAATGACTGTACATATCCTGCTCGGTTTTCCAGGTCGCCTCATCGATCGGCTGACCCTGCCACTGAACCTTCACTGATGTAATGTGCTTTGATCTCAGCTTTCGAACCTCCCTGTCCAATATTTCCATTCGCTCCTCAACATAAGATAGTTCCTTGTCCAACTGAACTGAACTGAAATCCAACACGTGCGACGGATCACCGTGATACCACCGGAGCATCAAAACATGAAATACCGGATGAACCCCTGCCAAGCTGGGAGTTAAGGCGAGCTCATAAGCAACCTCCCCAATACGCCTCAATATCTTAAAAGGGCCATTAAACCTCAGACTCAACTTCCCTTTCTTCCCAAATCTCATAACGCCCTTCATAGGCGAAACCCGAAGCAGATGCTGCTCTCCAACCATATAGGAAACATCACGAACCTTCTGGTCCGCGTAACTCTTCTGTTTGGACTGGGCTGTGTGGAGTTTATCCTGAATTACCTTAACCTTCTCCAAAGCATCCTGAACCAAGCCTGTGCCCAATAATCTAGCCTCACCCGGCTCAAACCAACCCACTGGGGATCTACACTGCCTACCATATAAAGCCTCATATGGTACCATCTAAATGCTGGACTAATAGCTGTTATTGTAGGCAAACTTCGCCAATGGAAAGAACTGATCCCAAGACCCTCCAAACTCAATCACACATGCACAAAGCATATCCACAAGAATCTGAATAGTGCACTCGGACTGTCCGTCTGTTTGAGGGTAAAATGTTGTACTCAACTCCACCCGAGTACCCAACTCATGCTGTACAGCCCTCCAGTACCGTGATGTGAACTGAGTACCTCTATCTGAAATGATGGAAACCAGAATACCCATGCAGACGAACAATCTCCTGGATATAAATCTCCGCTAGATGCTCTGAAGAATAGGTAGTACACACAGGAATGAAATGCGCAGACTTGGTCAGCCGATCCACAATCACCTAAGTGGCATCGAACTTCCTAAAAGTCCGTGGGAGCCCAACTACAAAGTCCATGGTTATCCTCTCCCACTTCCACTCCGAAATCGCTATTTGCTGAAGCAACCCACCAGGTCTCTGGTGCTCATACTTCACCTGCTGACAATTGAGGCATCGATCTACAAACCCAACTATATCTTTCTTCATCTGCCTCCATCAATAGTGCTGCCTCAAATCCTGGTACATCTTCGCGGCACCCGAATGAATGGAATACCGCGAACTATAGGCCTCCTCTAGAATCAACTCCCGAAGCCCATTAACATTGGGTACACAAATTCGACCCTGCATCCTCAATACCCCGTCATCACCAATAGTCACATCTCTGGCATCACTATGCTGAACCTTGTCCTTGAGGACAAGCAAATGAGGGTTATCAAACTGACGCTACCTGATACGATCAAATAATAAAGACCGAGAAACCACGCAAGCTAGAACCCGAATGGGCTCTGAAAGATCTAATCCATAAACTGGCTAGCTAAGGCCTGAACATCCATCGCCATAGGCCTCTCTGATGCTGGTAAATAAGCCAAACTCCCCAAACTCTCCGCCCGACGACTCAAAGCATTAGCCACTACATGGCCTTGCCTGGGTGATACAAAATAGTGATATCATAGTCCTTCAGCAACTCTAACCACCTCCTCTGGCACAAATTTAGATCCCTTTTCTTGAATTGGTATTGCAAGCTCTGATGATCAGTATAAATCTCACAAGGAACACCGTACAAATAATGACGCCAGATCTTCAGGGCGTGAAAAATAACAGCTAACTCAAGATCATGGACAAGATAATTCTTCTCATGTACCTTCAATTGTCTGGACGCGTAGGCAATCACCCTACCATCCTGCATCAAAACCGCTCCAAGGCCAATCCTCAAGGCATCACAATAGATAGTATAAGACCCCTATCTTATAGGCAATATTAAAACTGGGGCTATAGTCAAAGATGTCTTGAGCTTCTAAAAGCTCGCCTCACACTTTTCTGTCCACTGGAACGGAGCACCCTTCTGGGTCAGCTTGGTAATAGGGGCTGCAATCGATGAAAACCCCTCAACAAAATGACGGTAATAACCCGCCAAGCCAATAAAACTGCGAATCTCTATAGCTGAAGATGGTCTGGGCCAACTCTGCAATGCTTCCATTTCTTCGGATCCACCTGAATACCCTCACTCGATACCACGTAGCCTAAGAATTCCACAGAATCCAACCAAAACTCACATTTCGAGAATTTAGCATATAACTTCTTTTCCCTCAGAGTCTGGAGCACTGTACTCAGGTGCTGCTCATGATCTTTCCGACTCCGGGAATACACCAGAATATCATCAATAAAGACAATGATGAACGAGTTAAATTATGGCAGAAACACACTGTGCATCAAATGCATAAAGGCTGCTGGGGCATTGGTCAGCCCAAATTACATAACAAGGAACTCGTAATGACTATACTGAGTCCTGAAAGCAGTCTTCGGAATATATGGCTCCCGAATCTTCAACTGATGGTAACCTGAGCGCAAGTCAATCTTAGAAAACACCCGTGCACCCTGAAGCTGGTCAAATAGATCATCAATACGAGGCAAAGGATAATGGTTCTTCACTGTAACTTTATTCAACTGGCGATAATCAATACACATACACATACCTTTTTCTTCACAAACAAGACAGGAGCACCCCAAGGTGATACACTGGGCCGAATAAAACCCTTATCAAGCAATTTATGTAATTGATCCTTCAACTCCTTTTACTAAGGAGGGACTATACGATACAGAGGGATAGAAATGGGCTGAGTGCCCGGCAACAAATCAATGCCAAAATCAATATTTTTATCGGGCGGCATCCCGGAAGATGGGCTAGAAACACATCAGGAAAATCTCGTACTACTGGGACTGAATCAACTGTAGGGTTATCAACACTAACATCCCTCACATAAGCTATATATGCGTCACACCCCTTCTCAACCATTCACTGAGCTTTAAAGAAAGAAATAACTCTACTGGGAGTGTGATCTAAGGTACCCCTCCACTCAACTCTCGGAACACCTGGCATATCCAACGTCATGGTTTTGGCGTGACAATAAAGAATAGCATAATAGGGTGACAACCAGTCCATACCCAAGATAACATCGAAATCTACCATGCTGAACAATAACAAATCGGCTCTGGTCTCAAAACCACTAAGAGCAATCAATTATGATCGATAAATGCGATCTACAATAAGTGAATCTCCCATAGGAGTAAAAACATAAATAGGGGTACTCAAAGAATCCCGAGGTACACCTAAATGCATGGCAAAATAGGAAGAGCACATAAGAATAGATGGATCCTGGATCGAATAAAACCGATGCATCTCTATGACAAGCCATAACAATACATGTGATGATAGAATTGGAGGCAACAACCTCCAGGGCAACCTCTACCTCCCCGACCTCCACCTCTAGCTGGCTGAGTATGTGGGGTAGCAACTGGTGCTGTAATCATAGCCTGAGAACTCTGCGGGGCATGTTGTGGCTGAGAAGTCTGTGGAGGTGCACCCCTCCTAAGTCTGGGGCAATCCCTCACCATATGGCGTGTGTCACCACACTTAAAACAAGCTCTGGGAGGACGTGGTGGATATGACTGGCTCAGACCAGGTCTGCTGGACTGACGACTGAAAGCACCCGGCGCAAGAGGCGCACTAGATATTGGAGGTGCATAATAAGGCTCATGAGGCCTAGGAGGAGCTGGAATACCACTGGCTACTGGAAAAGCTGAATGAACAGGGCGACCTATATAACCCCTGCCATGACGACCTGCAGCTGGGGCACGAGCACCAGAATAATGGCCCGACTCTCGAGACCTCTTAGCCTCCCTCTCCTCTCTCTTCCTAGCACGCATACCCTCTATCCTCCTAGCAATGCTCACCACCTACTGATAAGAAATATCCATCTCCAACTCACGAGCCATGCTAGACTTGATGTTGGGAATGAGTCCCTCAATAAATTGGCGAACCCTCTCGCGAATAGTAGAAACCAAGGCTGGGGCATGTCTAGCCAAGCTGGTGTAACAAACAACATACTCCGAGACAGTTATAGTACCCTGGCGCAAATGCTCAAACTCTGCGCGCCATGCGTCCCTGAGGCTCTGAGGAGTAAACTCTCTAAGGAACATATCTGAAAAAATGAGTCCAAGTCAGTGAAGTTGCCTCATCTGGACTGTCTAACTCATAGGTGCACCACCACTCATAGGCGGCTCCTCGAAGTTGGAAGGCAGTGAAAGAAACCCCACTCGATCCTGATATACCTATAGTGTGGAGGATACAATGACACTCCTCCAGAAATCCCAAGGTATCATCTGATGTAAACCCACTGAATACAGGAGGATCATACTTCTTGAACCTCTCAAGCCTCCGCTGCTCATCCTCTGAAGCCGCTTCCCTGACCTCGGGCTGAGCAGCGACTGCAGGAGGTACCAGAATAATCTCTGGGACCTGATCAACATGCACTCGCTGCTCAGGAGTATGGGCGGCGGGAGCCAGTGCTCCTCCCCCGGCCTGAGATGTGGCTGCAGCAAGGGAAAGCAACCCTTCCAGAGCCAGAGTGGTGTACATGCTCATGAACTGTGCAAGATTCTCTTGAAGAGCTAGAGTAGTAGTAGCAGTAGGCGTATCAGGTGCCTGGACTCCGGTTGGAACTGCTGGTGGTACCTCGGTGGCAGCTCGCGCGGGTGCTCTAGCTGCACCACATGTGCATCCTCGGCTTCTACTCTGGCCCCGACCTCTGGCGGCTACAGTAGGGGGCGCGGGTGCCTGATCATCTCGGGTAGCACGTGTCCTCACCATTTATGAGAGAATAGAAGATAGCAGTTTAGAGTTATGACATCAAAATCTCGCACGACAAGGAAATCAAATGAAGTGGAATTTTCCTAACAGTTACATAGCCTCTCGCAGATAAGTATAGACATTTCCGTACCGATCCGCGAGACTCTAATAAATCGACTTGTGATTCTTGACTCCTATGAACCTAGAGTTCTGATACCAACTTTTCACGATCCTAGTTTGCCCTCCATGAACTATCATGACGGCACCTAGTATTTACGACTAGGTAAGCCTAACAAATGCGGAAAAGAAACAATTTACAGAAAGAAAATAATATAAAACCGAAATAACAAAATGAAATAGTGTTTAAGATGCCTCATGGCACATAGCAGTACAAGAATCTCAACCTAACACTTTCCAAAATCCGGAACCCCATGAATCACAAGCTACGAGATACATAAAAAGCTCTAACTCCAGAAATGTCTAACAAAAAGGAAAATACTGAAGGGCGATACTATTACAGAAAGATAGAAAGGGACTCCTCGGTCTACAGACGTGACAGATATACCTTGAAGTCTCTACAGAAGCACCTCGCCTCAAGGATGATAAGACTGAGTGTAAGTACCTGGATCTGCACATGAAAAACATGCACAGAAAGGACATGAGTACACCACAGCGGTACTCAGTAAGTGCCAAGCCTAACCTCGGTCGGGTAGTGATGAGGAAAGTCAGGGCCCTACTGAGGTTAAATGAAATACAAGGTATAACAGTGTAAAAATAAGACCGTATAATAAGTGCAATAGTAAGGAGTAAAACAGAATAGAAAGAACAACAACAACTACTACAGAGGCAAAGTAAACACAGAGAGAAATACAGCTCAACACAGAAATAACAACCGGGGATCTCCCAGGATATCGTCCTGTGGTCTCAAATATAAATATCCAGTGGATCTCCCGAGATACCATCCCGTAGTCCAACTCATAATGCGAGGGGATCTCCCGGAATACCGATCCGTAGTCCCAAATGTAAATACTCAGTACAGGGGGAATCTTCCAGATGTAGTCTCATAGTTCCAATGTAAATGTGCAGTGGGATCTCCCGAAATACCGTTCCGTAGTCCCAAAGTAAATATACAGGGGGATCTCCAGGGAGACCGTCCCGTAGTCCCAAATTAAACACACAACAACAACAAGAAGAATACACAGTTCAATTCAAATTTCATACCAAGGTAAAACAGGTATTTCTAGCCTAGCATGTTGCACACAATCCAAATAAGTCTATTTGAGCAAGTATAGCAATTAAGTCAATTAGACATGCGTCCTTAAGCTAACAACAGGTTTAAATTGCAAGTAGTATAAACAGGATAAAGAAACACAATTAAAATTACTTAAAGAAAAATCGGATTTTTCAACAATTTGCACAAGTACGCACTAGTCACCCCACGTACAGGGCATTTCAAATATCAATAATACCAAATCCTAAGGGGAGTTCCCCCATACAAGGTTAGACAAGCCACTTACCTCGAACTGGCTCAAAATCAATAAGAAACCACGTTCTTGCCATGAGTACTCGACTCCAAATGGCCCAAATCTATTCAATTCAATTGCATAATGTAAATAACACTTCAAGTAACTGATTCTACAAACAAATTCTAAGCTAATACGTGAAATTAGGTAAAATAACCAAAATGCCCCTTGGTCCCACATCTCGGAATCAGGTAAAATTTACATTTTCAGAATCCTCATACTCTCAGGAGTCTAACCATGCCAAAATTATCCAAATCCAATGTCAAATCCCCAATCAAAACTCGAATTTTGGTCTAAGAACTTTCTCCCAATTTCATACAAATTCCAAAATTAAATGATGAATTAATGCTTAGATTAATGGGTTACAAGAAAAAAGGAGTTAAGAATCGTTACCCAATCGATATCTCTAAAAATCCCTCAAAACCTCGCTCAAATCCGAGCTCCCAAGCTTTAGTTTTCATAAAAATGGCTAAACCCTCGATTTTGAACTTAAACATTTTGCACAGGCGCGTTCTTCTTCGCTAACACGAGACAACGGTCGCGAACGCGATGCACTAAAGTTCCACTGGCCATTCTCCCTCTTCGCGAATGCGATGCCCGAGCCGTGAATGCGATGATCATTTCTCTTCTCCTATGCGAACGCGAGACTGCCTTCGCGAACGCGTAGGCATAAGGTTCCACAGCCTCGCAAACACGGGAGCTCCTTTGCGAATGCGAAGCGTTAATTCCTCACCAGCCCCAGCTCCTCTTCGCGAACGTGAGACCCCATTCGCAAACCCGAAGAAGGAAACCAGAACTGACTGCTGCAACATTTTTATGCAATTTCTAAGTTCCAAAAATGACCCGTTGAGCATCCGAAACACACCCGAGGCCCTCAGGGCCTCAACCAAACATGAAAACCAAAACATCATTCAAACTTGTTACAATCTTCGGAATGCTCAAAACAACATCAAACACCAATTAAAGAACGGATTCAATCCTAAGAACTCCAAAAACTCTCAAATTACGCTTTCGATCAAAAAGTCTATCAAACCTCATCCGAATGACCTAAAATTTTGCAAGCACATCACATTCAACACTACGGAGCTACTCCAACTTCCGGAATCCCATTCCTACCCTGATATCAAAATCTCACTATCGAACCGGAAACTTCAAAATTTCGACTTTCGGCATTTCAAGCCTAAATAAGCTACGGACCTCCAAAACACAATCCAAACACGCCCCTAAGCCCGAAATCGCCCAACGGAGCTAACAGAACCGACATAATTCCATTCTGAGGTCATCTTCATATTGCTCCGACTACGGTCCAAATTCTAAAGCTTATGCTCTCATTTAGGGACTAAGTGTCCCCAAAACACTCTAAAACTCAAAACCAAACATCCCGGCGAATCAAAATAGTAGAAACAAACACAAGGAAAGCAATTTTTAGGGGATCGGGGCGTTAATTTTTAAAATGACCGGCCGGGTCATTACAGTTAAAGACTATTCCCAAATGCAAATTTTGCAGAGCCAAAAAATTTGAATACGAATCACTGACATTCTATTGTCACAAAGGCGCTGTTAAGCTAATTTCACATCAAGTACCGCAAGAGTTAAGAAATCTATATCTAGAAAATACTGAAGAATCAAAGCATTTTCGATCCTACATAAGAACATACAATAATATATTTGCGTTCACATCCCTGGGAGTAAGCTATGACAAAGAGCTGGCAAAGAGGAATAAAGGTATTTACACATTTCGAGTCTAGGGAAAAATATATCATTTCATAAATGACTTGATACCAAGTAATGAAAAAGGAAAAATCTACAATTATATTTCTATGATAATGAAAATGAAGTGAGCAATCGAATGGCATATTCCAATAAATTGAACGAGTGTACTGTGAAAAATTTAATGAAAATATTAAAAATCAATCCTTACTCTACATTTTTGAAATCCCTAATAAATATCCCACAATTATAAGATTTCTACATTGCACTTAAGTGTGATGCTTTTCTAGATCAACGAATATACAATCTACCAACTACGTCGGAAGTGGCAGGGATATAGGTAGAACAAGAAACCAATAATTGTATCCCTACACCACATATCTGAATATATACAAAAAGTGATAGAAGCCAACTGGTAAACTATTATTACGGATGTTATGACCCATTGCAATATCCATTACGTTCCCTTACGGTTAAAATGGTTGGCATTGTGGTATTCAAAAACTTAAGCCTTCAACTACCCCTTCTAGAACACATCTGTATTGTGAATACGAACAATTTCCAAGTATAACCAATATGACTTCAATTGATGGTTTGCTTGACATGAAAGCTGAAGTGATGCAAAAAGGAAAACTAAAAAGAGAAACTGTTTCTTGCCATGAATACTATTATTACCAACTCCAAATTAGAGATGATGAAAATATAATCTTACATTCGGGAAGATTATTATAACAATATGTTGTAGATGAATGGATAAAAGTTGAAACTCAAAGATTAGATTTCGCATCTTTCAATCAAAATTTATTCAGAATGGACGTATTAGCGGAACTTTTAGATCTTTTACGCCGCTGTGAGAGAGAAGGCTCATAGGTAGGTAAAAACAGAATACTTCCACTTAGCTTTACAGGAGGACCAAGAGATATGTCCCGCCGATATATGGATACTATTGCATTAGTACAACGTTTTGGAATACCCGATATATTTCTAACTATGACATGCAACCCTTCTTGGCCTAAAGTTCAAGAAAACTTATTGCCGATAAATGAGACCCAAAATAGACCCGATTTAGTTAGCCGAATATTTCGAGCAAAACTAGAAGAGCTTAAAAAAATATACTAAAAAGATAAATATTTGGTAAAGTTGTTGCATTTATGTACACAATGGTAAAGTTGTTGCATTTATGTACACAATAGAATTCCAAAAACGAGGAATTCCTGTCACGACCCTAAACCCAGACCCGGTCGTGATGGCACCTCTCGTGAAGACAAGGACAACCAACACAACACAAAATTCATGTTAAACAACTAAAATAGCACAATTAAGTCATTAACATAATTAAAACCCAAAAAAAATAGTGAAATAGTATAATTCGCGGAAAACCAACACTGACCGACATCGGGGTGTCACCAATCATGAGTATCTAACATAAGTTTAGGAATATGGAAAAGAGACTAAACAGTCTATTACAATATCCAGTACAAAGGAAAGAAATAATGATAAGAGGGAGAAGCACTGGGCTGCGAACGTCGAGCAACTACCTAGTGGACTCCGAAAATCTGCTGGAAGCTATCAACAATCGTTAGCAGGATCTGAAGTGCCTGAATCTGCACACAGGGTGCATGGAGTAAAGTGAGTACTCCAACTCATTGAGTAATAACAACAAATGAAGACTGAGCGATAAAAAATCATGTAAAAACACAACAACATGTTATACAGAGGCAGAGTAAAACCAGTAAAGTGCAATAAAACAGTGAAATCTCATAAAAACACCTTAGTTCAGTTTAAGCTTCTTTAAAATAAGTTTTTTAACAGTTAAACAAGTAAATGACAGGCAGCTAGAAAAGATAAACACATAAAAACCGCCCCTCGGGCGCAATACCAACAGAATCAGCCCCTCGGGCAACAACATGGAACAACACCAGCCCCTCGGGCTATATCTCATATCACAATGGGTACCCGTGCTCACTGGGGTTGTACAAACTTCGGGAGGGTCCCCTTACGGTCCAAGCGCAATATCAAGCCATCTCGTGGCATAATCATAGGCTCTCGGCCTCATATCAATCCACCTCGTGGCGTACAACTCAGGCCCTCGGCCTCATAATCATGATTAGTGTATCATTGCTGCGGCGTGTAGCCCGACCTAAAAGTATCCTCACAACACAGGCCCTCGGTCTTGCTCAGTCAGAATCTTATAAGCCACTCGGGCAACACTAAAACATGATGCTCAGACCAACATATCATTTAAAGTGTTTAAAACAGGGTAAATATGGCTGAGTTATGAAAAAAATAGTATATTATATAGCATGTCTGAGTAAAAGTATAAAGTCAAAACAGTGAGGAATAGTAGCAAAGATCCCCTAAGGGTCCAAAACAGTTGGCACGAGACCCAAATATGGAATTCAACCCAAGACATGGTGATAGCAAACAGTTTTCAATCACATATGCAGTAAAACAGTCATTCGAGACGGACTAAGTCACAATCCCCAACGGTGCACAACCCCACACTCGTCATCTAGCGTGTGCGTCACCTCAATATAGCACAACGATGTGAAATCCAGGGTTTCATACCCTCAGGACAACATTTACAATCATTACTCACCTCAATCCGGTCCAAACTCTAGCCCGTGACGCCTTTGCCCCTCGAATCAACCCCAACTCGCGTCGAATCTATCCAAAATCAGAATCACGATGTCAACATATGCTAAGGGAACGAAGCCCATGCGAAAATAATCAATTTATAACATAAATCCCGAAATTAACCAAAACTCGACCCCCGGGCCCACATCTCAGAATTCGATAAAATTTACATCAATAGATTTCTTATCTCCCCACGAGTTCATACATATCAAAAGTCCCAAAATTCGACCACAAATGACCCCTGTCTCCAATACCAAGCCCTAATCCCCAATTTTTAACTCTTAATTTCCATTAATCGTAGGCCTAATAAGTGAAATAATGGAATAGGATCGATTATTAGGCTCAAAAATCTTACCTCCGGACGTTATCCCTTGAATCCCTCTTCAAAATCTCCCAAAAAGCTTCAAACCCGACTTGAAATGGTGAAGAACAACTGAAAAATCGTGAAGGAATCCTTTTATACCTTCTGGCCTAGGCTTTTTGCACCTGCTGCCCTTTTACCGATTCTGCGGTCCCGCTTTTACGGTCTTGACCACTGCACATGCGGTTTTCCACTTAAACGCCCAAAGTCATCGCAGGTGCGCTCAGCATACCACATCTGCGGCTCCTACCATTCGCATCTTTGACCTCATCTGGGGCATCGCACCTGCGGTCCCCAATCCGCAGGTGCGGAAACAACAGAAGCAGAAGAATTCTGCAGCTTTTCCAAAACTCCAAACTCTCCGTCAACCATCCAAAATCACCCTGAGGCCCCCGGGACCTCAATCAAAAGCACCAACAAACCATATACCACTATTCTAACTTATACCAATCCTCAAAACACCTCGAACAATATCAAATCCACCAATACTCATCGAAATCAAGACTAAGGTTCTCAAATCTTCCGAATTACGCTTTTGATCAAAAAGTCTACCAAACCATGTCCGAATGACTTGAAATTTTACACACACGTCCCAAATGACACAACAGACCTACTGCAACTCCCAGAATTCCATTCCGACCCCTATGTCAAAATCTCACTAGTCAATCGGAAAACGCCAAAATTCCAATTTCGCCAATTCAAGCCTAAATCCACTCCAGACCTCCAAAATATATCTCGATCACGCTACTAAGTCCCAAATCACCTCCCGAAGCTATCCGAACTATCGTAACTCACATCTGAGCCATTTAACACATAAGTCAACATCCGGTTGACTTTTCCAACTTAAGCTTCCTCAAAAGAGACTAAGTGTCTCAAACCTTACCAAAACCCCTCCGAACCCGACCCAACCAACCCGATATCCCAAAATACAGCTAAACAAGGCAATAAGAAGCAGAAATGAGGGAAACAGAGCGGTAACTCATGAGACGACTGGCCGGGTCATAACATCCTCCCCCTCTTAAACAAACGTTCGTCCTCGAACAAGTCAAGAAACATACCTGAAGCCTCAAACAGGCGAGGATATCTGCTTCGCATCTCCCGCTTGGTCTCCCAGATAGCCTCCTCCACGGGCTGACCTCTCCACTACACTTTCACTAAAGCTATATCCTTTGATCTCAACTTTCAAACATGATGCTCCAAAATATCTATTGGCTCCATATCATAAGTCAAATCACCATCTAACTGCACGGTGCTGAAATCCAGAACATGAGACGGGTCCCTAATATACTTTCGGAGCATAGAAACATGAAATACCGGATGCACACTCGACAAGCTGGGTGGCAAAGCAAGCTCATAAGCCATCTCCCCAATCCTCCGAAGCACTTCAAAAGTCCCAATGAACGGAGGACTCAATTTACTCTTCTTACCAAATCTCATAACACCCTTCATGGGTGAAACCTTCAACAGCACCTTCTCACCAACCATGTAGGACACATCCCGAACCTTCCTGTCAGCATAAATCTTTTGTCTCGACTGCACTATATGAAGCCTCTCCTGAATCACATTCACCTTTTTCTAAAGCATCCTGCACCAAGTCTATCCCCAATAGCCTAGCCTCACCCGGCTCAAACCAACCAACTGGAGATTTACACCGCCTCCCATACAAAGCCTCATATGGAGCCATCTGAATTGTGACGAACCGACATGTCGTTTCATGAGTTACCACTCCGTTTCCCCTATTTCTGCTTCTTATTGCTTTGTTTATTGGTTCTATCTATGATTGGGTGGTTGGCTTGGGTTCGGAAAGGATTTGGTAAGATTTGAGGCACTTAGTCTCTTTTGAGGAAGCTTAAGTTAGAAAAAGTCAACCGGATGTTGACCTATGTGTTAGAGGGCAAGGATGTGAGTTCCCATGATTCGGATAGCTTCGGGAGGTGATTTGGAACTTAGGAGCATGATCGGAATGTATTTTGGAGGTCCGAAGTAGATTTAGGCTTGAATTGGCGAAGTTGGTATTTTGGCGATTTCCAGTTGATGGGTGAGATTTTGATATAGGAGTCGGAATGGAATTCCAAGAGTTGTAGTAGTTCCGTTATGTCATTTGGGATGTGTGCTCAAAATTTCAAGTCATTCGGACGTGGTTGGTTGGGTTTTTGATCAAAAGTGAAATTCGAAAGATTTTTGGAATCTTAGGCTTGAATTCGATGTGTTTTGGTTGATTTGATATTGTTTGGGGTGTTTTGAAGATTGGTATAAGTTTGAATAAGGTTTTGGAATATGTTTGTGCTTTTGGTTGAGGTCCTGGGGGCCTCGGGGTGATTTCGGATGGTTGACGGAGAGTTTTGGAATTTTTGGTGAAGCTGCAGATTTTCTACTTCTGGTGTTTCGCACCTGCGGATTGGGGACCGCAGGTCCGATGCCGCATATGTGAGGAAGAAGGCCACAGAAGTGGAAGAAGGTAAGGGAGGCAGAAACCGTAGAAGCGGTTGGAGAACCGCACCTGCGATGGCGTAGGTGCGGATAGTGAATCGCATATGCGAAAATGAGGACTTAAGTGAGGCATATGCGGTGGTCTTGACCGCAGAAGCGGTACTGGGAATTTGGCCGCAGATGCAAAATCCTTGGGCCAGAACATATAAATTACTTCCTTCGCGATTTTTGAGCTATTCCACCATTTCTAAGTAGCCTTTGGAGCTTTTTGGACGATTTTGAAGAAGGATTTCAAGGGAACTTCATTGAGGTAAGAATTTTGGACCTAAAACTCGTTCCTATGGTATTATTTCATGGATTAGAGCTATAATTATTGGAATTAAGGGTTAAAATTGGGGAAAACTAGGGCTTGGTATTGGAGACCTAGACTTGAGGATTTGAGGGACCATTTGTGGTCGGATTTTGGTACTTTTGATATGTATGAACTCGTGGGGAGATGAAGAATCTATTGATGTGATTTTTATCGAATTTCAAGACGTGAGATCGGGGGTCGGGTTTTGGTAATTTTGGGATTTATGTTGCAAATTGATTATTTTCGCTTGGGCTTCATTCCCTTAGCATATTTTGACGTCGTGATTTTGATTTTGGACGGGATTGAGGTGAGTAATGATTGTAAATGATGTCCTGAGGGTATGAAACCTCGGATTGCACATCATTGTGCTATATTGAGGTGACACACATTCTAGATGACGAGCATGGGGTCGTGCACTGTTGGGGATCGTGACTTAGTCCGTCCCAAATGACTATTTTACCGCGTATTTGACTGAAATCTAATTGCTACCATCATGTTTTGGGTTGCACGCCATATTTGGGCCTAGTGCCAACTATTTGAACCCTTAGTGGATTTTTATTGATATTTCCTCATTGTTTTGACTTTATACTTGAACTCAGTCATACTATAATCTACTATTTTACATAACTCAGCCATGTTTACTCTGCTTTAATACTTAAATGACATTTTAAATGATATTTTGGGTTGAGCACTATGTTTTACTGTTGCCCGAGTGGTTGTGAGATTCTGATGGAGTAAGGTCGATGGCCTATATTGTGAGGAAACACTGATTATGATTATAAGGCCGAGGGCCTGAGATCTGTACGCCACGAGGTGGCTTGTTGATATGAGGCTGAGGGCCTAGTTATGATGCCACGAGATGGCTTGATATTGCGCTTGGGCCGAAAGAGGCCCCTCCAAGAGTCTGCACACCCCCAGTGAGCGCGGGTACCCATTATGATATGAGAGATAGCCCGAGGGGCTGGTGTTGTTCTGTTATATTGCTCGAAAGAGGCCCCTCCAAGAGTCTCCAATTTGCTTGCTTAAATTGTTAAAAAGGCATTTTTATAAAGTTTTAAACGGAACTCAGTAATTTTACACATCTTTACTGCTTCACTGTCTTACTGGCTTTTACTGCTTCCTTATAGTCTATAATGTGCCTTACGTGGTTTCTTGCTTTCAGTCTTTATTTATAATTAATACTCACTGAGTTGGAGTTGTCACACCTCTTTTTTCTACCTACACCCCGAAGGATGCATAAGGGAGTTTTTCCAATTAAAGGACAATCAAAATGGAATTTATTATTAAAAGAATTCAGAGTCGCCACTTGGGAGATTTATGGTATCCCAAGTCACCGGTTGAATCCCGAATCGAGGAAAAGATTGACTCTGTTTAACAGTCCGCGAACCAAAAATCCGAGTAAGGAATTCTGTTAACCCGGGAGAAGGTGTTAGGCATTCCCGGGTTCCGTGGTTCTAGCACGGTCGCTCAATTGTCATATTTGGCTTAATTATCTGATTTTAGAACATTTTGAATCTATGTGCAAATTTTAACTTCTAACTGCATTTTTTTTAAAGAAGATTTAACATCGTCTAAAATATGTCTTTGGATCGCGCCACATGAAATGCACCTGCAATCCGAAACACATTTTATTCAACATTATTAGGATTTGGATTTGGGTCACATGAAATGCACACCCGGGTTTAAGGAAGTCAATTATTAAAATAACGCGCCTAAAATGACTACGCATTTGCAATTTGTGAGGGCCATGGAATTTTAACTAAATAGCACCCCTCGAATTCTAAGGATCAATACAAGATTAATTAAATGAGGGCCATGCAATTTTCATTTTTGTTTGGCATAGCACACCTCAATTCTAAATTAAAAGGATTAATTAAACTAAAATTTGGAGGGCCATAACTATTATTATTTTTCTAATGTGGCTTGCCCCAATTCATTTTAAGGAAACTAGTTGAAGGAAAGGCATTGATGGGGTACTAACTACTGAAAATCGAGTCTACTTGGTAGCTGATCCTGCGTCAAATGACTAAGCTATTAAACGAGAATTGTTCCAACAAAGATGCCCTCGCAAGTACGAAGGATGGATTTAGCAAAATTAAACAAATTCAAGTCCATGAAATACACAAGTCTTTTTATGAATGCCTTCTGAGACTTGGCCTGGGAGGAGCCCATTTTTAAATGGACGAGAAGATCCAAAAAAACATGTGACAAACTGCCAAGTCTGTCATAAGCTTCTTCAATTGGGCCAACGTTAAGCTCAGTTCTATGAATCCCCACATTCGCTCGACCAAATAAAACCAACCAGTTGAAAACTATAGGAAGACAAGGAATTAAACTAATGAAATTATTTATGAACTTCAACTAATTAAACAAACTCAACAATTTGTGTCACCTAGCAATCCAAGAGAACATCACCATCCCAAGAAAAATCAAAATTCAATTAAGAAATGGTTTGAAAAATTCATTGGCGCATTACCAAGATCCAGCATGCTTTTCATACAAATCTTTTCATACCAAATAATGAATGTGCGTACTAAATGTCATTTTGTTCAGTTTCATTATTTAACATGAACCACTACTAATTTCAAACCCATGCATAAAGTGATAACCTACCAACCGAACAGGACCAAATGAGACCAAAAATTCAAGGCTTAATAGTTCCAAATGAGACAAGCATCAGGACCATTCCTGCTTTTACTCTTGTGACCCAAACACAACAGTAGGCCTCATTGCTTGAAAATCAACACAACACTACCCTACAGCCCATAGACTTGTCCCTAATGCTATCCATATCTCAATAGCAATGAAAGTTATACAATAGAAAAATGAAGATTGTAGCTTGAAACAGAGATAAGATTTAACTTTAGCGTTGCAGTTTCCATAATCAGAAGGGTGAACAAGTCAACTATACTACAAGATATTTAAACAATATACTCCCATCCAAACAAACGAACTTCAGCTAACTTACAAACCCAAACTGTCTAAATTATGACACCAGGATATCTTATAAATGAGATTAAAACCAGAAATATAAATGAACAACCAAAACATGTAAAGAAGGCATAAACTACATAGCAATCACAAGATCTTTGAAAGACAAAAACTGAATTTCAACATTTATCATTAGTCTTCCATGTTGAACATATATTTGCACTTCATATGCGATTCAGGATGCAAGAAGTACCTGGAAGTAAACAAAATAAGAAAAATGAAGAATCAGCAGTAATAGCAGCAGGCAATCAGCAGCAGTTTTCAACCAGTTTCAAACCCAGAAAAATGAAATAGCAGCCCAGGAAAACAGTTTTAATCCAAGCAAATGAACCAGAAGATCTTAACCTGACTTGATTTCAACTCATTTCAACTATCAGCTATCCAAAATTTGTTTCAGCCCTAAGGAAACTTCAGAAATCACTAATAACTCAATGAAATAGTGTTATTATTTAGAGTTCTCAGAATGTTCTCTTAACTCTTCTCAGTATTTTAGAGTCTCAGAATCTATGTATTTCAGGGTACCAGACTGTTCTCCTCCCTTTTTCAGTATTTTTAGAATCTCATAATGTTCTCCCCTTTTTTAACTCTCTGTATTCTTCAGCCTTTTATAGTCAACCAATTAGTGCAATCCCCATTACGAGTGTCCCTTCCCTATTTTAATTATCCCCACTGACTTAGTTTGTAAATTAATTAATTAGTGCCATTTCCATTACCAATCCCCTTTTCCATTTTAATTATCTCCACTAGCCTAGTGCCTTTAATTAATTCAGTAATGCAATTCTACCCTACCACTATTGAGAAGCTTCCTTAAGTTAGGTAAACACTTGAATTAAACTTACACTAATCAATTTTTATCAACAAAAAATTAATTAAATTATCAGATTAATGTTAGTTAAATCGACTAAATGATTAACAAGATATGACTGATAATACCATTAAGGAAACAAATAACATATTCACAATCAACAAAATCCATGGACGAAAGCTATTTTAAACCTACGGATTGGTTGAGTTTCAATTGAAATCGACCATAAAAAGAAAAAGAGATGAGGAAGGATGAACAATAGAATATTACTAATCGAGAATAAATAATAAACTCGAAAAACTTACCGGCAAGGTCGAACTTGGAATTGGCACTCTGAATCAACCCAAAATAATACCAAACGTTTGTTCTTGGTGGAGAACAAACGAGCTTCATTATTTTGTGATGAAACAGGCTTGAATAAACCCAGAATCCAACAAAATGACCTTTCATGCACTGGTCATAATTTAGGGTTCTAAGGCTCGAACTCAGATTCGATATTCGAAGAGTTCTAGGCGGATTCGAAGGAAATTGAGCGGGTATTTGGACTGAGGGGGGTTTCGGGGTGTAAATTTGGCGGTGAACGGAGCCGGTGCCGCGACCCTAGGGCGGTGAGGGTATGGTGGTGGCTGGTCTTTAGGGTTTGGGTGAGGGAGACGAGAGATGAGATTGGGGGGTTCTGAGGGGGCTGAGAGGGGCGGGGTCTGTTTGGGAAATTATATACTGGGGGTGGAATTGGATCCAAGCCGTTCGATCAAACGAGATCAACGGCTTGGATCATCTGACCAAATGGAACGACGATGTTTTAGACACCTTTGAGACCGGATCGGACCGTTGGATGAACGACCTTTAACGGCTCAGATGAATGATCGGTAAACGACGTCGTTTGGATGGTAAAAGGAGCGGACCGGGTTGGGACGGGTTTTGGGTGTATTTGTTTGGGCTGGGGATTTTCGCCCAAATCTATTTCCCCTCTTCTATTTAATTCTTTTCCTTTTTCTATTTATTTCCCAAACTATTTTTTTAAAATTAAAACTAAAATCCTAAATTAAATTATAAAACCCAAATTAGCTTAAAAAATATTAATTAACTCTAAATAATAATTATCATAAATAATTAAATACTAAATTAAAAGAAAATCACAAATTTGACTAAAAATACAAAGATATGTTATTTTTTGTGAATTTTTCATTTTTGTAAAACACCTAATTATTAATTAATTCCAAAAAATGTAAAGTCAAATCCTAATTGCAGATGCTATATTTTTTGTATTTTTAATGCATTAATAAAATTAAACATGCACACAAACATATGCAAAAAATCAGGAAAATCGCACAGTAATTCCTAGAATAACACATAATTAAAGAAAAGACCTAATTTTGGGAATTCTTTTGAAGTAGTTCATGTGAGGCAAAAATCACGTGCTCACAGCTGCCCCTCTTTGCCCAGAAACATGAAGAGTTTTCGTGCAAAGATAAAGTGAGTGGATACGAGCAATTTTTGCCCGTTTGAATACTCCGTGGGAAGCATTTTTTTTTTTGAAAGATTTGACCGAACCTCTGCTTCAAAGGTTTCTTACATATCCTTGGCTATAAAGGAATCAGGTCAATGTAGTTCGGGAAGTTTCGGTAGCTGGGACTACCATGAAGCTGTGATTTTACTGTTGTTGTTGTTGCTGCTACTACTTACTGACCTCCTTATTACACCATGACAAAAATAAAGAAGCTAGACTAAACTATGATCTATGCTACAAAGATCTACTCTATACTTCTCAAGCTTGATCTTGTGATTCTTGTTGCCTCATTGACTTGTATTTTCCAGCGGAAGTTCCTTTGCTGCTGACTTGAATTATTTTTTTGAGATGCTTTCTCTTTCCTCCAGGCGGGCACCTCATTGCTGAACCTTTAAACGTCTTCCTTTGACCATTGTTGCCTATCCTTTATTCTACAGGCGAGCTCCTGATTACTCGAACTTGAATTGCATCTTCCCTTCGTTCTCTAGGCGGGCTCCTGACTACTTGAAATTTGAATTGTATTCCTTTGTTCTCCAGGTGGGCTCCTGATTGCTGAAACTCGAAATATATTCCCTTGTTCTCCAGGTGGGCTCCTGATTGCTGAACTTGAAATGTATTCCCTTATTCTCCAGGTGGACTCCTAATTGCTGAACTTGAAATGTATTCCCTTGTTCTCCAGGTGGGCTCCTGATTTCAACAAAATAGACAAAACAAAGAAAATTTTTTGCCCCAATTTGGTAGCTGGACACATATGTGGGTGTTAACCTGAATCATATTACCAAATATCAATAAGAACTTGAAAGCTGAAACTTGAATTGTACTCCCTTGCTTTCCAGGTGGGCGCCTGATTGCTGAACTTGAAATGTACTCCCTTGTTCTCCAGGTGGGCTCCTGATTGCTGAAACTTGAAATGTGTTCCCTTGTTCTCCAGGTGGGCTCCTGATTGCCGATACTTCAACTGTTATTCCTTGTTCTCCAGATGGATGCCTGATTGCTGATATTTCAACCGTTATTCCTTGTTCTTCAGGTGGACGCCTGATTGCTGATATTTCAACTGTTTTTCCTTGTTCTCCAGGTGGATGCCTGATTGCTGATATTTCAACTGTCTTTCCTTATTTTCCAGGTGGATGCCTGATTACCAATACTTGTGTCAGTCTTCCTTGAAACTTGATTTGTTTTCCCTTGTTCTACAGGTAGGCTCCTAGTTACTTGATCCTGAACTGCTTTTTGTCCTTAACATCCATGTTGCTCTTCCTTATTCTTCAGATGGGTATCTGACTTTCAACAAAATAGACAAAACAAAAGAAAATTTTCTGCCCCAGTTATGTAACCGGGCACATCTGTAAGTGTTAATTGAATCCTTTTACCAAACATCTCTAACAATCTGCAAGCTACATCCCATTATCCAGGAGGATCCTGAAAATCTCTAGCAAGTTTCCAAAGCTACATTATATTTTTTAGAGGTATGATTTCGTCGAATCTTATTATTTAAGAAAGTCTTAAATCTACATCCCATTATCTAGGAGGGTCCTGAAATTTCGAATTAAAGTTTATCTTACGAATGACAATTTCAATGCTAAACTGTACTCTCTTATAACAACACTTACTTATCTAATAGAATGCTTAAAGTTACGTCCCATTATTCATGTGGGTCCTGAAAACTCCTATGCGAACTTTGAAGCCATTTATATTCCTTTTGGTGCACATTTGTCCTATATTTACTACTTATGATTGTTTTGGATTTTAACCTAGGTCCCATTTTCTAGGAGGGTCCTGAAGTTTCGAATTGATTATTGTCTTAAAAATGAAAAATTCAAACCAACTTATATTTTCACAAAGTAGATCTTATGCTAAATATTGTACTCATGAATATTTCGAATTAAAGCTAAGTCCCATTATCCAGGAGGGTCCTGAAAATTTCCAATTAAATCGGGGGAAAAGGTGAAAAAAGATGGTGTTTCTGTTTGGGGAAAAAGTTGAGGAAGCAGAAAATCATAGCCACCAGTCTGGGAAAAAGATGGTGTTTCTTTTTTTTCTTTGAGAAAATAAAGCGGAAACGGGTTGTTTTTGGTCCTTTTGTTGGCCAGCCCGAGAGACCGGGGCTATGAAGGTCTCCCAAATTATGCTGAATTCCGAGGCCTCTGGGGGTAATGTCCAAAATGTATCTCAAGCATGCAAAACTTCGAAGCTCCACTTGTAATTCTGCTACTTATGATTACTTTAGATCTTAAACTAAGTCCCATTTTCCAGGAGGGTCCTGAGAATTCTACGATCAAAACTGCATGGTACTTGATTTCCTTACAGGGTGCTTCCTAAAACACATGCCATCTTTGCCCCTATTTCAAATCAAAGAAAATCTTGTTAGTTAAAAACGTGGTGGTTAGTTGTGGCATTCTTGTTGGGGATGGTTTTCTCTTTAACATGCTTTGCTTCGACCGACTGCCTTGAACTGGTCGAGAATTGTTTTGACCTCCCGACTGATCCTCAACCACATGATCCCTCAACTATTGTTCTCCCCTTCTGACCTTTCTGCCTGAACCCGTACATCTCCCACGACATTACTGAACCATTCCACCGATATAACTTTTGCTTACACCCTATGTTCCACTTTTCATCATACTATCTCTAGCATATCCTAGCCGCATTTTGCTTTGTGCAATTTTGAATCTGGTAGTACACTTTGACATTCCTTCTTATTTATTAAAGCAAGGCTAACCTTGGAAGAGCTTTAGAGGAGTAAAATTAACATCAATAAAATGCAACGATTTTGAGAATTAAGAATAAAGAAGAAAATCCAAATTTGAATGACTGTTGGAGATAGAAAAAGAAACTTATCTGAGTGGATTCACTGGCACCAATGATCATGGTATGCATTTTAGATTAATCATCCCAGTCTATTTAACCAATCTCCTTTCCAATTGTTTTACTTTGTGCTCCAAGATTTCCACAACCCAGTTTTACTTTCCGCCAACTTACGGACCTTGTTCGGCTTGTAGTGCCCTGAAAGGTTTTCACCGACAAACCTCTCTCATTTGTTCATTCCTCAATTCCTTGTCGCCTCATGGTTCCCGTGAAGGTTTTCACCAATAAGACTCTCTCATTTTTACTTTCTCTCAGCTTTCGTCACCTCATGGTGCCCACGAGGGTTTTCACCAATAAGACTCTCTCATTTTTTTTTGATTTCTCTTGCTTAAACCGGAGTGTTGCCCCTGATATGAATTTTCTTTACTTGCTTGATTTGACATCTCTCGAAGATTGATCGGGAGGTCTTTCTTTGGACGGCAATGTAGGCTCTCTGGATATGTTTGGAAAGAAAAGGGTATCAAAAAGGCTCAAAGCAACTTAAATGGGTCAAAATTACAACTTTTGGAATCTGATCTCTTACCACAATCACATCTTCTGCCCCATTTTCTTGCTTGGGGATTTTTTGATATTTTATTTTACTATGACCGAGCCGTGAGGCTGCCTACGTATCCTTAACAGAAATCAGGTCACACGTAGTTCACACCTAAATTTCCTTGTTGTTATACTTTCTCTTTTCACTTCTTTTCTTTTCTCTTTTTCTTTTCTTTCTTTTCTCTCTTTTTCGTTATTGATTCCAAAAGAGGGGTATGAAAGAAATAAATAAGGCTCAAAAAGGGGGAACAAAGGGTAGAGTGTTTAGATAGCGGAACAAATTGCCTTCGTCATTTCATTCTTCGAAATAATGCCAAGTACAAACAATCAACAATTATAACAAAGAAATCATACATAATATCTCTTGACTGCATCAGAATTGATAGCCATGTCTATGCATTTTCCTTCGATATCTGTTAAATATAAAGCACCATTGGACAATACTCTGGTTACAATAAATGGCCCTTGCCAATTCAAGGCGAACTTTCCTTTTGCTTCAGCCTGATGTGGAAGGATACGTTTCAGCACTTGTTGACCCACTTCAAACTTTCGGGGACTCACCTTTTTGTTGTATGCTCTTGCCATTCTCTTTTGATATAACTGGCCATGACACACTGCTGCCAATCCTTTTTCATCAATCAAGTTCAACTGATCCAAACGGGTTTTGACCCACTCATCATCATCAATCTCAGCCTCAGCAACAATCTGAAGGGATGGGATTTCAACTTCTACAGGTATTACTGCTTCAGTGCCATATACCAACAAATAAGGAGTTGCACCTACTGAAGTACGGACAGTAGTGCGATAACCCAGCAATGCAAATGGTAATTTTTCATGCTATTGCCTGGAACCTTCTACCATTTTTCGAAGTATCTTCTTTATATTTTTGTTGGCTGCCTCGACTGCTCCATTCGCCTTGGGACAATATGGGGTAGAATTGTGATGTGTAATCTTAAACTGTTGACATACCTCTTTCATCAAATTACTGTTAAGATTAGCACTATTATCCGTGATGATCACCTTTGGGATTCCGAATCGACAGATGATATTTGAGTGAACAAAATCGACCACTGCTTTCTTGGTCACTAATTTGAAAGAGTTGGCCTCAACCCACTTGGTGAAATAATTAATGGCTACCAGAATGAACCTGTGCTCGTTGGATGCTGTTGGCTCAATTGGTCCAATGACATCCATACCCCAAGCAACGAAGGGCCATGGTGCTGACATTGTGTGCAATTCCGATGGTGGAGAATGAATCAAATCTCCGTGTATCTGGCACTGATGACATTTGCGCACAAAACTGATACAATCTCGCTCCATGGTGAGCCAATAATAACCTGCTCGGAGAATTTTCTTTTCCAGCACATATCCACTCATATGAGGTCCGTAGACTCCCGAATGTACTTCAGACATGACAGTCGTAGCTTGTCTAGCATCTATACATCTTAACAATCCAAGGTCTGGTGTTATTTTATACAAAACTCCTCCACTTAAGAAAAACCCACTTGCCAACCGTCGAATTGTTCTCTTTTGATCCCCCGTGGCTTGCACTGGATATATCCCCATTCTGATGTACTCCTTGATATCGTGGAACCATGGTTCGCCATCAAGTTCTTCTTCTATCATGTTACAGTAAGCATGCTGGTCTCGGACTTGAATATACAGAGGATCGACATAAGCTTTGTACGGATGGTGTAACATTGATGTCAGGGTAGCCAAAGCATCGGCAACCTCATTATGGACCCTTGGAATATGCCTGAACTCCACTAATCTAAACAATTGACAAAGATCATGCAAACATTTTCGGTACGGTATGAGCTTCAAATCTTGTGTTTCCCATTCTCCTTGAATTTGATGTACTAGAAGATCCGAGTCTCCCAAGATCAAAACTTCCTGGACATCTATGTCTGCAGCTAGCCTCAAACCCAAAATGCACGCCTCATATTCAGCCATATTGTCGGTGCAATAAAATCAAAGCTGAGCCGTAACAGGATAGTGATGCCCTGTTTCAGAAATAAGCACAGCCCCTATTCCAACTCATTTCACATTGGCAGCGCCGTCAAAGAAAAGTTTCCAACCTGGTTTCTCAATATGCTCCATTTCGTCAATATGCATCACCTCTTCATCGGGAAAATAAGTTTTCAATGGCTCGTACTCATCATCGACCGGGTTTTCGGCCAAATGATCGGCCAATGCTTGGGCATTCATCGCAGTCCGAGTCACATAAATGATGTCAAACTTTGTGAGCAAAATCTGCCACTTCGCAAGTCTTCCTGTCTGCATAGGCTTTTGAAAGATATACTTCAATGGATCCAAGTGCGAAATGAGGTAAGTAGTGTAGGCTGACAAATAATGTTTCAATTTCTGAGCCACCCAAGTTAGGGCGCAACATGTCCTTTCCAGGTGAGTGTACTTAACCTCATAAGTCGTGAACTTCTTGCTAAGATAGTAGATGGTCTGTTCCTTTCTACCGGTGATGTCATGCTGCCCCAGTACACAGCCAAATGAATTTTCCAGGACTATCAAGTAAAGAATCAAAGGTCTCCCTGGTTCTGGCGGGACCAGCATAGGTAGGTTTGACAAGTATCCTTTTATCTTATCAAATGCTTCTTAACACTCATCAGTCCACTTGACCGCAGCATCCTTCTTCAGCAACTTGAAAATAGGCTCACAAGTTGTCGTGAGCTGAGCAATAAACCTGCTGATGTAGTTCAACCTCCCTAACAGACTCATCACTTCAGTATTGTTCCTCGGGGTGGCAATTCTGGGATGGCTTTTATCTTTGATGGGTCCAACTCGATGCCTCGCCAGCTGACTATGAATCCCAACAGCTTTCTGGATGGAACACCAAATACACACTTGGCAAGCTTAATCTTGAGGTTGTACCTGCGAAGCCTTTGGAAGAATTTCCTCAAATCCCCAACGTGGTCGGCCTGATGCTTTGATTTTATGATCACATCATCCACGTATACCTCAATCTCCTTGTGTATCATATCATGAAACACAGTAGTTATCGCTCTCATGTAAGTTGCCCCGGCGTTCTTCAAACCAAATGGCATTACCTGGTAGCAATAAGTTCCCCATGGTGTGATGAATGCCGTCTTTTCTGCATCTTCTTCATCCATTAGAATTTGATGATAGCCGGCATAGCAATTCACAAAAGATCCAATCTCACGCTTGGCAAATTATCGATCAAAATGTGGATATTGGGTAGTGGGAAGTTATCCTTCGGACTTGCTTTTTAAGATTGCGGTAGTCGACGCATACTCTAATCTTGTCGTCCTTCTTTGGCACATGCACGACATTAGCCAACCAAACAGGATATCGAGTGACCCGAATAACCTTTGCATCCAATTGCTTGGTAATTTCTTCTTTAATCTTCACGCTCATATCAGTTTTGAATTTCCTCAACTTTTGCTTGATGGGAGGAAACGCTGGATCAATGGGCAATTTGTGGACTACTAAATCGGTGCTTAAACCAGGCATGTCGTCATATGACCATGCAAAAACATCTCTGTATTCAATGAGTACTTTGATTAACTCTTCCCGGATCTTTGGCTCGAGGTGGACACTTATTTTAGTCTCTTGGATATTATTTGTGTCCCCTAAATTGATTGCTTCTATTTCATTCAGGTTGGGTTTGGGTTTTTTTCGAAGTGAATTAACTCCTTACTAATCTCTTTGAAGGCTTCATCCTCATCGTATTCTAATTCGTAGTCACAATCTACTTCTTGAACTATCATTTCAGAATCAGATTGATTTTTAAGACTGGACTGAGGATTCCTTATGCATGACATGTCATTAGAGCCACCGTGAAAAGAACTGTACAGAAAAGAAAAGAAAAACAAAAAGGAAATTATCAGGAATGACAAAGAAAAGGGAAATTGCATTACATCGAATTTTAAAGATAACAAGGTTTAACACATCCAAACAGACGGAACATAGAATCTGGATTACAACCCTTGAATAATCCAGATAAACTGAAAGAAAAATCAAAGCCCACTACCAAAGCTCCTTCCGAGTAAGAAGAGGAGTAGCTTCCCAATTACTGATCTTTGCACTTGGCCCAACGAATTGCACATCCGCTTGACTTGATCCTTCTCCAGTTTCCACCATGTTAACATCACTGAACAACCTCTCGAACCCCTTATCCAAATCTCCATCAACATCAATCAATAAATCGGGAACCGTTGTTGTTGGGTGCTTTCTGGCGCTAGGCCTAATAAATGATCTGGACAGCCACGGGATGGGCTTTGGAAGGAACCACGCCTTTTGCCTCAACTTTCTGGCTCTTCTTACATCCGCAGTTGTGGGCTTAAACCCCAAACCAAAGGTATCCAAGTTTTTGGACAGAGACACTGGCTATATGATGCCTTGCAACGAAGCACCCAAACCCTTGCCAGGTATGAAGCTATTCTTCAACATCTCAGAAGCTTAGGAATTGGAATGCTTTTCCCCTCTGGGAGCTTTTCAACTAATACTGCATCAAAGACCCGATATACCCATTGCCCTTTGTCGTCTTCAACTTCGATGAAAGGTACGATGGAATCACTTTGGGCACACATATTATCCTCACCGTGCACCACAATTTCCTGTCTGTCCCATTCAAATTTAACCATCTGATGCAAAGTAGACGGCACTACCTTGGCGGCATGAATCTAGGGTTGCCCCAGCAAAAAATTGTAAGAAACTGCCACGTCCAACACTTGGAATTCCATAGTGAACTCAACGGGCCCTATTGTCAGTTCCAGTATTATATCACCTACTGAATCTTTGCCCCCGCCGTCGAACCCCCGAACACAAATGCTATTATTGTGAATTCTATCATTGTCCACTTTTAGCTTGTTCAACATGGAGAGAGGTCAAATGTTCGCACTAGACCCATTGTCGACCAGAACTCTGGTAACCATAGAATCTTCGCACTTTACCGTTAGATAAAGGGCCCTATTATGCTCAGTACCTTCCTCGGGCAACTCATCATCGAAGAAAGTAACTATATTTACCTCAAATAGTTTGTTTGCTATCTTCTCCAGATGGTTTACTGATATCTTATCGGGAACATGGGCCTCATTCAAAATTTTCATCAGCGACTGACGGTGCTCATCTGAATGGATCAGCAATGAGAGCAATGAGATCTGAGCAGGCATTTTCCTCAACTGCTCTACAACAGAATAGTCCTGCACTTTCATTTTCCTTAAAAACTCTTCTGCTTCCTCTTCTGTCACAACTTTCTTTACCAATACTCGGTTGTCCTTGGGGACCCTGGCTTTTCTTAACTCTTCGGGGATAAAGCATCTCTCCGAACGAGTCAACCCATGGGCTTCACAAACTTCTTCTCTAATTTCCTTCCCTTTGTACATCATTGCTACCCGTTCGTAATTCCATGGAATAGCCTTGCTGTTGATTAATGGTAATTGGGTTACCGGCTTGATAATAACCCGATCTGCACGGGCACTATCCACGATTATGACGGGTTTGCTGGCCGCTCCTGGTACAATCACCTTTACCCTTTCCTGTTTCGTTGCAACTTTGCTTAAAGACCCCTTCTCAACTGCCACAGATGGCTCAACACTCTTTTTGCTCGACTTGAGCATTGACTTCTCACCCGCTGATTGTTCAACTGTTTTGACTCCACTGGACCGAATCATCATGACGGTCTGTGATGGCTTCCTAGGCTCTCCCTCTTCATGCACTATTTCAATCATATTTTCCTCCTGGTGGGATGGCATAGGATTACTATTAATATTCGGTGCCACGGGAGCTTGAACTTCAATTCTATTGGTATCAATGAGCTCCTGTATCGCACTTTTTAATTGCCAGCACTTCTCTGTGTCATGACCTGGAGTACCAAAACAATACTCACAACTGATAGTATAGTCAAGATTTTTTGGAGGAGGATTTGGCAATTTGGACTGTATCGGCCTTAGCATATCCAGTTGTTTTAGCCTATGGAACAGACTAGTGTATGATTCTCCCAACGGAGTAAAGGTTTTCTTTTTCTGCAACCTTTCACCCTTGAATGCTTGACTAGGCCGGAAACTTGGTCCGGGAGTGTTTTGGTAGGGTCGTGGATATGGGTAAGTATTTTGTGGAATGGGAGCACGCCATTGCGTTTGGGCAGGAGGTTGGTTGTATGCTTGTGCATGATGGACGAAAAAATGAGATTCTGGTGGGGGATAGTAGTGTTGTGGTAGATTGTGGTGGTAAGTTTGTTGGTGGTATCGAGGTTGATTATAATGGTAAGGTGAGCCTCTGGGTCCGGACCAAGTTCCTGAATCAACCATTGTCGCGTCCTCTCTCTTCTTTTTCCCAATCCCTCCTATGTCGCTCTGAATAGCCTGAGTAGTTGCTTTGATAGCCGAATAGCTCATAATTTTATTCGCCTTAAGGCCTTCTTCTACCATGCCCCCCATCTTCACCTCTTTGTTGAATGACTTCCCCACAGCTGAGACCAGACGGCCATAGTAGGTAGGTTCTAAAGCCTGTAGGAAGTAATCCACCATCTCACTTTCCTTCATCGGGGGGTCTACTCTTGCTACTTGCTCCCTCCATCGAAAACCATATTCTCGAAAACATTCGTTGTGCTTTTTCTCCAGTTTGGTCAAGGACAGTCGATCTGGAATGATCTCAAGATTGTACTAGAAGTGACAAGCGAACGCTTGTGCCAGATCATCCCATGTGTACCATCTTCCGTGATCTTGGCGGGTATACCATTCCACTGTTGATCCACTCAAACTCTGACTGAAGTAAGCTATTAACAATTTATCTTTTCCTCCTACACCCCTCATCTTGCTGCAAAAACCTCTCAAGTGGGCTACTAGATCATTGTGCCCATTTTATAGATCAAACTTGGGCATCTTGAAACCTGCCGGTAATTGCACATTTGGAAACAGACATAGGTCCTTGTAAGACACACTTACTTGACCTCCCAATCCCCGCATGTCCCTGAATGATTGTTCTAAGCTTCTGACTTTCCTGAACATCTCTTCCTGTTCAGGATTTTTAGATGGTTTATCAGCTTCTATCGGGAAGTCAAAGTGAGGAGTATAGGAATGGGTTTCTGGAGCTTTGAAAGTGGGCTCCGAGGGGTAGTATTGGTAGTCATGGGCCTGGAATATAGGCTCGCTAGGAGATTTGTGGAGTGTAGCTGGTGGAGGTGCTACAAAGACAGGAGTTACTGGTGGATGAGGGTATAGAATTAGTTTACGGGGTGGAGACTATGGCATATGAGAAGTGGTGCCCCGGTAGTGTTGGTAAATGGAAAAGCTCGGGGACAGATCAGTGACAGGATGATCTTGAGACTGAGCCGGGGGTGGGGTGAAGGTAGGGTTAGCCGGGTAAGTTGATGGTGGCTGTCCTTTAGCCCAGGCCTGATACATTGTTGTTTCAATTTGTACATCTCTTCTTTCACGGCATTGACATCCAACTCTTCTTCTTCTCTCGAAGGATCGATGACACTAGTGTCTACATCTGGGATAGACATGATTATTTCGCCTTTGGACCTGGTTTAGTATGGGTGAGTTGCCAGTATGCTAGGTGAACTAACTGCTTGAATTCTGGAAACAACAATAAAACTTGTTAGTGATTAGAGCTTAACAAATAGGCAACCGCACATAGGAATGCAATGCACCTAAGCAATTAGTCCTTTCTATCATCCATTTGCTCGGTTGCTTGTGTCATCCCGACTTTTCCTATTTATGACCTTTCCATTTTATTGTTACTCACGCCTATCCTTATTCCCCTTTTTTATTTTTCCATTTTATTCTTTTCTTTTGGTTGTGGTCGAATCCTATGGAGATTGCCTACGTATCATGACCCCGCATGAATCAGACCGAGCATAGTTCTGGGTGCAAAAAATGAATAACAAAATATTTTCAATTCTTCTCATAAAAAGGAAACTTTTTGCATTACAACAATTCAAAGCTAAAGAAAGGAAAACAACAGACTCCAACAGAAAAAGAAAGGTACAGACTCAAGTAAAATCAAGAATACATTAATGCTCCTGGTGCCCGCGGGACATCATTCGGTCTTGCCGTGGACCTAAATGCGAGATCCCCTTGCAGTCGCTCCAAATCACTCATAACTTGGCGGACGAAAGTCATTACTGCAGCGAAAAAGGTGGTACGAGTCATGTCCTCGCACGCTTGGCACTTCATGATAATGTAGTCAGGGATGTTTCTAATCCTTTCTCTAGTTCTGGCTTTTTCCTGAAGCAACCGCCCTATCTGATGATTCCGGGCTCCTAACATTTGAGAGTCATGAAGGTGTTGATTTTGCAACTGCTGCATTCCTTCTTCCATCTGAGCCATCAGATCATAACAGTGCTCCCTATCAACTTTAAAATCTTTAGCCTTCTTGACTGCCTCATTCTCGAGAGTGGCTATCTTTCTTCTTAGGATAGTGATGGTCCCTTCATAGTTCCTCTTCATTCATTGCACAAACCGTGCTTGCTCTTCTGCCCTTTTTGTCCATTTTTCCCAGATTTTCGCTAGACCAGCTTCAGATTTTTCCAGGTCTTCTTGATTCTCGAGGGCTTTCTTTTTCAGACCGCTTATGAGTCTTTTATCAGCCCGGCTTCTTTCCGGGTTTCTGGCAGCTATTTTCATCTTCTGGATCTGAGCTTTGAGGGCCTCATTTTCATGAGCTAGTTTTTTCTTTTCTCCCTTGTCTGCAGCGGTTTGAACACCATTTTCAAATTGAAGCTCCATGACTCGCCTTTCTAACTGGCTTATTTTGGCCCTGTACTCATTTTCTTTGGTCAACCAGTCTCATTACACCTGTGCCCCATTGGTGAATTGTTGGACATGGGGTATCTTTGCGGGCCTCTCGGGGATCTGGAATCTTTTGTCGAACCAGATAACGTACTGAGGGTCCACTTCACTTCAAGCTAAATCTCGCACCATGGTGTTAGGTTCAAGAAACCTACATTCATTCCATATCTGGCGAATTTTCCCTTTTGGAAATGCGGCTTTTAGGCCCAGTTCAATGGCATATTTACTCAAATTTTCATCATTAGGGATAGTTTGAAATCTTCCTAATTAGCGCAAAACCCTGAAAGGAGCATAAGGCTGAATGCTCCGGATGCCCATCAAGAGGATATAACACACTTCAGCTGACGTGTACACTACTTCGGTGAAAGGAAGCCATCTGAATGCCCACTCAATTTTATCAGCAGTCACGGATCTCAAATGTGTAAGCCAAGCTTTAATTCCTTCAGGGAATTCAATACCTGCCACCCGGCTTCCAAATTCTTCAATGCAGCTCAAATCGGTTAAACCGTAATTCATATACCCAACCCGATGGTAGAGATGTTCTTGCATCCATAATTGTAACAACAGATTGCAGCCTTGGAAGAACTTTTCCCCTTCTCGACAGATAGTCAAGGCTCGGTAGATTTCAGGTAAGATTAGAGGAACCACAGTGTTTTGGCTTTCTTGATTGCAACATCGATCATTCCTACAAGACCTATCTCTATATTACCATCTTTTCGCGGACAAACCACAACACCCAAGAAGGCTACCATGAAAGCTAAACCCCGCATTGTCTCACATTTGTTTTTATTTCTGGCATGGGTTAGACCAGTATTCGGCTCTTCAAAACCTCGGGGGTTACCATATCGATGATACAAGAACTGGAGCGTGCAATACCCTTTAGATAAATTTCCGTCCTGAATATCCCGACTAATACTCAGCAAATCCAGAAATCTATGGGGGGATACCGGTCTTGGTGCCAATGGATATCGACTTCTAAGGTTTCCGTTAAGGCCTGCATAACCCGCAACTTCCTCTAATGTAGGTGTAAGCTCAAAGTTAGAAAAGCGAAACACATTGCGAGTTGGGTCCCAAAAAACTATTAAAGCTTCAATTATGTCCAACCTTGGCTTGACATTCAATAATCCGACGAGACCTCCCAGAACTTTTACCACTATTTCTCTACTGCCTTTTCTTAGATCATTCCACCACATGTGGAGCTTTAAGGGGATCTCATTAAGGAATGTGAAGGGTTCAATTTTGTTTGTGCTCATCCTGCACATTTATTAAGATGATTATTTTGACCCAAAAAGAAAAAGTAACACCATTTTTTCAAAAGTTTCAAACTTGGCTTCGCAAATACGGCCTTTCAGCACTTCGGGGAAGACGATTTTAAAGTTGTGCCTGCTAACCATTTAAAAATGACCCAAGGTGGTTGTTCTTGCAAGAACAGCCTTCCGGCGCCCTTTTGGGAACATTCGGCTTATTTTAAATAAGAATGACATCACCCGACTTATTTGTGACACAGATTAAAATTTTATTGTTTTTGGGCTATTCTTGCAAAAAGGGAAAGTTGGACCCGGTGAGGGTTGCCTACGTATCCCACATCCGGTGAGAATCAAACTAACGTAGTTCGGGCAAACAAAACTATTTTTGAAAACAAAACTCTTTTTTTTTCATTTCATTTTTCTCAAAAAAAAAATTTCGGCAGAGTTTCAATACTATTTGGACATTGGGTTTTCTCAAAACAGGTGATTAACTCACTCAACCCTTATACCGCTATTTTCTTTTCCAATTTTTCTCTCATCATTCAAAAGCCGGTCAGCATGCGAACCCAAAGCAAATAAATGCACAAGTAGCACGTAAAATATGCATTAGTATGGTCTTTGATTATAGGTACACCTGTCCTAGACAGACCCAACCCCTGTATTGAGTACCCTAAGTCAAATGCACATGATGCAATCAAACGTTCCTACTAGCGATCCAGCATGATGCTGAGTTATTCTAGGTTTAAAACCTAGGTTTATTGTTCTAGACCTGGCTTACCCAAGCGGACAACTCGAGCCGGGGGGGGGGCAACGTACCGGGAATATAGAAGCTTCACCGATTTTGCAACCTGTCTGAGCTTTGTTCTAAAATTGAGATATGACTCTAACAGAAAAGAAGTCACACGAAGTGCACACTTCCTAGATAATTTAGAAGACTCAGAGAGAAGAGGGTTTCGTAACAGTTTTATATACAATTCAAGCAATATCAAAGCGGTAAAAAGCAGCATTTAGCACATTAGGTTCAAATACGTAAAAATCAGATAATAAATAAAAGCTAACTATAGCAGTTATTCCAAGCTCGAATTCTGAACCCTGAACCAGAGATTCTAGGTTCGATCCCTAGTAGAGTCGCCAGAGTTGTCACACCTCCTTTTTCTACCTACACCCCGAAGGGTGCATAAGGGAGTTTTTCCAATTAAAGGACAATCAAAACGGGATTTATTGTTAAAAGAATTCAGAGTCGCCACTTGGGAGATTTATGGTGTCCCAAGTCACCGGTTGAATCCCGAATCAAGGAAAATATTGACTCTATTTAACAGTCCGCGAACCAGAAAATCGAATAAGGAATTCTGTTAACCCGGGAGAAGGTGTTAGGCATTCCCGGGTTCCGTGGTTCTAGCAAGGTCGCTCAACTGTCATATTTGGCTTAATTATCTGATTTTAGAACATTTTGAACCTATGTGCAAATTTTAACTTTTAACCGCATTTTTTTTAAAGAAGATTGAACATCGTCTAAAATATGTCTTTGGATCGTGCCACATGAAATGCACCCGCAATCCGAAACACATTTTATTCAACATTATTAGGATTTGAATTTGGGTCACATGAAATGCACACCCGGGTTTAAGGAAGTCAATTATTAAAATAACACGCCTAAAATGACTACGCGTTTGCAATTTGCGAGGGCCATGGAATTTTAACTAAACGGCACGCCTCGAATTCTAAGGATCAATACAAGACTAATTAAATGAGGGCCATGCAATTATCATTTTTGTTTGCATTAGCACACCTCAATCTAAATTAAAAGGATTAATCAAACTAAAATTTGGAGGGCCATAACTATTATTATTTTTCTAATGTGGCTTGCCCCAATTCATTTTAAGGAAACTAGTTGAAGGAAATGCATTGAAGGGGTACTAACTACTGAAAATCGAGTCTACTTGGTAGCTGACACCTGCGTCAAATGACTAATTTATTAAACGAGAATTGTTCCAACAAAGATGCCTTCGCAAGGACGAAGGATGGATTTAGCAAAATGAAACAAATTCAAGTCCATGAAATACACAAGTCTTTTTATGAATGCCTTCTGAGACTTGGCCTGGGAGGAGCCCATTTTTAAAGGGACGAGAAGATCCAAAAAAACATGTGACAAACTGCCAAGTCTGTCATGAGCTTCCTCAATTGGGCCAACATTAGGCTCAGTTCTATGAATCCCTACATTCGCTCGACCAAATAAAACCAATCAGTTAAAAACTATAGGAAGACAAGGAATTAAACTAATGAAATTATTTATGAACTTCAACTAATTAAACAAACTCAACAATTTCTGTCACCTAGCAATCCAAGAGAACATCACCACCACAAGAAAAATCAAAATTCAATTAAGAAATGGTTTGAAAAATTCATTGGCGCATAACTAAGATCCAGCATGCTTTTCATACAAATCTTTTCATACCAAACAATGAATGTGCTGACTAAATGCCATTTTGTTCAGTTTCATTATTTAACATGAACCACTGCTAATTTCAAACCCATGCATGAAGTGATAACCTACCAACCGAACAGGACCAAATGAGACCTAAAATTCAAGGCTTAATAGTTCCAAATGAGACAAGCATCAGGACCATTCCTGCTTTTACTCTTGTGACCCAAACACAGCAGTAGGCCTCATTGGTTGAAAATCAACACAACACTACACTACAGCCCATAAACTGGTCCCTAATGTTATCCATATCTCAATAGCAATGAAAGTTATACAACAGAAAAATGAAGATTGTAGCTTGAAACAGAGATAAGATTTAACTTTAGCGTTGCAGTTTCCATAATCAGAAGGGTGAATAAGTCAACTATACTACAAGAGATTTAAACATTATACTCCCATCCAAACAAACGAACTTCAGCTAACTTACAAACCCAAACTTGCTAAATTATGACACCGGGCTATCTTATAAATGAGATTAAAACCATAAATATAAATGAACGACCAAAACATGTAAAGAAGGCATAAACTACATAGCAATCACAAGATCTTTGAAAGACAAAAACTGAATTTCAACATTTATCATTAGTATTCCATGTTGAACATATATTTGCACTTCACATGCGATTCAGGATGTAAGAAGTACCTGGAAGTAAACGAAATAAGAAAAATGAAGAATCAGCAGTAATAGCAGCAGGCAATCAGCAGCAGTTTTCAACCAGTTTCAAACCCAGAAAAATAAAATAACAACCCAGGAAAATAGTTTTAATCCAAGCAAATGAACCAGAAGACCTTAACCCGACTTGATTTCAACTTATTTCAACTATCAGCTATCCAGAATTTGTTTCATCCCTAAGGAAACTTCAGAAATCACCAATAACTCAATGAAACAATATTATAATTTAGAGTTCTCATAATGTTCTCTTAACTCTTCTCAGTATTTTAGAGTCTCAGAATCTATGTATTTCAGAGTACAAGACTGTTCTCCTCCCTTTTTCAGTATTTTTAGAATCTCAGAATGTTCTAGCCTTTTTTAACTCTCTGTATTCTTTAGCCTTTTATAGGCAACCAATTAGTGCAATCCCCATTACGAGTGTCCCTTCTTTATTTTAATTATCCCCACTGACTTAGTTTCTAAATTAATCAATTAGTGTCATTTCCATTACCAATCCCCTTTTTTCATTTTAATTATCTCCACTAGCCTAGTGCCTTTAATTAATTCAGTAATGCAATTTCTACCCTATCATTATTGAGAAGCTTCCTTAAGTTAGGTAAACACGTGAATTAAACTTACACTGATCAATTCTTATCAACAAGAAATTAATTAAATTATCAGATTAATGTTAGTTAAATCGACTAAATGATTAACAAGATATGACTGATAATACCATTAAGGAAACAAATAACATATTCACAATCAACAAAACCCATGGACGGAAGCTATTTTAAACCTACGGATTAGTCGAGTTTCAATTGAAATCGACTAGAAAAGGAAAAAGAGATGAGGAAGGATGAACAACAGAATATTACTAATCGAGAATAAATAATAAACTCGGAAAACTTATCGGCCAGGCTCGAACCTGGAATTGGCACTTTGAATCAACCCAAAATAATATCAAACGTTTGTTCTTGGTGGAGAACAGAAGAGCGTCATTATTGTGATGAAACAGGCTTGAATAAACCCAGAAATCCAACAAAATGGCCTTTCATGCACTGGTCATAATTTAGGGTTCTAAGGCTCGAACTCAAATTCGATATTCGAAGAGTTCTAGGCGGATTCGAAGGAAATTGAGCTGGTATTTGGACTGAGGGGGGTTTCGGGGTGTAAATTTGGCGGTGAACGGAGCCAGTGCTGCCACCCTAGGGCGGTGAGGGTATGGTGGCGGCTGGTCTCTAGGGTTTGGGTGAGGGAGACGAGAGATGAGATGGGAGGGGGGTTATGAGAGGGGCGGGGTCCGTTTGGGCAATTATATACTGGGGGTGGAATTGGATCCAGGCCGTTCGATCAAACGAGATCAACGGCTTGGATCATCTGACTAAATGGAACGATGATGTTTTAGACACCTTTGAGACCGGATCGGTCTCTGAAAAATGGGTCGGGGTCGGATACGGGCGATGGGGCGTGTTCTGGACCGTTGGATGAATGATCTTTAACGGCTCAGATGAATGGTCGGTAAACGACGTCGTTTGGATGGTAAAGGGGCGGGCCGGGTTGGGACGGGTTTTGGGTGTATTTGATTTGGGCTGGGGATTTTGGCCCAAATCTATTTTCCCCTCTTCTATTTAATTCTTTTCCTTTTTCTATTTATTTCCCAAACTATTTTTTCATAATTAAAACTAAAATCCTAAATTAAATTATAAAACCCAAATTAGCTTAAAAAATATTAATTAACTCTACATAATAATTATAATAAATAATTAAATACTAAATTAAAAGAAAATCACAAAAATTGACTAGAAATACAAAGATATGTTATTTTTTGTGAATTTTTCATTTTTGTAAAACACCTAATTATTAATTAATTCCGAAAAATGTAAAGTCAAATCCTAAGTGCAGATGCTATATTTTTTGTATTTTTAATGTATTAATAAAATTAAACATACACACAAACATATGCAAACAATCAGGAAAATCGCATAGTAATTCCTAGAATAACACATAATTAAAGAAAAGACCTAATTTTGGGAATTCTTTTGGAGTAATTCATGTGAGGCAAAAATCACGTGCTCACAGGAGTACTCACTTTACTCCCTGCACCCCGTGTGCAGATTCAGGCATTGCTGATCCTGCTAGCGAAAGTTGAGAGCTCCCGGCAGATTTCGGAGTTCACGAGGTAACTGTTTGGCGTCCGCAGTCCCGTGTTTCTCCCCTCTTTATCTCATTTATTTTCCCTTATTAGTGACTTTGTAATAGTTTTGTAGACTTCTCTGTCTTGTACTAGAATTGATAGATGCTCATGACTGGTGACACCCCGGTATCGGGCTATGTTGAGTTTTATTCCGTAACTGTAATGTTTACTGCTTACTTTGGGATTATTTATTACATTTCAGACTTAATTCTTTTTGTTTAATTGCTTAAAAACTGGAATGTGGAAAGTGTCAGCTAGCCTTGTCTTCAAGAGAGGCGCCATCACGACCGGGTCCGGGTTTAGGGTTGTGACATGAATACTCGACTGGTAGCTGTTTTTATAAGCAAACTCTACAAGCGGTAGAAACTGATCCCATGACCCTCCGAAATCAATGACACAAGCATGCAACATGTCCTTCAATATCTGAATAGTGCACCCGGACTGTCCGTCCGTCTAAGGGTGAAAAGTTATGCTCAACTCAACCTGAGTACCCAACTCTCGCTGCACAGACTTGGTCAGCCGATCCACAATCATCCAAATAGTATCGAACTTCTTCAAAGTCCGTGGGAGCCCAACTACAAAGTCCATGGTGATCCGCTCCCACTTCCACTCTGGAATATCCATCTGCTGAAGCAAGCCACCTGGTCTCTGATGCTCATATTTCACCTGCTGACAATTGAGACACCGAGCTACAAATCCCACAATGTCCTTCTTCATTCACCTCCACCAATAATGCTATCTCATATCTTGATACATCTTCGCGGCACCCGGATGAATGAAATACTGTGAGCTATGAGCCTCCTCCACAATCAACTGTCGAAGCCCATCTACATTGGGAACACATATCCGGCCCTACATCCTCAACACCCCATCCTCACCAATAGTCACATCTTTGGCATCATCGTGCTGAACTCTATCCTTAAAGACAAGCAAATGAGGATCATCATAATGGCGCTCTCTGATGCGATCATATAAGGAAGACCGAGAAATCACACAAGCCAATACCCGACTGGGCTCCGAAATATCTAACATCATGAACCGATTAGCCAAGGCCTGAACATCAACTACAAGAGGTCTCTCCCCAATTGGAATATATGCCAAACTCCCCATACTCACTGCCTTTCGACTCAAAGCATCGGCCACCACATTGGCCTTCCCCGGATGGTACAAAATAGTAATATCATAATCCTTTAGCAACTCTAACCACCCGCTGCCTCAAATTGAGATCCTTTTGTTTGAACAAGTGCTGGAGGCTGCGATGATCAGTAAACACCTCACAAGACACCCCATACAAGCACTGCCTCCAAATCTTCAACACGTGAACTATGGCAGCCAACTCCAAATCATGAATGGGGTAGTTTTTCTCATAGGGCTTCAACTGACGAGAAGAATAAGCAATAACTCTACCCTCCTGCATCAATACACACCCAATACCAACTCTCAAAGCATCACAATACACGGTATATGAACCTGAAGCTGATGGCAAAACTAACACTGGAGTTGTGGTCAAGGCTGTCTTGAGCTTCTGAAAGCTCTCCTCACACTCATCCAACCACCTGAATAGAGCACCCTTTTGAGTCAACTTGGTCAAGGGCGATGCGATAGATGAAAATTCCTAAACAAACCGGCGGTAATAACCCGCCAAACCAAGAAGGCTGCGAATCTTTGTGGCTGAGAACGGTTTGGGCCAAATCTAAACCGCCTCTATCTTCTTCGGATCAACCTGGATACCCTCATTGGACACCACGTGCCCCTATAAAGCCACTGATCTGAGCCAAAACTCACACTTGGAGAACTTTGCATAAAGCTTCTCCTCGCTCAATCTTTGCAGCACAACTCTCAAATGCTCTGCGTGCTCCTCCTGACTACGCAGAATATCATCAATAAAGACTATGACAAACGAGTTGAGATAAGGCCGGAACACGCTGTTCATCAAATGCATGAACGTTGCTGGAGCATTGGTCAGCCCAAAAGACATCACTAAGAACTCATAATGACCATATCGGGTCCTGAAAGCCATCTTAAGAATATCCGAGTCCCTGATCTTCAACTGGTGATAACCTAAACGGAGATCAATCTTGGAGAACACTCTCGCTCCCTGAAGCTGGTCGAATAAATCATCAATGCGAGGCAAATAATACTTGTTCTTAACTGTTACTTTATTCAACTGCCTATAATCAATGCACATCCTCATCGAGCCATCCTTCTTCTTCACAAATAGACCCGACGCACCCCAATGAGACATACTAGGCCGAATGAGCCCCTTATCAAGGAGTTCCTGAAGCTGCTCCTTTAGCTCCTTCAACTCCGCTGGTGCCATACAATATGGTGGAATAGAAATGGACTGAGTGCCCGGCACCAGATCAATACCAAAATCAATATCCCTGTCCGGTGGCATGCCTGGCAGGTCTGCAGGAAACACATCAGGAAAGTCCCTCACAACTGGAACAGAATCAATACTGGGAGTCTCTGCACCGGCATCCCTCATAAAAGCTAGATACGAAAGGCAACCCTTCCCAACTATACGATGGGCCTTCAAGAATGAAATTACCCTACTGGGAAAATAATCAGTCGAACCTCGCCACTCAATCCGTAGCATACCCGATATAGCCAATGTCACTATCTTAGCATGACAGTCCAAAATAGCACGACACGGAGATAGCCAATCCATGCCCAATATAACATCAAAATCCACCATACATAACAACAAAAGATCTACTCGGGTCTCCAAACCCCCAATAATCACCACACACAACCGGTACACACGGTCTACAATGACAGTATCGACCACCGGAGTAGATACATGAACATGTGAAACAAGAGACTCACGGGGCGTACCCAAATAACGAGAAAAGTATGATGACACATAAGAATAAGTGGAACCGGGATCAAATATTACAGAAGCATCTCTGTGGCAGACTGAGACAATACCTATAATATCGGGTCTAGCTGGAAGTGCATAGAAACGGGCCTGATCGCCACCTGATCAACCTCCCCCTTTAGGGTGACCCCTAGCTGACTGACCTCCACCCCTAGCTAGCTGGATGGGTAGTGGTGAAGTAACTAGCGCTGAAGCTGATGGCTGACTCCTCTACTGAGATGAACCCGCAAGACGACGGGGACACTACCTCTACATATGACCCATCTCTCAACACTCATAACAACTCCCGAGTGCTGGAGACGGGGACTGAAGGGAACCCCTAGAACCGAAATGACTAGCAGATGCACCTGGCATAGAAGAGCTCTGAACTGATGAAGTACAGGATGAACTCTGAGCTGGAAGGGCACTAAGTGATGACTGGCCCTGATGAGAATTGTGTGAACCATGACCCGATGATGCCACATGATAAACTGGGCGAGCTGGCTGAGCATGCCTGAATGGACGGCCTCTACTGTGCTGAAACTGACCTCTCGAAAGAGCACCACAATAACTACCAGATCCTCGAGGCCTCTTGGCCTCCCTCTCATCTTGCTCCTAGCGACGAACTGACTCAATCTCATGAGCAATGTCTACAACCTCCTCAAAAGTAGCACCAGACACCCTCTCCTTGGTCATAAGAATACGAAGCTAATATGTGAGGCCACCAATAAACCTCCTAATCCTCTCTCTATCTACCGGAACCAACCAAATAGCATGACGAGCTAACTCGGAGAACCTCATCTCATACTGTGTCACAGTTATCTCTCCCTAACGCAACCACTCGAACTGCCTACGCAACTCCTCTCTGCGAGACTATGGCACATACTTCTCGAAAAAAAGAGCGGAGAACTGCTGCTAGGTAAGGGGTGTTGCACCAACAGGCCTACGCCTCTCATATGCCTCCCACCAAGTGAAGGCAGCTCCAGAAAACTAAAAAGTAGTGAAAGCGACCCTGCTGGTCTCCAGAATACCCACTGTACAAAGAATCCTCTGACACTTGTCCAAGAAACCCTGGGCATCCTCGCCCTCTACACTACTGAAAGTCAGAGGTTGAAGTCTACCAAACCTCTCCAACCTACGTTGCTCGTCCTCTGGCATGGCAGGAGCTACATAGTCCTGAGCAGCTGCAACCGGTTGGGGTGATATGCCCCCCGGTGTTTGAAGTCCCTGCACGACCTGCTCAAGTGTGCGAGCGGCGGGAGTCTGAGTGCATCCCCCGGCCTGAGAAGTAGCTGCAGCTGTAGTAACGTAGACCGCCTAAGCTAGGCCAGTGCATACTGATAGAATCTGAGCCAAGGCCTCTTGAAGACCCAGAATCACAATAGGCATAGTTGGTTCCAGAGTTGGTGCTACTGGAGCGTCCATAACTGGGACCTGATCCTGAACTGGGGCGGCTGGTGGATCTGCAGGTGTTGCGCTAGCTGTTGTGTGGGCTACACCCCTTCCCCTACCGCAACCTTGACCGCTTCCTTGACCTCTAGCGACCACAACTAGTGGTACTGGTGGTTGCCCATCCTGACCGGTAGCGCATGTCCCTACCATCTATGAGAGAATAGAATAACAGAAGTTTAGTACTCAGATCAACAGATTCGCACGACAAGAATTTCAAGAATATAAAGTTTTTTTTCTGAAGGTTCTGCAGTCTCTCGAGGATAAATATAAACGTCTCCGTACCGATCTGCAAGACTCTACTAAACCTGCTCATGACTCGTGAGACCTATGTAACCTAGGCTCTGATACCACGTGAGACCTATGTAACCTTGGCTCTGATACCAACTTGTCACGACCCTAAACCCAGACCCGATCGTGATGGCACCTCTTGTGAAGACAAGGCCAGCCAACAACACACAATTCATTTTAAACAAATAAAATAGCATAATTAAGTCATTAACATAATTAAATCCCAAAAAGAAATAGTGAAATAGTATAATTTGCGGAAAACCAACACTACCTGATATCGGGGTGTCACCAATCATGAGCATCTATAAGTCTAGGAATACAGAAAATGGACTACATAGTCTATTACAATATCCAGTACATTGGAAAGAAATAATGATAAGAGGGAGAACCACTAGGCTGTGAATACCGAGCAGCTACCTAGTGGACTCCGAAAATCTGCTGGAAGCTATCAACCCTCGCTAGCAGGACCTGAAGCACTTGAATCTGCACACAGGTGCAGGGAGTAAAGTGAGTACTCCAACTCAGTGAGTAATAACAATAAAGCAAGACTGAGCGATAAGAAATCACATAAAATAGAACAACATGTTATACAGAGGCAGAGTAAAACCAGTAAAGTGCAATAAAATAGTGAAATCTCATAAAAACACCTTAGTTCAGTTTAAGCTTCTTTAAAATACCTTTTTAACAATTAAACAAGTAAAATGACAGGCACCTAGAAAAGATAAACACATAAAAATCGCCCCTCGGTCACAATACCAACAGAATCATCCCCTCGGGCAACAACATGGAACAACACCAGCCCCTCGGGCTATATCTCATATCACAATGGGTACCCGCGCTCACTGGGGGTGTACAGACTCCGGGAGAGGCCCCTTACGGCTCAAGTGCAATATCAAGTCATCTCGTGGCACAATCAATAGGCTCTCGACCTCATATAAAGACACCTCGTGGCGTACAACTCAGGCCCTCGACCTCATAATCATGATTAGTGTATCACTATTGCGGCATGCAACCCGACCCAAAAGTATCCTCACAACACAGGCCCTCGGCCTTTCTCAGTCAGAATCCCACTCGGGCAACAGTAAAACATGATGCTCAGCCCAAAATATCATTTAATGTGTTTAAAACAGGGTAAACATGGCTGAGTTATGAAAAAAAAGTATAATATAGCATGACTAAGTACAAGTATAAAGTCAGAATAGTGAGGAACAGTAGCAAAGATCCCCTAATGGTCCAAAACAGTTGGCACGAGGCCCAAATATGGCATTCAGCCCAAGACATGATGATAGCAAACAGTTTTCAATCACATACGCAGTAAAACAGTCATTCGGGACGGACTAAGTCACAATCGCCAATGGTGCACGACCCCACGCTCATCATCTAGCATGTGCGTCACCTCAATATAATACAACGATGTGAAATCTGGGATTTCTTACCCTCAGAACAACATTTACAATCATTACTCACCTCAATTCGGTCCAAACTCTAGCCCGCGACGCCTTTACCCCTTGAATCGGCCTCAACTCGCGTCGAATCTATCCAAAATTAGAATCACGACATCAAAATATGCTAAGGGAATGAATCCCATGCGAAAATAATCAATTTACAACATAAATCCCAAAATTAACCAAAATCTGACCCTCGGGCCCACTTCTTGGAATTCGATAAAATTTACATCAATAGATTCCTTATCTCCCCACGAGTTCATACATATCAAAAGTCCCAAAATCTGACCATAAATGACCCCTCAAATCCTCAAGTCAAGGTCTGCAATACCAAGCCCTAATCCCCAATTTTTAACCCTTAATTTCCATAATCTTAGGCCAAATTAGTGAAATAATACCATAAGATCGATTATTAGGCTCAAATATCTTACCTCCAGATGTTATCCCTTGAATCCCTCTTCAAAATCTCCAAAAAAGCTTCAAAACCGACTTGAAATGGTGAAGAACAACTCAAAAATCGCGAAGGAATCCTTTTATACCTTCTGGCCCAGGCTTTTTGCACCTGCGGCCCTTTTACCGCTTCTGCGGTCTTGACCACCGCACCTGTGATTTCCACTTAAACGCCCAAATTTGCATCTGCGATCAAATAACCGCACCTGCGCCATCGCAGGTGCGCTCAACACACCGCATCTGTGGTTCCCAATCCGCAGGTACAGAAACAACAGAAGCAGAAAAATTCTGCAGCTTCACCAAAACTCCAAACTCTCCGTCAACCATCCAAATTTACCCCGAGGCCCCGGGACCTCAACCAAAAGTACCAGCAAGCCATATACCACTATTCTAACTTATACCAATCTTCAAAACACCTCGAACAACATCGAATCCACCAAAACACATCAAATTCAAGCCTAAGGTTCTCAAATCTTCTGAATTACGCTTTTAATCAAAAAGTCTACTAAACCACGTCCGAATGACCTGAAATTTTGTACACACATCCCATATGACACAACGGATCTACTGCAACTCCCGGCCATTCCGACCCCTATATCAAAATCTCACCTATCAACCGAGAAATGCCAAAATTCTAATTTCGCCAATTCAAGCCTAAATCAACTCCGGACCTCCAAAACACATCCCGATCACGCTCCTAAGTCCCAAATCACCTTCCAAAGCTATCCTAACCATCGAAACTCATATCCAAGCCCTTTAACACATAAGTCAACATCTGGTTGGCTTTTCTAACTTAAGCTTCCTCAAAAGAAACTAAGTATCTCAAACCTTACCAAAACCTCTCCGAACCCGAACCAAACAACTTGATAACCCAAAATGCAGCTGATCAAGGCAATAAGAAGCAGAAATGGGGGAAACGAAGCAGTAACTCATGAGACGACTAGCATGCTCATTTTCTTATTATACTAGCATGCTAGTATAAGGTTTGAGATGACTAGCGAGTAGATGAAATAAAGGAATATAGAAGTAGATGATACGAACATAGAAGTAGATGAAATAAAGGAATATCAATCTGCTAGATGGGTGACACCACCTGAAGCTGTGTGGCACATATTTGATTTTCCTATCAGTGAAATAATTTCAAATGTATACCATCTTCAACTCCATCTTGATGGACAACAAATTGTTTCCATCAAAAATACAAACAATATTAATAGAATTGTAAATAATCCTATGATTAAAAAATAATGTTAACTGAATTTTTTACAATGAATAGCGAAAAGGAAGATGCTATGAATTTGAATTTATTATATCGAGAATTTCCAGAATATTTTGTTTGGTCTGCAACATACAAAATGTGGTCACATCGCCAACAAGGATATGCTATTGGTAGAGTTGTAACATGTCATCCAACCAAAGGAGAAAGATTCTATCTTAGATTGCTCTTAGTGAACGTAAGAGGACCAAAATCGTATAAAGATTTGCGAACTAAAAATGGAGAAACTTGTGACACGTTTAGAGAAGTGGCAGAAAAAAGAGGATTGTTACTTTGCGATAATAATTTGATAGAATGCATGTCAGAAGCAGTAAGTTACCAAATGCCACACAGTTTAAGGCAATTATTTATTGTACTATTAGTTTATTGCAATCCCGCTAATCCAAGAGAGTTGTGGGAAAAATTTGAATGCCCGATATCCGAAGATTTCAAAAAATACCCGAACATGCATACAAGAGAAATTCGTTACAAAGTGCTAAATCATATTAATGATATTCTTCATTCAATGGGTCATGATATCAACGAATTTGATCAAACTCAGGGCAAAATTCAGTCATCTGCAATAGCCAAAGAAGCTAAAGATGTACATTTTGAAAGAAATATTATCGTTAATGAACAAGATCTACTATTACCATATAAACTAAACACTGAACAAAAAAGAGCTTACAATATAATCCTTGATACAATATTCTCAAATAAACCCGGAGCATTCTTCATTGATGGTCTGGGAGAAACTGGAAAAAGTTTTTTATATCGTGCCTTATTAGCTACAGTGAGACATAGACGATTTATAGCATTAGCGACTGCGAGTTCGGGTGTTGCTGCCTCACTTCTTCCTGGAAGCCGGACTTCTCATTCCCGATTTAAAATACCTATTGATGTTGCTGGAAATTTTAGTTGCAATATTAACAAACAAAGTTCACTAGCATCGTTGATTCGAGATGCAAAACTAATAGTATAGGACGAAATTTCAATGGTGGAAAAAGAAATAATTGAAGCACTAGATTTGCTCCTTAGAGATTTAATGGAAACAACTATGTTGTTCGGTGGAAAGGTTGTTGTATGTGGAGATTTTAGACAAACTCTTCCCATTGTCCGTGGTAGACAAAGGAAAAATTTTGTTCGTAAAAGCTTACTATGTTCTGAAATTTGGCATCAACTTGAAAAATTACGATTGTCTGAAAATATGCGTGCGAAAATAGACCCAACTTTTTGTGAATATTTAATGAGAATTGGTAATAGAAAAGAAAGAAAAAATTATAATAGCAAAATAGAAATTTCCCATTCTCTGATCATACCTTTCAACACTAAAAAAGATTTGTTGAATCATCAATTTAAAGTTACTTATCCTGATTTATATTTAACTCATTCAAATATTTCTTTTATTACTTCTCGTGCAATTCTAACTATAAAGAATGACATGCTAATTTCTCAATTCTCGACTGATGAAAAAGTCTATTTAGCTACTGATGAAACAATTGATCCAAAAGATTAAAGTGAATATGAAGATTTTTTGCACACTTTAAATTCTCCTGGCTTACCTCCCTATAAATTGTGTCTAAAAAAAATTGTCCAATTATATTACTAAAAAATTTGAATCCCTGCGAAGGTTTGTGCAATGGTACACGATTAATATGTAATGATTTCAAACCTCATGTTATTAGTGCTACAATATCTAGTGGAGATTTTAAAAATACATATGTATTCATTCCGCGGATACCACTATTAACATCAGAAGACGAAAAACTACCTCTTCAATTTAAAAGAACACAATTTCCAATACGGTTATGTTTTGCCATGACTATAAATAAAGCTCAAGGTCAAACATTAGATTTTGTTGGCATTTATTTGCGAGAACCTGTATTTTTTCATGATCAGTTATACGTTGCTTTATCAAGAGCTAAAGGTTCTAACTGTGTCAAGGTATTAATTAGACCAACTATAGCTGACGATGATGATGATCACTCCAATGTAGTTTATGATGAAATTATTGAAAAAGCTCTTTCTTTAACTTAGACCATCATTCCTGACAGTAAGTTTGACGTACAACTTGTTCATTTTTTATATTCTTCCATTTTGTATTATAGTCATTTTGACAATGTTACATATATTCATTATGATATTATGATGTGTTATACTTGCAGATTATATCTAGATGGCAAAAAGGTTCAATATCATTGCGATTACTCCAGAAACAGAAGAATAGACCTGTAAGGTTCAAGTAGTTGATAAAGGCAAACCTAGAGACAACAGAGAGAAAACGAAAAAGTATCAACTGATGGTTTTACAAGATGAAGAGATGATCTTTAAAGGATTCATAAGTTTGTCAATAGTAATTAAATTAATATTATCCTAATTGTGTCTTATTTTTTTTACAGGAAAATCAAGTCGAATGCATTATATTCAATGCGGAGATAATACATTTTGAAGATCTGTTTCGCCATTTTCATACTTACTTGATGTCAGTTTCACAAGTCAAAGAATCAAAATATATGTATGAAAATCTACTTAACAAATTTACATGGACAATTGATAGGTGTACCATTGTTGAGCCAATAGAAACTGTTAATCCTCCAAAAGATCCACTACTGCCGCCAACGCGCCTAAATCTTATACCATTTGGCAACTTTGAATATCAACCCGAGGGATTTGAATTCGGTAAATGAATATTTAACTATCTATGTTGTTTGTTCACTTAAAGTTCACATTTATTAGTATTATTGTTATTATTACTATTATTGTTTATAATAATTTTCATTATCTATTAATTTATTTGTCGTTCTTTTTAAACGGAAGATGTGCTTTCCATTGTGCTCAACGCTAGACCCTCAACATATGCTTCAAATGGGAGGAGAATTCAAGATTTTATCATCATGGATGATCAGTAAGTATACATAAACCTGTTTTATTGGGTCCAAATAGCAACTGATGATTCAAGTATGATATACTATCTCACTTTCGTATGTTGTCTAGCAATAGCACATAATAAATGAAACTGAGATTTAAGTTGAAGTTGTACCCTTTAAAAGGCTACTTTTCACGCTTCAATTCACCTTTGGTTTTGCTATAATTATGATCATTCAAAGCATACTTAGGTCCGGTAAGCATTATCGGAATTATTATGGTTTAACTTTTTACTACCAACATTTATAGATCACTATAATATTTGATCATATCTTTAAATATATTCCCAACAATGCAAAGTTTCTCTTGCTATAAGAATATAAGTAAAATTAGAGCTAATATCATATTGTGCTTTTGATTTTGTAGGTTTTAATTTGTCTCAATTTTTTTGCAGCTAATTTATATTTTTCCAAGATTGATTTCAAACTTTTAATTTATTCTTTATTTATAAGAATAATTTTCGGGATAGCTGCATGGAGTGACGATGTGTGGTTGCTAAAAGTACACACCAATCCAAGAGTCTAAACATATCACTACCTCTTAAGATTTTAAAAATCTTTAGTTGTACTTCAATAAAGTTAGAAGCAATGATCCAGAATTTTTTTTTTTAGTTATGGCAAGACACCAAATTAGGAAGAAGCTATTAAAAGCTAACTTAAAAATATGATTCGTTATTTACTGTTATATGCGCCAAAGAATTAGATTGTTGTTAAGAATTATTCAGAGAAATACATAATGCCTTGAAATGTAGAAATATAGCGTAACCAAGTTTGTAGTTGCTTTTTTTTTTATCAATGACTTTCTAATTTATCTGTAGTTGTTCTTCATCTATTTGAAAGGAACAAAGTATGACATCTACAATCTCGATGGAAGAAAAAAATAATCATCATGTTTAGTTGTTGGATTTAAAATCAAATTTATATTTGAAAAATATTTTTTCATCTTTTATTCCATATAAGCTTGAAGTTTGAAGTGAATCCGTGTCTCAAAGAAATTATTTTTTCATAATGGAATGGATATTTATTACACCTCATATTTGTGTATACACACGCGCTATATTTTGTTGCACTTATTTTAGCTTTTGTATTAAAATGAATCATAAGAATTAGAGTTGGAGGGCCAAAATAGAACAAGGTTGAGATCGAGTGTCAAAATGAAAAATGAAGCCAAGTTAAATGGGTTGTATATGTGTTTGACCTATAGTTAATGTTGTATTTTGTTTGTTCATGGGGAAGAGGTGTAGATAGCCAAACGGTTGTACGTGCCTAGCTAGATATCACGAGCCTAGGTAGTGGTAACCCGTGCCAGCAGGAGCCCAATATTATAAAAGTTGAAGCAATTATTTTTTTTGTTAATTTTGCGTTGATACTAAAGTGCAAAGAATAAAATTGATCCATATAAGTTGGTATCAATTTAGATAGACAATATCGCACAATATTATGCTAATTTCTCGATTATTACATACATTTTGGAGAAAAAAATTCATCATGATGTTGCATTATGACGAATAATACATTCTTTACATCCATTGCGCATTATGATATTAGATGCTTAAGTGTAAAGATGATAGTATCTACATAGTTTTATATGTAAAGGAACTACCATGCCGATAGTCTTTATATATTAAAGAACTACCCCTGCCCAAGCTATCTCCATTGTTACTCTGCAAAGTTTCATTGTCATTACATTCCACTTTGTAGAGACTTCCCCTCAATCTCAAGCTTTTGGGTTCAACTTTGGCAGAAAAGATTTCATCTATACAACACGAGTGAGCTAATATTAAATCATCGAAGAAATATGTCAAATGAAACTTTAACATGGTGTGAAACCTCAAAATATAATTTTATTTTCTTCCAAACAGTAGACAACACTTCCTCTTCTCGATTGTCTGGACCATATAAATGCGCAGGTTGATTTGTCGTGGTAGGAGAGGGGGGTTAAGCAGTCTTGGAGCTTTCATACTGCTAATCAGAAATTTTGATGTGGAAGCCTACATAAATCACCTGAAGAGCAAGAGGAAATTCTACCAGAATTTAGAGAAGATCATCTCTGCAATGTAGAGGAATTACCCAATCCAAACAATCTCCATCTTGTGTGAGCAAATTTCCATTAACAAGATTTGTAATCCATAAACAGAACAAAATCATGAAAGAATTATGCTATATGCAATAGAATCCTTCAATCAAACAATCATCTTAAAACATAAACATGTTTTCTTGAAAAAGTAAAAGATTCGAAATTGAACAAGGACATTAATTCTTGAACTGAAAAGTCCAAATATTACCTTGCTGCAAATGTTCAAAGAGGTCGTTGATGCTGAAAATGCTACCAAAATATCCACAACCACCATAGCCTGTTAGCACTATTTTTTAAAGAAGAAGGCAAGGTTTTCCTATAAGCTCACGACTATAGAAGAATATTTTCATCCTAAAAGATGTTGAAGTCTTCATTAGAGTCTTAGGTCTCTATCCCGTATCTCTTCTTCAAAATGGACTGAACTTTAAATGAAAAGATCAAAAAAATGTACCAAATTTATTAATTAAAGTAGAAAATAAAACAAATTAATCACTTTTTCTATACAAGAAGCAGAAATAACTTGAATGCAGTGAATTATGTCCCCTTTTTTAAACAAAAATGAGACAAGTCCAAGTAGTTACAATCACAAATTGCAGAAGTTGGAGCAAAATTCTTAAGATTTAAATGTTACTGTCCCATTTAGTGAAATATTAATACAAATTCCATCTAAATAAAGCAATCCATACTTTGAATCTTTTCGAAGCAATCACCTTACAGAAGCTCTATGCATCAGTCAACTAACTTGTAATTTTTTGGTAATGTTCCATGCAAAGGTACCATACAAATATAGATACCTATAAGCAAACTTGAGACTACTACTTTCTCGGATGATTGTGTTGGAAATTCATGAAAATTTAGTAAATGAGACACAATTATATATAGCTAGCAATAAGGAGCTTCTATGAGAACAAAGAAACCAAGAATATATTTCAAGTATCTGAAATTCTCTATACCGCATTTAAATTTTCAAGTCTGACAACAGATTTGGATAATATCAGTTCATTTCATTCGGAAAAAAATGAAAGACAGAAAATCCACATAGTTACAACAACAACTCGTCAAAGTTTTTCTCTATAATTTTAATCTCTCATGTCGCATGGTGAAAAGGGATAAAGGAAAAAGGTGTAAAGAATTACAGATGCTAACCGTGTCAAACATTCGGCTCTCCGTTGTTGACAATATGATATACATGCATTCGTAATTTTCTATTTTCTTTGTTACCTCCGGAGGATGCATAAGAAACCAAAGACACAATCCAATTCATTGAAGAATTTTGGCATACACCTCGGCGACAAAGAATTTTTTATTTAAGAAATCAGATTCAGGTCATGAAAATAGAGAAACGAAAGTGGTAGTTAGCTTCAACACAAATACCAACTATATGGAAATATACAACACTGAAAATCTATTAGAAGTACATATACATACCTTTATTCTACAATAACAAAGTCTTGTAAAAACAAAGAAGTAGAACCCCTCAAATTCAACAGTAGGATAAATTCCTAAGCCTTAGTGACTCAAGTAGCAAAGAGGTTTTGCATGTCATCAAAAACGAATGGTGCAAAAGAAAAAACTTACTTCAAATTATCAAGAAAGACATGTCCATTGAGCGAACCATTCTTGACCCCTTCTTAACCTTATTCGCTACATAATGTTCTTTCCTTAATTAACTCTGAAATTGAACAAATATCAATTTAGTTATACACAACAGTAGAAAAACCTAAAAAATCTAACTAAATTGAAATTAAAGTAAAATAAAACCTGAATTGAGCACAAAAATAAGATACCTAGTTCTATATTATTAGTAAAATTCATTGAAAATCAGAGGCATCATCGAGGAAGATCAAGAGAGAAGAAAGCTGACTATGAAGAAGAATAGCAAAATAAGGATGAGTGTATGCGGTGGGTTCAGTAAAAAAAGCCACGTAGAGTTTATACTAAAATGACTAAAATATTCCTAACTTTACTTTTATTGCCATGAAGTAGCCAGGTCGAAACTCTGGCTCTTCTTCTAATATATAGATGGTTATGGCCCGTGCTTGAAATTGTCATCATTTCAGAAGTAAAAGAACCTAACAGAACACCAAGAGCACAGATATGACCTAAAGCATAGAGAATGTATATATAAGATGACCATTTCCACCAGGAGTATTAACATCAGACAACTTATTAGTGAGATTCATCCTCATAAATGCAATATTCTAAATAGACCGGATACATATTACTTAAAAAGAAATAAACATATCATCAAGTTTCAACTGTTATGTTACTATCTTATATTAACCATCATATTAATCTCATATTACATTATCAGTGAGGTAGCTTCTAAAATAAGACATACCTGTACGATCAAAATACAATAAAGATATTATTAGAGGCTCTTTAATCCAACATGAAAAAGGAAAAAAAATAGATATGCGAACAAACAAGCCCTTACAGATCATGATCATTGCATTCACATTAGCCCCATGTTGGGTATGTTTCATCTCTTAATCTGTTGTGGAAGGGAAGATCTCTTAATAATAGAGAAATACAGCCTGAACTCATGGCCCTATTGGATGGTAAATAAACTTAAATGAGCCTTTACGCAACAAAAAAAGTTTATGAATACTATCCAAGGTATAAAGTTCTCGATTGAATAAAGTGACATGTAAGATGGCTATTTCGAATAGATCTTACACACTTCAGGGGACGATTATCTTTCTCTGTTAAGCTTCTTACTGCCATTATGAAATATTTATCTTGTCTGCTTCATGCTGCTCTGGAAAATAGGAGAATGAAGATGATATCATTTGCTTGGGTCAAAGCTTGAGGGCACTTAGGTCACTGCATATGATCTCTATACGTTGCTTTTTTTCTACCTGCACAAATATTACGTGTAGCTTTTTGGTTATTTTGGATTTTTATCCAATTTACTCACATAACAATTACAGAGCTTTTCATATTATCTTTGGTCTTCCTTGTCTTTTCAACTTGCAGGTGCTTTTCTTACTCTTTAACATCAATTTTATTGTTTTCTATCTGTTTTTGCTTTTTTTGTTTCAAATTCATGAGAACAAAGTGAATTAAAGATAGATTTTCGAGTTAGGATTTTGATGGATGAAATTGGGTAATTTTTCTTCGAAGATAAATTGAAATAAAAAAAAATCCAATTTCTTTACTTGCTTCAATTTCCATCGGCATGGTGGCGCTGAAGAGCAGTGTTTTATGCTTTTATGTAATATTTAGTTTAGTTATAAAAAAAGGCACTGTGTTAGTATTTTGATGATACTTACGCTTGAAATCGGTGGAGAAAAAATCAATATCGGGGGAAAAAGGAACATAGGTCGTGGTCGGAGAAGCATTCACGAAGAATTTGATTTTGTCCACCCGCATACCAAAATTTTTTCTTTGACCCTTTCAACAAATTAATCTTACACTTCTGCTTGTATCAATTTTTTTTTGGTGAAAGAAAATACTAGCGGAGTAAAAAGTTTTTTATTAATTACACTATTTTTCAAAAAAAAATCCTTCTACTTCGCCAATCAAAACGTATCATCAGTTTAGTTTATCTAAAGATTCGGTGTATGATTGAAGAATTTAATAGGTTATATCAGGTTAATTATTTATATTATAATTCAAAGAATTTAAGTTTACTGGTCGGAAAAGTTTTCCACTTCATGATTGTCACGACCCGAACTTTTCAACATCGGGAGTCGTGATGGCGTCTACTCGTAAAAGCTAGGCAAGTCGAGTGTTATAGGTTTCATTACCCTTTTTCTTTAACCTTTTAACAATTTCAAATTAACATGCGATCAACAACGAAATAATAATAATTATAAAAGAAATGCGGAAGACGAAATTTGATAATTTAACCAAATGCTAGTGCGGAATCCAAAATACAACTCTATCCAGAACTGGTGTCACAATGTCACGGACCATCTACGAATATTACAAACAGTGGTCTGAATAGAATGATACAAGTCTGTCTCTGAAGTGTCACGACCCTAAACCCGAACCCGATCGTGATGGCTCCTCTCGTGAAGACAAGGCCAGCCGACACTTCCCATTTCAGTTTTTGAGCATTCAAACAATACGAATCTAAGTCTAAAACATGATTATTAATCCAAAAGTGAATAGTTAACAGTACAGTTGCGGAAGATAAACCCAACACGGCCCGATACCAGGGTATCACTAGTCATGAGCATCTAACAATACGCTACAAGTCTGAAATGTCTACTAAACTATTACAGAACAAATGATAAAGAGATAGAAATGAGATAAAATGGGAGAAACACGGATCTGCGGACGCCAAACAGCTACCTCGTGGACTCTGAAGTCTGCCGGGAGCTCTCAACTCGCGCTGGCAGGATCAGCAACGCCTGAATCTGCACACGGGGTGCAATGAGTTATTGTGTATTTTGATCTATGGTTTTGCGCCAAGTGGGGAAGTCTGCTATTGATTAGTTGATTGCACGGTTATGTGCTATGTTAGTTCCAGTTTGAGACGTATTGGTGAATCAGTTATGGCTTATGGGGGTTGAGACCGAGGATGGCTCGAGTAAATGAAATTTCAATAAAGGTTATGTTATGCTTTATGGGTGTATGAGAATTATGGAATGACTTGAGTTGTTATTGGTAAAGGATGTACGGTGTATAGTACAGGAAGATGCTTGGTTGCATTAAGGTGAGGTTACATTCTGCGGTGTCAGAGTGCTAATGGATCACAGGTCGTCTGGTTCGTTTGATTGGTCTAATTGCGGTTTGAGTAGAGTGGATGACTCTCGATAATGGTTCGAATGGGTTCAAGATTTCACATGCAATAATTGGAGATCTTCAAGTTGTATATTTGGCTAGAAACTAAGGTTTGCATTGGAGGGTGTCAAGACTCGTGGTATTTTTATATCATTATGGGATTCTATATATCAGTATCAGGAAGGTGAAGGTAATGTCTTTGGACTCGCAGGGAGTCACTTCAGGGTAGGTATTTTGAATGTGGTGCGTTTGGGAATATTTGAGAGAGTAGTCAGCGGCTTATAAGCGTTAAGACGGTATGGTTTTATGCTTGGACCTCGTGTGGTGAGTGTGGGTTGAGGAATTATGGTGTTATAGCTAGAAGAAGTATCAAGTTGAAGGTAAAACAGGAGGAACTTGGATATATGGGATAGCTTGGTAGTAGGCCGGATCGGCATGGTAAGGATATGATTTGTTCTTTGGATGCTTACGAGGTAATGAGTTTCTGCAGGTGTTTCGCGACAATGCTCTTGGGTTTTAGTGGCCTGCGTAGCTTGGTTGAGTTAGAAGGATCCAGTCCTGACGGTTTAGTCTTGTGCAAATGGAATTCGGAGAGTTCTTGATGGGTTCTACCACGATTAGAGATGTATGTTTTCTACGAGCGTGAAGAGCATGACATGTGTAGTGATTTTCTTCTAGATGAGATCAATGGAAAGTTCTTGGCTAGTTGAGTACATAGTAGCTTGTGGCTCGGAATGGATATGAAGTTCTCATGTTTATCCTAGGATGGTATGGTATATGCAGTATGTTGTGTAAAATTGAGATTTGCATGTGTACGGTCACGGTTCAGTTCTGAAAGGAAGATCATAAAATTCTTAGGCATCACGGGCAGCTTCAGATGGTTAGGGAAATGACGTTACTAATTGGTGTGGCCTGATGATGGTATACGTTTCCGAAAAAGGGCAACGTGATTGAGCTGATGATACTTCATTAGTATTGCGGCACTCTCTTGTTGGATCGACTGCTGATATTCGAGTTTACTTGGTGGCACAAAAGAATTATAGGAGTACCTCTCGTGGGATGATTGGGTATTAGAGATGTGTTGTATATTCAGACGGTGAAGTTGGGATCGGATATGGTGATTTGCGTGTTGTATGGATCTGGAGACTGGGAGTTCTCATAAAAAGGTTAGGTCGTAGATGTGGACCGCGTATATCGATTTTGTGTGGTAACTATTGGAGGTTTGGAGACCCAAGTGGATCCTTATTGCTTAGTATGCTAGATTTTGGTGTGATATTGGATATGGATTAGTTGTCTCTGTGTCGTATTATTCTGGACTGTTGCGCTAAGGCGGCGGCATTAGCTATGCAGGGGATGCCACAGATTGGGTGGCGAGGTTCGACGGGTTATGTTCTCAGTAAGGTGATTTCATTTTTGAAGACCCAGTGGATAGTTGGGAAGGGGTTGTCTTTCTTATTTGGCCTTCGTGATGGATGTCAGTGCAGAGACTTCTACCATTGATTCAGTTCCGGTGGTGAGAGATTTTTCGGATGTGTTTCCTGCTGTCGGGCATGTTGCAGGGCAGGGTTGTTGATTTCAGTATTGATTTGGTGCCAGACACCATATCGTATGGCACCGGCGAAGTTAGAGGAGTTGAAGGAGCAGTTTCAGGGACTCCTTGATAAGGGGTTCATTGGTAGGCCAATATGGATGTGTGTTCTAACTCGAGTCGACTTGGTTGACTCCGAGCTGTATTATTGAGGGATGTGTTGATTCGATTGTTATTGAGCTTATTAGTGATTTGGGGAGTTCTATGAGCTACCTTTCCGTGTTGTGAGGCGTTGGGATTTGTTGTTTATAGGCACTTGTAGTGCGGTTTTGTTGGGGATCTGTCAGTGGAATTCGAGCAGGAAGAGTATTGGGTATTGCTCGGTGGATGGCGTATCGGATGTGTCCTTTTGGGTTTGTGTAAAGTTAAGTCAATTGCTTTGCCGTGGTTATGAGGATTTGCTTTGGTTCTAGACATCATATTGCGCGTGGTTGTCGATTTGAGCATAGTGACTTGAGGTGTTTCATGTGGACCAGTGTTTGGGTGAGGTCGCGTATTGGAGCGAAGCTATGGGGAGGTATGATCCTGTGGGATAGATTTGTGTGTTCTGTAACTACGACGTGTGATGGGTTCTCAGCATTGTGTTGTGGTGGTACTGGTGAGCTTGCGGTACAGCTCATTCATTTGAGTCGTTTTTCATGATTTGAGTACGTTCGGATTGTTGCTTATTGGTGCGTGGATTGCACGAGTTGTGGCTTTAGATTGTGCTGATGTGCCATGTTACCAGAGTAGTTGTGTTGGATTAGATGAGATTGTTGGGATCTAGATGTATACAAACGGAGTCAATTTCAGCATGTTGGAAACAATAATATCGATGTTCGGCTTAGAAATTTCTATGGTTCTTGCCAAAGGAGAGAGAGAGCTTCATGAATGGTTGATCCGAGAAATGATTGCAGTTCTGCGTGTTTCTTTCATCATTGGCAGTATATGAAAGTGTTGGAATGAGGTTTTATTTGATAAGAGGCTTATTATCGAAATTCGGATGTTTTGAGCAACTACTGTGATTAGAAGTTATCGCTACAAGTGTTTGAGCTATGTGGTATATCATGTAATTGCACCTGAGGTTGTAGGTATGGTTTATTACAGCTTGTTCGGACTTATTCAGAGTATAGATGTGAAATTCTAATCTTGTAGACGATTTCAGAAGTGAAAATGTGGTTCTAAGGTTTATGGGCTAGGTTGGATCGCGGAATTTCAGTTGCATTGTGTTATCGGACCTATATGAGATTGGGTGACGTGGGATCACCCCCGGGTATGTCCATGGTAAGGTTACTCGCGATTTGATGGTTTCGGAACAACTCCAGGCACGTTCAAGGACGAACGTATGCTTAAGTGGGGGAGGATGCAACGACCCGACCGGTCATTTTGAGCTTTTGCACTTCGCTCGCCAGTTATTGGGCACTATCCCCGTGTGATGTATTATGACTTATGTAAATCGTCGGATTTGGTTTTCACGGTAATCGGAATGAATTTGGAAGAACAGCTCTCAGTTTGAAGCTTAAAATTTGAAAGGGGTGACCAAGTTTTGACTTGTTAGCATATGATCTCGGATTGTAATTTTTATGATTTGGTTAGCTCTGTTAGGTGTCTGGGACTTAGGAGCATGATCGGAAGGTATTTTGGAGGTCCGGAGTAGATTTAGGCTTCAATTGGCGAAATTAAAATTTTGGCGTTTTCCGGTTGGTAGGTGAGATTTTGATATAGAGATCGGAATGGAATTCTGGAAATTGGAGTAGGTCCGTTACTTCATTTGGGACGTGTGTGTGAAATTTCAGGTCATTTGGACGAGGTTCGATAGACTTTTTGATCGAAAGCGGAATTTGGAAGTTCTAGAATTCTTAGGCTTGAATCCAAGGGTGATTTGATGTTTCGATGTTGTTTTAGGTGTTTCGAAGATTGGTTTAAGTTTGGATAGTGGAATATGACTTGTTCATGCTTTTGGTTGAGGTCCCGGGGGCCTCGGGGTGATTTCGGATGGCTGACGGGAAGTTGGAGTTGGAAAGTTGCAGCTGAAGTTATTGATATCTGTCATAACCGCACCTGCGGCTTGGGGACCGCAGGTGCGGGCTCGCAGAAGCGCCCAGAGGGTCGCAGATGCGGAAATGGCCATGGAGTGCTGGAACCGCAGAAGCGGTTGTTCGAGTGCAACTGCGATAGCGCAGGTGCGGCATTGTGATCGCAGGTGCGATTTTGAGTGCTTAAGTGATTTGCGCAGGTGCGCACCTGGGACCGCAGGTGCGAGATTGTGACCGCAGAAGTGGTTTAGCTGGGGCAGAACATATATATATATATGGTCCTTTGCGATTTTGAGTGGTTTTTCATCATATTTCATTCGGGGGAAAGCTTTGCAGAGCAATTTGAAGAGGGAATTCAAGAAGGTTCGTGGAGATTTGGAGCATTCGGAGGCTAATTCGAGAGGCAAAGGCATCGCAGGCTAGAGTCTGGACCGGATAGAGGTAAGTAATGATTGTAAATGTTGTCCTGAGGTTATGAAACCTCAGATTTCACATCGTTGTGCTACTTTGAGGTGACACACACGCTAGATGACGAGCGTGGGGTCGTGCACTGTTGGGGATTGTGACTTAGTCCGTCCCGTATGACTGTTATGTCGCGTATCTAATTGAAAACTATTTGATATCATTGTGTTTTGGAAATTATTACTATGTTTTGGGCTGAATGTCATATTTGGGCTTCGTGCCAACTGTTTTGGACCTTTAGGAGATTTTTACTACTATTCCTCACTATTTTGACTTCATATTTGTACTCAATCATGTTGTATTTTACTGTTTTCACGACTCATCCATCTTTTACTCGTTTTTGATATTTTAAATGATATTTTGGGCTGAGCATCATGTTTTACTGTTGTCCGAGTGGCTTGTGAAATTCTGACTGAGTAAGGCTGAGGGCTGTTTTGTGAGGATACTATGTGATCAGGCTGCGCGTCGCAGCAGTGTTGTATTGATTCATGATTATGAGGCTGAGGGCCTGATTTGTTACGCCACGAGGTGGCTTGATATGAGGCCAAAAGCCTGTTTGATTATGCCACGAGATGGCTTGTTATTGCGCTTGGGCCGTAAGGGGCCCCTCCCGGAGTCTGTACACCCCCAGTGAGCACGGGTGCCTAGTGTGAGTGATATGATGTAGCCCGAAGGGCTGTTGTTATTTCATGTTTTTGCTCGATGGGCGGTTCTTGATTCATGTTACGCCCGAGGGGCTGATTCCGAGCGATTGTGAGGTAGCCTGAGGGGCTGGTTCTATTCATATTATGCCCGAGGGGCGATTTATGGTACATGTTTTGCCTGAGAGGCTGTTTACGTTTTCTATCATTTATACTCACTGTTTTATCACTCGTTTGAAACCATTGAAAATTGTTTTAAAAGATTTTTACTGAAACTGAGCTTGACTTACGAAGTAAATAATTTGTGCACGCATAGAAGTTAGGAATGATTTGTGCACGCATCCTAATAATTTGTGCTTGCCTCCAAAGTAGTGCACAAATTATTTACTTCGTAAGTCAAGCTCAGTTTCAGTAAAAATCTTTTATTCGTTTATTAGGATAAGCTCAGTCATCCTAAGCTGAGCTTGACTTACGAAGTATAGAAGGCAAGCATCCTAACTATTCGTTTACGTGTTTTCTTACTATTCAACTTTCATTTACCTTTATTACTTACTGAGTTGGCGTACTCATATTACTCCCTGCACCTTATGTGCAGATTTAGGTGCTTCTGACCCCGGTAGCGGGTGATGATTGCTCAGTGACAAAGTCATCGGAGTTAGCAAGGTAGTTGCCCGACGTTCGCAGCACTGCTTTTCTCCCTCTTGTCTTCCTTAGACTGTATTTAGTACATTTCTAGACTCTTCGTTGTATTCAGACCTTATTAGATGCTCGTGACTTCTGACACCCCGATGTCGCGCTTGTGAATTTATTCTGCACTGTCCATTTAGACTTATATTATGAAATATCTAATTAATTAAAGGCTTAAAAATAATTGTTATTGATTAAATGGTTAATTCGGGAGTTGTGTCGGATGGCCTAGTTTCACGATAGGCGCCATCACGACCGGATCGATTTGGGGTCGTGACAAGATATCTGTTTAGTTTTTATTACACATGAATATTTGCAGAGAGTAAGAAGTACATGGAGCACTTCTGTTATCTCTTTGGGATTTGAAGCTTACTGGAGCTTTGGGAAACAACTGATGGGCCAAACTATTTTTCTCGAGGAGAATTTGTTAGGAATGAATAGTTAGGATGCTTGCCTTCTATACTTCAAATAATTAACCTTTTCTTTAATGTCATAATATTGTAAAAATTGCACGGGACGCCTTATTTGATCGCCCTCATTTAATCTATATTCATTTTTTTTAAAGTTTTAACTTGTATTCACTTTTTAAACAACTTTAGTCTCCTTTTTCCTCCTCCTTCTCCTCCTCAAAGTTATATCCGCCCTCAATCCGATAGACCATTCTTTTCTTTTTATTGCATGGACAAAATTGAGCTAAAATTTTCTCCAGATAGCCTAGGGTTGTTATTCAGCTAGTCCCACTAAATGAAAATTACAATTGAAAAGAGAGTAAAAAAGTCCTTACGCACAAATAAAAAGGTAGCACTATCAAATGAAGAGGTTTCAACTCTATGTAGTAAAGTAATATAGCACTGTTTTTGTGAGGTTGATAGTTCAATCTAAAAGACCAGCAAAAAAAGGAAAAGGAATTGTAATGGCAAAGATAAAAAATCAAGATTTTATTTGTACCGAAGAAGTCTATCGGAGGGTTTGAAAGGGATGAGTTATGATTGAAATTTGACAAAATATCAAATTTTGGAAACCTTTTAGTTGAAGCTGAAGTTCGCCAGTTACAAACAAAAATTTCAGCTCTAGGGTCGTCAGTTACAAAACAAAAACTTCAGCCATAGAGCTGAAGTTTGCCAATTACAAAAACAAAAACTTACAAATACAAAAACTTCAACTCTCGCCAGTTACAAAAACAAAAACTTCAGCAATTACAAACAAAAACTTCAGCAAATAGAGAACAAAACTTCAGCTACTATGCTTAAGTTTAGCAATTACAAACAAAAACTTTAGCACACTTGCTACTTCAGTCTCGTCTACTAGAATGCTGAAGTTTTGTGTGATTGTCTTTGCTACTTCAGCCCCGTATGCTGAAGTTACGCGAAAAAGTGGGTACGCTTGCAATTTTTTTTGCAAAGCGGGCACAAGTTAAAACGTGACACAAAAAACGGGTATAAATACAAATACCCCGTAATATTTCGATCACTTTTCCTTTGTCTTCTCGGTTCACTGGAAGGATGTGAACATATTTTTCATTTTTGGCTGACAATGCCTTCCTTTGTAATACATCAGAATAATGTAACTCCCCTTAGATTGTGCATCAAGATGAGTTTGTTATAACTCAAAAAGTAATTCAAGTTCAAAAACTCATGTATTCTCTCAAATTATTTATTGCATTTTCTTAATAACAACTTTATTTAATTGTTTGTTATATGAGAAGTATTAATTTAGTAAAAATTGTGCGGGGTAGTCACTTTTTAAAGTGATATTTACTTTTTATCCAGCATTTTTAATGTTGAACAAAAGTAGCCACTAGTCTATTAAAATTAATATGGAAAGACAGTGTTACCCTTTCCTAAAAAGGAAATACGCCGATGCATTCATTTCATTAATTACCTCAAAGTCGAAGAGTAGTTGGTGGATTTATATGTCGTTGTACTGTTTGTTTACAATAGAACTGGAAGACATCTAAGAGCAGTCATACTCAAAATTCATGTACACATTCTGCTAAAAATCTCATGTCACTCATTTGTAAACCATGTATTTCTTAACTGGATCGATGAACGGATAGGCGTCATAGGACATAAATGTAGTATGACCATTATATTTTAACAATTGTAAGGATGATGCATCTACATGTTGTCTATAATATACATATCATAGCTAATAAAATTGAAGTTAAAAGACATGTAGTCTTGAAGTCCTAAAGTTAAGTTCAAAAGTTAAGGACATGTAGTCCTGAAGTCCTGAAATTAAGTTCAAAAGTTAAGGACATGTAGTCCTAAAGTCCTGAACTTAGAGTTACAAGTTCAAAAGTTAAGGACATGTTGTCCTGAAGTCCTGAAATTAAGTTCAAAAGTTAAGGACATGTAGTCCTGAAGTCCCGAACTTAGAGTTACAAGTTCAAAAGTTAAGGACATGTTGTCCTAAAGTCCTGAAATTAAGTTCAAAAGTTAAGGACATGTAGTCCTGAACTTAGAGTTACAAGTTCAAAAGTTAAGGACATGCAGTCCTGAAGTTAAGTTCAAGAGTTAAGGACATGAGCAGAAGGGTATTTTCGTCCTGGCAGTTAAAGTTTATTAAAGCAATGGCTAAAGACTAAAGACATTTTAAACAGTAGCTTAAAAGTAAATACATGTGTTATTAGTGACTAATCGTATTCGTCTCAAATATGGGTCGGATCGAATAATTTATCCGTTATCGACCCGCTCATATCTGACCCAACCCACTCGCTCGCCCCCCCCCCAACCCAATCACACCCTATCCCTTTATGATATATGGTAGCAGGACCAACCATAAAATGAGCATTGTTCCATTCTTCCCTTGATATTCAGATAATTAACTAAAAAGGAAAAGGAAAAATAGAGAGCTATCTCAAATTATATTTCGCGTTGAAAATACTATTATATGGTTCATCCACCTCAGAGAGCAAGAAAACCAAAAAAGATGTTAATAGGCTTATGCAAATCACGTTCAACCACATTGAGGTGAAAAAGACCAAAAAAAGTTGGGAAATCCATGAAATTCACGTTCTAAATTAAAGTAGTTTGAGAAAGCAACTTTCATTGACCGACCTCCAAAGAAGAGCTTTGACCATCTTGTTAAATTTCTAGTCCATAAGCAACTTTATGCAGGTGGCTAATCTAATAATAAGAGGCCACTTCTCAGGGCATATATAGGGTAAAATGGATAGTCCGAATCAAAATAATATTTATTGAGTTATTGGATTAATGATCCGATAATGATTTAATATTTTTTTACTATTGAGTTATCGATTCGGGTCTCGATTTGTCTAATTTTATTAACGGGTTAACTGATAATCCAATAAAATTTAATAAAATTATAATTTTATCCTTGAGTATATAAATACATCTAGGGCTTCAGCCTTGAGCTTTGCTCAGCCGCAAGTCTTCATACTTGATTCCTCCAATGGTAGCACTGAGATGTACTCTTGAAAATTAATTTTTGATTATTGAATGATTTGAGGTAGAATATAATCCTTTACTCACTCGCCGAATTAACTATAGGATATCGTTTGTGATGTCTACACTCCGGTGAATTATTTTTTCTTTTTTGCTTAACAACATTACTTCCTTTTCTTTGTTTGTAAATATGAATAATTGAGGGAACTTGCAAATGGTATCGTGTGGTCAAATAAGCAACTTGCAAATGGTATCGTGTGGTCAAATAAGCAACTTGCAATTAGTAAAACAAAAGTACGTATTTTAAAAGAAAAATGGAATGGCGAAATGGCTATGCTTTGGAATCTAATTATGCAAATTTCAATGTGCATTATACTCTATATTTCATATTATCTTATCAGGTAAACCGATAACGACCGATAATCGATATTTTAACGGTTCGGTTATCGGTTTAGCATATTTATAACCGATAACCGATTTGTTAAACCGATAATATTCACAACTGAACCAAACCGACGGATGCTCATCCCTACTTTTCACATGTTGTGGGTCAACGACAAATCTGAAGTGTGTTCTGTGGGTTCAACGGAATCTATTGCTTTTAGCTCAAACAATATATGCAATTATACATATACAACAAATTGAGCAAATTTGCATATAATAAGATCACACTAATTTTGATCTTATTATATACAACAAATTGAGAAAATGGCTGAAGCTTACCACGTAAATTCTGATAATAACAACCCTAGTGATAACCATTGAAGGGAGAAAAAGTTCAGCTGTTAGTATATAGATAGCTAACTAGTCACTAAGGGGTCGTTTGGTAGGAGGTATTAGAAAAAATAATGCAAGCATTAGCTTTATGAATTACTAATACTTTATTTGGTATATTTTTTCAACATGTGTATAACTAATACTTGTATTAGTTATACATCATACTTGGTATTATCCTATATATAAGTAATGCATAGAAAACCATGGCATTAGTAATACCAAGGCTAGTAATGCATGCATTAGTATGGTTAAAGACAAAATTGTCCTTAAAGACCCTTAAGGCTAGAGAATATGAAGGGCATTTTTGTAAACAACTATTTTTCTTAAAAATTATGCAATGCATTATAATTTGAATACACACACCAAACAATAGATAAAAAATAATATTTGCATAACTAATGCATGCATTACTAATACACCTTATTCTGCACTGTTCTTATACACCCTACCAAACGGCCCCTTAATAGGAAATCTGCTATTCACAATGAATTCTTTACATCTTCAACTATTAGAATCCAGCAATCAAAGCAGTCTACCAAAATCTTGAAACTCATTTGCAATGCCAACTCGTTTCCTCTCTACTATCCTTGTATTTTGGTATGCCTTAAAATCATCAGCGCCTATCACAGGGCAGGGATCGTACCGCCAGCTGCCAAGATTTGCTGCTCTAGCTACATTTTCATAAAACAAGCAGTGATTTGAGCTGACTTTAAGACTTCGGGGAGAAACAAAAAAGAACCTTTCTCAACATTATAACTATAAATGTATTGGAAATAATCGGAAACATAATTGGTAATGTGACAAAGACAAGGTGCTAAAAACCTTATTGGAAAAAATGGTGACTTCAGGGAATCAAAAGCTTTTAATGAAGCCAAAGAGGCAATGAACCATACTCTTCTCATGGAAGAGAATTCGATGTCAGAAATCTGGTATCTCAAACAATACTTGAGTGGTAAAAACTAAATCAAATGAGAATGCTGAGAGGGCAGTTTCACTATCTCATTAAACGCCAGCCTCAAGGCAAATTTCATGTTTGCTTATCAAATGCTATGACCTATAACACATACTCTGTCAACTATATCATGAAGTAATTGGTGAAATATCCAAGTTGATGGTTGAGCATCAGAACACCCGACTCACTGAACTTTTAGTATCATATACTAAGTAGCTTTCTCTTCTATGATATGGTACTTAGACTTGGAATGCATTCATAGATGAGTACCTACCCTCAACAAGGTTTCGAGTTTGTTCTTCACAAGAAAATATTCATGTTTCACGTGCTACAGACATTGCACACACCTGCACAAGGAAAACAAATGTACAAAGCTGAAGCATTTTGCAGTCTCATGGCTACAACTAAAAAATCGAACTCCAATGCAACATGAACACAATAGCAAGATAGTATGAAGACTTAAATCGAAACTAAAGCAAGGTAATGACGGGGCTCGTCATTTCTTACAACCATTTGCAATTATATGTCTGAAAGCCGGAACTAATAAAGAGGCTTTAACTCTTATGTTATTTCATGGAGTTAAAAGTTCATACGAGGGAATTGAATCAAGATGGAATACCTATCTATCCTTTTATTTGTCTTGAAACCCAAAGCCACAGCTACATGGTGTTAGTTGCTGACTTATGGACTATATGTACATAACATATCTTCAATGCTTTCTTCCAACATAATACTAAAACGTAACTATGAGGAAATGCTTCAACTGAGTTGGCCTTCATATTCATCTTGCGAAAGAGAGAAGATTGTATACTCAGCTAAACAATGCAAACTTCAGCAAATTTGAGACGGAAAGAAGTACAAATGCTACTTTTAGAGATCTCTGCAGATCGAGATTGCGCGCGGTTCATGGTGGTGTCCTCTTAAGGGGCAATGATAATTTAGTGAAACTTTAGAGACTCACTAGAGAAAGCGGTCTATTATTGTGATTTGATAACTTCGAAGGTGAAACTTACTGCTACTTTGACAATTCAAAGAATTTGGCTACTATTATAAGAGATAAACAATAATGAAGTGGCATGCTAGACTCCAATATCCTTAACCAACCAGAAATATCTCTACTCAAATCCCTTTGTTTTCTATACCTGCATACATCATATATATAAAACTCCCAAAAGGCGTGAACTTCATTTTGTTAATTACTTCAACAAGGTTGATTTTGTCCAGAAAAGCGAGACAGAAGCACAACTTTATCCCAAAAACACAAAAGAAGAGACAGGAACACAAATAGACCAGGAAATTTGGGGGTGGTTGGAGACAAGAGACGTGACAAACACTGGGTGATTGCAATTACAATGGAGTAAAAATGTCTGGAAAAGAGAAATCGGAAAGTTGTAGGCATGCGCCCCTTCTGAATGAAGATCCATATTAGCCTCAAATAGTATCTGACTTAGCCAATGCCCTATAAACATTCTTCTAATTTGATTAAAGAATATACAACATGATAACAGGTAAATCTCATACTATCGTTTTTCTATGCACTACCTCTCAACCAGTTTATGACCATGCTGCGAAATGAATGTAATGATTATAAACCACAATGACCAATGTTGGACATGGTAGAATACAAAACTTTCATAGTAAACTACTTTTCTGAAAATCTAAGCGGCCAAATTTGTTTATGAAATTTTCTCAAATCCCATAAGAATAGAGCATAAAGCAAAACTCACCCTTCAAGGTTCTTCTGTCCACCTACGCTGCTCAATATTACAGAGAATACAGACTCGAAAATGAACTGACAATACAGACTCGAAAATGAACTAACAAAATACAGACTCAAACAAACAAAGTCAAGAATACATAAGTGCCTCAATTACTGCTCCAGTTGGCCTTGCTGCGGGCCTTTGCGCCATATCTTCTTGGAGGCGAAACAATTCATCCATGATCTGTCGGACAAAAATCATAACTGAAGCGAAAAACATGGACCTGGTCATGTCTTCACACTCGTTGCACTTCATCACAATGTAGTCCGCAATTCTCCTAACCCTTTCCCTGATAATACCCTTCTCCTGTAGCAACCGTCCGATCTGTTGAGATCTGGTATCCAAAACTTGTTCGGCTGTATGATTTTGCTCTTGAAGCTGCTGCAGGTCGTTCTCTAGATGTGACATCAAGGCATAGCAGTGCTCCCTTTCTGCTTTGAAGTCTCTCGCCTGCTTGGCCATTTCGTTCTCAAGGACATTAACCTTTTTTCTTTATACTCACCATTCTTTTGTCATACTTCTCCTTCAGTTGCCGAACAAAACTGGTTCGTCCCTCCACATTCTTAGCTAACTTGGCTCGGGCATTTGCTAGTTCAGCTTCAGTCTTTTGCAAATCATCCTCATAGTCACGTACTTTTTGCGTAAGGCTGTAGATGAGCTTTTCATCTTTTCTGCTTCTACCCGGGTTCTCAGCTGTTATTCTCATTTTTCAAACTTGGGCTCGGAGAGCTTCATTTTCTTGGGCCAACCTTTTTCTTTCACCTTCAGCTTCTTGTGCTTGGAGATCATTGTTAAATTTCATGTTTCTCAGCTTCTCTTCCAAGGTGTGAATCTCAGCTTGATATTTTTTCTCCTTTTCTCCCCAGGCCAACCTTTCTTGGATTTTATCATCAAAAGCTTGAACATGAGGTCTCTTGGCTGGACACTCCTCAAACCCATCAACCTTAGGTAACCCTTGGTAGCCATCATGTATATGGCTTCTGTCATCGGGAGTCATCCTATAGTCCACTCGACCTGACTTACTTTGAGAGCTTTCAAGTGGGAGACCCAGGCTTCAAACCTTTCTGGCGCATTGTAGTCTTTCACCCTTTCCTCATAACTCTTGATGAAGTTATCCGTACTTGAACCATAACTCATGAATTTGGGGTGATGGCGGAGATGCTCGATCAACCACATTTGTAGAAGAATATTGCAACCTTCAAAGAATTGAGCCTCAGCTTTGCGTAAGGTCAATGCTCGATAAATGTCTGCCAGCACTAATGGAGCAAGTGTATGATCTTTCTTGGTAGTGAGGATTTGTGCAATTCTAGCCATATGGATATCCACTATCCCTTCCGCATTTGGAAAGACCATGATCCCCAAAATGCCACAATAAAAGTGAACCGACGATGAATTTTCCAGAGGACCTTATCTTGTTTGTTGCTCAAACCCTCTTCATGCATTTCGAACCCAGTTGAGTGCCTGAACCTGAAGTACAAGAAGTAGAAAGAACAACACCCTTTGCTTACATGGGCTTTCTTTATTTGTTTACTGATATTCGGGAGGTCAAAGAACTTGTGCACAGAAGGAGCCCTTGGAAATATAAGTTAATGTTTCCTCAAGTCCCGGCCAAACTCAATATACTTAGCCATCTCCTCCAGAGTAGGGGTGATCTCAAAGACCAAGAAGCGAAAAACATTGTGGACGGGATCCCAAAAAGTTACCAAAGCCTTGATTAGATCTTCTCGGGGTTTGATTTCCAGAATGTTTATAAGGGCACCCAACTGCTCTTTCACCCAATCCTGACTCTCTTTATCTAGATCATTCCACCACATACGCAATTGCAACTAAGTCTGTTCTATGACTAACTCAGATGGATTCTGGACAGTGTTCATTTGTACCTGTGGAAGATTACGGTTAAGTTTGACTTTCCTGGACCTTTTTATAGAACATTTTTTTTAAAGATTTTTTAAAAGAAAAATCAACGGACCCTGGCCCTCTCCCCTTTATGCTAATTTTAGCAAAAGTGGTCGTTTTTGCAAAAGTGCCCATTCGCACTTCCAAATAAATTTTGAGGCCGGGGAGAATTACTCTATGGAAAATGACATTTTACCGACAGTCTTGTCCGTTCTTTACGAAAATATCCCTTCGACAACTGAAGATACTCTGAGACTATCTTAGCAAGAACGGCTTAAGATATTACCGAAACTGGATCAGCTTATTTTTTTACCAAAACCCTAAACTACATTTATTTGACCATTTACTCTTTTCTCCCCCTTTGTTTTTTCTTTTTCAAAAAATAAGGCCGAACCTTATGTAGGTTGCCTACGTATCCCACATCCGGTGAGAATCAGACCTGCGTAGTTCAATCAATTTTGACACACTTGAAAAGGACACAGTATTGACTTATTTTGAAATGACTCTTTTCTTTTCCTTTTTTTTTGAAAAATTTTCGGCAGAGTTTCAGGACATTTCCAAATACTAGGGATTTTTAGAATCGGGCTTTTTCTACATCACTTTTGGTTTTTCTCTTGATTTATTTTTCCTAGCCGGTCAGCATGCAGGCCGAAACAAATAAATGTTCACATAGCACATAGGATGCATTAGGATGGTCTGTTATTTTGGGTACGTCTGTCCTAGACGGACCCAACCCCTGTGTTGAGTCCTCTAAGTCAAATGCATATGATGCAAATAAATGTTCCTACTAGGGATCCGACATGAAGTTGTGTTTTTCTAGGTTTAAATCCTGGGGTTGTGTTCTAGACCAAGCTTACTCGAGCAGACAACTCGAGCCGAAGAAGGGGCAACGTACCGGGAGCACTGAAGCTAACCTTTGCTATAGGAGGTAAAAATTCCAAAATGGAATCGCCCAGGTTTCGAACCAGACCGATTACGGGTTAGGGTTTATCGGGCTTAACGGGTCCGGGTCTATCGGGTAAAAAATGAAACATAAGAGTTACCGGTTTAAGGGGTCGGGCCGGGCCGAGTTAGCGTTAATTTTTTTTAAATTTTTTTTTGTATAACTATTGTAATTTATATTAATATAAAGTAAAAATATAAAGAATACAATAAAGGTGGAAAAAATTGCACTTATAAATTGCAAGTGCTACATTTATTTCAAAATTCAAACTTACAAATTGAAAGTTTTACATTTGACAACAAGTAAATTAACAAAAAAAGAGTAAATTCAAAGGTTTTGCATTGCCTTAGTAAGTTCTTCATAATCAATATGAACTGATTAGCCTTCTTCTGGAGTGTTAAATTTAGATGGGTTACCATGTATTAATATTTCTCCAAGTTTCTCGTCTTCTAGGCTATCAACATCTTCACGTCCTTGATTTCTTCGTTCCGATCTAATCCAATCTCTGAAACATAATAAAACTTCCTAAGCATTGATTCCCAATGAGTGACGGGTGGCTCCTAGTTGTTGTCTTGCTTGACTATGTACTCTCTGATGCAACAGTTGAAATTGACACATTCAGCACGTCCCGAGCCATAGCAGAAAGAACAGGAAATTGCTTTTCATTCTCATGTCACCATCCCAACGGTGAAAATTCCTTTGTGCGAATATCTTTTTGCTTCTGCAAGTAGAATTGAAGTTCATCAATGTTCCTACTACTGGTTTGAGTGGTAGGAAATGTAGAAAAAATATTAAAACTATCAACTATTTCATCATCACATATAGTAGTAGAACTTATAGAAGTGGTTCATTGCATAGTGGGATTAACATTGACTACATTTAGAGCAACATCATCAACTATAATTGCATAATAATTATATAATTATTGTAAATAATCATTTAGCTTGTTCATACAACTTTACATATCTAGGGTTTCAGTTGGTTCAATCTCCATATAAGTATATAAGGCATTGATTAATTAGTGACAATCGGTCATCTTAATAGAATGATTTAAAACAACACCAATTAAGTAAATCTAAGGAATTGGAAAGAAATATTTTTTAAATTTTGCTTGCATTTGTTCAACAACATCCTTATATTTTTCTTTCTTCTTAAATTCAGAGAGTAGAAAAGAAATTTCAGCTATATGTGCTAAAACCATTGTAATAGTAGGGTAGTATTCTCCAGAAAACTCAACAGTAGCTATATAAAATTTATGTAAAAATTTAACAACATTATTAATGACTTCCCAAGTAGTAGGTGTTAACATACAGTTTCGATCAGTACAATGCGCATTAGCAACTTCAGTTATTGGCAATTTATATTTGTAGCAACATTTTAAAAATATGTATGAATAATTCCATCTAGTAACAATTTCGTGTGGCATTAAACATATTGTAAAAATTTAACTACTAGCAAAAATTAAATATGTAAATAAAATAGTAAATAAGAGAAAGAGTTGGAGGGAGTGCACTGAATTCGGCAATAAATTGAAAACTTGATGATTATGTAACTCCAATGTTACCACGAAGAAACGTCAATTGTTCAAATTTTGAAGTTCAATTGTTCAAACTTCAAATAATAAATACTACGATAAATTAAATTCCAAAAAAAGAGCCAAATAGTTGATTGCACTTTAGGTGAAGATTGAAGAATGAGATAATATGAGATTGAGAAATGAGAGATGAGTGAAGAAATGAATAAGAGTGGGGGTGTATTTGAAGTTTTACAAAGGGTTAAATTAGTAATTACAGAAAATGTTAATTTTTTAAAAAAAATGGCCCCAAAAAAGGCTAATTGTACAAATCAGCCGTTGGGCAACGACTCCTTGGCCTAGGCGACCGTTGCCAACGGTAACATTATAACAAACATTTAAAAAAAATAAAAAAAACTAGCCATTGTAAGCACGTGATTTTTGCCCTATGAAAGAATTACTCCCAAAAAATTCAAAATAAAATGATTTTCCTTGGTGTGCAATTTTGAGAATTTTGAGAAAAATACAAAATATGTCGCATTTTGCATGTAGGATTTAAGTCTACAATTGTTAGTAATTAAGTTTGTTTTACAAAAATTGAAAATTACAAAAATAGGCATCTTTTGCATTTTTAGCATTTAATGTCCAAATGTACAATTTTATGCTTAATTATTACTTAATTGTGCGTTAATTTTTATTGGGAGTTAATTTGTGCTTTTATAACTTAATAATAATTTAAGGATATTTAGAATTTAGTTTTAGAAAAGTAAAAGAAGAAAAGAGAGCAAAAATACAAAGAAAATCGGAATGGGGCTCTTAATCAAATTCAAGTCACAGGCCCAAAGAGACCCAATCTTCCCAAACGACCCAGTCCATTTCGAACTGGGTCGACCCAGTCCATAACCCAAAAAGACCCAAACCCCCTTTTCATTTTTTTCTTTCATTTTTCACAAAACAAAAACAAAACAAAAAAAAAATAAACCAAAAAACCCTAAACTACCCGCCCCCCATCTTTCTTCTTCTTCCTCTCTTTCTCCTCCTGCTCCAAGCCCCACCTCCCATGGCTGCCCCTTGCAGCTTCGTCCAAACGACCATGGCTGCCCCTTGCAGCTTCGTCCAAACGACCATGGCTGCCCCCTCCATTGTCTTCAACCACACACAGCTTCTCCAAGCTCATCCATGGCTGCCCTCCGCGTCTTCTTCGTCGACACACACACACGCTCACTGCCTAAACCACCATCATCTCCTTCTTCGTTCCATGAACGTTGATCCACCAAGAAACCTCCAGTCCGACATTCTTCCACGACCAGCCACCAACAACCAACTGTTGTTCCCCCGTCGTCTCTGAGCTTTGCCATCATCGTCGCTTCCATTGCCGGAAAAACCAGCAACGACAGCCAGCTCCTCCACGTCCAGCCATGAACGTCCACCCAAACGACCATCTATTGAACAAACATAGTCCGTCTAGCTCCAACCTCCCATGACTGCTGCTTCTTCTGCTCCAGTTTCATCTTCTTCGACGAGCGTCGAACCATCGTCAAGTTTCAGCTAGCTTCACCGGTTTCTTCGTCGTCGTCACGTCCAAACGACCATCGTCGTCCAGTAGCATCCAGTAACGTCGCTTCTGCTATATCCACGAAATAGCATCGTCATTTGTTCGAAGCTTTGGTTGGGGTTGTCGAAACAGTTCATACGCAGTCGTTTGTCGTTCTGAGTTCGTCGATGTTAAAAGAGAAGGTGGGTTGTCATTTAAGTCAAAATCCGTTAGGTTGTTGGCAGTCTTGGTTCAAGTTTTCCGTTTTCGTTCGAGTTCATCGTTGTTCCGATCCGCTTAGTTGGTTTAACCAATTCGTGTTTATCGTTTTTTTATTTTTCTTCAGTTTGTTTTATTTATTTATTTTTTTTTGATTTAGTTTGAATCATGCATCTTTGTTGTAATGTTGTTGGATTTAATTTGAAGATCAATTGATTATTTGAGTTTAGTGATTTGAATCTGTTTATTTGTTTTGTTTAAGTTTAATTTGAATTTGAGCTCAATGATTTGAATATACTTGTTTGTTATTGTTGTTGAATCTGAAAGTAGGTTTGTTGTTAAAAAATATTGTTCAGTCAAAATAATTCCAGTTGTTTCTTTGTTGTTCATCGTTTAGTTTGAATTTGTTGATTGAACTGGATCAAGAATTGGTTATAGTTGTTATATTTTTGGTAATTGATTATGTGAATTGGTTATAGCTGGTAATTTAATTTTAGTTCTTAGATAATTTTTGAAGTTTGAACAGATTTTTGAATCAGGGCAGTAACAGTAGTTTTAGGGGTAAAATGGGAATTAACCAATTACAGATTATTTAATTATGATGGGGGACAAGACATAATAATAAAAGCAAAAAGGAAAAGGTTGATAATAATGTCTTCTTTTCAAAAAGAGTGAACATGGGGGGCCCACGTCGACTACTTTTACTAAAGTAAAAGTGTAGGTAATAATAAAAAGTTAAAGGGTGCACATAGTAAAGAATAATGGGTTAATAAAGGGGAAAGAGGTAAAAGGGGGTCTTGCTTTGTATAAAAAGGGGGATGAGGGGATTGAATGAGGGAGGAGATTTTAGAAGAATTTTTAGAAGGGAGGAGATTTTAGAAGAATTTTTAGAAAAGAGGAGATTTTGGAAGAATTTTGAGAGATAGAAATTGGAGAAATTTCAAAACTAAAGGAGAAAACAAAAACTGGAAAAAAAATCTTCTACTTTCCTTCATTGTTTGAAATCAGCATTAATTGTTGTTGTTTCATCGAAGCTTGAAGCTTCTTTTTTGGGATTACTACTCCACCGGTTTACAAACTCTGTTCCTGGGTTGTTACTGTTGCTGGGCTGTTGTTGCTGTGTTGTATTGTTACTACTGCTGCCGATTCTCATCTTCATCTTCTTTTGTTTCCAATACCAGGTACACGACTGTAATGCTAGCTATTACATGATAATAATGTGGAACCATGAATACATATGAAGAACGGAATTTTTAAGTTTTGATTTCGCTTTTTCTTTCTTTCTTTTATTGATTGTATTTAGGCTATTTCATGTATTACTGAATAATAATTGGAATAAGAGAAAATAACATAAGTTAGTCTTTAATGAATCGGCTCGGCAAAACGGGTTAACTCGCTAGTTATGAAGGTTTTAAGATTATCAACAGTAGGTTAATCATAAACAAGTAGCTAAATTTAGCTAATGCATGAATTTGAACTAAATTTCGTGAATTAGGCATTAAGGCATGATTTGAGTTCAAACAAGATTAGAAGAACGTTTAAGTTTAATAAACTTTCTAATAAGCTTTAGTAATTATGGTTAAATCTAGTTTCAAATGGTTATGAATAATTAATCTCAATAGTTTTTTATAACAATGCGAGTTTTAATCTAGCTATATTTGATTCTTTTGAATATTAGTTGTCGAATTTTATTTTTATTTATAATTTCAAATTTTTTTTTTTTTTGTAAAATTCCTTTTCATCAATATTTGTATTAATCTAGCAATTAGTATGTCATGCTTTCTTAAATAAAAAAAAGGCTCGTAATTAATTAGGATTTTCTTTCTTTATTTTAGAGACTAATTTTAATAGAAAAAATGTAGTCGCTTTAGGATTTGTCCATTTAAAATAAATGAGATGAGCCTCGCCTAGTAAAATGTATAGATTGTGGGGCCCTCACAAATGTATGCATTAATTACTTAGAACATCGGAGTTGGCCATCTAGAGAAATCTTACGGCCTTTCCCAAAACAACAATATGCTAGTCGTTCTAGGCGCGTCTTTAACAAATCATTTTCTTAAATATGGGTGTGCATTTATGTAACCCAAATCTAAATCTCAACGGAGTCGAAATGTGTCGATAACCATGGGTGCATTGATTGCGACGTGGTCTGAAATACGTTTTCACAATGTTGCAATTCTCCATAAAATAATAACAATAATAATAATAATGAAAGCGGTAAAGAGTTAAAATCTGCACATAAGCTCATAATTGTATAAAAAATCAGATAAACAAGCCGAATATGACAGTTGAGCGACCGTGCTAGAACCATGGAACTCGGGAATGCCTAACACCTTCTCCCGAGTTAACAGAATTCCTTATCCAAATTTCTGGTTCGCGGACTGTAATACAGAGTCATTCTTTTCCTCGATCCGGGATTAAATTGGTGACTTGGGACACCCTAAATCTCCCAGGTGGCGACTCTGAAATAAATAAACAAATCCCGTTTCGATTGTCCTTTAATTGGAAAAACTCCTTGTACCCTCGCGGGGGCGGAAAAAGGAGGTGTGACAGCTCTGGCGACTCTGCTGGGGAATATTAACCTAGAACCACTGGTTCAGGGTTAGAAATTCGAGCTTAGATAAATTGTTATATTTGGCTTTATCTGATTTTTACATGTTTGAGCCTAATGTGCTAAATGCTGCTTTTACCGCTTTGATATTATCTGAACTGTATATAAATTGTGCCGAAACCTTTCTCTTCTTACCTCCGAGGATGTGCTTACTGGTTGAGACTCCCTATTCTTTTAGTGTCATAGCTTGAAATAAGAGACCGGACAAGTTACTAAGCCGGATGGCCCTTTGGTTCCCGGAAAGTTGCCCCCTCCTCGATTCGAGTTGTCCGCTCGGGTACACAGTCTAGAACACCGACTCAGGTTTTGAACATAGAATAACATGACTTCATGCCGGATCCCTAGTAGGAACGATTATTTGCATCATGTTGCATTTGACTTAGGGGACTCAACACAGAGGTTGGGTCCGTCTAGGACTAGCAACCTGAAATGAAAAGATCATCCTGATGCATCATATTTGTGCTGTGCATGTATTTGTTCCGAACCCGCATGTTGACCGGTTTTTGAATCTCGGGAACGGTAGAAAATTGAAAAAAAAAAGGAGAAAAAGAGAAAAATAACGGTTAGGGAGTTAATTGATTGTTTTAGAAAAACTCAGTGTCCAAGTATTGTCTGAACTCTGCCGAAATTAAAAAAAAATATTTTACTTTTAAAATTGTTTGTTTACCCAAAAAGTAGAAAGTGTGTAGGAAAGAGTCCTTTATTTTAGTTTGCTTTGTTTTCAAAAAACGGAAAGGAAAAATAGTTTCTTTTGCTAAAAAAAAGGGAAAAATATGTTTGTTTTCAAAATTAGTAAGTTTATTTGCCGAACTACGCGGGTTTGATTCTCATCGGATGTGAGATACGTAGGCAACCCTCATCGGGTCCAACCTCCCCTTTTGTTAAATAACCAAAAACAAATAAATAAACAAAAAACATGTCAAAATTTTAATTTTGTCATAAATAAGTCGGGTGATGTCCAACCTCCCCTTTTGCAAAAAAAAATAGCAAAAAATATATATATATATAAAAATATATGTCAAATTTTAATTTCATCATGAAGAATGTCGGGTGACGCTGTTTTGTCAAGACATAGCCGAATGTTCCCGAAAGGGACGCCGGAGGGCTGACTTTACATAAACAGTCACTTTTGAGTCATGTTTAAGATTTGGTCCAGTTGACCCACACAGCCTTAAAAATCTTCGACCCCGAGACGTTGAAAGACCATGTTTGCAATATTGAGTTTTTTATTTTGAAAAACGATAAAAAGAATAAGTCGGGTGATGTTGTTTTTGTCAAAAATAGCCGAATGTTCCCGAAAGGGACGCCAGAGGGCTGACTTTGCATAAACAGCCACTTTTGGGTCATGTTTAAGATTTGGTCCAGTTGACTCACACAGCCTTAAAAATCTTCGTCCCCGAGGCGTTGAAAGGCCGTGTTTGCAATATTGAGTTTTCTATTTTTGAAAAACGAGAAAAAGAGTCATAAATCAGTCGGGTGATGCTGTTTTGTCAAAAATAGCCGAATGTTCCCGAAAGGGACGCCGGAGGGCTGACTTTGCATAAACAGCCATCTTTGGGTCATTGTTTTAGATTTGGTCCAGTTGACCCACACAACCTTAAAAATCTTCGTCCCCGAGGCGCTGAAGGGCCGTGTTTGCAACACCAGGTTTTTATTGTAATTTAAAAAAAACAAAGAGTCAGCGGTCAGGTGAATACCATTTGGATTTTTAATCAAAAATAAGTCGAGCCAGCTTCGGCCGCGTCTTAAACCGTTCTTACCGAAATAGCCGTAGAGTATCTTCCAGTTGTCGAAAGGCTATTTTCGTAAAAGAATGGACGAGTTTGTAAAGTGTCATAAAATAATCCTCCCCGGACTCAAAATTCATGTGAAATTTGGAAGGGGCCACATTTGCAAAAATAACCGTTTGGTTGCATTTGTCAAACGGAGAAAGGAAGCTGGCCATTTGTTTTGGAGTTTGTAAATCTTTTGATTAGAAAATGTGGGCTGTTTGATTTTCGAGTTTGTGGGTCATCTTCAAACCTTTGAAACCCAGTTTGTTTTAATATGAAAATTGTGAAAAAAAAATGTTTATTATTGTTTATCTTTTATTGGCCCGAACTACGCAAGGTCTGATTCATGCGGGGTCATGATACGTAGGCAATCTCCATAAGATTCGACCACAAAAAAAAATCAAAAAAAATCAAAAAAAAATCAAAAAAAAAGAAAGAAAAAAAAGAAAAAAAAGGAAAAAAATGTTGTTAATAATGAGGACCGACTGAGTCCATTCTAACCTATTTTGTCTTGAATCGCAAAGAAAGTTAAGGTGGTTGGTTTGTGGTAAGCCGGACAATGACACCTAGAATATCGCTTAGAATCCTTTACCTGCACATCACGATACACATTTTGCGGGGATCAGGCCTAATGACAGAAGCACTCGAATCCTATTGGGGACTTGTTGACTGAGGTTGATGATATTGAAGTTGGCAATGGTCTGGGAAATACTGATGCGAAGCTCAGTGGCAAAGATGCCAGTTTTGATAAAGTGGGAGGATGCTCCGTTCCTTGGTTAGCAAGAGAGAAGCTTTTGGTGGCTTATTTTGTTGTCATTTCTGTTGTCCGGATTATTATTAGGGTTGTAATTCGGATATTGTCTTGTGTCAAACTTTCTTATCTTTCCATTTTGTCATAGCGGTTTGTTTAAGTTTCGTCCAGGTTGTTTTAGGATTTTTTCCGGTTTGTTTTTGTTTGTATTAACCACTTCACCGGTAGTCTAATGCAAAATCTGGTCTTTTATTATTTCCATTCATCTTTTTGTTTAGTTCTTTTATCATTTTTGTTCAGCGCCGATTCTAGTGACATGACATGCGCACACAGTTCGGGCCTAATCTTAAAAGTTAATCATAAAACCTCGGAAAGGTGATCAGAACATTTAAAGGAAATAAGGACGGTTTAAGATTATTCGGAGCTCGAGTCATGTAGAACTAGGGCAAGTAAAACACAAAGAAAACCGTTTAAAAGCAAGATTCGCTAAATTGGCATGAGGGTCGTTCATGATAATGAGAGTGAGAGTGTCGCCCAACGGTGCTTTAGAAATGACAAATGAAAAAGCAAATGTTGAATATAATTGTCAAGTCCAGCACCATCAGAAGAGGCTACAAATCTTTGTTTAAATTGTGTTGTTTGCACTTGGCATGTTTTGAAGACTGGAATGACGAAGGCATTTTGTTCTGCTACCTAAACACTTTATCCTTCGTTACCCCTTTTGAGCCTTATTTATTTTTCTTTCATACCCCTCGTTCGGAATCATTAGCAACGACTAGAAAACACAAGCATGGCAGGTAAAGAAAAAAAAAACAAAACGAAAAAAAAAATGATAACAAAAAACAAAAGAAAGTCAGAAGAAAACAGAGGAATTGGGAACTACATTTGACCTGATTCCTCAAAGAGGATACGTAGGCGCTTCACGGCTCGGTCATAGGGTACATTAATGTGCATAGGGTGCATAGTGTGCATAAGTGTGCATAGTGTGCATAGTGTAACGTAGTATAACAAAAATAAATAATCCCCAAGCAAGAAACTGGGGCAAGGGTTGCGCTTGTTGTAAACAAATATGGTTCCGAAGGTTGTAATTTTGAACCTCAAATTGATTTGTTTTTTAGCCTTTAATACTCTTTCTTTCTAGCTTATCCAAAAACCCACATTACGGTCCAAAGAAAGATCTTCTGATCAGTCTTCAAAAGATGCCATGTTAGACAAATGGGAGTCTTACCGATGAACATAACACTCTGATCCACAGCAGAAAGGACTCTAATCCCCAGCAGAGAGAGTAATATCGGATACACTCCAAATCCCCATCTGGAAAATGATACAAATGAGAAAGTCTTATCGGTGAAAATCTTCACGGGCACCATAAGGCGATGAAAGCTGAGAGAAAAACCAAAATGAGAGAGGCTTGATAGTGAAAACCCTTCGGGCACTACAAGTCGAATAAGATTGAGAATCAGATGGGGAATCGCCAAATGAAGATCTTGAAAGACAATTGACGGCGGAGGATAGGCCACATGTGCATGTCATGACCATTAGAGTCGGTATCTGTGTTTGATAGGTTTTTATTTATAGTTTCTTTTGTTAAAGAGTCATATTTTTCCTTTGTCTTTTATTCTATTCCTTTTTATCTTTCTCCTTTCATAGAAAAATTCCCCAGTAGAGTCTGTTTGGTCAGAACAAGTGATAAATGACTTCAAAATATGCCATCAGCTTTCCAATTATGCAAGATGAGATCTGAATAGTACATCCAAGTGGTATAGTCAGCAAGGAACAAGCGCGAGGCCAGTGTCAAGAAAGATATCCCCAGCAAAAGGGAATTGACAAAAGGATTGACGAGTGTCAAGAGGGATATCCTTGCCGAAATCAAAGATTATAAACCTCAAGGCCAAGGCCCGTGGACAAATCAAGGAGAGAAATGATCATGATTTGGGAAATTCATACGAGATTCAAAGGTCGGGGAAATGCTAGTTTCCGAGCTATGCCACAAAAGAAGAGGGATATCCCCAGTAGAAAGGGATTATCCCCAACAAATAATATCATCCCCAACAAGTTTTGGAACGCAGAGCAAGGAAGGAGAAAGGGAAAACCATCCCAGTAGGAGTATCATAACCAACCACCGCATTTTAAACTAACAAATTTTGTTTGATTTGAAACAGGTGAAAGAAGTGGCATTGATGACGGAAATGCATGCCACAAGGGAGATTGTCAAACTGGGGCAGAAAATTTTCTGGAAGTCAGATACCCATTCGGTGAAGAATAAGGATAGAACCAGTCTCAAGGGAAGTGGTCTTTGAACCAGTTTTACCCCCAGCATAACAAGTTTTAATAAAGGAAGTTGTTCCCCAGTGGACAGAACAAAAGGATGAAACTTATGCTCGAAGAAGCAAAAGGCCGGCCAGTGCCATTCCCAGCAGCCTTCCGAAGAGTGAAGCACTAGTTTTGAAGAATCAAAATCCCCCAGCAGTGTTATCCTCGACAGCGTTATCCCCAGCTGATAACATTTTATCCCCCAACAGGTAAGTAAATAATTCCCCAGCAGTGTTATCCCCAGCAGTTACGAGGGAAGACAACACAAGTTTTTAAGGAAATGGTTCACGCATAGGAGACGCACTTCCTAAGTTTAGTTTTACCAATAGGAGACGCACTTCCTAAGTTTATTTTCAGGCATAGGAGACGCACTTCCTAGTTCAAAATCATTAAGGTTTCACCCATAGGAGACGCACTTCCTAAAAGTTTATTTTTACCCTAGGAGACGCACTTCCTAAGTTATTTTTCCCATAGGAGACGCACTTCCTGAGTTATTTTTACCCATAGGAGACGCACTTCCTAAGTTTAATTTCATGCATAGGAGACGCACTTCCTAAATTAAAATTTCATGCATAGGAGACGCACTTCCTAAATTAAGTTTGTAGGAGACGCACTTCCTAGTTTGAATCATTGAAGTTTCACCCCTAGGAGATGCACTTCCTAGTCTGGTTCATTTTAAGTTCATTTGTAGGAGACGCGCTTCCTAGTATGAATCATTTAAGTTTCACCCCTAAGAGACGCAGTTCCTAGTCTGGTTCATTTAAGTTCATTTGTAGGAGACGCACTTCCTAGTTTGAATCATTGAAGTTTCACCCCTAGGAGACGCACTTCCTAGGCGGGGGCTTTCAAGTTATATTTTGCTTTAGGAGACGCACTTCCTGATTTTGGTTCATACAAGTTTTACTTGTAGGAAACGCACTTCCTAGTTGGGTCATCCGCCCTCGAATAGGATATTTTGGGTTCATCCGCCGTCGAATAGGATATTTTGGGTTCATCCGCCCTCGAATAGGATATTTTGGGTTCATCCGCCCTCAAATAGGATATCTTGGGTTCATCCGCCCTCGAATAGGATATCTTGGGTTCATCCGCCCTCGAATAGGATATCTTGGGTTCATCCGCCCTCGAATAGGATATCTTGGGTTTATCCGCCCTCGAATAGGATATCTTGGGTTCATCCGCCCTCGAATAGGATATTTTCGGTTCATCCGCCCTCGAATAGGATATTTTGGGTTCATCCACCCTCGAATAGGATATCTTGGGTTCATCCGCCCTCGAATAAGATATATTGGGTTCATCCGCCCTCGAATAGGATATATTGGGTTCATCCGCCGTCGAATAGGATATTTCGGGTTCATCCGCCCTCGAATAGGATATTTCGGGTTCATCCGCCCTCGAACAGGATATTTTGGGTCATACGCCCTCGAATAGGACATTTTGGGTTCATCTACCCTCGAATAGGATATTTTGGGTTTTGGGTTCATCCGCCCTCGAATAGGATATCTTGGGTTCATCCGCCCTCGAATAGGATATCTTGGGTTCATCCGCCCTCGAATAGGATATCTTGGGTTCATCCGCCCTCGAATAGGATATTTTGGGTTCATCCGCCCTCGAATAGGATATTTTGGGTTCATCCGCCCTCGAATAGGATATTTTGGGTTCATCTGCCCTCGAACAGGATATTTCGGGGTCATCCGCCCTCGAACAGGATACTTCGGGGTCATCCGCCCTCGAATAGGACATTTTGGGTCATCCGCCCTCGAATAGGACATTTTTGGTCATCCGCCCTCGAATAGGATATTTTGGGTTCATCCGCCCTCGAATAGGATATTTTGGGTTCATCCGCCCTCGAATAGGATATCTTGGGTTCATCCGCGAATAGGATATTTTGGGTTCATCCGCCCTCGAATAGGATATTTTGGGTTTATCCGCCCACGAATAGGATATTTTGGGTTCATCCGCCCTCGAATAGGATATTTTGGGTTCATCCGCCCTCGAATAGGATATTTTGGGTTCATCCGCCCTCGAATAGGATATTTTGGGTTCATCCGCCCTCGAATAGGATATTTTGGGTTCATTCGCCCTCGAATAGGATATCTTGGGTTCATCCGCCCTCGAATAGGATATCTTGGGTTCATCCGCCCTCGAATAGGATATTTTGGGTTCATCCGCCCTCGAATAGGATATTTTGGGTTCATCTGCCCTCGAATAGGATATCTTGGGTTCATCCGCCCTCGAATAGGATATCTTGGGTTCATCCGCCCTCGAATAGGATATTTTGGGTTCATCCGCCCTCGAATAGGATATTTCAGGTTCATCCACCCTCGAACAGGATATTTCGGGTTCATCCGCCCTTGAATAGGACATTTTGGGTCATCCGCCCTCGCATAGGACATTTTGGGTTCATCCGCCCTCGAATAGGATATTTTGGGTTCATCCGCCCTCGAATAGGATATTTTGGGTTCATCCGCCCTCGAATAGGATATTTTGGGTTCATCCGCCCTCGAATAGGATATCTTGGGTTCATCCGCCCTCGAATAGGATATCTTGGGTTCATCCGCCCTCGAATAGGATATCTTGGGTTCATCCGCCCTCGAATAGGATATTTTGGGTTCATCCGCCCTCGAATAGGATATTTTGGGTTCATCCGCCCTCGAATAGGATATTTTGGGTTCATCCGCCCTCGAACAGGATATTTTGGGTTCATCCGCCCTCGAATAGGATATTTTGGGTTCATCCGCCCTCGAATAGGACATTTTGGGTCATCCGCCCTCGAATAGGATATTTTGGGTCATCCGCCCTCGAATAGGATATTTTGGGTTCATCCGCCCTCGAATAGGATATTTTGGGTTCATCCACCCTCAAAATAGGATATTTTGGGTTGTTGAAATCAGGAGCCCGCCTGAAGAGAGGAAAGGCGTTTTATTTTTCAAAGTTGTTGAAGTCAGGAGACCGCCTGAAGAGAGGAAAGGCGTTTTATTTTTAAAGTTGTTTAAATCTCGCCAACCTAAAGCATGAAATGGCATTTTATTTTCAAAGTTGTTGTTGAAGTCAGGAGCCCGCCTGAAGAGAGGAAAAGCGTTTTATTTTTAAAGTTGTTTAAATCTCGCCAACCTAAAGGAAGGAATGACACTTTATTTTCAAAAGTTGTTGTTGAAATCAGGAGCTCGCCTGAAGAGAGGAAAGGCGTTTATTTTTCAAAGTTGTTGAAGTCAGGAGCCCTCCTGAAGAGAGGAAAAGCGTTTTATTTTAAAAGTTGTTGAAATCTCGTCAGCCTAAAGAAAGGAATGGCATTTTATTTTCAAAGTTGTTGAAGTCAGGAGCCCGCCTGAAGAAAGGAAAGGCGTTTTATTTTTAAAGTTGTTTAAATCTCGCCAACTTAAAGGAAGGAATGACACTTTATTTTCAAAAGTTGTTGTTGAAATTAGGAGCACGCCTGAAGAGAGGAATGGTATTTTATTTTAAAAGTTGTTGAAATCTCGCCAGCCTAAAGAAAGGAATGGCATTTTATTTTCAAAATTGTTGAAGTCAGGAGCCCGCCTGAAGAGAGGAAAGGCGTCTTATTTTTAAAAAGGGTTGTTGAAATCTCGCCCGCCTGAAGTGAGGAAAGGCGTTTTATTTTTCAAAGTTGTTGTTGAAGTCAGGCGCCCACCTGTATAACGAGAGGAATACTTTTCAGTCTTATACTTCAGGTCTTGAAATCAGTAGCCCCTCCGGAAAGCAGAAGGTTACAACAGGAATCCCCAGCAGGAAACAATAAAAATCCCCAGCACCGGAAAGTAGAAGGTTGCAACAAAAGGTCCCTGCACAAGTTCAAGCGCATGAGTCAAAAGGAAGAAAAGACGCGTCTTGAAAGAAGCGGCCTGTGAACATTAAATTATGCCCAGTATAACAAATCTGATGAAGAGAGTCGTATCCCCAGAGGAACCGCTGAAAAGCTTAATGAAGAAAGCCATGTCCCCAGCGGACCGAACAAAATGATGAAAACTGGTATTCAGAAAAGCAAAAGGCCAGTGTCATCCCCAAAGTCTCGGAAGAAAAGCACCGAAAGAAACACAAGCCGACAAGAAAGCAAGGCAACCAGAGCAGGGGGAAGACAGATAAGATTTTGTAATTCCTAGCTTAGTCTAGCTTCTTATTTTCTTTTGGCACAGTGTAATAAGGAGATCGGTAAGCAGTGGTAATAGCATGCAACAGCAGTAACATTGCAGTCCCATGGTAGTCCCAGCTACCCAAAACTTCCCGAACTACATTAACCTGATTCCTCTTTAGCTGGGATATGTAGGAAACCTTTGAAGCAAAAGTTCGGTTAAATCTTTTTCAAAAAATGCTTCACACGGAGTACTCGGATGGGCAAAAATCGTTCACTTTATCTTTGCACGAAAACCCTTCGTGTCTTCGGGCAAAGAGGGGCAGCTGTAAGCACGTGATTTTTGCCCTATGAAAGAATTACTCCCAAAAAATTCAAAATAAAATAATTTTCCTTGGTGTGTAATTTTGAGAATTTTTGTGACATTTTTGGATAATTATTTGTATTTGTCTGTGCATGTTTATTTGTTAAAATTAATAAAAAATACAAAATATGTCGCATTTTGCATGTAGGATTTAATTCTACAATTGTTAGTAATTAAGTTTATTTTACAAAAATTGAAAATTACAAAAATAGGCATCTTTTGCATTTTTAGCATTTAATGTCCAAATGTACAATTTTATGCTTAATTATTACTTAATTGTGCGTTAATTGTTATTGGGAGTTAATTTGCGCTTTTATAACTTAATAATAATTTAAGGATTTTTAGAATTTAGTTTTAGAAAAATAAAAGAAGAAAAGAGAGCAAAAATACAAAGAAAATCGGAATGGGGCTCTTCTTCAAATTCAAGTCACAGGCCCAAAGAGACCCAATCTTCCCAAACGACCCAGTCCATTTCGAACTGGGTCGACCCAGTCCATAACCCAAAAAGACCCAAACCCCCTTTTCATTTTTTTTCTTTCATTTTTCACAAAACAAAAACAAAAAAAAAATAAACCAAAAAACCCTAAACTACCCGCCCCCATCTTTCTTCTTCTTCCTCTCTTTCTCCTCCTGCTCCAAGCCCCACCTCCTATGGCTGCCCCTTGCAACTTCGTCCAAACGACCATGGCTGCCCCCTCCATTGTCTTCAACCACACACAGCTTCTCCAAGCTCATCCATGGCTGCCCTCCGCGTCTTCTTCGTCGACACACACACACGCTCAATGCCCAAACCACCATCATCTCCTTCTTTGTTCCATGAACGTTGCTCCACCAAGAAACCTCCAATCCGACATTCTGCCACGACCAGCTACCAACAACCAACTGTTGTTCCCCCGTCGTCTCTGAGCTTTGCCATCATCGTCGCTTCCATTGCCGGAAAAACCAGCAACGACAGCCAGCTCTTCCACGTCCAGCCATGAACGTCCACCCAAACGACCATCTGTTGAACAAACATAGTCCGTCTAGCTCCAACCTCCTGTCACACATCCTTTTTCCGCCCCGCGAGGGTACAAGGAGTTTTCCCAATTAAAGGACAATCGAAACGGGATTTATTTATTTATTTCAGAGTCGCCACTTGGGAGATTTAGGGTGTCCCAAGTCACCAATTTGAATCCCGAATCGAGGAAAAGAATGACTCTGTATTACAGTCCACGAACCAGAAATCCGGATAAGGAATTCTGTTAACCCGGGAGAAGGTATTAGGCATTCCCGAGTTCCGTGGTTTTAGCACGGTCGCTCAACTGTCATATTTGGTTCATTTATCTGATTTTTTAAACAATTAAGAACTTACATGCACATTTAGCTTTTAAAACCGCTTTTATCATTATTCTTCTTATTATTTTACACAAAATTGCAACGTCGTGAAAACGCATCTCGAACCACGTCACAACTAACGTACACGTGATTTGTTGACGCATTTTGACTTTGTCAAGATTGGGATTTGGGTTACATAAATGCACACCCGTATTTAAGAAAATAATTTTATTAAATATGCGCCAAAATACTATGCGTTATTATACTGTTAGGTAGGACTGTGAAATTTACTAAATCGCCCATCCCGGAATCTAAGTATTTTATTGTTTTTTTTAAAAGAAAAATAAATAAGATTGGAGGACTCTGCAAATTTTGTATTGTTTTATATTTATTTGTTTTTAGCGAAATCCTCCCTTATTTTATGAATACCTTTTAATGACTACATTTTTTTTATTAAACTTGCCTATAAATACAAAAAAAAAATCAAAATATTTTACATACTTAAAATAACATATTAAATACTGGTTTAAGATGAGTATTTAACGAAATGAAATATCACTATCAATGTAATTATAAAAAAAAATGGAATTGTCAAATAATATTTTAAAAGAAACTAATTATCCCATAACTAGATTAAATTCACATTGTTAGATGACTTGAGCTATTGAAATTAATTATTTACAACTACGGAGAATTAGAAACAATCTTGATTACTAATGCGTATTTCTAAAATTTAATTATTTAACCTTAACTAACATTGTTTTAATTCAAATCATGTTATAATACTTGATTCGCGAAAATAAAAAAAATCCTGTTTTATCTAAATTTAGCTACATGATTTCGATTAACTTAAGGTTAGCGATACTAAAACTCTTATAAATAAGGAACTTAATCAATTTTGCCAAACTGATTTAATAAAGTCATTTTTTACGTTATTTTCTTCTCGCTCTAATTATTAGACAGTTTAATTAGTAATGAACAAGCTTAAATATATACTACCTAATAATCCGGTTAAGGCATTATTTAATATATCGCTACAACATATCTAGTTATGCCAAATGACAGTGATTTACAGAATAACAATACATGAAACAATCTAAATACAATTAAAAAAAATTAAAACTAAATTAGAAATTTAACATTCCATTCTTCATTTCAGCTTACAAAATGCCAAAATTACAGTTGTGTACCTGATATTGCCAATATAAGAAGAAGAAAGTCAGCAACGTAACACAGCAACAACAACAATAACCAGCAATAACCAGTCAACGAAATCCCAGTGACAGATTTTGAAAATCAAAATAAAATCCAGGAACGCTGACAACAAATAACGGACAGAAACCAAGGGAATTTTCAGATTTTGAAAGGTTAATTAATGTTTAACCCTTAATTTCTAAACCTGTATATCAGAATATTTATCAAGTGTGCACTACTCTCTCTTCTAATTTCCAACTCTTTTTTTATTTTGTATTTTTTTTTCTTTTCTTTTTTCTTAAAAGATTTAATGTTTTTCGGAATTTTTCTTTCTCTCTTAAATATTCAGCTCTTTTTTTCTCTCTCTATATCTGTCTTCTTCCTTTTTAAAATCTGATCAAGCCTCCTATATATATCACATCCCAAACCCTTTAATTAATTAATAAAACAACCATTTTCTCCTACCAAACCCATTATCTTCCCACTCATCCCCATTTTAATCCCACTAAATTAAACAAATATATCAACCCCACCCCATTACATCTTGTCCCCCATGCTTATCATAAACAATTACCATATTCCCCTCCACTACATTATGTCTTGTCCCCCATTATATTAAACAATTATATCACCTACACCCCATTACCTTTTGTCCCCCATGCTTAACATAAAGAATTATTCAAAATGTTCAATTCCCAAACTACCCCTCCGAATTTATTGCAATTATCATTTTACCCCTGAACGTACTGCAAATTACCAAACTACCCCATCAGCTATAACCAATTCACCTAATCAATCTTAACCAAAATATAGCCAATATGATCAATTTCTAACAATGTTCAACAACAAATTCAAACTAAATGATGAACAACAAAGAAACAACTAAAATTATCTTGATTGAACAACATCTTTAACAACAAACAAACCTACTTTCAGATTCAACAACAACAACAACAACAAACAAATATATTCAGATTTCTAAATTCAATAATCATTTGAACTTAAAATCTAACAACTTTACAACCAACAATTCCTATATTAAAACTAAACAAAATCATGAAGCAAACTGAAGAAATAATCAAAAAATGATAATCAACAAACAAGAAGATCAAACTATACTAATTTCGAATTCAAGATCAATCAAACAAAGTATGAGCATAAATGAAAAGATTCAACAACAATAACAAACAAGCTTTATTCAACTTCGAATTAAACTTAAACAAAAACAAATAAACATATTCAAATCACTAATCTTCAAATAATCAATTAATCTTTTTAAATTAAATCCAACAAAATTATAACAAAGATACATGATCCAAAAATTAAAAACCAAAACATAACTTCACATTAAATCACTGAATTAAAAACGAACTTCAAAAAAAATGAATGAATACGAATTAAATCTATATTAACAACAAACAACGGATTCAAATGATTTAAGCTAACACTTTTCTATATTAAAACTAAATCCTCTTAAAATTAATAAAACAAATTGAAAAATAATTTAATAATTAATTGAACTTCAACTTAAATCTAATAACAATATAATTAAACTAACAATTTTTAAAGCAAACTTATACTAATTTCAAATCTGAAAATATCAAACAAATGACGGTCGAAAATAAACTTAGAACAACTAACCGTAAATGACCACCGACGAACTCGAACGACCTTTAAACGAAACCAACGAAACTTTGACATAAACGAACTTGAAGATAACGAAGCGACAAGCTGCAATGGCAGCCATGGCAAAAAAAAACGAAGATGAAGGAGCAGCAGCACAAAACAGTAGCAGCAATACGAAGGAGAAGATGCAACGGGCAGCAGCACGAAGCTGCCATGAGTAGCAGTACGAAGGCAGCAACGGCAGGCAGCAGCACAGCAAACGGGCAGCAGCGCAGCAGAAGGGCAGCAGCCACGGCACGAAGGAGCTGGGAGGCGAAGTAAGGCAGTCATGGCAGTCCGCACGACGAAGAAGACGCAGCTGGTCGTTGACGAGGAAGATGAAGCAGAAAACGCTGCGTGAGCAGCAACAGCAGCGGTTGGACGCGAGGAGGAGGAAGGAGGAGTCGTTCATGTTGGTGAAGCCGCGGATGTGTGTGTGTTACGTCGCCGTGGTTGTATGTGTGTGTGTGTTGTCGACGTGGTTGTGTGTGTGGCGTGGGGATGAAGGGAATGAGAGAGGGGCAGCCATGGGAGGGGCTTTGAGCTCTTTTGGAGAAGAAGGAGAAGAGAGAAAGAGAGGGGGGGGCAGATGAGTTTAGTCTAGGGTTTTCTTTTTGTTTTTGTTTTTGTTTTGTAAAAATGAAAAATGAAAATGAAGAGGGAGAGTTGGGTTGTTGGTACTGGACTGGGTCGATCCGGTTTGGAATGGACCGGGTCATAGGGAAGGTTGGGCCATTTTTTGGGCCTGTGGCTTGAAATTGAAGAAGTGGCCCAATCCGATTTTTCTTTGTATTTTTGCCCTCTTTTCTTCCTTTATTTTTCTAAAACTAAATTATAAAAATACTTAAATTATTATTAAGAACTAAATTAAGTTATAAAAGCGCAAATTAACTCCCAATAACAATTAACACACAATTAGGTAATAATTAAGCATAAAATTGTACAATTGGACATTAAATGCTAAAAATGCAAAAGATGCCTATTTTTTTGTAATTTTCAATTTTTGTATAACAAACTTAATTACTAACAATTGTATAATTAAATCGTACATGCAAAATGTGACATATTTTTGTATTTTTTATTAATTTAACAAATAAACATGCACAGACAAATACTAATAATTATCCAAAAATGTCACAAAATTCTCAAAATTGCACACCAAGGAAAATCATTTTATTTTGAATTTTTTAGGAGTAATTCTCATATAGGACAAAAATCACATGCTTACATCTGTCCCTCTTTGCCCGAAGACACGAAGGGTTTTCGTGCAAAGATAAAGTGAGCAATTTTTGCCCATCTGAGTACTCTGTATGAAGCATTTTATTTTATTTTTTGGAAAAAAAAATTGACCGAACCTTTGCTTCAGAGGTTTCCTACATATCCTGGGCTAAACAGGAATCAGGTCAATGTAGTTTGGGAAGTTTTGGTAGCTGGGACTACCATGGGACTGCAATGTTACTGCTGTTGCATGCTACTTTTACTGTTTGCTGACCTCCTTATTACACCATTCTTAAAAGAAAAATCAAGAAGTTAGGTTAGACTACGGATTACAAGATCTTATCTGTCTTCCCCTTGCTCTGGTTTCCTTGCTTTCTTGTCGGCTTGTGTTTCCTCTGGTGCCTTTCTTTCGAAAACTGCTGGGGATGACACTGGCCTTTTGCCTTTTGAGTATAAGTTTTATTATTCCGTTCTGTCTGCTGGGGACGCTGCTTTCTGCATTAAAGCTTGTTATGCTGAGGATTTTTGTTGTACTCCCCCTCATTACTGACTTCTGTTTGATCTTGAAATTTACTCCTCTGTTCTGCAGGCGGGCTCCTGACTTCTCCAACTTTGAAAATAATTCAGCCTCCATTCTCCAGGCGGGCTCCTGACTTCTCCAACTTTCTCAAAACAATTCAGCCTCAATTTTCCAAGCGGGCTCCTGACTTCTTCAACTTAAATATAACGACCTCCGTTCTACAGGCGGACTCCTGACTTCAACAACTTCCTCAAAATTTTAACACCTCCATTCTCCAGGCGGGCTCCTGACTTCTCCAACTTTGAAAATAATTCAGCCTCCATTCTCCAGGCGGGCTCCTGACTTCTCCAACTTTCTCAAAATAATTCAGCCTCCATTCTCCAGGCGGGCTCCTGACTTCTTCAACTTAAATATAACGACCTCCGTTCTACAGGCGGGCTCCTGACTTCAACAACTTTGAAAATAATTCAGCCTCCATTCTCCAGGCGGGCTCCTGACTTCTTCAACTTAAAAATAGTTCAGCCTCCATTCTCCAGGCGGGCTCCTGACTTCTCCAACTTTCTCAAAATAATTCAGCCTCCATTTTCCAGGCGGGCTCCTGACTTCTTCAACTTAAATATAACGACCTCCGTTCTACAGGCGGGCTCCTGACTTCAACAACTTTGAAAATAATTCAGCCTCCATTCTCCAGGCGGGCTCCTGACTTCTTCAACTTAAAAATAATTCAGCCTCCATTCTCCAAGCGGGCTCCTGACTTCAGCAACTCCTTAAAAATAATTCAACCTCCATTCTCCAGGTGGGCTCCTGACTTCTTCTTAAATTTTATCACCTCCATTTTCCAGGCGAGCTCCTGACTTCTTCAACTTAAAATTTAACAACCTCCGTTCTACAGGCGGGCTCCTGACTTCTTCAACTTAAAATATATCAACCTCCGTTATTCAGGCGGGCTCCTGACTTCAACAACTTTTCTTGAAATAAATAAGCCTCCATTCTCCAGGCGGGCTCCTGACTTCTTCAACTGCTTCCTTCAAAATTGGTGTTTTATTCCTCTGAAAATGTGCTGGGGAATAACACCGATATTTTATTTCCTCAATATGTCATTTTTCTTTCTTAAAGACTATTTCCTTTAAAGCTGGTGCTTTCACTCCCTTGAAACCTGCCGGGAATAATACTGCTGGGGATTTATCTTTCTCTTTTCAACAATGGTGGGTGATACTGATTATCTAGCTTCTTCCAAGATTTCTCTTCCCTTAAAACTTGTATCTCCCTTCTCGTATACTGCTGGGGATTTTTCCTTCCTTCAACACTTGTGTTATCTTTTCTCTTTCCCAAATGACTATCTGATTTTAAGAAAATTTTCGTAATGAGAGAAAATTTTCTGCCCCAGTTTGATGATCTTCTCTGTGACTCTGTCTTCCTGCGGTCAATAATATTTCTTTTCCCTGTTTCAAATCAAAGAAAAAAAATTATTAGTTTAAAATGGAAACGGGTGGTCGTGCCACTTCTGCTGAGGATGGTTTTTCCCTTTTCTTTTCCTTTCATTGCTGTAAAACTTGCTAGGGAGAATATTGATTGTTGGGGCTGATATTCCTGCTGGGGATGGTTGTCGTTCCTCTTCCTTCCCCGCTCCGTGTCGTCCGACCATTGTGGAGCTTGGTCGAGAATCTATTGGAGTTGTCCCTGTATCTCGCAAATCTGCTGAGGATCATCTTGGAATTTGATCCATAACTTCCCTTAGAAATTTGGGCCTCTTAAGATCTAGACTCATTCATCATTTGGTCTTGCGACAAACTTCTTTTCGCTTTGTCGCCTTATCTTTGGCTTGGTGTTTTCGCATTTTGACTTGCACCATTTTGGCAATTGGCAGTAAACTCTGAAAATCCTTTTCAAAAATAAACTACTGGGGAAATAAAATCTTTTAAACCAAGAAATGAAAGAGTGATAATTTTAAAGATAGAAAAAGAAGTCTTTCTGAATAAACGCTGGGGAAAAAGAAAAGAACAGAACTTATCTAAATGATATAACCAATCCCAACGATCATGTTGTGCATTCCGGATTGATCAACACAGTCTATTTGTATCAATCAATTTTTCGTATGACCTCATCTCGCTGGGGATAAATAAATACTCAACTTTTGACAAAGGTGGACCTTCTCCGCCAATCTCGCCTTGTCGCCTCATAGTGCCTTTCGAGGGGTTTTCACTAATAAGACTCTCTCATTTCTCTTAACTCCCGTCGCCTCATAGTGCCTGTGAAGGTTTTTACCAATAAGACTCTCTCATTTTATTTTATTTTTCAGTTGGGGACTGGAGCATTTGTCGATATGACGCTCTTTGTTGGGGATTCTTTCGCCTATCAGTTTATTTCCAGTTTATATTCTCTTCTCTGCTGGGGATCAGAGTGTTGTTCCCGACTTCCACATGCATGGACTTGGCACTTATCGAATACTGATCCGGAGGTCTTTTTTGGACATCAATAGGGATTTTTGTGTGGGGTTAAAATAAAAGGCTATCAGAAAGCTCAGAATAATTTTGACGGGTAAAACATTACAACTCTTGGAATCAAACTTTCTTTCCCAAAATTATAAACACAACTTCTGCCCCAGTTTTTCTTGCTTGGGGATTCTTATTTTTTGTTATACTATGACCGAGCCGTGAGGCGCCTACGTATCCTTCTTTGAGAAATCAGGTCAAACGTAGTTCCCACTTCCTTTGTTTTTCTTGTGATTTTCTTTTATCTTTATTATTGTTTTTCCTTCTTTTTATCTTTTATTTTAATTACTGACTCCAAAAGAGGGATATGAAAGAATAAATAAGGCTCAAAAGGGTAAGCAAAGGTTAAGGTGTTTGGATAGAAGAAAGAATTGCCTCCGTCATTTCATTCTCCTATAAATGCCAACCACAAACAAATGTCAATTACAATCAAAAGGAATCATATATAATATCTTTTAACTGCGTCGGAATTGATAGCCATGTCGATGCATTTCCCTTCGATATCTGTTAAACATAAAGCGCCATTGGATAACACTCTGGTTACAATGAATGGTCCTTGCCAATTCGGGGCGAACTTGCCCTTTGCTTCTGCTTGGTGTGGCAGGATTCGTTTCAACACTTGTTGCCCCACTTCAAATTTTCTGGGGCGCACCCTCTTGTTGTAGGCTCTTGCCATTCTCCTTTGATATAACTGGCCATGACATACAGCTGCCAATCTCTTTTCATCAATCAAGATCAACTGTTCCAAACGGGTTTTGACCCACTCATCATCATCAATCTCAGCCTCGGCGACAATCCGAAGGGATGGAATTTCCACTTCCGCCGGTATTACTGCTTCAGTTCCATACACCAACAAATAAGGGGTTGCACCTACTGAGGTCCGGACGGTAGTGCGATAACCCAACAATGCAAATGGTAATTTTTCATGCCATTGCCTGGATCCTTCTACCATCTTTCTCAGTATCTTCTTGATGTTCTTGTTGGCCGCTTCAACAGCTCCATTTGCCTTGGGACGATAAGGTGTGGAATTACGGTGTGTAATCTTAAACTGTTCACATACTTCTCTCATTAAATTGTTGTTAAGATTAGCACCATTGTCCGTGATTATCACTTTCGGGATCCCAAATCTACAGATGATATGGGAATGGACAAAATCCACTACTGCCTTCTTGGTTACTGACTTGAAAGTTTTGGCTTCAACCCACTTGGTGAAATAATCAATGCTTACCAGAATGAACCTGTGACCGTTCGAAGCTGCCGGATCAATAGGCCCAATGACATCTATCCCCCATGCCACAAATAGCCATGGTGCTGACATTGTGTGCAATTCCGCTAGTGGAGAATGAATCGATCGTCGTGTATCTGACACTGATGGCATTTCCGCACGAAGTTGATACAATCATGCTCCATAGTGAGCCAATAATACCCTGCTCGAAGAATCTTCTTTGCTAATACATATCCGCTCATATGTGGCCCACAAACTCCAGCATGTACCTCTGTCATAACTGTCGTGGCTTGGCTGGCATCTATACATCTCAGCAATCCCAAATCTGGGGTTCTTTTGTACAACACTCCTCCACTGAGGAAGAAACCATTTGATAATCGCCGAATGGCTCTTTTTTGATCTCTGGTGGCCTGCTCCGGGTATATCCCCATCCTGAGGTACTCTTTGACATCATAAAACCATGGCTCACCATCCTCTTCTTCCTCTATCATGTTGCAATAGGCATGCTGATCACGAACCTGGATGTGTAACGGGTCAACATGAATTTTGTCTGGGTGATGCAACATTGATGCTAAAGTGGCCAATGCATCGGCAACCTCATTGTGAACTCTTGGGATGTGTCTGAACTCCACTGATCGAAATCACTTGCTCAGATCGTGCAAACATTGTCAATATGGTATGAGTTTCAAATCCCGTGTTTCCCATTCATCCTGAATTTGATGCACCAGGAGGTCCGAGTCCCCTAAGACCAAAACGTCCTGGACATCCATGTATGCCGCTAATCGCAAACCCAAAATTCATGCCTCATACTCAGCCATGTTGTTGGTACAATAGAAACGCAGTTGAGCTGTAACAGGATAATGATGTCCTGTTTCAGAAATAAGCACTGCTCCTATTCCAACTCCCTTCGCATTTGCGGCTCCATCAAAGAAAAGCTTCCAACCTGGTTCCTCAGGTAAGTTCAACTCATCTATATTTATTACTTCCTCATCAGGAAAATACGTCCTCAACGGCTCGTATTCTTCATCAACAGGATTCTCAGCCAAGTGATCTGCCAACGCTTGGGCCTTCATGGATGTCCTCATCACATAGACGATGTCAAACTCCGTAAGTAATATTTGACATTTTGCTAACCTTCATGTGGGCATAGGCTTCTGGAAAATATACTTTAACGGATCCAGACGGGAAATGAGATAAGTAGTATATGAGGATAAATAATGTTTCAAACTTCTGGGCCACCCAGGTTAGGGCGCAACATGTCTTCTCGAGTTGAGTGTACTTAACCTCATATACTGTAAACTTCTTGCTGAGATAATAGATGGCTTGCTATTTTCTTCCTGTAATGTCGTATTGCCCCAACACGCAACCAAAAGAATTCTCCAAGACTGTTAGATAAAGAATTAATGGTCTTCCCGGCTCAGGGGGAACCAATACAGGTGGATTTGATAAATATTCTTTGATTTGGTCGAATGCCTCCTGACATTCCGCCGTCCATCCTATCGCAGCATCCTTCTTTAACAGCCGAAAAATGGGTTCATAGGTTGCTGTGAGTTGAGCAATAAATCTGCTGATGTAATTCAATCTTCCCAACAGACTCATTACTTCTGTTTTGTTCTTTGGTGGTGGCAACTCTTGGATAGATTTGATCTTTGATGGATCCAGTTCAATACCTCGCCGACTGAAAATGAATCCCAAAAGCTTCCCAGATGGAACACCAAATGTGCATTTGGCCGGGTTGAGCTTAATATCATACCTCCGAAGTCTTTAAAAGAACTTCCTTAGGTCTGCTACGTGGTTTTCCTGATGCTTGGATTTTATGATTACATCGTCTACGTACACTTCGATTTCTTTGTGGATCATGTCATGAAACACGGTGGTCATTGCTCTCATGTACGTTGCCCCAGCATTCTTCAAACCAAATGGCATTACCCGGTAGCAATAAGTTCCCCACGGCGTAATGAAGGCTGTCTTTTCCGCATCTTCTTCATCTATCAGAATCTGATGATACCCAGTATAGCAATCCACAAAAGATCCGATCTCACGTCCGACACAATTTTCGATCAAGATATGGATATTGGGTAAAGGAAAGTTGTCTTTAGGGCTTGCCCTATTCAGATTGCGGTAATCGACACACACCCTGATCTTTCCATCTTTCTTTGGTACCGGCACCACATTAGCCAACCAATCAGGATATCGAGTGACACGAATAACCTTTGCTTGCAGCTGCTTGGTTACTTCTTCTTTAATCTTCACACTCATATCCGTTTTGAACTTCCTCAATTTTTGCTTGACGGGAGGGCATGCCGGGTCAGTGGGCAATTTATGAACCACTAAATCTGTGCTTAACCCCGGCATGTCTTCATATGACCATGCAAAAACGTCTTTGAACTCAATAAGTGTTTTGATCAGTTCCTCCCTAATATTTGGTGCGATGTGGATGCTTATTTTAGTTTCTCTGATATCGCCGGCATCCCCTAAATTGATGGCTTCTGTATCATTTAAGTTGGGTTTGTATTTTTCTTCAAACTGGCTCAACTCCCTATTTATCTCCTCGAATGCTTCATCCTCATCGTATTCCGATTCATTATCATAATCGACCTCTTGCATGGTTAATTCGGAATCAAATTGATCTTTTAGACTAGGTTGAATATCCGTTGTGCATGCCATGTCATTAGAACCAGTATGAAAAGAACTGTTCAGAAAAAGAAACGAAAGAAACAAAAATTAAAATAATAACAAATAAGATAATAAATAAAGAAGAAACTTTTCATTTTATTTATGGGATAACAAGGCTTCACACTGTATTTGATATAATAAAAAGAAATCTGGATTACAGCCCTGGAATAATCCAGAAAACAGAAAAGGAAAATCAGAATCAACTACCAAGACTCCCTCCAAATAGGAAGAGGAGTAGCCGTCCAATTGTTGACCTTGACTTTGGGACCCACAAACTGTATGTCTGCCTTACTGGAGCCCTCTCCAGCTTCTATCATGTTGACGTCGGCAAACACTCTTCCAAAGCATTCATTCAAATCTCCGTTTGGCCCCATCAGAGGTCCAAGAACTTCCGGGACTGGCAACTTTCTGCATCCTGCTCTGACAAATGATCTGGACAAGCGTGGGACTGGTTTAGGAAGGACCCAAACTCTTTTCTTCAATTTGCAAGCTCGCTTCACATCCTCTGCGGTAGGCTTGAATCCTAACCTAAAGGTTTCCAGGTTCTTGGGCAAAGAAACTGGTTAGATCATTCCCTCCAAATCAACCCCCAGACCTTTCCTTGGTACAAACCCATTATTCAACATTTCTGCTGCTATCATGAAGGCTGCAGCTGTGATTCTGGGAAGTGTAAGGCTCTCTCCCTCAGGAATTTTGTCTACCGAGGCTGCATCAAAAACCTGATAAACCCACGGGCCCTTATCATCGTCGGTTTCTATGAAGGGCACAATAGCATCACTGATGGCATGTGTGCCATCATCCCCGTGTATCACAATCTCTTGTCTATCCCATTCAAATTTGACCACTTGATGCAGTGTAGAAGGTACTGCCTTAGCTGCATGGATCCATGGTCGCCCCAACAAAAGATTGTACGACACTGCCACATCTATTACTTGAAATTCCATGGTGAACTCGACTGGGCCAATGGTTAGTTCCAGTACGATATCACCTACTGTGTTAATACCGCCTCCATCAAAACCTCGGACACAGACATTGTTCTGGCGGATCCTGTCATCAGCAACCTTTAGCTTGTTGAGAGTGGCCAAAGGACAGATATTGGCACTTGACCCGTTATCAATTAATGCTCGAGTGACCACCGATTCTTCGCATTTTACCGTCAGATAGAGTGCTTTGTTGTGCTTAGTACTCTCTACCGGTAACTCATCATCAGAGAATGTCACTCGGTTTACTTCAAAGATCTTGTGCGCTACCTTCTCCAAATGGTTTACTGAGAGTTTGTCCGGGACATAGGCCTCGTTTAGAATCTTCATTAAGGCCTTACAGTGATCGCTTGAATGGATTAACAAGGATAGCAGCGAAATCTGGGCTGGGGTCTTTCTCAATTGCTCTATAATTGAGTAATCCTGCGCCTTCATCTTCTTCAAAAATTCCTCTGCCTCTTCCTCTGTTACAGGTTTCTTTATTGTTTCAGGATTGACTCTTCTCAACTCTGCGGGAGCAAAACACCTTCCCAATCGAGTTAACCCTTGTGCCTCGCATATGTCTTCCACAACCTCCTTCCCCTCATGCATCACCGTCACCTGACTGTAGCTCCATGGCACATCCTTCTCACTTGTTATCGGCAACTGTATGACCGGCTTGATAACAACTGGTCCCACATGGACCCCTTTTACTACCAACCTGGGTTTGTTTGCTACTCCCTGCAACACTGCTCTGACTGACTCTGGCCTCTTTACGGTAATAGATGGCCCTTTCCCTGCTATCACAAAGGGCTTGTCATATACCTTTCCCGACTGTACCACTGCCTTTGACTCTTCATTAGTACTGGCGCGAATCATCATTACCGTTTGTGAGGGTGTTTTTGGTTTCCCTCCCTCGTACACTAATTTGTTCATGTGGGCTTCATGGTGCACCGGTAATGGATTTTCATTGATGTTGGGGGCCCCTGGTGCCTGAACCTCGATCCTATTTGTGTCAATAAGATCTTGTATAGCAGTCTTTAGCTTCCAACATTTCTTAGTATCGTGCCCGAGAGCACCCGAACAATATTCGCAGCTCACTGAATGGTCCAGATTTCTGGGAAGGGGATTTGGCAATTTGGTTTCAACAGGACTTAGTAGGCCTATCTGCTTCAACTTGTGAAACAGAGTAGTATAGGTTTCTCCCAACGGAGTGAATGTTCTTGGCTTCTGCATCCTTTCATTTCTGAAAGCCTGATTTCCGCGAAAGTTTGGCCCTGAAGGATTCCTGTAGGCCCTCGGTGGTGGATATGTGCTTTGTGGAGGTAGATATGTATGTTGGGGAGCAGGTACACGCCATTGCGGACGAGCTGGAGGCTGGGTGTAAGTTTGGGCGTGATGTATGGAAAAATGTTGTTCTTGTGGTTGGTAGTAGGGTTGTGGAGGGTTATATGGATTGGATGGGTAGTTTAGATGATGGGGTCTGGGTTGGTAATGAGGGGAAGGGCCTTTAGATCTGGACCAATTGCCTGCCTCTACTGTTACGACCTCCTCTCTCCTTTTCTTTCCGAGTGCACCTCCCGTGCCGCTCTGAATGACCTGAGTTGTTGCCTTAATCGCCGAGTAACTCAGGATCTTATTGGACTTAAGTCCCTCTTCTATCATGCTTCCCATTTTCACCACTTCATTGAAGGATTTGCCGACTGACGTCACCAAGTGACCGAAGTAAGTCGGCTCTAGAGTTTGTAGAAAGTAATCTACCATTTCTCCTTCTCTCATTGGAGGATCAACTCTGGCTGCCTGTTCTCTCCATCGGAACCCAAATTCCCTGAAGCTTTTCCCGGATTTCTTCTCAAGCTTTAGCAATGTGAGATGGTCTGGGACTATCTCAAGGTTGTATTGGAAGTGTCCTGCGAAAGCCTGTGCCAAATCATCCCAGGTGTACCACCTACTCGGATCTTGTCTTGTATACCACTCTAATGCCGACCTGCTCAAACTTTGGCCAAAGTAAGCTATCAGTAGCTCATCTTTGCCTCTTTGCCCCCCGCTCCCCTCATTTTGCTACAAAAGCCCCGTAGATGTGCCATAGGATCGCCATGCCCTTCGTATAAATCGAACTTGGGCATTTTGAACCCTGCTGGTAATTGAACGTCAGGGAAAGGGCATAGATCCTTGTAGGCCACGCTGACCTGGTTGCCTAACCCGTGTATGTTCCTGAAGGACTGCTCCAGGCTTTTAAATTTCCGCATCACCTCGTCCTGCTCTGGGCTCTTAGCCGGCTTTTCAATCTCCGCCGGGACCTCAAAGTGGGGATTATAGGTATGTGGCTCGGGTGCTTTGAATGTGAGTTCAGGGGGGTAATATTGTGTATCGTGAGCCTGAAACAGTGGCTCACTGGATGATCTGTGCAATGGGGCTGGGGGAGGTGCCACAAAGACGGGAACATTTGGTGGAGGAGGGTTTTGAGTGGGTGGTGGAGCTTGGGGATCATAAGCCTCTCTTCCCTGATAATAGTGATGGCTTGGGAAACTTGTTGAAGGACCGGGAGAGGGATATTCTGACGTGTGTCCTGGTTGGAGAGTAGGAGTAACAGGTAGTTCCTGCCCTTTTTGGGATCTAGCCAAGACTATCTACATTTCATTCATTTCCAGCCTCATTTTTTCCATTTTTTCCATGGCTTCCTTCAGCATCTGATGTGCCGTCTTTTCCGACTCAACACTGTTGTCTGATCCAGTCATGCTTTCTGGTATAGGACCTTTCGATCTTGTTTGATAATGGTACGGTGCCAGTACGCTCTAACAACTAACTGATATTGATTGGAAAAACAACAAACTTGTTAGTGTTAGAGTCTTAACAGATATTGTAATTGCACGTTGGGAGATGCAATGCTCTTAGGCAGTTAATCATTTCTAACATGCTTTTGCTTTGACCGCATGCATCATCCCGGCTTATTTTGTTCTGACAGATATACATATATATATATATATATATATATATATATATATTTTTTCATAATTACGGTCGAATCCTATAGAGATTGCCTACGTATCGTGACCCCGCACGAATCAGACCAAGCGTAGTTCGTGCCATAAAATAAAGACTCAATTATAACTTTTATTATTCAAATATGCTATTACAAGCCATCAAAAACAAACAAAAATACAGACTCCATACTTTTCTTTTTAAGAATGTTTGAAGAGAACATAAGGGTAGACAACAGACTCTGAAAAACAAACAAGTGCAAGATTGAACTAGGGATACATTAAAGCTTTGGATTTTGGTGCCCACGAGGCATCGTTCGGCCTTTCCACGGGCTTTGGTGCCAGGCTTCTTTGCAAGCTTTTTAGTTCCTCCATGATCCGGTGGACATAACCCATGGCTGAGGCAAAAAGGATATCACGGGGCATCTCTTCACGTGTTAGGCACTTCGTGGTGATATAGCGCCCTATCTCATTGATCCTACCACTGATTCTATCTCTCTCTATGCACAGCTGTTCTATCCGTTGATTCTTTAGTCCCAATATTCGAGTATTGTCGATGAGCTGATCTTGGAACCTCTCCATTTGTTCTTCCATCCGGGCTATCGACTCATAGCAGCATTCTCTATCTATTCTAGCATCCCGGGTTTGTTTAAGGATCCGATCATTGAGAATGGAGTTTATCTCTCTCAATGTCACAACACTCATGTCGTAGTCCCTTTTCACTTGCCATAGGTGCTCTCTTCGCGCTGCTGTAACTTTTGCCCACCTGATCCGCATTCTTGCTATACAAGCCTCAGATCTCTCCAAGTCTTCTCGGCTTTTGCTGACCTGACTCCTCAACTCTGCTATCAACCTCGTATCAGCCCGGCTTCTCAGTTGGTTGTTGGCATCCATTTTCATCCTCCGGATCTGAGCTTTGAGGTTCTCGCTTTCTCTGGTTAATCTGTTCTTTTTTCCCTTGTCGACAGCAACCTGCACTTTGTTCTTAAATTTTAGATCTTTAATCTGTTGTTTCAGCTTGCCTATTTCGGCAAGATATTCCCGCTCTTTGGCCAACCGGTCCCAATGTTCTTGTGAAGCCTTGGCAAACTCTTGAAGGTGAGGTCTTTTAGCCGGCCTTCCAGACTACATTTCCCCTTTGTACCAAGCCTGATATCCAGGTGAAACTTCCCCTCTTGCTTGATTCAACACACAAGTATTTGCCTCTAAGTATTGACATTGGCTCCAAATCTGGCGGACCCTCGCTTCAGGAAACTGACCATCGGAACTGATCTCAATTACCTGAGTGCTTAAATCCTCATCTTTGGGCACTATCTGACATCTCCCAAGTTGCCTCAAAACCCGATACGGCGCATAAGGTTGAATGCTCTTAAGTCCCATCAAGAGAATGAGGTCTAGTTGCTGGCATGTATATGACTTCGTCTATCGGTAACCATCTCAGTGTCCACTGTATTTGACTGGCGTTGAGGGTCCGGAAATATGAAGTCCATGCCGAGACTCCTTCAGATAGGCGGGCCTCATTAATTCTGGTGTAGAACTCCTCTATGCATGTCTTTTCAGAAGACCCATGGCTTAGGAACTAGGCTCGGTGACATAGGTGTTCGGTCATCTACATTTTCAACAACAAGTTACAACCTTCAAAAAAGTTTTCTCCGGCTTTGCAGGCCGTGAGAGCTCGGAACATATCAGATACAATCATCGGTGCCAGCGTGCTATCTTTTTGAGTGAGCAAAGTACTGACGACCCCAGCTATCTTTATGTCAATATTCCCATCTTTCCTCGGGAAAATTAAAAGCCCTAAGAAGGTTATCATGAAAGCAACCCGTCTATGTTCGTCCCACTTTCGACGGTTACTTTTGCTGCACAACTTGTTTTCTGGCTTGTCGAATCCTCCTATGTGGCCATATCTTTGGTATATGAAGCTCAGAGTGCAAAAACCTTTTGCCAAATCAGGGTTATGGATTGTTCTGACTATCTTTAAAGAGTCCAGAAACCGATGCACTACTACAGCTCTTGGAGCAACCAGGTATTTATGCCTCAACGGAACCTCAGTACTGCTGATGTACCCTGCTATTTCTTCTAAAGTTGGGGTGAGTTCAAAGTCCGAGAAATGGAAGACATTGTGCGTAGGGTCCCAGTAAGGGACAAGGGCTCTTATAATATCTCCTCGAGGCCTGATGTCCAACAAACTCGTGAGACCTTTCAAATGTTTCTTGATTCCGTCATGCCCTTCTTTGCCTAAATCACTCCACCAGAGCCGCAACTGGAGGAGAATTTTATTCATGATTGAAAAAGGTTCATTCTGAATCGTGCTCATTCTGCACATTTATTAATATGATTAAACAAAAGAAAATTTATTTGACTCAAAATGATTTGATTATTTTCTTAAAAAAAATAGATCTTCTGAACACGACCTTTCAGCACTTCAGGGACGAAGATTTTAAGGTTGTGCGAGTAAAAGAAATGACAGAAGTGGCCATTTATACAAAGTCAGCCTTCCGGCGTTCCTTTTGGGAGCATTCGGCTTTTGATAAAAAACGGCATCACCCGACTCTGTGACAGAAAATTAAAATTTTGACATATATTTTTATGATTTTTTACAAAATGGGAGGTTGGACCCGAAGAGGGTTGCCTACGTATCTCACGTCCTGTGAGAATCAAACCGGCGCAGACATAAACTAAACTTGTAAACAAGACTCCTTTCTTTTTCTTTTTTTTTTCAAATAAATCAAACTAAAAAAACAAAACATTTTTATTTTTCTTTTTCAAAATTTTGGCAGGGTTTTGATACTTTTTGGACATTTGGCTTTTTTTAAAAAAAAGTAGTTATCTCCCTACACTGCTATTTTTCTCTTTTTCTTTTTTTTTTCATAATTTATCTTAAAAATTGATGATTTCAGAAGCCGGTCAACATGCAGATCTGAAGCAAATAAATATGCAAATCAAACAGGATGCAGCAGGATGGTCTTTTTCTATTTCAGGTTGCTAGTCCTAGACGGACTCAACCCCTGTGTTGACTCCCCTAAGTCAAATGCAACGTGATGCAAATAAGCGTTCCTACTAGGGATCCGGCATGAAGTCACGTTATTCTATGTTCAAAACCTGGGTCGGTGTTCTAGATAGTGTACCCGAGCGGACAACTTGAGCTAAGGAAGGAGCTCCTTTCCGGGAACCAAAAGGCCAGCCGGCTTAGAAACTTTCCGAGCCTCTTTTATTCAGGGTATGACACTAACAGAATAGGGAGTTTTAACCAGTAAGCACATCCCCGGAGGTAAGAAGAGAAGGCTTCGGCACAGTTTATATGTACAGTTCAAATAATATCCAAGCAGTAAAAAGCATCATTTTGCACATTTAGGCCAAAACATGTAATAAGATCAGATAATAAATAAAGCCAAATATAACAATTCATCTAAGCTCGAATTTCTAACCCTGAACCAGTGGTTCTGGGTAATAGTCCCCAGCAGAGTCGCCAGGGCTGTCACACCTCCTTTTTCCGCCCCGCGAGGGTACAAGGAGTTTTCCCAATTAAAGGACAATCGAAACGGGATTTATTTATTTATTTCAGAGTCGCCACTTGGGAGATTTAGGGTGTCCCAAGTCACCAATTTGAATCCCGAATCGAGGAAAAGAATGACTCTGTATTACAGTCCGCGAACCAGAAATCCTGATAAGGAATTCTGTTAACCCGGGAGAAGGTATTAGGCATTCCCGAGTTCCGTGGTTTTAGCACGGTCGCTCAACTGTCATATTTGGCTCATTTATCTGATTTTTTAAACAATTAAGAACTTACATGCACATTTAGCTTTTAAAACCGCTTTTATCATTATTCTTCTTATTATTTTACACAAAATTGCAACGTCGTGAAAACGCATCTCGAACCACGTCACAACCAGTGTACACGTGATTTGTTGACGCATTTTGACTTCGTCAAGATCGGGATTTGGGTTACATAAATGCACACCCGTATTTAAGAAAATAACCTTATTAAATATGCGCCAAAATACTACGCGTTATTATACTGTTAGGTAGGACTGTGAAATTTACTAAATCGCCCATCCCGGAATCTAAGTATTTTATTATTATTTTTAAAAGAAAAATAAATAAGATTGGAGGACTCTGCAAATTTTATATTGTTTTATATTTATTTGTTTTTAGCGAAATCCTCCCTTATTTTATGAATACCTTTTAATGACTACATTTTTTTTATTAAACTTGCCTATAAATACAAAAAAAATCAAATTTTTTTACATACTTAAAATAACATATTAAATACTGGTTTAAGATGAGTATTTAACGAAATGAAATATCACTATCAATGTAATTATAAAAAAAATGGAATTGTCAAATAATATTTTAAAAGAAACTAATTATCCCATAACTAGATTAAATTCACATTGTTAGATGACTTGAGCTATTGAAATTAATTATTTACAACTACGGAGAATTAGAAACAATCTTGATTACTAATGCGTATTTCTAAAATTTAATTAATTTAACCTTAACTAACATTGTTTTAATTCAAATCATGTTATAATACTTGATTCGCGAAAATAAAAAAAATCCTGTTTTACCTAAATTTAGCTACATGATTTCGATTAACTTAAGGTTAGCGATACTAAAACTCTTATAAATAAGGAACTTAATCAATTTTTCCAAACTGATTTAATAAAGTCATTTTTTACGTTATTTTCTTCTCGCTCTAATTATTAGACAGTTTAATTAGTAATGAACAAGCTTAAATATATACTACCTAATAATCCGGTTAAGGCATTGTTTAATATATCACTACAACATATCTAGTTATGCCAAATGACAGTGATTTACAGAATAACAATACATGAAACAATCTAAATACAATTAAAAAAAAATTAAAACTAAATTAGAAATTTAACATTCCATTCTTCATTTTAGCTTACAAAATTCCAAAATTACAGTTGTGTACCTGATATTGCCAATATAAGAAGAAGAAAGTCGGCAACGTAACACAGCAACAACAACAATAACCAGCAATAACCAGTCAACGAAATCCCAGTGACAGATTTTGAAAATCAAAATAAAATCCAGGAACACTGACAACAAACAACGGACAGAAACCAAGGGAATTTTCAGATTTTGAAAGGCTAATTAATGTTTAACCCTTAATTTCTAAACCTGTATATCAGAATATTTATCAGGTGTGCACTACTCTCTCTTCTAATTTCCAACTCTTTTTTTATTTTGTATTTTTTTTCTTTTTTTTTTCTTGAAAGTTTTAATATTTTTCGGAATTTTTCTTTCTCTCTTAAATATTCAGCTCTTTTTTTCTCTCTCTATATCTGTCTTCTTCCTTTTTTAAAATCTGATCAAGCCTCCTATATATATCACATCCCAAACCCTTTAATTAATTAATAAAACAACCATTTTCTCCTACCAAGCCCATTATCTTCCCACTCATCCCCATTTTAATCCCACTAATTAAATAAATATATCAACCCCACCCCATTACATCTTGTCCCTCATGCTTATCATAAACAATTACCATATTCCCCTCCACTACATTATGTCTTGTCCCCCATTATATTAAACAATTATATCACCTACACCCCATTACCTTTTTGTCCCCCATGCTTAACATAAAGAATTATTCAAAATGTTCAATTCCCAAACTACCCCTCCGAACTTATTGCAATTACCATTTTACCCCTGAACGTACTGCAAATTACCAAACTACCCCATCAGCTATAACCAATTCACCTAATCAATCTTAACCAAAATATAGCCAATATGATCAATTTCTAACAATGTTCAACAACAAATTCAAACTAAATGATGAACAACAAAGAAACAACTAAAATTATCTTGATTGAACAACATCTTTAACAACAAACAAACCTACTTTCAGATTCAACAACAACAACAACAAACAAATATATTCAGATTTCTAAATTCAATAATCATTTGAACTTAAAATCTAACAACTTTACAACCAACAATTCCTATATTAAAACTAAACAAAATCATGAAGCAAACTGAAGAAATAATCAAAAAATGATAATCAACAAACAAGAAGATCAAACTATACTAATTTCGGATTCAAGATCAATCAAACAAAGTATGAGCATAAATGAAAAGATTCAACAACAATAACAAACAAGTTTTATTCAACTTCGAATTAAACTTAAACAAAAACAAACAAACATATTCAAATCACTAATCTTCAAATAATCAATTAATCTTTTTAAATTAAATCCAACAAAATTATAACAAAGATACATGATCCAAAAATTAAAAACCAAAACATAACTTCACATTAAATCACTGAATTAAAAACGAACTTCAAAAAAAATGAATGAATACGAATTAAATCTATATTAACAACAAACAACGGATTCAAATGATTTAAGCTAACACTTTTCTGTATTAAAACTAAATCCTCTTAAAATTAATAAAACAAACTGAAAAATAATTTAATAATTAATTGAACTTCAACTTAAATCTAATAACAATATAATTAAACTAACAATTTTTAAAGCAAACTTATACTAATTCCAAATCTGAAAATATCAAACAAATTACGGACGAAAATAAACTTAGAACAACTAACCGTAAATGACCATCGACGAACTCGAACGACCTTTAAACGAAACCAACGAAACTTTGACATAAACGAACTTGAAGATGACGAAGCGACAAGCTGCGATGGCAGCCATGGCGAAAAAAAAAATGAAGATGAAGGAGCAGCAGCACAAAACAGTAGCAGCAATACGAAGGAGAAGATGCAATGGGCAGTAGCACGAAGCTGCCATGAACAGCAGTACGAAGGCAGCAGCGGCAGGCAGCAGCGCAACAGACGGGCAGCAGCGCAGCAGACGGGCAGCAGCCACGACACGGAGGAGCTGGGAGGCGAGGTGAGACAGCCATGGTAGTCCGCGCGACGAAGAAGACGCAGCTGGTCGTTGACGAGGAAGATGAAGCAGAAAACACAGCAGCAGCTGCGTGAGCAGCAGCAGCAGCGGCTGGACGCGAGGAGGAGGAAGGAGGAGTCGTTCATGTTGGTGAAGCCGCGGATGTGTGTGTGTTACGTCGCCGTGGTTGTGTGTGTGTGTGTGTTGTCGATGTGGTTGTGTGTGTGGTGTGGGGATGAAGGGAATGAGAGAGGGGCAGCCATGGGAGGGGCTTTGAGCTCTTTTGGAGAAGAAGGAGAAGAGAGAAAGAGCGGGGGGGGGAGGGGGCGGATGAGTTTAGTCTAGGGTTTTCTTTTTTTGTTTGTTTTTGCTTTGTAAAAATGAAAAATGAAAATGAAGAGGGGGAGTTGGGTTGTTGGTACTGGACTGGGTCGACCCGGTTTGGAATGGACCGGGTCATAGGGAAGGTTGGGCCATTTTTTGGGCCTGTGGCTTGAAATTGAAGAAGTGGCCCAATCCGATTTTTCTTTGTATTTTTGCCCTTTTTTCTTCCTTTATTTTTCTAAAACTAAATTATAAAAATACTTAAATTATTATTAAGAACTAGATTAAGTTATAAAAGCGTAAATTAACTTCCAATAACAATTAACACACAATTAGGTAATAATTAAGCATAAAATTGTACAATTGGACATTAAATGCTAAAAATGCAAAAGATGCCTATTTTTTGTAATTTTCAATTTTTGTAAAACAAACTTAATTACTAACAATTGTATAATTAAATCCTACATGCAAAATGTGACATATTTTTGTATTTTTTATTAATTTAACAAATAAACATGCACAGACAAATACAAATAATTATCCAAAAATGTCACAAAATTCTCAAAATTGCACACCAAGGAAAATCATTTTATTTTGAATTTTTTGGGAGTAATTCTCATATAGGGCAAAAATCACGTGCTTACACCTCCCATGACTGCTGCTTCTTCTGCTCTAGCTTCATCTTCTTCGACGAGCGTCGAACCATCGTCAAGTTTCAGCTAGCTTCACCGGTTTCTTCGTCGTCGTCACGTCCAAACGACCATCGTCGTCCAGTAGCATCCAGTAACGTCGCTTCTGCTATATCTACGGAATAGCATCGTCATTTGTTTGAAGCTTTGGTTGGGGTTGCGAAACAGTTCATACGCAGTCGTTTGTCGTTCTGAGTTCGTCGAGGTTAAAAGAGAAGGTGGGTTGTCGTTGAAGTCAAAATTCGTTAGGTTGTTGGCAGTCTTGGTTCAAGTTTTCCGTTTCCGTTCGAGTTCGTTGTTGTTCCGATCCGGTTAGTTGGTTTAACCAATTCGTGTTTATCGTTTTTTTTATTTTTCTTCAGTTTGTTTTATTTATTTATTTTGCTTATGTTTTAGGTAGAAATTGTTAATTTAGTTGTAATGTTGTTGGATTTAATTTGAAGATCAATTGATTATTTGAGTTTAGTGATTTGAATCTATTTATTTGTTTTGTTTAAGTTTAATTTGAATTTGAGCTCAATGATTTGAATATACTTGTTTGTTATTGTTGTTGAATCTGAAAATAGGTTTGTTGTTAAAAATATTGTTCAGTCAAAATAATTCCGGTTGTTTCTTTGTTGTTCATCGTTTAGTTTGAATTTGTTGATTGAACTGGATCAAGAATTTGTTATAGCTGTTATATTTTTGGTAATTGATTATGTGAATTGGTTATAGCTGGTAATTTAATTTTAGTTCTTAGATAATTTTTGAAGTTTGAACAGATTTTTGAATCAGGGCAGTAACAGTAGTTTTAGGGGTAAAACGAAAATTAACCAATTGCAGATTATTTAATTATGATGGGGGACAAGACATAATAATAAAAGCAAAAAGGAAAAGGTTGATAATAATGTCTTCTTTTCAAAAAGAGGGAATATGGGGGGGCCATGTTGACTACTTTTACTAAAGTAAAAGTGTAGGTAATAATAAAAAGTTAAAGGGTGCACATAGTAAAGAATAGTGGGTTAATAAAGGGGAAAGAGGTAAAAGAGGGTCTTGCTTTGTATAAAAAGGGGGATGAGGGGATTGAATGAGGGAGGAGATTTTAGAAGAATTTTTAGAAGGGAGGAGATTTTAGAAGAATTTTTAGAAAAGAGGAGATTTTGGAAGAATTTTGAGAGATAGAAATTGGAGAAATTTCAAAACTAAAGGAGAAAACAAAAACTGGAAAAAAAATCTTCTACTTTCCTTCATTGTTTGAAATCAGCATTAATTGTTGTTGTTTCATCGAAGCTTGAAGCTTCTTTTTGGGATTACTACTCCACCGGTTTACAAACTCTGTTCCTGGGTTGTTACTGTTGCTGGGCTGTTGTTGCTGTGCTGTATTGTTACTACTGCTGCCGATTCTCATCTTCATCTTCTTTTGTTTCCAATACCAGGTACACGACTGTAATACTAGCTATTACAAGATAATAATGTGGAAGCATGAATACATATGAAGAATGAAATTTTGAAGTTTTGATTTCGCTTTTTCTTTCTTCCTTTTATTGATTGTATTTTGGCTATTTCATGTATTACTGAATAATAATTGGAATAAGAGAAAATAACATAAGTTAGTCTTTAATGAATCGGCTCGACAAAACGGGTTAACTTGCTAGTTATGAAGGTTATAAGATTATCAACAGTAGGCTAATCGTAAACAAGTAGCTAAATTTAGCTAAGGCGTGAATTTGAACTAAATTTCGTGAATTAGGCATTAAGGCATGATTTGAGTTCAAACAAGATTAGAAGAATGTTTAAGTTTAATAAACTTTCTAATGAGCTTTAGTAATTATGGTTAAATCTAGTTTTAAATGGTTATGAATAATTAATCTCAATAGTTTTTTATAACAATGCGAGTTTTAATCTAGCTATATTTGATTCTTTTGAATATTAGTTGTCGAATTTTATTTTTATTTATAATTTTGATTTTTTTTTGTAAAATTCCTTTTCATCAATATTTGTATTAATCTAGCAATTAGTATGCCATGCTTTCTTAAATAAAAAAAGGCTCGTAATTAATTAGGATTTTCTTTCTTTATTTTAGAGACTAATTTTAATAGAAAAAATGTAGTCGCTTTAGGATTTGTCCATTTAAAATAAATGAGATGAGCCTCGCCTAGTAAAATGTATAGATTGCGGGGCCCTCACAAATGTATGCATTAATTACTTAGAACATCGGAGTTGGCCGTCTAGAGAAATCTTACGGCCTTTCCCAAAACAACAATACGCTAGTCGTTCTAGGCGCGTCTTTAACAAATCATTTTCTTAAATATGGGTGTGCATTTATGTAACCCAAATCCAAATCTCAACGGAGTCGAAATGTGTCGATAACCATGGGTGCATTGATTGCGACGTGGTCTGAAATACGTATTCACAATGTTGTAATTCTCCATAAAATAATAACAATAATAATAATAATGAAAGCGGTAAAGAGTTAAAATCTGCACATAAGCTCATAATTGTATAAAAAATCAGATAAACAAGCCGAATATGACAGTTGAGCGACCGTGCTAGAACCACGGAACTCGGAAATGCCTAATACCTTCTCCCGGGTTAACAGAATTCCTTATCCGAATTTCTGGTTCGCGGACTGTAATACAGAGTCATTCTTTTCCTCGATCCTGGATTAAATTGGTGACTTGGGACACCCTAAATCTCCCAAGTGGCGACTCTGAAATAAATAAACAAATCCCGTTTCGATTGTCCTTTAATTGAAAAAACGCCTTGTACCCTTGCGGGGGTGGAAAAAGGAGGTGTGACAGCCGTTAACCGATCTAGGCCGGTACGGGCCGGGTTAACCGGTTCTACAGTGATTCCGTTGAGCGGGTTTGACCGGTCCGGTTAACCGGTTGAATAAATGTGAACGGCCCAATCCCCCTTACCCCATTAACCCAGCCCACCCGCCCCCTATGTATCGGGCCGGCCCGGGTCCGGTTTCAACCGATCTGGGTCGGTCCGGAATCGAGTTGACCCGCCCCGTTTAACACCCTTAGTACAGAGCTAATGTTTTTTCTACTTATATTTTGTTATATTTTAGGCCAAACCGATATACAACCCATTCAACTTGGCTTTAAGCAATCATTTTATCTTACAACTAGGTGCCAATTTGAAGTGACGCTCACAGACCAAAGTAGTTCCACAACAACAACTATTGCCGACGAGAATGCAGAAAAAATATTGCTTCTCACTTCGGAAGAGATTTATGATATCTGCAATGTCAAGGTACATTGTTAACTTCGAAAAACGTAAACAACTATCTTCTATAGGTTGAGCCCCCTCTCACACATAAATAACCAATTTTATCTTTCCAGAAAGGATTGTTGCCTCTTGTAAACGCGCAAAAGCTACTGACTGGCAAGATTTTCAAGATTCAAATAAAAAAGTTGTTTACAATAAACAATGAGGCAGTGCCAGGAAAGTTAGTTATTTTGTCTTTCATGGACAAAAGTAATTCGGCTATCTCACAAATGCCAGCCACCATCAAGGATGTTGCGGAAGGAAGTAAACGAAAAATTGAACGATGTTGCGGACAAAAGTAATTCGGTTGTCTCACACCGGTACAAGTTTCGAGTAACTAACTCTGTCCGCTAAAGCTTGGACAAATAAGAAAGAAATTACGTCTATTTTTGCCTCTACTGGAATTTGAACCCGAGACTTCATGATTCTCAATCTACTTCATTTGATCACTATAAGAATCTTTTATTAGCGAATTGATTAAACTTGTTTTGAACGAATATATATTTTTCTTCTACCCTCAATCCTTTGTCAAGGGACTTTCAACTCACACGACCAAGATATTTCTTTCTTGGATAAGGACGGTACTCAATCCAATTTGTGTGCATCTTAACTAATTTATATATATTCATGACATTTCAATTATAAGTATCACATAATTTTGATTATTAAAATTTAAGCAGATGAGAAGAATTCGCTGCGATTTAACCTTCAATTCTTTAAGTTTTCACTCCAATCCGTCGAGCGTACAACCAAGATTTCTATTCCGAAATTTTAAAGGAAAAGGACACCATATAGCCGCTCTCAAAATAATAGCAAAAAATTATATTTTGTATATATATATGTTACATACAAAAAAATATACAAATTTTATATACTTTATCAGCTACCGACTATGACTGTAAATAGTTTCTAGCGCGAGCTAAAAGTAAAAAAACCCAAAATTGCAACCTACAAAGTCTACATATGTTGATGGTTCGTATATTAAGTAGGGGTGGGCATAAAATCCGAAAAACCGAATTCCGAACCGAACCAAATTAATTTGGTATTTCGGTTTCGGGTTTTTCGGTATTTCGGTCTAATTCGGTAATGGATTTTCGGTATATCGGTTCGGTTTTCGGTTTTATAATTTTACAATTTCTGTAAACCGAAATACCGAAAATTTGGTAATATATTTGACTATATCTATAATTCTATATCTAAGCGACTAAGCCCAATTACCTATTTTATAGGCCCATGCCCCATCCCATACGTACCAGCGTCTCACTCCCACCCAGGCCCAGCTCCCCAACTCCCAACCCAAGCCCAATCCCAATCAATTACCCAAGTCAGACTCAGTTAATACCCAAGACCCAAGTCGAGAATCAAATTAGGCATTCTCATCAAAGTAGGGCATTAGCCATTAGGGCTTGCTTACTGCTTCAGTGCTTAGGAGATATCATCGAGAAGAAGAAGACGAGAATCGACTGCGAGTCTAGACGAGAATTGACTGCTTAGGATATCAGTCTACGTCTCTACGAGTTACGACTTACGAGTTACGACCAGTCGACATTCTAGCTCGAGTCTCATCTCATCTTCACCGGTTAACTTCACTACTTTTGTAAGTTTTGTAAGTCTCATCTCATTCTCATGATCTCATCCCAGTACTCGACTACTCTCTGAGGTTTTTTTTGAGTTTTTATATTTTTAAGTTTTGAACTTTTTGAGTTCAGAGTTCAGACGCATAAATTTTTTAATTTCTGATTTTCTGCATCAAACTAATTTAGGGTTATAGGCGGCGATTTCCAGCTCGATTCGATTCCTCACTCCTCACAAATTCCGGGCAAACGAAGTGTCGAAGACGCTGCTGTCCTGTTCCAGTGTTCCGAGCTCGATTCAATTTCAATTTCAAAGGTATGTTTCGCTTTCTTTTGCTTTTTGAAGGAATTTTATAAATATCTATACATATTATTATCTAAGTTTTATATTGAATTTGATACTATGTTGAAAAATATTGTAGGAGCCTACTATTTATATTAAAACTAGAGAATTTGCCGCGCTTCGCGTGGTTACAAATAACAGAAATGTATATTTAGAATTAATTTTTTTATAAATTTTGTTGAGATAAAGACAATTTTACAAGTATATATGCATAAAAATCAATTATATATGGTGCATTACAAATTTCTATTTTAGTTCTCAATCCTCCACAGAATTTCAAAAGTTTTGTTTCTTTCTATTTTAATATTCCTTGAACTCGTCTTATAAATAGAATGTTTCTACCGTGCTTCTTGTATAGGAGAAAAAGGTAATTCCATAACTTACTGAAATATGGACAAACAAAGCATTTCAAATTGGTCTTCTTGCTTACAGTAAGTTCTCTTTTCCATGATACCAATTTAGTTGTGTTACCCTTCAAGCATCAAGAATTTAAAGTTAAAAACTTTTAACCAACACTCAGCTTTTGCATTCACATAAGAAGAAGAAAGGAGCATCAAGAATCTAAAGTCAATTTTTTTTAATTATTTCAGAGACGGTGAAACATCCCCAATAACCAACAAAACTAAGATTTGTAAAGTCTCATAAAAGGAGACAAATCTAAAGTTCAAAACTTCAAACTATTTCAGTAATGGAACAATAGAAGAGTAACAGTCATTGCGTCTCTTAGTAACGGAACAGAACCATTTCTTGAAAAGGCTTTCTTCCCTCAAGATTATATTGTGCCGCTGCTGAATTTAATGTCCAACTTAGAAAGTTCATCTTCAGCCTCTAACCAAAAGTGGAGGACAACTATTATGTTTTTTGCATCTTTGTCACTTATTACTATCGTGCTTTCTGATAAGAATTGTAGTCAAAATATGGAAGCCATACTCTGAAAAACTGATTTGACACAAGTGAATGGTGGATACTGTAAAGAAACTCGATCGAACTCAAGAGCCATTGTTAATCCACATAGACCCACTGGTACACAGTTTAAAGAAGAACAAAATAGAGTGAGAGTCTGAGTTGTAAAAATATTCGCACACACGTATTGCTCAAGTGACAGACAATGAAAGTGTGGCCCTGATTTCTCTACAATTCAACAAATTTGAGTTTCGAACTCCGAATAAGTTGGACTGAAATAAAAAGAAAGAGACATACTTCACGTGGGCATATAGCATCACTAGAGAAAACTTTCAATAGCAGGAGTTTAACCATGTCCTGGAGTACATACCTAAGATTGAGAGGATGTGAAAACAAACCGATCGAGCTTGGGAAAGATTCAAGAAGGGAAGATGTTTTCTCACTTTTTTAAGGCAAATGGTTCTGAAACCCGTAATATAAAAAGACATTTTCCCAAGTATTCAGAGAAAAAAAAAACTTAGTTCAGTTCTCACCAAAGCCGAGATGGCTCTGCTAGCAATTCTCCCACCTATATTCAGACATATCCACTCTTTCTTAGTAGATTAATTTAACCACAACAGACATAGGGTATAACAAATGAATGTGTTCAGATAAACTCACAAATTCATTAGACAACAAATATCATATGTATAAACAATGATAAAATAAATACTAATAAAATTTCTAAGAAATTAATGAAATTCAATGTGGGTATGAGAATTGCTAACCTGTAGAGGAGAGAGTGAAAAATCAAATACGGTTTCTTCTGTTGCTTTTATAGATTGTTAATAAGAAGCAGCGTTTCAATATGGTGACTTTTTGATTTTCAGATACGGATTTTGTGCTTGAAACGGTATGAAGAGAATTTTGAAACCGCCGCTTTATCTGTTTCCTCCTTATTAGGGGCTGTAATTGAGCCTAATTTTTTAATAATTGATTTGTTGAGTTAAAGTGAGTAGGAAAATTTTGAAAATATGAGAAATTAGATAAATATATTTGCTGGGATATGAGAGTGCCACATCAGCATTCCATTCCCCTGCTTATATATATATATATATATATATATATATATATATATATATATATATATATATATATATATAGATTTGACTGTCTTGAAAGTATATTTAAATCGATTAAAATTGTTTTTCATGCGCAAGAAAAAAATTGAGCAAACAGACCAAAAGAAAAAGGAAAGTATTTTTTCCTTAACCTTTTACCTTTTAAAAAATCCTTCTCTCCCCGTCAATAAACCAAAATCCTCCTTTGCTGCCCCTCCGCCAAACTCCGCCGTCACCATCGCCGTCGCCGTCGCCGTCACCGGCGAACCTTAACCGCCGTGACTCTGCTGCCTTCGCCGTCTCCCCTGTGTCTTCCACCACCAAATTTCAGTAAGTTGCTCAAGTTCCAGCAATAATTGTTTTTTACATACTTAATTTTCTGTTAAATTAAAAGCAGTGGTGAAAATTATTTAGTCTTCCTTGAAAAAATTTGGCTTTATTCCAAACTTCCACTCTGTGGCCTTTTTGAGTCTGCAGTCTGCACATTAAAAAAATTTCGAAAAAATAAAATAGAAACAATTTTGGCTTTAAATTTCAGAAATTATTAAAATGTGTTGGGGCTAAATTTTTGCACTTGAATGAGCTTGAATACAGATTTTTTAATTTTGTATGATTGAGTATATTCGGAAAATGGAATGTGAAAAGGTTCATGACTTGTGTTTACTTATTTTTCAACTTCCAATACTGCAATTTTAGCTTGTTAGGATTATTTATGTAGCTTGAATTGCCATAAGAATAGGGTCCTTATTTGAGGACGCTTGTAAATTGAATGATGTATTTTTGTGATAATATTGTTGAAAGTTCATATTTTGCTCTACATTACCATAGTTATTACTCCTTTTGTCCCATTTTATGTGAAATAGTAAACTTTCAAAGGGGCATTATTATGCCAAATTATAGCTATTTCACAGAGAAAAAGGCCATTTGAATGACTTTTTTCTCTCTCCATAAAATAGAATCTGGTTTCTGATGATCCAAGGAGATGTCACAGAAAAGTTAATTAATCACATATTCTTTGTACTTCCCAATCATTTAGGTCCTTTCTAAGAAAAAGATCTCACCCTTGTACAGTGAAAAGAATCAGAAATCCTAGCTTTATGAAGAGAGGAAATGCTGTAGATAGCATAATCAAATTTGACGTTATGAATTTACCATTTGAGTTTTCTTTTCGAATTGATAATGTTGGATCTTGGGTACCGTTTTGAAAACGGTATTATGTTTGTAGTTAAACAGATGTATTACATGATTGAACCTGTGTGCTTTGGTGAATGGGACAATTATTTTTTTTTTTGGATGAAATAATTGGCTTCATTGATGTCATCAAGAAGATGCAAAATATTACAAGAAGCAGAAGCATAGAAGCTTCAAAAAGCAAAAAAAGACCACCTGTTAGCTTACTACATATATGCTAACTTAGATACAAAGAGCTAACAAAATTCACAAATGTTTCGGGGGAATCTACGGGGGAAATATTTGCCTAGCTAAATAGAAACAAAAGACATTTAGCTTTTAGGGTGTGGTTAGGAGTTGAAAGTCCATCAAAGCATCTTCTATTTCTTTCATTCCATATGCTCCAACAAATACAAGCAGGTATCATTTTCCAAATATTCTTGATGATCTTATCAACTTTCCAGCTGCCCCAGCTCTGAAATGCCTCCTTCATGTTGTGAGGCATAACCCAGCTAATACCAAAAACAGAGCAAAACATGCTCCTATCTGCTGCAACTCTACAATGTAGGAATAGGTAGTTGTTGGTTTTTGCATCCCTTTGACACATGTAGCATCTATTAACTAACTGGAAGTTCCTTTTAACAAGGTTCTCCTGAGTCAAACATGCCTCATAAAGTGCAGTCCAGCTGAAGCAGATGACCTTGGGTAGTAGTCTGGTTCTCCATATTAATTTCCATGGCCAAAGATCAGTAATTCCATTTCTAGCCATTATTAGCCTGTACCCTGCCTTCACAGAATACCTACCATCACTTGCTCCTCCCCATCTGAACATATATGTGATGTGCTCATTTAGCGTGACATCATGTAGTACCTCTAGCAGTCGAACATAATCAGAAACCTCCTAGTCCTGCAAATTCCTTCTTAGAGTAACATTCCAAATGAGGCCATCCTTATTTTGAATGATTGTAGAGTCGGGATCACGTGCAATCTGAAACAGGTTAGGAAAGTCAGTCCTTAGGGCTGAATTCCCAAACCATTTATCCTTCCAAAATTTGATTTGTTGTCCATTCCCAAATATAAGATGGTGGTGTTCAGAGAATTCTTCCCACAATATGCGTATGCACTTCCACACTCCCACCCCATGGGGTGCTCTTGTGAGTTTAGTACACCAATTGCCTTGAGTTCCGTGCTTAGCATTGACCACCATCTTTCACAAAGGTTGCTCCTCTTGTGTGTACCTCCAAATAAGGCTGTTATGTGGTCCAGGCCTAAACGGGCTAAACGGGCCCGGGCTCTGGCCTAAGCCCACATGGATCGGGCCCACGGGCCTAAACGGGTTGTGTTCCGGGCTATTTTTTTTTTTAATTTTTTTTTATCTAAGGCAATTTCTTGTAAATTATATTATATCATTGTGACTTAAATCTTTTAATTCAAATTTAGACACAAAAAAATTGTAAAAAAATATTCAAGGGAATGCCTTATAATTTTTATTATTACGACATTAACAAAAAATGACAATATCTTTCTTAATCTTCCTCCCCCCAGTGGAATGAGCACAACAAGGTGCTAATACCACCATTAAAAGGAAAAAAAACTAATGAAGATGTGCCAAAATACAAGTTACATTTTAGTCTACGTATTATCTCTAACAAATTTCATAAATCCTTCAAGGTTCGGAGGAATTTCCATTGGTGGTGGCGGAAAAGAAGCTTGTTCATCACCGCTTTCGGGCGAAGCGGCATACTCCGCAAGTTCCGCTAGCATTTCTTCATAAGCGTTGTCTATCTCCGGTTGTGATTCAGCAAGTCCAAAATTTCTTCTTTCCGAACGGATCCAATTTCTGAAGAGTACTAATTTTTCCAAGCTCTCCCTCATAGACACTTTATGATCACCGATTTGAAGTCTTGCTTGACTGAAAGCGCTCTCCGATACCACTGTTCAAGCTTGAATACTTAAATTATCTCAAGCCATCCTTGAAAGAACCGGATAGTATTTTTCTTTGTCCTTCCACTATTCCAAAACATTAAAAAGGAGCCTTCGGGATTCTCTGATTCAAGTCCCTGCGACAAATAAACTTAAAGCTCATTTAGTTGTGAACTATCACCAATATTATCACCTTGAGAACCCCTGAACCCCGTCCAAGAACCAAGTATTTTTAGGCCCGCAGTTCTTTTAGATGATTGCGAACCAGACGGAGTAGGGGTTGGAACATTTGGTCTAGCATGATCTAAGGCAGGTTGATAAGCATTATAAATTGTTTGAGCATTTATTTTAATTGAGGTTTTTGCATCTGCAGGTATAGCAAATTCCTCATCTGAAAGTGATAAAGTCTTATAAATATTTGTATACCAAAAGTGAGGACCTCCTAATTTCATGATAGGATTTAACATGACAGCAACACCATAAATAGGGGGGATAGGGAAAAATATTTTTTAAACTTATCTTTCATAGAATCAATAGCAAGTTGATAAATTACCCCACCCTCTGAAAATTGATTAAACAAATTTGCAAGTTCTGCAATATAAACTAAACAGTTAGAAATAGTACGATAATATTGCCCAGATAATTCATTTGTAGCAACATGAAATTGTTCTAAAAATTCTACAAGAATTTTAACATTAGTCCAATCCTGATTTGTAAGGTGCTCATCATCATCACCACTACCAACACAAGCATTAAACATTGCATTTATTGGGTTTCTATATTCATATGCAAAAACTAAACTTTCATACATGTAATTCCATCTAGTCGGACAAGGTTTAGGAACCTTTTTTTTCTCTAAGGCCAAATTCATCTCATTTTTTAAAATATTCTCTAAGTCTACTTCTACGGTATAAAAAAACCAATTAAGAGCCATTTTAACCTTTTCAATTTCAACATTTAAAATTTTCATACCATCTCCGACGATTGATAAATATGACAAATACATCTAACATGGAAAATATTACTAAATGCAGGATTTAGTGTAGTTGTAAGCAAGCCTATAGCATTAGTGTTACTAGAAGCATTATCCATTGAAACTGACATTATTTTATCTCTAATGCAAAAATATCTACAAATATCTGCAACTGTATTAGCAATAAACTTACCTGTGTGACATGAATTAATTATTCTATAAACAATAATGCGCTTTTGCATTATCCATTCCCCATCAATCCAATGAGTGGTAACAGTAAAATAATCACAGTTATTACCACTTCTACCAATATCAGTAGTAATAGCAACGTGACAATTTATATGACTAAATAAATAGCGCAAATATTGTTCATATTCATGTTTATATTTATAAATATCGCTCTTTATGATTGTGCGAGGCCATCCTTTATAAGTAGGATTAAAAACTCTTCTAATATAATGCACAAAGTGAGGGTTAGATGGAAAACTATAGGGTAAGCACATAACAATAACCATTTTTGTCAATTCTTCACGATCTTTATTTGGATCGTAATATAAAATGTCACCGGTAAAAGTGTTAATTTCCGGTTGAACTAGATTTGACCCGGTACTAGGGTTAACCCGGGTACCTACACTTGTCCCCTCTTGCGCAGCTTTTATTTGAAGAAATCTAGCTTTATCTTTAGGGTGTGTCTTTATGTGTCTAGTCAAACTACCCGTACCACTACGGTCTCTAGTAAATTTATGAGCCATCAAAGTCCCACAAGTTTTACACTTAGCCTTATTTTGATCTCTTAGTTGAATAAAAAAGTGCCAAACAAGAGTTGTTTCGCACCGTCTAGAAGGTTGTCTATTAAAAGTAGGGGTTGCTACAGGAGGGTCAGGCGGGGCATAATTTGGATTATTATCAGTTGGGTTAACATCAGGACTAGTAGGTGAATCATCTAAATCCGGTTGCGTTTCATCTAAATCATCATTTTCATCGATAGTTGGATTACCATAAAGAGCATTCATATATTCATCATTTAATTGTTAACCTGGTGCAATATCATGGTAAAATTGACTTTTGGTAAATTGGAAACAAGAGTTATCACTATCAAGAATAACAGGTGGAGGAGGATGGGTAACAGGTCTGGGTCGGGAGCCGGGGGAGGAGTAGAAGCTTGGCCACTAGATTCACCAATTTTAGATTTTCCCTTACCACCAAACATTTTTTTCAAAGAAAAGGCCATATTAATTATAATTATACAAACTAAAACAAACAAAACTATAATATTAAAACTTAAGAGTTGGAACGAGTAGCCAAACGGCTAAATTGGCAGGCCAACGGCTAGTTTTTAAACTTCCAACCATTGGCCAATTTTTTTTTAAAAAAATTTCGTTAGGCCCGGTTGAACCGGCCCAGGCCCGCCAGCCGGTCCCGGGCTAAACGGTCCCGAGCTCGCGGTCTCTCCATGCTGGACCGACTAAGGCTGTATTGTAGTCCGGGCCCAGCTTGGGACCGGCCCAGGCCCACGAGCCCACATGGGCTTTGTGCTAAACGGGCTGGCCCGTATGGTCCGAGCCCAAGCGTTCCTAGGAGCCCACTGTGGGCCGGTCCAACATGGAGAGACGGGAGACCGCGAGCCCGGGACTGTTTAGCCCGGGACCGGCTGGCGGGCCTGGGCCGGTTCAACCAGGCCTAATGGGCCCAACATTTTTTTTTAAAATTGGCCAACGGTTGAAAGTTTAAAAATTAGCTGTTGGCCTGTCAATTTAGCCGTTTGGCTTTTTAAAAAATAGCCATTTGTCCCCCAAACTTTTTATAATTACACTTTTTCCATATTCTCAACTATAAATACTCTCTCATTCTTTCATTTTTACTCACAAAATTATCAATCTCTCTCTAATTTTCTTCTATAATTGCTTACTTTATTATTGCAATTTGTGAAATCTTGTGAAGTTGGTGAATTGAAGTTGAGTCTTCAACGATATACAATTTTCAAGAAGTTGTTCGTCAATTCGGTAAACTCGTTCCAACTCTTAAGTTTTAATATTATAGTTTAGTTTGTATAATTATAATTAATATGGCCTTTTCTTTGAAAAAAATGTTTGGTGGTAAGGGAAAATCTAAAATTGGTGAATCTAGTGGCCAAGCTACTACTCCTCCCCCGGCTCCGCTACCCGACCTGTTACCCGTCCTCCTCCACCTGTTATTCTTGATAGTGATAACCCTTGTTTTCAATTTAGTGATAGTCAATTTTATCATGATATTGCATCAGGTCAACAATTAAATGATGAATATATGAATGCTCTTTATGGTAATCCAACTATCGATGAAAATGATGAGGAAAATGATGATTTAGATGAAACGCAACCGAATTTAGATGATACACCTACTAGTCCTGTTGTTAACCCAACTGATAATAATTCAAATGATGCCCCGCCTGACCCTCCTGTAGTAACCTCTACTTTTAATAGACAACCTTCAAGACGGTGCGAAACATCTCTTGTTTGGCACTTTTTTATTCAACTAAGAGATCAAAGTAAGGCTAAGTGTAAAACTTGTGGGACTTTGATGGCTCATAAATTTACTGGAGACCGTAGCGTACGAGTAGTTTGACTAGACACATAAAGACACACCCTAAAGATAAAGCTAGATTTCTTCAAATGAAAGCTGCGCAAGAGGGGACAAGTGTAGGTACTCAGGCTAACCCTGGTACCAGGTCAAATCTAGTTCAACCGGAAATTAACACTTTTACCGGTGACATTTTATATTACGATCCAAATAAAGATCGTGAAGAATTGACAAAAATGATTATTGTTATGTGCTTACCCTATAGTTTTCCATCTAACCCTCACTTTGTGCATTATATTAGAAGAGTTTTTAATCCTACTTATAAAGGATGGCCTCGCACAATCGTAAAGAGCGATATTTATAAATATAAACATGAATATGAACAATATTTGCGCTATTTATTTAGTCATATAAATTGTCACGTTGCTATTACTACTGATATTGGTAGAAGTGGTAATAACTGTGATTATTTTACTGTTACCACTCATTGGATTGATGGGGAATTGATAATGCAAAAGCGCATTATTGTTTATAGAATAATTAATTCACGTCACACAGGTAAGTTTATTGCTAATACAGTTGTAGATATTTTTACATTAGAGATAAAATAATGTCAGTTTCAATGGATAATGCTTCTAGTAATACTAATGCTATAGGCTTGCTTACAACTACACTAAATCCTGCATCTAGTAATATTTTACATGTTAGATGTATTTGTCATATTTACCATTTAATCGTCGGTGATGGTATGGAAATTTTAAATGTTGAATTTGAAAAGGTTAAAATGGCTCTTAATTGGCTTTTTTATTCAAACCGTAGAAGTAGACTTAGAGAATATTTTAAAAAATGAGATGAATTTGGCCTTAGAGAAAGAAAGGTTCCTAAACCTTGTCCGACTAGATGAAATTACATGTATGAAAGTTTAGTTGTTGTGAATATAGAAACGCAACGTTTAATGCTCGTGTTGGTGGTGGTGATGATGATGATGAGCGCCTTACAAATCAGGATTGGACTAATGTTAAAATTCTTGTAGAATTTTTAGAACAATTTCATGTTGCTACAAATGAATTATCTGGGCAATATTGTCCTACTATTTCTAACTGTTTAGTTTATATTGAAGAACTTGCAAATTTGTTTACTCAATTTTCAGAGGGTGGGGTAATTTATCAACTTGCTATTGATTCTATGAAAGATAAGTTTAAAAAATATTTTTTCCTATCTCCCTATTTATGGTGTTGCTGCCATGTTAAATCCTACCATGAAATTAGGAGGTCCTCACTTTTGGTATACAAATATTTATAAGGCTTTATCACTTTCAGATGAGGAATTTGCTACACTTGCAGATGCAAAAGCCTCAATTAAAATAAATGCTCAAACAATTTATAATGCTTATCAACTTGTCTTAGATCATGCTAGACCAAATGTTCCAACTCCTAGTTCGCAATCATCTAAAAGAACTGCGGGCCTTAAAGCACTTAGTTCTTGGACGGGGTTCAGGGGTTCTCAAGGTGATAATATTGGTGATAGTTTACAACTAAATGAGCTTCAAGTTGATTTGTCGCAGGGACTTGAATCAGAGAATCCGAACACTATCCAGTCCTTTCAGTCAAGCGAGACTTCAAATCGGTGATCATAGAGCGTCTATGAGAGAGAGCTTGGAAAAATCAGTACTTTTCAGAGATTGGATCCGTCCGGAAAGAAGAAATTTTTGACTTGCTGAATCACAACCGGAGATAGACGAAGCTTATGAAGAAATGCTAGCAGAACTTGCGGAGGATGCTGCTTCGCCCGGAAGCGGTGATGAACAAGCTTCTTTTCCGCCACCACCAACGGAAATTCCTCCGAACCTTGAAGGATTTATGAAATTTGTTAGAGATAATATGTAGACTATTATGTAACTTGTATTTTGGCACATCTTCATTAGTTTTTTTTCCTTTTAATGGTGGTATTAGCACCTTGTTGCGCTCATTCCATTGGGGAGGAAGACTAAGAAAGATATTGCAATTTTTTGTTAATGTTGCAATTATAAGGCATTCCCTTGAATATTTCTTTACAATTTTTTTGTGTTTAAATTTGAATTAGAAGATTTAATTCACAATTATATAATATAATTTACAAGAAATTGCCTTAGATAAAAAAAATTCAAAAAAAAAAATAGCCCGTAACACTTAGGCCCGTTGGCCCGGCCCATTTAGGCCCGGCCCAGACCGCATAACAACCTTAGGATCGGCCCACAGTGGGCTCCTAAGACCGCTTGGGCCCAGACCATACAAGCCAACCCGTTTAGCCCAAAGCCCATATGGGCTGCGGGCCTAGGCCGGTCCTGAGCTGGGCCCGGACCACAATACAGCCTTACCTCCAAAGCCACTTCATCAGTAGGCATTTGTTGTGAATTGCCAGGTCCTTGATTCCCAATCCTCCTTGGTATTTTGGGAGAATGACCTTTTTCCACTTCACCAAGTGAAACTATGCTATTCCCTTCCCAAAGGAAATTTTTCCTTATCCTGTCCAACTGATTTAACACTTTGCTGGGCATATGATGTAGTGACATGTAGTATGTGGGAATGCTGTCTAGGACACTATTGATTAATGTGAGTCTACCACCCATAGAAAGGTATTGCATCTACCACGAGGCTAATCTTCTCTCAAATTTCTCATTGACCCTCTTCCATATTGTTGAAGAGTTGTGCTTTGCTCTCAATGGTAGGCCCAGGTATGTGGTAGGAAGTGTGCCAATATTACAACCCAGAATTCCTGCTAGCTCCTCCAAATTATGAACTTCATTGACAGGATAGATCACACTCTTGAGCATATTGATATGTAAACCTGAAAGTGCTTCAAAAAGAAGAAGAGTTAGATTTAGATGAAGCACCTGATCTCTATCTGCACCATAGAAAATCAGAGTGTCATCAGCATATAGCAGATGAGAGATGTTGATATTGCTCTGAACTCCCACATCAAATCCTCTTATCCATTGTAGTCGTTTGGCCGAAAGGGGATCTCCCTGCCTCAAACCTCTTTGTGGTGAGAAGAAACCAACTGGACTTCTGTTGACTAGGACCGAATACTTGACCGTGGAGGTATTAAATTTGATCCACATGCTGCCAAACCCCATCTGTCTGAGTATTGAGATAAGATAAACCCAATTTAATTGATCAAAGGCTTTCTCTATGTCCAACTTACATAGAATGCCCGATCCTCCCCTCTTTAGTTGCCAGTCCATGACTTCATTAGCAATCAAAGAGGCATCAGTGATTTGCCTATTCTTTATGAATGCATTTTGTTGATTTGATACTAGCTTCTCCATCACTGACTTGAGCCTTTCTGCTAGAATTTTTGCTACAATTTTATAGATACTTCCAATGAGGCTAATTGGTCTGTAGTCTTTGAGTTCCATGACTCCTTTTTTCTTAGGGATTAGAGCAATAAAGGAAGCATTGCAGCATTGCATGACCTCACCATCCAACAATGATCATGATAATGATTTAGTGCTCCCATGATGTCTGCCTTAATAAAATCCCATGATTTGTGATAAAATGTCATTGTGTATCCATCAGGGCCAGGTGCCTTGTCGGGAGAACATGACTGTATAGCTGCTAGAACTTCTTTCTCCTCAAAGATTGCCTCTAGGTTGAGACTTTCTTCTTCTGTGATACTGACCATGCCTTCAAAGGTGAAAGTAGGTCTCCAAAGTGATCATGAGACAGTTTTTTTTTTGAAACTGGTAACTTTTGGTGAATGGGACAAAGTTTGTTACTTTAGTTTGGATTTTTGTTTTGTTTGATGCATGAGTTTGGTTGTTCCTTCAATTTAAACTCTGAGGTTATTTCTTTATGGTTATTCATAGTTTGTTTAACAACAACAACAACCCAGTATAATCCCACTTAGTGGGGTCTGGGGAGGGTAGTGTGTACGCAGACCTTATCCCTACCCTGAGATAGAGAAACTGTTTCCAAATAGACCCTTGGCATCTTTCCCTCCAAGAACTTTCCACCTTGCTCTTGGGAGACTCGAACTCACAACCTCTTCGTTGTAAGTGGAGGTTGCTTACCATCAGAGCAACCCCTCTTGTTTCTTTATGGTTATTCATGCTTTGTTTAAGTTACTCAACAAATTCTTAGCATGGGTTCTTACTATTCGTTTGTGGGCACGATTAAGAACCAAAAAAAAGGAAGAGATTTTGATTATGATAATTATTACTATTAGTTTCCCTTTTTGGGTGATGTGAAATGCTTTTATGATATTTCATAGGACTGTAGGAATAAGTTCAAAAGATCTGAACATATAAAATCTAACAATGGTTTCACTTACTTTGATCATATAAAATCCAATAATGTTTTCAGATAAAATAAACAATTGACATATTAAATCCCCGTCTCTTCAAATTGTTAGATACTCTTGTATCAAGCAAAGCCTTTTGGGATGTCCAAATTGTTGCTGATGTCCCCTTGGTTTGTAAAACTTTGAAGTTATAAGGGGTCTCTCTTTTTATTTTTTTATTTTTTTTGGATAAGTATAACTTTGAAGTTATAAGGGATCTCTCAAGGTTAGATAGTTTATTAAAAACAGGAGTGCAACTGTTAGCAACTACTAAGTACAGCCTTCGCATGTCATGTGTTTTGACCGTGATCATATTCAGTTTAAGATCTGTGAATTCACTTGATACCTTCATAAATGGGTTTGATATTGAATTGCATATATAGTTTGTGGAAGCCACTGATCCTGCTTCCCTATGTTTCATCCAAAAAGGAGATGATATACATGGTCTGTTTTCCTCAGGCAATTTTAGAAAGTTACATATTCTTTAGCCAAGCTATTTTATTTGCTGATTTGTCTTGGTAGTTTCTATCATTTCACTACTTAATCTGGCATAAATTCTGTTATTAAAATTTTGCTCATTTGGTAAAAAGGATCATGGTGGGATTTAAGAATAGATATATGGTGATGGAAGTTTTTTTGGATCCAAATAAAGATACTGGAGTTGATGAGCCCATCATAATCACTCAATTTAACTTGACCAAAGCCATCAAGGATGTTATTCTGACAAACTTTGGTGAATGCGCCCTCGCCTCATCCACGAATTCATTTCAAGGTTAGTTTTAGTTTATTTTTTTTTTCCTTGAGCACGGAGTTTGCCTCCTTTCCTCTTCTTGGAAATTTTGTGCAGTTTCAGAAGTTCGTATTTTGTGCAGTGAAGTATGTGAATCCCATTACTAAACTTTGTATCATACGAGCATCAAGGGAGGAGTATCAAAGAGTTTGGGCTGCAATAACCATGGTCCGGAGTGTAGGGAGTTGCCCCGTTGTGTTCAACCTACTAGACCTAAGTGGTGAGTTGTAGTGTTAAAAGGGTTCTTAAGTGGAATGCAGTTTTCTCTTTGAAGTCATTTTAACATTGGTCTCTGAATGGCACATATCCTTGTATTCTTATATTCATTGATAGGTCTTCGTCGCAGCAAATGTAACACAGTACTTTTACATTTTCTCCTCCCAGGTAGCATCAGGGCATGTAGAGCTGCAGCATTGAAATGTGATGAGTTCAAATTTCAGCAATACCAGTCATTGGCCGGAGCTCGACTCACCCCAGAGGTTCAACAGCAAATGCAGAGTTATCTAGATAAGATCAAAGTTTTGGAACACTGATGTAAAGAAATAGACCTTGGGCCTACCTCAACTCAAATGCTAGCTCCTCCCTCCCTTGAATTGCAAACACCTATCGAGACTCCAAAGAACATCGACTGCATCCTCTCTTGGATAGCATATTTACCCGCAAAAGCCTACAATGAGCCAATGCTCAAGTGTTTTCTCCAGCGATTGTCCAACAACCTGGTTATTTCCTTAAATTATGAGACACATGCTTGCGCGAAAGAATACCTACTAACATGAGATCCCCTTTTTGTTAACTTTGCATGATGCCATTTAATAGTTGTTTGTAGTATCGTTGTGATAATGACAATGCTCTCATTTTCTCATTATTAAAGTTCTATTGGAAAAATAACAGCGTCTCAGAGCTAAGTAACTCTGTTTGCATCATAGGAAATGAATGAAGAAGAACCAAAGCTAAAGAGGTGAAAATTAGTGAGGGATTAGCTTTTATTTTCCATTGTTTCATTAGTAATAGCTCAAAGAAATTTATTTGATATGTACTTATTTATAAAGAAGGCTGTAGAGTAATAGGATTGCTGGCTATTCAGATAAGATGCAAAGCCAGTGAAAATATGTTTAAAATTGGTTCATTAAGGAAGCTATTTAGAAGTTGAAGTAGACATGAACTTCATTAAAAAGGATGAAGATTTGTCAGTAAAATTTATTTATTTCACTTGAAATAGTTCTCTAACAAGTTTTTCAGTATGCTACTCTACTCCGATGTTGTCTTTCTCGGACAACAACTAAGACATAGGTTGGCTCGAGCTTCCCTGGGCATATCTTCGTTACCATTACTATATCAGACCACACCTTATGATTAAAGGGGGAGAACGGACGGATCACTTATAGCTTAATGAAGAAATGAAATAAAAATTGACAATCCCTCAAATAGGAATATACAACAAAATCTATCAACAAGGGGATGTAGCTCAGATGGTAGAGCGCTCGCTTAGCATGCGAGAGGTACGGGGATCGATACCCCGCATCTCCACTTTTTTGAATAAGTTAACATGACGTATTTATATCTATTCTTTTTTTCTTTTTAAAGATGCTGTAAATTATGTTTTCTTTAAATTAATTATACGGTCAGATAAAATAGAATGACCGGTATATAGAAAAATATTTCACATGGAAAAAGGTGTCTGCATTTGGAGTACGAATCCACGTGATAATTTTTTTTCCTCCAATTGTTGGGCTTAAATTGAGCGAACTCAAGTCTGCCACAGAAATCTAAGTAACGATTGGCACAAAGTTCAATGCATCACACATTAGATAAGAAATTAACAAGAAATAATCCCCACCCGCCCACCCACGCACCTACTCCATTACCCCATCAAAATCCTCAAAATAATGATAATAATAGTCTAATACAAGGGTGGATATACATTATATCTTCAACAAAGACAAGAACTCTGTTTTTTCACTGACACCCTACTGCCAATAATTGACTTAGACTCGTCTTTCTTTATATCTGAACATTTATCTGATCTAAAAATACAATCTTGAATATACCCTTTAAAGGAAAACTCAAGATCTTGAGTTTTTTTTAAGGTATAAGAAATCATGGGAAAAACAACAAGGAAACTGGAAGTGGTTTCTCCTGTTCCTGCAGATATAGATATTGCTAATTCTGTTGAACCACTTCATATTTCTGAGATTGCTCAAGAACTCAATCTTAATCCCCAGCATTATGATTTATATGGCAAGTATAAAGCAAAGGTATTACCTTTTTTCACAGGTTATTGTTGTATGCAGATTCATGTGTTAGGATATGTTTTATTATTTCACTTCTGTTTGATTTTTGTTAGCACCCTGTTGTTGTAGATTTTGGTTTACTTTTGTAGTTCATGTTGATTGGTGATTAGAAGAATATGTGTGTATTGGTTGACATTCATTTTCTGATAAAAGTATTGCCTAATGAAAACTAAAAGTTCAAATAATAACTCAATCTTAACCTTCAGTATTATATCTCTATGGCAAGTATAAACCAAAGGTACTACCTTTTATATGTGTGTGTGTTAACATAACTGTTCTGGATTTTCTGTAGTACAACAACAACATCATCATACCCAGTATTATCCCATACCGTGGGGTCTGGGGAGGGTAGTGTGTACGCAGACCTTACCCCTACCTTGTGAAATTTTGGTTTACTTTGTCAATCCATGTTGATTGGTGATTAGAAGAATAGGTGTTTATTGGTTGGCATTCATTTTCTGCTAAAACTAAGAGCTAAAATGACAAGAGATTCCAATTGCTAATTCTACGGTTTTATGTGAGCCTCATTAATTGTACAATTGTAAATTGTCACCTTGTTTCTGTTATGCTAATGCTTTTCTGCATTGAAAGGTAGTGTGATTGGGATGCATAGATGTGGTTCCTTTTGTGTTTTGTATAGAAAATGAAGTTAATTTCTACAGCACTGCTATGTAGTCTATTACCTGACTTTTTAGCCAATTGTTAGAAACCAAAGAAGTTCTATATTTCATATCTAGAAGAGAAGATTACAAAGCCTATTTATAATACTAATTCACCTAATCTATTAGTTTCCATACACCTAATTACACCTACTATACAACTCATATACATGTGCTAGCTATGATGTAGTACATGTGTATACATGTGCTACACAACTTGTATTACACCTACTATACAACTCATATACATATGCTAGCTATGATGTAGTATATGTGTATACATGTGCTAGACAACTTGTATGTCAACACTCCCCTTCAAGTTGGAGCATATATATTGATCATACCCAACTTGTTACAGATATATTCAACTCGAGCTCCATTCAAAGCTTTTGTGAAAATGTCTCCCAATTGATCTCCAGTTCTAACATGACCTGTAGAGATGAGCTTTTGTTGAATCTTTTCACGAACAAAGTGACAATCTATTTCAATGTGCTTAGTCCTTTCGTGAAATACAGGATTAGAGGAGATATGAAGAGCAGCTTGATTATCACACCACAACTTTGCTGGCAATGTAGTTTGGAAGCCAACTTCACTTAATAGTTGATGTACCCATACAACCTCACACACAGATTGTGCCATAGCTCTGTATTCTGCTTCCGCACTAGATCGAGATACGACATTTTGTTTCTTACTCTTCCACGAAATCAAGTTTCCACCAACAAAAACGCAATATCCTGTCGTGGATCTCCTATCGGCTTTTGACCCTGCCCAATCTGCATCTGTGAAACACTCAATGTTAGTGTGTTCATTATTCTTATATACTAGACCCCGTCCTGGAGATCCCTTTAGATAACAAAGAATCTGCTCCAGAGCCGCCCAATGCCTGACTGTTGGGGAAGACATAAACTGACTCACAATGCTGACAGAGTATGCGATATCGGGACGAGTTACTGTAAGATAGTTCAGTTTCCCAACCAATCTCCTATATTTCTCTGGATCTTCGAATAACTCACCGTCTTCTTTCACGAGTTGTGTGTTAGGAACCATTGGCATGCTGCATGGTTTAGATCCCAACTTTCCAGTTTCAGCTAACAAGTCAAGAGTATATTTCCTTTGGGACAAGAAGATGCCTTTCTTGCTCCGTGTAACTTCAACTCCCAAAAAATACTTTAGTTGCCCTAAATCTTTCGTCTGAAATTGAGTGTGAAGGAAAGACTTTAGAGTTGAAATTCCTGTAATATCACTTCCAGTAATAACGATGTCATCAACATATACTACCAATAAAAGAATACCATCATCAGACTTTTTATAAAACACCGTATGATCGCAATTGCTTTTCTTCATCCCATATTCTAGAACAGCCTCACTAAATCTGCCAAACCAAGCACGAGGACTCTGTTTCAGCCCATAAAGAGATTTTTGAAGACGACATACCTTTCCACACTCCCCCTGAGCAACAAACCCAGGTGGTTGCTCCATATATACTTCTTCCTAAAGCTCTCCATGTAGAAAAGCATTCTTTATATCAAGCTGATGCAGAGGCCAATCATAAGTAGCTGCCATGGAAATGAATAATCGAACAGAAGCTAACTTGGCGACCGGGGAAAAAGTGTCCAAATAGTCGACTCCATAGGTCTGTGCATACCTTTTGCAACAAGGCGTGCCTTAAGACGAGCTACTGTCCCATCGGAGTTAAACTTAACAGCAAATACCCACTTGCACCCAATAGCCTTTTTGTTAGTGGGCAGATCAGCCAACTCCCAAGTACCATTCTCATCTAAAGCCATCATCTCTTCTATCATTGCATCATGCCAACCTGGGTGGGACAATGCTTCACGAACAATTTTAGGTATCCTAGCAGAATCTAATGATGCAATAAACAAGCTAGAAGAAGTAGACAAATGGTCATAAGACACAAAAGAAGAAATAGGATAAGTACATTGTCGTGTACCTTTGCGAATGGCAATAGGAAGATCCAAACTAGGATCTGAAACACAGGAGGTTGGATCTACCGACGAAGCAGAAGTAGGTAAAGGATCGGGTTCTGAGGTTTGTTGTCGCCTGGTATACACACGAAGAACAGGTGGCTGCTCGGATGGTCGATCGAGGGAAACGGGTGACTGAGGAAGAGGTGTTGGAGAACTAACTGGATGTGTGACAGTGTAGACCAAAGTATCATCTTCTTCCTCAGGACTGTTATAAACATATGAAGAAAAGAACGGATAATTTTCATGGAATGTGACATCGGCAGACACTAAGTACCTTTTGAGATCTGGAGAATAACACCGATAACCTTTCTGAAGACGTGAGTACCCTAAGAACACACACTTAAGGGCCTTTGGATCTAATTTAGTTACCTGTGGACGAACATCACGAACAAAACAAGTACAACCAAATATTTTGGGTTCAATAGGAAATAATGGCTTAGAGGAAAAAAGAATGTTGTAAGGAATATTACCATGAAGTACAGAAGATGGCATACGATTTATTAAAAAACAAGCTGTAGAGACGGCATCAGCCCAAAAACATTTTGGCACTTTCATTTGAAAGAGGAGTGCTCGGCCTACTTCAAGAAGATGTCTATTTTTTCGTTCCGCAACCCCATTTTGAGAAGGGGTGTCAACACAAGAAGATTGATGTAGAATACCATTTGTAGCCATATAATCTTTAAACAAATCCGAAAAATATTCTTTTGCATTGTCACTCCTTAAATTACGAACGGAAACATTAAAATGAGTTTTTATTTCAGCACAAAAAATTGAAAACAACTCCGAACGATTTTTCATTAAATATAACCAAGTAACACGAGAATGATCATCCACAAAGGTAACAAAATATCTAAAACCAGTTTTAGAGATAATAGGACATGGACCCCAAACATCGGTGTGAACTAACTCAAAAGGTAAGTCGACCCGTTTATTGACTCTAGAAACTTTAGGAAGGCGATGGTGTTTAGCAAACTGACATGACTCACAATCTAAAGAGGAAATACTCTGAAACTGAGGATATAACTTCTTCAAACTAGACAAGGATGGATGACCCAATCGACAGTGTACATCAAAGGGAGACAACACAGTTGAACAAGAAATGGATTTCGGCACCTGTGATTCAAGAACATAGAGACCCCCAGACTTAGAACCTTTACCAATAATCTGCTTCGTTGTAAGATCCTGAAAAAGACAATAATTGGGAAAAAATGAGACACAACAATTTAGAGTACGAGTAAGTTTACTGACAGATATTAGATTGAAAGAAAAATCAGGCAAATTTAAGACGGAACTAAGGGAAAGAGAAGATGTTGGGTTAACAGTGCCAGACCCTAAAACATATGAGGTAGACCCATCGGCTAAAGTAACTGTGGAACATTGGGTATGTGACTGAAAAGTGGAAAAGAGTTTAGAGTTACCTGTCATATGATCTGTGGCACCAGAATCAATGACCCATTTGGATAACGAAGAGAGGAGACACTTAGTGGTTTTACCTGACTCGGGGATAGTATTGATAGGAGGAGATGATGACTGAGATGGTGAAATAGTCTCGGAAGTGGCGATGTTGGCATACTGAGATCTTTTGTTCTTATTCTGAAGCTTCACACAATAACGTATGGTATGACCGAGCTCATGACAATAAAAACATTCAACTTCCCCTTGCTTTAGGTCTCGACTATCGCTACTCCGATTGCGATTACTATGACTCCTATTCTTTTGGACGCGGCTAAGCAGAGCACCACTATCGATCGTGGCTGTCGGACCTGGATGAGACTTTTCAGTACGCAACACTCTTGTAAAGGCCTCTTTCAAGGAAGAGATAGCAGTCCCAGATAAAATCTGCGATTTGGCCCCTTCAAATTCGGGAGAAAGACCAGAAAGGAAACTCATGACTGCCAGTTGTTCACGCTGAGCCTGTTGTACCTTCACATCTGGACTAAACGACAATATAACATTAAGCTCATCATACACCTTCTTAAACTCTGAGGAGTAAGTGGTGAGAGAGCGATCTTGCATGGATGGATGGTAAAATGCCTGGCACACATCATACATGCGAGACAAGTTTCCTTTGCCAAAGTACAAAAAATCTAAATAATCCATTAGATCCTTCACATAATCACAATGAGAAACTAGATCATTTACCTCACTATGCATCGAATTCTTGATTTGGAGAAACAATTTTGCATCCTCCTTTAACCAAACTGATTTAGTCTCATCCTTGGGTGGATCATCAACCAAGTGGTTCTCTTTGTCGATGCTCAGCAAATAGAGACAGATCGTCTTACTCCAATCCATGTAATTGGAACCCATGAACTTATTCTTCGTAATTTTGGACATAACCGGAATGACATCAACGGTAGGTTTCGTTTCAGTCATCTTGCACCCGAATAATAGCAGAATCAAATAGTCAAGAACAATGCAGTGAAATTTGAACAGTGCAGTGAACAGTGCAGTGAACAGTGAACAATACAGTGAACAGTGCTGGAACAGTGATCTTGGAAAATGAGTTGTCAGGAAAAAAAAAATCCTGACAGTACCACTTTGGTCGGAATAGTGAGTAGAAAAATCTGTAAAGAAGCGGTCGGGGCAAAAAATGGTCGGAAATAGTGAAATAGAATCAAAGCAGCGAAAGACTGTTCTGAACAAAAATAATTCGAACGGGGAAAAAAAATTTCCCAACAACAAACTGATTAAAAAACTTCAATGCTCTGATACCATGTTAGAAACCAAAGAAATTCTATATTTCATATATAGAAGAGAAGATTACAAGGCCTATTTATAATACTAATTCACCTAATCTATTAGTTGTCATACACCTAATTACACCTACTATACAACTCATATACATGTGCTAGCTATGATGTAGTACATGTGTATACATGTGCTACACAACTTGTATTACACCTACTATACAACTCATATACATGTGCTAGCTATGATGTAGTACATGTGTATACATGTGCTAGACAACTTGTATGTCAACACTCCCCCTCAAGTTGGAGCATATATATTGATCATGCCCAACTTGTTTTTTTGTCACCTATTCATATGCTATCTTTCTTTGCTGAATGATTATTACACGTGGGTACTTGGATTTTGCAGTTTCTCAGGGTTGAGTTTCTTAGACTAAAATGAGGTCTTTTAGTTGAAAACAAGCATGCATAAGAGGATATGAATGTGACATGTGCTTTTGTGTATCGCTATTAATATGTTGGCTTTTCTTTGATGGTCGGTGAGTTGATATGTTGAATTTGTTGTGATTCTAGGTGTTGTTATCAGTGCTTGATGAGGTTGGAGGAAGTCAGGACGGGTATTATGTGGTGGTTGGAGGGATAACTCCAACCCCTCTTGGAGAAGGGAAGTCCACCACCACCGTCGGCCTTTGCCAGGCTCTGGGAGCTTTCCTTGATAAAAAGGTAACTTTGAATTCTCTATAGGATGCCTGTCTCACAAACTTAGAATAATTCTCTGTATCCTAACAATTAGCTAATATATGCCTGTAAGCTAATATCTCTTGACCTTGTAAAGAAGGATAATATATAAGTGAAGAAATGTGGATATATTATCTGGTTTTTCTGGACATCAGAGAGAAGTTGACAAATATTCATGTTATGGTTTTTTTCTTCTTCTTGCTGGAAAATTTTGAGAAGTTGGATAGATATAAGCAAGTGTTTTTCACTTTGAGGTCTCTGAATCAAGATTTAGATTTTGTTATTCGAGTCAGAGTCTTCATTTTCTTGTATTTTTCATTGAATCTTTCTACTAATCCAATTGAAGATGTCCCTTTTGGCTTGTATATTGGTGCTACCTGACCCTCTCCTTATGGATTATAATGTGAGACAAAGAGAAATCTTGGGCAGAGGAAAGATTTGGCTATTCCTTTTTGCTGAATCTCTCCCTCCTAAATTTTCCTCATCTCTTCCTCTTTTTGTCCTAATTTTTGTAGAGATGTAAAAAACCATCTAAAATTTCATGTCTATCAGGTATACGTGGATGATTAATTTTCTCCTAGTTAAATCAGTAACTTATAGCTGAGCAAATGATGTCCATACATTTTTATATTTTTAAGATAAAGCACTATAATTGATTTCATGTTATTTTGATAAGAAGGCATTATCCATGTCAGCGTTTGCGTCCTAGAAATGCTGTCTATTTTTTTTTTTTTTTTTAATTTTATCTCTGACCAGTTTCCTCTCGACCTGGTTCTCTCAGGTTGTCACATGTGTCCGCCAACCATCGCAAGGACCAACATTTGGAATCAAGGGTGGTGCTGCAGGAGGTGGTTACAGTCAAGTGATACCAATGGATGAGTTCAATCTTCACTTAACAGGAGATATTCATGCAATTACAGCAGCAAATAACCTCTTGGCTGCTGCCATTGATACGCGAATCTTCCATGAATCTTCACAGTCTGATAAGGCTCTCTTTAACAGGTTATGCCCGCCAAATAAAGAAGGTAAACGGAAGTTCTGCGACATAATGTTTAGGCGTTTGAAGAAACTTGGTATTGGCAAGACGGCCCCTGAAGACCTTACTCCTGAAGAGGTCAATAAATTTGCTAGGCTAGATATAGATCCCGCTTCCATCACATGGAGAAGAGTTATGGATGTCAATGATAGGTTTTTGAGAAAAATTACCGTAGGTCAGGGCCCCGAAGAGAAGGGGATGGTGCGGGAGACAGGATTTGATATTTCAGTTGCCAGTGAAATAATGGCAGTTCTAGCCCTCACGACATCACTAACTGATATGCGAGAGAGGCTGGGGAAAATGGTAGTCGGGAATAGCAAGGCTGGTGATCCAGTTACGGCTGATGATCTTGGGGTTGGAGGCGCTTTGACCGTCTTGATGAAAGATGCCATTAACCCTACTCTTATGCAGACTCTTGAGGGCACTCCTGTTCTTGTTCATGCGGGTCCTTTTGCAAATATTGCACATGGAAATTCATCTATTGTTGCTGACAAGATTGCATTAAAGCTCGTCGGACCTGGTGGCTTTGTGGTTACAGAGGCTGGCTTTGGTTCTGATATTGGGACAGAGAAGTTTATGAACATCAAATGTCGATATAGTGGCTTGAAACCTCAGTGCGCTGTTATTGTGGCCACTGTAAGAGCCCTTAAAATGCATGGTGGAGGACCTGACGTCACAGCTGGAAGGCCTCTTGACCGTGCCTATGTAACTGAGAATGTTGCACTAGTGGAAGCCGGTTGCGTGAATCTGGCCAGGCACATTTCAAATACAAAAGCTTATGGTGCAAATGTTGTGGTTGCCGTCAATGCGTTCGCATCGGATACTGAAGCAGAACTAAATGCAGTTAAAAATGCTGCATTTGCTGCAGGAGCATTTGATGCAGTAATTTGTACTCATCATGCTCATGGTGGCAAAGGAGCGGTAAGTCTTTTATGCAATCATTGCACTTCTATGGAAAAATAAAAAGAGGTTTTTGAGTAGAAGGTTGAGTACCAAATAAATTACACATGCTAAAAAACTCAAAATTTTCAGTTAAGAGACGCATATATCCAAATTGACAATACAAGTTTCTGCAGAATATTTGGTTCGGGATTAACTAAATGTCCTAACAATTCCATTATAGAGTCAACAGCGCATACATGATTGACTGTCAGTTAATTGGTTCTTGCAAGAGCGTGAAGCTATTGTTTTAGTCATAGTGGTCGCCATAATTATTTTGTTATGTAGTTTTGCTTTTGGTTGTCTGCTGCTTGGCAGTTTAGAAGTATTAATCAGCTGAACGTTTTTATTAGTTTGGATCTAGTTTACTAATCTGAAGACTCTCGCACTCTGACCTGAACTTATGTGATGTAATGAACGTATAACCATATGATAACCTCTAAGTTGTTTTTTCCTCCATCCTTATTTTGGACAAAAACATGAAAGAAACAGGTAAATGTGTTGTGTTGACCGTTTCGCTATGGGGTTTACTAGTTGCTAATATGAAACACTAATAAGCTGGAATTGTTTATTCAGGTGGATCTTGGAATTGCAGTTCAGAAGGCCTGTGAGAATGCAACACAACCACTAAGATTCCTGTACCCGCTGGATATAGGTATAAAAGATAAAATAGCGGCAATAGCAAAATCATATGGTGCTGATGGAGTTGAGTACTCTGAACAGGTAGATTTTTCCAGTGCTCATACCTATTACTGCACTTTCTTTCTTATTTTATCTGTGTTTCTCTCTCCAGATGTTAACAAATTCAGAAAAGCATTTTTGGTGTTTAATATCTTTAGTAGTTCTCTTTGATGTGAGAGTTAGTTTACATCCCATATATGGTTTGTTTTTTTAGGCCTGTTATCTTTGACTTGTCTGAATAGGTTGCACTGCAGAGCGATTTTGCATCATGGTAAAAATCAAGGGTAAGAGTGGGTGACTTTTCTTTTCTTTTACTTTCTTTTTGAATATAGATTAACAGTGAATTGATTATTGATTTTAGTTCAGATGCAGAAAAGTTTTCTTTAGTAGTAGATTAGTTGCAGATATTAGTAAATATTGGCGACATTATCAGGGTATATGATACGTATAAAGACATAGCATGGAGATCAACATAGCATGACTTGTTAGACTGCGAATCAAGCCTTTTCTCGTGGCTTGATTAACACTCTAACCTTATCTTGCCTTTGTTTGCTTCTGTTTTTTCCAGTGTTGTCAAAGGCGCACTTAAAGCGTGCTTAAGCCCTGAAGCGAGGCTCAACACATGTTGAGCGCTTTGCCTCGCTTTGTGCGCGCTTTACTGTCGCATCAAGGCTCTAAGACATATTTTTCCTTACCAATGAGTGTAATCCTGAAAAAGCAACATTAAACAATTGATATTTCACTTTATGGTAAATCTTTTTCAATTTTTTTATCCATATATTTGTTATCCATGCTTATAATTATTAGTCTTGGACTACAAATACATATTTTTATTTTTTCTCCAGTTGCGCCTTTTATCATTAAAGCCCACACTTTATTTGCGCTTTGTGCTTAAAGCTCCAACAGATAGAGTTTTTTTGTGCTTTTCGCCTTTGATAAGACTAGGTTTTTCCTTTTATAACCCTTTATGATTAGCATAGTTATGCTGCTATATCTGTCTTCGCTTGAAACCCAATTGTGCTGCTCTTTTGTCATATCTTTTTAACAGGACATTTTCCTAGGCACACGCTCGTGTATGGAATGATAGTTTCTCTCTCTATATATATATGTGCATTTGGTGAAGTTCTCTGTTATTCTTCTTATATTGTTGTGACCTATAAATCTTCTGTAGTTTTCCCATAACTATCATTATACAACCATTTAGCCGTGAGAATTCCCTATATGCCGCATTTAATAATAAAATTTTCTAATAATCTAGGACTTCAAGTTTTTCCTTGTAATTTGTTGCTGAAGGTGTTGGTACGTATAGCCTAATTGATGCCTTAACGCACCTTTTATGTTAATCACAACGTTGAAAACTATCACTGATCCACCTGAGATTGTTCGGTAATTTAATCTGGTACAAGACTTTGATTTTGTTGAAAGCATAGTTACATACGGTGAAATTCTCTTGGTCTTTTTCATTAACACAAGGAGTTTGATATCTGTGCTATTAGGCTGAGAAGCAGATTGAGATGTATAGCAAGCAAGGATTTTCTAATCTGCCAATTTGCATGGCTAAAACACAATATTCATTCTCGCATGAAGCTGCAAAGAAGGGCGCTCCAAGTGGATTCATCTTGCCCATCAGGGATGTTAGAGCAAGCATTGGCGCGGGATTCATTTATCCACTAGTTGGAACAATGAGCACAATGCCTGGTCTGCCTACGCGGCCTTGTTTCTACGAGATTGACATTGACACCTCTACTGGAAAGGTAATTGGTCTTTCTTGAGAATCTTGGCAGGTTGCACTGTGTTTTGGCAGAAGTAATGAGTTTGTCGAGTTCAGACTTCCTCCTCCTACATAGTGCTCAGCAGATAACGATACTGCTTCAAGCCACTTCTGTGTTTCTTATTGTGTACACTAGTGTAACAGAATAATTGTTTTTCTGCTGCCTGATGTTGATTGAATAAACCTGCATATTGCGTTTTGTATATCCAGATTTCGCGTCACGATTTGTAAGTCTGGACAAAATTCTCGTGCTCTACTACATTTTCTTAGAAAGTGATTTAGAACTAGTGTAGATTATGTTGTGAATCTTGCACAAAGATTACAAATTTGAGTGCAAAGAACATCATTGTTTTGCAATGTTTTTTCCATATCTGTTAATGTGCTCATCTTTTAAACTTTGGGCTATTTGATTTTGGCCCAAGTTAGTCCTATTTTTGGACTGGTGTGAGATCTAACTAGCAGCCCATAGGGGACAAGTTGCACTTTACCAAGTAAATTAGCTGGGCCGTATGCCGGATTGTGCTTGAGCTTCTACTTATATATGTAAGAAAAAATGACACTGTAGAGCCACTCTCAAAATAATAGCCGAAAAATTGTATATATATATATATTTTTTGTGTATATATATATATATATATATATGTGTGTGTGTGTTATATACAAAAATTATATAAATTTTATATTTTTTTGGCTACCAAATATAAATAGTTTCTAGTACGGGCCAAAAGTGTTAATGCCCTGCTCATTTGGTGCAGCCTTTCACAGCTGGCTCGGTCATGTGCTTAAGAATGTTTAAGGGCAACTCTCCATGATTATAACCATAGAGTCTACCATTAATTAGTGTTCTATCGCTAATCCACCATCTTATGACTGAAACTCCTTATAAGATTTTTAATTGTTTAGGCGTCAGTGTTCCCATGGGTATATATTGTGTTATGGTCAAGAGGTCAGAATTCGAATCGTAGTATCATAAGTCAGTGTCAACTCTTCTCGTAAGATTAAAAAAGAAGAGTGGATTAAAACAGAATTATTCAATATATTTTTCACCACTTTTAAGATTCCTTTAATTGATAACTCTCTATTTAAACAGCCACCATCATAGGGTATGACAACATCCCTATATAATAGCCATTTACCAATTCGATCGGGGTAAACGGTCGCTTGAATTTAAGAAAAGGTCGTTTGGATTTATCCATGGTTTGTATGTTTAATTTATTCCTTATCCCTAAAATTCTATTTCTTAATTCTAATTCAGTTTAAATCCACCCAAATAGGATTTTTAAAAAATAGGACTTGTTTTTTTCGACTTGAGCATCTAAATTTGGGTCAATACCAGCAAAAACAAATCTGAACAAGGTTCTAGCACCATGCCAAATGTGTCCGAAGAAGAAGAACAAATCAAACGAAGCATGCCCAAAAGTAAACCAACCCCTTGATTGCTACGAAAAACACCATCGGATTTTAAAGTAGCACGATCTAATTCAAAATTTTCATCCAATTGAGCACGTCTAGCATATTTTTTCACAGTAGCAGGATCACTATAATTGACGCCGTTGAGTTCACCGCCGTAGAACTCAACAGTTACACCTACTTGTTCAACACTATACTTCGATTTTGCCCTTCTAAAGGGAACATCGGCTCTAACAATTCCATCGCCATCTACCAAAACGACCGGAAATGTTTCAAAAAAAGTAGGCATACGACGTACAAAAAGTTCACGCCCTTCTTTATCTCTAAAGATAGGGTGGCCTAACCATCCAACCGATTCATCCCCGTTATCCATTGAGCCCGCTCTGAATAATCCCCTTTTGCCGGATTATTGCCGATGTAATCATAAAAAGCTAATTTTTCAGGAATTTTAGACCAGGCTTTTGATAAACTTTAATTTTCTGTTAGCCCAGCACTAACTCTTCGATATATTTCTTGTTGGAAGTACCCCTGATCCCATTGGTAACGAGTGGGCCCAAATAATTCAATCGAGGTTGTTGCCGAACCATACCACATAGTTCCGGCAACAACAAAAGTTGCAAAAAAGACAGCAGCAATACCACTGGAAAGGACGGTTTCAATATTTCCCATACGCAATCCTTTGTATAGACTTTGTGGCGGACGGACGCTAAGATGGAATAGGCCCGCTAATATGCCCAATGTTCCTGCTACAATATGATGAGAGGTAAAAATCGAGTTTTTCTCGAAACTCAATATTATATTATGTTATAATATATGTCCTTTAGAACATCACTTTACTATGGCAGCCAAAAATTTTTGGAACAAATAAAGCTAATTGACTGTATTAAGAACCAGCGAACCAACGAGACATGTGAAAAATTGGACACTTACAAACTTCAAGATTCAGAAATCCTGAAATAAATTGAGAGACAGAAAGTGGATTAAAAAGTAAAAAGTAATAACTTTTTAATGTTTTGGATTAATTGAAGCTTATAACACTTGTAGTTTGCCATAATCAAAGAAACCATAGCACTAGGATCTGGTTCTTTCATTTACAACAAATTATCTTTAAAGACAGAAAGTTATAAATTTGATTAATATAAGTGGTCCAAACTTATATTAATACAATAATCCTAACTTGTAAAAAGCTCTCAATGCAAGATCTATTATTATGCCATGGAATTGGGCATGAAAAGTGGTTCAAAAGTGTCAGTGTCACATGATACTTCAATAAATAGTCTCAATAGTTCTGCTAACTGTGTTTCTTACTAAAAGTTTGCCATTGAAGCTAACAGCTTGTTTGGATGATTGTTATTACGTTTCATAATGTATCGTATTTTATTGTATTGTATTGTTAGTCTCAATAGTTTCTGCTAACTGTGCTTCTTACTAAGAGTTTGCCATTGAAGCTAACAACTTGTTTGGATGATTGTTATTACGTTTCATAATGTATCGTATCTTATTGTATTGTATTGTTTGTATCGTTTCTCGTCATTTTATGATATCGTACACTAACAATATAAAAAATAAATTTGCAATATTATAAAGAAAAATTATAATACGAGTTAAAATTATTTTATAAAAAAGAATATAGGATAAAATAAAATTATTTAATAATATGAAGGGCGAGATAAGAGAAAAAGACAAGATAACGACGTGACCACACCAAATCGGTCGTTATATAAAACAACACTTTTCGTCATTACGTAAGACTGATTTAACGATACAATTCAATACAATTTAAGTAACAATCAAAACAAACATTCTACTTAAAGTAACAATACGATATAATACAATATGTAACAACCATCCAAACAAGTTGTAAGAAGTGGGCTAATGAGAAATGAAAATTTTCACCAAGGTATTAATAGCACTACAGGGATTTGCATCTATACCCGCTTTTTGGGTCACGTTTTTGTTGAAGATGTCAAATTGTCCCACATCGGTTGGGAAGTAGAGTTGGGGAGGGGGTGATTTTCCCCTATAAAAGAAGGCCTAATGTTTAGGATTTAAATACACCTCTCATTTGCCTTCTTATCTTCTTAAGGCATTTGTATCTTCTCTCTTTAGTATTATTTCACTTGTATTTTTGGAGTGGAATAAAATATTGGTTGTGTCAGAGGAGTAGGCAAAATTGGCCGAAACTCGTAAATTTTGGTGTTCCTTTTATTGTTGCTTTATTGTCTTATTTATTATTTGGTGGCTGTCATAATTTTTGGTATAGTAGTTGTGACTTATTCACACTATATACATTTGGCTTCCGCAACAATTGGTATCAGAGCCAAGGTACTGTCTAAGTATGCTCTGTGGTTGCAGCATAGTCTGATCTTCCACATCAGAAAAGATTTATCTTGGTAACTGAGTCAAGGTTCTGTCTGAGTATGCTCTGTGGTTGCAGCTTAGTCTGATCTTCTACATCAGAAAGGAAATAATCTTGATTTGTGTCGTCAGCTATTAAATAATATTTGTGTCAAATATGGGAGACAATAAACAAGAAGAATCTACATCAAGTGTCAACAATACGTCATCATTGGCATCTTCGCTTATGACAAGAATTGTGTCAAATGCGAAATTTGCGGTAGAAATTTTTGACGGGTCCGGGCATTTTGGGATGTGGCAAGGCGAGGTTCTAGATGTCCTTTTTCAACAAGGGCTAGATCTGGCCATTGAAGAAAAGAAACCAGATGTTATTGGAGAAGAAGATTGGAGAATTATCAACCGTGTTGCTTGCGGTACCATTCGATCCTACCTTGCTAGAGAGCAGAAATATCCATACACAAAGGAAACTTCTGCAAGTAAATTATGGAAAGCACTGGAGGATAAATTTTTGAAGAAAAACAGTCAAAATAAATTGTACATGAAGAAGAGACTGTTTCACTTCACCTATGTTCCTGGTACCACGATGAATGAACATATCACCAGTTTCAATAAGTTGGTCACAGATTTGCAAAATATGGATACAACTTATGATGATGGTGACTTGGCCTTGATGTTGTTGGCGTCACTTCCTGATGAGTACGAGCACCTTGAAACTACTCTACTCCATGGAAATGACGAAGTTTCTCTCAGAGAAGTTTGTTCGGCTTTGTACAGCTATGAACAAAGAAAGCGAGAAAAACAGAAGGGCGGAGAAGGAGAAGCACTATTTGTGAGGGGTCGTCCTCAAAATCAAACGAGGACAAAGAAGGGAAGATCCAAGTCAAGATCCAGACCCAGCAAAGATGAATGTGCCTTTTGTCGAGAAAAGGGGCACAGGAAGAAAAACTGTCCGAAGTTGAAGAATAAGGCCAAACATAACAATGGAAAGACCATTATGGATTCAAATGTAGCTGATTGTGATGATTCAGACTTCTCATTAGTTACAACAGAGTCATCAACATCATCAGACATATGGTTGATGGACTCGGCTTGTAGCTATCATATGTGTCCCAACAGGGACTGGTTCGTGGATTTTCAAAAGGGAAAATATGGAGTCATCCACACAGCGGACAACAACCCTCTTACCTCATATGGAATTGGTTCAATACGATTAAGGAATCATGATGGAATGATCAGAACATTAACAGATGTTCGATATGTACCAGATTTGAAGAAGAATCTCATCTCTGTAGGAGCCCTCGAATCAAAAGGGTTCAAAATCATTGCAGAAAATGGAGTGATGAGAGTATGCTCCGGTGCACTAGTGGTAATGAAGGCTAATCGGAAGAATAATAATATGTACCGCTATCGTGGCAGTACAGTTATTGGGACAGTGACAGTGACATCCAGTGACGACAAAGAGGCAGAAGCAACCAAGCTATGGCACATGCGCTTGGGACATGCTGGAGGAAAATCCTTGAAAACTCTATCAGATCAAGGATTGTTAAAAGGAGTAAAGGCTTGCAACTTGGAGTTTTGTGAGCGTTGCGTCAAAGGAAAACAGACAAGGGTTAAATTTGGTACAGAGATCCATAATACTAGAGGCATTTTTGGATTATGTACACTCTGATGTTTGGGGTCCTTCCAAAACACCTTCATTGGGTGGGAAGCACTATTTTGTAACCTTTGTTGATGATTTTTCCCGAAGAGTGTGAGTGTATACAATGAAGAGCAAAGATGAAGTGTTGGAAATTTTTCTCAAATGGAAGATGATGGTGGAGAATCAAACAGGCAAAAGGATTAAGTGTATTCGCACAGACAATGGAGGTGAATACAAAAATGATCATTTCAATAAGGTCTGTGAAAATAATGGCATCGTCCGGTACTTCACTGTCAGACATACACCACAACAGAATGAGTGGCAGAACGTATGAACCGGACCTTGCTGGAGAAGGTACGGTGTATGTTGTCCAATGCTGGCTTGGGCAAAGAATTTTGGGCTAAGGCAGTTACATATGCATGTCACCTCATTAATCGCTTACCATCTGCTGCTGTTGATGGCAAAACACTGTCACACCTCCTTTTTACCTACGCTTGCAGGGGCGTAGGGGAGTTTTTCCAATTAAAGGACAATCGAAACGGGATTTATTATTTAATTCAGAGTCGCCACTTGGGAGATTTATGGTGTCCCAAGCCACCGGTTGAATCCCGAATCGAGGAAAAGAAATGACTCTGTATTACAGTCCGCGAACCAGAATCCGGATAAAGAATTCTCTTAACCTGGGAGAAGGTGTTAGGCACTCCCGAATTCCGTGGTTCTAGCACGGTCGCTCAAATGTCATATTCGGCTTATTCATCTGATTTTAATGCATGTTGAACCTATGTGAAAATTTTAACTTTTTACCGCTTTTATTATTATTATTTTTTAATGAGAATTGCAACGTCGTGAAAACACATCTCGAACCACGTCACATCAATGCACCTGGTTATTGACACATTCCAACTCAGCTGAGATTTGGATTTGGGTCACATAAATGTGCACCCGAGTTTAATAAAGTACTTTATTAAAAGCGCGCCTAAAGTGACTAGCGCGTTATTATTTTGAGGAAAGACGTGAAATTCATTAGACGGTCCGTCCCGAGATCTAAAGTATTTTAACGCAATATTTACTGAGGGCCCCGCAACTTCTGCATTTTATTTGGCGAGGCTCGTCTCATTTTGTTTTAAAAGGGTATCCTAAAGCAAGCTATAATTTTCTACTTAACCTGTCTTTAATAATGAAAATAAAACCTAACTAATTGTTATCTTTTAAGAAGTACTACATCTAGACCTACAAACTCCAAACAATTTACGTGAGGGAATCATAGTCCGGGCCCCAAATGGATATGCATGTCAGACCCGGGCTCGGGCCATTTATTTCGGCCCTGAAGCTTACACTTTATGCAAAAGGGCTATCAAGCCCCAACCGTCGAATTAATCAATGCTTCAGTTTAATTGTGCACAAGTGTTCACTGAAAGTTTTTAAACCATCAAGTTTAATGAACTAACTCAATTCACGAACAATTATTCTGATTTTTACCCCAACCCTTATGCTAACCAAAATTACTAACTCGAGTTCATGTGTTTACCAGATTTAGAGCCGTTGTTCATGCTAGGAATTAACACGGGCAATCAAGGAAAAGCTTAACTTGTTGATGTGATTAGCTACTGTACCATATTATTCGCGCAATTAGTCATGTCTAATTTTATACCAGTTTGTGATCCCAACACCCTAAATATGGAAGCTATAGTAATTGGCTATTAATAGTTAACTAAATTAACTATAGCAAATCCGAGTAGCTCATACAGTCCAGTACAGATTCAAGGTCATATAATCAATAATCCACAGTCTCTCTAGTTTAATTACAAGACGAGTTTCAGAAATTCTAATCGATACTAATGTGTATTTGAAATCTATAACTACAAGCTATACTAATAATGAAATACAAAAGCAAATTCATATGATAGCAGTGCCTCATCATTTGATTTCATAATCGTTCAGATACATCGAATGAAACTTCAAGGCATTAGAGACAACGATGTACTTGGAAATATAATCGAGTAGAAGGAGGAGTTAGCAACAGAAGAGCAAACAACAACAACAACCACGAATTCCAACAGCAACCATCACAGTTCAAGACCAATTTTTACCCAGAATCAACTCGACCACAGCCCAGAACAAGCTGCAAAAAAAAAAAATAGCAACAACAAATACCAAAACGAACAGACTCAATAGAGTTTGAATTAAACCAAAACTTAAACAGTAGACTACTGAACCGCTTAAGCAATGAAAATCACTATCCAGAATTCTACTTACACCTATGAATGCAATGAAACAATATATTTTGGTTTTCTGTTCTTAAACTTTCCAAAGCTAAAAAAAAACTGAATGTCCTCCCCTTAAGATGTTGTCTGAGACTACCCTTTAAAAGAAATCTCAAAAAAACTCTCCCACTGATCAGAATGTTCTTCAAATACTCTCCAAAAAAGATCCCCCCCTAAGACTGATCTCGGACTCCTCCCTTTATACCCAAACACTCACCCTGCCAGCCCGTAAGAGCACTAGGCAGATTTAAGAAACTAATTCTGTCCATGATACCTTTAGCACTCCCCTAGAGTATGTTTTGTTCCCCATTAACCCTTTTCTTTATTTAAAGTTCAAAATGGTATGGGCAACATATTTTAATCAATGCCTTTTAAACCTCCCCATACCATTATGTTTTGTTCCCTACTAACACATTAGATTAATGGTTAATTAAGTGCTTTACTGACAGCCCACTTAGCAAGACCATTTTTCCAAACCTTTAAACCCCAAATTACCCCTGAAATTACTGTGATTTACTGTCCTAGTCCAATCCTCCCTTCAATCGGTACCAACCCCAACAGCTATAACCAATTCAACTCATCAAATTCAATCAGTAATTCAAGCTAGAACCCAGATCAGATCAAATAGCATAAAAATAAAGACCAATGAATCCGAACAAAATCATATTGAACTACCAAGGTCAAATTTCAGACCATGATTGACACATATACATGGGAATGACTAACTATATTCACAATTCTAAATCAAACTTAGGCAAAATGAATGATCACTGTAAACATACTGAATCGACAAACAAACTGAGCTCATGTGAAAAATGATGAACAACAAAGAAAAGGGAACCAAATATCATATAAAATGAAGCAATTCGAACCAATAATAACAGTACACTCATAGTTCTAAATTAGCCTTAAACATAAAGTGTAGGGACCTTGAGGATATACTGAATGGAACCTTAAGGCTGAAAACAAAACAAACGACACCAAACAACTTGACGAGAACTACTAAACTACAGACATGAACGGATTAATCGACGAAACTATTTATAACATATGTTAATCAACAGAAAGAAACTGGACCAAGAAAAAGGTCTGAAAGAGGAGGAAGAACTACTTGACAAAAATGACGAATTAATTAGTCAAAATAAAACAAACAACAAAATAAAAAGGAAAACAAAAGAAATGCCTCGAAATTTCAGAAACCAAATGACCTCCGTTCTCATTGACCTTCGTAATTTCGACTTGAACTTCTGAGGCCAAAAATGGACCTTAATCGAGTGTTCTCGACTGAGAACACTCGACTAAGGTCGATTAACAGCCTCAAAACTCTCCTAATTTTGGACAGGTTCCAGTCTTGGTCCTTTTAGGGTTTGTTAGTCGATTTAAGATTTGATTAGTTCTAATGGGATTCGAACAAAAGTAGGGGTGGTTTGGGAACGAGGGAGGTCAGGTGGAGCTGTGGTGTGAACTTGGGACTGGTTGGGTAGGTTTAGGGTAGGGATCTGTGTTGAGGGTGGTTAGGTGGTTCAGTGGTGTGAATTTCATGGTCACCAACATCGTTGCCGCCGGCTTTCAAACGAAGGGGTATGAGGGCGGCTAGGGTTTTACGGGGTCATTTGGTCTCTGGTTCTTGGAGACGAAGAGGAGGGGTTTGTCTTGGGGGGGGGGACGGGTAAGGGATTAGGTTTATATACCAGAGGGGGAAACGAATCCTGGCCGTTTGATCTGATGAGATCAACGACCTGGATTGATCATTTAAGTGTAACGGCGCCGTTTAGGCACTCCTGAGACCGGATCCATCTCTGGTAAACGGGTCGGGTTGGGGGAATGGGTAAGGGAGAGATGATCTTGGTCGTTGGATTGATTCAATCCAATGGCACTGATTGAAAGTGACATAAACGACGTCATTTGGGACGTATGAGTGGGCTAACAGTTGGACCGAGTTAGACACAAAATTTGGGCTGGATTTGGTCAAAATTAACATGGCCCAGTCCGATTTCTCTTCTATTTTTCATTTTTATTTTCTTCCTAAATTATTTTCTAAAATTATAAACCAAGTTAATTTATTAAAAATACTAATTATCTTCTAATAACATTTATCACATATAATTAAATGCCAATTAACAATAAAATCACACAATTCAACATTAAATGCTAAAAACTGCAAAGTACATTATTTTTTATGATTTTTCATTTTCGTAAAACAAATCACTGTTTAATTAATCCTAAATTGTAAATGCAAATGCAACACATATATTTTTGTATTTTTCTTAATTAAAGTAAAAAATGAACATGCACAGACAAGTACAAATTAATCACAAGCAACACAAAACTATTTTATTTTGAATTTTTTGGGAGTAGTTCTTGTAGGGCAAAAATCACATGCTCACAGCTGCCCCTCTTTGTCCGGAAATACGAAGAGTTTTCGTGCAAAGATAAAGTGAGCGGATACGAGCGATATTTACCCGTTAGGCTACTCCGTGTGAAGCATTTGAAAGATTTGACCGAACCTCTGCTTCAAAGGTTTCCTACATATCCCTGGCTAAAAGGGAATCAGGTCAATGTAGTTTGGGGAGTTTCGATAGCTGGGACTACCATAAAACTGTGGTTTTGTTGTTACTTCTACCTGCTTACTGACCTCCTTGTTACACCTTGATAAAAATAAAGAAGTTATACTAAGCTATGGTCTATGAATTACAAAGATTTATTCTCAAACTTGGTCATGTGACTATTATTGTTGCCTTGTTGTCTTGCTGCCTTGTGTTTCCTCTGATGTTTCTTTGCTTCTAACTTGACTTGTATTCTCTCTTGATTGCCGAATTTAAATTGCTTATTTCCTTCTTGTGAGCTTTGAATTATTTTTCCTTCGAAGCTTGAACTGCCTTCTTCTGACTAGTGTTGCCTTCTTTCCGACTTTGGAACTTTAATTTATGCTGGAGATCTTTGTTGTAACCCTCCGCTTTACTGACTTCAAACTTCAATGTATTCCTCTATTATGCAGGCGTGCCCCCGACTTCTAAACTTGGAATGTAAAGACTGAAATGTATTCCTCTGCTATATGGGCGGGCTCCCAACTTCAAGACTTGAAAATAAAACGTCATTCCTCTCTTCAGGCGGGCTCCTGACTTCAAAAACAACTTAGAAAATAAAACGACATTCCTCTCTTCAGGCGGGCTCCTGACTTCAACAACAACTTAAAAAATAAAACGCCATTCCTCTCTTTAGACGGGCTCCTGACTTCAACAATAACTTCAAAAAATAAAACGTCATTCCTCTCTTCAGGCGGGCTCCTGACTTCAACAACAACTTCGAAAAATAAAACGCCATTCCTCTCTTCAGGCGGGCTCCTGACTTCAACAACAACTTAGAAAAATAAAATGTTATTCCTCTCTTCAGGCGGGCTCCTGACTTCAATAACAACTTAGAAAATAAAACGCCATTATTTCCCCTTTCCTCCTGAACCATTTTCCTTCTAACTTGAATTATCTTTCTTCGGAATTGCTTCCCTCAAAACTTGTCTGTCTTCCTTCTTCAAAACTACTTCCCTCAAAACTTGTACTGTCTTCCTTCTTCAAAACTACTTCCCTCAAAACTGGTGTTTCATTTCTTCACAAACTGTTGGGATAACACTTTTTCAAAATATGTTATCTTCCTCCTTCAACTTGTACTTTTTTTGTTATCTTCTTCCTTCAAAGACTACCTCCCTTAAAACTTGTGTTATCTTCCTTCTTCCTCAAGTGGGTACCTTTCCGTCATCAATAGCATTTCCTGTCCCTATTTCAAATAAAAAAAAACAAATTGGTCAGTTTAAAACGTGGTGGTTGGTTGTGATACTCCTGCTGGGGATGCTATCAACCATTTTCCTATCTATGCGTTGTCTGACCATCTTGAAACTTGGCTGATACCTTCCGACCTTCTTGACGATTCTTTATTCACAAACCTCTCAACCATTTTCCCAGTCTCCTTATCTGACCCCATGTATTTTTCATGACAACTGATTTTACTTGAAGATCTTGCATGTTTGTTGATTAACCACTTTCTCCATCGTTTGTGTTACTGAAATACCTTTTTCCCGTGCAGACCCGATATCTTCTTTTGTGGTACTGTCCGTGAACTGGCATTCCCCAACCTTTGAGTCTCCTATGAATTTCCAAATTATGTCCATTGCTTTCCGTGTTGTTCTTCCTTGATTTTTTCGCTGGCCTTGGCCTTATAACCTTTGATTTCTGGTGGGGATATCATTCTTGACACTGGTCCACCCTTTTGTCAATCTCATCATCGAATATACCCTTGGTTCACTCCCCCTAGCCCTCCTTTTGTTGCACTGTCCCTGAATTGATATGGACCATGGGTATTTTGTGCGAACCTCAAAGCATGTTGACTTATACCACTTTGATGTACTAGTCAGATCTCGCCTTGCATAATTGGAAAGTTGATGGCAAATTTTGAAATCATTTCTCACTTGTTCTGACCAAAGAGACTCAAGAAGAGGAAATGACAAAGGTAAAAGGAACGGAGTAAAAGGCAAAATATGACTTCTAACAAGAAAACTACAAAGTAAAACCTATTAGATGTGGATACCAACTCTATTGGCCATGACATTGCACACGTGGCCCATCCTCCGTCGTTAATCGCCTTTCACAATCTTCGTTTGGTGCTTTCCTATCTGATTCTTAATCTTTATTCGACTTGTAGTGCCCGAAGGGTTTTCACTATCAAGCCTCTCTCATTTGGTTTCTCTCTCAACTTATAGCCGCCTCCAGGTGCCGGTGAAGGTTTTCACCGATAAGACCCTCTCATTTTATCACTTTTTTTGCCGGGGATCAGAGTGTTATTCTCGACTTCCATTTGCATGACTTGGCATCCTTCGAAGACTGGTCAAAAGGTCTTTCTTTGGACCGTAACGTGGGATTTTGGATAGGGCTAGAAAAAAAGGTATTAGCGGCTCAAAACGAATCAATTTGGGTTCAAAATTTACAACCTTCGGAACCAGATTTCTTTACATCAAACACAACTTCTGCCCCAGTTTCTTGCTTGGGGATTTTTGATTTTTTGTTACACTATGACCGAGCCGTGGAGCGCCTACGTATCCTCTTTGAGGAATCAGGTCAGACGTAGTTCCCAATTCCTTTTTTTTGTTTTCCTTTTCGCTTATTTATTATTTTCTTTTCTTTTTCTTTTTTCTTTCTCTTTTCTCATTTCTCTTTTGTTGTTTTGTTGTTTCTGTTGTTTTCTTTTCCTTTTTCTTTTTCTCCCATGCTTATGTTTTCTAGTCTTTGCTACTGATTCCGAACGAAGGGTATGAGAGAAAACCAATAAGGCTCAAAGGGTTAACGAAGGATAAAGTATTTAGATAGAAGAATAAAATGCCTTCGTCATTCTAATCTTCAAAACATGCCAAGCACAAACAACACAATTAAACATTCGCCACATCTTCTGATTGTGCCAGACTTGATAACCATATCCATACATTCGCCTTTTCATTTGTCATTTCTAAAGCACCCTCGGGCAACACTCTCACTTTTGTTGCCATGAACGACCCCCTTGTCAATATGGCTAACTTGCTTTTATGGTTTTCTTTATGTTTTACTTGCCCTAGTTTCACGTGGCTCGGGCTTCAAATGATCTCAAGCAGTTCCTATTTCCCTTAAGTGTCCCGATCATCTCCCAATGACTTTATAATTAACTTTTAAGATTAGGCCTAAACTGTGCGCGCATGTTATGTCACTAGAATCGATGTTTGAACAAAAGAAAACACAAAAGGATGAAAAGAACTAAACAAAGAAGATGACTGGAAGTAACAAAAGACCAGAATTTGCATTAGACAATCGCTGAAACGGTTTGCACAATAAGACAAGTAAAGCAACTAGAGTACAATCTTGGAACAAACTTGAAACAAACCTGGACAAAACTAAGCAAACCGCTATGACAAAATGGAAGGATAAGAGGGTTTGACACAAGATAATATCCGTATCCCAACCCTAGAATAACCCGAATAACATAAATGGCAACAAAATAAACCATCAAAAGCCCTACTCCGGCTGACCAAGGAATGGAGCATCTTCCCAATTACCAAGCACGACATCTTAGCCACTGAGCTTCGTGTCAAGACCACTATCCTCTTGAACATCTTCAACTTTAGTCAATATCCTAAGAGGGTTCACATGCTCGTTATTACTATCGTCAATCACAATCACTCCTTCGTGAATCATTCTTTCTATTTCTTTTTCAACGAATGACAACTCTCAATGCTATGCCCTGGGACATTGGAGTGGTATGCGCATCCTGTAGTAGGATCAAAGCTTCTTGCACGTGGATCTGGAGTATATCCGGGGAGTGGCTCAATCAGGCCAGCCTGCTTTAGCCTTCCATACAGACTTGCATAAAATTCTCCGATAGGGGTGATAGCCTTTTCTTGTTTTAGCAACCTCTCGTTCCTAAATGCCTGATTTGGCCTAAAATCTGATCCAGGGGGTTTTTGGTGTGCTCGTTGGGGTGGATAGGCATTTTGTGGAGATGGGTACTTGGAAAGTGAAGCATGTTTTTGGGAGTCCCGTGGAGAGAAGTAGTGTTGGAGAGGGGAATAGTGTTGGAAAAATATAGTTGGACGATGAGTGATGGAGCTATTCGGGTGGCTGGGAAAACTGTCATAAGTGGGTAGATATGGAGAGTATGGAGGATCATCCATTATTGTGTTAGATGTTTGGGTAAGAACAGAGTTCAGGAAGCTAGGCGGTGGCGGGGGTGGTTCTTTCCCAGTCATCCATGCCCGATACATGTCTGCCACATGCTGTCACAATATTTTTACCTCTTCTACCAACCCGTAGTCCTGTTCAGCCAACTGTTTTCGGGCATTGGTACCAACCCACTCAGTTCTGTTGTTCTCTGCCATTGTCTTTTGCCTTTGTGTTGCAGGGAAGCGTTACTTTAGAACCACAACCAACCACCTTTCTAGATTGAAAGAGGACAAAATGGGAGCAACCTGTTAGCGTTAGGGTTTTCAACAGATAAGAAAACACACATTGAGGATGTAATGCAACTAGGCAATTAACCCTTTCTATCATGCATTTGCTTCAGTTATGTGCGTCATTCCGGCTTATTATAATTGTGCTCCTTTTGAACGCCTCCCAATCCATCCTTTATTTTCTTTGTTTTCTCATTTTTTCTCTTTTCTATATGTATATATATTTTTTCCTTTTGATGGTGGTCAAATCTTATGTGGATTGCCTACGTATCATGTCCCCGCATGAATCAGACCGTGCGTAGTTCTAACCACAAGTGCGAAAAATAAAGACACCATTTTTTCGGATTTTTCAATCTTCCTTAGCAAAACATTCTATTACAAGGCAAAATATTTTTGAAAGGAAACTGACAGACTTGATACAGACTACAGACTTTATGCAAAAAGGGAAATTACAAACTCTAACGGACAACAGACTCTAAGGAACAAGAAAATGCAGATTCGAACTATGAACACATTAAAGTTTTAAATTTGGGTGCCCGCGGGGCGTCATTCGGCCTTGCCACGGGCTTAGGTGTAAGGCCCCTTTCCAGCTGTTCCAATTCATACATGATTTGCTTCACAAATATCATCACCGCCGAGAAGAAAGTAGTGCGGGTCATGTTTTCACTCACCCGACATTTCCTGGTAATAGCATAAGCAATAGTCAAAATCTTGTCCCTGGTTCGGTCTTTCTCTACGAGTAGGCGTTCTATCTGATCCCATCTAGCCTCAAAAACCCAAGAATCATGAAGATGTTGTTTCTGTAACTGCTGCATTTCATCTTCCATCGAGGCCATTAGATTATAGCAGTGTTTACTTTCGGTTTCAAAAGCCTTGGCTTGTTTAGACGCCTTGCTCTCTAGGGTGGTCACCTTCCCTTTTAGACTGGCAATGGTCTTTTCATAATCTTTCCTCGCCTGCTGTAAGTACTATGTGCGCTCTTTTGTTCTTTTTGCCCATTGTCCTTGGAGTTGTGCTATGGTACCCTCAGATTTCTTCAAATCATTCCGGCACTCACTGATTTCTTTTTACAACCCTTTTATTACTCGCTCATCCGATCAACTCCTTTGTTGGTTGTCAGCATCTATCCTCATTTGTCGGATTTGGGTTTTTAGCGCCTCATTTTCTTGGGCCAATTTGTTCCTTTCTCCCTGATCGGCGTCAACTTGCAGACTATTTTCAAATTCCAGGTCTCTAATCTGTTGCTTCAGCTTGCCTATTTCTGCCCTGTAACTCTCTTCTTTAGCCAACCAATCCCACTGTTCTTACGACGCCTTGACGAACTCCTGGAGATGGGGTCTTTTGGCTGGCCTCCCAAACTCGATTTCTCTCCTATACCAAGCAAGGTATCTCGGCAAAACTTCACTTTTGGACCGATCACTTACATATGTATTTGCTGTTAAGTATTGACACTCGCTCCAAATTTGGCGAACTGCTGCTTTAGGAAATTGTCCGTTGGGCCCGATCTCGACTATTTGGCCACTAAGGTCTTCATCTTTTGGAACTATTTGGCATCTCCCCAACTGCCTCAAAACTCGCTAAGGGGTATAGGGTTGGATACTCCTAAGCCCCATCAAAAGGAAATGAGGTCCAGTGGCTGGCTTATATATGATTTCATCAACAAGCAACTATCCAAATGTCCATTCTATTTGGCTCGCAGTGACAGAACGGAGGTGCGCTGTCCACTCTGTGACCCCTTCTGGTAAGCTGATTCCGTTAACCCTCGTAGGAAATTCCTCTATGCATGTTTTCTCCATCGACCCATAACTCATAAATTGAGGACGACGACATAGGTGTTCGATCATCCACACCTGCAGCAACGCATTGCACCCCTCAAAAAAGTCTCCCCCGACTTTTCAAGCTGTGAGAGCGCGGAAGATTTCGGCTACTATCATGGGTGCGAGGGTACTGTTGGCCTGAGTAAGTAAAGTGCTGACAACCCCAGATACTCGTATGTCAATGTTCCCGTCTTTTCTAGGGAACACCAGGAGTCCCAAAAAGGCTACCATGAATACAAAACACCTATGTTCTTCCCACTTAATGCGGTTTCCTTTGCTATAGATTTTGTTTTCCTGTTTGTTGAACCCCCCTATGTGGCCATATCTGTTGTATATAAACCGTAAAGTACAAAAACCAGCTGTCAAGTCTGGACTATGGACCCCCTGCTTATTTTTAAAGAGTCTAGGAACCTGTGTACGGCTACGGCCCTCGGAGCAATCAGGTACTGGTGTCTCAGAGGAACCTTGGGACCCCCGATGTATCCGGCTATTTCTTCCAATGTTGGGGTAAGTTCAAAATCTGAGAAATGAAATGCATTGTGAGCTGGGTCCCACCACATGTGCAACTCCAAAGGGATCTTGTTCACAATTGTTACGTGCAAATTCTGACTTGTGCTCATTCTGCACATTTATTAGGGTGGTTAAGCAAAAATCACAATTCACTTGACTCAAAGATAACATGGACACTTTCTCTTCTTTTTTTTCTTTTCTTTTTCATTTAAAATAAAACCTGGTTTTACTAGTACGACCTTTCAGCACCTCGAGGTCGAGGATTTTAAGGCTGTGTCGGTTAACCGGTAAAAGCCTAAAAAATGACCACAGGAGGCTGTTCTTGCAAAAATAGCCTTCCGGCGCCCTTTTAGGGACATTCGGCTATTTCTAACAAGAATGGCATCACCCTAATTATTTTCAAATAAAATTTGGCTAATTTCTCAAAAAGCGAAGTTGGACCGATAGGGGTTGCCTACGTATCTCACATCCTGTGGAAATCAAACTGGCGTAGTTCGGGCTGATAAAACATTTTTTGAAAAGCAGACTCTTTTCATTGGCAAATAAAACTATACTTTTTTTTTCATTTTCTCAAAAATTCGGCAGAGTTTCGACACTATTTGGACATTGGTTTTTTTTCCAGAACAGGCGACTAACTCTCTTTAACCCTCATACTGCTATTTCTCTTTCCTCAAAATATTCAAAAGTCAGTCAGCATGCAAGTCCGAAGCAAATAAATGCACAAGTAGCAAGTAAGATGCATCAGGATGGTCTTTTTCATTTTTGGTACACCTGTCCTAGACAGAACCAACCCTTGTGTTGAGCCTCCAAAGTCAAATGAATGTGATGCAAACAAACGTTCCTACTAGGGATCTGGCATGAAGCTGAGTTATTCTAGGTTTTGTTCTAGACTGTGTACCCGAGCAGACAACTCGAGTCGAGGAGGGGCTACGTACCGACAACCAAAAGGTCATCCGGCTTAGTAACTTGTCCGAGCCTCTTTCTTATTTCAAGGTATGACACTAACAGAATAGAGAGTCTCGACCAGCGAGCACATCCCCGAAGATGAGAAGAGAAGGGCTTCGTAGCAGTTTATATTCAGTTCAGATAATATCAAAGCGGTAAAAGCATCACTTAACACATTAGGCCCAAACATGTAAAAAATCGGATAAAACAAGCCAATTATAACAATTATTTAAAGCTCGAATTATGAACCCTGAACCGGAGATTCTAGGTTGTGTCCCCAGCAGAGTCGTCAGAGCTGTCACACCTCCTTTTTACCTGCGCACGCAGGGGCGTAGGAGAGTTTTTCCAATTAAAGGACAATCGAAACGGGATTTATTATTTAATTCAGAGTCGTCACTTGGGAGATTTATGGTGTCCCAAGCCACCGATTGAATCCCGAATCGGGGAAAAGAAATGACTTTGTATTACAGTCCACAAAACAGAAATCCGGATAAGGAATTCTGTTAACCCGGGAGAATGTGTTAGGCATTCCCGAATTCCGTGGTTCTAGCATGGTCGCTCAAATGTCATATTCAGCTTATTCATCTGATTTTAATACATGTTGAACCTATGTGCAAATTTTAACTTTTTACCGCTTTTATTATTATTATTTTTTAATGAGAATTTCAACGTCGTGAAAACACATCTCGAACCACGTTATATCAATGCACCCATGGTTATTGACACATTTCGACTCCGTTGAGATTTGGATTTGGGTCACATAAATGTGCACCCGAGTTTAAGAAAGTACTTTATTAAAAGCGCGCCTAAAGTGACTAGCGCGTTATTATTTTGAGGAAAGCCGTGAAATTCATTAGACGGTCCGTCCCGAAATCTAAAGTATTTTAACGCAATATTTACTGAGGGCCCCGCAACTTCTGCATTTTATTTGGCGAGGCTCGTCTCATTTTGTTTTAAAAGGGTATCCTAAAGCAAGATATAATTTTCTACTTAACTTGTCTCTAATAATAAAAATAAAACCTAACTAATTGTTATCTTTTAAGAAGTACTACATCTAGACCTACAAACTCCAAGCAGTCTACATGAGGGAATCATAGTCCAGGCCCCAAACGGATATGCATGTCAAACCCGGGCTCGTGCCATTTATTTCGGCCCTGAAGCTTACACTTTATGCAAAAGGGCTGTCAAGCCCCAGCCGTCGAATTAATCAATGCTTTAGTTTAATTGTGCACAAGTGTTCACTAAAATTTTTTAAACCATCAAGTTTAATGAACTAACTCAACTCACGAACAATTATTCTGATTTTACCCCAGCCCTTATGCTAACCAAAATTACTAACTCGAGTTCATGTGTTTACCAGATTTAGAGCCGTTGTTCATGCTAGGAATTAACACGGGCAATCAAGGAAAAGCTTAACTTGTTGAGGTGATTAGCTACTGTACCATATTATTCGCGCAATTAGTCATGTCTAATTTTATACCCGTTTGTGATCCCAACACCCTAAATATGGAAGCTATAGTAATTGGCTATTAACAGTTAACTAAATTAACTATAGCAAATCCAGAATTCGACTTAGACCTATGAATGCAATGAAACAATATATTTTGGTTTTCTGTTCTTAAACTTTCCAGAGCTAAAAAAAACTGAATGCCCTCCCCTTAAGATGCTGTCTGAGACTACCCTTTAAAAGAAATCTCAAAAAAACTCTCCCACTGATCAGAATGTTCTTCAAATACTCTCCAAAAAAGATCCCCCCTAAGACTGATCCCGGACTCCTCCCTTTATACCCAAACACTCACCCTACCAGCCCGTAAGAGCACTAGGCAGATTTAAGAAACTAATTCTGCCCATGATACCTTTAGCACTCCCCTAGAGTATGTTTTGTTCCCCATTAACCCTTTTCTTTATTTAAAGTTCAAAACGGTATGGGCAATATATTTTAATCAATGCCTTTTAAACCTCCCCATACCATTATCTTTTGTTCCCCACTAATACATTAGATTAATAGTTAATTAAGTGCTTTACTGACAACCCACTTAGCAAGACCATTTTGCCAAACCTTTAAACCCCAAATTACCTCTGAAATTACTGTGATTTACTGTCCTAGTCCAATCCTCACTTCAATCGGTACCAACCCCAACAGCTATAACCAATTCAACACATCAAATTCAATCAGTAATTCAAGCTAGAACCCAGATCAGATCAAATAACAAAAAAATAAAGACCAATGAATCCGAACAAAATCATATTGAACTACCAAGGTCAAATTTCAGACCATGATTGACACATATACATGGGAATGACTAACTATATTCACAATTCTAAATCAAACTTAGGCAAAATGAATGATCACTGTAAACGTACTGAATCGACAAACAAACTGAACTCATGTGCAAAATGATGAACAACAAAGAAAAGGGAACCAAACATCACATAAAATAAGCAATTCAAACCAATAATAACAGCACACTCATAGTTCTAGATTAGCCTTAAACACAAAGTGTAGGACCCTGAGGATATACTGAATGGACCCTAAGGCTGAAAACAAAACAAACGACACCAAACAACTTGACGAGAACTACTAAACTACAGATATGAACGGATTAATCGACGAAACTATTTATAACATATGTTAATCAACATAAAGAAACTGGACCAAGAAAAAGGTTCGAAAGAGGAGGAAGAACTACTTGACAAAAATGATGAATTAATCAGTCAAAATAAAACAAGCAACAAAATAAAAAGGAAAACAAAAGAAATACCTCGAAATTTCAGAAACCAAATGACCTCCGTTCTCATTGACCTTCGTAATTCCGACTTGAACTTCTGAGGCCAAAAATGGACCTTAATCGAGTGTTCTCAACTGAGAACACTCGACTAAGGTCGATTAACAGCCTCAAAACTCTTCTAATTTTGGACAGGTTCTAGTCTTGGTCCTTTTATGGTTTGTTAGTCGATTTAAGATTCGATTAGTTCTAATAGGATTCAAACAAAAGTAGGGTGGTTTGGGAACGAGGGAGGTCAGGTAGAGCTGGGGTGTGAACTTGGGACTGGTTGGGTAGGTTTAGGGTTTTGCTCGAATCTTCGATTGAAGATTCGAGACAAACCGGGATGATTCGAGGTTAAAGGGGTAGGGATCTATGTTGAGGGTGGTTAGGAGGTTCAGTGGTGTGAATTTCGTGGTCACTGGCATCGTTGTCGCCGGCTTTCAGGCGAAGGGGTATGAGGGCGGCTAAGGTTTCAGGGGGTCATTTGGTCTCTGGTTCTTGGAGACGAAGGGGAGGGGCTTGGCTTGGGGGGAAGGGTAAGGGATTAGGTTTATATACTAGAGGGGGAAACGAATCCTGGCCGTTTGATCTGATGAGACCAACGGCCTGGATTGATCATTTAAGTGGAACGACGCCATTTAGGCACTCCTGAGACCGGATCCATCTCAGGTAAATGGGTCGGGTTGGGGGAATGGGTAAAAGAGAGATGATCTTGGTCGTTGGATTGATTCAATCCAACGACACTGATTGAAAGTGACATAAGCAACATTGTTTGGGCTGATCAGTTGGACCGGGTTAGACACAAAATTTGGGCTGGATTTGGTCAAAATTAACATGGCCTAGTCCGATTTCTCTTCTATTTTTCATTTTTGTTTTCTTTTCTTTTTATTTTCTTCCTAAATTATTTTCTAAAATTATAAACCAAGTTAATTTATTAAAATACTAATTATCTTCTAATAACATTTATCACATATAATTAAATGTCAATTAACAATAAAATCACACAATTCAACATTAAATGCTAAAAAATGCAAAGTACATTATTTTTTATGAGTTTTCATTTTCGTAAAACAAATCACTGTTTAATTAATCCTAAATTGTAAATGCAAATGCAACACATATATTTTTGTATTTTTCTTAATTAAAGTAAAAATTGAACATGCACAGACAAGTACAAATAAATCACAAGCAACGCAAAACTATTTTATTTTGAATTGTTTGGGAGTAGTTCTTGTAGGGCAAAAATTACGTGCTCACAGACACCATTTGAAAAATGGTATGGAAAGCCTGCTGTAGATTATGACTCTTTGCACGTGTTTGGCTCAACTGCATATTATCATGTGATAGAGTCAAAATTGGATCCAAGGGCAAAGATGACTATTTTATGGGAATTACTTCTGGAGTCAAAGGATATCGCTTATGGTGTCTATGACAAAGAAAATAATATTCAGCTAGGATGTTACCTTTGATGAATCTGCTATGGTAAATAAGGTAACAGAAGATACCAAACAAAATGAAGGTGCTTCTAAGCAGGTGGAGTTTGAGGGAAAATTTATTTTTCCTACATAAGACAGAGGAGGAAACAAATGAAGATTACCCTCTGGAAGGAGAGCCAGTAGAGGAGATTCCAACTCAGGAACCTCAACAACAACTTGAATCAATAGCAACCAGCAGGTCAAAAAGAACAATAACAAAACATGTTCGTCTCATAGAGATGGTTGCTTGTGCAACCTCAATTGTAGCTGATGATGTTCCTACCACTTATAAATACGTTGTCCAAAGTTCAGAAGAAGATAAGTGGAGGATTTCCATGAATGATAAAATACAATCCCTTCATCAGAATCATACATGGAGATTGGCCAATCTCCCGAAGGGAAAGAAAGCAATTGGGTGCAAATGGGTATTTGCAAAGAAGGAAGGATTTCCTAACCAAGTAGATGTTCGCTACAAAGCAAGATTGGTGGCCAAAGGATATGCTCAAAAGGAGGGAATTGATTACAATGAAGTGTTTTCTCCAGTTGTAAAACATTCCTCCATTAGAATTATGTTGGCTTTGGTAGCACAGTTGGATTTGGAACTAGTTCAGATGGATGTAAAAACTGCGTTTTTACATGGAAACTTGGAGGAGGAAATCTACATGACTCAGCCAGAAGGATTCAAAGTTGCTGGAAAAGAAAATATGGTGTGCAAACTTGAAAAATCATTGTACGGATTGAAACAATCTTCTAGACAATGGTACAAGCGATTTGACGAGTTTATGTTGCGGCAAGGGTACAAGAGAAGCAAATACGATCATTGTGTGTATTTGCGCAAGCTTAAAGATGGTTCCTTTGTATATCTTCTCCTATATGTTGATGATATGTTGATAGCTTCCAAGAATTCGGAAGAAATTGATAAGTTGAAGATTCAACTGAAGAAGGAGTTCGAGATGAAGGATTTGGGTGAGGCAAAGAAAATTCTTGGCATGGAGATAATAAGAGATAAACGTTCAAAGAAACTCTGTTTATCTCAGAAAGAATATTTGAAAAGAGTACTACAATGTTTTGGCATAGATGAAAAGACTAAGCAAGTTAGTACTCCACTTGCTCCCCATTTTAAGCTAAGTACTACTATGTCGCCAAATGATGAAGCTGAACAGGAGTATATGTCAAGGGTACCATATGCAAATGTTGTTGGTAGCTTGATGTATGCAATGGTCTGTACGAGACCTGACATTTCACAAGCTGTTGGAGTTATTAGCAGATATATGCATAATCTCGGAAATGAGCATTGTCAAGCTGTGAAGTGGATTCTACGGTATATTCATAATACTGTAGATGTTGGGTTACTTTTTAAGCAAGAAGACAATCAGTCTGTAGTTGGATATTGTGACTCAGATTTTGCGGGTGATCTGGACAAACGAAGATCAACTACTGGTTATGTGTTTACTTTTGCAAAGGCACCAGTCAGTTGGAAGTCTACTTTGCAGTCAACAGTTGCTTTGTCTACAACATAGGCAGAGTACATGGCTATTACAGAGGCTGTAAAGGAGGCAATTTGGCTTCAAGGATTGCTAAAGGAGCTTGGTATTGAACAAAAAAAGTATCACAATTTTTTGTGATAGTCAAAGTGCTATTCAATTAGCAAAGAACCAAGTTTATCATGCAAGGACGAAGCACATTGATGTTCGGTATCATTTTGTAATCATTGAAGAAGGTGGAGTCACGGTGAAGAAAATTCATACTACAGAGAATCCTGCTGATATGCTGACAAAAGTGGTGACTACGATCAAGTTTCAAAATTGTTTGGATTTGATCAACATTGTTGAACACTGAAGATTGAAGATGAAGACACAACCAAATTTGTTATTGAGAGAGAATTGAAGATGTGGAATTTTGCCAAGGTGGAGATTTATTGAAGATGCCAAATTGTCCCACATCGGTTGGGAATTAGAGTGGGGGCGGGGGGGAGATTTTCCCCTATAAAAGAAGGCCTAATGTTTAAGATTTAAATACACCTCTTATTTGCCTTCTTATCTTCTTAAGGCATTTGTATCTTCTCTCTTTAGTATTATTTCACTTGTATTTTTGGAGTGGAATAAAATATTGGTTGTGTCCGAGGAGTAGGCAAAATTGGCCGAACCTCGTAAATTTTGGTGTTCCTTTTATGGTTGCTTTATTGTCTTATTTATTATTTGGTGGTTGTCATAATTTTTGATATAGTAGTTGTGACTTATTCACACTATATACATTTGGCTTCCGCAATAGTTTTAACTTGTGTCCGCTTTGCAAAAACAATTGAAAGGGGATCCACTTTTTCGCGTAACTTCAGCATACGAGGCTGAAGTAGTAAAGACAATCACGCAAAACTTCAACATTCTAGTAGACGAGCCTGAAGTAGCTGTCAATACGCTGAAGTTTTTTTGTCCTGGATAAGATACTGAAGTTATTTAGTTCATTTGTAAAAACTTCAGCACTATATAAACTGAAGTTTTTTTGTCCTGGATTCATTAGTTTTGTCATATAGCTTTTTCAAAAACTTCAGCAGAAGATGCTGAAGTTATTTAGTTCATTTATAAAAACTTCAGCACTATATAAGCTGAAGTTTTTTTGTCTTCGATTCATTAGTTTTGTCATAAAGAAGATGCTAAAGTTATTTAGTTCATTTGTAAAAACTTCAGCATTATATAAGCTGAAGTTTTTGAAAAAGCTTTCTAACATACTAGATAAATAATCACCTTATGATCTTTCATAGTGTATTACTACTATAAAATAATCAGATTGCCAACAATATCTAAATCATATATTTTGGAAACAATAAACGTGAAAAGGACAGAATTACGTGGAAATATTCCCAAATTATTGTCTACTAACTTACAGAATTATTTATAATTTATTTTTAAATAATTTGATAAACATACTTATGACAATCATCCCATGAACTGAAGTTTCATAACAGCACCAACAACAGCAGAAGAAAGAAGAAGAAGAAGAAGAAGAAGAAGAAGAAGAAGAAGAAGAAGAAGAAAAAGAAAATGAAGGAGGAGAAGGAGGAGGAGAAAGGGAGCTGAAGTTATTTAAAAAATAGGTACAAGTTAAAATTTAAAAAAAATAAGTATAAGTTAAATGGGGGCGACCAAATAGGACGCCCCGTGCAATTTTTACGAATATACGCTTAGCTTAACTTCTGTGCATAAATAATATATATAATTTCTTAAAACTATTCCGCGAAGTTGACCTACAATAGCACGTAGCTATTCATAGCAAACTCGGTATGTAACATGAAAAGAGATTAAGTAACATATTATAATCGGCTAAGATTACACTGATTGTATGACAATTATTTACACTTTGAATGTATACAAACTTTAACCTGTATAATATTTGTATGAAGCATAATAAACCTATTCTCTCTCTTTATTTCCTTTAACGTTCAACTAATGACAAGAAAGTTCACTAATTACGTAAACTCTACGTTGAGCTTGCAAAAAGCATTCTTCTTTTTGTCAAATCGGCTTCATATGTTGTGTATTTTATACTGTAAATTCACGTTATAACAATTTAATATACACTTGAATTTTGATGGACAAAATTACTTAATATTTTTGTCGGCGAGAAGCAACAGGAATATGAAATTAGACGATATATGTGAAAGCTGTTCCAAACACCACTGTTAAAAGGAAATTCTATTTTGATTTTTTTGGCTAGTGATTTGCCATTTTGCTACCCAATTGTACCTAGGAGCCTAAGACACATTGAATAGGGTTTGGTTGATTTCATTTTCAGTACTATTTGGTACTATTATTTGACTTGATAAAACATGACTAGTCCTTGATTTCATTTAGTGGAGTATTGAATTTGAGGTGACATTTTTGAACTTGTCACTCTTCTAGTTGAAGTGTTAGTACTTTTTTTTTTTTGATAGATACTAAGTAATAGATTACACTATTGAAATACACTTTAAAACCATGCCGACAAAGCAAAGGAACGAGACAAGCTCAGTATAATATTTTTTTACTGAGTGGAATCAAAATATATAACAAGAAATGAACGTATAAAGAAGTATAGAGAATTCAATACATAACATATATTCATAAATTTTAATTTCTTATGTACATAATATTATGCCTATGGCTAGGATGTGCCACTTTTTGCTATCCTACTGTCTCCATTAGCAGTGGCCAGTGGCGAATCCAGAAAATTTAATAAGAGTGTTCAAATCTTTTGCTAGTGGACTATATAAGAATATTCAAAGTCAATTTTTAATCAATAACAAATAATATTTTATCTTCTTCGGCGAAGGGCCATTCTTGGACCAACATAATTTCGCCCCTGCCCGTTAGCTTAATTAGGCACATGAAAATGGCAGCTTCAATTTTTGACATTTGTTCTGACCATAGCATAAACTAGTCCTTGATTTCACCGTCACTTGAATTTGAGGTGGCACTGGAACTAACAAAAAAATCACTTTATTTTTCATTTATTTTTAGACCTTTTTTTTTTCTAGCAAACATTTATTTCCGCAAAAATTTCAAGGAAAAGAAAAAGTCAAACTATGCTATTGACACTTTTCATTCATAGGACCAATTAATCTATAGCTGGACATTTTTACAAAGATAAATAACCATTCTTGGATTAATTGATTGTCAAGAATACGATGCATGGCTCATGTGAAAGACATCGTAATGTAAGTACATGCATGCGAGATGTTTAGTGCAAGAATTTCTTTCCTCGGCCATTTAGTAATAAATTATATAAGAAAATGAAGAATATCCTATTTAGAGGAGAAGAATACTGAGAAACGTTTAAATATGTGGCATGATAATAAATTAGCAATGAATTGTGGCCTATAATTCTTATTTACCATATTATAAAAGCAATATTGGACAAAATTATTATTTAATTATTTTTCCTAATATCTTGTGCTTTCTTATCAAATAAAGCTTTCTTATTATTAAATATTTCCTAATTTGAACTATATATGAATTTCTAATATTTAGTACTTCAAAGCAATTATAATTTTACCTTTTATATTCTTCCCGTATTTGGTTCAACTGCTATAAAAATTATATTTGGACAATACACTAGACATCCAAAATTTAAATAAATTTCCAGCTCAATCATTCTCTTGTCCAAGTGCAATATTAATATAAACAAGTTTTAATATTGCAAGTATTATGTCCTATTTGAAAATAATTGACCAAAGATCTACGTGCGACGCACGTACATAGAAACTAGTACTATATTAAAAGCACGAAGGCCTTAGTGAAATGTTGTTCGCCTTTTTTTACTCCTTTAAAATAGAGTTCATATTGGACAAAATCGACATTTAAAATCATTTCCTAATATTTAGAAATTTTAGATCAACTAAATTTTGTGCTTTAAATTTTAGATCAACTAAATTAATGTTACTTATGCTATTACGAGGAGGAAAAACATAAATGGCACAAAGTTAAATGATGGAAACCATTGTAGACATGAACAAGACTTTTCAAATAAATATGAGAGAGTGATTAATTATTAATATTAGTTTGCATAATTTATCTCATACTATAATATTTGAAAATTACACCTTAATAATTTCAACAAGTAACTACAAAAACATAAAAGAGAGAGAGGTGTTGGGATGTTGACAATAGTTAAAAAACACGAATAACTTTGCAAATACAAATATCCAAACTTAAATATTAGATTGATTTTTTAGGCTTGAAAAATATAATTCTAAATAAAATTATAACTATAGTCAAATATTTAAAACTTGTAATGAGTTAATATTATTACTTTCAATCAATACAAATTAAATCATTTCTTTTAATAAGAATAAATATTAAAATTTTGAATTAACAAATTGAAAAAATAAATCCCATTCAATTTCTTTCCAAATTCATCATATAAGCAAACCCTTTTTTTTTCCAGTTGACAAACTTTTAGATACAAAAATTAGACTTTTGTATAGGAATAGCATTTGAGGTGGAATGAATAAAAATTAATGCAAAATCGATTATAATATAGTAATAAACATCAACTGCAAAATCCTATAATACTCTTGAATAAATTTATACATATAATTTAATGCATGGAAAGTTAAAAACAAAAAGAGTAGATTAATTAAAATGTAGCGGTTGAATTTACTTTTTGTGATAGTAATTTATTTTTTAATATGTTAAAAATAATTCTTATGGTATTTCTTGTATATTAAAGAAATAGAACAAATTACATTTTGCTCGTGAGCAAAAAGAAGACGTCTTTTGTCAATTGAATGAGATGATTAAGAACTTATAAGGGATAGAGTTTCTTTCTTTTTTTGAGTTAGCTAAATAAGATCAACAATTATCATTTTTAGAAACTTACAATTTTAACTTTACCTTTTATTTTATAACTCAAACCATAATAATATAAAATTTATGTAATTCTTTAAAATATTATATTTATTGAGATAGGGTAACACGCGCAACGCGTGTACTCTAAGACTAGTGCATGGAAAAAAAGTACTCCACTTGAACTCAATTTATATAGTAAATCATGTTAGTTAAAGATGTATATCAATTAACTATTATTAAACAACAAACTTTTAATCAACTCCATATGCTATACGCTTATTAATTTGATTCATGCATTAAGTACCGAATAAATATTTTTCACAGCATGCATCATCCGAATGACTCAACAACTGCAAATAACCAAACCTACAATAAAACCAAATTATGCAATTTCTTCTCAAAACATTAATAAAAAAAACAAAAACAACAATAACAATTTAGTGTAATTTCACAAGTTGGATTTGAGAAGAATAGTGTGTATGCAGATAGACCCTCGATTCAAGGAAAGCAAAATCCTGGCAGTAGTGAAGAAACCATAGAAAGAGAAGTAATATCAATAGTAAGATAGAAAACCAAAGCAAAAGAAATAACAGGTAATAATAGAAATCTACGACAAAGAAATATGACACTGTTTACCCTAAAATCGGATAACAATTGAATTTATACGCGGTTTTAAGGGCACATGATATAACTTGGTACAAATTAAGAAGAATGAATAAGTATTGAAATTGACGATAAAAGAGTAAATGCAAACCACACAAATTGAATAACCCTAGCTCTCGAGTTTAGTCACCCTTGAACCAAAAGATGTTTCAACTCGCTTATGAACAGAATAACAATATAATGAGAGCTAGAAAATGACAGTATATTGCTTTGTATTACATGAATATGATATGTTTACAAATGATAAGACCCCCTTTATATAGTAGGGGAGTCCTACTCTGGATACAAATTTATATGAGGTAAGAAATCCTATGATTAACTAATTAATCGGCCTATTCTTGATACGTGCCGAGATTTTCGCCATGATCCTCGCTCCATTGCGAATATTTCGGCTTTCCGTTCTTTGGCTCGGTAAGCTTCCTTCGATCTCTCTGGATATATATCTTGCTCAGTCTTGATCTTGGTCGATCTCGATCTTGATCGGTCTCTGGGTCACAAGCTCAGCAATCTAACTTTGCATCATGGTTCGATATAACACGAGCTTGAACTTGGCCCGTAACATGTTCTGGTGTACTAGAAAAGATGAATGATGAATCTATTTCACAAACTCACCCTTCAAATGCCATATGCTATATATTTAGCTCATAAGCCTTCCCATCTGAAATCTCATAATTCTTCCCTTATTCCTTAAAAAACAATTTGTTCATATACAACAACACCATATATAATGTCAGAGCTAAAGAAAAGCTTATTTTCACCAACTTTCAAGACTCCATCTTTTAGGACTCAACGTACAATGGCATTAACATTTAGTATCACATTCATGTTTGTTACTTGTGTTGTCTTTTTTGTGTTCAATAATCCTTCGGTTAACCATTCCTCTCTTTGGTTCAAAAAAATATTGGAAAAAAGATCACATTTTTCCACCTTTTTCTCTCTTTATAATTATTCTTCTGTTTCTCAAAATGGGGTTTCAATATCACTTGATAAAACCATGAACTCTGAAAATGGTCAAAAGGGTCTAAACAATGAGAATTTGCAAAATGTGACAAATGATAAAAATACAAGAAATGAAACGAATGAACCTTGGTGGGAAAAAATGAGTCATTGTGATATTTTTGATGGGAAATGGGTGAAAGATGAATTTGGACCTTTATATGAACCTGGTTCATGTCCTCATATAGATGAACCATTTGACTGTTACAAAAATGGAAGGTCAGATAATGGTTATGAGAACTTCAGGTGGCAGCCAAAACACTGTAATATTCCAAGGTAATTAACAGAACTTTGATGAAAAAAAATATGTTTTGGTTTCTTGATTTTTATGAAGGGTAGTCCTGGCGTAACTGGTAAAGTTGTTGTCATGTGACTAAGAGGTCACTGGTTCAAGCCGTGGGATCAACCTCTTGTAAAAATGTAGGTACGGCTGCCATTGTGGTCCAGCCCCTCCACGGACCCCGCGCATAGCGGGAGCTTAGTACACTAGGCGGCCCTTTTCTTGATTTTTATGATTGAGTTCAATTTAGTGGATGTTCTTTTTGATATGGTGTTTTGATTCTTTTTGAAGGTTCAATGCTAAAGAAATGTTGGAGCTGCTGAGTGGAAAGAGATTAGTTTATGTTGGTGATTCTCTGAACAGGTATATGTGGGAATCAATGGTGTGTTTGCTTAGAAACTCTGTTGAAGACAAGACCAAAGTTTTTGAGGCATCTGGTAGACATGATTTCAAGAAAGAAGGTGCTTGCTCTTTTATATTCTTGGTAAGGTTTTATCCTTTGACTGTTGACTTAATTAACATAATTCTCATATTTGTCAATAACGGAAACTTTGGCGTAACTGGTAAAGTTGTTGCTATGTGTTCATGAGTGTGAACACCTAATTTTTGACAATATTTAATTTTTTTTATCACTTCTTTTATGTAAATATTTTAGGGGGTTTTAACCTATTATTATTTTAGCTTTATTACACTTTTTATTATAAGATAAAAATACCAAAAAATTAAAAGCTGAATTATCACTATTAATATTTTTATTATTATTTTTTGTTTTTTTATATAAAAAAAATCAGAAAATATTTTTTTTAAAACAAAAATAATAATTTCGGGAATGATTTAAAAAAATAAGAAAAAAGGGAAGTATTGAATAAAAAAATATATAAAAAAAAGGTGGAATTCTCTTTTAAAAAAAAAAAAGTAAAAGAATGTAGAAAATTTAAAAAAATAAAAAGTTTTGTGGAAATTTTTAAAAAATTAAAAAGTAAAAGAAGGTTGGAATTAAAAAATAAATATAAAGGTATCTGAAAATTTTAAAAATTTAAAGTAATTGAAAGTAGCATTTTTGAAAGAAAAAGAAAAGATAGTGGTTTGTTTTTTTTAAAGAAAAGTTAAATAAAGTGAGATTCTCTTTTAAAAAAATAAAAAGTGGGATTTTAAATAAGATAAAGTAATTAAAGTTGGAATTTTAAAAATAAAAGTAAATAAAGGTGGGATTTCTTTTTCTAAAAAATAAAAGCAATTTGTAAGTGAGATTTCTTTTAATTAAAAAAATAATAAAAAAATAAAAAATAAATCTGAAAATTTCGAAAATTTTGCTATAAATAGAAGAGAAAATTTAGGAAGAAGGGTGTGAGAAAAAAAAGGAAAAACTAGATAGAGAGAAGAAAAAAAAGAGGGGGCGGAGAGAGCAGTATACACTCAATATACACTCTGGATACACAGAATATACAAGGACAAAATTCATTTTGGAGAGAGTAAAAAAGATAGAACCAAATTTTCTGAAATATTGAGAGCGGAAGAACACCATAGAGAGTTCAAATCTAGAAAGAAAAACAAAGAGAGATTTCCGCACTATTTTTCTTCTCCATTTTTACTAGTTTTCTCCGTGTTGCTGGGATTTCTGGATTGAGGTGTTGAAGCTACTGTGTTGGGCTTTTTGCTGCTGTATGTTGCTGTGTTACATACTACTTTGCTAACCTTCTTCTTCTTGTATTGACAATACCAGGTACACAAACGATACACTGGTTCATCTTGTAAGCTACTCGAAACATGAATGCAAAAAATGAGAAAGATTTGAAGTTGTAGTTTAATGTAGTCTTTTCTTTCTTTTACTGTCTGTATGTAGAACATTCTATGCGCTGCCCATGTAAACTCTTTAAACGACTCACTTTCGAAACTTAACTATAATAACTCGAAAGTATATAAATAAAGTAGGACATTTTCTTCATTTATTTTAGAGAAAAACGAAAAATAAAAAAATGTAGTCATTCTAAGATTATCTTTTTTTTAAAAAAAATAAATAAATAATGAGACGAGCCTCGCCAAATAAAAATGCAAATTGCGGGGCCCTCAATAATTGGTCATAATAAATACTTAGAATTCGGGATGGACTGTTTAGTGAATTTCACTGCCTTCCCCAAAGATAATAACGCGTTAGACTCTTTAGACGCGATTTAATTAAATTACATTCTTAAACTCGGGTGCACATTTATGTGACCCAAATCCAAATCTCAACGGAGTCGAAATGTGTCTCTAATCACGGGTACATTGATTGTGACGTGGTCCGAGATGCATGTCCATGACGTTGCAAATTCCTTTAAAAAATAAGAATGAGATGAGCCTCACCGAATAAAAATACAAAATTGTGGGGCCCTCGGTAAATATTTGCTTTAAAATTGCTTAGACTTCGGGATGGACCGTTTAGCAAAATTTCACGGCCCTACCCAAAGTAAATGATACGCTAGTCGCTTTAGGCACGCCTTTTAATAATTTAATTTTCTTAAAACTCGGGTGCACATTTATGTGACCCAAATCCAAATCTCAACAGAGTTGAAATGTGCCAACAACCACGGGTGCATTGATGTGACGTGGTTGGAGATGTATTTCCATGATGTTGCAATTCTTGAAAAAATATATAATAATAATGACGAAAGCGGTTAAAAGTTAAAACTTGCACATTAGCTCATAATTGTATAAAATCAGATAAACAAGCCGAATATGACAGTTGAGCGACCGTGCTAGAACCACGGAACTCGGGAATGCCTAACACCTTCTCCCGGGTTAACAGAATTCCTTATCCGGATTTCTGGTTCGCGGACTGTAATACAGAGTCATTCTTTTCCTCGATTCGGGATTAAATTGGTGACTTGGGACACCCTAAATCTCCCAAGTGGCGACTCTGAAATAAATAAACAAATCCCGTTTCGATTGTCCTTTAATTGGAAAAACTCCTTCACCCCTCGCGGGGGCGGAAAAAGGAGGTGTGACAGCTCTGGCGACTCTGCTGGGGATTATTTACTGAATCTCTGGTTCAGGGTTCAAGAATTCGAGCTTAAAATAACTGTTATGGTTGGCTTTGTTTGTTATCGGATTTTTTTTACGTATTCATGCTTAATGTGCTAAATGTTGCTTTTTACCGCTTTAATATTATCTGAATTGTGCATATAAAACTGCTACGAAACCCTCCTTCCTTCTGAGTCTTCTGAATTTATGGTACACACGTGCGCGTGACCCACCTTTCTGTTAGAAGTAATACCAAATAAGACGAAGTTGGGACAAGTAACTAGGCAGGGTAGACTTTCGTGCTCCCGGTACGTTGCCCCCACTTCGGCTCAAGCTGTCCGTTTGGGTAAGCCATGTCTAGATCAATATGCCTCAGGTTTTTCACTTAGAATAACTCAGCTTCATGCCGGATCCCTAGTAGGAACGTTTGTTTGCATCACGTGCATTTGACTTTGGAGGCTCAACACAGGGGTTGGGTCTGTCTAGGACAGGTGTACCAAAAAATGAAAATGACCATCCTGATGCATCTTACTTGCTGCTACTTGCGCATTTATTTGATTCGGACTTGTGTGTTGACTGACTTTTGAATATCAGGAATAATATTTTGAAATTGAAAAAAAAAAAAGAAATAGAGGTTAGGGAATTGATTGTTTATTTTTTAAAAAACCCAATGCCCAAATACTGTCAAAACTCTGCCGAAATTTTGAGAAAATGAAAAAACAATGTCTTATTAGTTTGTTTTATTAAAAGCAAAGGAAAAATAGAAAAAAAAAACGTTGTTCTGTTTTGTTTTTAAAAACAAAATAGAAAAAAAATAGTTTGTGTTGCCATAAAAATGAAAATGAAAAAGAGTCTTGTTTTTAAAATGGTTTTTTTTATTTATTTATTTATGAAAATGCCAAAATAAAAAAATAATAATAAAAAGAGTCGGGCGTTGAAAGTGGTTTTAAATATATATATATATAAAAATCCAAAAAGTTTTTCTTTATTTTCAAAAAATGTATATATATCTTTATTTGTTGCAAAAATATTTGCCTTGCCAAAAAGTCTAGAAAAGTTTTTTAGACCCCCAATTTTCAAAACAAAAAATCCAGAAATATTTTCCATCATTGACTTCTTTAGAAAGTCATTTTTTTAATTATTTAAAATAATAATAATAATAATATAATAAAATAAAAAATCCGAAAATATTTTCCTTCTTCTTTCAAAATTGAAAAGAAATTCAAAATTCAAAAAAAATACTTTTAGAAGCATTTCTTTCATTGAAAGTAAAATTTCAAAAATATTTTCTTAGAAATCCTTCTTTGCAAAAATGCTCCCTTTCTTCTTTATAAGTCTTTCCTTCAAAAAATAAAATAAAATAAAATAAAAAGTTTGTTCATTTACTTATTCATGATCTGCCCGAACTACGCGGGTTTGATTCTCACCGGATGTGAGATACGTAGGCAATCATCATCGGGTCCAACCCCCCCTTTTGCTAAAATAGCCAAAAACAAATAATAAAAAAAACATGTCAAAATTTTAATTTTGTCATAAATAAGTCGGGTGACGTTGTTTTGTCAAAACATAGCCGAATGTTCCCGAAAGGGACGTCGGAAGGCTGACTTTGCATAAACAACCACCTTTTGGGTCATGTTTAAGATTTGGTCCACTTGACCCCCACAGCCTTAAAAATATTCGTCCCCGAGGCGCTGAAGGGCCGTGTTTGCAACACCACGTTTTCATTGAAATTTGAAAAAAAAGAGTCAGCGGTCAGGTGAACACCGTCTGGATTTTAGTCAAAAATAAGCCAAGCCAGCTTCGGCCGCGTCTTAAACCGTTCTTGCCGAAATAGCCTCAGAGTATCTTTCAGTTGTCGAAAGGCTATTTTCGTAAAAGAATGGGCAAGTTTGTAAAGTGTCATAAAATAATCCTCCCCGGCCTCAAAATTCATGTGAAATTTGGAAGGGGCCACATTTGCAAAAATAACCGTTTGGTTGCATTTGTCAAACGGAGAAAGGAAGCTGGCCATTTGTTTTTGGCGTTTGTAAACCTTTTAATTTGAATATGTGGGTTGTTTGATCTTCGAGTTTGTAGGTCATCTTCAAACCTTTGAAACCCAGTTTGTTTTAATATGAAAATTGAAAAAATTGTTGTTTATCTTTATTTGGTCCGAACTACGCAAGGTCTGATTCATGCGGGGTCATGATACGTAGGCAATCTCCATAAGATTCGACCACAACAAAAAAAAATTGAAAAAAATCGAAAAAAAAAAATCGAAAAAAGGAAAAAGATGTTGCTAATAATAAGAACCGACTGAGTCCATTCTAACATGTTTTGTTTTGAATTATTAAGAAAGTTGAGTTGGTCGGTTTGTGGTAAGATGGAAACACAAGATCCAAAGAAAATGATAACTGACATCAAAGTTGTTACAAATGCTCAAGAGACTCAGAGTCAGAGGGTTCAACAAGAGTCTACTGTGCCGGAGAAAAATAGAATACTGAAACAGCAAATGACCGGAGTGTGTCAAGCATGGGCCAGTGGGCAAGGACAGCCTCGTCAAGAGTCACAATTTGCGACACAACAAGAGCAGTACCACTCTCCTAAGTACCACTCGTACTCGTTTGATCTTCCTGCAAAGATTGAAGAGCCTGCCCGAAAGATGGTACAAGAAGAAATGACCCAAAGAGTGAAAAGCTTAGAACAATGGTTGAAAAACAGGCAAGGGTTGTCTGGTCAAAAGAGTGTTGCCTTCAAAGATCTATGTATGTTCCCCGATGTCCACTTGCCGCCTGGTTTCAAGACTCCCAAATTTGAAAAGTACGATGGACATGGAGATCCCATTGCCCACCTGAAAAGGTATTGCAATCAACTGAGAGGTGCGGGAAGAAATGAAGAATTGTTGATGGCTTATTTTGTGGAAAGCCTTACGGGAGTAGCTTCCGAATGGTTTATGGATCAAGACACGTCTCGCTGGTATGTCTGGGACGACATGGCACAAGCATTTGTCAAACAGTTCCAATACAGCATCGACATTGCCCCAGACCGCATTTCCCTTTCAAACCTGAAGAAGAAACCAAGTGAAAGTTTCAGGGAATATGCCATTAAATGGAGAGAGCAAGCAGCTCGAGTTAAGCCACCCATGGATGACCACGAGCTAATAACTGTCTTCCTTCAAGCGCAAGAGCCAGATTACTTTCAGAACATGATGTCCGCAGTTGCCAAATCCTTCTCGGAAGCAATCAAAATGGGAGAAATGATAGAGAATGGTCTTAAGACAGGAAAAATTATAAGTCAAGCAGTTTTTAAAGCTGCAACTCACGCTGTCCGGGTTGAGTCTGATAATTTTTGCGACACAAATGAGAAGATTGAAGAAATCATGATGACATCAGGGTCAAGAAGAGGTCCTAGGAGAACATCTCGAAGGTATGAGCAGCCTCCTCAAGTTTTCTATGAATCCCCTGAGCAATATTATCCCCCTCAGAACCCACAACACTCTATTGTTCCACCTCAGTATGTTGCCCGGCCACCAAAACACCCCAGAAGGCGAGCACGAGCGTCACAAAATCTCCAGAAGCCTCCACATAACTTTCAGGTGCCCTATAACCCACATCCAAGCCAGAGGTATAAAGGGGAACGAAGGTTGAAAGATAATTTTACACCAATAGGAGAGTCCTATGAAAGCTTATTTGAGAGGTTAAAGCATCACGACATGATTGCATCTATTCCTCCAAATCATGCGGACCCACGTGCAAGAAGCTTTGACCCTTTTAAAAGGTGTGAATACCATTCCAATACCCAGGGGCACAATGTTGAAAGTTGTCGGGATTTGAAAAGAGAAATAAAAAGGATGATCCAGGAAAATCTGATTGTGATCCAAGATAGTGACACCCAAAATATCGCGCAGAATCCTTTACCTGCACATCATGATGCACACTTTATGGGGAGGATGCCTGGTGACATGGAGTTTGAGAGTCATCCCGGGAAGCTGCTAACTGATGATAATGATATTGAAGTTGGTAATGGTCTTGGCAATGATGATGCAGAACTCAATGACTAAAACACCGTGTTTGGCAATTGGAAAGGCGCTCCATCTCCTGGTCAGCCAGAGAGGAGTTTTGGTGGTTTATTTTGTTGTCATTTCTGTCGTCCGGATTATTTCAGGGTTGTAATCCGGATATTATCTTGTGGTCAAACCCTCTTATCCTTTTATTTGTCTAGTACCTAATGTGGTGTTATCTGGTTTGGTTTTAGGGTTGTAACTGTTTATTTTGTTGTTTAAACAGTTCTACCGTTTGTCTAAATGCAAATTCCGGTCTTTTATTATCTCCAGTCATCTTCTTTGTTTAGTTTTCTTTACCCTTTTGTTTTGCTTTTGTTCAACGCCGATTCTAGTGACATGACATGCGCGCACAGTTTAGGCCTAATCTTAAAAGTTGATCGTAAAGCCATTTGGGGATGATCGGGACCCCTTTGAAAATAAGAACAGTTTGAGATCATTTGAAGCCTGAACCATGTGAAACTGGGGTGAGGTAAAACATAAAGAAAACCATAAAAGCAAATTGGCCATATTGACAAGGGGGCCGTTCGTGGTGATGAAAGTGAGAGTATTGCCCAGCGTTGTTTTAAAAATGACAAATAAAAAGGTGAATTCGTGGATATTTAATGTTGCGATGTTTAATTGTGTTGTTTGCCCTTGGCATGTTTTGAAGACTGGAATGACGAAGGCATTTTGTTCTGTTACCTAAACACTTTATCCTTCGTTACCCTTTTTGAGCCTTATTTATTTTCTTTCATACCCCTCGTTCGAAATCAGTAGCAAAGGTTAGAAACACAAACGTGGAAAAAAAAAGAAAAGAAAAATGATAACAAAAAACAAAAGAAAGTCAGAAGAAAACAGAGGAATTGGGAACTACGTTTGACCTGATTCCTCAAAGAGGATACGTAGGCGCCTCACGGCTCGGTCATAGGGTGCATAATGTGCATAGTGTAACATAGTATAACAAAAATAAAAATCCCCAAACTAAAAACTGGGGCAAGAGTTGCGCTTGTTGTAAACAAATATAGTTCCGAAGGTGGTAATTTTGAACCCCAAATTTATTTTTGAGCCTTTAATACCCTTTCTTTCTAGCCTATCCAAAACCCACATTACGGTCCAAAGAAAGACCTTCTGATCAGTCTTCAAAAGATGTCAAGTCAGACAAATGAGAGTCTTGCCGGTGAACATAACACTCTGTTCCACAGCAGAAAGGACTCTAATCCCAGCAGAAAGAGTCATACCGGCAACACTCCAAATCCCCAGCTGGAAAGTGATACAAATGAGAGAGTCTTATCGGTGAAAATCTTCACGGGCACCATAAGGCGATGAAAGTTTAAAAAAAATGAGAGAGGCTTGATAGTGAAAACCCTTCGGGCACTACAAGTCGAATAAAGATTGAGAATCAGATGGAAATCACCAGACAAAAGTTGTGAAAAGCGATTAACGACGAAGGACAAGCCATATGTGCATGTCATGACCATTAGAGTTGGTATCCACATTTGATAGGTTTTTATTTTATAGTTTCCTCATTAGAGAGTCATCTCTTTCCTTTGTCTTTTATTCTGTTCCTTTTTATCTTTCTCCTTTCATAGAAAAATTCCCCAATAGAGTCTGTTTGGTCAGAACGAGTAATGACTTCAAAATCTGCCATCAGCTTTCCAATTATGCAAGACGAGATCTGACTAGTACATCCAAGTGGTATAGTCAGCAAGGAACAAGCGCGAGGCCAGTGTCAAGAAAGATATCCCCAACAAGAGGGAATTGACAAAAGGATTGACGAGTGTCAAGAGGGATATCCTCGCCGAAATCAAAGGTTATAAACCTCAAGGCCAAGGCCCGTGGACAAATCAAGAAAGAACAACGCGGAGAGCAATGAGCATGATTTGGGAAATTCATATGAGACTAAAAGGTCAGGGAAATGCCAGTTTCCGAGCTGTGCCACAAAAGAAGAGGGATATCCCCAGTAGAAAGGGATCATCCCCAGCAAATAATATCATCCCCAGCAAGTTTTTTGGAACGCAGAGAAGGGAAGGAGAAAGGGAAAAGCCATCCCCAGTAGGAGTATCACAACCAACCACCACAGTCGAATCTTAAAGGAAATGGCATTGATGGCGGAAAGGCATGCCATAAAAAAGATTATCAAACTGGGGCAGATTTTTTTTTTCATTTTGAAAATTTTCTGGAAGTCAGGTATCCACATGGGGAGGAAGAAAGATAACACCAGTCTTAAGGTAAGTGGGTTTTGAACCGGTGTTATCCCCAGCAGTGTTGAAAGAAAGAAAATAATGAGTTTTAATAAAAGGAGTTGTATCCCCAGCGGACAGAACCAAAGAGATGAAACTGGTGTTTAGAAAAAGCAAAAGCCATTATCATCCCCAGCAGCTTCCAGAAGAATGAAGCATCGATTTGAAGGGATAAAATTCCCCAACAGCGTTATCCTCAACAACGTTATCCCAAGAGGATAACACTTTTATCCCCAGCAGTGTTGAGAGAAAATAGAAAAAAAAAATTTGAAGGAGGGAAAGAAAGGAGACTCCCCCAGTGGTATTATCCCCAGCAAGTAAGTAAGTAATTCCCCAACATCATTATCCCAACAGTCTCGTGGGAAGACAACACCAGCTTTTAAAGGAGGAAGCCATCCCCAGCAAAGCCACAAATCGGCCACCATTTTAAAACTGATAAATTTTCCTAAGATAGAAATCTTAGTCCGATGAAATTTTCTCCTAAGATATCAAATCTTAGTCCGATGAATCTTTCTCCTAAGATCACAACAAAATGGACCTAGTTTGACGATTTATCTCCTAGAGTCACAATCTTGGTCCGATGGAATTTTTTCTCCCAAGATAAGATATCAAATCTTAGTCCGATGAAATTTTCTCCTAAGATACCAAATCTTAGTCCGATGAATTTTTCTCCTAAGATAGAAATCTTAGTCCGATGAAATTTTCTCCTAAGATATCAAATCTTAGTCCGATGAATCTTTCTCCTAAGATCACAACAAAATGGACCTAGTTTGACGATTTATCTCCTAGAGTCACAATCTTGGTCCGATGGAATTTTTTCTCCCAAGATAAGATATCAAATCTTAGTCCGATGAAATTTTCTCCTAAGATACCAAATCTTAGTCCGATGAATTTTTCTCCTAAGATAGAAATTTTAGTCCGATGAAATTTTCTCCTAAGACATCAAATCTTAGTCCGATGAATCTTTCTCCTAAGATATCAAATTTTAGTCCGATGAATTTTTCTCCTAAGATATCAAATCTTAGTCCGATGAATTTTTCTCCTAAGATAGAAATTTTAGTCCGATGAAATTTTCTCCTAAGATATCAAATCTTAGTCCGATGAATCTTTCTCCTAAGATCACAACAAAATGGACCTAGTTTGACGATTTATCTCCTAGAGTCAAAATCTTGGTCCGATGGAATTTTTTTTCCTCCCAAGATAAGATATCAAATCTTAGTCCGATGAAATTTTCTCCTAAGATACCAAATCTTAGTCCGATGAATTTTTCTCCTAAGATAGAAATTTTAGTCCGATGAAATTTTCTCCTAAGACATCAAATCTTAGTCCGATGAATCTTTCTCCTAAGATATCAAATTTTAGTCCGATGAATTTTTCTCCTAAGATATCAAATCTTAGTCCGAGGAATTTTTCTCATAAGATAGAAATTTTAGTCCGATGAAATTTTCTCCTAAGATATCAAATCTTAGTCCGATGAATCTTTCTCCTAAGATCACAACAAAATGGACCTAGTTTGACGATTTATCTCCTAGAGTCAAAATCTTGGTCCGATGGAATTTTTCTCCCAAGATAATATAATAAAATCTTAGTCGGATGAATCTTCTCCTAGGATCAAAATCTAGTCTGATGAATTTTCTCCTAGGATAATTTGAAAAAAGAAGAAGTTTGAATTTGAAAAAAAGGGAGTCATTTTTTTAGTTTTCTTAAGATTATCAATGTTTAGTTGTTGTTGAGGTCAGGAGCCCGCCTGAAGAAAGGAATGGCGTTTATTTTCAAAGTTGTTGTTGAAATCAGGAGCCCGCCTGAAGAGAGGAAAGGCGTTTTATTTTTAAAAGTTGTTGAAATCTCGCCAACCTAAAGAAAGGAATGACATTTTATTTTTAAAGTTGAAGTCAGGAGCCCGCCTGAAGAGAGGAATGACGTTTTATTTTTAAAAGTTGTTGAAGTCAGGAGCCCGCCTGGAGAATGGAGGTTGTGTCATCTTTCAAAAGTCAGGGTGGAGTCAGGAGCCCACTTGCAGAACAGGAGAATACATTGAAGTTTGAAGTCAGTAAAGCAGAGGGTTACAACAAAAATCCCCAGCAGAAATCAGAAGGAAGACCACAAGTCGAGCTAGAAGTAAAGAAATACCAGAGGAAACACAAAGCAACAAGGCAGCAACAATCACATGACCAAGCTCGAGAATAAATCTTTGTAATTCATAGATCATAGCTTAGTATAACTTCTTGTTTTCTTTCTAGCAATGGTGTAATAAGGAGATCGAAAAGTAGTGGTAACAGCACGCAACAACAGTAACAGTAACATCGCAATCCCATGGTAGTCCCAGCTACCAAAACTTTCTGAACTACACGCGACCTGATTCCCTTATAACCAGGGATATGTAGACTGTCCAAAACCAGGACTCGGTTGCGCCTTTCCTTTTTTATTTTCTTCCTATTTTGAATAACGATATGATCAAAAATTAGTCGCATTGTTCACTTTATCTTTGCCCGAAAGCTCTTCGTGTTTTCGAGCAAAGAGGGGCAGCTGTGAACACCTAATTTTTGACAACATTTAATTTTTTTATCACTTCTTTTATGTAAATATTTTAGGGGGTTTTAACCTACTATTATTTTAGCTTTATTACACTTTTTATTATAGGATAAAAATACCAAAAAATTAAAAGCTGAATTATCACTATTAATATTTTTATTATTATTTTTTGTTTTTTTTTATATAAAAAAAATCCGAAAATAATTTTTTTAAAAACAAAAATAATAATTTCGGGAATGATTTAAAAAAATAAGAAAAAAGGGAAGTATTTAATAAAAAAATATATATAAAAAATAGGTGGAATTCTCTTTTAAAAAAAAAGTAAAAGAATGTAGAAAATTTAAAAAAATAAAAAGTTTTGTGGAAATTTTTAAAAAAGTAAAAAGTAAAAGAAGGTTGGAATTAAAAAATAAATATAAAGGTATCTGAAAATTTTAAAAATTTAAAGTAATTGAAAGTAGCATTTTTGAAAGAAAAAGAAAAGATAGTGGTTTGTTTTTTTTAAAGAAAAGTTAAATAAAGTGAGATTCTCTTTTAAAAAAATAAAAAGTGGGATTTTAAATAAGATAAAGTAATTAAAGTTGGAATTTTAAAAATAAAAGTAAATAAATGTGGGATTTCTTTTTCTAAAAAATAAAAGCAATTTGTAAGTGGGATTTCTTTTAATTAAAAAATAAATCCGAAAATTTCGAAAATTTTGCTATAAATAGAAGAGAAAATTTAGGAAGAAGGTTGTGGAAAAAAAAGAGGAAAAACTAGATAGAGAGAAGAAAAAAAAGAGGGGGCGGAGAGAGCAGTATACACTCGATATACACTCTGGGTACATGGAATATACAGGGACAGAATTCATTTTGGAGAGAGTAAAAAAGATAGAACCAAATTTTCTGAAATATTGAGAGCGGAAAAACACCATAGAGAGTTCAAATCTAGAAAGAAAAACAAAGAGAGATTTCCGCACTATTTTTCTTCTCCATTTTTACTAGTTTTCTCCGTGTTGCTGGGATTTTTGGATTGAGGTGTTGAAGCTACTGTGTTGGGCTTTTTGCTGCTGTATGTTGCTGTGTTACATACTACTTTGCTAACCTTCTTCTTCTTGTATTGACAATACCAGGTACACAAACGATACACTGGTTCATCTTGTAAGCTACTCGAAACATGAATGCAAAAAATGAGAAAGATTTGAAGTTGTAGTTTAATGTAGTCTTTTCTTTCTTTTACTGTCTGTATGTAGAACATTCTATGCGCTGCCCATGTAAACTCTTTAAACGACTCACTTTCGAAACTTAACTATAATAACTCGAAAGTATGTAAATAAAGTAGGACATTTTCTTCATTTATTTTAGAGAAAAACGAAAAATAAAAAAATGTAGTCATTCTAAGATTATCTTTTTTTAAAAAAATAAATAAATAATGAGACGAGCCTCGCCAAATAAAAATGCAAATTGCGGGTCCCTCAATAATTGGTCATAATAAATACTTAGAAATCGGGATGGACTGTTTAGTAAATTTCACTGCCTTCCCCAAAGATAATAACGCGTTAGACTCTTTAGACGCGATTTAATTAAATTACATTCTTAAACTCGGGTGCACATTTATGTGACCCAAATCCAAATCTCAACGGAGTCGAAATGTGTCTCTAATCACGGGTACATTGATTGTGACGTGGTCCGAGATGCATGTCCATGACGTTGCAAATTCCTTTAAAAAATAAGAATGAGATGAGCCTCACCGAATAAAAATACAAAATTGTGGGGCCCTCGGTAAATATTTGCTTTAAAATTGCTTAGACTTCGGGATGGACCGTTTAGCAAAATTTCACGGCCCTACCCAAAGTAAATGATACGCTAGTCGCTTTAGGCACGCCTTTTAATAATTTAATTTTCTTAAAACTCGGGTGCACATTTATGTGACCCAAATCCAAATCTCAACAGAGTTGAAATGTGCCAACAACCACGGGTGCATTGATGTGACGTGGTTGGAGATGTATTTCCATGATGTTGCAATTCTTGAAAAAATATATAAATAATGACGAAAGCGGTTAAAAGTTAAAACTTGCACATTAGCTCATAATTGTATAAAATCAGATAAACAAGCCGAATATGACAGTTGAGCGACCGTGCTAGAACCACGGAACTCGGGAATGCCTAACACCTTCTCCCGGGTTAACAGAATTCCTTATCCGGATTTCTGGTTCGCGGACTGTAATACAGAGTCATTCTTTTCCTCGATTCGGGATTAAATTGGTGACTTGGGACACCCTAAATCTCCCAAGTGGCGACTCTGAAATAAATAAACAAATCCCGTTTCGATTGTCCTTTAATTGGAAAAACTCCTTCACCCCTCGCGGGGGCGGAAAAAGGAGGTGTGACAAGGAGGTCATGAGTTCGAATCATGGAAACAGTCTATTGCAGAAATGCAAGGTAAAATTGTACAATAGACCTTTGTGGTCGGACCCTTCTCCGGATCTCTCGCATAGCGGGAGCTCGGTGCACTCGGCTTCCATTTTTTCTCATATTTGTCAAAAAGTTAGCAAATCTTAGTAAAAAGACATATTGAAAGGGGTGAGAGGAAGCCTAAATTTCAGTAAGAATGTTGTCCAAGACTTGTAAATAATGAATCTAATTTGCTGGAAACTTAGTTTTATGGTATGAATGAGAATGAGGCATAGATTTAATGAACAAATTAGGTGTCTTGTATGCCAAATGTTTATGATGATTCATTAAATGAAGCAACATCACTAGCAAGGATTCATATAACCGACCCTGTTTGCTTAGAATTCAGGCGTAGTAGTAGTTGTTATTAAGCTTTAGCAAATGAGAATGAAATGTGCTGATTATTTGAAGGATAACAGTTTTCTATAAGAGTTCTGCATTATATGCTGCAAACAAAGCTTATTGGGAATCGAGCTCGATTTGATGTCTTGTGTGTCATATATTTATGTTGATTCATTAAAAGCAGTGACATGATTGGTGAGGATTCACATAGCCGTCCCTAATTTGTTTGATATTAAGGCGTAGTAGTTGCTGTAAAACAATATTGATTAGACTTCTATATTACCTTAATAACCAACCAATTTAGTTTCTTTAAGTTCTTGAAACAATCTGCTAATCTGCTGCTGATCAATATTTGAGCAGGACTACAATTGTTCAGTGGAGTGAGTTCGTTCGCCTTTTCTGGTTCAAGAGTGGGAAGTACCAGATGAGAATGGATCAAAGAAAGAAACGCTTCGGCTGGATCTTGTTGAGAGTTCATGCGACAAATACAAAGGCGCTGACATTCTTGTATTTAACACTGGGCATTGGTGGACTCATGAAAACATCTGCAGGGTACCTTTCTGTTTCTTCATTTCTATTTGGATTTATGCATCTCTGTTTGCTAAATCAATTTTTGATGTGGTCGGTTCTTTCTTTTGAAAAGACTACCAAATCGTCCACATAAGGCTCACACATTATATATATGTGTGTCACTGAAAATTTGTGTCGTCGCTCTTTGATTTAGCCATGTGTTAAAAAAACTTTGTAGGAAAGGTTACTATTAAGAAGGGAGCCATGTTTATGGTGAACTAAATGTAGTCGAGGCGTTTCGCAAGGCAATGACAACATGGTCAAGATGGATTGAGGCCAATGTAGATCCAATTAGGACTCAAGTTTTCTTGAGAGGTTATTCAGTCTCTCATTTTAGGTAACTGTATTCTATGTTGCTCGGACTCTTCAAAATACTGACTGGTGCGTGTCGGATCCTCCAAAAGTAATGTATTTTTGGCGGATCAGACACAAGTGTGATGACATATTTGGAGAGTCCACGCAATATAGACTGTATTCTCCTGTAAACTCTACATAATGAGAGCTAAAACTTGAAAATGACAAGTAATCTTGGCTATTTTTCTGATGCATTTGCAGTGGAGGGGAGTGGTATTCTGGTGGAAAATGTGACTGTGACATTGAACCACTGAAGGATGAGAAAGAATTGTCGCCTTCTCTGTATCCGCCAATAATGGGAATGTTAGAGAATGTGATCAGGTGGATGAAGACGCCGGTCTACTACTTGAATATAACTAGAATGACAGATTTTCGCAAGGATGGGCATCCATCGGTATACAGGAAGCCAAACATGACAGACGAGGAGAGGAAGTTGACATTAAGGTACCAAGATTGCAGCCACTGGTGCCTTCCTGGTGTACCAGATACTTGGAATGAGCTCCTATACGCGCAACTTCTGATGAAACATTATCAGAAACAACAACAGATTGATTTCTAGGTAAAAATAGCTTTGTCAATGTGCCAAGTTTGCAGGCGTTGGTGCCTTTACTGGTGAAGCATTAATAGACATATCACGAGCAACAACATCGCCTAGGTTTGCCTTACAAACATAGCATCACTAGTGTAAAGGAAAACTCAGTGCATAAAGCTCCTGCAATATATGCGTAGGGTCCAGGGGAGGGCCAGAGCACATTGAGTCTATTATACGCAGCCTTGCATTTCTGCCGAAGACTGTTTCTACGGCTTGGACTCATGACCTCCTAATCATGTGGAGACAACTCTTACCATTACGCCGTAGCATCAATAGTGGGTAAATATGATTTGTAAGACAAAACGAGTCTCATGTTTGTAGGTTTTGCTTATGGAAAGTGAGGGAAATACAAGATATTGTGCCTTCTTTCCCTCTCTATCTCTAGTTAGATAGGAAAAGATGAGAAAAAACAATCTATGTAGGGAGAGACGGGTGCATGAGAGACATTGAAATGGCCTTTAGTTTAAGGCCAAGGAATCTCCAGCTTTTAGTGTTTTCCCCCGACATATTTTAGCTCTTTACAACATAATACATAATTAGGTTACTTACCAGATAATTATAGGTAATAATCTACTTGTAGATAATAAATTGCGTCGAGAAAATAAAATTAAGACCGAAAATATTGCAACAATCGTATTATTTTTTTTCGAATATTTGAGTGTTACAATCTCTGATTCTACTTTTCTAGTATAAATTCAAGGGCCTTTGAGCTTGATCTTGAATATGTATTTGATTTATCCGCCGTGAACACTTTGATTGTTGCCACGAATTGTATCACGAACAAGTAGCCTTGATCTTGAACGCCTTGTATTTGATTTGACTTCGTTCTTGATCTTGAATACTTGAATTGTTCTTCATTCTTGAGCTTGAACTTGATTCATTCTTCGTTCTTGAACTTGAACTTGGTTGCTTGAAGCCTGAAACTTGTAGAGAAATTTGCGGCGTTTGATCCAAAGCTCTCTCTTGCTTCTTGTTATAACTTCTGGTCCCCTTTCTGAGTTATGAAGACGCCTATTTATAGTTGTGGAAGGGAAGAGTTATGATAAGGACAAACTCTTTCCGACCAATCAGATTGAAGAGTTACATGGCCGCATTTGATTGGTCAAAACATGTCACTTGCCCATGTGGCGCGATTTCATTGGCCTTTTAGTGTGACTAGGCATGCCTTGTCATTTTGATACGTGGCATGATCCTATTGGCTCTTCCGCTTGACTTCGCGCGCCACGTCATTTGACACGTAGCACCAAACTAGGCCTCTAGGAAGATGACATCTTGGGCTTAATGAAGTGAGCTCATTACTTTAGCCCAAGAAATGGGCTAGCCCAATAATATTGGTCTTATATAATTAATCCAATTATATTAGCACAAAATATTTATTTGGACTAATATATTTAAAATATAATTGGACCCATAAAAGTTCGTGCAAAGATCCTTAAAAGCTCGTGATCAAGATCTTTAAAAGTTCACAGTGAAAACCTTTAAAAGCTCGCAATGAAGACCTTTAAAAGTTCGCGGTAAAGACCTTTAAAAGTTCCCAGTGAAGATCTTTAAAAGTTCGCAACGAATACCTTTAAATTTGCGGGAAAACCCGTAAAAGTTCGTGCGAAGATCCTTAAAAGCTCATGGCCAAGGCCTTTAAAAGTTCGCGGTGGATACCCTTAAAATTTGCGGCAAAGACCCATAAAAGTTTGTGCAAAGATCATTAACAACTCGTGGTCAAGATCTTAAAAGTTCACGGCGAAGACCTTTAAAAGTTCGCGGTGAAGACCTTTAAAAGCACGCAATGAAGACTCCTAAAAATTCGTGGCAAAGATCCATAAAGTTAGTGGTAGAAATCTTTAAAAGTCGGCAATGGGGACCCTTAAAGTTTCCACGAGCACCTTTAAAAGTTTGAAGCATACGCCTTAAAAGTGCAGAACGAAAACCTTAAAAATCCGACTGCCTTTAAAAGTTCGAGACGAACACCTTTAAAATTTCGCAACGAAAACCTTTAAAAATTCGGATGCCTTTAAAAGTTCGAGACGAACACCTTTAAAAGTTCACCACGAAAACTTTTAAAAATTCGAATGCCTTTAAAAGTTCGAGACGAACACCTTTAAAAGTTTGCAACGAAAACTGTTAAAAATTCGGATGCCTTTAAAAGTTCGAGACGAACACCTTTAAAAGTTCGCAACAAAAACCGTTAAAAACTCGGATGCCTTTAAAAGTTCGAGATGAACACTTTTAAAAGTTCGCAATGAAAACCATTAAAAGAAGTCCGACACAGACATCCCCTCTTTTTTTTAAAGGGAGAGGGCGAACTTGGAGACCAACAAACTTGAAGGTTTGGCGAAGAAACCGTGGACTTCAATGCAAATACTTAACATCCTCCTAAAATCGGCCAATTAAAGATATCATTTTACCATGGAGGTTTGCCCACTTTAAATCAAATGAGATCAAAGTTCAATAGGAGGATGACATTTCAGCTTGATCTTACATTCCTTCATACTTTATTCGAACAATAATTGGGGCAATATGTATCTTTCGAACTTATGCGACTGGACTTAGAATGAAACTCTAAGCTGCCTACGTACCTCGGTAAAGAGGATCAAGTCATACCGTAGTTCAGACTGGGTGATTTTGTTTATGTCCTAACTTTTGCCTAGGCCTCCTCTTTTGAAGTTTTCAACCTAGAGAACTTTTTTTTTGTAGGGGACATACACAGTTTAGACTCATGCGGGCCAGAAGTGTAGCAACATGCAGTTTAGGCTCGTGCATCAATGAGCGTTGCAACTTCAAGGATAATACTTCTTTAAAAACTTGCCATTGATAGGGCCGATTCTCATGCCATCAGCATCAACCAACTTGTAAACCCCACTTGAGTAAACTTCTTGTACGACATATGGCCCATCCCATTTTGAAGTGAACTTCCCTACATGTTTATGGGAAGTAATTATGGGTCTTCGTACGGCAAGGACTTGATCTCCTACTTGAAAGGATATCGGTCGAACTCTTTTATTGAAGGTGCGAGATAATCGAGCTTGATAACATTCAAGACTCTGTTGAGCTATCCAACCTCTTCTTATCAAGAGCCTCCAACTCTGCTAATCGAAGTCGAGCATTTTCTTCATCAGTGATCCCTTCTTGAATAGCCAGTCGTAACGAAGGTATTTGACGCTCAAGTGGCAAGATGACTTCGACTCCATAAATGAGTGAATAAGGAGTCGCATGTGTTGGCGTGTGGTGAGTCGTCCTATATGCCCATAGAGCTTCTTCCATACGGTCATTCCAATCTCGTTTGGATTTGGAGACGACTTTCTTTAACAAGTTGCATAGAGTCTTGTTGAATGCCTCAGCTAGACCATTGGCTGCGGTATTGTACATCGAAGAGTTACGTTGCTTGAAACCAAAGAGATCACAAATCTTGTTCATCAGCCTATTATTGAATGACTTTTCATTATTCGTTATTATGTAACGAGGAATGCCAAAGCGATAAATAATATTTACTCGGATGAAATTTGCAACATTTTCCTTCTTTACTTCCTTAAGAGCAACAACTTCGGCCCATTTTGAGAAGTAGTCAGTTGCAACCAAGATGTATAGGTACCCACCAGAGGACTTTGGCAGTGGTCCAACAATATCCAATCCCCAAGCGTCAAACGGCCAGGATGCAACAATCGGGTGTAATACTTTAGGAGGTTGATGGATAAAATTCGTATGGAATTGACAAGCCTTACATCTTCGAGCATAGTTCGAGCAATCTTTTACCATCGTTGGCCAATAATATCCCATTCTTTTTATATGAAAGTGGAGCTTTGGTCCAAACTGGTGTGACCCACATACTCCAAAATGTGCTTCTTGCAAAGCTTGGAGTGCTTCATCTTCCCCTAAGCATCGCAAGAGTACTCCCTCGAATGATTTTCTATATAGGGTATCTTTGTAGTAAAGGAAGCGAGGTGCACGACGACGGATTTCAGTTCTTCTCCGCAGATTTTCTAAAAGTATCCCATATCATAAGTAGTCGATAATGGGTTGTCTCCATTCTTCTTTCTTGACTTTAGAAACAACGACAAGATGCTTGAGTTTATTTTCTTCACTTTCAGTCTCATTTGGCAGTGGTACTACCCATTTTTGGAAGACAGTAACTTGCGCTTGATCAGGTAGTATTAAAGATGAAGCTAGGGCAGCTAAAGCATCCGCCTTCTTATTTTCTTTCCTTGGCACATGCTGAATAGTCACATCACCGAGCCACCCCATTAACATTTTAGCTTAATCATGATATGGACGTAGTTCAGGCTTCTTGATCTCGTAACTACCTAAAAGCTGATTGACCACTAACTGAGAGTCACCAAAGACTTGCAATTACAACCACTTCATTTCGATAGTCATTTCAAGCCCAAGTATCAACGCTTGATACTCAACAACATTGTTAGAGCAGAGTTGCGTCAATGTAAAAGAGTAGGGCAGAACTTCACCTTGAGAAGTCACAAATACTACAATAGCACCAGCTCCTCCGCGATGTGTAGCACCATCAAAGTACATCTTCCATGGAGGCTGAACTTTGATGACCATGGCGTCCTCATCAGGTAGTTCGTCATTTAGCTCCCAATCATCAGGTATAAGATGATTTGCCAAGAAGTCCGCTAACGCTTGTCCTTTTATAGCCTTTTGAGGGATATACACGATTTCAAATTGTTGAAACTGGTGGTACCACCTTGCTAGTCGATCACTAAGGACAGGTTTTGACATCACGAACTTGATGGGATTTGCTCTAGAAACTAAACGAACGACATGAGCTTGAAAGTAGTGCTTCAACTTTTGCATTGAGAAGACTAGCACCAAACATAACTTTTCAATTGGCGAATAATTCAGTTCATTTGGTGTCATCATCCTGCTCAAGTAGTAAAGGGATTTTTCTTTCCTTCACTATTTTCTTGGGCTAGTAGTGCTCCAACAGACCTTTCTTGTGCTGAAATGTATAGTATCAGCGACTTTCTAAGTATATGGGCTGCCAAAACTGGAGGCTTCATCAAGTAGGATTTAATGCTCTCAAAGGCATTGCTACATGCTTGGTCCCATTTGAAAGGGACACATTTCTTCATAAGACGACTGAATGGTCGTCACCTTCCAACTAAGTTTGAGATGAATCTCCTAAGGTACGCTAACTTTCCCTGCAGACTTTTCAATTCGTGAATGTCTCGAGGCTCAGGCATTTTCAAGATTGCATCTACTTTGGCTTGATCAATTTCAATCCCTCGATGTCGAACAATGAAACCAAGGAACTTTCCGAAAGTAACTGCAAAGGCGCATTTCAATGGATTCATCCTAAGTTGGTACCTCCGGAGCAACTCAAACACCATTCTCAAGTATTTCAAGTGGTCGCCTTTCTCTCTTGATTTTACCACCAAATCGTCAACATAACATTCGACATTCTTGTGGAGAAGATCGTCAAACAAATTTCAGCATGGCCCTTTGGTAAGTAGCACCAGCGTTTTTTAAGCCGAAAGGTATTACCTTGTAGCAATAAATACCCTTGAGGGTACAGAATGCAGTAAGATCTTCATATTTTGGCGCCACGCGAATTTGGTTATAACATGATGAACCGTCCATAAATGACATTGTCTCGTACCTAGTAGTAGCATCGATCATCAGTTCTGGAATGGGAAGCAGGAACTTATCTTTCAGACACGCATTGTTAAGATCCCTAAAATCAATGCACACTCGAATCTGGCCACTTTTCTTCCTTACAGGGACAATACTTGAAACCCATGTTAGGTATTTAACTTCACGAATAAAGCCAGCTTCGATAAGCTTGTTAACTTCGGTTTCAATCAAGGGAACCAAGTCCAGCGTAAAACACCTTTGAGCTTGTTTAACAGGGTGAGCACCATTTTCGACTGCAAGGTGATGGACTGCTACTTTCGGGTTCAAGCCAAGCATCTCTTTGTAACTCCAAACAAATACATCCCTGAACTCTTTGAGTAACTCAATATAAGTGCTCTCTTCATCAGCTTCTAGTAAAACACTTAGGTAGGTGGGTCTTGGTTCTTCATTGGTGCCAAGGTTAACTTATTTTAAGGCATCAACTGTCGTCTTCACTCCTTCTTCAAGTTCAGGTGGAGCATTTTTCGCATCTTCATCTTCTTGAGGGTCCCCATCGTTGAAGGATATGTGATAATACGGCAAAACATCCTCCAATTTCACATTATCTTCCATTGAAGATGGAATGCCATTCTCGACTTGTACAGTAACATGATACGAAGAACCTACACTTTCTTCATCTTCATCACATTCCTTAGTGCATACCACAGTATATGGCTTTACCTTCAGTACTTCTTTACATGAAACCACAAGTTTTTTTTGTCGCCTCATTCTAGAAGTAACCAAACTTTGGAAATCCTTAGAGATCTCCTAGATTTTGGGTGAAGCGGGTGTTCTTATACTTTAAAAATTTCTCCAAAACTTGTTCCCCTTCTTTAATGGACCCAATTTATCAAACACGGAGGTCCTCACAGGCGATTTTCCAAGTCGATCAAAGACAGAAGGCTTGTTAGAAGCGGTCGATTCCTCTTCTACAGTGATATAATTGCTGCTCGCCCTTCTTATGGAAATGCGCACTGGTGACAGTTTCTTGTATCCCAAACTTTCATGTGGTTGCCTTATTGCAGCTTTTGATGGTAGCTTTCCTAACTTTGATGACTTGTTAGAATTGTATCCAGCTTTTGCAAATAGCTTGTAAGCATTAGGATCAAAACCTTCATCTGTTCGTTTTGTAGGGAGTGCCACATTATGCAAATGACTTTGGGCCACAAACCCTGTAAGTGGCTTTGAGGACATCTTTACTGCCTCGATTCGTTTTACCGGAAGAGTTAACTCCTTTAGCATGTTAGTTTGGAGATTAAATGATTCACTATCATATTTCTTCCTTTTAGGGACATATTGGAGCGTGGGACTTACTTTCTTTCCATAAGACACAACACCACCTTTATGAGATTTATTCACGTTGGCGTGTGCCTCCTCAGTAATAGCTTTGGCTTTACCAATAGTCTTCTTATCTCTTTTAGTTATGGGCTCATCATTCTTGCTTTTCATGCCATCATCAACTTTTATCTCCTTCACAATGCAGTTCTTCAAGTAGAACTTTGCATCGACGAAATGTGACTCTGCCTAGGTGAATGGCTCATCATCAGCAACCATCTTCTTCTCGACTGCACCCTCATAGTATTTCAAACATTGATGATAGATATATGGAACCACTTTTTTCTCATGTATCCAAGGCCTTCCAAGCAAGACATTGTATGAAGTCTTTGCATCGATCACATGTAGCCATGCACTTGATTGCATATCTTCAATGGTGATTTCCGGCCTGATCGCACCTATGGCTCTTTTCCCCCCTTGGTTGAATCCTTGGATCATCACACTACTTTTAGAGAGTTTGTTCATGGGAATACCAAGTTCTTTCATAGTGCAAATTAGCAAAATGTTCACTGAGGATCCTCCATCAACCAAAATTCGATTTACCCTTTCATCACGCATATAGCCAACCAGGTACAATGGGTGGTTATGAAGAGTGTCACCTAGCAGAAGATCGTCATTTGTGAACGTGACTTTTTCCTCACAACCATTAACTTCTTGAGGAGTGGAATCAATGAGCTTTTCCGGAGATGGTTCCAACGGTAGGTCATCACTCTTTTCTTCGCCTTTGTCAGCGTGGCAATAAGAGGCATCGATACCCTTACGGGAAATCTTCGTGTGGAACCAAGATGGCAAGAAATCCTCCAAGGTTATTATATGTCGTGGCTTTTGAGGGTGGTGCATCTCCACTTTTGCTTTCTTCAAACACCTAACTGGATTCTTTTCCGTTGGTCTTATACCATCATCTTCCTTGTTGGTTGTTCTATTGATTCTTTTTGTAGGCTCTTTTTGTGGCGCCTACGACGAGTCACCAATGTCCAACCTTCATCATCATCCGGTTGATTGTCTCCAACTTTGTTGTTCATCAGTAATACTTCATTTTTGATTCCTTTTAAACTGCATAACTCATCTAGACTGAATGAGCCAAAGGTGATAGAGACTTGGTTTGCGCTTGATTTCTCATCTTCAAGCACGATCTTCTTTTCACGGGCCAAGTCCATAACTGTGTCCTTGAAGACAAAGCACTTCTCTAGAGGGTGGCTTACAAGTCGGCGATATTTGTAGTAATTTGGGTCATTCGTTTTCCCAGCTTCATTTGGTTGATTCATCTCCGGAAGCTCAATGAGATTTAACTCGAAGAGTTCTTCGAAAATGGCTGGCACATCAGAATCTAGGAATGGGTACTCTTTCTCCTGCATTTCTTTTAGAGTCAACTTTCCACTTGGATTATCTTGAAAAAAGTGGATTTCATACTCTGCTTCTTGCTCACCTTCGTCGTGAACTTCATAGGTGACATGTTGACATTCATAGCTTCTTTGCTTTCAGACTTGGGTACGAACTTGCCCCACTTCCTGACTTCTTTCTTGTCATTGCCTTTGCGAGGTTCATATATGGGAAGCCTTTCATTTCCAGCGGAGGCCATGCTCAATTCCATATCGTGGGCACGAGTTGCAAGTTCTTCAAATGTGCCAGGCTTGATACCTTGCAATATGTAGAGCAATTTCCAATGCATGCCTTGGATGTATATCTCAATGTGTAAAGCTTCACTAAGCATGTCTTTGTAGTTAAGGCTTGCATTTCTCCAACGATTGATAAAGTCGATAACTGGTTCATCCTTTCGTTGACGAGTATTTGTAAGTTCTATCATACTCACAGTGCGTCTCGTGCTATAAAAGCGATTGAGGAATTCTTGCTCTAGTCGATCCCAACTATCAACAGATCCAGCGTCAAGGTTCGTGTACGATTCAAAAGCATTTCCTTTTAATGAGCGGACAAACTGTTTGACGAGGTAATCTCCATAAGTCCCAGCATTGTTGCATGTCTCAACGAAGTGCGCCACATGTTGCTTTGTGTTACCTTTACCATCAAACTGTTAAAACTTTGGAGGTTGATAGCCAGCAAACATCTTCAACATATCGACCCTTGCAGTGTACGACTTTGCATATGTAAGGGAGGATTTGGCAGCAACTTCATATTTGTTCTTAATGGTTCCTTCAATGAACTCCTTAAATTGATCGATTGGAATCATCCCTTCAGATGATACAGGGATACCCTTAGTGGATGCTGCTTGTTTTGGGGGAGAGTCACTCTCTAGAACTTCTGGGAGCTTGGCGGGTGCATGGGTGGATTCTTCTTCCGTGAAGATTCCCACCATGCCTGTTAGCTTGTCAATTCTAGCCTCTTGATTTTGCATGCATTTGGTCAAGCCAGCGATTACTTCCATCAAGTTTGCCAACCGCTCCTCCATAGATGAAGTGTTTGTCACTATGGCTTGCATGAATGTCGTGGAAGATGGAGAATAGCATGGATTTTCACATAGATTGATCCTTGATTGACTCACACTATGTGGTGTAAGTGGGGAGGATCTATCACTTGAAGCATCATCATCTTCCTTCACAGCAGAGTGCTTGGATTCGGAGAGGTCAAGCAGAGCAAGAGTTTTCTTGATCTTTTCAGCAACATCACTTCCTCTTTTAGATGCATTTGTGGAAGATTTTGCTCCTTTTGAGGATGAAGATCTGAAAACAGGGATTGATGCGGACGGCACTTGGGGTGCCTGTTGTCCTAAAGATCTTGCTTTGCTCCTCGTAACTGGTTCGAAGCTTCCAAAGGTAACATCGAGGATGCTTCCCACATCAGCGTAGAACCTGGAGTTGGCAACCTTGGTAGAAGTTGAACTGGAGTTGATTTTCATTGAAGCCATTTCAATGTTCTTGAACTTTGGTGATTGAAAAGTTAGAGATGAGAGGTAGAGATTTTCCCACTGGGCGTGCTAGAATTTATAGACAATAAATTGTGTCGAGAAAATAAAATCAAGACCGAAAATATCGCAACAATCATAGTATTTTATTTCGAATATTTGAGTGTTATAATCTCTATGATCCTTCTGATTCTACTTTTCTAGTATAAATTCCAGGGCCTTTGAGCTTGATCTTGAATATGTATTTGATTTATCCGCCACAAATACTTTGATTGTTGACACGAATTGTATCACGAACAATTAGCCTTGATCTTGAACGCCTTGTATTTGATTTGACTTCATTCTTGATCTTGAATACTTGAATTGTTCTTCGTTATTGAGCTTGAACTTGATTCGTTCTTCGTTCTTGAACTTGACCTTGGTTGCTTGAAGCCTGAAACTTGTAGAGAAATTTGCGGCGTTTGATCCACGAGCTCTATCTTACTTTTTGTTATAACTTATGGTCCCCTTTCTGAGTTATGAAGACCCCTATTTATAGTTGTGGAAGGGAGGAGTTATGATATGGACAAACTCTTTTCGACCAATTAGATTTAAGAGTGACATGGCCGCATTTGATTGGCCAGAACATGTCACTTGCACACGTGGTGCAATTTCTTTGGCCTTTCAGTGTGACTAGGCATGCCTTGTCATTTGACGCGTGGAATGGTCCTATTGGCTCTTCCACTTGACTTGGCGCACCACTTCATTTGACATGTGACACCAAACTGGGCCTCTAGGAAAATGACATCTTGGGCTTAATGAAGTGAGCTCATTACTTTAGCCCAATTAAATGTGCTAGCCCAATAATATTGGTCTTATATAATTAATCCAATTATAGTATCCAAAAATATTTATTTGGACTAATATATTTAAAATATAATCCAAATTATTTATTGAATTTGAATTCAATAAATTTTATATGCCTACACTACTATAAGCATTAATTAGTAACCTTATTAAAATATAACTAATATTTTGTCAGTAAAAATTCATATAGTTATGATCTGCTACCATATTAAATAAACTAAATTGATAGTAATGTAAAGACAGTTAGGCTTCATTTATTTTTTTTAAGATTAAGACGTCTGAATCTGAATATACATCTGATTATCAAGAAGTGTATTAAGATTAAGACATCTGAATATTGAGATGTATATTAAGATCTGAATACTAAATGATTAAGACTGTTTGATTTTTAACATCTGAATATATAAAATTTATCTTTATTTGAAAACTAATAAACATAATATTCAAATGAAATATTAATTAATCTAATATTCTATCAATAAAATATATATTTTTTTTAAAATATAGTAGTTGCTGGTTGTGATGGCTAACGATGGTGCTTGTGAATACCGATTAGAGGCAGTGGTTGGTGGTAAGTTTGGTTGATGGTGGTAGTTCAGGATAGTAGCTAGTGGTGATTAGTAATGGTGGCGAATATGATTAAGGATGGCGGTGGTGAGTGGTGATAGTTAATAATGGCGGGTGGTGGTGGTAATTGTGATTGAGGAAGGTGGTGGTGAGTGGTTGTAGTTTATAATGATGGACAATGCTGATTATGGTTGTTGATGGTGATGGGGTGGTTAGTTGTGGTAGTTGAGGTGGATGGGTGTTGTTTGTGGTTGAGAATGATAGTGGTGGGAGTGGTACGGATGGCGGGTGGTGGTAGTCGATTATGGTGGTGGTGGTTGAGTATGGTGGTGGTGGTTGAGTATGGTGGTGGTGGCATGATGGTAGTTGATAATGGTTGGCAGTGACGATAATTAATAATGAATAAGGATGATAGCATCTTAATGAAATTAAGTCTCTGTTATAGATCTTAATCATACAGACCTATTCAGACCCATTAAGTGGTTCTGAAGTAAAAAAAAATAAACATACTTAATGATTAAGATCTGAATAATTAAGATTTGAACTTTAAAAACAAATGCACTTAATGTCTGAGATCTAAATAATTAAGATTCAGACCTCAATTAAATGCAAACAAATAAGGCCTTACTCCTTTTAGGGTCCATTTTAATTGAAAGAACCTAAGAGTATTTGTTGTATTTTTAATAAATAAATAACGGTTAAAATGATCAATTTTATTTTTAATTAATACTAAAATATAAGTTTCTTAATATATGCGAAAACAACCAAAAACATCTATTACAATGAACGAGAGGGAGTAATTCGGAAGCCTAACGAAACCCATGCAATTTTGTAGCCATATACACGTGCATTAGTGTTGTTTGATAGTAAAGAGAAATTTTATTTTGGGTGAGACTCACCCAACAATAGTTGTATGAGGCCATCAGTAGAAATTCAAAAATAGCCAGATTTACAACTTGTCGTTCAAAAATAGCCCAGTTTCAAAAGTAATCGAAATTTACCCACTTTTTATGTAAAGATAAATCTGAGCAAAAACACTGTTCAAAACCCGGAAAATATGTCAGTATATTATACTGGAGTTCCAGCATAAGTATGCTTGAACTCCAGCATATTATACTGGAGTTCTAGGATAAGTATGCTGGAACTCCAGCATAATATGATGGAGTTCCAGCATAAGTATACTAGAACTTCGGCATAATATACTGGAGTTCCAACAAGTATAATTGTCCAGTATAATATACTGGAGTCATCAAAGTATATCGGTCCAGCATAATATGCTGGAGTTCATACACAGGTGCACCGAAATCCAGTATATTATGTTGGACCGGTCTCTGTTGCAGCACAATAGTGGCTATTTTTCATTGACTTCGTAAATGCTGGCTATTTTTGAATGACCAGTCCGAAAACCGGCTATATCGTGCTATTTTTACGAGGTCATCCTCTATATTTGACAAGTGTATTTGTTGGGCCCATTTACTGTCATGACCCCAAACCCTGAACCCGGTCGTGATGGCGCCTCTCATGAAGACAAGGCCAGCCAATTAAACCCAATTCACTTTTTAAAACAGTTAAACAAATATAAAGGCAGTCTAATCATGAATTAACGATAATGAGTAGCGGATATACAATCTAACACAGTCCTAACCGGGGTGTCACAAATCACGAGCATCTACTAGGGTATAAATACAACTGAAAGCCTGGAGTGTGCAAATACAGACCAATGAAATGGTGTGTGTGAGAGAGAAACAGTGCTGCGAATGCCGGCAACTACCTTGTTAAACTCCGATGACTCTGCCTCCGATCAGCCAAAAACCCGCTACCGGGTGCATAAATACCTGAATCTGCACACAAAGTGCAGAGAGTAAAGTGAGTACTCCAACTCAGTGAGTAATAATAATAAATAAAGACCGAAGGCAAGAGATCACGTAAAGCATAACAAGATGATGTATAGAAGCAATTCAAAACCAGTAAGAAAGCAGTGAAGCTTTAAAATCTCTTTAGAATATTTTGGCTCAGTTTACTTCTTTTGAAAATGGCTTTTCCAACAGTTACGCAAATGAATGCCAAAAATAGTTAGTGCAGATAAGCACAGAAATTGCCTCCCGGGCACAAATATCATAGTTTAACAAGTAAAATGACAAGTAAATATGAAAGGTAAACAAATAAAGGTTCACCCCTCGGGCGCAATGTCAACAACTCCACCCCTCGGGCAATATCTCAGAACAATAACAGCCCCCGGGCAATCACATATGTAAACATGTGATTTTTGACCCTCCCCGAGATTTCACCCATTTTAGCGTAAAATAGTTAGTTTAGGCCTAATATCGATATTTCAATTAGTTTTGACTCTTTTACTTTTATAAAAAAAAAAAGTAAAACTTACAAAAATATTTCTTCTTTTTTTACTTTTAGTTTATCTACTTTCATAAAATTTAAAAATACAAAAAATAGTACATATTATATATATATATATATATATACATATTTTAAAAGATAAGAAGAAAAAATTGAAAAAAGAAATACTTTTTATTTAGTTTCATATTCAAGGTGTAGGTTCTAATAAATATCAAATAGTATTTAAATGTAACTATCTTATTCTCTTTTCAACATTTCATTATTTAAGATGGTATCTTTGTTTAATCTTTAGAAAAAAAACAGAAAGAAAATGAAAAAAAAAAAAAAAAAAACAGAAGACAACCAAAGAAAAGAAACGAAGGAATGGAAAGAAGGTAACGGGAAAAGCAAAAAAAATGCAGGTAATCAATTAAACAATGTGGACCCCACCTTATCTATTCATAACAAACTACACATGCACTCTTATTCCTCACGTCTCACACACCTACACAAAGGGAATTCATTTCTATCCTCTAGGCTCACATTAGCATTGAGGATACCTTTCTTGCTGGAAAAAAACAACAGGGAAAAGGGAACAAAGCAGCACCCCTAAAAAATGAGAGGCTCAACGCCTCCCTCCATTCCCCTTTCTTCTGATTTTTCATTTTTTCTTCTTTAAGAAGAGGGATATCTTTCGCTGCAACAAATCGCAATCCAGCCGTGAAACCCCATCAAACCACTAAACAAAACCCATCTCTTAGGAGTCTGAAATCCAGCCGTGAAGTCAGTCAAAAATAGCCCAGATTTTCAGTCCAAAACCTGGTTAAAAGAAGCCGAAAATAACCTCAAAACCAGCCGGAGTTCAGCTTTATCGTTTTGGTTTAGTTCGAGTTTCCGGCTAACTTCAAGGCTGCCGGCGAGGTGGTTTTGAGGTCCCGAGTTGCTGGTTCCGCCCGTGTTCGCCGGCGAAAGCACCAGTCATGAGTCGTCGAGCTTACATCGTTGTATTCATCTTTATGTGTATAAAATTCAGACCTTGCAAATAGTTGCTGCCTCGTACCGGTTTTAGATTTTGTTCATATTTAAAAAGATAAATGTCTTTTGCTGCATTACAGGTCCGTTTCTCGGTTTATTCTGTTTTTCCATGTTCTGATTAGCTTGTTAAATAGTGTGAAGTGCCTTTAGCTCACGAAATGCATCTGAATGCTATTTGTTTGCTTCTTTTACGTATAAAGCATGAAAAGTTCATTTCATCTTCAATTAATTCATTATTAAATATCTTTTAATTGTTGTGCCAGTTTCTTTCTTTGGCTCTCTTATAAAAAAAAAATTCTTCTTATTTTAAACCTTTATTGTATCATATATAGTTGGCCTCAATAATTTTCCGAGATGGAACAGTTGTGGAATGGGCAACGATTGTGTAATATAGAAGGGCCGTAATCAGTTAGATCACTGGGACCGTATGGTCACTAACTTTAAATAGTCGAATTTGAGGCTCTGAATGATTTGAGACAAATTAAAACATATCAGGTTAGTAAGTCTTTAATAATATTTTCTCCATAAATATGGCATCACAACAATCTCAAAGATTAGGAAAATAATTCAAAATGCGTAGTTGCTTTAGGCGCACTATTTAATAATTTACCTTCCTAAACTCGGGTGCGCATTTATGTGACCCAAATCCAAATCTCAACAATGTTAGATAGAATATGTCAAGAGCCGCGAGTGCATTTATGTGACGTGGTTCAAGACGTATTTTAAATAACGTTGCAATTTTTCCTTAAAATTAAATAAAAGTGGTTATAAAGTTAAAAATGCACATAGGTTTGATCATGTGTTAAAAACAGATAATAGGTTAAATATAACAGTTGAGCGACCGTACTAGAACCACGGAATCCGGGAATGCCTAACACCTTCTCCCGGGTTAACAGAATTCCTTACCCGGATTTCTATGTTCGCAGACTGTAATATAGAGTCAATATTTCCTCGATTCGGGATTTGAACCGGTGACTCGGGACACCATAAATTATTCCAAGTGGCGACTCTGAATCTTTAATTGCAATAATCCCGTTTTAATTGTCCTTTAATTGAAAAAACTCTCATATACCCTTCTCGGGGGTGTACGAAAAAGGAGGTGTGACAACATAGAACAGTACCAGCCCCTCGGGCAAATCACATAGAACAATACCAGCCCCTCGGGCTATCACATAGAACAATGTCAGCCCCTCGGGCTATATCTCACATCACAATGGGTACCCGCGCTCACTAGGGTGTACAGACTCCGGGAGGGGCCTCTGACGGCCCAAGCGCAATATCAAGCCATCTCGTGGCATAAAATCTATGCCCTCGGCCTCATATCAGTCAAGCCACCTCGTGGCGTATAAATGTATCTTAGGCCCTCGGCCTCATATCACTCAGTGTATCCTCACATCTGGCCCTCGGCCGCACTCAGTCAGAAAATCATCACAAGCCCCTCGGGTATTTGTAAAACAGTAGTGCTCAGCCCAAAACATCGTTTAGAAATATCATTTAAGTCTCAAAACTGAGTAAAAGTGGTTGAGTTGTAAAAAAGTGGAAAACAACAGGAGTGAGTTCAAGTAATAAATAAATACAGTGAGAAAATAGTGATAAAAATTCCCGGAGGGTTTAAATAGTTGGCACGAAGCCCAAATATGGCAATCAGCCCAAACTGTGATGATAACAAACAAGTTTCAGTCAAATACGCGGTAAAATTATCAATCGGGACGGACCAAGTCACAATCCCCAATAGTAAACGACCCCACGCTCATCATCAAGTGCGTGTCTCACCTCAATATAGCACTAAGATGAGCAATCCGGGGTTTCAAACCCTCACAGCATCATTTACAATCATTACTCACCTCGAATCGGCGAAATCCCTAGCTCGTGACGCCTTTGCCCCTCAAATCGGCCTCCACGCGCGTCGAATCTATCCAAAATCAGAACAAATACATCACAATATGCTAGGAGAATAAAGCCCAAGCGAAAACAATCAATATCGGGCACAAATTCCGAAATTACCAAAATCCGAGCCCCGGGCCCACTTCTCAAAACTCAAGAATTTTTACATTATTAGATTTCTTATCTCCTCTCGAGTTCATACGTATCAAAGGTTCTCAAATCCGACTCCAAATGATCCTTCAAATCCCAAATCAAAAGTCCAATTTCTCAAGCCCTAGTTCTTCAATTTTAGGCTTAGTTTTCCATGAATTTCTAGGTGGATTTCACAATATAATCGAGTTTTAATACCAATATTCTTACCTCAAGTCGGTTCCTCTTGAATCCCTCTTTAATTTCCTTCAAAAATCTCCAAAAACGAGCAGCCATGGGTGAAAATAGACCCAAAATCGCGGACAAGACGACTTAAAAAATATTCTGCCCAGGCCTGACTTACCTTCTCCGCGAACGCGGTCAACCACCCGCGAATGCGTAGCACAAAAATTGCGTTGACCAACTTTACCCTACGCGAACGCGACATGCCAGCCGCGAACGCAGTGCTTCCATAGCCTTGACCTTCGCGAACGCGTTTGCTCTATCGCGAACGCGATGACTAACTGACCATCAGATCCAATTCCTCCTACGCGATCACGTATACACCCTCGCGAACGCGATGCATTTCTCTCACAAACCTTCACGAACGCGGCATGGACCCTCGCGAACGCGATGCTTATGAACCCGGGCCCTTCGCGAACGCGAAGGCCAACATGCCTGCAACTGAAACCTGCAATTTCTGAAGTTCTCAAAACATGAAATTGATCTGTTTAACCTCCCGAAACACACCCGATGCCCTCGGGACCTCAACCAAACCTACCAACATAACCCATAACATCATTCGAACTTGTTCCAATCATCAAAACACCTCAAACAACATCAAATTACCCGAAACTCATCGAATTCAAGCCTAAGTTTTCTAAAAACTTCCGAAATACGTTTTCGATCAAAAACCTAAACAAACTACGTCTGAATGACCTAAAATCTTGCACACACATCCCAAATGACATAACGAAGCTACTGCAACTCTCGGAATTCCATTCCGACTCCCGGATCAAAATCTCACCTATCAACCGAAAATCGCCAAAATCTCAACTTAGCCAATTCAGCCTAGTTCTACTCCGGACCTCCAAAACCAATTCCGATCACGCTCATAAGTCATAAATCACCCAACGAAGCTAACCAAATCATAAAAATTTTGTTCCGAGCTCATATACAAATAAGTCAACTCTTGGTCAAACCTTTCAAATTCAAAGCTTTCATCTGAGACTGTTCTTTCAAATTCATTCCGATTTTTCTGTAAACCAAAACCAACGATCTATATCAGTCATAACACATTATACGGGGCAAGCCATGCCCGAGAACTGGCGATCAAGTGCAAAAGCTCAAAACGACCGATCGGATCGTTACATTTACTGACAGAGTTATAAATAAAGAAAAAAGGTGAATTAATGGAATGTGGGCCAAATTAAAAGATTAGATATAGATAAAAATTAGGTATAAATATAAGTTGTACTGTTGTCGTAAAAGCCACAATCTCGCCATCAGAAATAAATTAAAGAACTCGAACACTTAAAATAAGAGCCTTTCGATTTTCCTACCTGAAACAACTCCCTAAACAAAAAACTTCCTTAGCACCATTTCCTCATGTGTATTAATGTGAAAACCATTCTGAGTATTAGTTATTTCAATAACATATAGTAATAATAATTTGTCTTAATTTTGTAATTAAAATGCATAAATTTAGCAAAATTTTGATACAATAAAGAAAATAACCGTTGATTCCCAACTCCATATCCAACTTCTAGCAAAATATGCCTTCAGCTTCAAGTTGCAAAATATGTTTTGATAACAACACATATACAAGTTCAGTTATAACTATCTCTTTGAACTGTAATTATGCTACTTTCTCCAAAATATTATTTTTAATTATAAGCTGAATTTCATTAGAAAATTGCACAATCTTAATATAATTTATTCAGGCAGATGACCTAAAGCAAAATATGCATGAAAATTCAAATTGCGGAAACTAAAAACTAAATAAGCAATTGTGTAGTGTATACCAATTTCAACCATCTCTATAATCAATAGAAATGAATTGGCTTTAGCCTTCATGAATCATGGGTTTTATAGTGAGAGAAAAGTAATTTAATATAAGGGTAAAAAACTAAATTATTTGGCCAAATCTCAACTGCATTTTAGCCAAAAAGCAATAAGTTAGGATAATCAAATTATAACTTTTGGCTTGTTTTAAATTATTTTAGCTTAAAAGCAAATTCAAATTACTTTTTAGGTTTGTCAAATACTAAAACAAGCCATAAAGTACTTTTAAGTTAAATTAGTGAGCTATTAAGTCAATCCAAACACCCTCTTATTGAAAAAAATTTATATTGATCTTATTTTAATTTTATAGTAAACAATATTTTTATAATGATACAATTTTTCTTACAGGTTAAATATGGTAGCAAATGTATCAACATGCAAAAGTACTCAATGCTAGTAACCACAATTTTGTATTTCTATACCGAACGAGGAGTATTTTACTTATAGTATATATAATATATTTCATATATATAGTAACCACAATTTTGTATTTCTATACCGAACGAGGAGTATTTTACTTATAGTATGTAATATATTTCATATATATATATATATATATATATATATATATATATATATATATATATATCAATGAAAAACTTCTAAAGATTCATTTTTAAAGCTTTGGTAACTTAAGATGATTTTTAAAAGATATAACCTATGATAATGAAAAAAAGAAGAAGAAAACAGATATATATTACATACAAAAATATAAATATTACGTTTGGTGATGAGCTAATAAGGTAATTAGGGAGGGAAAATGAATTTCACGTTTTTCTCTCCCTCCATTTGTCTAGTACTATTTAGCTATTTATTTATTAAATATGGGTGGGGCTGGGATCCACATGAATAGCAAAATCACTTTTTCTTCTTTGGTTATTTAAAAGGATTTTTTCTTAACTATACCATATATGAAACCTTATTATCCTAAATGTGCATAGTTTGTTAATTACCCGCTCAGTCCACACTTTAACTACAATTTATATACCATTCGATTATTAGGCATTAAAAGGGCAGAATATTCCCTAAAAACGCGCTAAAATTAAGGAGAGAATCTTGGTGTTAATTGATTCTACATTAAATTCAATTTTTAAAAAGGGAAAGGAGATTTCTCATCTGCGTATTTTTCTCCAGAACTACAATTCAAATTCTCGAAAAAAAAAGAACGAACAATTCAAATTTTCGAGTTTCAACAACTCAAAGTTGAAAAAATCTGTTCTTCCATATATTTTCCACCATTGATAGCCATTAAAAAGCTTGAAAGCTTTGAATTCAAATTTGGGTTTTCAAAAATCATTATTTGTTTGGATTGGGTGTTGTTGTAAATAATTCGGAATATGTTTAGGAGTTTATATCTCAATTTTGAGGGGTTTTGGTGAAGATTAGACTTGGTTTTGACTGAATTTCAGATTGAAACTCGAAGAAGAAGACATATTTCCAGAAATTGTAGATAAATTATAGATAAATTGTAGAATTGTAGATAAATTGTAGATTGGGAAGACTAAAACTTCTACAAATCTTCTACAATTATGTCGAAAATGCCAATTATGCTACAATTGAAATGGGAATTGGGATATTAAAATTCAATGTATCTAGTTTGTAGATATCTACAAATTTTCTACAAAAAATCTACAAAGAAACTACAAATCAGTTTACGTATGTATAAAGCAGTATTGTTTTGAAGGGTATCTATAAAATTACTACATTTATAGTACAATTACACTACAATCTATGTTGAAAAAAATGTTGACTACAAAATTTTCTCTTTATCTACAAAATTTCTACAAATAAACTACAAATCAATTTTTCCAGGATTGATGAAGAACAAAACAACAGAAGATGCTGAAGATGGGCCACCGGAGTTGCTCTTTATTCACCATACAAGTAAAATTTCTGACTTCTCATGGAACCCATGTGAAGACTGGGTCGTCTCTAGTGTTGCTGAAGACAATATACTACAAATCTGGCAGATGGCGGAAAACATCTACCACGATGAAGATGATATACTCAATGGGTCTCATCTCTGTATTTTTTGAGAAGAAGAAGGAATGGAGAAGAGAAAGAAATGGGAGGGGGAAAACGAATATGGTCAGATCTTAGGAATTAAGGGGAGAGAGAAACGTGGGATATATGGATACCTTTAATTAAGGAGTAAAAACTGCCCATTAATTAGACCCTTAATTAAGTATGGTATAGGATTGGTAATTTGGTATACGGGTTTGTAATTAAATCAAACATTAAACATTAAGGGTAATAAGGTTTCATATATGGTATAGATAGGTAAAAATCCCTTATTTAAATTAGTCCAATGTCAGTAAATGGGCCCAACAAATACACTTGTCACATATAGAGGGTGGCCTCATACAACTATTGTTGGGTGAGTCTCACCCAAAATAAAATTTCTAGATAGTAAGCAATAAATACAAACCATTCATGGAAATAATTAGAGAAATTTTCATAAAGCACTATCTTTTAGTAGTAATTAGCCATATATGGATTCCACTTGCTATATTACGGAATATAGATATCTTTTCTGTGGTTATAAGATGTATTTGATGTATTTAAGCTATTGTATTCATGAATACAGTAGCAAAAATAGGCGTGAATCAGGGAAGTCCAGCTAATCAGTTGTTGTATTCGACTGTATTCATGGAGTGAAACATGGGATTACAACTGGACAGATTATTATATTCGACTGTATTCGACTGTATTCACGACGTGAAATAGGGGATTACACTATTTTAAAACGGAAAGTGAATCAATTAACATAATAGACTCCTAATATAACTCAACAAACTCAATTATAATACATAAATTTTGTATTTTTCAGTTATAAAAAAGATTCTCAACCGCAAAATACAATGAAATAAATAGAATACAGAGGGATACATTGAAATACAATGAAAAAAAAGAAACTGAATACAATGAAATACATGGAATACAACGAGATACATTAAATTACAATGAAAAAAAAGATAGTGAATACAATGAAATACATAGAAATACAGCGAGATACATTGAAATGCACTTAAAAAAAGGTAAAAAAATCTTCAAATTGCTCAACCCCAAACTTCAGACGACCTATTTTAGTCGACAATTTCCCGACGACCCATCGGATTCCGACCATGATTTCATAAGCAATTTGAATGTATCTCGCTGTATTTGAAGATTCTGTACACTCTGTTTGACTTTGATAAGGACATCGCTGTATTTGCTGAAACTACCACCACAGACGAAGGTCCTAGAAGAATCAAAAACATAGAAAAAGTCGAAACCTATTATTCTTGTCTTGATTCAAGAATCCAACCAAAACCAAAGATGTAACCCACCAAAATTCTCAAAGGCCAATCATACCACAGGTTTCAAATTTCTAAAACCACCAAATTGCAATAAAATCTTAGGGAACTTGCGGTGAATAGCAGGATAATCCCCATATGCTGTAACTATCAAAATCAAAGCTTAAAGAAGAGAGATTTTAGGATCAGAAACTTTAGACAAATAGGTTTCTGAACTGGGTTTCTCTCAACCGGATGCGGGGAGCCGGAGCAATTTTGAAGTGGGCTTTGCACAAATCCGGTGGAAGAAGGAGGAGATCGGAAATTTTAATGGGATGGGGGAAGTGTCACGACCCGAATTTCCCACCTCTCAGGAGTCGTGATGGCGCCTACTAATGAGAGCTAGGCAAGCCAATCCTTAACTACTTACTTCATTATCAAATTACTTCTTTTTAACAAATATAAGTCGATAACATGAAAACAACGGAACTTTAAATAATTAAGCAGAAGATAACAATTAAATGTCTGAAATCTGCATATATTATAAATACATAAGTCTTAGCTACCCAAAACCTGGTATCACAGTATCACAGACAGTCTAAGATTTACTACATACAAAGTCTGAAGAAATAATAATACATTGTTTCTGAATGTAAGGAAAATGAAGCAGAAAAGTAGGGATAGAGGGAGACGCCAGGGTCGGCGGACGCCTGCAGGTCTACCTTGGATCCCCGCATGGACTGAAGGTAGCCTCCACACTATAGTCCAAAAACTGATCCGGAATCTGCACATAGTGCAGAGTGTAGTATCAGCACAACCGACCCCATGTGCTGGTAAGTGTCTAGCCTAACCTCGGCGAAGTAGTGACAAGGCTAGGACCAGACTACCAAATAAACCTGTGCAGTTCAAATGTATACAGTGGAAAAGAAATACAGAAATAACTAGTCAATATAGGAAGGGGATCATGTTGTGGGGGAGATAACAATTCCGAATAGAAAGATATCAAGTAATGAATGAACAACATAACTCGGATATCAACAAAGAATTAGAAATCCATAAATGCACGACATCACCCTTCGTGCTTTTACTCTCGTCCTCACCAAAGCAATTATATAATAAAAGGGTGCACGACATCACCCTTCGTGCTTTTACTCTCTTTCCGCACCATATAATCAATAAAATCGGCACGGAATGGTACATCGTGCGGCATGGCATCGCCCTTAGTGCTTTACTCTCTTTCCTTACAATCGTACACGACATCACCCTTCGTGCTTTATACTCTTCCTCACAGAACAAACAATACACGGCATCACCCTTCGTGCTTTAACATTTTTCCTCACCCAAATAACAATCACAAACAATGGGGCAAGGGAATAAACATGATTATAATAGGAATTCCGGCAAGGGAACAACAATCTAACAATTATGTCCCGGCAAGGGAGCAACATCAATAATATCAACGTTCCGGCAAGGGAGATAACCAATAAAGCAGCAATATCCCGGCAAGGGAACAATTAATGACTTCTTTCTCTTATTCACTTTTACTTCATAACTCACTTTACCACTTAAGCCAATGCTCCAAAGGGTTCAATCAACTCATATAATTTTGTAATTCGTAATATAACTTGAGCCAATCCTCCTCGATGTTCAAAGGTCACATTTCCTTCCACAAACTTCTCACAACAAATAGAAATCAACTCTAAAGCATGGATAATACAACGAAGTTATGAAAATCACAATATAAGACTCACGGACATGCTTGACACCAACGTATAGATACTCGTCACCATGCCTATACGTCGTACTCAACAATTATCACATAGCAAATAGTACTCGACTCCTAATCCCTCAAGCTAAGGTTAGACCAAATACTTATCTCGAACTTCCACGACCAACTCAAGCCTCAAACACCGCCTTTACTTTCGAATTCGGCTCCAAATCAATTGTATCTATACATAATCGACTTCATAACATCAATATATGCTAAACAATCCAATTCCAATGCTTAATTATAGCTTTCTAATCATTCTTCCCAAAAAGTCAAAGAGTTTGGCTCCTGGGAAATTTGCCTTACGCGTTCGCGAGTGGACCCACGCGAACGTGAAGAACAAAATCCATGGGCACTGAACAGCAAAAACCTACAACTTTTCATAAGTCCAAAACCTTCCGAAACACATCCGAAACACACCCGAGTCCTCGGGGCTCCTAACCAAACATACGTACTAACTCAACAACATCATACGAACTTATCCATGCAATCAAATCGCCAAAATAACCTCAAAACCAAAGAACTTCCTCAAACTTCTTAAACATATTTTTTTTTTTGCAATTTAGATCCGAATCACGTCAAATGACATATGTTTTTCACCAAATTCCACAGAATCATCTTAAATCATATATAACACTTGTACCGCGCGCCGAAACCAAAATACGATCCCGATACCATCATGTTTTAATCAAATTTTATTTCAAATTCCTTTAAAAATTTCAGAAAATATTTTTCTTTAAAAATTCATTTCTCAGGCTTAGGACCTCAGAATTCGATTCTGGGCATACGCCCAAGTCCCATATTTTTCTACGGACCCTCCGGGACCGTCAAATTATGGGTCCGGGTCCGTTTATATAAAATATTGACCGAAGTCAAATTAACTCATTTTACAGTCAAAATTTATCATTTTCACAGATTTTCACATATAAGCTTTCCGGCTACGCGCCCGGACTGCGCACACAAATCGAGGTGATGCTATATGAGGTTTTCAAGGCCTCGGAAACACAGATTTCAATTTAAAAGCAAGTGATGACCCAAAGATCATCACATCCTCCACCTCTAAAACAACTGTTCGTACTCGCACGGATAGAAGAAGGAAGTACCTGAGTTGTGGAAAAGATAGGGATAACGGCTCTGCATATCGGACTCGGACTCCCAGGTCGCTGCCTCAGGAGGCTGACCTCTCCACTGAACACAAACAGAAGGAAAACTCTTCGACCTCAACTGACAAACCTGCCGGTATAGAATAGCCACCGGCTCCTCCTCATAAGATAAGTCCTTGTCCAACTGGACAGTGCTGAAATCTAACACGTGGGATGGATCATCGTGATATTTTCGAAGCATGGACATATGAACACTGGATGCACGGATGATAAGCTCGGCGGCAATGCAAGTCTATAAGCTACCTCTCCCACTCGATCAAGAATCTCAAACAGACCAATGAACCTAGGGCTAAGCCTGACCTTCTTCTCAAATCTTATCACGCCCTTCATAGGCGACACTTAGAGCAATACCCGTTCACCGACCATGAAAGCCAAATCTCAAACCTTGCGGTCGCCATAACTCTTTTTCCTGGACTGGGCTGTATGAAGCCTATCCTGAATAATCCTAACCTTATCCAAGGCCTCCTGAACTAGATCCGTACCAACAGTAGCCTCTCCCGGCTCAAACTATCCAACCAGAGACCGACACCGCCTACCATATAAAGCCATGTAGGAAGCCATCTGGATACTCCACTGATAGCTGTTGTTGTAGGCAAACTCTGCTAAAGGCAAAAACTGATTCCACGAGCCTCCAAAGTCAATGACACAAGCTCGGAGCATATCCTCCAAAATCTGAATAGCCCACTCGGACTGCCCGTCTGTCTGAGGATGAAATGTTGTGCTCAACTCAACCTGCGTGCCCAACTCTCACTGAACTGCTCTCTCCAGAAATGTGAGGTAAACTGCGTACCTCGGTCTGAAATGATAGACACAGGCACACCATGAAGACGAACAATCTCCCGGATATAGATCTCAACTAACCTCTCGGATGAATAGGACACTGCCACAGGAATGAAATGCGCAGACTTGGTCAGCCTATCAACAATGACCCACACTGCATCGAACAACCTCTGAGTCCGTAGGAGTCCAACAACGAAGTCCATAGTGATCCGCTCCCACTTCCACTCGAGAAGCTCAATCCTCTGAAATGAACTACCGGGCCTCTAATGCTCATACTTAACCTGCTGACAATTCAAACATCGAGCCACATATGCAACGATATCTTTCTTCATTCTCTGCTACAAATAATGTTGCCGCAAATCCCGATATATCTTTGCTGTGCCCGGATGAATAGAGTACCGGGAGCTGTGGGCCTCCTCTAAAATCAACTCCCGAAGCCCATCCACATTTGGCACACAAACTCGACCCTGCAATCTCAAAACTCCATCATTATCTAAGGTAACCTGCTTGGCACCTCCGCACTGCACTTTGTCCCTGAGGACACACAAATGAGGATCATCATGCTGCCGATCTCGGATACGCTCCAATAATGAAGAACGAGCGACTATACAAGCTAACACACGGGTGGGCTCAGAAACATCCAACCTCACGAACTGATTGGCCAAAGCTTGAACATCCAAAGCAAGCGGTCTCTCATCGACCGGAATATAAGCAAGACTGCCCATACTGGCTGACCTACTACTCAAAGCATCGACAACCACATTGTCCTTTCCTAGATGATATAAGATAGTGATATCATAATCTTTCAACAACTCCAACCACCTCCTCTGTCTCAAATTCAACTCCTTTTGCTTGAACAAATACTGAAGATTTTTGTGATCCGTAAACACCTCACATGCCACGCCATACAGATAATGCCTCCAAATTTTCAACGCGTGAACAATGGCTGCCAACTCTAAACATGAACCGGATAGTGCTTTTCATGAATCTTCAGCTGCCGCAAAGCATAGGCAATGGCCTTGCCATCCTGCATCAACACTGCACCGAGTCCAATACGAGATGCATCACAATAAACTGTATAAGGCCCTAAACCCGTGGGCAAAACCAACACCGATGCCGTAGTCAGAGCTGTCTTGAGCTTCTGAAAGCTCGCCTCACACTCGTCCGACCATCTGAACTAGGCACCCTTCTGGGTTAACCTGGTCATCAGGGCTATGATAGATGAAAACCCCTCCACGAACCGACGATAGTAGCCTGCCAATTCCAAGAACTCCGAATCTCTGTAGCTGATGCTGGTCTAGGCCAGTTCTTGACTGCCTTAATCTTCTTCGGATAAACCTGAATACCTCTACTGATACAACATGACCCTGAAATGCAACTGAACTCAACCAGAACTCACACTTCGAGAACTTAACATATAACTGACTATCCCTCAGAGTTTGAAGAACTACCTTGAGATGCTGCTCGTTCTCCTCCTGTTTGCGGGAATATATCAAGATGTCATCAATGAAGACTATCACGAATGAGTCCAAATAAAGCCTGAACAATCTTCATCAAGTCCGTAAAAGTTGCTGGGGCATTTGTCAATCCGAATGACATAACCAAGAACTCATAATGCCCGTACCGAGTGCGGAAAGCTGTCTTAGGGACGTCAGATGCCCTAATACTCAACTGATGGTAGCCAGATCTCAAGTCAATCTTCGAAAATAACTTGGCACCCTGAAGCTGATCAAATAAATCATCAATCTTCAGCAACGGATACTTATTCTTGATTGTAACCTTGTTCAACTGCCAGTAATCAATACACATTCTCATTGACCCATCCTTCTTCTTAACAAACAACACCGACGCACCCCAAGGTGAAACACTGGGTTTAATGAAACCCTTCTCAAGCAAGTCTTGCAACTGCTCCTTCAACTCTTTCAACTCTGGCGGGGCCATACGATACGGTGGGATAGAAATGGGCTGAGTGCCCGGAGCCAGATCAATGCAAAAGTCAATATCCCTATCGGGTGGTGTCACACCTCCTTTTTCCTACACCCGAAGGTATATGGGAAGTTTTTCCAATTAAAGTGACATTATTCGAAATGAGATTATTTAATTATTTTAGAGTCGTCACTTAGGATAATTTATGGTGTCCCAAGTCACCGATTCGAATCCCAAATCGAGGAAAAGATTGACTCTGTATTGTAGCCTGTGAACCAGAAATTCGGGTAAGGAATTCTTTTAACCCGGGAAAAGGTGTTAGGCACTCCCGAATTCCGTGGTTCTAGCACGGTCTCTTAACCATTTATACTTGGCTTAAATTATTTAATTATGTGTTTAGAAACTACATGCATTTTTACCTTTACTGCTTTTAATTACGTGATTTACTCGTACTTAAAGAATTATCGAGTTACACATACGTATACTCGTGTGGTTTGGCGTGTCAAGAGTCATATCATGCGTACATGTACACAATTCACAACACTTAATTTATTTAAGAAAAAAAAAACTTAGTCAAAGTCGCGCGGACGCGGACCTTAATTTATTTTTGAAAATTCGTAATTATGTCACGCGAACATGTCCACAATCACGATAATATTTTAAACGGCCCTAAAGGTTTCTCTAGGAATATTTATTATTTTACCTCTACATTATGAAATTAACACAAGAGTCATTTGTTACTAAGTGTCTAACTATGGTTTACCTCAAATTTCCATTTTTTATGACCCTAATTATTTAAAACTAAAGTACTTGAGAAGTCCCTTCCAAACAAAAAGGATTTATTAAACCATTTTATTAGCGGAAGGGCCTGAATATTTTGGCAATGCCGGCTGCAAGCAAGGACTTCAGGATCGAATCCCTGAAGCCATACCTACTAGTGATCTCTCATAATCTTTTTAACCGTTGAGGAGGGGAGAAAAACGAGTCGGGGTATGAATAAGAACTTTATATATATCAATCAACAATAATCCCCTTTTAAACTAAGGCATAAACTATATAGAAACATCAATTAGTTACAGTTAAGACCAGACAATCTATACATACATAGCCAAAATTTCAGCAGAAGCTATTGTTGTATACAATCTATACCTTGAGCACAGTTGGACAACTTAACACATGAATCATAACAAGAAAACAAAAGTATAAACAACAGAAGCTAATAGAATTTAAAATTCAAATAAGACTCTTATTCAAATTCCAATTTGAACATCCAAATCTGTATACAAATTCGATCTGGTTCCAACTTGTGGCACTTCATTTGTTAGCAAAGGGTATGAAGGAATACCTGGAAATGAAAGTCGAAAGGGGGTGAGATCAGAAGTAAAAACAACAGCAATCACCAGCAGCAACAAAACAGTCCCAGTTTTAATCCAGCTATTAACCCCATATAGTTCAATGAAACAGTATATGGAAGATGGTTTCAGCCAATTCGAAATTGAAAACCAAAAATAGAAATCAATGAAATAGTAAATTCCAGTTTTTTTCCAGTATTTTCAGAATGTTTTCTTGTCTCCCTCTCTCAGAATCTCTTCCAAGTTTTCTTAGCTCTCTGCCCCTGTATATCCAGTGTATCCAGAGTGTATATCGAATGTATACCGTGCTCTCTGCCCCCTTTTTGTTTCTTCTCCTCTCCGAATTTCCTAGCCTTCTACCCTCTTTTAATGTTCTCCCTCTCTTAGAATCTCTTCCAAGTTTTCTTGGCTCTTTGCCCCTGTATATCCAGTGTATCCAGAGTGTATATCGAGTATATACCGCTCTCTCCGCCCCCCTCTTTTCTTTTTCTCTCCGAATTTCCTAGCCTTCTACCCTCTTTGAATGTTCTCACTCTCTCAGAATCTCTTCCAAGTTTTCTTAGCTCTCTACCTATATCCAGTGTATCCAGAGTATATATCGAGTGTATACTGCTCTCTCCGCCCCTCTTTTTTTCTCTCTCCGAATTTCCTAACATTCTACCCTCTTTGAATGTTCTCCCTCTCTGAGAATCTCTTTCAAGTTTTCTTAGCTCTCTGCCCCTGTATATCCAGTGTATCCAGAGTGTATATCGAGTGTATACCGCTCTCTTCGCCCCCTCTTTTTTGTTTCCTCTAATATGATTTTCAGCTCCCTTAAATGAGCATTCAATTAGTGCATTTTTCACTACCAATTCAACTTTTTATTTCTTTAATTATCCACTTAATTTTCCACTCAATTAGTGCTTTTAGTTAATTTGATAATGCAACTACTACCCTACCACTATTAGGAGCTTCTCAATTAGTAAATTGGCTCAACCAGATTTTCCTCTTCTTATTCTCAATGGGTTTGGTTGAGTTTTGGTTTTGGGCCTGGCTAAATTGGCCCAACCAGATTTTCCTCTTCTTATTCTCAATGGGTTTGGCTGAGTTTTGGTTTTGGGCCTGGTTAAATTGGCCCAACCAGATTTTCCTCTTCTTATTCTCTTTTCCTTTTCAATTTTCTTTTCCTTTTTTTTTCCAACAATTAAAACTAAAATCCTAATTAATTATAAAACACCAAATTAACTTAAAAATACTAATTAATTCTAACTAATAATTATCACAAATAATTAAATGTTAAATTAAAAGAAAATCACACAATTTGACTAAAATTACAAAAATATGTTATTATTATTTTTTTTTCATTTTCATTTTTGTAAAACACCTAATTATTAATTAATTCCAAAAAATATAAAATCAAATCTTAAATGCCAATGCTATATTTTTGTATTTTTAATGCATTAATAAAATTAAACATGCCCACAAATATATGCAAACAATCAGAAAAATCACGCAATAATTCCTAAAAATAACAAATAATTAAAGAAAAGACCTAATTTTGGGAATTCGTTTGGAGTAATTTGTGTGAGGCAAAAATCACGTGCTCACAGCTGCTCCTCTTTGTCCGGAAACACGAAGAGTTTTCGTGCAAAGATAAAGTGAGCGGACACGAGCGATTTTTGCCTGTTTGAACACTCCGTGGGAAGCATTTTTCTGAAATATTTGACTGAACCTCTGCTTCAAAGGCTTCCTACATATCTTTGGCTATAAAGGAATCAAGTCAATGTAATTCGGGAAGTTTTGGTAGCTGGGACTACCATGAAGCTGCGGTTTTGCTGTTACTGCTGCTGATACTGCCTACTGACCTCCTTATTACACCATGAAAAAAATGAAGAAGCTAGACTAAGCTATAATCTATGCTTTACAAAGATTTATTTCCAAACTTGTTATTGTGACTGATGTTGCCTTGTCGATTTGTGCTTCCTCCGTTGTTTCTTTACTTCTGGCTCGACTTGTGGTCTTCCTTCTGATTTTTGCTGGGGATTTTTGTTGTAACCCTCTGCTTTACTGACTTCAAACTTCAATGTATTCCTCTGTTATATGGGCGGGCTCCCAACTTCAAAACTTGAAACGTAAAGACTGAAATGTATTCCTATGTTATATGGGCGGGCTCCCAACTTCAAAACTTGAAATATAAAGACTGAAATGTATTCCTCTGTTATATGGGCGGGCTTCCAACTTCAAAACATGAAATGTAAAGACTGAAATGTATTCCTCTGTTATATGGGCGGGCTCCCAACTTCAAAACTTGAAACGTAAAGACTGAAATGTATTCCTCTGTTATATGGGCGGGCTCCCAACTTCAAAACTTGAAACGTAAAGACTAAAATGTATTCCTCTGTTATATGAGCGGGCTCCCAACTTCAAAAATTGAAATTTAAAGACTGAAATGTATTCCTCTGTTATATGGGTGGGCTCCCAACTTCAAAACTTGAAATGTAAAGACTGAAATATATTCCTCTGTTATATGGGCGGGCTCCCAACTTCAAGACTGGAAAATAAAACGCCATTTCTCTCTTCAGGCTGGCTCCTGACTTTAACAACAACTTAAAAAATAAAACGCCATTCCTCTCTTCAGGTGGGCTCCTGATTTCAACAACAACTTAGAAAATAAAACGCCATTCCTCTCTTTAGGCGGGCTCCTGACTTCAACCAACAACTTAGAAAATAAAACGCCATTACTCTCTTCAGGCAGGCTCCTGACTTCAACAAAAACTTAAAAATATAACGCCATTCCGATCTCCAGGCGGGCTCCTGACTTCAACAACAACTTAGAACTGCATTCGTATTGCCATTGTTCCCCCTTGCCTTCTGAACCATTTTCCTTCTAACTTGAATTATCCTTCTTCAGAACTGTTTCCCTCAAAACTTGTATTGTCTTCCTTCTTCAAAACTACTTCCCTCAAAACTGGTGTTTCATTCTTTCACAAACTGCTGGCGATAACACTTTTTTTTCTTCAAAATATATTATCTTCCTCCTTCAAAGACTATTTCCCTTAGGACTGGTGTTTCATTCCTCTGCAAACTGTTTCCCTCTTTTTCCTTTTTCTTTTTTTTTGTTTTTTTTTAATCTTCTTCCTTCAAAGACTACCTCCCTTAAACCTTGTGTTATCTTCCTTTTTCCTCAAGTGGGTACCTGACTTCAGGAAAATTTTCAAAAATGAACAAAAAAATTTTCTGCCCCAATTTGATAACTTTCCTTATATCATACCCTTTCCGTCATCAATAGCATTTCCTGTCCCTATTTCAAATCAAAGAAAGAATTTGGTCAGTTTAAAACGTGGTGGTTGGTTGTGATACTCCTGCTGGGTATGGTTTCCCTTTTTTTTTCCATGCCATGCGTTGTCTAACCATCTTGAAACTTGGCTGATACCTTCCGACTTTCTTGTTGATTCCTTATTCACAAACCTTTCAACAATTTTCCCAGTCTTCTTATCTGACCCCATGTATTTTTCATGACAGCTGGTTTCACTTGAAGATCTTGCATGTTTATTGATTAACCACTTTCTCCATCGTCTGTGTTACTGAAATACCTTTTTTCCATGCAGACCCAATATCTTCTTTTGTGGTACTGTTCGTGAACTGGAATTTCCCCAACCTTTGAGTCTCCTATGAATTTGCAAATTATGTCCATCACTCTCCGCGTTGTTCTTTCTTGATTTTTCCGCTGGCCTTAGCCTTATAACCTTCGATTTCTGCTGGGGATATCCTTCTTGACACTGGTCCACCCTTTTGTCAATCTCATCATTGAATATACCCTTGGTTCAATCACCCTGGCCCTCCTTTTGTTGCACTGTCCCTGAATTGATATGGACTAATCTTGGGTATTTTGCGCGAACCTCAAAGCATGTTGACTATTACCAACTCATTGGGCTTGTTCTTTCCTGACTTATACCACTTTGATGTACTAGTCAGATCTCGTCTTGCATAATTGGAAAGCTGATGGCAAATTTTGAAGTTATTTCTCACTTGTTCTGACCAAAGAGACTCAAGAAGAGGAAATGACAAAGGTAAAAGGAACAGAGTAAAAGACAAAAGAAAGAGATGACTCTTAACAAGAAAAACTACAAAGTAAAACCTATCAGATGTGGATACCAACTCTATTGGCCATGACATGCACATGTGGCCTATCCTCCGTCGTTAATCGCCTTTCACAATCTTCGTCTGGTGCTTTCCTATCTGATTCTCAATCTTTATTCGACTTGTAGTGCCCGAAGGGTTTTCACTATCAAGCCTCTCTCATTTTGGTTTTTCTCTCAACTTATAGCCGCCTCAAGGTGCCCGTGAAGGTTTTTACCGATAAGACTCTCATTTTATTACTTTTCTGCCGGGGATCAGAGTGTTATTCTCGACTTCCATTTGCATGACTTGGCATCTTTCGAAGACTGGTCAAAAGGTTTTTTTTTGGACCGTAACATGGGATTTTGGATAGGGCTAGAAAGAAAGGGTATTAGCGGCTCAAAACGAATCAATTTGGGTTAAAAATTAACAACCTTCAGAACCAGATTTCTTTACATCAAACACAACTTCTACCCCAGTTTCTTGCTTGGGGATTTTTGATTTTTTGTTACACTATGACCGAGTCGTGAAGCGCCTACGTATCCTCTTTGAGGAATCAGGTTAAACGTAGTTCCCAATTCTTTTTTTTGTTTTCCTTTTCACTTATTTATTATTTTCTTTTCTTTTTCTTTTTCTTTTCTCATTTCTCCTTTCTCTTTTGTTGTTTTGTTGTCTGTTGTTTTTTTTTTTTATCTTCCATACTTGTGTTTTCTAATCTTTGCTACTGATTCCGAACGAGGAGTATGAAAGAAAACCAATAAGGCTCAAAGGGTTAACGAAGGATAAAATATTTAGATAGAAGAATAAAATGCCTTCGTCATTCCAATCTTCAAAACATGCCAAGCACAAACAATACAATTAAACATTCGCCACATCTTCTGATTGTGCCAGACTTGATAACCATATCCACATATTCGCCTTTTCATTTGTCATTTTTAATGCACCGTTGGGCAATACTCTCACTTTCGTTACCACAAACGGCCCTCTTGTCAATATGGCTAACTTGCTTTTATGGTTTTCTTTATATTTTACTTGCCCCAGTTTTATGTGGCTCGGGCTTCAAATGATCTCAAGTTGTTCCTATTTCCCTTAAGTGTCCCGATCAATGGCTTTATAATTAACTTTTAAGATTAGGCCTAAACTGTGCGCGCATGTCATGTCACTAGAATCGACGTTTGAACAAAAGAAAACTCAAAAGGATAAAAAAGAACTAAACAAAAAAGATGACTGGAGGTAACAAAAGACTAGAATTTGCATTAGACAATCGGTGAAATGGTTCGCAAAACAAGACAAGTAAAGCAACTAGAGTATAATCTTGGAACAAACCTGAAACAAACCTGGACAAAACTAAGCAAACCGCTATGACAAAAATGGAAGGATAAGAGGGTTTGACACAAGGCAATATCCGTATCACAACCCTAGAATAATCCGGATAACATAAATGACAACAAAATAAACCACCAAAAGCTCTACTCCGGCTGACCAAGGAATGAAGCGTCTTCCCAATTACAAAGCACAGCATCTTAGCCACTGAGCTTCGTATCAATATTGCTAAGACCACTATCCGCTTCAACATCTTCAGCTTTAGTCAATATCCCAAGAGGGTTCACATGCTCTTTATTACTGTCGTCAATCGTAATCACTCCTTCGTGAATCATTCTTTCTATTTCCCTTTTCAACGAACGACAACTCTCAATGCTATGCCCTGGGACATTGGAGTGGTATGCGCGTCGTGCAGTAGGATCAAAGCTTATTGCACGTGGATCTGGAGTATATCCGGGGAGCAGCTCAATCAGGCCATCATGCTTTAGCCTTTCAAACAGACTTGCATAAGATTCTCCGATAGGGGTGAGAGCCTTTTCTAAATGCCTGATTTGGCCTCAACCTCTCGTTCTTAAATGCCTGATTTGGCCTAAAACCTGATCCATGGGGTTTCTAGTGTGCTCGTGGGGGTGGATAGGCATTTTGTGGAGGTGGGTACTTGGAAAGTGAAGCATGTCTTTGGGAGTCTCGTGGAGAGAAATAGCGTTGGGGAGGGGAGTAGCGTTGGGAAAATATAGTTGGACGACGAGTGATGGAGCTACTTGGGTGGCTGGGAAAGCTATCATAAGTGGGTAAATATAGAGAGTATGGAGGATCATCCGTTATTGTGTTAGGTGTTTGGGTAAGGACAGAGTTCAGGAAGCTAGGCGGTGGCGGGGGTGGTGCTTTCCCAGTCATTCATGCCCGATACATGTCTGTCACATGCTGTCTCAACATTTTTACCTCTTCTACCAACCCGTAGTCCTGTTCAACCAGCTATTTTCGGGCATTGGTACCAACCCACTCAGTTCTGTTGTTCTCTGCCATTGTCTTTTGCCTTTGTGTTGCATGGACGCGTTACTTTAGTACCACAACCAACCACCTTTCTGGAGATTGAAAGAGAACAAAATAGGAGCAACCCGGTAGCGTTAGGGTTTTCAACAGATAGGAAAACACACATTGAGGATGCAATGCAACTAGACAGTTAACCCTTTCTATCATGCATTTGCTTCAATTACGTGCGTCATTCCGACTTCTTATAATTGTGCTCCTTTTGAACGCCTCCCAATCCTTCCTTTATTTTCTTTGTTTTCTCATATTTTCTCTTTTCTACACACATATATATATATATATATATATATTTCTTTTTTATGGTGGTTGAATCTTATGTGGATTGCCTACGTATCATGTCCCCGCATGAATCAGACCGTGCGTAGTTCTGATAGATAAGTGCCAAAATGACTAATAAAATTTTTGATTTTCTTTTTTTTTCTTCAAATTTTCCATTAAAGAAAAATGTGTTTATTGAAACGACCCATTACAATATTAACGGACTCTAAAAGACATTGTCATCAAAATGGCAATACAGCTTAAAAATATACTAACAGACTCTGACTGACAAGTACTCCCTTTTTTTCTTTTCTTTTTTTTTTTTAAAAAAAAAATTCATAAAATATCCGGTCTTGTCAATACGGCTTTTCAGCACTTCGAAGAAGATTTAAAGGCTGTGTTTGCTAACCAGTCAAAACCTTAAAAATGACCAAAGGTGGTGTTTATGCAAAGTCAGCCTTTCGGTGTCCCTTTTTGGGAACATTCAGCTATTTTTGACAAGAACAACATCACCCGACTTATTTATGAGGAAAATTAAAATTTTGACATTTTTGGCTATTTTTGCAAAAAGGGAGGTTGGACCCGATGAGGGTTGCCTACGTATCTCACACCCTGTGAGAATCAAACCGGTGTAGTTCGGGCAGATTGGATACGGGCGAGAAATAAAAATAACAATTAATTCAGAGAAAAACATTTTTTATCTTTTGTTTTGAAAAATGATGAAACATGTAAACTCTTTTTGGATTTTCTTCTTTTTTCTTTTTTTGATTTTTTGATTTTCGAAAAATGATGAAAAAGTACAAAATCTTTTTTTTTTTTTGAAATTTCAAGCTCTTTTTCTTTTCTTAACAACAATGTGACAGAAAACATAATTGGGTCCTCCTCGCTTTATCCTCACACTTCACCTCTCTTTTTCTTTTTTTCATTTTCATTTACCCTCAACTATCATTGGTCCGCGAAATGACCCTTTTACCCTTGAGAAATGCAACATCTAGCACATAGGATGCATCAAGATGGTCTGTTATTTTGGGTACACCTGTCCTAGACGGACCCAACCCCTGTGTTGAGTCCCCAAAGTCAAATGCACGTGATGCAACAAACGTTCCTACTAGGGATCCGGCATGAGGCTATGTTATTCTAAGTTTAAAAACCTGGGTTTGTTTGTTCTAGACTTGGCTTACCCGAGCGGACAACTCGAGCCGAGAGGGGGCAGCGTACCGGGAATACAGAAGCTTCACCGGCTTTGCAATTTGTCCGAACCTCGTTCCAAAATTGGGATATGACTCTAACAGAAAAGAAGTCACATGAAGTGCACACTTCCCAGATGATTTAGAAGACTCAGAGAGAGGAGGGTTTCGTAACAATTTATATACAGTCCAACCAAATATCAAAGCGGTAAAAGCAACATTTAGCACATTAGGCCCAATTATGTAAATAAAACCAGACAATAAATAAAACCAAATATAACAATTATTCTAAGCTCGAATTCTTGAATCCTGAACCAGAGATTCTGGGTTCTCTCCCCAGCAGAGTCGCCAGAGCTGTCACACCTCCTTTTTCCTACACCCGAAGGTATATGAGAAGTTTTTCCAATTAAAGTGACATTATTCGAAATGTGATTATTTAATTATTTCAGAGTCGCCACTTGGTATAATTTATGGTGTCCTAAGTCACCAGTTCGAATCCCAAATCGAGGAAAAGATTGACTCTGTATTGTAGCCTGCGAACCAGAAATCCGGGTAAGAAATTCTGTTAACCCGGAAAAAGGTGTTAGGCACTCCCGAATTCTGTGGTTATAGCACGGTCGCTTAACCATTTATATTTGGCTTAAATTATTTAATTATGTGTTTAGAAACTACATGCATTTTTACCTTTACCGCTTTTAATTACGTGATTTACTCGTACTTAAAGAAAAATCGAGTTACGCATACGTATACTCCTGTGGTTTGGCGTGTCAAGAGTCATGTCATGCGTACGTGTACAAAATTCACAACACTTAATTTATTTAAGAAAAAAAAAACTTAATCAAAGTCGCACGGACGCGGACCTTAATTTATTTTTGAAAATTCGTAATTATGTCATGCGAACATGTCCACAATCACGATAATATTTTAAACGGCCCTAAAGGTTTCTCTAGGAATATTTATTATTTTACCTCTACATTATGAAATTAACACAAGATCCATTTGTTACTAAGTGTCTAACTATGGCTTGCCTCAAATTTCCATTTTTTATGACCCTAATTATTTAACACTAAAGTACTTGAGAAGTCCCTTCCAAACAACAAGGCTTTATTAAACCATTTTATTAGCGGAAGGGCCTGAATATTTTGGCAACGCCGGCTGCAAACAAGGACTTCAGGATCGAATCCCTGAAGCCATACCTACCAGTGATCTCTCATAATCTTTTTAACCATTGAGGAGGGGAGAAAAACGAGTCGGGGCATGAATAAGAACTTTATATATATATCAATCAACAATAATCCCCTTTTAAACTAAGGCATAAACTATATGGAAACATCAATTGGTTACAGTTAAGACCATGCAATCTATACATACATAGCCAAAATTTCAGCAGAAGCTATTGTTGTATACAATCTACACCTTGAGCACAGTTGGACAACTTAACACATGAATCATAACAAGAAAACAAAAGTATAAACAGCAGAAGCTAATAGAATTTAACATTCAAACTAGACTCTTATTCAAATTCCAATTTGAACATCCAAATCTGTATACAAATTCAAGCTGGTTCCAACTTGTGGCACTTCATTTGTTAGCAAAGGGTATGAAGGAATACCTGGAAATGAAAGTCGAAAGGGGGTGAGATCAGAAGTAAAAACAACAGCAATCACCAGCAGCAACAAAACAGTCCCAGTTTTAATCCAGCTATTAACTCCAGATAGTTCAATGAAACAGTATATGGAAGATGGTTTCAGCCAATTCGAAATTGAAAACCAAAAATAGAAATCAATGAAACAGTAAATTCCAGTTTTTTTCCAGTATTTTCAGAATGTTTTCTTGTCTCCCTCTCTCAGAATCTCTTCCAAGTTTTCTTAGCTCTCTGCCCCTGTATATCCAGTGTATCCAGAGGGTATATCGAGTGTATACTGCTCTCTCCGCCCCCTCTTTTTTTTCTCTAATCTGATTTTCAGCTCCCTTAAATGGGCATTCAATTAGTGAATTTTCCACTACCAATTCAACTTTTCATTTCTTTAATCATCCACTTAATTGTCCATTCAATTAGTGCTTTTAGTTAATTTGATAATGCAAATACTACCCTACCACTATTAGGAGCTTCTCAATTAGTAAATTGGCCTAACCAGATTTTTCTCTTCTTATTCTCAATGGGTTTGGCTGAGTTTTGGTTTTGGGTCTGGCTAAATTGGCCCAACCTGATTTTACTCTTCTTATTCTTAATGGGTTTGGCTGAGTTTTGGTTTTGAGCCTGGCTAAATTGGCCCCAGATTTTCCTCTTCTTATTCTCTTTTCCTTTTCAATTTTCTTTCCCTTTTTCTTTTCAACAATTAAAACTAAAATCCTAATTAATTATAAAACACCAAATTAACTTAAAAATACTTATTAATTCTAACTAATAATTATCACAAATAATTAAATGACAAATTAAAAGAAAATCACACAATTTGACTAAAATTACAAAAATATGTTATTATTAAATTTTTTTGAATTTTCATTTTTGTAAAACACCTAATTATTAATTAATTCCAAAAATGTAAAATCAAATCTTAAATGCCAATGCTATATTTTGTATTTTTAATGCATTAATAAAATTAAACATGCCTACAAATATATGCAAACAATCAGAAAAATCACGCAATAATTCCTAAAAATAACAAATAATTAAAGAAAAGACCTAATTTTGGGAATTCTTTTGGAGTAATTTGTGTGAGGCAAAAATCACATGCTCACAGGTGGCATACCCAGCAGGTCTGAAGGGAATACCTCAGGAAACTCGCGAACAACGAGCATAGAATCAAGAGAAGGAACCTCAACGCTAGAATTATGAACATATGCCAAATAGGCCAAATACCCCTTCTTGACCATATGCCGAGCCTTCACACAAGAGATAACGCTACGGGTAGAATGACCATGAGTCCCTCTCCACTCTAAACGAGGCAAACCCGGTAAGGATAAAGTCACAGTCTCTGCATGACAGTCCAAGATAATGTGGTAAGGTGATAACCAGTCCATCCCCATTATAACATTGAAATCGACCATGTCCAGAAGCAACAAATCTACTCGAGCCTCAAGACCCCCAATCACAACTACACAAGAGCGATGGAATCGATCTACCACAATAGAATCACCCACTAGTTGTCACGACCAAAACTGAAGGGCCATGACTAGCACCCGACCACACTTGCCGAGCACCAACGTACATTTCATCTAACCTTCATTATTATCTTTTAAGGCTGACGAGATCAATAGAAATGGTAGACCTAGATCATGGACAACCAGCAATAAAATATGACGGCATGAACATACATAGCAGGGGATGACCAGACAATCAAGAAACTACATATAAGGTATGAGCTACCACGCTACTATGAAAGACTATACAACAAAAACTAGCCGACAAGGCATACCAAACTATACATGAGCCGACACCTGTCTATGAGCCTCTAAAAGAACATAAGTGTTGCAACATAGCCGGAACAGGGCCCCGACATACCCATAATGTCTATAACAAAAATTGCATACCAAGACCAAGGCAAGTCCGGAGAAGGGATCTCGCCAATCACCGCTGAACTGGACAGTCTACTGTGGTGGGGGAGCTGCACCTGCCTGTCTATCAGGACCTGCAGCACGACATGCAGCGTCCACAAATAAAAGGACGTCAGTACGAATAAAGTACTGAGTATGTAAGGCAAGGAACCATAAATACGATCAGTAATGTAAGAAAGGATAGAGAATATACAACCTGTAACATCTTAGTACCTCTGAGGGCTACTTACATGAAATGCATGATACATATGTATAAATACATAAACCTTTAAAGCATTCGCCTCTGTGGGCATCATCATCATCATATCGTACCCGGCCATAATAGGCTCGGTAGAATCGTACCCGGCCACGTGGAGCTCGGTAAAACCCAACTGATCAGTGGTTGCACAATAGGTGCCGTACCCGGCCAACTATAGCGTGGCTCGGTAGAGTAAAATAGATACATATATATAATGCATGCTCGACTCATGGAATCACATTCTAAACCTTTCGGAGTGACGTAAGGTCGGTATCCTCTGTACACGTTATTAGGACTAACTCTTCACTATGAACCTTATAAGAATCAGGAAGTACCAACAACATTGATAACATAAGACTAAGAGAAGCAACATTAACATCAATCGTTCCATAAGAGGGAAAACAATGTAAGTACTGCTAGCTTCTAAGAGTAGAGTATCTTTGGAAGCTCGTTCATTACATTATGTGCAATCGGAGTCGTGCAAAAGAAGGAAAGGGATAGCCTCACATACCTTGTATATACTGCCCCAATCTCAAGCTATGCAATTGTCAAAACTCCTTAGTCTACAATAAGAGAAACGATACTATCGTTATCATTTAAGCGTCATAACTATTATGTATCGACCACAACCTATTTTACGATGAAACGGACAGCACCTCCCCTATATATATGACCTCACACCATTCAAAACAATCACCAAACAGCCCAAACAACATCAATAATAAACATATTGAGCCTCCCAAAATAGTCCACACACAGCCTAATCACTCCATACATACGACGACCACCGTAGTCGTGTCAAACAACCTGGAAATGTTACGAATAACTATCAGCCCATAACCCTACATATATATGGTGTTTCTCCACACCCTTCCTCCTCCAAAACTCCACAAGATAGTAGTAAAATACGCAGCCCAACAACAATGCAAAACAGTCCACAAAACAATAACATTACTACCAAACCTTTCGATATATATCTCACAAGTTCTAGCTTCAATGGCTTAGCCGCAACTTGGATAATCTTAAATACATATAGAGTAAGAGGTTCCTTACCTTTATACAGAAAGAAAAACTCCAATTTGACCTTAAATTTCCATGAAATATCCCTCCAATGCTGCCACAACAACAAAAAAGCGAAACTAGCGATCAATTAGTGTTTTTCGGCACTAGAATCACTTTAGAAGGCTTGAAATCACCTAGGATTGATATTAAGAACATGAGGGAGTATTTACAGAACATAAACCCTTTAAAACAACCTCCCACACGAGCTGGAACGACACAAAAATGAGCAACAACAAGAAGAACAAGAGACTTACTAGCGCCACGGAATTCCCGACACTTGATTTGTGTTGTTTGCCCTTTTTTGGGTCTTGAATCTTGAGAGAACCTTGAGAGGATGTTCCTAGGGTTCTAAGGTCTGAAAATAGTGAAAAGAAATGACTTAAAACGGGTTGGAGGCATCCTATATAGGTCCAAATATCTTAAACCGACTTAGTGGGCCCCATAGAGAGGTGCTTGGCGCAGTCTCGCGAAAATGCGAATATCTCTCTACTCCGAGATCGTATTGATGAACGGTTTAATGCGTTGGAAACTAGACTCATAGATCTTTAATTTGGTTGGTAGATCACCCCGTAATTCCTTGTAAAATATTAGAAAAGATTAGAAACATTTGACCTAATGTTTAAGTAAAATTATGAACCTAAGTTGCGACAACTTTTGTCGACTTTTGTTTCATAACTCGTTTGACTTCAAGACTTATGATACGGATATTATATGATTAAAATACCTTCATAAATGACCTCTTGAGTGTATTAAGCACCGCTAGATTACCTGAAAATTCGAGTTACAACATCCTTGATTCGTTTAACTTCTAATACTGGTTAATCACCCTTATACACTCTTGTATCACTTAAGACCAATAGGATAGACTTCTTATCATCTCAAAGATAATTCCTTCTTGGATTTATGTTAACTAATATATGGCATGAACTAACACATGTGGATATGGGTTGTAACACTAGTGTAGACACATAAATTGGAACACTCAATGAATCACTAGGCATGACCAGATATGGTGCAAAATAAGATGACACATACGAGTATGTAGACCCTGGATCAAATAACACTAAAGCATATCTATCACAAACTAGAATAGTACCTATGATAACCGCATCTGAAGCCTCAACCTCAGGCCTGGCTGGAAGAGCATAACATTGGGGCTGGGCCCCACCACCCTAGACTACCTCTTTGGGACGGCCTGCAGCTGACTGGCCTCTACCTCTAGCGGTCTGAGCTCTACCTCTAGCACCTCTACCTCCACCTCTATCTGGATGGGCAAGATGTGGAACACCTGGTACTTGAACCATGGCATGGGAATCCTGATGCTGAGAGCTACTCAGTGCTCGAGGGGCAGAACCTAGCAACGTGACCCACATCACCACAAGTGTAAAAAACCCTCGGTTGCTGAGACTGCTGTCCCTGACGACCTGAATGACCACCCCCGAAAACTCTGAAGCGGCGGTGCACTGTAGGACTGTTGATAAGAATGTTGCATCCGAGGACCATGGCCACCTGAAGTACCGTGAGAAACCTGAAGTGCTGACTGGAAAGGCCTAGGAAGATGGCCTCTACCATATGAATCCCTGCCTCCAGACGAAGTACCACTGAATCGGCCTGAATGACGGGGCCTCTTGTCTGACCCATGGCCACCTCCCCGCGATAGAACCATCTCTACTCTCCTGTCCACATTGGCTGCCTCCTGAAAAGTAATCTCACTCCCAGCCTCCCTAGACATCTGAAGACGAATCGGCTGAATAAGACCGTTAATAAACCTCCTCACCCACTCTCTCTCGGTAAGAAGTATGACAAGAGCATGACGAACCAAGTCGATGAATCTAGTCTCATACTGGGTAACAATCGTAGAACCCTGCTGGAGATGCTCAAACTGCCTCCAATAAGCCTCTCTCTGAGTAAAGGGGAGAAAGTTCTCCAGAAATAGTTGTGCAAACTGCTCCCAAGTTATGGCTGGCGATCCAGCTGGTCTAGCCAAGCAATAATCTCTCCACCAAGTCTTGGTGGATCCAGACAAGCGAAATAAAGCAAAATCGACCCCATTGGTCTCAACTATCCCCGTGTTCCTGAGAACCTCATGGCAGCTATCTAGATAATTTTGGGAATCCTCAATAGATGCACCGCTGAAAGTAGTAGTGAAGAGCTTGGTAAACCTATCCAGCCTCCACAAAGCATCGGCAGACATAGCTGCTCTATCATCGGTCTGAGCTAACACACCCAGCTGAACTACTCTAACTGGCTGAACCACTGGAGTCTGAATCTGGGGAGCTACCTGCTCCGAGTGCGAGTAGCAGGAGTTTGGGCTCCTCCTCCAGCCTGAGAGACGACTGGTGCTACAGGAAGAAAGCCTGCTCGGGTGACACTCTCCATGAGGCCCACCAGTTGGACCAAAGCATCTTGAAGAACTGGGGTAGCAATAAACCCCTCTGGGACCTGAGATGGGCCCACCGAAACTGTTGGGGCCAGAACCTCATCATCAAAGTCAACCTGAGGCTCCGCTGCTGGTGCTGCTGCTCGGGGCTGAGCTCTGCCCCTACCTCAGACTCTAGCATGGCCTCAACCTCACCCTCTGCCCTTCATGGGAGCTGCTGCTGGCTGCTGGTTAGTGGATGAGGAAGCGCGTGTTCTCGCCATCTGCGAAAGAACAGAGTAGAAATTCAATTAGCATTGAGAAACCAAGCCGCACGACAGGAAAGAATAAATGTGAAGTTTTTCCTAACTCTGTAGCCTTTGGGGGATAAATACAGACGTCCCCGAACCGATCCCTCAGACTCTACTAAGCTTGTCTGTGAACTGTGAGACCCATGTAACCTAAAGCTCTGATACCAACTTGTCACGACCCGAATTTCCCACCTCTCGGGAGCCGTGATGGCGCCTACTAATGAGAGCTAGGCAAGCCAATCCTTAACTACTTACTTCATTATCAAATTACTTCTTTTTAACAAATATAAGTTAATAATATGAAAACAGCGGAACTTTAAATAAGTAAGCGGAAGATAACAATTAAATGTCTGAAATTTGCATCTATTACAAATACTTAAGTCTTAACCACCCAAAACCTGGTGTCACAGTATCACAGATTGTCTAAGATTTACTACATACAAAGTCTAAAGAAATAATAATACATTGTTTCTGAATGTATGGAAAATGAAGCAGAAAAGTAGGGAGAGAGGGAGACGCGAGGGCTTGCGGACGCCTGCAGGTCTACCTTGGATCCCTGCATAGACTGAAGGTAGCCTACGCACTATGGTCCAAAAGCTACTCCGGAATCTGCACATAATGCAGAGTGTAGTATCAGCACAACTGACCCCATGTGCTGGAAAGTGCCTAGCCTAACCTCAGCGAAGTAGTGACGAGACTCGGACCAGACTACCAAATAAACTTGTGTAGTTCAAATGTATACAACGGAAACGAAATACAAAAATAACCAGTCAATATGAGAGGGGGAGCATGCTGTGGGGGAGATAACAATTCCGAATAGAAAGACATCAAGTAATGAAAGAACAACATAACTCGGATATCAACAAAGAATCAAAAATCCATAAATGCACGGCATCACCCTTCGTGATTTTACTCTTGTCCTCACCAAAGCAATTATATAATAAAAGTGTGCACGACACTTCGTGCTTTTACTCTCTTTACTCACCATATAATCAATAAAATCGGCATGGAATGGTACATCGTGCGACACAACATCACCCTTCGTGCTTTACTCTCTTTCCTCACAATCGTACATGGCATCACCCTTCGTGCTTTACACTCTTCCTCACAGAACAAACAATACACGGCATCACCCTTCGTGCTTTAACACTCTTCCTCACCCAAATAACAATCAAAAACAATGGGGAAAGGGAATAAACATGATTATAATAGGAATCCCGGCAAGGGAACAACAATCTAACAATTATGTCCCGGCAAGGGAGCAACATCAATAATATCAACGTTCCGGCAAGGGAGATAACCAATAAAGCAGCAATATCCCGGCAAGGGAACAATTTGATGACTTCTTTCTCTTATTCACTTTTACTTCATAACTCACTTTACCACTTGAGCCAATGCTCCAAAGGGTTCAATCAACTCATATAATTTTGTAATTCGTAATATAACTTGAGCCAATCCTCCTCGATGTTCAAAGGTCAAATTCCTTCCACAAACGTCTCACAACAAATAGAAATCAACTCTAAAGCATGGATAATACAATGAAGTTATGAAAATCACAATATAAAACTCACGGACATGCTTGACACCAACGTATAGATACTCGTCACCATGCCTATACGTCGTACTCAACAATTATCACATAGCAAATAGGACTCGACTCCTAATCCCTCAAGCTAAGGTTAGACAAATCACTTACCTCGAACTTCCACGGCCAACTCAAGCCTCAAACACCGCCTTTACTTTTGAATTCGGCTCCAAATCAATTGTATCTATACATAATCGACTTCATAACATCAATATAAGCTAAACAATCCAATTCTAATGCTTAATTATAGGTTTCTAATATATCTTCCCAAAAAGTCAAAAATTGACCCCGGGCCCGCTGAGTCAAAACACGAGGTTCGGACCAAAACCCGATCAGCCATTCACCCACGAGCCCGAATTTATAATTTTTTTTCAAATCCGACCCCTAAACGAGGTCTAAATCACAAATAATCAAAAAACCCTAACTCTACCTAAATCCCTAATTTTCTACCCTTAATTACATGATTTAAGCCTAGAAATCTAATGGGTGTTAATGGAAATTGAAGAAAATGAGTCTAAGATTACATACCCATGAATTGGTGGTGGAAACCCCTTTTCAAAAATTGCCCAATTTGGAGTTAAGATGAAGAAGTTATGAGTTTTGGTGTAAATCCCGTAATGGCTACTATTCTGGTCTTTTAAAATAACTGGGCGAAATTACTCACTGTGTTCGCGATGGGTTAGGCCTGATAAGCCTTCGCGTTCGCGGAAGCCGGCTCGATTTCGCGGAGAAGAAACTCCTCGAGCCTCGCGTTCGCGTGGGTAAAATGCCCCTCCCCCTGCCCAGGCTCACTAGCCATCGCATTCGCATGAGCTGTGTCGCGTTCGCGAATGGTATCCCTCCTTAGCCTCGCGTTACCGACTCTAGCTTCGCATTCGCGAAGAAGAAGTTTGGCTCCTGGGAAATTTGACTTACGCGTTCGCGAGTAGACCCACGCGAACGTGAATAACAAAATCCCTGGGCACCGAACAACAAAAACCTACAACTTTTCATAAGTCCAAAACCTTCCGAAACACACCCGACCCCTCGGGGCTCCTAACCAAGCATACATACTAATTCAACAACATCATACGAACTTATCCATGCAATCAAATAGCCAAAATAACTTCAAAACCAAAGAACTTCCTCAAACTTCTTAAACATAATTTTTTTTGCAATTTAGGTCCGAATCACGTCAAATGACATCTGTTTTTCACCAAATTCCACAGAATCATCTTAAATCATATATAACACCTGTACCGTGCGCCGAAACCAAAATACGGGCCCGATACCATCATGTTCTAATCAAATTTCATTTCAAATTCCTTTAAACAATTTCAGAAAACAATTTTCTTTAAAAATTCATTTCTCGGGCTTGGGACCTCAGAATTCGATTCCGGGCATAGGCCCAAGTCCCATATTTTCCTATGGACCCTATGGGACCGGCAAATCACGGGTACGGGTCCGTTTACCCAAAACGTTGACCGAAGTCAAATTAACTTATTTTACAGTAAAAAATTATCATTTTTCACAGATTTTCACATATAAGCTTTCCGGCTACACGCCCGGGCTGCGCACGCAAATCAAGGTTTTGCTACATGAGGTTTTCAAGGCCTCGAAAAAGGTCATCACAGGAAGAGAATGGGATGTATCAAAATAGAGAGAGAAAGAAAATAATGTAACTGATTGGCGTATTTAGTGACTTAGGACTAGGAGGTAACCAAAATTAAATATTTTGCTATAAACCTTAAAAGATATCTGTAGAATATAATTTTTTTAAATGATATTTATTTAAAATAAATAAGGTGTTAACCTTTGCTATAAGAGGTAAAAATTCCAAATAAGTAAGCAACTGGACTTTAGTATTTCTTAAATAGCTCTTAGCACGTATTTCTTTTGATTGTGATGTGATTTCACGATGTATGCATTCTTCCAATTCATTATTAAGTCGCCGAAGTAATAAATTTGGAGTAAACGTACGTCCCTTAATAATACCGATTTGACATAAATTGGTAAAATCAATAGGTATTTATCTTGTCTTAATCATATTGTTTTTTCAAGCTAAGTTTGTCTATTATGTTCACTTAAAGTCATCCTACATAATTGAGCTTGTCTTTATCATATAATGAAGCTAGTGTCTATTATGTTCACGTGATTGTCGATGTTTATTACTTGATCCTAAAATCAATACTTCTAAACTTATTTCATTCTAACTTTGGTAATTCTAGTAGTGATTGGAATTTAATTTATTACACACACTGACAATATAAAAGATTGGCTTTTTACATTCTCAATGTTCTTTTGCCCTTATTTAACGTACAATGTTAGTGTATTTTTATCCGGTGAATCAGGTTATTTATATTTAACGTACAAAGTTACAAATGCAAGTTTGTTAATAGAAAGTAACTTCTAGTTGATTTTCAAATAATTTAGTAGTTTTAATTATTTCATTTATTTTGAGTGTATAATTTCTAAAAATGACCCATGTTGAACACGTTCTTACCACATGATTAGTGACGTAACTGTGGATATTTTAGTGATAATTTGGATTTAACTTATTATAAAATATTATACATTATTAATATATTTTAATTTCGTTGTAACACTTGTTAACTTATATATCTAGTATCACTCTGGTGTTTTGTCTGAGACTGTCTAAAGTCTGAGGTATTACATGTCCGTAAGTTACTCATATTGTAAAATAAAACTTGTAATTGATTTTTAAAACAATCGGATAGTGTAACAGAAATAAACAAGAATAACTGAAAAATATACTCCAAAAAAAGAGAGATGGATTAAATCCTTAATTATTGGAATTGCTATTTCAGCATAACATCCTTATTGGAATTGCCATTTCAGCACATATTACATTTACATAAAACAAAATAAGCGTCAAAAAGATGAAAAAAAATTTACAACTCATGACATCAAACTTCTGACAATCTTTCTTTAGGACATGATTAAACAACACAAGAACATGCAGAAATTAAAGCACTCGATCTTGATAATTAATATAATCTGCTTGATTAATTAATTAATTAATTAACCCTCTTGCAATCTTTCCTAATCTCTCCATTAGTACCAGTTAATGGACTTATATTACCCAATTTAATCATCGAGCAAATAAAATCATCAAAAAACTGACTTTGACTACCAGCATAACGATTCACTATAGCAATTGTAGCAGATCCAGATGTAGAAAACAACTCTTGATCAGTTTGAAGAAGTCCTTGATTATTTTGAAGATTAGTGAAATAGTCATTATCAAAATCATTAGGAGTTGATATATCAAGATTTGTAAAAGTATTGCCATTATTTCCACCTTGAGGACAAATTCCCTGTAATGTTTGTAAAAATGTAGCGTCTACGGTTGGATCAGGATTACCACTGCCACTGAAGTTAAAGAGACGTTGTTCAAAAGTACCACATCTTGCTCTTCCAAATGTGTGTGCACCTACACATTCAGAATGCGTTTAAGTTTTATGTGTAAACAGAGTGAAAACTTATACAATCAGATTATTTAAGAGGTAACTGCATGTAATTTTTATGCAGTAATAAATACTTATCGGTAACCTAGTACAAATGGTAAGTACTAACATGCTAGAACATGTTAAATCTTTACCCTTAGAGAAACTGTTGTTAACGTGAAATCAATCAAATACGTTTCAATCTCAAATTAACTCCTATATAATGACAGGTAAGTTTTTTTCATAACCAAGTCGTTTAAAAGATAGTTACATGTACTGCTTATAAAAAGTGAGATTAGTAACCTGTAAAATAAAACGTATTACCTATTATAACAATTTTTTTTTTCTTTTTTGATCAAGTTTATGGCTAACACACCCATGTTGGGTGTTTTTCAACAAATTAAAGTATACTGATAGTGCAAAAATTCTTTACCAGATAGAGCAACAAGATCAGTTAAATCCATTCCCTTGTTGGTGAATTGTGGCGTCATTACAGCAAGGGTTTCAAAGGGGCTAGGAATATCACTATTAGCTCCAGATCGGTTTGCTGTTAAGCTATCTCTTCTGCCAAAAAGTACTTGCCAGCATGGACCTCCAGCCTGATAACGTAACATTTTTTACACTGTCAGTATATATATAATGCTTAAATTAGTGATAAAATCCTAGTTGTCTTTAAAATATTTAAGTGGTAATTCTCTCGAATGTGCCTTAAATTCAAGGGCGGAGTTAGAGTGCCGAGAGCAGGTTCGGTCGAATCCAGTAATTTTAATTCGAACCTTGTTTTGTCTTAAAAACTCCATTAAATATATGTAAATTATTAATTTAAAACCCAGTAACTTAAAATGATTAGAATCTCAAACCCATAAACTTGAAATCCTGGCTCCGCCTCTGCCTATATCATAAAATAAAGGCCATGTTGTTAGCTTTTAGAGCCAAGATGATTTTCAAATATTTTTAAGCTAATCTTATTAGTAAATCATAAATAATTAAATAGTTAAGAAAGACTTCAACAACTGAAAAAGGGGAGAAAATCAATAATTAATTAATTAAGCAAGATCTATGAAAATGTCATATTTGTAATCTCTTACCAAGGCAACTCCAATTTCAGATGCAAGGGCTAAAATATCTGCACATGATACAACACCAGGGCATACATTCTCTAATGCAGTTTTAATATCATCAACAATATCAAATCCTCCTGCACCTACATTAGGAATTGCATCTTTCTCAGTTTGTGTCCCATCTGTGTCTAACAAAATTGATCCATCACAACCCTGTGCAAATATATATATACGGTTAATTTCACGTTTGGTCACTGAACTTTTTCTCACAGTATAACAGTAAAGTCACAACCCTGTGCACATATACACATTAAAGAAAGTGAACTTGACTTTCTATCACAGTAAAATCACAAAATGTTATACCCACTATAACAGTAAAAATGGTAACTAACCTACAATCATGCTACACTGATATGGTAAAAGATTTGTAGACCGTCACTATATATATCCAGTACATGTTATAAGCTGCACTAATATGATAAAAGATCTTTACACTGTCAGTATATATTATTTATGTCCGTAACGTGATGTAGTTCTTCAATACACATAAACATGCATGAAAACATAGGTTAGAAAAAGTTCTAAGGGTCAGGTTATTACATTAACAAAACAATCATGGAAATGAAGACGAATAATTTTAGCACCAGCTCGAGCATCAGTACGTTGCCTTTGTTCCATAACACCACGTACAATACTTGTAACATTAGGGCAAGTGCAATCATAAAATGTTGCACTTAAGTGAGCATTTGATGCTCCAAAAATTGCAACCAAGAAAAGAATTGCACCAACAAATCTAAAAAAAGACATGATTGACAACTTTTTAAGTTTCTTTTTTTCAAGAATACTCAAGAAAATTGCTACTATATATTTTTGGATAGTCATTTTAGGTTGCTATTTATAGAATATAAGAAGTGGAGTAGAGAGCTAAAATGATTGAGACATTCCATAATTATTTTCTACCGACACTATAACATAGGCAACACGTAAATAATTTTCTTTTATCTCTTGAAAATACATCTCTTAATCAAAAACTTATTCGACTCTCTGTTTATATAGAAATCGCCTCCCCACTTAAAGTTAGAGCTAATTAAAATCCTACGAGTTGATCACACCTGCTATCAACAATATAAATTTAGGGGGTGTACAAACGTAACCGGAAAACCCATCCAACCGAAAAGTCAAATCAAACCGATTAAAAAACCCCGACTAGGTTTGGTTTGATTTGTTTAATATTGAGTACAAAAAATCAAACCAACTGACATATAAATATATAAATTTTATACATACTTTTAAGATTTTATATAGAATTTCGTTACAAAAATGTCTAAAAATATTTGGGATTCTCTTACGGGATATAATATTTAATAAAATATGAAGTGCTCCATATTTATTAACCTTAAATAAATGAGTTGTATGATAATTTTTTGTTAAGTGTTATTGAAATACGTCAATCTTTTTGTTCTTCCATATTCATATATCAAGATCTATTAAATTCTTATATTTTTTTCGAATTTGAAATGGTTATTATCATTTATGTATCCTATTGATTTTTAATTTTAATTACTAAATTCGGTTAACCTTGAAAGTGTACATAAACAAAAAATTATTGCCAGATGACTAAAAAAATAACTATCATGTATTACTAAGTAAATTCTCTGATAAGAATATTTAATAGATAATATTTTTGTCAATTTTTAAAATTTTACTAAACATATATTTACTTATCAAAAATTTAACAAAGTAAAATTGAAATAATATTTAAGTAACAAAAAACCCGAAAAATCCGCCAAAACTGAACCAATCCAAATTAACCGATATAATTGGTTTGGTTTGGTTTTGATAAAAACCGAACCAATCTGGTCCCCATGTACACTCCAATATATATATATATATATATATATATGCGCAGATCCAGGTACCTCCTACCAGCCTCGTTTTTAGTTGCACAGTTGCTGCCATTCCAGAGACTTCAAGGTACATCTGTCGCGTCCGCAGACCTCAGAGTCCCCTTTTATCCCTTCTGATGTTGCTTCCCATTTATTTATTCTAGTACAGATGTATAGGACAGTTGACAAAGATCTTAGAAACTTGTGACTTACGGTGTTCCGGTTCTTGGGAGAGTTGTTTACATTTTATTGTATATGCTGAGCGGCATCTCAGATGCTTATTAAAATTATCTGTTACTGTTAGTTGTTAACTTTTAAGTTTTTCATTTCATTTCCGCAAATGTTAGGCTTACCTAGTCGTAGAGACTAGGTGTCGTCACGATAAATTCACGGAGGGAGAATTTGGGTCGTGACAAGTATATATATATATATATATATATATATATATATATATATATTAAGACACATCACTTATGTCAAGAATTTATTTCACCCTCTGTTTCAACAAAAGATGTATGCCCACTTCACAAGTCTATCGGTCCATGTAAAAGTTAGCCAATTGAATTCCTACGAGTTGATCAAATATGTCTTCGGACTAGTCGTTCATGGTCCCATCTTATAGATTCTATTAATGCAAAATTAAAGTTCTTTACTAACCTGAAAAGAAAAGCTAACTAATTTTCTTCACTTCGTTTAATTTAAATAGGGACATATTTGGCGGCTAATTGGCTGTCTCCCTATTTTCTTCGTAATAATGTCACGATCCGGAATTTTCATTGTCGGGATCGTGATGACGCCTAACTTTTAATTGCTAGGTAAGCCAATATTAGAATAACTTATCCATTTTTAATAGTTTAAAAGTAATTAGTGAGAAAGAACTGAAATTACTACAATAATCCAAAGTATAAATGCGGAAGTTAAAACTAGCAAACATCTGCTAAAAATCCCTAGAACTCGGTGTCACAACTGTACGAGCTACTAGAATAGTACATACAAGGGTCTGAATTAAATACAAAGCTGTTTGAAGGAAAATACACAGCTAAATAAAAGGGAGGGGGACTCCAGGAGCTACGGGCGTTGAGCAGCTGTACCTCAAGTCTTCGCTGGGCTGATCAATCCAAGCACGCTAATAGTCACCGTTAGGACCGACTCCGAAATCTGCACAAGAAGTGCAGAGGGTAGTATGAGTACAACCGCCCCTATGTACTCCGTAAGTGCCGAGCCTAACCTCGACGAAGTAGTGACGAGGCTAAGGCGGGTCACCTACACTACAACCTGTACGCAGTATATAATAAAGGTAGAAAGGAAATACAGAACAAAGTAAGACAATCAACTGAAGATAATAGCTACAGCCTCAGGAAATAAGCCAGTGTCGTTCAAAATTACCAATCCTTAGAGTTTCAAATGAAGATACCGAAAACCAACATAGCTCAAGGAAATAGAACACATAGGTTGTTGCAGAGCGCAACCCGATCCCACCTTATAACACAGAATCCTCCCTTATTACACCATAATAACATCAACAACAGTAAATAATATATATATGTTGCGGCGTGCAACCCGATCCCACCATATCAGTACCAAATACTCAATGTGCACGCTCAAATTAAAAATTTAAATCACGAAAACTGTTACGATCAATAAATACCAAGCTGAACCAAAAAGGAAACCTTGTACAACATAGAAATTTACATAAGTAATACTGCACAACGAGACCAGTCCAGTAATTGACACTTAGAAGGTGCAAGTAAGTCAGTTTAAGAAAATAGCAGGAATCATGAAGCTATGAAAAGATCTAACATCATTAACAAGAGAGAACATGGATTAACAGGTAGTAAATAAGCATGGAAAGCATTTAGGGCATATAACATTTAAGACATGGAATGAGATAGTTAAAGAACAACGGGAAATCAGGGAAAACAAGTAATTAGGCGGCGTATAAGTACTCGTCACCTCGCATATTCGCCGCTCACATGAAATTCACATATCACATAGTCCTAGTGTTCCTAATTCCCTCAAATCAAGGTTAGACCCAATACTTACTTCACTCCGCAGCTAATTCAAAGCTCTATCGGGGCCTTTCCCCTAGAATCCGCCTCAAAACCACTCGTATCTAGCCACAATTAACTCAATAATATCAAATATTACTAAAGGAATCAATTACAATGCATAAATTTAGAATTTCCAAACAATCCCCCCAAAAGTCAAAAATTGACCCCGGGCCTTCTTGGTCAAAACCCGAGGTTCGGACAAAAATCCATTTATCCATTCACCCCCGAGCCCGATTATGTAATTTGTTTCGTAATCCGACCCCGATTTGAGGTCTAAATTTTAATTTTACAAAAATTCCTAATCTACTCCCAAACCCTAATTTTCACTATGAAAATCCTAGATTTTAGGTTGAAAACTTATGAAATGTAATGGGTAAATGAAAAAAAAGTAGGTTAGAATTACTTACCGACAAATTGGGAAAGAAAAACTCTTAGGAAAATTGCCTCTAGGGCTTTCTAGTTTTGATATTTTGAAAGAATGGCAAAATCCCCTTTTTGGTCTGTTTTAACCACTAAGCATCAGGCCTTCTTCACGTTTGCAATGGGACTGCTGTGATTGCGAAGCGGCAGATCAAATAGACTACGCGTTCGCGAGATGCCCTTCGCGTTCATGAAGGCTTATATCCACCAGCCAATGCATTCGCGAGCCATGTGCCGCGTTTACGAAGAGTATAGGTCAATTTCCCCTCCCCCAGGTCCCATGCCTACACGTTCATGGGTAGCTGAACGCCTTCGCGAGGGGTAATGCCCTCATTGCTTCGTATTTGCGACCCAAACTTTGCGTTCACAAAAAAGAATTTCCACCCAGCCCCAGTTCACTCTTCTTGTTCGCGAGAGTACCTTCATGAACGCGAAGAAGGAAACCAGCAGATAGCTGAAACTGAGGAAAAACCAGATTTTCTAATCCAAAACCATCCGTAGCCTATTCTAAATTCACCCGCGCCCTCGGGGCTCCAAACCCATTATGCACACAAGTCAAAAATCCTCATACGAACTTGCTTGCGCGTTCAGAATGCCAAAACAACGCCTAAAACTATGAATCAGATACCAAATCAAATGAAAATTTCAGGAAAACTTTAAACTTCGATTTTCACAAACGAACATCCGAATCACATTAAACCAACTCCGTTTCTCATTAATTTTGACAGACAAGTTATAAATATAGTAATGGACCTATATAGGTATTCAGAACCAAAATACAGACCTGGTATCAACAAAATCAGACATCAGTCAATCATTAAACCTTTTAAACTTTCAATTTTCGACAAAAATTAATAACTCGAGCTAGGGATCTCTGAATTCGATTTCGATGGCCTGGGGTGTAATCGGATCAGGTTCGGCGCATTTCAGAAGCTTGAAACTACTAAACCTGCTACTACTAGTTTCCTTCTTCGCGTTTGCGAGGGAGGCCTCGCGTTCGCGAAGAGTACCTGGAGGTAGGTAAAGATTTGATCTTCACATTCGCGAAGAGGGCAACACGTTTGGGAAGGTTTAGGTGAATGTGCATCGCGAACGCGAGAAGGCAGTCGCATTTGTGAAGAAGAAATCTGACCAACAACATTTTGTACTTCGCGAACGCGAGGCACTGCCAGCGTTCGCGAAGAAGAAACACCTGGATAGAAAAATTAAGTTTTTAAAATGGGACTTCATCCCATTTCCATTTTTGACGAATTGGAGCTCGGGGAAAGGAGATTTTCAAGGAAAACATCGGGGTAAGTGTTCTTAACTCAACCTTGGTTTAATTGTTTTAACATTTAATTGTTGATTTAAGTTGGAAAAGTTTGAAAACCCTCTTGGATAAATTTGAGGATTTGAGGACCCAATTTGTATCGTAATTTAATAATTTTGGTATGGTTAGACTGCGTGGTTGAATGAGCGTTCATTTTTCATAACTTTCGTCGGATTCCAAGACGTGGGTCCCACGGGCAATTTTTGAGTTAATTTTGGAATTTATTGAAAAATATAATATTTTCTAATGGAATTGATTCCTATAATTTTTATTAACTGTATCGAATTATTTTGGCTAGAGTCGAGTCATTCGAGTTGGATAATCGAGGAAAATGTCCACTAGTGGATTAAATTGGCACAAGTTGAGGTAAGTGACTTGTCTAACCTTGTGTGGGAGAATTTTCCCTTAGGATTGGTATTGATGTGATAATTGTGATGTGTTAAAAGTCGGGTAGACAAGGTAACGAGTGTGTATACGAACTAAATATGGAAGGTTATGCCTTTAAATTGTGTAGGTCACTGTTGCATATTAAATAAATCCGTTTATCCTGTTATATTCATCATCATCGATCTATTTTTATATTCTAAAAATTTGCCTGACCTTCTTGCAAAATTTCTTTAATTGTTTAGTTGAAACCTTGTTTCTTTTATTCTGTGCATTACTCGAAGGTGGAATTTATTAATTTAATTATTATTAGTATGAAGTATTTGATATTTTTAAACTTGGTGTTGAGGCAACGTGTTAAAAATTGTGGATTATTATTTTGCCGAGCTATTCATTCTTAAATATTTTGTGAGATTTTTATATTCGTTATGATTGAGCCGTGGGCTCCTTATTGTGGAAAAATATTGGTGTGGTTGATTTATTTTGTCAAGTTGAAATAATTGGGCACTTTAGGTGCAAATTGTGATATTGATACGCATGCAGTGGTATAAGGTTTGGGTGTTAAAACGAATGCGGTGAGATAAAGGTGGCTTGATATGCGTGGCTAGTAGGGGAACTACTAAAAGTCATGCGGTGTGGTAAGGGTGGCTAAAATACGGGATGCTATTTCGGGGAAAAACGATTTTTTTAAACTTAAATGTGAAGACTCCCACGATGATATAAGAAAATAAGATATTATAAATTTATTTATGATTTAGGGCTACGAGGCGGTAGTGTGAATATGCCCATGATGATATTTCTTAATGGTTGCACTTACTTTTGGTTATTTTTGTGATTTCTTTAACTATAAAAGTTTTTGATTTTCCTTCAGTGAGGTATTAAGTGCCCTTATTCTGTATAGTTAAATTTTGATATAATCCTTACATGATTTATTTCCATTGTCATTATTGTTTTGACATGGCATTTACTGGATATTGATGTGGTGTACTCATACTATGCTTCTGCACATCTTTTTGTGCAGATCCAGGTACTTCCTATTAGACCAAGTATCAGTGACCTAGCTGTACGCGGATACTTCAAGGTATATCTGCCAGCGTCCACAGATCTCGGAGTCCCCTTCTATCTTTACTATATTGTTTCTTTATTCTCATTAGACTATGATGTATAGAGCTATTTAGAACTTCTTCCAAGAGCTTGTGACTTGTATTTCACCGGGTTTTGGGAATTTCTACATGTACTGAATTGTTGAGTTTTAAGAGTTTTTCATTATTACTTTAATTAATCTGCATATTAATAGGCTTACCAAGTATTAGAGAATAGTGTTGTTACGATATCTTATGGAGGAAAATTTGGGTCGTGACAAGTTGGTATCAGAGCTCTAGGTTCATAGGTGTTATGAGTCACAAGCAGGTTTAGTAGAGTCTCGCAGATCGGTAGGAATAGGTCTGTAATTATCTTCGGGAGGCTATGGAACTGTTAGGAAAATATCACTTCTTTGATTACTTATCGTGCACATTTGTTGACTTCATAATTCTAAATATTGTCTTTCTATTCTCTCACAGATGGTGAGTTCACGCACAACTGGATCTGATGATCAGACACATGTACCCCCTATTATATTCGTGAGAGGTCGTGGTAGAGGCCGAGCCAGTGTTACGATACAAGTTCTCCCTCCGTGAACCATCGTGAAGTCACGTGTACGTACTCGTCACCTTACGTACACGTTGCCCACATATCAAAAATAGTTCCAAATCCTAAGGGGAGTTCCCCCACACAAGGTTAGGCAAGCCACTTACCTCGAACCAAGCTCAATCAATCAGTCACAATGCCTTTCCCACGAATATCTGGCTCCGAGTGGCCTAAATCTAGCCAAAATCAATTACATAACATAAATATAACTACAAGCAACAAATCTAGCTAATAAAATCAAAGCTAACGCAAGAAATTGGAAAATCACCAAAAAAGCCTCCTCGGGCCCACGTATCAAAATAGCGTAAAAGTTACAAATTACAAAACACCCCTTCACTCACGAGTCTAACCATACCAAATTTACTCAAATCCGATACCAAAATCTCGATCAAAACCCCAAAAATTGGCCTAAGAACTTTTCTCAATTTTTCCTCAATTTCTCACCCAAATTCCTTAATTAAATAATGAAATCAACTATAGATTAATGGAATACAACCAAAAACGAGTTAGGAATCATTACCCAATAGCTTCATCTAAAAATCGTTCAATTTATCGCCAAAATCCAAGCTCTCAAAGTCCCAAAATGAAAATGAGATCAAACCCTCGAAATTTCCCCTTTTCTACCCAGCGAACTCGCTTCTGCGAGCCTTCAACCGCACCTACAAGAAAAATCATTGCAGGTGCGAAAATCACTAAGGGGGAACTGGGTCCGCATCTGCGAACAAGGGCCGCATCTGCGAGCCCGCACTTGCGCTCCTCTTCCGCTTTTGCGTTTCCACTTCTGCGGATCTATCGCCGTACCTGCGACCCCATCTGGACAGGGCCAAAACCGCTTCTGCACTTCCATGGCCATTTCTACGGCACCGCACCTGCGGCCAAAGTGCGCAAGTGTGATTACACCTGGTGCAACAGCTTCAACAATTTCATAAGTCCCAAGCTAAGCATTCGAAACACACCCGAGACCCTCGGGACCTCGGCCAAACATGCCAACCAATCCTAAAACACCATATGGACTTAGTCGAGCCCTCAAACCACATCAAACAATGCTAAAATCATGAATCATCCTCCGATTCAAACTTAAGGAACTTGAAACTTACAAATTCGACAACTGATGTTGAAACCCATCAAACCACATCTGATTGACCCCAAATTTTGTACACAAGTCATATTGAACCCTACAGACCTACTCCAACTTTCAGAAATAGATTCCGACCCTGATATCAAAAATTCCACTACCGGTCCAAATCTCCAAAAATTTAACTTTTGCCATTTCAAACCTAAATAACTACGGACCTCCAAAACACAATCCAGATAAGCCTATAATCCCAAAATTACCCAACGGATCTAACGGAATCGACGAAACTCCATTTTGGAGTCGTCTTCACACAGTTCCGGCTACAGTCCAAATTCTAAAACTTAAGCTTCCATTTAAGGACTAAGTGTCCCAAAACACTCTAAAAACCAAAACGAAACCTTTCGACAAGTCACAATAGCAGAAATAGATACGGGGGAAGCAGTTAATAGGGGATCGAGGCTATAACTCTCAAAATGACCAGTCGGGTTGTTACATCCTCCCCCTCTTAAACAATCGTTTGTCCTCAAACGAGCATAGAGACATACCTAAAATTGTGAAAATATGAGGATAACGGCTGCGCATATCCTTCTCAGTCTCCCAACTTACCTCCTCGACCGGTTGACCCCTCCACTAAACCTTTACTGATGCAATGTTCTTTGACCTTAGCTTTCGAACTTACCTGTCCAAAATAACCACTGGCTCCTCAACATAGGATAGATCCTTGTCCAACCGGACTGAGCTATAATCCAACACATGAGATGGATCGCGGTAATACTTTCGGAGCATCGAAACATGAAATATCGGAAGAACTCCTACTAGGCTATGAGGTAACTAGTAAGGCAAGCTCATAAGCAACTTCCCCAACTCCCCACAACACCTCAAAGGGTCCAATAAACCTTGGGCTCAGCTTGCCCTTTTTTCAAACCTCATAACGCCCTTCATAGGAGAAACCTGGAGTAAGACCCGCTCTCCAACCATGAATTCCATATCGTGAACCTTCCGATCCCCATAACTCTTCCGTCTGGACTGGGCTGTGCGAGTCTATCCTAAATCACCTTAACCTTCTCCAAAGTATCCTAAACCAAGTCTGTGCCTAATAATCTAACCTCGCCCGGCTTAAACCAACCAACTGAGGACCAACACCGCATACCATACAGAGCCTCATACGGTGCTATCTAAATGCTAGACTGATAACTATTGTAGGCAAACTCCGCAAGGGGCAAGAACTGATCCTAAGAACCTCCAAACTCCATCACACACGCACAGAGCATATCCTTTAGAATCTGAATAGTACGATCGGACTGTTCGTCCGTCTGAGGGTGAATTGCTGTGCTCAACTCCACCTGAGTACCCAACTCATGCTATATGGCTCTCCAGAACTGTAATGTAACTATGTACCCCGGTTAGAGATGATAGATATTGGCACACCATGAAGTCTGACAATCTCGCGGATATAAACTTGAGCCAGCTGCTCGGAGGAATAAGTAGTCATCACCGGAAGGAAATGAGCTGACTTGGTCAGCCTATCCACAATCACCCAAACTGCGTCAAACTTTTGCTGAGTCCGTGGGAGCCCAAAAACGAAATCCATAGTGATCCGCTCCCATTTTCACTTCGAAATCTCTAACTTCCGGAGCAATTCACCTAGCCGATGATGCTCATACTTCACCTGCTGGCAATTTAGACACCGGGCTACATATTCCATTATGTCCTTCTTTATTCTACGCCACCAATAATGCTGCCTCAAGTCCTGATACATCCTCGTGAAACTCAGATGAATGGTGTCACACCTCCTTTTTCCGCGCCCGAGGGCGCAAGGGAAATTTTCCAATTAAAGGACAATCGAAACGGGATTTACTTATTTATTTCAGAGTCGCCACTTGGGAGATTTAGGGTGTCCCAAGTCATCAATTTTAATCCCGAATCGAGGAAAAGAATGACTCCATATTACAGTCTGCGTACCAGAAATCTGGATAAGGAATTCTGTTAACCCGGGAGAAGGTGTTAGGCATTCCCGAGTTCCGTGGTTCTAGCACGGTCGCTCAACTGTTATATTCGGCTTGATTATCTGATTTTATACAAGTGTGAACTTATGTGCAAAATTTAACTTTTAACCGCTTTTATCATTTACTGTTTTTATCAAGAATTGCAACGTTGTGAAAATGTATCTCGAACCGCGTTACAATCAATGTACCCGTGGTCGTCGACACACTTTGACTCCGTTGAGATTTGGATTTGGGTCACATCAATGTGCACCCGAGTTTAAGGAAATTAAATTATTAAAGGCGCGCCTAAAGCGACTAGCGTATTTATTTTGGGTAGGACCGTGGAATTTTACTAAACGGTCCATCCCGAAGCCTAAACAATTTTTAAAGCAATATTTATTGAGGGCCCCGCAATTTGTATTTTTATTTGGCGAGGCTCACCTCGTTCTTTATTTCTAATGAATTTGCAACGTCATGGACATGCATCTCGAACCACGTCACAGTCAATGTACCCGTGATTAGAGAGGCATTTCGAATCCGTCGAGATTTGGATTTGGGTCACATAAATGTGCACCCGAGTTTAAGAAGGTAAAGTTTATTAAAGCGTATCCTAAAGAGACTAACGTGTTGTCATTTTAGGAAGGTTGTGAGATTTGCTAAACAACCCGTCCGGGAAACTAAATGCTTCAATGATTTACATTTAACAAGGGCCCCGCATCTGCGTGTTTTGTTTATTTTCATCGAGGCTCATCTCGTTCTTATTTTAAAAGGATATCCTATAGCAACTACGTTTCTTGTCGTGTTCGTCTCTATCAATTGAAAACGGTAGACAGTCCTAATTAATTACATGATTGCGAGTTTACTTATAACAGGATTTAAAATGCTTTTACAGAATAATAAAATGTGACTGCGATTATGGATAACTAGCCGAAAATTATGGGCCCAAACCTAGCTCATGCGAGATGGCCAGACTGGCATGCAGCGATAGCTGCTCGTCGGACTGAAAATGGCGGACTGGTTCGTTAGAGCTAGGAGGAGGAAGGGTGGTTGCCGGTGTTTGGTGGTCGAAGGCGGGGGACAGTGGCAACGTGGGCAGTGACAATGGCGGAGAGGGAGCTGGGGGAAGGTGACGGGCCTGTTGGGTGCGACAGTGGGTCAACGGAGGGGAGGTGGTTATGGTCGTTTGAACCGTTGACGGAGGTGGAGGGAGCTGGTGGTTTTGAGCTGGTTTTTGGACGTGAGGGCGACTGGTTTGGTGGTGGTGTTGAACTGTTTTTTGGTCGTGAGGGCGACTGGTTTGGCGACGAGACGGTTTTGACGATGGTGGGGCTGGTGGTTATGGCGGAGAGGGAGCTGGGGAAGGTGACGGGGTGGTTTTGACGATGGTGGGGCTGGTGGTTATGGCAGAGAGGGAGCTGGGGAAGGTGACGGGGTGGTTTTGACGATGGTGGGGCTGGTGGTTATGGCGGAGAGGGAGCTGGGGAAGGTGACGGGGGAGGTCTTTTGGTTTTGGACGCTGGGGGAAGTAGGGATCCGGTGGTCCAAGGGCCTCCCAGGTTTCTGCTTCTTCTTTTTTTTTAAGAAGGAAGAAGAACAATAGTATTTCTTCCCTTTCCTTCTGTTTTTCCTTTTTTTAAAAATTTCCCCAGTCCCTTTTCGTTGGTCCCCCCTCTTTTCAAATTCTGCCCGTGTTTTTGTAATACAATGCCCATGAAAATGAGCCCCACGCGTGGTGGGGTTCGAGGCATATGTCCCCCACGCGTGGTGGGGTTCCCCACGTGTCCTGGACACGGTTTATTGTGGGCTATGTCCGAAAATTAGGCCTAAAACCGGGTAGTTTGAACCCGAATATTATTCTTTTGCCCGGACCCGAGAAATAGGAACACGTTGCTTAACTAGTCCTATGTAAGCAAAATAACTACCAAAATAATACTAGTATTTAAACAAAACTATATCTTTTTAAATATTTTTCAAGGTTTAAAATAGCTACAAAATATTAATAAAACTATTTGTAATTTTCGTTTTTTTTTTTTTTTAAATATTAAGATAAAATATGAAGTAATTTTTTTTTGTATTTTTTCAAAGTTAAAATGACTATAGAATATTAATAAAACTATATTTTTTGTAATTTTCGTTCTTTAATAAAGACAAAATATGAAGTAATATTGTTTGTATTTTTCAAAATTATAATGACTGCAAACATTAATAGAACTATATTTTTTTTTGGTAATTTTCGAATTTATATAAAGTACCAAAATAAAGTACAATCTTTTTGTATTTTTCAAGTTTATGAGAAATACATAAACTAAAATTATATATATATTTTTTGTGATTTTTCTTTTTGCAACGAAATAAAGTAAAATAGTTAAAATAGCTATACTAGACCCAATTTCACATATTCACGCTAAAAATGTGAAAATTCTCGGGGAGGGTCAAAAATCACGTGCTTACAGCTGCCCCTCTTTGACTGGAAACACGAAGAGTTTTCCGACAAAGAACGACTAGACGTGTTTTTGACCCGACCATTACTTGGACGGACTACACTTAAGGAAAGGGAGGGAATGTGACCGAGCCCTGGTATCTGAGCTGCCTACATATCCTTGGTTATACAGGAATCAGGCCACGTGTAGTTCGGGATGAGAGAGATAGTGAAGTGTACCGAGGTGAAGAGCCGATCGAGGTGCCGTTCCGTTGAGGTTCCGGTCCGCGGTCCTGTCATTACAACAAAAATGAAAACTGAAAAAGACTAACTAAGTCTATCAGCTACTAGTTACAAGGATTCCTATCTTTAAGTCTTCTGAAACTTGGTCTTGAGTCTTGAATGGTGCTTCATACAGACTTTGGATTTGAACCTTGATACTTGCTAGTTGTAGGCGCTAGTTCTTGAGCAGATCACATTTGTTCTCCTCATCCGTGCTTCGGATTCATTCATTTTTCTCTTTTTTTCTTTTTCTTCTTTTTTTCTTTTTCTTTTTGTGACTAGCTTTTGTTGACCCTCTCAGACTGTTGACTCGCATTCTTGGGGCGAGATTCTTGTTGATTCTATCTTGGATTGAGTGCTGGGGATTTTTGTTGTGGCTTTCTGCCTTCCAATGGGTTACGGCCTGACTTTGAACGATCCCGTTGTTCTGCAGGCGGACCCCTAACTTCTTCAATCTTTGACATATAACAATCTTTTGCTCTACAGGCAGGCCCCTGACAATCAAAACAAACAAAACAAACAAAATTTCCTAACCCAGTTTGCACTGGGAAGGTTTGTGAGTCGTTAGCAAAATCGTAGCCCACTGATACTACTGATGCACTGGGAAGGTTTCTTTTTTTTTTTTTTTTCAAAATGTTTTTTTTTTAGCATCTTAGGAGAAAGATTCATCGGACTAAGATTTTGATCCTAGGAGAAGGTTCGTCAGACTAGGTCTCTATCTTAGGAGAAAAATTCATCGGACTAAGATTTTGATCCTAGGAGAAGGTTCGTCAGACTAGGTCTCTATCTTAGGAGAAAAATTCATCGGACTAAGATTTTGATCCTAGGAGAAGGTTCGTCAGACTAGGTCTCTATCTTAGGAGAAAAATTCGTCAGACTAAGATTTTGATCCTAGGAGAAGGTTCATCAGACTAGGTCTTTTTTGTTTTTGGTATCTTAGGAGAAAGATTCATCAGACTAAGATTTTGATCCTAGGAGAAAGTTCATCAGACTAGGTCATTTTTTGTTTTTGGTTATCTTAGGAGAAAGATTCATCAGACTAAGATTTGGATCCTAGGAGAAGGTTCGTCAGACTAGGTCTCTATCTTAGGAGAAAAATTCGTCAGACTAAGATTTTGATCCTAGGAGAAGGTTCGTCAGACTAGGTCTCTATCTTAGGAGAAAAATTCGTCAGACTAAGATTTTGATCCTAGGAGAAGGTTCATCAGACTAGGTCATTTTTTGTTTTTGGTTATCTTAGGAGAAAGATTCATCAGACTAAGATTTGGATCCTAGGAGAAGGTTCGTCAGACTAGGTCTCTATCTTAGGAGAAAAATTCGTCAGACTAAGATTTTGATCCTAGGAGAAGGTTCATCAGACTAGGTCATTTTTTGTTTTTTGGTTATCTTAGGAGAAAGATTCATCGGACTAAGATTTTGATCCTAGGAGAAGGTTCGTCAGACTAGGTCTCTATCTTAGGAGAAAATTCGTCTAGGAAGTGCGTCTCCTGCTGGGTGAAACTAAACTTTAGGAAGTGTGTCTCCTATTGGTGAACTATTCTTAGGAAGTGCGTCTCCTACTGGTAAAAGCATTGCTTAGGAAGTGCGTCTCCTATTGGGTGCAATAAACTTAGGAAGTGCGTCTCCTATTGGTAGAACTGAACTTAGGAGGAAATGCATCTCCTATGGGTGAAACTGAAACAAACCTAGGAGGAAATGTGTCTCCTATGGGTGAAACTGAAACAAACCTAGGAGGAAATGCATCTCCTATGGGTAAAATTAAACAAACCTAGGAGGAAATGCGTCTCCTATGGGTGAAACTAAACAAATCTAGGAGGAAATGCATCTCCTATGGGTAAAACTAAACAAACCTAGGAGGAAATGCATCTCCTACGGGTAAAACTAAACAAACCTAGGAGGAAATGCGTCTCCTATGGGTAAAACTAAACAAACCTAGGAGGAAATGCGTCCCCTATGGGTGAAACTAAGCAAACCTAGGAGGAAATGCATCTCCTATGGGTGAAACTAAACAAACCTAGGAGGAAATGCATCTCCTATGGGTAAAACTTAACAAACCTAGGAGGAAATGCATCTCCTATGTGTAAAACTAAACAAACCTAGGAGGAAATGCATCTCCTATGGGTAAAACTAAACAAACCTAGGAGGAAATGCGTCTCCTATGGGCAAAGACGTGGAATGTATTCCCTTATTATACAGGTGGGCGCCTAATGGTAAAGACACAAAAAATGATATGCCTGCATTATACTGGTGGGTGACCTTGAAAAGAAATGAAAAGACAGAAAATGTATTCCTCTCGTTATTCAGGTGGGCGCCTGTCAAGAAATGTAAAGATTGAAACCAACATATCCTATTTGAGGGCGGATGAACCCAACATATCCTATTTGAGGGCAGATGAACCCGACATATCCTATTTGAGGGCGGATGAACCCGACATATCCTATTTGAGGACGGATGAACCCGACATATCCTATTTGAGGGCGGATGAACCCGACAGATCCTATTTGAGGGCGGATGAACCCAATAGATCCTATTTGAGGGCGGATGAACCCAACATATCCTATTTGAGGGCGGATGAACCCAACAGATCCTATTTGAGGGCGGATGAACCCGACAGATCCTATTTGAGGGCGGATGAACCCAACATATCCTATTTGAGGGCGGATGAACCCGAAATATCTTTAAGACTTGAAAATGTCTTACCTCGCATACTTGCTGGGGATTGGGATGAACGTTTCCTTTTCTTCCTTTCCCATTTTTTATTATTATTCTCTTTTTTTTTTATTATTATTATTATTATTATTTTTTATTTATTTATTATTATTATTATTATTATTATTATTAGCTTCCTCCTTTGAAGTCTAACCGCTGAGGATACCGACTTTCCAACCTTGTGTTGGACCCCTCGCAACTGCTAGGGATAACACTGTTGAGGAATTATTTACTTACCTGTTGGGGGTAAAATGTTATCAGCTGGGGGTACCTGACTTCCAGAAAATTTTCTAAATGGAAGGAAAATTTTCTGCCCCAGTTTGATAATATCCCTTGTGGCATGCGTTTCTGCCTCAATGCCATTTCCCTTACCTGTTTCAAATCAAACAAAATTGTTAGTTTAAAACATGGTGGTTGGTTGTGATACTCCTGCTGGGATGGTGTTCCCTTTCTCCCTCCTTGCTCTGTGTTCCACAACTTGTTGGGGATGATATTATGTGCTGGGGATAATCCCTTCCTGCTGGGGATATCCCTCTTCTTTTGTGGCATAGCTCGGAAACTGGCATTTCCCCGACCTTTTAGTCTAGTATGGATTTCGCCAAATCATGCTCACTGCTTTCCTTGCTTTGTCCATGGGCCTTGGCCTTTGAGGTTTATAACCTTGGTTTTGACAAGGATATCTCTTTTGACGCTCGTCAATCCTTTTGTCAATTCCCTTTGCTGGGGATATCTTTTTTGACACTGACCTCGCGCTTGTTCCTTGCTGACTATACCATTCGGATATACTAGTCAGATCTCATCTTGGAAAGCTGATGGCATATTTTGAAGTCATTTCATACTTGTTCTGACCGGACAGACTCTATTGGGGAAAATTTTTTATGAAAGGAGAAAGATAACAGAAACAAAATAAAAGACAAAGGAAACGATGACTCTTTTACAAAAGAAACTATAAATAAAAACCTATCAAACGCAGATACCGACTCTAATGGCCATGACATGCGTATGTGGCCTATCCTCTGCCGTCAATCATCTTTTAAGATCTTCCATTGGCGATTCCCCCTCTGATTCTCAATCTTATTCGACTTGTAGTGCCCGAAGGGTTTTCACTATCAAGTCTCTCTCATTTTTGGCTTTTCTCTCAGCTTTCATCGCCTTATGGTGCCTGTGAAGGTTTTCACCGATAAGACTCTCTCATTTGTATCACTTTCCAGCTGGGGATTTGGAGTGTCGCCGGTATGACTCTTTCTGCTGGAGATTAGAGTCCTTTCTGCTGTGGAACAGAATGTTATGTTCGCCGGTAAGACTCTTCATTTGTCTGACTTGGCATCTTTTGAAGACTGATCGGAAGGTCTTTCTTTGGACCGTAATGTGGGTTTTGGATAGGGCTAGAAAGAAAGGGTATAAAAGGCTCAAAAAATGCATTAATTTTGGGTTATTAATTACAACCTTCAGAATTAGATTTATTTACAACAAACGCAACGTTTTGCCCCAGTTTCTTGCTTGGGGATATTTTAATTGATTTTTTTTTTCAAACTATGACCGAGCCGTGAAGCGCCTACGTATCCTCTTTGAGGAATCAGGTCAAACGTAGTTCCCAATTCCTCTTTTCCATTTAACTTTCTTCTCTTTTTTTTTATTTATCACTTTTCTTTTCTTTCTTCCTTTCTCATTGCTCCTTTCTTTTTGTCGTTTTTTTTCTTTCTCTCTTTTTCTTTTATTCTTCTTTTTCCATTTTGTTGTTTTCTTTTCTTTCTTTTCTCTTACCTGCCATGCTTGCGTATTTTATTCGTTGCTACTAATTCCGAACGAGGGGTATGAAAGAAAATAAATAAGGCTCAAAAGGGGTAACGAAGGATAAAGTGTTTAGGTAGCAGAACAAAATGCCTTCGTCATTTCAGTCTTCAAAACATGCCAAGTGCAAACAACACACTTTAAATTTGTAGTCTCTTCTGATGGTGCTGGACTTGACAATTATGTTAAACATTTTATTTTCCTTTGTCATTTCTAAGCACCGTTGGGCGACACTCTCATTATCATGACCGACCCTCATGCCAATTTGGCGAATCTTGCTTTTAACGGTTTTCTTTGTGCTTAACTTGCCCCAGTTCCACATGACTCGAGCTCTGAATAATCTCAAACCGTCCTTATTTTCTTTAAATGGTCTGATCGCCTTTCCAGGGTTTTAGGATTAACTTTAAAGACTAGGCCCAATAGTGAGCGCGCATGTCATGTCCCTAGAATCGGCATTGAATGAAATGATAAAAGGACTAAACAAAAGACGACTGGAATAATAAAAGACCGGACTTTGTATTAGACTACCGGTGAAATGGTTTAAATAACAAAACAAACAAAACAATCCAGAACAAAATCCTAAAAACAAACTGGACAAGACAACATCCGACTCATAACCCTAATAATCCGAACAACAGAAATGACAACAAAATGAGCCACCACAAGCTTCTCTCTTGCTGACCCAGGAACAAAACGTCCTCCCACTTTATCAAAATTGGCATTTTAGCCACTGAGCTTTGCATCAATACTGCCGAGACCATTACCAGCTTCAACCTCATCAACCTCCGTCGGCAAATTCTCGAGGAGGTTCGAGTGCTCCATGTCACTGTTATTGATCACAATCCGCCCTTCTTGGATCATTCTTTCTATTTCTCTTTTCAAATCCCGACAGCTTTCAACATTGTGCCCCTGGACATTGGAATGGTATTCACACCTTTTAGAAGGGTCAAAGCTTCTTGCACGTGGGTCCACACGATTTGGAGGAATAGGTGCAATCATGTCATGATTCTTTAATTTCTCAAATAAGCTTTCATAGGACTCTCCTATTGGTGTAAAATTATCTTTCAACCTTTGTTCCCCTTTATACCACTGGCTTGGCTGTGGGTTATAGGGCACCTGAAAATTTTGTGGAGACTTCTGGAGATTTTGTGATACTCGTGCTCGCCTCCTGGGGTGTTTTGGTGGCTGGACAACATACTGAGGTGGAGCGACAGAGTATTGAGCGTCCTGAGGTGGATAATACTGCTCAGGGGAGCCATAGAAAATTTGAGGAGGCTGCTCATACCCTCGAGATGTTCTCCTGGGACCTCTTCTAGACCCTGATGTCATCATGATTTCTTCAATCTCCTCATTTGTGCCGCTAAGATTATCTGACTCAACCCGGACAGCCTGAGTTGCGGCCTTAAGAACAGCTTGACTTATAATTTTGCCTGTCTTAAGACCATTCTCTACCATTTCTCCAATTTTGATTGCTTCCGAGAAGGTTTTGCCAACTGCGGACACCATGTTTTGAAAGTAATCTGGCTCTTGCGCTTGAAGGAAGACAGTAATTAGCTCGTGGTCATCCATGGGTGGCTTAACTCGAGCTGCTTGCTCTCTCCATTTTATGGCATATTCCCTGAAACTTTCACTTGGTTTCTTCTTCAGGTTTGAAAGGGAAATGCGGTCTGGGGGAATGTCGATGTTGTATTGGAACTGTCTGACAAAGGCCTGTGCCATGTCATCCCAGACATACCAGCGAGACGTGTCTTGATCCATAAACCATTCGGAGGCTACTCCCGTAAGGCTTTCCACAAAATAAGCCATCAACAATTTTTCATTTCTTCCTGCCCCTCTCAGTTGATTGCAATACCTTTTCAGGTGGGCTATGGGATCTCCATGTCCATCGTACTTTTCAAATTTTGGAGTCTTGAAACCAGGCGGCAAGTGGACATCGGGGAACATACATAGATCTTTGAAGGCAACACTCTTTTGGCCTGCCAACCCTTGCATGTTTTCCAACCATTGTTCTAAGCTTTTCACTCTTCGGGTCATTTCTTCCTGTACCATCTTTCGGGCAGGCTTCTCAGTTTTTGCAGCAAGATCAAACGAGTACGAGTGGTACTCAGGAGAGTGGTACTGCTCTTGTTGTGTCGCAAATTGTGACTCATGACGAGGAACCTTCCCACTCTGAGTCTCTGGAGCACTTGTAACAACTTCGACGTTAGTTGTCATTTTTCTTTGAGGCACAAACCAACCACCTCAACTTTCTTCACAATTCAAAACCAAATATGTTAGAATGGACTCAGTCGGTCCTTATTATTATCAATATATATATATTTATTTATTTTTTTACCTTTTTTTTACCTTTGTTTTTCTTTTTCTTTTTTTCTTTTTCATCATTTTTTTTTGTGTGTGGTCGAATCTTATGGAGATTGCCTACGTATCATGACCCCGCATGAATCAGACCTTGCGTAGTTCGGACCCAATAAAAGCTAAACAACAGTAAACACTTTTCAATTTTCATATTAGAACAACTGGGTTTCAAGGATTTAAAGATGACCCGCAAACTTGAAAATCAAACAAACTGCATGTTCTAATCAAAAGATTGGCAGACTCAAAAACAAAATTCCAGCTCCCTTTCTCTGTTCGACAAATGCAACCAAATGGTTATTTTTTGCAAATGTGGCACCTTCCAAATTTCACATGAATTTTGAGGCCGGGGAGGATTATTTTATGACACTTTACAAGTTTGTCCATTCTTTTACGAAAATAACCTTTCGACAACTGAAGATACTCTAAGGCTATTTCGGCAAGAACGGTTTAAGACGCGGCCGAATCTGGCTCGGCTTATTACGACAAAATTTGAACGGTATTCACCTGACCGTTGACTGGTTGTTTGTTTTTTTCAAATTATAATGAAAACTTAGTGTTGCAAACACGGCCCTTCAGCGCCTCGGGGACGAAGATTTTTGAGGCTGTGTGGGTCCATATCTCAAAATGACCCAAAGGTGGCTGTTTATGTCAAGTCAGCCTTCCGGCGTCCCTTTCGGGAACATTCGGCTATTTATGACAAAACAGCATCACCTGACTTATTTATAACTCTTTTTTATCGTTTTTCAAATTAGAAAAGTCAATATTGCAAACACGGCCTTTCAACGTCTCGGGGACGAAGATTTTTAGGCTGTGGGGGTCAACTGGACCAAGTCTTAAAAATGACCCAAAAGTGGCTGTTTATGCAAAGCCAGCCTTCCGGCGTCCCTTTCGGGAACATTCGGCTATGTCTTGATAAAACAGCGTCACCCGACTTCTTTATGAAATTTGACATATATATTTTATTTATTTGTTTTTTGGCTATTTTAGCAAAAGTAGACTTATTTACGACAGAATTAAAAATCTTTGACATGTTTTTTTTTTCATTATCATTTGTTTTTGGCTTTTTAGCAAAAGGGGGGTTGGATATCACCCGACTTATTTATGACAAGATTAAAATTTTTGATTTTTAGCTATTTTAGCAAAAGGTGGGGTTGGACCCGATAAGGGTTGCCTACGTATCTCACGTCCGGTGAGAATCAAACCCGCGTAGTTCGGGCAATAAACTATTTTTGAGAGGACCCTTTTCCATTTTCTATATTTTTTTATTATTATTTTCACAACAATCAAATAGACTATTATTCTATTATTTTTCATTTATAATAAACAAACGAATTAACGAAAAACATAAAACATTCCTTCTTTTTGAGAAGGTGGGGGTTGGACCCGATGAGGTTGCCTACGTATCTCACATCCGGTGAGAATCAAACCCGCGTAGTTCGGTCCTCGTGAATAAGTAAATGAACAACATTTTTTTTAATTGGAATTTGTGAAAGAACTGCTTCAAAAGAAGAAAGGAAGTATATATATATTTTTTGATTGATTTCTTTTTGAAAGAAACACTTGTAAAAATTCCTTTTCTATTGATTTTCACTTTAAGGATTTCAAAAGTAAAAGGAGGATATGTTTTCCTGAATTTTCATTTGTTTTTTTTATTCTAAAGAAAAAGAAAATATATTGGGAATTTTACTTTTAATAAAAGGAATGCTTCTAAAAAAATATTTTTTTTGAATTTTGAATTTTCTTTTCAATTTTGAAAGAAGAATCAAAATATTTTCGGATTTTCTTTTGAACCTTTTTTTTTTGGATTATATATATATTTATTTTGGAACAAATAATAAAATCACGTTCAACGCCCGACTCTTTTTATATTTTTTTATTTTTTTGTATTTTTATCATTTTCATAGACAAGCAAACTAAAATAAAAAGAAATATTTTTTAAAAAAACCAGACTTTTCATTTTCATTTAATGGCAACACAAACCGTTTTTTTTTTATTTTTTAAAACAAGACAGAACAATGATGATTTTTTTTCTTCTATTTTTCTTTGCTTTTAATATAACAAACTAATTTTCATTTTCTCAAAATTTCGGCAGAGTTTCGATACTACTCGGACATTGATTTTTCTCAAAAAAATAAGTAGTTATATCTCTACACTGTCATTTTTTTTCTCCTTTTTTTCACGACTTTTTTTTTAAACCTGTGGAAAATAATGAAAACATACAAAATCTTTTTGAATTTTCATGCTTTGTTTTATTTGTAATTTTATTTTTTATATTTATTATTTCTTTCAAAAATGTGGCATGGGAGACATAATGATTTCCAAGACTTCTTGGATTCCGCAAATGCTCCCCATGCGCTTTTCCCAACATATGAAGCGTGGGGGACATATGGGAATTCCAAGACTTCTTGGATTCCACAAATGTTCCCCATGTGCTTTCCCAAAAAGCAAGCGTGGGGGACATAGGGAATTCCAAGGCTTCTTGGATTCCACAAATGTTCCCCATGCTTTGATTAAAATAACATCATGCTGGAAATGACCAAATGACCCATACGCCCTTGACTAAATACAACATGTAGCACATAGGATGCCGAAAGATTGTCTATTATTTTCAGGTTGCTTGTCCTAGACGGACCCAACCCCTGTGTTGAGTCCCCTAAGTCAAATGCACATGATGCAAATAAACGTTCCTACTAGGGATCCGGCATGAGGCTTTGTTATACTAAGTTTTAAAACCTAGGTGTTTGTTCTAGACCTGGCTTACCCGAGCGGACAACTCGAGCCAAGGATGGGAGCTGTGTACCGGTAACCAAAAGGCCATCCGATTTTGCAACTCCTCCGAATCCTCGTTCTATTTTGGGCATATGACACTAACAGAAAGAAGCCACGACTAGCGTGCGCTCCTCAAGAGAGAAGAGAAGGGTTTCGGCACAGTTTATATGTACAGTTCCAACAATATCAAAGCAGTAAAAGCAGTATTTAGCACATTAGGCTCAAAACATGTAATAAAATCAGATAATAAATAAAGCCAAATAATAACAATTATTCTAAGCTCGAATTTTTAACCCTAAACCAGTGGTTCTGGGTAAATCATCCCCAGTGGAGTCGCCAGAGCTGTCACACCTCCTTTTTCCGCGCCCGAGGGCGCAAGGGGAGTTTTTCCAATTAAAGGACAATCGAAACGGGATTTACTTATTTATTTCAGAGTCGCAAGTTGGGAGATTTAGGGTGTCCCAAGTCACCAATTTTAATCCCGAATCGAGAAAAAGAATGACTCCATATTACAGTCTGCGTACCAGAAATCTGGATAAGGAATTCTGTTAACCCGGGAGAAGGTGTTAGGAATTCCCGAGTTCCGTGGTTCTAGCACGGTCGCTCAACTGTTATATTCGGCTTGATTATCTGATTTTATACAAGTGTGAACTTATGTGCAAAATTTAACTTTTAACCGCTTTTGTCATTTACCGTTTTTATCAAGAATTGCAACGTTGTGAAAACGTATCTCGAACCGCGTTACAATCAATGTACCCGTGATTAGAGACACATTTCGATTTCGTTGAGATTTGGATTTGGGTCACATAAATGTGCACCCGAGTTTAGGGAGATAACATTATTAAAGGCGCGCCTAAAGCAACTAGCGCATTATTACTTTTGGGGAGGGCCGTGAAATTTGTTAAACGGCCCATCCCGGAATCTAAGTATTTAATACATATATTTTGTGAGGGCCCCGCAATTTGTCCCTTTTATTCGGCGAGGCTCGTCTCATTTTATTCTTTATTATTATTATTATTATTTTTATTTTTTTATTTTTTTAAAAGGATGCCATTTTTATGTCTTTAACAATACTAAAACTTACGGCCTCTTTTCAACTAAAATCCCATGACTTGTTAGAAGTTTAATAAAAGGAGTTTAGTGAATGAGTGTTTCGGTAGTAGTAACAGCCTGCACTAATACTATTTTTTCGAATGACCTAACCGAAGGAAAGGACGAACAAATTTAACTTCAAACTTGTGTCATAGAACGACTAGTCCAACTTAATTAAACGACATCAAATAAACAAGAATAACATAACATGAAAATGAACCAAAATGCAGATAATGAAACATAGGCAGAAAATTTCCATACCAATTTTCATATTGCAACTCAAACATTCGACGTAAAGTTTATTTTTCTAATACATCGAGGTTTACTAACCTTTGCACCTCGACAAACTCAGAACGACAAACACGATTCCGACGGAACTCAAGCCGGACCTTTCTGAACGAAGAACAACGACGGAACCTCGGACAGCGCCTCGACGCACCGGACCTCGACGAACCAGAGTCGACCTCGACGGAAAAACAGACAACTCGGCCAAGCAAGATCGCAGCAACCCACCGCTGCTCGGAAGCGCAGCTACGACTGCCTGGCATGCAGCGATAGCTGCTCGTCGGACTGAAAATGGCGGACTGGTTCGTTAGAGCTAGGAGGAGGAAGGGTGGTTGCCGGTGTTTGGTGGTCGAAGGCGGGGGACAGTGGCAACGTGGGCAGTGACGATGGCGGAGAGGGAGCTGGGGGAAGGTGACGGGCCTGTTGGGTGCGACAGTGGGTCAACGGAGGGGAGGTGGTTATGGTCGTTTGAACCGTTGACGGAGGTGTAGGGAGCTGGTGGTTTTGAGCTGGTTTTTGGACGTGAGGGCGACTGGTTTGGTGGTGGTGTTGAACTGTTTTTTGGTCGTGAGGGCGACTGGTTTGGCGACGAGACGGTTTTGACGATGGTGGGGCTGGTGGTTATGGCGGAGAGGGAGCTGGGGAAGGTGACGGGGTGGTTTTGACGATGGTGGGGCTGGTGGTTATGGCGGAGAGGGAGCTGGGGAAGGTGACGGGGGAGGTCTTTTGGTTTTGGACGCTGGGGGAAGTAGGGATCCGGTGGTCCAAGGGCCTCCCAGGTTTCTGCTTCTTCTTTTTTTTTAAGAAGGAAGAAGAACAATAGTATTTCTTCCCTTTCCTTCTGTTTTTCCTTTTTTTAAAAATTTCCCCAGTCCCTTTTCGTTGGTCCCCCCTCTTTTCAAATTCTGCCCGTGTTTTTGTAATACAATGCCCATGAAAATGAGCCCCACGCGTGGTGGGGTTCGAGGCATATGTCCCCCACGCGTGGTGGGGTTCCCCACGTGTCCTGGACACGGTTTATTGTGGGCTATGTCCGAAAATTAGGCCTAAAACCGGGTAGTTTGAACCCGAATATTATTCTTTTGCCCGGATCCGAGAAATAGGAACACGTTGCTTAACTAGTCCTATGTAAGCAAAATAACTACCAAAATAATACTAGTATTTAAACAAAACTATATCTTTTTAAATATTTTTCAAGGTTTAAAATAGCTACAAAATATTAATAAAACTATTTGTAATTTTCGTTTTCGTTTTTTTTTTTAAATATTAAGATAAAATATGAAGTAATTTTTTTTTGTATTTTTTCAAAGTTAAAATGACTATAGAATATTAATAAAACTATATTTTTTGTAATTTTCGTTCTTTAATAAAGACAAAATATGAAGTAATATTTTTTGTATTTTTCAAAATTATAATGACTGCAAACATTAATAGAACTATATTTTTTGTAATTTTCGAATTTATATAAAGTACCAAAATAAAGTACAATTTTTTTTGTATTTTTCAAGTTTATGAGAAATACATAAACTAAAATTATATATATATTTTTTGTGATTTTTCTTTTGGCAACGAAATAAAGTAAAATAGTTAAAATAGCTATACTAGACCCAATTTCACATATTCACGCTAAAAATGTGAAAATTCTCGGGGAGGGTCAAAAATCACGTGCTTACAAATGGAGTACCACGAGCTGTGAGCCTCCTGAAGAATCAACTCACGCAATCCGTCTAAATTGGGCACACATAGCCTACCCTGTATCCTCAATACATCATCATCCCCAATAGTGACCTCCTTCGCATCACCGTGTTGAATCGTGTCCTTAAGGACAAGCAGATGGAGTTCATCATACTGATGATCCCTGATACGATTATAAAGAGAAGACTGGGAGACCACACAAGCCAAAACTCAACTCGGCTCAGAAATATGCAATCTAACAAACTGGTTGGCTAAGGCCTAAACATTCAGTGCCAATGGCCTCTCTGCTACTGGCAAATATGCTAAGCTCCCAAAACTTCCCGCCCTGCGACTCAAGGCATCAGTCACCACATTGGACTTTCCGGGATGGTATAGAATAGTGATATCATAATCCTTAAGCAGTTCGAACCACCTCCGCTGACACAAGTTATGATCCTTCTACTTGAACAAATGCTGCAAAATTTGGTGATCAATGTAGATCTTACAAGGGACACTGTACAAATGATGCCTCCAAATCTTCAAGGCATGAACAATAGCTGCTACCTCAAGATCGTGGACATGATAATTCTTTTCATACACCTTCAGCTATCTAGACGCGTCGGTAATCACCCTAGGATCCTACATTAACACCACATGGAGACCAACTTACGATGCATCACAATAAACAGTATAAGACCCCAAACCTGTAGGCTACACCAATACTGGGGCTGAAGTCAAGGCTGTTTTGAGATTTTGAAAGCTCTCCTCACACTCCTCTATCCACCCGAACAAAGCACCCTTCTGGGTCTGCCTTGTCATAGGTGCTGCAATAGATGAGAATCCCTTAACAAATTGACAGTAATAACTCGCCAAACCAAGAAAGATTCGGATATCTGTTGTTGAGAACGACCTAGGCCAACTCTGCACTGCCTTCACCTTCTTTGGATCCACTTTAATCCCTTCACTCAACACTACGTGACTTAAAAATGCCACGGAATCTAACCAGAACTCATATTTTGAGAACTTTGCATATAATTTCTTTTCTCTCAAGGTCTGAAGCACAATCCTCAAGTGCTACTCATGATCTTCCCGACTTCGGAAGTACACCAGAATGTCGTCAATAAAGACAATGAAGAATGAGTCAAGATAGGGCCAAAATACACTGTGCATCAAATGCATAAATGTTGTTGGGGCATTGGTCAGCCCAAATGACATCACAAGGAACTTGTAATGACCATACCGAGTCCTAAAAGTAGTTTTCGGGATATCTGGCTCCCGAATCTTCAACTAATGATAATCGGAATGCAAATCAATCTTGGAAAAACACTCAGTCACCCTATAACTAATCAAATAGGTCATCAATAAGAGACAAAAGATACCGATTCTTCACTGTAACTTTGTTCAACTGGTGATAATCAATGCACATACGCATAGAACCACCATTTTTCTTCACAAACAAGATAGGAACAACCCAAGGTGACACACTAGGCCGAATGAAGCCCTTATCAAGCAATTCTTGTAATTGTTCCTTCAACTCCTTCAACTTAGGAGGGGCCATACGATAAGGAGAAATAGAGATTGGCTGAGTGCCCGGCAACAAATCAATGCCAAAATCAATATCTCTATCGGGTAGCATGCCTAGAAGATCAGCTGGAAACACGTCAGGGAAATCCATCACTATTGGGACTGACTCAACTGTAGGGGGTATCAATACTAACATCTCTTATATAAGCTAAGTACACATCACACCCCTTCTCAACCATTCGTTGAGCATTAAGAAATGAAATAACCCTACTGGGAGTGAAATCTAAGGTACCCCTTCACTCTAATTGCGGTAAACCTGGCATGGCCAAACGTTACGGTCTTGACGTGACAATCAAGAATAGTATAATTGGGTGACAACCAGTCCATGCCTAAGATAACATCAAAGTCTACCATGTTGAGCAATAATAAATTGACTGTGATCTCAAAACCACTAAGAGTAATCAAACACGATTGATACACATGGTCCACAATAATAGAATCTTCTATATGAGTAGACACATAAAGATGGGAACTCAAAGAATCCTGAGATACGTCCAAATGCGGGGCAAAATAAAAGGACACATAGGAATAAGTGGAGCATGGATCTAATAGAACCGACATATCTCTATGATAGACCGAAACAATAGCTATAACGATAGAATAAGAAGCAACAACCTCTGCATGAGCAGGAAGGGCATAGTATATGGACTGGCTTCCCCCTCTAAGGCGACCTTTACCTCCCCAACCTCTACCTCGAGCTGGCTGAGCAGGTGGAGTGACAGCTGGGGCTGTAATCATAGCCTGGGAACCCTATGAAGTACGTTATGGTAGAGAAGTCTATGGAGGTGTAACCCTCCTAAGTCTGGGGCAATCCCTCACCATATGGTGAGTGTCGCCACACTCAAAACAAGCTTTGGGAGGGCGTGGCTGCTGTGGATGGATCCGTCCTAGTCTGCTGGACTGACCACTAAAAGCACCCCGTGCAGGAGGCATACTAGATACTAGAGGTGCATAATAAGGCTCCTGAGGTCTAGGAGGAGCTGGAATGCCACTGACAGTTGGAAAAACTGAATGAACGGGGCGAATCACATAGCCCCTACCATGATGAACTGTAGCTGGGGCACAAGCACCAGAATAATGGCCAGACTTTTGAGACCTCTTGTCCTCTCTCTCCTCCCTATCCCGAGCAAGCATGCCATCCACTCTCCTAGCAATACTAACAATCTGTTGATACGAGATATCCATCGCTAACTCCCGAGCCATGCTAGTCCTACTGCTGGGATGGAGTCCCTCAATAAATTGGCGGACCCTCTCTCGAACTATAGAAACCAAGGCCAGTTCATGTATAGCCAAGTCAATGAAATAGACTACATACTCTGAAATAGTCATAGCACCCTGGCGCAACTACTCGAACTCCACGTTCCATGTGTTCCTAAGGCTTTGAGGGACATACTTTCTCAAAAACATGTCTGAGAACTGAGTCCATGTAAAGGAAGTTACCTCAGCCGTACTGTCCAACTCATAAGTATGCTACCACTGATAGGCTGCTCATCAAAGCTAAAAGTAGTAAAAGAAACCCCACTCAAATCTGCTATGCCTATAGTACGGAGGATATGGTGGCACCCCTCCAGAAAACCCTGAGTATCCTTTGACGCTAGACCGCTGAATGTAGTAGGGTCGTACTTCTTGTACCTCTCGATCCTACGCTGATCCTCCTCTGAAACTGCTGCCCTACCCTCGGGTTGAACTGGGGCTACAGGTAGTACCGATATAACCTCTGGAATCTGATCAACCTGATCCCGCTGCTCTAGGATGCGGGCGGCGGGAGTCTGTGCTTCTCCCCTAGCCTGAGATATGGCTGGAGCAAGGGGAATCAATCGTGCCTGAGCTAGAGTACCAAACATGCTCAGGAACTATGCAAGGGTCTCCTGAAGAGATGGTGTAGTAGTAGTAGTAGGCGTCTCATATTCCTGCACTCCGATTGGAACTACTAGTGGCTCCTCTATGGTAGCTCACTCGGGTGTTCTAGCTACACCACGTTGGCGTCCTCGGCCTCTACCCTGGCCCTAGCCTGGGGCGACTTTAGCAGGAGGCGCAAATGCCTGGTCATCTCCGGCTGCACGTGTCCTTACCATCTGTGAGAGAATAGAAGACAGAAGTTTAGAATTTTGAAGTCAATACTTTCACACGATAAGGAATCAAATGTAGTGAAATTTTCCTTGCAGTTCCATAGCCTCTCGAAGATAAGTACAGACGTCTCCGTACCGATCTACGAGATTCTAATAAATCGGCTTATGACTTATGACTCCTATGAACCTAGAGCTCTGATACCAACTTATCACGACCCAAGTTCTCCCTCCGTAAACCGTCGTGACGGCACCTAGTCTCTACGACTAGGTAAGCCTAACAATTTTGAAAAAATGAAATGAAAACACAAAGAATAACAACTAATAGCAACAGATAACTTAAATAACACATTTGAGATGTCGTTCGACATATACAATAGTCAAATCTCAAAATGTACATAAACTCTCCCAAAACCCGGAATATCATAAGCCACAAACTGCAGAAAGAAAACAGTATCTCTATACTCCAGAGTCTAACAAAATGAAATACAAGAAGTGTTTGACATGGGAAAGAGTAGAAAGGAACTCAGAGGTCTGCAGACGTAGTAGATATACCTTAAAGTCTCTAAAGCTGTCTCGCCTCACTAATAATACGACTGATAAGCGGTACATGGATCTGCACATGAAAAACATGTGCAGGGAAGGGCTGTATTTACACTATAACGGTACCTAGTAATGCCAAGCCTAACCTGGGTTGAATAGTGACGAGGTTAGGGCCCTACTGGTGTATATATAAAATAAAACAAGATAGAATGAAATACCGCAGTAAAATAAAGACTAAAATTAAACAAGAATGAAATCATAGAAGACAACAACTGAGTACAAAGAGATAACAACAGGGGATCCCCTGAGATACCGTCTCATAGTCCCAAATTTAAATGTGCAAGGGGATCTTCCGGAATACCGTTCCGTAGTCCCAAAGTAAATATGCAGAATAGGGGGATCTCCCAAAATATCGTTCCATAGTTCCAAAGTAAATATTCAGTACATGGGGATCTCCTGAGATACCGTTCTGTAGTCCCAAAGTAAATATGCAGTACAACCAATAGAAATAACAGTTAAAGCAAGAATACCTATAGTTTAGACTAAGTTTGAGTCAAAAAAAAGCAGGAATTTCACTAAACATGCTGCACAGAGTTCAGATAGGCAGTTTAGGCACATATGCATGCTATTCTAAACTAAACATGATAGTTACATATGCTAGTGTAGCTCAAATAAGGAGAAACAGGTTATTACTTGGTGAAAATGGAGTTTTACAATAAATAACATGTGTACGTACTCATCACCTCACGTAAACGGCGCCCACATCTAAAAAAAACAGAACCAAATCTTAAGGGGAGTTCCCCCACACAAGGTTAGGCAAGCCACTTACCTCGAACCAAACTTAATCAATCAGTCACAATGCCTTTCCCAAGAATATCCGGCTCCAAGTAGCCCAAATCTAGCCAAAAATCAATTACATAACATCAATATAACTACAAGAAACTAATCTAGCTAATGAAATCAAAGTTAATGCAAGAAATTAGAAAATCGCCCAAAAGGCCTCCCTGGCCCACCTCTCGAAATCTAATAAAAGTCACAAATTACGAATACCCATTTACTCACGAGTCTAACCATACCAAATTTACTCAAATTCGATACCAAAATCTTCATTAAAATCCAAACATTCGGCCTAAGAACTTTTTTCAAAATTTTCCCGATTAATCACCCATATTCCTTAATTAAATGATGAAATCAACTATAGATTAATAGAATAAAATAAAAAACAAGTTAAGAATCATTACCCAATAACTTCCATCTGGAAATCATTTAATTTATCGCCTAAATCCGAGCTCTCAAAGTCCCAAAGTGAAAATGAGTCCAAACCCTCGAAATTTCCCCTTTTATGCCTAGCGAACTCGCTTCTGCGAGCCTTCAACCGCACTTGCGGGAAAAATTATCGCAGGTGCGAAAATCACTTAAGGGGAACTGGGTCCACATCTGCGAACAAGGGCGCATCTACGAGCGCACACTCGCGCTCCTCTCACGTTTTTGTGTGTCCGCTTCTGCGGATCTATCACTGCACCTGCGACCCCAGCTGGACAGGGCCAAAATCGCTTATGCGGCTCCATGGCCACTTCTGCGGCACCGCACCTGCGCCCCAAATTGCGCAGGTGCGATTAAACTAGGTATAGCAACTTCAGCGATTGCATAAGTCCCAAACACAATTCGTTAAGCATTCGAAAAACACCAGAGGCCCCCGGTACCTCGACCAAAAATACTAACCAATCCTAAAAGCCCATACGGACTTATTCGAGCCCTCAAACCACATCAAACAATGCTAAAATCACGAATCATCCTCAGATTCAAACTTAAGGAACTTGAAACTTCCAAATTCGATAACCGATGCCGAAACCTATCAAACCACGTCCGATTGACCTCAAATTTTGCACACAAGTGATATTCAATCCAACAGTCCCACTCCAACTTTTAGAATTGGATTCCTACATCGATATAAAAAAGTCCACTACCGGTACAAATTTCCAAAAATTCGACTTTCGCCATTTCAAGACTAAATAAGCTACGGACCTCCAAAACACAATCTGGACATGCCCCTAAGCCCAAAATCACCCAACGGAGCTAACAGAATTGACAATACTCTATTTCAGAGTTGTCTTCACACAATTCCGACTACGATCCAAATTTTAAGACTTAAGCCTCCGTTTAGGGACTAGGTGTCCCAAAACACTCCAAAAACTAAAAAGAAACCTCCCAGCAAGTCACAATAGCATAAATAGATACGAGGAAGTAGTTAATAAAGGATCATGACTGTAACTCTCAAAACGACCGGTCGGGTCGTTACAACTAGTGGCCGAGAAAGACCATGTGGTGCATCCAAAGCACCTGCACGAGTTGCTATATAGGAGCTACCAATAGCTCCAGCTGAAGAACAGCCACCTGAGACACCTATTACTACCCCTGCACTTCAGGAGACTCATTCCCAATTTTTGAGCATGTTTAGCACTCTAGCTCTTGCAGAATTGATTCCACTTTCTCCTTCACATCTCAGGCTGAGGGAGGAGCACAGACTCCCGCCACCCGTACCTTAGAGCCACTGGTCTAGGTTGATCATGTACCAAGGTTATATCAGTGTAGCCAGTCATTCCGGTACAACCCGAGACTAAAAGGGCAATTTCTGAGGGGGAGCAACTCAGGCTCGAGAGGTACAAGAGGTACCACCCTCCTACTTTCAGTGGCTTGGTGTCAGAGGATGCCTAGGGATTTCTTGAGGAGTGACAACGTATCCTCCACCATGGGTATTTCGGAGACTAGTAGGGTTTCTTTCACTACGTTTCAACTTAGGGGAGTAGCTTTTTAGTGGTGGTGGGCATATCAGTTGGATAGTCCTGCCAAAGCAGATTCACTCACTTAGACTCAGTTCTCGGATATATTCTTGTGGGAGTATATTCTCTAGAGCCTTAAAGATGCATGACGCATAGAGTTTGAGCAATTGTGCAAGAGTTCTATGACTGTCTCGGAGTATGCATTCTGGTTCAGTGATTTATCCAGACATGCACCAGCCTTAGTTGCTACTGTCAGAGAGTGGGTTCGTCGATTTATTGAGGAGCTCAACCCTAATATCAGATATAGTATGGCCTGAGAGCTGGATATGGACATCGTATACTAGCAAGTAGTAGCAATCACTAGGCGATTGAAGGGCATGTAGGTCCAGTAAAGATAAGAGAGGGAGGCTAAGAGGCCTCGAGATTCTGGCACATATAACAATTCCCATGCCCTAGCTGCTGCACGTCATGGTAAAGGCTGTGTGAGCCATTCTATTCATTCAGCACTTCCAGCTTCCAACGATATTCCACCTACTCCCAGACCTCAAGCTCCCTGTTATGCACCACCATTGTCTAGTGTACCTCCCGCATGGGGTGCTTTCAGCAGTCAATCCAGCTGATCAGTCCCGAGCTAATCTTAGCAGCCACATCCTCCGAGGGCTTGTTTTGAGTGTGGCAACACTCGTCATATAATGAGGGATTTCCCCAGACTCAGGAAGGGTCCACCTCCACAAATTTCTTAGGCCCCACCTATTTCACAAGGCCCCTAGGCTTCTCAGGCGATAGTTACTACACCAGTTGCCACTCCACATACACATCCAGCTTGAGGTGGAGGTCGGGTAGGTAGAGGTCTCCTTATAGGGGGATGGCAAGCCAGATATTATGCTCTTCTAGATAGGACAGAGGTAGTGGCATCTGACTCAGTCATCACAAGTATTATTTTGGTTTGTCATAGAGAGGCTTCAGCCTTATTTGATCCAGGCTCCTCTAATTCTTATATGTCCTCTTATTTTGCTCTATATTTGAGAGTATTCTGTGATTTTCTGAGTTCCCCTATACATTTGTCTACACCTGTAGGAGATTCCATTACTGTTGATCGTGTGTATCAGTGTTGTTTAACTATTATTAATGGTTTTGAGACCAGAGTCGATCTATTGTTGCTTAGCTTTGTAGATTTTGATATTATTTTGGGCATGGACTGGTTGTTGCCCTATCATGCTATTCTCGATTGTCACTCTAAGATTGTAATGCTGACTATGCCAGGTATACCATGTATAATGTGGAGAGGTGCCTTAGATTATGTTCCCAGCAGAGTATTTTCATATTTAAAGGCCCAACATATGGTTGAAAAAGAGTGCAATGCTTATCTAGCCCTCTGAGAGATACAAGTGTTGTCAGTCTTACCGTAGAGTTAGTTCTGATAGTGAGGGATTTTCTAGATGTATTTCCAGCTGATCTTCCCGGTATGCCACCCCATAGAGATATCGATTTTGTCATTGATTTGTTACTGGACACTCAGCCCATTTCTATTCCACCACATCGTATGGCCCTAGTAGAATTAAAATAACTAAAAGAACAACTACATGAGTTTCTTGATAAGGGTATCATTCGGCCTAGTGTATCGCCTTGGGGTACTCCAGCCTTATTTTTAAAGAAGAAATATGGCTCTATATGCATGTGTATTGATTATCGATAGCTGAACAAGGTTACAGTGAAGAATAGGTATCCATTGCCTCGTATTAATGACCTATTTTATCAACTATAGGGTTCCAGAGTGTTCTCAAAAATTGATTTGCGGTCATGTTATCATTAGTTGGAAATTCGTGGCCAAATATTCCAAAGATTGCTTCAGAACTTGGAATGGTCAATACGAGTTCCTTGTAATGTCATTTGGGCTAACCAACACCCCAGCAGCATTTATGCACTTAATGAATAGTGTATTTCAGCCCTATCTTGATTCATTTGTCGTAGTATTTATTGATGATATCCTGGTGGACTCGCGTAGCTAGGAGGAGCATGCACAATACTTGGGTATTGTATTGCAGAATCTAAGGGAGGAGAAACTTTATGCCAAATTCTCTAAGTGTGAGTTCTGACTTAGTTCAGTGGCATTCTTGGGACACATAGTGTCCAGTAAGGGGGTTCAGGTAGATCCATAAAACATTGAAGGAGTACAGAGTTGGCAATGACCGTCATCAGCTACTGAGATCTGGAGTTTCCTCGGTTGGGAAGTGTATTTTTGCCTATCCGTGGAGGGTTTCACTCTTATTGCTGCACCTATGACCAGGTTGACCCTAAAAGGTGCTCCATTCAGGTAAACTGAGGAGTGTGAGGAAAACTTCAAAAAGCTCAAGACAGCTTTTACGACAACCCTAATATTGATATTGCCTACAAGTTCGGGGTTTTATACTGTGTATTGTGATGCGTCGCGCATTCGTCTCGGCGCGGTGTTGATGCAAGACGGTAGGGTGATTGCCTACGTGTCCATACAACTAAAGATGCATTAGAAGAATTATTCTGTACACGACCTTGAGTTAGTAGTTATTGTTCATGCCTTGAATATTTGGCGGTATTATTTGTATGGTGTCCACTGTGAGGTCTATATCGACCCTCGGAGTCTATAACATCTGTTCAAACAGAAGCATCTCAATTTGCGACAACGGAGGTGGTTAAAATTACTTAAAGATTATGATATCACCATAATGGTGATTACATTGGGCCATTGTTGTTGTCATCTTGTATCATGCGGGAAAGGCCAATGTGGTGGCCGATGCTCATGTAGATGGTCTGCATGAGTTGATTCTCCAGGAAGCTCACAGTTCGCGGTATTCCATTTATCTGGGCGCCGCAAAGATGTATCATGACTTAAAGCAGCAATACTAGTGGAAGAGAATGAAGAAGGACATAGTAGAGTATGTGTAAACTGTCTGTGAGCACGTGATTTTTGTTTTACGCGATAATCACTCCAAAAGAAACAAAAATAATAGCAATTGGTCTTGCTGTACAATTTTGGATTTTTACGTGGTATGTTGTTAATTATTTATGATTTTTGCCCTTTTTTTTATTAAAACAAAATACAAAAATGTGTGTCATGCGTAGTTTGAACCGTAATCCGGTTATTAAATGGAAAATCATAAAATATGCATTTTGTCCTGATTGTTGCCTTGTTTAATTTTACCTACTTTTAAACATTTTAATATGCGTGAATAATTGTATTAAGTGTTTAATTAATGGAGTTTAATTTTGTTTAATTAGGTTTTTTAAAAAAAATGAAAAATAAAAGAAAAAGAGTGCAAAATTGGCCTGAAATCAGGTTTGGGCTTGTTCCCATTCAAAATCCGAGGCCCAAATTGAGCCCAAAGCATATGCTTGCCCTGGTCCAGACCAGCTGACCTCAAGAGCGTCCAAACGACGTCGTTTTGATCTGGGCCGTTGATCTCAGAATGATCAACGGCCAAGATCGCATTCCCCATACCCACGAACAACCATTCCACCCGGACCGACCCAACCCCCTTTAGGTTGAAACGACTCCGTTCCTTACCAGCCAAAAGATCCTGACCCTTCATCTCACTCCATCCGACGACCAGGAATCGACCACTCACTTACTATATAATCCCATTCCTTTACCCCACGTCCCCCTAGCCAGACCCCCCTACCTTTCATCGTCCTCACCACAAACCCAGGAACCCTAGCCGCCCCCATTTCCCTTCACCAAAAACCCAGCGGCATGAACGCCGATGGCCCTCACCTTAACACCATAGATGCACCTCACCATCCTGAACCCAAATCCACCAGCCACTTAGCTCGAATCCCCTCCCACCTTCTCGAATCTTCATTTGAAGATTCGAGTCGGAACCTGACTTACACCGATTGACCCCAGTTTCACACCAGACAGTCCCCGGACCTCCCTCATGACCAAACCATACTTGGTTTGGTCCAAATCTAACCAGGGAAACATAAATCCCAAATCTGCTTTTATGAGCCCTAGGGTTCCTCGTGACTGATCTGTGTCTGTTTGAACCAAGTGATTAGGGTCTAATGGATCTTAATCGAAGTGTTTCTCATTTGAGAACACTTCGATTAAAGTCCGTTCAACCCTAAGAAAGATCAATTCGAATCCGAGTTAGGGTTTGCTGATTTTCAAGATTTCAGGTATTTTTGTGTTCTTTTCTATCAGTTCATGAGTCTTGTTGTAATTGAATGTTTGTTTATTGCCCCAAAATGTTAGTTGATTTTATTTCTAAATTGTTGGTCGACTGTGTCCTGTCCGCCTTGCTTGAACCTCTGTGTTTGATCGAGTCTTTATTCTATTCTTTGATAATGGGTATATGTGTATGAGCTGTGCAATCAATTGAACTTTGAAATTGACTGATTAATTGATTCACCAGTACAACTTTTGCTTAGTCAGTACAATTTGAATTGTAGGTTGATACTGTTAGAGTTCTGATCATGGTTTTCGATTGTACATGTTATGATTAGTATAGTCGAGTCAACATATGTCGTTGATTAATTTCAGTTGTTCGAATGGCAACAATTTGATCTATTGCCTGCTGGAACTTTGTTTGAATCAAAGTAAGAATCAAGTATGGCTACTTATAGTTGCTGTATTTGAATCTGAAAATGAAAAGATTGGATTGTTAGCTGCAATCTGAATTGGTGGCATGTGCACTTGTGCACAACATGTGCATAAAGGCCTTTGTTAAGATTAAAATAGTTTGACAGCATATTCTGTCAGATTATATTCTTACTGCCCATGTCTGCTTTCAGTTTAATAAACCAATTAAAAGGACTGTCAGGGAATATCATGGGGGGTTCCCTAATTTTAAATTTTTGAGTGGGAAAAACAGCTGAAAAGGAATAGGTTCTGAGTTGTTTAACAGGTTGTGAAAGCTGATGTTAGGCTATAAGAACAGGTAGGAGTTCCATTAGAAGGGGATGGGGGACTAGGAACAAAAATTAGGAAATAAGATTAGACTGAATTTTTGAAAAGAAACTCAGACAGATTAGAGGGGACTGAAATTGGGAATTAAAAGGAGAACTGATTTTAGAGATCTGGGAACTGGATTTTTAGACTAAAAGATTAGAGGTTGGAGGAGATAGAGAGGCACATACAGATACGCATTGAGAGATAGAAGACACATAAACAAAAAATCAGAAACTTTTCCCTATTGTTGTTGGATTTCACTTGTTTCCAACCTGTTCAATCAATTCTGATCCTCCCAAGTCTTAACTAAGTTTACTGGTTGTGGGTTGCATTGTTTTATGTTTTGAATTTGGTCTATCTGAAGTTTTGATTCTACCCCACTGTGTGCTGCTATCATTTGGCTATTTTTCCATTGGCTATAGTTGCATCTTGCACTGGGATTTGTTCTGTTATTATCTGCTGTTACTGTTGCTGTTTGGTGTATGCTACTATTACTCTAACTGACTTCCCTGCTTCTTCTTTGTAAGCATTTCCAGGTACACATTTCAAGCCCCCATATTTGTGTAACTGATTGTAACAATGAAAAGCATGAATTGGAAAGTCTGAAGGAATTATAATCATCTGTTTGTTCTACTTACAGCCCTTTATAAATGTTGTTAAGTTATGTAAATTTTAGTTTGTAGTTCAATAGAGAATATATTAGCAAGTGTGTATTTAATCGAAGCTTATGCTGATCTAAACCACGCTATGTAATTCGTTTAATGGTATACATGATGTAACTATAATTCATGGCATATGCAACCATTAGTGTGATTGTTAATTCAAACTCGTTCTTCAGCATGTTTTGAATATGTAGGGTGAACGGTCCATTTCAATTTCGCAAAAAATACAATACAGTTTTAGATTCTCGAGTTTCAGCTTCATTAGGTAGTTTATAGGATGAGTTTCAAATATCATTAGTCGCATCCTCTAATAAGTGGTTTTAATTAATCCTGTCTAAATGAGTTAAATTTAAGGAGCGCTTGTAGTAGTTGTAGCATTACATCAATCTTGTATATAATTCTTCTATCAAATTAAAAGCATGTTTCATGAGGTACAACGTTTCTTCACCCTGTAAATAATTAATCAGATGATTAACAAAAATCTGGATTTGGCCAAAGCATATAATTGAATTAGCATGCATCTTTTCTTCTATTTTTAGAGACAAACACATTAGAAATGTAGTCGCTTTAAGATGTTCCTTATAAAATAATGAGACGAGCCTCGCCAAATTAGAAATGCAAATTGCGGGGCCCTCAACAATTAATCATAATAAGTACTTAGAATTTGGGATGGACTGTTTAGTGAATTTCGCTGCCTTCCCCAAAGATAATAATGCGTTAGACTCTTTAGGCACGACTTAATTAAATTACATTCTTAAACTCGGGTGCACATTGATGTGACCTAAATCCAAATCTCAACGGAGTCAAGATGTGTTGATAGCTACGGGTGCATTGATTGTGACGTGGTTCGAGATGCATTTTCACGACGTTGCAATTCTATAAAAATAAATGATAATAATAAAAACAGTTTAAACTTAATAAAAGCACATAAGTCACAACATGTATTTAAATCAGATATTTAGCCATTATAACAATTTAAGCGACTGTGCTAGAACCACGGGATTCGGGGGTGCCTAACACCTTCCCTCGGGTCAACAGAATTCCTTACTTAGAATTTTTGGTTCGCAGACTTCATTTGGAAAAGTCGAAAATTTTCTCGATTTGGGATTCAAGATAAATCGGTGACTTGGGACACCAAAAGCCAAACCTTTCCCAAGTGGCGACTCTGAATTAAATAAATAATCCCATTTAGAATATTGTCACTTAAATTGGAAAAACTCCCTCGCGCATTAAAACCTTCGTGGCAGGGCGCGCAAAAAGGAGGTGCGACAGCTCTGACGACTCTACTGGGGATTTAGTTACCCAGAACCACTGGTTCAGGGTTAGAATTCGAGCTTAGACAAATTTTTATATTCGGTTTTATCTGATCTTTACATGTTGAGCCTAATGTGCTAAATGCTGCTTTTACCGCTTTGATATTACTTGAACTGTACATATAAACTGTGCCGAAACCTTTCTCTTCTTACCTCCGGGGAGAAGCTCGCTGGACGAGACTCCCTATTCTGTTAGTGTCAATACCTGAAATAAGAAAGAGGTCGGACAAGTTACAAAGCCGGACGATCTCGCGGGTCCCCGGTACGTAGCCCCCTCCTCGGCTCGAGTTGTCCGCTCGGGTACACAGTCTAGAACGTATACCCAGGTTATAAACCCAGTATGACAAAACCGCTGCTGGAAATTAAACCCAGAACCGCTGGTTCAGGGCTCAAGGATTCGAGCTTAGAATAATTGTTATATTTGGCTTTATTATCTGATATATATTACATGTTTTGACATAACATACTAAATGTTGTCTTTTACCGCTTTGATATTATCTGAACTGTATATAAACTGTGTCGAAACCCTTCTCTTCTTACCTCCGGGGAGAAGCTCGCTGGTCGAGGCTCCCTATTCTGTTAGTGTCGATACCTGAAATAAGAAAGAGGACGGATAAGTTACGAAGCCGGACGGCCTTTTGGTTCCCGGTAAGTTGCCCCTCCTCGACTCGAGTTGTCCGCTCGGGTACACAGTCTAGAACATCTACCCAGGTTATAAACCTAGTATAACGAAACCTCATGCCGGATCCCTAGTAGGAACGTTTATTTGCATCATGTTGCATTTGACATAGGGGACTCAACACAGGGGTTGGGTCCGTCTAGGACAGGCAACCTGAAATGAAAAGACCATCATGCTACATCTTGTTTGTTTTACGCATTTATTTGCTTCAGATCTGCATGCTGACCGGTTTCTAAAAAGGGAAAATATAGCAGCGTAGGGACATAATTACTTATTTTTGGAAAAATAAAACCAATATTCAAGTAGTGTCAAACATCGCCGGAATTCTTTCTAAAGAAAAAAAAAACAAAACAAAACAAAAAGAATAAAAACAAAATTTGTCTTCTAGTTTGATTTATTAAAAAAAAATATAAATTTTTTTTTCTTTTAATCACTTTCAAAATCAAAAAAAAAAGAATTTATTTAAAAGTAAAAAAAAAAGAAAAAATGGAAAATTCATAATTCAAAAAAAAAAACAATGTTGTTTCTTTCGTAGTATCTCTTTTATAAGTTTAGACTAATAATCCAGGTACTTCCTTAAAAGATTTTCGAAATTTCAAAAAAAAAATTAAAATTCAAAGAAAAAAAAAATTAGTCATCGTCTCTTTTCAAAAATAAAAATAAAAAAACATATTAAAAAAAATCGAAATCAAAAAAAAAATATTTTCTCCTTTTCTTTGTAAGTATTTTATTAAGAAAAAAAGGGTTAGTCTAGTTACTCCATTTTCGACGCCCGAACTACGCCGGTTTGATTCTCACCGGATGTGAGATACGTAGGCAACCCTCATCGGGTTCAACCCCACCTTTTGCTAAAAAGCCAAAAGTAAATAAATAATAATAAAAGAATAAGAGTCATAAATAAGTCGGGTGACGCTGTTTTATCAAGACACAGCCGAATGTTCCCGAAAGGGACGCCGGAAGGCTGACTTTGCATAAACAGCCACCTCTTGGGTCACGCTTAGGATTTTTGTCCAAATTGACCCACACGGCCTTAAAATCTTTATCCCCGAAGCGCTGAAAGGCCGTGACTCGAAAATCTGATTTTTCTTTCAAAAAAAAATAAAATAAAATAAAAAATAAATAAATAAATAAATAAATAAGCAAATAAGTAAAAAAATAGTCAAATCTTTTGGCCGAATCGTTTTGCTTAAATCACCCTAATAAATGTGCAGGATGAGCCCTATGCTAAATGAACATTTATTTCTTTACTTGTTAGTTTCGAACTACGTAATGATCTGATTCACGCGGTGTCGTGATACGTAGGCAATCCTCATCGGATCCGGTCACATTTTTCTGCAAATATTGAAAACAGTAATAAAAAGAGAATAAATAGATAAAATAAAAAAAATGAATAAAAGGAGGAGCCTGAAGGAAGCCGGAGTAACGCATGTCTTCGCTGCAGACGTGTGAAATTCATTTAACTGTATAGGTGCATCATGCCCCAACGTGAGATTGCCTATCCGTTATTTGTTTCGAACTAACCACTTGTCTACTAATGAGTCTTCTAGGTTTTAGAAAGGTAGTTGGTTTGGGGGAAGTCTGGCCTCGCATTCATATTTCACGAGGTCAAAAGGGAGTGTTCAGTTACCCGCTATTAAGACAAAAGGAAGTATTCACACTTACTTCACAAGGTCAAAGGGGAATATAGCGATGTCTTCGGAAATTCCTTTGCCGACAATTCCCGCCCCTGAGGAGAGTTCGATTTCGGCCGTCCCAACTTTCGAGTCAGCAACTGCTGAGGAAAACAGAATTCTGAGGCTCCGCATGATGGAGATGTTGGATGACTGGCATAATGGAAGGGAACCACCAAGTGTTATCCCTGGATTCCCTGAGTTGTTCCACAGAACGAGTGGAACTTCGAACATTCCCATAAGCTATCCAGCTACCCCGTTCGGGTACCCGGCCACTTCAGCCCACTCCGCAGGATCACCCTTTGAGTCTTGCCCTTGGATGTCAACAACGGATGTCGCTACAAGCATTTTCACCGCACCGCCCTGTCCAATCATGGCACAGCCCACTACATATAGGCCTGATTTTGACTCTTCCTCATTCATCTTTCCAGCTCCCTCTTTCTCGTTGGAACCAACTCGACTTGCCACCAACACTCCCCCTCAACCAACTCGATACGAGTTGGCACCTGAGCAGGACCAAAGCTCCAAAATTGCTGAACAAGGTGAAATGGCCAAGAGAATGAAGAGCCTTGAACAAAATTTGAAAAACATGCAAGGTCTGAGCGGACAGAAAAGCGTCCCCTATGCTGATCTATGCATGTTCCCTCACGTACGTCTCCCTGTGGGTTTCAAAACTCCAAAGTTTGAGAAGTACGACGGGCATGGAAATCCCATTGCTCATCTCAAAAAGTATTGCAACCAACTGCGGGGAGCCGGAGGCAAAGAAGAATTGTTGATGGCGTACTTCGGGGAGAGTTTGGTATGAATCGCTTCGGAATGGTATATGGACCAGGACATATCTCGCTGGCATATATGGGATGATCTTGCCAGAGACTTCGTAGGGCAGTTTCAATATAATGTTGACATCGTACCAGACAGAAATGCCTTGTCAAACTTAAAGAAGAAACCTTCGGAAAGTTTTAGAGAATACGCCATCAAATGGCGCGAGCAAGCGTCAAGGGTAAAACCTTCCATGGACGAGATAGAGATGGTCACTACTTTCCTCCAGGCTCAAGAGTCCGACTATTTCCAAAACATGATGTCAGCCATGGGAAAGCCTTTCGCAGAAGCGATTAAGATTGGAGAGATGGTGGAGAACGGTCTGAAAACGGGAAGAATTTTGAGTCAGGCAGCCATAAGGGCAACCTCCCAAGCCGTCCAAAGCGGGTCTGGAGGAATGGCAAGAGGGAAGAAAAAAGAGGAAACATCCATGGCAGTGTCAGAGGTGGGAGAATATCATAATCCCGGGCTTTGTTCTTCGGAAAGAACCTCGCAACATTATTTCCCCCACCAAAATGTGACCTACGCTCCTCAACCCTACATGGTCATGAGCACCCAGCCTTACATCCAGCGGTCACAGCCAGTCAATCGGGGGCAAGCTCCCCATCCTAGGAATCAGCCTCCTCACCGAAACCACTACAATCCTCGACCTCCTCAGAATAATTTCCGTCCTCGGGAACTACCCAGGAGACCCAACTATACACCAATCGGTGAACCCTATTCCACCCTATTCCCTAAGCTTGTCCAGATGAATTTGTTGCAGCCCATACCACCAAACGGGCAGAACCCGGGATCACCATCATATCAGCGGGGTGTCAGATGTGCATACCATTCAGGGGTAGAAGGGCACGACACCAACAACTGTTGGACATTGAAACAAGCTGTAGAGAATCTATTAGACCAAGGGAAGATTGTGTTGAAAGACGAGGATATACCAAATATGACCAATAATCCGCTGCCCGCCCACAACAACGGGCCGATAGTTGGGATGATTTTGTGAAGACGAGGAAGTTGATCCGGCGCTTAAAGCCATAATTGCTATTGCTGATACAGAAAGGGAGCCCAGGGCAACTCCGGAGCAAGAAAAAGGAATAAGTGACGTATTCAAGCAGGCCTCCATGGTATGGGGGATGATCAAACCACCTCGGCCGAACGAGCCAGTGTTTGTCAGACGCATACCACAGAAGCCAAAATACAACAAAGAGGAAGATGATAAGGTGTTCCCGTTCGAAGAGAGTGAAGAAATATGTGAGGCGACGAGGGAAAAGCTATGCGAAATACACATGGTCCAGCCAGGAGAGGGCACTAGCACCGTTGAGGTATCGTACATGGGACCAAGCACCAAGCTTCAAAACTAGTAGGCTACGCCATTTTTGATCAAACGGAAGTCCTATTGAACCTGTCTTGCCACTTTCTCTACATCACGAGCTACCCCAGGGTGTGACTCAGATGTTTTTCTTTAGTTTCATGTCTTTAATTTCCTGAATGTCAACCTTTTTCTTTATCTTCCCCAAAATGCCAAGAAATGAAATCATGTTTCATCGTTCACTTTTTTCTTCTATGTTTTCCTTTTTGTGTTCTCTTCAATTCTGATAAATGCAGCTTTAAATAACATGACATGCTTGCGGACTTCATGCCCGGATCACGAGAACTCCATCAGACTTCAAATAATGAGTCAAAATTTGAGATATAAAGAATTTGAAAAGTAGGAAAATGTCTGTCACTAAAGCAGAGTTTGAGGGCAATAAATGGGTTTGGACCCATACAGAATGTTAACCTTAATGACTACGGTTTGTCACAGCAATTGTACCAATAAAGAAGGGTCCATACGTCATTTAAAAACATTGCCAAGAGGAGCATTTGTATCTGGGCGGCGTCAAAAGAAATGACGTCAGCCCTGCTCGGAAAGCAGATGCAGTGATATGTCCAAATCGCTCTGGCGATATCGTTGCACAGTTTGAGATGACGAAGGCTTTTCATTCTCGCCACCCAAACACTATCAACCCATTGCAAACCCATTTGAGCCGGTTACTCTCCTTTGATTACCCTCTTTGGAACCTGAAAATATTATTGAAAATAAAATGAAAAAAAAAATGAAATGAAAAGAAAAAAATGAAAAAAAAAAAGAAAAGAAGAAGAAAAGAATTGGAAAAAGAAGAAAATATATAAAGGGACAATGAAAATGAAAAAGGGAAGGGAATTGAGAAAAAAGCAAACCAAAAAAAAATCCAAAAATGAAAAACAAAAAATGTGCCTGAACTACATTTGACTTGATTCCGAAAGGATACATAGGCAACCTCTCCTTGGGGTTCAGTCACACCAAAACGAAAATCTAGGAATTCCCCCGAAAGTAAAGCTGGGGCAGAAGTTATAATGATTCGGCAATGATCCCGCCCAAAAGGTTCCGAAGTTGTAGTTCAATCCACATTCTTTTCACCCCAAGCCTTTGTCCAAGTCCTTCTGATCAATCAGCAAAGCGTTTCGAAATGGGAAGATGGAATTATTTGGGTCTGATACAACAAAATGAGGAGAATAAAATGAGAGAGCCTTGTCGGTGAAAACCTTTGGGCACCGTGAGGCGACGCGAGAAGAGAAATTGAAAATGAGAGAGCTTGTTTAGTAAAAACTCGCAAAGAGTGCTATCAGGCGACAGTAAGAAGAGAAATGAGAGAGGTCGACTAGTGAAAACCCGCAAAAGGTGTGTCGGCCAAAAAGATGATTCCACTTCAGAAAGTCCTGGCAAGGTTCCCGGGTTTTGAAAACATAGATCTATTTTGATTCATGAGGAAATGCAAGTTCTTGAAGGTCGGGCATCCAGTCCAAAAGGCATGTCATGTCAGTTTGAAGCCAGCATACACTCCAGATAAGCCTTTCTTTTCTCCCCGAAAGGGACGCTTCTCTTTAAACTCATATGCTTTCCTTTACATAGTTTTCTTTGAGTTCCTTTTGATCTAACTCTTAATTCCGTAATAATTACAAAGAAAGGTGGCAGGACCGGTTTTTACAGGGGCCCGTTTGGCAAAAGTCAGATATAGTGTACGGCCTCAGTGGCACGTCAGTCCCATCCCGACTGGCCATGGTAGTTGATTTGCTTCCAAAGAAAAGATGTTCGAAAGAAAAAGAAGAGCCTACGAAGGCAAAATAAAGTTGGAGAGGTTAAGTCCTACGCGATTAGCCACTACTGTTTAGGTTTGAGGATCAAAATCCCCAACACAAAACCGACAAATCCCCACAGGGTCTCCCTTTGTTACAAATCCCCATGGAGTATCCCCTTGTACAATTCCCCAAAAAGTCCGCCCCAGCACATCCCCAGCGAGTTTGCTTTAATAAAAAAAAATCCTCACAGAGTTCGCTTTAGACAAATCCCCACGGAGCTTCCCTTGTACAAATCCCCACAGAATCTCCCCAATAAAATCCCTACCGAAAATCCCCAAGCAGAACGGGACGGAAAACCAAAGCCTTACAAAGCAAATCGTCACAAAATCTGGAAACACAAGTCTGAGCAGTCCAAAGGGTTTCGCATGTGAACCCAATCAATGGCAGAGTTTCTCAACAAGAATTAGGCCAAGACAAAGCAATTGGAACGGTCAAGGCCCCCCATAAACCAACCGCCATTTTCAAACTGACAATGTTTCTTTGTTTAGGAAATTGAGACAGGTGCGACCCAAAGCAGCCATGCAAGAAGCAGGTGTAGCCCAAAAGAAATAAAACGCGCAAGCATTGAAACAACCTTGCAGCGGGAAAAATGACCAAAGGTAAGTTTCCCAAATTTTTTTTCGTGCATTTTGATAAATAAAAGGAAATAAAAGGGGATGAACCAAAGAAAAGAAAGAAGACAAGAAATAAAAATGAACATCCCAAAAGAAAAACCAATCATGGTAGCGTAGGACCTCATTCCTCGACTACCCCAGTATAAACCACGGTTCTCCCTGGCATAACCCAAGGAGCTTTTCTTACCCAAATCTCCGGCATAATCCGAGGACTCTTTCCCTTTTCCGGCATAACCCGATGAACCTTCGGCATAACCCGATGATTTCCCCGACATAACTCGAAGACTCTTACCTTTTTCCCGGCATGATCCGATGAATCTTCCGGCATAACCCGATGAATTTTCCGGCATAACCCGATGAATCTTCCGGCATAACCCGATAAATCTTCCGGCATAACCCGATAAATCTTCCCGGCATGTTCCGATGAATTTTCTGGCATGATCCGATGAATCTTCCGGCATAACCCGATGAATCTTCCGGCATAACCCGATGAATCTGTCGGCATAACCCGATAAATCTTTCTGGTATAACCCGATAAATCTTTTGGCATAACCCGATAAATCTTCCGGCATAACCCGATAAATCTTTCGGCATAACCCGATAAATCTTCTCGGCATGTTCCGATGAATTTTCCGGCATGATCCGATGAATCTTCCGGCATAACCCGATGAATATTTCCAGCATAACCCGACGAACCCCCAGCATGTTCCGATGAATCTTCCGGCATAACCCGATGAATCTTCCGGCATAACCCGATAAATCTTCCCGGCATGTTCCGATGAATTTTCCGGCATGATCCGATGAGTTTTCCGGCATAACCCGATGAACCCTCCGGTATAACCCGACGAATCTTTCCGGCATAACCCGACGAATCTGTCCGACGTAACCCGAATAGTGTCCAGCATAACCTGGCAGCCTTCCCAATTTAGGGCTCTGATCCCTCAGTTGAACTCTTTCCATCAGTCAGCATTAGGGTTTTAAACCCTAAACTGAACTTTTTCCATTTAGTTAGCATTAGGGTTTTAAACCCTAAACTGAACTTTTTCCATTCAGTCAACATTAGGGTTTTTAAACCCTAAACTGAACTTTTCCAGCCAGTCAGTATTAGGGTTTTAAACCCTAAACTGAACTTTCCCTTTAATCAGCATTAGGGTTTTAAAACCCTAAACTGAACTTTCCCTTTAGTCAGCATTAGGGTTTTAAACCCTAAACTGAACTCTTTCCTTTAGTCAGCATTAGGGTTTTAAACCTTAAACTGAACTTTCCCTTTAGTCAGCATTAGGGTTTTAAACCCTAAACTGAACTTTTTCCCATTCAGTCAGTATTAGGGTTTTAAACCCTAAACTGAACTTTTTCCATTCAGTCAGCATTAGGGTTTTAAACCCTAAACTGAACTCTTTCCAGCCAGTCAGTATTAGGGTTTTAAACCCTAAACTGAACTTTCCCTTTAGTCAGCATTAGGGTTTTAAACCCTAAACTGAACTTTTCTATTCAGTCAACATTAGGGTTTTAAACCCTAAACTGAACTTTTTCCAGTCAGTCAGTATTAGGGTTTTAAACCCTAAACTGAACTTTTCCATTCAGTCAGTATTAGGGCCCCAACCCTAAACTGAACTTTTCCCCAGTTAGTCAGTATTAGGGTTTCAACTCTAAACTGAACTTCTCCCCAGCTAGTCAGTATTAGGGCTCCAACCCTGAACTGAGCATTTTTACCTTATGGCAATATTAGGGATCCAATCCCGAAGTTGCATTTTGTGGTCCAATCCCTTCATCAACTTTGTAAACTTCCCGGCAACTAACTCACGAAATTTTCCTAGTAGAACTGGGGCAGAAAATTTCGTTCGTTTGTTTTTCCCCACAGGTCTGACCTCGAGACACATGGATGGAGACAACCCACAAGATGAGTCTCAACTCAGAATAAAAGAAGAAAAAGACAAAAAGAAGATGTGCCGAGATATTCGGAAAGGCGAAGGGCGGATTGTTCAAAGGTTTGATCAAGGTCCCGAGTTCTACCAACCCCGTCTTACTCAGTGTCACAGAAATAAATAGGCGCCTACAACTTGCAAGCATCAAGATTCAGCTCGGAGTCTACAAGCAGAATAAGCTAAGACCCAAGATCAAGTCGCCAAAGGATCATAGATAGGAATCTTGTAACTAGCGGTTGACATGCATACGTAGTTAGTACAGTTTCAATTTTCCTTTGTTTGTAATAAGAGAGTCGGTAAGCAGCAACAGCATCGGCAACAGCAGTAACGGCAAGAATTGCAGTCCCATGGTAGTCCCAGCTACCAAAGCTTCCTGAACTACATTGACCTGATTCCTGTTTAGCCCAGGATATGTAGGAAATCTTTGAAGCAAAGATTCGGTCAGATCTTTCAAAACATGCTTCACACGGAGTAGTCCAATAGGCAAAAATCGCTCATATCCGCTCACTTTATCTTTGCACGAAAACTCTTCGTGTTTCCGAACAAAGAGGGGCAGCTGTGAGCACGTGATTTTTGTTTTACGCGACAATCACTCCAAAAGAAACAAAAATAATAGCAATTGGTCTTGCTATACAATTTTTGGATTTTTACGTGGTATGTTGTTAATTATTTATGATTTTTTCCCATTTTATTTTTATTAAAACAAAATACAAAAATGTGTGTCATGCGTAGTTTGAACCGTAATCCGGTTATTAAATGGAAAATCATAAAATATGCATTTTGTCCTGATTGTTGCCTTGTTTAATTTTACCTACTTTTAAACATTTTAATATGCGTGAATAATTGTATTAAGTGTTTAATTAATGGAGTTTAATTTTGTTTAATTAGGTTTTGTTTTAAAAATGAAAAATAAAAGAAAAAAAGTGTAAAATTGGCCTGAAATCAGGTTTGGGCTTGTTCCCATTCAAAATCTGAGGCCCAAATTGAGCCCAAAGCATGTGCTTGCCGAGGTCCAGACCAGCTGACCTCAAGAGCGTCCAAACGACGTCATTTTGATCTGGTCTGATCTGGGCCGTTGATCTCAGAATGATCAACGGCCAAGATCGCATTCCCCATACCCACGAACAAACCCGACCCATTCCACCCGGACCGACCCAACCCCCTTTAGGTTGAAACGACACCGTTCCTTACCAGCCAAAAGATTTTGACCCTTCATCTCACTTCATCCGACGGCTAGGAATCGACCACTCACTTACTATATAATCCCATTCCTTTACCCCACGCCCCCTAGCCATACCCCCTACCTTTCATCGTCCTCACCACAAACCCCGGAACCCTAGCCGCCCCCATTTCCCATCACCAAAAACCCGGCGGCATGAACGCCGGTGGCCCTCACCTTAACACCATAGATGCACCTCACCATCCTGAACCCAAATCCACCAGCCACTTAGCTCGAATCCCCTCCCACCTTCTCTAATCTTCATTTGAAGATTCGAGTCGGAACCTGACTTACACCGATTGACCCCAGTTTCACACCAGACAGTCCCTGGACCTCCATCGTGACCAAACCATGCTTGGTTTGGTCCAAATCTAACCAGGGAAACATAAATCCCAGATCTGCTTTTAGGAGACCTAGGGTTCCTCGTGACTGATCTGTGTCTGTTTGAACCAAGTGATTAGGGTCTAATGGACCTTAATCGAAGTGTTTCTCATTTGAGAACACTTCGATTAAAGTCCGTTCAACCCTAAGAAAGATCAATTCGAATCCGAGTTAGGGTTTGCTGATTTTCAAGATTTCAGGTATTTTTGTGTTCTTTTCTATCAGTTCATGAGTCTTGTTGTAATTGAATGTTTGTTTATTGCCCTAAAATGTTAGTTGATTTTATTTCTGAATTGTTGGTCGACTGTGTCCTGTCCGCCTTGCCTGAACCTCTGTGTTTGATCGAGTCTTTCTTCTATTCTTTGATAATGGGTATATGTGTATGAGCTGTGCAATCAATTGAACTTTGAAATTGACTGATTAATTTATTCACCAGTACAACTTTCGCTTAGTCAGTACAATTTGAATTGTAGGTTGATACTGTTAGAGTTCTGATCATGGTTTTTGATTGTACATGTTATGATTAGTATAGTCGAGTTGACATATGTCGTCGATTAATTCAGTTGTTCGAATGGTAACAATTTGATCTATTGCCTGCTGGAACTTTGTTTGAATCAAAGTAAGAATCAAGTATGGCTACTTATAGTTGTTGTATTTGAATCTGAAAATGAAAAGATTGGATTGTTAGCTGCAATCTGAATTGGTGGCATGTGCACTTGTGCACAACATGTGCATAAAGGCCTTTGTTAAGATTAAAATAGTTTGACAGCATATGCTGTCAGATTATATTCTTGCTGCCCATGTCTGCTTTCAGTTTAATAAACTAATTAAAAGGACTGTCAGGGAATATCATGGGGGGTTCCCTAATTTTAAATTTTTGAGTGGGAAAAACAGCTGAAAAGGAATAGGTTCTGAGTTGTTTAATAGGCTGTGAAAGCTGATGTTAGGCTATAAGAACAGGCAGAAGTTCCATTAGAAGGGGATGGGGGACTAGGAACAAAAATTAGGAAATAAGATCAGACTGAATTTTTGAGAAGAAACTCAGACAGAATAGAGGGGACTGAAATTGGGAATTAAAAGGAGAACTGATTTTGGAGATCTGGGAACTGGATTTTTAGACTAAAAGATTAGAGGTTGGAGGAGATAGAGAGGCACATACAGATACGCATTGAGAGATAGAAGACACAGAAACAAAAAATCAGAAACTTTTCCCTATTGTTGTTGGATTTCACTTGTTTCCAACCTGTTCAATCAATTCTGATCCTCCCAAGTCTTAACTAAGTTTACTGGTTGTGGGTTGCATTGTTTTATATTTTGAATTTGGTCTATCTGAATTTTTGATTCTACCCCACTGTGTGCTGCTATCATTTGGCTATTTTTCCATTGGCTATAGTTGCATCTTGCACTGGGATTTGTTCTGTTACTATCTGCTGTTACTGCTGCTGTTTGGTGTATGCTACTATTGCTCTAACTGACTTCCCTGCTTCTTCGTTGTAAGCATTTCCAGGTACACATTTCAAGCCCCCATATTTGTGTAACTGATTGTAACAATGAAAAGCATGAATTGGAAAGTCTGAAGGAATTATAATCATCTGTTTGTTCTACTTACAGCCCTTTATAAATGTTGTTAAGTTATGTAAATTTTAGTTTGTAGTTCAATAGAGAATATATTAGCAAGTGTGTATTTAATCGAAGCTTATGCTAGTCTAAACCACGATATGTAATTCGTTTAATGGTATACAGGATGTAACTATAATTCATGGCATATGCAACCATTAGTGTGATTGTTAATTCAAACTCGTTCTTCAGCATGTTTTGAATATGTAGGGTGAACGGTCCGTTTCAATTTCGCAAAAAATACAATACAGTTTTAGATTCTCGAGTTTCAGCTTCATTAGGCAGTTTATAGGATGAGTTTCAAATATCATTAGTCGCATCCTCTAATAAGTGGTTTTAATTAATCTTGTCTAAATGAGTTAAATTTAAGGAGTGCTTGTAGTAGTTGTAGCATTTCATCAATCTTGTATATAATTCTTCTATCAAATTAAAAGCATGTTTCATGAGGTACAACGTTTCTTCACCTTGTAAATAATTAATCAGACGATTAACAAAAATCTGGATTTGGCCAAAGCATATAATTGAGTTAGCATGCATATTTTCTTCTATTTTTAGAGACAAACACATTAGAAATGTAGTCGCTTTAGGATGTTCCTTCTAAAATAATGAGACGAGCCTCGCCAAATTAGAAATGCAAATTGCGGGGCCCTCAATAATTAATCATAATAAGTACTTAGAATTTGGGATGGACTGTTTAGTGAATTTTGCTGCCTTCCCCAAAGATAATAATGCGTTAGACTCTTTAGGCGCGACTTAATTAAATTACATTCTTAAACTCGGGTGCACATTGATGTGACCTAAATCCAAATCTCAACGGAGTCAAGATGTGTTGATAGCTATGGGTGCATTGATTGTGACGTGGTTCGAGATGCGTTTTCACGACGTTGCAATTCTATAAAAATAAATGATAATAATAAAAGCAGTTTAAACTTAATAAAAGCACATAAGTCACAACATGTATTTAAATCAGATATTTAGCCATTATAACAATTTAAGCGACTGTGCTAGAACCACGGGATTCGGGGGTGAAATGTTGTACTTAACTCAACCCGTGTGCCTAACTCATGTTGTACATCCCTCCAAAACCGCGATGTAAATTGTGTACCCCTATCAGAGATGATGGATACCGGTATGCCATGAAGCTTGACAATATTGCGAATATAGACCTCCGCTAAATGCTCTGCAGAGTAAGTGGTTACCATTGGAATAAAATGAGCCGACTTGGTCACTCTATCTACAATCACCCAAACTGCATCGAACTTTTTCAAAGTCCGTGGAAGGCTAACAACAAAATCCATAGTAATCCGCTCTCATTTCCACTCTGGAATCTCTAGCTTCTGAAGCAATCCACCTGGATTTTAGTGCTCATACTTCACCTTGACAGTGTCACACCTCCTTTTTACGCGCCCTGCCACGAAGGTTTTAATGTGCGAGGGAGTTTTTCCAATTTAAGTGACAATATTCGAAATGGGATTATTTATTTAATTCAGAGTCGCCACTTGGGAAAGGTTTGGCTTTTGGTGTCCGAAGTCACCGATTTATCTTGAATCCCAAATCGAGGAAATTTTCGACTTTTCCAAATGAAGTCTGCGAACCAGAAATTCTAAGTAAGGAATTCTGTTGACCTGAGGGAAGGTGTTAGGCACCCCCGAATCCCGTGGTTCTAGCACGGTCGCTTAAATTGTTATAATGGCTAAATACACTATTCAAATATTTGGAGGATATGCTTCACGCTTGTGCTATGAATTTCGGAGGTTCTTGAGATCAGTTCCTGCCACTTGCATAATTTGCCTACAACAACAGGTACCAGTCGCACATTCAGATGGCTCTGTATGAGGCCTTATATGGGAGGTAGTATCGGTCTCCGGTGGGTTGGTTTGAACCAAGTGAGACTAGGCTATTGGGTACGGATTTGATGCTTTGGAAAAGGTTAAATTGATTCAGGATCGACTTCATACAGCCCAATCTAGATAGAAGAGTTACACAGATCATATGGTTCGTGATGTGACATTCATGGTTAGGAATAGGTCTTGCTTCTTGTTTCACCCATGAAGGGTGTTATGAGGTTCGAGAAGAAGGGCAAGTTGAGACCTAGATATATTGGACCTTTTGAGATACTTGAAAGGATTGGTGAGTTGGCTTACAAGCTTGCATTGTCACCTAGCCTAGCTGTAGTTCATCCGGTATTCCATGTTTCTATGCTCCGAAAGTATCATAGTGATCCGTATCATGTGTTAGATTTTAGCTCAGTCCAAATGGACAAGGATCTATCTTATGTTGAGGAGTAGATAACTATTTTATACAGATAGGTTCAAAAGCTGAGATCAAAGAACATAGCTTCAGTAAAAGTGCAGTGGAGAGGCCAGCCAATCAGAGAAGCTACTTGGGACACTGAGCGGGAAATACGGAGCAAATATCCACACCTATTTAAGACTCCAGGTATAATTCTAAACCCATTCGAGGATAAAGGCTTGTTTAAGAGGGGGAGAATGTAATAACCCGGCCAGTCGTTACAAGTAATTTAACCCTGATCCCCTGAATTATGTTTTCTCTATGCTATATATGGTGGTGTTGTAGCTTGTCGGGGTGTTTGGTTTTTAGATTCGAAGTGAAATGGGACACATTGTCCCTAAGTTAAAGGTTTAAGTTGAAATAATTGACCGGATGATGAAAAATGTGTAAACGACCTCGAATGAAATTTTGATAATTCCAACAGTTTTGCATGGTGATTTTGGACTTAGAAGTGTGTCCGGATATTTATTTTGAGCTCCGTAGCTAAATTATGCTTGAAATGGCGAAAATAGAAAATTTAAGTTTGGAAGTTTGACCGGAGAGTTGACTTTTTAATATCGGGATCGAAATATAATTTTGGAAATTGGAATAGCTTCGTTATGTGATTCGTGTTTTTAGTATTATTTGATATAATTTGAGGTTTCGACTAAGTTCGTATGATTTATAGGACTTGTTGGTATGATTGGTTGAGGTCCTGAGGACCTTAGGTGTAATTCGGATAATGTTCGGCATATTTCAGAAGCTTGAAACTGCTGCTACTGGTTTACTTCTTCGCGTTTGTGAGGAAGGTCTCACGTTCGCGAAGAGTATTTGGAGGTAGGAAAAGATTTGATCTTCGCATTCACGAAGAGGGCAACACGTTCGCGAAGAGGGAAACATGTTCGCGAAGGTTTGGGAAAATGTGTATCGCGAACGCGAGAGGGAAGTCGTGTTCGCGAAGAAGAAATCCGGCCAACAACATTTTGTACTTCGCGAACTGGCAGCATTCGCGATGAAAAAATTTTTGGAAAGCAATTTGTGCTTCGCTAACACGGGGCACTAGCCGCGTTCACGAAGAAGAAACGCCTGGATAGAAACTTTAAGTTCGGACCCATTTTCTATTTTTGACGAATTGGAGCTCGGGGAAAGGCGATTTTCGGGAGATTTTCAAGGAAAACATCGGGGTAAGTGTTCTTAACTCAACCTTGATTAAATCACCCGAATCTATTTGGTGATTTGAGGGCCGAATTTGTATCGAAATTTTGTAATTTTGGTATGGTTAGACTGTGCATTAATCGAAGGTGGAATTTCTTAATTTAATTATTTTTAGTATGAAGTATTTGACATTTTTAAATTTGATGTTGAGGCAACTTGTTAAAAATTGTGGAGTATTATTTTGCTGAGTTATTCATTCTTGAATATTTTGTGAGATTTTTATACTCGTTATGATTGAGCAATGGGCTCCTTATTGTGGAAAAATATTGTTGTGTTAGACTTATTTTGGCTATTTGAAATAATTGGCCACTTGAGGTGCAAATTGTGATATATTGAGATATTGATACGCATACGGTGGTATAAGGTCTGGGTGTTAAAACGCATGCGGTGAGATAAGGGTGGCTTGATACGCGTGGAAAGTAGGGAAACTATTAGAAGTCATGCGGTGTGATAAGGGTGGCTAAAGCGCGGGATGCTACTTCGGGAAAAAACGTTTTCTTTAAAATTAAATATGAAGGCTCCTGTGGTGATATAAAAAAATGATATATTGTGAATTTATTTATGATTTGGAACTACGAGGAGGTACCTTAGGAGTGCCCTTGTTGATATATATTTCTTTATGGTTGCACTTACTTTTGGTTATTTTTGTGATTTCTTTAACTATAAAAGTTTATGATTTCCCCTCAGCGAGGTATCAAGTGCCCTTATTCTGTGTAGTTAAATTTTGATATATTCCTTATATGATTCATTTCCATTGTCATTATTGTTATTATATTGTTAAACTTTTGCCCTGTTCTTAATATTTCCAGTAGGGCCTTGACCTGATCTCGTCATTACTCTACCGAGGTTAGACTTGATACTTACTGGGTACCATTGTGGTGTACTCACACTATACTTCTGCACATCTTTTGTGCAGATCCAGGTACTTCCTATCAGACCAGTGTATCAGTGAGCTATCTGTACGCAGAGACTTCAAGGTATATCTGCCAGCGTTCGCGGACCTCGAAGTCCCCTTCTATCTTTACTATGTTGTTTCTTTATCCTCGTTAGACTCTGATGTATAGAGCTATTTAGAACTTCTTCCAAGAGCTTGTGACTTGTATTTCATGGGGTTTTGGGAATTTCTACATGTACTGAGTTGTTGAGTTTTAAGAAATTTTCATTATTATTTTAATTAATCCGCATGTTAATATTCTTACCTAGTCCTGGAAACTAGGTGCCGTCACGATATCCTACTGAGGGAAATTTGGGTCGTGACACGGATCATCACAAATAACTTCTTTAATAGTGACCAACAAGAGTCGTGGCTGAGCAGTTAGTACTCCTCATCCGTAACAACAGGTCTCGAGTTCAAGTTCTAGGTATGAAGTTGCTTTTGTAGAAAATTTTTTATCCTCAAATGTAAGACTTCTCGGCGCAAATCCAAATTTAATCGAGTCCAATACGGATATCAAATACTAGAAGTAAACCAAAAAGTAAAACAAGTGCTTCTTTGATAATGAAGCTCTACTTCACTTCTGTATTCTATAAATAGCATCACATATTAGGCACACATTGTTGATTTAATTAATCCAAAAAAAAAAAAAATCGACATTCGTGCTGCGTTTACCAAGAAATTTTTTCCGCTCCAAAACTCAAACTTGAAAACCTTTTAATTAAGAGTGAGTGATCTCATTCATCTCACTACTGTTAGTACCTCCGAAAGAAGCGGAGGACTTCAATTCCGCGATCACTAAATAGTCCGTTTATCTTCATAATAGCTCGTGGACATGAGAAAGTTCATGTACAATCAAATCAAATGACAAGAAAAAGTACATGTACAAGAATTCTTGGGGAAGCCTCACACATATAATCACAAATTAAGATGTAACTGCCGGAAAATATTGAAAATAGTGTCACAGAGCCATATATTCCAATTCCACTATCAATAACAATAACGTCGAGTTAAACTGGCCCAAAAATATTTAATTTGAAAATACTAGGATATTAAATTTGAAAATCAGCTTATTCTTTTTCTTTTTCTTGTTTATTGTTGAGTCGTGCATGTCCACAAAATTGAGATATAATCAAGGAAAGAAATATTGAAAAGTGGCTTCATAAAGTCAAATATTCCATTATCTAATTAGGATTATATATAATAGTGCTTGTCAGCTTGTGGAAAACTTGACTTTGAAGAAAAGTAGTAGTATTTCATTTGAAGAATCTCCAATACATTTTGGGCAAAGAGACAATTAACTAAGTCAGAAAAGGGAGGACAAATTGCTTGAAATATAAAAAACCTAGAGATGTGATCTAGAAGAAAATGGCTTGTAAGACTCCTAACTTAGGAAAAAAGTTTGTGGAAATCAGCTTTTTCATGAGAGAAAGTTCATACAAAAAACAAAAAAAAGTGCAGCCCGGTGCACTAAGCTCCCGCTATGCGCGGAATCCCGGGAAGGATCGGACCATAAAGGTCTATTTTACGCAGTCTTACCTCGTATTTTGCAAGAGGGTGTTTCCATGGCTTGAACTCGTGACCTCCTGGTCACTTGGCAACAACTTTACCAGTTACGCCAAGGCTCCCCTTCCAAAAATGGAAAAGAGCAAGTATCAAATTAAAGAAGTGTATGAGTGATAGTTTATATTGTGCGCATTAATTAATAATAAAAAAGTTTAAGTTATATACATCGACAGTATAATTAATAAATCTTTTTTATTTATAGATGTTGCAACAGATAATCAGTTTTATTTTCAAGATTATATATCTTACATTTTAATGATGCTTATCTCTAAGCATCGAAGTAACAATAACAAATGTAAAAAATTTATTACACATATAATTTAAACTCTATTCAAATCCTTGTATAATGAGGGGTCTCGACAAGAACTCTTGTACGTGTACTCTTGTCATTTGATTGATGATGATCCACCTATTAGGAAGATTTTATTTTATATATAATTATTTGGTGTTCGGGAATTTGACTAATTTGAATTTGTATGGTAACTATCATAGCTTTTAGGGCTTATACCAAAGAGGACTCCATTTAGTACCTTGATCCTAATATCAATACTTTTAAACCTATTTTATTCTAACTTTGGTAATTTTAGTAGTAATTCGGATTTAACTTATTATATATACTGACAATATAAAAGATTAGTTTTCTACCATCTCAACGTGCTTTTACCCTTATTTAACAATGTTAGTGTATTTTTATCCGGTGAATCAGATTATTTACCATCTTTTGTAAGTTACAAATGCATGCTTCGTAAATAGAAAGTAACTTGTAATTGATTTTCAAATATTTTTTTACTTTTTTTTTTTTTGGCTGTCGGTGTATAATTTCTAAAAATGACGAATGTCGAACATGTTCTCATCACATGATTAGGGACGTAACTGTGGATATTTGGATTTAACTTATTATAAAATATTTTTACATTATTAATATATTTTAATTCGTTGTAACATACTACTCATTTACCATGCATCTTCTATAAATCATTAATATTGTTATATAAAATTTGGAAGAGGAATCTTGGTGTAACTGGTAAAGTTGTTATCAAGTGAGCAGAAGACCACGAGTTCGAGCCGTGCAAATAACCTCTTGCAGAAATACAGGGTAAGACTCATGTGTACGATAGACTCTTGTGGTCCAGCCCTTTCCCGGATCCCGCAAACAGGCTCTTGCAGAGATGCAAGGTAAAACTGCATAAGTTAGACTATTGTGGTCCGGTCCTTCCCCGAATCCCGCGCATAAGGGGAGCTTAGTGCATCTTAACAGAAATAAACAAGAATAACTGAAAAGTATACTCCAAAAGAAAGAGATGGATAAAATCCTTAATTTATTGGAATTGCTATTTCAGCATTACATCCTTATTGGAATTGCCATTTCAGCACATATTACATTTACATAAAACAACATAAGCGAGAAAAAGATGAACAAAAATAACAACTCAAGACATCAAACTTGTGACAATCTTTCTTTAGGGGCCTAAACAACACAAGAACATGCAGAAATTAAAGCACTCTTGATAATTAATCTCCTTGATTAATTAACTAATTAACCCTCTTACAATCTGTCCTAATCTGTCCGTTAGTACCAGTTAATGGACTTATATTACCCAATTTAATCATTGAGCTAACAAAATCATCAAAAAACTGAGTTTGATTACCAGCATAACGATTAACTATAGCAATTGTAGCAGATCCAGATGTGGAAAACAACTCTTGATCAGTTTGAAGAAGTCCTTGATTACTTTGAAGATTAGTGAAATAGTCATTATCAAAATCATTAGGTGTTGATATATCAAGATTTGTAAAAGTATTGCCATTGTTTCCACCTTGAGGACAAATTCCTTGTAATGTTTGTAAAAACGTAGCGTCTACGGTTAGATCAGGGTTACCACTGCCATTGAAGTTAAAGAGACGTTGTTCAAAAGTACCACATCTTGCTCTTCCAAATGTGTGTGCACCTATACATTCAGAACGCGTTTAAGTTTTATGCATTGACCGAATAAAAAATATTTCTACAGTCAGATCATAGAAGAGGTAATTGCAGATAATGTTATATAATAAGCATTGATCCATGACCTAGAATAAATGGTACGTAATTTGCTAGCAACATGTCAAATTATACTAATAGTGTAAAGATTATTGCACGCTCAGAAGAAAAAACGTTGTTAACATGAAATCGTGCACGTTTCGATCTCAAATTAACTCTTAACAATGACATTGTAAACCTTTTTTAACACAATCAGGTCAGTAAAAAATAATTACAGGTAATCGTTTATAAAAGGTGAGACTAGTAACTTGTAAAATAAGACATGTTACCTATATATACAGATTATAATTGATCGTGTGAAAATTCTTTACCTGATAGAGCAACAAGATCAGTTAAATCCATCCCCTTATTGGTGAATTGTGGTATCATTACAGCAAGTGTTTCAAAGGGGCTAGGAATATCACTATTAGCTCCAGATCGGTTTGCTGTTAAGCTGTCTTTTCTGCCAAAAAGTACTTGCCACGACGGACCTTTAGCCTAATAACATAATAAATTTTATACTGTCAGTATATATAATAAATTCTCTCAAATGTGCCTGATATTATAATAAGGTCATATTGTTAGCTTTTAGAGCCAAGATGATTTTGACTTTTTTTCAAATATTTTAAGCTAATCTTGTTAGTAAATCATAATTAAGTATTTAAGAGACTTCAAGAATTGAAAAAAATGGGAGAAAATAAATAATTAAGCAAGACTTTTTCATATTTTTTGAAACTTGGAAAATGTCATATTTATGATCTCTTACCAAGACAACTCCAATTTCAGATGCAAGGGCTAAAATATCTGCACAAGATACAACACCAGGGCATACATTCTCTAGTGCAGTTTTAATATCATCCACAATATCAAATCCTCCTGCACCTACATTAGCAGGTGCATCTTTCTCAGTTTGAGTCCCATCTGTGTCTAACAAAATTGATCCATCACAACCCTGTGCAAATATACACTGTTAAATTCACGTTTGGTCACTGAACTTTTTCTCACACTATAACGGTAAAGTCACAAAAGTAACCACATAACTGAACTTTATCCACTATAGCAGTAAAGTCAAAGAATTATTCTGACACGTTAAACTAACTTAATTTTTATCACATCAAAGTAAATGAACTTGACTTACTATCATAGTAGGTTATACTCGCCACTAGAATAATAAAAATGGTAACTGACCTACAATCATGCACATGTTAAACTGCACTAACATGGTAAAAGATCTTTACATTGTCACTATATATAACTTACTATAAGAGTAAAAATAGTAACTAATCTACAATTATGCACATGTTAAATTGTACTGATATGGTAAAAGATCTTTACACTGTCAGTATATATTATTTATGTCCGTAAGGTGATGTAGTTCTTCAAGACACATAAATATGCACGGAAACATAGGTTAAAAAAAGTTCTAAGGATCAGGTTATTACATTAACAAAACAATCATGGAAATGAAGACGAATAATTTTAGCACCAGCTCGAGCATCAGTACGTTGCCTTTGATCCATAACACCACGTACAATACTTGTAACATTAGGGCAAGTGGTATCATAAAATGTTGCACTTAATTGAGCATTTGATGCTCCAAAAATTGCAACCAAGAAAAGAATCGCACCAACAAATCTTAAAAAAGACATGATTGACAACTTTTTAAAGTTTTTTTTTTTTTCAAGATTACTCAAGAAATTAAAGTTGATTCTGTATATTTTTAAATGGTCACTTTAGGTTGGTATTTATAGAATGTAGAAGTGGGAAATATAGCCCCTTGATTAGAGGCTATTGAGAGTAACATCATTATCAAAGTAATTATTGTGGAGAAAATAGGGAGACAAAGGCCAAATATTAGCCGCCAGTCACTATTAAATTGTAAGAAAACGAGTGAAGAAAATTATTTGTAGCTTTCTTTTCAAGTTAGTTAGAGAATTTTCAATTTTGTGCATTTAATAATAGCTGTAAGATTGGGCAGTGGACGACTAGTCCAAATATATAATTGATCAACTCGTAGGATTTTAATTGGCTCCAACTTGTTATGTGGGGAGACGATTTCTAGATAAATAGAGAGTAGAGTAAATTTTTGATTAAGAGATGTGTTTTCAAGAGAAAAACGAAAATTATCCACGTGTTGTCTATGTTATATTGTCGGTAGAAAATAATTATGGAATGTCTAAATCTTTTGAAGTTTGATAGATATATATCCAAACGAGAAATATATATATATATATATATATATATATATATATATATATATATATATATATATATAGGAACTATAATTGATTATGAAAATCACTGCTAAAATAGTTTCATAATGTTTTAGATTATTTACTATAGAGATTGTATATTGGGAACATATACAAGAATAATTGGAGAGAACATATGACAAACATATACTCGACATTGTAGATTACGAGAACGTAGTTATGTTACATGAATTGCGAATAAAAAAAAGTTGTATGATATATATTTGTATACATGCAGGTAGCTTCAAGATTAGAAGTTTAAAAGTTTCGACAATGACCTTAAGTTAATATACAATAACAATTGAATTTACGGTCAGATATTATACGTAGATGTTCATTGGATTTCTTAAACATATACATAATCTGTACAAAGGTTACTAAATTCATGTGAATCCGTATATTACACGATAGATCCGGCATGTACATACGTATCACAATTCGCAAGATTAGGAGCTGAATATTTGTATCTAACTTAGCTTCATATGACTTTTTATTTATTTATTTATTTTAGCTTCATATGACTTTAAGTGAACAAGTCAAACTTACCTTTGACTAAACAATATGATTAAGACAAGATAAATTCGATTGGATTTTACACTACTGTCAATTAGGTATGGACTTAAGTTTACTCCAGGTTTACTTGCCTCACCTAATCATAAATTACAATCACAAAAACGGTAAGAAGTATTTAGAAAATTGGCCAGCTACTTATTTTCGTGAAAGCTGTGTCTATATTTTGTTGAAAAAATATCAAATGCACGTGTAGACCTACAAAGATGAACGATTTTTTTCTTTTTGTTAGGCCCAACAATTTAAGTGACTGTCGAATAATGTCTATCGAAAACAAAGAAAAAGAGACTAACAACTATTGTCACTTTGCAGCTAAATTATTTTCGTGTCATTTTTTCTTCTTTCGAGTGCTTAATTTATCCACGATTAGCGTACGAGATCGTTGGACAGTTAGAAAACCTTTATTATACGAATATTTTTTTCTATATTTTTGTAACGACTTGGCTGATCACAGCGGCAAATCCAAAATTTTTAAATTATGAATGCTCAATTATTTTTAATCTAAAAATTACTACTGAGACTGAGTGCTTAATTAATATATTTGTATAATTTACTAGTTTTTTCTATATAACTATAAAGTTTGGCTCCAAAAGTAATGGGTGCTCAAGCACCCATAAATCCATAATGTACATCCGCCACTGGCCGATTGTGTTGAGTATTGTAGCCTTGTTCCCCTATTTATTGCTTATTCTATGATCATTCGTTGTTATGTGACTTGTCGGGGTTGTTGGTTTAATTCCGAGGATGTTTCAAAATGAGTTGTGACACGTAGTCCCAAAGTTGGAAGCTTAAGTTGAAAGAGTTGACCGGATATTGACTAATGTGTAAATGGCTCCGAAATGGAGTTTTGATGGCTCCAACAGCTCCGTATGGTAATTTTGGACTTAGGAAGTGTGTTCGGATATTGATTTAGAGGTCCGTAGATGATTATGGCTTGAATTGGCAAAAGCTGGAAAAGTTGAAGTTTGCAGAGTAGAGAAGTTTGACCGAGAGTTGACTTTATAGTTACCGGGCTCGAATTTTGGTTCCAGAAGTAGGAATAGGTCCTTTATGTCATTCATGAATTGTGTGCAAAATTTGAGGTCAATCGTAGTTGGTTTGATATGTTTTAGCATCGATTGTAGAAATTGAAAATTCATTAGTTCCTTAGGCTTGAATTGGAGTGTGCTTCGTGTTTTTGATGTGACTTGAGGCCTCGGCCAAGTTCATATCGTGAGTTAAGATTTGTTGATATACTTGGTTGAGGTCTCGGGGGCTTCGGGTGGATTGAGATGGTTAACGGATTGAAAATGGACTTAGAAGATATATTGAAGTGCTTCAGGTTTGGTGTCATCGCACCTGCGGAAGGATTGGCCGCAGGTGCGGACCCGTAGAAGCGGCTAGGTGCGCGCAGGTGCGTAAAAGGAGAAGTCATCTGGAAAGCGCACGTGCGGAGGAGAAATTCATAGAAGCGGACGCGCTCCTGCACGAAGTGTTCCGCAAAAGTGGAGTTTGGCAGTGGGACTATGGATTGCAGATGCGATGGTGTGATCCGCAGATGTGGTTCCGCAGGTGTGAAGAGGGGACCGTAGGTGCGCTAGGTCCGGGGCTTAAGTGGACTTCGCACAAGCGAAGATTTCTCCGCAAAAGCGGAATCGCAGGTGCGGCCTTTGACTCCGTAGGTGCGAAAGCACTAGCAGTGTGTTAAATTCAAAGGTTTTCGAGATTTCTTCATTTTTTAACTTTGCAAGCTCGGTTGGAGGCATTTTTTGAGAGGAGTTTTACTAGATTTCAAGAGGTAAACAACTTTTGGTTGTTTTGATTTATTAATATTGATACCCATTGAATTTCCCACCTAAATTATGTGTTTTTAAGGTGAAATTTGGGAAATTTTTGGACTAGGGATTGGAGAGTAGATTTGGGGATTTTAGTGACGATTTGATATCAGAATTGAGTAATTTTGGTATGGTTAGACTCGTTGTTGAATGAATATTCGGATTTTGTTAATTTTATTTTATTCCGAGATATGGGCTCGATGTTGACTTTTTGACTTTTGTTAAAGAACTTAGCTTTATCATATGAAATTGAATTCTATAGCTTGTGTTGATTGTATTGAGTTGTTTGTGGCTAGATTCAAGTCGTTCGAATGCTGATTCGCGAGGCAAGGGCTTGTTGGAGTAGATATTGGTGCAGTTTGAGGCATGTAACGCTTCCAAATTTGGTTATGAGGGTATAAATCCCTGAACTACGTGTTATGTGGTTGGTGTGGAGGTGGCGCACATGCTAGCTAGTGACGGACGTGTGGTAAGTGTGTATTTTGACCACTTATTAGTACTTTTTTTTTTTACTTTTGTGTTAGTCTGAAAATATTAATTTATTTTCCCAAAACTAATGAAAGTATGCAAATTGCAGGAATGTCGGAGATGTGGGCTCAAATAAAAAAATCCAACTCAAAAAGAAGTATTCCGACTCACAAGGCAAGAAGGGGAGCAATAGACCAGAAGTGAAGTCCGTAGAAGTATTTCTACGGCCGCAGAAGAAAATGCGGACCGCAAAATTTTCTTTGCGCTCGCAAATCTGATGTAGAAACAATCGGATATTATAAATATTCAGTGAATTTCTTATACATATACACAATCTGGACAAATGTTATTGAATTTATATGAATCTGTATATTACACTTGATCTGTCATGTACATATGTATTACAATTCGAAAGATTAGGAGCGGAATATTTATAAATTCTAATTTAGCTTCATATGACTTTTTACTTATTTATTATTTTTTTATTTTCATTTTTTTAGCTTCATATGACTTTAAGTGAACAAGTCAAACTTACCTTTGACTAAACAATATGATTAACTCAAGATAAATTCGACTGGATTTTACAACAATGTCAATTAAGTATGGACTTAAGTTTACTCCAAGTTTACTTGCCTCACCTAATCATAAATTGGAAGAATAATGTACGCATCATTATAAGGAATTACAATCACAAAAACAGTAAGAAGTATTTAAGAAAATTTGCCAGCTACTTATTTTCATGATAGTTCTGTCTTTATTTTGTTGAAAAAAAAATCAAATTCACGTGTAGGCCTACAAATATGAACGATTTTTCCTTTTTGTTAAGCCCAATTATTTAAGTGACTGTCGAATAATGTGGGAAAAATTAAAAATAGTCAGATTTATAACGGATAATTGAAAAATAGTCACAGTTCCAAAAGTAATCGAAATTTAGCTATTTTTCATGTAAAGAAAAAATCTAAATAAAAACACCCTTAAAAATCTAGAAAAATTATAACATAATATGCTGGAGTTCAAATTTTTTTACATATGAGCTTCCAGCATAATGTGATGGAATTTCATAATGTGTTAGAGGTCCAACATAATATGCGGAAAATTTATATATAGGAGCTCCATAATCCCACATATTATACTGGAATTTTCCGCATTTCAACAAAATAATGATTTTATAATGACTTTGCAAATGCTGACTATTTTTTGACTACCAATTCGAAAACTGACTAGCCCGTGGTATTTTCATGAATAATGTCTATCGAAAACAAAGAAAAAGAGACTAACAACTTGTCACTTTGCAACTAATTATTTTCGTGTCATTTCTTCTTCTGTCTAGTGCTTAATTTATCCATGATTAGCGTACGAGAAAGATCGTTGGACAGTTAGAAAAAGTTTATTATACGAATATTCTTTTCTATATTTCTTTTCTTCAACTATGATATCATCACCAGGGATATCATCACTTTCTCTAGTTGGTATGAGAGTAACGTAATAATGATGGTATATACATCTCTTTGGGTATATGACAATAATCTTAGATTGAAAAAATACATCTCTTTGAGTATAGTACCATATGCTATAAGACTTGTACCTTACTCTCTTTTGGAAATTAACTCTTACATGATTAAATAAGGACAAGTTTAATTTCTGATGCAAACACAAATTTCGATAAGAATGTTCAAGATTTAATATATATAAACTTTAATATATGTACATAGAATAAATTTTCGACAAAATATTTTCAACGTAAGTGATCACTCTTTATGGGGCGTAACTGCTACCCTGCGTAGGTTGACTTGTTTTAGAAATAAATTCCGTGTTCCGAGGCCTTAAAAATCTCTTTATGCATCACCTCAATTTGCATGCACAATCCGGGTGCGTAGCCGAAAAGCCATTATGTGAAAATCTGTGAAAAATGATGAATTTTGCCTTTAAAATGAATTTAAGTTGACTTCGGTCAACATTTTGGGTAAACGGACCCGGATCCGTATGGGACTTAGGCGTATGCTCGAAATTGAATTCCGAAGTCCCAAGCCTGAGAAATGAATTTTTGAAAGAAATTGTTTTGCTGAATTAAGTATGAAATAAAGAAAAGAATTTATGTTTGAAACCATTGGTATCGGACCCGAATTTTAGTTCCGGAGCCCGGTACAGGTCTTATATATGATTTGACTCGAGCATGTGAAATTTGGTAAGAAACAGACTCGAAATGACGTGAATCGGACCTTATTTGAGAAAATTGAAAAAAAAAATGATGTTCTTAAGTGATTTCATGATTTTGATGCTAAATTCATAGTTGTTGATGTTATTTTGTCGGTTTGATCGCACGAGTAAGTTCATATGATGTTTTTGAATTAGTGTGCATGTTTGGTTTGGAGCCCCGATGGCTCGGGTGAGTTTTGGATAGGCCACGGAGTGAAATTTGGACTTGGTATGTTGCATATTTGAACTGGTATATTGCATGCCTGCAGGCTTCGCAAGCGAGCTCGCAAATGCAAAAGAGCCCAGGCCTGCATGACCTCGCAAATGCGAGGTATTCATTGCAAATGCGATGCCTCCGGTTGTAGCCCAGTTGTCGCAAATGCGATAGATTTATCGCAAAAGCGACTTCGCAAATGCGAAAGTCACTTCGCAAATGCGAGCATAACAAAACTTCTGGGTTCGCAATTGTGATACCTGCAATCTATAAATTCATAAGTTAGACGCATTTCAACCATTTTTCACTTTCTTTCAAAACCAAAACACTCTTGGGCGATTTTTCAAAGACAACTTCTCTTCCTAATCAATTGTAAGTCATTTCTAACTTGTTTTCTTCAATCATTAACATCTTTTCACATGATTTCAACTCAAAATCAAAGGTTTTCATGGGGAAATTGGGTGTTTTGGGTAGAACCTAAGTTTTTCAAATTTTGGGGATTTGGACCTCGATTTGAGGTCCGATTTTAAAATAAATTATATATTTGGGTTCATCGGGGAATGGGTAATTGGGTTTTGGCTCGAACCTCGGGTTTTGACCATGTGGGCCCGGGGGCGATTTTTGACTTTTTGGAGAAAACTTTAGAAAACTTATTTTCATGCATTAGCATTGATTCATTTAGCATTTATTGATGTAATTAAGTAATTTGTGGCTAGATACGAGCAAATTGGTGGTGGAATCAAGAGGTAAAGCGATAGTTGAGACTTGAATTGAGTTCATGGCATCGAGGTAAGTGTTTGGTCTAACCTTAGTTTGAGGGATTAAGAGTTGAGTCCTATTTGCTATGTGTTACTTGTTGAGTACGACGTATAGGCATGGTGACGAGTATCTATATGTTGGTGTTAAGCATGAGCGTGAGTCTTAAATTGAAATCATTGTGTTCTTAAAAAGTACTACGAATGCCTAAGTTGTTGAGTTTCTGTGTTGGGCAAAATTATGATTATTCTCGTGAAAGTTGCTTATGGTTGAGGATTGGTTCTAGTTGAGGTTTCTTTGTAAAGTTAAATGTTGGAACAAGTTTGGTTATGGCTGACTCCCTTGCCGGGACGTATTTACTTATATTGTCGATCCCCTTCCCGGGATAGTGTTATTTCCTTATTGTTCCCTTGCCGGGACTCTTTTCTTGTGATTGGTGTTGAATATTATATTTGGATCGGGTTGCACGCCGCAATAATATTATATTTGGATCGGATTGCATGCCGCAACAATAATATAATTGGATCGGGTTGCACGCCGCAACAATATTATATTTGGATCGGGTTGCACACCATAACAATAATATAATTGGATTGGGTTGTACGCCGCAACAGTATTTTTATGATTTGGATCGGGTTATGCGCTGCAACAATAAATAATAAGAGTGTTTATTGATTGGGCACGATTTCCTTATTCTTTTATTGTGAATTTTAAATTGTTCTTTATGATTTTCTCTTGAATTACCGTTGGTAGATGATATTTCCCCGTAGCATGTCCCCCTCCCATCTTTAATTGTTTATTTCTGTTTTATTTTCCGCTGTATATGATATAACTGTACAGGTTTATTTGGTAGTCTGGTCCTAGCCTTGGTACTACTTCGCTGGTGTTAGGCCAGACACTTACCAACACATAGGGTCGGTTGTGCTGATACTACATTCTGCACTGTGTGCAGATCCCGGAGCGGCAGTTTTTGGACCGTAGTTTTGGGGGCTGCCTTCAGTCCAGTCAGAGATTCCGAGGTAACCCTACAGGCGTCTGCAGGCCCCGACATTCTCTTCTATCTTTATATTCTGTTTTCATTTACTTCAGAGACAGATTGTATCTTTCTTTCAGACCTTGTTTGTAGTAATTCTAGCCTGTCATTGAAGCGTGACACCAGTTCTGGGTAGATTTTGCTTTAGATGATGTATTGGATATTTATTCAAATGCTTTATCGTTTCATCCGCTTGTTTAAACATTTCGATGTTTATAAGCTATTATTCCTAACTGTTAAAGGATTTAAAATTGGGAAAAGATAATTTATTCACACCGTTGGCTTTCCTAGCTTTCATTCAGAAGGCACTATCACGACTTCCGAAGGTGAAAAATCCAGGTCGTGACAAGTTGGTATCAGAGCTTAAGGTTACATGAGTCTCACAATTCACAGACAAGCTTAGTAGAGTCTGAGGAATCGGTACGGAGACGTCCGTATTTATCCCCCAGAGTCTACAGAGTTAGGAAAAACTTCACATCTATTCTTTACTGTCGTGCGGTTTTATTTCTCAATGTTAATATAATTTCTGCTCTATTCTTTCGCAGATGGCAAGAACACATGCATCCTCATCCACTGATCAGCAGCCCAAGCTCCCAGCAGCAGCTCCCACGAGGGGCAGAGGGTGAGATCGAGGCCGTGCTAGAGGTCGATGTAGGGGCAAAGCTCAGCCTAGAGCAGCAGAACCAGCGGCAGAGCCTCAGGTTGACTTTGATGATGAGGTTCCGGTGGGCCCAGCTCAGGTCTTAGAGGGGTTTATTGCTACCCCCGTACTCCGGGATGATCTGGTCCGTCTAGTGGGCCTTATAGAGAGTGTCACCCGAGCAGACTTGCTTCCTGTAGCACCAGCCGTCTCTCAGGCTGGAGGAGGAGCCCAGACTCCTACTACTCGCACTCCGGAGCAGATGGCTCCCTAGATTCAGACTCCAGCAGCTCAACCAGTTGGAGTAGTTCAGCGGGGTATGGTAGCTCAGACCGATGATGGAGCAGCTATGTCTGTCGATGCTTTGTGGAGATTGGACAGGTTCACCAAGCTCTTCACTACTACTTTCAGTGGTGCATCTTCTGAGGATACCCAGGATTATCTAGACAATTGTCATGAGGTTCTCAGGAACATAAGAATAGTGGAGACCAATGGGGTCGACTTTGCTACTTTCCGCTTGGCTGGATTCGCCAAGACTTGGTGGAGAGATTATTGTTTGGCTAGACTAGTCGGATCACTAGCTTTGACTTGGAAGCAGTTTACTCAGCTTTCTGGAGAAGTTTCTCCCTATCACTCATAGAGAGATCTATCGGAGGCAGTTTGAACGTCTCTAGCGAGATTCTATGACTGTCACTCAGTACGAGACCAGATTCATTGACTTGGCTCGTCATGCTCTTATCATACTCCCCACCGAGAGAGAGAGGTTGAGGAGGTTCATTGAGGGACTTATCCAGCCTATTCGACTTCAGATGGCTAAGGAGATATGGGGCGAGGTTTTTTTTTTCAAGAGGCGGCCAATGTGGCCAGGAGAGTTGAGATGGTTCTGTCGCAGGGGGTGGTCAGGGGTCTGACAAGAGGCCTCGTCATTCAGCCAGATTCAGTGGTGCCTCGTCTGGAGGTAGGGATTCGTATGGTAGGGGCCACCCTCCTAGGCCTTTTCAGTCAGCACTTCAGGTTTCTCACGGTGCTTCAGGTGGTCGTGGTTCTCATATACAGTATTCTGATAAGTAGACCTACAGTGCACCACCAGTTCCTATCAGTGCACCGCCGCTCCAGAGTTTTCGGGGTGGTCATTTAGGTCGCCAAGGTCAATCTTAGTTTCCTCAGCCGCAACTCTCGGGTGGATGCTTTGAGTGTGGTGAGTATGGTCATATCCGGAGGGCTTATCCGAGATTAGTGGGTATTCAGTCGCAGCAGCAGGGTTCCCGTGCTATGGTTTAGGCACCAGATGTTCCACCGCCCCGCCAGCTAGGGGTGGGGGTAGAGGTGCTAGAGGTGGAGGTAGATGTATTAGAGGTGGAGGTCAGACAGCTAGAGGAGGAGGCCAGCCAGCAGTAGGCCATCGCAGAGATGTAGTTCAGGGTGGTGGGGCCTAACCCTGATGTTATGCTCTACCAGCCAGGCCTGAGGCTGAGGCTTCCGATGCAGTTATCACAGGTACTGTTCAAGTTTGTAGCAGAGATGCTTCAGTTTTATTTGATCCAGGGTCTACATACTCATGTGTGTCATCTTATTTTGCACTGTATCTGCCATCTGGTCATGCCTAGTGATTCTTTGAGTGCTCATGTATATGTGTCTACATCGGTGGGTGATTCTATTGTGGTAGATCGAGTCCATCATTCTTGTATAGTCGTGATTGAGGGTCTAGAGACTCGTGTAGATTTGTTACTTCTGGACATGGTTGATTTTGATGTCATATTGGGGATATACTGGTTATCACCTTACCACGCTATCTTGGACTGTCAAGCCAAGACTGTGACCTTAGCCTTGCCGGGTTTACCTCGTTTAGAGTAGAGGGAGACTCCTAGTCATTCTACCCGTAGTGATATCTCTTATATGAAGGCTGGGCGTATGGTCGAGAAGGGGTGTTTGACATATTTGGTATATGTTCGTAATTCTAGTACCGATGTTCCTTCTATTGATTCTGTGCCTGTTGTTCATGAGTTTCCTGAGGTATTTCCTTCAGACCTGCCGGGTATGCCACTCGACAGGGATATTGATTTCTGCATTGATTTGGCTCCGGGCACTCAACCCATTTCTATTCTGTCATATCATATGGCTCCGCCTGAGTTGAAAGAATTGAAGGAATAGTTGCAAGACTTGCTTGAGAAAGGCTTCATTAGACCTAGTGTCTCACCATGGGGTGCGCCGGTGTTGTTTGTTAAGAAAAAGGATGGATCGATGCAAATGTGTATAGATTATCGGTAGTTGAACAAAGTTACAATCAAGAATAAGTATCCATTGCCGATGATTGATGATTTGTTTGATCAGTTTCAGGGTGCCAAGGTATTTTGGAAGATTGACTTGAGAGCTGGCTACCATTAGTTGAGGATTATGGGGTCCGATATCCCTAAGATAGCTTTCTGCACTCAGTACGGGCATTATGAGTTCTGGTGATGTCATTCGGGTTGACAAATAACTCAGCAGCTTTTATGGATTTGATGAACCGAGTGTTCTGACCTTATTTGGATTCGTTTGTGGTAGTCTTCATTGATGATATTTTGATCTATTCCCGCAGCTGGGAGGAGCATGAGCAGTATCTTAGAGTGGCTTTAGACTTTGAGAGACAGTCAACTATATGCCATGTTTTCGAAGTGCGAGTTCTGGTTGAGTTCAGTTTCATTCCTGGGTCATGTTGTATCAGCAGAGGGTATTCAAGTAGATCCAAAGAAGATAGAGGCAGTTAAGAACTAGCCTAGACAAGCATCAGCTACAGAGATCCGGAGTTTCTTGGGTCTGACATGCTACTATCATTGGTTTGTGGAGGGGTTTTCGTCTATAGCAGCCCCGATGACCAGGTTGACCCAGAAGGGTGCCTAGTTTAGATGGTCAGATGAGTGTGAGGCAAGCTTTCAGAAGCTCAAGACATCTTTGACTACAACATCGGTGTTGGTTTTGCCCACAGGTTCAGGGCCTTACACAGTTTATTGTGATGCATCTCGTATTGGACTTGGTGTGGTGTTGATGCAGGATGATAAGGTCATTGCCTATGCTTCGCGGTTGTTAAATATTCATTAGACGAACTATCCGGTTCATGATTTAGAGTTAGCAGCCATTGTTCACGCATTAAAGATTTGGAAGCATTATTTGTATGGCGTGACGTGTGAGGTGTTCACGGATCATAAGAGTCTGCAATATTTGTTCAAGCAGAAGGAGCTAAATTTGAGGCAGAGAAGGTGGTTGGAGCTATTAGAGGACTATGATATCACCATCATATATCATCCAGAAAGGCCAATGTGGTGGTCGATGCTTTGAGTAGGAAGTCAGCCAGTATGCGCAGTCTTACTTATATTCTGGTCGGTGAGAGACCGCTTGCTTTGAATGTTCAAACTTTGGCCAATCAGTTCGTGAGGTTGGATGTTTCTGAGCCCAGTCATGTGTTAGCTTGCACAATCGCTCATTCTTCATTATTGGAGCGTATCCGAGATCGAAAGTATGATGATCCTCATTTGTGTGCCCTTAGAGACACGATGCAACACGAAGGTGACAAGTAGGTTACCTTAGGAGATGATGGAGTTTTGAGGCTGCAGGGTTGATTTTGTGTGCCAAATGTGGATGAACTTCAAGAGTTGATTTTAGAGGAGGCCCATAGTTCCCGGTACTCTATTCATCCGGGCGCCGCGAAGATGTATCAGTATCTATGGAAATATTATTGGTGGAGAAGAATGAAGAAGGATATCGTTGCATATGTGTCTTGGTGTTTGAATTGCCAGCAGGTTAAGTACGAGCATCAAATACCTGATGGTTTGTTCCAGGAGATTGAGATTCCTGAGTGGAAGTGGGAGCGTATCACCATGGACTTCGTTGTTGGACTCCCACGAACCCAGAGGAAGTTCGATGCAGTGTGAGTTATTGTTGATAGGCTGACCAAGTCAGCACATTTCATTCTTGTGGCAGTCTCCTATTCTTCCGAGAGGTTAGCTGAGATCTATATCCGGGAGATTGTTCGTCTTCATGGTGTGCCCGTATCTATCATTTCGGATCAAGGTACGCAGTTTACCTCACATTTTTGGAGAGCAGTTCAGCGAGAGTTGGGCACACGGGTTGAGTTGAGCACAACGTTTCATCCTCAGATGGACGGGCAGTCCAAGCGGACCATTCAGATTTTGAAGGATATGCTCCGAGCTTGTGTCATTTACTTTAGAGGCTCATGGGACCAGTTTTTGCCTTTAGTAGAGTTTGCCTACAACAACAGCGACCAATCGAGTATCTAGATGGCTCCTTATGAGGCTTTAAATGGTAGGTGGTGTCGGTTGCCTATTGGATGGTTTAAGCTGGGAGAGGCTCGTTGTTGGGTACAGATCTAGTACAAGATGCCTTGGACAAGGTCAGGATCATTCAGGATAGGCTTCGTATAGCTCAATCCAGGCAAAAGAGTTATGCCGACCGTAAGGTTCATGATTTGGCTTTCATGGTCGGTAAACGGGTACTACTTCGAGTGTCGCCTATGAAGGGCGTGATGAGATTTGGGAAGAAGGTCAAGCTTAGCCCTAGGTTCATTGGCCCGTTTGAGATTCTTGATTGAGTGGGAGAGGTGGCTTACAGACTTGCGTTGCCGCCGAGCTTATCAGTCGTGCATCCAATATTTCATGTGTCCATGCTTCAGAAGTATCACGACGATCCACCCTATGTGTTAGATTTCAGCACTGTCCAGTTGGACAAGGACTTGTCCTTCGAGGAAGAGTCGGTAGCTATTCTAGACCGACAGGTTCATCAGTTGAGATCGAAGAGTTTCCCTTCTGTTCGTGTTTAGTGGAGAGGTCAGCCTGCTGAGGCATCGACCTCGGAGTCCGAGTCCGATATGCGGAGCCGTTATCCCATCGTTTACCCGACTCAGGTACTTCCTTCTTATGTCCGTTCAAGGACGAACATATGTTTTAGAGGTGGAGAATGTGATTACCCAAAAGGTCATCACTTGTTTTAGAAATAAATTCCGTGTTTTGAGGCCTTAAAAACCTCTTTCTACATCACCTCGATTTGTGTACGCAGTCCGGGCGCATAGCCGGAAAGCCATTATATGAAAATCTGTGAAAAATGATGAATTTTGCCTTTAAAATAAATTTAAGTTGACTTCGGTCAATATTTTGGGTAAGTGAACTCGGACCCATGATTTGACGATCCCAGAGGCTCCGTAGGAAAATATGGGACTTGGGCATATGCACGGAATTGAATTCCGAGGTCCCAAACCCGAGAAATAAATTTTTGAAAGAAATTATTTTGCCAAATTAAGTATGAAATAAAGAAAAGAATTTACGTTTGAAGCCATTGGTATCGGGCCCGTATTTTTGTTCCGGAGCTCGGTATAGGTCTTATATATGATTTGAGTCGAGCCTGTGAAATTTGGTAAAAACGGATTCAAAATGACGTGAATTGGACCTTATTTGAGAAAATTAGAAAAATGATGTTCTTAAGTGATTTCATGATTTTGATGCTAAATTCATAGTTGTTGATGTTATTTTGGCGTTTTGATCACATGAGTAAGTTCATATGATGTTTTTGAGTTAGTGTGCGTGTTTGGTTTGGAGCCCCGAGGGCTCGGGTGAGTTTTAGATAGGCCATAGAGTGGAATTTGGACTTAGGATATTATAGATTTGAACTGGTATATTGCAGGCCTTCAAGCTTCGCATTTGCGAAGCCTGACTTGCAAATGCGAAAGAGCCCATGCCAACATTACCTCGCAAATGCGAGGTATTCATCGCAAATGTGATGCCTCCGATTGTAGCCCAGTCATCGCAAATGCGACAGATTTATCGCAAAAGCGACTTCGCAAATGCGAGCATAGCAGACTTCTGGGTTTGGAATTGCGAAGCATCGTCGCAATTGCGATACCTGCAACCTGTAAATTCATAACTTAGACGCATTTCAACCATTTTTCACATTTCTTCAAAACGAAAACACTCTTGGGCGATTTTTCAAAGACAACTTCTCTTCCTAATCAATTATAAGTCATTTCTAACTTGTTTTCTTCAATCTTTAACATCTTTTCGCATGATTTCTACTCAAAATCAAAGGTTTTCATGGGAAAAATTGGGTGTTTTTGTAGAACCTCGGTTTTTCAAATTTTGGGGTTTTGGACCTCGATTTGAGGTCCGATTTCAAAACAAATTATATATTTGGGTTCGTGGGGGAATGGGTAATCGGACATTGGCTCGAACCTTGGGTTTTAAACATGTGGGCCTGGGGTAATTTTTGAGTTTTTGGGAAAAACTTTAGAAAATTTATTTTCATGCATTAGCATTGATTCATTTAGTATTTATTGATGAATTAAGTAACTTGTGGCTAGATACGAGCGAATTGGTGGTGGAATCAAGAGGTAAAACGATAGTTGAAACTTGAATTGAGTTCGTGGTATCGAGGTAAGTGTTTGGTCTAACATTAGCTTGAGGGATTAGGAGTTGATTCTTATTTGCTATGTGTTACTTGTTGAGTACGACGTATAAGCATGATGACGCGTATCTAAACGTTGGTGTCACACATGACCGTGATCATTGTGTTCTTAATAAGTACTATGAATGCCTAAGTTGTTGAGTTTTTGTGTTGGGCAAGAATTATGATTATTCTCGTGGAAGTTGCTTATGGTTGGGGATTGATGCTAGTTGAGGTTTCTTTGTGAAGTTAAATGTTGGAACAAGTTTGGTTATAGCTGACTCCCTTGTCGGGACGTATTTACTTATATTGTCGATTCCCTTCCCGGGATAGTGTTGTTTCCTTATTGTTCCATTGCCGGGACTCTTTTTCTTGTGATTGGTGTCGAATATTATATTTGGATCGGGTTGCATGCCGCAACAATATTATATTTGGATCGGGTTGCACGCCGCAAATAATATAATTGGATCGGGTTGCACGCCGCAACAATAATATAATTGGATCGGGTTGCACGCTGCAATAGTATTTTTATGATTTGGATCGGGTTGCGCGCCGCAACAATAAATACTAAAAGTGTTTATTGATTGGGCACGATTTCCTTATTCTTTTATTGTGAATTTTAAATTGTTCTTTATGATTTTCTCTTGAATTACCGTTGGTAAATGATATTCCCCCGCAACATGTCCACCTCCCATCTTTAATTATTTATTTCTGTTTTATTTTCTGTTGTATATGATATAACTGTACAGGTTTATTTGGTAGTCTGGTCCTAGCTTCGTCACTACTTCGCCGGAGTTAGGCCAAGCCCTTACCAGCACATGGGGTCGGTTGTGCTGATACTACACTCTGCACTGTGTGCAGATCCTGGAGCGGCAGCTTTTGGACCGTAGCTTTGGGTGGCTGCTTTCAGTCCAGTCAGAGATTCCGAGGTAGTCCTGCAGGCGTCCGCAGGCCCCGGCGTTCTCTTCTATCTTTATATTCTGTTTTCATTTACTTCAGAGACAGATTGTATCTTTCTTTCAGACCTTGTTTGTAGTAATTCTAGACTGTCAGTGAAGCGTGATACCAGTTCTGGGTAGATTTTGCTTTAGATGATGTATTGGATATTTATTCAAATGCTTTATCGTTTCTTCCACTTGTTTAAAAATTTCGCTGTTTATAAGCTATTGTTCGTAACTGTTAAAGGATTTAAAATTGGGAAAAGATAATTTATTCATACTGTTAGCTTACCTAGCTTTCATCAGTAGGCACCATCACGACTCCCGAGGATGGAAAATCCGGGTCGTGACATAGGTACATTGCCATTCTACTTAAATAATTGAAAATTTAACTCCGTCTCTAAGCGATTAAGTTTGTTAAATAATCGGATTATACTAATGATAGCAAAAATCCCATTCGATAAATTTAAGAAGAGTGACATTGTCAAATGGATGAGACTAGGAAGGAGTCATAAGTTTATTTTATTATTGCGTGAATTATGAAAAAGTCATGATATTCCTTTTTATCTGCATGGCAGACTTTAAATTACGCCAATAATTAAGATATTCCGCAGAAGTTTCTTACTAAAGTCACTTCACAGCAGTATTAATAGACTTCTTTATATTTTGATCTTCATATATTAAATATATATAAATTATTAATATTCAGTTATTAATCGTTGAAGTCGTTATAAAATTTAAAATCCATAATATTCAAATCATCCGCACACATTCTTGGACTTTGTATCCAATTAAAGAGCAAAATATTACATTGTGGAATAATATGTGCGACTTATTAATCATGAAGAATTTGAAGATGTTTACTTTTCCTTTTTTTCGCTCTTTTTTATTTTCTTTTGACGGCTTCAGATTTGTTGAGTGGATTGTCTTAGTGGGCGTTTGGACATAAAAATTGTAAAATTTTTGAAATTTTTTCTCAAGTAAAAATGGTATTTGAAAATTAGAGTTATATTTGGACATGAATATATATAATTTCGGATTGTTTTTGAATTTTTGTGAGTGATCTGAGTGAAAATTTCGAAAAACTTTTTGGTGTTTTAAAATTTCGAAAAATTCATCTTCAAGTGAAAATTGAAAATTTTATGGCCAAACACTGATTTTGAAGAAAAAGTAAAAAAAATCTTAGGTCCAAACGGGCTCTCAGTTTGCTAATTGAGGGTCCATTTTTGCATTAATTTTCAGGGTTAAATCATTCAATCCGACTTAAATCATTTACGTATGTAAAAATATATTTACAAAATTTGAAACTAGACCTTAAAACTATTGTATTCAAGTTCCAATATTACTTGTACAAAATAAACAAAAGAATGTTGTCAATATTTAACAAAACATTTTCATTTCACTCTTGAAATATAAAATTTGGGAACCTACTTAGACGAAGGGATTATAAATATCTGGATAATGAGCTTCGTAATGGAGTATTAGTTAAAAATTTCCTTCCTCTCTTTAGTCAATAGTCAACTCAATACGCAAAGTATTACTACTCTTTTACCTGTAAGATATCAAACATTTACTTCCTATTTTAGTTTAAACTATTAAACTCATCTTCCTTCCTATTTTGGTTTAAAATATTAAATTTTTCTTTCCATCTCGTGGCCGAATTTTTGGTGAAATTAATAGCACGGACTAGCCAGTTTCCGGACTGGTAATTAAAAAAATGAGAAAATCTCACTTTATACCCATTAATCTCACTTAAAAAATAGCCAATGTTTGCAAAGTCATTGTAAAAAAGCCACTATTTTGCTGAAACACGAAAAGTTCTAGCATAATATGTCGAATTATGGAGCTCATGCAATAAACTTCCAGCATATTATGTTGAAACTCCTAGCCTAGCAACGTTTTTCAGCAGCAAGCGGAGGTCTAACGACCCCCTAACCTAGGTTGGGGCGAAAACTCCTTGTTAGATACAGAGCTCCTGCGTATAAACTTCCAGTATATTCTGTTGGAACTCCATAATATTATGAAATTTCAACACATTATGCTGGAATCTCATATGTAGAAAATTCGAAACTCATCATGTTATACTGAAATTTTGCGGATTTTAAATATATTATTGTTCAAATTTTATCCTTACGTGAAAAAGTGATTAAATTTTAATTATTTTTAAAACTGTGAATATTTTTCAATTACTAATTATAAACCTGGCTATTTCTAATTTTTCCGATATAAGTCTGCTGCTTCAAACTTCAAACCTCAGGAAACATGATATACAAATTCGGGCTGCTATATAACAGGCTCAGCAGTTCTGTTATTGTGGGCTGTATTAAACATTAATGGGCCCTCCATATACATTCACGTTAATATGGAAACATTGACCCTTAACGTTAATATGGAAACATTGACCCTTATAATAGTCTGTTTGGCCAAACTTCTAAAATAAGTTTATTTTGAGAAGTATTTTGAGAGTGTTTGGTTAAGCTTATGAGTTGGTCAAACTAGCTTATAAGTACTTTTTGGCTTATCCATGCATTTGATAAAGATAAAAGTGCTTATTGATGATAGGCTATAATTGCGTATTTTAGTCGCTTATTACACTCTAATTTACTACACTTTAATTGAGTTTGAGCTTTAATCGCTAGTGTTTTGCACTAGCTGTATGTTTTATGCCTTGTAGGAGTGATTCCGAGCTATATAGATGTTATGGAATGAATTCAAGTGAATTGGAGCTTTGAAGTCTGAGTAAAAACCCAATGAATTAAGCCGGGATCGTATTCGGGATCAACGGATGATAGATCAACGAAATGAAGAATCGAGTAGGCATATTACGCAATGTCTAGTAAAATGCACATAACGTTTTGCTCAGAACTCCATTTGGGCTATATAATATATGGTCGGAAAGCTAACTCAAAGAGCTACAACTTTCATGTTTTACATATTTCCAAATTCCAAACAGAACAGGGTGAAAAATGCGGTCGACACCGCGACCGCGGACCTGGACGCGGATTGAGGCATTGCACTGGGAAAATACCGTGCCCGGACCGTGACCGTGAGCGTCCAGAACTGAAAAATTGTCCTTTTTTGCGTAGAAGAAGGTATAATTGGTTGGACCCGACCCTACTTGGTATATATACATGGAAAACGGTATTTTGAGGAGGTTGGACATACTTTTGACACAGATTCGACCTAAGGAGGCAGAGACACAATAGGAGCAAAGCAGGAAATTCTTCTACGAGTTTTCCTTCCTTTTCCTATTTTTTTCATTGTTGGTTATGACTTTTAGTATTGCAGTTTTACATACTATTATGAATAGCTAATTTGTTATCTAGGGTTTTGATAGAACCTTTTGTAGGATAAATTCTTATTTTGTTTTTATATAATTGAGTCGTTGGAATTCTCTACTTGTTCAACTACATATTTATTGTTGTTGATTGAATGACCATCGATTGACTGTGCTTATTTATTATGTGTTTATTGAGAAAGGATACATATTTAGGTGGTTGTTGAACAACGTCACTCCTAATGTATGTAAGAAATCAATACAACATGTTTAAAGGCAGGTTTAAATATAACAAAGCCTTGACGTGGTCATAGTGAGCGGTTAGATAAAGCCAACTAGCGTAGTTTGAGAGAATATGTCTAGTAAATTATTGTAGTTGCTCGAGAGAAAATTAAGACACCTAAAGTGCTCACGATCAGTAGAGAATATATTGGCGAAATTATAGAAGACGTAGAGGGAAGGATTCTGACAATTGGAAAAATTATAACTCTAGACCTCCTTAATTTATTCTCCAACCCTTTGTCTCGTTAGTTGATAATTCTACCACTTTCTAGTATTTGCTAGTTAATTAGTTAGAAAAATAAATCTCAATCTTTATAATTTAGAAAATTGTTCAAACTTGTCTTCTTAGTGATATTAAACAGATATAGCTAAGCCTTAGTTCTTTGTGGTATTCGACTCCGGACTTTTAGACCGGATTATATTTACAGTGATCGCTTATTCTTTTTAGTACTAGAGTTGGGCGTGATCAAATTTTGGCACCGTTTCCGGGAAACTAACAGTGCAGTTGTAGCTGTATATATTGCTAGGGTTCAAGTTTGAACTTTTATTTTATTTTATTTTTTGTATTTTTTTTTGTAACTGTTGATTTTAGAAACATGACATTTTGAAATTATGGGAATTTAGGTGTAGATAATTCTACAATTGATCTCCATACATATTGTGAAGGAAATCACCCATGGCAAAATTTTCAAAACGTTCCTGAGAGCGAGTTATGTGCACCAACTCAATCTTAGTTGTGGAATGTGTGTGATATGTGTGGTGGTAAAAATGGTCACTTTTATGGTTGTGCTTATATTTCTTATCTTCCCCCAACTCCTTACTATGATCGTTCTACATTTTCTTGTGAAGTTAACATGAACAAAGAACCTGGGGATGCAGACCTGAAGAAGATCAAGGATATGTTAAAGTGCCTTCTGAAACAAAATAATGAAAAACAATTGTAAATAGAAAGGCAAGAGGCAACTATTCACAAGTTGGAGGCTCAATTGAGTCAAGTGGTTGGAGCTTTTAATGCTCAACAAGCCAATATTGAATATAGTAGCCAAGAAGAGCGTGAATTTGAGGTGCTAATTGAGGAGGTCAGAGTGGAACATCAACAACCTAGCCAACTACAATTTGAGGATGTCGATGTTGTAGAAATGAGACTAGAGTCAGCCAAGGACATTGAGGATATAAATTTTGTTGACTCTAGTATTATTAATGTTGAGGATGCTGAAAGTCCCGAAGTTCATGTGTGTGAGCGCAGTGGTCCTAACTCCAAATATTTTTCTACATTGTGCTTGGATGTCGCTATGAAAATAGAGTCATCCGAGCCGATTGAGAAGTCAAGGAATGAGGAACAAGATGCCTACATTCTGGAATTTTTCTTGCTAGAAAGACAGGACTACATACCTTATATAAAAGCCAAGAAGTGTAGAATAGTACAATGATTGCTTGGGCCAATTAGAGTTGTTCCTTCACCCCTAGAGCATAGCCGAAAACTTGATGCCAAATTGCGGGTTCAATTCATAAGCTCGAGGTGGTGACAAAAAGTGATTCATATCGTGCCGCGACGTTAAATCAAGCGCTTGTTGGGAGGCAACCCAACTTTACTAAAAAAAAATTGTTTTATTTTTTTAATTATATTATTTTTATAATGACAATTTTTGATCTCCTAGGAACATGGAAAGCAAAGCTATTGGATGGATGCAATAACAAACTAAATGGTTGGAACTAAGTGTGAGGTACCCGCACGAAGGACCAAGCTTGGGAGTACCACATGAGTTGTTAGTGCTTCGGCCTTTGGCCTACCGGGGAGTCTCTTTTACCATTTTATTAGTTATGGTGTGCATTGAGGATAATGCACAATTTTAAGTGTGGGGTGAGGAGATTGTCTGGGTGACTTTCTATGCTATTTTAGTTGTGTTAGTTTAATTGATTTTTTTTTATTATTTTTAGAAAAACAAAAAAAAAGTTTGACTTTTTCCCGACGATGGATCTATTAGACAATTTTCTTGAGGGATTTAAGTCTAAAGAAAAAAAAAGACAAAAAAAATTTTCTTTTGTTAGATAGTGTAGCAATTACCCCTTTGGTTTTTCTTTGTGCCATGCTTCTTTTCCAAGGTGATAGGATACAAGTACCTTGGGCATAATTACTTTACTTTATGTTTTGATGATCTAATAAACTTACCATCCAAAACCAGATAAGGAACATGTTACACATTTACAAGACCTTGAGATCACAAAGTTCCAGGTTGGGATCCAGCATGCGATATAACTCAACTCTTCAGAGTGGAAAGAACAGCTGAGGGAACAGGTCCCTACCCGTTCTCAAGGAGACTGTATGAAGTTAACTCTCCAGTAGGAAAGTTGCTACCTGCACACACTACTGTACAGGAACAGTGCAACAGTCAAATTTCTATGGAAGACTTTTTACCTACCTTGCTTACTTAATTGTAAGTGATGCCTCTCATGTATAAATATAATCAAGAAAGGTAAAGCAACTTACTTTATGAGAGAACCAGATAAAGGACCTGAAGCATGCTTGGTACAATCATTCAAGTTAATCGACTCAAAATAATATGGGCAGTGTGTCTTTAGATTCACAGGAACCAGATTAGGGACTTGATACCTTGGTGTTACCCTGACAAAAGTATAATTCAACGGTACAGCTGAAAAGCAACTGCAGAAAGTGACTGCCTACAACTGTACATGCAACAGTTCTGCAGACAGTGCAACAGTCACTTTCCATTGAGAAGAGGCATATACTAACCAAGATTTGAAATAACTAAAGTGATGTCTTTTGTAATAAAAACCTGGTGCAAAACACAAGGCATCCCTCTCCAAGACTTGCAAAATCAGAAACGAAAATCCTCTCTCAAGACTTGCAACAACCTCTCTCAAGAACAAAGCCGCTACAACCTCAAGGACCTGATCCAAGATTGAAGATATCTTAAGTCCTTAGGTTTGTTGAGTCTTTGTTATTTGTTCTTCATTGTAACTCATATCTTGCTTTCTTAGAAGCTATTTTTTGGAAACCCAAAATCCGTAAACTCTTCAGTTTATGTTGTGACTAGGTTTAGTCATAAGTTAAAGTCTTTGTAACTAGAGAGTTACAAAGTGGCTTATAATAAATGTTATTACAAGTTAGAGTGAGTAAAAGCCTTTGTAACTGTAGAGTGACAAAGTGGCTTGTGGTAAGAGTATCACAAGTTAGTTAAATTCTTTGTAACTAGGGAGTCACAAAGTGGCATGTGTTAAGAGTACCACAAGTTAGTTGAATACTTTGTAATAGAGTCATTACAAAGTGGCTTGTAATAGGTGTTTACAAGTTAGTGAAGTTGAAAGCCTACAAGTGTAGGTCGTGGTTTTTTCCCCTTGAGTTGGGATTTTCCACGTAAAAATCCTCTATGTTCTTTACTTACTACCATGATACTGTAGAACATTTAGAGAACCTGATTCCCCATACTGGTTGGTTTTACAGTCTATTGCTTACAGTAGGAGCTGATAGAGAATCTGGTTCTCTATACAATAGGAACTTATCCCGTGTCTCATTTACATACTGATTCAGTAGTTAGCACTGTGGGAACTGATATAGGACCAGATCGCTATACAGTTTGGGTCATTAGTATCTTCAGTGGAAACTCATAGAGAACCCGGTTCTCTATACAGTCTGGTGGACGCTTAGTTTCTAACATAAGGATTTTATTTGAACCGGGTGTAGATAGTTTTTTTTGGGAGTAGGAGACATTGTGTTGTGTTTTGAATTGAAGCAATATCTCTTGACTTTGTTTTGCCTTGAGAATAGTGAGTACTTTGGTTGTGATGCTTAGGCTCAGTTTTTGACTCTTGTATAAGTACCTTAAATTGTATGATCGTAAATTTGCTTAACTGCTTTGACTAGAGTGTCTTGATGAATCCAATCCTGAGTGAGTTATGTTCCATGTGTGTGTAAGGATTGGTTATATTCTGTGCATTGCATTTGATGCCTAGAACTTGCCCTGTGTGTTTGCAAAGCGAAATAGTAGTTTTGTTCAGTCTTGGAAATGATATTAGCATTTCTGTGTTGAGCCAGATATGTATATTTTACCCGCCTAATTGTTATGTATCGTAGTTAACCCCTTTGATCATGTAATCCTATTTCTTTGGCAACCACATTACAAGCCTTACCCATTTATTTGAATTAAACATTTATTGGAACCATAGTAACCTCTCATGAGCACTTGAATTGTTTATGAACTTTGGTTAAAGTGTGGGGTGGTTGGTTTGGCTTTTGAGTGGAACTAATCAAATAAGGAGAAAGGTGTACTGTTTTGAAAAAGTAAGAGCCACTTGAATTGAAAAAAAAAAGAAAAAAGAAAAAAATAGTTGGATTGTTGTGAAAAGAATATTCCTTGATAACTTGTGGCTTTTGATGTAAGTGTGCTTAAAGAAGAATGGGGTAATATACATTGATATGAATGTGGAGTTTTGGTTTGACATAAGTATGGGGGTTAAATGTTAAAGTATATGTATTAAAGTTCTTAGGGAGGTGTAGTCACTCTTATATCTAAATATATCATACCCGTCCCGCAACCTACATTACAACCAAATAAAGTCCTAATTGATCGTAGGTTGAATGAGCTCGATTAGTAGAGTAGTACACTACGAGCAAGCTTATGGTGCATATTTTGTGGCATATGAGTGTTATTTCTGAGAGGGAGTGAATTCTTTCTATCTTGAGTTCCTAAGTGTTATTAAATTTAATTGTGTAGAACTACTCTCTTTTGTTGTGTGAGGGTACTTGATTCATGAAGGAAAGATAATGTCAGTGACCTCTATGTTAGAGTAAGTGGGTGAGTTGTGAATAATGCGTGGTACTTGTGAGTCAAATTTTGAGGTGAAGATGTTACGCTTTTGTGCTTAGTCTATTTTAAATACTCTTGATGTGATGAGTTAGGAGAATTGTTTAAAACGGTCGTGTCTATATAAAGTGTAGTTTGATTACTCGAGGATGAGCAATAGTTTAAGTATGGGGTATTGATGATAGGCTATAATTGCGTATTTTAGTCACTTATTACACTATAATTTACTGCACTTTAATTGAGTTTGAGCTTTAATCGCTAGTGTTTTGCACTAACTGTGTGTTTAATGCCTTGTAGGAGTAATTCCGAGCTATATAGATGTTATGGAATGAATTCAAGTGATTTGAAGCTTTGATGTCCGAGTAAAAACCCAAGAAATTAAGTCGGGATCGTATTCGGGGATCAAGGGATGATCGATCAACGAAATGAAGAATCTAGTAGGCATATTGTGCATTGTCTAGTAAAAGGTATATAGATTTTCTCTCACAACTCCATTTGGGATATATAATATTAGTTGGAAAGGTAACTCAAAGATCTACAACTTTCATGTTTTATGTTTTAACAAATTTTAAATGGAACATGGTGAAAAATGCGGTCAAAACCGCGACCATGGACCTGGATGCGGACGCAGACTGAGGCAGTGCACTGGGAACATACCGCGCCCAGACCGCGACCGCGAGCGTCTGAACCTGAAAAATTGTCCTTTTCGCATAGGAGAAGGTATAATTGTTTGGGATCGACCCTACTTGGACATACTTTTGACATAGATTCGACCTAAGGAGGCAGAGACACAATAGGAGCAAGGCGGGGAATTCTTCTACGAGGTTTTCTTTCCTCTTCCTATTTTTTTCATTGTTGGTTATGACTTTTAGTATTATAGTTTTACATACTATTATGAATAGATAATTTGTTATCTAGGGTTTTGATATAACCTTTTGTAGGATAAATTCTTGTTATGTTTTTATATAATTGAGCCGTCGGAATTCTCTACGTGTTCAACTACGTATTTATTGTTGTTGATTGAATCATTACAAAAAAACTGGAATTAGCTACGAACGTCATCGCTAATCTGTCGTTAAATGCTCGTAGCTAGCAGAATCTTTTGATAATCCATCTAAATGAGATTAGCGACGGATTTTTCAATTTAGCTACAAATTTTATCCGTCGCTAAAACCTGATTTTTTTAGTAGTGAATGGCCATAGATTAACTACACCTATTTATTATGTGTTTCTTGAGAAAGGATACATATTTAGGCGGTTGTTGAACAATGTCACTCCTAATGTATGTGAGAAATCAATACAACGGGTTTAAAGACAGGTTTAGAAATAACAAAGTCTTGACGTGGTCATAGTGAGCGGTTAGATAAAGCCAACTAGCGTAGTTCGAGAGAATATGTCTACTAAATTGTTGTAGTTGCTCGAGAGAGAATTACGACACCTAAAGTGCTCACGATCAATAGAGAATACATTGGCGAAATTATAGAAGACGTAGCGGGAAGGATTCCGACAATTTGGGAAATTATAACTTTAGACCTCCTTAATTTACTCTCCAACCCTTTGTCTCGTTAGTTGATAATTTTACCGCTTTCTAGTATTTGCTAGTTAATTAGTTAAAAATATAAATATCAATCTTTATAATTTAAAAAATTGTTCAAACTTGTTTTCTTAGTGATATTAAATAGATATAGCTAAGCCTTAGTTCTCTGTGGTATTCGACTCCGGACTTTTAGACCGGATTATATTTGAAGCGACCGCTTATTCTTTTTAGGACTAGAGTTGGACATGATCACTTATAAGCTAAGTGCTTATAAGTCAAAAATAAGCTAAAAGCCATAAGTTGGTCACCCCCAGCTTATGAATTTTTAGCTTATAAGCACTTTAAGTTTGACCAAGATTTTTACTATTTTATCCTTAAAATATTTTTTTAAGAACAAAACCGCTGCATCGATACTCATTGCCTCAAGTATTCAAAATAGGTAAGATATTTTGTCCTATTTAGGTTTATTTTTTACTGAGAAACTTTTGTCAATTTATTAATTATTATAACTTATGATTATACGCTTATCATAACATAGATTCTATTTATCAGAAAAATTATCTTATCCAAGCACATTTGTATTTAAAATAAAATGACAAATAAAATATTTTGCATTTGAGTCGATTCAGAATCTAAAATTTTGAAGAAATTACGCCTTATAAGTGTAAACAGTTCTTAGGTTATTTAAGTCATTTTAACAGAAAAAGAACTTATCAGCAATTTTTTATCAAATACTGCAACAACTAATTATCAATTTCAGCACTTGTACCTAAACACGTAGCTGCTTATTTATTAAATTAATTTCAGCACTTAAAAGTATTTTTCAGAACCTAATGCTTAAAAGCTATGATCACGCCCAACTATGCCTTATAAAAAGGACAAGCGATCGTTACAAATATACTCCGAGTATTTAGCCCAGAGTCGAATCCCACAGGTAATAACCTACCCATTACTCTTGTCAGACTCACTGAATTCTCAGTAATCAACTTTCCAGATATTTTGAATAACAATTGGTGATATTTTTACTAAATATAACTTAATGAAAGTTAAGTAAACTAAAAGCTAACTATGACTAGGTTGTAAACAAATAAGAGAAGGATCTAAGGTTGTTATTTCCCCTATTAATGGAATCCCTTCTTGTTATGTTTCACATAGAATTTCCTAATCGTCTCTATCGATCATGAGCACTCTTACTACCGTAAATCTCTCCTGAGTAATTGCCACACCTCCTTTTTACTACCACTACAAGGGGAGTATAAGAGAGTTTTTTCCAATTTAAGTGATAATCGAAACGAGATTATTTATATTAAAATCAGAGTCGCCACTTGGGATAATTTATGATATCCCAAGTGACCGGTTAAAATTCCGAATTGAGGAAGTTGACTCTATTTACGGTCTGCAAACACAGAAATCCGGGTAAGGAATTCTGTTAACCCGGGAGAAGGTGTTAGGCATTCTCGAGTTCTATGGTTTTAGCACGATCGCTTTGATCATACTTGGGTTAATCAAATTATTTAATTACGTATTTAGAACCTATGTACTTTTACCTTTTACCGCTTTTATTTGTTTAATTATTCCAAAATAGGGAGTCATCTAGAGAAACGAGTCACGCGTACGTGTACTCATTTCGTTTGGCGCGTCAAGAATCATGTCACGCGAACATGTCCACAATTAATAACGCTTTGTTATTATTAAGAAAGTTTGGTCGAAGTTACGCGAATGGATACTCTAATTTTGAGGAATCATAATTATGTCACGCGAACGTGTACACAATCACGATAATTTGATTAATTAAGGGCGAGCCTAAAGCATTCTAAAACATACTGCTACAAAAATAGGCATTGAAATCCACTGACTCTAGATGATAACAAGATATAGCTAAATCTCAAAACTCTTCTTTCATGTCCCATATCGACACAACCCACAAAAATAGGAGAAAAGAGAGAAACTCTTAAGATAAGACAAAGATGACTTGGCAAACTAACTTAAAAGATAAAATGAAATAAAGGTCTACCAAAATCTAAATTTAGAAATTACGTCTCATGTGTATCAAATGGAAGATCACTATAGCTATTGACAAAAAACCTTAATGAGTTCCTAATTAAAAACTTAAGGCCTAAAGGAATATCACTAGAAATATACTAAGACAACCTCACCTAAAGATGATCAAAGATTATATTCACATATTAACTCAAGCTATTAGGAGTAATAAATAATTCATTCTGCGCTGAGCCATATTGATTCAACCTGGATAGAACCTAAAACAAATTGATAAGAATAAAGGACATAGGAAGATAACTTATTAAAGAAATTAGTGCAAGACCCTAAATATTAAAAACTCCCAAATTAAGATTAACGAGACTTTAAGAATATCGTTTGAATATTTAAACAGAATATAAAGAGCCAATACCATGTTTAACACCATCATCACATAAGCAGACATATAAGTGTAAAAGAAAATAAAATAAAGAAGTTGACCTCAAAAGAAGCTTTCTTAATTGATCGATAAAATTTAATAGGAAATATCCACTGGAATAGGAACTTTTATAGGAACCACGAAATGTGAGGAACTCGAACCGGTGACCGAACCTTGAACCTCGACCAACAATCGATAAGATATCGCCGAAAATAAAAACCCACAAACAAAAGATTGACTGAAGGGCTGAATTTCGTGAAGCTGTTATTTGGTGATTATTTAAGGTGCGTTCATGGTATTCGACAATAGCTGGCTGCTGGCTAGAATTGGAGGAGGTCGTCACCGACGAGTTGAAGAAGAATACGGGGTCAGCGGCGGCGAATGTGTGTGTCGTTGGTTGTTGCTGGTTTTTAGGGTATCTAGGTTGGAATGCTTTTTTAGATTTTTTTTTTGTGTATAGGTTAGTCCTTAGGAAGATGAATGAGTTCATGTACGGGGGGGGGGGGGGGGTTCTATTGTGAGAAAACGACGGATCTGTTTTTTTCTCTTAGGCATCTAGGTCTAGGGTGTATTAGGTTTTAGGTTAATTTAAGAAGAATAAGGGTCCAAATCTTGGGTGTTGGGTTGGATCGACCCGGTCTGGGTTGGGGGGGGGGAATTGGGCTTCTAAAATATTTGGCCCAATTAAATTTAAAAACCAGCCGTTTTCAATTTTCTATTCTTTTTATTTTCTTTTCTTTCTTTAATTATTTAAAAACCTAAATTAAATTCCTAAATAAATTCAAATTATAAAATTAAGATAATTATCTAACTATAATATTTATAAAAATTAATTGATACTAAATTAAAAGAGAAAACTTAATAATCCAAAATTAAAAGCTAAGAATGTAAAAATGAGTCATTTTTTTTATAATTTTCATTTTTAATAAAGCAATTAATTAATTAATTAATCCTAAAATGTGAACATAAAATCTAAATGCATTGAATGGTATTTTTGGTATTATTTCATGATTTTAATAAAAGTAAGCATGCACAGAAATGCAAACAATTAACAAAAATCCTATAAAATTGTAAACAATTGGGGAAAAATCTATTTCTTTAATTTGTAGGAGTATTTCACATAGGAAAAAAATCACGTGCTCATAGCTGCCCCTCTTTGCTCGAAAACACGAAGAGTTTTCGGGCAAATATAAAGTGAGCGGATACGAGTGATTTTTGCCCGTTTTATACTCCGTGGGAAATATTTTTGAAAGATCTGACCGAACCTTGCTTCCAAGGTTGCCTACATATCCTTGGATATAAAGGAATCAGGTTAGTGTAGTTCGGAAAAAAGAGGAAGAGATGAGTTAGAGAGTCGAGTGAGGTGCCGTTCTGTCGAGGTTCCGATCTGCGGTCCTGTAATTACATCAAAAATCAAGATTCAAAAGACTAACTAAGCCTATCAACTACGAGTTACAAGATTCCTATCTATGAGTCTTCTGAAGCTTGATCTTGAGTCTTGGTTGGTTCTTCATGCGGACTCTGATCTGAATCTTGATGCTTGTTAGCTGCGGGTGTTAGTTCAATCTTCCATGGCTTCTTCAGATCAAGATCGGACATGCAGTGCTCGTGACTTCAGCCATGTCTTGAGCAACTCACATCTTTCATCTGCTTCTACATTTGAATTCTCTTCCCTTTTTTTCTTTTTTCTTTTTATTTTTTTTTGTTTTGGATTGAAACTTCTTCTTTGGTCATCTTGGACTGTTGACCCACATTCTTGCCGCGAGCTTCTGCTACTTCTAACTTGAATTGAATTCTGAAATGACTTTCCTTATTCTCTAGGTGGGTGCCTGCTGCTGACTTGAAACTTGAAATAATTCCGAAATGAATTCTCTTGTTCTCCAAGTGGGAGCCTGCAATCAAAACAACAAAACAAACAAAATTTTCTGCCCCAGTTTGCACTCGGAAGATTTGTGAGTTGTTAGCAAAACTGAACCACTTATTGTGATGACCAGGCCAGTCGTCTCATGAGTTACTGCTTCGTTTCCCCCATTTATGCTTCTTATTGCCTTGTCTAATGGTTCTATATGTGATCAGGTTGATTGGTTCGGGTTCGGAAAGGATTTGGTAAGGTTTGAGACACTTAGTCTCTTTTGAGGAAGCTTAAGATGGAAAAGTCAACTGGATGTTGACTTATGTGTTAGAGGGCTCGGATGTGAGTTTTGATGGTATGGTTAGCTCCGGGAGGTGATTAGGGACTTATGAGCGTGATCGAAATGAGTTTTGGAGGCCCAGAGTAGATTTTGGCTTGAATTGGCGAAATTGGAATTTTGGTGGTCTCCGGTTGGTAGGTGGGATTTTGATATAGGGGTTAAAATAGAATTCTGAGAGTTGCAGTAGTTCCGTTGTGTCATTTGGGATATGTGTGTAAATTTCAGGTCATTCGGACGTGGTTTGGTTGGGTTTTGATCAAAAGCGTAATTTAGAAGATTTTGGAAACTTAGGCTTGAATTCGATGTGTTTTGGTTGATTCGATATTGTTTGAGGACTTTTGAGGATTGGTATAAGTTTGAATAAGGTTATGGGTCATGTTTGTGCTTTTGGTTGAGGTCCCGGGGCCTCAGGGTGATTTCGGATGGTTGTCGGAGAGTTTGGGAAATTTGAGAAGCTGCAGATTTTTCTGTTCTGGTATTTCTGCACCTGCGGATTGGGGACCGCAGGTGCGATGCCGCAGATGTGAGGAAGGATAGCAGAAGCAGTCAAGGAGGAGAAGGGCAGGATCCACATATGCGGTTGGCTGACCGCACCTGCGATGGCATAGGTGCGACTACTTGGTCGCAGATGCGGTTTTGGACCATTACGTGAAACCCGCAGAATCGGCTCATTGACCGCAAATGCGGTACTGCAGCAGCAGTATCTGGGCCGCAAGTGCGGAATCCCTGGGCTAAAAGGTATATATTGTTTTCTTCGCAAAATTTTTCTAAGTTCTCCATTTTTGAAGACGGGAAGCGAGCTAGGGCAGTGATTTCAAAGGAAGATCGAAGGGAATCAGTTGGGTAAGTTCCCTAAGCTTCATTGTTTGGGTTTATGATCATTTTCCATTGTTTAATCATGGTATTAGTGGAGACTAAGGAAGAAAAATTGGGGATTAGGGCTTGAGATTAAGAGACTTTAAAATGGGAATTTGAGGGGTCATTTGGACTCCGATTTCAGTGTTCTTGGTATGTATGGACTCGTGGAAGGATAAGTATTCCATTGGTGTGATTTTTACCCAATTTCGAGAAATGGGCCCAGGGGTCGGGTTTTGGCAATTTCGAGATTTTTTGGTATTAATTGATTATTTTCGCTTGGGCTTCGTTCCCTTAGCATATTTTGATGACATGATTCTGATTTTTGATAGATTCGATGCGAGTGGAGGACGATTTGAGGGGCAAATGTGTCACGGAGTAGTATTTTCACCGGTTTGAGGTAAGTAACCATTGTAAATTTGGAATTGAGGGTACAAACTGCGGTATTTGAATTATTTTGATAAATGCGGTGACGCACATGCTGGGTGACGAGCGTGTAGGCGCGCACCGGTAGGGATTGTGACTTAGTCCGTCCCGTAACGACTATTAAGCCGCGTATTTGATTTGAAACCTTATGATATTCCGTACATTAGTCATTATATTGTATTATGGGCTGTATGCCATGTTTGGGGCCTTGTGTCGAGTTGTTGAGACCCTTAGGGGCATTTTTACTATTTTTCCTCTCTCTACTTGTTGAAAGCATATCCTCAGTCACGTTTTACCTGTTTATTGTTTGAAACTGGTTTTATCACTCTACTTCTTAAATGTGAGGACTGTTTGGAATGAGTTCCCAAATTTCTACTATTTTGCTCGAGAGGCTGTGAGGTTAATGATGAGAGAGGTTGAGAACCTAATGGTGAGGATATTTATATATCTATGAATTATGGATCGGGCTGCACGCCGCAACAATACTTATATGGATTGGGCTGCACGCCGCTACGATATATATATTGGATCGGGCTGCGCGCCGCAGCGATATGACGTTTGGGCTGTAGGAGCCTCTCCGGAGTTTGTACACCCCAAGTGAGCATAGTCAACTAATTATATGGACCGGGCTGCACGCCGCAGTCATTACTATGATTATTATTATTATGAAATATTAATGAGCCTAAGTGCTGAGAGTGAGTACTGAGTGACGAGAGTTGAGTCACGAGTAACTAAGAAGCTGCCTGGAGGCCATATTCAGAGTGATACCTTGCCCGAGGGGCCCAATTATGATATTTTCACTGATTTCACTCTTCTTTTAAAATAAGCCTTTGATGGAAAATTGCTAAGTATATGATTTCAAGTATTTAAAACTGAATTTGATGATTTCATGACGAAACTGGTTTTAAACTGTGGAGTTTGAACTGATATCCTGTTGTTTATTCATTTATATGATCTTTAACTGCTCGTCACTGCTTTCAGACCTTATTTAATTTAGTTACTTACTGAGTTGACGTACTCACATTACCCCCTGCACCTTGTGTGCATATCCAAATGCTCGAGTGGCGGAGTGAGAGTCCTCAGCTTATCCAGAGTTGTCGGAGATCGCAAGGTAGATGCATGGCATCCACAACCATGCTTTCCTCCTTCATATCTTGTTCTTTTCTGCATTTTTAGACTTATGATGTATTAAACAGTCGGTTATGTATTTAGAGGCTCTAGACTCGTGACACCAAATGTTTGGGCTGTGTTGTCTTATGTTTTATTGACTTCCTCACATTTTTAGTTGTTTTAAACACTTCTTATGGAAATTGGTATTTAAACCCGTGTTAGAAAAATGACTTCATAAAAGAAAAATGGTTGTGATAAATGTTTGGGTTGGCTTGCCTAGTAATGTGTTAGGTGCCATCACGATTAGGTATTTGGGGTCGTGACAAGTTGATATCAGAGCCTAGGTTACATAGGTCTTGTGATTCATCAGCCGATTTAGTAGAGTCTCGCAAATCGGTATGTAGACATCTGTATTTATCCTCGAGAGGCTGAAGAACCTTTATGAAAAATTTCATATTCTTGCTATTCTTGTTGTGCGAATCTGTTGATCCGAGTACTAAACTTTTGTTATTCCATTCTCTCACAGATGGTGAGGACACGTGCTACGCGGCAGGATTGACGACCACCAATACCACCAGCTGGGGCCACTAGAGGCTGAGGACACGATCGAGGCCGTGTTAGGGGCAAAGCAACTAGGGCAGCACCTGCAGATCCTCTAGCTGCCCTAGTTTAGGATTAGGTCCCAGTTGTGGATGCTAAAGCAGCACCAGTTAAAGCACCAGCTATGCCTATTGTGATTCCAGGCCTTTAGGAGGCTTTAACTCAGATTTTATCAGTGTGTACCAGTTTGACTAGAGAGGTTTGGCAGACTTTAGCCTCCGACTTTCAATGGAGCAGAGGGAGAGGATGCCCATAGTTTCTTGGATAAGTGCCAGAGGATACTTTGTACAACAGGTATTCTAGAGACCAGTGGTGTAGCATTCACTACCTTTAAGTTTTCTGGGGATGCTTTCACTTGGTGGGAGGCGTATGAGAGGCGTAGGCCTGTTGGTGCAGTGCCCCTTACCTGACAGCAGTTGTCTGTTCTCTTTCTGGAGAAGTATGTGCCACAGTCTTGCCGAGAGGAGCTGTGCAGGAAGTTCGAGCAGTTGCGTCAAAGAGAAATGACTGTGATGCAGTATGAGATGCGGTTCTCTGAGTTAGCTCGTCATGCGGTCTGGTTGGTTCCCATAGATCGAGAGAGGATCAAGAGGTTTATTGATGGCCTCACATATCAGCTTCGGATTCTCATAACTAGGGAGAGGGTGACGGGTGCTACTTTCGAAGAGGTTGTTGACATCGCCCATGAGATTGGGTCGGTTCGCCTCCAGAAGCGAGAGGAGAGGGAGGCTAAGAGGCCTCGGGGATCTGGTAGCTTAGTAGTGCTCCTTTGAGGGGTCAGTTCCAGTAGGGTAGAGGTCGTCCATTCAGGCAGGCTCAGTCAACTCACCTAGGTTATCGTGGGGCATCATCGGGTCGTGGTTCTCACAGTTCTCATCAGGGCCATTCATCACTCAGTGCCCTTCCAGCCCAGAGTTCGTTCCGTGCTCCATCAGTTTAGGGTTCTTCCATGCCAAGTCCTTCTACTGGTCATTCCGGTGCCAGGGGTTTCCTTCAGTCCCCATCTCCAGCACCGGGGAGTTGTTATAAGTGTAGAGAGTTTAGGCATATGATGAGGCAGTGTCGTGATTTCAGGTATTGTTTCGGTCTTTCACAGAGATGCCTCTGTATTATTTGATCCCGGTTCCACCTTTTCTTATGTGTTATCATACTTTTCCCGTTACTTGGATATGCCCTGTGAGTCTCTTATTTTACCTGTTCATGTATCTACTCCGGTGGGCAATACTGTTGTTGTAGACCGTATGTACCGGTCATGTGTGGTGACTATTGGGGGTCTGGAGACCCAAGTGGATCTTTTATTACTGTGTATGGTGGGTTTCGATGTCATTTTGGGCATGGATTGGCTATCTCTGTGTCATTCTATTCTGGAATATCATGACAAGATAGTCACATTGGCTATACCGGGTGCCACACAGATTGAGTGGCGAGGTTTGACTGATTTTGTTCCCAGTAGAGTGATCTCATTCTTGAAGGCCTAACGTATGGTTGGGAAGGGTTGTCTTTCGTATCTAGCCGTTGTGAGGGATGTCGGTGCTGAGACTCCTAGTATTGATTTTGTTCCAGTTGTGAGGGATTTTCCCAATGTGTTTTCTGCAGACCTGTCGGGCATGCCACCAGACAGGGATATTGACTTTGGTATTGACCTGGTGCCTGGCACTCAGCTCATTTCTATTCCGCCATATCGTATGGCACCAGCAGAGTTGAAGGAGCAGCTTTAGGAACTTCTTGATAAGGGGTTCATTCGGCCTAGTGTGTCACCTTAGGGTGCGCCGGTTCTATTTGTGAAGAAGAAGGATGGCACTATGAGGATGTGCATTGATTATAGGAAATTTTACAAAGTAACAATTAAAAACAAGTATCCTTTGCCTCGCATTGATGATTTATTCGATCAGCTTCAGGGAGCGAGAGTGTTCTCCAAGATTGATCTCCGTTCGAGTTATCACCAGTTGAAGATCAGCAACTCGAATATTCTTAAGACAGCTTTCAGGACCTGATATGGTCATTATGAGTTCTTGGTGATGTCTTTTAGGCTGGCCAATTCCCCAGCAGCGTTCATGCTTTTGATGAATAGCGTGTTACGGCCTTATCTCGACTCATTTGTCATAGTCTTCGTTGACGATATTCTGGTGTATTCATGTATTCAAGAGGAGCACGCAGAGCATTTGATAGTTGTGTTGCAGAGATTGAGGGAGGAGAAGCTTTATGCAAAAATATTCTCCAAGTGTGAGTTTTGGCTTAGTTCAGTGGCTTTCTTGGGGAACGTGGTGTCCAGCGAGGGTATTCAGGTTGATCCGAAGAAGATAGAGGCGGTTTAGAGTTGGACCAGACCGTCCTCAGCCATAGAGATTCACAGCTTTATTGGTTTAGTGGGTTATTATCTCCGGTTCAGGGATACTCATCTATTGCATCGCCCTTGACCAAGTTGACTCAGAATGGTGCTCCATTTGTATGGTCGGATGAGTGTGAGGGGAGCTTTCAGAAGCTCAAGACAGCCTTGACCACGACTTCAGTGTTAGTTTTGCCATCAGCTTCAGGTTCATATACCGTGTATTGTGATGCTTTGAGAGTTGATATTGGTTGTTTATTGATGCAGGAGGGTAGAGTTATCGCTTATGCTTCTTGTCAGTTGAAACCCCATGAGAAGAACTACCCCGTTTATGATTTGGAGTTGGCTGCTATAGTTCACGCGTTAAAGATTTGGAGGCATTACTTGTATGGTGTGTCTTGTGAGGTGTTTACTGATCATCATAGCCTCCAACACTTGTTCAAATAGAAGGATCTCAATTTGAGGCAGCGGAGGTGGTTGGAGTTGCTTACAGATTATGATATCACTATATTGTATCATCCGGGGAAGGCCAATGTGGTGGCCAATGCTTTGAGCCGAAATGCAGTGAGTATGGGGAGTTTGCCATATATTCTAGTTTGGGAGAGACCCTCTTGCAGTTGATATTCAGGCCTTGGACAATCGGTTCGTGAGGTTAGATGTTTCGGAGCCTAGTCAGGTATTTGCTTGAGTGGTTTCTCGGTCTTCCTTATAAGATCACATTAGAGAGCGCCAGTATAATGATCTGCATTTGCTTGTCCTTAAGGACAGAGTTTAGCACGATGATGCCAGAGATGTGACTATTGGTGATGATGGGGTGTTGAGGATGTATGGCCGGATTTGTGTGCCCAATGTGGATGAGCTTCGGGAGTTGATTCTTGAAGAGGCCTATAGTTCGCAGTATTCCATTCATCTGGGTGCCGCGAAAATGTATCTGGATTTGAGGTAGCACTATTAGTGGAGAAGAATGAAGAAGGACATTGTGGGATTTGTAGCTTGGTGTCTCAATTGTCAGTAGGTGAAATATAAGCATCAGAGACCGGGTGACTTACTTCAGCGGATGGATATTCTCGAGTAGAAGTGGGAGAGGATCACTATGGACTTTGTAGTTGGACTTCCACGGACTTTGAAAAAGTTCGATGCTATTTGGGTGATTATGGATCGGCTGACCAAGTCCGCGCACTTCATTCCTATGTGTACCACTTATTTTTCAGAGCGGTTGGCAGAGATCTATATCCGGGAGATTGTTAGTTTGTATGGTGTCCCAGTTTCTATCATTTCAGATAGGGGCATTCAGTTTACTTCGTAGTTTTGGAGGTCTGCGCAGCGAGAGTTGGGTACTTAGGTTGAGTTGAGCACAACTTTTTACCCTCAGACGGACGGGCAGTCCGAGCGCACTATTTAGATATTGGAGGACATGTTGCGTGCTTGTGTCATTGATTTCGGTGGGTCATGGGATCATTTTCTACCGCTTGCAGAGTTTGCTTATAACAACAGCTACCAATCGAGTATTCAGATGGCTCCATATGAGGCTTTGTATGGGAGGCGGTGTAGATCTCTAGTTGGTTGGTTCGAGCTGGGTGAGGCTAGGCTATTGGGGACAAACTTGGAGCATGATGCTTTAGAAAAGGTGAAGGTAATTCAGGAGAGGATTCGTACAACGTAGTTGAGACAAAAGAGTTATGCTGACAGGAAGGTTCGAGATGTGTCTTACATGGTTGGAGAGAAGGTTCTGTTGAAGGTTTCGCCCATGAAGGGTGTTATGAGGTTTGGGAAGAAAGGTAAATTGAGTCCTTGGTTCATTGGGCCTTTTGAGGTGCTTCGAAGGATTGGGGAGGTGACTTATGAGTTTGCTGTGACACCCAGCTTGTCGTGTGTGCATTCGATATTTCATGTTTCTATGCTCCGGAAGTATATTGGGGATCCGTCTCATGTTTTGGATTTCAGCATGTTTCAGTTGGATGGTGATTTGACTTATGATGTGGAGCCAGTAGCTATTTTGGGTCGTCAGGTTCTAAAGCTGAGGTCAAAGGATATAGATTCAGTAAAAGTGCAGTGGAGAGGTCAGCCTGTGGAGGAGGCTACCTGGGAGACCAAGCGGGAGATGCGGAGCATATATCCTCACCTGTTTGAGGCTTCAGGTATGTTTCTTGACTCGTTCGAGGACGAACGTTTATTTAAGTTGGGGAGGATGTGACGACCCGGCCAGTCGTCTCATGAGTTACGACTCTGTTTCCCCCATTTCCGCTTCTTATTGCCTGGTCTAATGGTTCTATATGTGATCGAGTTGATTGGTTTGGGTTCGGAAAGGATTTGGTAAGGTTTGAGACACTTAGTCTCTTTTGAGGAAGCTTAAGTTGGAAAAGTCAATCGGATGTTGACTTATGTGTTATAGGGATCGGATGTGAGTTCCGATGGTTCGGTTAGGTCCGGGATGTGATTTGGGACTCAGGAGCGTGATCCGAACGAGTTTTGGAGTCCCAGAGCAGATTTAGGCTTGAATTGGTGAAATTGGAATTTTGGCGGTCTCTGGTTGATAGATGGAATTTTGATATAGGGGTCAGAATGGAATTCCGAGAGTTTCAGTAGTTTTGTTGTGTCATTTGGGATGTGTGTATAAAATTTCAGGTCATTCGGACGTGGTTTTGTTGGTTTTTTTGATCAAAAGCGTAATTTAGAAGATTTTTTGAAACTTAGGCTTGAATCCGATGTGTTTTGGTTGATTTGATGTTGTTTGAGGTGTTTTGAGGATTGGTATAAGTTTGAATAAGGTTATGGGTTATGTTTTTGCTTTTGGTTGAGGTCTCGGGGGTCTCAGGGCAATTTCGGATGGTTGTCAGAGAGTTTGGAAAATTTGAGAAGCTGCAGATTTTTCTGTTCTTTTTTGCACCTGCAGATTGGGTACCGCAGGTGCGATGCCGCAGATGCGAGGAAGGACCGCATAAGTGGTCAAGGAGGATAAGGGCAGGAGCTGCAGATGCGGTTGGCTGACCGCACCTGCGATGGCATAGGTGCGGCTACTTGGTCGCAGATGCGGTTTTGGACCATTAAGTGAAAGCCGCAAAAGCGGTTCATTGACCACAAATGTGGTACCGCAAAAGCGGTATCTGGGCTGCAGGTGCAGAATCCCTTGGCCAAAAGGTATATATTGTTTTCTTCGCTAAATTTTGCTAAGTTCTCCATTTTTAAAGATGGGAAGCGAGCTAGGGCAGTGATTTCAAGGGAAGATCGAAGGGAATCAGTTGGGTAAGTTCCCTAAGCTTCATTATTTGGGTTTATGATCATTTTTCCATTGTTTAATCATGGTATTAGTGGAGATTAAGGAAGAAAAATAGGGGATTTGGGTTTGAGATAAAGAGACTTTAAAATGGGAATTTGAGGGGTCATTTGGACTCCGATTTCAGTGTTCTTGGTATGTATGGACTCGTGGAAGGATAAAGATTCCATTGATGTAATATTTACCGAGTTTCGAGATGTGGACCTGGGAGTCAGGTTTTGGAAATTTTGAGATTTTTGGTATTAATTGATTATTTTCGCTTGTGCTTCGTTCCCTTACCATATTTTGACGCCATGATTCTGATTTTAGATATATGCGACGCGAGTGGAGGCCGATTCGAGGGGCAAAGGCATCGCGGAGTAGTAGTTTCACTGGTTTGAGGTAAGTAACCATTGTAAATCTGGAACTGAGGGTATAAATCCTGGTATTTGAATTGTTTTGATAAATGCAGTGATGCACATGCTAGGTGACGAGCGCGTGGGCGTGCATTGGTAGAGATTGTGACTTGGTCCGTTCCGTAGCGACTATTAAGCCGCGTATTTGATTTGAAACCTTATGATATTCCGTATTTTAGTCATTATACTGTATTATGGGATGTATGCCATGTTTGGGGCCTTGTGCCGACCCGTTGACACCCTTAAAGGCATTTTTACTGTTTTCCTCTCTCTACTTGTTGAAAGCACATCTTTAGTCACATTTTACCTATTTATTGTTTGAAACTGGGTTTATCACTCTACTTCTTAAATGTGAGGACTGTTTGGACTGAGTTCCCAAATTTCTACTATTGTGCCCGAGAGGCTGTGAAGTTAATGACTGAGAGAGGTTGAGAACCTAATGGTGAGGATATTTATATATGTATGAATTATGGATCGGGCTGCACACCGCAATGATACTTATATGGATTGGGCTGCATGCCGCAACGATATATATATATATATATATATATATATATATATATATATATATATATATATATATATATATATATATATATATATATATATATATTGGATCGGGCTGCACACGGCGGCGATATGATGTTTGGGCTGTAGGAGCCCCTATAGAGTCTGTACACCCCCAGTGAGAGGTAGTCGACTACTTATATGGACCAGGCTGCACGCCGCAACGGTTACTATGATTATTATTATTATGAAATATTAATGAGCTTGAGTGCTGAGTGTGAGTACTGAGTGACGAGAGTTGAGTCACGAGTGACTGAGAGGCTGACTAAGAGGCCATATTAAGTGTGATACCTTGCCTCAAGGGCCCAGTTATGATATTTTCACTGAATTCATTCTTCTTTTGAAATAAGCCTCTGATGGAAAATTGTTAAGTATATGATTTCAAGCATTTAAAACTGAATTTGATGATTTCATGATGAAACTGGTTTTAAGTTGTGGAGTTTTAACTGATATTATGTTGTTTATTCATTTATATGATCTTTAACTACTCGTCACTACTTTCAGACCTTATTTACTTTAGTTATTTACTGTGTTGGCGTATTCACGTTACTCCCTGCACCTTGTGTGCAGATCCAGGTGTCCGAGTGGCGGAGTGAGAGTCCTCAGCTTATCCAGAGTTGCCGGAGATCGCACGGTAGCTGCATGGCGTCCGCAGCCATGCTTTCCTCTTTCCTATCTTATTTTTTTCTGCATTTTTAGACTCATGATGTATTAAAAAGTCAGTTGTGTATTTAGAGGCTCTAGACTCGTGACACCAGATGTTTGGGCTGCGTTGTCTTATGTTTTATTGACTTCCTCACATTTTTAGTTGTTTTAAACACTTCTTATGAAAATTGGAATTTAAAACCGTGTTAGAAAAATGGCTTTATAAAAGAAAAAGGGTTGTGATAAATGTTTGGGTTGGCTTGCCTAGTAATGTGTTTGGCGCCATCACGATCGGGTATTTGGGGTCGTGACTTTTATGCTATTGATGCAATGATGAAAGTAAACTAGAGACTCGACTAGGATGCGCATCTCCTGTGAGTAAAACCCAAAAAATTTGACTAGCAAATGCATCTACTAAAAATAAAACCTGAATGACCTAGATTAGGAAGTGCGTCACCTACGGGTAAAACTTGTTTGAACCAAAACCAAGAAGTGCGTCTCCTAGGGGTGAAATCTCAATTTAGGAAGTGCGTCTCCTAAAAGAATAACTTGGAAAGACCTTGATTAGGAAGTGCGTCTCCTAGGGGTGAAACTTGAATGAACCAAACTAGGAAGTGTGTCTTCTATGAATAAACTCTCAATTTAGGAAGTGCTCATAAAACAAAATATAACTTGAAAGACCCAGACTAGGAAGTGCGTCTTCTGGGGGTGAAACATCAATGACTCAAACTAGGAAGTGCGTCTCCTAGGAATGAATATAAATGAACCAAATAGGAAGTGTGTCTCCTAGCGGTAAAATCTCAATTTAGGAAGTGCGTCTCCCAGGGGTGAAATCTCGATTTAGGAAGTGCATCTCCTGAAAGTGTATCCTGAAAGACCTAGACTAGGAAGTGCGTCTCCTAGGGGTGAAATCTCAATTTAAGAAGTGCATCTCCTAAAACAAAATATAACCTAAAAGACCCAGACTAGGAAGTGCGTCTCCTACAGGTAAAACTTCAATGAACCAGACTAGGAAGTGTGTCTCCTAGGGCCGAACTTAAATGACTCAAACTAGGAAGTGCGTCTCCTAGGGGTGAAATATCAATTTGGGAAGTGTGTCTCCTAAAACAAAATATAACTTAAAAGATCCAGACTAGGAAGTGTGTCTCCTAGGGTGAAACATCAATGACTCAAACTAGGAAGTGTGTCTCCTAGGAATGAACTTAAATGAACCAAATAGAAAGTGCGTATCCTAGTGGTAAAATCTCAATTTAGGAAGCGCGTCTCCTAAAACAAATATATCTTGAAATACCCAGACTAGAAAGTGCATCTCATAGGGGTGGAACATTAATGACTCAAACTAGGAAGTGTGTCTCCTAGGAATGAACAAATCTAGGAAGTGTGTCTCCTAACAAGTATAATCTGAAAGACCCCTACTAGGAAGTGTGTCTCCTAACGGGTAAAACTTCAATGACTCCAACTAGGACGTGCGTCTCCTAGGGATGAATTTTAAATGACCAAGTCTAGGAAGTGCGTCTCCTAGGGGTGGAATCTTGATTTAGGAAGTGCGTCTCCTAGAGCAAAATATAACTTGAAAGACTTAGACTAGGAAGTGCATCTCCTAGAGGTAAAACCATCAGTGACTCAAACTCATATGATCCAAACTAGGAAGTGCGTCTCCTAAGAGTAAAATCTCAATTTAGGAAGTGCATCTCCTACAACAAAATATAACTTGAAAACCCAGACTAGGAAGTGTTTCTCCTAGGGGTGATGTGTGATCCTCTCAATAGCCTTTGCGTAAGCAGAATTGGGGCATTACATCTGAAAAATTCAAGCTTCCAAGCTTTGTTATGAACATAGCTTTCGTCCCTATTTCAGACAATGAAAACTTGTGTGTTTAAACATGGTGGTTGGTTTGTGGCCTTAACTTTGAGGGCGATTGCTCCTTCACTTGCCATGATAACATTGATTTCAACTTGAGAGATATTGCTTGTTTATTAACTAACCACTTTCTCTGACACCCTTATCGCAGAAAATACCTCTGATTCATTCAAACTCAATATCCTCTATCCGTTGCATTTTGCTCATGAATTGACATTTACCGAACCTTTGTATTTCTCATGAATCCCAAAGCACGCCGATTGTTATCCATTCAATGCGTATAGTTCTCTTTCTTGACTTATGTCGCTTTGATGTGCTAGCTAGACTTTGCTTTGCGCAATTGGAAAGCTGGTAGCAGATTTTAAGTCATTTCTCACTCGTTCTTACCAAACAGGCTCAAGAAGAGGAAGTAAACAAAACAAAAGGAACAGAGTAAAGGACAATGGAAAAAGATGATACCCAAAAAGAAAACTACAAAGTAAAAATTTATCAGATATGGATACCAACTCTAATGACCATGACATGCACCTTTGGAAGTGGCCTAATCTGTCAAGCAAGTCTAATGCTCAACTCTTGTTGTACCTCTTTGCCATGAAACTGGACTTCAATGCTCCGATTATCCTATCTGATTCATGATCCTTATTCGACTTGTAGTGCCCGAAGGGTTTTCACCATCAAGCTTCTCTCCTTTTGTTCTTTCTCTCAACTTACCATCGCCTTATGGTTCCTGTGAAGGTTTTCATCGATAAGACTTTTCGCATTTTTGTTTTCCTTGTGTAGAACGGAGTATTTCCCCTGATGTGAATCATACCTCTAACTCGCTTGACTTGGCACTACTCAAAGATTGATCGAAAGGCCTTTCTTTGGATCGTAATGTAGGCTTTTGTATAGGATTAGAAAGAAAGAGTATCATAAAAGGCTCAAAAGCAGCTTAAAAGGGCTCAAAATTACAGCTTTTGGAATCAGATCTCTTACAACAACCACAACTTCTGCCCCAGTTTCTTTGCTTAGGGAACTTTGAATTTTTATTTTGATGGGACCGAACCACGAGGCTGCCTACATATCCTTAATAGGAATCAGGTTGAACGTAGTTCATGACATAGGAATTGCTTTGTTTTTTGTACTTTTCTGTTCTTCTTTTTCTCCTTTTTTTTACTTTTCTTTTTTTTACTCTTTTCCCATTTTTTCTTTCTCTTTTTCTCTTCTCTTTTCCTATTTTCTCTTTTTTCATTCTGTATCTGTATTTCTAAACTCAGCTTCTAATTCCAAAAGAGGGATATGAAATAAAATAAATAAGGATCAGAGGGGGCAACAAAGGATAAAATATTTAGATAGCAGAATAAAATGCCTTCGTCATTCCAATCTTCAAAGCATGCCAAATACAAACAACACAATTAAACAAACCAAAGAAATCATACATAATATTTGACTGCATTAGAATTGATAGCCATATCCACACATTTGCCTTCTACATTTGTTAAATACAAAGCACCATTGGACAACACTCTCATTACCATGAACGACCCCTGCTAATTTGGGGAAAACTCGCCTTTAGCTTCAGCTTGATGCGACAAGATGCTTTTCAATACTTGTTGACCCACTTCAAATTTCTGGGAACGCACCTTCTTGTTGTATTCTCTTCTGATACAATTGACCATGACACACTGCCACCAGTTTTTTTCCGTCAATCAAACTTAATTGCTCCAAACGGGTTTTGAACCACTCATCATCATCAATTTCAGCTTCAGCAACAATCCGAAGGGATGTAATTTCAACTTCCATGGGTATCACTACTTTAGTACCATATACCAACAAATAAAGAGTTGCACCTACTGAAGTGCGAACAGTAGTGCGATAACCCAGCAAAGCAAAAAGGAAACTTTACATGCCATTGCCTAGAACCTTATACCATCTTTTGAAGTATCTTCTTTATGTTCTATCTGCCCCAGTTTCACACAATTCGGGATTTAAGTGATCTCAAAATGCCTTTACTTATTTCACTCAAATATCCCTATCATCTTCAAAATTGTTTCATTGCTTCATGTCTAAACTAACATTTAAGACCGGACCTAGAATTATGCATGCATGTCACGTCACTAGAGCCAGCATGAAAAGAACTATAAAAGGAAAATAAAACTAAACAAATACTGACTAGAAATAATAGAAAACAGGAAATTGCATTAGATAGACAGTGAAAGGGTTTGAACAACAAATCAAGTAGACTAAATTGGGGTTACAATCCTGGAACAAACCTAGATAACACTAAATGAGTTTCTACGACTAAAAGAACTAGGCAAAATAAAAGGATAGAAAGGTTTGAGTCACGAGACAATATTCGGGTTACAACCTTGAAATAACTCGGACAATAGAAATGATAACAAAATAAACCACCAGAATTCCTCCCTGACTAGCCAAGAAAAGAGTGTTTTTTCAATTACCAAGATCGGCATTTTAGACATTGAGTTCCACATCAATATTACCAATATCATTACCAATTTCAATCACATTGACCTCAGCAAATAGCTTTTGGGTCTCTTTTTCTAACTTGTTCTTAAGATCAACTTTTGGAGCTGAGACTGATAGCGCTGAAAACTTTACAGCAAGTGGCCCTTCGAGGATCTCAGAAGAATTCCATATTCCTGTTCAACACAAATCATACCTACCATATGCGTCTTATTATGAACATGTGATGGACTTTGGCTAGTATCTACTGCATCTGAATTTTGCACGACAATGTCACCTGCATCAATAAGCTTCTGAACTGCTCTTTTCAGATGCCAACATTTTTCTATGCTATGACCCGGGCCACTAGAGCAATATATGCACCTTTGATAATAATCAAAATTCTTTGGAAGAGGGTTCGACATTTTTATCTGAATCGGCTTCAACATGTCCAATTGCCTCAACCTTTGAAGCAAACTGGCATATGATTCTCCAATGGGAGTGAAAGTTTTTTCCTTTTAATGTTGCCTTTTCATTTTGTACTCTAGCCTCGGTTGGAACCTTTTGCAGGTAGGTGGTTGATATGCTTGAAGAGGCAGGTAAGATATTTGAGGAGGTGGTGCAAGCCATTGCGGGTCTCGTGGGTGTGGAGCATATGGCGATGCACTGTTGATAAAGTACTGGGAAGGTGAGGCATGCCCTTGGTGATTTTGTGGAGGAAAGTAGCACTGGGAAGGATTATCTAGAGTACGCGGATATTTATGGGGTCGGTATTGAGGCTGAAAGCGTTTAGCAGGAATGCCCACTGGATCTTGTCGTTAGCGGGACTTAGCAACATCCTTTCTATCAATCGGAGAACTGTCCCGAGCAACTTGTTCGTTCCATCTGAACCAAAATTCCCTAAAACTTTCCTTGGGTTTCTTTTCCATCTGAGATAGAGAAGAACGGTTTGGGACAATGTCTATATTGTACTGAAAGTATCACACAAAATCTTTAGCCGTGTCATCCTATGTATGCCACATACCGACATCGTGACGAGTATGCCATTCCAAAGCTACCCCAGTCAGTCTCTCACTGAAATACGTCATCAGCAACTCATATTTCCCGCCAACACTTCTCATTTCACTGTCATAACCCCTCAGATGGGCTACTGGATCTCTATGCCCATCATACAAATTAAACTTTGGCATCTTAAACCCTTTCAGCTTTCTGGATATCTCATCTTGCTCCATCTTAGCAAGCTTTGCTATTTCACAGACAGGCTCGAAATGAGGAGCGGAAGAGTATGGACCCGAGATTTTGAAAATTGGTTCTGGAGTATAGTGTTGGGCATCGGGGATTTTGAACACAGTCTCGCTAGAGGATCGAGGAAAGATAGCAGGTGGATGAGCTACAAAAACATGAGTGGTCAAAGGAGTGGGATATGATGTGGTTTTGGGGGGTGGAGTGTGAAAAGGTTGTGGGGAGATATCCTGGACTTGTGACAGTGGCAGAATGGTGACAAGGCTTTTAGCGTAGTTAGTGGGAGCTGATGGTGGAAGACTTTCACTAATCCAGGCTTGGTTTATTTCGGCCATCTGTCCTTTCAACCTTAAGACCTCTTCTTTCAACTGAGATTCTGATTCAATAATTCCCTTAGATGGATCAATAACCCCTGTGTCCAAGTCTTTGCTCGCCATGGCTACCTTACTCTTTGACCTTGTGTTGTATGAATGAGTTACTTAAAAACCACAGACCAACCACCCTTCTGCTCAATGAAGATAACAAAAGGAACAAAATAGGGTCATCCTGTTAGCATTAGGGCATTTAACAGCTAAAAATATTATATTGCGTGCAATGCACCTGCAACAATTAACGGTTTTATAATGCCTTCGAGGGTCACAAGGTCAATTGACATCATCTCAATTTTGTTCATCTCAATCTTCTCTTTTCTTTCTTTTCTAGCACTTCTTGGCTTACTCATTTTCCTTCCTCTTTTTCTTCTAATTATCACTCTTTTCTTTCCTCTCATTTCTCACATCCCATAATTTCACCTCTTTTTTTTTTGTTTTTTCCCTTTTTTCCTTTTAATAAAAAATGATTCGATCGAACCATATGTAGGTTGCCTACGTATCTTGACGCCGCATGAATAAGTTCTTTGCGTAGTTCGGAAAAATTGAGAATAGACTAAATAAATTAACGTTCTCTTTTTTAGGAGGAAATCAAAAGGATAAACCAAAGAAAAAATATTTTGAATTTTCATTTGATATTCAAGAAAGATTTCGAAATAAAAAATGAAAAAGATAAAGAATATTTTTGGATTTCGGTTTTGATTTAGGGAGAAACTCTGAAGATAAACTAAAGATAAATCATGTTGTTGTTTTTTTTCTTTTATGTAAAATGTCCTAAAGTTCTAGTAAAAATAGAATGAATTTTTTTTTCTATTCATATTTCATTAATTTCCCAATGAGGAATCTCAGAAGAAAATCTTTTTGGATTTTTGGAATTAATATCTTAAAGAAAACTTCTAAAGAGGTATTAAAAGAAAATCCTCTTCTTTTTTTTATAGATTTTTTAGTCTTAATATACTAAAAGAAATGTAAAAGCAATTTTTATTTTAAGTTCTAGATATTAACTTCCTAAGGCACCTGAAATAATTTTTTTTTCATTTCTAGAATAAGTATTTTAAAGAAAACTTCTAACGGAAGTATAAAACGCAAAATCTCTCCTTTTGTTTTTTGAATTTTTGAGTTATAACACACTTTTTTAAATACAAAATAGAAAGTACAATAACAAAAGACTCGACATTACCGTACAAGACTAGAAGGTAAAAGACGACATAAAAAGAAGAACAGACTCAAAACACAAAAAATAAAAAATAAAATAAAAAAATCTCCTTAAGCAACTCCTGAACGAGCGATCCCGACTGGATGGTCCTAGGGTGTCTGCCATGTTCAAACTCCGGTAAGTGGATCCACACCAATATGAGAAAACTAAAACCAACACGATGTGAGGCAATACACTCCCTACTGGACACATGTAAGATATGATCGAGGCTATTTTTGCAAAATGCCTTATGTGGCCAAAAGGTGGCTAGAAATGCAAAATTTGGCTAAGACCCTGCAAAGTCAAGAACCTAAGATTTACTAGGAAGACCGAACCCTATATGGGTTGCCTACATATCTCGCCCCGAAATACAAGAATCAGGTATGCGTAGTTCGGACAAATTGAATATGGGCGAGAATTAAAAAAAAACAACTAATTTAGAGAAAATATATTTTTTGAAAAATGATGAAACATGTAAACTCTTTTTGTATTTTTCTTTTCCCCTTTTTGTTTTTCGAAAAATGATGGGAAAGTGGAAATCTTTTTTGGGATTTTTCATTTTTTTGTCTTCTCTTGAAAAATATTGTGCAAGAAAAATATAACTATACCCAACTTGCTTCATTTTTACACTTCGCTCTCTTTTCTTTCTCATCCCATATTGGTCCGCTAAATGACCCTTTTTACCCTTGAAGATTGCAACATGTAGCACATAGGATGCATCAGGATATTCTTTTATTTTTGGGTACACTTGTCCTAGACGGACCCAACCCCTGTGTTGAGTCCCCTAAGTCAAATTCACGTGATGCAAACAAACATGCCTACTAGGGATCCGACATGAGGTTATGTTATTCTAAGTTTAAACCTGGGGTAATGTTCTTGACCTGGCTTACCCGAGCGGACAACTCGAGCCGAAGAGGGGGCAACGTACCGGGAGCACGAAAGTCTACCCAACCTTATTGCTGGCCCAACCTCGTTTTATTTTGTATAACTTCTAAAAGAAAAAATGGGCCACGTGAACGTGTGCACCATTTTTTTTGAAGACTCAGAAGGGAGGCGAAAAAAGGCATTTTAATACAATTCAAACAATATCGAAATGATAAAATAAACAACAATTAGCACATTAGGTTCACAAATACAATAATATCAACAAACAATAAAGCCAAGCAGAGATCATATTAACAAGCTCGAATTCTTGAACTCTGAAATGAAAGTTCTGGGTTCTTATCCCAGCAGAGTTGCCATAACTGTCAAACCTCCTTTTTACTACCCCTGCAAGGGGAGTATAAGGGAGTTTTTTTTCCAATTTAAGTGATAATTAAAATGGAATTATTTATATTAAAATCAGAGTCGCTACTTGGGATAATTTATGGTGTCCCAAGTCACCGATTAAAATTCCGAATTGAGAAAGTTGACTCTATTTACAGTCTGCGAACACAGAAATCCGGGTAAAGAATTCTGTTAATCTGGGAGAAGGTGTTAGGCATTCCCGAGTTCCGTGGTTTTAGCACGGTCGCTTTGATCATACTTGGCTTAATCAAATTGTTTAATTACGTATTTAGAACCTATGTACTTTTACCTTTTACCACTTTTATTTTCTTAATTATTCCTAAATAGGGAGTCATCTAGAAAAACGAGTCACGCGTACGTGTACTCATTTCGTTTGGCGCGTCAAGAATCATATCACGCGAACGTGTCCACAATTAATAACGCTTTGTTATTATTAACAAAGTTTGGTCAAAGTTGCGCGAACGCATACTCCAATTTTGAGGAATCGTAATTATGTCACGCGAACGTGTACACAATCACGATAATTTAATTAATTAAGGGCGAGCCTAAAGCATTCTAAAGCATACTGCTACAGAAATAGGCATTGAAATCTACCCACTCTAGATGATAATAAGATATAGCTAAATCTCAAAACTCTTCTTTCATGCCTCATATCCCCACCGCCTACAAAAATAGGAGAAAAGAGAGAAAGTCTTAAGATAAGCCAAAGATGACTTGTCAAACTAACTTAAAAGACAAAAAAATAAAGGTCTACCAAAATCTAAATTTAGAAATTACGTCTCATGTGTATCAAACTATAGCTATTGACAAAAAGCGTTAATGAGTTCCTAATTAATAAGCTTAAGGCCTAAAGGAATATCACTAGAAATATACTAAGACAGCCTCACCTAAAGATGATCAAAGATTATATTCACATATTAACTCAAGCTATTAGGAATAGTAAATAATTCATTATGTGCTAAGCCATATTGATTCAACCTGGGTAGAACCTAAAACAAATTGATAAGAATAAAGGACATAGGAAGATAACTTATTAAAGAAATTAGTGCAAGACCCTGAATATTAAAAACTCCCAAATTAAGATTGACGAGACTCTTAAAATATGGTTTGAATATTCAAACAGAACATAAAAAGCCAATGCCATGTTTAACACCGTCATGACATAAGCAGATATATAAGTGTAAAAGAAAATGAAATAAAGAAGTTGACCTCAAAAGAAGCTCTCTTAATTGATCGATAAAATTTAATAGGAAATATCCACTAGAATACGAACTTCGATAGGAACTGCGAACTGCGAGGAACTCGAACTGATGACCGAAATCGAACCTTGAACCTCGACCAACAATCGATGAGACAGCGCCGAAAATAAAAACCCACGAACAAAAGAACAAAAGATTGACTGAAGGGCTGAATTTTATGAAGTTGTTATTTGGTGATTATTTCAGGTGCGTTCATGGTATTCGACAGCAGCTGGTCGCTGACTGGAATTAGAGGAGGTCATTACCAGCGAGTTGAAGAAGAAGAAGGGGTTAGCGCGACGACTTTGTGTGTGGCGTTGGTTGCTGCTGGTTTTTATGCTGTCTAGGGTGAAATGCTTTTTTAGATTTTTCTTTTTATGTATAGGTTAGTCCTTAGGAAGATGAAGGAGTTCATGTACGCGGGGAGGGGGAGAGAGGGGTCTATGGTGAGAAAAGGGTGGATCTGTTTTTTTCTCTTAGGCATCTAGGTCTAGGGTGTACTAGGTTTTAGGTTAATTTAAGAAGAATAAAGGTCCGGATCTTGGGTGTTGGGCTGGGTCGACCTGGTCTGGGTTGGGTTGGGGAGAAAATTTGGGCTTCTAAAATGTTTGGCCCAATTGAATTTAAAAACCAGCCTTGTTCAATTTCCTTTTCTTTTTGTTTTCTTTTCTTTCTTTAATTATTTAAAAACCTAAATTAAATTCCTAAATTAATTCAAATTGTAAAATTAATATAATTATCTAACAATAATATTTATAAAAATTAGTTGATCCTAAATTAAAAGAGAAAACTTAATAATCCAAAATTAAAAGCTAAGAATGTAAAAATGAGCTATTTTTGTAATTTTTATTTTTGATAAAGAAATTAATTAATTAATCCTAAAATGTGAACATAAAATCTAAATGCAATGCATGGTATTTTTGGTATATTTTTTTTATGATTTTAATGAAAGTAAGTATGCACAGAAATACAAACAATTAACAAAAATCCTATAAAATTGCAAACAATTGGGAAAAAATTTATTTCTTTAATTTGTAGGAGTATTTCACATAGGGCAGAAATCACGTGCTCACAGTAATTACTACAATTTACTAGAAGCACTCTCCTGAGTTACTCTAGCCGGCTTTTATTACAACTCACTTTAGATCGCACCCAAGGTTTCATTATCCATAATCCAACCTTTAAACCCTCGGTTATTGATTTCTCATATACTTTGGGAGTGGTGTTGTTCAATAATTACTTAAATATGCACTCTCTCCCGAGTAATACATACTAAATAGGCACAACTAATTGTGGATCCTATCAATTAACTACAACAAGAATGTAGTTGAACAAATAGAGACTAAACTGGGCAAACTATATTAACGTAACACGAAGTTCATCCTTCAACAAGTTCCATCAAAACCCTAGACTAAATAATTAGCTACTCATAATCGTATTCATACTAACAACAGCAAAATTCATCATGAATGATAAATACAAAAGAAAGAAAGGTAGAACTCGATGTCGAATTATCCCCCTTGCCTCTTGCCTCTTCTTGCCTTCAACTAAGCTGTAAAAACCTTGATAATCTCTTTTTGGGGGAGCTGGACTTCTTATAGGTTAAGTGGAATTACCCCCAAACTTCCAAGTTTACCCCGGAAATTAGTGCTCCGAACTGGACTAGCGCGACCGCGCTCGTGCCCGCACTAATGGCCGCGCATATTGCATAACATTCTGCCTCGATTTTCCGGGCTAGCGCGGTCGCTCTAAGGCCGCGCTAAGCTGGTTCAGCATTTTAACTCTTCTTTTCTCTCTTCTTTCACACGTACTCAGCTCTGAAGGGCTTCCCTTACTTTAATTTAGCTCCAAACACTGTCCTAAGTCCTCATAAGCGCAACTCGCTCCTGCAAAACATGAAATTCACAATTAGAGCCAATTTATCGTCATTTAACTATCCTAAAACAGTGAAGCATAGTCAAGTTAGGGCATAAACAGTCGCCAAACTACATGAATCTAGCCTATTATCAACACCCCACACTTAAATCATTGCTAGTTCTCGAGCAATCCACCACACTCTATAAAGGTTCCTTCACTAAGCTTTTCCCCTAACGTATCACACCAAGAACAAATCACCAAATTTATGTCTAGTAGTGTACAATCTTTGTCTCAAGAGTCGACTCTCACGTGTCGTGCAATATTCATACTTACTCAAATTACTCTATACAGAGGTCAAGACTTACCTTTCCTTCGTGAATCACATGCCCTCACATCACACAAGAGAGTAGTTCCACAATAATAATATTAAGAGCAATTAGGAACTTAGATAGACAAAATCTGCTCACTCTCTGAAAGGAAATTCATATGCCACATAGATGCAGCATAGGCTTGCCCGTAGTGTACTACTCTACTAATCGAGCCCATTCAGTCTAAGATCAATTAGGACTTCATTTGGTTGTAATGTAGGCTAAGGGACGGGTAGGATATATTTGGATATAGTGACTAACCTCCCTAAGCACTTTTAATACAACCACATTCGCATTCAAAACCATACTTATGTTAGACCAGACATTCCACCACACTTCTATTTATAATACCCCAAACACCATTAGATGCAATTATGTCAAGTCACCACTTATCAAGTACTACATTTACTCATTCTTTTTTTTTCTTTTTATGTGGTTCTTATTCTTTTACTTTTTTTCAAAATAATGCACCTTTTTCTCTATTTCATCAGTTACACTCAAAAATCAAACCACCACCCCACACTTTAACTTTTGCATATTTCATAACCATTCAAGTGCTCATGGGTTCATACAGATGGGCCGTTCAAACAATTAGCTAAGGTTTATAATGTAGTTTCCAAAGAAACAGGCTTATAGGCTCAACGAGGTTAACTACGATGTATCGCATTTAGGTGGGTCTACTTTATATATCTGGCTTAACAAAGAAATTCCTATATCACTTCTAAGACTAAATAAAGCTACTATTTTGCTTTGCAAACACACGGGGCAAGTTCTAGGCATCAAATACAGAGCATAGAATATAGTACAACTCACACACACATGACACATGACTCACTACAGATTGGCTAATCAAGACACTCTCGTTTGAGTACTCAAGTCAGTTACAAACATACAATTTAAGGCACTCTAACAAAAATCAATCACTGAGACTAAGCGTCACACTTTAGTGTCTACTGTGTTCAGGTGTATCAACGCTAAGGGCTTCTCTTTCTATTTTAGCTCATAGCCCATCAGTACTAACTAAAAACTAGAAACAAAATAAACAAAAACTAACTACACCCGGTTCAAGCAAAACCCTTGGAAAAGAACCGTGGCCCAAAGAAAAACCAAGGGGGAGTTACTACACTACCTAAAACAAATCTTTTTGGTATTTTCTTTAGACTTACTTCCCTCAAGAAACCTGTCTAGAAGATCTGTCATCAGGAAGAGTCCAACATATATCTATTGTTTTTAAAATTTTCACATCGACTTAGATCCTCAAGAACCCCATTGAAAGAGATCCGTCGTCGGGACAAGTCAACTTACCTAATTTGACTATTACTCAAAACTGCAAAAACAACCAAGAAAAACAAAGAAAACATAAAATAGTTAAGTTGTTACATATACACACATATATTGAAGTATCCCCCACCCCACACTTAAAAGGAAGACATGTCCTCATGGAATACAAAATAAAGAATAGTGAGGTAAAGGAACTTCCCTGAGTGATCACTCTTGATTAGAGACCATCTCCGAGTTCAGATTGCATGCACGACCCAGAGCTCTTAGCTAGCCCAATATTTTATTATCCGATTTCACCTACTGGGCAGCCACTACATCAACCCGTGTACCTAAGTTAGTGACCGAGGTATGCGATCCAGCCACCTCCTACTCTAAAGCTGTGAAACGGGTGACCCAAGCAGGTCCAGATGGTTCTACGACCTCTGCAATCTGCTCATTGGCCGGTGACTCGGCCCTCACTTCCTCCTGCCCAGCCTCCTCTTCCTCAGAGTCATCAGATTCAACACTATCATCACCACCAACTGCTACGGGCTCCTTTCTAGCAGTTACCTTATCAGCTCGGAACTTGGAGTCTTTTGGTACTATCCCATCCACATTCAAATTCGCTGGCACTCGAGATGCCCGGCAAATTCTAGTAACTAAGCAAGGGTAGAAGAACCCATACCTTTTTATCGGACAATGGGTGAACATCTCCTCATTAATCAGCTTGGCCACGTCAAAGTTATGACTATTCATAAAGCACCAAATCAGAGCAGCTCTAGGACCATTCACCTCTGTGGTGTTGGAAGACGGGATCAAGCGGTTGTTGATGACATACAACTAGCACTTCCCTTCAAAGGTGAGCGCCGCAGAGTGAAACTTCTGCCCATACTTCATCCAGACAATTTCCTTGTCGGGTACACAGATTGTTACAAAGAACCTCTCCCACTGCGTGTGTGTTCTGCCATACATTTCATAATAGTCTTCATACTCATTCACAGGAGTGGGCAGCTGGTATATCCTCCGAATATCCTCAACAGAGGCATCCACCGCCTTTCTACGCACAGTTACTACGCCATTCATATGTTCTTTTACATTGGTGTAGAATTCACGGACAACCATCACATTTTCCTCGTCCAACTCTTCAAAGAAGATTTGTAGCCCCCGCCTTACCAACTCATTATACAAGTTAGGGCAGCCCATCTGGAGCGACCCTATATCTATGCCCCTCTCCAGTATCGGTTTCTTAGGGACCTTATCAGTAAAGCGGTCCTGAGCCTTGGCAGAGATGAACCTGCTACTATCAAATGGACGAGCAGATGCTGACCCGTGCACCCAGGATGATCAAGCTTGACCACTGGAAGAAGCACTTGTGGTGCAGCGTTTCCTGTATGGTGCCATGGTACCTGGAAGATGAATAGCATTAGCACAACCCAAAAAAAATTGTGACTCAACTACGGTTACTCAGACTTCACTCGCACAAGTGGTTACAATTACCATTTACACTCACTTTGTCATTAAACAAATACCTTGTGGGCATTATATACCGAAACTCCAATTCAAACATGTTGTAACCCAATACCGCCACAATTTTCCCCAAATTCACCCACTAAATTAAAAGACAACTCCACCAACATTACCACCCACAAGCACAACACAAACACTACAGATTACTACTAGGAATTGAGAAGAACAAAAAACTACTACAAAAAGAAGAAATTAAACGAAAATCTATAAAAGAAAATACAAAAACCATGGAACAAAGAAAACCTTACCTATAGTGAGAGAAGATGGTGAGAAGTGAAGAAAAGTAGGGGAGGGTGTAGGTTGAACCTAGGGAATTGGGGTTGGGGTTAGTTGGTAATGGAGAAGGGGGAAATTTGGAGAAGAAGGGAATTTGAAGAAGAAGGGAGTTAGGGTTGGGGAGACTTCAACGTTGGGGTTAGGGAATGAAGAAGAGAAAGGGGAATAGTTGGGGGGGGGGGTGAAATAAACAACTAAACATACAAAATAAAAAATAATAATAAAAATAATTGTTAAGTTAAATAAAGTGTCAGGGGGACAGGACTAGCGCGGTCGTAGCACGGCCAAGCTAGTAAAATAGTGTACTTGGCCATATGCACGGTCACTAGCGCGACCATTAGCACGGTCGCGCTGCTGGGCGAGATGCGGAGGCAGAATGTTTGCCCATATGCGCGTCCTGTAGCGCGGTTGGTAGCTCGGGCGCACTCTTGGGCTCAATTTTTTTTTCACTTTTTTAAGTGTTCCTTCCGCGTCCGATGGACTTATCACTTGCCCAAGCTTACCTGCATTGGTTTGTACTTACAAAAATCAAAATTAACAAATATTAACTATACTAAAGTCACTATGCATTGGGTTGCCTCCCAACCAGTTCCTTAGTTAATGTTGTGGCACGACAGTTACAACAAATAAATGGGTTGCTTCCCATGCAACGCCTGATTTAATGTCGCAACACGACGCAGATAAGCATATTTAAGGCTCGCTCGACCTCTGAGGTTCAGTCAGATGGATCACTGACACTTCCTTTGGTTCATCTATGCCCACATATGATTTCAATCTTTTTCCATTGACTCTAAATATATGTGAGTCTTTCTCTGAGGTAATCTCTATGGCACCTGAAGGGAAAACTTTGACCACTCGAAATGGTCCAGACCATCGTGACTTGAGTTTACCTGGAAATAGCCTTAATCTTTAGTTATAAAGCAATACCATGTCTCCGGGTGAAATTTCGCTCAAAAACGTTCTTGTCATGCAACCTCTTCATTCTCTCCTTGTACAACCTCGTGCTCTCGAAAGCAAGAAATCGGAACTCATCTAGCTAATGCAATTCTATGACTCTATTTGTTCCCGCAGCCTCAATGTCCAGATTTAGTTGTTTCATTTACCACCAAGCTCTATGTTCTAGTTCCACTAGCAAGTGACAGGCCTTCCCGAACACCAAATTATATGGTGACATACCAATTGGTGTTTTGAAAGCAGTTCTATATGCCTAGAGTGCATCATCTAGCATTTTTGCCCAATCAGTTCTTGTGGCATTCACAGTCTTGGTCAGTACACTCTTTTTCTCTCTATTAGACACTTCAACCTGTCCACTAGTCTGAGGATGATATGGTATTGCCACCTTGTGGCGCACATAGTACTTTGCTAGCAATTTCTCGAAGACTCAATTGCATAAATGAGTGCCTCTGTCACTGATAGTAGCTCTCGGGGTCCGAAATGGGTGAATACATTCTTCTTCAAAAACCCCCACCACCACTCTTGCGTCATAGGTGGGGAGTGCTCTAGCTTCCACCCATTTGGACACGTAATCCACAATAACAAGTATGTACTAATTGCCAAAGGAGTTGATGAAGGGGCCCATGAATTCTATTCCCCGGACATCGAACACTTCAACCTCTTGAATTGGGTTCATGGGCATCTCATGGCGACGGAAAATGTTCCCAGTTCATTACAGCCCTTCACCCATTTATGTGCATCCTTAAACAATGTTGGCCAGTAGAACCCGGCTTCTAGCACTTTTGCTGCCGTCCTGACTCCTCCAAAATGCCCGCCATATGCTGATGCGCGATATGCCTGCAAAACAGAACATTATTCTATCCCAGGGACACACCTCCAGATCATATTGTCAACACATATTCTAAACAGATAAGCTTCATCCTAGTAATACATGTGGAAGTCACGATAAAACGTTTTCTTTTGCACAGATGAAAGGTCATAGGGAGCTATACCACTTGCCAGGTAATTTGCAAAGTCTGCATACCATGGCACTTCCTCAAGGCTTGTAGAGAGTAGCTGGTCGTCTGGAAAGGTTTCCAGAATATCCACTACCTCAACTAAGTTTTCAGCTCCTTCAAGTCGTGATAGATGATCATCGACTTGGTTTTATGTGCCCTTACGGTCACGAATCTCCAGGTCGAACTCTTGCAGTAACAACACCCAATGAATCAAGCGCGGTTTGGACTCCTTCTTCTCAATCAAGTACTTGAGGGCTGTATGATCAGTATATACAATTACCTTAGAGCCAATCAGGTATGATCTGAACTTGTCGAATGCAAACACCACAGCCAGCATCTCCTTTTCAGTCATAGTGTAGTTTAGCTGGGCTCCACTCAACGTTCTACTGGCATAGTAAATTGGGTGCATTAGCTTGTCTTTTCGCTGTCCCAGCACTGCCCTACTGCATAGTCAGTGGCGTCATACATGAGTTCGAATGGTTGCTCCCAGTCGGGGGCAACAATGATGGGTGCTGTGACTAGCCTCTTTTTCAAATCCTCAAATGCTACCCTGCAATCATCAAAAAACATGAAAAGTTGATCTTTTCTAATAACTTACAGAGAGGGTTGGCAATTTTTTAGAAGTCTTTTATGAATCTCCGGTAGAATCCGGCATGCCCGAGGAAGCTCCTAATTCCCTTGGCTGATAAGGGGGATGGCAACTTTTCTATCATGCCAACTTTAGCACAATCCACCTCGATTCCCTTGCTTGACACCCGATGTCCCAAGACTATGCCCTCTTGTACCATGAAATGACACGTTTCCCAATTAAGCACCAGGTTAGTCTCAATACATCTTTTCAACACTCGGGTCAGATTTGTAAGGCACTCGTCGAATGAGTTTCCCACCACTGAGAAATCATCCATGAACACCTCTATTATGTCTTCGACCATGTCAGTGAATATAGCCATCATGCACCTTTGGAATGTGGCGGGTGCATTGCATAGGCCAAAGGGCATCCTCCAAAAAGCATAAATTCCATATGGACATGTGAAGGAGATCTTCTCTCTGTCCTCTGGTGCAATGGAGATTTGGTTGTACCCTGAGTACCCATCCAAAAAACAGAAATGGGACCTCCCTGCCAGTCTGTCAAGCATCTAATCAATGAAGGGAAGTGGGAAGTGGTCTTTCCAGGTGGTTGTTGATACCCATTTTTTTTATAGATATTTTTATAGATATATACACTTTCAAAATATCACATATATGCATATATTAGCATGCACATGATTTTTATAATTTTTCTATAATTTTAAAGGCTTTAAAATAATTTAATTCTTCCCCTTTTACTTATAAAATTTTCAATAACTATCCTTCAAATTATTGTTGTGGTAGTTATCCATCTAAATCCTATATTTAGGTCAAAATAGTGCTTAAGTATTTTTTGTGCATTTTTTATAATTGTGTTTGCATTTTTAAAAGACTAATTTGCATATATTTGCAATACTAGCCCTATTAACGCATAACTACGTTTATATGTAAAATTATCTTCTATATTTTTAAAATGTTAAATATTTATTTTAAATAATTTTAGTACATGAAATTATTTTTTAGAAATCATCTATTATTTATTATAAATTATATTGGGTTAAATTGGCTATTTAAAACTTAGCCAAATTGTATTTTAATTTTAACCAAAATTCAACCTAATACCCCAGCCCAATTCCTAATTAAATAACCTGACCCAGGCCCCAGACACTTCCTACCAAATCCAAAACCCATCAGATCCTGGCCGTTGATTTAAAAAATCAACGTCCTTCATTTGTTCTTTCCTTTTTAATTCCAAATAACCCCTAACCCTAATCATTTCTCCACATCCGCCGCTCTAAGATCCTCTCCTCTCTCAAAACACTTTCATCCTAACCCTAATCTCCAACCGCCGACCTCCCATCTTCGGTCATCTCCGGTGACCTCTCTCGTCTCTTAAGCCTCCAATGGCTTCTCTCATGCCATGCTTGCTTTCTCTAAGGTCTTCAAGGGCCCAGGGCCATGCCGACTTGCATCTAGGGTTTATCTCCTGCCTGTTCTTCGCTATTCCAGTGTGATTTCAAGCAAGATCATTCTACATTTGCTACGATCCTTGGATTTTTGGACAGGTATCTTCATCTCTATATGGATTCTTTAGAAACCTTAATTTCTTTTCTATACCTCCTAGATTTGTGATGATTTAAGTTTGTTTCTTGAATGTTTTACACTATCCTCAAGGTTCTTTACAAGAATCATGTGATTTCAAGTGTTTTTCGTCTTCTTCTAAAACTAGGGTTTTCAGAACTTCTTTTAAAACCTTGTTTAACTGATTCTTTGTGTTTAAACTTCTATTTCTTGCATATCTTGATTGATTCTATAAGTTTACTACATCTTTAACTCGTCTATGTTTAAAGCCCTAATTTTCAGGGTTCTTTCGTTTGGTTCTATATATTAGCATGACTGACCGGTCCTCATTTTTTTGAGTTCTATGATCTCTTGTGACTATCTTACCTTGATATGTTTCTACTGAGTCTCTTAGCCTAAACTTATACTGATTCTATGTGCTTGTGTTCATCTTGACTATTTAGAACTTGCCTCTTTCTTATTAAATCAATATTGTTTGACTCTCATGTTTGCTAGAGTTGTATGTCGACTCTTGACTATCTAAGTCTTACTTTATTTATATGCTAAACACTGACGCATGACTTTCTCTTTGATTGATTCTGAATTCCCTATTTCTTGGTCTAATTTGAACACTTTCCATTAGACCTTTGATCCCCACCTTTCTACTCAATTTGATTGATTTCCTTACCTTGGCTGCATTGGTACTTGATTCTTACTTACTATCTACTTAATTAGAGTTTTTCTGAACCTAGCCCTAATGGTTTCCTCTATTCCTACTATGTTTGAATTATTTCCTTGTCTACATACTGATTACTTTCCTTATTTTGTTACTTGTTCTTACCATTTGAACTGATTCCCTTAAATTAAGGAAATACTTGTACTGATTTTGCTCTAATTGGTTCTGAGTTCCATAATTACTATACAATTGTGATTCTTGCCTTATTTTACCTAGTTTCGAACTACTATATATACATACTCTCTCATTAACACAAACATACGAACACATTAGTTCAAAACTCTCTCACACTCAAAACTTTTCTGATCTCTCTTTGGTTACTGGCTATTTTTCTGAGTTAGCCAGCTGCAAGCCAAGGCTAACTATTATGCTCTCCTATTCCTCACTTTGTGTTCACTATCTCTCTACTGGTATGTTCTGATTTTAATCCAAGTCCCAAAATTAATATGTTTCTTTTATTGCTTCAGTTTATCATGTTTCTAATTTGTTTTTATCTATAGTTCTATTGTTCAACATGAAGTTGACATGTCTACATTACTGCTTTATCTAGCATTCTAGTCTAACCTTCTTAGGGCCTTTTAGAACATGTTCTACCCCCCTAGTGGTCAGTCTCAACATGACTTTACCTTATTTTGAATGCTTGTTTACTTGTTATCCAGTTTGATATGCAAAACTGATCTGTCACTTTAAATGATTGATTCTATGATTGTTTATGAAACTCCTATTGTGTTGGTACCAATAGCTATCCCCCAATCCTTTAAACCTCACAAGAACTGCTATGCTCATGTATACTATGTTCTCTATGTATCCCCAATTCTCATTCCCCTGTGTGAAGGGTTGTTATTTGAGTGTTGCTAAACTTGTTTGACTGACTTGCTGTTTGTTTAATTACACCACTATTTTTTTTCAAAGCTGTTTTACTAAACAACTCTCTTGTTTACAAAATTATTTCAACTAAGTCTTTTTTTTTTTACATTGCTTTCCTGCTAAAATCTTTTCAAAACTATGTCAAGCACTCTCACTCCATTCTTAGATCCTTAAATTCTGCTCCTCCAGTGTGTGACTGCCTTGGGATCCCTATGAGATCCCTCTGAACTCTGATGCACTGGAGCTGGCTCTTCCACACTGCACTTACTCAGTTTTAATTATAAATTCTAGGTATGAGCACTGTCCGGGATCCTTGAGTTCCTTAGGGAATCTGACGCACTTAGACAATGATATTGTTTATGGAATTTGACATTTGAGGCTATTGGAGGCTTTGGAAAATCATTTGGACCTATGTAAGGCTCCCTATAGTGTAAATTCTTCTTTTATTTTATCTATTTATGTAATTCATTCATCTAGTTTGTAATAATTATTTGTAAACGAATATTGGGGTGATTAGTAAAAAGGGGTGGGTAGTTTCATATCTGTGGGGTAATATGGGCAGAAACCATGCCTATAGAATTTTATACTTATTATGTTTGCCTTACCATGCTAGAAACATCCTATAGGGTTTAAGTGGTTCCAATAATAGAAATCATGTCTATAGGTTTTAAAAATTAACTTTATAAGTAGATACCATACTTATAAAATGTAATCAGGTTCAGTTCTGTTACAACGGGTATTTACATTTGTTTTCATTAGATATCATGTCTATAAGTTTCTAACATCAGTTCTTAACAATTAGATACCATGCCTATAGAAATTAAAAATCAGAAATTGTGCCTATAAAATAAAAAAAATCAGTAAGTCAGTTCAACTCATGATAGTTTACTTTGAAATTGGCCTAATCAATGATTTTTTTTCCTTAAATGAATTCTTTCAAATACTGCCTTCACTATCACTAGACAACATGCCTATAGGAACTCAAGAGTCTGTTTTAAAACTGTCCACTGCTTTACTATATCAACGTAGTTATGCTCTTAGGACATTACTGTTCTGCGTTTAGGCAAGCCTATAGGACGATTTTAAATTCTGCAACTCTGAAACTGTTTCTGCTACTTAAAGTTGTTCAGATTTAACAGGTTTAATCAGTAGGCAAGTTAAATAGGATCCTTCACAAATTGGCCTAATTCAGTACTTTATACCCCGTGCTCGCATAGATATCATATTCTAGGATTTGTTCTCTTTATATATTGTTTGAAGACATGCATTTATGTGGTATATTCGAGGAGGTAACTGTGAGCCTCTAACTTTTTTTATATGCAGTCCTAACTGTTCTTGCCTGTCGCCTAGAATTTTCTCATTTTAAAACACCTTAGGGGTTGTCTAAAACTGCCCAAATTTAGATGTCCTAAAATACCTCCAGGACCACAAGGAAAGGACGGGTAGTGCACGCATAAGACATTATCAAATTTATTAGAACGCTTTAGGCTATGACCAAAGGGAGGAGCTTAGGTAGAATGGGATATGATGACTACGCGCTAATATCACGTGTAGCACCTCATTGAGGAGTGTTCACCGGGCATTGCGTAGGGTGATCCTGTAGGCTAACCAACCTACGAACCCTCTTCCCAAATCCCCTTTGCTTAAAAACTTTACTTTCTTTTTATGCACACAACTTGTTCAAATTCTATGTCTTATTATTTGAGTCATACAATGACCAACATGCTTTATTTATTTGTTTCAACTACTTATCTGTTAAAGGACTAATTCATAAGTATAAGTTCGGCCAGGACCCACCATTGTGGACCAAGAGGGATGCGTAACACCTTCCTCTCAAGGTTATCTCAAGCCCTTACCCTTAATCTCTGGTAATGCAAACCAATCCAAGAGTTAATCGCTCTAGGTACCCTAACACACCATAATTCGTTAGGTGGCGACTCTTCAAAATACCCAATTCCCAAAAGAAAATGAGTTACTACCCCCATAAATGTCGAAATCCGGACTTTCTCGTCAAAAAGGGAAAAAGGGGGCGCGACAGCATGACGACTCTGTTGGGGATACCTTTTAGGCTCTTACCATAACGAACTTATTTTATGAATTAGTCCAAGCATGCTTTATCCCATATCCTTCTCCCTTATTTGAATTTAGCTGTCTATTTCATTTTAAGCATTTATGACTCTTTGTCTCTGAAACTGACTTGTCTCTTTGTTTTCCTTTTCCTGTAACTGTCTTTCAATTATTTAAATACTATATTTATTTTTCCTACATTCAAATACTTGACTACATGTTATTAATTGCCGCATAAATCATGCTCCACATCATATTTCACTCGTGCGTATTAAATCCTATAGCAATGCTTTAATGAGTGGTTGCGCTCCTCCTATTTACTACCCTTAAATTCGAAAATGCTTATTTACGGTAAAACTAGTCGATCAGTGGTGCAGTCGACGGTTCCGTGCCTTCCCCCTCAAGTTGTCCGCTTGAGGGTACCAGTCTAAAACCCTATAGTAGCCTTACTCTGGTTAAAATTGTGCATGCATCATGGTCAAACCTAGTCAGATCAATATGTTGTCCACATAATGATCCTTTAAGATAAGCCTTATCCAAAATTCCATCGGATTTTCCATAATCACAATGGACACAACTATGTTCTGTGCATTAATTTGGAGAACTAAATGCCGACATATTGATCATAAATGTATAAATAGTCGAGTCTGGTGGGGGTAAGGCCTAACCCTTTTGTTTTGCAGAAAATGAGGCACGAGGTCCCCAGATTCGGTATGGTTAGCAACATCCCACCATTGCTGCTAGATTGGTGGGAGGACCTTTCCTCAAGTGACAAGAAACATGTGAGAAAGTACCTGGGTAACCTACCTTACTTGCTAGATATTGAGCCAAACAACAAATTGATCGAGGCTGCCACTTTATTCTGGGATAGCGAAAGGGATGTGTTTCGTTTCGGCGACATAGAAATGACACCACTCTTAAAAGAAATTGGAGGGCTTGCGAGGTTGACTTGGGATAGTCCCAGGTTATTGGTACCAGAAAACCGTACTAGCAGGGGAATTTTAAAGATGATAGGGTTGAATAAGAATGTTGACTTAGTGTGCTTGAAGGAATCTTACATACCTTTCGAATACCTGTATGAGAGGTATGGCCATAACAAGTCTTTCTGTACCTACAATGATGAGATCTCTCTCACTTCTCTGGGTCACATCCACCGTAGAGTGTTTATATTCATTGTATGCTTCTTAGGCCTGATAGTGTTCCCAATGAAAAAGGGAAGAATCCACACTAGGTTGGCCATGGTCGCTAAGACTTTGATGGAAGGGATTAACGGACAGACATATACCATAGTCCCCATGATCATAGCCGACATCTACAGGGCTCTGGAGCACTGTCAAAGAGTGGTCAAGCATTTCGAGGGTTGTAACTTGTTGCTGCAGTTATGGTTGTTGGAGCATTTCCAAAAGGATCGCTATCACCAAAAATTTCTGCGAAAGGCTTGGAACGACCATATTTCCTTCCATCGCCCCAAGAGGATGACTTACATTCCAGATAGATTTGCTTAGCCAGAAAGTGCAAAAGAATGGGTAGAGTTCTTCGACAATCTGACCGACAAACAAGTGCAATGGATGTTTAAATGGTTCCCAACAGATGAATTCATCATTAGATCCAAGGATGCTCCGCACTTGGTGTTGATCGGGTTGAGAGGGATATACCCATATGTCCCTATCCGAGTTATGAGGCAAGCAGGCAGGAAATAGGTTGTACCAAGGGTTGTCAAGATGAGTCATTTCAGGGATGACTTTCAAGACGACGACGTCCCTTACAAGTTCCAAGCTCAGCACATGTGGTACTGCAATATCATTGTGGAAAGAAGATTGTTGAGCCAGACAGGTATCATATAGGGTGTGAGCCTCTCTACCCGGCATGGTTAGAGGACAATCTGAAAGGAATGATGACACCAGGGGCCGGTCGAAGGAATAGAATCATAGATGAAGAAGTTGAAGCTCAAGTCAAATACAATAGGCTGCGCAAAAGGGTCCACGACTCTGAAAATGAACACTGGGAAATACATGAGAGGAATTCAAGGTTGATAGAGGAATGGAAAGAAATGGCAGTTACTTCCAACAAGAAATTGGAATATCTGGAGCGAGGAATCGTGGAGCTGGAAGGTAAAGTCATAAAGAGGATTGAAAATTGCCAAAACGCTGAAGGAGCTGAAGGAGGACATCTGGCCAGAGCCTACTTGCTGTTGGGGATGCGCGAGCTGGGGGATCTATATGACGGAGTCTGGAAGATCAAATCTGGGGAAGGTCCTTATGGGACCAAATAGGCTAGATTTATTTGCTTTTTCCTAAAAATATAATATGGCCAACTGCCAGTAGTGACTTATTTCTTATCTTAGTGTCGTTTTGGGATTCGTCTATTTTTATATTATGAAATAAAGCATTTATTGTCATTAAAAGTTTTCCAAATTTATTTGTCGCTAGGCCTACCTCGGGCACAACGAGGTTCCCAAAGTAAGACACGAATTTACATACTGCAAATATTTCAGGATACTCACTGACTTGTTACCTTTTTTGTTTTTTTTCTTCTTATTTTTATTATTCCTATCCCCTTAGGTTGGTGCAATCATACTGACCTCGTTAGCATACCACACCAGATCTAGAGACCCTCTACCTCTTCCCCCTCCAAGCAACAAAAAAGGAAGATGAAAAGCAAAAATGGATGACTTAAGTGGAATCTGAAAGGAGAATGTTAAAAACGCAGAAACCTCAGATGGCCGTAGTACTCTGGCCCCAAATGATCTAGTCTTGAGACTAGAGCAAAAGATACTGGAATTGCAAGGAGAACTTGAGCAGGTTTGCAACTTGGCAAACATGTCACTCACCCTCAATGTCCCCGACATCCACCTATTAAACACAAAGAACCCAGCACCTCCTTAGAACACACAAAACCAAAATCCTCCCGCACCAAATCAATATACAACTCCACTGCCAATACCAACTCCACCACAACATCATCATCAACCAATTCAGTACCCACCAACCACCACTTACCACACTCCCCAAAACACACCACAACCCATTTCCGATCCCCAAAACTCCACCAATGACCATCATTACACCCAAGTCCCTGACACCCATCAAAGCAACCCTATATATGTGGAAACTGTACCTCACTTTACCCAACCAATCTCATATACACAGAAATCCTCTGAGAAGGACCTGCTCATTAAAAAACATGGCTGAAGAGCTCAAGAAGTTAACAAGTCGAGTTCAAGGTGTTGAAGGCGACAAAGGAATAATAGGTTTAAACTATGAAGACATATGCATACAGCCAAATGTAGAATTGCTAGAGGGATACAAACCTCCCAAGTTCGAGATGTTCGACAGCACAGGTGATCCCAGAGCTCATCTAAGGACCTATTGTGACAAGCTTGTTGGGGTCGGGAAAGATGAAAAGATTCAGATGAAGCTCTTTATGAGGAGTCTTAATGGGGATGCTTTGTCTTAGTATATTAGCCAAAATCCCTAGAAATGGTCCAATTGGGTAAGTATGGCATCAGATTTCATAGACCAATTCAGGTTCAACACAGAGAACGTATTAGATGTTTTCTACATTCAGAACCTTAAGAAGAAACCTACTGAGACTTTCCGTGAATATGATACTCGTTGGAGGTTAGAAGAGGCCAAGGTTAGGCCCTCTTTGGATGAAGAATAGATGAATAAATTCTTCATCAGGCACAAGATCCACAATATTATTGAGAGGTTGATGGTTATCGAAAATCACAAATTCTCTGACATCATCAAACTTGGAGAAAGAATTGAAGAAGGAATCAAGAGCGGGATGGTAACAAACTTCGAGGCGCTAAAAGCCACAAATAAGGCATTATAATCAGGTAGAATATCAAAGAAGAGAGATGTTGGGGCAGTAATGGTGGCCCAGGGCCCAAAATCTCCACTTATATATCAAACACCTACTCCCACATACCAAGCACCTCCACCCACATACCAAGCATCACCGCCTACATATTATCCTTCATCTCCTAGATATTCCCAACCAGCTACTGTCCATCACACCTATAACTCCCAACCATCCCATTTCCAATCACCACCAGTTTGCCAAAATTATCCAAGACCAAGACCCAATTTCTACTGCAAGCCACCCAGATAATACACTGCCATTGCTGAGACCATCGACCAATTGTATGAAAGGTTGAAAGTCGCGGGTTACATCACTCTTTTTCCCGCTATCGCATTAGAAAATCCATCCCAATGGGTCAATCCAAACAAAACGTATGCGTGCTATTCCGGTATGAAAGGCACACCACTGCTGAGTGCCGAACATTGAAGGATAAGATCCAGACGCTAATTAACAACAAGGTCATACAAGCGAAGGAAGCCGCACCTAACGTCCGCAACAATCCCTTCTTGATTATAGAGGTGATGGTGTACATGTGATAGAGACGAATGAAGAATGCGACCCTGAGAGGTTGATCGGGCTTATTCGAGAAGGCGATAACTTTAAAGTTGCAGTCATACTTACTCCAATTATGGTACATACTCAGGCACCAATCGAGGTGGAGGTAACTGCATCAGTTCCATTTGAGGTGGAGGTGGCTCTGCCTACAGCCACCCCCGCTCCATTTGAAGTAGAAGTGGTCACACCTTTCACCATGACAGTATCAACCACACCCCTATTCAACTCAAAAGCAATACACTGGGATTATGTTGCCGAGGCTCGGTGAAAAGGGAAGGCCAAGGTAGAGGAATCTGACGCCGCTCAAGGAATGACTAGAACTGGAAGAGTCTATACACCGGAACATTTGGGAGGATCAAGTAAGGATGCCACTATTAGGTAGCCTATCATTGAGACCGGGCCAGATGACTCGTGGAGGAAATTACAAGCAAAGGAGTATTCTGTTGTTGACCATCTGAACAAAGTCCCTGCTCAAATATCTATCTTGTCATTATTGCAGAATTCAAAGGCATACAAGAGCGCTTTGATGAAAGTGCTGAGCGAGGCTTATGTACCCGATAACATCACCGGCGGAGAAATAGCCAACATGGTAGGGCAAGTATTGGAAAGTCATAATATTATATTCCACGAAGATGAGCTACCACCTGAGGGGCTGAATCACAATCGAGCATTGCATTTATGGTACAATTTGAAGACAAGTTCATTGCCAAGGTCTTGGTTGATGGAGGTTCAAGCCTAAATATTTGTCCATTGGACACTCTGAAAAGGTTGGACAAAGGTTTCCATGAAGTACGGGTAGGAAGCATGAAGGTGAACACTTTCGATGAGTCCCAGAGGGCCACAATCGGGGAAATCAACCTTTACTTGTAGATGGGGCCTGTCACACCTCCTTTTTTACCGCCCGAGGGGGTATATAAAGGAGTTTTTCCAATTTAAGTGACATTATTCGAAATGGGATTATTTTATTTATTTAATCAAATTCGCCACTTGGAATAATTTATTTGGTGTCCCAGGTCACCGATTTATTTTTAAAATCCCAAATCGAGGACATTTTCAACTTTATTTAAAAGTTTACGAACCAGAAATTCTAGATAAGGAATTCTATTAATCCGGGAGAAGGTGTTAGGTATTCCCGGGTTCCGTGGTTCTAGCATGGTCGCTTAGCAATTTATACTTGCTTAAATTGTTTAACTACTCATTTTAGGACCTATGTGCATTTATCCCTTTTACCGCTTTTATTTGCTTAAATGTTTGTAATTTTGAAATTATCTCAAAATGAGTCATGCGTATGTGTACCCATTTTATTTGGCGCGCCAAGAATCATGTCATGCGTACGTGTCCATAATTAATCACGCTTTATTAATATTAAGAAAGTTTGGTCAAAGTTGCGCGGATGCATAAATGTCACGCGAATATTTACATAATCACGATGATAGATTAAGTCGCACCTAAAGTATTTTCTACGGATATTCAGTTTTAAATCGGACTCATGTCACGCAAACATGTACACAATCAACGATGATAAACGTCCTAAAGGTTTGCCTACCCAAATGTTAGCGGACCTAAGCATACCACTGGCGAACAAAGTAATAAAGCAAGAGTAAAGAAAAAATAATCCAAATAAGCTCAAATTACTGTATATAAAAAACGTTTCCAAAATGCTCTTTAGATCCAAATCTTGAAGCCCAATATCATTTGTTCTTTCAATTCAACCCTGCGGTGTTTCGAATAATTCCATTTTTTTATATTTATTAATAAAACCAATTCAAAACCTATCTAACTACATTTCCAATCCAGCAGCATCATCAAAAGAACAATTCAACATCAAGTCATGGAAATGTAGCAAACAAACCAAATAACTAAGAAAAAGTAAAGCAAGCATGATACAGTCCATAAAAACATAGAGCAAACCTTCACAAATAATTAGAACAATAATATTAAGGAGGAAAAGAGAGATGAACCTTCAGAAAACTTTAACGATTATCCGTTTGGAAACACTAGCAAAACTCGATGCCGGGACTTGACAAAAATCGGAATAATCCAACAGGAATTCGCATACCAAAACTCAAACATACGGGAAACCTCGACTCCTCGAACGCAGACCAAATTTCAAGCATAATCCATTTTCATTTCACATGCCTATTGAAGTCTAATTTTTGACAAAAAAAAAAGAGAAGCTAATGTTGTTCTTGTGTGATTTTTTTTGTTTGGAGTCCGACTGCCTTTTTTGTTTCTTTGGGTGGGTTGGAGTTTGATCTTTGGCTACTGTTTAGTTATCCACCGGATTTCTTGCCGGATATGTCACCCTCTGGTGCAACAGTGATACAGAAAAGAGAAAAACGACGGAGAAAGAAGAGCAGTAGTCGTCACTGGTTTTGGCTGAGCTCATCGAATTCAATAGAAGATCGTTGGAAGGTTGGAGATATGTTGTCCGGCATGTTTGGGTGGAAACGGGCGGCAGCTGTCAAGGTGTGGGAGGGTTGGTCGTTGGTTGTTTGCTGGTGGGTCTGGTTTTGGGTGTTCTTGGTGCTGCTTTAGGTCTAGGTCCCTTGGAGAAGAAGACGACGTGGGGGGGGGGGGTCTTTTCTTTGTATTTTTACGGCGGATTTCTTAAAGATCTAGGTCTTGGGTCTTTTTTTTATTTTAGAAGTTAAGCATTATTTTGTAGGGGCAGGAATTAGGTTAGTTCTGAAAGGACGATGGAGTGATGAGTTCGAGAGTCGAGTGAGGACGAGGCTCCAGTCCGCGGTCTTGTTATTACATCAAAATCAAAATGAAAAAGACTAACTAAACCTATCAGCTACGAGTTACAAGATTCCTATCTATAAATCTTCTGAAACTTGATCTTGAGTCTTGGTTGGTTCTTCATGCGGACTCTGATCTAAATCTTGACGCTTGTTAGCTGCAAGTACTGGTTCATTCCTTTTTCAACTTCTCGGATCAGAGCGGGACATGCAAAGTTTGTGACTTCAATCACGTCTTGAGCATTCCACAGCTTTTCTCTGCTTCTGCACTTTGAGTTCACTTCTTTTTTTTCTTCTTTTTTTCTTTTTTGATCGTCTCGAACACCGTGTCTCGAGGTAAAACCTGCTCAGACACCAAAACAAACAAACAAACGAAATTTTTCTACCCAGTTTTCACTAGGAAAATTTCATGAGTTATTGTAACAAAAATCTAAACTACTTCTTTATTGAAAGCAATAAAATCTGGATTGTGTATCCCTGAGAAAAAGAGATTAAGGAGTGGAGACCCTATATCTAAAATAAAATCAAATGGGGATCGGAGGCCCCAAGTTTGAAAGATTACCAGGTTATGCTGGAAAAATGACTGGGTTACGCCGTTAAGGTCCTCGGGTTATGCCAGGGAAGGTCATCAGGTTATGCCGAAAAAGGTCCTCGGGTTAAGCCGGGGAGGTTCACGGGTTATGTTGGGAAAGTCATTGGGTTATGCCGAAAAAGAAAAAGGTCGTCGGGTTATGCCGGGGAGGTCCACGGGTTATGTCGGGAAAGTCATCGAGTTATGCCGAAAAAAGAAAAAGGTCCTCGGGTTATGCCGTAAAAGAAAAAGGTCCTCGGGTTATGCCGGGGAGGTCCACAGGTTATGCCGGGAAAGTCATCGGGTTATGCCGGAAAAGAAAAAAGTCCTAGGGTTATGCTAGGGAGGTCCACGGGTTATGCCAGCAAAGTCATCGGGTTATGCTGGAAAAGAAAAAAAAGGTCCTTGAGTTATGTCGGGGATGTCCGCGGGTTATGTCGGGAAAGTCATCGGGTTATGCCGGAAAAGAAAAAAGATCCTTGGGTTATGCAGGGGAGGTCCACGGGTTATGTCGGGAAAGTCATCGGGTTATGCTGGAAAAAAATAAAAAAATAAAAAGGTCCTCGGGTTATGCCGGGGAGGTCTACAGGTTATGTCGGAAAAGTCATCGGGTTATGCCGGAAAATAAAAAAGGTCCTCGGGTTATGCCGGGGAGGTCCACGGGTTATGCCAGGAAAGTCATTGGATAATGCCGGAAAAGAAAAAAGATCATCGGGTTATGCCGGGGATCAACTAGGGAGTGAAACCCTATAATAGAAAAGACTACCAGGTTATGCTGGGAACGATTAGGGAATGAGACCCTATGTTGGGAAAATGTAGCTAGAGATTGGGATCCTAGGCTACCATTATTTTGATTTTTTTTGCATTATTTTTTTTTATAGAATGAGTAAATGCGAGAAAGAATTTTAGAGGGAACTTCCCTTTTTGGATTGTTGCTGCAAAGCTATTTCTAGTCCTTACGTAGTTTCTTTTTGTTTGCACCTGCTTCTTGCAATGTTGCTTTGGATTGCACATGTTTCCTGTTTTCAACAAAGAACAATTGTTAATTTGAAACGGTGGTTGGTTTTGTGGTCTTGATTGTTTCAATCACTTGATCTCGGCCCGACTTCTTTGATGAAAATCTCAACTGTATTTGCTTGTTCCATGAGGACCAATTTCATTTCAGGCTCGGGAGAACCTCTGGTTTTTCCAGACTTTGCCATGACGGTTGATCGGTGGAACTCAACCTTATCGACTTTATTTTGCCTCTGTAGGCCTTTCCCTTCTGACTCTTTTTTTTCTAACTTCGGAGCATTAGGAAACTTTTGGATCCTCAAACTTTGTTGCAACGGCTAGTCGCGTAGGACTTAACCTTTTCCAACTTATTTCGCCTTCGTAGGCCTTCATTTCTGGATTTTTTCTTCCGACTTCAATTTCGGAGCATTTGGGGTACCTTGGCTTTTTCAAATCCTTGCCGGGATGGTTAGCCATGTGGGATCCAACCTTTTTAACTTCATTTTCCTTTATAGGAACTTCAATTTTATTTTCTCCTTCCAAGAGTTTTCAATTTCAAAACATTAGCCACCATGGCTCGTCGAAGTCGACTTGATGCCCTTGCCGAGGAGGGGTGTCTTCTTGCACATTAGCTTGTGTCAAATGAGAACCCGGTAAATCAGTCTTGACATCCTTTCTTTGTCTTAGTTTTGGAATAGAGTTAGACCGAAAGAGATTCAAAGAAAAACAAATAATAGAATGGACAATGAATTTAAACAAAAGGTATCCCTTTCGGGGAAAGAACATAAGGACTTATCTGGAGTACATGCGGACTTTAATGAACATGACATGTTTTTTGGACTGGATGCCTGATCTGTGCAAACCGTCCGACTCTTAGAAATTCATCACAACTTTTGCCTTGAAACTGAGAAACCTTTCCCAGGACTGCGTCAATGTCAATGGCTGAAAATCCTCTTTTCAATCAGGGGTGCCCTTTGCGGGTTTTCACCAGCTAACCTCTCTCATTTCTCTTCTCACCATTGCTTTATAGTGCTCTTTGTGAGTTTTCACTAACAAGACTCTCTCATTTTTCATTTCTTTTCTTACCATCGCCCCACGGTCCCTGTGTGAATTTTTACCAAAAAGACTCTCTCATTTTATTTCTCTGCTTACTGTCGTCTCACGGTGCCCGTGTGGGTTTTCACCAATAAGACTCTCTCATTTTATTTCTCTCATTTTGATTGCATCGAATCCAAGTAGTTGTACTCTCTGATTCTTGAACATTCTCACCGATTGATCAGAAGGACTTGAACAGGATTTGGGTTAAAAAGAATTTGGATTGAATTACAACTTTGGAACCTTTCAGGCAAAACCATCGCCGAACCATTGTAACTTCTACCTCAGTTTCAACTTTTTTTGAAATTTGGATTTTTATTTTGGTGTGATTGTACCACCAGAGAGAGGCTGCCTACGTATCCTTTCGGAATCAAGTCGAACGTAGTTCAGGGATGTTTTTGATGTTCTTCTGTTTTGTTTTCTTTTCTCATTCTTTTTCCTTTCCTTTTTTCCTTCCCCCCCCCCCCTTTTCATTTTTCATTTCATTTTCTTTTGCCTTTTCTTCCCCCTTTTTTTGCATCTTTCTTTTTCTTCTCCTTTTTCATTTTCATCATTTTTTTCATCTTACTTTTTTTTCATTTTTTTTTCAATTCATTTTTTCAATTTTTTTTAAGTTCCAAATAGGGTAATTAAAGAAGAGTAACCGGCTCAAAGGGCTTGCAAAGGGTGGATAGTGTTTGGGTAGCGAGAATGAAAGTCTTCGTCATCCCAGCCGGAGAATATTAATACTATATGGAGGATTAAACATAGTACCTTTTGACTGCATCTGCGTTGACAATAGTTTCAAGGACATTTCCTTCGATGTTTCCCAGGTACAATGCTCTCTTTGGCAGTACTCTTGTTAGCTACCATATATGGATCTTTCCAATTTGGAGCCAATTTTCCTTTAGCTGTTCCAACTCTTTGTTTTATTTCCTTAAATTTATCTTCATTGCCATCTAATTCTTGATTCATTATTTCGCGGTCTGACAGCATTTCAGGATCTGGGCATGAAGTACGCAAGCATGTCATGTTATTGAAATCTGCATTTAACAGAACTAAAAAGAGAATAAGAAAAATGAAAAGATTAAGAAAAGAGGCATTCCTGGACAATGAAATATTAATTTCATTTGATTTTTTGATTTTTTTTAAGATAGAAGGGTTTAGATTGGAAAGTAAGACAATAAAGTAAAACATTCGGATCACACACTGAGATAATCCGGACGCAGAAAGGATAGCAAGATTGGCTACCGAGACTCCCGTTTGATTAGGGAACTTTCAGGCTTGGCAACCATTTTTTGGCTTTTCTTCTGTCTCGGTAATGGCTGCAATAGCCTTTAATGCTGGATCAAATTCCTCATCTTCAAAAATCATTACGACTACTGGTCCATTGGTGTGAGTAGGCAGAGGATTGTTCATCATATGGGGAGCCTCTTCATCCCGAAAAACAATTCTTCCAGCTTCAATTAAATCTTTAACTACCCTTTTGAGGGTCCAACAGTCCTCTGTACTGTGTCCCACTGCTCCAGAGTAGTATTCACATCTAGCATCAGCTCGGTGTGTTGGGGACTCGGGGTTTAGCTGATTCGGGGCCACTACCTACAATAGATCTAGCATGATTAGCTTTTGGAACAAGCTTGAATATGATTCACCAATAGGGGTGAACTTATTCTTTCTGAAAGGCTCTCTTGGGTGAGGATTGTACTGGGGAACATTTGGTTTGGATTATGTGGAGCTTGGTAAGGATGGGCATTTTTGGGAGGTGGAGCTCGATTTTGTGGATAATGTTGTGGCCGTGGGTAAAGTTGCGTGTTCATCACCGCATAGGGAGGCGGTGCCACGACATAAGCAACATCTTGAAGGGGATAATAGTGTGGTGGGACCACAGGAGGCACATACGATTGGACTGAATGACCTACGGGCCCCCCTCGAGCTTGAAACCATCATGGCTCCTTCTTCTCTCCGGTTTCCATTTATCAAATCCTCTGAACCATTTTGAACATCTGGTGATGTGGCTTTAAAAGCAGCATGACTCAAGATTCGACCCATTTTTAGCCCACTTTCTACCATCTCCCCAATTTTGATAGACTCAGCAAACGGCTTTCCCATAGTGGAAATCATATTCTGGAAGTAGTCTGCCTCTTGGGCCTGCAGAAAGACCGTGACCATTTCAATTTCGTCCATTTGTGGCTTTACCCTGGCAGCTTGCTCACGCCATTTGACGGCATATTCGCGGAAGCTTTCCGCGGTTTTCTTTTTCAAATTGGACAAGGAGTTTCTGTCGGGAGCAATGTCCACATTATATTGGAACTGGCGGAAAAAATCTCGAGTCATATCTTCCCAGACATGCCAATGGGTAATTTCTTGATCCGTATACCACTCAGAAGTGATTCCGGTGAGGTTTTCCCCAAAATAGGCCATGAGGTTTTCCCCAAAGTAGGCCATTAGCAACTCCTCTTTTCCACCAGCACCCCTCAACTGGTTAGTATCATTTCAGATGAGCGATCGAGTCTCCATGCCCGTCGTACTTTTCAAATTTTGGCATCTTGAAGCCAGTTGGCAAGTGGACATGGGGAAAAATACAAAGGTCAGAGTATAAGACACTCTTTTGGCCACTCAGACCTTGCATGTTTTTCAGGCTTTTTTGTTCCAGGCTCTTCATCTTCCGAGCCATTTCCTCTTGCTTGGGATTTTTAACAACCTTTTCTTGCTCCCATGAGGGGTCATATTGCGGAGGTTGAGTGAATGAGTATGGGGTCACATATGTCATTTCTGGTTGAAACTGTGGACCCTGAAAGGTGAACATTGGAGGCTCAACATACAACCGTGGTAAAGTTGGTTGTGCACTGATGCAGACAGGTGTTGCAGAGAACGATATTGGAGGTGCCCTGGAAACTGGCGCCTGGGGATGAACTGCAGAAGGCATGCCAAGAACATTTGACGGCATCGGAGGGTGCCCGCATGGGATGAGCGGGTCAGGAACAGGGGCGTTCATAACCTCACCTGACTTGGAGATCAACTCAAAGAAACCCAAAGATTGCACTTGGCGGTTCCCTACCATTAGACCAGACGTCCCACATTTCCAATATGCGGAGATGCAACATCCTATTCTCTTCAGCAGTTGTTGATTCTTGCTGCAAAATAGTCGATGTCGGGCAATCCTCAGGTCTGATGATTAGAAAATTGCTTGCGGAGGCCATCTGTGCCTTTGGATCTTGTGAAGGAGGGGAGGCTAGACTACCAACAAACCAACCACCAAAACCTGGCTAGTTTGCACATCCAACAACCTTGTTAGTTTTGAGACAGATAACAGATAGGAAATTGCACGTTTGGATGCAATGCACCTAAACAGTTAAATATTTCTACCATGTGTTTGAACGCTTGCATGTTTCATCCCGGCGTTAACTAACCCTTTCAGTATGTACCTCTTTTCTTTGATTTCTGCCTCTCTTTAATCACTCTTGATTTTTTTTCATTTCGTTTCTGTCGCTCTCTTATTTTTTTTGGCACTCTCTTTTCTTTTCTTTTTGTTTTTGTCACTCTTTATTTCTTGTCGCTCCTTTTTTCGCTCTTTTCTTTATTCTTTTTTTTCAACTCAATTTTTCTTTCTCTTTTTTCAGCTTATTTTTCACTCAATTTATTTTATGGCTATGATTGAATCCGATGAGGATTGCCTACGTATCATGACACCGCGTGAATCAGATCTTACGTAGTTCGGGAAGATTGAGAATGAAGTAAGGAAGCTTAACTCTTTTTTTTTTACTTTGATAATACTCAGACCATAAAAGCTTTAAGAAAAAGAAAGATATATTTTTTTGAATTTTTGTTTTGTATTTCTTTTTTTGGAATTTTCAAAAGAAATGCTTTAAAAGAAGAAAGGAAATATTTTTTTTGGATTTTTGATTTTGACTTTTTGAAAGAAAGACTTCTAAAAATTCTTTTGCTTTTGATTTGAACTTTGAGAATTTTAAAAGTAGAAAGGAAATATTTTTTTTGAATTTTTATCTATTTTCTCTTTTTCTAAACAAGAGAGAAAATATTTTTGAATTTTGGATGTTGCTTCTTAACTTTCGAAAGTGAGACTTTTAAGAAAATATTTTGGATTTCTGAGTTTTTCTTTGTTTTTAAATTTACAAAAGTACTTCTGAAGAAAAATGAAAATAATTTTGGACTTTAATTTTTAAATTTTTTTGTTTGAAAGAAATACTTTTAAACAAGGAAAAGATTTTTTTAATTCTGTTTTTTTTCTGAATTATTTTTTGAATTTTTGGGAAAAGACTTCTTAAAAAGGGTAGAAAAATATTTTTGTTTTTTTCTAAATTTTGATTTGATTTGTAGATTTTCGAAAGAAGGACTTTTAAGAAAACATTTCGGATTTCTGAGTTTCTCTTCTTCTTCTTTTTTCCCACTCTTTTTAATTTACGAAAGTACTTTTAAAGAAAAGCGAAAATATTTTTGAATTTTTATTTCTCAATTTTTTTCATGGACATTTACAAAAGAAAGACTTCTAAAGAAGAGAAGAATATTTTTTGTGGATTCTTTTTTGTTTTGGGAAAAATACTTCAAAATAAAGGAAACCCATATTTTGGATTTTGATGATTTTTTTTCTTTCTTTTGTTTTAATTTCATTTTTCCGTATGAAAGACTTTAGAAAAAAAGGAAACTAATTTTTTTTGAGTTTAAAAGAAACTTTTTTTTTGAATTTTCTAAGGAAATATTTCTAAAGAAGGAACTAAAGGAAAATATTTTTGGATTTTTGAAAATTGGGGTCGGAACCGATGAGGTTTGCCTACATATCTCACATCCGGTGAGAATCAGACCCACGTAGTTCGGTCAATTTTGACGGAACAGGGAAACATGATACTTGAAAATTTTGGCTCATTTTGAAATGACTTTGTTTTTTTCTTTCTTTTTTTCACAATTTCAGTAGAGTTTCAGGATATTTTTTTTCAAATACTCAGGTTTTTCAGAACCGGGCTTTATTTCCTTCCTACATCGCTCTTGATTTTTCTCTTGATTTTCTTTTCCTAGCCGGTCAACCTGCAAGCCGAAACAAATAATTTTTCACATAGCACGTCGGATGCATCAGGATGGTCTGTTATTTTGGCTACACCTGTCATAGACGGACCCAACCCCTGTACTGAGTCCCCAAGGTCAAATGCACGTGATGTAAATAAACATTCCTACTAGGGATCTGGCATGAGGTTACATTATTCTAAGTTTAACTTGGGGTTGTGTTCTAGACCTGGCTTACCCGAACGGACAACTCGAGCCGAAGAGGGGGCAATGTATCGGGAGCGCGAAAGTCTACCCGACCTTGGTGCTGGTGTGACGACCCGGCTAGTCATCTCTTGAGTTACCGCTCTGTTTTCCCTATTTTTTCTTCTTATTGCTTTGTCTATCAGTTCTAGGTGTGATTGGGTTGGTTGGATCGGGTTTGGAAAAGTTTTGAGAAGGTTTGAGACACTTAGTCTCTCTTGAGGAAGCTTAAGTTGGAAAAGACAACCAAATGTTGACGTATGTATTTGGGGGCTCAAATGTGAGTTTCGATGATTCGGATAGCTTGAGAAGGTGATTTGGGACTTAGGAGCATGATCAGAATGAGTTTTGGAGGTTTGGAGTAGATTTTGGCTTGAATTGGCGAGGTTGGTATTTTGACAATTTTCGGTTGATAGGTGAGATTTTGATATAGGGATCGGAATGGAATTCCGCGAGTTGCAGTAGTTCTGTCATATTATTTGGGATGTGTGTGCAAAATTTCAGGTCATTCTGACGTGGTTTGGTTGGGTTTCTGATCAAAAGCGGAATTCGGAAGATTTTTGGAATCTTAGGCTTGAATTTGATGTGATCTTGGTGTTTTAATGTTGTTTGAGGTATTTTGAAGATTGGTATAAGTTTGAATAAGGTTATGGGGTATGTTTGTGTTTTTGGTTGAGGTCCCGGGGGCCTCGGGGTAATTTTGGATGGTTATCGGAGAGTTGGAGTTTTTGGTAAGCTGCAGATTTTTGCTGCTTCTATTGTTGCCGCACTTGCGGATTGGGGACCGCAGGTGCGACGCCACATATGCGGAAGATTGGGCGCAGAAGCGGATGAAGGTGAGGTAGGTTGTGACCGTAGAAGCGGTTGGGTTACCGCACCTGCGATGGCGCAGGTGCAGAGTGAGCATCGCAGATGCGATTTTGGTCGCTTTAGTGAAAATTGCAGAAGCGGTTCATTGGCCGCAAATGCGGTACCGCAGAAGCAGGAAATTGGCCACAGATGCAAAATCCCTAGGCCAGAAGGTATAAATTATTTCCTTCACGTTATTTGAGCTATTTCACCATTTCATGTCGATTTTGGAGCTTTTTGGGAGATTTTAAAGAGGGAATCAAGGGATATCGTCTAGAGGTAAGATTTTCGAGTCTAATAATCGATCCTATGGTATTATTTCATGGATTAGAGCTGTAATTAATAGAATTTAAGGGTTAAAATTGAGGAAACTAGGGCTTGGTGGCACACCTCCTTTTTCCGCACCCGAGAGGGTACAAGGAGTTTTTTCCAATTAAAGGACAATCAAAACGGGATTGTTTATTTATTTCAGAGTCGCCACTTGGGAGATTTAGGGTGTCCCAAGTCACCAATTTTAATTCCCGAATCGAGGAAAAGAATGACTCCATATTACAGTCTGCGTACCAGAAATCCGGATAAGGAATTCTGTTAACCCGGGAGAAGGTGTTAGGCATTCCCGAGTTCCGTGGTTCTAGCACGGTCGCTCAACTGTTATATTCAGCTTGATTATCTGATTTTATACAAATATGAACTTATGTGCAAATTTTAACTTTTTACCGCTTTTATTATATTTTTAAAAGGAATGTGAACATCGTTTAAAACATGTCTTTGAATTGCGTCACATGAAATGCACCCGCGATCCAGAACCTATTTTTATTCAATGTTTTAGGATTTGGATTTGGGTCGCATGAAATGCACACCCGAGTTTAAGAAGGTAAGATTATTAAAATACGCGCCTAAAGCGATTAGAGTATTATTATTTCTGGGTAAGGCCGTGGAACTTTGCTAAACGGCCGATCCCGAGTTCTAAGTAATTAAAGCATACATTTTTGTGAGGGCCCCGCAATCTGTGCATTTTATTTGGCGAGGCTCGTCTCATTTTATTTAAAAGGATAAACCTACAATGACTACATTTCTTCTACTAAGTTTGTCTCTAAAAATAAAAGAAAATTTCTTAATTAGTTACATGCTGAAAACGTAACTTATCAGTTATTAAGTTACGACTAATGTGAACGGAAAATTGCGATCGCGTTTGTACAAGGAAAAACTGCTTTCATTCTACATTCTATTATTTACTAATGCTAGAACATGAGATAGATACACAATAATATCAAAACAGATTACTTATTCTCTGATTAATTTAAACTAACATTTTTAGATGAAGAAATTATACATATGCAACCTCATTACTCATTAATCATTCAACTACATCTTTATACAAAGAAAGAAAATTATATTCAACCACAAATCTAAACAGGAGGAATTCAACAGGAACAAAGCCTGATTAATATTTCATTTTTTGCTTCAAGTCGAGATTGTACAAATGTGTACCTGGAAATGGCAATACAAGAAGAAATGAAGTAGGAGTCAGCAGCAATAATACCACAGCAACAGCAGATTCAGCAACACCGCAAAACCAGCAACAACCAGTAGAATAACCCAGTAACAGATTGAAAACCCAGCAATGCCAAAGTACAATCGCAGTCAAAGCAGAAAAGAGAAAAGATACAAGATGCAGTAGTTTCTGATTTTTGAATAACACTCGAGAAAAGCAAACGGAAATTATTCGAGTGAAGTTCAAGTTGTCTTTTTCTTTTACTCTCTAACACTCTTGAAATTTTCCAGAATGTATTACTCTCAAAAATATTCTCCCAATAATAATCTCTAAGTTCTCTCAATAATGTTCAAGTCCTCTAAAATGTGTCAAATGACCCTATATATATAGCAAGACAAGTCTTCAATTCCCAACCCCAAATTATTCTCCCAATGGCATGCTTTGTCCCACTTATTAATGTTTTCTTTATTTTAAACCTTGTCCCCCATGCCTACATTAAATAAGTACATCCACCACAACCCATTGCAATTTGTCCCACATGCCTATATTAAACAAATACAATATTCCTCCCCATTATTATTTGTCTTGTCCCCCATTATATTAAACAATTATATCAAACACCACCCCATTATATTTTGTCCCACATGCCTACATAAACAATTATAATAATGTTCAATTACCAAACTACCCCTCCGACCTTATTGCAATTACCATTTCACCCCTGAACGTACTGCAATTTACCAAACTACCCCCGTCAGCTCTAAACAATCAATTAATCATAACTTGACCAAAATATAGTCAAGATGACCAATTTCTCAACAATCTTCAACAACAAATCACATGAACACGATGAACAACACAACTCCAAATTAATGGAAATAAAGTAACCATATCGGGAACCAATCCTGGTTAATTTAGACCATCAACGGATGAACAAGGATACAACAATACAAACAACAAAATACATGATTCAAAACAAATCAAAGACAAACATAAACTCACATTAAATCACTGGATTTAATCATGAACTTCAAACAAAGATGAACATGAATTAAATCTATTTTTAGCAACAAACATGACGGATTCTAACGATTCAAACAACATTAATATTTTCTGGAAAATACATAACACATGAAACAAATTGAAGAAATAATTAATTAAATTTCAATTTGAATCTAACAAACATTAAACTAACAAATATTCACTTAAACAACAATACAAACATGAAGTAAACATGAAAAACAACTAATTAACTTCCATTTGAGATCTGAAAATTAATTCAACAAAAACACATGAACATGAACAAAACAATTCAAACAATAGACATGAACAAAACAAACATTTGTCGATTTTAGATTTGAAAATATCAAAACAAAAATACGGACAAAATAAAACTCAAAAACTACTAACCGGATCGAAATGAAATATGTACGGACTGTTTCGACGAACCTCGAATGGGAATAAATCTGTCCGGACTCAACAACGAACAACGACCAACCAACGACGAACTCGAACAGGGATCGACGACATCGACCAAAACTCATCCATGTACGCGAACTCGACTGGATTGCTATGTTGGTTTTCGGACTGCTATGGACCTCACGCCTATAGTAGGTTTGTTTGGGATGCTACAAAGCGGAAAGCAGTAGCATCCGCTACTGCTGGACATCGGAAGAGAAATGGACGCAGCAGCAGCTCGGACGCGAGAAGGAGATGGAGCAGCGGCGACGGTGTGGTTTGGACGATGAAGCAGCGGCTATGGTGATGGGGTTGTTCGGACGTGACTGAGTTTGGACAACGCATCAGCAGCAGCTGGGAGCAGACGACACAACAACAACCTATGGAGAAGAAGAAGCAAAAATGAGAGGGGGGGCAGATGAGTTAGTGTTTTAGGGTTTTTGGGTTTTTTTATTTTTTTGTTTTGTTTTGTGTTGGACAAAAAATGAAGAAAAGGGTGTTGGGTTAATGGGTTAAATGGGCTGACCGGGTCGACCCGGTCTGAAGTGGAATGGGTCATGGGGAAGATTGGGCAATTATTTGGCCATGGGGTTGAAATTTGAAGAAGCGGCCCAATCCGATTTTTCTTTGTATTTTTGTTCTCTTTTCTTCTTTCATTTTTCTAAAATTAAATTATAAAAATACTTAAATTATTATTAAGAGCTAAATTAAGTTATAAAAGCGCAAATTAACTCCCCACAATTAAGTAATAATTAAGCATAAAATTGTATATTTGGACATTAAATGCTAAAAATGCAAAAGATGCCTATTTTTATAATTTTTATTTTTTGTAAACAAATTTAATTAGTAACAATTATAGAATTAAATCCTACATGCAAATGCGACATATTTTTGTATTTTTTATTAATTTAACAAATAAACAAACACAGACAAATACAAATAATTATCCAAAATATCACAAAATCTCACAAAATTTCACACCAAGGAAAATCATTTTATTTTGAATTTTTTGGGAGTAATTCTCATATAGGGCAAAAATCACGTGCTTACAGCTGCCCCTCTTTGCCCGGAGACACGAAGGGTTTTCGTGCAAAGATAAAGCGAGCGATTTTTGCCCATCCGAGTACTCCGTGTGAAGCATTTTTTGAAAAAGATTTAACCGAACCTTTGCTTCAAAGGTTTCCTACATATCCCTGGCTAAAGGGGAATCAGGTTAATGTAGTTCGGGAAGTTTTGGTAGCTGGGACTACCATGGGACTGCAATGTTACTGCTGTTGCATGCTGTTATCACTGCTTACCGATCTCCTTGTTACACCGTGCTTAAAAGAAAACAAGAAGCTAGGCTAGACTGTAACTTGTTCTTGTTGCCTTGCTTTCTTGTCTGCTTGCGTTTCCTCCGGTGCTTTTCTTCCGATGCTTTTCTTCCTTTTGACCAATGCACTTGAGTTTGTGCTGGGACCTCTTGTTGCAACCTTTTGCTTCCAGGTGCTGGGGATTTTTATTGTTTCCTGTTAGGGATTCCTGCTGTAACCCTCTGTTTTATTGTCCTCTGACTTGATCTTGAAACGTATGCCTCTGTTGTATAGGCGGGCTCCCAACTTCAATACTTGAAAATTAATGCTGAATGTATTCCTCTATTATCTGGGCGGGCTCCCAACTTCAACGCTTGAAATATAAAGACTGAAATGTATTCCTCTGTTATTATGGGCGGGCTCCCAATTATAACACTTGAAATGAAAAGACTGAATGTATGCCTCTGTTATCTGGGCGGGCTCCCAACTTCAACTCTGGAAATATAAAGACTGAAATGTATGCCTCTGTTATCTGGGCGGGCTCCCAACTTCAACGCTTGAAAGTAAAGACTGAATGTATGCCTCTGTTATCTGGGCGGGCTCCCAATTTCAACACTTGAAAGTAAACACTGAATGTATTCCTCTGTTATTATGGGCGGGCTCCTAACTTCAACACTTGAAAGTAAAGACTGAATGTATTCCTCTCGTTATACAGGTGGGCGCCTGGCAAGAAATTTAAAGACTGAAAAGTATTCCACTCGTTATGTAGGTGGGCGCCCGACAAGAAATTTAAAGACTGAAAAGTATTCCACTCGTTATGTAGGTGGGCGCCTGACAAGAAATTTAAAGACTGAAAAGTATTCCACTCGTTATGTAGGTGGGCGTCTGACAATAAATTTAAAGACTGAATAGTATTCCACTCGTTATGTAGGTGGGCGCCTGACATGAAATTTAAAGACTGAAAAGTATTCCACTCGTTATGTAGGTGGGCGCCTGACAAGAAATTTAAAGACTAAAAAGTATTCCACTCGTTATGTAGGTGGGCGCCTGACATGAAATTTAAAGACTGAAAAGTATTCCACTCGTTATGTAGGTGGGCGCCTGACAAGAAATTTAAAGACTGAAAAGTATTCCACTCGTTATGTAGGTGGGCGCCTGACATGAAATTTAAAGACTGAAAAGTATTCCACTCGTTATGTAGGTGGGCGCCTGACAAGAAATTTAAAGACTGAAAAGTATTCCACTCGTTATGTAGGTGGGCGCCTGACAAGAAATTTAAAGACTGAAAAGTATTCCACTCGTTATGTAGGTGGGCGCCTGACAAGAAATTTAAAGACTGAAAAGTATTCCACTCGTTATGTAGGTGGGCGCCTGAAATGAAATTTAAAGACTGAAAAAGTATTCCTCTCGTTATACAGGTGGGCGCCTGGTTTCAACAACAACTTAGGAGGAAATGCATCTCCTATGGGTAAACCTAAAACAAACTTAGGAGGAAATGCCTCTCCTATGGGTAAAATAAACTTTAGGAGGAAATGTGTCTCCTATGGGTAAAATAAACTTTAGGAGGAAATGCGTCTCATATGGGTAAAACTAGACTTAGGAAGTGCGTCTCCTATTGGAAAAGACGTGGAATGTATTCCCTTGTTATACAGGTGGGCGCCTGATGGTAAAGACACAAAATGTATTCCCTTGTTATACAGGTGGGCGCCTAAAATATGAAATGAACAGACAAAAAGTATTCCTCTCGTTATTCAGGTGGGCGCCTGGCAAGAAATTTAAAGACTGAAAAGTATTCCACTCGTTATGTAGGTGGGCGCCTGATAAGAAATTTAAAGACTGAAAAGTATTCCACTCGTTATGTAGGTGGGCGCCTAACAAGAAATTTAAAGACTAAAAAGTATTCCACTCGTTATGTAGGTGGGCGCCTGACATGAAATTTAAAGACTGAAAAGTATTCCACTCGTTATGTAGGTGGGCGCCTGACATGAAATTTAAAGACTGAAAAGTATTCCACTCGTTATGTAGGTGGGCGCCTGACAAGAAATTTAAAGACTGAAAAGTATTCCACTCGTTATGTAGGTGAGATTTCAACAATTGTTTTTAATAAAACGCCTTTCCTCTCTTCAGGCGGGCTCCTGATTTCAACAACAACTTTTTAAAATAAAACGCCATTCCTCTCTTCAGGCGGGCTCCTGATTTCAACAAAAACTTAGGAGGAAATGCATCTCCTATGGGTAAACCTAAAACAAACTTAGGAGGAAATGCCTCCCCTATGGGTAAAATAAACTTTAGGAGGAAATGCGTCTCCTATGGGTAAAATAAACTTTAGGAGGAAATGCGTCTCCTATGGGTAAAATAAACGTTAGGAGGAAATGCGTCTCCTATGGGTGAAACTAACTTAGGAAGTGTGTCTCCTATGGGAAAAACTAGACTTAGGAAGTGCGTCTCCTATGGGCAAAACTAGACTTAGGAAGTGCGTCTCCTATTGGAAAAGACGTGGAATGTATTCCCTTGTTATACAGGTGGGTGCCTGATATATGCAATGGACAGACAAGAAAAGTATTCCTCTCGTTATTCAGGTGGGCGCCTGTCTTCAACAACAACTTTGAAGATAAAATCCTATTCGAGGGCGGATGAACCCAAAATATCCTATTCGAGGGCGGATGAACCCAAAATATCCTTAAGACTTGAAAATGTCTTACCTCGAATAATTGCTGGGGATTATTTTGTTTGGGATGAATTTTTTCTTTCTACCTTCCCTATTATGGGTTGTCCGACCCTCTTGAAATTTGGTCGAAAAATCCGTCGAAGATGCTTCTACATCTCGATGATCCGCTGGGGATAACTCTGCTGAAGATAACTCTGCTGAGTAAATATGTTATCTTATTCCTTCCAGAACTACTTCCTTTTGAGTAGGATGTTTCATTCCCCTGCTATCTACTTCCCCTTTTTTTTTCCTTTTTATTCTTTTTTTTTCTTTATTCTTTAATTTTTTTTTTTTGTATTTTGCATAGCTTCTTCCTTCAAAGACTACCTCCCTTGAGACTCGTTTTGCCTTTCCCCGAAAGGAACCGCTGAGGATACCGATTTTCACCCAACTTGTGTTGGACTCCTCGAAACTACTGGGGATAACATTGTTGGGATTATTTACTTACCTGTTGGGGGGATAAAAATGTTATCAGCCGGGGATAACGTTGTCGAGGATAACACTGCCGGGGGATTTTGATTCCTTCAGAACTAGTGCTTCACTCTTCGGAAGGCTGTTGGGAATGATGCTGGCCTCTTGCTTTTTCTGAGCTCAAGTTTCATCCATTTGCTGAGGAACGACTTCCTCCATTGAAACTTATTATGTTGGGGGCAACACTAGTTTAGAGACCACTTCCCTTGAGACTAGAGTTATCTTTATTCTTCCCCGAATGGGTACCTGACTTCCAGAAAATTTTCTATATGGAAGGAAAATTTTGCTGCCCCAGTTTGACAATATCCCTTGTGGCATGCAGTCCTGGCATCAATGCCATTTCCTTTACCTGCTTCAAATCAAACAAAATTTGTTAGTTTAAAACATGGTGGTTGGTTGTGATACTCCTATTGGGATGGCTTTTCCCTTTCTCTTTCCCTGCTCTGCGTTGCACAACTTGTTGGGGATGATATTATTTGCTGGGGATAATCCCTTTCTGCTGGGGATATCCCTCTTCTTTTGTGGCATAGCTCGGAAACTGACATTTCCCCGACCTTTTAGTCTCGTATGAATTTCGCCAAATCATGCTCACTGCTCTCCTTGCTCTGTTCAACGGGCCTTGGCCTTGAGGCTTATAACCTTTGATTTCGGCAAGGGTATCCCTCTTGACACTTGTCAATCCTTTTGTCAATTCCCTTTTGCTGGGGATATCTTTCTTGACACTAGCCTCGCGCTTGTTCCTTGCTGACTATACCACTTGGATGTATTAGTCAGATCTCATCGTGGAAAGCTGATGGCATATTTTGAAGTCATTTCTCATTTGTTCTGACCAAACAGACTCTACTAGGGAATTTTTCTATGAAAGGAGAAAGATAAAAGGGAACAGAATATAAAGACAAAGGAAAAGATGACTCTTTAACAAAAGAAACTATAAATAAAACGCAGATACCGACTCTAATGATCATGACATGCACATGTGGCCTATCCTCCGTCGTCAATCGTCTTTCAAGACCTTCAATTGGAAATTCCCCATCTGATTCTCAATCTTATTCGACTTGTAGTGCCCGAAGGTTTTCACTATCAAGTCTCTCTCATTTTGGTTTCTCTCTCATCTTTCGTCACCTTATGGTGCCTGTGAAGGTTTTCACCGATAAGACTCTCTCATTTGTATCACTTTCCAGCTGGGGATTTGGAGTGTCGCCGGTAAGACTCTTTCTGCTGGAGATTAGAGTCCTTTCTGCTGTGGAACAGAATGTTATGCTCACCGGTGAGACTCTCATTTGTCTGACTTGGCATCTTTTGAAGACTGATCAAAAGGTCTTTCTTTGGGCCGTAATGTGGGTTTTTGGATAAGGCTAAAAAAAGGGTATTAAAGGCTCAAAAAATGCATTAATTTTGGGTTATTAGTTACAACCTTCAGAATTAGATTTATTTACAACAAACGCAACCTTTGCCCCAGTCTCTTGCTTGGGGATATTTTAATTGATTTTTTTTTTTCATTTTTTTAAAATTATGACCGAGCCGTGAAGCGCCTACGTATCCTCTTTGAGGAATCAGGTCAAACGTAGTTCCCAATTCTTCTGTTTTCATTTGACTTTCCTTTTTTTTTAATCCTTTTTCTTTCTTTCTTTCTTTTCTTCTTTCATTTTTTTTCTTCTCTTTTTCGTTTTGTTGTTTTCTTTTCTTTCTCTTTTTTTCTTTCTTTTGTTTTCATGCCATGCTTGCGTTTTCTAGTTGTTTTTACTGATTCCGAACGAGGGGTACAAAAGAAAAACAATAAGGCTCAAAAGGGTTAACGAAGGATAAAGTGTTTAGGTAGAAAAACAAAATGCCTTCGTCATTCCAGTCTTCAAAACATGCCAAGTGCAAACAACACAATTGAACATAGATTTATAGTCTCTTCCGATGGTGCTGGACTTTGACAATTATGTTAAACATTTTATTTTTCCTTTGTCATTTCTAAAGCACCGTTGGGCGACACTCTCATTATCATGAACGACCCTCATGCCAATTTGGCGAATCTTGCTTTTAACGATTTTCTTTGTGTTTAACTTGCCCCAGTTCCACATGACTCGGGCTTCAAATAATCCCAAATCGTTCTTATTTCCTTTAAATGCTTTGATCACCTTCCCAGGGTCTTATGATTAACTTTTAAAATTAGGCCCAAACTGTGTGCGCATGTCATGTCACTAGAATCGGCGCTCAACAAAAATGATAAAAGGACTAAACAAAATATGACTGGAAATAATAAAATACCGGATTTTGTATTAGACTACCGGTGAAATGGTTTGAAAAAACAAAAACAAACCGGAATAAAATTCTAAACAACCTGGACAAAACTTAAACAAACCGCTATGATAAAACGGAAAGATAAGCGGAAAGATATTGACACAAAACAATATCCGAATTACAATCCAAATAATCCGAACAACAGAAATGACAACAAAATAAACCACCACAAGCTTCTCTCTTGCGAACTAAGGAACGGAGCGTCCTCCTACTTTATCAAAACTGGCATCTTAGCCATTGAGCTTCGCATCAATACTGCCAAGACCATTAACAGCTGCAATATCATCGACCTCCGTCAACAAGTTCCCAATAGGATTCGAGTGTTTCTGTTATCAGGCCTGATCCCCGCAGAGTGTGTATCATGAGATGCAAGTAAAGGATTCTGGGTGTCATTGTCCGGCTTACCACAAACCAACCACCTTAACTTTCTTTGCAAAACAAACAGGTTAGAATGGACTCAGTCAGTCCTCATTATTAGCATCTTTTTTTTCTTTTTTGTTTTATCGTTTTTTTTTTCATTTTTCCTTTTTTCATTTTTTTTCTTTTTCTTTTTCATTCTCTTTTTTTCTTTTTCTTTTTCATTCTCTTTTTTTTTTGCTTTTTTTTTTGTGGTCGAATCTTATGGAGATTGCCTACATATCATGACCCCGCATGAATCAGACCTTGCGTAGTTCGGACCAATAAAAGATAAACAATAATGAACATTTTTTTTCAATTTTCATATTAAAACAAACTGAGTTTCAAAGGTTTGCAGATGACCTACAAACTCGAAAATCAAACAACCCACATATTCTAATCAAAAGATTTACAAACTCAAAAACAAACGGCCAGCTTCCTTTCCCCGTTTGACAAATGCAACCCAACGATTATTTTTTGCAAGCGTGGCCCCCTCCAAATTTCACATGAATTTGAGGTCGGGGAGGATTATTTTGACATTTTACAAACTTGTCCATTCTTCTACGAAAACAACCTTTCGACAACTGAAAGATACTCTAAGGCTATTTCGGCAAGAACGGTTTAAGACGCGGCCGAAGCTGGCTTGGATTATTTTTGACAAAATTCAAACGGTATTCACCTGACCGTTGACTCTTTTTTTTCTTTTCAAACCTGGTGTTGCAAATACGGCCCTTCAGTGCCTCGGGGACGAAGATTTATAAGGCTGTGTGGGTCAACTAGACCAAAAATCCTAAACATGACCCAAAAGGTGGCTGTTTAGGCAAAGTCAGCCTTCCGGCGTCCCTTCCGGGAACATTCGGCTATTTATGACAAAACAGCATCACCCTGACTCGTTTATGACTCTTTTATCATTTTTCAAAAATAGAAAATTCAACATTGCAAACACGGCCTTTCAACGCCTCGGGGACGAATATTTTTAAGGCTGTGGGGGTCAACTGGACCAAATCTTAAACATGACCCAAAAAGCGAATGTTTATGCAAAGTCAGCCTTCCGGCGTCCCTTTCGGGAACATTCGACTATTTTTGACAAAACAGCATCACCCGACTTATTTATGACCCTTTTTTTTGACATGTTTTTTATTTATTTATTTTTTGGCTATTTTAGCAAAAGGTGGGGTTGGACCCGATGAGGGTTGCCTACGTATCTCACACCCGGTGAGAATCAAACCTGCGTAGTTCGGGCAGATCCTGAATAAAGTAGATAAATTAATTTTAATTTTTTTTTTGAATTTGTAAAAGAACTGCTTTAAAGGAATAAAGGAAGTATTTATTTTTTTTTTGGATTTTTGATTGATTTTCTTTTTAAAAGAAAGACTTCTAAGATATTTATTTTTTTGAATTTTCATTTTTTTTATTCTAAAGAAAGAGAAAAAATATTTTTTCGGAATTTTAACTTTAATAAAAGAAATGCTTCTAAAAATATTTTTTGAATTTTGAATTTTCTTTTCAATTTTGAAAGAAGAATCAAAATATTTTGGATTTTTTTTTTAAAAAAAAGAAAACATTTTTATTATTTTTGTTTAATCAACAATGGAAAATAAATATATTTATATTATTTTTGCAAGACATATCTTTTTGGAATTTTACTTTGAATTTTCTTGGCAAGACAAACACTCTTTGCAACAAATAAAGATATATATATCTTTTCGAAATAAAAAAACTTTTCGGATTTATATATATATATATATATATTTGTGACAAATAATGAAAGACTCCTTTTTTATTTTTTTTTTATTTTTGCATTTTCATAAGCAAATAAATAAAAAAACTATTTTAAAAATAAGACTCTTTTTCATTTTCATTTTCATGGCAAGACAAACTATATATTTTTCTATTTTTTTTTTTTGAAAAACAAAACAGAACAACGACTTTTTTTTCTTTTCTTAGCTTTTAATAAAACAAACTAATAAGACATTTTTTTTTCATTTTCTCAAAATTTCGGCAGAGTTTTGACAGTATTTGGGCATTGGTTTTTTTTTTCAAAAATAAACAATCAATTCTCTAACCGCTATTTCTTTTTTTTTTTTTCAATTTCGAACTATTATTCCTGATATTCACAAGTCACTCAACACACAAGTCCGAATCAAATTAATGCGCAAGTAGTAACAAGTAAGATGCATCAGGATGGTCATTTTCATTTTTGGTGCACCTGTCCTAGACAGACCCAACCCCTGTGTTGAGCCTCCAAAGTCAGATGCACGTGATGCAAACAAACGTTCCTACTAGGGATCCGGCATGTGGCTTTGTTATACTAGGTTCAGAACCTGGGTGTTTGTTCTAGACCTGGCTTACCCGAGCGGACAGCTCGAGCCGAGGGGGGTAGCGTACCGGGAATACAGAAGCTTCACCGGCTTAGCAACTTGTCCGAACCTCGTTCTAAATTGGGATTTGACACTATACAGAAAAGAAGTCGTACGAAGTACACCCTTCTTCATGATTTAGAAGACTCAGAGAGGAGATGGGTTTCGGCACAGTTTATACACAGTTCACGTAATATCAAAGCGGTAAAAGCAGCATTTAGCACATTAGGCTCAAACATGTAAAAATCAGATAAAACCAAATATAACAATTTATATGAGCTCGAATTTCTAACCCTGAACCACTGGTTCTGGGTTAAGTCCCCAGCAGAGTCGCCAGAGCTGTCACACCTCCTTTTTCCGGCACCGCGAGGTGCGTAGGGAGTTTTTTCCAATTAAAGGACAGTCGAAACGGGATTGGTTTAATTATTTCAGAGTCGCCACTTGGGAGATTTAGGGTGTCCCAAGTCACCAATTTTAATCCCGAATCGAGGAAAAGAATGACTCTATATTACAGTCTGCGTACCAGAAATCCGGATAAGGAATTCTGTTAACCCGGGAGAAGGTGTTAGGCATTCCCGAGTTCCGTGGTTCTAGCACGGTCGCTCAATTGTTATATTCGGCTTGATTATCTGATTTTATACAAGTATGAACTTATGTGCAAATTTTAACTTTTAACCGCTTTATTATTATTGTTTTTACAAGAATGTGAACATCGCTTAAAACACGTCTTTGGACTGCGTCACATGAAATGCACCCACAATCCGGAACGCATTTTATTTGATGTTTTGAGATTTGGATTTGGGTCGCATGAAATGCACACCCGAGCTTAAGAAAGTAAATTATTAAACACGCGCCTAAAGAGACTATCGCGTTATTATTTTGCGGAGGCCGTGAAATTCGCTAAACGACCGATCCCGAGTTCTAAGTAATTAAAGCATACATTTTTGTGAGGGACCCGCAATCTGTGCATTTTATTTGGCGAGGCTCGTCTCATTTTATTTAAAAGGATAAACCTACAGTGACTACATTTCTTCTACTAAGTTTGTCTCTAAAAATAAAAGAAAATTTCTTAATTAATTACATGCTGAAAACGTAACTTATCAGTTATTAAGTTACGACTAATGTGAACGGAAAATTGCGATCGCGTTTGTACAAGGAAAAACTGCTTTCATTCTACATTCTATTATTTACTAATGCTAGAACATGAGATAGATACACAATAATATCAAAACAGATTACTTATTCTCTGATTAATTTAAACTAACATTTTTAGATGAAGAAATTATACATATGCAACCTCATTACTCATTAATCATTCAACTACATCTTTATACAAAGAAAGAAAATTATATTCAACCACAAATCTAAACAGGAGGAATTCAACAGGAACAAAGCCTGATTAATATTTCATTTTTTGCTTCAAGCCGAGATTGTACAAATGTGTACCTGGAAATGGCAATACAAGAAGAAATGAAGTAGGAGTCAGCAGCAATAATACCACAGCAACAGCAGATTCAGCAACACCGCAAAACCAGCAACAACCAGTAGAATAACCCAGTAACAGATTGAAAACCCAGCAATGCAAAAGTACAATCGCAGTCACAGCAGAAAAGAGAAAAGATACAAGATGCAGTAGTTTCTGATTTTTGAATAACACTCGAGAAAAGCAAACGGAAATTATTCGAGTGAAGTTCAAGTTGTCTTTTTCTTTTACTCTCTAACACTCTTGAAATTTTCCAGAATGTATTACTCTCAAAAATATTCTCCCAATAATAATCTCTAAGTCCTCTCAATAATGTTCAAGTCCTCTAAAATGTGTCAAATGACCCTATATATATAGCAAGACAAGTCTTCAATTCTTAACCCCAAATTATTCTCCCAATGGCATGCTTTGTCCCACTTATTAATGTTTTCTTTATTTTAAACCTTGTCCCCCATGCCTACATTAAATAAGTACATCCACCACAACCCATTACAATTTGTCCCCCATGCCTATATTAAACAAATACAATATTCCTCCCCATTATAATTTGTCTTGTCCCCCATTATATTAAACAATTATATCAAACACCACCCCATTATATTTTGTCCCCCATGCCTACATAAACAATTATAATAATGTTCAATTACCAAACTACCCCTCTGACTTTATTGCAATTACCATTTCACCACTGAACGTACTGCAATTTACCAAACTACCCCCGTCAGCTCTAAACAATCAATTAATCATAACTTGACCAAAATATAGTCAAGATGGCCAATTTCTCAACAATCTTCAACAACAAATCACATGAACACGATGAACAACACAACTCCAAATTAATGGAAATAAAGTAACCATATCGGGAACCAATCCTGGTTAATTTAGACCATCAACGGATGAACAAGGATACAACAATACAAACAACAAAATACATGATTCAAATTAAATAAAAACCAAAATATGAACTCACATTAAATCACTGGATTTAACATGAACTTCAAACCAAGATGAACATGAACCAAATATACTTTTAAACAACAAACATGACGGATTCAAACGTTTCAAACAACATTAATATTTTCTGGAAAATACATAACACATGAAACAAATTGAAAAAATAATTAATTAAATTTCAATTTGAATCTAACAAACATTAAACTAACAAATATTCACTTAAACAACAATACAAACATGAAGTAAACATGAAAAACAACTAATTAACTTCCATTTGAGATCTGAAAATTAATTCAACAAAACACATGAACTAAAAATTAATTCAAACGATAGACATGAACAAAACAAACATTTGTCGATTTTAGATTTGAAAATATCAAAACAAAAATACGGACAAAATAAAACTCAAAAACTACAAACCGGATCGAAATGAAATATGTACGGACTGTTTCGACGAACCTCGAATGGGAATAAATCTGTCCGGACTCAACAACGAACAACGACCAACCAACGACGAACTCGAACAGGGATCGACGACATCGACCAAAACTCATCCATGTACGCGAACTCGACTAGACTGCTATGTGTGTTTTCGGACTGCTATGGACCTCACGCCTGTAGTAGGTTTGTTTGGGATGCTGCAAAGAGGAAAGCAGTAGCATCCGCTACTGCTGGACATCGGAAGAGAAATGGACGCAGCAGCAGCTTGGACGCGAGGAGGAGATGGAGCAGCGGCGACGGTGTGGTTTGGACGATGAAGCAGCGGCTATGGTGATGGGGTTGTTCGGACGTGACTGAGTTTTGACAACGCAGCAGCAACAGCTCGGAGCAGACGACGCAACAACAACCTATGGAGAAGACGCAGTGGCATCCATGGTCGTAGCAAAAGCTAGCAGCAAATGCAGCAAAAGCAGCGGTGAAAGAGACGGGGAGGTCGACGACGGACGTCAGCATACTATTTTGGTTTAGCGAGATGGTGGTCGTTTGGAGACGAAGCAGCAACAAAAGAAGAAGGGTCAGCCATGGATGAAGGTTGTTTGGAGTTTGGAGAAGAAGAAGCAAAAATGAGAGGGGGGGCGGATGAGTTAGTTTAGGTTTTTTGGGTTTTTGGGTTTTTTTATTTTTTTGTTTTGTTTTGTGTTGGAAAAAAATGAAGAAAAGGGTGTTGGGTTAATGGGTTAAATGGGCGGACCGGGTCGACCCGGTCTGAAGTGGAATGGGTCATGGGGAAGATTGGGCAATTATTTGGGCCTGGGGTTGAAATTTGAAGAAGCGGCCCAATCCGATTTTTCTTTGTATTTTTGTTCTCTTTTCTTCTTTCATTTTTCTAAAACTAAATTATAAAAATACTTAAATTATAATTAAGAACTAAATTAAGTTATAAAAGCGAAAATTAACTCCCCATAATAATTAACGCACAATTAACTAATAATTAAGCATAAAATTGTATATTTGGACATTAAATGCTAAAAATGCAAAAGATGCATATTTTTGTAATTTTCATTTTTTGTAAACAAATTTAATTAGTAACAATTATAGAATTAAATCCTACATGCAAATGCGACATATTTTTGTATTTTTTATTAATTTAACAAATAAACAAACACAGACAAATACAAATAATTATCCAAAAATATCACAAAATCTCACAAAATTGCACACCAAGGAAAATCATTTTATTTGAATTTTTTGGGAGTAATTCTCATATATGGCAAAAATCACGTGCTTACACTTGGTATTGGAGACCTAGACTTGAGGATTTGAGGGGATATTTGTGGTTGGATTTTGGGACTTTTAATATGTATGAACTCGTGGAGAGATAAGGAATCTATTGATATAAATTTTATCGAATTCCGAGACGTGAGCCCGGGGGTCGGGTTTTGGTTAATTTCGCGATTTATGCTATAAATTAATTATTTTCGCTTGAGGTTTGTTCCCTTAGCATATTTTGACGTCGTGATTCTGATTTTGGATAGATTCGATGCGAGTGGAGGCCGATTCGAGGGGCAAAGGCATCGCGGGCTAGAATTTGGACCGGATTAAGGTGAGTAATGATTCTAAATGTTGTTCCGAGGGTATGAAACCCTGGATTGCACATTGTTGTGCTATATTGAGGTGACACACATGCTAGATGACGAGCGTGGGGTCGGGCACCGTTGGGGATTATGACTTAGTCCATCCCGAATGACTGTATTACCGCATATTTGATTGAAAATTGTTTGCTATCATCATCTTTGGGCTGAATGCCATATTTGGGCTGAATGCCAACTATTTGGACCATTAGGGGATTTTTACTGATTTTCCTTACTGTTTTGACTTATATTTGAACTCAGTCATGCTATATTCTACTATTTTCATAACTCAGCCATGTTCACTCTACTTTAACACTTAAAATAATATTTTGGGCTTAGCATCATGTTTTACTATTGCCCGAGTGGCTTGTGAGATTCTGTCTGAGTAAGGCCGAGGGCCTATATTGTGAGGAAACACCTGATTATGATTTTGAGGCCGAGGGCCTAAGATTTGTATGCCACGAGGTGACTTGTGATATGAGGCCAAGAACCTATGTGATTATGCCACGAGATGGCTGATATTGCGCTTGGGCCATAAGGGGCCCCTCCAAGAGTCTGCATACCCTAGTGAGCGCGGGTACCCATTGTGATGTGAGATATAGACCGAGGGGCTGGTGTTGTTCTATGATGTTGCCTGAGGGGCGAATTGTGTTGACATTGTGCACGACGAGTGGTTCTTTATGTATTTATCTTTCCTAGTTGCCTGTCATTTACTTTCTTAATTGTTAAAAAGGCATTTTTAAGAAGTTTAAACTGAACTAAAGTGACTTCACATATTTTTATTGCTTCATTGTTTTTACTACTTCTTTATAGCATGTTGATGTGCCTTTACGTGATTTCTTATTACTCAGCCTGCATTTATTGTTTGTACTCACTGAGTTGGAGTACTCACTTTACTCTCTGCACCCCGTGTGCAGATTCAGGCGATTCAAGTCCTGCTTGCGAGGGGTGAGAGCTTCTAGCAGATTCCGGAGTTTACCAGGTAGTTGCTCGGCATTCGCAGCCTCGTGCTTCTCCCCCTATCTCATTTCTTTTCTCTTGTTAGTGTTTTGTAATAATTTTTGTAGACTCTTTCAGACTTGTAGCTTCTATGATAGATGCTCATGACTGGTGACACTCCGATGTCAGGCTGTGTTGGTTTTATTTCCGCAAATTGTACTATTTCGCTACTTAACTGATGATTTAATTGTGTTAAAGACTTAAATTATGTATTTTTAATTGTTAAATGGAATGTTAAGTCATCTAGCCTTGTCTTCTCGAGAGGCGCCATCACGATCGGGTCCAGTTTAGGGTCGTGACAGCTGGCCCAGCCTCGTTCTATTTGGTATAACTTCTAACAGAAAAAGTGGGCCACGTGAACGTGTGCACAATTTTTTTTGAAGACTCAGAAGGGAGGCATAAGGAGACAGTTTAATAGAGTTCAAGTAATATCATAGCGGTATATAAATGACAATTAGCACATTAAATACAGTAATATCAACAATAAATAAAGCCAAGTAAAAATCATATTAACAAGCTCGAATTCTTGAACTCAGAACCAGAGGTTCTGGGTTCTCTTCTCCAACAGAGTCGCCAGAGCTGTCACACCTCCCTTTTTACCACCTGAGGGGGTATATAAGGGAGTTTTTCCAATTAAAGTGACATTATTCAAAATGAAATTATTTTATTTATTTAATCAGAGTCGCCACTTGGAATAATTTATTTGGTGTCCCAAGTCACCGATTTATTTTTAAAATCCCAAATCGAGAAAATTTTCAACTTTATTTAAAAGTCTGCGAACCAGAAATTCTAGATAAGGTATTCTGTTACCCGGGAGAAGGTGTTAGGCATTCCCGGGTTCCGTGATTCTAGCACGGTTGCTTAGAAATTTATACTTGGCTTAAATTGTTTAACTACTCATTTTAGGACCTATGTGCATTTATCCTTTTTACCACTTTTAGTTGCTTAAATATTCGTAATTTTGAAATTATCTAAAGGAGTTACGCGTACGTGTACTCATTTCATTTGGCGCGTCAAGAATCATGTCACGCATACGTATCCACAATTAATCACGCTTTATTAATATTATGAAAGTTTGGTCAAAGTTGCACAAACGCATACTCCGATTTTGATTTTAAGATTGCAATTATGTCACGCGAACGTGTACACAATCACGATGATAGATTAAGTCGCGCCTAAAGCATTTTCTACGACTCGTGTCACGCGAATATGTACACAATCAACGATGATAAACGTCCTAAAGGTTTTCCTACCCAAATGTTAGCAGACCTAAGCATACCACTGGCGAACAAAGTAATAAAGCAAGAGTAAAGAAAAAATAATCCAAATAAGCTCAAATTACTGTATATAAAAAATGTTTCTAATATGCTCTTTAGATCCAAATCTTGAAACTCAATATCATTTGTTCTTTCAATCCAACCCTACGGCGTTTCGAACAATTTCATTTTTTTATATTTATTAATAAAACCAATTCAAAACCTATCTAACTGCATTTCCAATCCAGCAACATCATCAACATCATCAAAAGAACAATTCAACATCAAGTCATGGAAATGTAGCAAACAAACCCAAATAACTAAGAAAAAGTAAAGCAAGCATGCTATAGTCCATAAAAGCATAAATCAAACCTTCACAAATAATTAGAACAATAATATTAAGGAGGAAAAAAGAGATGGACCTTCAGCAACCTTTAACGATTATCCGTTTGAAAACACTAGCAAAACCCGACGCCGGGACTCGCGAAAAATCGGAATAAGCCAACAGGAATTCGTAGACCAAAACTCAAACATACGGGGAACCTCGAATCCTCGAACGCAGACCAGATCTCAAGCATAATCCATTTTCATTTTACTTGCCTATCGAAGTCTGATTTTTGACCAAAAAAAAAGAAGCTAATGTTGTTCTTGTGTGATTTTTTAGTTTGGAGTCTGACTACCTTTTTTGTTTTTTTGGGTGGGCTGGTGTTTGATCTTTGGCTACTGTTTGGTTGTCCTTCGGATTTCTTGCCAGATATGGAACCCTCCGATGCAGCAGTGACAGAGAAAAGAGAAAAACGACGAAGAAAGAAGAGCAGTAGTCGTCACCGGTTTTGGCTGAGCTCGTCGGATTCAATGGAAGATCGTTGGAAGGTTTGAGATATGATGTCTGGCGTATTTGGGTGGAAATGGACGGCGGATATCAAGGTGTGGGAGGGTTGGTCGTTGATTGTTCGCGCTGGTGGGTCTGGTTTTGGGTGTTCTCGGTGTTGCTTCTGGTCTAGGTCCCTTGGAGAAGAAGACGACGGGGGGGGGGGGGGGGGGTCCTTTCTTTGTATTGTTGCGGCGGATTTCTTAAAGGTCTAGGTCTTGGGTCCTTTTTTTATAAAGGTAGGAATTAGGTTAGGTCAAATGGGGAATGGGTATGGGCTCAATGTTTTGGGCTTGAAGGGATTTGAGTCATGAATTTGGGCTAATTAACTTTGGGGTAGGAAGACTAAATCAAAATTTTTCTTTCTTTTTTTCATTATTCTTTTTCTTTGATTTTACAATCTAATAAAATCCTAAATTAATCTTAAATCAATCTAATTTGTAAAAATTAAAATTGTTTATCTACTAAAACAACTAATTAACTTAAAACTAAATAGAAACACTATTTTCTAAAGACTAAAATCTAAATATGTAAAAATGACCGTTTTTGTGATTTTTCTTAATAAAATTAATTCCTACATGCAAATTGGACCTAAGATGACATGAAATTAAAACGTGATATTTTTTATCATTTTTCTATGATCTTAAAATATTAAAAATGCATGAAATGTAACTAAATAAAGAAAAACTTCTAAAATCCCTTAAAAATTATTTTTGGTTTATTTTAGGAGTTATTTTCATGTAGGGCAAAAATTAGGTGCTGTCACACCTCCTTTTTACCACCCGAGGGGGTATATAAGGGTGTTTTTCCAATTAAAATGACATTAATCGAAATGAGATTATTTTATTTAATTTTTCAGAGTCGCCACTTGGGATAATTTATGGTGTCCCAAGTCACCGGTTTATTTTAAATCCCAAATCGAGGAAATTTCGACTTTATTTAAAAGTCTGCGAACCAGAAATTCTATGTAAGGAATTTTGTTAACCGGGGAGAAGGTGTTAGGCATTTCCGGGTTCCGTGGTTCTAGCATGGTTGCTTAGCAATTTATACTTGGCTTAAGTTATCTAATTACTTATTTTAGAACCTATGTGCATTTACCTTTTTTCGCTTTTAATTGCTTGATTATTCGTAATTTTAAAATTATCTTAAAAGGAGTCACGCGTACGTGTACTCATGTCACGACCCTAAACCCGAACCCAGTCGTGATGGCACCTATCGTGAAGACAATGCCTGCCGACACTTCCCATTTTTCCAATTTTTTTAACAGTTAAGCATCAAGAACTATCTACATATGATAAAATAAGTCCAAAATGACAGATGATAACATAAATACGCGGAAGAACACCCATACACAGCCTTAACCGGGGTGTCACTAGTCATGAGCATCTATAAGTCATAATACAAGTCTGCTAAGTCTATAAGCTAGTACAGATGTCTGAAAAGAGATAGAGATGATTAAGGAGTAAAGACAGGGGGCTGCAGACGCCAATAGCTACCTCGTGAAATCCAAATATCCGCTTGAAGCTGGAGGGATCAACACTCGGGAGCGCAACCAGCTACACCTGAATCTGCACACAGGGTGCAGGGAGTAAAGTGAGTACTTCAACTCAGTGAGTAACAAATGTAAATAATGACTGAAAGTAAGAAAACACATAAGGCACAAGACATTCTATAATGAAGCAGTAAAACCATTTAAGAGTAGTAAACCAGTGAAAAATTAAGTAACAATCCTTTTTCAACAAGTAAGCAGGTAATTGACAGACAATTAAGGTAAAGTAAACAAATAGAAGTTTGCCCCTCGGGCAGCATCTCAGAACAATACCAGCCCCTTGGGCTCAATCTCACATCACAATGGGTACCCGCGCTAACTGGGGGTGTGCAGACTCCTGGAGGGGCCCCTTACGGCCCAAGCACAATATCAAGCCATCTCGTGGCATCATCACTAGGATCTCGGCCTCATATCAATCAAGCCACCTTGTGGTGTACATATCTCAGGCCCTCAGCCTCAAATCAATATAAGTGTTTCCTCACAATATAGGCCCTTGGCCTTACTCAGTCAAAAATCCCCACAAGCCCCTCGGGCAATAGTAAAACAGTGTTTCTTAGCCCAAAAATTATTTAAAATACCACTTAAGTCTTAAAACTGAGTAAACATGGCTGAGTATGAAAAACAGTGGAAAATAACATGACTGAGTTCAAGTGTAAAGTCAAAACAGTGAGGAAATATCAATAAAAAGCCCGAAGGGTTCAAATAGTTGGCACAAGGCCCAAATATGGCATTCAGCCCAAATAATAATGATAACAAATAGATCTCAGTCAAATACGCGGTAAAACCATCAATCGGGACGGACCAAGTCACAATCCCCAAAAGTGCACGACCCCACGCTCGTCATCAAGCGTATGCCTCCTCAATATAGCACTACGATGTGCAATTCGGGGTTTCAAACCCTCAGAACATCATTTACAATCATTACTAACCTCAAACCGGTCAAATCTCTAGCTCGCAATGCTTTTGCCCCTCGAATCGGCCTCCACTTGCGTCGAATCTATCCAAAATCAGAACGAGGACGTCAAATATGCTAAGGGAACGAATCCCAAGCGAAAACAATCAATAAAGGTCACAAATCCCGAAATTACCAAGACCCGGCCCCCGGACCCATGTCTCAGAATTCAATAATTTTTACACCAATAGATTTCTTATCTCCCCACGAGTTCATACATATCAAAAGTTCAGAAATTCGACCTCAAATGGTCCATCAAATCCTCAATCATAAGTCTCCAATACTAAACCCTAGGTTTCCCCAAATTTCGCCCTTTAATTTCCATAATTTCTAGCTCTAATCCATAGAATAATAGCATATGAACGAGTTTTAAGTCCAAATTCCTTACCTCAATGAAGTTTCCTTGAAATCCCTCTTTCAAATCTCCCAAAAAGCTCCCAAGCCGAAGTCAAAAATGGTTAAATAACTCAAATTCGCGAAATAAAATAATTTATGTGTTCTGCCTTTGTTCCGCAGTTGCGGCACAATAGCCGCTTCTGCGGTGCGGTCTTTCCTCCGCTTATGCGGATAGCACTTAATGGGCCAAATCCGCATCTGCGACATCGCAGATGCGGTCACCTTACCGCTTTTGTGGTCTCAGCTCACCTGACCATTTTTCGCTTCTGCAACCAACTCTTCGCTTATGCGGCGCCGCACCTGCGGTCCCCAACCCATAGGTGCGAAAATACCAGAAGCAGCAAATTCAGCTGCTAAAACAAAATTCCAACTTCTCCGTTAGCCATTCGAAATCACCCCAAGGCCCCCGGGACCTCAACCGAAATCACAAACATAACCCAATACCTTATTCAAACTTGTTCCAATCACCAAAACACCTCAAACAACATTAAATCACCTAAAACACATCGGTTCAAGCTAAACTTTCTAAAATCTTCCAAATTCCGCTTTTGATCAAAAACCCAACCAAACCACGTCCAAATGACCTAAAATTTTTCACACACATCCCAAATGACATAAGAAAGCTACTGAAACTCTCAGAATTCCATTCTGACCCCTATATCAAAATCTCACCTACCAAAAATATCAACTTCGCCAATTCAAGCCTAAATCTACTACGAATCTTCGAAACTCATTCCGATCACGCTCCTAAGTGATAAATCCACTTCCGAAGCTAACCAAACCATCGAAACTCACATTCGAGCCCTTTAACACAGAAGTTAACATCCGGTTGACTTTTCCAACTTAAGCTTCCTCGAAAGAGACTAAGTGTCTAAAACCTTTCCAAATTCATTCCGGATTCGATCCGACTAACCTGATGCCTCATAACACGGATAAACAAAGCATAAAGAAGCAGAAATAGGGAAAACTGAGTAGTAAATCATGAGACAACTGACTGGGTCATCACAACGCATTTTGTTTGGCGTGTCAAGAATCATGTCACACGAACGTGTCCATAATTAATAACGCTTTGTTATTTATTAAGAAAGTTTGGTTGAAGTTGTGCGAACCATCCCTCGAGTTATTTTTTTTAGAATTAAATTCGTAATTATGTTACGTGAACGTATACATAATCATAATAATAGGCTAAGTCGAGCCTAAAGCAAACTACGAGTGTTTATGATTATTTAATATCTAAGTTGTAATACTGATATGAGGGCCATAGGTGATTAAATGAAAGATGGCACACCTCAATTTTATTTTAACAAGGTTTGCATTTCACTTAAGAAAGACTAAGGATACTCACATTTTAATCCTAATTTGAAGTTCAAACTGTCACACCTCCTTTTTTCCGCACCCGCATGGGTGCAATGGAGTTTTTTCCAATTAAAGGACAATCAAAACGGGATTTGTTTATTTATTTCAGAGTCGCCACTTGGGAGATTTAGGGTGTCCCAAGTCACCAATTTTAATCCCGAATCGAGGAAGAAGAATGACTCCATATTGCAGTCTGCGTACCAGAAATCTGGATAAGGAATTCTGTTAACCCGGGAGAAGGTGTTAGGCATTCCCGAGTTCCGTGGTTCTAGCACGGTCGCTCAACTGTTATATTCGGCTTGATTATCTGATTTTATACAAATATGAACTTATGTGCAAATTTTAACTTTTTACTGCTTTCATAAATATTATTATTAAGAATGGGAACATCGCTTAGAACATGTCTTTGGACTGCGTCACATGAAATGCACCCACAATCCGGAACATATTTTATTTGACGTTTTGGGATTTGGATTTGGGTCGTATGAAATGCACACCCGAGTTTACGAAGGTAAGGTTTATTAAGGCGCGTCCTAAAGAGACTATCGTGTTATTATTTTGGGGAGACCGTGAAATTCGCTAAACGGTCCATCCGAATTCTAATTAAACCATACATTTTATGAGGGCCCCTCAATCTATACATTTTATTTGGCGAGGCTCGTCTCATTCTTATTTTAAAAAGGATATCCTATAGCCACTACGTGTCTTGTCACATTTGTCTCTACTAATTGAAAACAGAGATGGTCCTAGTTAATTACATACTTGCAGATTTTTATAGCGGAATTCAAAATGCTTTTACATAATCAGAAAATGTGGCTACACGCACAGACAATTGATCGAACATTATGGGCCCAAATCCAGCTCATGCGGGATGGGCCAGACCTGGGCCACTGTTTATCCGATGCGGGCCTGCTTGGTCTGTTTCGATCTGGGCTCGACCCCCATGAGGTTGAGGCCGTGAACTTGTTCTTTATTCTAAAGGCGTGGTTTATCAGTTATAACGAGACAGTTCATTAAAGGGCAAAGCAGTTAACTAATGGTGGATAGTTTTCATGCATTACTGGACATGCTAATCCAAACACAACTAATTTCTGAGCTACAGCCTACTACATTGTCGAACTTTTATTCAACAACCTACACACACAATTGGATGTCAAGTTATCATACATTGACAGTTACTATGTGTGGAAGCTAACTCCAGTATCCGAGCAAAAATGTGAACTATTATGCATTACATAACATTCTATGTACAGACTATGCATAAAATATACGATCTTCAACTCTTCTCTTTGTATTCATACTCAACTTCAACGTTACATTGACAGTATTAGTCGTGTACCTGGATGTTTGAACAATAAGCCGGAGAAGAAGAAAGATGTCAGCAATGGGCAACCAAACAACAAACACAACAACAAACCAACAGCAATAACCAGCCTCAATTATGAAGCCTTCAAGTGATAGAACACCCAGCAGAAAATCCCAGAAAAAACAGAGTAGAAAACAACCGAGAAAGCCAGAATGTTCACGGCAATAGCAACAACAATCCAAGGATCACAAATAACTTGGCAAATAACCAACCACAATTGGTCAAGACAACTTTTACCAGCTTGAATTCTTATGTAAGTTTCAGACAATGTTTGGTTACAATATTCTGAGAATTTATGTTTCTTTCTTTCAGCCTTTTTTAAGAAAACCTTCTCTCCAGGCTCTAAAATCTAATCCTCCTCCACTTTTTCCTAACGGAAGGTCTGCCTTTTATAGCCTACCCTCAACACTTTACAGTCTGCTGGACAACTCAAAATTCCCCCCTCCCTGCTGTTTTTCCACTCAGCTATTTTAAATAACCAGACCTCCCATGAGATCCCTGACAGCCCCTCTCTATTTTTGTTGTTAAAGTGTCCTAATCTCTTATTTATTTAGCCAAAGCATGGGCAGCAGGAATATAATCTGACAGCACATGCTGTCCAATTATTTTAATTCCTTAAAAGCTAACCATACACATGCTACCCACAGTCTAAGCCAAGAGAACATGTTATCCATTTAAAAACCACAGCCTGAACTGCAACTATAACATACCCTCAAATGTTTTTTTGATTCAATTTGAACAAATCTCAGGCAACACACTCAGTTCCTAATTGAATTCAACAAAATCTCAGCAGGCAAACCAATGACAAAGATCAGATTATCGCCATTCCAAACTGAACTAATTGACGACGTATATCGACTCGACTATACTAATTGTAATACATACAATCGAAACCAATGATCAGAAATCAAAAAGTATCAGCATGTGATTCAAATTGTACTGACATAAACCAAGTTGTACTGGGGACTAATTAATCGATTAAATTCAACTGACTACACAACTTACAAACACACACAAAAATGAAGAAGGGCTTGACCAATCACAGAAACCTTGGGCAAAATGGACGGGGCAGTCAGAATTCACAGCAAATCAACTATAGACAATTAACCATACAAACAGACCTTTAACTATAACAAAACATGAACTGATAAAGTAAAAATACCTGGGAGTCTTGGAAAAAGAAATCAACAAATCCTAACTCGGATTTGAATCGATCTTTATTGGGGTTGAACGGGCTTTAATCGAAGTGTTCTCCACTGAGAACACTTCGATTAAGGTCCATTAGACCCTAATCGTCTGGTTCAAATGGACACCGACCGGACATCAGGATTTCTAGGGTTTCTAAAGGCGGATTTGAGATTTATGCTTCCCTGGTTAGATTCGGACCAAACCAAGCCTGGTTTGGTCACGAGGGAGGTCTGGGGAGTGTCTGGTACGAGTATGGCGTGGTTTGGTGTAGGTCATAGTTCGACTCGAATCTTCAAATGAAGATTCGAGAAGCTGAGGACTGGTTCGAAGCAAAAGGATAGCAGATCCATGTTCAGGACAGTGAGGTGGTCCTAGGGTGTTCAGGAGGTGGTCACCGGCGTCCATGCCGCCGGCTTTAATAGCGAGGGAGATGGGGCGGCTAGGGTTCCTAATGGGAGGTCTGGGTTCGAGCTTGGGGACCACGGGAGGGGGGTGCTCGTATAGGGGGCTGGGTAAAGGGTTAAGTTTATATACGTAAAGAGTAATTAGATCCTGGCCGTTGGATGCATCGAGATTGATGGCCAGGATCTTTTACTTAAAATGGAACGACACCGTTTGGCCTCGGGTGGGGGGTCGGTTCGGACTGGTTCCTGGGTTAGGTTTGGAAACGGGTTACTGACAGGGATCCTGGGCCGTTGGATTGGATTGGTTGGAACGACTGAGATGAGCCGTCCTTGAAACGACGTAGTCTTGGTATTGAACTACGTCGTTTTGATGACCTGCGGATGGGTCTTGGGCTGGCTGACTTGGGCTGCTTCTGGGCCTCAAATTTTTTTGAAATAAATAGGCCCAGTCCGATTTCTTAAATAATTTGCATTCTTTTATTTTGTTTTCTAATTTTAAAAATACAACTAAACTAAAAATGAATTTGAAATACCTATTAATCAATACTTAACACAATTATTCACACACACATAAAAAAAAACTTTTAAATGGTTAAATTATAACCTAGAAATGCATACATATTTTTTGTGAATTTTCTTTTAATGACCGAATTGTGGTTTAACTACCATGACACACATATTTTTTATTTTGTTCGATAACATTAAATAATAATAATAATAAAAAAAAGAACATGGACAGAACCACAAATGACCAATAGCACATGTTATGTAAAGTCGAAAATTTGTACAACACGGCCATTTGTCACTTTTGTTTTCTTTTGGAGTGATTGTTCGTGAAGCAAAAATCACGTGCTTACAGCTGCCCCTCTTTGCCCGACGACACGAAGGGTTTTCACGCAAAGATAAAGCAGGCGATTTTTTCTCGTCCAAGTACTCCGTGTGAAGCATTTTTTTGAAAAACATCTGACCGAACCTTTGCTTCAGAGGTTTCCTACATATCCTGGGCAGAACAGGAATTAGGTCAATGTAGTTCGGGAAATTTTGGTAGCTGGGACTACCGTATGACTGTTGTTATGCGCTGTTGCATGCTGCTGTAGGATGCTACCGCTCACCGATCTCCTTGTTACATCGCTCTAAAAAGGAAAAACAAGAAGCTAGGCTAGACTGTGGATCATAAGATCTCATCCATCTTCAACTTGTTCTTGTCGCCTCGCTTTTTTGTCGGCCTGCGCTTTCCTCCGATGCTTTTATTATTGTGAACTTGCGAGATGACACTGGTCTTTTGCTTTTTCTGAGTGCTAGTTTTCATCATTTCGCTTGATCTGCTGGGAACATGGTCCTTTTCTCTAAGCCTTTCAATGGTTTCTTCAGTGGTGCGACTTTCTTCATCAAAAATTGTTATGTTGGGCATGCTATAACGTTCCCAAACTGCTTCTTTCAAGACGCGTCCCTTCTTCCTTTTGAATTGCGCGCTTGCCTTTGCAGCCTTCTGCTTCTTGGTGCTGGGGATTTTATTGTTTCCTGCCTGGGGATCTCTGTTGTGACCTTCCGCCTTCTGGTGGGGTTACTGATTCCAGAATCTGTAATATAAGACCAAAAAATTGCTTAAATGCAAAATTATGAAATGTATACCCGCATTTTACTGGTGGGCGACCTAGAACTAAAAAGTATTCCCGCATTTTACTGGTGGGCGACCTAGAACTGAAAAGTATTCCCGCATTTTACTGGTGGGCGACCTAGAGCTGAAATGTATTCCCGCATTTTACTGGTGAGCGACCTAGAGCTGAAAAATATTCCCGCATTTTACTGGTGGGCGACCTAGAGCTGAAAAGTATTCCCGCATTTTACTGGTGGGCAACCTAGAGTTGAAAAGTATTCCCGCATTTTACTGGTGGGCGACCTAGAGCTGAAAAGTATTCCCGCATTTTACTGGTGGGCGACCTAAAGCTGAAAAGTATTCCCGCATTTTACTGGTGGGCGACCTAAAGCTGAAAAGTATTCCCGTATTTTACTGGTGGGCGACCTAGAGCTGAAAAGTATTCCCGCATTTTACTGGTGGGCGACCTAGAGCTGAAAAGTATTCCCGCATTTTACTGGTGGGCGACCTAGAACTAAAAAGTATTCCCGCATTTTACTTGTGGGCGACCTAGAACTGATATGTATTCCCGCATTTTACTGGTGGGAGACCTATAGCTGAAAAGTATTCCCGCATTTTACTGGTGGGCGACCTAGAACTGATATGTATTCCCACATTTTACTGGTGGGCGACCTATAGCTGAAAAGTATTCCCGCATTTTACTGGTGGGCGACCTAGAGCTGAAAAGTATAGAAATTGTTTCCTCGTTCTTCTGAGAAATTTTTTGACAATCGACAGAAAATTTTCTGCCCCGGTTTTGGTGATTTCCCTGGCGTTGCGTCCTGCTGCCATCATCAATCATTTGTTTTCCTGCAGCAGACAAAAAGGATTTAGTTAGTTTTAATCCTGGTGGGAGGATGTGCCTTTCCGGTGGATGATTTTTCCTCTCTTTCCCTTTTCTTGCTCTGTGCCCCCCCCATAACTGGTTGGTGGACAAAGTTGCTTGCTGGGGGTTTCCGGCCTGCTGGGGGTTGGTTTTCAATTTATCCCCCTTTTCTGCTTTCGCTTTACAGTACATGCTGTGGGAGTCTGCTTTTACTCCCGAAACCACTCCCTTTAGGAGTTCACTTCCTCCAAAACCGCATGGCACAACATTGCATTGCCTGGGGCTAGCCTTTAGGACTGTTGGGGTTATCTTGCATCGGATGAATCCCCCTTCGGTCTCTGGTAGTAAGCTTTGAAAAATCCTTTTCAAGACAAATTTTTAGAAAGAGAAAATAAAAGATAGAAAAGGAAAAAATCTTTCTAAACCAGAGCTTGGTGGGAAAAGAAATTCGGAAGAACTTATCTGGACGACATGACTGGTCCCCGTGATCATGACATGCACCATAGATTCCCGACCCAGTCTATTTGTATCAATCGATTTGCCTGATGGTCTGACTTGCTGGGGATGATAAATGAGTGTCCATTTCGTTGCGAATGTGGTAGCTTTTGTTGATTTGTCTTGTCGCCTCATAGTGCCCTTCGAGGGGTTTTCACTAATGAGACTCTCTCTTTTCTCTCATCTCCCGGCGCCTTATGGTGCCTGTGAAGGTTTTCACCAATAAGACTCTCTCATTTTATATCTCTCATCTTACGTCGCCTTTCGGTGCCTGTGAAGGTTTTCACCGATAAGACTCTCTCATTCTATTTCTTCATCGTGGAATCGGGGTGTTGCCGATACGACCCTCTCTTCTGGAGTTTCCTTTGACCATCAATTCATTCCCAGTCTTATGATCCTCTTCTTTGCTGGGGATTGGTGTATTCTTCTCGGCTTTATTTGCCTGACTTGGCATCTCTTGGATATTGATCGGGACGTCTTTTGGACGTCGATGTTGGTTTTGGTGTGGGGCTAAAGAAAGGCTATCAAAAGGAAATAACTTGATGGGTGATCTGCTACAACTTTCGGAATCAAACCTTTGTTGGAATTTTTAAAACTTAACCTCTGCCCTAGTTTTCTTGCTTGTGGGATTTTATTTTTACTCTAGGTTGAGCTATGTGCGTTATGTGCACTGTGCCTTACTATGCATATTTATGTACGCTATGCATCCTATATACACTACGATGCACACTATGACCGAGCTGTGAGGCGCCTACGTATCCTCTTTGAGGAATCAGGTCAAACGTCGTTCCCACGGTTTGTGGTTTTTATCTTCTTCTTTTTTTCTTTTTTTTTTCTCTTTTTTTTCATTTTCTCTTAAAAATTTTCTCTTCTTCTTCTTCCTCTTTTCATATCTTTTCCATTAGTGATTCCAAAAGAGGGGTATGAAAGAATAACTTAAGGCACCAAAAATTGCAAAACAAGGGTAAAAGTGTTTGGATAGAAGAAAGAATTGCCTCCGTCATCTCATTATCCAATAAATACCAGATACAAACAAACGAACCAAAAATTGCCATAATTAAAGAAATTACGCATAATATCTCTTGACTGCATCAGAATTGATAGCCATGTCGACACATCTCCCCTCGATATCTGTCAAACACAAAGCACCGTTGGACAATACTCTGGTCACGATATAAGGCCCTTGCCAATTTGGGGCGAATTTGCCTTTTGCCTCGACCTGATGTGGGAGGATCTTCTTCAATACCTGCTGCCCTACTTCAAACTTCCTGGGGCGCACCTTCTTATTATATGTTCTTGCCATTCTCTTCTGGTACAGCTGACCATGGCACACTGCTGCCAATCTTTTCTCATCTATCAGGCTCAACTGTTCCAATCGAGCTTTGACCCATTCATCATCATCAATCCCGGCTTCAGCGACAATTCGGAGGGACGGAATTTCGACCTCCGCTGGTATCACGGCCTCAGTTCCATACACCAACAAATAAGGAGTTGTGCCTATGGAAGTCCGGACGGTAGTGCGGTAACCCAACAAAGCAAAGGGTAATTTCTCGTGCCATTGTCTGGACCCTTCCACCATTTTTCGCAGTATCTTCTTGATATTCTTATTGGCTGCTTCGACTGCTCCATTTGCCTTAGGACGATATGGGGTGGAATTGCGGTGTGTAATCTTGAATTGTTGGCATACCTCTCTCATCAAGCTGCTATTAAGATTCGCACCGTTATCCGTGATGATCACTTTTGGGATCCCAAATCTGCAGATGATATGGGAGTGAACAAAGTCCACCACTGCCTTCTTAGTTACTGATTTGAAGGTTTTAGCCTCAACCCATTTGGTGAAGTAGTCAATGGCTACTAGAATGAACCTATTACCGTTGGATGCTGCCGGCTCGATGGGTCCAATGACATCCATGCCCCATGCCACAAACGGCCAGGGTGCTGACATCGTATGTAACTCTGTTGATGGAGAATGAATCAGATCTCCATGTATCTGAAACTGATGGCATTTCCTCACGAAAGTGATACAGTCATGTTCCATGGTAAGCCAATAATACCCTGCCCTAAGGATCTTCCTTGCCAATACATATCCGCTCATATGTGGCCCGCAAACTCCAGCATGTACCTCTGCCATAACCGTCGTGGCTTGACCGGCATCTATACATCTCAACAATCCCAAATCCGGGGTTCTTTTGTACAAAACTCCTCCGCTGAGGAAGAAACCATTCGACAAACGTTGAAGGGCTCTTTTTTGGTCTCCAGTGTCCTGTTCCGGATATATCCCCATTCTGAGGTATTCTTTGATATCATAAAACCAGGGCTCGCTATCTGCTTCCTCTTCTACGGCATTGCAATAAGCGTGCTGATCACGGACCTGGATGTGCAGAGGATCAACGTACATTTTGTCAGGGTGGTGCAACATTGATGCTAAGGTGGCCAATGCATCCGCAACCTCGTTATGAATTCTCGGGATATGTTTGAATTTCACTAATCGAAATTGCTTGCTCAGATCGTGCAAGCATTGTCGATAAGGTATGAGTTTCAAGTCCCGTGTTTCCCATTCACCCTGAATCTGGTGTACCAAGAGGTCCGAGTCTCCCAAGACCAAGACGTCTTGGACATCCATGTTCGCAGCCAATCGCAGACCCAAAATGCAAGCTTCATACTCGGCCATATTGTTGGTGCAATAGAAGCGTAATTGAGCTATGACAGGATAATGGCGTCCTGTTTTGGAAATGAGCACTGCTCCTATTCCAACCCCTTTCGCGTTTGCAGCTCCATCGAAGAAAAGCTTCCAACCCGGTTCCTCGAGTAACTCCAACTCATTTGTATGCAATACCTCTTCGTCGGGAAAATACGTTCTTAAGGGTTCATATTTTTTATCAACGGGATTCTCTGCCAAATGGTCGGCCAGCGCTTGGGCTTTCATGGCTGTCCTCGTCACATAAACGATATCAAACTCTGTGAGCAGAATTTGCCATTTTGCCAACCTCCCTGTGGGCATAAGTTTCTGAAAGATATACTTCAATGGGTCTAAACGGGATATGAGATAAGTAGTATACAAGGACAGGTAGTGTTTCAACTTCTGAGCTACCCAAGTTAGGGCGCAACATGTTTTCTCGAGTTGAGTGTACTTGACTTCATATACTGTGAATTTCTTGCTAAGATAGTAGATGGCCTGCTCCTTCCTTCCTGTGTCATCATGTTGCCCCAGTACACAACCAAATGAATTTTCCAGGACCGTCAGATAAAGAATTAAGGGCTTCCCTGGCTTAGGCGGGACCAATACGGGTGGATTAGACAGATACCCTTTGATTTGGTCGAAAGCCTCTTGACACTCTGCTGTCCAACCTACCGCAGCATCCTTTTTTAGCAGCCGAAATATGGGCTCACAAGTTTCTGTGAGTTGAGCGATGAACCTGCTGATGTAATTGAGTCTACCCACAAACTAATTACTTCTGTTTTGTTTTTTGGCGGTGGCAAATCTCGGATGTATTCTATTTTGGATGGGTCTAACTCAATCCCCCGTCGACTGACGATGAATCCCAACAACTTTCCTGATGGAACCCCGAATGCGCATTTGGCCGGGTTAAACTTGATATCATACCTTCGGAGTGTTTGGAAGAATCTCCTTAGGTCTGCTACATGGTCCTCCTGACGCCAAGACTTTATGATCATGTCATCTACGTACACCTCAATTTCTTTGTGTATCATGTCGTGAAACACAACAGTCATTGCTCGCATGTACGTTGCCCCGACATTCTTCAGTCCGAACGGCATTACCCGATAGCAGTAAGTTCCCCATGGCGTGATAAATGCTGTCTTTTCCGCATCTTCCTCGTCCATTAGGATCTGATGATAACCCGCATAGCAATCCACAAATGATCCGATCTCGCACCCAGCGCAATTATCGATCAAGATATGGATGTTGGGTAATGGAAAATTGTCCTTGGGACCTGCATTGTTGATATTGCGGTAGTCGACGCACACCCTGATTTTCCCATCCTTCTTTGGAACTGGTACCACATTGGCCAACCACTCGGGATATCGGGTGACCCGAATGACCTTCGCCTGCAACTGCTTAATCACCTCTTCTTTGATCTTTACACTCATTTCTGTTTTAAATTTCCTTAGCTTTTGCTTGACCGGAGGGTATGCCGGGTCAGTGGGCAATTTGTGAACCACTAAATTGGTGCTTAATCCCAGCATATCATCGTATGACCATGCAAAAACATCTTTGAATTCCACGAGGGTTTTAATCAATTCTTCCCTGACATTCGGCTCAATATGGATGTTGATTTTGGTTTATCAGACATTATCAGCGTCTCCTAGATTCACAGCCTCAGTGTCATTTAGGTTAGGTTTGGGGTTTTCTTCAAATTGGCACAATTCTCGGTTTATCTCTTCGAAGGCTTTATCTTTGTCATATTCAGATTCATCGTCGCAAACGACCTCTTGTGTCATTAAGTCGTATTCAGATTGATTTATTAGACTAGGTCGAAGATCCGCGGTGCATGCCATGTCGTTAGAACCAGTAAAAAGAGAACTGTTCAGAAAAAGAACAAAACAAAAATTAAAATGGGGACAAAAGAAGAGAACTTTATTAAACTTGCGGGATAAAAGGGTTCACACTTTTACAAAACAAAAGTAAAACTTGGATTACACACTGAATAATCCGAACAAAACAAAACAAACAAAACATAAATCAAAGCCTACTACCAAGACTCCCCTCGGACAGGGAGAGGAGTAACCGTCCAATTGTTGGTTTTGGCCTCAGGCCCCACAAACTGTATCTCTGCTCTGTTGGAACTTTCTCCAGCTTCTACCATACTGACATCAGTGAATAGCCTCTCAAATCTCTGATTCAGGTCCTCATCCATACCAATCAATGGTCCTAGAATCTTTGGGACCGGTGGCCCTTTGGCGCTTGCTCTAACAAAAGATCTTGAGAGACGTGGCACGGGTTTGGGAAGATACCAGACTTTCTTCTTCATTTTCCGTGCTTGCTTTACATCTGCTGCGGTTGGTTTGAAACCCAATCCGAAAGTTTCCAGATTTTTAGGCAGGGAAATAGGTTGGACAATCCCTTGAAGCTCGACTCCCAGGCCCTTTCCCGGCACAAATCCATTACCCAGCATTTCCGAAATCATCATGACTGTCGCGGCAGCTACCCTAGGGTACGTGATGCTTTCTCCCTCAGCAATTTTGTTTACCGACCCTGTATCGAAAATCTGGTAGACCCAAGGACCCTTGTCGTCATCGGTCTCTATGAAAGGTACAATGGCGCCACTCATGGTGCATGCCGTGTCCTCGCCGTGTAGTACGACCTCTTGTCTTTCCCACTCGAACTTCACCATCTGATGTAGGGTGGAGGGCACTGCTTTGGCTGCATGAATCCATGGTCGTCCTAACAGAAGGTTATAAGATACTGTGGCATCTAACACCTGGAACTCCATGGTGAACAGGACTGGACCGATGGTCAATTCAAGTACAACATCCCCTACAGTGGCTGTTCCATTTCCGTCAAATCCTCGGACGTAGATGCTATTCTTGCGGATCTTTCCGTGGTCAATCTTTAACTGGTTCAGAGTGGATAACGGGCAGATATTGGCACTTGAACCGTTATCCACCAATACCCGAGTAACTACCGAGTTTTCACATTTGACAGTTAAGTAGAGAGCTTTATTATGCTCTGTACCTTCCATCGGCAGGTCATCATCTGAGAATGTTACCCTGTTCACCTCGAAAATCTTGTTGGCAATGGTTTCCAGGTGGTTTACAGAAATTTCGTTGGGCACATGAGCTTCGTTCAATATCTTCATCAAGGCCCGACGATGCTCCTCAGAATGGATCAGTAATGACAACAACGAGATCTGGGCCGGTGTTTTCCTCAGCTGTTCGACCACAGAGTAGTCATGTACCTTCATCTTTCTCAGGAACTCCTCAGCCTCTTCTTCGGATACAGGTTTCTTGGTTGCAGTTGGGTTGGTTCTTCTTAACTCTGCCGGAGCAAAACACCGACCTGATCGAGTCAGCCCTTGCGCTTCACAACTAACTTCCTCCACCTGTTTTCCTTTGTACATCACCACTGCCTTCTCGTATTTCCAAGGCACAGCCTTGCTATCAATCATCGGTAGCTGGACTACAGGCTTTATAGTGACCAGTTCCCTGTACACCCCTTTCAACACAACTACAGGCGTGGGTGGAGTCCCTGATATTACTAACTTGTTTGGCTCGGGTTTGCTTGTTATGGCGGACGGACTCTTTTCCAATATCACTACTGGCTTGACGCCTTCCCCCTGCGATTGTACCCTCATTCCCCCACTGGTTGATCCTTCTTTCGGGGCGGCCTGGATCATCATCACTGTCTGTAAAGGCTTTCTCAACTCTCCTCCCTCATACACCAACTCAATCATGTGTTTCTCGTGGTGCGCTGGCAGTGGGTTCTGGTTGATGTTGGGAGCCTCCGGTGTCTGGACCTCAATCTTATTGGTGTCAATAAGATCCTATATGGCATGCCTCAATTTCCAACACTTTTCGGTATCATGCCCCAACATCCCTGAGCAATACTCACAGCTTATTGATTGGTCCAAGTTTTGGGGCGGGGGGTTTGGTCCTTCGAGTCTCGACCGGACTAACCAAACCCAACTGCCTCAATTTGTGGAACAAAGCGGTGCAGGTTTCTCCCAACTTAGTGAAAGTTCTTTGCTTCCGCAACATGTCATTCCTAGCAGCTGGATTTCCCCGAAAGCCTGCCCCTGGAGGGTTTCTATATGCTCCTGGTGGAGGATAGGTATTTTGTGGGGGTGCATATGTGTTCTGGGGAACCGGCGCACGCCATTGCGGGTGTACCGGAGGCTGAGCGTATGTCTGGGCCTGGTGTACGGAACAATGTGGTTCTCGAGGTGGATAGTAGTGTTGTGGTGGGTTGTATGGGTAGTTTGGCCTGTGAGGTCTGGGTTGGTTGTAGTGTGGCTTGCTAGCCCTGGACCAACTGTCTGCCTCGATCGTGGCAATTTCTTCTTTATTTCTTCTTCCCAACGCACCTCCGGTGCCGCTCTGAATACCTTGGGTCATCGCCTTGAGTGCCGAATAATTCAAGATTTTGTCAGACCTCAGACCTTCTTCTATCATGACCCCTATCTTGACCACCTCGTTGAAGGATTTTCCAACCGTTGTCACCAAGTGACCAAAGTAGGTTGGATCCAATGTTTGTAAGAAATAATCCACCATCTCTCCCTCTCTCATGGGAGGATCGACTCTGGCCGCTTGCTCTCTCCAGCGGAAACCGAACTCGCGAAAACTTTCCCCGGGTTTCTTCCCAGTCCTCAACAACGTGAGACGGTCAGGGACTATCTCGAGATTGTACTGGAAATGACCTGCGAAAGCCTGCGCCAGATCATCCCAAGTGTACCACCTACTGGAATCCTGCCTGGTATACCATTCTAGTGCAGATCCGCTCAGACTTTGGCCGAAATAAGCTATCAGCAGCTCATCTTTGCCGCCTGCCCCTCTCATTTTGCTACAGAATCCCCGCAAATGTGCCATGGGATCGCCGTGCCCTTCATATAAATCAAACTTAGGCATCTTGAACCCAGCCAGGAGTTGGACGTCCGAGAAAGGGCATAGATCTTTGTAAGCTACGCTAACTTGGTTGCCCAAACCGTGCAGGTTCCTGAAGGACTGCTCCAGGCTTTTGAACTTTCTCAATAACTCATCCTGTTCAGGGGCTTTAACCGGATTTTCAATCTCTGCCGGTACCTCCAAGTGCGGATTGTAGGCCTGGGGCTCGGGGGCATGGAATGTGGGCTCAGGGGGATAGTATTGCATATCGGGAGCCTGAAATAATGGCTCACTGGTCGTTCTTTGCAAGGTGGATGATGTGGGTCCCACAAAGGTGGGAATATTTGGTGTTGGAAGAGGTTGATGGGGTGGTGGAGCTTGGGAATCATGAGGGCTTCTTTCTTAATGATAGCGGGGATTTGGGAAGCTTGTGGAAGGGCCGGAATGGGGGTATTCCGGCATGCGCCCCAGTGGCTCATGGCTCTTTTGTGCTTTGCCTAAAGCTAATTGCATTGCATTCATCTCTAGCCCCATCCTTTCAATCTTTTCCATCGCTTCTTTCAACAACTGGCTCATCGACCTTTCTTCCTCGTTACTATTCTCTGAAGTAGTCATGCTTATTGCTACCGGTCCTTTGGATCTGGTTTGATAAGGGTGTGTTGCCAGAATTCTTTAACAACTAACTGTCTGGATCAGACAACAACAAACTTTGTTAGCGTTAGAGTTTAATAGATTTGATCTCAACACATAGTTGATGCAATGCTCCTAGGTAGTTAACCGTTTCTACATGCTTCGCTTCAAACAACATGCGTCATCCCGGTTTGATCATTTATCCCCGTTTTCTGTTATTTTATTTTATTTTTGTATTTTCTTTTCTGTCTTTATTAAAAGTGGTCGAATCTTATGGGGATTGCGTACGTATCACGTCCCCGCGCGAATCAGACCAGGCGTAGTTCTGCCACAAAGTAAAGACACACAAAATTCTTTTTGGAATCATTGAATTCATCATCAAAATTTGCTATTACAAATTACTTCAAACAAAAGAATAGCAACAGTACAGATTCCACAGTTTTTAACTTGATTTGACTAAACAACATATGGGAAAACAAAGCCAAATAAACAGGATTTGAGCAAGGATTAATTTTCCAACTTAAGGGCCCGCGAGGCGTCATTCGGTCTTTTCGCGGCTCTAGGTGTGAGGTCCCTCTGCAAGCCTTTCAATTCATTCATGATCCGGTGGACGCAGCCCATAATGGAATCGAGGAGGGTTTTCCGAGGCATTTGCTCATATGCTAGGCATCTCATGTAGATGTAGTGCCCAATCTCGTCGATCCTTCCTCGAATGTTGACCCTTTCAGCGAATAATCGCTCTATTTGCCGGTTCTTCAATCCCAGTGCTTGAGCATTGTTGGCAAGTCGATCCTGGAACAGCTCCATTTGCCTTTCCATGCAGGCCATTGCATCGTAACAATGTCTCCTGTCGGTTTGAGCGTCTCGTGCTTGTTTGACGATCCGATTATGTAGAGTGGAGTTTGTTTCCTTTAATATCCCGATGCTCATTTCATAATCCCTTATGACCTATTGCAGACGCTTCCTCCAAGCCATTGTGCATTTTGCCCATCTGTCCTTCATCCTGGCTATGCGAGCTTCTGATTGTTCTAATTCTTCTTAGCTTTGGACGACCTGATTTTTTAAACCTGCTATCAACCTTTCGTCGGAGCGACGTCTCTGTCGATCAATGTTACTTTGGCTGGCTTGGCGAAGGCGGGCCTTCAGTGTTTGGTTTTCTTGGGTTAGCTTGTTTCTTTCAGCCTGCTCCGAGGCGACTTGCACGTTTTTCTCAAATACAAGCCTTTCAACTTGTTGCTTTAGTTTCCCGATTTCAACCCGGTAACCTTCCTCCCATTTTAACCATCCCCATTGCTCCTGTGAATCATCTGTGAAGTGTTGGACGTGGGCTCTTTTAGCAGGTCTTTGCCGAATCTGAAACCTTCTTTCGAACCAAGCATCCTACTTTGGGTCTACCTCCCCTTTAGCTAGTACTCGCACTATGGTCTTGGGTTCTAAGAATCTACATTCGTGCCACAGCTTTCTAATCTTCCCCTCGGGGAATATGACTCCCGGGCTCAGCTCCAAGGCGTGCTTGCTCAGATCTTCATCAGTAGGGATTACTTGGAACCTGCCCAGCTGTCGCAATACCCGATGAGGGGCATATGGCTGGATGCTGCGAAGTCCCATTAAGAGAACATGACATTCTTCAGCTGACATGTAGATCACCTCAGTATCAATCAACCAACCGAATGCCCATTCAATTTGGTCAGCTGTTGTTGACCTTAACCGTGTAAACCATGCTTCGACACCTTCAGGAAATCTGGCGCCTGCCATGCGTTTCTCGAATCCGCTGATACAATTCCTCTCGGTCAACCCGTGGTTCATGTATCCTACTCGGTGATGGAGGTGTTCTTGCATCCATAGCTGAAGTAACAGATTGCAACCTTGGAAGAACTTAGCTCCTTCTCGGCATATAGTCAAAGCTCGGTAGATTTTGGACAAAATCAAAGGAACCACAGTACTGTTAGTTCTTTTGATTGCAACGTCGGCCATCCCTACAAGGCCTATCTCTATCTTTTTATCCTTCCTTGGACATACCATGACTCCCAAGAACGCTGTGATGAAAGCCAAAGTACGTCTTGCTTCCCATTTGTTTCTGTTCCCGCCATGAGTTAGTCCAAGGTTTGGTTCCTCGAAACCCTGCGGAGCCCCGTACCGCTGATACAAGAAATGGATATCACAACATCCTCTCAATAAATCATCATGTTGTACCTTCTGACTGATGCTTAGTAGATCCAGAAACGCATGCGGAGACACTGGCCTCGGTGAAAGTAAATATTGCCCTCTTAACCTCTCATTCAATCCCGCATATCCGGCGACTTCCTCAAGTGTTGGTGAAAGTTCAAAGTCAACAAAGAGGAATACATTGCGGGTTGGGTCCCAAAATGGTATTAGAGCCTCAAGAATATCTGTCCTCGACCTAACACCCAACAATTTGACAAAACCTCCCAATACTCTTCCCACTATCCCTTTGTTATCGGCTTCCAAGTCATTCCACCACATGTGGAGTTGTAGAGGGACCTCGCTGAGGGCAGAGAACGGTTCATTTGGCTCTGTGCTCATCCTGCACATTTATGAAGGCGTTTTTTAGGAGAAAGCAAAAAATTTTATTTTGATTCCAAACAAAATCTTTGAAAAAAACAATATATTTATATATATACATGTGTATATATATATACACATATACTTTATTATATCTTTATTTGGTAAAAACGAAAAAGGGAGTTGGACCCAATGACGGTTGCCTACGTATCCCACATCCGGTGAGAATCAAACCGACGTAGTTCGGGTAATAAGCTAAATAGTTTATAACTTGAAAATAAAGCAAATTAAAAGAAAAACTCATTCCTCATCATAAACTTGAAAATAGTTTTTTTTTCTTCTTTTTTTTAGTATAACAAACTGTTAAAATATACCCAATTTTTCCTCTATTTGAACTTTGTCATTTTATTATTATTATTATTATTATTATTATTATTATTATTATTATTTTATTTTTTTTAAAAAAAATTTCCAACATTCAAAACCGGTCATCATGCATGTTCGAAGCAAATAAATGCACAAGCAGTGAGCAGGATGCATCAGGATGGCCTTTTCTGTTTCAGGTTGCTATTCCTAGACGGACCCAACCCCTGTGTTGAGTCCCCTAAGTAAAAAATGCACATGATGCAAATAAGCGTTCCTACTAGGGATCCGGCATGAAGTTGAGTTATTCTAGGTTCAGAACCTGGGTGTTTGTTCTAGACCTGGCTTACCCGAGCGGACAGCTCGAGCCGGGGGGGGCAGCGTACCGGGAATACAGAAGCTTCACCGGCTTAGCAACTTGTCCGAACCTCGTTCTAAATTGGGATTTGACACTATACAGAAAAGAAGCCGTACGAAGTACGCCCTTCTTCATGATTTAGAAGACTTAGAGAGGATATGGGTTTCGGCACAATTTATATACAGTTCACAAAATATCAAAGCGGTAAAGCAGTTAGTTAGCATATTGAGCACAGATCATGTAACAAAATCAGATAAGGCTGAATATAACAATTTATTTAAGCTCGAATTTCTAACCCTGAACTAGTGGTTCTGGGTCTAGTCCCCAGCAGAGTTGCCAGAGCTGTCACACCTCCTTTTTTCCGCACCCGCAGAGGTGCAAGGGAGTTTTTTCCAATTAAAGGACAATCGAAACAGGATTTGTTTATTTATTTCAGAGTCGCCACTTGGGAGATTTAGGGTGTCCCAAGTCACCAATTTTAATCCCGAATCGAGGAAAAAGAATGACTCCATATTATAGTCTGCGTACCAGAAATCTGGATAAGGAATTCTGTTAACCCGGGAGAAGGTGTTAGGCATTCCCGAGTTCCGTGGTTCTAGCACGGTCGCTCAACTGTTATATTCGGCTTGATTATCTGATTTTATACAAATATGAACTTATGTGCAAATTTTAACTTTTTACTGCTTTCATAAATATTATTATTAAGAATGGGAACATCGCTTAGAACATGTCTTTGGACTGTGTCACATGAAATGCACCCACAATCCGGAACATATTTTATTTGACATTTTGGGATTTGGATTTGGGTCGCATGAAATGCACACCCGAGTTTACGAAGGTAAGGTTTATTAAGGCGCGTCCTAAAGAGACTATCGTGTTATTATTTTGGGGAGACCGTGAAATTCGCTAAACGGTCCATCCGAATTCTAATTAAACCATACATTTTATGAGGGCCCCGCAATCTATACATTTTATTTGGCGAGGCTCGTCTCATTCTTATTTTAAAAAGGATATCCTATAGCAACTACGTGTCTTGTCACATTTGTCTCTACTAATTGAAAACAGAGATGGTCCTAGTTAATTACATACTTGTAGATTTTTATAGCAGAATTCAAAATGCTTTTACATAATCAGAAAATGTGGCTACACGCACAGACAATTGATCGAACATTATGGGCCCAAATCCAGCTCATGCGGGATGGGCCAGACCTGGGCCACTGTTTATCCGATGCGGCCCTGCTTGGTCTGTTTCGATCTGGGCTCGACCCCCATGAGGTTGAGGCCGTGAACTTGTTCTTTATTATAAAGGCGTGGTCTATCAGTTATAACGAGACAGTTCATTAAAGGGCAAAGCAGTTAACTAATGGTGGATAGTTTTCATGCATTACTGGACATGCTAATCCAAACACAACTAATTTCTGAGCTACAGCCTACTACATTGTCGAACTTTTATTCAACAACCTACACACACAATTGGATGTCAAGTTACCATACAATGACAGTTACTATGTGTGGAAGCTAACTCCAGTATCCGAGCAAAAATGTGAACTATTATGCATTACATAACATTCTATGTACAGACTATGCATAAAATATACGATCTTCAACTCTTCTCTTTGTATTCATACTCAACTTCAACGTTACATTGACAGTATTAGTCGTGTACCTGGATGTTTGAACAATAAGCCGGAGAAGAAGAAAGATGTCAGCAATGGGCAACCAAACAGCAAACACAGCAACAAACCAACAGCAATAACCAGCCTCAATTATGAAGCCTTCAAGTGATAGAACACCCAGCAGAAAATCCCAGAAAAACAGAGTAGAAAACAACCGAGAAAGCCAGAATTTTCACGGCAATAGCAACAGCAATCCAAGGATCACAAATAACTTGGCAAATAACCAACCACAATTGGTCAAGACAACTTTTACCAGCTTGAATTATTATGTAAGTTTCAGACAATGTTTGGTTACAATATTCTGAGAATTTATGTTTCTTTCTTTCAGCCTTTTTTAAGAAAACCTTCTCTCCATGCTCTAAAATCTAATCCTCCTCCCCTTTTTCCTAACGGAAGGTCTGCCTTTTATAGCCTACCCTCAGCACTTTACAGTCTGCTGGACAACTCAAAATTTCCCCCTCACTGCTGTTTTTCCACTCAGCTATTTTAAATAACCAGACCTCCCATGAGATCCCTGACAGCCCCTCTCTATTTTTGTTGTTAAAGTGTCCTAATCTCTTATTTATTTAGCCAAAGCATGGGCAGCAGAAATATAATCTGACAGCACATGTTGTCCAATTATTTTAATTCCTTAAAAGCTAACCATACACATGCTGCCCACAGTCTAAGCCAAGAGAACATGTTATCCATTTAAAAACCACAGCCTGAACTGCAACTATAACACACCCTCAAATGTTTTTTTTATTCAATTTGAACAAATCTCAGGCAACACACTCAGTTCCTAATTGAATTCAACAAAATCTCAGCAAGCAAACCAATGACAAAGATCAGATTATCGCCATTCCAAACTGAACTAATTGACGACGTATATCGACTCGACTATACTAATTGTAATACATACAATCGAAACCAATGATCAGAAATCCAAAAGTATCAGCATGTGATTCAAATTGTACTGACATAAACCAAGTTGTACTGGGGACTAATTAATCGATTAAATTCAACTGACTGCACAGCTTACAAACACACACAAAAATGAAGAAGGGATTGACCAATCACAGAAACCTTGGGCAAAATGGACGGGGCAGTCAGAATTCATAGCAAATAACCTATAGACAATTAACCATACAAACAGACCTTTAACTATAACAAAACATGAACTGATAAAGTAAAAATACCTGGGAGTCTTGGAAAAAGAAATCAACAAATCCTAACTCGGATTTGAATCGATCTTTATTGGGGTTGAACGGGCTTTAATCGAAGTGTTCTCCACTGAGAACACTTCGATTAAGGTCCATTAGACCCTAATCGTCTGGTTCAAATGGACACCGACCGGACATCAGGATTTCTAGGGTTTCTAAAGGCGGATTTGAGATTTATGCTTCCCTGGTTAGATTCGGACCAAACCAAGCCTGGTTTGGTCACGAGGGAGGTCTGAGGAGTGTCTGGTACGAGTATGGTGTGGTTTGGTGTAGGTCATAGTTCGACTCGAATCTTCAAATGAAGATTCGAGAAGCTGAGGACTGATTCGAAGCAAAAGGATAACAGATCCATGTTCAGGACAGTGAGGTGGTCCTAGGGTGTTCAGGAGGTGGTCACCGGCATCTATGCCGCCGGCTTTAATAGCGAGGGAGATGGGGCAGCTAGGTTTCCTAATGGGAGGTCTGGGTTCGAGCTTGGGGACGACGAGAGGGGGGTGCTCGTATAGGGGGCTGGGTAAAGGGTTAAGTTTATATACGTAAAGAGTAATTAGATCCTGGCCGTTGGATGCATCGAGATTGATGGCCAGGTTCTTTTACTTAAAACGGAACGACACCGTTTGGCCTCGGGTGGAGGGTCGGTTCGGACTGGTTCCTGGGTCGGGTTTGGAAACGGGTTATTGACAAGGATCCTGGGCCGTTGGATTGGATTGGTTGGAACGGCTGAGATGAGCCGTCCTTGAAACGACGTAGTCTTGGTATTGAACTACGTCGTTTTGATGACCTGCGGATGGGTCTTGGGCTGGCTGACTTGGGCTACTTCTGGGCCTCAAAAAATTTTGAAATAAATAGGCCCAGTCCGATTTCTTAAATAATTTGCATTCTTTTATTTTGTTTTCTAATTTTAAAAATACAACTAAACTAAAAATGAATTTGAAATACCTATTAATCAATACTAAACACAATTATTCACACACACATAAAAAAAACTTTTAAATGGTTAAATTACAACCTAGAAATGCATACATATTTTTTGTGAATTTTCTTTTAATGATCGAATTGTGGTTTAACTACCATGACACATATATTTTGTATTTTGTTCGATAACATTAAATAATAATAATAATAAAAAAAGAACATGGACAGAACCACAAATGACCAATAGCACATGTTATGTAAAGTCGAAAATTTGTACAGCGCGGTCATTTGTCACTTTTTTTTTTCTTTAGGAGTGATTGTTCGTGAAGCAAAAATCACGTGCTTACACAAACTAAGAATCTTTTAATCAAAGACAAATTTAAACTGTGAAGGGCTAGGCTTTTAAATCACTTTTAAAAAAGGAGCTTTGGGCCAGCAATGGGTCACTACTTAATTAATTTAGCTTTGAAAAGCTGTATTTGGGCTCACGATTTGGTCCAGCGGCATCCATACCCCAATCAACGAATGGCCACGATGCTGACATAGGATGCAGTTATGAAGGTGGTGCATGAATCAGGTCACCTTGTACCCGACACTGATGACACTTTCAGACAAAATTGAAGCAATCTTTTTCCATAGTCATCCAGTAATAGCCTGATCGAAAGATTTTCTTTGAAAGGACGTATCCATTCATATGGTTACCACACACTCATGTGTGCACTTCATTCATGATTCTTCCGGCCTCTTGGGCATCCACACATCTTAAAAGGTTCAGATCTGAAGTCCTTTTGTACAAAACTTCACCGCTCCAGAAGAAACCACTAGCAAGCCTTCTAATGGTTCTCTTTTGGTCTCTACTCGCTTGCTCGGGATATTCTTTTGTTTTCAAGAATCTTTTGATATCATGACACCATGGCTGAATATCAGGCTCTATTTCAACTGCGCCGCAATAACCATGTCTTTCTCGAATTGGGATTTCCAGTGGGTCAATGTGGACATTTCCTGGATATGGTAACATCGAGTCCAAAGTGGCTAGTGCATCATCCAACTCATTATGAAATCGAGGGATGTACCTGAACTCGACGGATTTGAACCACTTGCTCAGATCTTCCATATGTTGCCTATATGGAATAAGCTTGACATCCCAAGTTTCCCATTCTCCCTAGGCTTGTTGGATAATCAAGTCTGAATCTCCCATGATTAACAATTCTTCCACTTCTTGGTCGATAGCCATGTTCATGCCCATAATGCAGGCTTCATACTCGGTAGTGTTATTTGTGCAGAAAAACTAAAGTCGGGTTGTGGCCGGATAGTGCTGACCGGTGTGTGAGATCAAAATTGCCCCAATCCCGACACCTTTTGCATTCACAGCTCCATCGAAGAACATTTTCCAAGCATTAGTATCCTCTGGAATTACCTCAACTGAATTTACTTCCTTGTCCGGAAAGTAACTACTCAAAGGCTGATATTCGTCATCAATAGAATTCTCAGCTAAGTGATCTACTAAAGCTTGAGCTTTCATTGTTGTGCGGGTGACATAAACTATGTCGAACTCGGTGAGCAGGATTTGCCATTTTGCTAACCTTCCCGTGGGCATCGACTTTTGGAATATGTACTTTAATGGGTCCAACCAGGTTATGAGGTAGGTGGTATGATCCAACAAGTAATGCCTAAGCTTCTGAACGACCCAAGTTAGGGCGAAACAAGTTCTTTCCAACAAAGTGTATTTGGCCTCATAACTAGTGAACGTCTTGCTCAAATAGTATATGGATTGTTCTTTCTTCCCGGTCACATCGTGTTTCCCGAGAATAGACCCAAAGGAATTCTCCAAGACTATCAAATATAAAAACAAAGGCCTTCTAGTTTCTGGCGGGACCAAGACTGGCAGATTCGACAAATATTCTTTGATTTTGTCAAAGGCTTCCTGACACTCATCTGTCCATCTTATCGCTGTATCTTTCTTCAACAGCTTAAATATGGGTTCACATGTGGAAGTCAACTAAGCAACGAATCTGCTGATGTAATTCAACCTTTCCAACAGACTCATAACCTCTTTCTTGGTTCTCGGAGGGGGTAAATCCCAAATAGACTTTATCTTTGTTGGATCTAGTTCAATGCCCCTCCGACTGACTACAAACCCCAAAAGTTTCCCAGATGGTACTCCAAATGCACACTTAGCTGGATTCAACTTCAAGTCATACTTACGCAGACGCTTAAAGAACTTTCTCAGATCCCGCACATGGTCGTCTTGCGTTCTTGATTTAATGATCACATCGTCCACATACACCTCAATTTCCCGGTGCATCATGTCATGGAAAATGGCGGTCATAGCTCTCATGTAAGTTTCCTCGGCGTTTTTCAAACCGAACTGCATGACCCTATAACAATAAGTACCCCAAGGTGTGGTGAAGACCGTCTTTTCTGCATCCTCTTCATCCATTAGGACTTGATGATACCCAACATAAGAATCTATGAAAGACTGTATCTCATGTTTGGCATAGTTGTCAACAAGGATGTGGATGTTTGTTAATGGGAAGTTGTCCTTGGGGCTTGCTTTGTTCAAATCCTGATAATCAACACACACTCGGGTTTTCCCATCTTTCTTTGGCACTAGGACCACAGTAGCCAACCACGTGGTGTATCGGACCACTCGGATCACACCCGTTTTTAACTATTTGGTAACCTCTTCTTTGATCATGTCACTTATGTCAGTTTTGAACTTCCTCTATTTTTGCTAGACAGGGGGATGATCGGGGTAAGTTGGCAATTTGTGCACCACTAAATCAACACTCAGTCCTGGCATATCATCATAGGACCAGGCAAACACGTCTTTGAATTCGAACAAAAGTTGGATCAATGCATCCCTAGTTCTTTCATCAGTGTGAATGATTATCATGGTTTCCTGGACCTCTTCTGAACTACCTAAATTAACTGGCTCAGTTTCATTTAAGTTTGGCTTAGTCTTATTCTCAAATTGTTCCAATTCTCAATTTATTTCCCTAAAAGCCTCATCTTCATCGTATTCTGGTTCTTGATTAATTATTTCATAATCAGACAGCGTGTTAGTTCATTGAAGATAGAAAGGTTTACATTAGAATTTTAAAGACAATAAACTAAAAGAAAATTCGAGTTACACCTTGGAATAACTCGGAATGCAGAAAGGTGGCAAGACTGGACTACCAGGATTCTCACCTGACTGGGAACGGAGTAGCCTTCCAATTTTGAATATTGGCATTGGGCCCCATATATTTCACCTCGAACCTTTACCCGATTAGACCATGTGAGCCTCATATAACATTTTCCTCATTGCCCCACAGATGTCCTCAATTTCTTCGTGAAGGCCTCATCTTCTTCTTCTATGTACCTTGGTTTAACAAAAGTTCTGGCGAGATGTGGGACCGGCTGAGGTAGAACCCACCCGTCATTCTTACGTTCTTTAGCCCATTTCACATCGGCTTCTGTAGCTTGGAAACCGACACCAAAGAAGTTCTTACTGGCAGTAAAGGTGATGGGCTCCGTAATGCCTTGCAAAAATGCCCCGAGCCCTCTCCCGGGCTTGTAGCCATGCCTGATCATCTCACTGGAAACCATGATTGATACGTTGGACAAAAAAAGTTGAGGACACGGGGTTCCTTCCTCACATTGGTCTATGACCACAATCTCAAAAGCTTGGTAGACTATGTGCTCGCTACATTCTTTAGCCTCCAGACATGGGACTAACGGGTCCCTGTAAATTGATTGCTCATCTTCTCCATGAACCACAATTTCCTGATCTTCGTGTTCAAACTTAACCATTTGGTGTAGAGTAGAAGGTACAACCCATGCCGCATGGATCCAAGGCCTTCCTATGAGAAAGTTGTAGGAGGTGTCCATGCCAAGACCTGAAATGTCACTTCAAAATCCACACGACCGATAGTTAAGATCAAATCAATCTCCCCTATTGTGTCTCTCTTGATGCCGTCAAATGCGCGCACGCAAACATTGTTGGGCTGGATTCTCTCAGTCTCAATTTTCATTCTTTGCAAAGTTGAGAGAGGGCAGATGTCAACCCCAGATCTGCCATCTATCATGAATCTTTTCACGTAGTAACCTTCACATTTAACTGTCAAATGAAGAGCTTTGTTGTGGGCGGCCCCTTCCGAGGGCAAGTCATTTCTGCTAAATGAAATCTGGTTGACTTCAAAGAATCATTTCGCCAGCCTTTCCAATTGCTCAACAGTGGTCTTGGCCGGAACATATGCCTCATTAAGGGTTTTTATCAGCACTTTCTGATGTTCACTCGAGCTTATGAGTAGAGACAAAAGCAAGACCTAGGAAGGAGACTTCCAAAGTTGGTCAATGACTTCGTAGTCCATAGTTTTCATCTTTCGGAAGAATTCCTCTGCCTCTTCAGCACTGACTAGCTTTTTAAGTGGAAAACATTTCTGTTTGGCATTGTTCACTTCTTCTAGATTGAGATACTTCCCCGACGGGTCTGTTTCATTCACTTCCCCCATGATTTATTTTCCCTTGTACGTCACTGCCGCTTTGTTGTAGTTTCAGGGGATGACAATGGGATCCTTCATGGGCTACTATGGTGTGCAACGGATAACCACGGGCTCAGTTAGCCTGGGTGAAATTTCCATCCCCCATGCCACATAAATCCCCTTTGGTACGTACATTTTCGGTACCGTAAGTGTGACCTTGTTCTGCTCAAACCTTTTGGGAGAACTCAACACAAATTGTTCTTTCCTAGGTGCCCTGGGAACATATAGAATGGCATCTTTAGTAGGCACTGCCCAAGTCTTGGTTTCCACGACCTTTTCAACGCTTTGAGGAATGGGATTGCTCTTCTTCTCATCCTTAGCTTGCTTTGCTACCGCTTTGGCCTTCTTTTCAACATCGGTAATAACAATGATAGCTTTCAAAGTCGGGTCAAACTCTTTGTCTTCACAAATCATTCCAATAACCGGCCCATTGTTGTGAGCTGGTAATGGGTTGTTGGTTACATTGGGGACCTCTTCATCCCTTACCAATACCCATTTTTGTTCTATTAGATTTTCAACTGCCCTTTTTAGGGTCTAATAATCCTCAGTGTCGTGCCCTTTTGCCCATGAATAAAGCACATCGGGCACCGTGTCGGTAGTAGGGCAACTCTGGATTTTCCCTATTTAGAGGTACAGGCTGCAACAGACCCATTTGGACCAACTTTGGGAAGAGGCTGGAATACGACTCACCAATGGGTGTGAAATTTTTTCTGCTAGGTGGCTCATGGGCACGAGAATTATATGGGAAATTATTTTGTGGGGTACGAGGATTATATGGAGATTAATGAGGAGGGTTATTTCTAGGAGGTGGTGCTCAGTTTATGTTAAACTATTATGGTGGTCGAGCCTATGGCTGGGCATACATCACCGTATAAGGCTGAGGAGTCATAGCATAAGCCGCATCATGGTAAGGATAATAATGTTGCGGGGTGTTTGGAGGGAAGTAACCTTGGGGCTGACGGGGGTTTCTCAGACTTGAAGCCGCCATTGCCACTTCTTCTTTCTTTTTTCGGTTTGTCGCTCCCCCTGACCTGCTCTGTATTGTTTGAGAAGTAGCTCTTATAGCTAACTGGCTCAGGATGCGACCCGTTTTCAAACCATTCTCTACCATTTCCCCAATCTTTATGGCTTCCGCGAACGGCTTGCCCATAGCGGACATCATGTTTTGGAAAAAATCAGCCTCTTAGGCTTGCAGGAAGACACTGACAATCTCGGTCTCATCCATTGGGGGTTTCACCCTGTCAGCTTGTTCAAGCCATTTGATAGCATATTCTCGAAAGCTCTCCGAAGACTTATTTTTGAGATTAGATAGAGAATTTTTGTCTGGAGCTATGTCTATGTTGTACTGAAATTGCCTGTCAAAATCTCGAGCCAAATCATCCCATATGTGCCAGCGATATATGTTATTAGGATTTCTTCTCTTCTGCCTGCCCCTCGTAATTGATTGCAATACCTCTTGAAGTGGGCTATGGGGTCCTCGTGTTAGTCATACTTTTCAAATGTGGGAGTCTTAAAACTAATGGGCAGATGAACATGCAGGAACATACATAAATTAGCGTAGGATACGCTCTTCTGGCCACTTAAAGCTTGTATATTCTTGAGGCTTTGTTCCATGCTTCTCATTTTCCAAGTGATTTCCTCTTGCTCGGGATTCTTTATAGCTCTCTCTTGTCCTGTGGTAAACTTATATCGAGGTTGTTGAGGGTAAGAATTTGTGGTGAAATGAGCCATGTCCGATGGATAGGGCGGTGTTTGGAAAGTAAAGGATGATGGCTCAAAACATGGCCTGGGCAAGGTTGGTTGTATCGTAGCTGAAGTTGGTGGTGCGATGAATATGTTAGAAGACACTCTCGAAACCAGAGCCTGGGGAAAAACCTCAGAAGGTGTTCTGGTGAAATGGGTTGAGATAGTGGGGTATCCGAATGGGTGGTCGGGTAATTTATGGGGATGTTGGAGGTCCCACTCGTTCTGGGAATCAGTTTAAGGAAACCGGGTATTGCACTAGGCGGCTCTCTACCGTTAGACCAAACTTCCCACATTTCCAACATGCAGAGGTGCAGTGCCTTATTCTCTTCAGTAGTTGCTGACTCTGACGTCGGAATCACCGACAACGGGCTATCATCTAAGGGGGTAGCTGAATTTCTGACATCATTTCGACACTTCCTTTGGACCTTGTAAAGTATGGGTGCAAATCAAGGTTACCACAAAACCAACCACCTTAAAGAACAGAACCTAATCTCAATAGGAGACACAACAAACCGGTTAGTTTGAGACAATTAACACATAGGGTATCGCACATTGGGGAATGCAATGCACCTAAACAATTAAATGTGTTTCTACATGTTTTGCAATAGTTGCGTGTCTCATCCTGGCTTTGGTTTATCTCCCAATCCTTTGCATCTTTCCTTTCTTTCTGGCGCTTTTATTATTTGCTCTCTTTTCTTTGCACTCTCTCATTGTTTTCTCTCTTTTTCTTATTTCCTCTTTTATTCGAGTTATTTAAAATCATGACCGGATCCAATGGGGATTGTCTATGTATCACAACGCCGCATGAATCAGATCATCATGTAGTTCAAAGGATAAATAAATAAACAAATTTTTTGTTTTTTTTCAAATTTTTCATTAAAACAAAAACTTCTAATTTTTCTCTATTACAAAGACTTGATCATACACACTTTAGAATTGAAAAACTAAAACAGATTTAAAACAGACTCTAGGAATGAAAATACAGACTCGAAAAGAGAAAAGAAAATAATCAGGAGAACATAAGTGCCTCCAATCCTGCCCTAAGTACACCAGTTGGTCTTGCAGCAAGCCTACGTGCCATGTCTTCCTAGAGGCGATAGAGGTCATCCATTATCTAGCGAACAAAGATCATTATTGTGGCGAAGAACATAGACATGGTCATGTCCTCACACTCGTTGCACTTCATCATAATGTAGTCGGCGATTATTCTAACCCTTTCCCTGATGATGCCCTTCTCTTGTAACAACCGCCCAATCTGTTGTGATCTGGCCTCCAAAACCTGGGTGTCCGTATGATTCTGCTCTTGCAAATGTTGTAGGTCTTCCTTAAGTTGTGCCATCAAAGCGTAGCAGTGTTCCCTTTCGGCTTTGAAGCTCTTGGCTTGTTTAGTCATTTCACCCTTAAGGTTATTAAGCTCTTTTTCCCGCCCATGACCCCTCTGTCATATCTTTCCTTCAACTGATGAACAAAACTTGCTCGTTCTTCTACATTTCTAGCCGACTTTGTTCGGGCTTTTGTTAGCTCGGCCTCAGTATTTTGCAAATCGTCCTCATAGTCACGTACTTTCTGTGTAAGGCTGTAGATGAGATTTTCATCTTTTCTGCTTCTGACAAGGTTCTCAGCTACTATTTTCATTCTCCGAATTTGGGCCCGAAGAGCTTCATTTTCTTAGGCAAACCTTCTCCTTTAACCTTCACCTACATGCGCCTGTATATCATTATTGAATACGACGTTTCTCAATTTTTCTTCCAAAGTGTAAATGGTGACTTAATATTTTTTCTCCTTCTCTCCCTAGGCCAACCTATCCCGGATTTTATCATCAAAAGCCTGAACATGAGGTCTTTTAGCGGGCCTTTCAGGCTCGGGCTCCGGCTCATTACTCGCACAAAACCTTCTCTTAAACCACGCAGCATAATTTGGATCCACTTCTCCTCTCACAAGATCTGGTACCTGGGTGTCACTTTTCAGATATCGACAACCATTCCAATCCTATTGGACTAAAGCTTCAGGTAGTGTCGCTTCTAGGTGTAGCTCAATGACTTGGGTACTCAAATCTACATCTTCGGGTACCACTTAATATCTTCCCAGTTGCCTTAGAACTCTTTGCGGTGCATATGGTTGGATACTCCTTAGACCCATAATTGTCAAGTAGCCTTTTGAAGCTGTCATGTATATGTCTTCCGTTATCGGAAGCCATCCTAGAGTCCATTCAATCTAACTTGCCTTTAGAGTCCTTAAGTGGGAAATCCAAGCTTCCAACCCTTTTGGAGAATTATAGTCTTCCACCCTTTCCTCATAATTCTTGATGAAGTTGTTCCCGTCCGAACCATAACTCATGAACTTGGGGTGACGGTGGAGATGTTCGATCAACCACATTTGAAGAAGAATGTTGCAACCCTCAAAGAATTGAGCCCCGGATTTACACAAGGTTAATGCTCAATAAATGTTTGCCAGCACTAACGGGACAAGTGTGTGATCTTTCTTGGTAGTGTGGATTTGTGCAATTCAGGCCATACGACTATCTATTGTCCCTTATGCATTCGGAAAGATCATAATCCCCAAAAATGCCACAATGAAAGCGAACCGACGATGAATTTGCCAGAGGCTCTTATCTTGTTTGTTGTTTAATCCCTTTTCATGCGTTTCAAACCCAGCTGAGTGCCCGAACCTGAAGTACAAGAAGTAGAAGGAACAAAATCCTTTGTTTATATGGTCCTTCTTCATTTGCTTACTTATATTCAGAAGATCAAAGAACTTGTGCACAGAGGGAGCCCTCAGAAATATAAGTTGTTGCTTCCTCAAGTCCTGGCCAAAGTCAATATATCCGGCCATTTCCTCCAGAGTAGGGGTGAGCTCGAAATCCGAGAAATGGAACACGTTGTGACAGGATCCCAAAAGGTTACCAAAGCTTTGATTAGATCCTCCTAGGGTTCGATTTTCATGATGTCTATAAGGGCACCCAACTGCTTTTTTTACCCAATCCTGACCATTTTTATCTAAATCATTCCACCACATGCGGAGCTAAAGCTGAGCCTGTTCTATGACCAATTGTGACGGGTTCCAGACGGTATTCATTTGTACCTATGGAGGGTTAAGGTTAGGGTTGACTCTTGTGGACTTCTTTTGTAAAACAAGTTTTCAATTTCTAAAACAAAATCAACGGACAATGACCCCCTATGCTACTTTAGCAAAAGTGGTTATTTTTGTAAACGTGACCCCTTCACAATTCCAAACAAATTTTGAGGCCGGGGGAAGATATTTTATGGAAAAAGACACCTTACTGACAGACTTGCCCGTTCTTCACGAAAATAACCTTTCGACAATTGAAAGATAATCTAAGGCTATCTCGGCAAGAACGACTTAAGACACAACCAAAGCTGGGTCGGCTTATTCTTTTGACCAAAGCCCTAAACTACACTTTATTTGATTATTATTTTTTTTGTAAAAAATGAGACCGAACCTTATGTGGGTTGCCTACGTATCCCACATCCGGTGAGAATCAAATCTGCGTAGTTCGGTCATTTTTGACATATTTGGAAAAACAAGATATTTGACTCACTCTTTTTTTTTCTTGAAATACTTTATCCTTTCCTCTCTTTCTTTTCAAAAAGTTTAGCAGAGTTTTGAGGCATTTTCAAATACCGGAATTTTTAGAACCGGATGAATTTTCTATCCTACCTCACTCTTGGTTTTTCTCTTGATTTTCTTTTCCTATCCGGTTGACATGCAATCCTAAACAAATAAATTTTCATATAGCACGTAGGATGCATCAGGATGGTCTTTTATTTTTGGGTACACCTATCCTAGACGGACCCAACCCCTGTGTTAAGTCCCCAAGGTCAAATGCACGTGATGCAAATAAAATGTTCATACTATGGATCCGGCATGAGGTTATGTTATTCTAAGTTTAAACTTGGGGTTGTATTCTAAACCTGGCTTACCCGAGTGGACAAACTCGAGTCGAAGAGGGGGCAACGTACCGGGAGCACGAAAGTCTGCCCAACATTGTTGCTTGCCCGGCCTCGTTCTATTTGGTATAACTTCTAATAGATAAGTGGGCCACACAAACGTGTGCACCATTTTGTAGAAGAGACACGGAGAAGAGGGTTTCGCAACAATTTATAAATAATTCAAACAATATCAAAGCAGTAAAAATCAACATTTAGCATATTAGTTACACAAAATACAGTAATATCAACAATAAAGCCAAATATCACATTAATAAGCTCGAAGTCTTGAACCCTGAACCATAGATTCTGTGTTCTTATCTCCAGCAGAGTCACTAGAGCTGTCACACCTCATTTTTACACCCGAAAGGGTATATGGGAGTTTTCCCAATTAAAGTGACATTAATCGAAATGAGATTAATTAATTTATCAGAGTCGCCACTTGGAATAGTTTATTTGGTGTCCCAAGTTACCGGTTTATTTTAAATCTCAAATCAAGGAAATATTTGACTTTATTTAAAAGTCTGCAAAGCAGAAATTCTAGATAAGGAATTTTGTTAAATCGGGAGAAGGTGTTAGGCATTCTCGGATTCCGTAGTTCTAGCACGGTCGCTTAGCAATTTATACTTGGCTTAAGTTGTTTAACTACTCATTTTAGGACCTATGTGCATTTACCTTTTTACCGCTTTTAATTGCTTAATTATTCGTAATTAAAGAATTGAGTCACGCGTACGTGTACTCATTTTGTTTGGAACATAAAAAATCATGTCACGTGTACGTGTCCACAATTAATCACGATTTATTAATTAATTAAGAAAATTTAGTCGAAGTTGCGCGAACGCATACCTCGATTTATTTTTAGAACGAAATTCATAATTATGTTACGCGAATGTATACATAATCGTGATAATAGACTAAGTCGTGCCTTAAGCAATTAGCGGTTATGGGAGAAAAGTAGAAATAAAACAAACTAAATGAATGGATGAAAGTCAATTCAAGCTAATTTTTAATTCTGTTTCAATCACAAATCTCATGGCCCGTAGAGATATATACATTATTCAAACAATCCAAATATGAAACACCCAAACAACTCTAGCGAATAATAATTCCAACAGAATTTAAACGAAGAATAAGGAGACAATGGATAAGTATCATGTTGTTCATATCACATTGGAAGCTGACGCAGAAATAAAAGTAAGAGTGATAAGAATTAAACCTGGGATTGCTTCTTTTAAATGAGTAAAATAAAAAATTACAGAGATATGCTCGAACTGACTGTGTGCAAGACCCGACAACGAAATTTGAACTAAAAAAGGACGCAAAAATAGCCTTAAATCGGAACCAACGAACGAAATTTTGACTGAAATCGGCTCACTCAAATTCGACCACGACGAACCTCGAACTGGAAACCTCGAACCACGACCTCAGACGACATCAACCATAATCCATGGTTTTTAGAAAAATAAAATCGAGATAAAAAAGGAAGGACATATATCTTTTTTTGTTTTGTTTTAGTTTTCTGATTTTTCAAAGATTCTAAGAACCAAGGACCTCTTTTTAATTTCTGTCCCATTTTTGTTTTTGTATGTGACCGCGTGTGTGCGTGTTCCGGCAAACTCCTATGAATGGGAAGAAGCAGAAGCGAATCGTTGTTGGAAGTAGCCAGAGATGGGTCTATAGCTATTTTGGGTTTGAAGAAGATGGAGATGAGATGAAAAAGAGGGGTTTGTTGCTCTCGTTTGGGCTCAAGAAGAATATGGGGGAGGGGGCTTCTCTATTCTCTTCTATTCAGCGGTTGTGGCTTCAGTTTTTTGTTTACTGTGTATCGAGGAAGAAGAAGCCACGCTCGGCGGGGCTCTCCTTTCTGAAAACGGCGGATTTAGTCTTTAGAGTCTAGAGGTATATTTTTTGATTTTAGAAGTTAAGCATTATATTATAGGGGTAGGAATTAGGTTAGGTCAAATGGGGAATGGGTATAGGCTCAATGTTTTGGGCTTGAAGGGATTGGGTCATGAATTTGGGCTAATTAACTTTGGGGTAGGAAGACTAAATCAAAATCTTTTTTTTTCATTTTTCTTTTTCTTTGATTTTGCAATCTAATAAAATCCTAAATTAATCCTAAATCAATCTTATTTGTAAAAAATTAAAATTGTTTATCTACTAAAACAACTAATTAACTTAAAACTAAATAGAAACACTACTTTCTCAAGACTAAAAGCTAAATATGTAAAAATGATCATTTTGTGATTTTTGTTAATAAAATTAATTCCTACATGCAAATTGGACCTAAGATGACATGAAATTAAAACGTGATATTTTTTTATCATTTTTATATGATTTTAAAATATTAAAAATGTATGAAATGCAACTAAATAAAGAAAAATTTCTAAAATCCCTTAAAATCATTTTTGGTTTATTTTAGGAGTTATTTTCATGTAGGACAAAAATTAGGTGCTCACAGGGCCAACTTGGTTTGACGTTGAATTGCAGGTGCTCGAGATACCAGCCTCATATAATCTTCTGTTGGGTCGACCCTGGATCCATTCCACTGGAGCCATGCCCTCCACACTACATCAAGCCGTGAAGTTTGAATGGAACCAACAGGAGGTAATCATCCACGGAGATGGAAGTAACCCCATCTACACTAGTCAAACCATCCCGGCCATTGGACATAGAAGAAGGCTAGGAGGGGAAACTTATCATCACATTGAACGGGTCAATACCGTTGAAAAGAATAAGTGGAGAAGTAACAAAATAGAGAGCATACTAGCATGGTCTGGGTATGAACCTGGAAAAGGGTTGGGAAAGAACCTTCAAAGTATCACTAAACCAATACAGCTGAAAAATCATGGTACCGCCTTTGGGCTCGGATACCAGTACACATGGCAAGAGTACAGGGATTGGTTGCCTCCATGGCGTGGACCGTATTACCCTCTTGAGCAGCCAGTGCCACGTTTGGAAAAAGCTTTTCACCAGGCTGATGTGATATGGGGTACTACAGAAGAAGAAGCATTCGCTGGGTTGAAGAATTTGTTCTTGGATCATGAAGACATGGACTGCAGTGCCATAATTGAGGAGGAGGAGGAGGAGGAAGAAGAAGAAGGCCTCACTATTCGGATTGTGAAGAAGGGAGTTGTTCTCAGGAACTGGACCGCCACACCATCCCGAGCCCGTCGAGTCCCTGGGTAGCTTGGCAGAATTTACTTTTATAGCCGTTCTAGGCATTTAAGATTTCCCGTAATTTTTTTTAAGCTTTACTTGTTTCAAAATAAATGCTCGAATCGTCGAGCCGTACTTTGTTTGGACGATTTTTCAGTTTTAATCAAATGCATTTCCCCTTTATTATTCACTACTATCTTTATATTTTTCCTTTCTACAACGTTATTATTACTTTTCCTGATGAACCAGTGACTGTGACATGTAATGAGGCAACGCAACATGGGAATAGTGATTCAGAGGAAAAAGATGAAATACCCGAGGAAATTGTTAGGGAGGTTGAAAATTTTGAGAATAAGGCGAAGTCCAATCTGGATGAGACCGAAGCAGTAAATTTGGGAGACGCCGAGACCGTCAAGGAGACCCGCATCAGTATTCACTTGTCACCAACCGAGAAGGAAGAGTACATTCGCTTCCTAAAAGAGTATGAGGATATCGTCGTATGGTCATATGATTACATGACTGGCTTGAGCACGTCCATAGTGGTTCACAAGCTACCTATTAATCCCATGTGTCCGCCAGTAAAACAAAAGCTCAGAAAGTTCAAACCAGACATGAGCCGGAAAATCAAGGAGGAAGCTACCAAGCAGATCAAAGCCAAAGTTTTCATGGTGGTTGAGTACCCAAACGGGTTAGCTAATATTGTGCCAGTTCTGAAGAAGGATGGGAAGGTCAGAGTATGTGTTGAATATCGAGATTTAAACAGAGCAAGTCCCAAGGACGACTTCCCACTGCCAAATATACACATCTTGATCGATAATTGCGCCAGCATGAACTCCAATCCGTTATAGATTGTTTCGCTGGTTATCACCATATTTGGATGGATGAAGAAGATATAGAGAAGACAACTTTCATCACACCGTGGGGTTTATACTGTTACAAGATGATGTCATTCGGTCTGAAGAACGCTGGGGCTACTTACATGAGAGCCATGACAACCATCTTTCATGATATTATACACAAAGAAATTGAGGTGTATGTGGAAGGCGTTATTATCAAATCAAAGAAGGCCGCAGATCACATAGCTGAGAAAGTTCCTTGACAGGCTAAGGAGGTACAATTTGAAACTAAACCCCGCAAAGTGTGCATTCGGGATTCTTGTAGGAAAATTATTGGGATACATCGTCAGTTGTCGAGGGATCGAGCTGGATCCGTCTAAAGTCAAGGCTATTTAGGAGTTACTACCACCTAAGAGAAAAAAGGACGTGTTGAGCTTTCTAGGACGTCTCAACTATATCAGTTGCTTCATAGCACAGTCCACAGTCATATATGAACCCATCTTCAAGATGCTGAGGAAGGATGCTGAAACAATCTGGACAGAGGATTGTCAAAAAGCTTTTGACAAGATCAAGGAGTATTTGTCCACACCACCAGTTCTGGTCCCGCCAGAACTAGAACGACCTTTACTACTATATCTATCTGTATTAGATGAAGCCTTCGGATATGTTTTGGGAGAACATGATGAGATAGGAAGAAAGGAGCAAGCCATATATTACTTGAGTAAGAAGTTCACACCTTATGAATCACGGTATTCTCTGCTTGAGCGCATTTGCTATGCTTTGACCTGGATAGCTCAAAAGTTGAGGCATTACTTATGTGCCTACACTACATACCTCATATCCAGGATGGATCCTCTGAAGTACATATTTCAGAAACCCATGCCTACTGGGAAGTTGGCTAAATGGCATATACTATTAAGTGAGTTACATCATCTATGTTACTCAAAAGACGGTCAAGGGACAAGCATTGGCAGATCATCTTGCTGAAAACCCGGTGGGAGGAGCATACGAGCCTTTCAAAACATATTTTTCTGATGAAGAAGTTTCATTCGTAGGGGAGGAGGACATTACCGAAGCATATGACAGATGGCGGATGTTCTTTAATAGAGATGCAAATTTCAAAGGATTAGGCATTGGAGCAGTTTTGGTATCAGAAACGGGTCAACATTATCCGGTGTCTACTAAATTCTGATTTCCCTGTACCAACAACATGGCAGAGTATGAAGCATGCATACTAGGACTCAACATGGCAGTCGACATGAACATTCAGGAGCTACTGGCAATCGGTGATTCAGATTTGTTTGTGCACCAGGTACAAGGAGAATGGGCCACCAAGAATTCCAAGATATTGTCATATCTGCATCATGTGTTGGAATTGAGAAAGTGGTTCACGAAGATAGAACTCCAACATGTGGCCCAAATTCAGAATGAGTTTGCTGACGCATTGGCCACTTTGTCATCTATGATACAACATCCAGATAAGAATACATTGACCCCATTTTGGTGAGGATCCGTAATCAGCTGGCATATTATGCTCATGTCGAGGAAGAAGCAGATGAAAAGCCTTGGTTCCATAACATCAAAGAGTCCTTATCAAAAGAAGAATACCCGGAGCATGCAAATCACCTCAGAAACGCACACACTAGAGATTATCAAATCACTTCTTCCACAGCGGAGGGAACTTGTATAGAAGAAATCCCGATTTGGGTTTACTAAGATGTGTTTACGCAAAGGAAGCTTCTAAGCTACTTGAGGATGTGCATGTTGGGACCTGTGGCCCTCACATGAACGGTTTTGTCTTGTCTATGAAGATACTCCGGGCAGGTTACTTTTGGATGACCATGGAAACAAATTGCATCCAGTATGTCCGCAAATGCTTTCAATGTCAAGTGCATGCCGATATGATAAAAGTGTCGTCAAACGAGCTCAATGCAACAAGCTCACCTTGGTCATTTGTCATTTGGGGAATGAATGTTATTGGTCCAATTGAGCTCACTGCTTCAAACGGACACAGGTTCATTCTGGTAGCCATTGATTACTTCACAAAATAGGTAGAGGCTGCATCTTACAAAGTTGTAACCAAGAAAGTCATCGCAAATTTTGTCAAGGATCGTATTATTTGACGATTTGGAGTTCCTGAGTCCATTATTACTGATAATGTCGCCAATATCAACAGTGATCTGACGAAAACTATGTGTGAAGCTTTCAAAATCAAGCATAAGAATTCCACAGCCTATAAACCTCAGATGAATGGAGTCGTAGAAGCCGCCAACAAAAACATCAAGAAGATATTGAGAAAAATGGTGGAGAACAACAAACAATGGCATGAGAAGTTACCTTTTGCTTTATTGGGATACCGCACCACGGTTCGCACATCAACCGGGGCAACTCCCTACATGTTGGTTTATGGTACCAAGGCTGTCATCCCAGCCGAGGTGGAGATTCCTTCTTTAAGAATCATACAGGAAGCGGGACTCAGCAATGCAGAGTGGATAAGGAGTCGCTATGAACAATTGGCCCTTATAGATGGAAAGAGGATGAACACAGTATGTCACAACCAACTTTACCAGAATAGAATGTCTAGAGCTTTCAACAAAAGGGTCAAACCGAGACAGTTCGCACTAGGCCACCTGGTGCTGAAGAAGATCTTCCCACAACAAGATGAAGCCAAAGGGAAATTCTCTCCCAACTGGCAAGGTCCATACATGGTTAACAGGGTACTAACAGGAGGAGAACTCATACTTGTAGAAATGGACGGAGAAGTCCGGCCAAAACCAATCAATTCAGACACAGTCAAAAGATATTATGCCTAAATTACTTTACATTTCTCTTCTGATGAAATTGAACTACTTTTGACCTGATTCCCATTTAAGAGGGGATACGTAGGCAACCTTATGGGTTCGCTCATATCATAATAAAATTCCCATTTCCCCTAAGCCCAGAAACTTGGGCAGAATTTTGAGGAAGACCCTCAAAATTCCGGAGCAAGTCCAGCCAACGCCATCGCATGCCAGAAAGTCAGTTAAGAAACTGGGGCAGAATTTTGAGAAGGATTCTCAAAATTCCGAAGAAGATTCAGCAAGGACTATTATCCGCAAACAGTCATAGATCATCTACCGAACTGTGGCAGAATTTTGAGGAGGACCCTCAAAATTCCAATACAAGAGAGCTGCAATACCTTTGAGATATGTTATAGTCACTGGGTCATCAAAAATCACTTAATATATCAACATATTTCTAATTAACTCTATTTTTTATCAATAATTGCATATTTTTTCGAAAACGCTATTTCTGTAACAGTCAGGTGTCACTTAGGGGAAATCAAAAGGCTTTCAGGATGGAGCAAAACGAAGGCTAGCAGATGAAGCACGAACCAACCTCCCCATCACAGAACTTATAATATTTCTTTGAACGCAGGCACATATGACATGACGATATCATCCGTAAATATATGCACACAGCAAGATCACTATCAATCAGGTCATTAGACACCTAAAATACATCTCCAGCTAAGACATATGTTGTTTTTGACGGGTGCATTGCATAGGTCAAAAGGCATCCTCCGAAAAGCATAAATTCCATATGGACATGAGAATGAGGTCTTCTCTTTGTCCTCTAGTGTAATGGAGATTTGGTTGTACCTTGAGTACCCATCCAGAAAACAGAAGTGGGACCTCCCTGCCAGTCTGTCAAGCATCTGATCAATGAAGGAAAGTGGGAAGTGATCTTTCCAGGTGGCTATTGATACCCCATTTTCCCTATATATTTTTATAGACATATATACTTTCAAAATAGCATATATATATATATATATATATATATATATATAAAAGCATGCACATGGTTTTTATAATTTTTCTATAATTTTAAAGTCTTTAAAATGATTTAATTCTTTCCCTTTTACTTATAAAATTTCCAATAATTGCCCTTTTAATTATTGTTGTGGTAGTTTAGCCATCTAAATCATATATTTAGGCCAAAATAGTGCATAAGTATTTTTTGTGCATTTTTTATAATTGTGTTTGCATTTTTAAAAGACTAATTTACATATATTTGCACTACTAGCCCTATTAACGCATAATTATGTTTATATGCATAAAATGATATTTTATATTTGTAAAATGTTAAATATCTATTTTAAATTATGTTAGTACTCTAAATTATGTTTTAGAAATTATCTATTATTTATTATAAATTATATTGAGTTAAATTGACTATTTAAAACTTAGCCAAATTGTATTTCAATTTTAACCTAAATTCAACCCAATACCCCAGCCCAATTCCTAATTAAATAACCTACCCAGGCCTCAGACACTTCCTACCCGACCCAAAACCCATCAGATCGTGGTTGTTGATCTAAAATATCAACGACCATCATTTGTTCTTTCCTTTTTTAATTCCAAACGACCCCCTAACCCTTATCATTTCTCTACATCTGGCGCCCTACGATCCTCTCCTCTCTCAAAACACTTTCAGCCTAACCCTAATCTCCAACCGCTGACCTCCCATCTCCGGTCATCTCCGGTGACCTCTCATCGTCTCTTAAGCCTCCAATGGCTTCTCTCATGCCATGCTTACTTTCTTTAAGGTCTTCAAGGGCCCAGGGCCATGCCGACTTGCATCTAGGGTTCATCTCCTGCCTGTTATTGGCTATTCCAGTGTGATTTCAAGCAAGATCATTCTATATTTGCTACGATCCTTAGACTTCTGGACATGTTTCTTCATCTCCATATGGGTTCTTTCGAAACCTTAATTTCTTTTCTATACCTCCTAGATTTGTATAGATCTAGGATGATTTGAGTTTGTTTCTTGAATGTTTTACATTATCCTCAAGGTACTTTACAAGAATCATGTGATTTCAAGTGTTTTTCGTCTTCTTCTAAAACTAGGGTTTTCAGAACTTCTTTTAAAACCTTGTTTAACTGATTCTTTGTGTTTAAACTTCTATTTCTTGCATGACTTGACTGATTCTATGAGTTTACTACATGTTTAACTCGTCTATGTTGAAAGCCCTAATTTTCAAGGTTCTTTTGTTTGGTTCTGTGTATTAGCATGACTGACCGGTCCTCATTTTTTTGAGTTTTTGTGATCGCTTGTGACTATCTTGCCTTGATATATTTCTACTGAGACTCTTAGCCTAAAATTACACTGATTCTATGTGCTTGTGTTCATCTTGACTATTCAAAACTTTCCTCTTTCTCATTGAATCAATATTGTTTGTCTCTCATGTTTGCTAGAGTTTTATGTCGACTCTTGACTATCTATGTCTTACTTTATTTATATGCTAAACACTGACGCATGACTTTCTCTTTGATTGATTCTGAATTCCCTGTTTCTTGGTCTAATTTGAACACTTTCCTTTAGACCTTCGATCCCTACCTTTCTACTCAATTTGATTGATTCCCTTACCTTGGCTGTAAAAGGTACTTGATTCTTACTAACTATCTCCTTAATTAGAGTTTTTCTGAACCTAGAGCTAATGGTTTACTCTATGCCTACTATGTTAGAATTATTTCCTTGTATACACATTAATTTCTTTCCTTATTTGTTACTTGTTCTTACCATTTGAATTGATTCCCTTAAATTATGGGAGTACTTGTACTGATTTAGCTCTAATTGGTTCTGAGTTCCATAATTACTATACAATTGTGATTCTTGCCTTATTTTACCTAATTTCGAACTTCTATATATACATCCTCTCTCATTAACACAAACACACGAACACATTAGTTAAAAACTCTCTCACGCTCAAAACTTTTCTGCTCTCTCTTTGGTTACTGGCTATTTTTCTGAGTTAGCCGGTTGCAAGCCAAGGCTAACTATTGTGATCTCTTATTCCTCACTTTGTGTTCACTATCTGTCTATTGGTATGTTCTTATTTCAATCCAAGTCCCAAAACCAATATGTTTTTTTACTGCTTCAGTTTATCATGTTTCTAATTTGTTTCTATCTATAGTTTTGTTGTTCAACATGCAACTGACATGTTTACATTACTGCTTTATCTAGCATGCTAGTCTAACCTTCTTGGGGACTTTCAGAACATGTTCTACCCCCCTCTAGTGGTCTGTCTCAACATGATTTTACCCTGTTTTGAATGCTTATTTACCTGTTATCCAGTTTGATATGCAAAACTGATCTATCACTTTAAATTGCTGATTCTATGATTGTTTCTAAAACTCCTACTGTGTTGGTACCAATAGTTATCCCGCAATCCCTTAAACCCCACAAGAACTGCTATGCTCATGTATATTATATGCTCTATGTGTCCCCAATTCTCATTCCCCTGTGTGAAGGGCTGTTATTTGAGTGTTGCTAAACTTGTTTGACTGACCTGCTATTTGTTTAATTACACAACTATTTTTTTTTCAAAGCTATTTTACTAAACAACTCTCTTGTTTACAAATTATTTCAACTAAGTCTCTTTTTTACGCTACTTTCCTGCTAAAATCTTTCCAAAACCATGTCAAGCACTCTCACTTCATTCTTAGATCCTTAAGTTTTGACCCTCCAGTGTATGGCTACCTTGGGATCCCTATGAGATCCCTCTGAACTCTAATGCATTGGAGCTATCACTTCCACATTGTACTTACTCAGTTCTGGTTATAAAGTCTAGGTGTTTGCACTGCCCGGGATCCTTGAGATCCTTAGGGAACTCTAACGCACCTAGAAAATGATATTGTCTATGGAATTTGGCATTTGAGGCTATTGTACTTACTCTGATGCATTGGAGCTATCACTTCCACATTGTACTTACTCAGTTCTGGTTATAAAGTCTAGGTGTTTGCACTGCCCGGGATCCTTGAGATCCTTAGGGAACTCTAACGCACCTAGAAAATGATATTGTCTATGGAATTTGGCATTTGAGGCTATTGGAGGCTTGGTAAAATTATTTGGGCCTATGGCAGGCTCCCTATAGTGTAACTTCTTCTTTTATTTTATCTATTTATGTAATTTATTCATCTGGTTTGTAATAATTATTTGTAAATGAATATTAGGGTGATTAGTGAAAAGGGGTGGGTAGTTACATATCTGTGGGGTAATATGGGTAGAAACCATGCCTGTAGGATTTTATACTTATTATGTTTGCCTTACAATGCTAGAAATCATGCCTATAGGGTTTAGGTGGTTCCAATAATAGAAATCATGTGTATAGGTTTTAAAAATTAACTTCATAAGTAGATACCATACTTATAGAATGTAATTAGGTTCAGTTCTGTTACAACGGGTATTTACATTTGTTTTCATTAGATATCATGCCTATAAGTTTCTAACATCAGTTCTTAATAATTAGATACCATGCCTATAGGAATTAAAAATCAGAAATTCTGCCTATAGAATAAAAAAATCAATAAGTCAGTTCAACTCATGATAGTTTTACTTCGAAACTAGCCTAATCAATGGTTTGTTTTCCTTAAATGAATTCTTTCAAGTACTACCTTCACTATCACTAGACAACATGCCTATAGGAACTCAAGAGTCTGTTTTAAAATTGTTCACTACTTTACTATATCAACGTAGTTATGCTCTTAGGATATCACTGTTCTGCATTTATGCAAGCCTATAGGGCGATTTTAAATTCTGCAACTCTGAAACTGTTTCTGCTACTTAAAGTTGTTCAGATTTAACAGGTTTAATCAGTAGGCAAGTTAAATAGGATCCTTCACAAATTGGCCTAATTTAGTACTTTATATCCTCTGCTCGCTTAGATATCATGTTCTAGGATTTGTTCTCTTTGAATGTTGTTTGAAGACGTGCATTTATGTAGTATATTTGAGGAGGTAACTGTGAGCCTCTAACTTGTTTTATATGCAGTCCTAATTGTTCTTGCCTGTCGCCTAGAATTTTCTCCTTTTAAAACACCTTAGGGGTTGTCTAGAACTGCCCAAATTTAGAGGTCCTAAAATACCTCCAGGAACACAAGGATGGGATGGGTAGTGAACGCATAGGACATTGTCAAATCTATTAGAACGCTTTAGGCTATGACCAAGGGGAGGGACTTGGGTAGAATGTGATATGATAACTACGCGCTAATGTCACGTGTAGCCCCTTATTGAGGAGTGTTTACCGGGCATTGAGTGGGGTGATCCTATAGGCTAACCAACCTAGGTACCCTCTTTCCAAATCTCATTTGCTTAAAAATTTTACTTTCTTTTTATGCACAAAACTTGTTCAAATTCTATGTGTTATTATTTGAGTCATACAATGCCAAACATGTTGTATTTATTTGTTTCAACTACTTATCTGCTAAAGGACTAATTCATAAGTATAAGTTCGGTCGGGACCCACCATTGTGGACCAAGAGGGGTACCTAACACCTTTCCCTCAAGGTTATCTCAAGCCCTTACCCTAAATCTCTGGTAATGCAAACCAATCCAAGATTTAATCGCTCTAGGTGCCCTAACGCACCATAATTCGTTAGGTGGCGACTCTTAAAACTACCCAATTCCCAAAAGGAAATGAGTTACTACCCCCATAAATGTCGAAACCCATACTTTACCATCAAAAAGGGAAAGGGGGGCGCGATAGTGACCAGATTTTTTCCTATAGTCCATACAAATTCCCCAGCCTATGACGGTTCTTGTAGAGATCAGCTCATTATTATCATTTTGACCACCGTCATACCACCGTTCTTAGGAATACATTGCACTGGGCTAACCCAGTTGCTGTCAGAGATGGGGAAAATGATTCCCACATCCAACCACTTAATCACCTCTTTCTTCACCACTTCCTTCATGGTTGGATTCAGCCTTCTTTGGTGCTCCCTGGAAGATTTGTGCCCCTCTTCCAGCAGAATTTTATGCATACAATATGCCGGGCTGATCCCCTTAATATCTGCCATGGTCCACCCAATGGCAGTCTTGTACTCCTTGAGTACCTGCAAAAGCTATTGCGCCTGCACATCTAACAAACTAGATGAGATAATAACAGGTAAAGTAGAGTTGGGTACTAGGAGCACATACCTGAGATAGGCGGGCAGTGGCTTCTACTCCAGCTTTGGTGGTTCTTCTATGGATGGCTTGGCTGGAGGAGTTTCTTTGTTTTCTCAGTGCAGGGGCTCAAATTCAAGTGTGCTATCCCAAAACCCTCTGCCCTCTAAAGCCAGCACCCATTCTGCCAATTCTTCCCCATTCACCTCATCTAAATTTGCAAGACATGCAGCAAGAGGATCCTCAAGAGTCAATGTCTCATCATCCGCTTCCACGATTACATCCACAGCATCAATAAGAGAACAATTGGCAAATTCACTTGTTTGCCTCATATATTTCTACACGTTGAATGTTAACTCATCATTGTTCAACCTCATCTTGAGCTCCCCAGTTTCACAATCAATGAGAGCTCGCCATGTGGCTAAGAATAGCCTTCCCAAAATTATGAGAATTTCTTCATCCACCTTGCAATCCAGAATCATAAAATCTGCAGGGAACACAAATTTCCCAACCTATATCAACACGTCATCCAAGATACCAGAAGGTCTTTTCACAGTTCTATTAGCCAACTGTAATAACATAGATGTGTGTCTAGCTCTTACAATCCCGAACCTCTTATAGATCGCTAGGGTCATAAGATTTATGCTAGCCCCCAAATCACAAAGTGCCTTGGCAAGGCAAAGTTACCAATGGTGCAGGGAATTGTGAAACTTCCTAGATCAGACAACTTTTCAGCAACTGGTCTAGTCACCACAACACTGAAGGTCTGAGTTAGAGTCACTGCGGCCAATTCTTGGAAATCGAATTTTCGGGACATCAAGTCCTTCATCATATTTGCATAACCAGGCATCTCCTTCAAAGAATCAATCAATGGAATATTTACCTGGATTTGTTTCAGCATCACCAAGAATTTCTTGTATTTTTCCTCTTTCTGGTATTTGGCCAGCCTCTGAGGGAATGGTGATGGAGGTCTCTTCTTCCCAATGATTTGGGTTTTCCTTTGTCAGAAACCACCTCAACTACCAGTTCCTGGGCTATCTCAACTTCTTTCTCAGCCTCAATCTGTGTGTTGGTTTCTTCTTGGGCAGGCTACACTGTTACCTCTATTAGTTTCGTTGAATCATCTAGCTCAATGGGCACTAGTATAAGTGTCTCATCCTGTATGCTTTCTCGAGCCCTCTCTTGCTCCAAGCCTAAGTCTCTGCCATTACGTAGACTCACTGCCATCAGCTGTTTCGGGCCTTGATCTTTTGGATTTACCTGCATGTCTGCAGGCAATGTCCCATGAGGATGATTATTCAAAGACATCGAAATCTGGCCCATCTACACTTTAATATTCTTTATAGCTGACTCATCACATCTACTCTTTCACTCATTTTCGCATTTGACCTAATAACCTGCTACATCATTGCCTCGAGTCTATCAAACTCATCTTCCTATCTCCCACCATGTTGCTGCTGAGGAGGATGATAACCCTGCTGCTGATTTTGATTGTTGTATCCCTGTGGCCTTTGGTATGGTTCCATATTATTGTGAGGTCGCGTGCCTCCCATATTTCCATTGTTGAGTTGTGGCTAGACTGGACTGTATGACTAATTCTATTGGCCCCAATTCTGACCACTTTGTCTCTGGCCCCCATAATTAGACACATAATTATTGTCTTCAGGGTAATGATGATGATCACTTTCTGCATTCCATTGGCCACCAATTGGCTGACTAATGCAAGATGTACGTAAGCCCCCATTGGTAGTATCTACAATTTGCACCTGCTGCTTCTGCCCTGACTCTTCCACCTTTTTGGTGAGTATACTCATTTATGTCATTAAGGTAGCCATATTTTCAGCAAGAGTGTTGGACCGATCTAAGGGCACTGAGTGAACCACTGGAGTGATAGATGCATTCCTAGTTGTCCACCCTGAATTCTGTGTCATCTTGTCAAGTAGGCTCTGGCTTTCTCTCCATGTTTTGCTCAAGAATGCTCCACCAGTTGAAGCATCAACATTAGCCTTCATGCTATCTGTCAAACCCATGTAAAATCGCTGCCCCAACATCTGATCTGGAATACCGTGGTGCGGACATATAATCAATATTCCTTTGAATCGCTCCTATGTTTCTTGCAGTGTCTCCATTGATTTCTGTTTGAAGCTCAAAATTTCATCAATTTGCTAAGCAATCTTGTTGGATGGATGAAACTTATTCACAAATTACTTGACTAACTCTTCCCAAGTCGTGATGGAATTAATGGGTAGTGAACTTAGCCAAGTCTGGGCAGCTCCTGTCACTGAGAATGGAAATAACAACAGCTTTATTGCTTCATGAGTTACGTGGGGTTGCCTTTGAGTTTTGTAGATTGACAGGAAATTCTTCAAGTGTTTTTGAGGATCTTCAATGTATGACCCCGAAAATAGTCCCTTATTTTGCAACAAGTGCAACATGTTGTTCGTGATTTGAAAAGATTTGGCCTGTATCTGCGGGACTAATATCGTTGTGGCCAAATTCTCTATCGTGAGTTGTGCCCAGTCATATAGAGCAGCCTCTGGCAGAAGAGGTGCCACTACTGGAGCTACTGGCGTTGTTGGGTCTACCATGATATCCCTCATGTCTGGTTCGAGTTGTTCAGTTGATTGTTGTTGTTTGTTTTTCCAGTTTGCCCGATTCAAGGCCTTGAAAACTTTCTCGGGATCTGATAATGCTTCAAATACTTTACCAGTTCTTAATGAGTTTCTAGGCATGCACCTGTACAACCAAGTCAACAAACGTTAAAATTTCAATGTATAGATTGAAAATAAAGAAAACTGACTACACTAAGAATTTTTGTATTTCTTTCAATTGTAACTGATAACACCATTAATTCTCTGGCAACAACGCCAAAATTTGATCACGCCCAACTATGTCTTATGAAAAGGACAAGCGGTCATTACAAATATAATCCGAGTATTTAGCCTAGAGTCGAATCCCACAGGGAATTAACCTACCCATTGCTCTTGTCAGACTCACTGAATTCTCCGTAATCAACTTTCCAGATATTTTGAATAACAATTGGTGATATTTTTACTAACTATAACTGAATGAAATTTAAGTAAACTAAAAGTTAACTATAACTGGGTTGTAAACAAATAAGAAAAGGATCTAAGGTTGTGATTTCCCCTATTGATGGAATCCCTTCTTGTTATGTTTCATATAGAATTGCCTTATCGTTTCTATCGATCATGAGCACTCTTACTATTGTAAATCTCTCCCGAGTAATTACGATAATTTACTAGACGCTCTCTCCCGAGTTACGCTAGCTGGATTTTATTACAACTCACTTTAGATCACACCCAAGGTTTTGTTATCTATAATCCCACCTTTAAACCCTCGGTTATTGATTCCTCATATACTTTGGGAGGGGTGTTGTTCAACAATTACCTAAATATGCACTCTCTCCCGAATAATACATACTAAATAGGCACAACTAATTGAGGATCCTATCAATTAACTACAATAAAAATGTAGTTGAATAAATAGAGATTAAACTGGGCAAACTATATTAACATAACACGAAGTTCATCCTTCAACAGGTTCCATCAAAACCCTAGACTAAATAATTAGCTACTCATAATCGTATCCATACTAACAACAGCAAAATTCATCATAAACAATAAATACAAAAGGAAGAAAGGTAGAACTCGATGTCGAATTATCCCCCTTGCCTCTTCTTGCCTTCAACTAAGCTGTAAAAACCTTGATAATCTCTCTTTGGGCGAGCTGGACCTCTTATAGGTTAAGTAGAATTACCCCAAACTTCCAAGTTTACCCCTGAAATTATGTGCTCCGAATTGGACTAGTGCGGCCCGCGCTAATGGCCGCGCACATTGCATAACATTCTGCCTCGATTTTTTGGGCTAGCGCGGTCGTGCTAAGGGCGCGCTAAGCTGGTTCAGCATTTTAACTCTTCTTTTCTCTCTTCTTTCACACGTACTCAGCTTCGAGGGGCTTCCCTTGCTTTAATTTAGCTCCAAACACTGTCCTTAGTCCTCATAAGCCCAACTCGCTCCTGCAAAACATGAAATTCATAATTAGAGACAATTTATCGTCATTTAACTATCCTAGAACAGAGAAGCATAGTCAAGTTGGGGCATAAACAGTCACCAAACTATATGAATCTAGCCTATTATCAAGTTACTTCAAATCAGCTAATCCAAACGGTCTCTTTCTCAAAAGTACTTTTAAAAAAAAGTACTGTTGGTGAGAAGCAATTTATGTTTGGCTAATTAATTTGAAAAATATTTTTTAACAGCATTTAGTGTTTTCCAAGCTTTTAGAAAGTGTCTCTAAGTGTATTTTTTTCAAAGGTGCTTTTAGGGATAAACTATTTTATTTTTCTGCTTCTCAAAAACTGCTTTTGTTTCTATTCAAAAGTAATTTTTTCATCTAAAAGCTTTAGCCAAACACCTCAACTTTGAAAAAAAAAAAGCTTAAAAAATATTTTTGGCCTTGAAGAAACTTGGCAACATAGGCTATAAGTTTGAATCCCATTTTCTCAATATTGTTCGAAAAATTGCATGTGTGCACCTCAAGACTAGTCTTAGTTGAATGTCTCCTTAATTAGCGGTATTTAATAAATGGACCGTCTCTTTGCCCCTTCTTCTCTATATCTTCTTCTTCACCGATAACAATAATTCTTTAATTTTGGAAGGTTAAAATTCCTGTTTAAGGTTAAAAGTTCGAAGTTAATAGTTAATTACTGTTGAAATTATTTGAGTGCTGATATTTATAATTAAACTTTTAGTTTAAAAACTAATTTTGCTTTAAAATATTAAAACTGTATTGTTGGCCCTTAGAAAATGTTGAAGAACACAAAATAGATTTTCTGAAATTAATAATATCTGACTAAATTGATGATTGGAGATCATTATTTGTGTTGGTATTTGGAAGTTTATTTTAAATTTGAATTTATTTGGAGCAGATCTGGGGTGGTTTGATCATAACTAGAATTGCAAAGAATATTTTATGCCAATTGAGTAGACTTTGATGAACAATTTACCAGATAGGTGGATTATAGATAATACAAAGTTACGCCAATCTGCTAGAGTTTGATGAACAATTAAACAAGCACAAAATCATGCCAACCAGATAGAGTTTGTGAATAATTTACAATATATAAGTAAAGTAAATAATACATAAATTCTACTGATCCGGTAGAGAAATCCCTGAAGAGTTGCATGATTTCGGAGCTAATTTTTTAAATACATTCAAAAATAAGAATAATATTTAAAGACTGGCCCCTTATAGGGCCATCTCTATCAATCTTTAATGTTGTTCTATAGAAGAATTAACCTAAATAGCCACCTTCTCAACTGGTTAAAATAAAAATAATAGGTGAATGTATAATATATGTACAATTAATATATGTATAACCTTTTATAATCAGTGTATAATTTATATATGCAAACTAGAAAAGTAAACAATAAAGTTGATCGGTTATTTGTGTAAAAATCTTATGTCTATACACAAGAGAGGCCATGTATGTAATCAATGAGAAACTCTAAGTGGTTCAAGTCACAACTATTACCCCATTGAGGGCAATTTTTTCTAGGGACAATAAATTGTATAACCGCTCTCAAAATAATAGTCGAAATATATTTTTTGTATATATATACATTATGTATGTTATATATAAAAATTATATAAATTATTATACACTTTTTCGGCTACCAAATATAAATAATTTTTGGCAAGGACTAAAAATGGTAAGATGAAAGAAAGGGTCACGACCCCAGTTAGCCCTCCGTGAACTGTCGTGACGTCACCTAGTCTCTACGACTAGGTAAGACAAACAATGCGTAAAAATAACCAAAAACTTGCCGAAGAAATAATTAAAAGCCAAAATAACCGAATGAAACAGTATTAAAAATGTCGCTCGGCATATACAATACAACTTCTCAAAACTAATACACTTTCCCAAAACCTGGAATCTCATGAAACCACAAGCCTTTGAATATCTAACAGTGTCTAACTCCAGAATGTCTAACAAAGAAAAGAAATACAGAAGGGCTAATACTTAAAAGCGAGAATAGAAAGGGACTCTTTGGTCTGCAAACGCGGCAGATATACCTCGAAGTCTTTGGAGCAGTCGCCTCGCCTCATGGGTGATAGGACTGAGTCGAAGTACTTGGATTTGCACATGAAAAAAACATGCGCAGAAAGGGCGTAAGTACACCACAACGGTACTCAGTAAGTGCCAAGCCTAACCTCGGTCGGATAGTGACGAGGAAGGTCAGGGCCCTACTGAGGTCAAATAAAATATAAAGTTTGACAGTGTAGAACAGAATAGTATAATTAAGTATAGCAGTAAAAGTAACAAAAGATATAAAAGGGCAACAACAACTATTACAGATGCAAGGAAAACACAGAAAGAAATACGACTCAGCACCAAAATAACAATCGGGGATCTCCCAGGATACCGTCCTGTAGTTCCAATTATACATATCTAATGTATCTCTTGGGATCCCGTCCCGTAGTCCAACTTATAGTGCGGGGGGGTCTACCGGAATCCCGTTCCATAGTCCCAAATGTAAATACCCAATACTGGGGGAATCTACCGTGTGCATTGTCGTAGTTCCATAATAACTGTGTAGGGGGATCTACCGGAATCACACATCCGTAGTCCCAAATGTAAATAGGCAAGGGGGAGGAGGGAGCTACCGGAATTCCACATTAGTAGTCCCAATGTAAATAAACAGCAGAAACAGGAAAATACTCAGAAATGTCAAATTTCATATTAAGGCAAACAAGTAAGTCTAGCCTAGCATGCTGCACAAAATTCAGGTAAAGCAGTTTGAGCTCCGGAATCACTATCTGCTGAAGCAACCCATCCGGTCTCTGGTGCTCATACTTCACCAGCTGACAATTGAGGCACCGAGCTACAAATCCAACTATATCTTTCTTCATTCGTCTCCACCAGTAGTGCTGCCTCAAATCCTGATACATCTTCGTGGAACCCGGATGAATGGAATACTGCGAGCTATGGGCCTCCTCCGGAATCAACTCCCGAAGCCCATCTATATTGGTTACACAAATCCGACCTTACATCCTCAATACACCATCCTCACCAATAGTCACATCTCTGGCATCACCGTACGGAACCTTGTCCTTGAAGACAAGCAAATGAGGGTCATCATACTAACGCTCCCTGATACGATCAAATAAGGAAGACCGAGAAATCACGCAAGCTAGAACCCAACTAGGCTCTGAAAGATCCAATCTCACCAACTGGCTGGATAAGTCTTGAACATCCATCGTCATAAGCCTCTCTGATGCTGGTAAATAAGCCAAACTCCCCAAACTCTCCGCCCGATGACTCAAAGCATCGGCCACCACATTGGCCTTGACCAGGTGATACAAAATAGTGATATCATAGTCCTTCAGCAACTCTAACTACCTCCTCTGGTGCAAATTTAGATCCATTTGCTTGAACATGTGTTGCAAGCTCCGATGATCAGTATAAATCTCACAGGGAACACCATACAAATAATGACGCCAGATCTTCAGGGACAATGGCAACTAACTCAAGGTCATGGACCAGATAATTCTTCTCATGTACCTTCAACTGTCTGGACGCGTAGGCAATCACCCTACCGTCCTGCATCAATACCGCTCTGAGGCCAATCCTCAAGGCATCACAATAGACCGTATAAGACCCTGAACCGGTAAGCAGTATCAAAAATTGGGATTGTAGTCAAAGCTGTCTTCAGCTTCTGAAATCTTTCCTTACACTCCTCCGTCCACTGGAACGGAGCACCGATCTGGGTCAACCTGGTCATAGGGGCTACAATCGATGAAAACCCCTCCATAAAATGACGGTAGTATCCAGCCAAGCCAAGGAAATTGCAGATCTCTATAGATGAGAATGGTCTAGGCCAACTCTACACGACCTCTATTTTTTGAATCCACCTGAATACCCTCACTCGATACCACGTGGCCTAGGAATGCCATGGAATCCAACCAAAACTCACATTTTGACAACTTAGCATATAATTTCTTCTCTCTCAGAGTTTGAAGCACAGTCCTCAGGTGTTGCTCATGATCTTCCCGACTCCGGGAATACACAAGAATATCATCAATAAAGATATGATGAATGAGTCGAGATACGGTTAGAACACACTGTGCATCAAATGCATAAAGGTTGTTGGGGCATTGGTCAGTTCAAAAGACATAACAAGAAATTCGTAATGACCATACCGAGTCCTGAAAGTAGTTTTCGGGATATCTGGCTCCCGAATCTTCAACTGATGGTAACCTGAGCACAAGTCAATCTTAGAAAACACCCGTGCGCCCTAAAGCTGGTCAAACAGATCATCAATACGAGGCAAAGGATAAAGGTTCTTCACTATAACCTTGTTTAGATGGCGATAATCAATACACATACGCATAGAACCATCATTTTTCTTCACAAACAGGACAGGAGCACCCAAAGGTGATACACTAGGCCGAATAAAACCCTTATCAAGCAATTCTTGTAACTAATCCTTCAACTCCTTTAATTCTGGAGGGGCCATACGATACGGAGGAATAGGAATGGGCTAGTGCCCAGCAACAGATCAATACCAAAATCTATATCTCTATCAGGCGGCATGCCTGGAATATCAGCTGGAAACACATCGGGAAAATCCCATACTACTGGGACTGAATCAACTTACGGGGTATCAATACTGACATCTCTCACATAAGCTAAATACGCATCACACCCCTTCTCAACCATACGCTGAGCTTTAAGAAAAGAAATAACTCTACTGGGAGTATGATCTAAAGTACCACTCCACTCAACACGCGGTACACCTGGCATAGCCAGCGTCACGATTTTGGCGTGACAATCAAGAATAGCATAATGGGGCAAAAACCAGTCCATGCCCAAGATTATATCAAAATCTACCATGCTAAGCAACAATAAATCGGCTCTGGTCTTAAAACCACTAAGTGCAATCAAACATGACCGATAAATGTGGTCCATAACAAGAAAATCTCCTACAGGAGTAGAAACATAAACAGGGAAACTCAAAGAATCCTGAGGTACACCCAAATGTAGAGCAAAATAAGAAGAGACATAAGAGTAAGTAGAGCCTGGATCGAATAGAACTGATGCATCTCTGTGACAAACTAGTATAATACTTGTGATGATAGAATCAGAGGCAACAACCCCAGTACGGGCAGGTAGACATAGTATCTAGCCTGGCCTCCTCCTCTAGGGCGACCTATACCTCCCCGACCTCCACCTCTAGCTGGTTGAGTAAGTGGGGTAGCAATTGGAGCTATAACCATAGCCTGAGAACTCTGTGGGCCACGCCGTGGCTAAGAAGTCTGTGGAGGTGCACCCCTCCCAAATCTGAGGCAATCCCTCACCATATAGCGTGTGTCACCACACTCAAAACAAGCTCTGGGAGGACGTGGTGGCTGTGACTGGCTTGGTCCAGGTCTACTGGACTGACCTATGAAAGCACCTTGCGCAGGAGGCGTGCTAGAAACCAGAGGTGCAAAATAAGGCTCCTAAGGCCTAGGAGGAGATGGAATTCCACTGGCTGCTGGAAGAGCTGAATGAACATGGCGACTTATATAACCCCTACCGTGACGACTTGCAGCTGAGGCACAGGCACCAGAATAATAGCCCGACTCTCGAGACCGCTTGGCCTCCCTCTCTTCTCTCTCCCTAGCATGCATACCCTCAATCCTCCTAGCAATGCTCACCACCTGCTGATAAGAAATATCCATCACCAACTCACAAGCCATGATAAACCTGATGTTGGGAATATGGTCCTCAATAAACTGGCAAACCCTCTCGCGAACAGTAGAAACCAAGGCTGGTGCATGCCTAGACAAACTAGTGTAACAAACTGCATACTCTGAGACAATCATAGTACCCTAACGCAAATGCTCAAACTTTGCGCACCACGCGTCCCTAAGGCTTAGAGGAACATACTCTCGCATGAACAGATCTGAAAACTGAGTCCAAGTCAGTAAAGCAGCCTCATTCGGACTATCTAACTCATAGGTGCGCCACCACTCATAGGCAGCTCCTCGAAGCTGGAAAGTAGCGAAGGAAACCCCGTTCGATCCTGATATACCCATGGTACGGAGTATGCAGTAACACTCATCCAGAAATCCCAGAGCATCATCCGATGCTAGACCACTGAATACATGAGGCTTGTACTTCTTGAATCTCTCAAGCCTCAGCTGCTCATCCTCGGAAGCCGGTGCCTTGTCCTCGGGCTGATCTCGGACTGCAGGCTGTATAGGAATAATCTCAGGGACCTGCTCAACATGCACTCGCTGCTCAGGAGTACAGGCGGTGGTAGTTTGTGCTCCTCTCCCAGCCTGAGATGTAGCAGCAGCAAGGGGAAGCAACCCTGCCTGAGCCAAAGTAGTGTACATGGTCATGAATTGTGCCAGAGTCTCCTGAAGTGCTGGAGTAGTAGTAGCAGTAGGCGTATCAGGTGTTTGGGCTCCAGCTGGATCTGCTGGTGGTACATTGGTGGCAGCTCGCACAGGTACTCTGGCTGCACCACGTGCGCGTCCTCAGCCTCTACCCTGGTCCCAGCCTCTGACGGCTGCAGTAGGGGGCGCAGGTGCCTGATCAACTCGGGTAGCGCATGTCCTCACCATTTGTAAGAGAATAGAAGATAGAAGTTTAAAATTGTGATATCAAAATCTCGCACGACAAGGAAATCAAACGAAGTGGAATTTTCCTAACCTTTACATAGCCTCTCGTAGATAAATATAGACGTCTCCGTACCGATCAGCGAGCCTCTAATAAACCGACTTGTGGTTCATGACTCCTTTGAACCTAGAGCTTTGATACCAACTTGTCACGACCCTAGTTCGCCCTCCGTGAACTGTCGTGACGGCACCTAGTCTCTACGACAAGGTAAGCCTAACAATGCAGAAAAATAACCAAAAACTTGCGAAAGAAATAATTAAAAGCCAAAATAACTGAATGAAATAGTATTAAAAATGTCGCTCGGCATGTACAATATAACTTCGCAAAACTAATGCACTTTCCCAAAACCCGGAATCTCATGAAACCACAAGCCTTTGAATATCTAACAGTGTCTAACTACAGAATGTCTAACAAAGAAAAACATGCAGAAGGGCTAATACTTACAAGCGAGAATAGAAAGGGACTCCCTGGTCTGCGAACGCGGCAAATATACATCGAAGTCTCTGGAGAAGTCACCTCGCCTCAGGGGTGGTAGGACTGAATCGAAGTACTTGGATTTGCACATGAAAAAAACATGCGCAGAAAGGGCATGAGTACACCACAATGGTACTTAGTAAGTGCCAAGCCTAACCTCGGTCGGGTAGTGACGAGGAAGGTCAGGGCCCTACTGAGGTCAAATAAAATATAAAGTTCGACGGTGTAGAACAGAACAGTAGAATTAAGTACAGAAGTAAAATTAACACAACATATAAAAGGGCAACAACAACTATTACATATTCAAGGTAAACACAGAAAGAAATATGACTCAACACCAAAATAACAATCGGGGATCTCCCAGGATACCGTTATGTAGTCCCAAATATACATATCCAATGGATCTCCCGTGATCCCGTCCCAAAGTCTAACTCATAGTGCGTGGGGATCTACCGGAATCCTGTTATGTAGTCCCAAATGTAAATACCAAGTACTGGAGGAATATACCGGGTGCATTCCCTTAGTTCCATAATAACTGTGTAGGGGAATCTACCGGAATCCCACATCCGTAGTCCCAAATGTAAACAGATAAGGAGGGAGCTACCGGAATCCCACATCCGTAGACCCAATGTAAATACACAGTAGAAACAGGAAAATACTCAGAAATGTCAAATTTCATATTAAGGCAAACAAGTAAGTCTAGCCTAGCATGCTGCACAGAATTCAGGTAAAGCAGTTAGAGGAAATAAAGCAATTAAATCACTTATACATGTTTTTCTAAGCTAACAACAGGCTTAATAGTGTAAGTAATAAAAGAAGGAAAGGAAACATACTAGTAATTACTTAATGAAAAATCGGATTTTCAACAATTAGCCCAAGTACGCACTCGTCACCTCACGTACAAGGCATTTCAATTAACAATAATATCAAATCTTAAGGGTAAGGTCCCCCACACAAGGTTAGACAAGCCACTTACCTCGAACCAGCTCAAAATCAACCCGAAACCACGTCTTTGCCATGAGTACTCGACTCCAAATGGCCTAAATCTATTCAATTCAATTGAATAATGTAAATAACACTTCAAGTAACTAATTCTACAATTAAATTCTAAACTAATACCCGAAATTAGGTAAAATGACCAAAACGCCACTCGGGCCCACGTCTCGAAATCAAGTAAAATTTACATTTTTATAATCATCACACTCTCATGAGTTCAGTCATACCAAAAGTACCAAAATCGGACCTCAATTGGTCCCTCAAATACCCATTTTAAGGTCTCTTAATCTCAAGCCCTAATTACCCATTTTTCACCACTAATTAGGTCTTTAATCATATATAAACGAGTTATGAAGTCAAAAATGTTACCTCCAAATGATTCCCCTTTGGTTCCCTCAAAAATCACCCTCAAAAGCTTCAATCCCCTTCAAAAATGGTGGAAGAATGAAGAAGGGTCGCGGATGGCTATTTAAATACTGCCCAGGTATTCCTTCTTTGCGAACGTGGAAGGCCCCTCGCGTTCGCGAAGCACAATTACACTTAGGCCCAGATTTTTTCATCACAAACGTGATGCCTAGGTCGCGAACGCAATTCAAAACTTCCTCCTCCTACGCGAATGCTGGACAGCCATCGCGAACGCGTAGGTATAGAACTCCCAGATTCGCGAACTCGGGAGACACTTTGCGAACGCGAAGCATAATTTCCTCATTAGCCCCAACTCCTCTTCGCGAATGCGAGACCCTACTCGCAAACGTGAAGAAGGAAACTAGAACTGACTACTGTAATATTTTCTGCAAATTTCTAATTTCCAAAAATGACCCGTTGAGCATCCGAAACACACCCGAGGCCTCCGAGACCTCAACCAAACCTACCAACATATCCCATAACACTCCTCGTGCGAATGACCTGAAATTTTGCACACACTCCACGTTCAACACTACGGATCTACTCCAACTTCCAAAATTCCATTCCGACCCTCGGATCAAAATCTCACTATCGAACCGGGAATTTCAAAAATTTAACTTTCGGCACTTCAAGCCTAAATTAGCTACGGACCTCCAAAACACAATCCGAACACGCTCCTAAACCTGAAATCACCCAACAGAGCTAACAGAACCATCGGAATTCCATTCTGAGGCCATCTTCACACTGTTCTGACTATGGTAAAATTTCCCAAACTTAATCTCTCATTTAGGGACTAAATGTCCCAAAACTCCCCGAAACTCAAAACCAAATATCCCGGCAAATCAAAATAACAGAAATAAACACGGGGAAAGCAGTTAATAGGGATCGGGGCATTAATTCTTAAGACGACCGACCGGGTCATCACATCCTCCTACACTTAAACATTCGTTCGTCCTCGAACGAGAATAGAGACATACCTGAAGTAGTAAAGAGATGAGGGTAACGGCTGCGCATATCCTGCTCGGTCTCCCAGGTTTCCTCCTCGACCGGCTGAACTTGCCACTGAACCTTTACTGATGCAATGTTCTTTGACCTCAGCTTTCTAACCTGCCTATCCAGTATTGCCACTGGATCCTCAACATAGGATAGATCATTGTCCAACTGGACAAAACTGAAATCCAACACGTGCGACGGATCACCGTGATACCTCCGGAGCATAAAACATGAAATACCGGATGAACTCCTGCCAAGCTGGGAGGTAAGGCAAGCTCATAAGCAATCTTCCCAACATGCCTCAATATCTCAAAAGGGCCAATAAACCTCGAACTCAACTTTCCCTTCTTTCCAAATCTCATAACGCCCTTCATAGGCGAAACCCGAAGCAGAACCCTCTCTCCAACCATATAGAAAACATCACGAACCTTCCGGTTCGTGTAGCTCTTCTGTCTGGACTGGGCTGTATGGAGTCTATCCTGAATCACCTTAACCTTCTCTAAAGCATCCTGAACCAAGTCTGTGCCTAATAATCTAGCCTCATCCGGCTCGAACCAACCCACCGGGGATCTACACCGCCTTCTATATAAAGCCTTATACGGTTCCATTTGAATGCTGGACTGATAGCTTTTATTGTAGGCAAACTCCGCCAATGGAAAGAACTGATCCCAAGACCCTCCAAACTCAATCACATACGCACGGAGCATATCCTCAAGAATCTGAATAGTGCGCTTGGATTGTCCGTCCGTCTGAGGGTGAAATGTTATACTCAACTCCACCGGAGTACCCAACTCATGTTGAACGGCTCTCCAAAATTGTGATGTGAATTGAGTACCTCTATCTGAAATGATGGAAACTGGAATACCATGTAGACGAACAATCTCCCGGATATGGATCTTCGCTAACCGCTCCGAAGAATAAGTAGTACGCACTAGAATAAATTGAGCGAACTTGGTCAGCCGATCCACAATCACCCAAATAGCATCGAACTTTCTCAAAGTCCGTCGGAGCCCAACTACAAAGTCCATGGTGATCCGCTCCCACTTCCACTTCGGAATCTCTATCTGCTGAAGCAATCCACCTGGTCTCTGGTGCTCATACTTCACTTGTTGACAGTTGAGGCACCGTGCTACAAATCCAACTATATATTTCTTAATCTGTCTCCACCAGTAGTGCTGCCTCAAATCCTAATACATCTTCGCGGCACCCGGATGAATGGAATACCACGAACTATGGGCCTCCTCCAGAATCAACTCCCGAAGCCCATCAACATTGGGTACACAAATCCGACCCTGCATCCTCAATACATCGTCCTCACCAATAGTCACATCTCTGGCATCACCGTGTTAAACCTTGTCCTTGAGGACAAACAAATGAGGGTCATCATATTGACTCTCCCTGATACGATCAAATAAGGAAGTCCAAGAAACCACGCAAGCTAGAACCCGACTGGGCTCCGAAAGATCCAATATCACAAACTGGCTAGCTAAGGCATGAACATCCACCGCCATAGGCCTCTCCAATGCTGGTAAATAAGCCAAACTCCCCAAACTCTCCGCCCAGCGACTCAAAGCATCGGCCACCACATTGGCCTTGCCCGGGTGATACAAAATAGTGATATTATAGTCCTTCAGCAACTCTAACCACCTCCTATGGTGCAAATTTAGATCCTTTTGCTTGAAACGGTGCTGCAAGCTTCAATGATTAGTATAAATCTCACAGGGAACACCATACAAATAATGACGCCGGATCTTCAGGGCGTGAACAATGGCAGCTAACTCAAGGTCATGGACCGGATAATTCTTCTCATATACCTTCAACTATCTAGACGCGTAGTCAATCACCCTACCATCCTGCATCAACACTGCTCCAAAGCCAATCCTCGAGGCATCACAATAGACTGTATAAGACCCCGAATCAGTATGCAGTATCAAAATTGGGGCTGTAGTCAAAGTTGTATTGAGCTTCTGAAAGCTTGTCTCACACTCCCCTGTCCACTAGAACAGAGCACCCTTCTAGGTCAACCTGGTCATGGGGGCTGCAATCGATGAAAATCCTTCTACAAAACGACGGTAGTAGCCTGCCAATCCAAGGAAACTACGGATCTCTGTAGCTGAGGATAGTCTGAGTCAACTCTGCACGGCCTCTATTTTCTTTGGATCCATCTGAATACCCTCACTCGATACCACGTGGCCTAGGAATGCCACGGAATCTAACAAAAACTCACATTTCGAGAACTTAGCATATAATTTCTTCTCTCTCAGAGTCTAAAGCAAAATCCTCAAGTGCTGCTCATGATCTTCCCGACTCCGGAAGTACACCAGAATATCATCAATAAAGATAATGACGAAGGAATCGAGATACGGCCAGAACACACTGTGCATCAAATGCATAAAGGCTGCTAGGGCATTGGTCAGCCCAAAAGACATAACAAGGAACTCGTAATGACCATACCGAGTCCTGAAAGCAGTCTTCGGGATATCTGGCTCCCGAATCTTCAACTGATGGTAACCTGAGCGCAAGTCAATCTTAGTAGACACCCGTGCGCCCTAAAGCTGGTCAAACAGATCATCAATACAAGGTGAAGGATAATGGTTCTTCACTATAACCTTGTTCAGCTGGCGATAATCAATACATATACGCATAGAACCATCCTTTTTCTTTACAAACAAGACAGGAGCACCCCAAGGTGGTACACTAGGCTGAATAAAACCCTTATTAAGCAATTCCTCTAACTGATCCTTCAACTCCTTCAATTCAGGAGAAGACATACGATACGGAGGAATAGAAATGGGCTGAGTGCTCGGCAACATATCAATGCCAAAATTAATATCTCTATCAAGCGGCATGCCTGGAAGATCAGCTGGAAACACATCGGGAAAATCCCGTACTACTGGGACTGAATCAACTGAAGGGGTATCAATATTGACGTCTCTCACATAAGCTAAATACGCGTCACACCCCTTCTCAACCATATGCTAAGCTTTAAGAAAAGAAATAACTCTACTTGTAGTGTGATCTAAAGTACACCTCCACTCAACACGCGGTACACCTAGCATAGGCAGCATCACGGTTTTGGCGTGACAATCAAGAATAGCATAATGGGGCGACAACTAGTCCACACCCAAGATAATATAAAAATCTACCTTGCTAAGCAACAATAAATCGGCTCTGGTTTCAAAACTAGTAAGAGCAATCAAACACGACCAATAAACGCGGTCCATAACAAGAATCTCCCACAGGAGTAGAAACATAAATATGGGAACTCAAAGAATCCCAAGGTACACCCAAATATAGAGCAAAATAAGAAGACACATAAGAGTAAGTGGAGTCTGGATCGAATAGAACCGATACATCTCTGTGACAAACCAGTGTAATACCTGTGATGATAGAATCCGAGGCAATAACCTTGGTATGGGAAGGAAGGGCATAGTATCTGTCCTGGCCTCCCCCTCTAGGGAGACCTCTACCTCCCCGACCTCCACCTCTAGCTGGCTGAGCAGGTGGGGTAGCAACTGGAGCTATAACCATAGCCTGAGAACTCTGCGGGGCACACAGTGGCTGAGAAGTCTGTGGAGGTGCACCCCTCCCAAGTCTAGGGCAATCCCTCACCATATGGCATGTGTCACCATACTCAAAACAAGCTTTGGGAGGACGTGGTGGCTGTGACTAGCTCAAGCAAGGTTTGCTAGACTGACCTATGAAAGCACCTCGTGCAGGAGGCGCGCTAGAAACTAGAGGTGCATAATAAGGTTCCTGAGTCCTAGGAGGAGCTGGAATACCACTGGCTGCTGGAAGAGCTGAATGAACAGGACGACTTATATAACCCCTACCATGACGACCTGCAGCTGGGGCACAGGCACCAGAATAATGGCCCGACTCTCGAGACCTCTTGGCCTCCCTCTCCTATCTCTCCCAAGCATACATACCCTCAATCCTCATAGCAATACTCACCACTTGCTGATAAGAAATATCCATCTCCAACTCATGAGCCATGCTAGATCTGATGTTGGGAATAAGGCCCTCAATAAACCGGCAGACCCTCTCGCAAATAGTAGAAACCAAGGCTGGTGCATGCCTAGCCAAACTAGTGTAACAGACTGCATACTCTGAGTCAGTCATAGTACCCTGGCGCAAATGCTTAAACTCTACGCGCCACACGTCCCTGAGGCTCTAAGAAACATACTCTCTCTAGAACATATTTGAAAACTGAGTATAAGTCAGTGAAGCAGCCTCATTTGGACTGTCTAACTCATAGGTGCGCCACCACTCATAGGCGGATCCTCAAAGCTAGAGAGTAGTGAAGGAAAACCCGCTCAATCCTGATATACCCATGGTACAGAGTATGCGGTAAAACTCATCCAGAAATCCCAGAGCATCATCCGATGCTAGACCACTGAATACAGGAGGCTTGTACTTCTTGAATCTCTCAAGCCTTAGCTGATCATCCTCGAAAGTCGTTGCCCTATCCTCGGGCTGATCTCGGACTATAGGCTGTACAGGAATAATCTTAGGGACCTGCTCAGCATGCACTCACTGCTCAGGAGTGCGGGCGGCGGGAGTCTATGCTCCTCCCCCGGCCGGAAATGTAGCTGCAGCAACGGGAAGCAACCCTACCTGAGCCAAAGTGGTGTACATGCTCATGAACTGTGCCAGAGTCTCCTGAAGTACTGGAGTAGTAGTATCAGTAGGCATATCAGGTACCTGGGCTCCGGCTGGATCTACTGGTGGTACCTCAGTGGCAGCTCGCGCATGTACTCTGGTTGCACCACGTGCGTGTCCTCAGCCTCTACCCCGGCCCCGACCTCTGACGGCTGCAATGTGGGGAGCAAGAGCCTGATCATCTCGGGTAGCACGTGTCCTCACCATCTGTGAGAGAATAGAAGACAGAAGTTTAGAATTGTGATGTCAAAATATCGCACAACAAGGAAATCAAACGAAGTGGAATTTTCCTAACAGTTACATAGCCTCTCGTAGATAACTACAGACGTCTCCATACCGATCAGTGAGACTCTAATAAATTGGCTTGTGATCCATGACTCCTATGAACCTAGAGCTCTGATACCAACTTGTCACGACCCCATTTCGCCCTCCGTGAACTATCATGACGGCACCTAGTCTCTACGACTAGGTAAGCCTAACAATGCGAAAAAATAACCAAAAACTTGCGGAAGAAATAATTAAAAGCCTAAATAACCGAACCAAACAGTATTAAAAATGTCGCTCGGCATATACAATAAAACTTCTCAAAACTAATACACTTTCCTAAAACCCGGAATCTCATGAAACCACAAGCGTTTGAATATTTAACAGTGTCTAACTCCAGAATGTCTAACAAATAAAAGAAATACAGAAGGACTAATACTTAAAAGCGAGAATATAAAGGGACTCCTCGGTCTGCGGACACGGCAAATATACCTTGAAGTCTCTGGAGGAGTCGCCTCGCCTCAGGGGTGGTAGGACTAAGTCGAAGTACTTGGATCTGCATATGAAAAAAAACATGCGCAGAAAGGGCATGAGTACATCACAGCAGTACTCAGTTAGTGTCAAGCCTAACCTCGGTCGGGTAGTGACGAGGAAGGTCAGGACCCTATTAAGGTCAAATAAAATATAAAGTTCGACAATGTAGAATAAAACAGTATAATTAAGTGTAGTAGTAAAAGTAACACAAGATATAAAAGGGCAACAACAACTATTACAGATGCAAGGTAAACATAGAAAGAAATACGACTTAGCACCAAAATAACAATCGAGGATCTCCCAGGATACCGTCCTGTAGTCCCAAATATACATATCCAATGGATCTCCTCGGATCCTGTCCCGTAGTCCAACTCATAGTGCGCGGGGATCTACCGGAATCCCGTTCCGTAATCCCAAATGTAAATACCCAGTACTGGGGGAATCTACCGGGTGCATTCTCGTAGTTCCATAATAACTGTGCAGGGGGATCTACCGGAATCCCAAATCCGTAGTCCCAAATGTAAACAGACAAGGGGGAGCTACCGAAATCTCACATCCGCAGTCCCAATGTAAAAACACAGCAGAAATAGGAAAATACTCAAAAATGTCAAATTCCATATTAAGGCAAACAAGTAAGTCTAGCCTAGCATGCTGCACAGAATTCAGGTAAAGTAGTTTGAGCAAATAAAGCAATTAATCACTTAGACATACTTTCCTAAGCTAACAACAGGTTTAATAGTGCAAGTAATAAAAGTAGGAAAGGAAACATACTGGTAATTACTTAATGAAAAATCGAATTTTCAACAATTAGCACAAATACGCACTCGTCACCTTACATACAAGGCATTTCAATTAATAATAATACCAAATCCTAAGGGGAAAGTCCCCCACACAAGGTTAAGCAAGCCACTTACCTCGAACCAGCTCAAAATCAACCCGAAACCACGTCTTTGCCACGAGCACTCGACTCCAAATGGCCCAAATCTATTCAATTCAATTGCATAATGTAAATAACACTTCAAGTAACTGATTCTATAATTAAATTCTAAGCTAATACACGAAATTAGGTAAAATGACCAAAATTCCCTCGGGTTCACATCTTAGAATCGGGTAAAATTTACATTTTTAGAATCCTCACACTCTCACGAGTTCAGTCATACCAAAAGTACCAAAATTGGACCTCAATTGGTCCCTCAAATACCCATTTTAAGGTCTCTTAATCTCAAGCCATAACTACCCATTTTTCACCACTAATTAGGTCTTTAATCACATATAAACGAGTTATGAAGTCAAAAATATTACCTCTAAGTGATTACCCTTTGGATCCCTCAAAAATCACATTCAAAAGCTTCAATCCCGTTCAAAAATGGTGGAAGAATGAAGAAGGGTCGCAGATGGCTATTTAAATACTGCCCAGGTATTCCTTCTTCGCGAACGCGAAAGGACCCTCGCGTTCGCGAAGCACAATTACACTTGGGCCCAGATTTCTTCATCGCGAACGTGATGCCCATGTCGCGAAAGAGATTCAAAACTTCCTCCTCCTACGCGAACGCGGGACAGCCATCGCGAACGCGTAGGTATAGAACTCCCAGCTTCGCGAACGCGAAGCATAATTTCCTCACCAACCCCAGATCCTCTTCGCGAATGTAAGACCCTCTCGCGAACGCGAAGAGGGAAACCAGAACTGACTGCTGCAACATTTTCTGCAATTTTCTAAGTTCCAAAAATGGCCCGTTGAGCATCCGAAACACACCCGAGGCCTCGGGACCTCAACCAAACCTACCAACATATCCCATAACATCATTCAAACTTGTCTCAACCTTTGGAACGCTCAAGACAACATCAAAACACCAATTTAGTATCGGACTCAAGCCTAATAACTTCAAAACTCTAAAAATATGCTTTCGATCAAAAAGTCTATCAAACCTCGTCCGAATGACCTAAAATTTTGCGCACACACCACGTTCAACACTACGGAGCTACTCCAACTTCCGGAATTCCATTCTGACCCTCGGATCAAAATCTCACTATCGAACCAGAAACTTCAAAAATTCAACTTTCGGCATTTCAATAAATTAGCTACGGACCTCCAAAACACAATCCGAACACGCCTCTAAACCTGAAATCACCCAACTGAGCTAACGAAACTATCGGAATTCCATTCCGAGGCCGTCTTTATACTGTTCCGACTACGGTCAAATTTCCCAAACTTAAGCTCTCATTTAGGGACTAAGTATCCCAAAACTCCCCGAAACTCAAAATCGAACACCCCAGCAAATCAAAATAGCAGAAATAAATACGAAAAAGTATTTAGTAGGGATCAGGACATTAGTTCTTAAGACGACCAGCCGGATCGTCACAAAAAGTCAACGTTTGTGTGTAGTGGTTTTAGATGATGCAAGGTTTCCAGCTAGTTGATAAAAGAAGCACGTTCGGCTATTGTAGTATAACATAGGAGATTAAAGATAATAATCATGCTCTCAACGTAATTAAGCACTATTACCACTTACCATAGAGAACTAAAAATTAAGGATGTTGGAACAGTTATTTTATTAAGCACTAGGTATAATCAAATTTAATAACCCTCTAAGGCTATCAAAACAGCTCTAAATTCATGAACATATAATCTGATAAGTACTAAGCTACCATTACCATAACCATGCAATATTAAAACCTTCATCTCCTAACTTTCCACAGTGATTAGCATTATAGGAAATGGTTGTAGATTTTAAGTTTGGTACAAAAACCCTAAAATGGAGCCGCCATACATCACACCACTTAGCTCAAAATTGTATTTTATATTTGTTAGTCATCTATTAATTATGATTATAAATTAGGGTTCGAGTTCGTTAACATGCATTCACATCATCTTAAGATAAAAAATCCGGTCGTTACTGATTGTAAACCATGAAGAAATCTTGCAACTTTCTTTTTTATTTTCAAGTTTTAACTTTCTTGATCTTGTTTATAGCTGTGGATTCTCAGCTAACAACTGATTTCTACTCCAAAACATGTCCAAATGTCCTTAAGGTTGTTCGTAAAGAAGTTCAGAATGCTATCAAGAATGAAATGAGAATGGCTGCTTCTTTGCTTCGTCTTCATTTCCACGATTGCTTCGTTAGTGTGAGTTTTAAATACTTTTTTTTAGTAATTACTCATCATGTTAAACTTCTAAATAAGTTTTACTTATTTAGTTTTAAGTTGAAAAAAAAAAGACCTAAAAGTATGCCAAATAGGATAATATTGTGTGTGCATGCACACTAATGCCTTTCCAACCGGTTTTATTTCATTTTTGTTATTATTGGCTTAAAAAACTATTTTGTTATCTCAATCGCCGGTCCTTTTTATATGTCGGTTTAGTATTGACATGCTCACTAAAAAAAATTATTTGATAGCAGTAATCATAATGGATATTTTACGAAGTTATCCTTATTTCTTCCTTAAATGAGTAATTAATGACTATAGGCCTTTTTGGTAAGAGTTGAATTGTCAAGAAAATTACTGCTTTTTGACTTTCTAAAGTGATAAATAATGTTTTGTAACATTTTTTGGCTAAATTGACACACACATACACACTAGTTCTTCTAGCTAGTTTGTCATGCACTAGTTCCTCTAGCTAGTTGTAAGCAGGGGCGGAAGGGTTCCGAACCCTTGGCCGGAAAATTATATCGTATATATAAAGCAAATATCTTATTGATACAGGTCAAAAGCATAGCTCAATAGGGTTTAAAATCTTTGTGAGGTTACTGGTTCAATTTTTACTTACCACAACTTTTTAAAAAATTTAACTTTTTTTTGAACTCCCTTAGGGAAAATCATACCTCTGCCACAGGTTGTAAGTTCTCTTATTTGTTTTTAATTGGGGGTCCCTAATCTTCTTTGTCTAATATTGTAATTTAGTGTTCAGAATTTTTAGGTTAACCTTTACAAAGAAAGGTTAAAAATCATTATGATATATCACTTAAATTTTATTGGATTTGTAGGGTTGTGATGCATCACTATTATTGGATGGAAATAGTACGACAAGTGAGAAGTTCACACCAGCCAACTTGAACTCAGCAAGGGGTTTTGAAGTCATAGACAATATTAAAACTGCTGTCGAAAATGCATGCAGTGGAGTTGTTTCTTGTGCTGATATTTTAGCTATTGCTGCAAGAGATTCAGTTCTACTGGTTAGCTCCTAAATCCTAATCATGTTGCTCAGACTCTCAAAAATATTATCGGTTGTGTGTCTGTTTTCCCAAAAGTAGTGCATTTTTTAATACTACGCGTATGCGGTAGCAATTTTAGAGCGTCCAAGCAATATAGATCCAAACGTTCTTTAATACAAGAAAAACTAAATTTTTATATGTCAATATATTTTAACATGTTATAACAAAATTTGTCTTATTTTTCAGATTAATAATAACACCTTTTATAGACGGTTACATATAATTATATTTAGGTGATCTTTAGATTGACTCATATCCATATGTTCATTTCAAAATGAAGAAATACAAGGGACATTTGTCTTTTGTTTTTTTTTTTGTTTTTCGCCCGATGTTCAGTACTTGTATTGAACCCTGACTATATTCGGGCTGTGTAGGGCCTCATTCGGGGTGAATCGCTCCCTACCAAGATTTCCATCGGAGACCTCTAGTTAAAGGAAAAGCAGTCTTATCCAGTGCATCACATCCTTTGGTGGTAATATAGGGGACATATTGGCCCACTTCATTAATTATTTTAAGAAACTAAGACAATTTTTTTTTTTTTTGTTCAGAGTGGAGGGCCATTTTGGAAGGTGTTATTAGGGAGAAGAGATGGATTAGCTGCTAATTTTTCTGGATCAAATACTGCACTTCCAGCTCCATTTGATCCTCTCAATACTATCATTTCTAAGTTTGATGCTGTTGGATTAAATGTAACTGATGTTGTGAGCCTATCAGGTAAATACACATATGGTAATTATTGGTATTTATATTAAGATATATCTATATGGACTTAACTTATATGTACTAATAGTGTAAATAATTAATTTTTACATTATTAGTGTACCTAACCTTTTATAGCATGTAACCTTTTCCGACTTGCTAATTCTATAGATGGATTTATAATTATTTTCTTAAGTAACCTGATAATGTATAGATCTATAAATTGATAGTGTAAAAGAATTTTTAAGCAATCAGGTTATTTAACAGATACATGTAGCTACTCATAATAAGTGGAGCTAGATATATACTTAGAATTTACTAACAGTGTAAATAATTAATTTTTTACATTATTAGTGTATCTAACCTTTTGTAGCATGTAACCATTCTTATTTTCTAACTTACTAATCCCATTTTCGTAGACGAAACTTGTAGTTATCTGTTTTAAGTGACTTATAATATATAGTACATAAATTAAATCCTTGTAAAACATAACTACCCATAATAATAACATATATTGTAAAAGAATTTTAGGCAATCAGGTCATCTAACATATACACATAACTACTCATAATAAGTGGAACTTGATTGATACTTAGATAATATAACAAACAACATGTTAACTACTCATAATAATAACAGATACACGTAATTACTCACAATAAGTGGAACTAAATTTATACTAAGAATATAAAATAAACAACATGTTAACGACAAGTTAAAAGCTTTACATGTACAAACTGTCAGTGTACATAAATTAAATCCTTTTATAAAACATAATGGTAGATGGTCATTTATTAAACTTTATGCAAGGTTTCCACTAAACATTTTGAGTGTTTGAATATATATGTAGGTGCTCATACAATTGGATTAGCAAAGTGTGCAACCTTTGACAACAGATTAAGAAATTTCAGTGGCACAGGTGCACCAGACCCAACCTTAGACACAACATTAGTCAGTGAACTGCAAAATTTGTGTCCATTGACAAGTGATGGAAATAACACAGCTCCACTTGATAGGAATTCCACAGACTTATTTGACAATCATTATTTCAAGAATTTAATCAATGGAAGAGGCCTTCTTGAATCAGATCAAGTCTTGTTCTCTAGTGATGATGCTATACAAACAACTAAAACACTTGTTGAAACTTATAGTAATAGCTCTAAGTTTTTCTTTAGTGACTTTGTTAATTCTATGATTAAGATGGGAAATATTAGCCCTCTGGTTGGATCAGATGGTGAAATCAGAAAGAACTGTAGGGTCGTTAATTCGAATAATTAGTAGTAAACACCCCATCAGACTGAGTGTTGGTTTGATTAAGAAAAAATAGTTAGTACGTAGTATAAGTTGTACTATGATTTCTTGCTTGTGGGGAAAATATAATAATCTACTTTGTGAAAAAATTGTACTCATAATTTTTTTCAACTTCTTTTATGTGTATTGTTGCGAAAGATCGTGGGTTAACTAGTAGTATACAATTACATGCAAAGCAAATAGAAAAAAAAATAACGCAAGTATTAATAATGAGGTTTAGTTAAGCCTAATTGTCGGGACAGAAGCATAGAGACTTTTCCATTATGAATGAGAAGAATGCATAATACAATATATAGAAATCTCAACTAAAACTTCATGTAAATCACAAATAGGCCCAAACTTGTAAGAGAAAGGTTTTTCCAATATTTACCTATTATTTCTCACTCATTTATATCATCTACATTCATTAATTAACATCAGTAATGAACCTTATTTTTAGCATGACAATTATTAGCTCAATAGTTTATTTTGAAAAGAAAGTTAAAACTCACTTTGGAAGCAAACGTCTAGCAAGTTCTTCAATTTTACGAACCATACCCCATACTTCAAATCAGAGATAATTTTATTCATGGTCATTGAATTTTTGGGTTTGTTACCCAAAAGTCATTTTTTTTTTGTTACGTAAAAATCATTCTAACTCTGTATTCATTACACAAAAGTTACTTTTCTTTCTTTTGTTACACAAAAATCATTTTACTTTGCTCTAATTATCACAAAAGTCACATCGTTACTTGAAAAGTCTATTATGCCCTTAATATTATATAAACCTTCATATTTATGTAATAACTTCTATATTATATACTATATAATATATTTTTAACTATTTATTTTACTTATAAATAAAATGACTTAATATTATTTTCTTTATTAATTTTATAATATATTCATATATTTAATTTTTTCTTAACTTTAATTTTCAAGATATATTAGTAGCGTTATAAAACAACTTTTTTTAGTAATTCTTTTTTTTTTAATTTAATTGACCGACCAAAGTTGGTCGGTAATTTCTGTCACACCTCCTTTTTACGTCCCCGCGAGGGGTGAAGGAGTTTTTCCATTTAAAGGACAATCGAAACAGGATTTGTTTATTTATTTCAGAGTCACCAGTTGGGAGTTTTAGGGTGTCCCAAGTCACCAATTTAATCCCGAATCGAGGAAAAGAATGACTCTGTATTACAGTCCGCGAACCAGAAATCCGGACAAGGAATTCTGTTAACCCGAGAGAAGGTGTTAGGCATTCCCGAGTTCCATGGTTCTAGCACGGTCGCTCAACTGTCATATTCGGCTTGTTTATCGGATTTTATACAATTATGAGCTCATGTGCCAGTTTTAACTCTTTACCTCTTTTATTTAATGTGTATTTATTTAAGAGAAAGTGAACGTCATTTAAAGCGTGCTTTTGGATCGCGTCACATGAAATGCACCCGCAATCCTAAGCACACTGTATCCAACTTTTTGGGATTTGATCTGGGTCGCATGAAATGCACACCCGAGTTTAAGAAGGTAATTTTATTAGAGTCGCATCTAAAGAGGCTAACGTGTTCGTATCTTTTGGGAGGGTCGTGACATCCACTGAATGACCCTTCCCGATTTTTCTAAATATTTTTAAGCCTTTATTGGGGGCCCCGCAAATTTGCATTTTTTATTTTGGGCGAGGCTCGTCCCATTTTATTTTAAGGATAACCCTAGAAGTAACCATATTTTCTAATTTTTCTCTCTAAAGAAAAGAAAGGATCCTAATTGATTACTATTAAAACTTGGGCTTCAAGTTCAAGTCTGGGCTCAAACAAAAGGAAGGACCTTTTAGCTTGGACCCGCTACTTAACTCAAAAACCCGAGTTTACATTACTGCTAAGCTTTGAATCACCACTATCCGTTCATTCTTGGGCCCAAAGAGCCCAAACCATGCTATTGGTGCATGTTTTAATTCTCAATAGCCACAGACATCGGGCCCAAAGTTGTCCCAAGTCACACAATCCTCATTAATACGCATGGATTAAGTAACACAAAATAGTCCAACTAGTTGTATATGCCTAATCCAAACAGATTTCCGATCTGAACCATTAACTAAAATCAATTACACTTATATGTTAAGAACCAACATGCGGACATGACTTACTGCAGTTCAGTATGGATTCAGCTTGAATATAAAACCTGATTTTAAATTCAAAATGATACTTCAACTATTTCTGGTTCTCTTTTACAAACGAAATTAAATCTAAACTAAAAGTACTAGCTATGTATAAATTTTAACTAGACGACTCCAAGCTTAAACAATCCAAAACAATGGCTAAGTGATGCGCAGGCATTACATGATCAACGCAAGCTCAACCAAAATAAACTGCTAACTCTACATTTATTGCTTCCAGAAACACTTCTAATGAGTTTAACAGTCTACCATTTGTCAATTAGTAATTCAATACAGCCCCAAAATGAACATGAATATCTAATCAAATATTTAAAGCTACAACAACTTTCAACACATTCCTTTGAACAGATGGCAATTCATTGTTATTGATTTTCCAAATCACTCATACATTTGAACCAAGTCTCCACACCATTTTGGGATAGGAATATGTACCTGGTAGAAGAACAGAGATACAGTAGAACAGAAGTCAGCAGCAGTAGTAGTAGTACAGCAGCAGATTCAGCACAACACAGCAGCAACCAAAATAGCCCAGCAATGGATTAAGACCCAACAGTGGCTTCAGAAAAACACCATACAGCAATACTAAATGCACCAGAAATTTCCAGCATGCGACCCCAGTACCCAAACAGCAATATAAACCACCACAGTATGACCCAAACTTGAGTTTGCAACAAGAGATAGACCAACAGACTCAAAAGACCCAACAAAAACAATACCAACTGCAGTCTTGAGGTTCGAGGATGCAGCAGAAGGGACCTCTTTTATCCCTCAAACTAACTCTTTTAACTCTGGGAAATCAGTTCAACTTTTAGCCTGTTTCTGACTTGTGAAGGTTCAGAAAAACCAACAGCTAAGAGTTTTTAAAACTTTTGAAATCTTAGTGTTTTTCCTCTCAAAATCAGTCCCTCCTTAAAACTAGTTTTTTTTTCTTTTTCCTCCAGAATAAATCCTCTCGACCTTCCTCCTCAAAAATGTCCTAAATGAGCCTGTTTATAGGCCAGAAATGGCAAGCCCCTAGGCTGCCTTCCCCTCTGCCCATACCCCCTTAAACTAATCGAAATGCACATCCTCCTGACAGCCCTCTCATGTGTTTTTGTACCTAGGAGGTATGGGGAGACTATAATATTCAATTACCCCATGCTATCAAGTTTTGTTCCCCACTATTGTATTAGTTTAATTATATTTCAGTACCCTACTGTCAGCCCAACTTAAACTAATCATTTTCTGATCTTTTCAAACCCCAAACTACCCCTTTTAACCCCTGGTTATTACTGTTTTAACCTAAGCTTCAGCAACCTAATGTTTGAACTTATGGAAGTTCAAACTCAACACCTGCCCAAGACTGACTTCTAACCATTTCTAATTGCACTGCAGCTACAAACCATTCGCAGATAATTTCAAACAATCAGCTAAACTACAGTGGTTCGATCAATCATGTGAGGCTTATCAGAATCAGAACATTTGAACATTCAGCCCTGTACAACTAATCGACGACGTTTATCTAATCGACTACACTAATTATAACATAGAACAATTAGTCGATAAACAAATAACGCGAATAGGGCCCAAAATGGCTTCAGACCGCTTGGCAAAAAACAGGGGAACAACATGAATGAAACACTCGACGACATTGATCAAATCGAGTATGTATCCTACTACACGCATTTAACAATGGACAGAAGAATAATCGACCAAATAAAAAGGTCTTACGAAGATGGAGAAAATTGAAAGAAAACATCAGTAAAATCAACAAACTAACTAAACATGTTAACAAACACAAACATCATTCAAACAAAACAGAAAAGAAAAAAAAAAACTCACTCTGGAAGCTCAACAACAAACGACCCAAGCTTTGACTGGATTTGACCATTTGAGGTCGAACGGACTTTAATCGAGGTGTTCTCCACCGAGAACACTTCGATTAAGGTCCATTAGACCCCAACCCTCCGTTTAAACTGGCCGGATCCCCAAAGTTCTTGTGTTCTAGGGTTTACACGGTCTGATTTGGGGCTTGAGGGTTTGTGGGTAGATTCGGACCAAACCAAGCTTGGTTTGGTCACGAGTGAAGCCAGGGTAGTGACCGGTGTGAATCTGGGGTGGGTTGGTGTAGATCGGGGTTTTGCTCGAACCTTCAAACAAAGATTCGAGACGATGGCCTGGGAGACGGGTCTCTTGGACCGGCTGACTTGGGCTAGTTTTTTAGTGACTTTGGGCCTAAATTTATTTTGGTTTCACCCGGCCCAATCCTATTTTCCTTGACACTTCACCCCTTTTCCTTCTTTCTTTAGTTACTAAAAATTAAACAAAAATCCTAAATAAATTGTAAAATCAAAAAATAAAATTATACACATATTATTTAACACCTATAATAATTAACACAAAAACAAAATCACACAATGACAAGGAATACACACGTATATTTTTGTGATTTTCTTTTTAACCAAATTATGGTTAATTAATTCCTAAATGTACCACTAATTCCTAAATGCATGCAACATATATTTTTTGTATTTTTAACTATAACAAGGTGAGCCTTTACGGACAGAATAATTATCAAAATGTCACGCAAATTCTCAAAATTGTACCCGAAGGTAACTTGTTTTACTTTTTCGATTTCTTTTGGAGTAGTTTCCGCGAAGCAAAAATCACGTGCTCACAGCTGCCCCTCTTTGTCCGAAAGCACAAAGAGCTTTCGTGCAAAGATAAAGTGAGCGGATATGAGCGATTTTTGCCCTGTTGGAGTACTCCGTGTGAAGCATTTTTTTTTGAGAAAAAGATTTAACTGAACCTTTGCTTCAAAGGTTTCCTACATATCCCTGGCTAAAGGGGAATCAGGTTAATGTAGTTCGGGAAGTTTTGGTAGCTGGGACTACCGTGGGACTGCAATTTGTTGTTGTTGTTACTGTTGCTGTATGCCGTTACTACTGCTTAACGATCTCCTTATTACACCGTGCTTATAAGAAAAATCAAGAAGCTAGGCTAGATAACGGATTACAAGATCCCATCTGTCTTCCATTTGTTCTTGACGCCTTGCTTTCTTGTCGGCTTGCGTCTATTCCCGTACTTCTTTCTTCTGAGAACTGACGGGGACGATACCGGCCTTTTGCATCTCTGAATACCAATTCTCACTGTCTGGTTCTATCCGCTGGGGATATGGCTTCCTTCATTAAGCTTTTGCTATGCTGGGAATAATTTGATGTTCAAAAGTCGCTCTTCTCGAGATTTGTCTTATCTCCCTTTTGGCTCATGCGCTTGAATTTGTGCTGGGATCTCTTGTTGCAACCTTCTATTTTCTGGTGAGTTGCTTGTTTCAAGAGCTGAAAATGCAAAGACTAAAAAATATTTCTCTCGTTATACAGGTGGGCGCCTATTTATCTAAAACATAAAAATATTCCTCTCATTATACATGAGGGAGCCTATCTACCTAAAGCATAAAAGTATTCCTCTCGTTATACAGGTGGGCGCCTATTTATCTAAGACATGAAAATATTCCTCTCGTTATACAGGTGGGCGCCTATTTATCTAAGACATAAAAATATTCCTCTCATTATACAGGTGGGCGCCTATTTATCTAAGACATGAAAATATTTTTCTCATTATACAGGTGGGCGCCTATTTATCTAAGACATAAAAATATTTCTCTCATTATACAGGTGGACGCCTATTTATCTAAGACATGAAAATATTTTTCTCATTATACAGGTGGGCGCCTATTTATCTAAGACATAAAAATATTTCTCTCATTATACAGGTGGGCGCCTATTTATCTAAGACATAAAAATATTTCTCTCATTATACAGGTGGACGCCTATTTATCTAAGACATGAAAATATTTTTCTCATTATACAGGTGGGCGCCTATTTATCTAAGACATAAAAATATTTCTCTCATTATACAGGTGGACGCCTATTTATCTAAGACATAAAAGTATTCCTCTCATTATACAGGTGGGCGCCTATTTATCTAAGTCATAAAACTATTCCTCTCATTATACAGGTGGGCGCCTATTTATCTAAGACATAAAAATATTCCTCTCATTATACAGGTGGGCGCCTATTTATCTAAAGAGTAAAAGTATTCCTCTCATTATACAGGTGGGTGCCTATTTATCTAAGACAAAAAAATATTCCTTTCATTATACAGGTGGGCGCCTATTTATCTAAGACATGAAAATATTCCTCTCATAATACAGGTGGGCGCCTATTTATCTAAGACATAAAAATATTCCTCTCATTATACAGGTGGGCGCCTATTTATCTAAGACATGAAAATATTCCTCTCATTATACAGGTGGGCGCCTATTTATCTAAGACATAAAAATATTCCTCTCGTTATACAGGTGGGCGCCTATTTAACTAAGACTATGAAAAGTATTCCTCTCATTATACAGGTGGGCGCCTATTTATCTAAGACTATGAAAAGTATTTGAATTTGTTTTCTCGTTCCTCCGAGAAATTTTTTGACAACGGCAGAAAAGTTTCTGCCCCGGTTTTGGTGACCTTCTTTGTGGCGTGTCTTTCTGCCATCATCAACCTTTATTTTCTTGTAGAAATCAAAGAAAAATTTGTTAGTTTTAACATGGTGAGTGACCGTGTTACTCCTGCTGGGGGATGATTTTTCCTTTCCCTTTCCCTTGCTCTGTGCTCCCAAACCTGGTTGGGGATAAAGTTGCTTGCTGGGGATGATATTTCTGTTGGGGATGGTATTTCTGCTGGGGATGATATTTCTACTAGGGATGGTTTTCCATTTATCCCTTCCCCGCTCTTTTGTTTCAAAACATGCTAGGGGGAGTCCTCTTCAACTCCAAAACTACTCCCTTAAAATTTTATTTTCTCCCAGCACTACAGGGCATAAAATGTTATCATCTGGGGATAACGTTATTGAGGATAGGACTGTTGGGGTTATCTTGCTGCGGATTAATTCTCTCTTCCTCCTTCCCCCTTTCTGTGTTGTCTGACCACCTTGGACCTTGGTCCGTGATCTATCGAAGTTCTGTTGGGGATCTTTTGGGAACTTGGTCCATAAGTCCCTCAATCATCGTTTTCCGCTTTTATTCATGTTCCCCTTAACTTTCTAGGCCAGTTTGTCATTTGGTTTTGCAACAAACGCCTTTTGTCTTATTGCCTTGGCTTTGGCCTATCCCATTCGCATTTTGCTTTGCACCATTTTGGCCCCTGGTAGTAAACTCTGAAAAATCCTTCTCAAAACAAATTTCTGAAAAAAGTCTTTTTGGACAAAGAAATGAAAAAGATAGAAAAAGAGAAAAATCTTTCTGAACAAATGCTGGGGGAGAATAAAAGGAAAGAACTTATCTGGATGGTATGACTGGTCCCAATGATCATGTCGTGCATTACGGATTAATCGACCCAGTCTATTTGTATCAATCAATCTTCCTGATGGCCTCACTTGCTGGGGATAAATAGGTGCCCACCTCTTCGCAAATGCGGATCCTTTTTGCCAATCTATCTTGTCGCCTTATAGTGCCCTTCGAGGGGTTTTCACTAATAAGACTCTCTCCTTTATCTCAGCTCCCGTCGCCTTATGGTGCCTGTGAAAGTTTTCACGATAAGACTCTCTCGTTTTATTTCTCTCATCTTTCATCGCCTTATGGTGCCTGTGAAGGTTTTCACCGATAAGACTCTCTCATTTTATTTTTTCAGCGAGGGATTGGAGTGTTGCCGATATGACTCTCTCTTCTGGAGATTCTTTTCGGCTATCAATTCATTTCTAGTTTATGATCCTCTTCTTTGCTAGGGATCAGTGCATTATTCTCGGCTTTTATTTGCCTGACTTGGCACCTCTCGGATATTGATAGGGAGGTCTTTTTTGGACATCGATGTTGGTTTTGGCGTAGGGCTAAAAGAAAGTCTATCAAAAATTAAAAATAACTTTGATGTGTGAACCACTACAACTCTTGGAATCAAACCTTTTTTGAAACTTTAAAACATAACTTCTGCCCCAGTTTTCTTGCTTGGGGGATTTTATTTTCGTTACACTATGTTGAACTATGCACACTATGCACACTATGCACACTATGATACACTATGACCGAGCCGTGAGGCGCCTACGTATCCTCTTTGAGGAATCAGGTCAAACGTAGTTCCTACGATTCCTTTGTTTTTCTTATGACCTTTATGTTGTTTTCATTTTTCTTTCTTCTTTTTTTCATATATTTTTTCATTAGTGACTCCAAAAGAGGGGTATGAAAGAATAAACAAGGCTCAAAAGGGGAAGTGAAGGTTAAAAGTGTTTGGATAGAAGAAAGAATTGTCTCCGTCATTTCATTATCCAATAAGTACCAAGTACAAACAAACGAACCAATAACTATCATAATCAAAGAAATTACGCATAATATCTTTTGACTGCATCAGAATTGATAGCCATGTCGACGCATCTTCCTTCGATATCTATTAGACATAAAGCGTCGTTGGACAACACTCTGGTCACGACATAAGGCCCTTGCCAATTTGGGGCGAACTTGCCTTTTGCTTCGATCTGATGCGGGAGGATCCGTTTCAATACTTGCTGCCCTACTTCAAATTTTCTGGGGCGCACCTTCTTATTGTATTCCGTTTCAATTCTCTTCTGATACAACTGGCCATGACACACTGTTGCCAATCTTTTTTCATCTATTAAGTTCAACTGCTCCAGTCGAGTTTTGACCCATTCATCTTCGTCAATCCCGGCTTCAGCGACAATTTGGAGGGACGGATTTCGACCTCTGCCGGTATTACTGCTTCAGTTCCATATACCAATAAATAAGGAGTTGCACCTACGGAAGTCCGGACTATAGTGCGATAACCCAACAAGGCAAAGGGTAATTTCTCATGCCATTGTCTAGATCCTTCTACCATCTTCATCAGTATCTTCTTGATGTTCTTATTGGCTGCTTCAACTGCTCCATTCGCCTTGGGACAATATGGGGTGGAATTGCGGTGTGTAATCTTAAACTGTTGGCATACCTCCCTCATCAAATTGCTGTTAAGATTTGCACCATTATCCGTGATGATCACTTTTGGGACCCCAAATCTGCAGATGATATGGGAGTGAACAAAATCCACCACTGCCTTCTTGGTTACCGACTTGAAAGTTTTAGCTTCCACCCACTTGGTGAAGTAGTCGATGGTCACCAGAATGAACCTATGGTCGTTGGTCACTGCCGGCTCAATAGGCCCAATGACATCCATGCCCCATGCGACAAATGGCCATGGCGCTGACATTGTATGGAATTCTGTCGGCGGATAATGAATCAGATCTCCGTGTATCTGACATTGATGGCATTTCCTCACGAAATTGATACAATCATGCTCCATAGTGAGCCAATAGTACCCTGCTCGAAGAATCTTCTTTACCAATACATATCCGCTCATATGTGGTCCACAGACTCCAGCATGCACCTCTGCTATAACTGTCGTGGCTTGACCAGCGTCTATACATCTTAGCAATCCCAAGTCTAGGGTTCTTCTGTACAACACTCCTCCACTGAGGAAGAAACCATTTGGCAAACACCGAATGGGTCTTTTTTGGTCTCCGGTGGCCTGCTCCAGATATATCCCCATTTTGAGGTACTCCTTTATGTCATAAAACCATGGCTCGCCATCCACTTCTTCCTCTACCACGTTGCAATAAGCATGCTGATCACGAACCTGAATATGCAATGGGTCAACATACATTTTGTCGGGGTGGTGTAACATTGATGCTAAGGTGGCCAATGCATCGGCAACCTCATTATGAACTCTTGGGATGTGTCTGAATTCCACTGATCGAAATCTCTTGCTCAGATTGTGCAAACATTGTCGATATGGTATGAGTTTCAAATCCCATGTTTCCCACTTACCCTGAATCTGATGCACCAGGAGGTTCGAGTCTCCTAAGACCAGAACGTCCTGGATATCCATGTCTGCAGCTAGTCGCAGACCCAAAATGCATGCTTCATACTCGGCCATGTTGTTGGTACAATAGAAACGTAGCTGAGCTATAACAGGATAGTGACGTCCTGTTTCAAAAATGAGTACCACTCCTATTACAACCCCTTTCGCGTTTGCGGCTCCATCAAAGAAAAGCTTCCAACTTGGTTCCTCGGGTAATTCCAGCTCACCTATATGCATTACTTCCTCGTCCGGAAAATACGTCCTTAAAGGCTCCTATTCTTCATCAACGGGATTCTCAGCCAAATGATCGGCCAGCGCTTGGGCTTTCATGGCCGTCCTCGTCACATAGACGATATCAAACTCTGTGAGCAAAATTTGCCATTTTGCTAACCTCCCTGTAGGCATAGGCTTCTGGAAAATGTACTTAATGGATCCAAACGAGAAATGAGATAAGTAGTATACGAGGACAAATAGTGCTTCAACTTCTGAGCCACCCAAGTTAGGGCGCAACATGTCCTCTCGAGTTGAGTGTACTTGACCTCATATACTGTAAACTTATTGCTAAGATAATAAATGGCCCACTCCTTCCTTCCTGTAATGTCGTGTTGCCCCAACACGCAGCCAAACAAATTCTCCAGGACCGTCAGATAAAGAATTAATGGTCTACCCGGCTAAGGTGGGACCAACACAGGTGGATTTGACAGATACCCTTTGATCTGGTCGAAGGCCTCTTGACACTCCGCCGTCCAGTCTACCGCAGCATCTTTTTTCAGCAGCCGAAATATGGGTTCACAAGTTGTCGTGAGTTAAGCGATAAACCTGCAGATATAATTTAGTCTTCCCAACAGACTCATTATCTTCGTTTTGTTCTTTGGCGGTAGCAAATCCTGGATGGACTTGATCTTGGACAGGTCCAACTCAATACCCCGTCGACTGACGATGAATCCTAACAACTTTCCTGATGGAACCCCGAAGGCGCATTTGGCCGGGTTGAGCTTAATATCATACCTTCGCAGTCTTTGAAAGAACTTCCTTAGGTCTGCTACATGGTCTTTTTGACACCAGGACTTTATGATCACATCATCTACGTACACCTCAATTTCTTTGTGTATCATGTCGTGAAACACAGTAGTCATTGCTCTCATGTACGTTGCCCCAGCATTCTTCAATCCAAATGGCATTACCCGGTAGTAGTAAGTTCCCCATGGCATAATGAAAGCCGTCTTTTCCGCATCTTCTTCGTCCATTAAGATCTAATGATATCCTGCATAGCAGTCCACAAAGGATCCGATCTCGCGCCCAGTGCAATTATCGATCAAGATATGGATGTTGGGCAATGGGAAATTATCCTTAAGACTTTCCTTATTGAGATTGTGGTAGTCGACACATACCCTGATTTTCCCATCCTTCTTTTTCACTGGTACCACATTGGCCAACCAATCGGGATATCGAGTGACCCGAATAACCTTCGCCTGCAGCTGTTTGGTCACTTCTTCTTTGATCTTCACACTCATATCCGTCTTAAACTTCCTCAGTTTTTGCTTGACCGTAGGGTATGCCGGGTCAGTGAGCAATTTATGAACCACTAAATCGGTGCTTAATCCCGGCATATCATCATATGACCATGCAAAAACATCTTTGAACTCAATGAGGGCTTTGATTAATTCCTCCCTGATGTTTGGCTCAATGTGGATGCTGATTTTGGTTTCTCTGACGTTATCTGCATCCCCTAGATTTACAGCTTCGGTGTCATTCAGATTAGGCTTGGGTTTCTCTTCGAATTGGCACAATTCTCGGTTTATTTCTTCGAAGGCTTCATCATCGTCATATTCGGACTCATCATCATAACCGATCTCTTGTATAATTAAGTCGGAGTCAGATTGATTTATTAGACTAGGTCGAAGATCCGTTGTGCATGCCATGTCATTAGAACCAGTAAACAGAGAACTGTTCAGAAAGAGAAAAGAACAAAACAAAATTAAAATGAGACAAGAAAAGAGAATTTTATTAAAAATAAGGGATAACAGGGTTCACACTTTACAAAATAAAATGAGATTTGGATTACACCCTAGAATAATCCGAAAAACAAGAAAGAAAAATCATAGCCTACTACCAGGACTCCCCCCGGGTAGGAAGAGGAGTAACCGTCCAATTGTTGGTATTGGCCTTAGGCCCCACAAACTGTAGGTCTGCTCTTCTGGAACCCTCTCCAACTTCTATCACATGGACATCAACGAACAGCCTTTCAAAGCTCTGATTCAAATCCCCATCCATCCCAATCAATGGCCCGAGAATTTTCAGGACCGGTGATCCCTTGGCACTTGCTCTAACAAAGGATTTGGAGAGATGCAGAATTGGTTTGGGAAGAACCCAAACTCTCGTCTTCATTTTCCGTGCTCGCTTTACATCTGCCGTAGTAGGTTTGAACCCCAATCCATAGGTCTCTAAATTCTTGGGCAAGGAGACAGGTTGAACAATCCCCTGAAGCTTAGCCCCCAGGCCTTTTCCTGGTACAAACCCATTACCCAGCATCTCTGAAACCATCATGATGGTTGCAGAAGCTACCCTGGGGTGTGGAATGCTTTCACCCTCGGTAATCTTGTTTGTTGATACTGCATCAAAAATTTGGTAAACCCAGGGACCTTTGTCACCATTGGTTTCTATGAAGGGCACAATGGCGCCTCCCATGGTGCACGCAGTGTCTTCCCCATGCAGCATGACATCTTGTCTGTCCCATTTGAACTTGACCATTTGATGCAAGGTGGATGGCACCACTTTGGCCGCGTGGATCCACGGTCGTCCCAACAACAGGTTATAAGATACCGCGGCATCCAATACCTAGAACTCCATAGTAAACTTAACCGGGCCAATGGTTAACTCAAGTATAATATCCCCCACAGTGTCCGTTTCACTTCCGTCAAATCCTCGGACGCAAATGTTGTTCTTGTGGATTCTACCATGGTCAACCTTCAACTGGTTCAGGGTGGATAATGGACAAATATTGGCACTTGAACCGTTATCCACCAACGCCCGAGTAACTACCGAATCTTCACATTTGACAGTCAAGTAGAGAGCTTTATTATGTTCCGTGCCCTCTACTGGCAGATTATCATCAGAGAACGTTACCCTGTTTACCTCAAAATATTTGTTGGCAATCGTTTTAATGTGGTTTACTGAAATTTCATTGGGCACATGAGCTTCATTCAGTATCTTCATCAGGGCCCGGCGATGTTCATCTGAATGGATCAATAGTGATAATAACGAGATCTGGGTCGGTGTTTTCTTCAATTGTTCGACCACGGAGTAATCCTGCACTTTCATCTTTTTTAAGAATTCCCCCACCTCATCTTCCGACACGGGTTTCTTTGTTACTGCTGGGTTGGACCTTCTCAACTCCACTGGAGCAAAACACCATCCCGATCGAGTCAGTCCCTGCGCCTCACAACTATCCTCCTCCACTTGCTTTCCCTTGTACATTACCACTACCTTTTCATACTTCCAAGGCACGGCCTTGCTATCAATCACCGGTAATTGGACTACCGACTTTATGATGGCCGGTTCCCTACAGACCCCTTTCACAATAACTAGGGTGTGGATGATGTTCCCGATACTACCAATTTGGTTGGCTCAAGTTTCCTTGTTGCGGTGGATGGATTCTTCCCTAATATCACCATTGGCTTGACATCTTCCCCCTTCAACTGTACCCCTGCTTCCCCACCGGTCGATTCTTCTTTCGGAGCGGCATGGATCATCATCACCGTCATTGAGGGTTTCCTCGGCTCTCCTCCCTTGTACACCAACTCGATCATGTGAGCTTCGTGGTGTACTGGCAATGAGTTCTGGTTGATGTTGGGTGCCTCCAGCGTCTGGACCTCGATCTTGTTGGCATCAATAAGATCTTGTATTGCATGCCTCAACCTCCAACATTTTTCGGTATCATGCCCTAGCATTCCTGAGCAGTACTCACAGCTTATCGATCGATCCAAATTTTGGGGTGGGGGGTTTGGCCCCCTAGGCTCGACAAGATTCACCAAACCTAGCTGCCTCAATTTGTGGAACAAGGCGGTATAGGTCTCTCCCAACTCAGTAAAGGCTCTTTGTCTCTGTAGCCTGTCATTTCTAGCAGCTTGATTTCCTCGAAAGCCCGCCCCTAGAGGGTTCCTGTATGCCCTTGGTGGAGGATAGGCGTTTTGTGGTGGAGGGTATGTATTCTGTGGAGGTGCATATGTGTTTTGGGGAGCCGGCGCGCGCCATTGCGGGCGAACCGGAGGCTGAGTGTATGTTTGGGCTTGGTGCACAGAGAAGTGTGGCTCTTGAGGTGGATAATAGTGTTGTGGCGGGCTGTATGGATAATTTGGACTGTGGAGTCTGGGTTGGTTGTAGTATGGTTTGCCGGACCTGGACCAACTTCCTGCCTCAACCGTGGCGATTTCTTCTTTCTTCTTCCTCCCTAGCGCACCTCCCGTGTCGCTTTGAATAGAATGGTCTTTGCCTTGAGCGCTGAGTAATTCAGGATTTTATCGGACCTCAGTCCCTCCTCAATCATGACCCCTATCTTTACTACTTCATTGAAGGATTTTCCAACCGTCGTCACCAAGTGACCAAAGTAAGTTGGATCCAGCGTTTGCAGGAAGTAGCCCACCATTTCTCCCTCTCTCATGGGAGGATCCACCCTGGCTGCATGTTCTCTCCAGCGGAAACCAAACTCGCGAAAGCTTTCCCCAGGCTTCTTTCCGGTCCTCAGTAATGTGAGACGGTTAGGGACTATCTCGAGATTGTATTGAAAGTGACCCGCGAAAGCCAGCGCTAGATCATCCCAAGTGTACCATCTGCTGGGATCTTGCCTGGTATACCATTCCAATGCCGATCCACTTAAGCTTTGACCAAAGTAAGCTATCAGTATCTCATCTTTGCCGCCTGCTCCTCTCATTTTGCTACAGAAGCCTCACAAATGTGCCATAGGATCACCGTGCCCTTCGTATAAGTCAAACTTAGGCATCTTGAATCCTGCCGGGAGTTGGACGTCCGGGAAAGTGCATAGGTCCTTGTAGGCCACGCTGAACTGGTTGCCCAATCCATGCATGCTCCTGAAGGATTGCTCCAAGCTTTTGAACTTCCTCATTACCTCCTCCTGCTCTGGAACCTTCGCCGGCTTTTCAATCTCCGCCGGGACCTCCAAGTGTGTATTATAGGTATGGGGTTCTGGTGCATTGAAGGTGGGTTCAAGGGGATAGTACTGCGCATCGTGAGCCTGAAACAACGGCTCACTAGTTGATCTTTGCAGTGTGGCTGGTGTGGGTCCCATAAAAGTGGGAGCATTTGGTGTTGGGAGATGTTGATGTAGTGGTGGAGCTTGGGAATCATAGGGGCTTCTTTCCTAATAATAGCGGTGATTCGGGAGGCTTGTTGAAGGGCCAGAGTGAGGGTATTCCGGCATATGCCCTGGTGTAAGAGCAACGGGTGGTTCAGGGCTCTTTTGTACTTTAGCCAAGGCTAACTACATCGCATTCATCTCCAATCCCATCCTCTCTATCTTCTCCATTGCCTCTTTCAGCAACTGGCTTACTGGCCTTTCTTCCTCGGCACTATTTTCTGAAGTAGTCATGATTATCGGTACAGGTCCCTTGTATCTGGTTTGATAAGGGTGTGATGCCAGAACGCTTTAACAACTAACTGTCTGGTATTTGGGAAAACAACAAACTTGTTAGCGTTAGAGTTTAACAGATTTGTTAACCGCACGTTGGGGATGCAATGCTCCTAAGCAGTTAACCATTTCTAACATGTTTTTGCTTCAACCACATGCGTCATCCCGGCTTGCTTTATTTGTGCCTTTAAAGTAATTTGGGAACCCTCCGCTTTCCTCTCTATTATTCTTCTTTCTTTTCTTCTCTCTTTTTTCCTTTTTCTTTCTTTCCCTTTTTTTCTTTTTCTTTTTGTTTCTTTTAGTGGTGGTCGAATCTTATGTGGATTGCCTACGTATCACGTCCCCATGTGAATCAGACCGGGCGTAGTTCTGCCACAAAGTAAGGACACAAAATTCTTTTGGAATCATTCAATTCATCACCAAAATTTGCTATTACAAACTACTGATTTCAAACGAAGAGATAGAAAAAATACAGGTTCCAAAATTCTTAACCTGACTTGAAAAAAAACAACATATGGGAAGACAATGGACCCATAAAGCCAACAAACAAGACTCGAACTAGGGATACATTAAAGATTTCAACTTAGGTGCTCGCGAGGCATCGTTCGGCCTTTCCACGGACTTTGGTGTAAGACCTCTATGCAAGCTCTTCAACTCATTCATGATCCGGTGGACGAAGCCCATGATGGAGGCAAGAAGGGTATCACGAGGTATTTTCTCACATGATAGGCATCTCATGTAGATGTAGTGCCCAATCTCATCAATCCTTCCTCAGATGTTGTCCCTTTCAATGAACAGTTGCTCTATTCGCCGGTTCTTTTGTCCCAGTATTTGAGCATTATCGGCGAGTCGATCCTGAAACCTCTCCATTCGTTCTTCCATTCTGGCCATTAAATCATAACAGCGCCTTCTGTCTGTCCGGGCATCCCGGGCTTGTTTAAGGACCCTCTCCTGAAGAGTGGAGTTTGTTTCTCTCAACAGTCCAATGCTTATTTCAGAATCCCTTATGACTTGTTGTAGATGCTTTCTCTGTGCCATTGTTCCTTTTGCCCATCTAACCCGCATTCTTGCTATGCAAGCCTCGGATCTCTCCAAGTCTTCTCGGCTTTTGCTGACTTGATTTCTCAACTCTGCTATCAACCTTTCATCAGAGCGACGTTTCTGTCGGTCATTGTTACTCTTACTGACTTGGCGAATTCGGGCTTTCAGTGCCTGGTTTTCTTTGGCTAATTTGTTCTTTTCACACTTCTCTGAGGCGACTTGCACGTTGTTCTCAAATATAAGCCTTTCAACTTGTCGTTTCAGCTTCCCGATTTCAGCCCAGTAGCCTTTCTCTCCCACTAACCAACCCCACTGTTCCTGCGAATCATCCGTAAATTGTTGGATGTGAGCTCTTTTAGCAGGTCTCTGATGAATCTGGAACCTTCTCCCGAACCAAACATCGTACTTTGGGTCTACCTCACCCTTAGCCAATTCTTGAACCATAGTCTTGGGCTCAAGGAATCTACATTCGGGGAATACGGCTCCTGGGCTCAGCTCAATGGCGTGCTTGCTTAGATCCTCATCAGTGGGAATTACTTGAAATCTTCCTAGCTGGCGCAATACTCGATGATGAGCATATGGTTGGATGCTGCGAAGTCCCATTAAAAGAATATGACATTCCTCGGTCACCATGTATATTACCTCAGTATCGGGCAACCACCCAAATGCCCATTCAATTTGGTCGGCTGTTGTTGACCTCAATCGTGCAAGCCATGCTTCGACACCTTCGGGGAATACAACGCCTGTCATCCATTTCTCAAAACCGCTGATACAGTTTTTTTCGGTCAATCCGTGGTTCATGTATCCCACTCGGTGACAGAGGTGTTCTTGCATCCACAGCTGGAGTAACAGATTGCATCCCTGGAAGAAATTGCCTCCTTCTCGGCATATAGTTAAAGCTCGGTAGATTTCGGACAAAACCAAAGGAACCACAGTACTGTTAGTTCTTTTGATTGCAACATCAGCCATCCCTACAAGACCTATCTCTATTTTCTTATCATTGCAGGGACAGACCACGATTCCCAGGAATGCTGTTATGAAAGCCAAAGTACGTCTCGCCTCCCACTTGTTTCTGTTCCCAGCATGAATTAGTCCGAGGTTCGGCTCTTCAAAACCCTGAGGAGTACCATACCGTTGATATAAGAATTGGAGAGCACAACATCCTCTCGACAAATCATCATTTTGCACCTTCCGACTAATGTTTAACAAATCCAAAAACCCGTGCGGAGATACCGGTCTTGGTGAAAGCAAATATTGTCCCCTTAATTTCCCATTCAATCCCGCATATCCGGCGATTTCCTCTAGTGTAGGTGAAAGTTCAAGTCAACAAAAAGGAATACATTGCGGGTTGGGTCCCAGAACGGTATTAGAGCCTCGAGGATATCTGTCCTCGGCTTGATATTCAACAGATTGACAAAACCTCCCAAAATTCTTCCCACTATCTTTTTACTATCGTCTTTCATATCATTCCACCACATGCAGAGTTGTAGAGGGACCTCACTAAAGACTGAGAGCGGTTCATTTTGATTTGTGCTCATCCTGCACATTTATTAAGGTGATTAAAGAAGGAAAAAACTTTTATTCGATTCAAAACAAAACTATCTATATTCCATTTTTAATTTTGAAGATGAAGGACTAGGTTTTCAGATACGGCCTTTCAGCACTTCGGGGACGAAGATTTTAAGGCTGTGTAGGTCTACCGGTCAAAAACAAAATCACAAAAATGGCCGTTTGTGCAAATTCAGCCTTCCGGCGTCCCTTTCGGGAATACTCGGCTATTTATGGCAAAACAGCCCGACTTGATTTATTTTTCTGATGAAATTAACTATTGATATATTTTGGTTATTTTAGCAAAAGGGGAAGTTGGACCCGATTAGGGCTGCCTACGTATCTCACATCCGGTGAGAATCAAACCGGCGTAGTTCGCCCAATTAAGCAAACTATTTTAAAACATGACTCTTTTTTTTATTATTTATTTAATTTTTAGCATTTCAAGCAAAATAAATGAATAAAAAAACTACTTTTAAAAACAACCTATTTTCGCTTCTGTTGGCAAATAAACTATTTTGAAACAAAAATCAAGACTCTTTTCTTTTCCCATAACAGAACAAACTATTTTTTCATTTTCCATTTTTGCAGACTAGACAAACTAAAAATGATAGACTTTTTTTTTTGAATAAAGCAACTATATTAAAAATAAAATATTTTCCTCAAAATTTCGACAGAGTTTCGACAGTATTTGGGTATTGGTTTTTCCAAAATCATCAATTAACTCTTCAACTGCTATTTTTCTCTCTTTTTTTGTTTAAATTTCTAGCATTCCCGAGATTCAGAAGCCGGTCAGCATGCAAGCCCGAGCAAATAAATGCACATAAAACAAATAGGATGCACCAGTATGGTCTTTTCATTTCAGGTTGCTAGCCCTAGACGGACCCAACCCTTGTGTTGAGTCCCCTAAGTCAACATGCACATGATGTAGATAAGCGTTCCTACAAGGGATCCGGTATGAAGTTGAGTTATTCTAGGTTCAGAACCTGGGTGTTTGTTCCAGACCTGGCTTACCCGAGCGGACAACTCGAGCCGAAGGGGGCAGCGTACCGGGAATACAGAAGCTTCACCGGCTTTGCAACATGTCCGAACCTCGTTCTAAATTGGGATTTGACACAATACAGAAAAGAAGTCGTACGAAGTACACCCTTCTTCATGATTCAGAAGACTCAGAGAGGAGATGGGTTTCGGCACAGTTTATATACAATTCACATAATATCAAAGCGGTAAAAGGCAACCAATTAGCACATTGAGCCCAAATATGTAACAAAATCAGATAAAACCAAATATAACAATTTATCTAAGCTCGAATTTCTAACCCTGAACCAGAGATTCTGGGTCAGTATTTATTCCCCAGCAGAGTCGCCAGAGCTGTCACACCTCCTTTTTACGTCCCCGCGAGGAGTGAAGGAGTTTTTCCATTTAAAGGACAATCGAAACAGGATTTGTTTATTTATTTTAGAGTCGCCACTTGGGAGTTTTAGGGTGTCCCAAGTCACCAATTTAATCCCGAATCGAGGAAAAGAATGACTCTGTATTACAGTCCGCGAACTAGAAATCCGGACAAGGAATTCTGTTAACCCGGGAGAAGGTGTTAGGCATTCCCGAGTTTCGTGGTTCTAGAACGGTCGCTCAACTGTCATATTCGGCTTGTTTATCTGATTTTATACAATTATGAGCTCATGTGCCAGTTTTAACTCTTTACCGTTTTTATTTAATGTGTATTTATTTAAGAGAAAGTGAACGTCATTTAAAGCGTGCTTTCGGATCGCGTCACATGAAATGCACCCGCAATCCTAAGCACACTCTATCTAACGTTTTGGGATTTGATCTGGGTCGCATGAAATGCACACCCGAGTTTAAGAAGGTAATTTTATTAGAGTCGCATCTAAAGAGGCTAACGTGTTCGTATCTTTTGGGAGGGTCGTGACATCCACTGAACGACCCTTCCCGATTTTTCTAAATATTTTTAAGCCTTTATTGGGGGCCCCGCAAATTTGCATTTTTTATTTTGGGCGAGGCTCGTCCCATTTTTTTTTAAGGATAACCCTAGAAGTAACCATATTTTCTAATTTTTGTCTCTAAAGAAAAGAAAGGATCCTAATTGATTACTATTAAAACTTGGGCTTCAAGTTCAAGTCCGGGCTCAAACAAAAGGAAGGACCTTTTAGCTTGGACCCACTACTTAACTCAAAAACCCGAGTTTACATTACTGCTAAGCTTTGAATCACCACTATCCGTTCATTCTTGGGCCCAAAGAGCCCAAACCATGCTATTGGTGCATGTTTTAATTCTCAATAGCCACAGATATCGGGCCCAAAGTTGGCCCAAGTCACACAATTCTCATTAATACGCATGGATTAAGTAACGCAAAATAGTCCAACTAGTTGTATATGCCTAATCCAAACAGATTTCCGATCTGAACCATTAACTAAAATCAATTACACTTATATGTTAAGAACCAACATGCAGACATGACTTACTGCAATTCAGTATGGATTCAGCTTGAATATAAAACCTGATTTTAAATTCAAAATGATACTTCAACTATTTCTGGTTCTCTTTTACAAGCGAAATTAAATCTAAACTAAAAATACTAGCTATGTATAAATTTTAACTAGACGACTCCAAGCTTAAACAATCCAAAACAATGGCTAAGTGATGCGCAGGCATTACATGATCAACGCAAGCTCAACCAAAATAAACTGCTAACTCTACATTTATTGCTTCCAGAAACACTTCTAATGAGTTTAACAGTCTACCATTTGTCAATTAGTAATTCAATACAGCCCCAAAATGAACATGAATATCTAATCGAATATTTAAAGCTACAACAACTTTCAACACATTCCTTTGAACATATGGCAATTCATTGTTATTGATTTTCCAAATCACTTATACATTTGAACCAAGTCTCCACACCATTTTGGGATAGGAAAGTGTACCTGGTAGAAGAACAGAGATACAGTAGAACAGAAGTCAGCAGTAGTAGTAGTAGTAGTACAACAGCAGATTCAGCACAACACAGCAGCAACCAAAATAGCCCAGCAATGGATTAAGACCCAACAGTGGCTTCAGAAAAACACCATACAACAATACTAAATGCAATAGAAATTCCCAGCATGCGACCCGAGTAACCAAACAGCAATATAAACCACCACAGTATGACCCAAACTTGAGTTTGCAACAAGAGATAGACCAACAGACTCAAAAGACCTAACAAAAACAACACCAACTGCAGTCCTGAGGTTCGAGGATGCAGCAGAAGGGACCTCTTTTATCCCTCAAACTAACTCTTTTAACTATGGAAAATCAGTTCAACTTTTAGCCTGTTTCTGACTTGTGAAGGTTCAGAAAAACCAACAGCTAAGAGTTTTTAAAACTTTTGAAATCTTAGTGTTTTTCCTCTCAAAATCAGTCCCTCCTTAAAACTAGTTTTTTTTCTTTTTCCTCCAGAATAAATCCTCTCGACCTTCCTCCTCAAAAATGTCCTAAATGAGCCTGTTTATAGGCCAGAAATGGCAAGCCCCCAGGCTGCCTTCCCCTCTGCCCATACCCCCTTAAACTAATCGAAATGCACATCCTCCTGACAGCCCTCTCATGTGTTTTTGTACCCAGGAGGTATGGGGAGACTATAATATTCAATTACCCCATGCTATCAAGTTTTGTTCCCCACTATTGTATTAGTTTAATCATATTTCAGTACCCTACTGTCAGCCCAACTTAAACTAACCATTTTCTGATCTTTTCAAACCCTAAAATACCCCTTTTAACCCCTGGTTATTACTGTTTTAACCTAAGCTTCAGCAACCTAATGTTTGAACTTTTGGAAGTTCAAACTCAACACCTGCCCAAGACTGACTTCTAACCATTTCTAATTGCACTGCAGCTACAAACCATTCGCAGATAATTTCAAACAATCAACTAAACTACAGTGGTTCAATCAATCATGTGAGGCTTATCAGAATCAGAACATTTGAACATTCAGCCCTGTACAACTAATCGATGATGTTTATCTAATCGACTACACTAATTATAACATAGAACAATTAGTCGATAAACAAATAACGCGAATAGGGCCCAAAATGGCTTCAGACCGCTTGGCACAAAACAGGGGAACAACATGAATGAAACACTCGGCGACATTGATCAAATCGAGTATGTATCCTACTACACGCATTTAACAATGGACAGAAGAATAATCGACCAAATAAAAAAGTCTTACGAAGATGGAGAAAATTGAAAGAAAACATCAGTAAAATCAACAAACTAACTAAACATGTTAACAAATACAAACATCATTCAAACAAAAACAGAAAAGAAAAAGAAAACTCACTCTGGAAGCTCAACAACAAACGACCCAAGCTTTGACTGGATTTGACCATTTGAGGTCGAACGGACTTTAATCGAGGTGTTCTCAACCGAGAACACATCGATTAAGGTCCATTAGACCCCAACCCTCCATTTAAACTGGCCGGATCCCCAAAGTTCTTGTGTTCTAGGGTTTACACGGTCTGATTTGGGGCTTGAGGGTTTGTGGGTAGATTCGGACCAAACCAAGCTTGGTTTGGTCACGAGTGAAGGCAGGGTAGTGACCTGTGTGAATTTGGGGTGGGTTGGTGTAGATCGGGGTTTTGCTCGAACCTTCAAACGAAGATTCGAGACGATGGGGGATGATTCGAGGCAAGTTGCTAACGGATCCGTGTTCATGGTGGTTGGGTGCATCAGGGGTGTTATTTTGGTGGTCACCGGCGTCGTGGTTGTCGGGTTTACGGTGAGAGTGTATGGTGGTGTCTAGGGTTTGGAACGGGGGGTTCGGATTCGTCTCTGGGACGATGGTGCACAGTAGGCGAGGGGGGATTTGGTTTGGAGGCATGGGTAAAGGGGTGAGGCCTTATATACGGAGGGGGAAAATAGATCATGGCTGTTGGATCAGGGGAAATTGAGGGCCAGGATCCCTTCACTTAAAGGGAACGGTGCCGTTTTGATTGAGTGGGTCGGGCTCAGACGGGGATGGGTCGGGTCAAGTCAATGGACCTAGGAGTGTGTTTTGAGCCGTTGGATTGATGTGGATTAAAGGGCTACGATTGGTTGTTCTTGAAACGACGTAGTTCTGATATCAAACTACGTTGTTTGATGGCTTGGGAGACGAGTCTCTTGGACCGGCTGACTTGGGCTAGTTTTTTAGTGACTTTGGGCCTGAATTTATTTTGGTTTCACTCGGCCCAATCCTATTTTCCTTGACACTTCACCCCTTTTCCTTCTTTCTTTAGTTACCAAAAATTAAACAAAAATCCTAAATAAATTGTAAAATCAAAAAATAAAATTACACACATATTATTTAACACCTATAATAATTAACACAAAAATAAAATCACACAATGACAAGGAATACACACGCATATTTTTGTGATTTTCTTTTTAACCAAATTATGGTTAATTAATTCCTAAATATACCACTAATTCCTAAATGCATGCAACATGTATTTTTTGTATTTTTAACTATAGCAAGGCGAGACTTTACGGACAGAATTATCAAAATGTCACGCAAATTCTCAAAATTGTACCCGAAGGTAACTTGTTTACTTTTTCGATTTCTTTTGGAGTAGTTTCCGCGAAGCAAAAATCACGTGCTCACAATTTCCGACCAACTTTGGTCGGTATACCCTTCCGACCTTCAAAATAACGATCACACATTAATGGTCGCGTTTTGGATGATTATTGGCCAGTATCGGCCAACTTTGGTCGATTTTTTTGGACGATTTTTTCAGAATTTCTAGTAATGCAATTTCCCAAATAACCAATTATCCAGGAAAATTCCCAAGAAAATATCCTCAGCTAAATTCACGTGTAGTACCTAGGGATTTTCCTTCAGATTAACATACGATTTTTTCCTCATTTTCTTTGTTTGTTTACCTGCGAATTTTCTCACGGAAATGTACTTGACAATTTATTTTTCTACAAATATATATATATATTAAAGTTACTGATAAATTTAATAACACTATTAATATATTTTGAAAATTAACGTTAAAAAAATTTAAATATATGAATATATTATAAAAATAATAAATAAAATAATATTAAGTTATTTTATTTATAAATAAAATACATAGTTAAAAATATATTATATATTATATAATATAGAAGGTATTACACAATTAATATGAATGTTTAAATAATGTCAAGGGCATAATAGACTTTTCAAGTAAAAATATGACTTTTGTGATAACTAGAGCAAAGTAAAATGATTTTAGTGTAACAAAAGAAAGAAAAGTGACTTTTGTGTAATGAACACAAAGTTGAATGATTTTTGCGTAATAAAAAAAATGACTTTTAGGTAACAAACACAAAAGTTCAATAACCATGAATAAAATTATCTCCTTCAAATCAACTAGAATCGCCAAAGTTCATCACAAAATTAAAGGCATGCATGCTCATTTAACAAAAGCCTGCGTTAGTTTAGTTCTCAAATCAGTGATTTATTTCCTTCAAAAAGAGCAATATACTCTACACTTTTGGGAGCAAAAAAATATTAAACAAACATCTTATATTAAAGAGATGCGCGGGAATTATCTTTTTAAGAAACTCAAAACAAACATTCATTGAATTTGATTTCGATATAATGAAAATCTAAAGCAAATTGTCACGATTCCGGTTCGCCCTTCGTGAATCATCGTGACAGCACCTAGTCTCTACGACTAGGTAAACCTAATTTGCGGAAGAAAAACCAAAACATTTACGGAAGTAAACAATTTAAAACAGAAATAAAATAGCAATAGTGGTTAAATGTGCCGCTCGGCTTACACCATGTTTAACTCTCAATACCAAACATAAATCCAAGATCCGGAAACCCATGAATAACAAGCTAAGATCAATACTGCATAGCTCTAACTCCGGAATGTCTAATAAGAACAGGAAGGTACAAAAGGGATAAATATTAAAAGCACGAATAGAAAGGGACTTCTCGGTCTGCGGACGCGGCAGATGTACCTCGAAGTCTCTAGAGCGGTCGCCTCCCTCAAGGATAGTAGACCTGATCAGCGGTACCTGGATCTGTACATGAAAAACATGTGCAGAAGAGGCATGAGTACACCACAGCGGTACTCAGTAAATGCCAAGCTTAACCATGGTTGGGTAGTGACGAGGAAGGTCAGGGCCCTACTGAGGTTAAACAAATATAAAGATCAACAGTATAGGATAGAATAGTATAAATAAGTACGGCAGTGAAATAACACATGATATACAGAACATCAACAATTATACAGAACACGGTAAACATGGCAATGAAATACAGCTCAGCACCAATAGTAACAATCGGGGATCTCCCAGGATACCGTCCTGTAGTCCCATCTTTACATATCCAGTGAATCTCCCGGGATACCGTCCCGTAGTCCATCATATATATGTCCGAAGGATCTCCCGGGATCCCTTCCCGTAGTCTAACTCATAGTGCGCGGGGATCTACCGGAGTCCCGTTCCATAGTCCCAAATGTAAATACCCAGTACTGGGGGATTCTACCGGATGCATTCCCGTAGTTCCATATAACTGTGCAGGGGGATCTATCGGGAATCGAACCCGTAGTCCCAAAGTAAACAGACAAGGAGGAGCTACCGAAATCCCACATCCGTAGTCCCAAAATAAATACACAGCAGCAGCAGCAGGAAGATATACAGAAATGGCAAAATTTCATATTAAGGCAATAAGTGATTCTAGCCTAGCATGCTGCACAGAATTCAAGTAATGCAGGTTGAATCAAATAAAGCAAATTAAGTCACTTAGACATGCTTTCCTAAGCTAACAACAGGCTTAATAGTGCAAGAAATAGAAATAGAAAAGGAAACATACTAGTAATTACTTAAGAAAACCGGATTTCCAACAATTAGCACAAGTACGCACTCATCACCTTACATACAAGGTATTTCAATTACCAAATATACCAATCATAAGGGGAAGATCCCCCATACAAGGTTAGACAAGTCACTTACCTCGAACCGACTCAAAATCAACTCAACACCACGTCTTTGCCACGAGTACTCGACTCTAAATGGCCCAAATCTATTCAATTCAATTGCATAATGTAAGTAACACTTCAAGTAACTGATTCTACAATTAAATTCTAAGCTAATACGCGAAATTATGTAAAATGACCATACCAAAATTATCCAATTCCGATACCATTTGGTCCTTCAAATCATCATTTTACATTTTTGAAAGATTTCACAAGTTTCTTCCCAAATTCTATCCCAAATCACGAATTAAATGATCAATTCAATGATGGATTCTTGTACTCTAGCCAAATCTGAGTTAGAATCACTTACCCCGATGAATTTCTTGAAAAACTTTCGAAAAATCGCCAAAATCCGAGCTCTCTAGGTCAAAATACGAAATAAAACCCAAAACCTCATATTTATAGGGCACTCCCAGATTTCCACCACTGTGGACTGCACAAAAACGAGTGTTGTCCGCACAAAACCAGTGCGATCCGCACAAAAACGAGTGTTGTCCTCACAAGTTTTGACTGCAGTGACAGGCTTTGGTGTTTTGGCCATAACTTTCTCTACAAATGTCCAAATTATGGTTTCTTTACTTTTCTGGAAACTAGACACGAAGGGATACAACTTGCGTTTTTTAATCATCCCAAAATTCCTTGTAGATCAAAAGATATGAGCTTCCGAAATAGAACCAGTGAAATTTTCCTCACCGCGGACCGCACTGCATTTTGTGCGGCAGCACAGCCCCCACCGCGGATGCACTGGACTTTGTGCAGACCACACTGGTTGGTTCCAAGGCCTTCAACTCTTCTGGACCTGCAACAGCTATGATTTTTGGCCTAAAACATCCCGGATACCCGGAACTCACCCGAGTCCCCGGGACTTCAAACCAATTGTACCAACACATCCCATGACATCGTTCAAACTTGTTCAAAACTTCGGTAACGCTCACAACAATATCAAATCACCAATTTAACATAGGATTCAAGCCTAAGAACTCCAAGAACTCTTAACTTATGCTTTCGATCAAAAAGTCTATCAAATCTCGTCCGAACGACCTGAAATTTTGCAAGCACATCACATTCAACACTACGGAGCTACTCCAATTTTCGGAATTCCATTCCGACCCTTAGATCAAAATCTCACTATCGGACCGGAAACTTCAAAAATTTGACTCTTGCCATTTCAAGCCTAAATTAGCTACGGACCTCCAAAACACAATCCGATCATGCCCCTAAGCCCGAAATCATCCAACAGAGCTAACGGAACCGTCAGATTTCCATTCCGAGACCGTCTTCACACTGTTCCGACTACGCTCAACTTCCCAACACTTAAGCTCTCATTCTGGAACTAAGTGTTTCAAAACTCCCCAAAACTCAAAACCGAACATCCCGGCAAATCAAAATAGCAGAAATAAACTCGAGAAAGCAATTAATAGGGGATCGGGGTATTAATTCTTAAGACAACCGGCCGGGTCGTCACACAAATAAAATATAACTTTTCGAAAAAAAATATTATTTGTAGCAACTAAAATTATCATAAAGTTAAGGCTATCGTGGCAAAAGGAGTTTGCTTTTGAAAGGATAAAATATTTTTGTGGCAGCCAAAGTCATCGCTAACAACCTTAATAGTCGCCACCAAAAGTTGACATTGATGGTCGCCGCTTCTAATGGCGACCTACTTTGCTGATTTTTAGGGGCGACGATTAGGATTTTAATGGCGAGTTTGTTCGCCACAAAAAGAATTTATCCTTTCATTGACTCCACCTACTTACAATTGAAATTAAGATACATAAAACTGAGACAGAGAGAGTAATCTAAATACCAAACTTATAATAATTACAATAAATGAAATTACTTTATATATGCATTCATCTTGTCATTGACTCTGCCTAACCGAATACTAGAACTCTTACTTCATATATTTAGAGGCTAAATGTATAAAGACGGATCCAAAATTTGAAGTTTGCGGGTCGTCCCTATAGAGACTTAAAGTGTTTCCCCATATTAAACAAGGACCAGCAGGTTCAACTCCACACTATTGGCCATGAGCATTCTTAATATATGTTAGGATGAAGCTCAGACGAGCTATGGAAGAAGAATGAATGAGAAAATCCTAGAAGGGTCGAGAAGAAGAGAGACAGAGAGAAAAAGATATAAAAAGAGAAATAACCATCTGCCTTTCTTTATTTCATTAAGGAGTACATATATTTACAACTAAACGTGTAATGGACAAAATTACAAGTAATTGGGCCATGGTTCGATACAATGTCTATTGGGTCATATTATTTAGAAGGACTGCCACCAATTTGGCCTATAACACCCCCCCCCCCACCCAAACACTAAGCTTGCCAAGTATACCATAATGCATCTGAGTATATAAAGCCTTGGTCATGTGTAATACCTTATAGTTTAATAAGGACAATTAAGTCTTTAGCCCAGAAAAATAAAAGAGAAGTAATAAAGAAGGGAAACTTACACAAATGTCCCAAATAAGTCTCAACTTACCAACATCTAGCCATTAGTCATAGACTTACCAAAACTAGTCAAACACATATAAAAATTGAAAAATCAAATAAATAAGGTTCTTTCTCTCAAAGAATCACATGCAAAAATCACCTTCCATATATTTTAAGCGTGATTAGCAATATTAGATGCAAGACAGAAATGAAATTTCATGGATGAGGTAGCAAATAAGGTGATAAAATACAAATATTAACTTATCTCTTTATCTTGATAAGTAGCAGAAAAACCATGTGCATCTATGTTATTAAAAGGGTAAATAGCATTAATAAAAGGGGTTCCAAGTATAATCGGAGGGTATAACTGGTTTTTTACCAAAAAGAAGAAATGAGGAATATAAACTCTATTTTGGCAAATGTGAGTAGTTGGTAATTTATACTCTATATCTAAAGCATGACCAGAAGCAGATTTTACCAAATGAGTGGTCTTTTGAAAATATTTAGTAGGAACAAGACCCTCTTGAATACAACTTACATCTGCTCCACTATCAATCATTGCTACATCAGTTAGAGAGAAACTATTATCAATCAAGATAGTACATTTAATGTACCACTTATGAGCCATAACAACCTGTATCATTCCTAAAAACATATCAGAATTTTTATTAATCGGATCATTCTTATCAGAAATTTCTTTTCCCTTTTCATTTGAAAATTCGGAAATTCCTTTAGCTGAAAAATCAGTTGGAAAATCAGTTAGAGAATTATTTTTCTCAATTTGAGTAATCCGGTGATCATAAATCATTTGATTTTGTTTAAGAGACTTAATATCTCTTTTCAAATTTTCAATTTCGATTTTCAAATCATCAAACGAAGTATCTCTGCTTGGCGTATTTGTCTTATGAAGACGTTTATTAACTTCAGACAAAGAATATGACGCAAAATATTCAAATTCATTTTTTGGTCTTTCAAAAGGCTTTGTTTGTATTCCTCATTTCTTCTTTTTGGTAAAAAAATCAGTTATACCCTTCGATTATACTTGGAACCCCTTTTATTAATGTTATTTACCCTTTTAATAACATAGATGCACAGGGTTTTTCTGTTACTTATCAAGATAAAGAGATAAGTTATTCTTTTGTTACAGATCACGTAACTAGAGATATTAACGCCTTGATTTATATGAAACAAAGACATGTTGATCATTACAATTAGAAATATTGAGTATGAATATATTCGATATTTTACAATCTGCTAAGGTTCAACAAAAGATTAAATTGATTGCTGAACAGATGGCTGTTGATGTTTGCACCGATTACCCTAGTGCCTTTTGGAACCGAAAATACAAAATATATATATATATATATATATATATATATATATATATATATATATAATACTCCAAAAATCAAAACAAACAAGGAATTTTTTTAACGGGTATAGTTGAAATTCATTGAAAACATATAGATAAGTCAATATACAAAATTTGAGGAAGATTGGAGGTGATTTGGACTGGTTTTGTATCAAAATTCGTAATTAAATCGAGTTCAAAAAAATTCTTCTGCGATACATGTATCACGCATGTATCTCATACACAGGTATACATGGATATACATATGATACACAATTGATACAAATATGATACATATGTGATACACAAATGATACACATATCATTTTTTCATATTCAGTTTTACTTCGAAATTCAATTCAAACCACCTCAAAACTTCACCAAAATCATCACAAAACTGAGATTCAAGCTCCTTAAGATATACCCAGTCTATTCTAATAGCACTCATTCAAAAGAAAGCAAAAATTTGATATCTTTTTGCTACAAATAGCTAATTGTCTAATATTAGTAATATTTGGCTAATATTAGTAATATTTTAGAAATTGACCAATTTTTATACGTTGAGACTTATTTGGGGCATTTGTGTAAGTTTCCCGAATAAAAAGTTTAAACAATCATAAGGGTGTTTCAAAGTTTGCCAACACAAAAACAAAGAATAGACTTGAAAAGAAGCCCTGTAGCAATTTTGTCTACCATGAGCATCATAAAGATTTGCAAGAAGGAAAACAATTGGGGAAAATAGTGAAACAGAAAGGAAGATTTGAGAAAAAAAAAAACTATGTTCGGATGCTTTTGAAAGGACAAAGAGTTAAAATTAAAGGCAACTTCAGAGAAATAGCCTTAGTAGCATTACAGTGGCGTAAAATAGAGAAGTAAAGAAAATTTGAAGTTTTAGCGAGTCTATTTTGGCTCAAGCAATGTAAGTTCTTTTCTATAGTTTTACTTGCCCTTGTTCCTCTGGTTTATAAAATTCCATTGTGTTAACGAAATTAAATATCAATAAAAAATATTATGGGCAACAATGATATTTTAAGTTACGGCTAATTCGCTTCTCTTTTAACATTATAGCAAATAAACTATATGAAGATTTTTTTTAAGAGATACTAGAGTAGTTTATATTATTTGAGAATTAAACGAGATATCCTGAGAGTTGGGGATACTAGTTGATTCGCAAAAAATAAGAATATCCCGTGGAATGAAAACAGGGAAAGAATTAAGTTCAAAAAATTTTAACCGGCTATACTATTGCTCATGGAGTTGATACATAGATTGGTTTTGTAACGATATAAGTAGTTGAAGAAGTCGAACGAATTGCTCGCCGCGACAAGTTTGATATTTCGGCACGAGTACTGCGAGTAGTAATCTTACTGCAATTTATATTTTCATAACATGCATGGTTTATACATTATTTTGAAAATAAAATGTATTACCGAATATTTAAAATTACATGTGGGACAAGTCCTTTACTTGATATGGTATTGGATAGTTTACTTGCGATGTTTACAATTATTTAAAAATGTTCTCACTGTTACTAGACATGTTTTACTGTTACTTAAGATATGATTACGTCATCGAAATTGGATTACATGATTTGATAAGAATTGAAATGCCCTGTACTATTTTGAAAATACTTTCATGTGAATATTTACTGTTTACAAAGAAAAGTATAAGTGGAAGGAAACTTTGAAGGATCTCATAGTTAACGGCGGGTTCGTTAGACCATGTGCACCTTGTATTTACAGATTACCGATTTTAGTTATAGCCCTCGCTAGTAGAAAGGTAGAACTAGCATATAGTAACAGTTTTCCCTCGAATAGGGACCTACAGTTCTATTTGACTCCTTTTATGAAGGGGGTCCACACAGTGATACAGATTACATGGTCTTTTCTTGGAAACCTCCCAAATATAAGATCTGATATGACAATGTTTACAGAGTTTATTACTGAATTGTTTATTGATTCATGCTTACATGAAAACGGACAAGACTGATTGTTGTTACCGATTTTGAAAAGGGCCTTTATTTCATGATATTTTCTGATTATTATACAAGCATGTTTTCTGACTTGTCCCCGTTAAAAATGGTTATGGTTAAGTGTTATTTCTCACTGAGCTAGAGACTCACTCCCTGCTATTATTTTTTTACAGAGGCAATAGAAGACACATGTGAGAATTTCGTAAATTAGAGTACACGAGTTGGCGGTTCCTGGTGAGCCCCACATTTATTCGCGTGGGCAAAGATTGTTATTTGTTTGTTATAGTCTTTTTCTTGAAATTTTTAGAGTCTCTTCATATTCATGTTTATTAGTGTCATGAGTTCTTTTATTGATATGGACTTGTGACCCATATTGAAATTTCCTATCGTATTTTTGGAGATGAAATTAGTATTATTATATTGGAAATACTTCGTTGATGAGGATTATAATTTGTTTTGATGGATATTGGTTGATTGTGTTGTTGATTTCTAAGACATATTTATTTTGAATGGTCCTAAAATAGGAAAAACTCTATCCGATTTTTCTTCTTCTTTTTTTTTGTTTTGTAAAATACCGATAAGGCTTACTTGCTCCTAAACACCGGTCATGATCCTAAATTGGATCGTGACAAAGTTGGTATCATCCAACTGATCTGCACTAGAAATGAAGTGTAAAGAGATAAGTCCAGCATGTAGACATTCACGCACATAATGACATTCAATCTCAATATGTTTTGTACGATTGTGGAAGACAGGATTCTTGGCTATATGCAGACTAGCCTGACTATCACAATACACATGAACATGATAAGAGATGAGAAAGCCAAGGTCACCAAGTAATTTTAATAGCCAAGCTATTTTAGCAGTAGCTTTCCACAGAGCTCTATATTTAGCTTCTACTGAAGATAAAGAGATAGTAGGTTTTTTCTTGCTCTTCCAAGAAAGAGGACTGTCACTAAGAGTAATAAAATAACCACTGACAGACTTCCAAGAAATAGCGCAAAAACCCCAATCAGAATCATAGAAACCCATAAGAAACATGCCAGCTGAATTGGGAAGCAGGATACCCTGTGTAAGGTCATTCATGTGATACCTTAAAACATAAAGTGCAGCCAACATGTGTGGAACTTGAAAATGTTGAAGAAATTGGCTGAGATATTGAACAGAGAAAGAGATGTCAGGCCTTGTGTGTTGCAGAAAGTTCAACTTTCCAATAAGCCTTCTATGCAGACTAGGATCAGAGATAGGTGCCGCCATATCTAAATGAAGTTTAACAGAAGGATCCAGAAATGTGAAAATAGGAGAAAAATGTTGGCAGTTGAATTCAGCTAAGATATCAGTGGTGTACTTGGATTGGGTCATAAAATAACCCTAAGGATGAGAGGAGATCTCCAACCCAAGAAAGCAGTGAATTGTGCCCAAATCCTTGATTTTAAACTGGTTGTCCATAAACAACTTCAAGGAGTCTAATTCAGCAACATCATCCCCAGCTAGCAATATGTCATTAATATAGATAGCTAGCAAAATAAGAGAACCAGAAGATGACTTGGTGAACAAAGAATAGTCATTGAGACTAGAAATGTAGCCCCTAGAGTGCAGTGCTTCAAAGAATTTAGAAAACACTATCTAGAAGCCTGCCTGAGGTCATATAAAGATTTCTTGAGTCTACAAGCCAAATAAAGGGAGGCAGAAGTAGAAGAGACATCCAGACCTGGAGGAATGTTCATATAAATCTCTTCATGAAGGTCACCATACAGAACAATATTATTGACATCTAACTGATAAACAGTACAGCCTCTCTTAATAGCCAAGGTGAGGAGACATTTGATGGTGGTCAATTTAACAACAGGGGAAAAAGTTTCAGTGAAATTAATACCCTCTTTCTGAGTGTCACTCCTGTTGACCAACCTTGGCTTGTACCTCTCAATAGAACCATCTGTCCTCTGTTTAATCTTGTAAACCCACTTACAAGGAATAACTTTCTTGTGAGAAAGGACTGGAATAATGTCCCAAGTCTGGTTGGACTCAAGAGCTTGAAATTTCTTTAGCATGGCCTCTTGTCAAGCAAGCTGTGAAGTTGTCTGCTAGTAGAACTAAGGATCATGCATATGCAACCGAGTCTAGGACACCTTAGAAGGATCGGGTGAGCATGGGGTAAAACAGAAGTACATGTGTAATCTTTGAGGTAAGAGGGCTGAGCGATAACCCTAGTGGATTTCCTAACAGCTTGAACAGGTACAACAGGTAAGAGAGTACTGGGTGAAGTTGTGGAAGAATTTTTAGGAGGAGAACTGGGAAGACTAGTAGAAAGTGGGGGAGAAGGTGCAGGTGCAGAAAGAATGTCCACAAAAGTTTGTGGGGGAGAGGCAGGAACATTATGGTTGGAAGAGTGAAAGGGAAAGACATATCATGGGACACAACATACCTGGAGTAAAAGACAGAAGAAGTAGAAAGATTTAGAAGTATGTAACCCTTCTTACCACAAGGGTAACCCATGAAGAGACTACGAATGGCCCTAGATTGGAATTTGTCTCTACCAATTATGGGAAAAGTGGCAAAACACAAGCAACTAAAAGACCTTAAGTGAGCATAAGGAGGTTGGTAACCATGTAATTTTTCAAAAGGAGAAGTGTTGTTTAAAATAGCTAAAGGAATTCTATTGATAACGTAGGTGGCAGTCAAGACACAATCTCCCCAAAAGTTGAGAGGCAGTTTAGATTGAAAAAGAAGAGCCCTAGATACTTCTAAGAGATGTTTGTGTTTCCTCTCCACAACTCCATTCTGTTGCGGAGTGTGAGGAATGGTGGTTTGATGTAAAATCCCTTGGTAAGCAAAGAAAGAAGAAGCTTCATGACTACTACCAAGTTCATAAGCATTATCAGATCTAAAAGTTTGAACTGAAGAATGAAAGTGGACTTTAACCATGGAAGTAAAGACTTTAAGTATAGGAAGTGCATTTCTTTTATAAGATAATATATGAGTCCAGGTGGCTCTACTGTAATCATCATTTAAGGTTAAAAAATATCTGAAATCATTGTAAGTTTTAGAGTTAAAGGCTCTCAAACATCAATATGTACTAGTTGAAGTGGGGCAATTGAATGAATTTGACTATCATAGAAAGGCAACCTTTGTTGCCTTTCCATTGGGCAAATTAAAAAAAATAAAAGATTGCTTGGAAGAAACTTTATCAGATAAGAAAGGAATAGACTTAGTTCTATGAAAAGGCATATGGCCCAACCTTTGATGCCAAAACAAATCCATTTTATTTACAATAGGTGTGTGATCACATGGAATAGTATTTTACAGAAGGAATGGTGGATTCAGACTTATTACATGACATAGAACTAGAAAAAGAAAATAAGTCTAGTTTAGGAAACAAATCAGCATTAGGATGAAGATAGTATAACCTTCCAGTAGCCTTATCAATTACCAGTGGCCTCTTCCGAGAAGGACCCTATAAAGAACAATTGAACTTGATAAGAATAGTTATACAATCCAATTGAGAAATCAACTGATATATGAAAATTAAATTGAAGTGGAAAGATGGTACAAGAAAGACTTTAAGTAAGGCTATATCATGTCTAAGGTGTAGAGAACTAGCTAACATTACTTTAACTTTATATCCATTAGGTAAGATAACAAGAAAAGGTTTAGGTAAGGGTACAAGATTGTGAAGTAAGTATTTATGTAGAGTCATATGATTTGTTGCCCCTGAGTCTAATATCCAAGAAGTTATTCCTAACTGAGAAGTTGCACATACATGAGAGCTATCAGAATCAACAACATAAGCAATAAATAAACTTGCAAATTGTGCAAACCCAGAGTTCTCAGCAGGAAAAGTCTTAGAACTAGTATCATGAGACATTTAAACTTGTTGGAATAGATTCATCAGGTGATGATATTGTTCCTTTGTGAACCCATGAGAAGAACTGTTAGGAGATTGATATGTAGGAGCACTTGGCAGACCAACAGGAATGTTTGTTTGAACACAAGAGGCTGAATTCTTGTTTTTAGTAAACTTGAAGTCTGCAGGAAACCCATTTAACCTATAACACTTGTCCATTGTATGACCAGGTTTGTTGCAATACTTGCAAGAAATAGAAGACATATTCTTCCTGGAGTCGAAGTTGACCTTTTGTGTGAAAGTTCTATTAGTTGTGGTAGGAGTTGAAGAAATAGAAAAGGAAGCATAATCAATTGATAAGTTTGGAATAGTAGATGGAGTTTCCCTTTGACTTTCATCCTATTGTAGGAGGGAGTAAGCCTTGCTAATAGATAGCAGCATCATTATTGCACTTTTTATAGTTGAGTAGGAGTCATTGAACCCATTTAAAAGTGGAAAAGTTGTTGATCATCTATGAACTTGGGAAGAGCTCCACAGGAGCATATGGGCCCTACATATGAGGAGTTCAACTCATCCCAAAAGCTTCTAAATTTGGTGAAGTATGTGGGAATGTCTGAACACCCTTGAATAATTTCACTTATCTCTATCTGAATCTGGAGATATTTGGATCCATTTGACTGTCCAAACCTCTCATTGATATCAGTCCAAACTTTATTGGCAGTTCTAAGCACATGACACTAGTAGTAATATCTCGAGATACATAATTGGTGATCCAAGCTTTCACCATATCGTTGCATCTCTCTCGGTAAGGGTAATAAGGGAAATTAGGGCTAAGTTGATTGATTCTACCACCTAAAATCCCTAATTTATTTTTGGCTGAAAGAGAAGTGAGCATACTACTCCTCCAAAGCACAAAACTATGGCCATCAAATGGCACAAGTACCAATTCTATACCAGGACTATCAGAGGGATGGAGATAGAAAGGATGAGAGGAATCAAGTGTAAAAGGTGCAAATCCCTCAGGTGTAGAAACTAAACTGATATCATCACCAGTACTACTCATAACATAGACTAATTAGAGACAGCTAACAAATAGAGGTCCTTATTCATACAAATCTGAGAACGACTCAAAAATAACGACATGCAAATACGGAACTCACACGATGTAAATCCTAAGATATATCAAAATAATCCTCAAGTGTGTAGATTAGAGTGATATTACCATCCTTCCCCTGAAAACCCCTAAGAAGTACGACCTTGCATGTACCACAAAAGCTTTAGCTTGAATCGATCCGAAATATCTGTTGAATCTTTCGCAAAACTTTAACTTCTAATCAATACGAGTGCGGTAAGAGATGATTTGAGCTAAAACCCTAAAAAATTTCGACCACAGATGAAACCCCAACGGGATCTCTAATTTAACTAGAAATCGATTTTGATGGAATCTCCGAGCGAATCTTCATTAAGAATGAAAGTCACGACGCAAAGAACCAAAATTCCCCCTCTAATACCATGTTAGGATGAAGCTCAGATGAGCTATGGAGGAAGAATGAATGAGAAAACCCTAGAAGGTCGAGAAGAAGAGAGACAGAGAGAGAAGGATATAAAAGAGAAGTAACCATCCTCCTTTCTTTATTTCATTAAGGAGTATATATATTTACAACAATAAATATGTAATGGACAAAATTACAAGTAATTGGGTTCGAGTTTTATACAATGTCTATTGGGCCATATTATTTAGAAGAAGGACTGCCAGTTTGGGCTATAACACAATATGCTATAACTTTCCCTTCAGGAATTGCTGATGTTAGTTGTATTTATTGCAGTGTTATATTAGTGCATGGCACTGAATTACTACAGTTCAAGTTTATTGCTATATTTGTACTTGATGTTCCTTTCATGTTATGGTAAACAACATTGCTAATGAGTACTCCTCGAACATCATAATAGTTTTAGTCAATAATAATAGGATTGTCTACAGAGTTGAATTCAAGATTCTCAAATCGAGCATCTCGTACATATCCTGTGCCAACTTATACATATATTTAATAAGAAGTCAATATATTGATTCTTGTTCTGATTTTTTCTAGTTGAGGTTTTTTTTTTTGTAGATGATCAATATATATACATTATATATACCGTCCATGTCTTGATACGAGCTCCATTTGTTGTTCCATAGTAGAAAGAATTGCTCACATTGATATTCTCTACTTGAGAAAAATTACCACATTTTCATAAGCTTCCAATGTGTGATTGATGATAGTCTATAATTACGTATTTTAGTAGCTTATTACACTCAAATTTACTGCATTTTAATTGAGTTTGATCTTTAATCGCTAGTGTCTTGCACTAATTGTGTATTTTATGCCTTGTAGGAGTGATTCCGAGCTATGTAGATGTTATGGAATAAATTCAAGTGATTTGAAGCTTTGAAATCTGAGTAAAAGTCCAAGGAATTAAGCCAGGATTGTATTCGGGGATTGACAGATGATAGAGCAACAAAACGAAGAATCGAGTAGGCATATTGCGCACTGTCTAATAAAATGAACATAATGTTTTTCTCAGAACTCAATTTGGGCTTCACAATATATGGTTGGAAAGCTAACTCAAAAGGCTATAACTATTATGTTTTATGTTTTTCCAAATTCTAAAGGGAATAGAGTGAATAACGCAGTCGAAACCGCGACCACAAACCTAACGCAGTCCGAAACAGTAGCCTTGCAATGTACCACGTCCGTACCGCGCTCGGGCCGCGGCAGTCCAGCATGAAATATTGTCCTTTTTCGCATAGGAGAAGGTATAATTGTTTGGGCCCGACCCTACTTGGTATATATACATGGAAAAACAGTATTTTTAAGAGGTTGGACATAATTTGGACCTAGGGAGGCTGAGGAGACCAATTTTTGACACAGATTCGACCTAAGGAGGCAGAGACACAATAGGAGCAAGGCGGAGAATTCTTCTACGAGTTTTCCTTCCTCTTCCTATTTTTTTCATTATTGGTTATGACTTTTAGTATTGTAGTTTTACATACTATTATGAATAACTAATTTGTTATTTAGGGTTTTGATAGAACCTTTTGTTTGGATAAATTCTTGTTATGTTTTTTTTATAATTGAGCAGTTGCATTTCTCTACTTGTTTAACTACGTATTTATTGTTGTTGATTGAATGGTCATCGATTGACTGTGCCTATTTATTATGTGTTGCTTGAGAAATGATACATATTTAGGTGGTTGTTGAACAACGTCACTCCTAACGTATGTGAGAAATCAATACACCGGGTTTAAAGGCAGGTTTATAAATAACAAAGCCTTGACGTGGTCATAATGAGAGGTTAGATAAAGCCAACTAGTGTAGTTCGAGAGAATATATCTAGTAAATTTTTGTAGTTGCTCGAGAGAGAATTACAACACCTAAAGTGCTCACGATCAGTAGAGAATACATTGGCAAAAATTATAGGGAACATAGCTAGAAAGATTTCGACAATTGGAGAAATCATAACTCTAGACTTCCTTAATTTAGTCTCCAACCCTTTGTCTCGTTAGTTGATAATTTTACCGTTTTCTAGTATTTGCTAGTTAATTAGTTAGAAATATAAATCTCAATCATTATAATTTAGAAAATTGTTCAAACTTGTCTTTTTAGTGATATTAAACAGATATAGATAAGCCTTAGTTCTCTGTGGTATTCGACTCCGGACTTTTAGACCAGATTATATTTGCAATGACCGCTTATCCTTTTTAGGATTAGAGTTGGGCGTGATCAAATTTTGGCTCTGTTGCCAGGGAACTAACGGTGTAGTTGTAGCTGTATATATTGCTAGGGTTCAAGTTTGAACTTTTTTTTTTATAACTGTTGATTTGAGAAACATGACATTTTGGAATTATAGGAATTTTGGTGTAGATAATTCTACTATTGATCCTCATACATATTGTGAAGGAAACCACCCATATCAATATTATCAAATATTCCCGAGATCGAGTTATGTGCACTAACTCAATCTTATTTGTGAAATGTGTGTGGTGTGTGTGGTGGTAAAAATGATCATTTTTATGGTTGTGCTTATATTTCTTATCTTCCCCCAACCCCTTACTATGATAGTTCTACCTTTTCTTGTGAAGTTAATAGGAACAAAGAACCTGGGAATGCAGGCCTAAAGGAGATCAAGGATATGTTAAAGTGTCTTCTAGAATAAAATAATGAGAAACAATTGCGGATAGAAAGGCAAGAGGCAACTATTAGCAAGTTGGAGGCTCAATTGAGTCAAGTGGTTGGAGCTTTTAATGCTCAACAAGCCAATATTGAGGATAGTAGCCAAGAAGAGCATGAATTTGAGGTGTTAACTGGGGAGGTCAGAGTAGAACATCAACAACCTAGCCAACTACAATTTGAGGATGTCAATGTTGAAGAAATGAGACTAGAGTCAGCCAAAGACATTAAGGATACAAATTTTGTTGACTCTAGTATCATTGATGTTGAGGATGCTGAAAGTCCTGAAGTTCATGTGTGTGAGCGCATTGGTCCTCACTCCAAACATTTTTCTACATTGTGCTTGGATGACGATATGGAAATCGAGTCATCCGAGCCGATTGAGAAGTCAAGGAATGAGGAACAAGGTGCCTACATTCTGGAATTTTTCTTGCTAGAAAGACAGGACTACATACCCCATCTAAAAGCCAAGAAGTGTAGAATAGTACAATGGTTGCTTGGGCCAATTAGATTTATTCCTCCACCCCCGGAGCATAGCCGAAAAATTGATGCCAAATTGGGTGTTCAATTCATAAGCTCGAGGTGGAGGCAAAAAAAGTGATTCGCGTCGTGTCGCGACGTTATATCAAGCGCTTATTGGGAGGCAACCCAACCTTATTGCTTTCTTTTATTTATTATTTATTTTTTTAATTGTATTATTTTTGAAGTGTCAATTTTTTATTTTCTAGGAGCATAGGTATTGGAAGGATGCAACAGCAAACCAAATGGTTGGGACTAAGTGTGAGGTACCCGCACGAAGGACCAAGCTTGGGAGAAGTCTGAGTACCCCATGAGTTGTTAGTGCTTCGGCCTTTGGCCTACTAGAGAGTCTCTTTTACCCTTTTATTAATTATTATGTGTATTGGGGACAATGCACAATTTTAAGTGTGGAGTGAAGAGATTGTCTGGATGACTTTCTATGCTATTTTAGTTGTGTTAGTTTAATTGAATAATTTTTTTAAGACTTTTCCCTGCGATGGATCTATTAGACAATTTTCTTTAGTGATTTACGTCTAAAGAAAAAAAACAAAAAGATTTTCTTTTGTTAGGTAGTATAGCAATTCGCCCTTGGTTTTTCTTTGTGCCACGGTTCTTTTTCAAAGGTTTTGTTTGAATCGGGTGTAGTTAGTTTATTATTTTTTAGGAATAAGAGCCATTGTCTTGTGTTTTGAAATGAAGCAATATCTTTTGACTTTGTTATGCCTTGAGAATAGTGAGTACTTTGGTTGTGACGCTTAGGCTCAGTTCTTGACTCTTGTATAAGTACCTTAAATTGTATGATCTTAACTTTGTTTAACTGCTTTGACTAGAGTGTCTTGATGAAACCAATCCTGAGTAAGTCATGTGCAATGTGCGTGTGAGGTTTGTTGTTATTTTGTGCATTGAATTTGATGCCTAGAACTTGCCCCGTGTGTTTGCAAAGTGAAATAGTAGTTTTATTCAGTCTAAGAAGTGATATAGACATTTCTTTGTTGAGCCATATATGTATATTTTACCCACCTAATTGTATGTATCGTAGTTAACCCCTTTGAGTCTGCAATCGTGTTTCTTTGGCAACCACATTACAAGCCTTACCCATTTGTTTGAATTAACTATCTATTTGAACCATTGTAACCTCTCATGAGAACTTGGATTGTTTATGAACTTTATAAAGGTTAAAGTGTGGGGTGGTTGGTTTGGCTTTTTAGTGGAACTAATTAAATAAGGAGAAAGGTGCACTACTTTGAAAAAGTAAGAGCCACTTCAATTGAAAAAAAAACAAAAATATAGTTGGATTGTTGCGAAAAAATAATTCCTTGATAAGTGATGGCTCTTGATGTAAGTGTGCTTAAAGAAGAATGGGGTAATATACGTTGATGTGAAGGTAGAGTTTTGGTTTAACATAAGTATGGGGTTTGAATGTTAAAGTATATGTATTAAAGTGCTTAGGGAGGTGTAGTCACTCTTATATCTAAATGTATCATACCCGTCCTGTAGCCTATATTACAACCAAATAAAGTCCTAATTGATCCTAGATTGAATGAGCTCGATTAGTGGAGTAGTACACTACGGGCAAGCTTATGGTGCATCTTTTGTGGCATATGAATGTTATTTCTGAGAGTGAGTGAATTTTTTCTATCTTGAGTTCCTAAGTGTTCTTAAATTTTATTGTGTGGAACTATTCTTTTTTGTTGTGTAAGGGCACTTGATTCATGAAGGAAAGGTAATGTCAGTGACCTCTATGTTAGAGTAAGTGGGTGAGTTGTGAGTAATGCGTGGTACTTGTGAGTCAAATCTTGAGGTGAAGATGTTACGCTTTTGTGCTTAGTCTATTTTAAATACTCTTGGTGTGATGAGTTATGAGAATTGTTTTAAAAGGTCGTGTCTATATAAAGTGTAGTTTGATTGCTCGAGGACGAGCAATGATTTAAGTGTGGGGTGTTATTGATAGGCTATAATTACGTATTTTAGTCGCTTATTACACTCAAATTTACTGCAATTTAATTGAGTTTGAGCTTTAATCGCTAGTGTCTTGCACTAATTGTGTGTTTTATGCCTTAGGAGTGATTCCGAGCTATGTAGATGTTATGGAATGAATTCAAATAATTTGGAGCTTTGAAGTCTGAGTAAAAGTCCAAGGAATTAAGCCGGGATCGTATTCGGTGATCGACAGATGATAGAGCAACAAAACGAAGAATCGAGTAGGAATATTGCGCACTGTCTAGTAAAATGAACATAACTTTTTGTTCATAATTCCATTTGAGCTCTACAATATATGGTTAGAAAGCTACTCAAAGGGCTACAACTTTATATTTTACATTTTTCCAAATTCAAAACAGAACAGGGTGAAAAATGCGGTCGAAACCGAGACCACGGACCTGATGCGGACCGAAACAATAGCCTTGCAATGTACCGCGTCCGTACCGCGCTCAGGCCGCGGCCGCGGCAGTTTAGACGTGAAATATTGTCCCTTTTTGCGTAGGAGAAGGTATAATTGTTTGGTCCCGACCCTACTTGATATATATACATGGAAAAACGGTATTTTTAAGAGGTTGGACATAATTTAGACCTAGGGAGGCTGAGGAGACCAATTTTTGACACAGATTTGACCTGAGGAGACAGAGACGCAATAGGAGCAAGACAGAGAATTCTTCTACGAGTTTTTCCTTCCTCTTCCTATTTTTTTCATTGTTGGTTATGATTTTTAGTATTGTAGTTTTACATACTATTATGAATAACTAATTTGTTATCTAGGGTTTTGATAGAACCTTTTGTAGGATAAATTCTTGTTATGTTTTTATATAATTGAGCCGTTGGATTTCTCTACTTGTTCAACTACGTGTTTATTATTGTTGATTGAATGGCCATCGATTGACTGTGCCTATTTATTATGTGTTGCTTGAAAAATGATACATATTTAGGTGGTTATTGAACAACGTCACTCCTAACGTATGTGAGAAATCAATACAACAGGTTTAAAGGCAGGTTTAGAAATAACAAAGCCTTGTCGTGGTCATAATGAGCTGTTAGATAAAGCCAACTAGCGTAGTTCGAGAGAATATGTCTAGTAAATTGTTGTAGTTACTCGAGAGACAATTACGACACCTAAAGTGCTCACGATCAATAGAGAATACATTGGCAAAATTTTTAGGGAACATAGCTAGAAGGATTCCGACAATTGGGAAAATCATAACTCTAGACCTCCTTAATTTAGTCTCCAACCATTTATCTCGTTAGTTGATAATTTTACCGTTTTCTAGTATTTGTTAGTTAATTAGTTAGAAATATAAATCTTAATCTTTATAATTTAGAAAATTGTTCAAACTTGTCTTTTTAGTGATATTAAACAAATATAGCTAAGCCTTAGTTTTCTGTGGGATTCGACTCCGGACTTTTAGACCGGATTATATTTGCAGTGACCGCTTATCCTTTTTAGGACTAGAGTTGGGCGTGATCAGTGATATATATATACTAACATAAGAACTGTGATCTCCAATTCATATTTTCTTACCTGTATGAGATTTAGCTGAATCCCCTTCAGACCATGCAACTCTATCTCTAAGTAAACGTCGGCCCTTAAGTTGGGGATTTGTTAATAGTGAAGATGAAGATAAAGCCGTGGCTTTATTTATGGCAAGAGAGTTGCAATGATTTTCGACAAAATCATTTAACACGGAGGGAAATTACAAATATGATAATTGGAAATCATGGAATCCATTTATGCACATTTGATGAGTAGCCATAGTTGCACTTAGCTATGTTTGAACATCATTCGTTGATGGACTTGTTAAGTTGATACAAAGTATCTTCATAAAGCTTTAAGCAATCAGCCCAAGCCGCAGGGTGGCTCAAGGGGAGGCTAGTAAAGCCTTTGTTTTAGGCTTCCCAAATTTTGGGGCACCAAAAATATTTTTTGTTGTGAATTTACTATCTTATTTTCGCTTAGACAATATTGAAGTTTATAGAAAAAAAGAAAAAAAGAAAAAAAATACTAAATCCTTATAAAAATGGAAAGAAAGACTATCTATTTTTTAACAATAGAAATATTTTAGAACTTTGAATTAAGATACTCAAATCTTCATATTGATAAATAATATTTTTTACAATAAGATTCAAGGTAACCAATTGTAAATACGTGGCTAACATCTTATTAATTTGATTTTTCTTACCAATGTGAATATTAATATTATATTTTATAAGATAACTCCACTATAGACAAAAAAAAGAAATAAAAAAAGGAACCAATGTAATATTAATATTATATTTTGCAAGATAATTATACTATCGACAAAAAAAATCAAGGCCTCTTATCAAAATTTGACTTTAGACCACGAGTTTTATTGAGACGCCTTTGCCAAGCCAACTTCCCTAACTCATTGAATGAACTAATATTCATAGCTAAAATCTCCTTATGAGCCTTTTTCAGCTTGAGATAGGGTTACCCTAAGTAGGGTGGAAACTACTGCCTACGAGCTCAGCAAAATTCAATAATTTTGGCCTTACCTCCAAAAGAAAGATGGGAGCAAAATAAAATACAAACTTAAACTAATTAGTTTAGCCATGAGAGAATGGGTGTAACAGATGTTTTGCCCAGTAGCTTTGGTATTATATGTGAAATAATATGATTTGAATAATGATAATTGTTGATTAAGAGGGATGGTTTATTTGAATAGGCAAATTATAATGCCTTACCTCGATTCCGGTAACTATCAATGTGTAGCTTTACATGCCATAGCACAGTATAGTTTTCATTTTTAACATATATAGTAATAGTTAATGCAAGTTTATCGTAAAAATTACCTATAATATACCTTATAATTGTATAAATGTTTTTTATAATGCCTTAGCTTGATCCCGATAATTATATACCTTATAATTGTGTAAATATTTTTTATAATGCCTTATGATCCTGATAATTATCGAGGTGTAGTTTTACATGTCACAACACGGTATAGTTTCCAATTTTAACATAGTAGGAGTAATAGTTAATACTATTTATTATATAAATTTACCTATAATTACCTTATAAGTGATCGAATTGTGTAAAAAAAAAATTCTTTTGCACCTCGCTGCATTAAACTTTAACTCTATCCTACTGAATTTATATACAGTAAGTGTAATTTTACGTGTCATGATATTTTATAGTTGCCATAATTATGACAAATTACCAGTAAATGTGGACTATAAAAATATACCTTTTTCTATAAAAATATACTTGTTATCTATATCTATATTATATTAAAAGCACGAAGGCCTTTAGCGAAATATCGTTCGCCTTTTTTTACCCTTTTATAATAAAGTTCATATTAGATAAAATAGTAATTTGATCATTTTCCTAATATTTAGGAATAGTCATTTATTATTTTCCAAATATTTAACACTTTAAAATACTAAAATTTGGATTACTAAATCTTTCCTTATTTAAATTATATAAGAACTTCTAATATTTAGAAAATTTACAATCAAGTTATTTTTTACTTCACAATTAATTTGCTTTGTTATTTGTTTAGGCTTAGTTTCTTCCGTCTACAGTTATTTGATGTATTATATTGACTTAGGTTAGGTTCAAAAATAATAAACATCATGTCTATATCATTCAACTTGTCTTCTTTAATTTTAATAACATCACAATTTTGGTAAATAAATAAATTTTATTTAGGTGAAACACAATAATTAATTCTGAGTACAGATTTTAGAGTCATCTATTTGAATACTTGGAAAGAGTAGTCTAAACCAAACATGTCGTTTATTCATTTATAACTTTTAGTCTCCTACTTAAATATTAATTTTTTTTTGTTCATCTATTTTTTGTATGATATTAGAAAATTACATTCAATAATATAAATAAAAAAATAAATAAAATTAAAAATTTATAAAAGAGAGAGAAAAGGCATGGTTGATAAAAGTCAATAACACAAATAATTCTACAAAACAAAGATTTAAAAGTAAAATGTGAGGAAGATATTTATTTGTACCCTTTGGAAATACAACTCTTAATAGATAAAGTTATTTACAGTTAAATATTTAAAATTGGGGAGGATTTTATATTAATATTTAAATAATAATATATAAATTATTTTCTTTAGTAACAAATTATTAAGTTTTTGAAACAACTTATTAGACAAAAAACACTCAATTTTTTAAAATTCATCATATAAAAAGAATTATTTTTAAGTTGAAAAAATTCTTAATATAGTATTAATACTCAAATTGATAAAAGTGCCTAACTTGATGTAACAATGATGAAATAGTAGAGACAAAATATATTCTAAATGAGTTGTTATTAATTATTTTTTATTTTTGCATTCATCCTAACAAACAATAACTTGTTGTAAAATATTAACTCAATATTAGTTACTTTTAGGCTTCATATTTTTATTTTATCAATTTTCTTCTATGAGCTATAGCACCACCTCTTATTCACAAATTTTAAAGAACAAAAGATTCAATTTTCAATTTAGAGTTACGGAAAAAGGCTCAAATATGCTATCAAACTTTAAAAAATGGCATATTTATGCCACCCGTTAAAAATGGGATGTATTCATGCTACTGATGTTACACTATTGGTTCATTTATGCCATTATTCACAAACGGTTCTCACACCCGGTATTTAGATTATAAACCATTATTTTTTAACTTTACACTTGCCATGTGTCATTTAATTACACCCCTTCCAATAACTACATCATAATAAAAGTATAGTTGATCATATTTGTGTATTCTCGAATGAACTTGAGTACAACTTTTCAAAAATATTTGCACAAAAACTCTTAAATATTCGAGGGCTATGTGTCTTAGCTAAACTAAAATGGAATAATTTGATAACTTGTAAAATTGAAGTTACAAAATTATAAAACTGACACAAAGTTTAAGGTGACTACATTGAATGGTGATTGAGAACTTTTATGTGACAGTTTCTCCCTTCTTCGAATTACCTATTTAGGTCCAATGTTATTATTTACAGAGCTTACACTTAATATTTTATAATTTAAACATAACTTTAATATAATATTTATGTGATAATTTATACGCGCAATGCATGTACACTAAGACTAGTCTCCTTATAAGTGATTTGACTGTGTAGTTTTTTTTAGCATCACCTTTATCCAATTTGACGCTTCATTATCCCAATTGAAATTTCAATAATGTTTAGTACCTTAATCCCTACTGTAACAAAACCGCACTTTAAATTCAGGCCGCCAGGGAGAAATTCAAAAATAGCTAGATTTATACGTGGTCATTCAAAAATAGCCACAGTTTCAAAAGTAATCTAAATTTAGCCACTTTTCATGTAAAGATAAATTTGAACGAAAACACTATTCAAAATACGGAAAAAAACTCTAGCATAGTATACTGGAGTTCCAGTATATTATACTGGAACTCTAGTCTAATATACTGGAGTTCTAGTATAATATATCGGTCCAACATAATATACTGGAGATTGGAGCACCCAAGAAAGTATACCGGTCTAGCATAATATGCTAGAAGTTCATACACAGGTGCACCGAACTCCAATATATTATGCTGGACCGGTCTCTGTTGCAGTAAAATAGTGGCTATTTTTTAATGACTTGGCAAATGCTAGCTATTTTTGAACGACTAATCCAAAAACTGGTTAGCCCGTGATATTTTAATCGTCTTAACGGGCTTAGCATTCTGGGCTTGATATTGGATGCTTGTCGGCCCTCTTATGTAAATATGTGGGTGATGTGCACAGATAGCCATTAATAATACTTGTCTTTTGCTTTTAAGCCACTGTTTTAAATGTCTTTAGTCTTTAGCCACTGCTTTAATAAATTTTTATCCGCCCGGATGAAAATACCCTTTTGTTATAAGGATTTGGCTTATATCTACGCTCCTTATTAACGATCAGCAGCAGCAGCTCAAACGTACGTAAGTAACTTGCAGAGGTTGTGATCGTCCAAAATTGCATAAGCTTCTCTTCCGATTTCAAACTAGAAAATTCAACTTTCTCATCCAAAACTCACCATAAAATTATAGTAAGTTCTAATGTTTGAGATATATCTTTATGCTTTTGTGTGTTTGTGTGGTTTTTCTATTTCGTTACTAGGAATTTGATTTTTTTTGCCTTTCTGGATTAATAACGTTAAGGACATCGCGTCCTTAAATCTATGATTATTCTATAAATATTGAGGACATAATGTTAAGGATTTGGTGTCCTTAACATGACTGTTTGTCACGACCCAAACCACCTCGGTCGTGATTACGCCTATCACAATACTAGACAAGCCAATTTAACATTTACCACATCGAGTTCTTTTTATAAATTTATTTTTCTAGAATAGATTAAGTCTCAAATCTTTCATTTTTAATATATCAAAAGAAATACGCGGAAACAAGTACGAAAATACATCAACACAGCCAGAATCTGGTGTCACTAGTCATGAGCCACTAAGTACAACTCAACACTGTCTGCTTAAAACAAAATAAGTCTGAAACATAAAGTACTAGGATAGGAAGGAGAAAAGCAAGGTTGCGAACACTGTACAACTACCTTGCTAACTCCGGAAATATAGTTGCTGAAAGCTCTCACTCTGATACTCTGGCACCTGGATCTGCACACAAGGTGTAGGGAGTAACATGAGTATACCAACTCAGTAAGTAACCAAAGTAAATAAAGTCTGAGTGCAGTGACGAGCATTTAAAAATCATATGCATACTTTATCAAAAATCTCAACAAAAATATCAAAGTCAAAATCTGCAGTTCAATAACCAATTATCTCGTAAAAACTCCAGTCTTAATGAAAATCCTTTAAAACATTTATTCAACATTTTTCAATAGAGGCTCAGTATAAAAGAAAAGTGAAAACAGAAAATCTCATAAACAAGCCCATCGGGCAAAGTATCACTCATAAGTATAGCCCCTCGGGCAAGCCTCTCAGTCACTCATGACTTAACTCTCATCAATCAGTAATCACACTCAGCACTTCCGCTCAATAGATATATCATAATAAATACCACTAGGGCGTGCAACCCGATCCGTAATATATATATATAGCCGACTACACTAACTCGGGGTGTATAGACTCTAGAGGGGCTCCTACAGTCCAAGCGCTATATCGCTGCGGCGCGCAGCCCGATCTAATATATCGCTGCGGCGTGCAAACCGATCCATATATATAAATATTGTTGTGGCGTGCAGCTCGATCCATATATATATAATCCTTAGCATCAGGTCTCGACCTATTTCTCAGTCATTAACCTCACAGTCACTCGGGCATTCCAGTAAAAAATCAAGGAACTCAGCGCAAACAATTTTTATATATTTGAAAGTAGAGTAATGAAACTGAATCAACGATAATTAGGTAAAATCATGACTGAGGATATGCTAATCAAAACAGTGTGAGGAAAGTAGTAAAATACCCCTAAGGGTCCAAACAGTTCGGTAGGCCCCAAACATGGCATTTAGCCCAAATTAACAGATTCATTTCTAAAACACATGAATATCATATAAAGTTTTATCAAAATATGCAACTCTACAGTCGCCACAGGACGGACCAAGTCACAACCCCTATGGGTGCACGCCCACAGGCCTGTCACCTAGTATGTGCGTCACCTCATTTATCAAAACAGTACGAAATTCTGGGGTTTCATACCCTCGGGTCTAGATTTACAATCGTTACTTACCTCAAACCGGATGAAATCCTACTCCGCGATGCCCTTGCCTCTCGACTCAGCCTCAACTCGCCTCGAATCTATCCAAAATCAGAATCATAACATCAATATACGCTAAGGGAACAAAGCCCACGCGAAAATAATCAAATTACATCAAAAATTCCGAAATTGGCCAAACCCGACCCCCGGACCCACGTCACGGAATCCGATAAAAATTACATCAATAGAATCCTTATCCTCCCACGAGTCCATATATATCAAGAACATCAAAACCGGACCTCAAATGGTCCCTCAAAACCCCAATTTTACCTCTCCAATTTCAAGCCCTAACTTCCCATTTTTTCACTCTTAATCTCATAAATTTCCATGTTTAATCCACTGAAATTCACCATAGATATAAGTATTAGGTTCAAAATGTTACCCAACAAAAATCCCCTTGATTTCCTCTTCAAAACCCTCCAAAAGCTTCAATCCTGACTTCAAAAATGGTGAAATGGGCTAAATTTCGCGAAGTGGAACTTATATACTTTTTGCCCAACAATTTCCGCATCTGCGGGCAAAATATTGCACCTACGATCATCTCAACCGCATCTATGGTTTTCATTAAATATCACAGACAACGCACCTGCGACCCAGGTCTCGCACCTACGACTCACAGATGCGCTCCAAAGCCTCACTCATATGTCCTTGTTGCTTCTACGGTCTCTTGTCTGCTTCTGCGGCTCGCACCTGCGGTCCCCAGTCCGCAGGTGCGGTTATGACAGAACACAGTAGCTTCAGCTGCTCCAAATCAAGTCCAAACTTACCGACAACCTTCCAAAATCATCCCGAGGTCGCCGAGACCTCAACCAAAAGTACTAACAAGTCACATATCATCATTCCAACTCATACCAACCCTCGAAACACTCAAAATAACATTGAAATACCAAATTACCCTCGGATTCAAGCCTAAGGATTCCAAAACTTTCGAATTCCGCAATCGATCCAAAAACCTATCAAACCCCATCCGAATAACCTAAAATTTTGCACACACGTCATAAATGACACAACGTACCTACTCCAATTGTCAGAATTCCATTCCGACCTCGATATCAAGAATTTCCCTACCAACCGGAAAACGCCAAAATTCCAATTTTGCCAATTCAAGCCTAAATCTACCACGGACCTCCAAATTATATTTCGATCATGCTCCTAAGTCCCAAATCACCTCAAGAAGCTATTCGAACCATAAAAACCAAATTCCGAGATCGTTTACTCACAAGTCAACTCCCGGTTGTCTTTTCCAACTAAATGACCAACTCGAGAGACTAAGTGTCTCATATCATTCCAAAACTACTCCAAACTCGAACCAACCAATAGATACCACATAATACAATTGAAAAAGACATAAAGAAGCAGAAATAGGGGAAACGAAGCGGTAACTCATGAAATGTTTGGCCAGGTCGTTACATCATCCCCCTCTTAAAAAAATGTTCGTCCTCGAACTAGTCAAGAAATATACCTGAAACCTCAAATAGGTGAGGATATCTGCTCTGTATCTCCCGCTTGGTCTCCCAGGTAGCCTCCACCACAGGCCAACCTCTCCACTGCATTTTCACTGAAGCTATATCCTTTGATCTCAAATTTTGAACCTAACGCTCCAAAATAGCCACTGGCTCCACATCATAAGTCAAATCACCGTTTAACTGAATCGTGCTGAAATACAAAACATGAGACAGATCGCCAATATACTTCTGAAGCATAGAAACATGAAATACCGAATGCATACTCGACAAGGTGGGTGGCAAAGCAAGCTCATAAGCCACCTCCCAAATCCTCCGAAGCACCTCAAAAGGCCCAATGAACCGAGGACTCTATTTACCCTTCTTCCCAAATCTTATAACACCCTTCATGGGTGAAACCTTCAGTAGAACCTTCTCCCCAACCATGTAAAACATATCACGGACCTTCATGTCAGCATAACTCTTTTGTCTCGACTGCGATGTACGAAGCCACTCCTGAATCACCTTCACCTTGTCCAAAGCATCCTGCACCAAGTCTGTACCCAAAGGCCTAGCCTCGTTGGGCTCAAACCAACCAACTGGAGATCTACATCGTCTCCCATATAAAGCCTCATATGGAGCCATCTGAATGCTCGACTAATAACTGTTGTTATATGAAAACTCCGCGAGCGGTAGAAACGGATCCCATGAACCCCCAAAATGAATGACACAAGCGCGCAACATGTCCTTCAATATCTGAATAGTGCGCTCGGACTGCCCATTCGTCTGAGAGTGAAAGTTGTGCTCAACTCAACTTGAGTACCCAACTCTCGCTGCACGGCTCTCCAAAACTATGAAGTAAACTCAGTACCTCTATCTGAAATGATGGAAACTAGGACACCATGCAAGCGAACAATCTCTCGGATATAAATCCCTACTAACCGCTCTGAAGAATAGGTAGTACACATAGAAATGAAGTGCACAGACTTGGTCAGCCGATCCACAATCACACAAATAGCATCGAACTTCTTCAAAGTCCGTGGGAGCCCAACTACAAAGTCAATGGTGATCCGCTCCCACTTCCACTCTGGAATATCTATCTGCTGAAGCAAGCCACCCGGTTTCTGATGCTTATATTTCACCTGCTGACAATTAAGACACTGAGCTACAAATCCCACAATATCCTTCTTCATTCTTATCCACCAATAGTGCTGTCTCAAATCCTGATACATCTTAGCGGCACCCAGATGGATGGAATACCGCGAGCTATAGGCCTCCTCTAGAATCAACTCCCGAAGTCCATCTACATTGGGCACACATATCCGACTTTGCATCCTCAATACCCCATCCCAACCAATAGTCACATCTCTGGCATCATCGTGCCAAACTCTGTCCTTAAGGACAAGCAAATAAGGATCATCATACTGGCGCTCTCTGATGCGATCAAACAAGGAAGACCAAGATACCACACAAGCTAAGACCCGACTGGGCTCCGAAATATCCAACCTTACGAACCGATTGGCCAAGGCCTGAACATCAACCACAAGAGGTCTCTCCCCAACAAGAATATATGCCAAACTGCCCATACTCACCGCCTTCCTACTCAAGGCATCGGCCACTACATTGACCTTTCTCGGATGGTACAAAATTGTGATATCATAATCCTTTAGTAGCTCCAACCATCTCCGCTGCCTCAAATTGAGATCTTTATATTTGAACAAGTATTGGAGGCTACGATGATAAGTACACACCTCACAAGACACAACATAGAGATAATGCCTCCAAATCTTCAATGCGTGAACGATGGCAGCCAACTCCAAATCATGAACAGGGTAGTTCTTCTCATGGGGTTTCAACTGATGAGAATCATAAGCAATCACTCTACCCTCCTGCATCAACACACACCCAATACCAAATCTCAAAGCATCACAATATACGGTATATGAACCTGAAGCTGATGGCAAAACTAATGCTAGAGCTGTGGTCAAAGCAGTCTTGAGCTTCTGAAAGCTCGCCTCACACTCATCTGACCACATGAAAGGAGCACCCTTTTAAGTCAATATGGTCAAGGGTGATGCAATAGATGAAAATCCCTGAACGAACCGACTGTAATAGCTCGCCAAACCAAGGAAGCTGCGAATCTCTGTGGCTGAGGACGGTCTGGGCCAACTCTAAACCGCCTCTATCTTCTTCTGATCAACTTGAATACCCTCACTGGACACTACATGCCCTAAGAAAGCCACTGAACTGAGCTAAAACTCACACTTGGAGAACTTTGCATAAAGCTTCTCCTCCCGCAACCGCTGCAATACAACTCTCAAATGCTTGGCGTGCTCCTCTGGACTATGCGAGTACACCAAAATATCATCAATGAAAACAATCACACACGAGTCGAGATAAGGACGAAACACGTTGTTTATCAAATGCATGAACGTTGCTGGGGCATTACTCAGCCCAAAAAACATCACAAGGAACTCATACTGACCATATCGGGTCCTGAAAGCCATCTTAAGAATATTCGAGTCCCTAATCTTCAACTGGTGATACCCTGACCAAAGATCAATCTTGGAGAACACTCTCGCTCCCTGAAGCTGGTCAAATAAATCATCAATATGAGACAAAGGATATTTGGTCTTGATTGTAACTTTGTTCAACTGCCTGTAATCAATGCACATCCTTATCGTGCCATCCTTCTTCTTCACAAATAGAACAGGCGCACCCCAAGGCGACACACTAGGCCGAATAAACCCCTTATCAAGGAGTTCCTAAAGCTGCTCCTTCAACTCCGTCGGTGCCATATGATACATTGGAATAGAAATAGGTTGAGTGCCCGCCACCAAATCAATACCAAAGTCAATATCCTTGTCAGGTGGCATGCCCGGCAGGTCTGTAGGAAACACATTGGGAAATTCCCTCACTACCAGAATAATATCAATACTAGGAGTCTCTACACTGATGTCCCTCACAAAATCTAAGTATGAGAGACAACCTTTCCCAACCATCCGATGGGCCTTCAGAAATGAAATCACCCTACTAGGGAAAAAAATAGTAAAACCTCGCCACTCAATCTGTGGCACACCCGGCATAGCCAACATTACTGTCTTAGCATGACAGTCCAATATAGCACGACACAGAGATAGCCAATCCATGCCTAATATCACATCAAAGTCCACCATACAAAGTAACAAAAGGTCCACTTGGGTCTCTAGACCCCCAATAATCACTACACACGATCAGTATACCCAGTCCACAACAATAGTATCGCCCACCGTAGTAGATACACAAATAGATAAAACAAGAGACTTATGGGGCGTATCCAAATAACAAGCAAAATATGATGACATATATGAAAAAGTGGAACCAGGATCAAATAACACAGAGTCATCTCTGTGGCAGACCGAGATAATACATGTAATCATAGCATCTGAAGCAATGGCATCTGGTCTAGTTGGGAGGGCATATAAATAGGCCTGACCTCTACCTGATCGACCTCCCCCTCTAGGGTGACCCCTAGCTGACTGACCTCCACCCCTGGCTACCTGGGCGGGTGGTGAAGTAACTGGAGCTGAAGTCGAGGGATGACTCCTCTACTGAGATGGACCCTCAAGAAGACGAGGACACTGCCTCCTCATATGTCCAAACTCTCTACACTCATAACAACTCCCTGGTGTGGGGACGGGGATTGAAGGAAATCCCTAGCACCGAACTGACCAGTAGAAAGAACTAGCATGGAAGAGCCCTTAATTGATGGAGCACGGGATGAACTCTGGGCTGGTAGAGCACTAAATGATGAATGGCCCTGAGAACTGTGACAACCATAGCCCGATGATGCCCCACGTGAACTGAGCATGTCTATAAGGATGGCCTCTACTGTGCTAAAACTGTCCTCTCGAAGGAACACCACCAAAACTACCAGATCCCTGAGTCCTCTTGGCCTCCCTCTCATCTCGCTCCTGGCGATGAACTGACTCAATCTCGCGAGCAATGTAAATAACCTCCTAAAAAGTAGCACCTAACACCCTCTCCCTGGTCATGAGAATCTGAAGCTGATATGTGAGGTCGTCAATGAACCTCCCGATCCTCTCTCTATCCATAGGTACCAACCAAACAACATGACAAGCTAACTTCGAGAACCTCATCTCATGCTGAATCATATTCATATCACCCTGACTCAACTGCTCGAACTGCTTGCGTAGCTCCTCCCTGCGAGACTGTGGCACATACTTCTCCAAAAAGAGAACGGAGAACTACTGCCAGGTAAGGGGCGCTACACCAATAGGCCTATGCCTCTCACAAGCCTCCCACCAAGTGAAGGCAGCTCCAAAAAATTGAAAAGTAGTAAATGCAACCCTAGTGGTCTCCAGAATACTCATTGTACGAAGAATCCTCTGACACTTGTCCAAGAAACCCTAGGCATCCTCGCCCTCTGCACCACTGAAAGTCGGAGGCAGAAGTCTGCCAAACCTCTCCAATCGACGTTGCTCATCATCAGGCATAACTAGTACCACATAATCCTGAGCAGGTACAACCGGCTGGGCTGGAGGTGCCCCGGTGTCTGAAGTCCCTGCACAACCTGCTCAGGTGTGCGAGTGGCAGGAGTTTGAGTGCCTCTCCCGGCCTGAGAAATAGCTTCGGTCGTAGAAACTCAAACTTCCTAAGCCAGGCCAGTGCATACTGATATAATCTGGGCTAGGGCCTCTTGAAGGCTTGGAATAACAATCGGCATAGCCGATGCCTGAGCTGGTCCTGCTGGAGCGTCCGCAACTGGGACCTGATCATGAACTGAGGCGGCTAGTGGATTTGCATGTGCTGCCCTAGCTATTGTGAGGGCTACACCCCTTCCCCTGCCACGACCTCGACCACGACCTCAGCCTCTAGTGGCCCTAATTAGTGTTACTGGTGGTCGTCCATCCTGACTGGTAGCACATGTCCTCACCATCTGTGAGAGAATAGAATAATAGAAGTTTAGTACTAGAATCAACAGATTCACACGACAGAAACTTCAAAAATATAAAGTTTTTCCTAAAGGTTTTGTAGCCTCCAGAAGATAAGTACAAATGTCTCCGTACCGATCCGCGAGACTCTACTAAATCGTCTCATGACCCGTGAGACCTATGTAACCTAGGCTCTGATACCAACTTGTCACGACCCAAACTACCTCAATCGTGATGGCACTTATCACAGTACTAGGAAAGCCAATTCAGCATTTACCACATCGAGTTCTTTTTATAAATTAATTTTTCTAGAACAGATTAAGTCTCAAATCTTTCATTTTTAATATATCAAAAGAAATACGCAGAAACAAGTACGAAAATACATCAACACAGCCCGAATCTGGTGTCGCTAGTCATGAGCCACTAAGTACAACTCAACATTGTCTATTTAATACAAAATAAGTCTAAAACATAAAGTACTAGGATAGGAGGGAAAAAAGCAGGGTTGTGAACGCCGTACAGCTACCTTGCTAACTCCGAAAATACACAGAAGCTGCTGAAAGCTCTCACTCTGATGCTCTGGCACCTGGATCTGCACACAAGGTGCAGAGAGTAATGTGATTACGCAACTCAGTAAGTAACCAAAGTAAACAAAATCTGAGTGCAGTGATGAGCATTTAAAAATCATATGCATACTTTATTAAGAATATCAGCAGAAATATCATAGTCAAAATCTACAGTTCAATAACCAAGTATCTCATAAAATCTCCAATTTTAATGAAAATATTTTAAAATATTTATTCAACATTTTTCAGTAGAGGCTCGGTATAAAAGAAGAGTGAAAATAAAAAATCTCAAAAACAAGCCCCTCAGGCAAAGCATCACTCATAAGTATAGCCCCTCGGGCAAGCCTCTCAGTCACTCGTGACTCAACTTTCGTCAATCAGTAATCACACTCAGCACTTCCGCTCAATAGATATATCATAATAAATACCACTGCGGCATGCAGTCCGATCCGTAATATATATATATATATATATATATAGTCGACTACGCTAACTGGGGGTGTACAAACTCCGGAGGGGCTCCTACAGCCCAAGCGCTATATCGCTGAGGCGCGCAGCCCGATCCAATATATCGCTGTGGCATGCAACCCTATCCATATATAAATATTGTTGCGGCGTGTAGCCCGATCCTTATATATATAATCCTCACCACCAGGTCCTCGACCTCTTTCTCAGTCATTAACCTTACAGTCACTCGATATTCCAGTAAAAAATCAAGGAACTCAGCCCAAACAGTTTTCATATATTTGAAAGTAGAGTAATGAAACTGAATCAACAATAATCACATAAAATCATGACTGAGGATATGCTTTCAAATCAAAACAGTGTGAGGAAAGTAGTAAAATACCCCTAAGGGTCCAAACAGTTCGGCACAAGGCCCCAAACATGGCATTTAGCCTAAGTTAACAGATTCATTTCTAAAACACATGAATATCATATAAAGTTTTATCAAAATATGCAACTCTACAGTCGCCACAGGACGGATCAAGTCACAATCTCTATGGGTGCATGCCCACACGCCCGTAACCTAGCATGTGCGTTACCTCATTTATAAAAACAGCACGAAATTTTGGGGTTTCATGCCCTCAGGTCTAGATTTACAATTGTTACTTACCTCAAACCGGATGAAATCCTATTCCACGATGTCCTTTCCTCTCGACTCGGATACAACTTGCCTCGAATTTATCCAAAATCAGAATCATAACATCAATATACGCTAAGCGAACAAAGCCCACGCGAAAATAATCAAATTACATCAAAAATTCCGAAATTGGCCAAACTCGACCCCCGGGCCCACGTCTCAGAATTCAATAAAAATCACATTCCATAATGACCGAAGTAATTGAGAGAGTTCTTTGATGTAGTGAGTCAACTCTTGATGTTCTTGTGTCACACTTGATCCATGGTTTATCAAAGGTTAAATGTTGTTAATGATTCATTCGCATTGAGGGCAATTGTTAGTACTAATTGATGCTTGTTGAGGTTACTTTAGGATAGATGAAAATAGTTGGATTTTCCCTTAAGGGGTGGGTCTTATTTTGTTTGCTTGAGGACAAGCAAAAGCTTAAGTTTGGGGGAGTTGATAACTAGGAATTTTGACGCGTTTTATGCTCCTTCCTGCTTACGCTTTGATTATAAATTCTTACAAAATAGTATCGAAAGGCTCATAAGTTGTGCTTGATTGCAGGTTTGATCGACAAAGTGACGAAATGTCAAATATCGGCTCAAAAGGAGTGAAACCTGCTCAAGTACCAAAGACAAGGCAAACTCATGACAAAAAGGCCTAGTGCGGCCGCACTACACTTTGTGCGGTTCGAACTAGGGGATTTAGAGAGCTGGCAAATCGAGCTTCAAAGCAGTGCAAACGCATTCAATCTTGCGCGGTCCGCACTGAAGACTCCGCGGCCGCACTACCATTTTGTGCGGTCCGCGGAGGAGAAGATTAGAGAGATGTCAAGTGCCAACTTCAAACCCATGCGGTCTGCGGTCATATTTGTGTGGACCGTGCTAGTTGCCTCCGCGGCTGCGGTCTATTCTGCGCGATCTGTGGAGCCTAAGTTGTGAGAGCCAAGACTTCAAGTTAAAGAGCCTAGTACGGCCGCGGTCCATTTTGTGCGGTCTACACTGACCTTGCAGGGGCATTTTTCCAGTTTTTCCAACTTAGTATAAATAGAACATTTTTCCATTTTTAGGGTATTAGATATTATCAGACATTAGTTGCGCTCGTGAGAAGACTATATGTAGCCATTTTGGCCGTTTTACTTAGTTTTTATCATTGAAACTTTGTATTTACTTTATCAATTAATTATTCTGCCTTGTTCTTCATCTATTTCTCTATTTTCTTCTTCAAGCATGAGTAACTAAACTCATTAGCTAGGGTTGTGGCTCAACCCTAGTGTGGGTAATTGATGGGTATTTCCATCTAGGGTTAGATTGACTATGGGTGTTTGCTATTTGGGTCAATTTTATGATTTAATGTATGAATTGGTGGTTGCAAACACTGGTTTGTATTAAGTTGACTTGGCTCTTCTTGAAAAAGAGAGCCTAAGTCTCCAAAATTGACCCAACAAGGAATTGGGATGGACTCAAGAGAATTGATAGTCCCAATTAAAGGGTTAAACCTCGAGAGAGTAATTACCCAACTTGAACCCTAGTTGCTTGAGCTAATTTGCCTACCCATTTGGTCTCGAGAGAGAGAGAGTCAATTGGGCACAATCACTCTCTCTACCGAGAGGTGTGAGAGTGGGTACAATTGTGCAATGGTTATAGCATATTTCCCCAATCATGTCAATCGAACCTTAGAAGCATTTACCCGTCAATTAGCCACCTAGGTGAAAGTCACTACCCTAGTGCCTTTCTACCCATTAGATACAACTCTAGCAATTTTTTCATTAGCATAATTTAGTTATAATTAGTAGTTGATAATATTAGTTTGTTAAAGAAAAATCAAAAGATGTTTGGAAGTGACATTGGGACAATTACACGACTCTAGTATAGATAGATACTCGACTCCATTCCTAGCTCCATGTGGAAATCGATCCTGACCCTCATATCTGGTAAAAGCTATTGCGACCCTCTCTTCCTACTTTTTAGTAGTGTGGAGTAGGCTACGATCACTTTTTGGCGCCGTTGCCAGGGAGCTAATCGTTTTGGCTATCTATTTAGTTAGTTTTGTGTATTGTTCTTCTTTCCTTCTTTGTTACTTACTTGTTTGTGTCATTACTCAGGTACCAATATGGCTTTAAACAACGCTAATGACCCTCTTGGAAATGTGATAGCGAGGGAGGAGGTAGATGATCTTGAACAAGATGAGGTGCCTCTTGCACCTCAAGGTCAATGGAGAGGCCGGAATGCCAATGCTAATCCAAATGACAATATTCCAGACCCTCCCCCAGTTCCTCGAAGAGTGGCTCCCAGAGTATTACCGAACCAGGGATACCTAGTGCTATTGTCCCACCCCGAATCCGGGCGGGCAACTTTCAGATAACTAATGTGATGTTGAACTTACTTGAACAGCGTGGGTACTTCACGATCGCTGCAAACCAAAATGCCTACAAACATCTCAAGGGGTTCATAGATACATGTTGGGGGAGCAAACAGACGAATGTATCCAAGGATGCACTGAGATTGAGACTTTTCCCATTCTCACTTCGGGGAAAGGCATTAGATTGGCTCGAGAGACTCCCCAACCATTCCATCACAACTTGGGATGAGTTGGCGAATAAGTTTATTTCCAAATTCTTCTCTCCTAGTCATATGGCGGCACTTCGAGATGAAATATTAGCCTTCAAGCAAGAGCCAACGGAACCTTTGTATGAGATTTGGGAGCGGTATAGGACGATGGTGAAGGAGTGCCCAAATAATGATATGACCGAGGCCATGATCCAACAAACCTTCTACCGGGGCATATATACTAAAAATCAATGCATTGTGAACCAATTGACCGGGGGAAATTTTATGAAGCTTTCTTATGATGAGGCATGTGATGTACTTGATGAAATGACAGACACTTCTTTAGCATGGCAGAGTAGAGCAAATGTGCCTCAAGGTGACCCTACGGTTATCCATTTGCATAAGGAATTGCATTATCATGGGCAAGCGATAGCTAAGCTTACTACTACGATGAATCAATTTTCTAAGGCACAGTTGCAACAAGTTCAGAATCCTCGCCAAGTGAATGCCATGGAGGGTGTTAGTATGCTTGTCAACAAGAGAAGGCAAAGGAGACAACAAAATCAAGGAAATTCTGAGTAATTTGTTGATGAATATGATGGGTGTCAAAATGATGGTTATGATGACCAAAGTGAAGAGGTACAATATGTCAACAACTATCAAGGCAATAGAGGCAACTCTTCAAACCAACAATGGCGACCCCAAGGAAATTGGGGCAATCAACAACAAAGTGGTGGCAATTGGAACAACAACAACAACCAAAACAACAATTGGGGTAATCAAAACAACAACCAAGGCAATTGGAATGGAAATAACAACAACTGGGGCAACAACAACAATCAAGGCGGGTAGAAAAACAATGGAAACCAAGGCAACCAGGGGCAAGGCTTTTAAAGGCCCCCAATGTATCAACAACCGAACAATCCACCCCCTTTCCCTTCTCAAGGTCCTAGTTCTTCTGGTAATGATATGGGTAGAATTGAAATGATGTTCGAGCAGATGATGAAGAGGAATGCGGATTCTGATGCAAAATTATCTTCTCACAACACCTCTATCCGAAACTTGGAGGTCAATTAGGCCAAATCTCTCAGTCATTGAATACTCGCCCGAAGGGTGCTCTGCCAAGTGATACGGTAGTGAACCCAAAGGGTGGGAACAATCATGTTAGGGCAGTCACAACAAGAAGTGAGAGAGGCGGTGATGTGACTGCCTCTAAGCAAAAGCAAGTTGTGAATGATGATGTTGAGTTGCAAGATGACGAATTCCCTTTGGTAGTTGAAGATGTGCTTGATGAAAATGTGAACAATGAAGTGAGGATTGATATTGAAAAAGTTGAGGTGGAAACCCAAAATGAAGTGAACCCGTCTAGGGAACACATAATTGACATGCCGGAGCCGGTTGTGCCAAAAGCCAAGGCTCATTTTCCAAGACCACCTCCACCTTATCCTCAAAGGCTCGCGAAGCAGAAGAATGATAATCAGTTTAAAAAGTTCATTGACATGATGAAGAGCTTATCTATTAATGTGCCTTTGGTGGAGGCACTTGAACAAATGTCGGGTTATGCAAAATTCATGAAAGACTTGGTTACAAAGAAGCATTCTATGGATTGTGAAACTATAAAGATGACTCACCAAGTTAGTGCTATAGTGCATTCAATGGTCCCGAAGCTTGAATATCCCGGTTCTTTCACCATTCCTTGCACCATAGGGAGTGCGGATTTTGCCAAGGCTCTATGTGACTTGGGAGCTAGTATCAATTTGATTCCCTACTCGGTTTTCAAAACTTTGGATATCGGGAAACCTAGGCCAACTTCAATGAGACTTCAAATGATGGATCGATCGATGAAGCGACCTTTGGGCATTATTGATGATGTTCTTGTCCGGGTGGACAAATTCATATTACCAGCCGGCTTTGTGATTTTGGATTGTGAAGTGGACTATGAGGTTCTTATTATCTTGGCAGACCTTTCCTTGCAACAGGGAAGGCACTGGTTGATGTTGAAGTGGGTAAGCTCATTTTCTGAGTGGGAGATGAAAAGGTCATTTTCCACATTTGCAAATCTATGAAGCAACCCAATAGAACCGAGGTGTGCTCATTTTTAGACCTTGTAACAGCTGTGATTGTGGATGATACCAGTGCTATGATCAACGTGGTGGATCCTCTTGAAGCAGTGCTCTTAAACATGGATGTCAATGATGATGCTAGTAGAGTGGAGTGCGTGAATGCCCTACATGGGATGGACTCTTATTCTTATGAGCCGAGGAAATTATCTTTGGATCTTGAAAATCAGAAAACTCCACCAACAAAGCCATCAATTGAGGAGCCACCGGTGTTGGAGTTGAAACCACTTCCTCCACATCTCAGGTATGAATTCTTGGGCTCAAATTCTACTTTACCAGTTATTCTTTCTTCTAGCCTTACTAACATGCAGGTTGAAGCCACTTTTTCGGTTCTTCAAAAGCGGAAAAGGGCAATTGGATGGACTCTAGCCGACATTCGGGGAATAAGCCCCGCATTTTGCATGCACAAAATTATCTTAGAGGGGGATGCAAAGCCTTCCTTGGAGCATCAAAGAATATTGAACGAGGCTATGCAAGAAGTTGTGAAGAAAGAGGTGATCAAATGGTTGGATGCCGGGTTGTGTACCCCATTTTTGATAGCTCGTGTACTTCTCCGGTGCAATGTGTGTCGAAGAAGGGTGGTATGACTATGATGAACAATGAAAACAATGAACTTATTCCTACTCGGACGGTCACCGGGTGGAGAGTTTGCATGGACTACCGGAAGCTAAACAAGGTGACCCGAAAGGACCATTTCTCATTGCCATTCCTTGACCAAATGCTTGATCGTCTCGCGGGGCGTGCTTTTTATTGCTTTTTGGATGGGTACTCGGGGTATAATAAAATATTAATTTCTCCAGAGGACCAAGAGAATACCACCTTTACTTGTCCATATGGAACCTTCGCTTTCTCTCAGATGTCGTTCGGATTGTGTAATGCTCCGGCGACATTCCAAAGATGCATGATGACTATTTTTACCAATATGATGGAAGATATATTGGAGGTCTTCATGGATGATTTAAGCGTTGTTGGTGATTCCTTTGAGGAGTGTTTGGGTAATTTGGATAGAGTGTTGTCCTGGTGTGAAGACACAAACCTCATACTCAATTGGGAAAAATGCCATTTCATGGTTAAAGAGGGTATAGTGTTGGGTCACAAAATCTCAAAGCATGGAATTGAAGTTGACAAAGACAAGATAGAGGTGATTTCAAGGCTTCCTCCCCCTATTTCTATCAAAGGGGTGAGAAATTTTCTTGGGCACGCGGGTTTTTACCGGAGGTTTATAAAAGATTTCTCAAAAGTGGTATACCCCTTGTGCAAGTTGCTAGAAAATGATGCAAAGTTTGTGTTCTATGAGGGATGTATGCAAGCATTCGAGCTTCTCAAGATTAAGTTGAGCACTACCCCTATCATTACCGCACCAAATTGGAGCTTGCCTTTCGAACTCATGTGTGAAGCAATGTTTTGGGTCAAAGGGTTAACAAGATGTTTCATCCGGTGTACTACGCAAGCAAGACCATGAATGAGGCTCAAAGGAACTATACAGTCACCGAGAAAGAGTTGTTGGCTATAGTGTTTGCAATAGAAAAGTTTCGACCATATCTTATGGGGGCCAAAGTTATAGTGCACACCGATCATGCCGCCCTTAGGTACTTGATGACAAAGAAAGACTCCAAGGCAAGATTAATGAGATGGGTGTTACTACTCCAAGAGTTTGATCTAGAAATTGTGGACCGGAAAGGTAGTGAGAATCAAGTGGCGGACCACTTGTCCCGTTTGGAGGAGGAGGGGAGGCCTTGTGATGGCCTTGAGATAAATGATTCATTTCCCGATGAACAACTCCTTGCGGTGTCAATGAATGATATGCCATGGTTTGCCGATGTTGCCAATTACCTTGTGACTGGAATAATCCCATATGAGCTCTCTTCTAACCAAAGAAAGAAGCTCAAGCGGGATATCTTGGATTTTTATTGGGATGAGCCATACTTGTTCAAGATTTTCACGGATGGTGTGATTCATAGATGTGTCCCGGAGGAAGAACAATTGAGTATCTTAGAGGCTTGCCATTCTTCACCCTATGGTGGCCATCATGGTGGGGTAAGGACCGCCTCGAAAGTCCTTAGTTGTGGATTATATTGGCCTACCTTGTTCAAAGATGCGGGCGATTTTTTGAAGGGGTGTGATGATTGCCAAAGAGCGGGCGGAATTTCAAAAAGGGATGACATGCCTCTCAACACTATTCTTGAAGTGGATATCTTTGAAGTTTGGGGCATCGATTTCATGGGTCCATTTCTTAGCTCTTATGGGAATACTTACATTCTCGTGGCAGTTGACTATGTCTCAAAATGGGTTGAAGCCATGGCTTTGCCTAATACTGAAGCCCGGAGTGTTGTTGCATTTCTTAAAAAGAGCATCTTCACAAGGTTTGGCACTCCTCGTGCGATTATTAGTGATGGGGGGTCTTACTTTTGCAATAAAGCTTTCGACACATTGCTTTCCAAGTATGGTGTCAATCATAAGGTTTCGACCCCTTATGATCCTCAAGCTAGTGGTCAAGTGGAAGTCTCCAACAGAGAAATCAAAAGTATCTTGTCAAAGACGGTCAATGCAAATAGGACCGATTGGTCGAAGAAGTTGGATGACGCTCTATGGGCTTATCAGACGGGTTACAAAACTCCAATTGGGATGTATCTGTATCGGTTGGTGTTTGGGAAAGCATGCCATCTTCCGGTTGAGTTAGAGCACAAGGCCATGTGGGCTTTGAGAAAGTTGAATCTTGAATGGGATGTTGCAGCTAATCTGCGTGTTGAACAACTCAATGAACTTGATGAATTTAGATTCCATGCCTATTCCAGTTTGTCCTTGTATAAGGACAAGATAAAGTACCTTCATAACAAATATGCTCATGGAAAGGAGTTCAATGTAGGTGATTTGGTTCTCTTGTTCAACTTCCGGTTACGCCTGTTTTCAGGAAACTCAAATCCAAATGGAGTGGACCGTTTGAAGTTGTGTTTGTGACCCCTTTTGGTGCTCTTGATTTGAAAAACAAAAATGGTGAAGTCTTTAGAGTTAATGGGCATCGGGTCAAGCATTATCTTGGAAAGTTTGATGACATCCACGTGGTGGCGCTTCTTCATCTCAAGTGACGTGGTAACATGCGTCATGCTGCGACGTTAAATTAGGCGCTTCTTGGGAGGCCACCCATATCTTTTTCTTCTTGTTTTCTTTGATTTTCTTTGTAGTGTAGGATTGATTTTTGTGCTAATTGGTTGTGAGATGTGCAGGGATTGTATTGATGCAGTGCAAAACATGATGGAAAAATTGAACAAGTGTCTGAAGTTGCCAGTGCGGCCGCACTACACTTTGTGCGGTCCGCACTGGTGTGACCAATGTGAGGACTCTCTGAAGTCTGCCACCGCGGCCGCATTGAATTTTGTGCGGACCGCAGTGGACCTCTGCGGTCGCGGTCTGTTTTGTGCGAACCGCATAGGTTGCCTGCTCAGACTTCTTTTAAACAAAACCCAGCGCGGACCGCGATCCATTTTGTGCAGCCGCGCTAGTAGATGAGTATGGGTCCCAGTAGTTTTTCTATAAATAGACCCCAGGGACCCCTGTTTACACTTTTCGCATTTTTAATTCTCAGAGACCTAAAGCATTGTTCATCTTTCTTCTTTTAATCATACCTGCATATTTGCATTCCCTTGATTCATACCATTTCAATACCTAGTAACATTTCACCCAACTCTTTTTAGTTTAATTGTTTAATTTCATTTTAACTTTATTTCTATTAGCTGGTAGTTTCTCCTCCCATATTTCTTCAGTTTTTAGGATAGTTCAGTTCCAATGATGATTCTGGTGGACTTTTTGAGTATAATGTAGTGGGTAAATTGAGTAGGGACCCTAACTAGGTGTAAATTTGAACTAAGTAGCTATATCTCGAACCTTAACTCAGTTCCACAACTGGGCACCCTTCGCGGACCGCGATCAAGTTTTTGCGGTCCGCATTACCACTTTGTGCAGACCGCGATGATGAACTTATGCAAGGTAACCTTAAGCCCAGTGCGGCCGCACTACATTTTGTGTGGTCCGCACTGGCCTACCGCGGTCGCGGTACTATTTTGTGCGGTTCGCGGTGGTCAGATTCAGAGGGGGGTATTCTGAGTCCCACCCCTGTGCGGACCGCGATTGTTTCTGTGTGGTCCGCGGTGGTTTCAGTACGGCCGCACTCCTTTTTGTGCGGTCCGCACAGGCCATGTTCTGCAACTATTTCTGCAATTGTGTTATTTTGTTATGCAATTCTTACTACACTAATGTCTCACTGTCTCTGCTGATACTAACAAAGTTAGATGGGTGTGCTTGCAGAAAATGGTTACTCAAAGAGGAAGAGGCTCAAAACAACCTGGGAGAGGTGAATCCTCCCAGAGGGGCAAGGGCACGAAGATGATCCGACGCACTCCCCAAGAGAGAGAAAGTATTAAAAAGTTGCGGAAAGCAATTAAAGCTGCTGATAGAGCTTGTGACCAGTCGGGGAGTGAGTACATGCCTTCCCAGGATATTTCCTCTGATTTTGTGCCCGAATATGTCGTTGACTGGCCTGGAAGAATGAGATTGACTGATGACACTCCTCCACCCACACCCATTGCCCAATCAGCAGATCATGTCTCCACTGAGTCATCTGAGGGCTCAGCAGCTGGCAGTGGCGAGTACTCTACCTCCCTCACAGCTTCAATTTCCGGGGAGGGTGCAGGTGGAGGAGATGAGGGAGATGAGGAGGTACCTGAGGGGGGGTGAGCCTCAGGTTGGGGGGATTGCCCGTACTAGGAAACCCGAAGTCTGGGAGGATAGGTTTGTAAGCCAAGTAGCATACCACAAATTCAGGGAGTGGTGGCCGGTGAGGAAACTGATTTTGGAGAGGAGTTTCGTAGATAGAGATCTTCTAACCCTAAACCCCGATGTGCATAGACAGTTTAGAACAAGAGTGGGGTGGGAGAACTTTATAGATGACTGCGTGGAGGCAAATAAACACTTGGTCAAGGAGTTTTACTGTAATGTAGCCCACATCGTCAATGGTTCCAAAGTGACCAAGGTTCGAAACAAAAAGGTGTTGTTCGACGGGAGGTCGCTAAATAAGTATTTGGGGTTCAATGAAGAGGATGAGACCCTCTATATGGCAAAGCTAGAGATGGGCGAGGAGGTCTGTCCATGGTTAGCTCAGTACTTGGCAATCCCAAGTACCGTTCCGGAGTGGTCGACTGTTAGGGTAAAGATACTACGGAGGACTCTTAACTTTGAGGCGAGGGGTTGGGAGACATTTGTATTTAGCCGATTAGACCCCACTACCCATGATCAGAATCTACCTCTCCACCGGGCTGTCCTAGTTGCTTCCATCATGGCAGGGTACCCCATCAATGTGGGGAATGTGATGTCCCGCATCATCTCTCTTGTGGGTACTGAGACTGACATGAACTACCCTTTCCCCAACACCCTGAATATGTACTTCAGAGATTTGAAGGTAGAAAAGAGGTGGTTTGACATCAAGGTAAAGGCTACAGCCTCATTCACATGGTATAGTCTGAGGGGACCAGACAACCCCAAGGACAAGAGCTACAAGGCACCCGCTTCTGCCCCAACTGGCCGGTTTGAAGAGCCAGTTGTGGTAGAGGCCCCCATTGAGCCTGCCTCCACCTCTACTAAGAGGCCTCCCGGACCCTCCACTTCAGATATTCCTCTAGGCCTTTCCACATTAGCGGGCCCAGAGATTCCACCTACTCGGGACCATCCTATCACTGCCCACCGGCTGAGCCAAATACTTCAGAGTCTAAACAACTGGATGTATACTGTGTCATCCAAGTTGTCTACCTTGACCTCCACCATTGCAGCTCAGTCGGCCCCTCAGCCAGCACAGGTCCCACAGTCTATAGAGGATTCCTTGAAGAAGATAATTGAAAACCAGGAGAAGATCCTTAGTACCTAGGCTGATTTGGCAAAGGCAGTGGATTCACATGGCAAGGCTCTGAAGGAGCTTGCCAAGGACCACAAGAAGCTGCGCAAGACACGGGCTTCCAAAGAGTCCGTGAAAAAGCTGAGCGCGGATGTGGATAGACTGAAGGCAGACCAACTACCTTTAGACTTATTGTTTGAGGACCTAGCTCCAGCAGCAGTGCTAGTAGCAGAGCCACAATAGGAGCAATTGCAGCGACCTCCGAAGAGGAGGAGGATGATCCCGAGCGCAGATGATGCCATCATCCAGTTAGCGGACCCACCGTAGGCTTCCTCCAGTCAGCCACAGGATATATTTGATACACAGCCTGTCAAGGTCCAGGCCTAGGTCCCAGCATACAGAGGACCTAGGTACCGCCCATGATCTGATACAGATGGACACGACTTAGGGAGTCTTCATATCCTTCCTCTATTTTATTTTTGGTGCTTATTTGATTTAGTTGGCATTGAGGACAATTCCAGCTTTTATTTGAGGGGGTGCTCCCTTTATCTTTGGATGACTGTATATATATACTGATTTAGTTTATGCTTTCTTGATTTTCATTTGGTCTGCATATAATCTTGCACTTAGTTATTTTTATCGCACTTTTTATCTTTCATTTGGTATGTATATAAAGTTACATCATTGTATATATTCATTCCCCATTGTATATTCAAATCCCCTATTGTATATATTCTTTCTATTTTCGCAAAATTTTTCGTTTTTAGCTTCTTATTTATGTTCGTAGTTTGTTTTGTTTTTGGCGCTTTCAATAAACCTTTGGTTTTCTTAATGTCACGGTTCTTTCCAAAGGTGGAGTATTGTGTGAACTGGGTGACTTTTCCCAATGATGGATGGCGTGATAACCTTCTTAAGGGTTTGAGTCCGTTTTTGTTTTTGCTTTTGGTAGTTGTTGTTAAGGGTACCTCAAGCAAAGCTTCACTTGGGCCTAGCACAATTGCCTTTGATCCCATGGTCAAAGACAAAATGTTGTGCTTAGGATGGTGAAAGTCATGACCTTGAGACTCTTGTGTTGACCAACAATCATCAAGTAGTCTTTCGGGACCATTGTATGCTCAAATCGTGTCTAAGGTTGTTATGGGCCCCCGACTATATGTCTTTAGCAATCCTTTAGCTCGTGTGGTGAGAAATCTTTTAATCCCGAGCCATTGTCTAGAACTTTCCCTGAATGTTTGTTGAGGTGAAATCTTAGGTGAAATTTGACTTGATAAGTGATTATAGGCTCTCCTTGATCCAAATGATAGTTGAACAATTCCATAGCCTACCAATGATATGATCCCTAGTAAACTCTTTTGAGCCTTAAACCTTTTTCCTTCAGAAACCATGATACAAGCCTATACCCGTTCTAAAAGATACCCTCTCTTGGCACCCGATTTTTTCTTGAGCACATGACAAAAGTATAAGTTTGGAAGGAGAGACGAGGAAGGGAACAAAGTGGTAAAAGGTACAAAAGTGAAGAAAAGGAAAGGCAATGAAAAAGAAAGAAAAGAAAAGGACAAAAAGAAATCCCAATGTGAAAAAGAATAAAAAGGGATTCAAGAAAAGCAAAAGAGAAAAAGGTGTGAAAAGTTGATAAAGGAGAAACGTTTTGAATTGCATGAGAAAGAGTGACAGTGTGTCTCTCTAACCCCTTAGAAAGAAGTAAGATGACTCAAAGAGTCAAGAGGATTGTGCCAAATAAATCAAAAAAAGTGCTTAAGGGAAGATGGAACCCACTTAGATCTAAACATGTCCTACCCTAAACCAAAAGCCTTCACAATGACTCCACAAAACCCCTATATGATCTTGAGTTGAATGAAGCTTGCATTAGTGGATACTTCCATGAGGGGCAAGCATATGGTACTTAGAGCTGGACTTGTGACCTTTCCTTGAAAGAGATGAGTGAATTCTCATTAACCTCGGTTTGTGTGCTAATACTCTAAAAAGTGACTTTTGCTTAGGGAGAGTTGAGAATATGTGAGTTTGGGTTCCACAATGACCGAAGTAATTGAGAGAGTTCTTTGATGTAATGAGTCAACTCTTGATATTCTTGTGTCACCTTGATCCATGGTTTATCAAAGGTTAAATGTTGTTAATGATTCATTCGCATTGCGGGCAATTGTTAGTCCCAATTGATGCTTGTTCATGTTGCTTTAGGATAGCTGAAAATACTTAGATTTTCCCTTAAAGGGTGGGTCTTATTTTGTTTGCTTGAGGACAAGCAAAAGTTTAAGTTTGGGGGAGTTGATAACTAGGAATTTTGACATATTTTATGCTCCTTCCTGCTTCCGCTTCTTACAAAATAGTCCCGAAAGGCTCATAAGTTGTGCTTGATTGCAGGTTTGATCGACAAAGTCACGAAATGTCAAAGATCGGCTCAAAAGGAGTGAAACCTGCTCAAGTACCAAAGACAAGGCAAACTCAGTACACAAAGGCCTAGTGCAGCCGCACTACACTTTGTGCGGTCTGCACTAGGGGATTTAGAGTGCTGGAAAATCGAGCTTCAAAGCAGTGCAAACGCATTCAATCTTGCGCGGTCCGCACTGAAGACTCCGCGGCCGCACTACCATTTTGTGCGGTCCGCGGAGGAGAAGATCAGAGAGATGTCAAGTGCCAACTTCAAACCCATGCGGTCTGCGGTCATGTTTGTGCAGACCGCGCTAGTTGCCTCCGCGGCTGCGGTCCATTCTGCGCGGTCTGTGGAGCCTGAGTTGTGAGAGCCAAGACTTCAAGTCCAAGATCCTAGTGTGGTCGCGGTCCATTTTGTGCGGTCTACACTGACCTCGTAGGGGCATTTTTTCCAGTTTTTCCAACTTAGTATAAATAGAACATTTTTCCATTTTTAGGGTATTAGATATTATCAGACATTAGCTGCGCTCATGAGAAGACCATATGTAGCCATTTTGGCCGTTTTTACTTAGTTTTTATCATTGAAACTTTGTATTTACTTTATCAATTAATTATTCTGCCTTATTCTTCATCTATTTCTCTATTTTCTTCTTCAAGCATGAGTAACTAAACTCATTAGCTAGGGTTGTGGCTCAACCCTAGTGTGGGTAATTGATGGGTGTTTCCATCTAGGGTTAGATTGACTATAGGTGTTTGCTATTTGGGTCAATTTTATGGTTTAATGTATGAATTGGTGGTTGCAAACACTGGTTTGTAATAAGTTGACTTGGCTCTTCTTGAGAAAGAGAGCCTAAGTCTCCAAAATTGACCCAACAAGGAATTGGGATGGACTCAAGAGAATTGATAGTCCCAATTAAAGGGTTAAACCTCGAGAGAGTAATTACCCAACTTGAACCCTAGTTGCTTTTGCTAATTTGCCTACCCATTTGGTCTCGAGAGAGTCAATTGGGCAAAATCACTCTCTACCGAGAGGTGTGAGAGTGGGTACAATTGTGCAATAGTTATAGCATATTTCCCCAATCATGTCAATCGAACCTTAGAAGCATTTACCCGTCAATTAGCTCACCTAGGTGAAAGTCACTACCCTAGTGCCTTTCTACCCATTAGATACAACTCTAGAAATTTTTTCATTAGAATAATTTAGTTATAATTAGTAGTTGATAATATTAGTTTGATAAAGAAAAATCAAAAGATGTTTGGAAGTGACATTTGGAACAATTACACGACTCCAGTCTAGATAGATACTCGACTGCATTTCTAGCTCCCTGTGGAAATCGATCTCGACCCTCATATCGGGTAAAAGCTATTGTGACCCTCTCTTCCTACTTTTTAGTAGTGTAGAGTAGGCTGCGATCAGAGTCCATACATACCAAGAACATCAAAATCAGACCTCAAATGGTCTCTCAAATCCCCAATTTTACCTCTCTAATTTCAAGCCCTAGCGTCCCAATTTTTCACCCTTAATCTCATAAATTTCCATGTTTAACCCACTAAAATTCCCCATAGATACAAGTATTATATTCAAAAATCTTACCTAAACAAGAATCCCCTTGATTTCCTCTTCAAAACCCTCCAAAAGCTTCAATCCCGACTTAAAAAATGGTGGAATGGTCTAAAATTTCGCGAAGGAGAACTTATATACTTTTTGCCTAGTGATTTTTGCACCTGCGGGCAAAAATATCACACCTGCAGACTGCACATGCGGTCATCTCAGCCGCATCTGTGATTTTCATTAAACGTCACAGACGCCGCACCTGCGACCCAGGTCTCGCACCTGCGGCTCGCATATGCGGTCCAAAACCTCGATCTTACGACGTTGTCGCTTCTGCAGTCTCTTGTCCACTTATGCGGCTCGCACCTGCGGTCCCCAGTCTGCAGGTGTAGTTATAACAGAACACAGCAGCTTCAACTACTCCAAATCAAGTCCAAACTTTTTGACAACTTTCTGAAATCATCCTGAGGTCCTTAGGACCTCAACCAAAAGTACGAACAAGTCACATATCATCATTCCAACTCATACCAACCCTCAGAACACTCAAAACAACATCGAAATGCCAAATCACCCTCGAATTCAAGCCTAAGGATTCCAAAACTTCTAAATTCTGCAATCGATCCAAAAACATATCAAACCTCATACGAATGACCTGAAATTTTGCACACACATCAAAAATGACACAACGGACCTACTCCAGTTGTCGGAATTCCATTCCGACCCCGAAATCAAGATTTCCCCTACCAACCTAAAAATGCCAAAATTCGAATTTCGCCAATTCTAGCCTAAATCTACCACGGGACTCCAAATTATATTCCGATCACGCTCCTAAGTCCCAAATCACCTCATGAAGCTATCCAAACTATAAAACCCAAATTCCGAGATCGTTTACTCACAAGTCAACTCCCGATTGACTTTTCCAACTAAATGACTAACTCAAGAGACTAAGTGTCTCATATCACTCCAAAACTACTCCAAACCCGAACCAACCAACGCGATACGATGAAATGTAGCTGAACAACACATAAGAAAGCAGAAATGAGGAGAACGGGACTGAAACTCATGAAATGACCAACCGGGTCGTTACACTATTGTTCTGAATATTAAGGACATAGTGTCCTGTTTTTGCAAATTGTATTGAAAAAGTTAATGACACGATGTTCTTAACTTTTTTGTTATTGTTCTGATATTAAGGACATAGTGTCCTATTTTTGCAAATTGTATTGAAAAAGTTAAGGACATTTTTTGTTGTTGTTCTGAATATTAATGACATAGTATCCTATTTTTACAAATTGTATTGAAAAAGTTAAGGACACGATGTCCTTAACTCTTTTGCTGTTGTTCTGAATATTAAGGACATAGTGTCCTGTTTTTGCAAATTGTATTGAAATAGTTAAGGACACGATGTCCTTAACTTTTTTACTGTTGTTCTGAATATTATGGATATAGAGTACCTTAACTTCATGACTTTCTAAATATTTGGGACATAGTGTCCTATGTTTTGCAAGTTGTATTGATAAAGTTTAGGAAATAGTGTCCTTAACATTATGATTGTTGTATATATATGTCCTGAATTTCCCATTTTCTTGATTTGCAGGATGGAAACAATATGTATTATAGTTGCTTTTAATGGTAGATAAACTGCAGACTATAAGTATCTTGATTATCAAACAAAGCTTGTTCTAGTACCTAAGGCAATTCGATTTGAAGATTTCCTTAAACAGGTCTTTGAAGTTATTAAATTAGATAGAGACAAGTTTTAAGCAATGATATGGTTTGATATCAACCTGGGAACAAGCAAAGGAATGCTTATATCCAAAGATTTAGATCTTCACTCATGTATAGAGTTACTAAAAAGTCATTCACTCTTCAAGGGTTGTCGTTTTGTTGTTGATGTTTCGGAAAGAGTTTTTGGTTCTACAAGCACCTTTGAACATGTCAATAGAGAAACTCAACATGACAATCAAGACAAATACCAATAGATAATGGAAATAGATGTGGTTGAAGCTCAACCAATAACTGAAGAGGTGCTTCAAACATTTGATTCTATTCAAGTGGAAGGACAAAGCATTATAGAGATTGACAACGAACAAGCTTTGTGTATTCAAGTTTTAGAGAGTGCACCGGTAATGAAAGAAGTCGCTGAAAAAACCTCTACTCAACTAACAAGATGAAACTCAAATTCGAAACAAAAAGGATCCCCAACTACGATATTAAGAGAAAATGCTTTGTTGGATGAAATAAAAGTGGAATCAATATTTGACAAAAAGAAGAGTATAATTAACTATTTTTCGAATATAGCAATTAAAGGACATTTTGAATTCAAGGTTGTTAGATCAAGATCAACAATATATTCCTTGAAATGCAATGATGATAGGTGTGGGTGGTGTATGAGTGCTTTCAGAATTAAAGATTCAACACTGTTCAAGATTGTAAAGATTGAGAACAACCATGACTGTTGAGTTAAAACTATGAAATAATATCAAAGGCATGCAACTTCAAAGTTTATTAGTGGTTACATTATTGACAATCTTCGAGACCCAAGGTTTGAAGTTACACCTACCTTTGTCATGGTAGAAAGGCAAAAATTGCATAGACTAGACATTGGTTATCACAAGGCGTGGCGTGCTATTCAATGTGCTTCAGCTTTAATAAGAGAAACTCTTGAAGAGAATTATTAATTATTGTCTTCATACTTGTATATGATGAAAAATAAAAACCTGGGAACATATACTAACATAAAGATAGACGACAACAACATTTAAACAATCAAAAAGAGTTTATTAGTCTGTTTTATAAACTTTAGGACAGGTGTCCTTAACTTTGATATGTGCAGTGAGAAAATTAAGGACACGGTATCCTTAACTTTGATGTGTGCAGTAAAAAAGTTAAGGACATGACATCCTTAATTTCTGTTCTTGTAACTCTAAGTTAAGGACTACTTGTCCTTAATTTCTGTACTTTTAACTCTAAGTTAAAGACTACATGTCCTTAATTTGTGAGCTTGTAACTTGAACTTTAGGACTACCTGTCTTTAACTTTTGGACTTGAAACTCTAAGTTCAGGACTACATGTCCTTATTTTTTGAACTTGTAACTCTAAGTTCAGGACTACATGTCCTTAATTTATGTGCTTGTAACTGTAAGTTCAGGACTGCATGTCCTTAACTTTCTAAATTGTAACTCTAAGTTAAGGACTACCTGTCCTTAATTTCTATGCTTGTAACTTTAAGTTCAGGACTTTCTTTCCTTAACTTTTTAACTTTTAACTTTAAGTTCGGGACTACATATCCTTAACTTTTGAACTTGTAACTCTAAGTTAAGGACTACCTGTCCTTAATTTGGTGTCTTGTATTTTTAACCTTCTGTTATACTGTATTTTCAGGTTTCTTTATATGTTTTATGCATATGGATCATCAATATCTGGTTGGAATCATTGTATACCAGTGATTGTTGTTGATGCAACTTTTTTAAGTCAAAATATTGTGGTCTTAATGATTTCAGTTTCAAAGGATACAAATAACCAAATATTCCCACTAGCCTTTGGAATCACAGAATTTGAAAATAACAATTCCTATGAGTGGTACTTTAGTGAGCTTCGCAATGCAATTGGGAACCGTGACAATTTTATCAGATAGGCATCAATCTATTGCACACGGCATTGCAAAGGTATATCCTGAAAGCCACCATAGGATTTGTATCTATCATTTGGAGCAGAACCTAAAGAAAAGTAAAAGGTGAGGTCAAAAAACTTTTTTGAAGTGCTGTAAGAGTATACAGGTGCAAAGAATTTTATCTATACATGTCAGATATAGCAAAAGTTGATAAGAAGACTTTTGACTACTTGATGAAAGAACCACCGGAAAGGTGGGCACGTTCTTGTAGTCCACAATGAAGATACGACATGCTCACAACAAACATAGTTAAGTCAATGAATTTTATGCTATTAGAAGCAACAGAGCTGCCTATATTAAGAATGATGGATTTCATCCAAGTGAAGCTACAAAGTTGGTTTTATGAAAGAAGAAATGAAGCCGAAGGAACTTTTTATAAGGTTCCTTGTTGGGTAGAAGAGGAATTGAAGAAAAAGATAGATTTAACTTTTACTTTAAATGTAAGTATTATGTTCTTTGTTTAGCTTATTATTTTAATGATAATTTAACATAATGTATTAACTTATAATTTTTCAACATTGAAGGTCTTCCCTATTGATTCATGGCGTTCTAGAGTTGAGAAAGAAGGAATTACTTTATTGGTGGACTTAAACAAAAGAACATGTGATTGTTATCAGTTTCAATTTAATGAATTACCATATATACATGCAATTACAGCTACTGAGAAGAAAAACATCAAGAAGTCCAATTTCTGCTCGTACTGGTATTTAAAGGAATCTTGGCTGAAAACATATGAAAGACAAATACATCCTGTAGGACATACTGATTCTTGGATTGTACCAGAGAGTGTTAAATCACAAATTATTAAACCTCTAGATTTCAAAGTGTCGCCAGGTAGAAGGCAGAAGAAAAGGCATGTTACAGCTACCGAGTCATCAAAAATAACATTCAAATGTGGTCGTTACAGAAGAGTTGGTCATAATAGAACATCTTGTATATATTCTGCAGCAGTCTATCCATTTTCAAGGAAACATAGAAAATAATAGATATATCCACTTATGTTTATCTACTCTTATAAGTTTTTGCTATAAATTGGATTCATTTTGATTGTTTTTATTTGAGCAGATGTTTATATAAAAGATGTCCTGAATTTTCAAAGTTTCTTTGAGCTTACGTGCTCTTTGTTTCCTTTTCTTTTTATGGGCATTCAATTTACCTTTGTCGGACCAATTATTATTTATGGGATTTTACTCTTGCTGTAAGTAAAGAAGAAAGTCTTTTTCTTTATAGAATTTGACGCCTGCAGCTTGATACATCTTTATTTTTAAAATCACATTGGTACAAGTAAAAGTTAAGGACATAGATTTCTAAAAGTCCTGAAAATTTGAATTATGAATCTAATATTAAGGACATAAATTTATAAATTGTCCTTAACTTCTGGAAATATCAGATTATTGTCTAGATTTCTAAAAGTTCAGGATATTTCAGGAAATAGTCCTGAACGTACAATTACAAGTTCAAAAATTAAGGACACTTAGTCCATAACTTAGACTTACAAGCTCATAATTTAAAGGACACTTAGTCATTAACATAGACTAACAAGTTCAAAAGTTAAGGACCATTGGTCCTGAACTTACAGTAATAAGTTCAAAAGTTAAGGACTCTTGGTCCTGGAGTTAGAGTTACAAGTCCAAAAGTTAAGGACAAGTAGTCCTTAACTTACAGTTACAAGTTTAAAAGTTAAAGACACTTGGTCCTGAACTTATAATTACAAGTTCAAAAGTTAAGGATAGGTAGTCCTTAACTTACAATTACAAGTTCAAAAGTTAAGGACACTTGATCCTGAACTTACAGTTCAAGTTCAAAAATTAAGGACACTTGGTCCTGAACTTATAGTTACAAGTTCAAAAGTTAAGGACAGGTAGTCCTTAACTTACTTACAAGTTCAAAAGTTAAGGACACTTGGTCCTGAACTTACAGTTCCATGTTCAAAAGTTAAGGACGGGTAGTCATTAACTTACAGTTACAAGTTCAAAAGTTAAGGATACTTAGTCCTGAACTTAGACTTACAATCTCAATACACTTAATTTAGGAATTGAAAATGGACAAATCAATAGTTAACAGAAAGAAAGAAATTAATAACATGATTCCTTCATATTACTGCTGATATTGTCATTCGGCATAGTTGTGACCAAAAAATTATGCTATGCAAACAAAATAAAATTGCCTTGTGAACAATTTAAAGGATATCTCAAAATTCATATGGATTCTTTACAATACTTTTATACCAAATTCAACAACATTTGACTTTATTTACAACTAAACTACAGCTCCTTTGGGCAGGAAGTTTCGTTTTCACTATCATAGTCGTCGCCGACATTTTCTAGTGGTGTATCATAACCAGAATTTCTTTTTCACTCTCCAAGTTCCCAAAGATTTACTGCAAGTTCTTTTCTAAAGTTTGTTGTGTCTTCAGGTTGGAATTTCTCCTCATCCTTTCCCATCATCAACAAATCCACATACTTAATTTAGAATGCACCACAATCAGTCCTAAGAAAAATGTAAGCTATGGAGTCAATTAAAAAATATCTTTAATAAAATAAATCTAAAGTACATATAAATTATATAGCAAATGACAACATATACGATCCAGTTTGGTGTGGTGATCTTTGTCACTGAATATCAAATTTGTTGAATGCATTTCCAAAAGACTTGTGATTTTTTTCAAACTGTGAGAACTTTAGCAAGTGGGGGATCATGCGTGCATACATTTCAATATGATTCATTCCTTGATCATATGGCTCACTCTATATGGAATCGTATACATAAATCTTTCTCTCATTCAAGTTCAATACCCCCGAAAGAAAATGTGTCAGAGCATCATTATCTTCTGAAGGAAGCCGACATGGAAAAAATATTTTGTCAACTTTTGTCCAAGCAATTCCACATCTACGATTGTCACCCCACACATATGGTGTCAGAACCAATTGATTATCAGCACACCAAAACTCATTTGGAGCATCTTCATTGAAATTCTTATACACAAGTAGCATATAATTATCAAAAAGTATATCTGTAGTCGTGCAACGAAAAAGATGGGCGTAAGGGCAGTAACATTCCTTCTTTCTCAAATAATACAGGACAATGTCATTATGCTTCATAAAAAGGAAAAAAAATAAAAAAAATCCATCAATCATAAATAATTAAAAAATAATAAATTATGAATAAAGAAAAAAATGTCTTGTGAATTATCAAACCTTATCATCAAGTACAAAGCTACTATCTGAAAGCTCAAGGAAGAACATTTTGCTACTGATTTTTTGATGGTACAACTTATATGGATTCTTTCTCACACCATTATCGTCAGCATATATATCAGTTTGTCCCCTGAAAATTTTGAAAATATCAAAGTTAGAAGTTAGTCCTCAATTCCTAATTAAGGACAGCTAGTCCTGAACTTACAGTTACAAGTTCAAAAGTTAATGACAGGTAGTCCTTAACTTGCAGTTACAAGTTCAAAAGTTAAGGACAAGTAGTCCTTAACTTACAGTTACAAGTTCAAAAATTAAGGACTCTTGGTACTAAACTTACAGTTCCAAGTTCAAAAGTTAAGGACAGGTAGTCCTTAATAGTTACAAGTTCAAAAGTTAAGGACATTTTGTCCTGAACTTAGACTTACAAGCTCATAAATTAAAGCACAATTAGTCCTAAAGTTAGAGTAGCAAGTTCAAAAATTAAGGACCATTGATCCTGAAGTTAAAGTAGCAAGTTCAAAAATTAAGGGCGGATAGTCCTTAACTTACAGTTACAAGCATAAAAGTTAAGGACACTTAGTCCTCAACTTAGACTTGCAATCTCAATGCACTTAGTCCTGAATTTAAAATTACAAGTTCAAGACACGAATGTAAGCAATTAAGAAATAATGAATACATTTAGAGACTTACGCTTTTTTACGACCTTTCTTTTTCTCCTTGCCCAACCACCCAATGAATTTCTTTAATAAGTATTCATCATCTTTGGCATAATGAAAAATACATGTATGAGTATATTTTGATTTTATCCAGCCCGTATACTTTGGAGTATTTTTATTGTGTGCCATCGATGTTCTTGTTTTTCTTTTCTGTTCAAAAGGAGATTTCAATTGCCAACTAAGCTTCTTACTCCTTTTCCCTCGACCAAGTTCTTCTTCAACATTTCCTTCAACCTCCATAGACAAACCCTCATCAATGCTCATTTGTGTAGTTGGAGGAGTAGGGGTAAGAATAGCAAATGATGGACCATCAAAACCAATACTATCTCTCTTCATTTTCCTAGTATATTGGTTAACGGCTTCATCTTTGTTTTGCTCTGCAAACAACACTACATATACATTAGTTTGTTGCAAGTCGTCAATTCTACGACAAATTATCAAATGAAGAGACAAAAACTAAGGACATAAGTTTTGAAATGTCCTGGCGATTTGAATTATGAATACAATATTAAGGACACAATCATACTTATGTTGGCCATGCTGCCTTCTTGTATTTCTTCAACAGACAATCGAGCTGACATATTGGTTGCATTTTCTTTATCTTGCAACTGTGCATTTCTTTATCTTGCATATGTTCTCGGTGTTCTTCGATTGCAAGTTCACAAGATTCTGCAAAAATATTTACAAATGCTAACACAATTAGTACTTGTTACTAATATTTGATTAAAACAAACATGTATAAGATTAAAAAAACTCCGTCTAACCTTTTGCAACTATTAGGATCATGCCAGTTAAATCATTATCTTGACTAGCATTTTCTTAGCTTCCAATATTGTCGATAAGAGAGCGGGATGTAGAGAGATCATATGTTCCTTCTATACATTTTCAAATAATATCACTTATGCTTGTTCCTTGGGTATTTTCTATGTCTTGAGATTGTTCTCCACTTCTCTCTTGATAGTCCACTCCATCTTCTTTCCTTGCAGCTTCAAAAGATTCTGTAACATTTACAATTAATATTTGTTACTAATAGTTTACTAAAACTAATATTCAACATATCATGAAAATTCCATCTAACCTTGATTGGCATCATTTCGATTTCCAAATTTCTCTTTAACTGAGAGAGGTGTAGAGAGATCATATATTCCTTCAACACATTTGCATACAATCTCACTTATACTTGTTCCCAATGGATTTTCTAAATCCTAAGATTGCACTCCACATTTACTAATTATTTCTGTTACTCCTGTCTCTTTTGGATTTTTCTGGTCTTGACATTTCACTCCATCTTGAACTTCCACTCCATCAATAGATTCTACACACATTTTTTATCACAAAAAAGTTTATATGTATTACGCTATTGAATATAAATTTCAATGACAACAAATTCAAAATCTATATCTAACCTTTCCAAATTTCAATGCCAATATCTGTTTCATCTTCTAGATGCGCATCTCTATAATCGCTTTCATAATGATCTTCTACATGCACATCTATATCATCACATTGATCATCAGTTGCATGTTTGTTAATTGGAATATTAGGTTCTATATATCATCACATTGATCATCAGGTGCATCTTTGCTAATTGGAACACTAGGTTCTCTCTCTATGGTCCTTTCATGAGGTTTGACAAGAACCTTCAACAAAGTATCAATATTTGATATTAGGTTTTTCTTTAAATCCTGTGAGATAGTATTTAAAATAAGAATCAGAATGTTAGCATAGAGGTACAAGCACAAAAATTAAGGATAAGTGTTCCTTAAATTAGAATTAAAAGAATAGAAATTAATAACATATAGTCCTAAACTTAGAGTTAAAAGTTAAAAAGTTAAGGACAGGAAGTCCTTAACTTAGAGTTACAAGCACAGAATTTAAGGACATGTATTCCTGAACTTAGAGTTCCAAGTTCAAAAAATAAGGACATGTAGTCCTGAACTTTGATTTCCAAGTTCAAAAAAGGACATGTAATCCTGAACTTAGAGTTACAAGTTAAAAAGTTAAGGACAGGTAGTCCTAAACTTTGAGTTCCAAGTTCAAAAGTTAAGGACATGTAGTCCCGAACTTCAAGTTACAAGCTCACAAATTAAGGACAGGTAGTCCTAAAGTTCAAGTTACAAGCTCACAAATTAGGGACAGGTAGTCCTTAACTTAGAGTTACAAGTTAAAACGTTAAGGACACAAGCAGAGAAATTAAGGATAGGTTGTCCTTAACGTAGATTTACAAGAACAGAAATTAAGGACATGTAGTCCTGAACTTAGAGTTGTAAGTTAAAAAGTTAAGAACATGTAGTCCTGAATTTAGAGTTCCAAGTTCAAAAAATAAGGACATGTAGTCCTGAACTTAGAGTTCCAAGTTCAAAAAATAAGGACATGTAGTCCTGAACTTAGAGTTACAAGTTAAAAAGTTAAGGACATGTAGTCCTAAACTTCAAGTTACAAGCTCACAAATTAAGGACACTTGGTCCTTAACTTAGAGTTACAAGTACAGAAATTAAGGACATTTAGTCATTAACTTAGAGTTACAAGCACAGAAATTAAGGACATGTAGTCTTTAACTTAGATTTCCAAGTTAAAAAGTTAAGGACATGTAGTCCTGAACTTACAGTTACAAGTTCAAAAGTTAAGGATAGGAAGTCCTAAACTAGGAACAGTTAACAAAAATTAGCTTACAGATTCCTAGGACTATTTTTCTGACATGTCCTTAATATTTAAACTAAAAAACTAAAATCCAGGACCTAAGTAGATGCATCTTAAATAGAAGAACAGTTAACTAAAATTAGCTTACAGATTCCTAGGGCTATATTTCTAACATGTCCTTAATATTTAATCTAAAAACTAAAATACAGGACCTAATTAGATTCATCTTTTATAGAAGCACAGTTAACTAAAATTAGATTATAGATTCCTATGACTAAATTTCTGACATGTCCTTAATATTTAAACTAAAAAACTAAAATTCAAAACCTAATTAGATTCATCTTTTATAGAAGCACAACTAACTACAAATTCATAAACACAATCAGCTTAGAAATTCTTAGGACTATTTTTATGAGATGTCCTTATATAATCAAATATATTGATTGAACCACAAACACATTTCAATACCAAAAAGTTCTGAATAACTTCCTCACAAGAATTCGCTCCTTATTCCACACATACTTGATGACAAACACAGCGTTGATCGCGATTAGGGATATACAAAAAGATAAATGCAAAAAAAAATACCAGTTCGCTGGTTCGATGCAGAGAATATGACAAAGGAGAAGAGATAAAGTGGAACAAACTACACGTAGAGAATTGTTGGGAAGGAACAAAATCGAACAAAGATTTGCATGCAAGGAACGATACTGATACTGAGGGAGCGAAATTTGCCTCTGAAATTTTGGCTCTCAAATTAAATTTCCAGAAATGTATAAAAGAAGGGTTTGGGAATAGAAGAAAGGGTAAAATTATCTTTTCAAAATAATTTTAATAGAGTAGTGGCTATTTTGGTTCAACATTAGAATTGGTGGATAAAAAATAAACACCACCTTACTTAGTGGCTACCATACGCCATTTTTACTAAATATGTTGTGGGCCTGCCTTATACATTCATGTTAAAATGGGTGAAGTATACAAAGGAACTGGGTGGTCTTGAACTTTTGATGTCGCTTATCCGTGGCAGAACTTCAAGTTTAACAAATTTTTCACGGTCATGGGCAAGACTTTCGACGTTTAGTCTTGAAAGTTTGCCCATTGGTCAAGTGATATGCTCCAAAGGCCATAAGTTAAAGATCCTCCTTTATGGTATCATATTTTTGCCATTTTCGGTGTTAAAATGGGGATGTTGGCCCTTCTAAAGTTTGATCCCCACTCTCTCAATATTTTTCCAATATTTATAAACGGAAATTGAAAAAAAAAAAGGTTAGATATTGTGTTTGATATATAAAGAAAGATGATTTTTTTTTTTTTGAAAAACACACTTATCGGAGATTGAAAATTATGTTAATTGTTAGCAAATCAGACACTATTTTCATATTTTTGAGTTGTAAGAATTGATAATAATGTCGAAGTACTGGTTCGAGTAATAATGTGAAATTATCTTTTTATCGAAAATTAAAATTAAAAGTCAACGTTTTGGTGGAGTACCATTAATGTTTTAGATGATGTTAAGATTTCTAGTTAATTGTGTTTCTAGATAATAATCATGTTCTCACGTAATTAAGCACTAATACCATTTAACTAAAAATTAAGGATGTTGCAACAGTTTTTTAATTATGCACCAAGTATAATCCAATTAAATATTCTCTCTAAGGCTGTCAAAACAGCTCTAGATTCATGGACATACTTGCCAAAGTTTTTATGGGCCATTAACAATAAAAAATAATTCGCCTCCGCAAATCAACTAGTTTAGTGGGCCATTTGCATCTATATCAGTTTTTGGGTCACGTTTTAACTTGTGCCCGTTTTGCAAAAAAATTTACAAGCGTTCCTACTTTTTCGCGTAACTTCAGCATACTGGGCTGAAGTAGCAAAGGCGATCACGCAAAACTTCAGCATTCTAGTAGACGGGCCTGAAGTAGCAAGTGTACTGAACTAAGTTGTGACGACCTGGCCAGTCGTCTCATGAGTTACCGCTCCGTTTCCCCCATTTCAGCTTCTTTACGCTTCGTTATCCGTGTTTTATGTGATCGAGTTGATTAGTTCGAGTTCGGAGAGGATTTGGTAAGAAATGAGACACTTAGTCTCTTTTAAGAAGACTTAAGTTGGAAAAGTCAATCGGGTGTTGACTTATGTGTTAGAAGGCTCGGAAGTGAGTTCTGATGGTTCGGTTAGCTTCGGGAGGTGATTTGTGACCTAGGAGCGCGATCATAATGGGTTTTGGAGTTGTAGAGAAGATTTAGGCTTGAACTGGCGAAACTGATATTTCGGCAAATTCCGGTTGATCGGCGAGATTTTGATATAGGGGTCGAAATAGAATTCTGAGAGTTGCAGTAGCTTCATTGTGTCATTTGGGATGTGTGTGCAAAATTTCAGGCCATTCGAACGAGATTTGATAGACCTTTTGATCGAAAACATAATTTAAGAGTTCTTGGAGTTCTTAGGCTTGACTCCTATGTTAAATTGGTGATTTGATGTTGTTGTGAGAGTTCCGAAGTTTTGAGCAAGTTTGAACGATGTCATGGGATGTGTTGGTGCAATTGGTTTGAAGTTCTGGGAGTTCCGGGATGTTTTAGTGCAAAAATCATAGTTGTAGTAGGTCTACAGGGGTTGCAGGCCCTGGAACTCACTCACGCGGTCCGCACAAAAATAAGTGCGCCCGCATTGAGTGCTGTGCGAACCGCACAAAAGTGGGCGAAGTAGGCGTCGCGCGGACTGCACAAAAGCGGGCGCGACCGCGGTAGGCGTCGCGCGGACCGCACAAAAGCGGTCGCGGCCGCGGTAGGCATCGCGCGGACCGCACAAAAGCGGGTGCGGGCGTGGTAGGCGTTTGCGCGGACCGCACTGGCTTGCGCGGACCGCGGTCGTTTTGGTGCGGCCCTCAGTAGCTGAAACCTGAGGGGTACCTATAAATACAAGGTCTTGGGTTTTATTTAATATTTTAACCTAGAGATCTCGGATTTTGGCGATTTTTCGAAGGTTTTCAAGAAATTCATCGGGGTAAGTGATTTTAACTCAGATTTGGCTAGAATACATGAATCTATCACTGAATTCATCATTTAATTCGTGATTTGAGATGGAATTTGGGAAGAAAATTGTGAAATCTTTCAAAAATATAAAATGATGATTTGAAGGACCAAATGGTATCGGAATTGGATAATTTTGGTATGGTTAGACTCATGAGGGTATGAGGATTCTAAAAATGTAAATTTTACCCGATTCTGAGACATGGGGCCCGGGGCTCGATTTTTCTAATTTTTAGATTTTTGATATTTTTCGAATGTTTTCGCTTGGGCTTTGTTCCCTTAGCATATTGTGACGTATTCGTTCTGATTTTGGATAGATTCGACGCGCGTGGAGGCCAATTCGAGAGGCAAAGACGTCGCGAGCTAGAGAATTAGCTAGTTCGAGGTGAGTAATGGTTGTAAATGATGTCCTAAGGGTTTGAAACCCCGGATTGCACATCGTAATGCTATATTGAGGCAAGATACGCACTGGATGATGAGCGTGGGGTCTTTCACTACTGGGGATTGTGACTTGGTCCATCCCGATTGATGATTTTACCGAATATTTGACTGAAATTCATTTGTTATCATCATGATTTGGGATGATTGCCATATTTGGGCTTCGTGCCAACTATTTGAACCCTTCGGGGATTTTTATCATTGTTTCATCACTGCTTGACTTATTATTTGAACTCAGTCCTATTGATATCTACTGTTTTACAAACTCAGCCACTTTTACTCAGATTTGAAACTTAAATGATATTTTTACATCATGTTTTGGGCTGAGAACTACTGTTTTACTAATGCCCAAGGGGCTTGTGATGATTTTGGACTGAGTGAGGTCGAGGGCCATATGTGAGGATATGCTGAGTGATATGAGGCCGAGGGCCTAAGATACTTTATATGCCACCAGGTGGCTTGAGTGGTGTGAGGCCGAGTGCCGAGTGATGATTCCACGAGGTGGCTTGATATAGCGTTTGGGCCGTAAGGGGCCCCTCCGGAGTCTGCACACCCACAATGAGCGCGGGTACCCATTGTTCTGAGTGATTGATGCTATGCCCGAGAGGCTGATATGAGTGATTGTGAGGTAGCCCGAGGGGCTGATACTATTCTGAGAGTGAGCACGAGGGGCTGATACTGTTCTGAGTGATTGATACTGAGCCCGAGGGGCTGATACTGTACTGAGAGTGAGCCAGAGGGGCTGATACTATGCTGAGCGATTGATACTGTGCCCGAGGGGCGGATTTCTACTTGTTATTTACCTGTTAAATTACTCGTTTTACTTGTTTTAAAAAGGAATATCATTTGATTCTTCACTGATTTACTGCTTTAAGTGATTTTACTACTTAATATGGAATTGCTTTGTGTCTTTACGTATTTTCATACTTTCAGTCATTATTTATAATTGTTACTCATTGAGTCGGAGTACTCACTTTACTCCCTGCACCATGTGTGCAGATTCAGGCATCGCAGAGTCCGCTCTTGAGTGTTGATTTCTCCTAGTCCAGGCAGTGATTTGGAGACTACGAGGTAGTTGTTGGCATTCGCAGCCCCGTGCCTCCCTTATCCTATCATTTCCATGTTTTTTTTTCTAAACTATTATATCGGATTTTTTGTTCAATAGACTTGTATCCGGACTTCTTAGTTGCTCATGACTTGTGACACCCCGATTTGGGCTGTGTCGGGATGGTCCCTACTGTTGTTAACGTTAAAATTCTGCAATTTATGAGTATTATATTATATGTTATTACTGTTTATGATGATTAACTGTTGAAAAGATGTGTTCCGTTTTGGTCTGGTTGGCCTTGTCTTCTCGAGAGGCGCCATCACGACCGGGTTCGGGGATTGGGTCGTGACAAGTTGGTATCAGATCCTAGGTTACATAGGTCTCACGAGTCATGAGCAGGTTTAGTAGACTCTCGCGGATCGGTACGGAGACATCTGTATTTATCCTCGAGAGGCTGCAGAACCTTTAGGAAAAAAACTTCATATTCTTGAAACTCCTGTCATGCGAACTTGTTGATCTGAATGCTAAACTTCTGTTATTTGATTCTCTCGCAGATGGCGAGGACTCGCGCTACCGGACGAGGTGGAAGACCACTAGTTCCACCCACTGAGGCCACCAGAGGCCGTGGACGCGGTCTTAGATGTGGCAGAGGCAGAGCAACGAGAGCAGCACCTATTGACCCACTAGCTGCCCCGGCTCCGGATCAAGCTCAAGCTATGGATGCTCCAACAGCACTAGTTTAGGCACCAGTTGTGCCTATCATGATTCCGGGTCTTCAGGAGGCCTTGGCACAAATCTTATCAGTTTGCACTGGCCTGGCTCAGGCAGTTTCAGCCACTACAGCAGCAACTACTTCACAGGCCAGGGGAGGCAATCAGACCCCCGCTGCTCGCACACCTGAGCAGGTAGTGCAGGGACTACAAACACCGGGGGCACCTCCAGCTTAGCTGATTGCACCAGCTCAAGAGTTTGTTGTGCCAGTTAAGCCGGATGATGAGCAGCGTCATCTTGAGAGATTTGGTAGACTCCAACCTCCATCATTCAATGGTGCCGAGGGCGAGGATGCCCAGGGTTTTCTTGATAAGTGTCAGTGGATGCTCCATACAACAGGGATTCTTGAGACTAGTGGTGTGGCATTTACCACCTTTCAGTTTAATGGAGCTGCCTTCACATGGTGGGAGGTGTATGAGAGGCGTAGGCCGGTTGGAGCAGCGCCCCTTACTTGGCACCAGTTCTCCACTCTCTTCTTGGAGAAGTATGTGCCGCAGTCCCGCAGAGAGGAGCTGCGTAGATTGTTTGAGTGGTTGCGATAGGGGGATATGACTGTGTCATAGTATGAGTCGAGGTATTCTGAGTTGGCTCGTCATGCCATTTGGATGGTTCCGATAGATCGTGAGAGGATCAGGAGATTTGTTGATGGCCTTAACTATCACCTCCATATTCTTATGACCCGAGAGAGGGTGTTGGGTGCTACGTTCGAGGAGGTGGTCAATATCGCTCGTGAGATTGAGACGGTTCGCCGTCAGGATCGAGAGGAGAGGGATGCCAAGAAGCCTCGAGGATCTGGCAGTTATAGTGGTGCTTCTTCGAGGGGCCAGTTTCAGCATGGTAGAGGTCATTCTTTCAGGCCTGCTCAGTCAGCCTGCCTAGAGTATCGCGGGGCATCTTCAGGTCATGGTCATCATGGATCTCAGCGGGGCCAGTCATCACTCAGTGCCCTTCCATCCTAGAGTTCATCTCGTGCCCCATCAGCTCAGGGTTCTTCTATGCCGAGTACATCAGCCGGTCACTCCGGTGTGAGGGGTTCCCTTCAGTTCCCTTCTCCAGCACCTGGGAGTTGTTTTGAGTGTGGAGAGTTTGGACATGTGTGGAGGCAGTGTCCTCGTCGTGTTGCTAGTTCGTCCCAGCAGAGGGGTCAGCCCTCGACTTCTGCTCCAGTTACTTCACCACCCGCCCAGCCAGCTAAGGGTGGAGGTCATGCATCCAGGGGTCGCCTCAGAGGGGGAGGTCGATCTGGGGGCGGTCAGGCCCGTTTCTATGCACCCAGGTAGACCCGGCGCCATTGCTTTGGATGCTGTCATTACAGGTATTGTTTTAGTTTTCCACAGAGATGCCTTTGTATTATTTGATCCTGGTTCCACCTTTTCTTATGTGTCATCATACTTTGCTCATTATTTGGGTATGCCCCGTGAGTTTCTTGCTTTACCTATTCATGTATCTACCCCAATGGGCGATACTGTTGTTGTAGACCGTGTGTACCGGTCATGTGTGGTGACTATTGGGGGTCTGGAGACCCGAGTGGATCTATTGCTATTGAGCATGGTGGATTTTGATGTCATTTTGGGCATGGATTGGCTATCTCCATGTCGTGCTATTCTAGACTGTCATGCTAAGACAGTCACTTTGGCTATGTCGGGTGTAACGCGGATCGAGTGGCGTGGTATGACTGATTATATCCCTAGTAGAGTGATCTCTTTCTTGAAGTCCCAGCGTATGGTTGTGAAGGGTTTCCTTTCATATCTAGCATTTGTAAGGGATGTTGGAGCTGAGACTCCTAGTATTGATTTTGTCCCAGTTGTGAGGGATTTTCCCGATGTGTTTCTTGCAGACTTGTCGGGCATGCCACCGGACAGGGACATTGATTTGGTATTAACCTGGTGCCGGGCACTCAGCCTATTTCTATTCCGCCATATCGTATGGCACCAGCAAAGTTGAAAGAATTGAAAGAACAGCTTTAGGAACTCCTAGATAATGGGTTCATTTGGCCTATTGTGTCCCCTTGGGGTGCACCGGTTTTATTTATGAAGAAGAAGGATGGCACGATGAGAATATGCATTGATTATAGGCAATTAAACAAAGTAACAATTAAGAACAAGTATCCTTTGCCTCACATTGATGATTTATTTGATCAGCTTCGGGGAGCGAGGGTATTCTCCAAAATTGATCTCTGTTCGGGTTATCACCAGTTGAAGATCAGGGATTCAGATATTCTTAAGGCTGCTTTCAGGACCAGATATGGTCATTATGAGTTTCTTGTTATGTCTTTCGGGCTAACCAATGCCCCAGCAACATTCATGCATTTGATAAACAACGTGTTTTGGCCTTATCTTGATTCGTTCATTATAGTATTCATTGATGATATTCTGGTATACTTGCGTAGTCAAGAGGAGCACGCGGAGCATTTGAGGGTTGTGTTGCAGAGATTGAGGGAGGAGAAGCTTTATGCAAAATTCTTCAAGTGTGAGTTTTGGCTCAGTTTAGTGGCTTTCTTGGGGCACGTGGTGTCCAGCGAGGGTATATAGGTTGATCCGAAGAAGATAGAGGCGGTTCAGAGTTGGCCCAGACCATCCTCAACCACAGAGATTCGTAGCTTTCTTGGGTTGGCAGGCTATTATCGTCGGTTTGTTCAGGGATTTTCATCCATTGCATCACCTTGACCAAGTTGACTCAGAAGGGTGCTCCATTTGTATGGTCGGACGAGAGTGAGGAGAGCTTTCAGAAGCTCAAGACAGTCTTGACCACAACTCCAGTGTTGGTTTTGCCATCAGCTTCAGGTTCATATACTGTGTATTGTGATGCTTTGAGAGTTGGGATTGGTTGTGTGTTGATGCAGGAGGGTAGAGTTATTGCTTATGCTTCTCGTCAGCTGAAGCCCCATGAGAAGAACTACCCCGTTCATGATTTGAAGTTGGCTGCCATAGTTCATGCATTGAAGATTTGGAGGCATTACTTGTATGGCGTATCTTGTGAGGTGTTCACTGATCATCGTAGTTTTCAGCATTTGTTCAAGCAAAAAGATCTTAATTTGAGGTAGTGGAGATGGTTGGAGTTGCTTAAGGATTATGATATCACTATTCTGTACCATCGGGGAAAGGCCAACGTGGTGGCCGATGCATTGAGCCGAAAGGCAGTGAGTATGGGGAGTTTGGCATATATTCCAGTTGGGGAGAGACCCTTTGCAGTTGATGTTCAGTCCTTGGCCAATCAGTTCGTGAGATTGGATATTTCAGAGCCCAGTCGGGTGTTGGCATGTGTGGTTTCTCGATCTTCCTTATATGATCGTATCAGAGAGCGCCAGTGTGATGATCCGCATTTGCTTGTCCTTAAGGACAGAGTCCATCATGATGATGCCAGAGATGTGACCGTCGGTGATGATGGTGTGTTGAGGATGCAGGGCCGGATTTGTGTGCCCAATGTGGAAGGGCTTAGAGAGTTGATTCTGGAAGAGGCCCATAGCTCGCGGTATTCCATTCATTCGGGTGCCACGAAGATGTATCAGGATTTGAGGCAGCACTATTGGTAGAGAAGAATGAAGAAAGATATCGTGGGATTTGTAGCTCGGTGTCTCAATTGTCAGCAGGTGAAATATGAGCATCAGAGACCGGGTGGCTTGCTTCAGCAGATGGTTATTCCCGAGTGGAAGTGGGAGAGGGTCACCATGGATTTTGTGAGTGGTCTTCCTCGGACTTTGAAGAAGTTCAATGCCATTTGGGTGATTGTGGATCGGCTGACTAAGTCTGCGCACTTCATCCCTGTGTATACTACCTATTCTTCAGAGCGGTTGGCAGGGATTTATATCCGAGAGATTGTTCGGTTGCATGGTGTTCCGGTCTCCATCATCTCAGATAGAGGTACTCAGTTTACTTTGCAGTTTTGGAGAGTCGTGCAGAGAGAGTTGGGTACTCAGGTAGAGTTGAGCACAGCGTTTCATCCTCAGACGGACGGACAGTCCGAGCGTACTATTCAGATATTGGAGGACATGGTGTGTGCTTGTGTTATTGACTTTGGAGGTTCATGGGATAAGTTTCTACCACTTGCAGAGTTTGCTTACAACAACAGCTACTAGTCGAGTATTCAGATGGCTCCATATGAGGCTTTGTATGAGAGGCGGTGTAGATCTCCGGTTGGTTGGTTCGAGCCCGGCGAGGCTAGACTATTGGGGACAGATTTGGTTCAGGATGCCTTAGAGAAGGTGAAGGTGATTCAGGAGAGACTTCGTACAGTGCAGTCGCGTCAGAAGAGTTATGCAGACCGAAAGGTTCGAGATGTGTCCTACATAGTCGGTGAGAAGGTCTTGCTGAAGGTTTCGCCCATGAAGGGTGCTATGAGGTTTGGGAAGAAAGGCAAGTTGAGTCCTCGGTTCATTGGGCCTTTTGAGGTGCTTTGGAGGATTGGGGAGGTGGCTTATGAGCTTGCTTTGCCACCTAGCATGTCGAGTGTGCATCCTGGTATTTCATATTTCTATGCTCCGGAAGTATATTGGGGATCCGTCTCATGTTTTGGACTTCAACACGGTTTAGTTGGATGATGATTTGACCTTTGATGTGGAGCCAGTAGCTATTTTGGGTCGCCAAGTTCGGAAGTTGAGGTCAAAGGATATAACTTCAGTAAAAGTGCAGTGGAGAGGTCGGCCCGTGGAGGAGGCTACCTAGGAGACCGAGCGGGATATACGGAGCAGATATCCTCATCTGTTTGAGGCTTCAGGTATGTTTCTTGACTCGTTCGAGGACGAACATTTGTTTAAGTTGGGGAGGATGTGACGACCCGGCCAGTCGTCACATTTTAGCTTCTTTACGCCCATTTTAGCTTCTTTACGCTTCGTTATCCGTGTTTTATGTGATCGAGTTGATTAGTTCGAGTTCGGAGAGGATTTGGTAAGAAATGAGACATTTAGTCTCTTTTAAGAAGGCTTAAATTGAAAAAGTTAATCGGGTATTGACTTATGTGTTATAAGGCTCGGAAGTGAGTTCCGATGGTTCGGTTAGCTTTGGGAGGTGATTTGTGACCTAGGAGCGCGATCGGAATGGGTTTTGGAGTTGTAGAGAAGATTTAGGCTTGAATTGGCGAAATTGATATTTCGGCAAATTCCGGTTGATAGGAGAGATTTTGATATAGGGGTCGGAATAGAATTCCGAGAGTTGCAGTAGCTTCATTGTGTCATTTGGGATGTGTGTGCAAAATTTCAGGCCATTCGGACGAGATTTGATAGACCTTTTGATCGAAAGCATAATTTAAGAATTCTTGGAGTTCTTAGGCTTGACTCCTATGTTAAATTGGTGATTTGATGTTGTTGTGAGCGTTCCGAAGTTTTGAGAAACTTTGAACGATGTCATGGGATGTATTGGTGCAATTGGGTTGAAGTTCTGGGAGTTCCGGGTAGGTTCCGGGATGTTTTAGTGCAAAAATCATAGCTATAGCAGGTCTACAGGGGTTGCAGGCCCCAGAACTCACTCACGCGGTCCGCACAAAAATAAGTGCACCCGCATTGAGTGCTGTGCGGACCGCACAAAAGCGGGCGCGGGCGCAGTAGGCGTCGCACGGACTGCACAAAAGCGGGCGCAACTGTGGTAGGCGGCGCGCGGACTGCACAAAAGCGGGCACAGTCGCGGTAGGCGTTTGCGCGAACCGCACTGGCTTGCGCAGACCGCAATCGATTTGGTGCGGCCCGCGGTAGCTGAAACCTGAGGGGTACCTATAAATACGAGGTCTTGGGTTTTATTTAATATTTAAACCTAGAGAGCTCGGATTTTGGCGATATTTTGAAGGTTTTTCAAGAAATTCATCGGGGTAAGTGATTTTAACTCAGATTTGGCTAGAATACATGAATCTATCACTGAATTCATCATTTAATTCGTGATTTGAGATGAAATTTGGGAAGAAAATTGTGAAACCTTTCAAAAATGTAAAATGATGATTTGAAGGACCAAATGGTATCGGAATTGGATAATTTTGGTATGGTTAGACTTGTGAGGGTATGAGGATTTTGAAAATGTAAATTTTACCCGATTCCGAGATGTGGGCCCGGGGCTCGGGTTTTGCTAATTTCGAGATTTTTGATATTTTTCGAATGTTTTCGCTTGGGCTTTGTTCCCTTAGCATATTGTGACATATTCGTTCTGATTTTGGATAGATTTGACGCGCGTGGAGGCCAATTCGAGGGGCAAAGGCGTCGCGAGCTAGAGAATTAGCCAGTTCGAGGTGAGTAATGGTTGTAAATGATGTCCTGAGGGTTTGAAACCCCGGATTGCACATCGTAGTGCTATATTGAGGCAAGATACGCGCTGGATGATGAGCGTGGGGTCTTTCACTACTGGGGATTGTGACTTGGTCCATCCCGATTGATGATTTTACCGAATATTTGACTGAAATTCATTTGTTATCATCATGATTTGGGCTGATTGCCATATTTGGGCTTCGTGCCAACTATTTGAACCCTTCGGGGATTTTTATCATTCTTTCCTCACTGCTTGACTTATTATTTGAACTCAGTCCTATTAATATCTACTGTTTTACAAACTCAGCCACTTTTACTTAGATTTGAAACTTAAATGATATTTCTACATCATGTTTTGGGCTGAGAACTACTGTTTTACTAATGCCCAAGGGGCTTGTGATGATTTTGGACTGAGTGAGGCCGAGGGCATATGTGAGGATATGCTGAGTGATATGAGGCCGAGGGCCTGAGATACTTTATATGCCACGAGGTAGCTTGAGTGATGTGAGGCCGAGTGCCGAGTGATGATGCCACGAGGTAGCTTGATATAGCGCTTGGGCCGTAAGGGGCCCCTCCGAAGTCTGCACACCCACAGTGAGCGCGGGTACCCATTGTTCTGAGTGATTGATTCTATGCCCGAGGGGCGGATTTCTACTTGTTATTTACCTGTTAAATTACTTGTTTTACTTGTTTTAAAAAGGAATATCATTTGATTCTTCACTGATTTACTGCTTTAAGTGATTTTTCTACTTAATATTGAATTGCTTTGTGTCTTTACGTGTTTTCATACTTTCAGCCATTATTTATAATTGTTAATCACTAAGTCGGAGTACTCACATTACTCCCTGCACCATGTGTGCAGATTCAGGCATCGCAGAGTCCGGTCCTGAGTGTTGATTTCTCCCAGTCCAGGCAGTGATTTGGAGACTACGAGGTAGTTATTGGCGTTCGCAGCCCCGTGCCTCCCTTATCCTATCATTTCCATGTTTTTTTTCTAAACTATATTATCGGATTTTGTGTTCAGTAGACTTGTATCCGAACTTCTTAGTTGTTCATGACTTGTGACACCCCGGTTTGGGCTGTGTCGGGATGGTCCCTACTGTTGTTAACGTTAAAATTCCGCAATTTATGAGTATTATATTATATGTTATTACTGTTTATGATGATTAACTGTTTAAAAGAGGTGTTCCGTTTTGGTCTGGCTGGCCTTGTCTTCACGAGAGGCGCCTTCACGACCGGGTTCGGGGATTGGGTCATGACATAAGTGTACTGAAGTTTTTGTTTGTAATTGTTGAACTTAAGCATAGTAGCTGAAGTTTTGTTCTCTATTTGCTGAAGTTTTTGTTTGTAATAGCTGAACTTAAGCATAGTAGCTGAAGTTTTGTTCTCCATTTGCTGAAGTTTTTGTTTATAATTGCTGAACTTAAGCATAGTAATTGAACTTTTGTTCTCTATTTGCTGAAGTTTTTATTTGTAATTGTACTAAATAAGTTGAAGTTTTTTTGTTCTGGATTCATTAGTTTTGTCACTAAGCTTTTTCAAAAACTTCAGCAGAAGATGCTGAAGTTATTTAGTTCATTTATAAAAACTTCAGCACTAAATAAGCTGAAGTTCTTTTTGTCCTGGATAAGCTTTTTCAAAAACTTTAGCAGAAGATACTGAAGTTATTTAGTTCATTTGTAAAAACTTCAATACTAAATAAGCTGAAGTTTTTTGTCCTGGATTCATTAGTTTTGTCATAAAGCTTTTTCAAAAACTTCAGTAGAAGATGCTGAAGTTATTTAGTTCATTTGTAAAAACTTCAGCACTATATAAGCTGAAGTTATTGAAAAAGCTTTCTAACATACTAGATAAATAATCACCTTATTATTTCATAGCGTATTACTACTATAAAATAATCAAATTGCCAACAGTATCTAAATCATAAATTTTGGAAACAATAAACGTGAAAAGAACATAATTACGTGGAATTATTCACAAACTGTTGTCTACTAACTTACGTAATTATTTATAATTTATTTTTAAATAATCTAATAAACATACTTATGGCAATCATCCCAATGAAACTGAAGTTTCATAGCAGCACCAATAGCAGCAGCAACAGCAGAAGAAGAAGAAGAAGAAGAAGAAGAAGAAGAAGAAGAAGAAGCACAAGGAGAATGAGGAGGAGGAAGAGGAGGAGAAAGGGGGTTGAAGTTGTTTAAAAAGTGGGTACAAGTTAAAACTTTTTTGAAAAATGGGTATAGGTTAAATGGGGGTGAGCAAATAGGGCGCCCCGTGCAATTTTTACTAGTTTAGTCTAGGGAGAAATTCAAAAATAGTTAGATTTATAACATGTAATTAAAAAACCATAATTTCAAAAGTAATCGAAAGTTATTCACTTTTCATATAAAGATAAAATATGAACAAAAATACTGTTAAAAATTCGAAAATAGTTTGGCATAATACACTGGAATTCGAATTTTTTTATATATGAGCTTCCAGCATGATATGCTGGAATTTTATTATGTGCTGGAGTTCCATCACAATATGCTAGAAGTTTATCTGCAGGAGCTCCATAATCCCACATATTACGCTGGAACTTTCCGTATCCTGGAGTTCCAACATAATATGCTGGAAGTTTATACGCAGGAGCTCCATAATCTCGCATATTATGCTGAAACTTTTCGTGTTTCAGTAAAATAATGGCTATTTTTTGATGACTTCACAATTACTGTCTATTTTTCGATGACTATCCGAAAAATGGCTAACCCGTGCTATTTTGACTTTAGTCTAGGCTCAAACTGGAGTTTTCAAATTGGGTTAAAGGGTAACGCAATTTTCATGGTCTTTTAACACATTAGGCCATTCGACCGATAATAATTGAGTATTATCACTTTTAGCCCTCGCCAGAAATTATTTATATTTGGTAATCGAAAAATATATAAAATTTGTATAAATTTTGTATATAACATACAGAATGTATATATATATAAAATTTATACATTTTTTTTGTAGTTTTACAGCAGCTATACAGTGTCATTTTTCTGATAATAATTACAACACTAGCCCAATACACAAAAAGATATACATTAATTATATATAAAATATATATATTAATATACAAAAATTATATATTTTTCGATTATTATTTTGGAGTCGCTGTATAGCGTAGATTTCCCTGTTTTTGGGTTTTTTCATAGGCTTCAACCCAATTTTTGGGCTCCATACAGCTCACTTACCACACGAACTCAACAAGCTGATGTAAGTAGGAACATATCCCTGAAAAAGAAAATCATTTTTTGGAGAATTCTTTAACTTATTTATAATGATAGTATATAATTTTTTTCTCTTATCATTGTATGGTAACTTGTTGTTGTACGTAATATGCCTTTATTTTTAAGTAATTAATTTTACTTTTTTTTATAAACAGTTTTCTATAATTATCTTTTAGGTATGTTTACCTTCAAAATGATAATTACAATTAGATTTGATTGTGTGATTCTAAAAATACGTGATTTATTTTTATACTAGTTGTTAGGCAGTAGATACTAAGTGTGAGACTAGAAAATATGATAAGAGCTTGAAGGCAGCGTGTCAAGCACACCGAGTGGCTGAGAATCGTGGCCTCGAGCTGGCCTATAACGGGCATCGAGGTCGAGCTAAGTGTTAGGCTGTGAACGACCGATGAAGAACTAACAATTATATGAGCTTTGATAAGAGCTCTTTATGATCAATAATGAGTAATAAATGAAGAACAATTAGTGAAACAAAATAAATGTAAGTAATAGAATCAAGGGAGAATGTGTTTAAGCAGGGAATGTTCTTGTATTGAATGTTATGTGTCTTACAAAATGATATGGGTCCCCTTTATATATAAGGGGGGAATCCCAACATAATACAGACGTATTTATTACAAGGATATAAGGTTGGTATAACCATTTAATGCCATGGTACGGGCTTGAACTAGCCCAATAGACTTGATCAGCTTTTAACCACGTGCCTTGGGAACTTCCCGTTTGTCCATCATGGCCATCGATTTGCACTGCCTCGAGGTCGATCATTGAGAACCCTCGGGGTCGAACCTCGAGCTCAGCCTCGAGGCTTCAGGGGGAGGTCGTTGATCGAGGTCAACCCTGCACTATTATTGAGTAGCGAGAGAGGGTCGAAGCAGCTTTTACCTGATTAAGGTTAAGATCGATTTCCACAGGGAGCTAGAAGTTGAAGTTGAGTTTTTATCTAATTGAGAGTGGTGTATGTGTTCCAAATTACACTTCTAAATATTTTTGGATTTTTGTTTTACTTTTAATTTTATCAAACTACAACGCTAAATTAAACTAGAATAAGCTAAGAGTAAACTATTGCGAGTTGTTCAAATGGTTAAAAGGCACTATGGTAATGACTTTCGCCTAGGTGGCCAATTGACGGGTACTTGAGTGTAAGGCATGATTGACACATTTGGGGAGTATTATATAACCGTTGCACGATTTTACCCACTCTATACCTCTCGGTGGTTCGAGTGATTTTGCGCAAATTGACTTTCTCAAGACCAATAGGGTATGCAAATTTGCACAAGCAATCAAGGTTCAAGTCGGTATTACTATCTCTAGGTTTAACCCTTTAATTGGGGCTATCAATCTTTTGAGTACGCCCAAATTCCTTGTTGGACCAATTACAGAGACTTAGACTCTCTTTCTCAAGAAGAGCCAAAGTCAACTAAACACAAACTAGTGTTTGCAACCACCAATTCAGCAATTAAACATGAAATTGGCCCAAATATCAAATACCCATAGTCAATCTAGCCCTAAAACACAAGACCCATCAATTACCCACACTAGGGTTGAGCTACAACCCTAGCTTATGGGTCTAGCTACTCATAATTGAAGAAGAAAACAAAGAAATAGATGAAAAAAACTCATATTAATTAATTGCTAAGATAAACTAGAAGATTCAATGTTGAAATGAAGCTAAAATTGCTCAAAATAGCTAAAACTATCGAAGTCACAAGCGCAGCTTAGTACAAAGTCTATCTAATGACCTAAAAATGGAAAAAGAAGCTATTTATACTAAGCTGAAAAATCTGGACAAAAATACCCATGTGGGGTTAGTGCGGACCGCACAAAATCACGTGCGGCCTCACTAGGGCTCTGAACTTGAAAATTCAACTCTCTGAATTCGGGTAATGCAGACCGCACAAAATCAAGTGCGGCCGCGGTGGTTCTAGTGCGGTCCGCATGAAATGGAGCGCGGACCGCATTAGCTTTAATCTCCAAACTGGTACTTCTCTGATCCTTGGTTCTGCGGACCGCACTAAATCGAGTGCAGCAGCAGTGACTCCAATGCGGACCGCATTAAATCTCATGCGGCCGCATTGCCTGTTGGCCTGGAAATCAACCTCTTTGAACCTCACTTGTGCGGACCGCACAGAATGGTGTGCGGCCGCATTGGGCCTGTTTTGCCTGAGCTTTGTCTTGTCTTGGTACTTGTGCAAGTTTCACTCCTTTTTGAGCTGATCTTTGACATCTTGTCACTTTGTTGATCAAACCTGCAATCAAGCACAACTTGTGAGCCTTTTGGGACTATTTTGTACAAATTTCTAATGAAAACATAAGCGAGAAGGAGTATAAAATGTATCAAAATCCCTAGTTATCAACTCCCCCAAACTTAAGCTTTTGCTTGTCCTTAAGGAATCAAAATAAGACCCAACCCTTTAAGGAAAAATCCAAGAAAATTCAGTTGTCCTAAAGTGACCTCATCTAGCATCAATTGGGACTAACAATTTCCCTCAATACAAATGAATCATTAAAACATTTACCCTTTTAAACACCATAGATTAAGTGCGACACAAGAGCATCAAGAGTTGACTCAACACATCAAAGAACTCTTTCTATTACTTTGGTCATCATGGAACCCAAACTCACACATCCTCTGCTCTCTCTAAGTAAACCTCACCTTTAGAATAGTAGCACTTAGAATGAGGTTAATGGAAAATTATTCATCTCTCTCAAGGAAAAGTCACAAGTCCGGCTCTAAGTACCATATGCTTGCCCCTTATGTGAGTCACCACTAATGTTAGGTTTATTCAACTCAAGATCATATAGGACTTTTGTGGAGACATAGTGAAGGCTTTTGGTTTATGGTAGGTAATGTTTGGTCTAAATAGGTTTCATCTTCCCTTAAGCACTTCTTTTGTTTCATTTTGGCTCAAATTCATTTGACTTTTTTAGTCTTTTCACTTCTTTCTAAGGAGTTAGAGAGACACACTATCACTCTTTCTTATGCATTTCAAATCTTTTCTCCTTTTTTAGCTTTTCACACCTTTCATTCTTTGCTTTTCTCGAATCCCTTTTTATTCAATTCTACTTTGAGCATTCTTTTTGTTTTTTTGATTTTCTTTCTTTTTTTCATTGTCTTTCCTTTTCTTCATTTTGTACCTTTTTACCACTTTGTTGCCATCCTCGTCTCTCCCCCCAAACTTATACTTTTGTCATGTTCTAAAAGAAAGATCGGGTGTCAAGAGAGGGTATCTTTTAGAACGGGTAAAGGCTTGTATCATGGTTCTTTGAAGGAAAAAGGTCTAAGGCTCAAAAGGGTTGACTAGGGATCTTATCATTGGTATGTTATTGAAGTGTTCAAACTATCATTTGGACCAAGGAGAGCCTATAATCATGTCTCAAGTCAAAATTCACTTAGGATTTCGCCTCAACAAACATTCAGGGTAAGTTCTAGACCGATGGCTCGGGCTTGGACTTGCAATGCGATTTCTCACCACACATGATACGGGATCACTAAAGACACAGAGTTGGGGGGCCCGCAACAACCTTAGATAATATTTGAGCACACAATGGTCCCAAAAAACCATTTGATGATTATCGGTCAAAACAAGAGTCTCAAGGTCATGATTTTCACCATCCTAAACACAACAATTTATTTTTGACCATGAGATCAAAGGCAAATGTGCTAGGTCCAAGTGAAGTTGTGCTTGAGGTACCCTTAAATACTAACTACTAAAAGCAAAAAGAAAGACAGACTCAAGCCCTTAAGAAGGTTGTCACACCATCCATCATTGGGAAGAGCCACCCGATTCACACAAGCTCCACCTTTGGAAAGAACCGTGGCATTAAGAAAACCAAAGGCTTATTGCAAACGTTCAAAACAAGAAGCTACGAACATAAATAAGGAGCTACGGAAAGGAAAAAATGCAGAAAGTAAAATGAATATTTACAAGAGGGGATTTAATCTAATATACAATAGATGAGATGAATATTTACAATGTAACATAACTTTATATACAGACTCAAAGTAAAATAAAAGTACGAGAAATGTAACGAAATGTTAAAATTATCTACAAACCAAAGATGAAAAATAAAGAAAGCATAAAAATTGTCAAATATATACAATAATCCAAATCCATAAAAGTAGGGCCTACCCCCTCAAATGAAAGCTGGCATTGTCCCCAATGCCAACTAAACCAAATAAGCACCAAAAAGAAAAGGGGAAAAGTATATAGAGACTCCCTATGGCCCGTCTATCTGCATGGGCTCCTGAGTGGTCCCTGGGTCCTCATTATGCTCGGGAACCTCAGACTGGTTCCCTATGGCCTACTACTCTACTGTTGGGACCCGGACCTGGACAGGCTCATGAGGTGCATCCTCTGGCTAACTGGAGGATGTCTCCAGTGGGTCTGCTAACTGGATGACTGCATCGTCTGCTCGGGGAATCATCCTCTTCCTCTTAGGAGGCCTCTAGGATTGCTCAGGCTGAGGATGAACTGCTGGTATCGGGTCCTGTAGCAATAAGTCCAAAGGTAGATGATCTGCCTTCATCTTGTCAACCTTAGCCCTCAGCTCCTTTACGGACTCCTTGGAAGCCCGCGTCTTCCTCAACTGCTTGTGCTCCTTAGCAAGCTCCTTGACAGCCTTGTTGTGTGAATCAACAGCATCCGTGAGCACTTTTTGGGTGTCAAGGATTTTCTTCTGGCTGGCCAGAATCTCCTTGAGGGCATCCTCGATAGATTGCGAGACCTGCGGAGGCGGAGGTGTCGACTGAGCTTCCACTGTAGTAGTGAGGATAGACAACTTGGATGATTCTGTCTGCATCTAGTTGTTGATGCTGAGAAGAGCCTGGCTCAATTGGTGTGCAGTCACTGGGTAGGCTCAGGAAGAGGGTATCTCGGGATCTGCTGAAGTGGATGGACCAGGAGGAATGTCTGTGGAGGTGGAATCAGGCTGAGTAGGAGCCACTACCATAACTGGCTCTTCAGACTGGCCAGTTGGAGAAGTAGTTGTTCCCTTAAAGTTCTTGCTCTTTGGGTTGTTATCACCCTGCATATTGTACCATAAAAATGGGGCCTTTGCTTTCACTTTGATATCAAACGACCTCTTTTAAACTTTGAGGTCCCTGAAGTACATGGTCAAGAAGCTGGGGAAGGGGTAGTTTCTGTCAACCTCACTGACTACTTGCGTAACTACCCGAGGCATTACCTTTCCGACATTAATCGGGTACCCCGCCATGATCGATGCCACCAGAATTGCCTGATGAAGAGGGAGGGAGTTGTCATGAGTGGTGGGGTCCAATCTGTTGCACACAAATATTTCCCACCCCTTGGCTTCGAAATTCAGACTTCTTCTCAAAATTTTCACTCCCACATTTAGCCAATCGGGGGTGGTACCTGGGATTGCCAGATACTGTGCCAACCAGGGACGGTCCTCCTCGTCCAATTCCATCTTTGCCATATACAGTGCCCCATCCTCCTTATCAAAGCCGAGGTAACCATTTATTGTTTTCCCGTCAAAAAGCACCTTCAGATTTCGCACCTTGGTCACTTTTGTGCCCTTTTTTATGTGGGCAACATTGGTATAGAATTATTTGACCAGGTGCTCGTTTGCATCCTCAAAGTTGTTTAAGAAACACTCCCAGCCCACTCTCTCTCTAAACTGCCTTCTCACATTAGGGTTGTGAGTGTGAGCACGTGATTTTTGTTTTGCGCGACAACCGCTCCAAAAGAATTAAAAATGTATGTATCATGCGTAATTTAAACCATGACCCGTTTGTTAGATGGAAAATTACAAAAAATACGCATTTTTTCTTTTGTCCTGATTTGTTGCCGTGTTTGATTTTGCCTACTTTTAACATTTTATCCTCGTGAAATAAATATGTTAAGTGTTAATTGGTGGTGCTTGGTTTTATTTAATTAGTTTGTGTATTTAGGAAATTAGAAATAAAGAAAAAGAAGACAAAATTTGTTGTAAAATGAATTTGGGCCGTGCCCATTTCAAAATCTGGAGCCCATTTGAACAGCCCAAACCCCCAGTCCGAACAGCCCACCCCCAGGACACAAAACGACGTAGTTTAACACCAAAACTACGTCGTTTCAAGGCCGATCCATCTCAACCATTCAAACCAAACTGATCCAACGGCCAAGATCTCACACCCCGTACCCACTAACAAACCCGACCCGTCTCACCCGGACCGAACCCAAACCCTCAAAACGACACCGTTCCATTTAAGCCTTCAGATCCAGACCGTAGATCTAGATTGATCTAACGGTCGAGGTTCACCCACCCACTAACTATATAAGCCCTTCACCATACCCTGCCCCCCTAGATAACACCCCTGCCTTCGTCTTCACCGAACCCATCCCCTTCAAACCCTAGCCGACCCTGCACACTTTCACCAGAAACCCAGCGGCATGGACGCCGGTGACCTTCCCCTTAACACCCTAGAACCCCCTTGCCATCCTGAACATGAATCCATTAACCCTGTAGTTCGAATCCCTCCCCACCTTCTCGAATCTTCATTTGAAGATTCGAGTCGAAACTCGATCTACACGGTTCAACCCCAGCTTCACACCAGATACTCCCCAGACCCCCCTCGTGACCAAACCATACTTGGTTTGGTCCGAATCTGATCAGGGAAGCCCGAATCCCGGATCTAATTTTTGGAACTTTGAAGGTCTTCGTCGATGGTCCGTGTTTTGTTCAAACTAAAAGATTAAGGTCTAATGGACCTTAATCGAAGTGTTTCTCATCTGAGAAACACTTCGATTAAAGCCCGTTCAGCCTTAAGAAAGGTCTGTCCGAATCCGAGTTAAGGCTTTTGATTTTTCGAGATTTGAGGTGAGTTTTGATTTTCTTTGCTTATTTATGTTAGTCCATGTTCGTTTAAAAGGTCCGTTCAGGTTTTGTTTTTTATCTGTGTTTTGAGTTTTATCAAATGTTCCTGTCCACCTCGCCTGAACCTTTGTTGTTTGATTGAGTATTTCTTCTAATTGTTCTGATAATTTGTATGTATGTATTTGTTGTGCAATTAATTGAATTTCAAATGTGAACTGACCAACTGATTCCTCCCATGTAATTTTGCTTAGTCAGTACAATTCGAATCATGTGTTCGATACTGTTAAATGTCTGACTTTGGTCTCGATTGTATGAGTTATAACTAGTATAGTCGAGTCGACATATGTCGTCAATTAGTTTCAGATGTTTGAACAATATACAAATTGATTTTCTTCTGTTTAGCATTGTATGAATCAGTTAGGAATTGAATTCAGCTACTTATAGTTGTTAATCTGAATCAGAAGTGTAAAAGGATCGGTTTTGTTTAGTTGCAGTCAGAATTGGAGGGCATGTGCACTTGTGCACAACATGTGCACTTGTGCACAACATGTGCATAAAGGCTTTTGTTTGATTTAAAAATGTTTTGACAGCATATGCTGTCAGATACATTCTACTGCCCATGCCTGGCTTTAGTTTAAAGGAGCATTTAAACCTTTTAAAAGTGAAATCTGTCAGGGAATGTTGATGGGGTTTAATACTTAATTAGCTAAAGTTGGAATTGAAAATGGAAGGCACATGGGAGGGGTACTGTGATTTCTGAAAACAGGCTGTTAAAAAGAGTAGGATAGAGGCTTATAAAAAGGGGGGGAGACATACAGAAGGGGGGACTTGGAGGGTTGTAAAAAAAAATAATGTGAGGAGTTTGGAAAGGAGAGCTGAAATACATACAAAATAGATACACATAGATAGAGAGAGATTAAGGGATAGAAGGGATACAACCAACAATCAGAAACTTTTTCCTCCTATTGTTATTGGGTTTTCAGTTGTTTCAATTTGTTCAAACCAATTCTGATTCTTTGAAATCCCAGTTGTGTCTATTAGTCGAGTGTTTTCATTGGTTTACTACTGTTTTGGTCTATCTGGAATTCTGATTCTACTCCACTGGGCTTTGCTATTATTTGGCTATTGCTTTCTATTGGCCATAGTCGCATTTCTGCACTCGAGCCTGTTCTTGCTGTATTGCTTTGCCTGCTGCTATTCTGCCCTGCGGCTACTGTTTAAGTGTTGTTACTGCTGCTGCATTTGTTCATTGTTACTCTACTGATTGCCCTCTTCTTCAATTGCAAATACTCCCAGGTACACAACCTTTGAACCATGTATTGTTGAAAGTTTGAAGTTGAAGCAGAAATAAAGAAATGAATATCAGTTTATGTTATAGCATTGGTGTAAAAAGATAGTTCGAATGTAGTTGGGCCTGTATTTTTTGCAAACTGCAAGTATCCTGTATGAACTAGCATACATTCTGTTTAAGATGAACTGTTAGATAGCATGGCTCAACAGTAATGACAGTATGACATAGACAGCATGTTTGATTTAGTATACATTCAGTTCAGCATAACACTTGCTTGGTTTAGTATTGGCTTTATAACATAGAGTCATGGTAAGCACTTGTATGTATTTTGCCTAGACCACTGAATTGACAAATCTGTGGTACTAGGTCCGGGATAAATGTATCCCAAACAAACTCTCATGCGGTCGCATTAAGAGCTTGGCTATGAAGGCCAGCTTTCCTGTCAGATTAGGTGCTCCAATATAAGTTCGATGTTGGGTCTCGGTATAGATTTTTGTTTTGAAATAATGTGATGAATGTTGAGGGAAGCTAGTAGTCGTTTTGAGGTCAATTAGTCGTAATTTTCCTAATAAAACAGCCAATTTCGTTTATCAATTTCAAATAGGTTAGAGTGTTAAAAATAGAACCTGGAGGTCGTTAAACATAACTCAATATATGTTGTTAGTTTGTTTGCAATCTCACTTAGCGAATTAATAAGCATATCCACTCGATAAAGACAAAGTATGAGGGGACCCTCACCTTATGAACAATCAATCAGGTAATCAAACAAGTTTAGATTCGGCAAACATAATAAGGATTCAGTCTGTATTTGTTCAAACAAGCAAAGTTCGGCATCATCCTTCTTTTTAGAGACGAACTTAATAGGAAAATATAGTCACTGTAGGTTTATCCTTTTAAATAAAAATGAGACGAGCCTCGACAAACAAAAATGCACAAGCTGCGGGGCCCTCTAAATGTATATATTAAAATACTTAGAATTCGGGACAGGCCGTTTAGCGAATTTTACGGCCTTCCCAAAATAACAATACGCTAGTTGCTTTAGGCGCACCTTTAATAATTTAACCTTCTTAAACACGGGTGCACATTGATGTGACCCAAATCCGAATCTCAACGGAGTCAAAATGTGTCGACGACCACGGGTGCATTGATTGTGACGTGGTTCGAGATGCATTTTCACGACGTTGCAATTCTATAAAAATAAATGATAATAATAAAAGCGGTTTAAACTTAATAAAAGCACATAAGTCACAACATGTATTTAAATCAGATATTTAGCCATTATAACAATTTAAGCGACCGTGCTAGAACCACGGGATTCGAGGGTGCCTAACACCTTCCCTCGGGTCAACAGAATTCCTTACTTAGAATTTCTGGTTCGCAGACTTCATTTGGAAAAGTCGAAAATTTCCTCGATTTGGGATTCAAGATAAACCGGTGACTTGGGACACCAAAAGCCAAACCTTTCCCAAGTGGCGACTCTGAATTAAATAAATAATCCCATTTCGAATATTGTCACTTAAATTGGAAAAACTCCACCCGCGCATCTAACCCTTCGGGGCGGGGCGCGTAAAAAGGAGGTGTGACAGCTCTGGCGACTCTGGTGGGGAGGTTGAACCTAGAACCACTGGTTCAGGGTTCAAGAATTCGAGCTTAGAATAATTGTTATATTTGGCTTTATTATCTGGTCTTTATTACATGTTTTTTGCATAACTTGCTAAATGTTGTTTTTTACCGCTTTGATATTATCTGAACTGTATATAAACTGTGCCGAAACCCTTCTCTTCTTACCTCCGGGGAGAAGCTCGCTGGTCGAGACTCCCTATTCTGTTAGTGTCAATGCCCGAAATAAGAAAGAGGACGGATAAGTTACGAAGCCGGACGGCCTTTTGGTTCCCGGTAAGTTGCCCCTCCTCGACTCGAGTTGTCCGCTCGGGTACACAGTCTAGAACAAATACCAAGGTTTAAACCTAGTATAACTCGACTTCATGCCGGATCCCTAGTAGGAACGCTTATTTGCATCATGTTGCATTTGACTTAGGGGGCTCAACACAGGGGTTGGGTCCGTCTAGGACAAGCAACCTGAAATGAAAAGACCACCCTGTTGCATCCTATTTGTTTTGCGCATTTATTTGCTTCGGTTCCGCATGCTGACCGGTTTCTAAAAAAAAAAAAAAAAAATAGCAGCGTAGGGAGATAATTACTTATTTTGAAAAAATAAAACCAATGTACAAGTAGTGTCGAAACCTCGTCGGAATGTTTTTCTAAAAAATAAAAAATAAAAAAAAAAACCAAAAGTTGTCTTTTAGTTTGATTCATTAAAAAAAATATAAAAATTGTTCTTTTTTTTTTAAGAAAAAAAGGGGGTATTTATTTAAAAATAATAATAAAAAATGGAAAAATCATAATTCAAAAAATATGTTGTTTCTTTTGTAGTACCCTTTTATAAATTCGGACTAATAGTCCAAATATTGCAAAAAACAAAAAAAAATATTTTTTTTAGTATTTATCTTTCTCCAAAAAATAATACTTATTCTTGATTGCTAGGTTTATTTGATTTTCTCTATTCACGATATGACCGAACTACGCCGGTTTGATTCTCGCACGGGGTGAGATACGTAGGCAACCCTCGGCGGGTCCAACCTCCCGTTTTTACAAAAAAAATCTAGATAATTTTAATTTTTGAGTCTAATAAAGTTTATCGCCTTAAATAAATGTGCAGGATGAGCACGATACAAAATGAATCGTTTTCAATAATGACCAAGATCCCTTTTGAGTTGCGATTATGGTGGAACGACTTAGGCAAAGAGGGGCAAGGCAAAGTGAGGAAATATCTGAAAAATCTCCCGGATTTACTAGACATTCAGCCTCGGGGTGATATTATCAGATCATTGGTCACTTACTGGGATTCGGCGCACAATGTATTCCATTTTTCAGACTTCGAACTCACCCCGACGTTGGAGGAAATAGCGGGATACATTGGGGGTGATGAAGCTCCGTTAAGGTTCAAGTACTTGATTGCACCTAGGGCCGTCACGGTACACCGATTTTTGGATTTTCTGAAAATACCCCGAACATTTCACCATCCAGATCTTGCCAAAGGTTTCTGCAGTCTCCATCTCATGTATGCTAGATACGGTCATGAGGGCGGGTTCAATAAGCCGGATTTCAAACTATGTAGTAAAGGCAACCGACAAAAATGGGACGAACACAGGCAGTTGGCTTTCATGACGGCCTTCTTAGGTCTTATAGTGTTCCCAAGGAAGGACGGCCACATCGATCTAAGAATAACTGGGGTTGTCAGTACTTTGCTTACCCAAGATAAAAGTACTCTGGCACCTATGATTATGGCTGACATTTTCCGGGCTCTCACTGTTTGTCGAGCCAGGGGTGACTTTTTCGAAGGATGTAACCTACTGTTGCAAGTGTGGATGACCGATCATTTATGTCATCGCTCCTCACTTTTGGGTTATGGTTCGCCAGAGAAAACTTGTATTGGAGAATTCTACACGAGAATCAAAGGGCTCAATTTACCTGAGGGAGTCACATCATGGACCTCATTTCTCCGAACTCTCACCGCCAGCCAAATCCAATGGACGCTCGGATGGTCACCTATCGAGGAAATCATATACATGCCGGCAACCCGGCCTCACTTTCTGTTGATGGGACTGAAAAGTATCCAACCCTATGCACCGTATCGGGTTTTGAAGGCAACTTGGGAGGTACCAAGTGGTACCGAAAGATGAAGATTTGAGTACCCAAGTGATTGAAATCAGTCCGCACGGTCATTTCCCTGAAGAAGAAGTTCGCCAAATCTGGAGTGAATGCCAACATCTGACAGCAAACACTTGTGTGATCGATACGGCAAAAGGGGAAGTCGCCCCAGGATATCACGCTTGGTTTAGAGGTAGCCTGTCTTACGAAAGACCGGCTAAGAGGCCGCATCTCAAAGATTTCGTAGAATCATCCCAAGGGCAATGGAACTGGTTAGCAAAAGAGAAGGGTTATCGAGCAGAGATTGGCGATTTGAAGCTACAAATAGATAGTTTGAAATTCGATAACAGCGTACAAATCGCGGCGGATCGAAGCGAAAAGAATAGGTTGATCCAAGAGAATGAAGAACTTAAGGCCCAAGTCCAAAAATTGAGATTGTCTCTTGATGAGCAACCCAGAAGTCAATCAGACCAGCGGTTGATAAAGGGTTTGAAAAGAGAGATCACGGAATGGCGAGACAGGTTAGAAGAATCCGAAAAGGTCATGACAGAGTTCAAGGCACGGTGGGGAACAAGAGTAGATAAGCATCGCCGATGTTTGAACCAATTGAAACGTGACCACGAGAAGGATGTTTCCAAAATAAAGAGGGAGATGGCTACACTTGAGTTTAAAGCAGTTAAGCAGGCCAGGGATTTCCAAATGGAGAGTAGATATTGTTACGACTTGTTGGCCCAAATGAAGGAAGAAGTGCGGCAGCTGAGGGATCAGCACATACAGGACTCACAGGTATTCAAGACGTGCAGTGATCAGATAAGGCACCTACTCATAAAGAAGAAGCAAACCAGAGATAGGATCAAGGCCATTGCCCATGCCATCACCAGACGATGTCTACGATGTGAGAACATGTCCAGCGCTACCGTCCTCTCGGCAGTAATGGGTTATGTCAAGCAGACTATGCACGAGCTGGAGCAACTTGAGAGGGATCTCACGCCTAGGACCGCGGCGAGGCCGAACGATGCCCCGCGGAAACCAATTTTTAAAACCATAATGCATTCATAGGTCAAATCTGTATTTTAGCATCTTCTGCCTGTTTTTTTCATCAAGGTGATTTTCAGTCTATTTTGAGTCTAGGTTTATTTTCAAAGTTTGCTCTTTCTTTTGCAAAATGTAGCTTGTAATAGAACGTTTCAACAATAAAGAGGTTGTTTCTTTTACGCTCATTCGTGTTTTTCGAACTACGCAATGATCTGATTCACGTAATCCTCATCGGATCCGGTCGCATTTCTTTTACTACAAAAATAAAAAATAAAAATAAAAAAATATATAATAAATAAAATAAAAGGAAAACAAAAGAGAAAAAGAAAAGAAAAGAAAAAAGGGAAAGACTAATAAGAGGAAAAATACCGGAATGACGCATGCTCTCGTAGCAAACATATAGTAATCCACTTAACTGTATAGGTGCATCATGCCCAACGTGAGATTAACTATCTGTTATTTGCTGCAAATTAACCGTGCGTTTGTCATTGAGCATTTTTTCAGGGTTTTTGGAAAGACGGTTGGTTTGGTGAAAGTCTGGCCTCGCACTCGTACTTCACGAGGTCAAGGAGAAGTGTTCAATGACCTGTTGTTAGGGACCAGAAGCAGTACTCACACTTACTTCACCAGGTCAAAAGGAAGTGTGGAAATGTCTTCGGAAATTCCATTGCAAACAGTCCCCGTCTCTGAGGAGAGCTCAATCTCAGCCGTCCTCACACCTGAATCCGCAACTGCGGAGGAAAATAGAATCCTACGGCTCCGCATGTTGGAAATGCTGGATGACTGGAACAATGGGAAAGAGCCGCCAAGTGTCGTCCCCGGATTCCCTGAATTATTCTCCAGGTCAAGTGGGACTTCTAATGTCCCCATAAATTACCCTGCTACCCCATTTGGGTACCCAGCCACCTCCGCCTTCTCCGCAGGATCACCTTCTGAGCCTCATCCCCGAATGTCGGCCACTGATGCAAGCATGAACATCTTTACTGCATCGCCTTGCCCAGCTACGGCACAGCCTGCCACATACAAGCCAAGCTTTGACTCATCCTCTTTTACATTCCAAGCACCATCGTTCTCAATGGAACCAACTAGGTTCGCTACCAGTACTAATCCTCTACCACCTCAGTGCGAGCTCGCACCAGGGAAGGATCAGAACCCCAGAATTGCAGAACAAAATGAGATTGCCAAGAGAATGAGAAGCCTTGAACAAAGTTTGAAGAATATGCAAGGATTGAGCGGACAAAAGAGCGTCTCTTACGCCGACCTGTGCATGTTCCCTCACGTGCACCTGCCAACGGGTTTCAAGACCCCCAAGTTCGAGAAATACGATGGGCACGGTGACCCCATTGCACATCTTAAGAAATACTGCAACCAATTGCGGGGAGCCGGCGGAAAAGAAGAACTGCTAATGGCATATTTTGGGGAAAGCCTAGTAGGGATAGCTTCGGAATGGTATATGGATCAGGAAATGTCCCGATGGCATATATGGGATGATCTCGCCAGAGATTTTGTAAAACAATTCCAGTATAACATCGACATTGCGCCAGACCGAAACTCTCTGTCGAATTTGAAGAAGAAGCCTTCGGAAAGCTTTAGAGAGTATGCTATTAAGTGGCGTGAACAGGCGTCGAGAGTGAAGCCTCCCATGGATGAAGTGGAAATGGTCACTACCTTTCTCCAGGCTCAAGAGTCTGACTATTTCCAAAACATGATGTCAGCCATGGGTAAGCCATTCGCGGAAGCGATCAAGATTGGAGAGATGGTGGAAAATGGTTTGAAAACAGGTAGGATTCTGAGTCAAGCAGCCATAAGGGCGACCTCCCAGGCCGTCCAAAGCGGGTCCGGAGGAACGACAAGGGGGAAGAAGAAAGAAGAAACGACTATGGTAGCCTCTGAAGCAAGGGAGTATCGTCATCCCAGGCCCCATTTTCCGGAAAGAGCCCCACGCCACTACTACCCCCACTCAAATTTGGCATATGCTCATCAACCTTATATGGTCATGAATGCCCAACCTTATAACCATCCACCACAACAAGCCAACCGAGGCCTAGCTCCACCTCCCAGAAATCAGCCTCCTTACCGCAACCACTATAACCCACAACCCCCGCAGAATAACTACCGCCCCCAGGAGCCACCTCGACGGCGGACTTTCACGCCCATCGGCGAACAATACTCTACATTGTTCTCTAAGCTAGTCCAGTTGGGTTTCTTGCAACCAATTCCCCAAACAAGGCAAAACCCAACATCGCCTTCTTACAAAGCCGGAGTCAGATGCGCCTATCATTCAGGAGCCGAGGGACATGATACGAACGACTGCTGGTCATTGAAAAGGGTGGTCGAAAATTTGATAGAGCAGGGGAAAATAGTGCTAAGGGACGAAGAGATCCCAAATGTGACTAACAATCCATTACCTGCTCACAATAATGGGCAGCTGATCGGAATGATTTGTGAAGACAAAGAGTTCGATCCTGCTTTGAAAGCTATAATTGCCATTGTCGACACGGGGAAGAGGCCCGAAATGGACCAGAAACCAGAAAAGGGGGAAGGGGTCAAGGCTATAAAGAACAAGCCTGAAAAGAAGGTAGAGAAGAAAGTGGTACCTGTAAAAAATGAAGTTCTTTACATACCACGAGGTCGAGCTGAGAAGACGCAGAACTTCGGGATCAAAAAGACAAAACCTATGTACGTGCCAAAAGGGGCCTATGTGGTCCGGGGGACGATTCAACCACCTCGGCTGAATGAGCCAGTGGTTATCGGACGCGTGCCACAAAAGCCAATGACCAACCCGTCCACAGTGCCGTGGAATTATCAAAAGACTTTGGTAACGTACAAAGGTAAGGAGGTCATGGAAGAACTTCCAGAAAATACTTTCGTTGGAGGGTACTCAAATACCCAAGAACTGAACAACGCCACACAAAGGCGCTTCCCTCCAAAGGAGCCCGTGAGTGTTGAAGAAGCGGAAGTGTTCTTCCAACAGATGAAGATGCCGGATTACGAAGTGATAGATCAGCTGCGCAAGCACCCTGAGCAAGTATCCATGCTGTCATTATTAATGAGGTCAACCGAGCATCAAAAGATCCTGCTGAAAACCCTGAATGAAGCATATGTACCGGTCGAAACCTCGGTGGAGCAACTAGAGCGGATGACAGAAAGATTCTTCGCCGTCAACCAAATCTCTTTCAGCAAGAATGATTTACCCCCGGAAGGAGCAGCACACAACAAGGCCTTGCACTTAACAGTTAAATGCGAGGACTACTACGTCAAGTGGGTAATGCTGGATGGGGGATCAGGTGTTGACATTTGCCCGCTCTCCACGCTACAAAGAATGGAAATTGGGGCAGGAAGAATCCAACCCAACAACGTCTGCGTGAGAGCTTTCGACGGCATCAAGAGAGATACCATGGGAGAAATAGACCTGTTGTTGGTCATAGGACCAGTCGAATTTCGAGTAACCTTCCAGGTGATCGACATGGACACATCCTACAATTTCCTCCTTGGCAGACCTTGGATCCATGCGGCAGGAGCCGTGCCTTCCACTCTTCACCAGATGGTGAAATTCGAGTACGAAGACCAAGAAATCGTGGTCCATGGGGAAGACGAACATGCCATTTACCGTGACCCATCCATCCCGTATCTTGAACCAAGAGAAGGGAGCGAACATACGGTCTATCAAGCTTTCGAGGTGGTACTGGCCGAGCAGCACGAAGAGGGAGTACCTTGCCCCCAGCCTTTCTTGTCTAACGCTTCGGTCATGGTGGCCAAAGAGATGATCCGGCACGGATTTAGGCCAGGGAAGGGACTTGGACGAACCCTTCAGGGAATAACAGAACCCATTACTTTACCAGTCGTCAAGAAACCTTTTGGACTAGGTTTCAAACCTACTCCAGCAGACGAAAAATGGGCAAAGAAAAGGAGAAATGAGGGCTGGAAGTTGCCTCAACCACTGCCGGATTTATATGCGACTTTCGTCAGGCCAAGGTACGCTGAAGAAGAAGATGATGAGGTCTTCACAACTGAGGAAATCGAGGAAATATGTGGGGCTATGAGAGAAATGCTCTACGAGGTCCACATGGTTCAACCAGGTGAAGACACAAGCACTGCTAAGATGCTGTACATGGGACCGAACGCCCAACTTCAAAACTGGGAGGCCACGCCATTCCCGACTAGACGGAAGTCCGGGTAGACCTGCCCTGCCACCTTTCCTGTATCACAAGTTATCCCCGGGATATAACTTGAACGTTTTTCTTCTTTTCAATTGTTGTTTTGAATTCCTAGTTGTAAACATTGTTGTCTTCCAACTTTCCAAAGAAAATATACAAAAATACAAAAAAAAATCAATCATTGCTTTCCTATTCTTTCTTTTGTTCTGATTTTTATTAGTTTTCCTTTTATCTTCCTTTTCAGTCCTAATAATGCGGCTTTAAATATGACATGCTTGTGGACTTCACGCCCAGACCACAATGAGCTATTTAACTGCGAATTAATGAACCCAGAACCAGAATATGATGCGGAAGAGGCTTTTAGGGAGATAAACCGAGAGTTGGAACATTTTGAGAATAAACCTAAGCCAAATCTGAATGACACTGAACCGGTAAATTTAGGAACCCCGGAAGAAATCCGGGAGACCAAGATAAGCATTCACACGGACAAGAAAACGCGAGAGGCGATAATTCAACTTCTTTTTGAATTTAAAGACGTGTTTGCTTGGTCATATGATGACATGCCGGGACTAGGTGTTGATCTAGTGGTTCATAAATTGCCGATTCATCCTGATTGTCCTCCAGTTCAACAAAAGCAACGAAAGTTCAAAACTGAGGTCAGTGACAAGATTAAAGAGGAGATCACCAAACAACTGAAAACGGGAGTGATTCGGGTAGTCCAATATACAACATGGTTGGCGAATGTGGTTCCAGTACCAAAAAAGGACGGGAAAACTCGGGTATGTGTAGATTACCGAGATCTGAACAGAGCAAGTCCTAAAGATAATTTCCCGCTGCCCAACATCCACATCCTCGTTGATAATTGTGCCAAACACGAGATACAGTCTTTTGTAGATTGTTATGCTGGGTATCATCAGGTACTGATGGATGAAGAGGACGCCGAGAAAACCGCTTTCACCACGCCTTGGGGCACCTACTGTTATCGGGTCATGCCATTTGGTCTAAAGAATGCTGGGGCTACTTACATGAGGGCCATGACCGCCATTTTCCATGACATGATGCATCAGGAAATAGAGGTGTACGTGGACGATGTGATAGTCAAGTCCAGGACGCAGGATAACCACATCCAAGACTTGAGGAAATTCTTCGAGAGGCTAAGGAAGTATGACTTGAAGCTAAATCCAGCCAAATGCGCTTTCGGAGTTCCGTCGGGCAAACTTTTGGGTTTCATCGTAAGCAGGAGAGGTATCGAGCTAGATCCAACTAAGATAAAATCCATCAGAGATTTGCCTCCTCCAAGAACAAAGAAAGACGTAATGAGTCTGTTGGGCAGGTTGAACTACATCAGTCGGTTTATTGCCCAGCTGACAAGCACGTGTGAACCCATATTCAAGCTGTTAAGGAAAGATGCGGCAATTAAGTGGACAACAGAGTGTCAAGAAGCCTTTGATAAAGTCAAAGGATACATTTCGAATCCCCTAGTCTTGGTCCCTCCAGAACCAGGGAGGCCACTTTTCTTGTATCTGACAGTCTTGGAGAACTCTTTTGGTTGCGTCCTCGGACAACACGACGTAACCGGAAAGAAGGAGCAAGCAATCTACTACTTGAGCAAGAAATTCACCGGCTACGAGGCCAAATACACTCTGCTGGAAAGGACATGCTGCGCTCTCACATGGGTTGCACAAAAGCTGAGACATTATCTCCAAGCCCACACTACATTCCTCATAAGCAGGTTGGATCCTTTGAAGTATATATTTCAGAAGCCAATGCCTACTGGGAGACTGGCTAAATGGCAAATCTTGCTTACGGAATTCGACATAGTTTATGTCACTCGCACGGCAATGAAAGCCCAGGCGTTAGCAGATCATTTGGCCGAAAACCCGGTCGATGAGGAATACCAGCCATTGGATACCTACTTTCCAGATGAAGAGGTAAACACCGTAGAAGTGATCTCGGAGGAAGCTCATGTATGGAAGATGTTCTTCGACGGAGCCGTGAACGCCAAGGGTGTAGGGATTGGGGCGATTTTGATCTCGCCTTCCGGTCAGCATTATCCCGCCACAGCTAGACTTCGTTTCTTCTGCACAAATAATACAGCTGAGTATGAAGCCTGCATTATGGGCATGCATATGGCAATCGATCAGGATGTCGAAGACTTACTGATTATGGGAGATTCTGACCTGATCATCCGGCAAGTCCAAGGTGAATGGGAAACTCGGGATGTCAAACTTATCCCATACCGACAACATGTGGAGGACCTCAGCAAGCGCTTTACCTCAATAGAGTTCAGGTATATTCCGAGGTGTCACAATGAACTGGCAGATGCACTTGCTACTCTGGCTTCTATGCTACCCTACCCGGGCAACGCCCACGTCGATCCTTTGGAAATCCAAATCAAGGAAAGACACGGTTACTGCAGTGTAATCGAGGCGGGATCAAATACGCAGCCTTGGTACCATGACATCAAGAGGTTCCTGAAGACGCAAGAATACCCCGAGCACGCTACTGGAGATCAAAAGAGGACCATTAGGCGACATGCAAGTGGTTTCTTTTTGAGCGGTGAATTGTTATATAAGAGGACTCCGGACCTCAATCTCCTAAGATGTGTCGATATCGAGGAAGCGAGAAAGATCATGCACGAAGTACACGCAGGTGTGTGCGGACCTCACATGAACGGGTATGTCTTAGCGAAGAAGATCCTTAGAGCGGGTTATTACTGGATGACCATGGAAAAGGATTGCTTTAGCTTTGTCCGGAAGTGTCATCAGTGTCAGGTGCACGGTAATTTGATTCATGCACCTCCCACGGAACTGCATCCCATGTCCGCACCTTGGCCATTTGTCGCTTGGGGCATGGACGTCATTGGACCAATTGAACCAAAGGCTTCGAATGGACACAGGTTTATACTGGTTGCCATCGATTACTTCACAAAATGGGTAGAAGCTGTCACTCTCAAGTCGGTCACCAAGAAAGCTGTAGTGGATTTTGTACACTCAAATCTTATCTGTCGCTTCGGTATTCCTGCGACCATCATTACAGATAATGCAGCAAACTTGAACAGTCACTTGATGGGAGATGTGTGCGAGCAATTCAAGATAACACACAGGAATTCCACTCCTTATCGGCCAAAAGCCAATGGTGCTGTGGAAGCTGCAAATAAAAACATCAAGAAGATTTTGAGGAAAACAATACAAAGTTCCCGACAGTGGCATGAGCAGTTACCTTTTGCATTATTGGGGTACCGCACTACGGTACGCACATCGGTGGGAGCGACTCCTTATCTTTTGGTTTATGGGACCGAGGCCGTAATACCGGCAGAGGTAGAAATTCCTTCGCTTCGAATCATTGTCGAAGCAGAAATCGAGGACAGCGAGTGGGTTAAGACTCGGTTAGAGCAATTGACGTTGATTGATGAAAAGCGGATGGCTGCAGTTTGTCACGGACAGTTATACCAACGAAGGATGGCCCGTGCTTACAACAAGAAAGTCCGACCCCGGAATTTCGAAGTAGGTCAGCTGGTACTGAGGCGTATTCTGCCGCATCATGAAGAAGCAAAAGGAAAGTTTGCCCCAAATTGGAAAGGCCCATACATTGTAAGGAAGATACTGCCGCGATGAGCATTGTATTTAGGTGATATCGAAGGAAATGACCCCGACACAGCAGTAAATGCAGATGCAGTCAAGAGGTACTACGTCTAAATCATACTCCAGTGGTCTTGACACATTTGAAAATGGCGAAGGGTTTATTCCCCACTACCCCCCAAAACACTACCCAATCCTCTCTACAAAAAAAAAAAAAAAAAAAAAAATTTGATTGAGGCCTGAACTACGTTTGACTTGATTCTGAAAGGATACGTAGGCAGCCTCTCCTTGAGGTTCAGTCACACCAACAATAAAATCCCATTCACCCTGAAATTGAAAACCGGGGCACGTCGAGCAGTTGAGAAGTTAGTATCACTACCTCTCTTTACCAAGCACAAGCCTTCAAATCAATTACCAAATATGGTGGGGAATCAATAAGTGTCACAAACGAAGACCATCACGCTCTGAATTAAGAGAGATAAAATGAGAGAGTCTCGGCGGTGAAAACCTTCGGGCACCACGAGGCGACGGGAGTAGAGAAACCAAAATGAGAGAGTTTGTTTAGTAAAAACTCGCAAAGAGTGCTATCAAGCGATGACAGGGAGAGAAATGAGAGAGGTCAGCCAGCGAAAACCCGCAAAGGGCGTTGTTGGCCGAAAAGAATGACGCCATCCCAAGAAAGTTTCGGCAGAATGCCACCAGTTTGGAATCACAGATCCGTTCTGGTTCAGGAAAACGCAAGCTCTTAGAAGGTCAGACGTCCAGTCCAAAAAGCATGTCATGTCATTGAAAGCCAGCATTATCTTCCTCAGATAAGTCTTTCTCATCCCGAAAAGGTTACTCCTTTTCTGATTTGTTTTCTCTTTTCTTTGTTTCTTTTCGAATCCCTTTCGCATTTTAACCCCGAGTTCAGGACACACCGGAAAGGACAGGTGGCAGGTTTGTTTGCGCGGAATCCCGTCTCATGAAGGAAAGCACCTCATCTCGTTGATATGATTACCCAAGCATGATGAATCATGACGTTTGATGGTGTTCCGGAGTAAAGGAAAAAGAGAGAAATCTTGAAATCTTCCCCAGCAAGTCCACCTTCGGACAAATCCCCACAGAGTCTCCCCCTGTACAAATCCCAACAGAGTCTCTATTGTACAATCTCCTACAGAGTCTCCCCAATACAAAAAAAAAAAACTTACGAAGCAAGTCATCGCAGAATCCGGAAATATAAGCCTGAGCAGTCTAAAGGTTTCGCCATTCGGATCAAATCAGTGGCGGGACTTTGCAACATAAATAGAGACGCAACAAAGCAATTGGGAACGATCAAGGCCGCCGAACCGACCGTCATTTCCGAACTAACAATTGTTCTTTGTCTGAGAAGTTGAGACAGGTTGTAATCCAAGACAACCGTGCAAGAAGCAGGTGTCGCCCAAAGAAGAAGGTGCACGGGTACAAGAAACATTTTGGCAATAAGGAATTCACTCAAAAGGTAAGTTCCCGCAAAACTCCCTTTCATCTTCTATTAAAACAAGAAAACTCAAAAATAGATCGTGTAGTATTCTCGAGCTTTATCCCCAGCCAATCAGCATTAGGGTTTTAAACCCTAAACTGAATTTTCCTTTTAGTCAGCATTAGGGTTTTAAACCCTAAACTGAACTTTTTCCTTTCAGCCAGCATTAGAGTTTTAAACTCTAAACTGAGCTTTCCCATGCAATCAGCATTAGGGTTTTAAACCCTAAACTGAATTTTCCTTTTAGTCAGCATTAGGGTTTTAAACCCTAAACTGAACTTTTTCCTTTCAGCCAGCATTAGAGTTTTAAACTCTAAACTGAGCTTTCCCATGCAATCAGCATTAGGGTTTTAAACCCTAAACTGAATTTTTTCCTTTTAGTCAGCATTAGGGTTTTAAACCCTAAACTGAACTTTTTCTTTTCAGCCAGCATTAGAGTTTTAAACTCTAAACTGAGCTTTCCCATGCAATCAGCATTAGGGTTTTAAACCCTAAACTGAATTTTCCTTTTAATCAGCATTAGGGTTTTAAACCCTAAACTGAACTTTTTCCTTTCAGCCAGCATTAGAGTTTTAAACTCTAAACTGAGCTTTTCCATGCAATCAGCATTAGGGTTTTAAAACCCTAAACTGAATTTTCCTTTTAGTCAGCATTAGGGTTTTAAACCCTAAACTGAACTTTTCCTTTTCAGCCAGCATTAGAGTTTTAAACTCTAAACTGAGCTTTCCCATGCAATCAGCATTAGGGTTTTAAACCCTAAACTGAATTTTTCCTTTTAGTCAGCATTAGGGTTTTAAACCCTAAACTGAACTTTTTCTTTTCAGCCAGCATTAGAGTTTTAAACTCTAAACTGAGCTTTCCCATGCAATCAGCATTAGGGTTTTAAACCCTAAACTGAATTTTCCTTTTAATCAGCATTAGGGTTTTAAACCCTAAACTGAACTTTTTCCTTTCAGCCAGCATTAGAGTTTTAAACTCTAAACTGAGCTTTTCCATGCAATCAGCATTAGGGTTTTAAAACCCTAAACTGAATTTTCCTTTTAGTCAGCATTAGGGTTTTAAACCCTAAACTGAACTTTTCCTTTTCAGCCAGCATTAGAGTTTTAAACTCTAAACTGAGCTTTCCCATGCAATCAGCATTAGGGTTTTAAACCCTAAACTGAATTCTTCCTTTGTTCGGCGTTAGGGTTTTAAACCCCAAACCGAACCTCTCCCCAGCTAGCCGGTATTAGGGCTCCAATCCTGAACTAAGCATTTTTATCTTCATTCATCAATTTTATGAACTTCCTGGCGAATAATTAACGAAATTTTCCTAGTGAAACTGGGGCAGAAAATTTCATTCGTTTGTTTTCTCCTGCAGGTCTAACCTCGAGCCACATGAATTGAAATGACCCACGAGATGAGTCCCAGCTCGGAATCAAAGAAGAAAAAGAAAAAAAAGGAAGATGTCCCGAGATATCGGAGTAAATGGAAGGCAGATTAACTCCAACATTTGATCAAGGTCCTGAACCCTGCCAATCGCATCTCACTCAGTATCCCAGAGATTAAACAGGTTACCACAACTCGCAAGCATCAAGATTCAGATCGGAGTCTACAAGCATAATCAGCTAAGACCCAAGATCAAGTCGTAAAAGAATCATAGATAGGAATCTTGTAACTAGCAGTTGACATACACATAAGTAGTTAGCTCAGTTTCCAATTTCCATTTGGTTGTAATAAGGCGGTCAGTAACGTAGCAGTGACAAAAGCAGCGGCAGTAGCAGTAAGCATTGCAATCCCATGGTAGTCCCAGCTACCAAAACTTCCCGAACTACATTGACCTGATTCTTGTTTAGCCCAGGATATGTAGGAAATCTTTGAAGCAAGATTCGGTCAGATCTTTCAAAAACCATGCTTCATACGGAGTAGTCCATAGGCAAAAATCGCTCATACACGCTCACTTTATCTTAGCACGAAAACTCTTCGTGTTTCCGAACAAAGAGGGGCAGCTGTGAGCACGTGATTTTTGTTTTGCGCGACAACCGCTCCAAAAGAATTAAAAATGTATGTGTCATGCGTAATTTAAACCATGACCCGTTTGTTAGATGGAAAATTACAAAAAATACGCATTTTTTCTTTTGTCCTGATTTGTTGCCGTGTTTAATTTTGCCTACTTTTAACATTTTATCCGCGTGAAATAAATATGTTAAGTGTTAATTAGTGGTGCTTGGTTTTATTTAATTAGTTTGTGTATTTAGGAAATTAGAAATAAAGAAAAAGAAGACAAAATTTGTTGTAAAATGAATTTGGGCCGTGCCCATTTCAAAATCTGGAGCCCAATTTGAACAGCCCAAACCCCCAGTCCGAACAGCCCACCCCCAGGACACAAAACGACGTAGTTTAACACCAAAACTACGTCGTTTCAAGGCCGATCCATCTCAACCATTCAAACCAAACTGATCCAACGGCCAAGATCTCACACCCCGTACCCACTAACAAACCCGACCCGTCTCACCCGGACCGAACCCAAACCCTCAAAACGACACCTTTCCATTTAAGCCTTCAGATCCAGACCGTAGATCTAGATTGATCTAACGGTCGAGGTTCACCCACCCACTAACTATATAAGCCCTTCACCATACCCTGCCCCCCTAGCTAACACCCCTGCCTTCGTCTTCACCGAACCCATCCCCTTCAAACCCTAGCCGCCCCTGCACACCTTCACCAGAAACCCGACGGCATGGACGCCGGTGACCTTCCCCTTAACACCCTAGAACCCCCTTGCCATCCTGAACATGAATCCATTAACCCTGTAGTTCGAATCCCTCCCCACCTTATCGAATCTTCATTTGAAGATTCGAGTCGAAACTCGATCTACACGGTTCAACCCCAGCTTCACACCAGATACTCCCCAGACCCCCTCGTGACCAAACCATACTTGGTTTGGTCCGAATCTGACCAGGGAAGCACAAATCCCGGATCTAATTTTTGGAACTTTAAAGGTCTTCGTCGATGGTCCGTGTTTTGTTCAAACTAAAAGATTAAGGTCTAATGGACCTTAATCGAAGTGTTTCTCATCTGAGAAACACTTCGATTAAAGCCCGTTCAGCCTTAAGAAAGGTCTGTCCGAATCCGAGTTAAGGCTTTTGATTTTTCGAGATTTGAGGTGAGTTTTGATTTTCTTTGCTTATTTATGTTAGTCCATGTTCGTTTAAAAGGTCCGTTCAGGTTTTGTTTTTTATCTGTGTTTTGAGTTTTATCAACTGTTCCTGTCCACCTCGCCTGAACCTTTGTTGTTTGATTGAGTATTTCTTCTAATTGTTCTGATAATTTGTATGTATGTATTTGTTGTGCAATTAATTGAATTTCAAATGTGAACTGACCAACTGATTCCTCCCATGTAATTTTGCTTAGTCAGTACAATTCGAATCATGTGTTCGATACTGTTAAATGTCTGACTTTGGTCTCGATTGTATGAGTTATAACTAGTATAGTCGAGTCGACATATGTCGTCAATTAGTTTCAGATGTTTGAACAATATACAAATTGATTTGCTTCTGTTTAGCATTGTATGAATCAGTTAGGAATTGAATTCAGCTACTTATAGTTGTTAATCTGAATCAGAAGTGTAAAAGGATCGGTTTTGTTTAGTTGCAGTCAGAATTGGAGGGCATGTGCACTTGTGTACAACATGTGCACTTGTGCACAACATGTGCATAAAGGCTTTTGTTTGATTTAAAAATGTTTTGACAGCATATGCTGTCAGATACATTCTACTGCCCATGTCTGGCTTTAGTTTAAAGGAGCATTTAAACCTTTTAAAAGTGAAATCTGTCAGGGAATGTTGATGGTGTTTAATACTTAATTAGCTAAAGTTGGAATTGAAAATGGAAGGCACATGGGAGGGGTACTGTGATTTCTGAAAACATGCTGTTAAAAAGAGTAGGATAGAGGCTTATAAAAAGGGGGGGAGACATACAGAAGGGGGGACTTGGAGGGTTGTAAAAAAAAATACTGTGAGGAGTTTGGAAAGGAGAGCTGAAATACATACAAAATAGATACACATAGATAGAGAGAGATTAAGGGATAGAAGGGATACAACCAACAATCAGAAACTTTTTCCTCCTATTGTTATTGGGTTTTCAGTTGTTTCAATTTGTTCAAACCAATTCTGATTCTTTGAAATCCCAGTTGTGTCTATTAGTCGAGTGTTTTCATTGGTTTACTACTGTTTTGGTCTATCTGGAATTCTGATTCTACTCCACTAGGCTTTGCTATTATTTGGCTATTGCTTTCTATTGGCCATAGTCGCATTTCTGCACTCGAGCCTGTTCTTGCTGTATTGCTTTGCCTGCTGCTATTCTGCCATGCGGCTACTGTTTAAGTGCTGTTACTGCTGCTGCATTTGTTCATTGTTACTCTACTGATTGCCCTCTTCTTCAATTGCAAATACTCCCAGGTACACAACCTTTGAACCATGTATTGTTGAAAGCTTGAAGTTGAAGCAGAAATAAAGAAATGAATATCAGTTTATGTTATAGCATTGGTGTAAAAAGATAGTTCGAATGTAGTTGGGCCTGTATTTTTTGCAAACTGCAAGTATCCTGTATGAACTAGCATACATTCTGTTTAAGATGAACTGTTAGATAGCATGGCTCAACAGTAATGACAATATGACATAGACAGCATGTTTGATTTAGTATACATTCAGTTCAGCATAACACTTGCTTGGCTTAGTATTGGCTTTATAACATAGAGTCATGGTAAGCATTTGTATGTATTTTGCCTAGACCACTGAATTGACAAATCTGTGGTACTAGGTCCGGGATAAATGTATCCCAAACAAACTCTCATGCGGTTGCATTAAGAGCTTGGCTATGAAGGCCAGCTTTCCTGTCAGATTAGGTGCTCCAATATAAGTTCGATGTTGGGTCTCGGTATAGATTTTTGTTTTGAAATAATGTGATGAATGTTGAGGGAAGCTAGTAGTCGTTTTGAGGTCAATTAGTCGTAATTTTCCTAATAAAACAGCCAATTTCGTTTATCAATTACAAATAGGTTAGAGTGTTAAAAATAGAACCTGAAGGTCGTTAAACATAACTCAATATATGTTGTTAGTTTGTTTGCAATCTCACTTAGCGAATTAATAAGCATATCCACTCGATAAAGACAAAGCATGAGGGGACCCTCACCTTATGAACAATCAATCAGGTAATCAAACAAGTTTAGATTCGGCAAACATAATAAGGATTCAGTCTGTATTTGTTCAAACAAACAAAGTTCGGCATCATCCTTCTCTTTAAAGATAAACGTAGTAGAAATGTAGTCACTGTAGGGTACCCTTCTAAAATAATGAGACGAGCCTCGCCAAATGAAAAGCAAATTGCGGGGCCCTCAATAATTGATCTTGATAAATACTTAGAATTCGGGACAGGCCGTTTAGCGAATTTTACGGCCTTCCCAAAATAACAATACGCTAGTTGCTTTAGGCGCACCTTTAATAATTTAACCTTCTTAAACACGGGTGCACATTGATGTGACCCAAATCCGAATCTCAACGGAGTCAAAATGTGTCGACGACCACGGGTGCATTGATTGTGACGTGGTTCGAGATGCATTTTCACGACGTTGCAATTCTATAAAAATAAATGATAATAATAAAAGCGGTTTAAACTTAATAAAAGCACATAAGTCACAACATGTATTTAAATCAGATATTTAGCCATTATAACAATTTAAGCGACCGTGCTAGAACCACGGGATTCGAGGGTGCCTAACACCTTCCCTCGGGTCAACAGAATTCCTTACTTAGAATTTCTGGTTCGCAGACTTCATTTGGAAAAGTCAAAAATTTCCTCGATTTGGGATTCAAGATAAACCGGTGACTTGGGACACCAAAAGCCAAACCTTTCCCAAGTGGCGACTCTGAATTAAATAAATAATCCCATTTCGAATATTGTCACTTAAATTGGAAAAACTCCACCCGCGCATCTAACCCTTCGGGGCGGGGCGCGCAAAAAGGAGGTGTGACAGTGAGGTAATAAGTCTCTATCAAAAAAGCTCCTCTCCGGGATCAACTTCCTCACCGGCCACCATTCCCTGAATTTGTGATAAGCTACCTCGCTCACAAACCGGTCTTGCCACACCTCCGAGTTTCTAGTTCATTCTACCCCGCCAACCTGGGGATCACCCCCTTCTCCTACTACCTCTTCTTCTCCTACTGCACCCTCTCTAGATAATGAAGCTATGGGAGAGGTGGAATATTCATCCCCACTGCCTTCAGCTGAGCCCTCAAACGACCTAGAAGATACATTTATTGACGCTTGGGGGAGGAGTGTCTCTTAGCCTGTTCCTCTCCGGCCAGTCAGGGATGTATTCTGGTACAGAGTTTGAAGATATCTTCCGGGAGGGCTCGTACTCAGTCCCAGACATGCCAATGGCCCTATCAGAAGCTTTAATCATCTTCCTCATGTTTTTAATGTTTTGCGGGGCTTAAGGAGTTAGTCTTATCATTTTCTGTTTCCCTCCCCGGGAGGATTCTCCTCTGCCTGGTTGTTTAGAGCCCTTGCCTTTTTGTTTCACCATTTTCTGCAAACAACATCCATTAGGCTTGTTAGTATCAGTATAAATAAGTAAGATCAGAGTTGCAGAAAAGGTTGCAGACAGTTGCAGAAATCACACAGTGTGGACCCCACAAAATGGAGTTCGGCCGCACAGAGACCAATGCGGACCGCACAAAATGGCAATGTGGTCCGCACAGAGGTGGGGTTTAGACTACCCACTCTCTGTATCCAGGCAATGCAGACCACACAAAATGTAGTGCGACTGCACAAGGACCAATGCGGACCGCACAAAATGTAGTGCGACCACAGTCCCTGAATATTAGATTACAGACACTCATCAATGCGGTCCGCACAAAATGCCATTGTGGACCGCACTAAAGTACTGCGGACCGCACTGAGTGCCCAGAAGCAACACTAACTTAGGGTTCAATGTATTTTGATTTTAAGTCCAATTACACCTAAAAAAGGCTCCTATGTGTTTGCCTAGTGTTTCTAACTACCTAATCCTACTTTAATCAAGAAATTAACTAACCTAATTTTACTAAATTAAAGAAGTACGGGCAGAACAGAAGGGAAGCAAGAAAAACAAAAATTAAAAGAAATTAACAAAATTAAACAATTAAAAAGAAGTTAATGGTACCAGATGTGAGATGAACTGAAGGTAAACAAGTCCAAGCAGTGAATTACGAGCAAAAGAAAAGATGAACAATGCTTTTATGAGTTCTAAGAGCAAAGAGTCGAAAAGTGTAAAAGGAGGACCTCAGGCCCTATTTATAGAAAAGTACTTGGGGACCAGCTTACCAACTCAATGCAGACCTCACAAAATGGATTGCAGTCCGCACCACATAGCATTTTTCAAGTTTGAGAAGGCAACCTATTGCGGTCCGCACAAAATCGAGTGCGGCTGCAGTGACTCCAATGCGGACCGCATTAAATCTCATGCGGCCGCATTGCCTGTTGGCCTGGAAATCAACCTCTCTGAACCTCACTTGTGCGGACCGCACAGAATGGTGTGTGGCCGCATTAGGCCTGTTTTTCCTGAGCTTTGTCTTGTCTTGGTACTTGTGCAAGTTTCACTCTTTTTGAGCTGATCTTTGACATCTTGTCACTTTGTTGATCAAACCTGCAATCAAGCACAACTTGTGAGCCTTTTGGGACTATTTTGTACAAGTTTCTAATCAAAACATAAGAAATAAGGAGTATAAAATGTATCAAAATCCCTAGTTATCAGTCTTACGAAGCGCCATAATGACCCTAAAATCGGACTCTCCAATTTTAGCCATATACAGATAGTCCCCAGTTTCTTAGAATGAAAATGATAAGAAACAGTTTTGAGTTCTTACCTCTTTGATACTACCCTCATGACGTCATCCCATCAGAGCATTAAATGCCATGACTCAAAAGACTGCGCAGGGGTCGCTGTCAACAAGACTATCGAGAAGCCCACGAACTGCAATTGGTTCGACCTTTGCGCTTCCCAAACGCTTCCCATATGGCTTCTATAAATACCTCAACCATTTTATCATTCATACTTTTACACCATCTTCAAGTTTCTATAGCTAAGTTCACCATCTTCTGCATTCTTCTCCCTTCTGCGCTTGCTTCTTTACTTTCCTTCTCAGAAACCCCTCTCTTTAATAGTCATGGCCAGAACCTCTAGAACGGTACCTCAGAAAAAGGGCACCACTTCATCGTCACACCCGTCCAAGGGAAAGCCAAAAATACCCCCAACTATCGAGCAATGTACCCCTACCTAATTCGATAATATATCCAATTTTTCTATTGAAAAGCACCCTTCTACACTAGGACAATGTGAGCAGGTGTCTCGTTACATCAGCATGGTGACCAATACGAACAGAGTGAAGGAAGACTGTCGATGGGGGGAGACATTGTTAGTAGAGATCCCCAATCCTGAGGAAAGCATAGTAGACCACAAAGATGGCTTCCTCAGCGTGTATACATACCCATTTACTCTAGGTCCTGTAGATTCTTCGGACCCTTCCTACCCACCAATAGATCCGGTGATTCTTGACTTTTGTCGTAAGTACCGAGTGATACTCGGTTAGATCTATCCTTCTTTCTGGAGGATCATTTATATGCTCCGATACTTTTCCAACCAGGTCGAGGGTATGACCTTCACCCTCAATCACCTGGTTAGATTATACAGCCCTCGTTTCTTCCAGGGTTTGATTAAGCTTCATCCTCGATCTACGAGGCCGTTCTTTTCGAGCATCGATGAGGACAAGGATTGGGGGTAGATGAGGCGGTTTGTCTGAGTGAGGACCTCGGACATCATCTCGGATAATAGGATTCCATTCTCGGAGGAATGTAATATGAACCGTAAGTGCACCTACCTCAAGCACGTTTTATTGACCTTTCATCCCCTTCTAAAAATATGATCTTCTTTTGATTATGCAGCTACTGCTTGGTACCCTGACGTGGTTCACAACCTATCAGGATGGATCGGACAGTTGGACTCCACTTTCCCTTATATTGAGCGTTCTTGGCGTGACTTGGCCAAAATGCGGTGGCAGGCCAAAAACCATGGTATGCTTTTTTTGCTATCTTTACTAGGTTTCTTTATGAGTATCTTTTGTGATGGTAAAGTTGATGCATCATGCTTGTGTAGGCCTCGGGGATGAAGTGTCGATGAGGCCGTCTCCTGATGGTAAAGAAGGGACCTCGAAAAAGTCTAAGGCCGAAGAAAATGCGTCTTCATACATGAAAGATGCCGCCACTGCAAATGATCGGGCCAGAGAGATATCGGAGAAGGCCAAGCAGAAGATGACTCGGGTCGTTGCTTACGCTTGTTTGCAAACAAGGAGGCAGGCTCTCGAGGAAGCAAACGCCAAAGGAGCCGATCTATGAGATTGAGGAAGCCCGAATCTTGGAGGAAGAATCGACATTTTCAGCCACTTCGAACGAGGGTTCCGGAGATGATCCAGAGAGTAGTGAGGGTGAAGAATAGACTCATGTCATCTTCCCCTTTTCTTTTTTGTGTATGAATTTCTCGGGGGGAAAGGTTTTGTAAAGACACCCCTTTGTAAATATATTTCTTGGGCATGTAAAAGATTTTTCTACTTCAAGTCTTCGAATTTCATATTTTAGTGTTTACGAGAAGTTAGCCTTTGAACTTTGATGTTGGCTCTTCAGAGCCCATACTTGGAGTAATCGGGGACCTCGATATTGGGCACCATCTCGAGATTAGGTCGATAACCTTTTCAGAGTCGATGCTTGTAATAACAGAAGTCGTCGGGATCTCAATGGCTCCCGAGCGTCGTATGACAGTGTCATTTATATGACACAGTTGCGAAGTGACCGGGTTGGCCCCACCGGTACACTTCCTCAAAAATTGTACTGACATGGTCAGAATTAATTGGCCTTCAGGATAGGCGAACAACTGTTACTTGCTCTATATATGCATTTCTTGTTTCTTATTTGGGGACTCCGCTACTTTGAATAACTATCCCTTTCGTAGAGCTCTTATTCTTTGCGCCAGTTCTCTTACCATTTCAACTCAAGGCTTTCGCCCAAGTCTTCATCTTCCTTTTCTTATTTTACCATAGCCATAGCTGCTACGTCTAAATCCGTTCACCAAGGAGAGGAGAGTTCTCTGCTTCGCACTCGGTTGGTGGTACACCGACGGTGTCTGATGAGCTAACTTCGAGGTCCTTTATCTCAATGAGGGACTTTATGTTAGAGAGACCTCCCAATGTTCAGGGCCATCGGGAGCATGCATCGAGGTTTATCTCCTCAATAGGGGAGGAACATCTCGAGGGTGTTAGAAAAGACCGTGGATGGGGGAAAAGGTGGTATTGTAGGTACCTTCCCCGGAAGAGATCATAATGGCTCATATCGAGGGGTTTTTGAATGTATATACGTACCCTTTTACATTGGGCCTTCTCGATAGGGTCGTGCTTGAATTTTGTAGAAGATATCAGGTTACCCTGGCACAGGTTCACCCGTCGTTTTGGAGGATAGTGCTGATGATAAGGTATTTTGCAGATAAAGCCAGGCTCGAGTTCACCCTCATCCATCTTATTAGATTGTACCTGCCTTTGTATTACTGAGGCCTAATTACTTTGTGACGTCGATCCACTCGGCCCTTTATTGCCAGCAATGAAGAAAACGGGGACCAAAGGTGGATGAGTCGATTCGTCCGAGTGCGGACCATCGATAATATCCCTGCAGAGTTCCTCCCATTTCATGAGAAATGGAATTTCATACTTAAGTGGTACACTCGTGTTCTTATTATTTTCTTTCATGGTGGAGGCGAATCCTGTAAAGACGCTTTATTCTTTTTTTGCAGCAATCCCATGGATTCCATACGAGGTTTCTGGCCTAGTGGATTAGCCTCGAAAACTGGCAGCTTGCTCGACATATGATGAGCGTAAGTGGCAAGATTTGTCCAAGGGTAGATGGGAGGCAAAACACCACGGTACATGTTGTGTGGATTGTTTTCTTTGAAAGGTACTTTCTTTTATGTGTACTAACTCCATCACCGCAGGCATTGGAGAATTTTCTGAGATGAGGTCGTGTCCCCTTGAGGATGAGGAAAGATAGTCGGCTTCGAGGCCGAGGATTGATAACAAATGGAAGGAGTCCTCGAAGGATGAGGGTGCTCATAGCGAGGCAAGCCCTGCTTGGAGGCTCAAAGAAGATGTATCAGCTGGGCCTGCGGCATCTGAGGCTTCTAGCCTCGAAAAAATGGTTCCTCCTTTACCGCCATCTTCCTTTCCCGTCGAAGGCACTTCGAGGGATACAGGTGTTAACCCATTGTACTGGCCTACTGTCGAAGGTACTTCGAGGGATGTTCAAGACCAGGGGCCGCCTAAATCAAGTGGGGTCTCGAGCAACCATGTCCCCACCGAGATCGGTTCAACTGAGGCCGGTGAGACCAGGCCAGTAGATGCACGCTCAACCTTTGAGGAGGATCAATGGCTTTGTTCTGTGGTGAGCTTTGGATGACTTTGTTGGTCTTTTGATTTTACATTTTCATTTTCTTATTGAGCTTCTTTTTCATAGGCCTTTGAAAAGCTCAAGTCTGAGCTGCTCTGCTATCAAGCCAGGTTGAGAAAAGCCTTGGATTGGGAGAAATCCCTCAGGCTTCTTTATGATAAAAGGGGAAAAGAATTGAGGCACCTTCGGTACGAGGCGAATCGAAGCCCGAACTATGAAATCCACCTCGAGAAACAGGTAACCTTTGCTCTGAGGGAATGCATTCTTCTTCTTCTATCCTCAAAGATTAATATTTTGACACTTCAGTTGCAGAGCAATACAGAGGATCTGGAACGCCTTTGGGGTGAGGTTGTCCAGGTCAAGTATGAGTGTAACGATCTAAGGGCTCAGATAGATGCCCATATTGCATCCAAGAAGAATGTTTTGGCTAAGGTTTCTGCCCTCAACGTGCAGCTCCGGAACGCCCATGAAAACAGCTCGGTTCAGACGAGCAGGATTGTAAGGCTCGAGTCCGACCTTTTGGAGATGAAAGTTGAGGTCGTGGATGCCCGGGTTGAAGCTGAAGAGATTCGGGCTAAGGCCGACAAGAAAGTGGCCATCTATTTAAAAGATGATGTCGAAGCTCGGGCTGAGTTGAGAGGTTCTTCCGATCGAGAGAGCAGAAGCAATGAATATGACCAGTGCAAATCTTGGAGGGAAACCCTTGAAGAGATTCACGTTATGGGCTTCAATCTCTCGGAAGAGATAGCACAAGCCAAGGTAGATGAATACGATGCCAAATTCCTCGTATCTGATGCCGAAAATAATAGAGAAGAGGCCGATGGGGTCGCAGTCCCCGAGGGGAAAATAGACTAGGCTTTTTTCATTTTGATTCTTTGTACAGTGTTCTTAGAGAACTTTGTAAATGGAGCTTTTGTATTTTTTCACGTATGCGTATAAAAGGAAACCTTTCGATTTTATCTTTCATGCATTTCCCTCTGCTTGTGCACGTCTTTTTGAATTTATATGTTCGTCGATGATTGGCCACGTGAACTGGACTTCGAGGTAAAACCCTTAGGTTTGCAAATCGGCCCTGAGGCTTGTTGAGCTAGCTCGTAGGCTCTTACGCATTTTCCTTTAAGCATTTTTAGTTAAATGTTTCAGTCTCAGTCTTCGAGTCAAATTTTTACTCGAGCTCATTGACCCTTAAGTTTTTGAATTTTAAGCTGGCTCTTAGGCTGTTACGCGTTGGGTCGGTACGACCTTTAATGTAGGTTGGCGCTTAGGCTCTTACGCGTTGGGTCGGTACGACCTCTAATGTAGGCTGGCGCTTAGGCTCTTACGCGTTGGGTCGGTAAGACCTCTAATGTAGGCTGGCACTTAGGCTCTTACGCACCTCTAATGTAGGCTTTATTTTTCCCTCGCTAAAGAATTATTTGAAATTTTTGTGTTCGCCTGACTCTTCGACAGTTCGATAAGAACCTTGATTGTGAGTCGTTATTTAGCGATAAATGAGCACCTCGGGAGGTTTCGCTCGATGGCCGAATCATTTCGAAGTCGGTTGTTTGGAGCTGACATGATCGAAGCTCTTTTGCTTATGCCGAGGGTAGCCTGATTAACTGGTTCTTTTCGAAGTATTTTCAAAGTAATTTGAATGCTTGTGATTTTATAGCAATGGTCGGGCGTCACCGAGTTGCGTGAGTTTGGCCGGAGCCTTGTGACCGTATCATTGCGTTTGGCCGTAGCCTTTCAGTCCCCGAGTAAAGTAGTTTCGGCGTTTACATTGAGGGTATGCCTTTTTAGGGGTCTTACAAGTTTGAATATATAGCCTTAACTTTAAGATCGAGATTTATGCCTTTTGTAAGGTCTTATAATTTTTAACATGCCTTACTTGAGGTCTTACAGATTTGGTTACTTGGCACAAGTGTAACTTATACCTTGCTTGGGGTCTTATAGTTTTGGTGTTGCCTTATAGAGGTCTTATACTGTTGATAATGCCTTGTGGAGGTCTTACATTTTCTATTATTTCCACATGAAGGGCTTTTAGGCTCGAGATTGCCCGCTTGGGGTCTTACGACCTTGAGTTTCTGATAGCTCGATGGTATGATAGTCGACAACAGTCCTGAGACATCGAAAGTTTCTTGGCTTTGGAGCCATTCTTTGTAAACTTGGTATTGCCTCATTGAGGGCTTACGAGTTTGGAGTCAATCCCCGAGTGTTCGGGAGATTTTTTGGCTCTGGAGTTGTTTCTCGTAAAAGTATCATAGTTCTTTGAAGCGCAAAGCGTTTTGATGGAGGAAAAATATTCTTTGATTACTTGGTACAATTATAAATGTTTTCGTCGTCAAGGTTCTAATTATTCTATGCGGCCACGGTTCATTCGACCGTTTGGCCCGATATATCATTTTCCTATCGAGACACTTTTTGGTTCATCTTGAATTCTTCGAGAAGGTGATCTTTTGGGGGGATTCCCCCCCCCTCCTAATGTTCGTTGTTGATTTAAGAGAAGCCTTGATTACTTGTTAAGTTCTTCTTAGGTAGCATATAGATGTTGCCTCGTTAAAAACCTTGCCGGTAAAACCCTTCTTGGGATAAAATCCGATCGAAGGAAAATAGTGCAATGTATGTTTGAAACCTAAGGTCTTCAAGCTGGACAGAGTTTCGACTGTTCTGATCGGACACCTGCACAACGGTTAGTGTAAGGTGTAAATAAAAAGGGAGACTGTTATACCTTAGTGGTGGTGGCTCTTTGAGCCTCGATATGCTTCAAATGTTTGCTCCGGGGACGCGGCATGGTCCTTTGCTTGTTTTATTCGGGTGTAGCCGAGAATGTGTCTCCTGATTGCTATTTATTTGTTTGCTTATCCTTTGGCTCCTTCGATGTTGAAGGCGTCGATACCGGTGCCACATCGTGCACCGCGAACATCTCCCTCACTACATGTTGTTCCACATACACTATTTTTATTCCGTCCTTCATCGGAAACTTCATCATTTGATGAAGGGTTGATGGTATTTCTCTCATGCAGTGTATCCATGGCCTTCCGAGCAAGGCGTTTTATCTCATGTCTCCTTCGATGACATGAAATTTAACATTTTATGTCATGCCATCCACGTTGACCGGGAGGGTGATTTCCTATTTCATTGTTTTGCTTGCCATGTTGAATTCGTTGAGGACTCGAGAGGCGGGAACGATCTAGTCGAGCAGTACGAGCTGCTCTACCACCTTCGACCTAATAATGTTAGCCGAGCTACCTGGATCCACAAGCGCACGCTTAATTTGAAATGTATTCACAAGAAAAGAAATTACCAAGGCATCGTTATGAGGTTGAGATAGGGCCTCGATATCCTCGTCGCTGAATGTGAGAGAATCTTTGGGTATATAACCCCGAGTTCGCTTCTCCCTGGTGATGGATATTTTTGTTCTTTTGACAATGGGTTCCAAGGGGATGTCGATTCCTCCAACGATCATGTAGATGACATGTTACAGCTCATTTGTTTCATTTTTCCTGTTCGCCTCTCTTTCTCGAAACTGATTTTTGGCTCGGTCGCTAAGGAACTCTCGGAGGTGCCCTTTGTTGAGTAGCCGGGCTACTTCTTCTCAGAGCTATCTGCAATCTTCGGTCATATGACCGTGTGTGCCATGAAATTCGCACACTAAGTTAGGGTTCCTCTTCGACGGATCTGATAGTACAGGTCTTGGCCACCTGATGTCTCTGATTTTACCGATGGCAGATATGATATCCAAAACGTCAACGTTGAAGTTGTATTCAGACAAGCAGGGTGCCTCCATCGGTCATGTGTGTCTGTCTAATCCGGATCCGCTTACGAGTCCACGAGTATTCTGAACTCAGTCCGTCCTTCGATCATTTCGAGGTATGTTACGCCTTGGGGCATTTCTTCTATCTTTGGTGTATGGTTGGTATATTTCTTTGTTTGGCCTTGGTTCCTTTACCGGAAGCCTGCTAGGATATACTGAACCCGAGGGGGCTCCTAGTTGATCGTCCTCGACCCTAATCATTGATTGGTATCGGTTGTGGACATCCGACCAAGTCACGCGGGATATTCAACCAAATTCTACTTCAGCTGCTTCGAAGACACCGAGCTTCGTTCATTCATACCTTGGGTGAAGGCATGCACTGCCCAGTCATCGGAGACTAGTGGTAATTCCATTTGCTCCATTTGAAAGCAAGATACAAACTCCCGCAGCATCTCATTTTCTCTTTGTTTGATTTTGAAGACGCCGGATTTCCTTGTAGCCACCTTGATGGCTCTGGCATGTGCCTTTATGAAATAATCTTCCATCATGGCAAATGAGTCTATCGAATTTGGGGCTAGGTTGTGATACCACATTATGGCCCCTTTCGAAAGTGTTTCTCCGAACTTTTTTAGCAGGACGTATTCAATCTCGTCGTCCTTCAGGTCATTGCCCTTCACCGCACAAGTGTAAGCGGTGACGTGCTCGTTGGGGTCCGAGGTTCCGTTGTACTTTAGAAGATCGGGCATTCTGAATTTCCTCGGGATGGGCTTTTGAGCAGCATTTTGTGGGAATGGCTTTTGTACGAATTTCTTTGAATCTATACCCTTCAAGATCGGGGGTGCGCCCGGAATTCGGTTGACCCTTGAATTGTAGGTCTCCACCTTTTTGTCATTAGCTTCTATCATCTTTTCGCCCGACTCGATCCTCTTTGTGAGTTCCTCGATCATCTTCATAATAGTAGGATCAGCAGCTGACCCGTTATTGCTCGATCTTTCTAATACATGTTCGGCTCGAGGAGCCGTTTCCGGTGCTGCAATGCTTGGAGTTTTTTGGTGGCTTTGCAGTTGAGCAATTGCTAGTTGTTGTGCCTGCAACATTTCAAAAATGATGTGAAGGCTAACCTCTTGTTCCTTCTGAACTGGGGTTTTCTGAGCTCTTGTTGGTCTTCTTGGCGTATACTCATGTTGGTGTGGGAGCTTATATCGACGTATTGGGTGTTGTGTGAGATCACATCCACGGGAATTGGTTCTGGTGCATCCTCAGGGTTTTGTGGTGGTACACTAATACCTGGAATAGCTACACCATTCTCTCCATGGTCCTCAAGACCATTGTTTTCATGTGTGTTCACTGAGTTAGACATTTTGACCTGAAATCAAAGATTCTTGGACAAGAAAAAATGTGAAAGATAACTTGCATTATGTAGTAAACCAGCAAAAAAACAATCACTATTATTTTTAGCCACGTGGTGGGCGCCAAACTATTTACCTTGAAAATGGTAATTACAATTAGATTTGATTTTGTGGTTCTAAAAATATGTGATTTATTTTTATGCTAGTTATTAGGCATTAGATACTAAGTGTGAGACTAGAAAATATGATAAGATCTTGAAGGCAATGTGTCAAGCAAACCGAGTGGCTGAGAATTAGGGCCTCGGCGTCGAGCTAAGCGTTAAGCTGTGAACGGCCGATGAAGAACTAACAATTATAGGAGCTTTGATAAGAGCTCTTTATGATCAATAATGAGTAATAAATGAAGAACAATTAATGAAACACAATAAATGTAAGTAATAGAATCAAGGGAGAATGTGTTTAAGTTAGAGAGCAGGGAATATTCTTGTATTGAATGTTATGTGTCTTCCAAAATGATATGCGTCCCCTTTATATATAAGGGGGAATCCCAACATAATATAGACGCATTTATTACAAGGATATGAGGCTGGTACAACCATTTAATGCCACGGTGCGGGGTTGAACTAGCCCAATAGACTTGGTCAGCTTTTAACCACATGCCTTGGGAACTTCCCGGTTGTGCCATAATGGCCCTAAAATCGGACTCTCCGATTTTAGCCGTATACAAGGTAATCTAATAATATATTACACTCTTTTGTGAATCTCCATCGAACTCGTGATTTTGAGGCGAATTTTTGGAGGAAGTGATGTAACCTTAGTCAATAGTGATGGGCTTTCAATGTTTTTGCCTTATGTTTTGATGATCTAACAAACTTACTGTTAAGGACCTGATAGGGAACCTGACACACTTGGGCTACATTGCAAGTTAACGGATTCCAGCTAAATATGAACTGCCATAGCTTCAGGAGATAGAGAACCAAACAAGAACCTGATACCCTTGTGGTTCCCTCATAGCAGTATGAGGTCAATTGGACACAGCTTGAAGCAACGTGATTGTCTGCACTTTTTCTGCATGCATTGCACTGTTTCTAGTGGTCACTTATCCTTTGACCAACTAAAGTACTTACATCATTCAAATGATTTCATCAAGGTGTATTAACAAGGAGCTTAAATCAAAACATCACTGGAACACTTAAGAATTCATTCAAGCCTTCTGCAAAACAGTGAACTTAATTCTCAAGAGCTTGAAGAACAAAGTTAAATACTACTACGGACCAGCTTCTAAATCTAGTATTTTGTTGTCCTTAGTTGAGTTGTAACTTTGTGATTGTTCTTCTTGTATCTCCTAAATTGCTTAGCTAGAAGCATTGATTAATAACCCTCTTGTAAAATCCATAAACTCTCTGAGTTTGTGTTGTGACTAGAGTTAGTCATAAGTTAAAGTCTTTGTAACTAGAGAGTGACAAAGTGGCTTGTAGTAAGAGTATCGCAAGTTAGTTAAGTTGAAGTCTTTGTAATGGAGTCATTATAAAGTGGCTTGTAATACATGTTTATAAGTTAGTGAAGTTGAAAGCCTACAAGTGCAGGTTGTGGTTTTTGTCCCCTTGAGTTTGGATTTTTTCACGTAAAAATCCCGTGTCTTATTTAATTACTGTTTCATTAGCATTCTCAGTAAAAACGCATAGAGGACCAGGTATTCTACTGTTTGGTGGACTTATATAAACTAACAATTGGTATCAGAGCGGGTTACTCCTATCAGGCTAACACCTAGGAAGGATCCTTATGGCTGCTCCACCAAATTTTGAAGAAGTTCAATCTACATACAGACCACTCAGGTTCAATTGACAATACTATAGGTGGTGAAAGACAAGGATGCATGATTTTATCATGGCTGAGGATTCTGAGTTATGGGATATCATATGTGACGGCCCTTATGTCCTAACAAAGGTACTTGAAGAACTTCCATTCTCAATGCTAAAAACCAGAAAAGAACACACTGACGCAGACAGGAAAGTTGTGGAGAAGAATTTTCGTGCCAAGAAGATTTTGGTATGTGGAATAGGACCTGATGAATACAATAGAATCTCTGCTTGTGACATTGCTAAGGAGGTATAGGAAGCTTTGTAAACAGCTAATTAGGAAACCACCCAAGTAAAACAATCTAAGATCGATATGCTTACTACCAAGTATGAACTCTTCAGGATGAAGGACGATGAATCTATTCAAGATATGCACACAAGATTCATTTCCATTATAAATGAGTTACACTCACATAGTGAAATCATTCCTAGGAACAAGCTAGTGAGGAAAATCCTCAGTATTCTGCCTAGTTCTTGGGAAAGCAAGGTGAATGTTATTACTGAAGCAAAGGACTTGCAGGAGCTGACCATAGATCAACTGGTTGGAAATCTGAAGACCTACGAGATGAAGAGGAAGATAGACAGTGAAAGAAGAGAACTAAAGAAAGAAAAGAACCTGGTACTCAAAGCTGATAGCAATGACTCAAGTGAGGAGGACAGTGACATGTCTTACTTAACCAAAAGATTTCAGAAGATGGCCAGAAGAAATGGAGGAATGCTAAAAAGGGGCAGCTCTAGCAAACCAAAAAACTATGATCTCTATCATAAGTGTGGAAAGCCTGGGCACTTCATCAAAGACTGTCCTCTTCTGAAGCAAGAATTCTCCAAGTACAACCTTGAGAAAGCAGCTAAAAGGAACCTGGTTCCTGACAAGGACTTCAAAAGAAAGAGATCTGCTGGCAATGTGGTGAAACAGGCTCTTGCAGCATAGGGGACTCCTCTAGTGAGTTTGAAGATGAAATTGATGTTGGTGATAGTTCCATGATGGCAGTTGAAATCGAGGAAAATGAATATGATTCAACTTTTGCTTTGATGGCCCAATCAGATAATGATGAAGACGGTGATAACAATGAGGGAACAATGAAAGGAAGCGGTCAACAATGGTTCTTGGATAGTGCGTGTTCAAAGCACATGACTGGGAATACCATGGACTTTCTTTCACTAAAAGCCCTGCAAGGAGGGAGTGCATCCTTTGGAAATGGGAAAAAGGGGTATATTCTTGAAGTTAGAAAAGTCGAGAAAGCACTCACTCACTCTATTGAAAATATGTACTATGTCAATGGTCTTAAGTACAGTCTCTTGAGTGTCTCTCAGATCTGTGATAAAGGAAACAAGGTGGAATTCTTGTCCAAGATATGTACAGTTATTAATCTGGTAACTGGTGAAGTGGTACTTGTGGTCAAAAGATACAAGAACATCTATGTTGCTGATTTCGAATCCTTACAAAGTGGTGATCTGAGTTGTTTGAAAGCTGTGGATGATGATGCTGAACTTTGGCATAGAAGATTGGGGCACGCAAGCTTTTCTCTTAACAAACTAATTTAGAAGGACCTAGTCCATGGTCTACCCATGTTAAGGTTCAAGGTACAGAAAGTTTGTGATGCTTATGCTAGAGGAAAATATGTGAAGTCCTCTTTTAAGTCTAAAAGGGATGTAAGCACCTCAAAGCCACTCGAGCTTCTACATATGGACCTATGTGGCCCTATGAGAGTGCAAAGCATGGGAGGAAAAAGATACATTTTTGTGATAGTGGATGACTACTCCAGATTCACATGGACTCTATTTCTTAGAATTAAAGATGAAACCTTTGAGGTGTTTGTGGCTTTTGTGAAGAAAATCCAGGTGAAGATGGAATCTAGAGTCGTATGCTTTAGATCAGATCATGGAACAAAATTTGACAATGCCAAATTTAATGAGTTCTGCAATGAAAATGGCATCACTCACAACTTCTCAGCTCCTAGAAACCCCCAGCAAAATGGAGTAGTGGAAAGGAAGAACAGAACTCTGGAATAAATGGCAAGAACAATGTTGATCGACAGTGGAATTACAAAGAATTTCTGGGTTGAAGCGGTCAACACTGCCTGCTACTTGGTGAACAGGTGCATGATCAGATCACTCCTGAACAAAACCCCATATGAGTTGCTGAATGGAAGGAAACCTAAGCTGACTCACCTAAGAACATTTGGATACAAATACTATATTCTCAATAATGGAAAGGATCAGCTTGGTAAATTTGATGCCAAGAGTGATGAAGGAATATTTCTTAGCTACTCTTCTCAAAGCAAAGCGTACAGGATATACAACAAGCGGACTCAATGTATAGAGGAAACTGTTCATATTATTTTTTATGAGTCCTATCCATCCTGTGAGAAGAGTGCTAAATAAGATCAAGATGGAAAACCCTTACTAGTCCCTGGTGAAGTCAGTAACATAACAAATGGAAAGGCAGATATGATGAGCCAAGTTAAAGAGCCAAGTGAAGACAAAACTGTCTCTTCTTCAATGGAACCAGGTACTTCAATTACAACCACTAAAGCTGAAGAAAGAGTTGTTGATGCAGTTCAGGATACTCCACTAGTACCTAAGAGAAGAACACAAGAAAACCAATTAAATGTACCCACATCCTCTACAAATGAACCTCGGATGTCGAACTGGAAACATAAAAGCTCTCATCCTCTTGACAACATAATTACCCCTTTAGATTCCGGAGTACAAACCAGGTCAAAAGCTAGAAACTCACTTGCCTTCTCAGCCTTTCTCTCTCAAATAGAACTCAAAAATATCAAGGAACCCCTAAAAATGCAGATTGGATTACAGCCATGCAAGATGAGTTGCATCAGTTTGAAAGGAAAAATATCTGGCACCTAGTACCCAGACCCTCAGATTGAACCATAATAGGAACCAGGTGGGTATTCAGGAAAAAGCTTGATAAACATGGAAACACCACAAGGAACAAGGCCATGTTAGTGGTTCAAGGCTACAATCAGGAGGAAGGGATTGATTATGATGAAACATTTGCTCTGGTCGATCGCATGGAATCTATTATAATCCTAATCGCTTTTGCATCTCATATGGAATTCACTTTGTTAAAAGTGAATTTCTGAATAGACTTCCTAAGGAGGAAGTCTATGTGAAGCAACCTCTAGGATTTGAATGTCATGAACACCCTGAATATGTGTTCAAGTTGGACAAAGCATTGTATGGGTTGAAGTAGGCTCCTCGAGCTTGGTATGAAAGGCTGTCAAAATTCCTCTTAGAAAATGGCTTTAAAAGAGGGAAAATTGACAACACCTTGTTCCTAAAGAAATGGGGAAGAAATTTGCTCATTGTTCAGGTCTATGTTGATGATATCATTTTTCGGGCAACAACTGATTCTTTGTGTGAAAAATTTGCAAAACTCATGGGAAGTGAGTTTGAAATGAGCATGATGGGGGAGCTGAACTTCTTCTTGGGTCTTCAAGTAAAGCAGTCCTCAAAGGGTACATTCATTTGTCGGCATAAATACATCAGGGAGCTCTTGAAGAGGTTTGACATGGAATCATCAAAAGTAATAGACACTCCTATTGCTACGGCCACTCGACTGGACATGGATGAAACTGGATCCCATGTGAATCAAACTATGTATAGAGGCATTATTGGGTCCCTTATCTATCTCACTGCCAGCAGACCTGGTATTGTCTTCAGTGTGGGGCTATGTGCTAGGTTTCAATCAAATCCCAAGGAATCTCATTTGAAGGCTGCCAAAAGAATTCTAAGATACCTTAAAGGAACACAGGACCTGGTCCTTTACTATCCCTCAGGTGACAGTTTTAATCTCATTGGATATGCTGATGCAGACTATGCAGGTTATTTTGTGGATAAGAAAAGCACATCTGGAACGGCTCACTTCCTAGGTTAATGTCTCATCTCTTGGGGCACAAGGAAGCAAAACTCAATGGCCCTTTCAACAGCTGAAGCAGAATATGTAGCGGCAGCATCTTGTTGTGCTCAACTTCTATGGATTAAGCAGCAATTGGAGAATTTTGGGGTACTTAATGAGAGTGTGCCCCTTCTATATGACAACACCAGTGCACTCAACATGGCCAAGAATCTAGTTAACACAAAAGGACCAAGCATATTGATGTGAGGCATCTCTTTCTGAGGGATAATGTGGAGAAAGGGTTGATCTGTATGAAGTTCTGTAGCACAGAAGACCAAATTGCAGATATCTTCACCAAAGCATTAAGTAGGGAACATTTTGATAGAAACAGGGTGAAGCTGGGGCTTTTAAAGCTCTATTGAGAACCTGATTCCTTACCATCTGGCTATGAAAATCACTTTTAGGTAAAACTAGCTAAACTGTTTTCTAGCCAAGTCTAACTCACTTCAATACCGTTGCAGGTAAACACGCATGATGAGTATAGAAGATGTAGATACAGTGCATGGATGATAAATGAGGATTGATATTTTCAAATAACAGGTCAAGTACCTGGTTCTTGTACTAAAGGTTAGTAGTTCTGTGCATTCTTTAATACACGTCTTGACAAGGTACAAAAATAATCTGCCATGTCATCCACCTTTTTTGACCATGTTGTCATGTCTCTTCACTTCAAATCGTTCCATCTCCCTTTGAAACGTTGCACTTCTTCATGCACAACTGCCATTTCAGAACCGGTTCCTATATCTCTCTTCATAATTATCCATTCTTAATAAAACCCTCTTCCATTCTCCACAAACCATAGTCTTCCATTAGAACTTCCCAAAGCACCTTCACTCTATTTTTTCAATGGCTGATACAGACTCCGACATCCCTGCCTCAGTCATCTCAGATACTGAAAAACCTATGGAGTCCTCCGTCCCCACTGAGTCTTCTGTGACCACCCCTGCTCTTACCGGTAAAATCACACCTAATCCAGACTGCCTGTCTCTGTCCATCCTAGAGACCCCTAAAATTGTTTATCCGCCATCTCTATCTTTTGAGGTTCCCAATAATCAAAGAAAAAGTGGAGAACAAGGTCAAAGTCCTGGGGTCGCAGAGGGTTCCGCCGTTGTTGCTGCAGATTTTGTGGTGGAAGTGGTACCGATTGAGGAAGAAAATATTGTAACCATCTTTGTGGTATCTGTTGATGGTGTCCTGCATGAAATAATTTCTCAGAGAAACGAGGTAAAGGGTATGGGGGAAGAAGGATCCATAGTGACTGTTGAGGGCTCTGTACTAGCAGAAACTACTGGGCCCTCATATGAGGAACCTGGCCCCTCTCCGAAGGACCCAGGTCAGGGTTCTCATTCCTAGGACAGTTCTGCTCCTGCATTGCTGTTGCGCCATTGGACATTCATGCTCTTAAGATGAGGTCTAGCGATGAGGAGGATTTAGACAACCTGGCTCTCGATGCGTTCATAGACAAGCGAAGGGTGGTGTCCACTCCTGAGTTTTCCACCAAATGACCTACTACCAGGTTGCAAGCTAAGGTGGCCTACGACTCTGCCCTTTAAAAGAGCAGAAAAAGTAGCAAGAAGCAAAAGAGGAGGTTGGTGAAAGATAATGTGCCAGTATGTGATAAAGTTGTCCTTGTAGTAGAAGTGGAAGAGGAAACACCAGAGGAACCTGGTTCCTTGGTGAGACGGTCCCAGAAAGAGATGTAGCCTGCTTCAGTAGAGAAAGTTTCAACTCACAGTTCCAAGTTGAATGAGGTTGTGAGTGAGCCCTCAATTTCTGATGAGGACGTGTTAGTCAAGTCTAAGGGAAAGGAGAAATCAAGTGGTGGGAAGTCTGACAAATGAAATTCTGAAACTATTAGGGAACCTGGTTCTGTGAAAAGGCTGAGGAGTGAAAGCAGTTCTGCTTCAGAACGCCTAAGGCACCAAAAGGTTCTGCTGGGTCGTACGCTTGATCCAGCAAATCTCTGATATGGATGGTATGCGACAAGTTCTTGAAATGATTGAGCTTCAACGATGGGGGAATCTATTCCACATGGTTGCACCTAAGGTATATGAGGATGAGGTTCAAAGCTTCTTTGCTAGCCTCTTTCCCGTTGAAACCGACCATATTTGTGATTTGGTGAATGGAGTACATATCGTGTTAGATGTAAGTCTTCTTGGGGATATTCTTAAGGTCCCTACAATTGGTATGTCTAGTGTGAAGGATACGTGTCAATATAATTTTCGGAATGCTATGGTAAAGGACAATGCGAACCAGAAGGAGGACCATATATACAAGAAGGCATTACTTCATGTCTATCAATTGCTCTTCGAATTAGTAAACAAAGTTCTGTTGCCTCGTGCTGAGAGGAGGTTCATAACCTCTAAGTCTGACCTATTTTTGATGGAGAAACTGGATAGCTTTACTCCTGTCAGCCTGCCTGCTATTATGATCGAACATATGCAAAAAGTAGCAACCTTCAAGGATGGTAATCATGGTCTTCCATATGGGTTTCTGCTTACGCAAGTGTTTAAGTTCCTTGAGGTGCCGCTGGGGCAAGGCAAGGTAGGAACTAAGAAGCAGACTTCCTCACAGACAACGTTGGAAGAATGCGAATGCATAGAAAAGAATGGGGGTAGGCAGTACATCAACCATCTCACAACTCATTAATGCTCAAAATAGTGCAACTGAGGAGATTCGTTGGTTGAAGTTTAGGAATGCTATCTTGGAAGGTCAGCAAGCCCAAGGAGTTCCGGCGTCAAATGATGAAGTGGCTCATTTGACAAAAGAGAATGATGATCTCAGGGCGCAAGTGGAGAACCTGAAAGCGGAACTGCTCAATGAACAGAAGTCGGTCAATGCCCGAATAGACCTAGTTCTCCAAACTCTTGTTGCAGCCTCCAAGCCCTCTACTCCTAGTGCCCCTTAAGTACCCCTTCAGTGACCAGTTTCTAGAATGTTCTTTTAAGTTTTTTTTATGGCAGTTATTTTGTTTCTTTTTTTGATGTGGTTGGGATGTAACAGTACTGCTCCTGTCTTTAACAGTCCAATTTTGCCTTTGTTTTTCAAGCAAAGGCATATATTTTTATCTATATAAAATCTATCATCTTTTATTATCTCATTGCTGGAATTTTATGATTCTCTTCTCTATCATATTGTGTGCACATATGTGGCATGAATTAGCTTGGCTAGACTTCTTTATGTTGTTTGACTGCTTGTGTCTTTTTAATGATGCCAAAAGAGGGAATAATTAAGTAGTGTATAATAATTTGAATCAAGGATCTGATTAAGGGGGAAGGCGTAAAATCAAGGGGAACTTGTGAGCTCCTGTTATTTTATCTGGTTCTCCTTGCTCTAAACACATGTTCTCAATGTCCAAGTTTGTCATCATCAAAAAGGAAAAAATTGATGGATTTTCAATGTCTTTGCCTTATGTTTTGATGATTTAACAAACTTACCGTCAAGGACCTGATAGGGAACCTGACACACTTGGGTTACATTGCAAATTAACGGATTCCAGCTAAATGTGAATTTCTATAACTTCAGGAGATAGAGAACCAAACAAGAACTTGATACCCTTGTGGTTCCCTCATAGCTGTACGAGGTCAATTGGACACAACTGGAAGCGATGTGACTGCCTGCACTGTTTCTGCCTGCATTGCACTGTTTCCAGTGGTCACTTATCCTTTGACCAACTAAAGTACTTATATCGTTCAAGTGATGTCATCAAGGTGTATTAACAAGGACCTTATATCAAAACATCACTTGAACACTTGAGAATTCATTCAAGCCTTCTACAAAATAGTGAACTTAATTCTCAAGATCTTGAAGAGCAAAGTTAAATGCTACTACGGACCAGTTCCTAAATCTAGTATTTTGTTGTCCTTAGTTGAGTTATAACTTTGTGATTGTTCTTATTGTATCTCCTAAAGTTTAGCTAGAAGCGTTGATTAGGAACCCTCTTGTAAAATTCATAAACTCTCTGAGTTTGTGTTGTGACTAGAGTTAGTCATAAGTTAAAGTCTTTGTAACTAGAGAGTGACAAAGTGATTTGTGGTAAGAGAATCACAAGTTAGTTGAGTTGAAGTTTTTGTAATGGAATCATTACAAAGTGGCTTGTAATAGGTGTTTACAAGTTAGTGAAGTTGAAAGCCTACAAGTGTAGGTCGTGGTTTTTGTCCCCTTGAGTTGAGATTTTTCCACGTAAAAATCTCGTGTCTTATTTACTTATTGTTTCATTAGCATTCTCAGTAAAAACTCATAGAGGACCAAGTACTCTATTGTTTGGTGGACTCATATAAACTAACAAACAAATTGGGATATTTTGACATATTGGGAAAAGTGGTCACTGAAAAAAATATTCAGGATTTGCAAATGATCGATTTAGCGTCAGATTAGTGAAGGATCAGAATTCTTCGCGAAATTTTTCCAAAATTAATTTTCTGAGACAAAATCTTAACTTATTGCAAATACTAGCCACGGCCAAGTCTGTCGCAAATTAAAGCCAAAATAGAAAAAAAGATGAAAATGAAACTAGAGAGGAGGTGGTTTAACAATATTAATTCTTGATAAATGCACTCTTGGGTTTACTTCTGATTTAATATTTTAAAGACCTGGATTCTCAAAAAAGTCTTGGTGTTTTCTGCTTTATTGTTAAAAAATGACATTTTGGGGTCAAGTAGTCTTGTATTTTGCTTTTCGCGGAACAATTCCGTGACTTGTTATTCCTATCTCTTTCCTCATAGCACGAATATCCAGGCAATAGAGGACCTATAGAACATCTGAATATAAGTTAGACGGTGTTTGGCTAAGCTTCCAAGCGTGTCAAACTGATTTATAAGCACATTTTGGCTTATTTACGTGTTTGATAAATACCTAAAACTAAAATCAATCATAAGTCATAAGTTGGTCATCTCCAACTTAGGTTTTTAGCTTAGAAAGAATTACAAGAAAATACACATGACTTCACACCATAACAAAAAATGGCTCATGTTTCTAAGCTTTACCCGACCTAGCCCATATTGTACATATTTGAAAATACTAGCCCTTGCAAATTCAAAATCTGTGTTCTTACAATCATTGCTTATAAAAGTTATAGAGTTAAATTTGTGTTCTCACAGCTATTGCTTTCATATTCTCTTCTTCTCACATCTTTTACATATGCTAGGGGTCGTTCGCCATTACTGCTTCTCCTCCTATGTCACCTGGTTGCAACGTAAAAGTTAAAGAGCAGAAGTACACCATTGAATGACATTCAAAGCTTTGCTTTCGAAAATAGAATGTTTTGAGTTTGGATTGAGTATTGTTCCAATTGATTGAAATATCAAAAGGAGTTCAAAATTTAAATTTGAAGTGATTTGGAGTAGATTTGAGCAAGATTTGAGTTAAATTTCAGAAAATACGCAAGGAAGAAGACGAAGTCAGTTTTTTGTATAATTATGTATAATCTTGTATAATAGTATATATGAGTGTATAAACACATCTTATACACTATTATACACTTTTATACACCTTTATACAAGTGTCTGTTCAGACGAACTTCTTTCACGATTTTCCATTAAATGACTTCAAATTTTATATACAACCTCCTTATACTATATCTAATAAGTTTCAATAACATCCACTCCAAACTTCTCACAAAATCAAATTCGGAATTTAAACCAACATATTTAAGTTTGTTAAAAATCTAATTTACACCACCCAAATGGATTTGATTTATTCAACTAATATTTGAATCACAGTTATTGATTCGAAAATTAACTTCAAAGCTTGAGCAATTTTTTTTAAAAATTAAATAGTAATTTTGAGAACCTATTGGAATTGAATGTTGAATCTTAACCTATTATTTTTGGGCTAGTTGGTTGTAAATTGAAATATGGCTTATAGAATTTAAAAGTAGAGAGTCTAGTTGTTCTTATGTAAAAATTTTCCTTTAGCTTATAAGCACTTTTAGTTTGACCAAAGCTTTTACTAGTTTATCCTTAATAATATTTTTTAATTCACAATATATTTTTCCCAAAATAAATTTTCTAGCTTTCTTTTCATTCCATATTCGTTGTTCATCTTTTTCTTTATAAAGAACCTTTTTAATTTAAAATATTTTTTAAAGTTTTTAATGATATTTTAGTCATTTTAATAAAAGAACAACTTATCAGCACTTCTCTACCAAACACATCAACTACTTATTATCAGTTTCATCACGTTTATCCAAACACATAAATGTTTATTTAAAAAATTAATTTCAACACTTAAAAATATTTTCCAACACTTTAATCTTATCAGCTATTTACAATCAGCTAATCACTTGCAAATAATGGCTTTACTACTTGGTCCTCATGGATAGCGGGAGATTCATCATAAATACACACATGAAAATTTTCCAAAACTATTAGTTTTAAATTTTAAATTTTGAATGCATAATTCTAAAGAACTAAGAACCTTGTACAGATCAAGTTTAAATATTTATTTTGTCTTTGTATTCTAGGTCAATTGTTTTTCCCCCTCTTTAATTAGTTTCTTTTTCACCCTTGATACAGAAATTTTTATTGTCTTGTGTGCACGAAAAAATTAGATATTCTGCGCTTACTTCCAAATCATATAACCGTCTAAATCTTTAATGAGAAATTTTTATAAAGCACCATTTTTAGTACTAATTAGCCATCTATAGATATCGTTTGTTATATTACGGTTTATAAATATATTTTATGTGGTTATAAGATATATTTGATGTATTTAAGTTATTGTATTCATGAATACAGTAGCAAAAATAGGCGTGAATCAGGAAAATCCAGCTAATCAGTTGTTGTATTTGAGTGTATTCATGGAGTAAAACACGGGATTACAGCTGAACAGATTATTGTATTCGACTGTATTCACGGTGTGAAATAGGGGATTACACTGTTTTTAAAACGAAAAGCGAATCAATTAACATAATAGACTCCTAATATAACTCAACAAACTCAACTATAACACATAAAATTTATATTTTTCAGTTATAAAAAAGATTCTCAACCGCAAAATACCCCAAAAACATAGCAATCTTAGAAATTATATAATACATCTGAATACATAAATTATATTAATTAAAAAAATATATGAATACATTCATGGCATATAGCGAGACAATGGATACAATGAAATGGATAGAATACAGAGGGATACATTGAAATACAATGAGGAAAAAAGATACTGAATACAATGAAATACATGGAATACAACGAGATACATTGAATTACAATGAAAAAAAGATAGTGTATACAATGAAATACATAGAAATACAGTGAGATACATTGAAATGCTCTTAAAAAAAAGGTAACAGAATCTTCAAATTGCTCAACCTCAAACTTCAGACGACCTATTTTAGTCGACAATTTTCCGACGACCCATCGGATTCCGCCCATGATTCCATAAGCAGCGATGAGAGAAAGAAGAAGAAAACAAGAAAGATTGCTGAAGAAGAAATCACTGAAGAAGAAATCGCTGAAAAAGAAATCGCTGAAGAAGAAATTCAGCAGTCACTTTGCTGAAGAAGAAATTCAGCAGTCAATTCGCTGAAGAAGAAATTCAGTAGTCAATTCGCTGAATAAGAAATTTGCTGAAAAAGAAATTCAGCAGTTAATTCACTGAAGAAGAAATTCAGCAGCCAATTCGCTGGAGAAGAAATTCAGCAGTCGAAGAAGAAACATATTGGAGTTGACTCCTTATTCATGTCCACGAAACTTTGGGAGAAAAAGAGAGTTGATATTAGAGGAAGAAGTCCACGAAACTTTGAGAGAATGGGATGTATCAAAGTAGATAGAGAAAGAAAAAAGTGTAACTGATTAGCGTATTTAGTGGCTTAGGGTTAGGAGTAAACCAAAATTAGGAATTTTGTATAAACCTTAAAAGGTATCTATAGAATATAATTTTTTTAAATGACATTTATTTAAAATAATAACCTTTGCTATAGGAGGTAAAAATTCTTTGGTTAAGTTTTTTTTAGCACGTGTGTGTTTGTAGTTTTTATTACGAAGACCTACTTTTATATTGTCTCTTTTTTTTTTACCTTCATCTGGTGTTCGCTATTCGCATTAGAGCTCGACTATATTCGGATTCGCGCCGCGTAGGGTCCAATTCGAGAGGAAGTACTCCTGATCAATGATTTTTTATATCCAGGACTCGAACCAAAAATTTCTGGTTAAGAAAAGAGCAGTCACGTCCACTGCACCACGTACTTTTTCATTTTTAGATATGGAAACTACTTCATTGTTGAATTGTTCCACGAAATTTCATGCAACCACTATCTAACTCGTTTAGGGCAAGATAGAAAATATCTAACAAAATAAGGTCCAACTTAAATTCTAAGAGCTAGTCATTGACCCAAGTCTTCTTTAAATAAGCAGAAAAACCCATAACTTGTTGAGACCCTACATCTTTAAAAAACCATCTACTAAATCCCAAAAATACACACTTCTCAAAAATAGTGTTCCCCTCATCCTCCTCTCATTGTCTCATTTCCAATCCCTTCTTCACCTATTTCTTCCCATTTTTTTGATTCTTGAGAAACAACAATAGCAGTTCTCCACCACCACCCAATTGGCTGGAAAACCGTGCCACGTTCAACTAAATCCATTGAGTTTAAATCTTGAATTCGTGTTTTTTACTTTAAAACATGTCGGACTCATGTGTTTGGGGTTACGTGAAATTAATAGTGAGTTTAGGCATTGTAGCTCTGGTTCTTTGGTTAAGTTTTCGTACCACGAAACCTAAATGTTCCATCAATGATTTTTACGTGCCAGGTCTTGACAAATCAGTCAACAACAACAACAACAACGCGACAAGACGCAACAACAATCTATCCTTTCAACTCAATCTGAAGAATGAAATGAAGGACAAAGCTGTTCGTTACGATGATATTACACTTAAGTTTTACTATGGTACAAATACAAGTTACCCTATTGGTAATTTTACAGTTGATGGATTTAAACAGGGGAAAGATAAAGAACTATTTAAAAGTGGGATGATTGAAACTCATAATATGCCATGGGATGCTGCACTTAAAGCTGTTACAAATGGATCTAAGGCGATTTTTCGAGTTGATGTGAGTAGCAGAATAAGGTACAAGATTACATTTTGGTATACTAAGAGACATAATTATTTTGTGGAAAATAAGGTTGAAGTTGATGATAAAGGTAGATCTGGTGCTCAACAACTGAGTTATGGTTTTGGGGTTTTTGGTCTTACATTATTTGTTTTGTCATTTTTACTTTGATTTTCCTGTTGTAAAAGGCTTGTTCTTGCTGATTACAATGGTTATTGTTGACTTTTCTGTTTGCTTTCAACAATTTTTTTTGATTTTTTGGCTATTTGAAGGACTTGTTCCTAGAAATTGGCAGTGATTAATGTTCATATTTTCCTTTCTTTCCACAGTTATTATTGGATGATTCTTTTTATTCTGTTTGGTTTACCATTCGGTATTTGAAGTTTTATTAGTCCGATTACTCTGGATTTATGCCGTATTAGACCCACTAACGGATTGACTTTTAATTAATCTGAATTCCTAATCGCGTAAAACTCAGGGGAAGCGCTCTCTGCTAAAAATTTCTGTATTGCAAAGTCGAGACTAGTTAAAGATAAGGTAAGATTTGTGTACACACTATCTTTTTCAGATCCTATTTATGAGAATACACTGGATTGTTGTTATTGTTGTTGTTGATGCTAGTGTAAATGTACATCTACTTTTTCTGGTAATTGTACTTCAATCATTAATAAAACATTACAATTGATTACTTAAGAATTCTTTTACATTTTTTATCTAAAGGAATATGAAGCTTTAAAGAAAGAAAAGGGAACAACACAAGAAAGTAAGACTAAAGCAATTTTAGTGTTGTTTGCCACTCTCTGCTGCATGTTTCAATCTCATCCGAAAATTATGTTCTCATCCATTATTTACGAATCTATTCCTATACTCAAATAACTAAAATATCTCTGATCAGAGGCAGCGGAGCTAGAAGGTTAGCTACGGATTTGATCAAACTTAATAATTTTAGTTTTTTGGTATTTGTATTAGTAAATTTATTAAATATATATAAAGATCAAAAATCCAGTTCCTAATAGCTATCTTAGAATTTAAAATCCATAAAATTTAAATTTTGATGCCAAACTTTGATGTGCATTCATACTTAGTCAACCCTCCAAATACAAATAGATCTATGTTCACTAGATAGAAACATAGTCACTTTTAAAAATTAATTTAGGTCGATTATAAAATTTCATTGAGGTCTACCTAATGTAGTCGTTTTATTAAATTCATTGAAGTATCATATAATATACAATCAATACGACAACTTTACTTTCTTTCTGGGTGCACGTTGTCGTTTGTTTATTTATTTATTATTAATTGCTATTGTTGTCAACTTGTAATAAATTAATAGGTAAGAGAAATTGCTATCCTCCACTACTCTCCTGTCAACCACCTAATAATATAGGGACAATTGATTTTAGTGTTTAACCAAAAAATAAAATTTCGGTGAAAGCTAGAATTTAGAAGAGCGCGGGTTACTGATAATCAAAAGAATATGTAGAAGAGAGTAATTTGGAGTAACCAGAGTGTAATCAGGAGAAAAACAAGTGAATCAAAGTATATTCCAATTGTGTCTTGTGTTTACAAGTGAGTAGATACCTCCCTTTTATAGGTATCTTGAAGATATGTGTTTCCTCTAAATCATAATGAGGCTATTATGAATAATTAAAAACATTGAATGCTACGTTACACAATCATTGTAATCAATACAAATTCTCTAACGTATCCAGTATTTAATGTCTGTCGAATTCTGTATTTGCGCTCTTTATTATGGTCAGATCCATTCCTTTTGATAAATGATTTAAATAGGTACGGGCGCTGAATCCTTCAAATGTCCTCCCGTGCATCTTCCTTTGCCTTTGCTCGTTTTTACTACTACCCGTACCTCTTGACTAATTATAATTCTTTGACTATTTGACCAGTCCATGTGTCTCAACATGTCACTTGCATATATAAATGCAATTTTTTCCAATACAGATAGTCCCCCCACTTTCCATTTATTCATCAATTGAATATTTGGGAAGTGAATTTCATTAAAACGAGAATTTGTCACCATTAATACTATGACAAAATTGAAGCTTCAATTGTCACTTCCATTTAATATTTCGTACAGGTATCAATTTTCCATTGACTCTGCAGTTTTTACAACTTTTTTCAAGGTTTTTATGGTTCCACTATTAACGAAGTGCCAGTTAACATAATTATGGTCTTTCCACCTCCGCACTTTTACCTTTGGCGGTTGCTTATCGGTATAAAAAAAAATTCTTTGTCTTTTATCACATAAAGCTTATTGAACACTTATTTCTCCAAATCTCTGTTGACTTCTTACTTAGATCATTCCTCTTCGATATGTCTTCTCCAAGCCCTAACCTTGAGAGAATTTTCATTACTGGCTCCTTCCCCAATGCCCCTGTTAGGCACAGAAGGGGAGATAGACTTCGTAGTTTAGGATCTACTCGAGGTGGTTCATCTATGCCTTCTTCTGATTCTAGTCCTTCCTCTAGAACCAGAGGTTCCCTTTCTCACAAACCTTCTTCTAGGGGTAAAGATCATTCTGAACCTTTACGTGAACCTTTAGTAGATGAGATAGTCCCTTCAGAATTGTCTTTTTACCATGACAGGGAATCTCTTAGAAACCAGGTTTCTGCATTAGATCGTGTCGATGCTTACCCTACTCAAATTACAGAGGTTTTGACTCCTATGGTTCGTAAGGACTGTCATTGGAGTAATGATTTTCCCATTGTTATCCCTAATCCGAATCAGAGAATTACTTCCTATTTAACTGGGTTCTCTTTTGTTTACACTTACCTTTCTACTTTAGGGTTTAGACCAGCAATCGACCCAGTCATTCTTGAATTTTGTCGTTTCTTCAATGTCTGCTTGGGTCAAATTGGCCGAATCATATGGAGGGTTGTTGCATGTTTGAGGCATTTAGCCACTAAAGCTGAAACTCCTTTTACTTTCCCTCACTTGATTCATCTTTACTCACCTAGGCTTTTTCGTAATGGTGTTTTTACACTAGTAGCCAGGAGTAAAAGGGGGTTGGTGAGCCCTGAAGATGACAAGGATCGTGGCTGGTATGCCCGATTTGTTGCTGCCCCCACTGTTAGTTTGGTGGGTGAAGATAATGTTCCCTTCCCTGAGAAGTAGAATTTTGCACGTAGGTCTTTTATCCCTCTCGTACCTTCTTCTTTCAAGTTTATCAGCTTTTCTAATTTTACCCCCCCCCTTTTTAGCAACCATGGGAGTTGTGGGGGATGTTCCCAATTTCCGTGGTTGGGTAGTTAAATTGCTGAAGATCGCACCAATGGACGGTAGATCTTGGAAAACACTTTCTAACCGCTTTGGTTGGAAGGTAATGACTCATGGTAAAAGTTCACATTTTGTTCTTTTCGTGTTTATATTCTCCTTTATTGTTTTAACTTTTATCCTTCTTTTTGTCAGGATTTGCTATTCGAGGGGTTACTGCTTCAGCAGTTGCAGCCTCTCGTGTCTCTTTGGGGACTCGTACTCCTTCGGGAACCCGTATCTCTTTAGAGAGAGCCCGAGAAATAGTCTTGATTTCCTCTTCTGCGAAAAGGAAGGCTGCTGAAGAGGAAAATTCTTAAGAAGAGGAAAATGAGAGTTCCTTGGTAACGAGGCCACGAGTTAGGAGACGCATCGTTTCCGATGACGAAGCTGAAGTTTCGGTTTCTCTTACCGAATCTACTGAAACCCCAATAATAATTCTTAATGATGACGTCACTCCCCACGATACTCGTGAGTCTATCGACCAACTTTTCGTTAGTGGATTTGGTCGTGAAGATGTCGGGCCTGTTTTAGACGAAGTACCTTTATCGTCTTTTTCATTACCTGTGCCTGTGATTCCTTCTTTACCGGCCCCAACTATTTCCATTCCTTCTTCTACTGATCTTACCTCTTCTCCGACTCCTCCTTTGACTATTCCCCCTCCTATAGTTCATCATACTGAAACGGGCTCTTCAAGTAGAAGTGCCACAATGAGGCGGGTAACTATTGAAATTCCTATTGAGAATAGCCTTTTGAGAAAGTCAGGTCAGGCGGATATATGGCTGGAGCCTCTTATTGGCCCAATTGAAAAAGCAAAGCTGGAGAGCCACAGTTCCCTGACTTTAATGAATGATATCGTGCATGCCACTCTGAAAGTATTTTCCTTCTCTCCCTTTTTTACTTTGCAAAATTTTTCATCTTTGGGATTCCTATTTCTTCTCTTTTTTTTAGGCCAATCTTATCGGCACAGAATTGATGAAAATAATTGCTCCTTTGGAGAAGATAGCACACGACTCTCAATTGGAAGCAACCAGTTGGAAGGGGAAATTTGAGAGTAATGAACTTGATATAGAGAGCTTACAAGAGAGAAAGAATACCTTAGAGCAGCGAGTACGGGCTTTAACTTCAGAATTGGCGGTTACAAAAGCTTCTTCACACCAAGCAGAGAAAGAGAAAGAGCGTCTCGAGTCCTCTTTCTCAGAGCAGCTATCTAAAGCTAGTGAAGAGATCAGAGAATTAAAGGCTCGTTTAAATCAAAAGGAAGTTTACACTGGGGAGCTTGTGCAAAAATTGACTCAAGCACAAGAAGACCTCAGAATATCTGCTGATAAGGTGCGTGCTTTAGAATGCTCTCATGCCTCTCTTCAAGCTTCCCACAGCTCCGCCTTGGCTAAAAATGAAGAGCTAAAAAATGAGATTGTTGCTTGGGAAAAGGATTATGAGATCCTTGAAAAAAATCTGTTGTTGAGGCAAGTTGGGCTTTTTTGAATTCCCGTCCTGATACCCTACTTGAAGCTGGCCAAGAAAACTTCAACCTGGAGTTGGAGTTAGCTAAAATCAACGAAACCATTGAAAAAGCTCAACAAACTCAGGACTTCCCTTCTCCCGTGGATGAAGTTCTCGTGGCTGAAGCTCTCATGAATGCTGAAACTGATACGGGTATCATGACTATTTCAAACCCGATCGAGCCCGTTGCTTCAAGCCATGTTGAAGCCACGCCTGCTGATGCACCTGCCCAAATTGAGCCTGCTGCTATTGACGTTCCTGCCTCAATACCACAAACTTCCCAGTGACCAGTTTTAATCATTCAAATGATTTTGTTTTTGTTTTGATTTTGGAAGATTGTGTAATCAAACCCTTAACTTCATTTGAGGGTTGATTTTAGGAACGTCAGTCCCCAAGTCTTTTAATGAGGCAATCTAAATAATTTCGTAGTTTTATGACTAAGTTCGAACTTAGTCTTAGATTATTTTTATATATTAAGAAGTTTTTTATCTTAAACTTCTGCTTACTTTATTCTCACCTTTATTTTAAGGACTTACAAAATAATTTGCATTTTTGTTTTTCGAAAAATGCTTCTGTTAACCTCATGATTAATTTAAACATGAGTTTTATAAAAGAGGACCCTTTTATATTCCAATACTTAATGAAGAAGACGTCTCAACTTCATAATTATTATCATACGACAAAAGAAATAGGAATACACATGTTTCTCTGAAATAACTTTGACAAGTTTTTATTTTTGAACCTTATATAGTTCCGAGTAAAACTTTACATGTATTTGAATTACATCTATAACTTTCTCATAACTATTTTTCTTGTAACAGATTTAAAAGAAGAATAATAGACACGGAGTTTTTCCTTATAACCCGTTTTAGTACATAGCCTTTACCCTAACTATAGTGAGGTTTTTCTTTGGCCTTAGCTCGTGGCTTTATGACTTTTACTCTGGCCTTAGCTCGTGGCTTTATGACTTTTACTCTGCACTTGACTCTTTCAGGATTGATTTTTCCTTAATCTTCTTTGCCTTCTTTATACACATGTCCGTGTATATTATATAGTCTCCCAAGTGTTTGAGTGTTGAAGTATGAAGCCTCGAGCACCTGATAGTTTCTCTCATTTGGTCCTTTTCCTGAAAAGGAAAAACATACGGGACTCGGAGGGACGATTATAGATGAAGACTGCATAACATGTTTGCATTTCTATCAGAATAATTGTAGCCCTAGGCTAGGAATTTTAGATTACTCTATATGCCTTACAGGTCGTGACTCATCATTTAGTACGGGTTAGCATTTTGTCTATCATCTAAAATCGTTAGTAAAATTTTAACAATTCAAAAATGAGATTTAAAATGGTTATACCTGACCGTGGATTTTCCTTAGAAATAGTATCTATTTAAATGAACAGCATTTCAATGCGAAGGTAGTATCTTGCCATCCATTGTCTCCAGTTCATATGCTCCTTTTCCTGCAACATCACGCACTCTGTAGGGTCCTTCCCATGTTGGACTTAATTTCCCTGTGTTAGCTACCTTTGTAGACTGATAAACCTTTTTAAGCACAAAGTCCCCAATTTTGAAGAACCTGAGGCGTGCTTTTCTATTGTAGTATCGTTCTATGACTTGCTTTTGTGCTGTCATTCTTATTAAAGCAGCTTCTCTCCGCCCCTCGAGTAAATTTAGGTTAACTCGCATCTCCTCGTCATTAGATTCTTGTGTCGCCTGTGTGAATAGCGTACTTGGTTCCCCTATCTTAACTGGAATTAAAGCCTCAGCTTCATAAACCAATGAGAACGGTGTTTCACATGTACTTGTTTTTACAGTTGTGCGATATGCCCATAAAACTCCAGGTAACACTTCAGGCCAGTTTCCTTTTGATTCATCTAGTCGTTTCTTTAATTTGTTGATAATGACTTTGTTCGTTGATTCTGCCTGTCCATTACCCACCGGATGATAGGGTGTTGACGTAATCCTTTTAATTTGTCAGCTTTGAAAAAATTCTTTGATCTGAGGTCCAATAAAATGAGGACCATTATCACATACGATCTCCTTTGGTACACCGAATCGACATATGATATTTCTCCAAATAAAGTCTCTGACTTCCTTTTCTCGCACATGTTTGAATGCACCTGCCTCTACCCATTTAGTAAAATAATCAGTGAGAACAAGTAAAAATTTTACCTGTCCTTTTGCTTGCGGTAATGGACCTACGATATCCATTTCCCATTTCATAAATGGCCATGGCACAATGACCGGATGTAATAATTTCGCAGGTCTATGCATATTGTTACCGTACCTCTGACATTTATCACATTTGGCCATGAAATTTTCTACCTCCTCTTCCATTTTAGGCCAGTAATAACCTGCCCTAATTAAGGTTCTTACTAGTGATCTTCCACCTGCGTGATTCCCGCAATGACCCTCGTGTATTCCTCTCATTACATACTCTATTTGCGAAGGTCCAAGGCATCTTGCTAAGCGTCCACCGAACATTTTACGATATAGATTGCCTTGTTTTAAGCAGTATCGAGCGGCCTGCCTTCGAAGCGCATAAGCCTTTTTCTTGTCATAATGACGGTTCCATACTGCAAAAAAAGTAACAATTTCGTTCCTCCAATCCCAGGTTAAGTTATTAAAATTTACCTCATTCGCATCAGGATCAAGAACTGAATGAAATAAATGTATCACTGAGGCGTTTGCATCGTTTGCCACGTCGGCCGCAGATGCGAGATTTGCTAGGGCGTCTGCTTCAAGATTTTCGTCCCTGGGTATTTGTCTAATCTTCCAATCTTGAAATTGTTTTATCAATTCCCGTACCTTTTCCAAGTACTGCTGCATCCTTGCTTCCCTGGCTGTATAAGTCCCCAGCATTTGATTAACTATGAGTTGTGAATCACTCTTGATTATAATCTGATTTATGCCAAGTTCCCGCGCCAGTTTAAACCTGCAATCATAGCCTCATATTCTGCCTCATTGTTAGTTATGGAATGACATTTAATAGTTTGCCGAATGGTTTCACCCGTAGGTGGTACCAATACTACCCCCAAACCTGCTCCTCTCACGTTAGATGAGTCATCAGTGAATAAAGTCCAAGTTCCTGGGTTAGCTCCATTGAACACCTCTAATTCTTTTTTTGCTTCTAACTGTATTCCCTGACTAAAATCAACTACGAAATCAGCTAATACTTGTGATTTTATAGTAGTTCTAGGTTGGTATGCAATTTCGTATTCACTTAACTCTATTACCCATTTAGCTAACCTACCTGATAACTCATGCTTATGTAATATGTTACGTAAAGGGTAGGTAGTTACCACAATGATAGGATGACATTGAAAGTAAGGTCTTAACTTTCTAGATGCCATGATTAACGCAAGTGCAAATTTTTCTAACTGAGGATACCTCGTATCTGCATCTAACAAAGATTTACTTACGTAATAGATAGGTGATTGTTTCCCTTGCTCTTCTTGGACCAAAACAGCACTTACCGCCACCTCCGAAACAGCAAGGTAGAGGAGTAGCTTTTCCCTAGCCTTTGGTTTTGCCAACAAAGGTGGATTCGATAAGTATGCTTTCAAATTCCTAAGTGCTTGTTGACATTCCTCATTCCATTCAAAACGATCCTGCTTCTTAAGACCTGAGAAGAATTTAAAACACTTCTCTGATGATTTAGAGATGAATCTTCCCAAGGTCGCAATTCTCCCTGTTAATCTTTAAACTTCTTTTTTGTTTGAAAGTATGTCAGAGATTTCCTCAATGCCTTTAATCTGTGCAGGATTTACTTCAATTCCACGGTTAGAAACAAGAAAACCCAAAAACTTGCCTGATGCAACACCAAATGCACTTTTTCGGGATTTAACTTCATATTAAATTTGCGCAAAATTGAAAATGTGTCAGATAAGTGTGACATGTGATTTTTTGAGTACTGAGTTTAAACAAGCATATCATCTATATATACCTCCATTGTCTTTCCTAAATATTCCTAAAACATTTTGGTAACTAACCTCTGATACGTTGCACCTGCATTCTTTAGACTAAAAGGCATTATTTTATAACAATAAGTCCCCCTGTCTGTTATGAATGAAGTTTTTTCTTCATCTGCCGGATCCATTTTAATCTGATTATAACATGAATATGCATCTAAAAAACTTAACAATTTGTGACCTGCAGTTGCATCAATCAATTTATCTATGTGTGGTAGTGAAAAGGAATCTTTAGGGCAGGCTTTGTTAAGATCTGTATAATCTACACAAACCCGCCACTTACCATTTTTCTTTGGAACCACAACAGTATTGGCTAACCAGTTAGGATATTTTACCTCTCGAATGGAACCAATTTTTAGCAATTTTTGGACTTCTTCTTGAATCACCTGATTCTTAAAAATTCCCTGCTTTCTTTTCTTTTACTTCACAGGAGGATATGATGGATCTTCATTTAGTTTATGAGTCATCACCTCCAGTGGTATTCCTGTCATGTCGGAGTAAAACCAAGCAAAGCAGTCCATGTTAGTTTTTAAAAATTCAATTAACTTACTTTTCATTCCTTGGTCAAGATTAGCTCCGACATAGACTTTTTTATCAGGCCATTGAGCGAATAATACGACAGGTTCTAATTCCTCTATCGTTGTTTTGATATCTTCATTCTCTTCTGGTTCTTGAATAGTATCAGGCCTTGAGTCTACATCTGTTCGCGCTTGTTCAGTTGAGGTTTGTGTTGTGGTGTCCTCAACTGCCTTCTGTGATTGCTATTTGCCTCCACTTATCGTGCGTGTATCTGCAATGGAGTTAATAGCCCTGGACGTATGTTGATCTCCGCGAATTTGACAAATTACCCATGGCGATGGAAATTTGATAACTTGATGCAAGGTTGAAGGAACAACATCCATTTCATGGATCCATGGTCTCCCCAGAATCATGTTGTAAGCCATCTCCATGTCTACTACCTGGAACTTTGTATCTTTGACGACCCCTTCAGCAAAAGTGGTGAGTGTTACCTCTCCTTTTGTGATGACACTGGAATTATCAAATCCATATAGAGTATGCGCATTTGGTATTACTCCATCTTCAGCTTGCATCTCACGTAGCACTCTTAGCAAAATAATATTCATGGAACTACCTGGATCAATCAAAACTCGTTTCACATTAGAATCATGCACAATTAAAGATATTACCAGTGCATCGTTATGAGGGATTAATACACCATATGTATCTGTATCATTGAAAGTAATATTGCCTTCTTCTAGAACATGCCGCACCCGTTTCCCTTGGGTAATAGTTACTTTGGAAGTTTTGTTACTGCAGTATATGACACACCATTGATGTTTTCACCCCCCACTTATAACGTTAACAGTTCTTTTGGGAGAAGGTGGTTTTGGAGGCTCTTGCATGTTCTTCATATAAGCTTGCTTGCCTTTCTCGTTGAACAACTCAGTAAGATATCCTTGTTTTAATAAATGATCAACTTCACTTTGTAAAAATTTGCAATCTGCTGTTTTATGCCCGTGATCATTATGGAACTCGCACCAATGGTTAGGGTTGCGCCTGTTTGGATTCGATCTCATTTCCTTTGGCCATCGAACCTTATCTCCCATGCTTTTCAAAATAGCTACGAGCTCGGAGGTGCTGACATTGAAGTTGTAACCTCCGAATCTCGCTTTTAAATTTCTATCATCATCCCATGACTCATAGTTGTTTCGCTCATTACTAAATCTTGATGAAGAACCTGATTCTCTGTTTCTTGATCTGCGATTATGCCTTTGATTATCCTATTTTGATCGCGAGTCTTTCCCTGCAGGTCCTATATAGGGCTCATACCTATTTTTATCGGATTTTTTTCGTTCTCTACACGTCTTAAACGTATACTTTCTTCTTTTTGAGACCAGGGAACAATATCTTCCTCAATCCTCAACTTTGTGCTATACCTGTTATAAACATCATTCCACGTTGTAGTTGGGAATTCTCGAAGGCTTTCCATGAGCCTCCTCGTAGCTTCCGAGCTTTTTTCATTCAAATTGCTTGTGAAAGCTATAGCTGCCCAGTTATCAGGTACACGCGGCAATGTCATCCTTTCACGTTGAAATCTGTCCACGAATTCTCTAAACAATTCTGAATCTCCTTGCTTAAGTTTGAAAATATCCTCCATTCTTTTTTCCACTTTTTGGGCTCCCGAGTGTGCTTTGATGAAAGAATCTGCAAGCTCAACAAAAGAGTTTATAGAATTTTCAGGTAAAAGGGAATACCATGTTAGTGCTCCTTTGGTGAGTGTTTCACCAAATTTCTTGACTAATACCGATTCGATCTCCTGCTTAGTCAAATCATTGCCTTTTACGCCCGTTGTGAATGCAGTCACATGGTCTCGTGGTTCTGTTGTTCCATCATATTTGGAATATCAGGCATTTTAAACTTTTTGAAATTGGAAGTTGGGCAGCACTTGGCTTCCAGGGTTGTTGCGAATATCTGTCCATGTCTACCCCTTTAATTATGGGCGGCACCCCGGGTATCTGCTCTATGCGTTCACTTTGCTCCTTGAGTTGTCTTTGCAATGTTAGTACTAAATTTTGTAAATCAGAATAAATTACATTACCTGGTTCTCTCTCTTGCAGTTTACTGGGAGTTCCACCGCTGCCTGAGTTAACAAGCCCAGAACGAGGGTTTTCTATAATGTTATTATTTGGAGAAGGTGTGGGTGTTGCAACATGTAACTGGTTAACAAGCGCCTCAACAGCTTTGTTGACCTGAGCAGTAATTAATTTCTGCAAATCTTCATCAACAGCTTCAGCATTTTCAAATTGAGCATACTCGTTTATTTGAGATCCATCAGGAGTACCCTCACGAGATTGCCGTGGAGAGTCCTGTGAAGTTGGAACTTGAATGTTAATATTCTGTGGGCCTCCCTGACTTTGTTGGTTCTCTTGGTTTCCTGGGGTGTTGTCATTGTTATTTGATATAATTGATGTTACAAGGAAGGTCAAGTGAAAAGAAAATAGATTATCAGATTCCCGGTAACGGAACCAATTTGTTTAACCAAAAAATAGAATTTCAGTCAAAGCTAGAATTTAGAAGAACGCGGGTTACTGATAATCAAAAGAATATGTAGAAGAGAGTAATTTGGAGTAACCAGAGTGTAATCAGGAGAAAAACAAGTGAATCAAAGTATATTCCAATTGTGTCTTGTGTTTACAAGTGACTAGATACCTCCCTTTTATAAATATCTTGAAGATATGCGTTTTCTCCAAATCATAATGAGGCTATTATGAATAATTAAAGACATTGAATGCTACGTTACACAATCATTGTAATCAATACAAATTCTCTAACATATCCAGTATTTAATGTCTGTCGAATTCCGTATCTGCGCTCTTTATTATGGTCAGATCCATTCCTTTTGATAAATGATTTAAATAGGTACGGGCGCTGGATCCTTCAAATGTCCTCCCGTGCCTCTTCCTTTGCCTTTGCTCGTTTCTACTGCTGCCCGTGCCTCTTGACTAATTATAATTCTTTGACTATTTGACCAGTCCACGTGTCTCAACATGTCACTTGCATATATAAATGCAATTTTTCCCAATACATTTAGGATGACTTCATTATATTTGTGACCTAAGTCAAATTTGGGAAAAGGTTTTAGCCTCTTAAAAAAAAATTCACATATTCGATTTCTTTTAATAGTTCTTTTTTTTAAAAGAGCCAGAAGAGATTTTACAAACTCTTTGTTTTTTCCCCTTGCATTCTAAAGGTATATAATTCAATATTTACTACAAGGATGGCAAGGGAATGTGATGACACAAAAGGTCATCACTTGTTTTAAAAATAAATTCTGCGCTTTGAGACTTTAAAAACCTCTTTCTGTCTCACCTCGATTTACGTGCATAGTCCAGGCGGGTAGCCGGAAAGCCAATATGTGAAAACCTGTGAAAAAAATAATGAATTTTGACTTTAAAATAAATTAAGTTGACTTCAGTCAACATTTTAGATAAATGGACACGGACCCGTGATTGGATGGTCCCGGAGGGTCCGTAGGAAACTATGGGATTTGGGCATATACCCGGAATCGAATTTCGAGGTCCCAAGCCCGAGAAATGAATTTTTTAAAGAAAATTATTTTCTAAAATATTTATGAGTTTTTGAAAATGAAATGTGTTTAAAACTTGATGGTATCAGGCTCGTGTTTTGGTTTCGGTGCCCGGTACAGGTCTTATATGTGATTCAATATAAGTTTGTGAAATTTGGTAAGAAACAGACTTGAAATGACGTGAATCGGATCGTATTTGAGAAATTTGAAAATGAAGTTCTTAAGAAATTTCATGATTTTGATGCTAAATTCATAGTTGTTGATGTTATTTTAGTGATTTGAATGTACGAGCGAGTCCGTATAATGTTTTTAGGTTGTGTGCATGTTTGGTTTGGAGCCCCGAGGGCTCGAGTGAGTTTTGGATAGGCCACGGGGTGGAATTGGACTTGGAAAAATTGCAGGTTTCAGTTGTTCTATTGCAGGCCTGCAGGCTTCGTATTTGCGAGGGCTGGGTCACAAATGCGAACTAGCCCAAGCCAGCCTTCCCTCGCAAATGCGAGTTTTCTATCGCAAATGTGATGACCCCTAGTTACTACCTTAGTCGCAAATGCAACTACTGTATCACAAATGCAACTTCGCATTTGCGAGAGGTCTATCACAAATGCGACATTTTGTTTGTAAATGCGACAGTCTCAGAATTCTGAAGGGTTCGCAATTGCGAATCTCGGTCGCAATTGCGACATCAAAGACCTGTAAATTCATAACTTAGACGCATTTCAACCATTTTTCATACTCTTTCGAAACCAAAACACCCTAGGGCGATTTTTCAAAGGAAACTTCTTCTCCAAATCAATTGTAAGTGATTTCTAACTAGTTTTCTTAAATCCTTAACATCTTTTCACATGATTTCAACTCAAAATCAATGATTTTCATGGGGGAAATTGAGTGTTTTGGGTAGAACTTAGGTTTTTCAAAAATTGGGGATTTGGACCTCGATTTGAGGTCCGATTTCAAAACAAATTATATACTTGGGTTCTTGGGGGAATGGGTAATCGGGTTTTGGTTCTAACCTCGGGTTTTGACTATGTGGGCCCGAGGGAGATTTTTGACTTTTTGGGTAAAACATTAGAAAACTCATTTTCATGCATTAGAATTGATTCATTTAGCATTTATTGATGTAATTAAGTAACTTATGGCTAGATACGAGCTAATTAGTGGTGGAATCAAGAGGTAAAGTGATAGTAGAGACTTGAATTGTGTTCGTGGCATTGAGGTAAGTGTTTGGTCTAACCTTAGCTTGAGGGATTAGGAGTTGAGTCCTATTTGCTATGCGGTATTTGTCGAGTACGATGTATAGGCATGGTGACGAGTATTTATACGTTGGTGTAAAGCATGCCCGTGAGTCTTATATTGTGATTATTATGACTTTATTGTATTATTCATGCTTTGATGATGATTTCTATTGTTGGGCAAAGTTTGTGGAAGTAATTGTGACATTTGAACATTGAGGAGCGTTGGCTAAAGTTGTATAATGAAATGTAAAAGTATAAGTGGCAATTGAATCTTTTAGAGCATTGGCTCAAGTTGTGAAGTAAAAGTGAGAAAAAGAAGAGAATTATTAAGTGGCCTCCCTTGCCGGGATATTGTTGCCTTAGCTGTTATCTCCCTTGCCGGGATGTTGATGTTTCTTTTGATGGTGTTCTCTTGCGGGGACTTGATTGTTGAACTATTGTTCCCTTTCCGGGATTCTTATTGTGGTTTCATTTATTCCCTTGCCCTATTGTTTGTGATTGTTGTTTGGGTGAGGAAGAGTGTTAAAGCACGAAGGGTGATGCCATGTATGATTTGTGAGGAAAGAGTGTAAAACACGAAGGGTGATGTCGTGCCACACGATGTACAATTCCATACCGATTATATTGATTATATGGTGAGGACGAGAGTAAAAGCACAAAGGGTGATGTCGTGCACATTTTCATTACTTGATTGATTTGGTGAGGACGAGAGTAAAAACACGAAGGGTGATACCGTGCACTTATTTATTCCTGATTCTTTGTTGATATTCGAGATATGTTGTTTCTTTTAATTAACTGTTGTCTTTCTATTCTAAATTGATAGTTCCTCGCAGCATGTTACCCCTCTCATACTTGACTGTATATTACTGCTCTTCTTTTCCGTTGTATATAGTTAAATTATATAGGTTTATTTGGTAGTCTGGTCCTAGCTTCGTCACTACTTCGCCGAGGTTAGGCTAGGCACTTACCAGCACATAAGGTCGGTTGTACTGATACTACACTCTGCACTGTGTGCAAATCCCACAGCAGCAGATTTTGGACCGTAGATTGGGTGGTTGCCTTTAGTCCACGCGGAGATCCAAGGTAGTCCTTCAGGCATCCGCAGGCCCTGGCGTCTCCCGCTATCCCTTTACTCCTGTTTCATTTACTTAGTTCAGAAAGAATGTATCTTTTATCTTTCAGACTTTATATGTAGCATTCTTAGATCGTCTGTGAAACTATGACACCAGTTCTAGGTGGTCGAGGCTCAAACAATTGTATTAGATACATAATTTAGATATTTTACTCTATTTTCGCTTATTATAATTTCCGCTGTCTACACGTTATTGCTTTATAATTGTTAAAGAATATGAAATCAGTAAAAAGGTAACTTGTTCAAACAGTCGGCTTGCCTAGCTCACATTAGTAGGCGCTATCACGACTCTCGAGGGTGAGAAATCCGGGTCGTGACAAGTTGGTATCAGAGCTCTAGGTTACATGGGTCTCACAATTCACAGATAATCTTAGTAGAGTCTGAGGGATCGATACAAAGACGTTTGTATTTATCCCCCAGAGGCTACAGAGTTAGGAAAAACTTCATATTTATTCTTTCCTGTCGTGCGGTTTGGTTTCTCAATGCTAATTGGATTTCTACTCTGTTCTTTCGTAGATGGAGAGAACACGCGCTTCCTCATCCACTGACCAGTAGCCCGAGCCCCCAGCAGCAGCTACCATGAGAGGCAGAGGGCGAGTCCATGCTAGAGGCCGAGGTAGGGGCAGAGCTCAACCCAGAGCAGCAGCACCAGCGGCGGAGCCTCAGGTTGACTTTGATGATGAGGTTTCGGCCCCGACAATTTCGGTGGTCTCAACTCAGGTCCTAGAGGGGTTTATTGCTACTCCAGTACTCCAAGATGCTCTGGTCCGTCTAGTGGGCCTTATGGAGAGTTTCACCCGTGCAGGCTTGCTTCCTGTAGCCCCAGCCATCTCTCAAGATGGAGGAGGAGCTCAGACTCCTGCTAGTCGCACTCCGGAGCAAGTAGATCCCCAGTTTCAGACTCTAGTAGTTCAGCCAGTTGGAGTAGTTCAGCCTGGTGTGGTAGCTCAGACCGGTGGTGGAGCAACTATGTTTGTCGATGCTTTGTGGAGGTTGGACAGGTTCACCAAGCTCTTCACTACTACTTTTAGGTGTGCATCTTCTGAGGATCCCTAGGATTATCTAGATAGCTACCATGAGGTTCTCAGGAACATGGGGATAGTGGAGATCAATGGGGTCGATTTTGCTACTTTTCACTTGTCTAGATCCGCCAAGACTTGGTGGAGAGATTATTATTTGGCTAGACCAGCCGGATCACCAGCTTTGGCTTGGGAGCAGTTTACTCAGCTATTTTTGGAGAAGTTTCTCCCCATCACTCAGAGAGAGATCTATTAGAGGTAGATTGAGCGTCTCCAGCTGGGTTCTATGACCGTTACTCAGTATGATACCAGATTCATCGACTTGGCTCGTCATGCTCTTATCATACTTCCCACCGAGAGAGAGAGAGAGAGGGTGAGGAGGTTCATTGAGGGACTTATTCAGCCGATTTGACTTCAGATGGCCAAGGAGAAAGGGAGTGAGATTTCTTTCCAGAATGCGGTAAATGTGGTCAGGAGATTAAGATGGTTCTATCGCAGGGAGGTGGTCAGGGGTCTAACAAGAGGCCTCATCATTCAAGCCGATTCAGTGGTACCTCGTTTGGAGGCAGAGATTCGTATGGTAGAGGCCATCCTCCTAGGTCTTTTCATTCAGTACTTCAGGTTTCTCATGGTGCTTCAAGTGGTCGTGGTTCCCATATCCAGTATTCTGATTAGAAGTCCTATAGTGCACCACCAGCTCCTATCATTGCACCGCTGCTTTAGAGTTTTCGGGGTGGTCATTCAGGTCGTCAGGGTCAACAGTCTCAGCAGCCGAGGGCTTGTTGCACTTGTGAGGATATGGGTCACATTTCTAGGTTTTGCCCTCGAGCACCGAGTAGCTCTCAACATCAGGGTTCCCGTGCCATGGTTCAGGCACCGAGTGTTTCACAGCCCGCCCATCCAGCTAGAGGTAAGGGTAGAGGTGCTAGAAGTGGAGGTAGAGGTATTAGAGGTGGAGCTCAGGCTGCTAGAGGTGGAAGCTAGCCAGCAGCAAGCCATCCCAAAGATGTAGTTCAGGGTGGTGGGGCCTAGCCCCGATGTTATGCTCTTCCAGCTAGGCCCGAGGCTGAGGCTTTCGATGTAGTTATCACATGTACTATTTTAGTTTGTAGCGGAGATGCTTTAGTTTTATTTGATCCGGGATCTATGTACTCATATGTGTCATCTTATTTTGCACCGTATTTGGTCATGCCTAGTGATTCTTTGAGTGCTTATATTTATGTGTCTACACCGGTGGGTGATTATATTATGGTAGATCGAGTCCATCATTCATGTGTAGTTGTGATTGGAGGTCTTGAGACTCGTGTAGATTTGCTTCTTCTGGACATGGTTGATTTCGATGTCATATTGGGGATGGACTATTTGTCACCTTATCACGCTATCTTGGATTGTCATGCCAAGATTGTGACCTTAGCTTTGCTGGGTTTACCTCGTTTAGAGTGGAGAGTGACTCTTAGTCATTCTACCCGTAGTGTTATCTCTTATATAAAGGCTCGACATATGACCGAGAAGGGGTGTTTGGCCTATTTGGCCTATGTTCGTGATTCTAGTGCTGAGGTTCCTTCTATTGATTTTGTACCTGTTGTTCGTGAGTTTCCTGAGGTATTCCCTTCAGACCTGTCGGGTATGCCGCCCGACAGGGATATTGACTTTTGCAGTGATTTGGCTCCGGGCACTCAGCCCATTTCTATCTCGTTGTATCGTATGGCCCCGCCTGAGTTGAAAGAGTTAAAGGAGCAGTTGCAAGACTTGCTTGAGAATGGTATTAGACCGAGTGTTTTGCTTTGGGGTGTACCGGTATTGTTTGTTAATAAGAAGGATGGATCGATGAGAATGTGTATTGATTACCGGTAGTTGAACAAGGTTAAAATCAAGAATAAGTATCCATTCGAGTATTGATGATTTGTTTGATCAGCTTCAGGGTGCCAAGGTATTCTCGAATATAGACTTGAGATATGGCTACCATCAGTTGAGGATTAGGGCATATGATGTCCCTAAGACAGCTTTCCGCACTCGATACGGGCATTATGAGTTCTTGATGATGTCATTCGGGTTTACAAATGCCCCAGCATGAGTGTTCAGGCCTTACTTGGATTCGTTCATGATATTTTCATTGATGATATTTTGATCTACTCCCACAGCCGGGAGGAGCATGAGCAGTATCTTAGAGTGGTTCTTCAGACTTTGAGGGATAGTCAGTTATATGCCAAGTTTTCTAAGTGCGAGTTCTGGTTGAGTTCAGTGGCATTCCTGGGTCATGTTGTATTAGCGGAGGGTATTCAGGTTGATTTGAAGAAGATTTAGGCAGTCAAGAACTGGTCTAGACCAACATCAGCTACAGAGATCCGAAGTTTCTTGGCATTGGCAAGCTACTATCATCGGTTTGTGGAGGGGTTTTCATCTATCGCAGCCCCGATGACTAGGTTGACCCAGAAGGGTGCCCAGTTCAGGTGGTCGGACGAGTGTGAGATGAGATTTCAGAAGCTCAAGACAGCTCTGACTATGGCACTAGTGTTGGTTTTACTCATAGGTTCAGGGCCTTATACAGTTTATTGTGATGTATCTCGTATTGGACTTGGTGCGGTTTTGATGCAGGATGGCAAGGTCATTGCCTATGCTTCACGGCAGTTAAAGATTCATGAAAAGAACTATCTGGTTCATGATTTAGAGTTAGCAGCCATTGTTCACGCATTGAAGATTTGGAGGCATTATCTGTATGGCGTGGCATGTGAGGTGTTCACGGATCACAAGAGTTTGCAGTATTTGTTCAAGTAGAAGGATCTAAATTTGAGGCAGAGAAGGCGGTTGGAGCTATAAAAGGACTATGATATCACCATGTTATATCATCCAGGAAAGGCCAATGTGGTGGCCAATGCTTTGAGTAGGAAGTCAGCCAGTATGGGCAGTCTTGCTTATATTCCAGTCGGTGAGAGACCACTTGCTTTGGATGTTCAGGCCTTGGCCAATTAGTTCGTGAGGTTGGATGTTTCTGAGCCTAGCCGTGTGTTATCTTGCACAGTCGCTCATTCTTCTTTATTGGAGAGTATCCGAGTTCGGCAGTATGATGATCCTCATTTGTGTGTCCTTAGAGACACGGTGCAGCACGGAGGTGCCAAGCAGGTTACCTTAGGAGATGATAGAGTTTTGAGGTTGCAAGGTCGAGTTTGTGTGCCTAATGTGGATGGGCTTCGAGAGTTGATTTTAGAGGATGCCCATAGCTCTCGGTATTCTATTCATCCGGGCACTGCGAAGATGTATCAGGATTTGTGGCAGCATTATTGGTGGAGGAGAATGAAGAAGGACATCGTTGCATATGTGGCTCGGTGTTTGAATTGTCAGCAGGTTAAGTACGAGCATTAGAGACTTGGTGGTTTGTTCCAAAAAATTGAGATTCCTTAGTGGAAGTGGGAGCGTATCACTATGGACTTCATTGTTAGACTCCCACAAACTCAAAGAAAATTCGATGCAGTGTGGGTTATTATTGAAAGGCTGACCAAGTCAGTACATTTCATTCCTGTGGCAGTCTCCTATTCTTCCGAGAGGTTAGCTGATATCTATATTCGGGAGATAGTTCGTCTTCATGGTGTGCCTATGTCTATCATTTCGGACCGAGGTACGCAGTTTACCTCCCATTTCTAGTGAGCAGTTCAGCGAGAGTTGGGCACACGGGTTGAGTTGAGCACAACATTTCATCCTCAGACGGACGGGCAGTCCGAGCGGACCATTCAGATTTTGGAGGATATGCTCTGAGCTTGTGTCATTGACTTTGGAGGCTCGTGGGATAAGTTTTTGCCTTTAGTAGATTTTGCGTACAACAACAGCTACTAGTCAAGTATCCAGATGGTTACTTACGAGGCTTTGTATGGTAGGCGGTGTCGGTCGGCGGTTGGATGGTTTGAGCCTGGAGAGACTTGGTTGTTGGGTAAAGATCTAGCGCGGGATGCCTTGGACAAGGTCAGGATTATTCAAGATAGGCTTCGTACAACTCAGTCCAGGCAAAAGAGTTATGCCAACCACAAGGTTCATGATTTGGCTTTCATGGTCGGTGAGCGGTTATTGCTTCGAGTGTCGCCTATGAAGGGCGTGATGAGATTTGGGAAGAAGGGCAAGCTTAGCCCTAGGTTCATTGGCCCATTTGAGATTCTTGATCGAGTGGGAGAGGTGGCTTACAAACTTGTGTTACCGCCGAGCTTATTAGCCGTGCATCCAGTGTTTAATGTGTCCATGCTTCGGAAGTATCACGAAGATCCATCCCACGTGTTAGAGTTCATCACTATCCACTTGGACAAGGACTTGTCTTATGAGGAGGATCTGGTAGCTATTCTAGATCGGCAGGTTCGTCAGTTAAGGTTGAAGAGTTTTCCTTCTGTTGGTGTTCAGTGGAGAGGTCAGCCTGCTGAGGAATCGGCCTGGGAGTTCGAGTCCGATATACGGAGCCATTATCCCCATCTTTTTCCTGACTTGGGTACTTCCTTCTTCTGTCCGTTCGAGGATGAACGGTTGTTTTAGGGGTGGAGAATGTGATGACCTTTATTCGTGCGTAGTCCGAGCGCATAGCCGAAAAGCCAATATGGTGAAAACCTGTGGAAAAATGATGAATTTTGACTTTAAAATGAATTAAGTTGTCTTTAGTCAACATTTTGGGTAAACGGACCCGGAACCATGATTGGACGGTCCCGGAGGGTCCGTAGGAAAATATGGGACTTGGGCGTATGCTCGAAATCGAATTTTGAGGTCTTAAGCCCGAGAAATGAATTTTTTAAATAAAATTATTTTCTAGAATATTTATGAGTTTTTGAAAATGAAATGTGTTTAGAACTTGATGGTATCGGGACCGTATTTTGGTTCCGGCACCCGACACAAGTCTTATATGTGATTTAAGATAAGTCTGTGAAATTTGGTAAGAAACGGAATTGAAATGACATGAATCAGATCGTATTTGAGAAATTTGGAAAATTTGAAGTTCTTAAGAAATTTCATGATTTTGATGCTAAATTCATAGATGTTGATGTTATTTTAGTGATTTGAATGCACGAGCGAGTCTGTATGATGTTTTTAGGTTGGTGTGCATGTTTGGTCTGGAGATCCAAGGACTCGGGTGAGTTTTGGATAGGCCACGAGGTGGAATTGGACTTGGAAAAATTGCAGGTTTCGGTTGTTCTATTGCAGGCCTCCAGGCTTTGCATTTGCGAAGCCTGGCTCGCAAATGCAAGGGCTGGGTCACAAATGCGAACTAGCCCAGGCCAGCCTTCCCTCGCAAATGCGAGTTTTCCATCGCAAATGCGATGCCCCCTACCCAGTTACTGCCTTAGTCGCAAATGCGACTTCGCATTTGCGAGAGGTCTATCGCAAATGCGAAGAAGATCGGAAAATAGACTGGGTTGCAAATGCGACATTTTGTTCGCAAATGCAAGGTCTCGGAATTCTAAGGGTTAGCAATTGCGACATTAGAGACTTGTAAATTCATAACGTAGACGTATTTCAACCATTTTTCACACTCTTTCAAAACCAAAACGCCCTAGGGCGATTTTTCAAAGGCAACTTCTTCTCCAAATCAATTGTAAGTGATTTCTAACTAGTTTTCTTTAATCCTTAACATCTTTTCAAATGATTTCAACTTAAAATCAATGATTTTCATGGGGGAAATTGGGTGTTTTGGTTAGAACCTAGGTTTTTCAAAAATTGGGGATTTGGACCTCGATTTGAGGTCCGATTTCAAAACAAATTATATACTTGGGTTCGTGGGGGAATGGGTAATCGGGTTTTGGTTCGAACCTCGGGTTTTGACCATGTGGGACCAGGAACGATTTTTGACTTTTTGGGTAAAACTTTATAAAACTCATTTTCATGCATTAGAATTGATTCATTTAGCATTTATTGATGTAATTAAGTAACTTGTGGCTAGATACGAGCGAATTAGTGGTGGAATCAAGAGGTAAAGCGATAGTAGAGACTTGAATTGTGTTCGTGGCATCGTGGTAAGTGTTTGGTCTAACCTTAGCTTGAGGGATTAGGAGTTGAGTCCTATTTGCTATGCAGTATTTCTCGAGTATGACGTATAGGCATGGTGACGAGTATCTATATATTGGTGTCAAACATGACCGTGAGTCTTATATTGTGATTATTATGTCTTCGTTGTATTATTCATGCTTTGATGATGATTTCTATTGTTGAACAAAGTTTGTGGAAGTAATTGTGACATTTGAACATTGAGGAGCGTTGGCTCAAGTTGTATAATGAAATGTGAAAGTATAAGTGGTAATTGAATCTTTTAGAGCATTGGCTCAAGTTATGAAGTGAGTTGTGAAGTAAAAGTGAGAAAAAGAAGAGAATTATTACGTGGCTTGCCATGCCAGGATATTGTTGCCTTTAATGTTATCTCCTTTGTCGGGATGTTGATGTTTCTTTTGATGGTGTTCCCTTGCCGGGACTTGATTGTTGAACTATTGTTCCCTTGCCGGGATTCTTATTGTAGTTTTATTTATTCCCTTGCCACATTGTTTGTGATTGTTGTTTGGGTGAGGAAGAGTGTTAAAGCACGAATGGTGATGCTGTGTATTGTTTTGGTGAGAGAATATTAAAGCACGAAGGGTGATGCCGTGTATGATTTGTGAGGAAAGAGTGTAAAGCACGAAGGGTGATGTCATGCTGCACGATGTATAATTCTGTGCCGATTATATTGATTATATGGTGAGGACGAGAGTAAAAGCACGAAGGGTGATGCCGTGCACATTTTCATTACTTGATTGCTTTGGTGAGGACGAGAGTAAAAGCACAAAGGGTGATGTCGTGCACTTATTGATTCCCGATTCTTTGTTGATATCTGAGATATGTTGTTTCTTTTAATTACTCGTTGTCTTTCTATTCTAAATTGATAGTTCCCATACTAGACTATATATTATTGTTCTTCTTTTCTGCTGTATATAGTTAAATTGCATAAGTTTATTTGGTAGTTTGGTCCTAGCTTCTTCACTACTTCGCCGAGGTTAGACTAGGCATTTAACAACATATGAGGTCGGCTGTGCTGATACTACACTCTGCACTGTGTGCAGATCCCGCAGCAGCAGCTTTTGGACCGTAGATTGGGTGGTTGCCTTCAGTCCATACGGATATCCAAGGTAGTCCTGCAGGCGTCTGCAGGCCCTGGCATCTCCCTCTATCCATTTACTCATGTTTCATTTACTTAGTTATGAAACAATGTATCTTTTATCTTTCAGACTTTGTATATAGTATTCTTAGATTGTTTGTGAAACTGTCACACCAGTTTTGGGTGGTCGAGGCTCAAACAACTATATTAGATACATATTTTAGATAGTTTACTGCATTTCTTCCGCTTATTGTAATTTCCGCTATCTACACGTTATTGCTTTTATAATTGTTAAAGAATATAAAATGGGTAAAAAGGTAACTTGTTCAAACAGTCGGCTTGCCTAGCTCACATTAGCAGACACCATCACGACTCCTGAGGGTGGGAAATTCGGGTCGTGACAGGGAAACTCCTATCTTATGGTGGGAAAGCAGTGCTCATTAAATTAGTATTGCAATCTCTTCCTATTCACTTGCTTTTTGTTCTTTATCCTCCTAAAACCGTTTTTCACAAATAGAGAAGATCATTCTAATCTTTTCTGGGAAAGGATGACATCAAAAATAAATTCCACTTGAAAAAATAGAGTGATCTCTGATTCCCTATTATTGAAGGTGGGGCTAGCTTTAGATCACTATCGAATTTCGCAAATGTCTTCTCTGCTAAGGCATGGTGTAACTTCACAACTAATCAGAGTCTCTTGAATGATTTTTTGAGTGCGAAGTATTGTAAAAGGCTATATCATGTTGCCAGGAAGTGGTCTTACGACCAATCTCACAACTGGAAAAGGTTAATGAATATTAAAGAAGATGCTGAAAAACATATCATTTGGAAGATTGGGGTAGGTAGGATATCCTTCTGGTGGGATAATTGGTCTGGTAAGGGAGCCCTGCCCAAGTTCATCCAATTTCATAATGCCCCTAGGATACTCGAAGTGAACTATTTCTTTGAGGATGGGAAGTAGAATTCCAATAAGCTCAGGAATGTCCTCCTTCACAATATTGTTAATGACATTCTGGAGATTGGTATCAATATTGGTAGGGAGGATAAGCCAATATGGATGATTGAATCTAAGGGAGACTTCACTTGCTATTCTGCTTGGCAGATGTTGAGGAGACAAAGGAATACTTCATTCACTACTATCATGATTTGGTAAAAGAAACTTCATTTCAAAATTTCTTTCTTCATACTAAGAATTCTACATAATAGAATCCAAACTGATAAAGGCCTCAAGAGATTCAGATTGATCTTACTATCAAAGTGCTCATGTTGTAATAGTCACAAGGAAGATACCATCATGCCCCTATTTTGTGAGAGTTATATTGCAAAACAGGTGTGGTCCTTTGCTCAGAGATGTGATATTATAATAACACAAGGAGACATTAGGCAATTAATCATGTCTTGGTGGCTAACTAAGGCAAAGAATGGAATCCATGCAGTGATCCTACAATATCTACCCTCCATTGTATGCAGGGAGATATGGAAAAATAGGTGTGCAGTCAGATTTAAGAACTTACATACGTCTGGAAGAGCTATAATTATGCAGATTTGCAGGTCCATGATGTTAGGGATATAATAGATGTTCCTTAGATCCAATATCATATTCGATAATTTGAGCATATTTTTGTGAACGTTATTTCACTTAAAATATATATGGCATTTGATATTCTTTTATCATAGTTACTATTAATTGCTTGATTAATTTAATAAGGTCTTTGATTAAATTTTGAAACTTACAATCGTGATGGAGATCATGATAATGAGAATGAAGTTTCTTATAATTTAATCTAAATTTGTTCTTGATCATATGATTATTAATTTGGACATTAGTAATCCGGTTAGATCAATATTTATGTGATTGTCTTTATTGGATAAAGATAGTTTATCCCATTAACTAAATCATAAAGATAGATGACGCATATAGAGATATGGTCATTGAACCGACTCAATAATTCCTAATGGTTAGAATTACCACTGTGATGACCCAAAAGATCATCTTTTGTTTTAGAATCCGTTTCAGTGTTTTGAGACCTATAAAACCTCCTTTTATCTCTCCTCGATCCGCATGCACAGTCCGGGCGCGATACTGGAAAGTTTTTGTGTGAAAAAAATTTAAGAAATAATAATTTTTAGCTTAAAAAAGATGATTTTAGTTGACTTCGGTTAACATTTTGGGTAAACAGATCCGGACCCATATTCCGACGGTCCTAGAGGATCCGTAGTAAAATATGGGACTTGGGCGTATGCCCAGAATCAAATTCTGAGGTCACTAGCCCGAGAAATGAATTTTTGAAGAAACTTGTTTAACTGAAAATATAATGGTTTTTGGAAATTTAATAAGATTTGATCTTGTTGGTATCAGACCTGTATTTTGGTTCCAGAGCTCAGTACAGGTCCGTTATGGTATTTAGACCCTTTCTGTGAAATTTGGTGAAAAACAGAAGAGATTTGATGTAATTCGGACCCTTGTTTGAGAAAATAGAAATTTTGAACTATCTTGAAAATTTCATGAGTTTTGGTATTGAATCCATAGCTCTAGATGTTATTTTGGTGATTAATCGCGCGAGCAAGTTCATATGATGTTTTAAGACTTATGTGCATGGTTGGTTTGGAGCCTCGAGGGATCGGGAGAGTTTTAGAAAGGCTACATAGTGATTTTTGAACTTAAGGAATTGCTGGTATGCTTCAGCTGAGTTGCAGGCCTCAAACCACGCAAATGCGAGGTCAGGGTTCGCAATTGCGACCACTGTCAATGTCGCATTTGCGAGGCTTCCATCGCAAATGCGAAGGAAGCTGGGCCTGGGCATATTCACAATTGCGAACTGTTCTTCGCTTTTGCGAAGTAGTTAGGGAGGGGCAAATCATCGCAAAGGTTTGCAATTGAGACGGTAGCAGAAATGCGACAGGTTCGCATTTGCGATGCCTATCTCACATTTGTGAGCTTCGCAATTGCGAAGCTCTGATCGCAAATGTGACATCTGCAACTGTTCAAAATGAAACTTGGACGGGATTTTCACCTATTCTTCACATTTCTCAAATCCTAAAACCCTAGAGGTGATTCTCCCAAGACCAAATCTTCCCCAAAACTTTGGTAAGTGATCTTAACCCACTTTCTTTCACTTTCCCATCACATTCATGAATTTCAACCAAAAATCTAAGATTTCTATGGTAAAAATTGGGGGTTTGGGTAGAATTAGGGATTAATATAAATTGGGGATTTAGACCTCAATTTGAGGTCATATTCCAAAATCAATTGTATATCCGGGCTCGGGGGTGAATGGATAATCGAATTTTGGTCTGAATTTCGAGTTTGGACCAAGCAAGCTCGGGGTTGGGTTTTTGAATTTTTGGGAAAAATGTTAGAAAACCTATAATTATACATTGGAGTTGGGTTATTTAGCATTTATTTATGTTATTAAGTTAATTATGACTAGATACAAGTAAATTGGTGGTGGAATCGAGAGGTAAAGCGGTGATTGAGCTTTGAAATACCCGTTGGCTTGAGGTTAGTGTTTGGTCTAACCTTGACTCGAGGGATTAGGGCCCCCCGACTTATTTGCTATGTGGAATTACACGTGTGGCGTATAGGTGTGTTAACGAGTACCTATGCGCCATCAAATTATCATTTTAGCTTGTTCCCTTTCCCGTTTCCTATATATTTCTCTTCTGCCTTAATTGTTACTTGCTCATAAATGTTCCATGTCTAATTGTTTCATATTAAATGTTGTTCTCTTTATTGAAGTATTTAATTATTTCATGGTTTCGTTTGATTACCTTGTTGGCTTATATTGGTTTATTGGTGCCTTATGGTACACCTTGGTTGGTCTCACTGAGTAGTTTACACTGGTTATGTTTCATAATCGTAGTGATATTCCATTGTGTGGATTGAAGTATAAGTGTTGTGGAGGATTTGAGTTAACTTGTGAAACACTTATTTTTATTTTTTGATTGGTGTTGAAATATATATATTGGGATCAAGTTGTACGCCACAGTAGGAGAAATTATGGTGAATGTAATTGTCTGGTGGGATCGGGTTGCACGCCACAACAAAGAGTAATAAGGGTGGACAGGTGGGATCGGGTTGCACACCGCAATAGGAGGAATAATGGTGATATGTTATGAGGAGTAATAAGGGTGGGCTGGTGGGATCGTGTTGCACGCCGCAACAAGGAGTAATAAGGGTGAATATTGATACTATTATTGTTTATATGGTGTGATCGGGATGCACGCCGCATCAGTTATTGTTTTAGCATTCATTTTTGTTGAAGTTCATTACTGAGATGTTGAAACTCCCTAAGGAGTGGTTATAGCTGAGTACTGGTAGAACGACTGGTTTTCGTATTCATTTAATGCAAGTTTCTGTTATATTTCATTCTGTAATTCCTTTACGTTTTAGTATAAACTGTTGCAGGTTGTATGTGTTGTGATGCCCCGCCGTAGCCTCGTCACTAATTCATCGAGGTTAGGCTCGACACTTACCAGTACATGGGGTCAGTTGTATTGATACTGCACAGTGCGCTTCTTGTGCAGATTTTGGAGCTAGTGGCTGATCGAGAGGTTGGTTGATATTGCTGCATTTCGGAGACCCAAAGTACTCCTGCAGGCGTCCGCAGGCCCTAGCGTCCCCTTCTATCTTACTTCATTTCTGTTTATCTACTTTTGAGACAGATGTAAACTTTTCGTTCACACCATTATTTATAGTAATCGTAGACTGTTCGTGAGTTGTGACACCAGTTCTGGGTGGAATTTATTGTGGTTTTCGTTATTAGCAAAAAGATAATCTTTTAATTGTGTTTTTCCGCATTTATTTCCGCTGATTTACTTTTGTTAAGGTTTAATTATTAAAAGATAAGGGGAAAGTTGAAATATTATGTAACGCTGGCTTGCCTAGCGAGTACGATGTTTGGCGCCATCACGGTCCCGACGGTGGAAAATTCGGGTTGTGACAACTATAAACTGTCAATAGGATATTCTCTTGAAGAATGTGATGTAAGAGTTTTTTTGACCTGAGATCATCATAGTAATTGATAAGCTATTTATTGTGCTTTAATACTAGACACCTATGGTCCTAGGGTGATAGTTGAAAGGATATTGGGTATGATTAAATGCTTGTTGAATTAGTGATTGACCAAGATATAAAGGGTGATGGAGAAAATTTGCGGGACTAAGTCTTGAGAAGAAAAATCACTTTGTGAAAGTGAGAGTGTAATACAAAGCCAAGAGAGAAAATACAATTACAAGAAAAGTGTTTCTTGTTCTTCTAATTTGAGTTGAGATTTTTGAGAAATATTTCAGCACAAGTTTTTTGTTCAATTTGTTCGAGGTTTCATTAATCAAAGAGTTGATAGCAAGGATCGGCCTTGGTGTGGATACACATAAAGTCTTCGCACTATCGAAGAAATTTTGAAAGGAAACTCTCTTTACCGGGTATGTCTTAGATCCGATCTTTGACATGTAAATAAATTTTAAATACAAAAATGTAACAACCCGACTGGTCGTTTCATGAGTTACAACCCCGTTTTTCCCATTTATGCTTCCTTGTGTGTTATTCAGTTGTATTTCATCATGTCGTGTTGGTTTTGTTGTGTTCGGAATGGTCTTAGAGTGGAATGAGACACTTAGTCTCTTATGTGTAGAAGATGTCAAATGTGAATTCTGATGGTTCATATAGCTTCGTTAGGTGATTTTGGACTTAGGAGCATGTTTGGAAAGTAATTTGGAAGTCCGCGGTAGATTTAGGCTTGAATTGGCGAAATTGAAAATTTGGCGTTTTTCGGTTGGTAGTGGAAATCTTGATATCGGGGTCGGAATGGAATTCCGAAAATTGGAGTAGTTCTGTTTCATCATTTGTAACGTGTGTACAAAGTTTCAGGTCTTTGATGAGGTTTGATATGTTTTGGCATCGTTTGCGGAATTCGGAAGTTTGGAAGTCCTTAGCCTTGAATCCGAGGGTGATTTGGTTTTTTATGTTATTTTGAATGTTCCGAAGGTTGGAATAAGTTTGAATGGTGATATGTGACTCATTGTCATGTTTGGTTGAGGTCCCGAGGGCCTCGGGATGGATTTGGGTGGTAAGTTTGGCTTTCAGTTGCTGTTGCAGATTTTACTGCTTCTATTATTCCCGCACCTGCAGATTGGGGACTGTAGGTGCGAGGTCGCTGATGCGTTATGGAGATCGCAGATGCGGAATTTGACCATCAGGCAAAGAACCATATGTGCGGTGTGTTGGGTGCATCTGTGGGACCACAGGTGCGGTGCCTGGGTGCAGATCCGGTCCTGGGATTTAAGTGAAAATTGCAGGTGCGGTTGATTTGACCGCAGAAGCGTAAAAGGGAGTCGCAGGTGCGAGATGCCTGGGCAGAAGGTATTTAAAGGAACCCTTCGCAAATTTTAGGTGTTATCCACAATTTCAACTCGATTTTTGAGCTTTTGGAGGGTTTTGAAGAGGGATTCAAGGGGAAACTCGTTGAAGTAATATTTTTGAACTTAAAACTCGATCCTATGGTTAATTTAAGTTGATTAAGCATGAAATTTGTGGGATTTAAGGGCAAAAATTGGGGAATTAAGGCTTGGAACTTGAGAGTTAAAATTGGGTGATTGAGAGGTTAAACGATATTAGATTTTAGTAAATTTGGTATGTATGGACTCGTGAGATGATAATGATTCTAGTGTTGTAATTTTTATCAAAATTCGAGAAGTGGGCCCGGGGGTCGAGTTTGGCCAATTTCGGAATTTTTGAGTTAATTGATAATTTTTGTATGGGCTTTGTTCCTTTAGCATTAATGATGTGATACTGATTTTGGTTAGATTCAGAGCATTTGGAAGCTAAGTCGAGAGTGAGTGAGGCCGAGGGCCGGATTGTGAGGATAAATAGGGATCGGGCTGCACGTTGCAGCAATATGTTAGGTCGGGTTGCACACCGCATCAATATAGCACTTGGGATGTAGGAGCCCCTCCAGAGTCTGCATATCCCCAATGAGCACAGTCGACTATACATTTATAGATCGGGCTGCACGCCGCAACAGTTATTATATGGTACGTATTGAGCAGAAGTGCTGAGTGTGAGTGTTGATTGATAAGAGTTGAATCACGAGTGACTGAGAGGCTTGCCCGAGAGGCTATATATATATATATATATATATATGAGTGATACTTTGCCCGAGGGGCTTGAGTTATGAAATTACTATTTTCACTCTTCTTTTATACTGAGCCTCTATTGAAAATGTTGAACAAATGTTTTAAACAGCTTTCATTAAAACTGGAGTTTTATTTTACGAGATGTCCAGAATTTAATTATAGATTTGATCTTGTTATTTCCACTGAGGTTTTTATGTTATGAGATGTATATGATTTTAAATGCTCATCACTGCACTCAGCCTTTATTTATAATTGTTACTTACTGAGTTAGCATACTCACGTTACTCCTTGCACCTTGTGTGCAGTTCTAGGTGCTAGAGCATCCGAGTGAGAGCTGGTCTTTTCCTTCAGAGCATTTCCGGAGTTAGCAAGGTAGTTGCACGACATCCACAACCTTGTCTTTCTACTTCCTATTTATTAGTATTTGTTTTTATCAGACTCATCTTGTATTGAGCAAACAGTATCAGATTGTATTTTAGTGGATCATGACTAGTGACACCAGGATCGGGCAGTGTCTGATGTTTTGCATAATTATTCGCTTGTTTTGAAATTCTTAAACGAAAGATTTGTGATAATATCTGATTAGTAAATGAATTAAGAAAAAAGATCTATTTATGTTATAAATGTCGAATCGGCTAGCCTAGTACTGCGATAGGCACTATCACGGCCGGGGTGGTTTGGGGTCATGACAAGTTGGTATTAGAGCCAAGGTTACATAGGTCTCTTAGTCATGAGCATGTTTAGTATAGTCTTGCGGATCGGTACAGAGACGTCTGTATTTATCTTCGAGTGGCTACAGAACCTTTAGGAAAAACTTCACATTCTTGATTTCCTGTTGTGCAAATCTGTTGATTCTGGTAACTAAACTTCTATTATTCTATTCTCTCACATATGGTGAGGACATGTACTACCAGTTAGGATGGATGACCACTAGCACCACCAATTGGGGCCACTAGAGGCCGAGGTCACGGTCGAGGCCGTGGTAGGGAAAGAGGTGTTTCCCGCATAATATCTAGGGCAGCACTTGTAGATCTACCAGCCACCCTAGTTCACGATCAGGTCCCAGTTGCGGATGCTCCAATAGGACCAGCTTAATCATCGGCTATGCCAATTGTTATTCCAGGCCTTCAAGAGGTTGTAGCCCAGATTCTATCAATGTGCACTAGCCTGGCTAAGGCGGTCTCAGTTACTAAGGTCGTAACTACTTCTCAGGCCGGGGGAGGCACCCAAACTCATGCCGCTCGCACACCTGAGTAGGTTGTGTAGGGACTTCAGACACCGGGGGCACCTCCAGCCTAGCCGGTTGCACCTGCTCAGGATTATGTGGTTCCAGTCATGCCTGATGATGAATAGTGTACATTGGAGAGGTTTGGTAAACTTCAGTCTCCGACTTTCAGTAGTGCAAAGGGCAAGGATGCCTAGGGTTTCTTGGACAAGTGTTAGAAGATGCTTTGGACCATAGGTATATTGGAGACCAGTGGGGTCTCGTTCACTACTTTCAATTTTCAGGAGCTGCCTTTACTTGATGGGAGACCTATGAGAGGCATAGGCCTGTTGGTGCAGCGCCCTTTGCCTAGCAGCAATTCTCCGCTCTCTTTTTGGAGAAGTATGTGCCACAGTCTCGTAGGGAGGAGTTGCGTAGGCAGCTCGAGCAGCTGCATCAGGATGATATGACTATGATGCAGTATGAGATGTGGTTTTCAGAACTATCTCGTCATGCTATTTGGTTGGTTCCTACGGATAGAGAGAGGATCAAGAGGTTCGTGGATGGCCTCATATATCAGCTTCGGATTCTCATGACTAGATAGAGGGTGTCAGGTGCTACTTTTGAGCAGGTTGTTGATATTGCTCGAGAGATTGAGTTAGTTCGTCACCAAAAGGGAGATGAGAGGGATGCCAAGAGGTTTTAGGGATCTGGTAGTTTTGGTGGTGTTCCTTCGAGAGGCCAGTTTCAGCACGACAAAGGTCATTCATTCAGACATGCCCAGTCAACTCGCCTAGTTCATCGTGGGGCATCCTCGGGCCATGGTCCCCATAGTTCTCATCAGGTCTATTCATCACTTAGTGCCCTTCCAGCCCAAAGTTCGTCCCGTGCTCCATCATTTTAGGGCTCTTCCATGCTAGGTTCTTTTACTAGTCATCTTGGTGCTAGGGGTTTCCTTCAGTCCCCGTCCCTTGCACCAAGGAGTTGTTATGAGTGTGAAGAGTTTGGGCATATGAGGAGACAATGTCCTCGTCATCTTAGGGGTCCATCTTAGTAAAGGAGTCAGCCTTCGAGTTCAGCTCTAGTTACTTCACCACCCACCCAGGCAGTTAGGGGTGGGGGTCAGTTAGTGTAAGCACGTGATTTTTGACCCTCCCCGGGAATCTTTACGTCCTTAAGCTTAAATATCTAATTTAGGACTAGTATAGCCATTTTAACTATTTTTACTTTATTTCGTTGCAAAAAGAAATTTCAAAAAATATATATATAAATTTTAGTTTATGTATCTCTCATAAATTTGAAAAATACAAAAATTGTACTTTATTTTGGTACTTTATATAAATTCGAAAATTACAAAAAAAAATAGTTCTATTAATGTTTGCAGTCATTATAATTTTGAAAAATACAAAAAAAACATTACGTCATATTTTTGTCTTTATTAAAGAACGAAAATTACAAAAAAATAGTTTTATTAATATTCTATAGTCATTTTTAACTTGGAAAAAATACAAAAATATTACCTCATATTTTATCTTAATATTTAAAACGAAAATTACAAAAAAAATAGTTTTATTAATATTTTGTAGCTATTTTAAAAATCTTGAAAAAATATTTAAAAATATATAGTTTTGTTTAAATACTAGTCTTATTTTTGGTAGTTATTTTGCTTACATAGGACTAGTTAAGCAACGTGTTCCTATTTCTCGGGTCCGGGCAAAAGAATAATATTCGGGTTCAAACTACCCGGTTTTAGGCCTAATTTTCGGACCTAGCCCATAATAAACCGTGTCCAGACACATGGGGAACCCCACCACGCGTGGGGGACATATGCCTCGAACCTCACCACGCGTGGGCTCATTTTTCTGGGCAAAACCCAGTGCAAAACACGGACAAAAGCATAAAAGGACTGGGGGAAACTTTGAAAACGGGACTACTGTTCATCGTCTTCTTCTTAAACAAGAAGAAGAAGCAGAAGCAGAAACCTAAAAAAGCCCTTGGACCATCGGAATCCCGACCTCCCCCAGCGTCCAAAACCAAAAGACCTCCCTCGTCACCTTCCCCGAGCTCCCTCTCCGCCATAACCACCAGCCCCACCATCGTCAAAACCATCTCGTCACCAAACCACTGCCCGACGACCAAACAACCAGTCGCACCTCCACGCACCTCCATCAACGACCAAACAGCCCCTCCTCCAGCTCCACCATCATCGACAGACCACCATCCTCACCTTCCCAGAAACCCCATAACCCTCGCTGCTTCACTCGTCAAAAACCAGTCACGACCCAACGACGCCGGAACCACCACGTCCAAACCCACCTTGAGACCACCACCAGTGACGAACACCCCACAACGCCATAACCTTCACTCTCTCACGTCCGAGCTCCAGCCATTAACCACTGCTCAAACAACCCACCTCACTGTCAACCCTACGCCTACACGTCCGAACCCACCAGCTCCTCACCACAACCCAACACCACGACCAACAGTTTTCCCCCGTCGTCAAGTCCGCCATTTTCAGTCCGCCATTTTCAGTCCAAGGTCATCAACCTCCAAGCAGTCGTAACTGCGTTTCGCGAGCAGTTGTGGGTCGCTGCGACCCCGCCTTGCCGAGTTTTCTGTTTTCCGTCGAGGTTCTGCGCGTCGAGTTTGTTCGTTGAAGTCGATGTTGAGGTTCGGTCCATGGCTCTATGCATTTTTGTTCATTCAGGTTAGTTAAGCCTCGATGTATTGGATTAAAGAAATTTTACGTTCAATGTTTGAAGTTGCAATATATCAGTTGATATTCTGCCTATGTTTCACCGTATGCATTTTAGTTCATTTTTGTGTTATGTTATTATTGTTTACTTGACGTCATTTGATTTAGTTGTAGTAGTAGTCCTAAGACATAATTTGACGTTGATTCGCTCGTCCCTTCATTGTCTTAGTTTGTTTGGACAAGATTAGTATTAGTACGTGTTGTTACTACGCCCGAAACACTCATTCGCTTGACTTCTTTTATCAAATCTTGACAAGTTATGAGATTGTAGTTGTAAAGAAGCCGTAAGGTTTAGTATTGTTAAAGGCGTAAAAATGGCATTCCTTTAAAAATATAAAATAAATAAATAAACAATAAATAATAAAAAAAAAAAATGAGACGAGCCTCGCCAAATAAAAGGGACAAATTGCGGGGCCCTCACAAAAATATATGTATTAAATACTTAGATTCCGGAGGGGTCGTTTAGCAAATTTCACGGCCCTACCTAAAAATAATAATGCGCTAGTTGCTTTAGGCGCGCCTTTAATAACGTTATCTCCCTAAACTCGGGTGCACATTTATGTGACCCAAATCCAAATCTCAACGAAATCGAAATATGTCTCTAATCACGAGTACATTGATTGTGACGTGGTTTGAGATGCATTTCAATGACGTTGCAAATTCCTTTTTAAAAAATAAGAATGAGATGAGCCTCGCCGAATAAAAACACAAATTGCGGGGCCCTCAGTAAATACTTGTTTAAAATTACTTAGAATTCAGGAGGTTCGTTTAGCAAATTTCACGGCCTCCGCAAAATAATAACGCGATAGTCTCTTTAGGCGCGTGTTTAATAATTTACTTTCTTAAGCTCGGGTGCGCATTTCATGCGACCCAAATCCAAATCTCAAAACATCAAATAAAATGCGTTCTGAATTGTGGGTGCATTTCATGTGACGCAGTCCAAAGACATTTTTATAACGTTGCAATTCTTGATAAAAATAACAGTAAATGATAAAAGCGGTTGAAAGATAAAATTTGCACATAAGTTCATATTGTATTTAAAATCAGATAAATAAGCCAAATATAACAGTTGAGCGACCGTGCTAGAACCACGGAACTCGGGAATGCCTAACACCTTCTCCCGGGTTAACAGAATTCCTTATCTAGATTTCTGGTACGCAGACTGTAATATAGAGTCATTATTTTCCTCGATTCGGGATTAAAATTGGTGACTTGGGACACCCTAAATCTCCCAAGTGGCGACTCTGAAATAATTAAACGAATCCCGTTTCGATTGTCCTTTAATTGGAAAAAACTCCCCTGCGCCCCTCGGGTGCGGATAAAGGAGGTGTGACAACTCTGGCGACTCCGCTGGGGACTATAACCTAGAACCACTGGTTCAGGGTTAAGAATTCGAGCTTGAAATAATTGTTATTATTTGGCTTTATTTATTATCTGGTTTTTTACGTGTTTGAGCCTAATGTGCTAAATGCTGCTTTTACTGCTTTGATATTATTTGGACTGTATATATAAACTGTGCCGAAACCCCTCTCTTCTCTCTCTTGAGGAGTGCACGCTGGTCGTGGCTTCTTTCTGTTAGTGTCATATGCCAAAATAGAACGAGGATTCGGAGGAGTTGCAAAATCGGATGGCCTTTTGGTTACCGGTACACAGCTCCCATCCTTGGCTCGAGTTGTCCGCTCGGGTAAGCCAGGTCTAGAACAAATACCCAGGTTATCAACTTAGAATAACTCAGCTTCATGCCGGATCCCTAGTAGGAACGTTTATTTGCATCATGTGCATTTGACTTAGGGGACTCAACACAGGGGTTGAGTCCGTCTAGGACAAGCTACCTGAAAAATAATAGACCATCTTTGGCATCCTATGTGCTACATGTTGTATTTATTCAAGGGTGAATGGGTTATTTGGCAGACCAATGATATTTGCGGACAAATGACACTCCTTATCATGTTGATCACTTTAAATAAGAAAGTTGCACTATTTTTGATAAGCATGCTATTATGTTAAATAAGCACATGGGGAGCATTGTGGAATTCAAGAAGCCTTGTTATTCCACATGTCCCCCATGCTTCATTACGGGAAAAGCACATGAGGAACATTTGTGGAATCCAAGAAGTCTTGGAATTCCATATGTCCCCCACGCTTCATATTTTGGGAAGAGCAAATGGGGAACATTTGTGAAATCCAAGATGTCTTGGAATGCCCTATGTCCCCCATGCCACATTTTGAAAATATAATAAATATAAAAAATAAAAAATATATGTATATATAAAATAAAATAAAAACATTGAAAATTCAAAAAAAAAAGATTGTGTATGTTTTCATCATCATCCACAAGTTAGAAATAGTGGAAAAGAGGAAAAAATAACAGTTTATAAATGTGGAAAAAAACAAATGTCCAAGTAGTGTCGGAACTCTGCCGAATTTTTGAGAAAATAAGGAAAATATATGTCTTATTAGTTAGTTTTATTAACAACAAAGGAAAAGTAGAAAAAATCATCATTGTTTGGTTCTGTTTTTCAAAAAAAATAGTTTGTCTTGCCATAAAAAAAAAAAAAAAGTAAAAAAAAAGGGTCTTGTTTTTTTTTTTAAAAATATGTTTATTTACTTGTTTATGAAAATGCTGAAATTACAATAATCCAAAAATACTTTCCATTATTGATTTCTTTAGAAATTCTTTCTAATTGTTTTTAAAAGAAAAAACATGTATATATAATTAAAAAAAATCCGAAAATATTTTGATTCTTTTTCAAAATTGAAAAGAAAATTCAAAATCCAAAAAAAAACATTTTTGAGAAGCATTCCTTTTATTAAAAGCAAAATTCCGAAAAATATTTTCTTCTTCTTCTTTAAAAAAAAAAATACTTCCTTGTTTCTTTTAAAGTAGATCTTTCGCAAATTCAAAAAAAAATTTAATTCATCTACTTATTCTTATTTGCCTACTTATTCTCATTTGACCGAACTACGCGGGTTTGATTCTCACCGGATGTGAAATACGTAGGCAACCCTCATCGGGTCCAACCCCACCTTTTGCTAAAATAGCCAAAAACCAAAAAATTTAATCTTGTCATAAATAAGTCGGGTGATGTCCAACCCACCTTTTGCTAAAATAGCCAAAAAACAAATAAATAAAAATATATGTCAAATTTTAATTCTTTTTCATAAAGAAGTCGGGTGATGCTGTTTTGTCATAAATAGCCGAGTGTTCCCGAAAGGGACGTCGGAAGGCTGACTTTGCATAAACAGCCACCTTCGGGTCATTTTTAAGATTTGGTCCAGTTGACCCACACAGCCTTAAAAATCTTCGTCCCCGAGACGTTGAAAGGCCGTGTTTGCAATATTGACTTTTCTCATTTGAAAAACGATAAAAAAGAGTTATAAATAAGTCAGGTGATGTTGTTTTGTCATAAAAAGGGCCGAATGTTCCCGAAAGGGACGCCGGAAGGCTGACTTGGCATAAACAGCCACCTTTGGGTCATTTTGAGATATGGACCCACACAGCCTTATAAATCTTCGTCCCCGAGGCGCTGAAGGGCCGTGTTTACAACACCAAGTCTTTTAGTGTAATTTTTAAAAGAAAAAAAATCAAAGAGTCAGCGGTCATGTGAATACCGTCTTTTGCCATAATAAGCCGAGCCAGCTTCGGCCGCGTCTTAAACCGTTCTTGCCGAAATAGCCTTAGAGTATCTTTCAGTTATCGAAAGGTTATTTTCGTAAAAGAATGGACAAGTTTGTAAAGTGTCGAAATAATTCTCCCCGGCCTCAAAATTCATGTGAAATTCGGAAGGGGCCACGTTTGCAAAAAATAACCATTTGGTTGCATTTGTCGAACAGAGAAAGGGAGCTGGAATTTTGTTTTTAAGTCTACTATCTTTTGATTAGAACATGCGGGTTGTTTGATTTTCAAGTTTGTGGGTCATCGTTAAATCCTTGAAACCCAGTTTGTTTTAAATTTTAAAAAAAAATGTGTGTTTAGTGTTGTTTATCTTTTATTGGCACGAACTACGCAAGGTCTGATTCATGCGGGGTCATGATACGTAGGCAATCTCCATAAGATTCGACCACAACAAGAAAAAAATGAAAAAAGAGAATGAAAAAGAAAAAGAAAAAAAATGAAAAGAGCAAAATGAAAAAAAAGAAAAGAGAAAGAAAAAAAAAAGAAAAAACATCGAAAAAAAAAAGAAAAAAAAAGAGAAAAGATGTCGTCAATAATAAGGACCGACTGAGTCCATTCTAACCTGTTTGTTTTGCAAATAAGTTAAGGTGGTTGGTTTGTGGTAATCCGGACAATGACGCCCAGAATCCTTTGCTTGCACCTCATGATATACAATCTGCGGGGAGCAGGCCTAATAACAGAAGCACTTGAATCCTATTGGAAACTTGTTGACGGAGGTTGCTGATATTGAAGCTGGCAATGGTCTTCAATATACTAATGCAAAGCTCAGTGGCTACGATGCCAAGTTTGATAATATGGGAGGAAGCTTCGTTCCTTGGTTAACAAGAAAGAGGCATTTGGTGGCTTATTTTGTTGTCATTTCTCTTGTTCGGATTATTAAGATTGTAATTCGGATTTTGTTTCGTGTCAATGTCTTTCCGCTTATCTTTCCGTTTTGTCGTAGCGGTTTGTTTAAGTTTTGTCCAGGTTGTTTAGGATTTTATTCCGGTTTGTTTTTTTGTTTTTTTTCAAACCATTTCGCCGGTAGTCTAATACAAAGTCGGTCTTTTGTTAGTTCCAGTTATCTTTCTGTTAGTCCTTTTATCATTTTGTTCAAAGCCGATTCTAGGGACATGACATGCGCACACACTTTGGGCCTAGTCTTTAAAGTTAATCATGAAACCCCAGAAAGGCGGTCAAATCATTTAAAGAAAATAAGGACGGTTTGAGATTATTTGGAGCCCGAGTCATGTGGAACTGGGGCAAGTTAAACACAAAGAAAACCGTTAAAGAAAGATTCGCCTAAATTGGCATGATGGTCGTTCATAATAATGAGAATGAGAGTGTCGCCCAACGGTGCTTTAGAAGTGACAAACGAGCAAACAGATGTTGAATATAATTGTCAAGTCCGGCACCATCAGAAGAGACTACAAATTTAAAGTGTGTTGTTTGCACTTGGCATGTTTTGAAGACTGGAATGACGAAGGCATTTTGTTCTGCTACCCAAACACTTTATCCTTCGTTACCCCTTTTGAGCCTTATTTATTTTCTTTCATACCCCTCGTTCGGAGTTAGTAGCAACGAATAAAATACGCAAGCATGGCGGGTAAGAGAAAAGAAAGAAAAGAAAACAACAAAATAGGAAAAGAAGAATGAAAGAAAAAAAACGACAAAAGAAAATGAGAAAAGAAAAAGAGAAAAGAAAAATGATAACAAAAAGCAAAAAAGAGAAAATCAAATGAAAAAGAGGAATTGGGAACTACGTTTGACCTGATTCCTCAAAGAGGATACGTAGGCGCTTCACGGCTCGGTCATAGTTTTGAAAAATGAAAAAAATCAATTAAAATATCCCCAAGCAAGAAACTGGGGCAAAAGTTGCGTTTGTTGTAAATAAATCTAATTCCGAAGGTTGTAATTAATAACCCAAAATTAATATATTTTTGAGCATTTTATACCCTTTCTTTCTAGCCTATCCAAAACCCACGTTACGGTCCAAAGAAAGACCTTCTGATCAGTTTTTAAAAATGCCAAGTCAGACAAATGAAGGGTCTTACCGGCGAACATAACATTCTGTTCCACAGCAGAAAGGACTCTAATCTCCAACAGAAAGAGTCATACCAGCAACAATCCAAATCCCCAGCTAGGGAGAGTGATACAAATGAGAGAGTCTTATTGGTGAAAACCTTCACAGGCACCATAAGGCGATGAAAGCTGAGAGAAAAGCCAAAAATGAGAGAGACTTGATAGTGAAAACCCTTTGGGCACTGCAAGTCGAATAAGATTAAGAATCAGATAGGGAATCACCAATTGAGGATCTTGAAAGATGATTGACGGTAAAGGATAGGCCCCATATGCATGTCATGGCCATTAGAGTCGGTATCTGCATTTGATAGGGTTTTTATTTATAGTTTCTTTTGTAAAAGAGTCATCGTTTCCTTTGTCTTTTGTTTTGTATCTTTTATCTTTCTCTTTTCATAAAAAAAAAATTCCCCAATAGAGGTTGTCCGGTCAGAACAAGTATGAAATGATTTTAGAATATGGCATCAGCTTTCCAATATGAGATCTGACTAGTATATCCAAATGGTATAGTCAACGAGGAACAAGCGCGACGCCAGTGTCACAAAGATATCCCCAGCAAAGGGAATTGACAGAAGGATTGACAAGCGTCAAGAGGGATACCATTGCCTTAATCAAGGTTATAAACCTCAAAGACAAAGCCCGTGAACAAATCAAGGAGAGCAGTGAGCATGATTCGGCGAAATCCATACTAAACTAAAAGGTCGGGGAAATGCCAGTTTCCAAGCTATGCCACAAAAGAAGAGGGATATTCCCCAGCAGGAAGGGATTATCCCCAGCACATAATATCATATCCAACAAGTTGTGCAACGCAAAGCAAGGAAGGAAAAAAGGAAAAGCCATCCCGTCGGAGTATCGCAACCAACCACCATGTTTTAAACTAACAATTTTGTTTGATTTGAAACAGGTAAAGGAAATGGCATTGATGCCAAAACTGCATGCCACAAGGGATATTATCAAACTGGGGCAGAAAATTTTCCTTCCATTTAGAAAATTTTCTGGAAGTCAGGTACCCCCAGCTGATAACATTTTACCCCCCAACAGGTAAGTAAATCAAGGGAGATAGTCTTTGAAGGAAGAAGCTATGCAAAAACAAAACAAAAAAAAGGAATAAAAAAAAAGAATAATAATAAAGTTTGGGGAAGGTAGAAAAGGAAAATTCATCCCAATCCCCAGCAAGTATTCGAGGTAAGACATTTTCAAGTCTTAAGGATATTTTTGGGTTCATCCGCCCTCAAATAGGATCTGTTAGGTTAATCCGCCCTCAAATAGGATCTGTCGGGTTCATCCGCCCTTAAATAGGATATGTCGGGTTCATCCGCCCTCAAATAGGATCTGTTGGGTCCATCCGCCCTCAAATAGGATCTGTCGGGTTCATCCGCCCTCAAATAGGATATGTCGGGTTCATCCGCCCTCAAATAGGATCTGTTGGGTTCATCCGCCCTCAAATAGGATATGTTGGTTTCAGTCTTTTTATTTCAAGTTTTAAAACCAGGCGCCCACCTGTATAACGAGAGGAATACTTTTATGTCTTAGTTTAAACAGGCGCCCACCTGAATAACGGGAGGAATACTTTTGTCTGTGCATTTCATATTCTAGGCACCCACCTGTATAACAAGGGAATACATTTTGTGTCTTTACCATTAGGCGCCCACCTGTATAATAAGGGAATACATTCCACGTCTTTACCCATAGGAGATGCATTTCCTCCTAGGTTTGTTTAGTTTTACCCATAGGAGATGCATTTCCTCCTAGGTTTGTTTCAGTTTCACCCATAGGAGATGCATTTCCTCCTAAGTTCAGTTCTACCAATAGGAGACGCACTTCCTAAGTTTATTGTACCCACAGGAGACGCACTTCCTCAAAGTTAAGTTTTACCCATAGGAGATGCATTTCCTCCTAAGTTGTTTTAAAAAAAATGACCTAGTCTGATGAACCTTCTCCTAGGATCAAAATCTTAGTCTGACGAATTTTTCTCCTAAGATAGAGACCTAGTCTGACGAACCTTCTCCTAGGATCCAAATCTTAGTCTGATGAATCTTTCTCCTAAGATAACCAAAAACAAAAAATGACCTAGTCTGATGAACTTTCTCCTAGGATCAAAATCTTAGTCTGACGAATTTTTCTCCTAAGATAGAGACCTAGTCTGACGAACCTTCTCCTAGGATCCAAATCTTAGTCTGATGAATTTTTCTCCTAAGATAACCAAAAATAAAAAATCTTAGTCTGATGAATCTTTCTCCTAAGATACCAAAAACAAAAAATGACCTAGTCCGATGAACCTTCTCCTAGGATCAAAATCTTAGTCCGACGAATTTTTCTCCTAAGATAGAGACCTAGTCTGACGAACCTTCTCCTAGGATCCAAATCTTAGTCTGATGAATCTTTCTCCTAAGATAACCAAAAACAAAAAATGACCTAGTCTGATGAACTTTCTCCTAGGATCAAAATCTTAGTCTGACGAATTTTTCTCCTAAGATAGAGACCTAGTCTGACGAACCTTCTCCTAGGATCCAAATCTTAGTCTGATGAATCTTTCTCCTAAGATAACCAAAAACAAAAAATGACCTAGTCTGATGAACTTTCTCCTAGGATCAAAATCTTAGTCTGATGAATCTTTCTCCTAAGATAACCAAAAATAAAAAAATCTTAGTCTGATGAATCTTTCTCCTAAGATACCAAAAAGAAAAGACCTAGTCTGATGAACCTTCTCCTAGGATCAAAATCTTAGTCTGACGAATTTTTCTCCTAAGATAGAGACCTAGTCTAACGAACCTTCTCCTAGGATCAAAATCTTAGTCTGATGAATCTTTCTCCTAAGATACCAAAAAGCAAGACCTAGTCTGATGAATCTTTCTCCTAAGATAACCAAAAATAAAAAATCTTAGTCTGATGAATCTTTCTCCTAAGATACCAAAAACAAAAAATGACCTAGTCCGATGAACCTTCTCCTAGGATCAAAATCTTAGTCCGACGAATTTTTCTCCTAAGATAGAGACCTAGTCTGACGAACCTTCTCCTAGGATCTAAATCTTAGTCTGATGAATCTTTCTCCTAAGATAACCAAAAACAAAAAATGACCTAGTCTGATGAACTTTCTCCTAGGATCAAAATCTTAGTCTGACGAATTTTTCTCCTAAGATAGAGACCTAGTCTGACGAACCTTCTCCTAGGATCCAAATCTTAGTCTGATGAATCTTTCTCCTAAGATAACCAAAAACAAAAAATGACCTAGTCTGATGAACTTTCTCCTAGGATCAAAATCTTAGTCTGATGAATCTTTCTCCTAAGATAACCAAAAACAAAAAAAATGACCTAGTCTGATGAATTTTCTCCTAGGATCAAAATCTTAGTCCGATGAATTTTTCTCCTAAGATAGAGACCTAGTCTGACGAACCTTCTCCTAGGATCAAAATCTTAGTCTGATGAATCTTTCTCCTAAGATCACCAAAAAATGACCTAGTCTGATGAACTTTCTCCTAGGATCAAAATCTTAGTCTGACGAATTTTTCTCCTAAGATAGAGACCTAGTCTGACGAACCTTCTCCTAGGATCAAAATCTTAGTCTGATGAATCTTTCTCCTAAGATACCAAAAACAAAAAATGACCTAGTCTGACGAACCTTCTCCTAGGATCAAAATCTTAGTCTGATGAATCTTTCTCCTAAGATACCAAAAACAAAAAATGACCTAGTCCGATGAACTTTCTCCTAGGATCAAAATCTTAGTCTGATGAATCTTTCTCCTAAGATACCAAAAACAAAAAATGACCTAGTCTGATGAACTTTCTCCTAGGATCAAAATCTTAGTCTGACAAATTTTTCTCCTAAAGATAGAGACCTAGTCTGACGAACCTTCTCCTAGGATTAAAATCTTAGTCCGATGAATTTTTCTCCTGAGATAGAGACCTAGTCTGACGAACCTTCTCCTAGGATCAGAATCTTAGTCTGATGAATCTTTCTCCTAAGATAACCAAAAAAAAAAACATTTTGAAAAAAAAGAGAGAGTCATTTTCCTAAAGCCAGGCGCCCACCTGTATAACAGAGGAATACATTTCAGTCCTTACATTTCAAGCATTGAAGTTAGGCGCCCACCTGTATAACAAGGGAATACATCCTAATCTAGTATTTAGTTCACTCTCAGCACTGCATCAGTAGTATCAGTGGGCTACGATTTTGCTAACGACTCACAAACCTTCCCAGTGCAAACTGGGTTAGGAAATTTTGTTTGTTTTGTTTGTTTTGATTGTCAGGGGCCTGCCTGTAGAGCAGAAGATTGTTATATGTCAAAGATTGAAGAAGTTAGGGGTCCGCCTGTAGAACAGCGGGATCGTTCAAAGTCAAGCCGTAACCCATTGGAAGGCAGAAGGCTACAACAAAAATCCCCAGCACTCAATCCAAGATAGAAGCAACAAGAAGCTCGCCCCAAGAATGCGAGTCAACAGTCTGAGAGGGTCAACAAAAGCTAGTCACAAAAACAAAAAGAAAAAAAAAGAAGAAAAAAAAGAAAAAAAAAAGAAAAATGAATGAATCCGAAGCACGGAAGTGGAGAACGGATGTGATCTGCTCAAGAACTAGCGCCTACAACTAGCAAGTATCAAGGTTCAAATCCAAAGTCTGTATGAAGCACCATTCAAGACTCAAGACCAAGTTTCAGAAGACTTGAAGATAGGAATCCTTGTAACTAGTAGCTGATAGGCTTAGTTAGTCTTTTTCAGTTTTCATTTTTTGTTGTAATGACAGGACCGCGGACCGGAACCTCAACGGAACGGCACCTCGATCGGCTCTTCACCTCGGCACACTTCACTACCTCTCCCATTCCCGAACTACACGTGGCCTGATTCCTGTATAACCAAGGATATGTAGGCAGCTCAGATACCAGGGCTCGGTCACATTCCCTCCCTTTCCTTAAGTGTAGTCCGTCCAAGTAATGGTCGGGTCAAAAACACGTCTAGTCGTTCTTTGTCGGAAAACTCTTCGTGTTTCCAGTCAAAGAGGGGCAGCTGTAAGCACGTGATTTTTGACCCTCCCCGAGAATTTTCACATTTTTAGCGTGAATATGTGAAATTGGGTCTAGTATAGCTATTTTAACTATTTTTACTTTATTTCGTTGCAAAAAGAAAATTTCAAAAAATATATATATAAATTTTAGTTTATGTATCTCTCATAAACTTGAAAAATACAAAAATTGTACTTTATTTTGGTACTTTATATAAATTCGAAAATTACAAAAAAAAATAGTTCTATTAATGTTTGCAGTCATTATAATTTTGAAAAATACAAAAAAACATTACGTCATATTTTTGTCTTTATTAAAGAACGAAAATTACAAAAAAATAGTTTTATTAATATTCTATAGTCATTTTTAACTTGGAAAAAATACAAAAATATTACCTCATATTTTATCTTAATATTTAAAACGAAAATTACAAAAAAAATAGTTTTATTAATATTTTGTAGCTATTTTAAAAATCTTGAAAAAATATTTAAAAATATATAGTTTTGTTTAAATACTAGTCTTATTTTTGGTAGTTATTTTGCTTACATAGGACTAGTTAAGCAACGTGTTCCTATTTCTCGGGTCCGGGCAAAAGAATAATATTCGGGTTCAAACTACCCGGTTTTAGGCCTAATTTTCGGACCTAGCCCATAATAAACCGTGTCCAGGACACGTGGGGAACCCCACCACGCATGGGGGACATATGCCTCGAACCCCACCACGCGTGGGCTCATTTTTCTGGGCAAAACCCAGTGCAAAACACGGACAAAAGCATAAAAGGATTGGGGGAAACTTTGAAAATGGGACTACTGTTCATCGTCTTCTTCTTAAACAAGAAGAAGAAGCAGAAGCAGAAACCTAAAAAAGCCCTTGGACCATCGGAATCCCGACCTCCCCCAGCGTCCAAAACCAAAAGACCTCCCTCGTCACCTTCCCCGAGCTCCCTCTCCACCATAACCACCAGCCCCACCATCGTCAAAACCATCTCGTCGCCAAACCACTGCCCGACGACCAAACAACCAGTCGCACCTCCACGCACCTCCATCAACGACCAAACAGCCCCTCCTCCAGCTCCACCATCATCGACAGACCACCATCCTCACCTTCCCAGAAACCCCATAACCCTCGCTGCTTCACTTGTCAAAAACCAGTCACGACCCAACGACGCCGGAACCACCACGTCCAAACCCACCTTGAGACCACCACCAGTGACGAACACCCTACAACGCCATAACCTTCACTCTCTCACGTCCGAGCTCCAGCCATTAACCACTGCTCAAACAACCCACCTCACTGTCAACCCTACGCCTACACGTCCGAACCCACCAGCTCCTCACCACAACTTAACACCACGACCAACAGTTTTCCCCCGTCGTCAAGTCCGCCATTTTTAGTCCGCCATTTTCAGTCCAAGGTCATCAACCTCCAAGCAGTCGTAACTGCGTTTCGCGAGCAGTTGTGGGTCGCTGCGACCCCGCCTTGCCGAGTTTTCTGTTTTCCGTCGAGGTTCGGCGTGTCAAGTTTGTCCGTTGAAGTCGATGTTGAGGTTCGGTCCATGGCTCTATGCATTTCTGTTCATTCAGGTTAGTTAAGCCTCGATGTATTGGATTAAAGAAATTTTACGTTCAATGTTTGAAGTTGCAATATATCAGTTGATATTCTGCCTATGTTTCACCGTATGCATTTTAGTTCATTTTTGTGTTATGTTATTATTGTTTACTTGACGTCATTTGATTTAGTTGTAGTAGTAGTCCTAAGACACAGTTTGACGTTGATTCGCTCGTCCCTTCATTGTCTTAGTTTGTTTGGACAAGATTAGTATTAGTACGTGTTGTTACTACGCCCGAAACACTCATTCGCTTGACTTCTTTTATCAAATCTTGACAAGTTATGAGATTGTAGTTGTAAAGAAGCCGTAAGGTTTAGTATTGTTAAAGGCGTAAAAATGGCATTCCTTTAAAAATATATAAAAAAAATAAACAATAAATAATAAAAAAAAATGAGACGAGCCTCGCCAAATAAAAGGGACAAATTGCGGGGCCCTCACAAAAATATATGTATTAAATACTTAGATTCCGGGAGGGGTCGTTTAGCAAATTTCACGGCCTTACCTAAAAATAATAATGCGCTAGTTGCTTTAGGCGCGCCTTTAATAACGTTATCTCCCTAAACTCGGGTGCACATTTATGTGACCCAAATCCAAATCTCAACGAAATCGAAATATGTCTCTAATCACGGGTGCATTGATTGTGACGTGGTTTGAGATGCATTTCAATGACGTTGCAAATTCCTTTTTAAAAAATAAGAATGAGATGAGCCTCGCCGAATAAAAACACAAATTGCGGGGCCCTCAGTAAATACTTGTTTAAAATTACTTAGAATTCAGGAAGTTCGTTTAGCAAATTTCACGGCCTCCGCAAAATAATAACGCGATAGTCTCTTTAGGCGCGTGTTTAATAATTTACTTTCTTAAGCTCGGGTGCGCATTTCATGCGACCCAAATCCAAATCTCAAAACATCAAATAAAATGCGTTCTGAATTGTGGGTGCATTTCATATGACGCAGTCCAAAGACGTGTTTTAAGCGATGTTCACATTCTTGTAAAAACAATAATGATAAAAGCGATTGAAAGATAAAATTTGCACATAAGTTCATATTGTATTTAAAATCAGATAAATAAGCCAAATATAACAGTTGAGCGACCGTGATAGAACCACGGAACTCGGGAATGCCTAACACCTTCTCCCGGGTTAACAGAATTCCTTATCTAGATTTCTGGTACGCAGACTGTAATATAGAGTCATTATTTTCCTCGATTCAGGATTAAAATTGGTGACTTGGGACACCCTAAATCTCCCAAGTGGCGACTCTGAAATAATTAAACGAATCCCGTTTCGATTGTCCTTTAATTGGAAAAACTCCCTTGCACCCTCGCGGGTGCGGAAAAAGGAGATGTGACAGTTAGCTAGGGGTCGCCCCAAAGGGGGAGGTCGATCAAGTGGTGGTCAACCCGTTTCTATGCACTCACAGCCATACCAGATGATATTGCTTCAGATGCTGTGATTACAAGCTTTGTCTCAGTTTGCCACAGAGATGCCTCTATATTATTTGATCCTGGTTCCACTTTTTTCATATGTGTTATCATATTTTGCTAGTTATTTGGATATGCCACGTGAGTCTCTTTTTTCATCTGTTCGTGCATCTACTCCGGTAGGTAATACTATTGTTGTGGACCGCGTATATCAGTCATGTGTGGTGACTATTGAGGGTTTAGAGACCCGAGTGGACCTTCTGTTGCTTTGTATGGTTGATTTTAATGTGATATTGGGCATGGATTGGTTATCTCCGTGTTGTGCAATTTTGGACTGTCATGCTAAGATAGTGACATTGGCTATGTTGGGTGTGTCACGGATTGGGTGGCGAGGTTCGACCGATTTTGTTCCCAGTAGGGTGATTTTATTTTTGAAGGCCCAGTGGATGGTTGGAAAGGGTTGTCTTTCTTATTTGGCCTTCATTAGGGATGTTAGTGCAGAGACTCCTACCATTGATTCAGTCCTAGTGGTGAAGGACTTTCCTAATGTGTTTCCTGCAGACCTGTCGAGCATGCCACCAGACAGGGATATTGACTTCGTTATTGATTTGGTGTCAGACACTCAGCCTATTTCTATTCCACCGTACCGTATGGCACCGGTAGAGTTGAAGGAGTTGAAGGAGCAGCTTCAAAAACTCCTTGATAAGGGGTTTATTCAGTCTAGTGTGTCGCCTTAGGGTACGCCTGTTCTATTTATGAAGAAGAAGGATGGCACGATGAGGATCTGCATTGATTACAGGCAATTAAACAAAGTCACAATCAAGAACAAGTATCATTTGCCTCGTCTTGATGATTTATTTGACCAGCTTTAGGGAGCGAGGGTGTTCTCCAAGATTGATCTCAGATCAGGGTATCACCAGTTGAAGATCAGGAACTCGGATATTCTTAAGACAACTTTTAGGACCCGATATAGTCATTATGAGTTCCTTGTGATGTCTTTTGGGCTGAACAATGCCCTAGCATCGTTCATGCATTTGATGAACAACGTGTTTCGGCTTTATCTCGACTCCTTTGTTATTGTATTTATTGATGATATTCTGGTGTACTCGCGTAGTTAGGAGGAGCATGCTAAGAATTTGAGAGTTGTACTGCAGCAGTTGAAAGAGGAGAAACTTTATGCAAAGTTCTCCAAGTGTGAGTTTTGGCTCAGTTTAGTGGCCTTCTTGGGGCACGTGGTGTCCAGTGAGGGTATTCAGGTTGATCCGAAGAAAATAGAGGCGGTTCAGAGTTGGCTCAGACCGTCCTCAACCACAAAGATTCGCAGCTTTCTTGGTTTGGCGGGTTATTATCGTCGGTTCGTTTCAGGGATTTTTGTCTATTGCGTCACCTTTGACCAAATTGACTCAAAATGGTGCTCCATTCAGGTGTTTGGATGAGTGTGAGGCAAGCTACTAGAAGCTCAAGACTGCCTTGACTACATCTCCAGTGTTAGTTTTTCCATCAGCTTCAGGTTCATATACAGTATATTGTAATGCTTCTAGAGTTGGTATTGGGTGTGTGTTGATGCAGGAGAATAGAGTGATTGCTTATGCTTCTCGTCAGTTGAAGCCCCATAAGAAGAACTACCATGTTCATGATTTGTAGTTAGCTTCCATTGTTCACGCGTTGAAGATTTGGAGGCATTATCTCCATGGTGTGTCTTATGAGGTGTTTACTGATCGTCGTGGCCTCCAACACTTGTTCAAGTAGAAGGATCTCAATTTGAGGCAGTAGAGATGGTTGGAGCTGCTAAAGGATTATGATATCACTATCTTATACCATCCGGGGAAGGCCAATGTAGTGACCGATGCCTTGAGTAGGAAGGTGGTGAGTATGGAAAGTTTGGCGTATATTCCTATCGAGGAGAGACCTCTTGCAGTTGATGTTAAGGCCTTAGACAATCAGTTCGTGAGGTTGGATATTTCGGCACCCAGTCGGATCTTAACTTTTGTGGTTTCTCGGTCTTCTTTGTTCGATCGCATCAGAGAGCACCAGTATGATGATGCTCATTTTCTTGTCCTTAAGGACAGAGTGTAGCACGACGATGCTAGATATGTGACTATTGGTGATGATGGAGTATTAATGATGGATGGCTGAATCTGTGTGCCCAATGTAGATGCGCTTTATGAGTTGATTCTAGAGGAGGCCCATAGCTCGTGGTATTCCATCCATCCGGGTGCCGCGACAATGTATCAGGATTTGAGATAACACTACTAGTGGAGGAGAATGAAGAAAGACAGTGGGATTTGTAGCTCGGTGTCTTAATTGTCAGCAGGTGAAATATAAGCATTAGAGACTGGGTGGCTTGCTTCAGCAGATAGATATTCTAGAGTGGAAGTGGGAGCAGATCACTATGAATTTCGTAGTTGGACTCCCACGGACTTCGAGGAAGTTCGATGCTATTTGGGTGATTGTGGATCGGCTGACCAAGTCCGCGCACTTTATTCCTATGTGTACTACCTATTCTTCAGAGCGGTTAGCTGAGATTTATATCCGAAAGATTGTTCGCCTGCATGGTGTCCTAGTTTTCATCATTTCAGATAGAGGTACTCAGTTTACATCGCAGTTTTGGGGAGTCGTGCAGAGAGAGTTGGGTACTCAGGTTGAGTTGAGCAAAACTTTTTACCCTCAGATGGACGGGCAGTCTGAGCACACTATTTAGATATTGGAGGAAATGTTGCATACGTGTGTCATTGATTTTGGGGGTTCATGGGATCAGTTTCTACTGCTCGCAGAGTTTGCATATAATAACAATTATCAGTCGAGTATTCAGATGGATCCATATGAGGCTTTATATGGGAGACGGTATAGATCTTCAGTAGGATGGTTTGAGCCGGGTGAGGATAGGCATTTGGGGACAGACTTTGAGCATGATGCTTTGGACAAGGTGAAAGTGATTCAGGAGCGGCTTCGTACAGAGCAACCAAGACAAAAGAGTTATGCTGACAGGAAGGTTCGTGATGTGTCTTACATGGTTAGTAGGAGAAGGTTTCACACATAAAGGGTGTTATGAGATTTGGGAAGAAGGGTAAATCGAGTTCTCGGTTCATTGGACCTTTCAAAGTGCTTCAGAGGATTGGTAAAGTGGCTTATGAGCTGGCTTTGCCACCTAACTTGTCGAGTGTGCATCCGGAATTCCATGTTCGATGCTCCGGAAGTATATTGGCGATCCGTCTCATGTTATGGATTTTAGCTCGGTTCAGTTAGATGGTGATTTGACTTATGACGTAGAGCCAACGACTATTTTGGAGCGGCAGGTTCAAAAGTTGAGATCAAAGGATATAGTTTTAGTGAAAGTGTAGTGGAGAGGACAACCCGTAGAGGAGGCTACTTGGGAGACCGAGCGGGAGATGCGGAGCAGATATCCTCACCTATTTAAGGTTTCAGGTATATTTCTTTACTCGTTCGAGGACGAATGTTTGTTTAAGAGGGGGAGGATGTAATGACTCGGCCGGTCGTTTCATGAGTTACAACCCCATTTTCCCTATTTCTACTTCCTTGTGTATTGTTCAACTTTATTTCATCATATCGTGTTAGTTGTATTGTGTTCAAAGTGGTCTTAGAGTGGAATTGACACTTAGTCTCTTATTTGGAAGCTTAAGTTGGAAAAGTCAACTAGATGTTGACTTATGTGTAGAAGATCTTGGATGTGAATTCTGATGGTTCGTATAGCTTCGTTAGGTTATTTTTGATGTATGAGCATGTTCGGAAAGTAATTTGGAGGTTCGTGGTAGATTTAGGCTTGAATTGGCGAAATTGGAAATTTGGCATTTTTTCGGTCGGCTGTGAAAATTTTGATATCGGGCACGAAATGGTATTCCGAAAATTGGAGTAGGTCTGTTGCATCATTTGTGACGTGTGTGCAAAGTTTCAGGTCTTTCGGATGAGGTTTGATAGGTTTTGCAATCGTTTGCGGAATTCAGAAGTTTGAAAGTCCTTAGGCTTGAATCCGAGTGTGATTTGGTGTTTTAATATTGTTTTGAGTGATCCGAAGGTTGAAATAATTTTGAATGGTGATATGGGACTCATTGGCATGTTTGGTTGAGGTCCCGAGGGCCTCGGGATGGATTTGGGTGGTTGACGGAAAGTTTGGCTTTGAGTTATTGCTGCAGATTTTGCCACTTCTGTCATTCTCGCACCTGCGGATTGGGGACCACTGGTGCGAGGTCGCAGATGCATTATGGAGACCGCAGATGCGGAATTTGACCATCAGGAGAAGAACCGCATGTGCGGTGTGTTGGGCGCATCTGCGGGACCGTAGGTGCGGTGCCTTGGCGCAGATGCGGTCCTGGGGATTTAAGTAAAAACCGCAGGTGCGATTGAATTGATTGCAAAAGCGGTCAGTAGATGCATGAAAGGGAGCCGCATGCGCGAGATGCCTAGGCAGAAGGTATTTAAAGGAACCCTTCGCGAATTTTGGGTGTTCTTCACAATTTCAACTCGATTTTTGGAGCTTTTGGAGGGTTTTGAAGGGGGATTCAAGGGAAAACTCGTTAAGGTAATGTTTTTAAACCTAAAACTCGATCCTATAGTTATTTTCAGTTGTTTAAGCATGAAATTTGTGGGATTTAAGGGTGAAAATTGGGGAATTAGGGCTTGAAACTTGAGAGTTAAAATTGGGCAATTGAAAGGTCATACGAAGTTAGATTTTGGTAAATTTGGTATGGACTAGTGAGAGGATAAGAATTCTAGTGTTATGATATCGGATTCTGAGACGTGGGCCCAGGGATCGGATTTGGCAAATTTTGGGATTTTTGAGTTAGTTTGATAATTTTTGCATGGGCTTTGTTCCTTTAGCATGTATTAATGATGTGATACTGATTTTGGTTAGATTCAGAGCATTTGGAGGCCGAGTCGAGAGGCAAGGGCATCACAGGCTAGAGTTTTGTCCGGTTTGAGTTAAGTAACGATTATAAATCTAGATCTGAGGGTATGAAACCCCGGAATTTCATACTACTTTAACAAATGAGGTGACACACATGTTACGTGATGGGGGTATGGGCGTTCACCATAGGGGTTGACTTGGTTCGGCCCGTGGCAACTATAGAGTTGCATATTTTGATAAACTCTATATGAAATCTATGTGTTTTAGAAATAATTCTGTTAACTTGGGTTGACTGCCATATTTGAGGCCTTGTACGGTACTATTTGGACCCTTAGGGGTATTTTACTATTATCCTCACATTGTTTTGATAGAAAACATTATCCTTAGTCATGATCTATACCTGTTTACTACTTAATCTTGTTCACCACTCTCTTTTAATATATGAAAGTGTTTTGGGCTGAGTTCCCTAGGTTTGTACTGAAATGCCCGAGTGTCTTGTGAGGTTGACGAGTGAGTGAGGCCGAGGGCCGGATTGTGAGGATAGTTAGGGATCGGGCTGCACGCCGCAGAGTTTATATATATATATATATATATATATATATATATAGATATATGTAATATGTGTGTGTGTTCATGCGTGTGTGTGTGTCTGTGTCCGTGTGTGTGCATGTGTGTGTGCGCGCGTGTGTGGGATTGGGATGCACGCCGCAACAATATATTGAGTCGAGCTGCACGCCGCACCGATATAGCACTTGGACTATAGGAGCCCCTCCGGAGTCTGCACACCCCCAGTGAGCGCAGTTGACTATATATTTATGGATCGGACTGCATGCCACAACGGTTATTATAAGGTACTATTGAGCAGGAGTGCTGATTGATGAGAGTTGAGTCACGTGTGACTGGGAGGCTTGCTCGAGGGGCTATATATATATATATATATGAGTGATACATTTGCCCGAGGGGCTTGAGTTATGAAATTACTGTTTTCACTCTTCTTTTATATTGAGCCTCTATTGAAAATGTTGAGCAAATATTTTAAATAACTTTCATTGAAATTGGAGTTTTATTTTACGAGATGTTCGGAATTTAATTATTGATTTGATCTTGTTATTTCCACTGAGGTTTTTATGTTATGATATGTATATGATTTTATATGCTCGTCAATGCACTCAACCTTTATTTATAATTCTTACTTACTGAGTTGGCGTACTCACGTTACTCCCTTCAATTTGTGTGTAGTTCCAGGCGCCAGAGCATCCGAGTGAGAGCTGATCTTTTCCTTCAGAGCATTTCTGGAGTTATCAAGGTAGCTGCACGACATCCACAACCTTGCCTTTCTATTTCCTATCTATTAGTATTTATTTTTATCAGACTCATCTTATATTGAGAAAATAATATTATATTGTATTTTAGTGGCTCATGACTAGTGACACCGGGATCAGACAGTGTTTGATGTTTTGCATAATTATCCGCTTGTTTTGAAATGTTTAAACGAAAGAATTGTGATAATATCTGATTAGTAAATAATTTAAGAAAAAAGACATGTTTATGTTATAAATGTTGAATCGGCTAGCCTTGTACTGCGATAGGCGCCATCACGACCGGGGTGGTTTGGGGTCGTGACAGAAAAGTTCTTCCTAGGATTGTTATTGTCTTCTGTTGCATGTTATGAACACCTATATGCAATCCTACACATGATTATGCTAATAAACAGTCAATTTCCTAGAGTTCAATTCCCCTTGAGCTGGAATGATATATGCATAGCGGTGGAGAATGCAAAACAACTAATTAGTAGCCAACTGATTAAATGGTGCAAACCTGATTTTGACTGGCTAAAGTAAACATTGATGGCTGCTGTAAAGGAAACCCAAGAAGTGCTAGAGGTGGTGGTGTTATTAGAGATCATCAGGGATCCTTTATTGTTGCTTTTGATGAGTATTATGACCTATGCACCAATAATTTTGCAGAGGCAAAGGCCATGCTACATGGGTTGAAATTGTGTTTAAGTAGAGGTTTTTTGAATGTAATTATCGAGTTTGATTTTCGATAATCATTAACATGATTAACAACAAAATGAAGGCTTCTTGGCAGATACATCATATCATTAAGCAGATTATTCAAATCTCTAGCAAGGGTAATTTTACTTTTGCCATACATATAAAGAAGGTAATAGTGGTGCTGATCAACTTGCTAATCTGAGGGAAAGATTAAGAGTTGAAGTCATCTTTGATACCACTAGTTCTTTGCCGGAGATAGTGAGATCTTCACTAAGACTTGATCAAATCGGTTTCCCACACTTCAGATTCAAACCAAGGAAGAACCATTTTGCTATTAATGATGTTTCTAGATATAGCTGATTTTTGTATAGTAGTGCTAACTATATGTATAACACCTATTAGTGAAGTTCATATATTTCAAAGTGTAATGGAGGAAATCTCCCAAAGTAGGCAGATTCTTTTGATGTTTTTGTACTAAAGGATGAGATATATCATTCTTTACAATGTTTTGGAGGCTATGATTTATGTCCTCCTCCGTGTACTTATTCATTTTGATGATATACGAATTGGGGCTACTGCCTGAACCCAAAAAAAAAGAAAAAAAATGGCTAAAACTTTATTTTTGTTATAAAATAATAAAAGAAGAATATTGCAAAGAAAGAGAGAGAGAATTCTTATTGCTTTGGAATGAATTACAATGGAATGGAACCCCTTTATTTATAGGAAAAAAGTGACTTAGCAACCAAGTAACAAAACCTAAGATCTTTCTAAAATATAGACATTCGCCTTGAATAGAATTGTATTTATAACACTCCCCCTTGAATGTCTATTCAATAGATAATGTGTCTCGTTAAAATCTTAACTAAAATAAAACTAGTGAAAAAATATTCTAGAGAAGGAAAAATAGTACACATATCTAACAATACGTCTTTTGGTTGCCTCGTTAAAAAACCTTGCAAGAAAAACTCAGTGGGACAAAACCTTATAAGGGAAAAAGAGCACAACGCATATTAACTCCCTTGATGAAAGCACTAATTCATATCTTTGAGCATACACATCTCAATCTTGTGTACTAGCTTCTTGAAGGTTGACATCGGTAGAGATTTGTTGAACAAATTAGCCATACTATCACTTGAATTAATATGTTGCACCTTGAAATAACCATTCTTGTATATATGTAATCTCTTCATATAATGTTGTAGAATAGCTTTTTCAGTATCTCCATAGAGGTATTCTCGCTATCACATTATCATGCTTATAATTATAGCAAGATACATATATGCACAAATAGCACTTAGAATGTGGTACATCATGACCAAAAAAATATATATGCTTTAAGCGATTAAATCCTTCAAGGATTGTCATATAAGTTACGTCATATAAGCCGTATAATAGACTTTAGATGCATAGCAAGTTTTAATGTCATGCTAGACAAATAAGATATCGAAAACTGATTGCACATATCATTGGCTTTATACTTTCAAGTATTTGAACTACATGTCTTTCATATGAAACTAATTCACTTCGAAATTGTTTCTCCAGACTTAAGATCCTCATATATATATTTAGCTCTATCATAGTTGTCGTCGACGAACATTTTATATCAGTTCCAATATTGTTTTTTCATAAAGACATAACATAGAGATCTCTTTATTAATATTTTCAGGTACCTAAACCTCTCTTGAGATTTTATGAAGTGTTATTGTCATGTGATCTTCTAGATCACTTGCCTCCTTATTATGATCATTTTAATCATTTGCTCGTCTTCTTTATCAAGAATTTTATTTGAAACCGATTTATCTATATACTTTAAGCATACCACAGGCTTTGTCCTTCTAGGACTTATTCTAATATGAATATTTTCAATGAGAATATAGTTACTTTTTTTGGGTCAGCAAATGCGTCTGGCATGTTTTGTAAAATATTGCATATGAATTATCTTTTTATGAACTTCAGGTTCATATTATCTTATTCGAGAATCTAGATGTAGAAATGATAATTCATCCCACGTAACTTTTTCTCAACTGTTTATCTTGTCTCCCCTCATGTAAGAAAAACTAACTTTCTTCCTCAATTTTGGGAACCTATCTTTGTGCATTATGGTGTTAATGAAAATATACACCGCACAACAATAATAATAAGATTGAATTATTTGGTTCCTGACCCTAAATCACTTATGATAGGAGAATGCAATATACTTTCGTATATAACGTATATCAAACTGATATAGATAACTTTGTTCTCATTAGCAACAATTTAGCTATTAAATGGAGGCACTCAATAAATTATTTTGCTAAATCAACTGTGATGAAAACCAACTTATCAAGATGAATTGTCTTGAATAGAAAATCTGAAAATTATGCTCTAAATTAAATTATTGAGCAAGTTACCTCGCAAATACCAGGTTGCGGGTTAATAATAATCGCATATGTAACCATCCCATAGATGCATCTTATGTGGTATACATAGTAGGTGAATGAGCCCATATTCACCTTTGATATTTCCAGCATTCATGGGATTTAATCCCAATTTTAGTTGGTCTATTAATTAATGAGAACAAGCAACGTAAGAGAATTCGTAAAGAACTTTGTAGTTCTTTAATATTTACCCATGTGAATTCTCTTTTATTTTTGCATATCATACTTAAATTATCATGGCTAAATCAATTATGCCAACTGAATAAATTATCAATATTGATAAACTTTATGTTTACACCAAGACGTGTGCAATTATCAATAAACTCTCAAGTTTATTATGATATGGGTTTTTATATCAATAAACATCCACTTTATTGTGGTATTCTTTTATTTGTGTAGTACAAACTGGAGAATAAAGCGGGTAAATTTTCACATACATATTATCCCGCTACAAGATGTAGTAATAGAAGATATTAATTCTTTCATTTTATAGTCTCAATTTAACCAACCGTTTTCGTAAATACTTTAGAAACTCAATTAAGTTTCTTTGAGACTTACTACAACACAATAAATTGACATGATAATCAATTGTATTCCTCCAAAATAGTAATAATTGGTTCTTCCAGAGCTCTCAATTAATTTGTTATTACCACATATTCATCAACATCTATATGGTAAATATCTTTTTTAAAGAGAAAGTTATACCATTATGGTCATGGTCAGAATTCTATACAAGATCTGTTCCTTGCATTACTGTTACCCTTTAATAATCACATCGCCAACAATATTTTGGCGTACAATAGGTATGTGACCAATGATCATTCATGCCATAATAATGACATTATTTTCTTATACCATCTCAAACCTCCTTCTAGGGATGAGTGTTGTATATTCACTACCACTAGCACGCTCATATTCTTCGAAGAATGAATATGTATTTGTTAATCAGATGTTGTCACATTCACATCATGAATGAACCATAATCATCTATATGTGTTTTATAATGATGATGACTATTATAATTTCATTTATTGCCACGTCCACATCCATTGATACCTTCACGGTAATAATTTTGTCTTCTTTTAGACTTATTATATATTGCTACCACATTCTCTTAAGGGAATGAGAATGAAGCAAATTCAATGTGATAAGTTTTCACTTCTTTGCCCACAATTATACATGAATTTGATCATGACAAGGTATAGAAATTTTACCACTTTAGGTGGTTATAATTGCTTACAAACTCCATTAGAGTTACAATCAAAATTTATCGTCTTTGCTTGTATTTAAAATCAAATTATAGAATGTCAAGAATTTTAAAGGGAAAAATAAAGTAAAATACTTATCTTAAATCCATAATTTAATCATGAAGGAAGTTTATGGAACAATTGACAATCATTATGCTCAATCCCAAAGCTTTTACTCAATTGATTAGAGTTACATGCTGATAACGTGTTATAAAATAATAAAAGAAGAATATTGCAAAGAAACAACAACAACAACAACAACAACAACAATCCAATATAATCCCACTTAGTTGATTCTGGGGAGGGTAGTGTGTACGCAGACCTTACCCCTACCCTGGGATAGAAAGACTGTTTCCAAATAGACCCCCGACATCCTTCCCGCCAAGAAATTCCCACCTTGCTCTTGGGGAGACTCAAACTCACAACCTCTTGGTTGGAAGTGTAGGTTGCTTACCATCAGAGCAACCTCTCTACTTATGGGGTAAAAATGACTTAGCCACCAAGTGACAAACCCTAAAATCTTTCTAAAATATAAACATTCACCTTAAATAGAATTCTATTTATAATTTTTTTTTGAAAAATACAAATAAAGGAACAATTTCTTTAGATATTCATATGACCCACCTACGCCGCGTGTGTAGCTAATAATTCTCCACGTCCACAAGAAAATCTAAATAATAGCAAATCAAATATGAAAAATCTTGAAAAGTTGGTTGAGGCTGTCCTTAACGGTTTATTGTCACACACAAACACCTCCCTCCAAAATTCTCAAACAATGGCAACAATGGAAATTGGGAATTTAGGTCTTCGATTTAGGCCTCAAATTGCCATAAATCCAACTAGAAATAATTATTGCAAGCAATTTCTTGGTCAGAAAAAGCAAAACAAGAAGAGATTTTTAGTATGTTCTGTTGTGGACCAAAAAGAAGCTAAAGTTTCTTCATTTAGTAATGAAGAAAATGCCCTAATTGAAGCTCTTATTGGTATTCAAGGTCGTGGTCGCTCTGCTTCTCCTCAACAACTTCAAGTCAGTTCACACATTTTTCCCAATTCTTTTATTTTTTTCTGATTTTTTGTTCTAACTCTGCTCTATTTAGTGATAGATTTTGAAGCGTTTATTGATATACGTGAATTATGAGTTTGTATGATTTTTTTCGATCCAGTTTTATTTTGTTTGGTATGATAATGACATGAGCTAAGCTTAAATAGAGAGTGAGGATTCATGTAGCCGACCTCAATATGTTTGAGACTGAGGGCATAGTTATTGTTATTATTGTAGTTTAGTAAGGTGATAAGATAATACAATGGGCAGCCCGATGCACGAAGCATCCCGCATTCACACAGGATTTGGGGAAGGGCCGCACCCCAAGGTGTAATAAGATAATACGATGATAGATTATAATATGGATATTATATAGTACTCCACCTGTTTCATTTATATGGTAGTGTTTGATTAGATACATAGTTTAAAAAAGAACGAAAGACGTTTGGCTCATACAAAATAGCCTTTAGAACTTGTGTCCTTTAATGACATCTCTACCTATAAGAGCATGTCATTAAGGATAAAATGAGAAATTTAAAGTTAAAGAGTTTTTGGAACAAACCAAAAATTAAAGAAAGCCATATAAAATGGAACTGAGGGAGTACATGGATTATGAAATGGAATTAAATAGAAGTAAACTTAATTCCATTTAAAAGAACCCATTTAAATGAGTTATGATTTCTTTTTAATTTTAATCTTTTAGGGGTTATTTGGTGCAGCGGCCGTAGGATAATATAGTGATATAATGCGGGAAATAAAAATACACACTATTGTTAGCTGAGATTAATAATTTGAAGCAATTTTTATGACTATGCAGGAGGTTGAACGCGCTGTTAAAGTTCTTGAAGGATCAGATGGTGTTTCTGAACCGGTGAGTATTATTTCCGTCGCTTTTGCTTTCATGAGTTTGAGAACTCATTAGACTTATTAATTTTTGTAACCGTGTACCCCCTTTTTAGTGTTTATACAATAATCTTAGCTACGTGTGAAGGAAAAGATATCAAAATAGTTATTCTTCTGCAATTTCTGGTTGTGCAATGTGTGACTAAGGAAAAGAAAATTTGATTTGAAAGTTTGCAACTTTACTTTCTAATTTCCTTGTGATGTTGAAACTGGTTACTATTATTTATAGACGAGCTCGAGTTTGATTGAGGGGCGGTGGCAGCTGATGTTCACGACTAGGCCAGGGTCAGCATCTCCTATTCAGGTTACACGCTGTACTTCTTGGTTTTTTATACCATTGACTGTCTACATTTATGTCGTTAGCGACAAATTTCAGGCTAGAGAGTTTAAAAGAAGAATTAGCGGTGAACGCTGATTTCATTGAGATGCCAAATAGCTATATCATGATATGGATTCTAGACCTAACCATTCATAAATCATGAACCCGACAAACATGTGAAAGTAAAGCGACATTACAAAGTTTACTAGGACAGGAAACCTAGATTACCAATGGTATCTAATGGGGCTGAATTGAGTGCTACAATGGAATATAAGCACTTGAGCTAATTTGCTGTTTTTGTATGAAAATATAAGAACGACTTTTCATTCGTTAACCTTGAGCTTGCTTTGTAAAGCCAGCAAACATCTTCTATGTATTCTTCAGGCCAAAAGATAAAAAAGAACAGATTTATAGCGTTAATGAGGTTTTTTAAATAGTCATTTTTCCTATCCGAGCCTAAACTTGAACACCACTTTGCAGAGAACTTTTGTTGGGGTAGATTCATTCAGTGTATTTCAAGAAGTGTTCCTTAGAACGAATGATCCACGCGTATCCAACATTGTAAAGTTTTCTGAGGCAATAGGTGAACTGAAAGTAGAGGTATGAATCTTTTATCGTATTTTCTTCAATAATTATTGACTTTGTTCTAAAGCTTACAGAAACACTCGATGCCTGTCCTATCAAATTTATTCCATTTCTGCTCAAACTGTAATATTTTTGTTTTGGTGGGTGAAGCGCTTGCGTTTGTGGGGGGAGGGGGGGGGAGGAGCGGAGGAGATGCTGCAAAGATTAAAAAGAAGAAAACATCCAAGTAGAAAGTAATGTGTTTCTTTGATATTGATATCTTGAATATATGTGCATCTTTTTTTTTTCTTCAGGCACTTGCGACGATCAAAGATGGAAAACGAATTCTTTTCCAATTTGATAGAGCAGCCTTTTCGTTCAAATTTCTACCCGTCAAGGTTCCATACCCTGTACCTTTTCGACTTCTGGGAGATGAAGCTAAGGGCTGGTTAGACACAACGTATTTATCTCCATCTGGAAATCTCCGTATTTCAAGAGGAAACAAGGTAGGAGAGCGTAATAATTAGCTAACGATCGCATTCGCTTTTCCTCACCGTTATATGATATACGTCATGAATATTAGCCAGTAAGCTGTATCTCACAGCTCCTTTTTAACGGGTAATCAGTTAAGCGTTTAAGGGCCACAAGCTATACTGCTATAGTGCAGGGAACTACATTTGTGCTACAAAAGGAAGCCGAACCAAGACAAAAATTGCTTTCATCAATTTCAACGGGTACAAGTGTTGAAAAGGTACGGATGTTACTTTTCGGTGAAAATTCTGTTATAGATGGTCTACAATTCTTTAATTCAATTGGCTAATACTTTTCGTGCTGTGAAATTAACAGGCAATTGATGAATTTATTTCCTTGAACCAAAATGTAGCAAATCCTGAATTGGAACTACTTGAGGGAGAGTGGCAAATGATATGGAGTTCACAGGTATCTGTCCACTCAAACTTCTCTTTCCCTTTCGAATGCCAAAAGTTTGGCATAATGGAAAAGCTCAAAAGCAGACCATTCTATACTTGCTTATGAATAAGATCGATATTCACTAGGTGAAAGGGAGTTGTAAACAATGCAACTTATAGCACATGGAAACTGTAGCATCTGATTAGATACAGTCTAATAGAGCGCAACAAATGAGTGCCGATACAAACAGTAGAAAGAATGAGATAGATAGTGAGATTTTCCTCCTCAAGAAGCTACTCTGAACATGCTAAAGAAAACCCAAAATTTCGAGAAAGAGAAGGAAAGGATTTAGGTGCCAGTGTTCAGTGGCGGAGCCACATGTATTCAGTTGCCGGAAAATTACACTGCACAGCTAAGTAAAAAAGAAAATTATTGTTGAATTTGGCAAATCCCACATCGGTGGTTTAGCCATTTGGTGGAAAAAATTTCCCTATAAAAGTAGGCCTAATGTTTAGGATTTAGACACACCTCTCATTTGCCTTCTTATCTTCTTAAGGCATTTGTATCTTCTCTCTTTAGTATTATTTCATTTGTAATTTTTGAGTGGAATAAAATATTGGTTGTGTCCGAGAAAGTAGGCAAAATTGGCCGAACCTCGTAAATTCTAGTGTTCCTTTTATTGTTGTTTTATTGTCTTATTTATTATTTGGTGGTTGTCATATTTTTTGGTATAGTAGTTGTGACTCATTCACACTATATACATTTGGCTTCCGCAACAATTGGTATCAGAGCCAAGGTACTGTCTAAGTATGCTCTGTGGTTGCAACATAGTCTGATCTTCCACATCTGAAAAGATTTATCTTGGTAACTGAGTCAAGGATCTGTCTGAGTATGCTCTGTGGTTGCAGCTTAGTCTGATCTTCCACACCAGAAATGAAATAATCTTGATTTGTATCGTCAGCTATTAAATAATATCTGTATCAAAGATGGGAGACAATAAACAAGAAGAATCTACATCAAGTGTCAACAATACGTCATCATTGGCATCTTCGCTTATGACAAGAATTGTGTCAAATGCGAAATTTGTGGTAGAAATTTTTGACGGGTCAGGACATTTTGGGATGTGGCAAGGCGAGGTTCTAGATGTCCTTTTTCAACAAGGGCTAGATCTTGCCATTGAAGAAAAAAGACCAGATGTTATTGGAGAAGAAGATTGGAGAATTATCAACCGTGTTGCTTGCGGTACTATTCGATCCTACCTTGCTAGAGAGCAGAAATATCCATACACAAAGGAAACTTCTGCAAGTAAATTATGGAAAGCACTGGAGGATAAATTTTTGAAGAAAAACAGTCAAAATAAATTGTACATGAAGAAGAGACTGTTTCACTTCACCTATGTTCCTGGTACCACGATGAATGAACATATCACCAGTTTCAATAAGTTGGTCACAGATTTGCAAAATATGGATACAACTTATGATGATGGTGACTTGGCCTTAATGTTGTTGGCGTCACTTCCTGATGAGTACGAGCACCTTGAAACTACTCTACTCCATGGAAATGACGAAATTTCTCTCAGAGAAGTTTGTTCGGCTTTGTACAGCTATGAACAAAGAAAGCGAGAAAAACAGAAGGGCGGAGAAGGAGAAGCACTGTTTGTGAGGGGTCGTCCTCAAAATCAAACGAGGACAAAGAAGGGAAGATCCAAGTCAAGATCCAGACCCAGCAAAGATGAATGTGCCTTTTGTCGAGAAAAAGGGCACTGGAAGAAAGACTGTCCGAAGTTGAAGAATAAGGCCAAACATAACAATGGAAAGGCCATTATGGATTCAAATGTAGCTGATTGTGATGATTCAGACTTCTCATTAGTTACAACAGAGTCATCAACATCATCAGACATATGGTTGATGGACTCGGCTTGTAGCTATCATATGTGTCCCAACAGGGACTGGTTCGTGGAATTTCAAGAAGGAGAATATGGAGTCGTCCACACAGCGGATAACAGCCCTCTTACCTCATATGGCATTGGTTCAATACGATTAAGGAACCATGATGGAATGATCAGAACATTGATAGATGTTCGATATGTACCGGATTTGAAGAAGAATCTCATCTCTGTGGGAGCCCTAGAATCAAAAGGGTTCAAAATCATTGCAGAAAATGGAGTGATGAGAGTATGCTCCGGTGCACTAGTGGTAATGAAGGCTAATCGGAAGAATAATAATATGTACCGCTATCGTGGCAGTACAGTTATTGGGACAGCGACAGTAACATCCAGTGACGACAAAGAGGCAGAAGCAACCAAGCTATGGCACATGCGCTTGGGACATGCTGGAGGAAAATCCTTGAAAACTCTATCAGATCAAGGATTGTTAAAAGGAGTAAAGGCTTGCAACTTGGAGTTTTGTGAGCATTGTGTCAAAGGGAAACAGACAAGGGTTAAATTTGGTACAGCGATCCATAATACTAAAGGCATTTTGGATTATGTACACTCTGATGTTTGGGGTCCTTCCAAAACACCTTCATTGGGTGGGAAGCACTATTTTGTAACCTTTGTTGATGATTTTTCTCGAAGAGTGTGGGTGTATACAATGAAAAACAAAGATGAAGTGCTGGGAATTTTTCTCAAATGGAAGACGATGGTGGAGAATCAAACAGGCAGGAGGATCAAGTGTATTCGCACAGACAATGGAGGTGAATACAAAAATGATCATTTCAATAAGGTCTGTGAAAATGATGGCATCGTCCGACACTTCACTGTTAGACATACACCACAACAGAATGGAGTGGCAGAACGTATGAACCGGACCTTGCTGGAGAAGGTACGGTGTATGTTGTCCAATGCTGGCTTGGGCAAAGAATTTTGGGCTGAGGCAATTACATATGCATGCCACCTCATTAATCGTCTACCATCTGCTGCTATTGATGGCAAGACACCATTTGAAAAATGGTATGGAAAGCCTGCTGTAGATTATGACTCTTTGCACGTGTTTGGCTCAACTGCATATTATCATGTGACAGAGTCAAAATTGGATCCAAGGGCAAAGAAGGCTATTTTTATGGGAATTACTTCTGGAGTCAAAGGATATCGCTTATGGTGTCCTATGACAAAGAAAGTAATATTCAGCAGGGATGTTACCTTTGATGAATCTGCTATGGTAAATAAGGTAACAGAAGATACCAAACAAAATGAGGGTGCTTCTAAGCAGGTGGAGTTTGAGGGAAAATTTATTTTTCCTACACAAGAAGCAGAGGAGGAAACAAATGAAGATTATCCTCTGGAAGAAGAGCCAGTAGAGAGGGAAATTCCAACTCAGGAACCTCAACAACAACTTGAATCAATTGCAACTAGCAGGCCAAAAAGGACAATAACAAAACATGTTTGTCTTATAGAGACGGTTGCTTGTGCCGCCTCAATTGTAGCTGATATGTTCCTACCACTTATAAAGACGCAGTCCAAAGTTCAGAAGAAAATAAGTGGAGGATTGCCATGAATGATGAAATACAGTCCCTTTATCAGAATCATACATGGAGATTGGCCAATCTCCCAAAGGGAAAGAAAGCAATTGGGTGCAAATGGGTATTTGCAAAGAAAGAAGAATTTCCTAACCAAGAAGATGTTCGCTACAAAGCAAGATTGATGGCCAAAGGATATGCTCAAAAGGAGGGAATTGATTACAATGAAGTGTTTTCTCCAGTTGTAAAACATCCCTCCATTAGAATTATGTTGGTTTTGGTAGCACAGTTGGATTTGGAACTAGTTCAGATGGATGTAAAAACTGCGTTTTTACATGGAAACTTGGAGAAGGAAATCTACATGACTCAGCCAGAAGGATTCAAAGTTGCTGGAAAAGAAAATATAGTGTGCAAAGTTGAAAAATCATTGTACGGATTGAAACAATCTTCTAGATAATGGTATAAGCGATTTGACGAGTTTATGTTGCGGCAAGGGTACAAGAGAAGCAAATACGATCATTGTGTGTATTTGTGCAAGCTTAAAGATGGTTCCTTTGTATATCTTCTCCTATATGTTGATGATATGTTGATAGCTTCCACGAATTCGGAAGAAATTGATAAGTTGAATAAGTTGAAGATTCAACTGAAGAAGGAGTTCGAGATGAAGGATCTGGGTATGGCAAAGAAAATTCTTGGCATGGAGATAATAAGAGATAGACGTTCAAAGAAACTCTGTTTATCTCAAAAGGAATATTTGAAGAGAGTACTACAACGTTTTGGCATAGATGAGAAGACTAAGCCAGTTAGTACTCTACTTGCTCTCCATTTTAAGCTAAGTACTACTATGTCGCCAAAAGATGAAGCTGAACATGAGTATATGTCAAGGGTACCATACGCAAATGCTGTTGGTAGCTTGATGTATGCAATGGTCTATACGAGACCTGACATTTCACAAGCTGTTAGAGTTATTAGCAGTTATATGCATAATCCAGGAAAGGAGCATTGGCAAGCTATGAAGTCGATTCTACGGTATATTCATAATACTGTAGATGTTGGGTTAGTTTTTGAGCAGGAAGGCAATCAATCTGTAGTTGGATATTGTGACTCAGATTTTGCGGGTGATCTGGACAAACGAAGATCAACTACTGGTTATGTGTTTACTTTTGCAAAGGCACCAGTTAGTTGGAAGTCTACTTTGCAGTCAATAGTTGCTTTGTCTACAACAGAGGCAAAGTACATGACTATTACAGAGATTTGTTGAATTTGGCAAATCCCACATCGGTGGTTTAGCCATTTGGTAGAGAATTTTTCCCTATAAAAGGAGACCTAATGTTTAGGATTTAGACACACCTCTCATTTGCATTTTTATCTTCTTAAGGCATTTGTATATTCTCTCTTTAGTATAATTTCACTTGCAATTTTGGAGTGAAATAAAATATTGGTTGTGTTCGAGGAAGTAGGCAAAATTGGCCGAACCTCGTAAATTCTGGTGTTCCTTTTATTGTTGTTTTATTGTCTTATTTATTATTTGGTGGTTGCCATAATTTTTGGTATAGTAGTTGTGACTCATTCACACTATATACATTTGGCTTTCGCAACAATTATGTATATATATTACATACTGATACCCCTTGGCTCTTTCTGGATTTACTTCTTTATATTTTGACCCCCTTAGTGAAAATCCTGGATCTGCCACTACCTGTGTAACTATGTAAAATGGACTTCTGAATACAGTCAGCATGAATTATTACCTGACAAAGATGAACGATATTATGTTAACACTGTTTTAAGAAAAAATATTCACCTCTTAGAAGAACATAAGTAGGCCGCAATGCTATGGGTCTAAGTTAAAGCCTATGGCAAATGAAGAAAAGATAAGTTCTATCAATGTTGTTGTATTGTCAGCGGCTTGGGGCTTTTAAAATAGGGGATAACATATACTTTTAATTATGCTGAGTAAAGCTCTTCTTGTGACTTAAGCTTTCACTCATTTAGCGCCTGAGTTGTTCGTGAAAGGTAAATTCAGCCATATAATTATTGCGTTCATTCCTTTTGTCAGGTTGAAACAGATAGTTGGGTCGAGAATGCTGGCAATGGTCTCATGGGCATGCAGGTGCATAAGACTCTTCATTCTTTTCTTATGTCTGCTGCTTTAGACTCTTCAATAATTCTGTTTTATACTGAATTTATGATGTTCTTCTTTTTAGATTGTCAAACCAAATGGACAATTAAAGTTCCTGGTTGAGATATTCTTTGGGATTAGGTTCTCCATGACTGGAAAATATGAGTAAGTCCCCTGCTAAATGCCACTCGCAAATTATCGTAGTCTCCAGTCATGTTAATGAAACAATACTATAGAATCTGAGGATATTAAGATTTTCATCAAGAATCAATTGCTAGGTTCTGATGTCGTTAATCTTAATTGCTTGGCTTCAGGAAATCCGGTAGTAACACGTACAATGTTATAATGGATGATGGAGCATTCGTGGCTGGAGTTTATGGAATTCCAGTTGAAATGGAAAGCAAGTTCACCATAGAAATACTGTAAGATATCTAATGCGGACATAGCATTGGCTTTCTAACTATTTTAGCTAAACTTTGTCATCCATCGTTACTTTGGCCGAAGGTCTATCGAAAATAGCCTCTTTGTCCTCCAAGGGCAGGAGTAAGGTTTGCGTACATACTACCTTCCCCAGACGCCACTTATGAGAACTCACTGGGTTTTTGTTGTTGTTTGTCATCGATCGTTATGCTTAAACAATCCTGTTATTTCCATTTGTATAATGCAGATATACTGATGACAAGATCAGAATTTCACGGGGCTACAACAAAATTCTCTTCATCCATGTACGCGTAGATGGATCCAAAAAGAAGTGATCAAGAGTTGTATAGGCAAATTAAGGCCAATTTGCTATGTTAAAACTTCAAATCATTGTCAAATCTTGTCAAACTGTAACTTATATTCAAACTGCCATGCACCTTTCAAAATTTCATACTTCTTACAATCAAAACTGCCTTATGCCAGAGGATCTCTAGCAGCAGATGTTTGTTGGCCGAGACGGATCCAGAGTTTTAATTTGATGGGTTCAATCTTTATGTTTTTGCCGCTAAACCATTGAACATTAAAAGTTATTTTTCTTTACACATATATCTAAGCCACATATTAAAGTTATGAGTTTAGTTGAACCTGTAGCTCGTGAGCTAAATCCGCCTATGTTTGTAGGGTGACAGAGCTTTAGCATACCATTAGAACTTCATCATTGGTAAATGGTCTTGTTATGCTCTTAATCATCGCAAATACATTCCAAAATGCAGTGTTTGACCACTTTTTTAGTTTGTGTTTATTGTTGAGTGATTGCTTATTCATTTTGAAAGATAGTCCGGAAGCTTCTTTTCTATCAGCAAGCAAAGACGAGATCACCACTTCTGTCAACAAAAGAAATTCTTTTATTCTTCCTTTACCTTTTGTCATTCGAACCCCAATTGGATGGTATACAGAAAATAGTCCTTGACTTAACCTAAAGTTGAATCCATAATATTCCTCATTTCTTTTCCTTGAAAAAGAAAAATTAAGCACATCTGGTTAATTGTTCATGGTTAAATGATAAAAGTTTATATATGAAACACATGTTGTGTATATATTGGTTTGGTATAAACATCATATCTAAATTAATTTTTTTTTCTCCCACAACGAGGCAACTAGCAAATGCGGACAAACTAGTAAATATATAAATAATGATATTGACATGGATAAGATTAGCCTATAAAATCTAAGGATCTTTATACAAATAGCCGGACAAATTTATTGTTTACTTTTCCTAGCTGGTATACATAATCTGTGCATTGATTAAACACAGTTATACATATATTAAACATGACTATGCTTATATTATATATCTGCTGACTATTTTTAGTTTAAGCAATTGGGTGAACCACTATTCAGGTTAATTCTGCTAAAATGTTAACCTCTTATAGTAAAATTAGGGCTGGCAGCCCGGTGCATTAAGCTTCCGCTATGCACGGGGTACGGGTAAGGGCCGGACCACAAGGGTCTATAATAAAGTTAGGATCTTTTGGGTTTTATCCAAAAGAAAGGGGTTATAGCATAATTCCCAAACTTAGCTCCACTTCCAACCCGAAAGGCCCAATTTAAGATCCGATAACCCGGAAAACATATATAGTTTCCGATTGCCCCAGAAGCTGAAAAAAAGGAAAAAAGAATCGCTATTAGCAATCCAGAAGAGAGGTACGTTCTTGGTCTGTAGATTTTTGAGTTTCTTCCATTTACCCCAATTTTTTAATCTGCATAATTTTGAATCTTTTTTTTTCTTCGAGTTGGTTCATAATTTTTTCTATTTTTTCAGGACTCAGATTTATTGAGTATCTTTGTTTTCGGAGTATTTGAGCCATGGAAAGTTCGGTAGCTGCAGAAAATGATAGTAATGCCGCAGGTAATTTCCTAACAAACCCAAAATCATTTTTTTCTTAAAAAAATTTGTTCATCAGCTTTGGTAGTTGAATTAGTGTAGCAATTAGAGGATTCTGCTCCTTGATTATGTGTTTATAGGGATACTTATTGAAGCATTTTACTGTTAAAGATCTTGAGTTGAAGCTTTGTGTGAAAGTACTATGGATACCATTAGTCTAAACAGAAAGAATGTAAGGAAATGCTGTATAGGTTTGAGATTTCAAGAGAAAGCTGCAAAATTAGCTGAAAAGAAAACTATACTGTATACAGCTTCTTTTTCCTTTTTTTGCTTGGTTATTTGTTGTACTTGTTTTACCCTTTTATTCCTATGATGATGTTAGCAAAAGAATGGTTTAAGTGCTTATGGGAGTGCTGCTTTGATGTCTGTTTCAGAGGATGATGTAAAGGAGAGGTGTTGGGACCAAAGAGAAGCGCTACCTGGCGAGCCTCGATGTGTTATATGTGGCCGCTATGGTGAGTACATTTGCGATGAGACTGATGATGATATTTGCAGCTTGGAATGCAAAGGTATATTGTTGTCGCGGCTTGCAAAATCACGGCAACCAACTGCTCGTCCATGTCCTGTGAAGTTACCTGCAACGGATGAGTGCTATTATGTTAGGGATAATGATAAATCTGAAGTGAAACCACTAACAACTGACCAGACTGAACTTCTGAGAAGAAAACTTGATATTGTTGTGAAGGGAGACACTACAGTGCCTCCCGTCTTGTCATTTGCTTCCGGCAAGCTACCTCAGAAGCTTCTCGAGAATATTGAAGTTGCCGGTTATGAAATGCCAACTCCTGTCCAAATGCAAGCAATCCCTTCTACTTTAGCAGGGCAAAGCTTGCTTGTTTCAGCGGAGACTGGTTCCGGTAAAACTGGCTCGTTTCTAATTCCTATAGTTTCTCGATGTGCAAAAGTTAATGAAGAGCATTTCCAAAACCAGCAGAAACCATTAGCTATGGTTCTCACACCTACTAGAGAACTCTGCATACAGGTAGAGGATCAAGCTAAGGTGCTCGGGAAAGGTTTGCCCTTCAAAACTGCATTGGTGGTAGGTGGTGATGCCATGGCGGGACAGCTCCACCGCATCCAGCAGGGAGTGTCTTTAATTGTGGGAACTCCTGGAAGGCTCATTGACCTTTTAACGAAGCACGAGATTGAACTGAATACTATTTCAATTCTTGTTCTTGATGAAGTAGATTGCATGCTCCAAAGAGGTTTCCTTGAGCAGGTGATGCAGATTTTTACGGCTCTGTCTCAACCTCAAGTGTTAATGTATTCTGCAACAATTCCTAAAGAAGTAGAGCGGATGGCAAGCTCAATGGCGAAAAAGGTCACAGTCATCTCTGTTGGGAAGCCAAATAAACCTAATCAGGCTGTCAAGCAGTTAGCGATTTGGGTAGACTCGAAGCGGAAGAAGCAAAAGCTTTTCGGTATTTTGATGAGCAAGCAGCATTACAAGCCACCAGTTATTGTATTTGTGGGTTCTAGACTTGGAGCAGATCTCCTTTCTGAAGCAATAACAGTAAGTACAGGGCTAAAAGCATTGCCAATGCATGGTGAGAAATCAATGAAGGATAGGCGAGAAATTGTTAGGTCATTTCTAGTTGGAGAAGTTCCTGTTATTGTGGCCACAGGGGTGTTGGGTCGAGGAATTGATCTGTTGACTGTGAAACAGGTAATTGTGTTTGATATGCCAAATTCCATCAAGGAGTATGTGCACCAGGTTGGAAGGGCATCTAGAATGGGAGAGGAAGGTACAGCAATTGTCTTTGTGAATGAAGAGAATAAGAAATTGTTTCCCGAGTTGGTTGAAACTCTTAAAACATCTGGTGCTGCAATTCCCCGAGAGCTTGCCAATTCACGGCATTCTGTTGGCTCTTTCTCTGCTGGCAGAGGTCAGAAAAAACGAAAACATGGTTACTGATGATGTTGGTCTCCCTTCCTCTTCCCTACATGAAGCTCCCCCTGCTAAGAATTAAGATTACTTATCCTCTCAAACTCTCCTCTACTGCAAATGTTCTGTCATTACCCAACTGCTTCTTAGACCTAGTTGTCAAACTGTCTTGGTTAGACATTAGTGCACGAGTATTTGTACATGTGTATACTGTGTAGTGTGCATGCATTACGTCTTGATTCTTCTCGTGCTAAAAGGATGCTTCTCATTTGAAAACACCTGGTCAACTGAAAACCAGCCCTGGAACTTCAGTTATTTAGTGATGGACATGAAGGGTGCACTCCTCAAAGCTTAAGAACTGAAATGTAGCTGACTGCGATGTTGACGGAATGCTGCAGTTCGTACTCATTCTTTAGGTGATCTCTTCGGCCTTAAAAGTCAAGAGGATATAAGGTTTTGGCGATGCTGGTTATATCTGCGGTTGGACTGATAAGCATTCACCTTAGAAATTAACTGCTCACTGAAAGTTTAAGCTTACATGACAGTTTTGGTGACATATATATTGTTCACCAAATTTGTCGTGATTGATTTTCCTCAATGAGTATATACCGTTCTATGCTTGACTTGACAGTTCGCCTCACGGGGCACGGATGCCTTTGCCTATGTTTTCAGATTTGGAAGAATTCTGATAAGCAAGACTGCCAGAGGTGTTTCAAAACGCGGGTTAAGCAGCATATTGTAAATGTTGGTAGGCAACCTTCTACTTGTCAACCAGAAGGAGCAAGCAGCGGGAAAAGGAGGAGATTTGGAGGCGGCTGTTACTAGTTGAATACAGGTAGAGGATCAACTCTTAGTAGTTGAGAACTGTGCACTATATTCATATCATTCCGTTTTCCCTATTAAACATATAGATCCGCAGGCAGATACATGAGCAAAGTCACCATTTGCTCTGATGCTTGAAGTGGCTTGCGATTTGAACCCTCACAAGAGGAGAACATGCCTCACTATTTAATAACATTGAAAGATCGTTCCAGAGAAAATGAAGGCAGGCTTCGACATATTCTATCACATCTTGCTTGTACTGGATTTTATTTAACTAAACCTCTTAAAGCTCCTGTATGAATTTCTCTAACATGCGGCTTAATGGGCTTGATATCTTGCTAAACATTAGGGATAAGGTGCTAGACCTCTAATGTTTTGCGAGATATCAAACCCATTAAGCCACAAGTTGGAGTGATTTATACAGGAGCTAGAAGAGGTTTTGTTAAATCGTAAATCCCGTACAACTTAGATGTGAAAGAATTTGTTGAATAATTTTCTCTTAAAGGATGTGGTATAATTAATTAAATGGTCAGACGTGTTCTTTGATGCTTGCTCTGATCAAATTGAAAGTCTCTTCCAAGCATTTGGCATCTTTGTTTATCTGCCTGAAGATCTATATATTGACAAGTGATATGCATTTATGAGGTGACAAGTATGGAGTGCAGTGTCCTTGAATCCTATGAATGATATTGTGGTGTAATTTAATATTTAAAAGAGATAATGTGGTGTCACCAAGGCTGTTGTTGGGTATGATTTATCAAGTCTGTTACAGGTTTAGAGAAATGAGTTGATTAGGTATAGCAGCAAAACCAAAGTACTTCTTCTTTGGGTTTACACTCTTCAGGATAATGCAAATATGTAAAAACACTCGGTGCGGCTAAGGAGCACATTATCCTCATTACCAATTTCCCTCTCCCCTGGAGGGGTTTAGCTAGAGTGCCTTCCCTGCAGAGACATGAACAACAATAACGATATAATACCCAGTGTAGTTTCACAAGTGGGGTCTGGGGAGGGTAGTGTGTATGCAAACCTTACGCCTGTCTATAGAAGGCAGAGAGGTTGTTTCCGGTAGACCCTCAGGCTCAGGAAGGAAAAAGGGGAGGGACAATAACAAGCAAACCAATCTGACAACCGAAGCGAAAATACAAAACTAACGCTAAATAATGCAATCAGAAAATCGAAACAAAGGCAGCACCAACAGAAGTCTAGGGATATGAAAGAAACACGAAGGACACTAAATGATGTATCAAAGTTACTGCTACAAACAAGAACAACACTCGGTTACCTAACGATTTACCTTTATGCTCAATCTCCACACCTTTCTACCATGATCATGTCCTTAGTCAGTTGGAGTAGCGCTATATCTTGCCTAATCACCTCTCCCTAATACTTCTTCGGACTGCCTCTGCCTCTTCGATGGCCCTCTAACGCAGCCTCACACCTCCTTATAGGAGCATCAGTGTGTCTCATCTTAACATGCCCGAACCATCTAAGTTTCGCCTCCCGCATCTTGTCCTCCCCAGGGGCCACACCCGCCTTCTCCCGAATAACTTCATTTCTAATTCTATTTATCATGATATGCCCACACATCCATCTCAACATCTTCATTTCAGCCACCTTCATCATCTGGACATGGGAGTTCTTGACCGACCAACACTCCGCCCCATACACCATAGTCGGTCTTACCATCGCTTTATAGAACTTACCTTTAAGTTTAAGTGACACATTTTTATGACACAGAACACCGGAAGCGAGGCTTTCGGGCCTCCATTTCATCCACTCCGCCCCACTACGGTGTGCGACATCCTCGTCGATCTCCCCACGGGGAAAAAGTATATAAGAAAACCAAGTTCTTTTTTATTTAACCATCTTGTATCCAAAGCCTATTGACTGGAGTAATTAAATTTGTGCCAGGTAGAATCACAAAGAGAGTAGAACACTCCTACCAAAAGTTAAAAATAAAGAAAAGAGTTTAATTGCCCAAATAAGATAAAATCAGTATAGTCGGTATAACAATCATCCCCCTCTCTCTATATACTAGTGGGAATCGCCCGTGCTAGACACGGGCCCAATAGCGCAATTGTTTCTAATAATATTTAGTAAATGGTCTCCTACTTCATCAATTCTGTAGGAGCCTAAATTGTCTAAAGGAAAACGCCATGTTCCTTCGTCTGGTTTGGTATCTTATACCAATCTCGAGAGAGATAATGTCTTTTCGTACTCTGTAAACGAACTACAAGTTAACATTATGTATTCAACAGGAAGCGTCACAGCCTAGGTTAGGGCCACCTCCGAGAAACCTTACAATAGGCAGATCACCTCTTTTATTATAGTAGATAGACAACATTTGTGGACTACGATAAATGTTTTCAACCAATCTGACATCGTAAATGCACATGTAATGTCATGTGTCAGTTCATACATGTGGTAATTTAATGAAGGATTGGAAATATACATTTTTATTTTACAATAGAAGAATGCTTTATTAATTCTTTGTGCTTGCCAATCTGAAAGAAATCATTTGATATTCTGTGGCATCATGAAGTCACCACCAAAAAAAGTTTAAATGGTTGATAGACTCTTTTTGTCAGTTTTCACATGGGTAACATCTGCTGCAAATAGAAAGTCCTCTTCTCTGCCAATTATCTTGGCTAAGACATGTTGCCTCGACAGCATTCCCCACAAAGCAGGGAATTTTGGTGTGTTGTTTTTGTCCTCCGTGTTATCTTTTACCATCCAGCTTTTGGAGAAGATTGTAGCAACTTTGGACACCCTATACAGTACCTATATCATAATCAGAACTACTGGTCTATAAACTCCATTACTTTTTCACTTTGTTCCGCAATCACCTTTGAGGTTGTTGTATAGAGCAAGATTGAGGTTGTCGTACAATGCATATTTGATCACCATGACTGTTTTCATAGTAAATGTCCTGATTAAGGTGGCAAGACCATAATGCATGTGTTGAATTTACCATCTGCACATATGAATGGAGAAGAGAAAATGTTAAACAAAAAAGGACTGGTAATAAAGACGATGAACTAAGTTCAAAGTGGCTGCAAAAGTGTGAAAGGTGACTGTTCTCTGTCATTAAAGTTTATCTTAAACTGTTGATGTCATTCAGGGTTGACAAAACAGTCACCAAATATAAGCATTTTTGTTCGGGGTTGAACTACAGAGAGTAGGGAATTCATCCTTCAATGTCCCTGTTTCAATCCAACTATGTGTGCAAAATTTTATCTTCCTTTTAATCCCCCATCTTCAACATGATACTGCTGTATCACGTTGTTTAGCTGCACTGCTAAAACATAAAATTGTAGGGAGCATGTAAATTTTATATAGCACATCCTTCCATAGATGTAACAGGAGGTGTATATAAAAGAATGTATAACTTGCCATCAATCAGAATCAAAGGTTATGCACTAACCATTCATAGAAGGTGATATAATCGATGTACTTGATGCAAAATTTTAAGGTGCTCTTCAAATTATCACGGCAAAAAGGCAGGACCCTGATCTTGTATTCCTGCGAGGTTGAGAAAAGGAAAACCGTTCTCAGCCAGGTTCCCAAAATAGTGAAAGAGATGAATAGAGAGAATGTAGGTATGATTCTTACTTCTCAAGAAAACGTAGGTACATTTACCAAATTGTAGCGGCAAAAAGATTTATGTGAAAGGTTTTAGCCTTGACGATGAAGAAGTCGCATTTGAGATGAGAAAGTATCGCCAGCTATGGTGAATTATAGTAACTAAAGGTGCCTTGCATCATATCATGTCAATATGTAGATAGTTTATATGTAAATAGATTACTCTCATGTTTTTTTTTTGCCAAGCACATATCATCCCTGAATTGAGGGGATTGAGCTTGCTGTCAAGGCATAAACTCCTGGAAAAGCTAAATGACTCTGATTTGTAGTGCAGAGTATGCCAACGTTGAACTCGATTGGAGCAAAGGTAAGAATTGTACAGATACTTTATTTTCTTCTTTTTTTCTCTTTTAGAATATAGATACTTCTCTTAACTAGAAAGAAATTAGATGTACTAAATCAAAGTCGTAGACTTACGTCAACAAATATGCTATGTTGTCATTGAACACTTTAGAACTGAAGAAATAGGAAGCTTGTCGTTATGTATAGTAGCATTCAAGTCTCAAGTCAAAAACAACAAGTAATAAATCCAGTATTATGAATAAGTCATACCAATATAACTAATGACTTCAAAAGAAATGTAATGTAGTAACAGCACTTAGAAAAGAGGGTGAACCTTATAGTTAGGACAAAGACTTCAGAGAGAAGTGAAAAGATATTTTTAGTAATGTTAAAATGCAATTGGTCATAGATCTGAATTTGAACAGATAAGAGCTCAAAATGACTTGTAAAGAAATAGAAAAATGAAAGTTGTAAACTGAAAACTCATACTTACAGTTGGACAGACGCGTCGTGTCCTAATAAAAGTCCTATTGACGCTATTAAGGGAGAGTTAATAACCTCTACTTCACAGTGCTGGAAGAACTTTACTAGCTGCACATGAATCTCCTGTGTTTTCTTTCATATTTCACGACTTGAAAAACCAAAGAGGGGAAAAATAAAAGTTAATTCAGTCGTTCTAACCAACGCGCATAATAGAGGCTACAGCTCCAGTTGAGGAGAAGCTTCCCTCCTTTAAAGAAAAACTCATATCCCCAGACCCAATAAATTTTTTGCATGATCAGCAGGTTTCCTCCGTTCTTGTCATTAATGATTACTATGAGGGCACGCCAAAGGCTCCTTCCAGGATGATCCTCCAAACAGTGATCAAGCAATTTTTCTATCATCGGAGGAAATGCAAAGGCTTTATGAGCCATGGAAATACTCAGTTATTATCAAATTATTTGGTAAGCGTATCCTTCATCAATATCTCAAAAAAAAAAAAACTCCATGACCAATGGAAACCTACGGAACAATTTCCTCTCATTGATTTGGGTAACGATTTCTTTATAGTTAAATTCTCTCAAGAAGTCAATATGGCCAAAGCCCTTCACCAAGGTCCTTGGTTCATCAATGGCCACTACTTGTCTGTAAAGAAATGGGTCCCAAATTTTGTAGCTTCTAAGGAAAAATTACAAATCTCTGCTGTTTGGTTAAGACTATCCCAACTCCCTACGGAGTTTTATGATAGCACCATTCTCGCAAGGATTGGTAACAAAATTGGCAAGCTCTTAAAAATAGATGTTTGTACATCTGCTACTTTAAGGGGTAGATACACTGGGTTATGCGTTGAGCTCCCTCTAGATTACCCAGTTCCTCCATTCATCCATATAGGTTCTCACAAACAACCTATACTTTATGAAGGAGAAAATTTCCTTTGTAAAGGTTGTGGTAGATTAGGCCACACCAAGTCTAAGTGTAGCTATGTCTGCATGACTCTCTCCTCTACCAACAATATCTCTCTTAAATCCATTGATCCCCTCCCAATCATTATCGAGGAGGACCAATGGAAGGTAGTTTCATTCTCCAAACAAAGATATCATCCCAGTAAAGGCAATCCACATCCCAAAGTCCCCTCTAAGAAATCTGATTATAAGGAAAACGTGAGTATTAAGGCAAAAATCTTCAATGCCAATACTGGAAAGTTTATTAACACTCAAAACTTCATATACAAAGAAAAACTTTCTATTACTACACACCCTTTTTCAATCTCTAAAAATCCTGAATTAAACACTGTTAATAAATTCGACCTTTTAGACACGTTGGAGGACAACCAACTGACACAATCCCTTACCAAGAACAAAATTGGAATAAGCCAAAAGAGACAAAATAGCTCTTCGACATTCTCTATGCAAAACCCGGTTTGCATGGAAGATAATTCGAGCCACTGTGGCAAGAAATAACATAGAAAATTACCCTCTCAGCCACTAGGCTTCCCATAATGCCTCCAAATCATCTACCACCCACTATTTTAAGGACAAACCTCTGGTGAGAAACACCATGCAAACCAAGCTTCCCACTCCTCAACAAATGGCAGTCAACCTTCCTTCTCTCCCAAATGATAAAAACCTTACGCAAACCCAATCAGACTCCATACAAGTGGATACCATATTTTCCATATCTATCTCCCACGATTCTATTACTCAAGTGCTCCACAAAGCCTCAGATTTCCAACACTCCTCTCACACTTATAATGCCTCGACTACCACTCCTCTTTTAACGCAGGACAAACCTCTTCAGAATACCACGTACAAATCACCCTCAAATGGACAATCTCCCTCCACTCCCACCTCACAACATGCCTCTCATATACTCAACCACCCCAATCCCAATGAATCAACCCCAATCTTGGTTGGAAAGGGGGATTCTGGGTCATGCAGCATCTTTCAGTCTAGACATAAAGGGCTAGGAGGTTGTCATAATCCTCCAAAACTCCAACTTCTTAGCCTAGCTGATCATGGAGGGAATGCAACTAGCGATGAACAACTATGTCAACCAAACTTGGTTAACCAACATTTTGAATCCATTAACTCCAAATGCCCCTCCAATATTAATTCAAGCCATGCAGGCCCACTTGGGTCTTCCTGCTCACTTCAACCCAGCTTATGGGATCCAACCTCTCCAAAATCTACCATTCTTCCCTCCACAAAATCAGGTGAACCCAATCTTCCTAGATTGGCAAGCAACGGACCAGGCTCAATAGAGGATAAACCCTGTGATACCCCAGAACCAGGACAATCCTGCTCCAATGGATGTCCAACCACCTCCCAATGCACAAAACCTGGCAATCCACCGCCACAGCAAGAGGAGGCAAGAGCAAGACCTTTAAGGGAATCTCGAATAGAGTTCAAAAGCCTCGGAGAAATAGCAATATTACTCTACAAGGAGAGGCAAGACAAGAAGGCTATCATCAGCTGTCCAGCAGCATTGTTCAAATGCTCGATGGACATCAGGCCCCCACTAAACCCTGCAGTAGGAAAATACGCAGTGGTGCTCAACCCCTCTCTGAGGGAAGGCCCACCTTTACGTCTGGAGGAGAATCAGGGGAACCATAACAAACAAACTCTTAAAATGACACGCCCAATTAACTTCATAGTCTGGAACGTGAGAGAGGCTAACAATGCCATTTTTTGCAGGAACTTAAGAGATATCATCGATACTCATAGACCTTGCCTAGTAGCTCTCTTAGAAACTCGCATGCAGGATCATGTTTCTATCCAACATGACTTCAACTTTTCTGAGATGGTGGAAATTCCATCAGATGGTCGCTTAGGTGGGATTGCCATCATGTGGATGCACAATATGATAACAGTAGATGAGGTTGTTAGGGATGATCAGGAATTGCATGCAATGATCAAGGTACTACCTAATCAAAACCCTTGGCTTTTAAGTACTATTTACGCTAGTACTGATAGTTATAAACAAAAGAAAATGTGCATAACCTTACTACTATATATGAAAATTATAAAGTCCCTTGGCTAGTAACAGACAACTTTAATGATGTTTTCTCTTCTGAGGAAAAATGGGGAGGTCTCCTGTTAATTTTAAAAAAATAACTAAGCTTTGGAATCTAGTTAATTATTGTGAACTTTTTGACCTTGGCTCTAAGGGTCCAAAATATACTTGGACAAACTATAGGAAAAAGAAAAAAGGGCTCATTATGGAACGGCTCGATAGATGCTTTGTAAACGAGAGTTGGTTTAACCAATACCCTAATGCTATAGTGGATCACTTGCCAAGGACATATAGTGATCATAATCCGCTCTTACTTAAGCTTAACCCTGAATTCAGCTCCAGAATCTAGGACTTTCCGACTAGAGAGTATGTGGTGCTACCATCCCCAATTTCCACAACTTGTTAAAGACTATTGGAATAATAGGTCTTTTGAGGAGGCTCTTCCTCTTTTTAAACATGAAGCCATTAACTGGAATAAAGAGACTTTTGGTAATATTTTTAAAAGGAAGAGAACTCTGTTGGCTAGAATCAAAGGTATTCAAAATTCCCTTAACTACCCTAATAACTCTTTCCTCCTCAACCTTGAAAATCAGCTTATAAACGATTATAATGACGTTCTTAGATTGGAAGAGGATTTTGGGAAACTTAGATCCAGAATTAACTGGCTTAATAATGGCGAGGCTAACACGAAATTTTTTCACATCTCCACCCTTATCCGTAGAAAAACCAATAAGATTTCGCACTTTAAAAATGAGGAGGGTAACTGGATTGGTGACCCCTCCGATATTAAAAATCACACGTTAGAGTATTTTAATAACATTTTCACCACTTTTCTCTCAACCTCGGATAGGACTGATATTATCAATTCCCCTAGTGCTTTGATAATTTGAGCCTAGATTTCCTAGATACTCCTGTCACTAACCAAGAGATATCAAATTCCATCTTCTCTTTTAAACCAATGAAAGCTCCTGGTCCGGATGATATACACCCTTTTTATCAAAATTTTTGGTCAGTAGTTGGTTATTCTTTAATTACTTATGTTAAGAATATTTTTCACACGCAAAAAATTCCGGAGACCCTTAACTATACCCACCTTTGCCTATTTCCTAAAGTGTCTAATGCTAACCTTCTCCAAATTTTTCGACCAATAGGCCTTTGCAATACTATTTACAAAGTCGTCACTAAGATTGTTGCTAATAGAATAAAACCCCTCCTTCCAAAATCATTAGTCCTTTTCAATCTAGTTTTATTAAAAACAGAAGGGCTTGTGATAACAGTATTATCATACAAGAAATCATCAACAAATTCAACAAGATTAAAGGTTCTAAACCTAACATGATTATCAAATTAGACTTAGAAAAAGCCTTCGATTACCTTGAATGGTCCTTCATTTATAGAACTCTTGTTTACTTCAAATTCCCCCCAAATATCACTAACCTCATAATGAATTGTATTACCACTAGTAGCATTGCCATACTCGTTAATGGCACTCGAACTAACTACTTCAAGCCTACTAGGGGTATACGCCAAGGTGACCCTCTTTCACACTATATCTTTGTTCTTTGTATTGAGATGCTTTCACGTTTTATAAATCACCAAGTCAATTGTGCAATTTGGGACCCCATCAAGCTAACTCCTAAAGGGCCAGACCTATCTCATGTTTTTTTCACGGACGACTTTACGTTAATGGCCAAAGCCAACAATAAATCTTGTGAAGCCATTGCCAATAGCCTCTCCTTTTTTTGTAAACTATCAGGGCAAAAAGTTAATTACAAAAAGTCAAAATCATCTTTTCCACTAATTGTCTGCAATCCCTCTAGGAAAATATTGCCCAATGCCAAAAAAAAGAGGAATGGTCATGACGAAGCGATGATTATTTTTTTAGGTTGTTTTTATGGGCCCATAAAATTTTAGAAGATTTGAGGTCGGTCACCTGAATTCAAGTAGATGGTAAGGGTTATTGTCACGACCCGAATTTTCCACCCTCGGAAGTCATGATGACACCTACTCATAGAAGCTAGGCAAGCCACGAAATATAAAAAATTCTAACTCTTTCATTTTAATCCTTTTTAACAACTTGAATTAATAGGAAATCAACACTTTAAAAATTAACGATAAACAGAATAAGCGGAAGACTTAAACAGCTAAAAATAACCAAGCTAGTGCTACAATGCCAATATACTCCTCTACCTGAAACCTGGTGTCACAATATTCATGGACGAACTAAGATTACTACAACAAATGTCTGAAAGAAATACAATATGTCTCGAAATCTAATGAAAATAGAATACATAATAATGTAGAAGAGAACGTCGGGCAAGCGGATGCCTACAGGACTACCTCGGGATCTCTGGCTGGACTGAAGGCAGGCTTCCCAAGTGCTACTGTCCAAAAGCTGCTCCGGAATCTGCACATAGTGTAGAGTGTAGCATCAGCACAACTGACCCCATGTGCTGGTAAGTGCCTGGCCTAACTCCGGCAAGGTAGTGACGAGGCTAGGACCAGACTCCAAATAAACCTGTGTAGTTATATAATATACAGCGGAAAATAAATAGGAATAAACAATTAACATGGGAGGGGTACATACTACGGGGAAATATCGAATCCAGCAGAAACTTAAGAGAAATATGAGAGAACAATTCAAGATATACAACAAAACCATAATAACATTGTTGCGGTGCGCAACCCGATCCCTATCATTGAACACTGTTGCGGCGTGAAACTCGATCCATTTATATCACTATTGCGGCGTGCAACCCGATCCAATATAACATTGTTGCGGCGTACAACCCGATCCAACATAATATTGTTGTGGCGTGCAACCCGTTCCATATATAGTATTATTGCGGTGTGCAACCCGATCCAACATAACATTGTTGCGGCGTGCAACCCGTTCCATATATAGTATTGTTGTGGCGTGCAACCCAATCCAACATAACATTTATATACCTTTAGCAACAACCATACCAAGAGTCCCGACAAGGGATCAATAATAAGTTACATTATTCCGGCAAGGGATTCGACAGTAAAAGTAAATACGTTCCGACAAGGGAGAAACAACTATAACCAATCTTAACCCAACTTCTGCTCACCTCAGCTAACACCAATACTCAATCATAAGTAATTTCCACGAAAACAAACTTAATCTTTGCTCAATGTCGAGAATCATCAATTAAAGCATCTGTAGTACTATTTAAGAACACAAAATAAGTTGCAATTTAAGACTTACGGTCATGCTCAACACCAACGTATAGATACTCGTCACCATGCCTATACATCGTACTCAACAAGAAGCAAATAGAAAATAGGATACAACTCCTAATCCCTCAAGCTAAGGTTAGACCGAACACTTAACTCGATGCCACGAACACAACTCAAGTTTCAATTATAGCTTTACCCCTTGATTCCACCGCCAATTCGCTCGTATCTAGTCACATGTTACTTAATTACATTAATAAACGCTAAATGAATCAATTTGAATGCATGAAAATGAATTTCCCAAAGTTTTGCCCAAAAAGTCAAAAATCGCCCCCGGGCCCACATGGTCAAAACCCGAGGTTCGAACCAAAACCCGATTACCCATCCCCCACGAACCCAAATATATAATTTGTTTTGAAATCGGACCTCAAATCGAGGTCCAAATCTCCAATTTTTTAAAAATTTAGGTTCTACCCAAAACACCCAATTTCCCCCATGAAAATCATTGATTTTAAGTTGAAATCATGTTAAAAGATATTAATGATTGAATAAAACTAGTTAAAAACGACTTACAATTGATTTGGAGAAGAAATAGCCTTTGAAAAATTGCCCTAGTGCGTTTATATTTTGAGAGGATATGAAAAATGGGTAAAATCCCGTAATGCATTCTGTTTTTGGACTTTTAAAATAACTGGGCGGATTTTGTCATCGCGTACGCGACAAGCTCATCGTGCCTTTGTGTTCGCGGAAGACGGCTCGCGTTCGCGGAGAAGTAACTCCTCGAGCCTTCGTGTTCACGTCCAGGTGGTCGCGTTCACATAGGTATAAGTTTCCCTCCCCCTGACCAAGCCATAAGCCTTCGCGTTCGCGATACCAGGCCCGCATTCGCAAAGGAAAAACCCCCCCAAAGCTTCGCGTTCACGACCTAGGTCTCGCGTTCGCGTAGAAGGGATTTTCTTTCAGCACAATTAACTCATCGCGTTCGCGAGGGTCCTCCCGCGAACGCGAAGAAAGAAATACCAGAATACCAGCAACTGAAAACCTACAACTTTTTAAGAGTTTAAAAACCTTCTGAAACACACCCGAGCCCTCGGGGCTCCAAACTAAACATACGTACTAACGCAAAAACATCATATAAACTTATCTGTGCGATGAAATCGCCAAAACATCATTAACATCGAATTAAACCTTCCTTCTTTAATCACTATAATAAATGTGCAGGATGAGCACAAGTCAAAATGAACCATTCTCAGTCTGTAGCGAGGTCCCTTTGCAACTCCACATATGGTGGAATGATATGGAAAATGATAGTAAAAAGATAGTGGAAAGAGTTTTGGGAGGTTTTGTCGATTTGTTGAATATCAAGCCAAGGACAGATATCATCGAGGCTCTAATACCGTTCTGGGACCCAACCCGCAACGTGTTCCGTTTTGCTGACTTTGAACTTTCACCTACACTAGAGGAAGTCGCCGGATATGCGGGGTTGAATGGGAAACTAAGAGGGCAGTATTTACTTTCACCAAGACCAGTATCTCCGCACGCGTTCTTGGATTTGCTAAGCATTAGTCGGAAGGTGCAGAATGATGATTTGTCGAGAGGATGTTGTACTCTCCAATTCTTGTATCAACGGTACGGAACTCCTCAAGGTTTTGAAGAACCAAACCTCGGATTAATTCACACTGGGAACAGAAACAAGTGGGAAGCAAGACGTACTTTGTCATTTATTACAGCATTCCTGGGAGTCGTGGTCTGTCCCCGCAAAGATAAGAAAGTAGAGATAGGCCTTGTAGGGATGGCCGATATTGCAATCAAAAAAACCGACAGTACTGTAGTTCTTTTGATTTTGTTCGAAATCTACCGAGCTTTAACTATATGCCGAGAAGGAGGCAAGTTCTTTCAGGGATGCAATCTGTTACTCCAGTTGTGGATGCAAGAACACCTCCATCACCGAGCGGGATGCATGAACCACGGGTTGACTGAGAGAAACTGCATCAGCGGCTTTGAGAAACGAATGATAGGCGTCATATTTCCCGAAAGCGTCGAAGCATGGCTTACACGATTGAGGTCAACAATAGCCGACCAAGTTGAATGGGCATTTGGGTGGCTGACTGATACTGAGGTAATATACATGGCGGCCGAGGAATGTCATGTTCTTTTGATGGGACTTCGCAGCATCCAACCATATGCTCCTCGTCGGGTACTGCGCCAACTAGGAAGATTTCAGGTAATTCCCACTGATGAGGATCTAAGCAAGCACACCGTTGAGTTAAGTCCAGGAGTTGTGTTCCCCGAAGGAAAAATTAGAAAGTTGTGGCACGAATGTAGATTCCTTGAGCCCAAGACTATGGTTCGAGAACTGGCTAAGGGTGAGGTAGACCCAAAGTACGATGTTTGGTTCGGGAAAAGGTTCCAGATTCGTCAGAGACCTGCTAAAAGAGCTCACGTCCAACAATTTACGGGTGATTCGCAGGAACAGTGGGGCTGGTTAGTGAGAGAGGAAGGCTACCGAGCTGAAATGGAAAAGCTAAAGCGACAAATTGAAAGGCTTATGTTTGAAAACAACGTGCAAGTAGCCTCGGAGCAGGGTGAAAAGAACAAATTAGCCAAAGAAAACCAGGCACTGAAAGCCCGAATTCGCCAAGTCGGTAAGAGTGATAGCGACCGACAGAAACGTCGCTCTGATGAAAGGTTGATAGCAGAATTGAGAAATCAAGTCAGCAAAATCCGAGAAGACTTGGAGAAATCCAAGGCTTGTATAGCAAGAATGTGGGTCAGGTGGTCCAAAGTTACAGCATCACGGAGAGAGCACCTATGGCAAGTGAAAAGGGACTACGAAATGAGTGTTACGACATTGAGAGAAATAAACTCCATTCTCAATAATCGGGTCCTTAAACAAACCCGGGATGCTAGAATAGATAGGGAACGCTGCTATGAGTCAATAGCCTGAATGGAAGAACAAATGGAGAGGTTCCAAGATCAGCTCATTGACAATACTCGAATATTGGGACTAAAGAATCAACGGATAGAACATTTGTGCATAGAGAGGGATAGAATCAGGGGTAGGATCAATGAGATAGGACGCTACATCACCACAAAGTGCCTAACATGTGAAGAGATGCCCCGTGATATCCTTTTTTCCTCAGTCATGGATTATGTCCACCGGATCATGGAGGAACTAAAAAGCTTGCAGAGAAGCCTGGCACCAAAGCCCGCGGAAAGGCCGAACAATGCCTCGCGGGCACCAATCTTGCACTTGTTTGTTTTTCAGAGTCTGTTGTCTACCCATATGTTCTCTTCAAACATTCTTAAAAAGAAAGTATGGAGTCTGTATTTTCGTTTGTTTTTTTATGATGGCTTGTAATAGCATATTTTGAGTAATAAAAAAAATTGGGTCTTTATTTTATGGCATGAACTACGTTTGGTCTGATTCGTGCGGGGTCACGATACGTAGGCAATCTCTATAGGATTCGACCGTAGTTATGAAAAAAAAAAGAGAAATATATATATCTGTCAGAGCAAAAATAAGCCAGGATGATGCATGCGGTCAGAGCAAAAGCATGTTAGAAATGATTAAACTGCCTAAGAGCATTGCATCCCCCAACGTGCAATTACAATATCTGTTAAGACTCTAACACTGACAAGTTTGTTGTTTTTCCAATCAATATCAGTTAGTTGTTAGAGCGTACTGGCACCGTACCATTATCAAACAAGATCGAAAGGTCTTATACCAGAAAGCATGACTGGATCAGACAACAGTGTTGAGTCGGAAAAAATGGCAAATCAGATGCTGAAGGAAGCCATGGAAAAAATGGAAAAGATGAGGTTGGAAATGAATGAAATGCAGATAGCCTTGGCTAGAGCCCAAAAAGGGCAGGAACTACCTGTTACTCCTACTCTCCAACCAGGACACACGTCAGAATATCCCTCTCCCGGTCCTTCAACAAGTTTCCCAAGCCATCACTATTATCAGGGAAGAGAGTCTTATGATCCCCAAGCTCCACCACCCAATCAAAACCCTCCTCCACCAAATGTTCCCGTCTTTGTGGCACCTCCCCCATCCCCATTGCACAGATCATCCAGTGAGCCACTATTTCAGGCTCATGACACACGATATTACCCCCCTGAACTCACATTCAAAGCACCCGAGCCACATACCTATAATCTCCACTTTGAGGTCCTGGCGGAGATTGAAAAGCCGGCTAAGAGCCCAGAGCAGGACGAGGTGATGCAGAAATTTAAAAGCCTGGAGCAGTCCTTCAGGAACATACACGGGTTAGGCAACTAGGTCAGCATGGCCTACAAGGATCTATGCCCTTTCTCTGACGTTCAATTACCAGCAGGGTTCAAAATGCCCAAGTTCGATTTGTACGAAGGGCATGGCAATCCTATGGCACATCTACGAGGCTTTTGTAGCAAAATGAGGGGAGCGGGGGGCAAAGATGAGCTACTGATAGCTTACTTTGGCCAGAGTTTGAGCGGGTCGGCATTGGAATGGTATACAAGACAAGATCTGAGCCGATGGTACACCTGGGATGACTTGGCACAGGCTTTCGCAGGACACTTCCAATACAACCTTGAGATAGTCCCAGACCGTCTCACATTGCTAAAGCTTGAGAAGAAACCCGGAGAGAGCTTCCGGGAATTTGGGTTTCGATGGAGAGAGCAGACAGCCAGAGTTGATCCTCCAATGAGAGAAGGAGAAATGGTAGATTACTTTCTACAAACTCTAGAGCCGACTTACTTCGGTCACTTGGTGACATCAGTTGGAAAATCTTTCAATGAAGTGGTGAAGATGAGGAGTATGATAGAAGAGGGACTTAAGTCCAATAAGATCCTTAGTTACTCGGTAATTAAGGCAACAACGCAGGCCATTCACAGCGGCACGGGAGGTGCGCTCGGAAAGAAAAGGAGAGAGAAGGTCACGACAATAGAGGCAGGCAATTGGTCTAGATCTAAAGGCGCTTACCCTCATTACCAACCCAGACCCCATCATCTAAACTACCCACACAATTCATACAACCCTCCACAACCCTACTACCTACCACAAGAACAACATTTTTCCGTACATCATACCCAAACTTACACCCAGCCTCAGGCTCGTCCGCAATGGCGTGTACCGGCTCCCCAACATACATATCTATCTCCACAAAACACATATCCACCACCAAGGGCCTACAGGAATCCTTCAGGGCCAAACTTCCGCGGAAATCAGGCTTTCAGGAATGAAAGGATGCAGAAGCCAAGAACATTCACTCCGTTGGGAGAAACCTATACTACTTTGTTTCACAAGTTGAAGCAGATAGGCCTACTAAGTCCTGTTGAAACCAAATTGCCAAACCCCCTTCCCAGAAATTTGGACCATTCAGTGAGCTGCGAATACTGTTCGGGTGCTCCCGGGCACGATACTGAGAAATGTTGGAAGTTGAAGACTGCCATACAATATGTTATTGACACAAATAGGATCGAGGTTCAGGCACCAGGGGCCCCTAACATCAATGAAAATCCGTTACCGGTGCACCATGAAGCCCACATGATCGAATTAGTGCACGAGTGAGGGAAACCAAAAACACCCTCACAAACGGTAATGATGATTCGCGCCAGTACCAATGAAGAGTCAACCAGTGGAAAGGCAGTGGTACAGTCGGGAAAGGTATATGACAAGCCCTTTGTGATAGCAGGGAAAGGGTCATCTATTACTGCAAAGAGGCTAGAGTCAGTCAGAGCAGTGTTGTAGGGAGTAGCAAACAAACCAAGGTTGGTAGTAAAAGGGGTCCATGTGGGACCGGTTGTTATCAAGCCGGTCATACAGTTGCCGATAACAAGTGAGAAAGTTGTGCCATGGAGCTACAGTCAAGTGACGGTAATGCATAAGGGGAAGGAGGTTGTAGAAGACGTATGCGAGGCACAAGGGTTAACTCGATCGGGAAGGTGTTTTGCCCCCGCAGAGTTGAGAAGGGTCAATCCCGAAACAATAAAGAAACCTGTAACAAAGGAAGAAGCAGAGGAATTTTTGAAGAAGATGAAGGCATAGGATTACTCAATTATAGAGCAATTGAGGAAGACCCCGGCCCAGATTTTGTTGATATCCTTGTTAATCCATTCAAACGATCACTGTCAGGCCTTAATGAAGATTCTGAACGTGGCCTATGTCCCGGACAAACTCTCAGTGAACCACTTGGAGAAAGTAGCGCACAAGATCTTTGAAGTAAACCGAGTGACATTCTCTGACGATGAGTTACCGGTATAGGGTACTGAACACAACAGAGCACTCTATCTGACGATAAAATGCGAAGAATCGGTGGTCACTCGAGCATTAATTGATAACGGGTCAAGTGCCAATATCTGTCCTTTGGCCACTCTCAACAAGCTAAAGGTTGCTGATGACAGGATCCACCAGAACAGTGTCTGCGTCCGTGGGTTTGATGGGGGCGGCATTCACACAGTAGGTGATATCGTACTGGAACTAACCATTGGCCCAGTCGAGTTCACCATGGAATTTCAAGTAATAGATGTGGTAGTGACATACAATCTTTTGTTGGGGCGACCATGGATACATGCAGCTAAGGCAGTACCTTCTACACTGCATCAAGTGGTCAAATTTGAATGGTATAAACAAGAAATTGTGATACACGGGGATGATGGCACACATGCCATCAGTGATGCTATTGTGACTTTCATAGAAACCGACGATGATAAGGGCCTGTGGGTTTATCAAGTTTTTGATGCAGTCTCGGTAGACAAAATTCCTGAGGGCGAGGGCCTTCCACTTCCCAGAATCACAGCTGCAGCCTTCATGATAGCAGCAGAAATGTTGAATAATGGGTTTGTACTAGGGAAAGGTTAGGGGTTTGATTTGCAGGGAATGATCTAGCCAGTTTCTTTGCCCAAGAACCTGGAAACTTTCGGGTTAGGATTCAAGCCTACCGCAGCGGATGTGAAGCGAGCCCGAAAATTGAAGAAAAGAGTTTGGGTCCTTCCTAAACCAGTCCCACGCCTGTCCATATCATTTGTCAAAGCAGGATGCAGAAAGTTGCCAGTACCGGAAGTTCTTGGACCTCTGATGGGGCCAAATGGAGATTTGAATGAAAGCTTTGGAAGATTGTTTGCCGACGTCAACATGATAGAAGCTGGAGAGGGTTCCAGTAAGGCAGACATACAGTTGGTGGGTCCTAAGGTCAAGGTCAACAATTGGATAGCTACTCCTCTTCCTACCAGGAGGGAGTCTTGGTAGTGGGCTCTGATTTTTCTTTTTTGTTGTTTTGGATTATTCAGAGTTGTAATCCAGTTCTATTTTGTATTTGACAAAGCGTGAAACTCTGTTATCCCATATTTTTATGAAGTAAAATTTTCTTTCCTTATTTTGTGTCATTTTAATTTTGTTTTCCTTTTCTTGTTTTTCTGAACAGTTCTTTTTATACTGGTTCTAATGACATGGCATGCACAACGGATCTGCAACCTAGTCTAAAAGATCAATCTGATTCTGAGCTAACCATACAAGAGGTCGATTTTGATAATGAATCGGAATACGATGAGGATGAAGTATTCGAGGAGATAAATCGGGAGTTGAGCCAGTTTGAAGAAAAATACAAACCCAACTTAAATGACACGGAAGCCATCAATTTAGGGGATGCCGGTGATATCAGAGAAACTAAAATAAGCATCCACATTGCACCAAATATCAGGGAGGAATTGATCAAAACACTTATTGAGTTCAAAGATGTTTTTGCTTGGTCATATGATGACATGTCGGGGTTAAGCACAGATTTAGTGGTTCATAAATTGCCTACTGACCCGGCATGCCCTCCCGTCAAGCAAAAATTGAGGAAGTTCAAAACGGATATGAGTGTGAAGATTAAAGAAGAAGTAACCAAGCAGCTGCAAGCAAAGGTTATTCGTGTCACTCGATATCCTTATTGGTTGGCTAATGTGGTGCCGGTACCAAAGAGAGATGGAAAGATCAGGGTGTGTGTCGATTACTGCAATCTGAATAGGGCAAGCCCTAAAGACAACTTTCCTTTGCCCAACATCCATATCTTGATCGACAATTGTGCCGGACTTGAGATCGGATCTTTTGTGGATTGCTATGCTGGGTATCATCAGATTCTGATGGATGAGGAAGATGCGGAAAAGATAGCCTTCATTATGCCGTGGGGAACTTATTGCTACCGGGTAATGCCATTTGGTTTGAAGAATACTGGGGCAACGTACATGAGAGGTATGACCACTGTGTTTCATGACATGATCCACAAAGAAATTGAAGTGTACGTAGACGATGTAATCATAAAGTTCAAGCATTAGGAAGACCATGTAGCAGACCTAAGGAAGTTATTTCAAAGGCTGCGAAGGTATGGTATTACGCTCAACCCGACCAAATGCACATTTGGTGTTCCATCTGGGAAGCTTTTAGGATTCATCGTCAGTCGGCGAGGTATTGAACTGGATCCGTCAAAGATCAAATCTATCCAAGAGTTGCCACCGCCGAAGAACAAGACAGAAGTAATGAGTCTGTTGGGAAGGTTGAATTACATCAGCAGATTTATTGCTCAACTCACAGCAACCTGTGAACCCATTTTTCAGCTGTTGAAGAAGGATGCTGCAATAGGATGGACGACGGAATGCCAGGAGGCATTCGACCAAATCAAAGAATATTTGTCAAATCCACCTGTATTGGTTCCCCCTGAGCCAGGAAGACCATTAATTCTTTATCTAACGGTCTTGGAGAATTCTTTTGGTTGTGTGTTGGGGCAACACGAAATTACAGGAAGAAAAGAGCAAGCCATCTATTATCTCAGCAAGAAGTTTACAGTATATGAGGTTAAGTACACTCAACTCGAGAAGACATGTTGCGCCCTAACCTGGGTGGCCCAGAAATTGAAACATTATTTATCCTCATATACTACTTATCTCATTTCCGGTTGGATCCGTTAAAGTATATTTTCCAGAAGCCTATGCCCACAGGAAGGTTAGCAAAATGGCAAATATTACTCACGGAATTTGACATCGTCTACGTGACGAGGACAACCATGAAGGCCCACCGTTGGCAGATCACTTGGCTGAGAATCCTGTTGATGAAGAATACGAGCCGTTGAGGACGTATTTTCCTGACGAGGAAGTAATGAATATAGATGAGTTGGACTTACCTGAGGAACCAGGTTGGAAGCTTTTCTTTGATGGAGCCGCAAATGCGAAGGGAGTTGGAATAGGAGCAGTGCTTATTTCTGAAACAGGACATCATTATCCTGTTACAGCTCAACTGCATTTCTATTGTACCAACAACATGGCTGAGTATGAGGCATGAATTTTGGGTCTGCGATTAGCGTCAGACATGGATGTCCAGGACGTCTTGGTCTTGGGGGACTCGGACCTCCTAGTACATCAAATTCAGGGTGAATGGGAAACACGGGATTTGAAGCTCATACCATATTGACAATGTTTGCACGATCTGAGCAAGCGATTTCGATCAGTAGAGTTCAGACACATCTCGAGAGTTCACAATGAGGTTGCCGATGCATTGGCCACTTTAGCATCAATGTTGCACCACCCAGACAAAATTCATGTTGACCCATTGCACATCCAGGTTCACGATCAGCATGCCTATTACAACATGATAGAGGAAGAAGTGGATGGCGAGCCATGGTTTTATGACGTCAAAGAGTATCTCAGGATGGGGATATACCCGGAGCAGGCCACCGTAGATCAAAAAAGAGCCATTCGGCGATTGTCTAGTGGTTTCTTTCTTAGTGGAGGAGTGTTATACAAGAGAACCCCAGATTTGGGATTGCTGAGATGTATAGATGCCAGTCAAGCCACGACGGTTATGACAGAGGTACATGCTGGAGTTTGTGGGCCACATATGAGCGGATATATATTGGCGAAGAAGATTATTTGAGCAGGGTATTATTGGCTCACTATGGAGCACGATTGTATCAGTTTCGTACGAAAATGCCATCAGTGTCAGATACACGGCGATCTGATTCATTCTCCACCAATGGAATTGCACACAATGTCAGCACCATGGCCATTTGTGGCATGGGGGATGGATGTCATTGGGGCTATTGAGCCGGCAGCTTCGAACGGTCACAGGTTCATTCTGGTGGCCATCGATTATTTTACTAAGTGGGTTGAAGCCAAGACTTTCAAGTCAGTAACCAAGAAGGCAGTGGTGGATTTTGTCCATTCCCATATCATCTGTAGATTTGGGATCCCGAAAGTAATAATCACGGACAATGGTGCTAATCTTAACAGCAATTTGATGAGAGAAGTATGTGAACAGTTTAAGATTACACACCGTAATTCCACACCATATTGTCCCAAGGCAAATGGAGCTGTTGAAGCAGCCAACAAGAACATCAAGAAGATACTGAGGAAGATGGTAGAAGGATCCAGGCAATGGCATGAAAAATTACCATTTGCATTGTTGGGTTATCGCACTACCGTCCGGACCTCAGTAGGTGCAACCCCTTATTTGTTGGTATATGGAACTGAAGCAGTAATACCGGCGGAAGTGGAAATTCCATCCCTTCGGATTGTCGTTAAGGCTGAGATTGATGATGATGAGTGGGTCAAAACCCGTTTGGAACAGTTGAGCTTGATTGATGAAAAGAGATTGGCAGCTGTGTGTCATAGGCAATTATATCAAAGGAGAATGGCGAGAGCCTACAACAAGAAGGTGCACCCCAGAAAATTTGAAGTGGGGCAACAAGTGTTGAAATGAATTCTGCCACACCAAGCAGAAGCAAAGGGCAAGTTCGCCCCGAATTGGCAAGGACCATTCATTGTAACTAGAGTATTGTCCCATGGCGCTTTATGTTTAACAGATATCGAAGGAAAATGCGTCGACATGGCTATCAATTCCGACGCAGTTAAGAGATATTATGTATAATCTCTTTCGATTGTAATTGACATTTGTTGTGTTTGGCATTTATCGGAGAATGAAATGACGGAGACAATTCTTTCTTCTATCAAAACACTTTAACCTTTGCTTACCCTTTTGAGCCTTATTTATTCTTTCATATCCCTCTTTTGGAATCAGTAATTAAAAAAAATAAAAGATAAAAAGAGAGAAAAACAATAATAAAGACAAAAGAAAATCACAAGAAAAAAGAAAAAAAAAAGTGGGAACTACGTTTGACCTGATTCCTCAAAGAAGGATACGTAGGTGCCTCACGGCTCGGTCATAATGTAACCAAAAAATAAAAATCCCCAAGTAAGAAGAACTGGGGCAGAAGTTGTGAAAAGAAAGTTTGATTCCAAGAGTTGTACTGTTTCACCCTTCCCAAATTATTTTAAACTTTTGATACCCCTTTTCTTTTTAGCCATACATAAAAAACCATATTGATGCAAAAAAAAAGACCTCCCGATCAGTATCCGAGAAGTGTCAGGTTCATGCACGTGGAAGTCGGGAACAACACTCTAATACCCAGCAGATAAGAGGAATCATAAACTGGAAATGAATTGATAGCCGAAAGAATCCCCAACAAAGAGCGTCATATCGACAAACGCTCCAATCCCCAACTGAAAAATAAAATAAAATGAGAGAGTCTTATTGGTGAAAACCTTCATAGGCACCATGAGGCGACGGGAGTTGAGATAAATGAGAGAGTCTTGCTAGTGAAAACCCCTCGAAGGGCACTATGAGGCGACAAAGCAAGGTTGGCGGAAAAGGTCCACCTTTGGCAAAAGTTGAGTAATTATTTATCACCAGCGAGATAAGTCCATCCGAAAAGATTGATTGATACAAATAGACTGGGTTGATCAATCCGGAATGCACGACATGATCGTTGGGATTGGTTACATCATTCAGATAAGTTCTTTTCTTTTTCCTCAGCGTTTGTTCAGAAAGACTTCTTTTTCTATCTTTAAAATTATCACTCTTTCATTTGTTGGTTTAAAAGATTTTATTTCCCCAATAGTATATTTTTGAAAAAGATTTTCAGAGCTTACTACCAGTTGCCAAAATGGTGCAAGGCAAAATGCGAAAAGGACAAGCCAAAGATAAGGCGACAAAGCGAAAAGAAGTTTGTCGCAAGACCAAATGATGAATGAGTCTAGATCTTAAGAGGCCCAAATTTCCAAGGGAAGTTATGGATCAAATTCCAAGATGATCCTCAGCAGATTTGCGAGATACAAGAACAACTCCGACAGATTCTCGACCAAGCTCCACAATGGTTGGATGACACGGAGCGGGGAAGGAAGAGAAATGACAACCATCCCCAGCAGGAATATCAGCCCTAGCAATCAATATTCTCCCCAGCAAGTTTTATAGCAATGCAAGGAAAGGAAAAGGGAAAAACCATCCTCAGCAGCAATGGCACGACCACTCACCCCATTTTAAACTAACAAATTTTTCTTTGATTTGAAACAGGGCAAGGAAATATTATTGACCGCAGGAAGACAGGGTCACAAGGAAGATTATCAAACTGGGGCAGAAAATTTTCTCTCATTACGAATTTTTTTTTTAAACAGATAGTCATTTGGAAAAGAGAGAATATAACACAAGTGTTGAAGGAAGAAAAATTCCCCAGCAGTATACGAGAAGGGAGAAACAAGCTTTAAGAAAAAAGCAATCTTGGAAAAAGCAAGATAATCAGTATCATCCCCACCATTATTAAAAGGAGGAAGATAATTCCCCAGCAGTGTTATTCCCGGCAGGTTTCAGGGAAGCGAAAGCACCAGCTTTAAAGGAAATAGTCTTTGAAAAAGGAAAATGACACATTGATGAAATAAAATATCGGTGTTATCCCCAGCAATTTTTAGAGGAATAAAACACCAGTTTTGAAGGAAGAAGTTATTGAAGTCAGGAGCCCGCCTGGAGAATGGAGGTGTTAAAATTTAAGAAGTTATTGAAGTCAGGAGCCCGCCTGGAGAATGGAGACTGAATTATTTTAAGAAAGTTGTTGAAGTTAGGAGCTCGCTTGGAGAATGGAGGCTGATTTATTTTTCAAAGTTAGAGAAGTCAGGAGCCCGCCTGTAGAACGGAGGTTGTTATATCTTTAAGTTGTTGAAGTCAGGAGCCCGCATGTAGAACGAAGGTTGTTATATCTTTAAGTTGTTGAAGTCAGGAGCCCGCCTGGAGAACGGAGGTTGTTAAATTTTAAGTTGAAGAAGTCAGGAGCCCGCCTGTAGAATGGAGGTTGTTATATCTTTAAGTTGTTGAAGTCAGGAGCCCGCCTGGAGAACGGAGGTTGTTAAATTTTAAGTTGAAAAAGTTAGGAGCCCGCCTGTAGAACGAAGGTTGTTATATTTTAAGTTGAAGTCAGGAGCCCGCCTGTAGAACGAAGGTTGTTATATTTTAAGTTGGAGAAGTCAGGAGCCCGCCTGGAGAATAGAGGTGATAAAATTTAAGAAGTTATTGAAGTCAGGAGCCCGCCTGGAGAATGGAGGCCGAATTATTTTAAGCAGTTGTTGAAGTCAGGAGCCCGCCTGTAGAATGGAGGTTGTTATATTTTAAGTTGGAGAAGTCAGGAGCCCGCCTGTAGATTGGAGGTTGTTATATTTTAAGTTGAAGAAGTCAGGAGCCCACCTGGAGAATGGAGGTGTTAAAATTTAAGAAATTATTGAAGTCAGGAGCCCGCCTGGAGAATGGAGGCTGGATTATTTTGGGAAGTTGAAGAAATCAGGAGCCCACCTGGAGAATGGAGGTCTTAGAATTTTGAGGAAGATGTTGAAGTCAGGAGCCCGCCTGCAGAACAAAGGAATACATTTCCAGATCAAACAGAAATCGATAATCAGGAGGAGTACAACGAAGATCTCCAGCATAACAAGCTTTAATATAAGAAGCAGTTGTCCCCAGCAGACAGAACGGAATAATAAAGCTTATGCTAAAAAAGGCAAAAGGCCAGTGTCGCCCCCAGCAGTTTTCGAAAGAAAGGCACCAAGGGAAAACACAAGCCGACAGGAGTGAAGGCAACCAGAGCAAAGGGAAAACAGATAAGATTTTGTAATTCCTAGCTTAGTCTAGCTTTTTATTTTTCTTTTGACACGGTGTAATAAGGAGATCGGGAGGCAGTAGCAGCAGTAAGCAACACCAGTAAAAGTAGTCTCATGGTAGTCCCAGCTACCAAAACTTCCCGAACTACATTAACCTGATTCCCTTTTAGTCAGGGATATGTAGGAAACCTTCGAAGCAAAGGTTCGGTTAAACCTTTTCGGAAAAAAAATGCTTCACACGGAGTATTCTAACGGGCAAAAATCGCTCATATCCGCTCACTTTATCTTTGCACGAAAACTCTTTGTGTTTTCGGACAAAGAGGAGCAGCTGTGAGCACGTGATTTTTGCTTCACGAAAACTACTCCAAAAGAAATCGGAATAAAACAAATTTCTCTTGATGTACAATTTTTAGGATTTGCGTGGCAGTTTTTGATAATTATTTGTGTTTTTGTCCGTAAATGTCTACCTTTTTGTAGTTAATTGAAAAATACAAAAATACATGTTGCGTGTATATTTAGGATTTAATTATGCATTTAGAAATTAATTAAACCGTCATTTGGCTCTAAAAAGAAAATCACAAAAAATAATATATATGCGTTTTTATATTTGTTGTCATTTTGTGATTTTATTTTAAAGTTTTAATTTGTGTGTTAATTATTATAAGTTTCAATTAATGTTTGTGTGGTTTTATTTTATTTTTATTTTACAAATTAATTAGGGATTGTGTTTAAATTAGAAAATTTAAAAAGGAAAAGGAAAAGGGTTCAAAAATGTGAAGAAATGCGGATTGGGCCAGTTTTAAAAGAAAATCAGGCCCAAAATCACAGCCCATACCCGCCCCAATCCAGTCCAACTCAGGGGTAAACTGAACGACGTCGTTTGGTCACTTTTCATCAAGGTCGTTGGATTAAATCAATCTAACGATTGAGATTCAATATCCTTACCCGTAACCCCCTACCCGACCCATTGCCCGGTTCAGCCCGACCCCAACACTAAACCAAACGACACCGTCTTATTAAGAACTTTGATCCTATCCATAGATTTTAATCGATCCAACGGCCGGGATTAAATCCCTCACACCGTATATATTCCTAAAAACCTACCCCAGCCCCCTCAAAGCCATACCCCCCCTTCCCACCTTCGTCTCTGATATTCAGAGACCAGATGAACCCCGCCTGCAACTACCGTCAACCACTCACCGGAAATCGCCTCACGGCGGTTCCGGTGGTCCAAATGAACCCATCTTAACACCACAGCTTCCCCACGACATCCTCTTTCCAGATCTGATGTTAGTTTCCCTCGAATCAGACCCCAACATCTTGAATATTCGATCAAAGTTTGGTATGAAAACCCAACTTTCTCCGATGGCTTCCAAATCAACACCATAGCTTCTCTTGACTACCCTCGTCATAGATCCGGTAATGGCTTAGGTCGAATCTTCCTAGAACTGCTCGAATCTATTCGAAGATTCGAGCCAAACAGGAACTGCCCAGATCCTTTTCAAATTCGTACCAGGTGACCCCCAGGCCTCCTTCACCCCTAAACCACCCTTGATCCCATTCGAATATGCCTAGAAATGTTCGAGCCCTAAATCTGAAAAAAAACGGAACCCTAAAATTCCAATCATGGAATCTGTCCAAATTAATTGAAGGGTTGGGGTCTAATAGACTTTAATCGAGGTGTTCTCAGTTGAGAACACTTCAATTAAAGTCTATTCGACCTCAAAATGCTTAAGTCTGCCTTCGAGCCTGGGTCCGTATAATTTTGAGGTTATGAGGTATTTTTCTTTTCCTTTATTCTACATTTATGATTTTCTGTCTATGTATCTGTTTAGTTTTATTGATTTCCCCTGTTTTTAAGTACTTCTTCTCATCTCCGCTAGACCTGTTGATTTGATCCGATTATAGCATTGTTTCTGTTTGTTGTGATTGTTTACAATGTGTGTAATCGACTCGATTAAGTTCGTCGATTAGTTGTTTTATTATAAATTCATGTTCCTGTTAATGCTGATTGAAACAACCTGTTTATCTATTTTGGATTGATTGTTATCATTTGTTGTAGGTAATCAGTTAATTAGTTCTTGTCGATTAATTCGTTCTTGTTTGTTAAATCAGCAAGTTCGTCAAATGTTGTTGTGTATGTTTGATCTATGGCCACCTAGTTTCAGGACATTGTCATTAAGCTGACAATGAACCTGCATTCACATTACCTTCATTCATGTGCATATTGATTCAATTCAAGTTTCAATTTCAGCTTCAATGATTTTGTTGAGTTCTGTGTTGTGTTAGTTTTGATTTAAATTCAGTTCAGTTGTTTCAATTAGAATTCAGCCTTGGTCATTCAGTTTTAGTCTTCAGTCATCAACTGATAGGTTTGAAAATATAGAGGTTCAATAATAGGTTACTGAAGTTTTGAATTAAGGCAGTAATAACAATAGGATTACAGGGGTATTTTGGGAATGGAAAATGGGCAGAACTGACTAAATTAATGGTCCGTTAGTCAAGCACTAATAAAACAAGAGTTTATATATTAGTTTAATGTTAGTGGAGGACAAGCCCTTATATCATGCCTTAATTTAAGGAATAAAATAAGGAAAAGCATTCCTTAGTGGGATTTTGTTGAAAATGGGCAGATTTTTTGGGATTTTGGTCGGGTTAAGTGAAGTTTTTCAAAGAAGGGCGGATTTGTTTGGTTATTATATATACATAGAGTGGGATTATCTGGAAAAAAGACAGAAAAAGAAAGGAGAGAACAGATTTTAGAAAAAATCAGAAAAAACAGATTTTAGAAAAAAAAACATATACTGAAAAAGAGGGCTGGTTTTTCTGAACATAAAAAAGAGAAACAACTGTGTTTCTGCATCGATTTCTTTCTCTGCTTTGGACTGGTTTGGTCGGGCACATTGTTGGCTTTTTAGTTATCTTCTTGTGTTCTTTACTTGCTGAAAATTGCTCCACTTAAGTGTTTTTTGGTTCTCTTTTGGATTAAAAATCCACCGGTTGTTTGCTGTTGGTTTTCTTCTGAGTTTTTCTGCTGGGTTTGTCACTTAAGTTGCTGCTGAATTTTGGGTTGTCCCCGTTGCTGCTATGTTGGTTGATGTTATTGTCTGCTACTGATCTGCTGATCTTCCTCTTTTCTTCTTGTGTCCATATCAGGTACACTTCTACAAACCATTTTGATGTACGTTTTGAAGATGAAACGAAATGGCAGAATTTTAGCATGTTTAGTTATAGAAGATTTGTATCTTAGATAGACTTTAATTATGTGTTTTTTTTGTTAAATGAATGTTAGACATTTGTATAAGTAGGATTGTTTTTTATAAGATCAGCAATAATTGATAAGTAACTTTAGATTGTGGAACTGAATTCTTTGGAAAGGTATGAGCATCAATTAGTATAATATGTGTGTTACTTATAAGTCTCGCGTGAGTTTCATAGTTAAATAATGTCAATTTTGTTAATGCGTGTTATCAAATACCTTAGTTCGAAATCATTTTGGTAAATAACCTATGTAGGATATCAATTTGATATTGGTCGGTTAACAAAAATCTAGCTTTGAACTCGCAGACATTGGATTAGAAGTAATTCGCAATATTGTAGATGTTGAATTTTTAAGTAACAAAGACCCGCAACTTTTAGGCAAACATGGGATCCTTAACTAGTAGAATTAGCAGGTTTAGCATATTTGAAGAGTAAATATAGCAAGGCTAAGAACATTAATTCAATAGGCATGAGTCGAGTAAAAAATGAGTTAATATTGGAGTTCAATATTTTTTTTGAAAAAGTATTAGTAGTTAAGGTTAATTCTATTTGCCAATATTTATAAGTAATTAATACCCATGGTTTGTTCATTTAACAAAATAGGCTTAGGATAGTTACAAGATGTTTAGTTTCTTTCAAAAAAATATACTACTTGTCAATTTTGTACTTTATTTACAATTTCAATTTTGATGATGTTTATTTCTCGTCAACAATGGTCGTAAATTGGTAAATAATAAACAACGGCTCGTTTAAGCATGTAAATAATCAAGACATTTTCTCTTTCATTTTGTGGAGACATCTTTAATAGAAAAGATGTAGGTATTTTAGGATTATCCATTTAAAATAAACGAGATGAGCCTCGCCTAATAAAACGAACAAATTGCGGGGCCCTCAATAAATGTACATTTAATTACTTAGACTTCGGGATGAGCCGTTTAGCAAAATTCCACGGCCTTACCCAGAAATAATAATACGCTAATTGCTTTAGGCGCACAATTTAATTAATCTTACCTTCTTAAACTCGGGTGCGCATTTCATGCGACCCAAATTCAAATCCCAAAACATTGAATAAAAAATGTGTTCCGGATTACGGGTGTATTTCATATGACGCAATCCAAAGACATATTTTTTAAAACAATGTTCACATTTTTTTTATAATAATAAAAGTGGTAAAGAGTTAAAACTTGCACAAGAGCGCATAATTGTATAAAATTAGATAAACAAGCCGAATATGACAGTTGAGCGACCGTGCTAGAACCACGAAATTTGGGAATGCCTAACACCTTCTCCCGGGTTAACAGAATTCCTTATCCGGATTTCTGGTTCGCAGACTGTAATACAAAGTCATTCTTTTCCTTGATTCGGGATTAAATTGGTGACTTGGGACACCCTAAATCTCCCAAGTGGCGACTCTGAAATAAATAAACCGATCCCGTTTCGATTGTCCTTTAATTGGAAAAAACTCCTTGTACCCCTCGCGGGGCGGAAAAAGGAGGTGTGACATCAGTCGCCTGAATTCAAGCAGATGGTGTGGACTATAACATATGAAAATCTAGGAATCGTCCTGAATTCATGTTATATGGCTCTAAAACACCAAAAATGAGGAACGATCAGGGCGAAACGAAGACTATTACTCATTAGGTCATTTTTTATGAGCATGCAAAATTTGAGGAGATTCAGGGTCACTTGCTCGAATTTATGCCAATGGCGTGGACTATACCACACGAAAATTAGGAATCATCTTGAATTCCTAGTTTATGACCCTAAAAACCCAAAAAATAAGGAATAGTCATGCGAACTGATGATTATTGCTCAATAGGTCGTTTTTGATAGGCCCGCAAAATTTTAGGAAATTTAGGGCCGACCAGCCGAATTCATGTGGATGGCATAGATTATAACACACGAAAATCTAGGAATCATTGTGAATTTCTATTTTATCATACTAAAACGCCAATAAATGAGGAACAGTCATGTCAAAGTGATAGATTGTTCATTAGGTCATTTTTTATGGGCCCGTAATATTTTAGGAGATTCGGGACCGGTTGCCTAAATTCGTGCAAATGGCATGTACTATAGCATACGAAAATCTGTTAATCGTCATGAATTCCTATTTTATGGCCCTAAAATGCAAAACAATGAGGAACGATCATTGGCCTGAAAAATATTTGGAGATTCAAGATCAGTCGCCCGAATTAATGCGGATGTCATGGACTATAGCATATGAAAATCTGGGAATCGTCTTGAATTCTTGTTATATGGCCCTAAAATGTCGAAAAATAAGGAACGATCAAGGCAAAGCAAAGATTATTGGTCATTAGATCGTTTTTGATGGGCTTGCAAAATTTTAAGATATTCAGGATCGGTCGCCCGAATTCATGCAGATGGCGTGGACTATACCACACAAAAATTTGGGAATCATCTAAAATTTCTATCTGATGGCCCTAAAACGCCCAAAAATGAAGAACAGTCATGGTGAAGCAATGGCTATTGTTCATTAAGTCTTTTTTTATGAGCCCGCAAAATTTTAGGATATTCGGGGTCGGTCGCCCGAATTCATGCGAATAGCGTGGACTATGCGCACGAAAATCTGGGAATCATCACGAATTCCTGTTTTATCACTCTAAAATACCAAAAGCCGAGGGCAGTCATGACGAAGAGATGACTATTGTTTATTATGTTATTTTTTATTGGCCCAAAACTTTTTAGGATATTCGGGTCGGTCGCCCGAATTCATGCAGATGCCATGGACTACATCATACGAAAATCTGGGAATTATCTTGAATTCCTGTTATATGGTCCTAAAACACCAAAAAACGAGAAACAATCATAGTGAAGCATTGAATATTGGTTATTAGGTCTCTTTTGATAGGTCTGCAAAATTTTAAAAAATTTAGGACCGATCCCGAAATTCATACAGATGGAGTGGTCTATAGCACACGATTCCTTTTATGGCCTTAAAATGCCAAAAAACGAGGAATGATGCGAAGCGACAACTAGTCTTAGGTCCTTTTTATGGGTCCGCAAAAATTTAGGAGATTCGGGTCGATTGCCCGATTTCATGCGGATGACAGGACTATAGCACGCAAAAATCTGAGAATCATCATGAATTTCGGTTTTATAGCCCTAAAATGCCAAAAAGCGAAGAACGATCATGGTGAAACAATGACTATTGTTCATTAGGTCTTTTTTATGGGCGCAAAATTTGTGGAGATTCTGATCATGTCGCCCGAATTTATGCATATCTATAACGGATGAAAATCTGAGAATCGTCATAAATTCCTGTTTTATAACCCTAAAACGCCAAAAATCGAGGAACGGACATGGCGACGAAATGACTATTGTTCATTAGGTCATTTGTAATTGTCTTGAAACTTTTTTAGGAGATTCGGAACCATTCTCTCGAATTCATGCAGATGTGTGGACTACAACATATGAAAATATGGAAGTCGTCCTGAATTACTGTTATATGGCCCTAAAATGCCAAAAAATGAGAAAAGGTCAAGGCGAAACGATGACTATTGGTCATTAGGTGATTTTTGATAGACCAACAAAATTTTAGGAGATTCAGGGCCGGTCGTCCGAATTCATACAGATGGTGTGGACTATAACACACGAATATATGGGAATCTTCTTGAATTCCTTTTTCATGACCCTAAAATGCCATTATATATGGAACAATCATGGCAAAATGGTGATTATTGTTTGGTAGGTTGTTTTTTATTGGCCCGCAAAATTTTAGGAGACTCGGGATCGATCGCCTGAATTCATGTAGGTGGCATGGACTATTTTGTCAGACCATCAATAACGACCTAAGGAACAATCATCATCGCCTCATCATGATTGTTCATCATTTTTGGCGTTTTAGGACCATAAAACTGGAATTCCGCACAGTTTCTAGATTTTCATATGCTAGGCCCATGTCATCTTCATGCATCCGGGCGACTAGACCCGAATCGCCTAAATTTTGTCGGACCATCAAAAAGCGACCTAAGGAACAATAGTCATCGTCTCGCCATAATTGTTCCTCGTTTTTTGGCGTTTTAGGGTCACAAAAGTAGAATTTTGCCTGGTCTGACAAAATTTAGGCGATTCGGGTCTGGTCGCATAAGGTTGCTTTTTATGGGCCCGCAAAATATTATGAAATTCAAGGCCGACTGCCCGAATTTATGCAAATGGCATGGATAATAGCACACGAAAATCTAGGAACCATCTTGAATTTCTATTTTATGGCATTAATATGCCAAAAAATGAGGAACTGTCGTGACGAAGCAATGACTATTGTTCACTAGGTCATTTTTTATGGTCCCGTAAAATTTTAGGAGATTAGAGACCGATCACCCGAACTCGTGCAGCTTGCTTGGACCATAGCACACGAAAATGTGTGAATCATTTTGAATTCCTGTTTTATGGCGCTAAAACACTAAAAGACGAGAAACGGTCATGGCAAAACGATGAATATTATTTATTAGGTCATTTGATGGGCACACAAAATTTTAGGAAAATCAGGGTCGGTCGGCTGAATTCATGCAGATTGTGTGTACTATAGCAGTCGAAAATCTGGGAATCATCTTGAATTCATGTTATATGGCCCTAAAACGTCAAAAAAGAGGAAAGGTCATGGCGACGCGATGACTATTGTTCATTAGGTCTTTTTATGGGCCCGCAAAATTTTAAGAGATTCGGGGTCGGTCGCCCGAATTCACTTAGATGACAACCCTAAAACGCCCAAAAAAGAGGAACGGACATCACTTCGCGATGAATATTGTTCATTAGATCATTTTTGACCCCTCGCAAAATTTTAGGAGATTCGGGGCCGGTTACCGGATTCATGCGGATGGCATGGAGTATAGCACACAAAAATCTGTGAATCATCCGGAATTCCTGTTTTATGGCTCTAAAATGCCAAAAACGAGGAACGGTCATAGCAAAGCGATGATTATTGTTCAGTAGGTCATTTTTATGGGTCTGCAAAAATTTAGGAGATTCGGGACCGTTCCCCCGAATTCATGCAGATGATGTGGATTATAACACATGAAAATCTGGAAATTATTTTGAATTCCTATTTTATGGCCCTAAACGCTAAATAACAAGAAACGATTGTGGCGAAGAAATGATTATTGTTTATTAGCTCATTTTTATGGGCCCGCAATATTTTAGGAGATTCGAGGCGCGTCTCCTGAATTCATGCAGATGGCGTGGACTATAGCACGCGAAAATCTGAAAATCGTCCTAAATGCCTATTTTATGGCCCTAAAACGCCAAAAACGATAAACAGTCCTGGCGAAGCGATGACTATTGTTTATTAGGTCATTTTTTTACCATTTCGCAAAATTTTAGGAGATTCGGGGTCGGTCGCCTAAATTCATGCAGATAACGTGAACTATTTAGTACACGAAAATTTGGGAATCGTCATGAATTCATGTTTTATGGCGTGGATATTAGCACCCAAAAAGTTAGAAATCATCCTGATTCCTTATTTTATGGTCCTAAAATGGCAAAAAATGAGGAATAGTAAGGGCGAAGCGATGATTCTTGTTCATTAGTTCGTTTCTAATGAGCCCATAAAATTTAGGCAAGATTCAGAGCCTGTCGCCCGAATTCATGAAGATGTCATGGATATTAGCACACGAAAAATTTGGAACCATCCTAAATTCCTGTTTTATGGCCTTAAAATGCCAAAAAATGAGGAACAGTCATAGCGAAACAATGATTATTGCTTATCGTGTCATTGCTGATGGGCCCAAAAAAATTTAGGCAATTCAGTACTCGTGGCCCGAATTCATGAAGACGGCGTGAACATTAGCCCATGAAAAATCGAAAATAGTCCTAAAATCTTATTGTATGGCCCTAAAATGCCCAAAAACGAGGAACAATCATGGAGAAGCAATGACTATTACTCATTAGGTCATTTCTGATGAGCCCATAAAATTTTAGGCGATTCAGTACTCGTGGCCCGAATTCATGAAGACGACGTGAACATTAGCCCATGAAAAATTGGAAATAGTCCTAAAATCCTGTTTTATGACCCTAAAATACCCAAAAAATGAGGAACAGTCATGGAGAAGCAATGACTATTACTCATTAGGTCGTTTCTGATGAGCCCATAAAATTTTAGGTGATTCAGTACTCGTGGCCCGAATTCATGAAGACGGCGTGAACATTAGCCCATGAAAAAATGAAAATAGTCCTAAAATCCTATTTTGTAGCCCTAAAATGCCCAAAAAAGCAATGACTATTACTCATTAGGTCGTTTCTGATGGGCTCATAAAATTTTAGGCAATTCGTAGCTTGTCTCCCGAATTCATGAAGATGACGTGGTAGCACACGTAAAATTGAAAATCATCTTGAATTCCGGTTGTACTGTCCTAAAACGCCAAAAAACCAACATGTATAAAAAATGAAAGAAAAATACATGTGGGAAGAGTCGGTGCATTTATCACGAAGGAATGGAGAAAGAAAGATCTAATTTTGGCTTTATAGAGTCGGTGCTACTTCTTAACATTATGTGGAAAGAGAATTTATCTATTTGATGATCCTAAAGGGAAGGGGAGCATAACGAGAAGAAGAGGCCAGAGGAGTGAGGATACATTGCTAGGGCGCTACGATGGGCGCCAAACTATATAGAGAGGTAAAACTCTCTGTTCATAATTGGCAAGGGCACCAACGTTGCGTAATACAGTAAGTAAAGTAATTGAAACGACTTCAATACAGTAAGTAAAGTAATCGAAATGACTTTAATTGGAACAAACCATTACAGAGTGAAGTAAAAAAGGAACAGACACAAACTAACTTTTATTCATTATAACGAACAGACATAACTATACAAAGTGGTTGATCGACAAAATCATCATACTATATTATAAGTGTCACACCTCCTTTTTACGCGCCCGAGGGGCGCAGGGAGTTTTTTCCAATTAAAGGACAATCGAAACGGGATTGGTTTAATTATTTCAGAGTCGCCACTTGGGAGATTTAGGGTGTCCCAAGTCACCAATTTTAATCCCGAATCGAGGAAAAGAATGACTCTATATTACAGTCTGCGTACCAGAAATCCGGATAAGGAATTCTGTTAACCCGGGAGAAGGTGTTAGGCATTCCCGAGTTCCGTGGTTCTAGCACGGTCGCTCAACTGTTATATTCGGCTTATTTATCTGATTTTTACAAGTATGAACTTATGTGCAAATTTATCTTTTAACCGATTTACTATTATTGTTTTTAAAAGAAATGTGAACATCATTTAAAACACGTCTTTGGACTACGTCACATGAAATGCACCCATAATCCGGAACACATTTTATTTGATGTTTTGGGATCGGATTTGGGTCGCATGAAATGCACACCCGAGCTTAAGAAAGTAAACTATTAAACACGCGCCTAAAGAGACTATCGCGTTATTATTTTGCGGAGGCCGTGAAATCCGCTAAACGACCCTCCTGAATTCTAAGTAATTTTAAACAAGTATTTACTGAGGGCCCCGCAATTTGTATTTTTATTCGGCGAGGCTCATCTCATTTTTATTTTTATTTTTTAAAGAATTTGCAACGTCATGGAAATGCATCTCGGACCTCGTCACAGTCAATGTACCCGTGATTAGAGACACATTTCGATTTCGTTGAGATTTGGATTTGGGTCACGTAAATGTGCACCCGAGTTTAGGGAGATAACATTATTAAAGGCGCGCCTAAAGCAACTAGCGCATTATTATTTTTTGGTAGGGCCGTGAAATTTGCTAAACGGCCCGTCCCGGAATCTAAGTATTTAATACATATATTTTGTGAGGGCCCCGCAATCTGTACATTTTTTCCGGCGAGGCTCGTCTCATTTTATTTATTTTTATTATTATTTTTTATTCATTCATTTTTTTTTATAATTATTTATTTATTTTTAAAGGATGCCATTTCTACGCCTTTAACAATACTAAAACTTACGGCCTCTGTACAACTAAAATCTCATAACTTGTCAAGATTTAATAAAAGAAGTTAGGCGAATGAGTGTTTCGGGCGTAGTAACAACAGGTACTAATATTAATTTTGTCCAAATAAACTAAGACAATGAAGGGACGAGCGAATCAACGTCAAGCTGTGTCTTAGGACTACTAATACAACTAAATCAAACGACATCAAGTAAACAATAATAACATAACCCAAAAATGAACTAAAATGCATACGGTGAAACATGGGCAGAAAATTATCATATCAATCGATATATTGCAACTTCGAACATTGAACGTAAAATTTCTTTATCTAATACAGTGAAGCTTACTAACCTGAACAGACAGAAACGAATAGAACCAGGGACCAAACCTCTACATCGACTTCAACGGACGGACTCGACGCGCCGGACCTCGACGAACAAAGACGACCTCAACGGACTGCACGACAACAGTGAAAGAACAACGATAACATCAGCTGAAGCAGTGGTGGTCGTGTTTGGACGGTGGGGTTGCGGGTAGTGGTTGACAGGCCTGTTTGGTGGTGGTTTTTGTTAGTTCCACAGGTGGTTTTTAGGCGATGGGGGAGGTGGCAGACTGGTGGTTTTCGGACGTGATGCTGGTGAAGCTGGGACGGGCAGCGTTGGTGGTCGACGTCCGGACTGGGACGACGAACAGCTGAGGTCGTCGGGGTGCAGCGATGGTGGTTCCGACGAGGGAAGAAGCAGCAACTACTGCTCGATAGCAGCTGGGGCGTGGGGGTCGACGGTACTGTTGGTTTCGCTGGTAAGGCAGGCGGTGTTTAGACGATGCAGCAGTAGCTGCTGCTTGACGGGTGGTCGTGGGGGTTGTGACTGGTTCAGTTGAAGACGCAGTAGGGTTTTGGGTCATTGGTTGGACAGGGACGACGAGGGAGTCGGGGTGCTGCTGGGGTTCGGACGGTGGAAAGGCTGGTCTCAGTAGGTGTTTGGACGTGGGGAAGGTGACGAACCTGAGGAGGAGGGTGGTAGTTTGGACGAAGCAGGCAGTAGGGTTTTCTCTTGCTACTTCTTTCAAAAAGAAAGAAGAAGATGAACAGTAGCCTGTTCAGAATTTTTTCAAAAAAAAGTCCCCAAAGTCTTTTTCGTTGGTCCCCCCTTGAAGTGAAAGTCTTCTCCCCTTTTTCAACAAAAATTTCTTGCTTTTTTTTTAAAATTCTTTTTCCTACTTTTCACGTGCCATTCCCCTTTTCAAAAACTTTTGCTTTAAAAAAAATTTCACTCCTCTTTTCCCTCACCTTCTGTCCGCTCCACTCCTTTCAAAATCTTTCTTTTCCTTTTAAAATTTCCCCTCCCCTTTGCCCTTGTCCCCCGTGCATTTTTGTGTCTTGTTCAAAAAATTGGGCCCCACGTGTGTAGGGGTCCAATACTTGTGTCCCCATGCGTGGTGGGCTCGGATTATTACGGGCTAGGTCCGAAAATTAGGCCTAAAAATGGGTAGTTTAAACCCAAATATTATTCTTTTGCCCGGACCCGAGAAATAGGAAAACGTTGCTTAACTAGTCCTATGTAAGCAAAATAACTACAAAAATAAGACTAGTATTCAAACAAAACTATATATTTTTTAAATATTTTTTCAAGATTTAAAGTAGCTACAAAATATTAATAAAACTATTTTTGTAATTTTCATTCATTTTTTTTTTAAAATATTAAGATAAAATATGAAGTAATATTTTTGTATTTTTCAAAGTTAAAAATGATTATAAAACCTTAATAGAACTATATTTTTGTAATTTTCGAAATTATATAAAATACCAAAATAAAGTGCAATTTTTGTATTTTTTCAAGTTTATGAGATCCATAAACTAAAATTTATATATGTATTTTTTTGAAATTTTCTTTTTGCAACAAAATAAAGTAAAAGGTTAAAATAGCTATACTAGACCCAATTTCACATATTCATGCTAAAAATGTGAAAATTCTCGGGGAGGGTCAAAAATCACGTGCTTACAGCTGCCCCTCTTTGACTGGAAACACGAAGAGTTTTCCGACAAAGAACGACTAGACGTGTTTTTGACCCGACCATTACTTGGACGGACTACACTTAAGGAAAGGGAGGGAATGTGACCGAGCCCTGGTATCTGAGCTGCCTACATATCCTTGGTTATACAGGAATCAGGCCACGTGTAGTTCGGGAATGAGAGAGATGGTAGAGTGTACCGAGGTGAAGAGCCGATCGAGGTTCCGTTCCGTTGAGGTTCCGGTCCGCGGTCCTGTCATTACAACAAAAATGAAAACTGAAAAAGACTAACTAAGCCTATCAGCTACTAGTTACAAGGATTCCTATCTTTAAGTCTTCTGAAGCTTGGTCTTGAGTCTTGAATGGTGCTTCATACAGACTTTGGATTTGAACCTTGATACTTGCTAGTTGTAGGCGCTAGTTCTTGATCAGACCACATTTGTTATCCACTTCCGTATTTCGGATTCATTCATTTTTCTTTTTTTTCTTTTTCTTCTTTTTTCTTTTTGTTTTTTTTGTGACTAGCTTTTGTTGACCCTCTCAGACTGTTGACTCGCATTCTTGGGGCGAGATTCTTGTTGCTTCTGTCTTGGATTGAGTGCTGGGGATTTTTGTTGTAATCCTTCTGCTCTCCAGTGGGTCACTGCTTGATTTTGAAAATGTTTTCTCCGTTCTGCAGGCGGGTCCCTGACAATCAAAACAAACAAAACAAACAAAATTTCTTAACCCAGTTTGTACTGGGAAGGTTTGTGAGTCGTTAGCAAAATTGTAACTCACTGACACTGCTGATGCAATGATGAGAGTAAACTAAAGACTAGGCTAGGATGTGCCTCTCCTCTGAGCAAAACCAAAACTCTTACTAGAAAATGTGTCTGCTAAAATAAAAACCTCAATGACTCAAACTAGAAAGTGTGTCTTCTATGGTTGAATCAGAATGAGCTAAACTAGGAAGTGCGTCTCCTAAGGGTGAAAACTTCAGTGACTAGAACTAGGAAGTGCGTCTCCTATGAATAAAACCTCGATTAGGAAGTGCGTCTCCTACGGGTAAAACTAAACTTTGAAGAAGTGCGTCTCCTGTGGGTACAATAAACTTAGGAAGTGCGTCTCCTATGGGTACAATAAACTTAGGAAGTGAGTCTCCTATTGGGTACAATAAACTTAGGAAGTGCGTCTCCTATTGGGTGAAACTGTTCTTAGGAAGTGCGTCTCCTACTGGGTGAAACTATTCTTAGGAAGTGCGTCTCCTATTGGTACAATGGATCTAGGAAGTGCATCTCCTATTGGTAAAACTTAGCTTAGGAAGTGCGTCTCCTATTGGTAAAACTTGGCTTAGGAAGTGCATCTCCTATTGGTGAAATCAACTTAGGAAGTGCGTCTCCTATGATAAACTGAACTTAGGAAGTGCGTCTCCTATGATAGAACTGAATTTTAGGAAGTGCGTCTCCTATTGGTACAACTATTCTTAGGAAGTACGTCTCCTATTGGTGAAATTATTTTTAGGAAGTGCGTCTCCTATTGGTGAAATTATTTTTAGGAAGTGCGTCTCCTATGGGTGAAATGAACTTAGGAAGTGCGTCTCCTATGGTGAAACTGAACTTTAGGAAGTGCGTCTCCTATGGTGAAACTGAACTTTAGGAAGTGCGTCTCCTATGGTGAAACTGACTTAGGAAGTGCGTCTCCTATTGGTGAAACTGAAACTTAGGAAGTGCGTCTCCTATGGTGAAACTGATCTTAGGAAGTGCGTCTCCTACTGATGAAACTTGCTTAGGAAGTGCGTCTCCTACTGGTGAAATATTTCTTAGGAAGTGCGTCTCCTACTGATAAAACTTGCTTAGGAAGTGCGTCTCCTACTGGTGAAACTTGCTTAGGAAGTGCGTCTCCTACTGGTGAAACTTGCTTAGGAAGTGCGTCTCCTACTGGTGAAATATTTTTAGGAAGTGCGTCTCCTATTGGTGAAACTAAACTTAGGAAGTGCGTCTCCTACTGGTGAAACTTATCTTAGGAAGTGCGTCTCCTACTGATAAAACTTGCTTAGGAAGTGCGTCTCCTACTGGTGAAACTTATCTTAGGAAGTGCGTCTCCTACTGATAAAACTTGCTTAGGAAGTGCGTCTCCTACTGGTGAAACTTGCTTAGGAAGTGCGTCTCCTACTGGTGAAACTTGCTTAGGAAGTGCGTCTCCTACTGGTTAAACTTGCTTAGGAAGTGCGTCTCCTACTGGTGAAACTTATCTTAGGAAGTGCGTCTCCTACTGATAAAACTTGCTTAGGAAGTGCGTCTCCTACTGGTGAAACTTGCTTAGGAAGTGCGTCTCCTACTGGTGAAACTTGCTTAGGAAGTGCGTCTCCTACTGGTGAAACTTATCTTAGGAAGTGCGTCTCCTACTGATAAAACTTGCTTAGGAAGTGCGTCTCCTACTGGTGAAACTTGCTTAGGAAGTGCGTCTCCTACTGGTGAAATATTTTTAGGAAGTGCGTCTCCTATTGGTGAAACTGAACTTAGGAAGTGCGTCTCCTATGGTGAAACTGAACTTAGGAAGTGCGTCTCCTATGGTGAAACATATCTTAGGAAGTGCGTCTCCTATTGGTAAAACTGAAACTTAGGAGGAAATGCATCTCCTATGGGTAAAGACGTGGAATGTATGCCTCTATTATCTGGGCGGGCTCCCAATTTCAACACTTGAAATAAAAGACTGAATGTATGCCTCTGTTATCTGGGCGGGCTCCCAATTTCAACACTTAAAATTAAAGACTGAATGTATTCCTCTGTTATTATGGGCGGGCTCCCAATTTCAACACTTAAAAAAAAGACTGAATGTATGCCTCTGTTATCTGGGCGGGCTCCCAATTTCAACACTTAAAATAAAAGACTGAAATGTATGCCTCTCGTTATACAGGTGGGCGCCTGGAACATGAAATGCAAATACTGAAATGTATTCCTCTCGTTATTCAGGTGGGCGCCTGGTCAAACTAAAACATAAAAGTATTCCTCTCGTTATTCAGGTGGGCGCCTGGTTTGAAATTTAAAGACTGAAAAGTATTCCACTCGTTATACAGGTGGGCGCCTGGTTGTAAAGATATGAAAATAATATGCCCGTATTATACTGGTGGGTGACCTAGAACAGAAATGAAAAGACAGAAATATATTCTCGCATTATACTGGTGGGTGACCCAGAACAGAAATGAAAAGACAAAAATGTATTCCTCTCGTTATTCAGGTGGGTGCCTTGAAAATAAAGACTGAAACCAACATATCCTATTTGAGGGCGGATGAACCCAACATATCCTATTTGAGGGCGGATGAACCCAACATATCCTATTTGAGGGCGGATGAACCCAACATATCCTATTTGAGGGCGGATGAACCCAACATATCCTATTTGAGGGCGGATGAACCCGACAGATCCTATTTGAGGGCGGATGAACCCAACAGATCCTATTTGAGGGCGGATTAACCCAACAGATCCTATTTGAGGGCGGATTAACCCAACAGATTCTATTTAAGGGCGGATGAACCCGAAATATCCTATTCGCGGGCGGATGAACCCAAAATATCCTATTTGAGGGCGGATGAACCCGACATATCCTGTTTGAGGGTGGATGAACCCAACAGATCCTATTTGAGGGCGGATTAACCCGACAGATCCTATTTGAGGGCGGATTAACCCAACATATCCTATTTGAGGGCGGATGAACCCAACATATCCTATTTGAGGGCGGATTAACCCGACAGATCCTATTTGAGGGCGGATTAACCCAACAGATCCTATTTGAGGGCGGATGAACCCGACAGATCCTATTTGAGGGCGGATGAACCCAACATATCCTATTTGAGGGCGGATGAACCCAACATATCCTATTTGAGGGCGGATGAACCCGACATATCCTATTTGAGGGCGGATGAACCCAAAATATCTTTAAGACTTGAAAATGTCTTACCTCGAATACTTGCTGGGGATTGGGATGAATTTTCCTTTTCTACCTTCCCCAAATTTTTATTATTATTCTTTTTTTTTTATATTCCTTTTTTGTTTTGTTTTGTTTTTGCATAGCTTCTTCCTTCAAAGACTACCTCCCTTGATTTACTTACCTGTTGGGGGTAAAATGTTATCAGCTGGGGGTACCTGACTTCCAGAAAATTTTCTAAATGGAAGGAAAATTTTCTGCCCCAGTTTGATAATATCCCTTGTGGCATGCGTTTCTGCCTCAATGGCATTTCCCTTACCTGTTTCAAATCAAACAAAATTGTTAGTTTAAAACATGGTGGTTGGTTGTGATACTCCTGCTGGGATGGTGTTCCCTTTCTCCCTCCTTGCTCTGTGTTCCACAACTTGTTGGGGATGATATTATGTGCTGGGGATAATCCCTTCCTGCTGGGGATATCCATCTTCTTTTGTGGCATAGCTCGGAAACTGGCATTTTCCCGACCTTTTAGTTTAGTATGGATTTCGCCAAATTATGCTCACTGTTCTCCTTGCTCTGTTCACGGGCCTTGTCTTTGAGGTTTATACCCTTGGTTTTGGCAAGGATATCCCTCTTGATGCTCGTCAATCCTTTTGTCAATTCCCTTTGCTGGGGATATCTTTTTTGACACTGGCCTCGCGCTTGTTCCTTGCTGACTATACCATTTGGATATACTAGTCAGATCTCATCTTGGAAAGCTGATGGCATATTTTTGAAGTCATTTCATACTTGTTCTGACCGGACAGACTCTATTGGGGAAATTTTTTGTGAAAGGAGAAAAACAACAGAAACAAAATAAAAGACAAAGGACACGATGACTCTTTTACAAAAGAAACTATAAATAAAAACCTATCAAACGCAGATACCGACTCTAATGGCCATGACATGCGTATGTGGCCTATCCTCTACCGTCAATCATCTTTCAAGATCTTCCATTGGCGATTCCCCCTCTGATTCTCAATCTTATTCGACTTGTAGTGCCCGAAGGGTTTTCACTATCAAGTCTCTCTCATTTTGGTTTTCTCTCAGCTTTCATCGCCTTATGGTGCCTGTGAAGGTTTTCACCGATAAGACTCTCTCATTTGTATCACTTTCCAGCTGGGGATTTGGAGTGTCGCCGGTACGACTCTTTCTGCTGGAGATTAGAGTCCTTTCTGCTGTGGAACAGAATGTTATGTTCGCCGGTAAGATTCTTCATTTGTCTGACTTGGCATCTTTTGAAGACTGATCGGAAGGTCTTTCTTTGGACCGTAATGTGGGTTTTTGGATTAGGCTAGAAAGAAAGGGTATTAAAGGCTCAAAAATGCATTCATTTTGGGTTATTAATTACAACCTTCGGAATTAGATTTATTTACATCAAACGCAACATCTGCCCCAGTTTCTTGCTTGGGGATATTTTAATTGTTTTTTTTTTCATTTTTCAAAACTATGACTGAGCCGTGAAGCGCCTACGTATCCTCTTTGAGGAATCAGCTCAAACGTAGTTCCCAATTCCTCTTTTCTATTTGACTTTCTTCTTCTTCTTTTTTTTTTTTTTTTGTTATCACTTTTCTTTTCTTTCTTCTTTTCCTTTCTCATTTCTCCTTTCTTTTTGTCATTTTTTTTTCTCTTTCTCTCTTTTTCTTTTATTCTTCTTTTTCAATTTTGTTGTTTTCTTTTCTTTCTTTTCTCTTACCTGCCATGCTTGCGTATTTTATTCGTTGCTACTAATTCCGAACGAGGGGTATGAAAGAAAATAAATAAGGCGCAAAGGGCTAACGAAGGATAAAGTGTTTGGGTAGCAGAACAAAATGCCTTCGTCATTCCAGTCTTCAAAATATGCCAAATGCAAACAACACGATTTAAATTTGTAGTCTCTTCTGATGGTGCTGGACTTGACAATTAGATTCAACATCTGTTTGTTCATTTGTCACTTCTAAAGCACCGTTGGGCGACACTCTCATTCTCATTATTATGAACGACCCTCATGCCAATTTAGGCGAATCTTTCTTTAACGATTTTCTTTGTGTTTAACTCGCCCCAGTTCCACATGACTCGGGCTCTGAATAATCTCAAACCGTCCTTATTTTCTTTAAATGGTCTGATCGCCTTTCTGGGGTTTTATGATTAACTTTAAAGACTAGGCCCAAACTGTGTGCGCATGTCATGTCACTAGAATCGGTGCTGAATAAGAATGACATAATGACTAAACAGAAAGATGACTGGGAATAATCAAAGACTGAATTTTTTGCATTGGACTGAACAAATGGTTTTAAAAAACAAAGCAAACCGGAATAAAATCCTAAACAACTTGGACAAAACTTAAACAAACCGCTATGACAAAACGGAAAGATACGCGGAAAGACATTGACACAAAACAAATCCGAATTACAATCCTAATAATCCGAACAACGGAAATGACAACAAAATAGACCATCAAAGATCCTCTCCGGTTGACCCAAAATGGAGTGTCTTTCCAACTATCCAAGCACGGCATCTCCGGCTGACCCAAAATGGAGTATCTTCCAACTGCAAAGCATGACATTTTAGCCATTGAGCTCTATATCAACATTGCCAAGACCATCCCCAACTTCAGTATTATCAACATCAATCAACAAGTTCTCAAGATGATTCGCCTGCTCCCTGTCACTGTCGTCGATCACAATTGCCCCTTCCTGAATCATTCTTTCGATTTCCTTTTTCAAAGAACGACAATCTTCAATGCTATGTCCTTGGACATTAGAGTGGTACATGCATCGTACAGCAGGATTGAACCCTTTTGCATATGGATCTGGAGTATAGCCAAGGAGCGGCTCAATCAGTCCTGAAAGCTTTAGCTTTTCAAACAAACTCGCGTAGGACTCCCCAATTGGCGTGAAATTGTTTCCTTGCCTTTGTTTTCCCCCATGCCCCTGTTTTCTAGGGTCGTTGGGTGCTTGAAAACGTTGTGAAGGCAAGAATGCATTACGTGGTGCTGGATCTCGCCAGCGGGGGTGACCTGATGGTTGACCCTGCGACCGGACCTTGTTCGGAGGATAATATTGAGGCGGATTATATGGAGCTCGGGGGCAGGCTTGGGCATGATGGTCTGAAAAGAGTGGCTCTGATGGTGGATAGTAGGGTTGTGGAAGGTTGTATGGAGTGTGGGGCCTGGGCTGGTAGTGAGGGGAAGGACCTCTGAATTTGGACCCAGTACCTGCTTCGACTGATGCGACCTCGAGCACACCTCCCGCGCCGCTCTGAATAGCTTGGGTCGTTGCCTTGAGCGCTGAGTAATTTAGGATTTTGTCAGACCTTAGGCCCTCCTCTATCATGACCCCTATCTTTACCACTTCATTGAAGGATTTCCCAACCGTTGTCACCAAGTGACCAAAGTAAGTTGGATCAAGTGTTTGCAAGAAGTAGTCCACCATTTCTCCCTCTTTCATGGGAGGATCAACTCTGGCCGCTTGTTCTCTCCAGCGGAAACCAAACTCACGAAAACTTTCCCCGGGCTTCTTTTCAGTCCTCAGCAATGTGAGACGGTCAGGGACTATCTCGAGAAAGCCTGCGCCAGATCATCCCAAGTATACCACCTACTGGAATCCTGCCTGGTATACCATTCTAGCGCAGATCCGCTCAGACTCTGGCCGAAATAAGCTATTAGCAGCTCATCCTTGCCGCCTGCCCCTCTCATTTTGCTACAGAATCCCCGCAAATGTGCCATGGGATCACCGTGCCCTTCATATAAATCAAACTTAGGCATCTTGAACCCAGCCGGGAGTTGGACGTCTGGGAAAGGGCATAGATCTTTGTATGCTACGCTGACCTGGTTGCCCAAACCGTGCAGGTTCCTGAAGGACTGCTCCAGGCTTTTGAACTTTCTCAACACCTCATCCTGTTCAGGGGCTTTAACCGGCTTTTCGATCTCTGCCGGTACCTCCAAGTGTGGATTGTAAGCATGTGGTTCGGGGGCATGGAATGTAGGCTCAGGGGGATAGTATTGCGTATCGTGAGCCTGAAACAATGGCTCACTGGTCGTTCTGTGCAAAGGGGTTGATGTGGGTCCCACAAAAGTGGGGATATCGGGTGTGGGGAGAGGTTGATGGGGTGGTGGAGCCTGGGAATCATGAGGGCTTCTTTCTTGATGGTAATGGGGATTTGGGAGGCTTGTTGAAGGGCCGGAGTGAGGGTATTCCGGCATGTGCCCCAATGGCTCAGGGCTCTTTTGTGCTTTGGCTAGAGCTAGCTGCATTGCATTCATCTCTAGTCCCATCCTTTCTATCTTTCCCATCGCTTCCTTTAACAACTGGCTCATCGGCCTTTCTTCCTCGGTACTATTCTCTGAAGTAGTCATGCTTGTTGTTATCGGTCCTTTGGATCTAGTTTGGTAAGGGTGTGTTGCCAGAATTCTTTAACAACTAACTGTTTGAGATTCGGAAAACAACAAACTTGTTAGCGTTTAAAGTTTAAAAGATTTGATAACAACACATTGAGGATGCAATGCCCCTAGGCAGTTAACGGTTCCTAACATGCTTTGCTTCAAAAAACATGCGTCATCCCGGCTTGCTTATTCGCCCCTTTGAAGTACTTTGGGAACCCCTGTATTTTATTATATTTTGTATTTTCTTTTTCTTTAGATTTTTCAAATATTTTTTTTTCTTTTTCGATTTTTTTCTTTTTTTTCCTTTTCATTTCTCTTTTTTTCTTTCGCTTTTTCCTTCTTTTTTCATTCTCTTTTTCATTCTTTTTTTCATTTTTTTTTCATTTTTTTTCATTTCTTTTTCCCATTTCTTTTTTTTTCATTTCTTTTTTTGTTGTGGTCGAATCTTATGGAGATTGCCTACGTATCATGACCCCGCATGAATCAGACCTTGCGTAGTTCGGACCAATAAAAGATAAACAATAATGAACATTTTTTCAATTTTCATATTGGAAACAAACTGGGTTTCAAAGGTTTATATCACCTGCAAACTTGAAAATCAAACAACTCGCCTATTTTAATCAAAAGGTTTACAAACTTCACAAACAAAAGGCTAGCTCCCTTTCTCTGTTCGACAAATGCACAACCAAACGGTTATTTTTGCAAATGTGGCCCCTTCCAAATTTCACATAAATTTGAGGCCGGGGAGGATTATTTTATGACACTTTTACAAACTTGTCCGTTCTTTTACGAAAATAACCCTTCGACAACTGAAAGATACTCTAAGGCTATTTCGGCAAGAACGGTTTAAGACGCGGCCGAAACTGGCTCGGCTTATTTTATTTTTTCATATATTTTTTGACTAAACATCCAAACGGCATTCACCCGACCGTTGACTCTTTTTTTTTCAAATTATGATAAAAACTTGGTGTTGCAAAACACGGCCCTTCAGCGTCTCGGGGACGAAGCTTTCTTAAGGCTGTGTGGGTCCATATCTCAAAATGACCCAAAGGTGCCTGTTTATGCCAAGTCAGCCTTCCGGCGTCCCTTTCGGGAACATTCGGCTATTTATGACAAAACAGCATCACCTGACTTATTTATAACTCTTTTTTCATTGTTTTTCAAATTAGAAAAGTCAATATTGCAAACACGGCCTTTCAACGTCTCGGGGACGAAGATTTTTAGGCTGTGGGGGTCAACTGGACCAAGTCTTAAAAATGACCCAAAAGTGGCTGTTTATGCAAAGTCAGCCTTCCGGCGTCCCTTTCGGGAACATTCGGCTATGTCTTGATAAAACAGCGTCACCCGACTTCTTTATGAAATTTGACATATATTTTTGCTATTTTTTGTAAAAGGGGAAGTTGGACATCACCCGACTTATTTATGAATAAAAAATTGACATGTTTTTTTTATTATTATTTATTATTTGTTTTTTTTGGGTTTTTAGCAAAAGGGGGGTTGGACCCGATGAGGGTTGCCTACGTATCTCACACCCGGTGAGAATCAAACCCGCGTAGTTCGGTCGAATAAACTATTTTTGAGAAGACCCTTTTCCATTTCTATTTTTTTTATTATTATTCTTTTTTCACAACAATCAAATAGACTATTATTTTTCATTCATAACAAACAAACAACTTAACGAAAAACATAAAACATTCCTTCTTTTTTGAGAAGGTGGGGTTGGACCCGATGAGGGTTGCCTACGTATCTCACATCCGGTGAGAATCAAACCCGCGTAGTTCGGTCAGATCATGAATAAGTAAATGAACTAACACATTTTTTTTAATTGGAATTTGTGAAAGAACTGCTTCAAAATAAGAAAGGAAGTATTTTTTTGATTGATTTTCTTTTTGAAAGAAAGACTTGTAAGAATTCCTTTTCTTTTGATTTGAACTTTGAGAATTGCAAAAGTAAAAAGGAAGATATTTTTTGTTTGAATTTTCATTTGTTTTCTCTTATTCTAAAGAAGAAAGAAAATATTTTTTGGAATTTTACCTTTGATAAAAGAAATGCTTTCTAAAAAAAAATATTTTTTGAAATATTTTCGGATTTTTTTTATTTTATTATATATATATATATATATATATATATATATATATATATATATATATTAACAATTAAAAAGACTTTCTAAAGAAGTCAATAATGGAAAATATTTTTGGATTTTTTGTTTTGAAAATTGGGAGTCTAAAAACTTTTCTAGACTTTTTGGCAAGACAAATATTTTTGCAATAAATAAAGATATATATATTTTTTTGGAAATAAAGAAAAACTTTTTGGATTTATATATATATATATATTTGCAACAAATAATAAAACCACTTTCAACGCCCAACTCATTTTATTTTATTATTTTTATTTTTATTATGGCATTTTCATAAACAAATAAATAAATAAAAACCCATTTTAAAACAAGACTTTTTATTTTTTTATTTTTATGGCAAGACAAACTATTTTTAATTTGTTTTTTTTTCGAAAAACAAGACAACTACTCTTTTTTTCTATTTTTCCTTGTTTTTAATAAAACAAACTAATAAGATACTTTTTCATTTTCAAAATTTCGGCAGAGTTTCGACTCTACTCGTACTTCTATGCTGTTATTTTCTCCTTTTTTCACGATTTTCTTATATGTGGAAAATGATGACAACATACAAAATCTTTTTTTTTTTTGAATTTTCATGCTTTGTTTTTTTATTGGTATTTTTATTTTTTATATTTATTATTTCTTTCAAAAATGTGGCATGGGAGACATAACGATTTCCAAGACTTCTTGGATTCCGCAAATGCTCCCTATGCGCTTTTCCCAACATATGAAGCGTGGGGGACATATGGGAATTCCAAGACTTCTTGGATTCCACAAATGTTCCCCATGCTTCGATTAAAATAACATCATGCTGGAAATGACCAAATGACACATACGCCCTTGACTAAATATAACATGTAGCACATAGGATGCCGAAAGATTGTCTATTATTTTCAGGTTGCTTGTCCTAGACGGACCCAACCCCTATGTTGAGTCCCCTAAGTCAAATGCACATGATGCAAATAAACGTTCCTACTAGGGATCCGGCATGTGGCTTTGTTATACTAGGTTCAAAAACCTGGGTCGGTGTTCTAGACAGTGTACCCGAGCGGACAACTCGAGCTGAGGAAGGAGCTCCTTTCCGGGAACCAAAAGGCCAGCCGGCTTAGAAACTTTCCGAGCCTCTTTTATTTAGGGTATGACACTAACAGAATAGGGAGTCTCAACCAGTAAGCACATCCCCGGAGGTAAGAAGAGAAAGGTTTCGGCACAGTTTATATACAGTTCAAATAATATCAAAGCGGTAAAAGCAGCATTTAGCACATTAGGCTCAAAACACGTAATAAAATCAGATAATAAACAAAGCCAAATAACAACAATTATTCTAAGCTCGAATTCTTAACCCTGAACCAGTGGTTCTGGGTTGAAATCCCCAGCAGAGTCGCCAGAGCTGTCACACCTCCTTTTTACGCGCCCGAGGGCGCAGGGGAGTTTTTTCCAATTAAAGGACAATCGAAACGGGATTGGTTTAATTATTTCAGAGTCGCCACTTGGGAGATTTAGGGTGTCCCAAGTCACCAATTTTAATCCCGAATCGAGGAAAAGAATGACTCTATATTACAGTCTGCGTACCAGAAATCCGGATAAGGAATTCTGTTAACCCGGGAGAAGGTGTTAGGCATTCCCGAGTTCCGTGGTTCTAGCACGGTCGCTCAACTGTTATATTCGGCTTATTTATCTGATTTTTACAAGTATGAACTTATGTGCAAATTTATCTTTTAACCGATTTACTATTATTGTTTTTAAAAGAAATGTGAACATCATTTAAAACACGTCTTTGGACTACGTCACATGAAATGCACCCATAATCCGGAACACATTTTATTTGATGTTTTGGGATCGGATTTGGGTCGCATGAAATGCACACCCGAGCTTAAGAAAGTAAACTATTAAACACGCGCCTAAAGAGACTATCGCGTTATTATTTTGCGGAGGCCGTGAAATCCGCTAAACGACCCTCCTGAATTCTAAGTAATTTTAAACAAGTATTTACTGAGGGCCCCGCAATTTGTATTTTTATTCGGCGAGGCTCATCTCATTTTTATTTTTATTTTTTAAAGAATTTGCAACGTCATGGAAATGCATCTCGGACCTCGTCACAGTCAATGTACCCGTGATTAGAGACACATTTCGATTTCGTTGAGATTTGGATTTGGGTCACGTAAATGTGCACCCGAGTTTAGGGAGATAACATTATTAAAGGCGCGCCTAAAGCAACTAGCGCATTATTATTTTTTGGTAGGGCCGTGAAATTTGCTAAACGGCCCGTCCCGGAATCTAAGTATTTAATACATATATTTTGTGAGGGCCCCGCAATCTGTACATTTTTTCCGGCGAGGCTCGTCTCATTTTATTTATTTTTATTATTATTTTTTATTCATTCATTTTTTTTATAATTATTTATTTATTTTTAAAGGATGCCATTTCTACGCCTTTAACAATACTAAAACTTACGGCCTCTGTACAACTAAAATCTCATAACTTGTCAAGATTTAATAAAAGAAGTTAGGCGAATGAGTGTTTCGGGCGTAGTAACAACAGGTACTAATATTAATTTTGTCCAAATAAACTAAGACAATGAAGGGACGAGCGAATCAACGTCAAGCTGTGTCTTAGGACTACTAATACAACTAAATCAAACGACATCAAGTAAACAATAATAACATAACCCAAAAATGAACTAAAATGCATACGGTGAAACATGGGCAGAAAATTATCATATCAATCGATATATTGCAACTTCGAACATTGAACGTAAAATTTCTTTATCTAATACAGTGAAGCTTACTAACCTGAACAGACAGAAACGAATAGAACCAGGGACCAAACCTCTACATCGACTTCAACGGACGGACTCGACGCGCCGGACCTCGACGAACAAAGACGACCTCAACGGACTGCACGACAACAGTGAAAGAACAACGATAACATCAGCTGAAGCAGTGGTGGTCGTGTTTGGACGGTGGGGTTGCGGGTAGTGGTTGACAGGCCTGTTTGGTGGTGGTTTTTGTTAGTTCCACAGGTGGTTTTTAGGCGATGGGGGAGGTGGCAGACTGGTGGTTTTCGGACGTGATGCTGGTGAAGCTGGGACGGGCAGCGTTGGTGGTCGACGTCCGGACTGGGACGACGAACAGCTGAGGTCGTCGGGGTGCAGCGATGGTGGTTCCGACGAGGGAAGAAGCAGCAACTACTGCTCGATAGCAGCTGGGGCATGGGGGTCGACGGTACTGTTGGTTTCGCTGGTAAGGCAGGCGGTGTTTAGACGATGCAGCAGTAGCTGCTGCTTGACGGGTGGTCGTGGGGGTTGTGACTGGTTCAGTTGACGACGCAGTAGGGTTTTGGGTCATTGGTTGGACAGGGACGACGAGGGAGTCGGGGTGCTGCTGGGGTTCGGACGGTGGAAAGGCTGGTCTCAGTAGGTGTTTGGACGTGGGGAAGGTGACGAACCTGAGGAGGAGGGTGGTAGTTTGGACGAAGCAGGCAGTAGGGTTTTCTCTTGCTACTTCTTTCAAAAAGAAAGAAGAAGATGAACAGTAGCCTGTTCAGAATTTTTTCAAAAAAAAGTCCCCAAAGTCTTTTTCGTTGGTCCCCCCTTGAAGTGAAAGTCTTCTCCCCTTTTTCAACAAAAATTTCTTGCTTTTTTTTTAAAATTCTTTTTCCTACTTTTCACGTGCCATTCCCCTTTTCAAAAACTTTTGCTTTAAAAAAAATTTCACTCCTCTTTTCCCTCACCTTCTGTCCGCTCCACTCCTTTCAAAATCTTTCTTTTCCTTTTAAAATTTCCCCTCCCCTTTGCCCTTGTCCCCCGTGCATTTTTGTGTCTTGTTCAAAAAATTGGGCCCCACGTGTGTAGGGGTCCAAGACTTGTGTCCCCATGCGTGGTGGGCTCGGATTATTACGGGCTAGGTCCGAAAATTAGGCCTAAAAATGGGTAGTTTAAACCCAAATATTATTCTTTTGCCCGGACCCGAGAAATAGGAAAACGTTGCTTAACTAGTCCTATGTAAGCAAAATAACTACAAAAATAAGACTAGTATTCAAACAAAACTATATATTTTTTAAATATTTTTTCAAGATTTAAAGTAGCTACAAAATATTAATAAAACTATTTTTGTAATTTTCATTCATTTTTTTTTTAAAATATTAAGATAAAATATGAAGTAATATTTTTGTATTTTTCAAAGTTAAAAATGATTATAAAACCTTAATAGAACTATATTTTTGTAATTTTCGAAATTATATAAAATACCAAAATAAAGTGCAATTTTTGTATTTTTTCAAGTTTATGAGATCCATAAACTAAAATTTATATATGTATTTTTTTGAAATTTTCTTTTTGCAACGAAATAAAGTAAAAGGTTAAAATAGCTATACTAGACCCAATTTCACATATTCATGCTAAAAATATGAAAATTCTAGGGGAGGGTCAAAAATCACGTGCTTACAATAAGTGTGAAGTCCCAAGTTAAAGATGAAAAGACCAAAATACCCATTAAAAATTGAATGCCCTTTTTAACCTTAAAAGTCAATTAAATTCCTACAAGAATTTGTGTGCATGTGAGTTTTTTCAATATAAAAAATAGTACAAGATGGTAAATGACAAACCTTCAATTAAATAATTTTTATTACATTAGCAGTGTGTGAATTAGAAGTGAATGAATAATACTTAAATGCTTTACACACTCAATCAATGAATCCAATTACGGTTGAGGCCATTTATATTCTCCTTTGATTACTTCTCAAAAACTGAAGAATTCGAAAAGATATGATTATTTCAATAGAGATCAGATTCATTAGTATTAAAAATGGTATATGAGTAGTCATTTTTCACAACTATTTAAGAACCTAATCTTGACAAGGCAATAGAAATCGATCCAATAATGTTTTATCAAGTAAGGATGGTAGAATTTGATTTGTATATATCTGAATAGTCATCTTTTTTTGGTGCATTATATATGGATATGCTCTACACTCTTTGAGGCCAATGAAATATGGTAACGTTAAACGCACGGTACTTTCCTTTTTGTACTTACATATATACATACATACATATATATATATATATAAGGGGCGGATGTAGAGCAAAGGGTATGAGTTCCCGTGAACCCAATAACTTTTGCATAGACCCTGTATTTATAATAAAAATTTCACTAAAAGTATAAGAATATTTAGACCCAATTCGTTGGTCTAGTCTTCATGTAGATTAACTTGAGATTGTTAGAGGAATCTATAAGCTTAAAATTCTAAATCCGACTATATATATATTAATCTCTAAGTGCGCGTCTGATCAGTTTTCATCATTTTATGTGGAAGAAAGGTGTGTTACTGCCACCTCCTCTAATCTCAAGCTTTTCTCTTTATTTCCAAAACAAGTTATCACCTTCCATGTATCCATAATTAATTATTCAATTATCTACAATTAACTTTTTTTAGTAAAAACGATAGGCTAATTAGCGAGAATATTCATATCCTTTAACACTTTGATTTTTTCCTTTGTCAGTCTCCCACTGAATTATGGATTTACTCAATAACTTAACTTTACAACTTGAAATTATGGCTAGCAATGGTGTTAGAGAGCTTCTCTGTCTTCCTTCCACCACTACTTGATAAAAAGTAGTTGGTCAATTCAATTTCCATGGCAATGTTTTAGTTAATTACTAAAATATAGAAAAAGGAATATTGAATATTGAATATTTGGATAACTACGCAGTATGCAAAAAAGAAGACAATAAGGAGAGATTTTTTTCCATCCGGGTTATCTTTGAATACCCTTACGCTTATTTCTTTCTCAACGACTCTATCTTAGCTTCATTTATTTCTAACCGTAAAAAAAGCAAAAAAAACAAAGCATTCCAGTTGTGAAAAGTGGTAAGTATTGCTTAATTTGGGTCATTGTGGGCCTTTTAAACAGTTGGTATGCAACCAATGCTGTAATTTTACTTCTTAAGCAAGTATGTTTTCATATAATTTGCCTTCTATATTATATACTATCTAACTTTCTTAAAATATCTCTAGATATAATTTGCTTTTTATTTATGGAGTCCTTTCTTTAAATGATTTACTGTTGGAATCTCCCGTGAACTAAGTAATACCATATGTAATATATGTAGACAAATACATACATGGGCGATCCTTCCCTAAAGCAGGTAAAACAACTGCTTTAGGCCCCCAATCCACATTTGTTGGGGCTTCATATTTTGTTATATCTAATAGAGTATATATAAGTTAAAAAAAGTCCAATAAAGCGAAAATGTTTGATTCTTTCTTTAACAAATATATAAAAGAAGGATTTGCAACTGCTATGATTTCTGTCAAGGAAATTTCATTTGAAATGAATATCGAACCTGAATTTCGTAAAACCGTTTGATATATAGGAAGAAACAATTTGATGAGAATGTTTATAATGAAATCTCAAAATCTCCCGAAGAAACCTTTAGAGTTTATTACTTTATATACATAGTAGACAAGGCTATTTTTTTTACTAAAAAATAGATTTAGACAATTCAAAGCATATGAAAATATTTTAATTTTTTATTTAGTGATAAAAAAATTGATCAACAATGTCTCAGAAGAGGTTAATTGGATTAGCAATATTGTCAATTTTGAAAGACATATTAGAAGTTGATTATAAAAAAATTCTTAATAACTTTACATCTAAAAAAAAGTTAGAAAAATAGACTTCAAATAAAAAAACAAAAAAAATTCTAAAAAAAAAAAGTTAGTGTGACGACCCGGCCGGTCGTCTCATGAGTTACCGCTCCGTTTTCCCCTATTTTAGCTTCTTTACGCTTCGTTATCCTTGTTTTAGGTGATCGGGTTGATTAGTTCGAGTTCGGAGGAGATTTGGTAAGAAATGAGACACTTAGTCTCTTTTAAGAAGGCTTAAGTTGGAAAAGTCAACCGAATGTTGACTTATGTGTTAGAAGGCTCGGAAGTGAGTTCCGATGGTTCGGTTAGCTTCGGGAGGTGATTTGTGACTTAAGAGCGCGATCGGAATGGGTTTTGGAGTTGTAGAATATGCTTAAATTGGCGAAGTTGATATTTTGGCGGTTCCGATTGATAGGCGAAATTTTGATATATGGGTCAGAATGGAATTCCGAGAGGGACAGTAGCTTCGTTGTGTCATTTAGGATGTGTGTGCAAAATTTTAGGTCATTCAGACGAGATTTGATAGACTTTTTGATCAAAAGCATAATTTAAGAGTTTTTGGAGTTCTTAAGCTTGAATCCTATGTTAAATTGGTGATTGATGTTGTCGTGAGCGTTCCGAAGTTTTGAACAAGTTTGAACGATGTCATGGGATGTGTTGGTACAATTGGTTTGAAGTTCCGGGAGTTTCGGGTAGGTTTTGGGATGTTTTAGGCCGAAAATCATAGTTGTAGCAGGTCCAAAAGGGTTGCAGGCCTCGGAACTCACCCGCGTGGTCCGCACTAAAAGAAGTGCGGCCGCGGTATCTGTTGTGCGGACCGCACAAAATGGTGTGCGGCCGCGGTGAAGAACATTCCGCTGGTCCTACTTTAGAAGCTCATATCTTTTGATTTACAAGGAATTTTGAGATGATTCAAAAACTAAAGTTGTAGCCCTTAGTGTGTAGTTTCCATAAAGGTAAAGATATTGCAATTTTCACATCTGTACCGAAAGTTATGTCCAAAACACTAAAGTCTGTCACTGCAGAGGAAAGCTTGTGCGGCCGCGGTCATTTTTGTGCAGACCGCACTGGTTTTGTGCGGACCGCAGTCAATTTTGTGCGGCCCGCGGAGGTGGAAATCTGTGGGGTACTCTATAAATACGAGGTTTTGGGTTTTATTTGATATTTTGACCTAGAGAGCTCGAATTTTTGAGATTTTTCGAAGGCTTTTCAAGAAATTCATCGGGGTAAGTGATTCTAACTCAGATTTGGCTAGAGTACATGTATCTATCATTGAATTCATCATTTAATTCGTGATTTGGGATGGAATTTGGGAAGAAAATTGTGAAAGCTTTCAAAAATTTAAAATGATGATTTGAAAGACCAAATGGTATCAGAATTGGATAATTTTCATATGGATAGACTCGTGAGAGTATAAGGATTCTAGTTTTGTGAATTTTGTCAAATTCCGAGATGTGGGCCCGGAGGTCGGGTTTGACCAATTTCTGGAATTTTGTGGTAATTCGATTGTTTTCACTTGGGTTCTGTTCCCTTAGCATATTGTGACGTATTCGTTCTGATTTTGGATAGATTCGACGTGCGTGGAGGCCAATTCGAGGGCAAAGGCATCGCGAGCTAGAGAATTAGCCGGTTCGAGGTGAGTAATGGTTGTAAATGATGTCATGAGGGTTTGAAACCCCAGATTGCACATCGTAGTGCAGTATTGAGGTGAGACACGCGTATGGGTGATGAGCATGAGGTCTTTTACTACTGGGGATTGTGACTTGGTCCGTCCCGATTGATGATTTTACCGAGTATTTGACTAAAACTTATTTGTTATCGTCATGATTTGGGCTGATTGCCATATTTGGGCTTCGTGCTAATTATTTGAACCCTCCGGGGATATTTATCACTAATTCCTCATTGTTTGACTTATTACTTGAACTCAGTCCTTTTGATATTGACTGTTTTACAAACTCAACCACTTTTATTCGTATTTGGACTTAAATGATATTTCTAAATGATGTTTTGGGCTGAGAACTACTATTTTACTAATGGCCGAGGGGCTTGTGATGATTTTCGGACTAAGTGAGGCCGAGGGCCATATGTGAGGATATGTTGAGTGATATGAGCCCGAGGGCCTGAGATACTTTTTATTGCCACGAGATGGCTTGATATTGCGCTTGGTCCGTAAGGCGCCCCTACGGAGTCTGCACCCCCACAGTGAGCGCGGGTACCCATCATGATTTGAGAGTGAGCCCGAGGGGCTGATACTGTACTAAGAGTGAGCCTGAGGGGCTGATATTGTACCGAGAGTGAGCCCGAGGGGCTGATACTATTCTGAGTGATTGTTATTGTGCCCGAGGGGCGGATTTCTACTTGTTATTCACCTGCTAAATTACCTGTTTTACGTGGTTTAAAGGAATTTCATTTGATTTCTTCATGAATTTACTGCCTTAAGTGATTTTACTCAATTGCTTTGTGTCTTTACGTGTTTTCTTGCTTTCAGTCATTATTTATGATTATTACTCACTGAGTCGGAGTACTCACATTACTCTCTGCACCGTGCGTGCAGATTCTGGCGTCGCTGAGCCCGCTCCTAAGTGCTGATCCTCCTAGTCCAAGCAGTGTTTTCGGAGATCACGAGGTAGTTGTTGGCATCCGCAGCCCCCGTGCCTCCCTTATCTTACTATTTTCATGTTCTTGAACTCCTGTAACGGATTTCGTATCTAGTAGACTGGTATCCGGAACTATTAGTTGCTCATGACTTGTGATACCCCGGTTTGGGCTGTGTCGGGATAGTTTCTATTGTTGTTATCGTTAATTCCGGAAATTATGGTTATTATATCATGTTTTAGAACTACTTATGGTATTTAACTGTTTAAAAGAGGTGGTCTGTTTTGGTCTGGCTGGCCTTGTCTTCACGAGAGGCGCCATCACGATCGGGTTCGGGGAATTGGGTCGTGACAAGTTGGTATCAGAGCTTAGGTTACTTAGGTCTCACGAGTCATGAGCAGGTTTAGTAGAATCTCGCGAATCGGTACAGAGACATCTGTATTTATCCTCGAGAGGCTGCAGAACCTTTAGGAAAAACTTCATATTCTTGAAATTCTTGTCGTGCGAACTTGTTGGTCCAAGTACTAAAATTTTGTTATTCCATTCTCTCACAAATGATGAGGACGCGAGCTAACGGACGAGGTGGACGACCATCATTTCCACCAGCTGAGACTACTAGAGGTTGTGTACGCGGTCGTAGTCGCGGTAGAGGCAGAGCAGCGAGGACATCACCTGTAGATCCACCAGCTGCCCTAGCTCCGGATCAGGCTCCAGCTATGGATGCTCCAACAGCACCAATTCAGGCACCAGTTGTGCCCATCGTGATTCCGGGTCTTCAGGAGGCCTTGGCACAGATCTTATCAGTAAGTACTCGCCTGGATCAGGCAGTTTAATCCACTACAGTAGCAGCTACTTCAAAGGCCGGGGGAGGCAATCAGACCCCCGCTGCTCACACACCTAAGCAGGTAGTGTAGGGACTTCAAACGCTGGGGGCACCTCCAGCCCAGTCGGTTGCACCAGCTCATAAGTTTGTTGTGCCAGTTATGTCGGATGATGAGTAGCGTCGTCTTGAGAGGTTTGGTAGACTCCAGCCTCTGACATTTAGCGGAGCAGAGGGCGAAGATGCCTAGGTATTCTTGGATAAATGCTAGCGGATGCTCCGTATAGTAGGGATTCTTGAGTCTAGTGGTGTGGCATTTACTACCTTTTAGTTTTTTGGGGTTGCCTTCACTTGGTGGGAGGCGTATGAGAGGCGTAGGCCGGTTGGAGCAGCGCCCCTTACTTGGCATGAGTTCTTCGTTCTCTTCCTGGAGAAGTATGTGCCGCAGTCTTGTAGAGAGGAGATGCGTAGACAGTTTGAGTGGTTGAGACATGGGGATATGACTATGTCACAGTATGAGTTGAGGTTTTCTGAGTTGGCTCGTCATGTCGTCTGGATGGTTCCGACAGATCGTTAGAGGATCAGGAGAGATTTGTTGATGGCCTTAACTACCATCTCTGTATTCTGATGACTAGAGAGAGTGTTGGGTACTACGTTCGAGGAGGTGGTTGATATCGCTCGCGAGATTGAGACGGTTCGCCGTCATGATCGAGAAGAGAGGGGGGCCAAGAGGCCTCTAGGATCTGGCAGTTACAGTGGTGCTCCTTCGAGGGGCCAGTTCCAGCATGGTAGAGGTCGTTATTTCAGGCATGCTCAATCAGCCCGCCCAGGTTATCACGGGGCATCTTCGGATCATGGTTATCACGGTACTCAGCAGGGCCAGTCATCACTTAGTATCCTCCCAGCTCAGAGTTCATCTCGTGCCCTGTCATCTCAGGGTTCTTCTATGCCGAGTGCGTCATCTAGTCACTTCGGTGCGAGGGGTTCCCTTCAGTCCCCTTCTCCAGCACCTGGTAGTTGCTTTGAGTGTGTAGAGTTTGGGCATGTGTGGAGGCAGTGTCCTCGTCGTGTTGCTAGTTCATCCCAGCAGAGGGGTCAGCTCTCGACTTCTGCTCCAATTACTTCACCACCCGCCCAACCAGCTAGGGGTAGAGGTCAGGCAGCCAGGGGTCGCCCCAGAGGGGGAGGTCAATCAGGGGGCGGTCAGGCTCGTTTCTATGCACTTCCAGGCAGGCCAGACACCATTGCATCAGACGTTGTCATTACAGGTATTGTTTCAATCTGCCACAGAGATGCCTCTGTATTATTTGATCCCAGTTCCACCTTTTCTTATGTGCCATCATATTTTGCTCGTTATTTGGGTACGCCCCACGAGTTTCTTGCTTTACCTATTCATGTATCTACCCCGGTGGGTGATACTGTTGTTGTAGACCGTGTGTACCGGTAATGTGTGGTGACTATTGGGGGTCTGGAGACCCGAGTGGATCTATTACTATTGAGCATGGTGGATTTCGATGTCATTTTGGGCATGGATTGGTTATCTCCGTATCGTGCTATTCTAGACTGTCATGCTAAGACCGTTACTTTGGCTATGCCGGGTGTACCGCGGATCGAGTGGCGTGGTGTGATCGATTGTGTTCCTAGTAGAGTGATCTCTTTCTTGAAGGCCCATCATATGGTTGGGAAAGGTTTCCTTTCATATCTAGCATTTGTGGGGGATGTTGGAGCTGAGACTCCTAGTATTGATTATGTCCCAGTTGTGAGGGATTTTCCTGATGTTTTTCCTGCAGACCTGTCGGGCATACCACCAGACAGGGATATTGATTTTAGTATTGACCTGGTGCCGGGCACTCAGCCCATTTCTATTCCGCCGTATCGTACCAGTGGAGTTGAAAGAATTAAAGGAACAGCTTCAGGAACTCCTAGATAAGGGGTTCATTCGGCCTAGTGTGTCACCTTGGGGTGCGCCAGTTTTGTTTGTGAAAAAGAGGGATGGCACAATGAGAATGTGCATCAATTATAGGAAATTGAACAAGGTAAAGTTAAGAACAAGTATCCCTTGCCTTGCATTGATGATTTATTTGACCAGCTTCAGGGAGCGAGAGTGTTCTTCAAGATTGATCTCCATTCGGTCTATCACCAGTTGAAGATCAGGGAGTCAGATATTCTTAAGACTACTTTCAGGACCAGATATGGTCATTATGAGTTCCTTGTGATGTCTTTCGGGCTAACCAATGCCCCAACAGCATTCATGCATTTGATGAACAGTGTGTTCCGGTCTTATCCTGATTCATTCGTTATAGTATTCATTGATGATATTCTAGTGTACTCGCGTAGTCAGGAGGAGCACGCAGAGCATTTACAAGTTGTATTGCAGAGATTGAGGGAGGAGAAGTTTTATGCAAAATTCTCCAAGTGTGAGTTTTGGCTCAGTTCAGTGGCTTTCTTGGGGCACGTGGTGTCCAACGAGGGTATTCAGGTTGATCCAAAGAAGATTTAGGTGGTTCAAAGTTGGCCTAGATCATCCTCAGCCACAGAGATTCGTAGCTTTCTTTGGTTGGCAGGCTATTATCGCCGGTTTATTTAGGGATTCTCATATATCCCATCGCCCTTGACCAAATTGACTCAGAAGGGTGTTTCATTCTTGTGGTCGGACGAGTGTGAGGAGAGCTTTTAGAAGCTCAAGACGGCTTTGACCATAACTCCAGTATTGGTCTTGCCATCAGCTTTAGGTTCATATACCGTGTATTATGATGCTTCGAGAGGTTGGATTGGTTGTGTATTGATGCAGGAGGGTAGAGTTATGTGTATGCTTCTCGTCAGTTGAATCCCCATGAGAAGAACTACCCCATTCATGATTTGGAGTTGGCTGCCATAGTTCATGCATTGAAAATTTGGAGGCATTACTTGTATGGTGTATCTTGTGAGGTGTTCACTGATCATCGCAATCTTCAGCATTTGTTCAAACAAAAGGATCTTAATTTGAGGAAGCGGAGATGGTTGGAGTTGCTTAAGGATTATGATATCACTATATTGTACCATTCGGAAAAGGACAATGTTGGGGAGTTTGGGGAGTTTGGCATTAAGCCGAAAGGCAGTGAGTATGGGGAGTTTGGCATATATTCCAGTTAGGGAGAAACCCATTGCAATTGATGTTCAGGCCTTGGCCAATCGGTTCGTAAGGTTGGATATTTCGGAGCCCAGTCGGGTGTTGGCTTGCGTGGTTTCTCGGTCTTCCTAATTTGATCGCATCAAAGAGCGCCAGTATGATGACCCGCATTTGCTTGTCCTTAAGGGCAGAGTTCAGCATGATGATGCCAGAGATGTGACCATCGGTGATGATGGGGTGTTGAGGATCATGGCCGGATTTGTGTGCCTGTAAGCACGTGATTTTTGCCCTATATGAGAATTACTCCCAAAAATCCAAAAATAAAATGATTTTTCTTTGGTGTGCAATTTTTTGATATTTTGTGATATTTTGAATAATTATTTGTATTTGTATGTGCGTGTTTATTTGATAAATTAATAAAAAATACAAAAATATGTCGCATTTTGCATGTAGGATTTAATTCTATAGTTGTTAGTAATTAAATTTGTTTTACAAAAATTAAAAAATTACAAAAATAAGCATCGTTTGCATTTTTAGCATTTAATGTCCAAATATACAATTTTATGCTTAATTAATACTTAATTGTGCGTTAATTGTTATTGGGAGTTAATTTGCGCTTTTATAACTTAATTTAATTCTTAATAATAGTTTAAGTATTTTTATAATTTAGTTTTAGAGAAATAAAAGAAGAAAAGAAAGCAAAAATATAAAGAAAGTCGGAATTAGGCCTCTTCTTCAATTTCAAGCCACAGGCCCAAAAATTGGCCCAATCTTCCCTACGACCCAGTCCATTTCGAACTGGGTCGACCCAGTCCATAACCCAAAAGACTCAAACCCCATTTGTCTTTCATTTTTACAAAACAAAAACAAAACAAAAAAAATAAGAGAAGAAAACCCTAAAAATCTAAATCATCCCCCCCCCTCTCCTATCTTCTTCTTCTTCCTCAAGCTCACATCCCTTCCTCCCATGGCAGACCTTCCCCCCTCACACCCCTGCCCCCCTCACGTCAACACACACACAACACAACCACTCTCACCCCCACGACATCCCCTCGCTGCCATGGCTGCGTTTTTCAAGTTCGTCGAGCAACTTCTACGCCACCATTGTTGCCCGTAGTTGCTTCTCCTCCTGCTGTTGCGTTTTCTTCTTCTCCAACACTGCTGCTGCTGCGTTTTTCATCCTTCATGTTGCTGCTGTGTCGTCCAAACAAACCACCACAACTGCTGCCCGCCGCGTCCAGCCATGGACGAGCTTCATCGAGCTCGAACTCGAGCTCCCATGGCTGCCGTTGCATCTTCTCCGACACCGTTGCTGCTACTGTTTCGTGCTGCTGCTCCAGCAGTGTTGCTGCTGCTGCCTTCTGCTTGTGGCGGGCTGCCATTCTTCGTTTTAAACGATGCCAAACGACCACCTTCTTTGGTCGTCCGTTCGTAGTCGTCTTCGACGTCAAGTTATCTTGGTGCGAGATTCGTTCTCGGACAGATTTGTTTACAATCAAAGTTCGTCGTTGATTCATCTCCGGTTAGTTGTTTTTGAGTTTTATTTTTGTCCATATTTTTGTTTGATATTTTCCGGATCCAAAATCGTTAAAGAATTCAATTCTTGTTTTGTTCGTTGTTCATCGTTGAAATTATTTTTCTAGTTTGTTCATGTTCATGTGCTTTGTTAAAATTAATTTTCAGATTTCAAAATAGAAGTTTAATTAGTTGTTTTCATGTTTATTTCATGTTTGTATTATTGTTTAAGTAAGTATTTGTTAGTTTGATGTTTGTTAGATTCAAATTGAAATTTAATCAACTATTTCTTCAATTTGTTTCATGTGTTTATGTATTGTTAGAAATTGTTAATATTGTTAAGTTCAAGTTTAAGTTCATAATTGTTTCTTCGTCGATCTTGTTATTTGTTTAAAGAATTTAGTTGTATTAAAGGAATATATTGTTTTAATCGTTTAATCCGTCATGTTTGTTGTCTTAAAATAGATTCATTCATGTTCATACTTTGTTTGGATGATCTTGAATCCGAATTTTGTATAGTTTGATTTCTTGTTTACCATTTATGATTATTGCTTGAATTGTTCTCATAATCTTGTTTAAAGTTTAATATAAGAATTGTTTGTTGTAATGTTGTTAGAGTTGATTTTAAGTTCAATATGATTGAATTTAGAAATCTTCATACTTTGTTTGTTGTTGTTGTTGAATCCGAAAATAGGATTGTTTGTTGCTAAAATATTGTTCAATCAAATTTTAGTTGTTCTTGGTTGTTCAATTTGTGTTCATGTGATTTGTTGTTGAAATGTTGTTAAAATCATGTTCATGTGATATTGTTGTTATGATGTTCATCCGTGTTCATATTGTTGTTTGAACATTGTTAGAAATTGATCATATTGTCTATATTTTGGTTAAGTTTGATTAATTGATGTGTTATAGCTGATGGGTAGTTTGGTAAATTTGTAATACGTTCAGGGGTAGTTTGGTAATTTCAGTAAGGTCAGAAGGGGTAGTTTAGGAATTGTACATTTTGTAATTGTTTATTTGAAGCATGGGGGACAAAATGAAATGGGGTGGGTTGTGATATGATTATTTAATATAAAGGGGGGACAAGATTTAATTTAAAGGGGAATCTTGCATTATTTTAAATAAAGCATGGGGGACAAAATGAAATGGGGTGGTGTGATATGTTATTTAATGTAATGGGAATGAGTGGGAAGATAATGGGTTTGGTAGAGAAAATGGGTTGATTTTAATTAATGGAAAGATTTTATGAGAGGGGTTATAAGAAGTCTTGAAATCAGAATAAAAAGGGAGGACAAGAGAAATACACAGACAGGAAAAAAACGGGAGAGAGAAACAAATCTGAAAATAAGAGAGAGAAAAGGGCTGAACATTTAAGAGATAGAAAATTCCGAAAAAATATTTAAGCTTTCAAATAAAAAAAAACTAAAAAAATATTCTGCTTTCTTTTGTTGTTTGAAATCAGAATTAATTGTTGTTTCATCAAAGCTGGAAGCTTTTGTTTTTTTTGGATTACTACTCCACCGGTCCGTTACTGGGTTGTTACTGTTGCTGGGCTATTGTTGCTGTGTTGTACTGATTTTACTGTTGCTGCTGATTCTCATCTTCATTTTCTTTTGCTTCCAATATCAGGTACACAACTGACACGCTGGTTATTGTAATCCGAAATATGAAGCATGAATACGAAAAAATGAAGAGTTGAAATTTTGAATTATATTTAATTATATTCTGAATTTTATTTGTATGTATAAATTATGTAGTTTGCAAAAAATCAGAATCATGTAGATATTTAATACATATAGTGGAACATTCGACGATAGCTTAACAAATGAACTATCTACATCTATTGCCTAAAAATAAATAAATGGTGTAGTAATTCCGTTGAATAAAAAATCAAACGAATAGGCCATTTAGTTAAATCATATTGGTTAATTTCAGCATATAAATGGTCTAGGATTAAAATTAGAATTGCTATGTTTTTTTTAATTTGACAAACTGAGAACATGCCTAGTATAATGTAACTAAGTAATAACATGTAAATAAATTAAGATATTTCTCCTTTATTTTGTAGAGACAAATTTCAATAAAAAATGTAGGCATTTTAGGACTGTCCTTTTAAAAATAAAATGAGATGAAGCCTCGCCCAATAAAATGTACTAATTGCGGGGCCCTCAATAAATATTTAATTGAGTATTTAGAATTCGGGATGGACTGTTTAGTGAATTCCACAGTCTTACCCATAAATAATAATATGTTAATCGCTTTAGGCACGATTTAATAATAATACATTCTTAAACATGGGTGCGCATTTATGCGACCCAAATCCAAATCCTAAAACATTGAATAAAAATACGTTCCGGATCGCGGGTGCATTTTATGTGACGCAATCCAAAGACATGTTTTTAAACAATGTTCACATTCTTGTAAAAATAATAATAACAATTATGAAAGCGGTAAAAAGATAAAATTTGCACATAAGTTCATATTTGTATAAAATCAGATAATCAAGCCGAATATAACAGTTGAGCGACCGTGCTAGAACCACGGAACTCGGGAATGCCTAACACCTTCTCCCGGGTTAACAGAATTCCTTATCCGGATTTCTGGTACGCAAACTGTAATATGGAGTCATTCTTTTCCTCAATTCGGGATTAAAATTGGTGACTTGGGACACCCTAAATCTCCCAAGTGGCGACTCTGAAATAAATAAATAAATCCCGTTTTGATTGTCTTTTAATTGGAAAAAACTCCTACGCCCTTCGCGGGGGCGGAAAAAGGAGGTGCGACAGCTCTGGCGACTCTGCTGGGGACGTATGACCCTGAACCACTGGTTCAGGGTTAGAAATTCGAGCTTAGATAAATTGTTATATTTGGCATTATCTGATTTTTACATGTGTTTGAGCCTAATGTGCTAAATGATGCTTTTACCGCTTTGATATTATGTGAACTGTATATAAATTATGTCGAAACCCATCTTCTCTCTGAGTCTTCTGAATCATGAAGAAGGGTGTACTTCGTACGACTTCTTTTCTGTATAGTGTCAAGTCCCAATTTAGAACGAGGTTTGGATAAGTCGCAAAGCCGGTGAAGCTTCTGTATTCCCGGATTGCTGCCTCCTCCTCGGCTCGAGTTGTCCGCTTGGGTAAGCCAGGTCTAGAACAAACACCCAGGTTCTGAACCTAGTATAACAAAGCCACATGCCGGATCCCTAGTAGGAACGTTTGTTTGCATCACGTGCATTTGACTTTGGAGGCCCAACACAGGGGTTGGGTCTGTCTAGGACAGGTGTACCAAAAATGAAAATGACCATCCTGATGCATCTTACTTGCTACTACTTGCGCATTTATTTGATTCGGACTTGTGTGCTGACTGACTTGTGAATATCAGGAATAATATTTTGAAATTGAAAAAAAACGAAATAGCGGTTAGGGAATTGATTGTTTATTTTTGAAAAGAAAACAAATGCCCAAATACTGTCAAAACTCTGCCAAAATTTTAAGAAAATGAAAAAAAAATGTCTTTTTAGTTTGTTTTTTAAAAGCTAAGAAAAAAAAAGGTCGTTGTTCTGTTTTTGTTTTTCAAAAAAAAAAAATATATATATATATATATATAATTTGTCTTGCCATGAAAATGAAAATAAAAAAGAGTCTTATTTTTAAAATGGTTTTTTTATTATTTATTTGCTTATGAAAATGCAAAAAAAAAAAAGTCTTTCATTATTTGTCGCAAATATATATATATATATATATATATATATAAATCCGAAAAGTTTTTTTATTTCCAAAAGATATATATATCTTTATTTGTTGCAAAGAATATTTGTCTTCCAAGAAAATTCAAAATAAAATTCCAAAAGATATGTCTTGCAAAAAATAATATAAATTTCTTTATTTTCCATTATTGATAAAACAAAAAAAAAATCTTTTAAAAAAAAAAATTCCGAAAATATTTTGGATTCTTCTTTCAAAATTGAAAAGAAAATTCAAAATTCAAAAGATATTTTTTAGAAGCATTTCTTTTATCAAAAGTAAAATTCCAAAAATATTTTTTTTCTTTAGAATAAAAAAAAAACAAATGGAAATTCGAAAAAAAAAACTTCCTTTTACTTTTGAAATTCTCAAAAAGTTCAAATCAAAAGAAAAGGAATTTTTACAAGTTTTTCTTTCAAAAAGAAATCAATCAAAAAAAAATATATACTTCCTTTGAGCAGTTCTTTTACAGTTCCAATAAAAAAAAATATTAGTTCATTTACTTATTAACGAGGCCCGAACTACGCGGGTTTGATTCTCACCGGATGTGAGATACGTATGCAACCCTCATCGGGTCCAACCCCCTTTTTGCTAAAATAGTCAAAAACCAAAAAAATAAATAAAAAACGTGTCAAAATTTTTTATTTTGTCATAAATAAGTCTAGTGGTGTCCAACCTTCCCTTTTGCTAAAATAGCCAAAAAAAAAAAAAAGTCAAAATTTTAATTTTGTCATAGAGAAGTCGGGTGACGCTGTTTTATGAAGACATAGCCGAATGTTCCCGAAAGGGACGTCGGGAGGCTGACTTTGCATAAATAGCCACCTTTGGGTCATTTTTAAGATTTTGACCAGTTGACCCACACAGCCTTAAAAATCTTCGTCCCCGAGGCGTTGAAAGGCCGTGTTTGCAATATTGACTTTTCTAATTAGAAAAATGATAAAAAGAGTCATAAATAAGTCGGGTGATGCTGTTTTGTCAAAAATAGCCGAATGTTCCCGAGAGGGACGCCGGAAGGCTGACTTTGTATAAACAGCCACTTTTTTTGGGTCCTGTTTAGGATTTTGGTCTAGTTGACCCACACAGCCCTATAAATCTTTGTCCCCGAGGCGCTGAAGGGCCGTGTTTGCAACATCAGGTTTTAGTATAATTTGAAAAGAAAAAAAAAGAGTCAGCGGTCAGGTGAATACCGTTTGGATTTTTTTTTAGTCAAAATAACCCGAGCCAACTTCGGCCGCGTCTTGAACCGTTCTTGCCGAAATAACCTTAGAGTATCTGTCAGTTGTCGAAAGGTTATTTTCGTAAAAGAATGGACAAGTGTGTAAAGTGTCATAAAATAATCCTCCCCGGCCTCAAATTCATGTGAAAGTTGGAAGGGGCCACATTTGCAAAAATAACCGTTTGGTTGCATTTGTCAAACGGGGAAAGAAATTGGCCGTTTGTAAATCTTTTAATTAGAATATGTGGGTTGTTTGATTTTCCAGCTTGTAGGTCATCTTCAAACCTTTGAAACTCAGTTTATTTTAACATGAAAATTGAAAAAAAATGTTTAGCATTGTTTATCTTTTATTGGGTCCGAACTACGCTCGGTCTGATTCATGCGGGGTCATGATACGTAGGCAATCTCCATAAGATTCGACCACCACTAAAATAAAAAAATATAAAAAAATATAATAATAAATAAATAAAAGAGAGTGTGGAAGATTTTCAGGGGGCACAATTGTCTAACTGCTTAGGTACATTGTATCTCTGATACATGATTGTCTGTCCAATGCCCTAACACTAACGTGATGGCTTCCCTTTGATGTGTCCATATATAGAAAGTGGTTGGTTGTGGTAACTCCTCCCTGCAAAGCAAAATCAAAGGACAATGGCTCAGAACCGCAGAACCGAGTGGATCGGTACTGATGACCGACAACAATTGGTCGAACAGAACAACAGGTTGGTAGAAGAAGTGAAAATGCTGAGACAGCATGTGGCAGACATGTATCAGGCATGGATAACGGGAAAAGCACCACCCCCTCCACCGCCAAGCCTCTTGAACTCGGTCATTTCCCAAGCACCCAACACCATAATGGAAGATTCTCCATACTCTCCATCCCAACCCATTTATGGCAGCTTTCCCAGCTATCCGAGTAGCTCCATCACTCTTCAATGTTTCTCCGCTCCCCAACACCACTTCTTTCCCCGTGACCTCAAAAGCCATACCTCACTTCCCAGGTACCCGACTCCACGAAATGCTTACCCACCCATACAAGCCTACCAAAAGCCATCTGGATCAGGTTTCCGGCCCTGTCAACATGCAAGAATGAAGAGGTTGCTGAAACGAGAAAAGGCTCTCACCCCTATCGGGGTATCTTATGCCAGTCTGTTTGAAAGGCTAAGGCATGCTGGCTCGATTGAACCACTCCCCGCATGTACTCCAAATCCACTTGCAAGGAGCTTTGATCCGGCAGCGCGATGCGCCTACCACTCCAATGTCATAGGGCACAACATTGAGAGCTGTCATAGTTGGAGAAGGGAAGTAGAGAAAATGATCCGAGAAGGGCGGGTTGTGATTAATAACAGTGACATGGAGCACTCGAACCCCCTCGAGAACTTGCCGACGGAGGTTGATGAGATTGAAGCTGGTAATGGTCTCGGCAGTATTGATGCAAAGCTCAGTGGCTAAAATGCCAATTTTGATAAAGTGGGAGGACGTTTTGTTCCTTGGTCAGCAAGAGAGAAGCTTGTGGTGGCTCATTTTGTTGTCATTTCTGTTGTTCGGATTATTAGGGTTATAAGTCGGATGTTGTCTTGTCCAGTTTGTTTTAGGATTTTGTTCTGGATTGTTTTGTTTGTTTTGTTATTTAAACCATTTCACCGGTAGTCTAATACAAAATCCGGTCTTTTATTATTTCCAGTCATCTTTTTGTTTAGTCCTTTTATCATTTTTGTTCAATGCCGATTCTAGGGACATGACATGCGCACCCAGTTTGGGCCTAGTCTTAAAAGTTAATCATAAAACCCTGAGAAGGTGATCAAAGCATTTAAAGGAAATAAGAACGGTTTGAGATTATTTGGAGCCCGAGTCATGTGGAACTGGGGAAAACACAAAGAAAACCGTTAAATAAAGATTCGCCTAAATTGGCATGAGGGTCGTTCATAATAAAAGAGAATGAGAGTGTCGCCCAACGGTGCTTTAGAAGTGACAAATGAACAAACATATGTTTAACATAATTGTCAAGCCCAGCACCGTCGGAAGAGACTATAAATCTATTGTTTGTTGTGTTGTTTGCATTTGGCATGTTTTGAAGACTGGAATGACGAAGGCATTTTGTTCTGCTACCTAAACACTTTATCCTTCGTTACCCCTTTTTGAGCCTTACTTATTTTTCTTTCATACCCCTCGTTCGGAATCAGTAAAAACGACTAGAAAATGCGAGCATGGCATGAAAACATGAAAAAAAAAAACGAAAAAGAAAAGAAAAGAAAAATGGTAACAAAAAAAAACAAAAGAAAGTCAAATGAAAAAAGAGGAATTGGGAACTACGTTTGACCTGATTCCTCAAAGAGGATACGTAGGCGCTTCACGGCTCGGTCATAGTTTTGAAAAAATATAAATCAATCAAGTAAAATATCCCCAAGCAAGAAACTGGGGCAAAAGTTGCGTTTGTGGTAAATAAATCTAGTTCCGAAAGTTGTAACTAATAACCCAGAATTAATGCATTTTTGAGCCTTTAATACCTTTTTTTTCTAGCCCTATCCAAAACCCACATTACGGTCCAAAGAAAGACCTTCTGACCAGTCTTCAAAAGATGCCAAGTCAGACAAATGAGAGTCTTACCGGCGAACATAACATTCTGTTCCACAGCAGAAAGGACTCTAATCTCCAGCAGAGAGAGTCATACCGGCAACACTCCAAATCCCCAGCTGGAAAGTGATACAAATGAGAGAGTCATATCGGTGAAAACCTTCACAGGCACCATAAGGCGATGAAAGCTGAGAGAAGAACAAAAAATGAGAGAGACTTGATAGTGAAAACCCTTTGGGCACTACAAGTCGAATAAGATTAAGAATCCAATGGGGAATCGCCAATTGAAGATCTTGAAAGATGATTGACGGTAGAGGATAGGCCACATACGCATGTCATGGCCATTAGAGTCGGTATCTGCGTTTGATAGGTTTTTATTTATAGTTTCTTTTGTAAAAGAGTCATCATTTCCTTTGTCTTTTGTTTTGTATCTTTTATCTTTCTCCTTTCATAAAAAATTTTCCCCAATAGAGTCTGTCTGGTCAGAACAAGTATGAAATGACTTCAAAATATGTCATCAGCTTCCCAATTATACAAAATGAGATCTGACTAGTGCATCCAAATGGTGTAGTCAGCGAGGAACAAGCGTGAGGCCAGTGTCAAGAAAATATCCCCAGCAAAAGGGAATTGACAAAAGGATTGACGAGTGTCAAAAGGGATATCCTTGCCAAAACCGAAGTTATAAACCTCAAGGCCAAAGCCAGTGGGCAAATCAAGGAGAGCAATGAGCATGATTTGGGAAATTCATACTAGGACTAAAAGGTCAGGGAAATGCCAGCTTCCGAGTTATGTCACAAAAGAAGACGGATATCCCCAGTAGGAAGGGATTATCCCCAGCACATAATATCATCCCCAACAAGCTGTGGAACGCAGAGCAAGGAAGGAGAAAGGGAAAAGCCATCCCAGTAGGGGTATCACAACCAACCACCATGTTTTAAACTAACAAATTTTGTTTGATTTGAAACAGGTAAAGGAAATGGCATTGATGCCAGAAATGCATGCCGCAAGGGATATTATCAAACTGGGGCAGAAAATTTTCCTTCCGCTTAGAAAATTTTCTGGAAGTCAGGTACCCATGCGGGAAAGAATAAAGATAACGCCAGTCTCAAGGGAAGTGGTCTTAGAACCAGTGTTGCCCCCAACATAATAAGTTCTATGGAGGAAGTTGTTCCCCAGCAAAGGGATGAAACTTGAGCTCAGTGAAGCACTAGTTCTGAAAGAATCAGAATCCCCCAACAGTGTTAGCCTCGACAGCGTTATCCCCAGCTGATAACATTTTACCCCCCCAACAGGTAAGTAAATAATTCCCCAACAGTGTTATCCCCAGCAAGTATTCGAGGTAAGACATTTTCAAGTCTTAAGGATATTTTGGGTTCATCCGCCCTCAAATAGGATATTTTGGGTTCATCCGCCCTTGAATAGGATATTTTGGGTTCATCCGCCCTCGAATAGGATATTTTGGGTTCATCCGCCCTCAAATAGGATATTTTGGGTTCATCCGCCCTCGAATAGGATATTTTGGGTTCATCCGCCCTCGAATAGGATATTTTGGGTTCATCCGCCCTCGAATAGGATATTTTGGGTTCATCCGCCCTCGAATAGGATATTTTGGGTTCATCCACCCTCGAATAGGATATTTTGGGTTCATCCGCCCTCGAATAGGATATTTTGGGTTCATCCGCCCTCGAATAGGATATTTTGGGTTCATCCGCCCTCGAATAGGATATTTTGGGTTCATCCGCCCTCGAATAGGATTTTATTTTCAAAGTTGTTGTTGAAGCCAGGCGCCCACCTGAATAACGAGAGGAATACTTTTCTTGTCTGTCCATTGCATATTTTAGGCGCCCACCTGTATAACAAGGGAATACATTCCACGCCTTTGCCAATAGGAGACGCACTTCCTAAGTTTAGTTTACCCATAGGAGACGCATTTCCTCCTAAGTTTAGTTTACCCATAGGAGACGCATTTCCTCCTAAGTTTAGTTTACCCATAAGAGACGCATTTCCTCCTAAATTTACTTTTACCCATAGGAGACGCATTTCCTCCTAAGTTTAGTTTACCCATAGGAGACGCATTTCCTCCTAAGTTTAGTTTACCCATAGGAGACGCATTTCCTCCTAAATTTACTTTTACCCACAGGAGACGCATTTCCTCCTAAGTTTAGTTTTACCCATAGGAGACGCATTTCCTCCTAAGTTTAGTTTACCCATAGGAGACGCATTTCCTCCTAAGTTTAGTTTACCCATAGGAGACGTATTTCCTCCTAAATTTACTTTTACCCATAGGAGACGCATTTCCTCCTAAGTTTAGTTTACCCATAGGAGACGCATTTTCTCCTAAGTTAGCATTGAAGTTGGGAGCCCGCCCATATAATAGAGGCATACATTTCTGTCCTTTTACTTTCAGTTCTAGGTCGCCCACCAGTAAAATGCGGGAATACATTTCAGTTCTAGGTCGCCCACCAGTAGAATGCGGGAATACATTTCAGTTCTAGGTCGCCCACCAGTAAAATGCGGGAATACATTTCAGTTCTAGGTCGCCCACCAGTAGAATGCGGGAATACATTTCAGTTCTAGGTCGCCCACCAGTAAAATGCGGGAATACATTTCAGTTCTAGGTCGCCCACCAGTAAAATGCGGGAATACTTTCTGTTCTAGGTCGCCCACCAGTAAAATGCGGGAATACATTTCAGTTCTAGGTCGCCCACCAGTAGAATGCGGGAATACTTTTAAGTTCTAGGTCGCCCACCAGTAAAATGCGGGAATACTTTCTGTTCTAGGTCGCCCACCAGTAAAATGCGGGAATACATTTCAGTTCTAGGTCGCCCACCAGTAGAATGCGGGAATACTTTTAAGTTCTAGGTCGCCCACCAGTATAATGCGGGAATACTTTCTGTTCTAGGTCGCCCACCAGTAAAATGCGGGAATACATTTCAGTTCTAGGTCGCCCACCAGTAAAATGCGGGAATACTTTTAAGTTCTAGGTCGCCCACCAGTATAATGCGGGAATACTTTCTGTTCTAGGTCGCCCACCAGTAAAATGCGGGAATACATTTCAGTTCTAGGTCGCCCACCAGTAAAATGCGGGAATACTTTCTGTTCTAGGTCGCCCACCAGTAAAATGCGGGAATACATTTCAGTTCTAGGTCGCCCACCAGTAAAATGCGGGAATACATTTCAGTTCTAGGTCGCCCACCAGTAGAATGCGGGAATACTTTTAAGTTCTAGGTCGCCCACCAGTATAATGCGGGAATACATTTCAGTTCTAGGTCGCCCACCAGTAAAATGCGGGAATACTTTCTGTTCTAGGTCGCCCACCAGTAAAATGCGGGAATACATTTCAGTTCTAGGTCGCCCACCAGTAAAATGTGGGAATACATTTCAGTTCTAGGTCGTCCACCAGTAAAATGCGGGAATACATTCATGTTCTAGGTCGCCCACCAGTAAAATGCGGGAATACTTTCAGCTCTAGGTCGCCCACCAGTATAATGCGGGCATACATTTCATAATTTTGCATTGAAGCAACTTTTTAGTCTTGTATTACAGAGTTTGGAATCAGTAACCCCACCAGAAGGCGGAAGGTTACAACAGGAATCCCCAGCAGTAAACAATAAAATCCCCAGCACCGGGAAGCAGAAGGTTGCAACAAGAGGTCCCAGCATAAACTCAAGTCCATGTGTCAAAAGGAAGAAAAGCATCGGAAGAAAAGCACCGGAGGAAACACAAGCCGACAAGAAAGCAAGGCAACAAGAACAAATTTTAGTCTAGCCTAGCTTCTTGTTTTCTTTTAAGCACGGTGTAACAAGGAGATCGGTAAGCAGTGATAACAGCATGCAACAGCAGTAACATCGCAGTCTCACGGTAGTCCCAGCTACCAAAAACTTCCCGAACTACATTGACCTGATTCCTGTTTAGCCCAGGATATGTAGGAAACCTTTGAAGCAAAGGTTCGGTCAAATCTTTTTCAAAAAATGCTTCACACGGAGTACTCGGATGGGCAAAAATCGCTCGCTTTATCTTTGCACGAAAACCCTTCGTGTATCCGGGCAAAGAGGGGCAGCTGTAAGCACGTGATTTTTGCCCTATATGAGAATTACTCCCAAAAAATCCAAAAATAAAATGATTTTTCTTTGGTGTGCAATTTTTTGATATTTTGAATAATTATTTGTATTTGTCTGTGCGTGTTTATTTGATAAATTAATAAAAAATACAAAAATATGTCGCATTTTGCATGTAGGATTTAATTCTATAGTTGTTAGTAATTAAATTTGTTTTACAAAAATTAAAAAATTACAAAAATAAGCATCGTTTGCATTTTTAGCATTTAATGTCCAAATATACAATTTTATGCTTAATTAATACTTAATTGTGCGTTAATTGTTATTGGGAGTTAATTTGCGCTTTTATAACTTAATTTAATTCTTAATAATAGTTTAAGTATTTTTATAATTTAGTTTTAGAGAAATAAAAGAAGAAAAGAAAGCAAAAATATAAAGAAAGTCGGAATTAGGCCTCTTCTTCAATTTCAAGCCACAGGCCCAAAAATTGGCCCAATCTTCCCTACGACCCAGTCCATTTCGAACTGGGTCGACCCAGTCCATAACCCAAAAGACTCAAACCCCATTTGTCTTTCATTTTTACAAAACAAAAACAAAACAAAAAAAATAAGAGAAGAAAACCCTAAAAATCTAAACCATCCCCCCCCCTCTCCTATCTTCTTCTTCTTCCTCAAGCTCACATCCCTTCCTCCCATGGCAGACCTTCCCCCCTCACACCCCTGCCCCCCTCACGTCAACACACACACAACACAACCACTCTCACCCCCACGACATCCCCTCGCTGCCATGGCTGCGTTTTTCAAGTTCGTCGAGCAACTTCTACGCCACCATTGTTGCCCGTAGTTGCTTCTCCTCCTGCTGTTGCGTTTTCTTCTTCTCCAACACTGTTGCTGCTGCGTTTTTCATCCTTCATGTTGCTGCTGTGTCGTCCAAACAAACCACCACAACTGCTGCCCGCCGCGTCCAGCCATGGACGAGCTTCATCGAGCTCGAACTCGAGCTCCCATGGCTGCCGTTGCATCTTCTCCGACACCGCTGCTGCTACTGTTTCGTGCTGCTGCTCCAGCAGTGTTGCTGCTGCTGCCTTCTGCTTGTGGCGGGCTGCCATTCTTCGTTTTAAACGATGCCAAACGACCACCTTCTTTGGTCGTCCGTTCGTAGTCGTCTTCGACGTCAAGTTATCTTGGTGCGAGATTCGTTCTCGGACAGATTTGTTTACAATCAAAGTTCGTCGTTGATTCATCTCCGGTTAGTTGTTTTTGAGTTTTATTTTTGTCCATATTTTTGTTTGATATTTTCCGGATCCAAAATCGTTAAAGAATTCAATTCTTGTTTTGTTCGTTGTTCATCGTTGAAATTATTTTTCTAGTTTGTTCATGTTCATGTGCTTTGTTAAAATTAATTTTCAGATTTCAAAATAGAAGTTTAATTAGTTGTTTTCATGTTTATTTCATGTTTGTATTATTGTTTAAGTAAGTATTTGTTAGTTTGATGTTTGTTAGATTCAAATTGAAATTTAATCAACTATTTCTTCAATTTGTTTCATGTGTTTATGTATTGTTAGAAATTGTTAATATTGTTAAGTTCAAGTTTAAGTTCATAATTGTTTCTTCGTCGATCTTGTTATTTGTTTAAAGAATTTAGTTGTATTAAAGGAATATATTGTTTTAATCGTTTAATCCGTCATGTTTGTTGTCTTAAAATAGATTCATTCATGTTCATACTTTGTTTGGATGATCTTGAATCCGAATTTTGTATAGTTTGATTTCTTGTTTACCATTTATGATTATTGCTTGAATTGTTCTCATAATCTTGTTTAAAGTTTAATATAAGAATTGTTTGTTGTAATGTTGTTAGAGTTGATTTTAAGTTCAATATGATTGAATTTAGAAATCTTCATACTTTGTTTGTTGTTGTTGTTGAATCCGAAAATAGGATTGTTTGTTGCTAAAATATTGTTCAATCAAATTTTAGTTGTTCTTGGTTGTTCAATTTGTGTTCATGTGATTTGTTGTTGAAATGTTGTTAAAATCATGTTCATGTGATATTGTTGTTATGATGTTCATCCGTGTTCATATTGTTGTTTGAACATTGTTAGAAATTGATCATATTGTCTATATTTTGGTTAAGTTTGATTAATTGATGTGTTATAGCTGATGGGTAGTTTGGTAAATTTGTAATACGTTCAGGGGTAGTTTGGTAATTTCAGTAAGGTCAGAAGGGGTAGTTTAGGAATTGTACATTTTGTAATTGTTTATTTGAAGCATGGGGGACAAAATGAAATGGGGTGGGTTGTGATATGATTATTTAATATAAAGGGGGGACAAGATTTAATTTAAAGGGGAATCTTGCATTATTTTAAATAAAGCATGGGGGACAAAATGAAATGGGGTGGTGTGATATGTTATTTAATGTAATGGGAATGAGTGAGAAGATAATGGGTTTGGTAGAGAAAATGGGTTGATTTTAATTAATGGAAAGATTTTATGAGAGGGGTTATAAGAAGTCTTGAAATCAGAATAAAAAGGGAGGACAAGAAAAAAACAGAGACAGAAAAAAACGGGAGAGAGAAACAAATCTGAAAATAAGAGAGAGAAAAGGGCTGAACATTTAAGAGATAGAAAATTCCGAAAAAATATTTAAGCTTTCAAATAAAAAAAAACTAAAAAAATATTCTGCTTTCTTTTGTTGTTTGAAATCAGAATTAATTGTTGTTTCATCAAAGCTGGAAGCTTTTGTTTTTTTTGGATTACTACTCCACCGGTCCGTTACTGGGTTGTTACTGTTGCTGGGCTATTGTTGCTGTGTTGTACTGATTTTACTGTTGCTGCTGATTCTCATCTTCATTTTCTTTTGCTTCCAATATCAGGTACACAACTGACACGCTGGTTATTGTAATCCGAAATATGAAGCATGAATACGAAAAAATGAAGAGTTGAAATTTTGAATTATATTTAATTATATTCTGAATTTTATTTGTATGTATAAATTATGTAGTTTGCAAAAAATCAGAATCATGTAGATATTTAATACATATAGTGGAACATTCGACGATAGCTTAACAAATGAACTATCTACATCTATTGCCTAAAAATAAATAAATGGTGTAGTAATTCCGTTGAATAAAAAATCAAACGAATAGGCCATTTAGTTAAATCATATTGGTTAATTTCAGCATATAAATGGTCTAGGATTAAAATTAGAATTGCTATGTTTTTTTTTAATTTGACAAACTGAGAACATGCCTAGTATAATGTAACTAAGTAATAACATGTAAATAAATTAAGATATTTCTCCTTTATTTTGTAGAGACAAATTTCAATAAAAAATGTAGGCATTTTAGGACTGTCCTTTTAAAAATAAAATGAGATGAGCCTCGCCCAATAAAATGTACTAATTGCGGGGCCCTCAATAAATATTTAATTGAGTATTTAGAATTCGGGATGGACTGTTTAGTGAATTCCACAGTCTTACCCATAAATAATAATATGCTAATCGCTTTAGGCACGATTTAATAATAATACATTCTTAAACATGGGTGCGCATTTATGCGACCCAAATCCAAATCCTAAAACATTGAATAAAAATACGTTCCGGATCGCGGGTGCATTTTATGTGACGCAATCCAAAGACATGTTTTTAAACGATGTTCACATTCTTGTAAAAATAATAATAACAATTATGAAAGCGGTAAAAAGATAAAATTTGCACATAAGTTCATATTTGTATAAAATCAGATAATCAAGCCGAATATAACAGTTGAGCGACCGTGCTAGAATCACGGAACTCGGGAATGCCTAACACCTTCTCCCGGGTTAACAGAATTCCTTATCCGGATTTCTGGTACGCAGACTGTAATATGGAGTCATTCTTTTCCTCAATTCGGGATTAAAATTGGTGACTTGAGACACCCTAAATCTCCCAAGTGGCGACTCTGAAATAAATAAATAAATCCCGTTTTGATTGTCCTTTAATTGGAAAAAACTCCTACGCCCTTCGCGGGGGCGGAAAAAGGAGGTGCGACAGTGCCCAATGTGGATGGGCTGAGAGAGTTAATTCTGGAGGAGGCCCATAGCTCGCGGTATTCTATTCATCCGGGTGCCGCGAAGATGTACTAGGATTTGAGGCAACACTATTGGTGGAGAAGAATGAAAAAGGATATTGTGGGATTTGTAGCTCGGTGTCTCAATTGTCAACAAGTGAAATGAGCATCAGAGACCGGGTGGCTTACTTCAGCAGATGGTTATTCCTAAGTGGAAGTGGGAGAGGATCACTATGGACTTTGTTGTTGGACTCCCACGGACTTTGAAGAAGTTTGATGTTATTTGGGTGATTGTGGATCGGCTAACCAAGTCTGCGCACTTCATTCCTATTTGTACTATCTATTCTTCATAGCGGTTAGCAGAGTTATATATCCGAGAGATTTTTTGGCTGCATGGTGTTCCAGTTTCTATCATTTCAGATCGGGGTTCTCAGTTTACTTCCCAATTTTGGAAGTCTGTTTAGCGAGAGTTGGGTACTCAGGTGGCGTTGAGCACAGATTTTCACCCTCAGACGGACGGGCAGTCCGAGTGTATTATTCAGATATTAGAAGACATGTTGCGTGCTTGTGTTATTGATTTTGGAGGTTCATGGGATAAGTTTCTACTACTTGCAGAGTTTGCTTACAACAACAACTACCAGTCGAGTATTCACATGGCTCCATATGAGGCTTTGTATGGGAGGCGGTGTAGATCTCCAGTTTGTTGGTTCGAGCCCGACGAGGCTAGGCTATTGGGGACAGATGTGGTTCAGGATGCCTTATAGAATGTGAAGGTGATTCAGGAGAGGCTTCATACAGCACAGTCGCGACAGAAGAGTTATGCAGACCGGAAGGTTCGAAACGTGTCCTACATGGTTGGTGAGAAGGTCTTGCTGAAGGTTTCGCCCATAAAGGGTGTTATGAGATTTGGGAAGAAAGGAAAGTTGAGTCTGCGGTTCATTGGGCCTTTTGAGGTGCTTTGGAGGATTTGGGAGGTGGCTTATGAGCTTGCTTTTCCGCCCAACCTGTCGATTGTGCATCATGTATTTCATGTTTCTATGCTCCGGAAGTCTATTGGGGATTCGTCTCATGTTTTGGACTTCAACACGGTTCAGTTGGATGATGATTTGACCTATGATGTGGAGCCAGTAGCAATTTTAGGTCATCAGGTTCGAAAGTTGAGGTCAAAGGATATAGCTTCGGTGAAAGTGCAGTGGAGAGGTCGGCCCGTGGAGGAGGATACCTAGGAGACCGAGTGGGAGATACGGAGCAGATATCCTCACCTGTTTGAGGCTTCAGGTATGTTTCTTGACTCGTTCGAGGACGAACGTTTGTTTAAGTTGGGGAGGATGAGACGACCTGGCCAGTCGTCTCATGAGTTACCGCTCCATGTTCCCCTATTTTAGCTTCTTTACGCTTCGTTATCCGTGTTTTATGTGATCGGTTGATCAGTTCGAGTTCGGAGAGGATTTGGTAAGAAATGAGACACTTAGTCTCTTTTAAGAAGGCTTAAGTTGGAAAAGTCAACCGGATATTGACTTATGTGTTAGAAGGCTCGGAAGTGAGTTCTGATGGTTCAGTTAGCTTCGGGAGGTGATTTGTGACTTAGGAACGCGATTGGAATGGGTTTTAGAGTTGTAGAGAAGATTTAGGCTTAAATTGGCGAAGTTGATATTTTGGCGGTTCCGGTTGATAGGCGAGATTTTGATATAGGGGTTTGAATGGAATTCCGAGAGTGACAGTAGCTTCGTTGTGTCATTTGGGATGTGTGTGCAAAATATTAGGTCATTCGGACGAGATTTGATAGACTTTTTGATCGAAAGCATAATTTAAGAGTTCTTGGAGTTCTTAGGCTTGAATCCTATGTTAAATTGGTGATTGATTTGTTGTGAGCGTTCCGAAGTTTTGAACAAGTTTGAACGATGTCATGGGATATGTTGGTACAATTGGTTTGAAGTTCCGGGAGTCCGGGGAGGCTCTGGGATGTTTTAGGCCGAAAATCATAGTTGTAGCAGGTCGAGAAGGGTTGCAAGCCTCAGAACTCACCCGCGGTCCGCACAAAAAGAAGTGTGGCCGCGGTATGTGCTGTTCGGACCGCACAAAATGAAGTGCAGCCGCGGTAGGTGTTGTGCGGACCGCACAAAATGGTGTGCGGCCGCGGTGAAGAACATTCTGTTGGTCCTACTTCGGAAGCTCATATCTTTTGATCTACAAGAAATTTTGAGGTTATTCAAAAACTATAATTGTAGCCCTTCGTATCTAGTTTCAAGAAAAATAAAGATATCGTAATTTGGACATCTGTAGCAAAGGTTATGGCCAAAATACTAAAGTCTGTCATTGCAGAGGAAAGCTTGCGCGGCCGCGGTCGTTTTTGTGCGGACCGCACTGGTTTTGTGCGGACCGCGGTCACTTTTTTTGTATGGCTTGCGGAGGTGGAAATCTGTGGGGTACTCTATAAATACGAGGTTTTGGGTTTTATTTGATATTTTGACCTAGAGAGCTCGGATTTTTGAGATTTTTCGAAGGTTTTTCAAGAAATTCATCGGGGTAAGTGATTCTAACTCAAATCATTGAATTCATTATTTAATTCGTGATTTGGGATGGAATTTGGGAAGAAAATTGTGAAATCTTTCAAAAATATAAAATGATGATTTGAAGGACCAAATGGTATTGGAATTGGATAATTTTCGTATGGATAGACTCGTGAGAGTATAAAGATTCTAGTTTTGTGAATTTTGTCAAATTCCGAGATATGGGTCCGGGGTCAGGTTTGACCAATTTCTGGAATTTTGTGGTAATTCGATTGTTTTCGCTTGGGCTTTGTTCTCTTAGCATATTGTGACGTATTCGTTCTGATTTTGGATATATTCGACGCACGTGGAGGCCAATTCGAGAGGCAAAGGCGTCGCGAGCTAGAGAATTAGCCGGTTCGAAGTGAGTAATGGTTGTAAATGATGTTATGAGGGTTTGAAACCCCGGATTGCACATCGTAGTGCTGTATTGAGGTGAGACACGCGCATGTGTGATGAGCGTGAGGTCTTTTACTACTGGGGATTGTGACTTGGTCCGTCCCGATTGATAATTTTACCACGTATTGACTGAAACTTATTTGTTATCATCATGATTTGGGCTGATTGCCATATTTGGGCTTCGTGCCAATTATTTGAACCCTCCGGGGATTTTTATCACTAATTCCTCATTGTTTGACTTATTACTTGAACTCAGTCATGTTGATATTTACTGCTTTACAAACTCAGCCACTTTTATTCGTATTTGAACTTAAATGATATTTCTAAATGATGTTTTGGGCTGAGAACTATTGTTTTACTAATGCCCGAGGGGCTTGTGATGATTTTCGGACTGAGTGAGGATGAGGGCTATATGTGAGGATATACTGAGTGATATGAGCCCAAGGGCTTGAGATACTTTTTATTGCCACGAGATGGCTTGATATTGCGCTTGGGCCGTAAGGGGAACCTACGGAGTCTGCACCCCCACAGTGAGCGCGGGTACCCATCATGATTTGAGGGTGAGCCCGAGGGGTTGATACTGTACTAAGAGTGAGCCCGAGGGGCTGATATTGTACCGAGAGTGAGCCCGAGGGGATGATACTATTCTGAGTGATTGTTACTGTGCCCGAGGTGCGGATTTCTACTTGTTATTCACCTGCTAAATTATCTGTTTTACGTGGTTTAAAGGAACTTCATTGGATTTCTTCATGGATTTACTGCCTTAAGTGATTTTACTGAATTACTTTGTGCCTTTACGTGTTTTCTTGCTTTCAGCCATTATTTATAATTATTACTCACTGAGTCGGAGTACTCACATTACTCCATGCACCGTGTGTGCAGATTCAGGCGTCGCAGAGCCCGCTCTTGAGTGCTGATCCTCCCAGTCTAGGCAGTGTTTTCGGAGATCACGAGGTAGTTGTTGGCGTCCACAGCCCCCGTGCCTTCCTTATCTTACTATTTTCATGTTCTTGAACTTCTGTAACGGATTTCGTATCTAGTAGATTGGTATCCGGAACTATTAGTTGTTCATGACTTGTAACACCCCGGTTTGAGTTGTGTCGGGATGGTTTCTATTGTTGTTATCGTTAATTCCGCAAATTATAGTTATTATATCATGTTTTAGAACTACTTATGGTATTTAACCCTTTAAAAGAGGTGGTCTGTTTTGGTGTGGCTGGCCTTGTCTTCACGAGAGACGCCATCATGACCGGGTTCGAGGAATTGGGTCGTGACAATTAGGCCCCTCATAAAGTTTCCTTTAGATCACAAAATTCGTTGGCATGCCCCTGAATACATATATATAATATCAACTATCAAGTGATACATCAATATATACAAAAATACATGTCGGGTAGAAGGAACAGGATAAAAAATATGTATTTTCAATAATCTTTGTTGACAATTAAAAAGAGAATAATTGAAATCAAGTTGAAAATATGTCATTCAATATGATTTGGTCAGATAATGTTAGATCCTGCTTAATTGAGGTTTCATTGAGTAACTTTTATGACAAAGTTTTCTTATATCTGCCGCCTTTGTGCAATATCTTTTTGTTGCTAACACAGATTATCTCATGGAATTAATTAAAAATAATAGAGAGAATAATAAAGTAATCAAAACGCGAAAAAATAAAGTATAAAATTGTCTCTTGGAATAGTTCGACTTAGTCATGCTTTCTTTCACTAACTAAAACTAATTTAGAGATACACGTGCATCGCACGTGTCCAGAAGCTAGTGAACTCAAAAAAACACAAGGCATTCACATAGGATATTTATTATACATCGCATCTAGAAGCGGATGCAGAGCATAAATTTATGCATAAAAATTCATTAAAATATAATAAATTATAATTATGAACCTGTAACTTCAAAAATACAACGGGTTCAATGATAAGAACCTTAAAGATTGAACCATAAAACTTAATTCGCCTCTGATCACATCAACTTCGACTGAGGCATAATTATTGGTGTTGTTGTTATATAATATTTAGATGTAGCGAACATGAAATATATGACGCGTTTTAAAGACGATGTCGTACATTTGAACTGTGTTAAACTTGGCAAAGTCCTTTGGAAGAGAGATTGATAAGTCAGTGGGAGTTTTCTTGTGGAATTGATAAAAGTCAGGATCATCTCCACAATCATACTTTTCCCATCCCAAATCAGTGAGAATTTTCTCAAGAGAGTTATAAGATGAGACAATTTCTTGTGTTGGTAAATGTACCAAAACCTTTCTTTTTCTCCCAATTGATTGCTCTTCTTCACTTGGATTTTCGACCAAACGAATAACCCCAGTATTCTTGGAAAACCAAACTCCTGACATTTTCTTTTAAAAGATTCAAATATATGTATGTGAAAAATTGAGTTTTGGGTTGGTGAAGGGATCGATAAAGGGTATTTATACAAGTGATCATAAGCTTGTTAATATATAAATACACACGTTTAAGACAAGACTTATTAATACTCCCTTTGTCCAGTGTATCTAGCATCCTTCGGATTTCGAAAGTCAAATGAGTATTTTGTTATCGGTAACTTTTTTATGTCTTTTATATATTTTTAAATTGTTAATTATTATGACTTATAGTACGTTTTACGAAATTTCTAAATAAGTAAATTTTATTTTTAAAAAAATTATTTTAAATTTCTAAATGTATTGTCTTGCTATTACTGTTATCGGTACTTCTTTCATGTTTTTTATTGATATCTTCAATTTAGTTTTTCTAAATATATTGTCTTACTATGAATTGCTATCAACATTTCTTCCATCTTCTTTAGCCGAGGGTCTATTGAAATTAGTCTTTCTGCCCTCCTAGGGTAGGGATAAGGCTACGTACATTCTATCCTCCCCAGACCTCACTCGTGAAATTTTTACTGTATTGTTATTGTTGTTATTTTATTTTAAAAAACTTTCAATGTATGAATTTATATGTCGAAATTAAAATACTTGGCGCTAAAAATCCGAATGGTGGCACAAAATTTAGAAAAAGTGGGAGTAATATTTAAAGGTAGGTGATGATAAGTTTGTTTTATACTCCATGTATTTGGAGTAGAGATTTAAATATTGGGGGAAATCATGAAGAGATAACGAATCTTTAGGATATGAATTTTTTTAAGCCATAAAATTATAAATACCATTTTTGTATGTTTGGTGAAAGCTGTTATTAGTAAAATTATCTAGTCAACAACGTGCTTAACGAGATCACTTTGGGTATTATTTATAAGAGAAAATGATCTGTTCCCAACTCCTTTTCTCTAATAAAGCTAATCACTTTAATTTCCTCAAATTCATATTCTATTACCTTATGCACATTTAACTAATAAAATATTCCCGACAAAGTGGAATGTTAAATTCTATTCACCACCCTTTTGCTTAAGAAAGTTAATCACATTAAGTACTGCAAGTATTCCTCCACACCACCAAAAGATGTGGTGCGCTCGTATGGGACTGTTCTTCTCTTAACTAAAGATCTCGAGTTCGAGCTTTGAGTATAAAAAATCATTGTTAGGAAGCACTTTCCTCGAATAAGACCCTACGCGTCGCAAATTCAAATGTAATCGAGCTCCAATATGGATACCGAACACTAGGTGAAAACAAAAAGGCATTCCTCCACATGGCAATGTGAATTTGAAAAAACACAGTAGATACAAGCGGCTCTGAACTTGGCTTAGTTTTCTTCTCTTTGTTTTTTTCCCTCAACTCTATGTACCCTTACTTTTATTTTTGTACTTTCCTCTTCTTTTTTTTTTTTTTTTGCTTTTTTCTTTTTGCGGCTGCCTTATTCAAACACATTGAAATATTAAATCCACGATTGTTTTGCCACAAGGCAGCTTAACAAACATTAAAGTTAAACCCGAATAAGGAGGTTCCCTAAGCAGTAGTCGCAGAAAATAGCACGACCTAGTCAGTTTTTGGATTGGTAACTAAAAATAGTCAGCGTCTGCAAAGTCATAAAAAATAGTCGTTATTTTGCTGAAACACAAAAAGTTCTAATATAATATGCTAGATTATGTAGCTCCTGCGCAGGGGCGGACCTATGACACAGTCTGAGGAGTCACGGGCACTCGTAAGTAATAACATAAATGCAAATTTTGGTAGAATATAAAAGTGCACCCGTGACCTTTAAATCTTGGGTCCGTCTCTGCTCCTGCGTATAAACTTCCAACATATTATGTTGGAACTTCAGCACGGAAAATTCCAGCATAGTATACTGGATTATGGAGCTCCTCCATTTAAACTTCACGCATATTATGTTGGAATTCTAGGACATGATGAAATTCCAGTATGTTCTACTCGAATCTCATATGTAAAAAATTTGAACTCCGACATATTATGATGGAATTTTTTCGAATTTTTAAGGGTATTTTTGTTCAGATTATAACTTTACATGAAAAAATGGCTAAATTTCGATTACTTTTAAAACTGTGACTATTTTTTAATTACCAGCCGTAAATCTGGCTATTTTTTATTTTTTTCCTAGCTACAACTGATTCTCCCAAAGAAATACATGTATCAATTTTAGAAAAAGAAAAAAAGTCAAATATGTTATGAATAGTTTGTACATTGGATACTACATTAGATGCTACATTGGATGCTCATGTTGTGAATAACTTAAAGATTAAATTTCCTATATTATGTCCATCATCTTTACATTTTACTGCATTGCTTTTATTTTATAACACGTTATCAGCACGAAGCTCTAATTTTATTCTTAACTCCCGCTAAATTGAGCCATATTTTATTAAGGTATGTATCATTATAATCATTTTATTTATGGCAGTACATATCATATGCTCATTGTTTGCAGATTACTTGTGCGCTTGGGCATCTTAAATAGTTTAAGTACATTGCAGTGATAAAATAACTATTTCCTTCCGTGCTCAACTCTTAGAGGACCTCAAAGTCATCAAACTAGCTATGCACTAATGTCATACTTATAATATTCATGGACTCCCTAGATCAAAACATATCTTTAAGGCATTTTGAAGAACTGTGAGAAATAAATTGACAAGCAATAATTTTATAGTTTAATTACTTTATATTTATTGGAACATATAAATAATGTTAGTCACGTTCAGTTCTATTAACACATATATATCAATAATATAAAGTGAAATGAAACAAGTATGTAATTTCTACTTTATGGCAAGAATAAAATGAAATAGTAGATTGTTAACATGATATAGCTCTATTTTCATTTCTTTTACCTTAATCGTTTTGTTTTCATTAATTGTTTATTATTATAATTATTTCTCTAACTTATTCATCTTTTATGATAGTTTTCACTATGTCAAATTTATCAAAACTTGAATTTGTGGCACTTGACATCACCGGGAGGAACTATTTATCATGGGTTCTTGATGCTGAAATTCACCTTGACGCTAAAGGTCTTGGAAATACTATTATACAAGGAAATGAAGCATCAAATCAGGATAAAGCGAAGGCCATGATTTTCCTTCGTCATCATCTACATGAAGGGTTAAAAACTGAATATTTAACCGTAAAAGATCCACTTGAATTATGGATTAATTTGAAGGATCGATATGACCACCTAAAACTTACGGTATTACCGAAAGCTCGGTATGAGTGGATACATTTAAGGTTGCAAGACTTTAAAACCGTAAGTGAGTATAATTCTGCTATCTTTAAAGTAAGTTCTCTATTAAAATTATGTGGAGACACTATCACAGATGAGGACTTATTGGAAAAAATATTTTCTACTTTTCACGCTTCAAATGTGGTGCTACAACAACAATACCGTGAAAAAGGTTTTAAGAAATATTCTGAGTTAATCACATGCCTACTTGTGGCTGAGCAGAATAATACTCTATTAATGAAAAATCATGAAGCCCGTCCCACTGGGTCAGCTCCATTTCCGGAAGTGAATGCTGTAGCAACATATGATAAGTTTGAAAGAAAACAAAATAATTACCGTGGTCGTGGACATGGTCGTAAACGTGGACGTGGCAGGGGGCGAAACAATTATCGTCATTATGGTGGAAATAAATTGGAGAACAATAAGGGTTCTCAAATTAATCATTCAAAAGGTAAAACTAGTATGTGTCACCGATGTGGTATGAGAGGTCATTGGGCACGCATTTGTCGTACGCCAGAACATTTTGTCAAACTTTATCAAGCCTCCCTCAAGAAAAAAGAAAATAATGTGGAGGCACACTTGACCTTTCAAAATAATGATGATGAAGCAGGTCCCTCAAATAAATATGATTCTAAGGCACATCTTGCATATAAAGATGATGATTTTGAAGGCCTAACAAATATTACTCATTTAGAAGTTGGGGACTTCTTTGAGGATATTGACTGAAGAACTAATCATCTTACTGGGGAATGAAGCTATAAAAGTTGTTATGTTTATGTTTGCAACTAGTTTATTTTTCTTGAGTGTATTTTCCTAATGCATCATGTGTTGCTAGTTTCTACATTTCTAATGTATTTCTTAATGTTTTTTTTCCTGCTTGTCTTTCATATTTCTTATGATGTATTATTTGTCTTTTTTATGAAGAATATGAAAATTCCCCAGTCTTCAGTTGGACTCAAGATTAATAAAGATGATATATGTCTTCTGGATAGTGCTACAACACACACTATTTTACAAGATAAGAGATATTTCTCTTATTTGGTAATGAAAGAAGTGAATGTTAATACAATATCCGGTAGTACAAGATTAATTGAAGGTTCTGGAAGAGCCAATTTATTACTACCAGGAGGAACAAATTTGGCTATTGATGAAGCACTGTATTGTAGTAAATCTCAAAGAAACTTATTAAGTTTCAAAGATATTCGCCAAAATGACTATCATATTGCGACCACAAATAATGAAAAGATTGAATATCTTTATATTACTACAATAATGTCCGGTAAGAAATATGTGCTTGAAATGTTACCTGCTCTTTCCTCCGGCTTATACTACACAAGTATTAGCAGGATTGAAACACATGCCGTAGTAAACGAGAAGTTTACTAATCAAGATAATTTTATTATTTGGCATGACCGGTTGGGCCATCCTGGTTCTAATATGATGCGTAAAATAATTGAGAATTCACATGGACATGCAATGAAGAATCAGAAGATTCTTCAATTTAAGGAATTCTCTTGTGCTGCGTGTTCTCAAGGAAAATTAATTATTAGACCATCAACTTATTAAAGTTAGGATGGAATCCCCTGCATTTCTGGAACGTATACAGGGTGATATATGTGGGCTCATTCACCCTCCATGTGGACCATTCAAATATTATATGGTTTTGGTAGATGCATCTACAAGATGGTCACATGTGTTCTTACTATCAACTCGCAATATGGCATTTGCGAGATTGTTGGCTCAAATAATAAAGCTAAGAGCACAATTTCCAGATTATGCAATTAAGACAATTCGTCTTGATAATGCCGGTGAGTTTACATCCCAAGCCTTTAATGATTATTGTATTTCAACTGGGATAACAATTGAGCATCCGGTTGCTCATGTTCATACACAAAATGGTCTAGCAGAATCATTGATCAAACGCCTCCAATTAATTGCTAGACCAATGCTTATGAGAACAAAACTTCCCATTTCAGTATGGGGTCATGCTATTTTGCACGCAGCAGCACTTGTGCGGATAAGGCCCACAAGTTATCATAAAGTCTCCCCATTGCAATTGGCTTTTGGTCAGGAGCCAAATATTTCCCATCTTAGGATCTTTGGTTGTGCGATATATGTTCCAATTGCTCCACCACAACGCACAAAGATGGGTCCTCAAAGAAGGTTGGGGATATATGTTGGATATGAATCTCCTTCTATTATAAAATATCTAGAGCCGATGACTGGAGATTTATTTACGGCAAGATTTTCTGATTGCCATTTTGATGAATCAGTATATCCAACATTAGGGGGAGAAAATAAGCAGCTGAAAAAGAAGATAGATTGGAATGCATTATCACTGTCTCATTTAGATCCTCGAACAAATCAATGTGAACAAGAGGTTCAAAAGATTATTCATTTACAAAATATTGCAAATCAATTGCCAGATGCATTCACTAACCTACCAAGGGTGACTAAGTCACATATTCCAGCTGCTAATGCTCCAATTCGAGTTGATATCCCGACAGAACAATTAATTAAAGCAAATGAGTCTAAGCCATGCTTGAAACGTGGTAGACCAATCGGTTCTAAAGATAAAAATCCTCGAAGAAGAAAAGGAGCAAGTGATCAAAGTGAACATAACACAGAGGTAGTGGCTCAAGAAGAGCCCCAAGACGTAACAAATGATAAGACCTTAGGGGAGGTCCAGGTACCTAAAAATAATGAAAATGAAGAGATATCAATAAGTTACATCTCAACCGGGAAAAGATGAAACCGAAATAATATTGTTATCGATAACATTTTTGCTTATAATGTTGCTGTTGAAATAATGCAACAAGATGAGGATCTTGAACCAAAATCTGTCAATGAATGTAGACAGAGAAATGATTGGCCAAAATGGAAAGACGCTATCCAGGCAGAGTTAACTTCACTTGGAAAACGTGAAGTCTTCGGACCCATAGTTCGAACACCTGAAGGCATAAAGCCAGTAGGGTATAAATGGGTTTTTGTGCGAAAACGAAATGATAAAAATGAAGTCGTTAGATATAAAGCACGACTTGTGGCACAAGGGTTTTCCCAAAGGCCTGGAATTGATTATATGGAGACATATTCTCCTGTAGTGGATGCTATCACCTTCAGGTATCTCATAAATATGGCAGTGCAAGAAAAACTTGATATGCATCTAATGGATGTTGTTACAGCCTATTTGTATGGATCATTAGACAACGAAATTTTTATGAAAGTACCTGAGGGATTTAAAGTGCCAGAAGCATATAAAAATTTTCGAGAAACTTGTTCAATAAAGCTTCAGAAATCTTTATACGGATTGAAACAATCAGGACGTATGTGGTACAATCGCCTGAGTGAATACCTGTTGAAAGAAGGGTACAAGAATGATCCAATTTGTCCCTGTGTCTTTATAAAAAGGTCTGGATCTGAATTTGTTATAATCGCCGTGTATGTTGATGATTTAAATATCATTGGAACTCCTGGGGAGCTTCCAAAAACAGTAGACTGTTTGAAGAAAGAATTTGAAATGAAAGATCTTGGAAAGACAAAATTTTGTCTTGGTCTACAAATTGAGTATATGAAAGATGGAATATTTGTCCATCAATCAACATACACCGAAAAGATTTTAAAGCGATTCTATATGGATAAAGCACATCCATTGAGTACCCCCGATGGTTGTGAGATCACTTGATATAAAGAAAGATTCATTCCGACCTCATGAAAATGATGAAGAGCTTCTTGGTGCCGAAGTACCATATCTTAGTGCAATTGGGGCATTAATGTATCTTGTCAATAATTCCCGACCAGATATAGCTTTCTCAGTAAGCTTATTGGCAAGATTTAGTACTTCGCCAACACAAAGACACTGGAATGGTATTAAACATATATTCAGATACCTCCAAGGGACCATTGATATGAGTTTATTTTATTCAAATGAATCCAAGCCATCATTGATTGGTTATGCAGATGCAGGATATTTGTCTGATCCACACAAAGGTCGATCTCAGACAGGCTATTTATTTACAAGTGGAGGTACAGCCATATCATGGCGTTCGACAAAACAAACTATGGTTGCTACTTCTTCAAATCATGCAGAGATAATAGCCATTCACGAAGCAAGTCGAGAATGCGTTTGGTTAAGATCTATAACTCAACACATTCAGCAAACATGTGGTCTTTCTTCGAAAGAGAATATTCCAACAATATTGTATGAAGACAATGCTGCATGCATAGCTCAATTGAAAGGAGGATATATCAAAGGAGATAGAACAAAACACATTTCACCGAAATTCTTTTTCACTCATGATCTTCAGAAGAATGGTGAAATAGATGTACAACAAGTTCGTTCAAGTGATAATTTGGCTGATCTGTTCACTAAGGCATTACCAACCTCAATATTTGAAAAGCTGATATATAAGATTGGAATGCGTCGTCTTCGAGACATTAAGTGATTTTTCATCAGGGGGAGTAACTACACGCTGCACTCTTTTCCTTAACCAAGGTTTTGTCCCACTGGGTTTTCCTGGTAAGGTTTTTAATGAGGCACAGCAAGCAATGCATATTATAAATAACTATGTACATCCCAATATTTTTTTTGTAAGTTTTAATGAGGCACATTATCTTACATGGACATCCAAGGGGGGTGTTATGAATAGTTTGTACATTGGATACTACATTGGATACTACATTGGATGCTACATTGGATGCTCATGTTGTGAATAACTTAAAAGATTAAATTTCCTATTTTATGTCCATCATCTTTACTTTTTATGCCTATAAAAGGCCATGTAATTGCAATGAAAAATTACACCAAAGTGAAAGAAGAAAACACTTCTTCATTCTCTCTATCTCTTCTTGTTTACATTTTACTGCATTGCTTTTATTTTATAACAAAATACAATATATTAGCACTGCACTAAAGATTGAGAAAATATCTGACAACACAGAAATTGCTCAAAACTTCATCAAGAATCCGCTATACCAGCAATGCATTTCCTCTAACATCAACAATCTTTTATCTCTTCGGAGAATCCAAGAACTAACCAAATTGAGCACTTGTTCGTCCACATCAAAGAGGCCATCCTTGGGACAAAAGCATATGCCCCTGAGACGGGAAAGCAAATGAACTCGCATGGGATACGACATGAATGCTAAAGAAATACTGCAAAAAAATGTATGTATCACTACAGAATTAGAGACACATACACATGCTAATTACAGACTTAGCATTGTAGTAAAAGACTTATTAACTTAAAACAAAATAGATTCGACTTACCCTCAAACTTTAGACATGGATATCTTGATAATCACAGATTTTTCATCAGGACTTCACTGTTGATAAAAAGTCATCCCGGGGTATACTCACAAACTCTTTCACGAGCTGGACTCGAACCAGCATCTCTGGGAGCAAAAGAGAGGCCCAGAGAACAACCTTTCATTTTGATCGTGACCAAAAAAAAAAAAAGAAGAGAGGGAACTTGGAGTAGCTGCTGAAGTACATTGATTTTTGCTATGTTGTCGGATGCGTGTCGGATCCTTCAAAAGTAGTATAGTTTTGGAGGATTCGACACGGGTGCGGCAACATTTTGGAAAGTCAGCGCAACATAGGATTTTTGTCACCTACTCTAACCATCAAAGTAACCCGAGGAAGCTAATTACTTTCACTTCTGGTAGAAGGGATGTTCAAATTCTCATCTGAAGCAAGTTGCCAGATATAGCTGCGTAGAACACTTGTAACTATCCACGGGCTCCTGTAGATTGATCTTGCTCCATCTTTAATCATTGATTTCTTACTTTTCAAACAGAACTTCGTGGTAGTCAGTTAGAGAGCTAGAAAACAGCAAATATTTCTAGTGTAACTATTAACAGTAATTACACTACAAAAAAGAAGTATTTTTTTGTCGGAACTACTAAGAGAAGTTTAAGACAGGCAGCAAATTTAGGTTACAGCAAAGACAATCTATTCTCCTGTGAGAGAAGCTGCCAACCATCTCAAGGGCCTGAAGGCAAGTAAAGGTTGACTTCCTCGAGCAAAGAAGCACAGACCTGCAAAACTTAAACTGATACGCAAGCACTGCAACTCGCACTTTAAAAATTCATAAGATGCACGGTTGAAATTACCCAGAAGAGACACATCTTTGCCAGACGCCCAGGTTAAAGATATGCAGAATGATTAACAGCATATGAAACAGTTTATATGAAAAACTCCAAAGTCACTTCAACGATTATTACAGTCTGATATGATGTAATGAGGAAGACTCAAAACTAATTTACTTCATACAAACAGCTCCAAAAAAACATAATTTTGGAAAAAAGAAAATATAAAAAAAAAAAAAAAGCAGAAAATGACAAATTACGCAATAATGCTACATCCTGTGCACTTGTAGAAGGTCTGCAATCACAGCATACAGAACATTATTTCTCTAGATGTTGCCAAAAGGAAGGCTAAAGTTTATGTACTCTAACTCCAGATGAAATGTCAGCGAAATTGCAAGAAAGAACACAGAAAAGAGACTTACATTACTGAGGTAAACTTAGACAAGTCACCATAGTAAATACTCTTCTCTGATCATTCATTTCCTGGTTCTTCATCTTCTGTATTTGTCTGCACAACAGCTTCAGCATCAGGTAGAGAAGCTTCCTCCATAGTTTCATCTCCTACGCCTGCATTATCTGATGACTCAATGTTGTTTTTATCATCTTCATTTCTTTTGAGTAACCTCAACCTTGTTCTCATCCCTCACATCCGCATCCTCGTTTCTTTCACACTTAATACCAGCATGTGCAATGCTTTCGTTTTTAGGAGGTTCATCATGCAGAGTAAGAATAAATTCTTCATGTCCCTCCACTTTCTCCTCCTGTGCAGATTCAATATCCCCATCATTTGCCTTGTCTTCCTCCGCTTTCACATCCCTGTCTCCTCCTTCCATGTTCTGTTCAAGGAATTCCACATTATGTTCTTCTGCAGAATCGGACTCTCCATGGCTTTCACTCTCCTCAGACTCATTCTCCACTACCTCCTCATTAATCTCGTCAAATCCACAGCCCTGCCTCTCAAGACTTTGCAGCCTCCTCTTCAAATCACCAAACTCTCTCTCCATCAAGAACAGCCTCTCCTTCAATATCAAATTCTCTTCCTCCAACTGAGCAATATGTGAATCCTGATCATCCACACGGTTCTCCAAAACATTGTTATACTCCACACCACTAGAATTCGGGTAAATCATCTCGAACCGGCTCAAGTCATGATCCAATCGCCTTTCTACCTCCACATGTTCTTCCACATCACTCTCGCTTGATCCTCCACCCTCTTCTTCCTCTTCTTCCTCGTGCAATTCCATCTCATGTCCTAGTGATCTCAATCTAATCAAACCCTTCATCGATCCATACCCATCAACCCCCCACTCCTCCTTCGCCATATCCACCAATACCTCCCTCGACGGAGAGAAATTTGGGGTTGGCAACACTGCCGGAGTCACGGGACAGGGTGACACCAATGAGGCAATACCACCACTCTTCTTTGCCCTAATAATAAATGACGTCGTGTTCCTGGGAGCAAAAGGGGCACCCATATTATTGTTATTATTATTATGATAAAATTTCTTCTTAGGGAAAAATCTCCTGGCCTTTAATCTATTCTGATTTTGCAATTCATTAAGTGTTGGTGGCTTATATCCACCACCAAATCCTCCAACATTTCCATCACCATTCAGATACCCAGAAGCCATTATAGCCTTTTCTTTTCTCCTCCCACTATCCATCCTCTTATCATTCTTATTTCCCTTTTTACCCTTCCAATTGTTCCTAGGTCCTAAGTTTTTCAACTGCTTTCCTCCAGCAACAAATCCATGGCCCTTCATAACATTAGGGTTCTGAAACTTCATCTGATCAATTGTCATTGTCGGCGGCCAAATCCCATAGCTCCGATTCATCATTGATGGTTGCTGCTGTTGCATCTGTGAATGAAACTGAGGGTTTTAGATTGCGTTTAAGCTGTGCACTGACGATGTAATAAAATATTTACACAATCAGGTAATTGCAGATAATTTATTTAATAAAACTCTATTTAATGCTGGAATTTTCATGAATGCTAGGATTATACTTTACTTGATACAAATATCGGAAACAACCTCTCTACCTTCAAGGCAGGGTAATGTCTGCGTATTGTTGTTGATTGGTTAATCTTTAATAAATGGTAAGTAACACTAATGGTGTACAAAATTCATTTTTAAGTTGTGCGCAATGATGCTGTATAAAATATTTAAACAATTAGGTAATTGAAAGTACACTCTATCTAATAGCATTGATTGGTAACCTTTAACAAAATGGTAAGTACTTAATACTGACGGCATAAATTTCATTACAATATTAGTGCATATAACTAATCTAACCGACGCAGTATTCATATAATAAGAAGTAAATTAAAATTAATCAATTTGATTAATGATACCAGTTGTTGTTGTTGAAGATGTGGATTCATGATCTGAGATTGACTCATACTCATCATCACTTGTTGTTGTTGATTCATCATCAATCCTTTTTCGTTCATAATCGACCAAAATCAAAATCCTAGCCCCAGAAAACCAAACTGAAGATCAAAATCAGAACCTCAAAATTCCCAAAAGGTATAAAAACCGCTAAACCAACGACAAAATAATCCAAACCCTCACCTTTCAAAATTATTGATTAAAAATCCAAAAAAAACGAAAGTCGAAATAATTCAGAAAAAGTTATAGAGATCTATAGATTTTTTTTCTGAATTATATATATCAGGGAACAAATTTAGAATATTTTTTAGAAATTTGAGGATTAACTTTGTTGAGATTTATTCTTTCGGATTCTTCAATTATAGAGATTATTACAATCGCGTTTAGATGATGTGGTGAGGAAGAAAGTGGGAAATTATAGGTGGGAGGGTATATATATAGGGAGTTAGGATGATGATGGACGGTTAAGATTTCCTGGTGATAGAGGACTAGTTGGATGAATGCCACGTGGCTATAAAATAGAAAACGATTCTCTTATTACAAGGAAGTCCAACTAGATATAAATATGACAAATGACTTCAATGAAGTTTCACAAGCTTAACTCTAACCCCCCACACCCACCCCCCTCTTTATAGTAATAAACTCTATCTTAAAATTGTTTTGGGAGTCAAAAAAATTATTTATAAATATTTGATTTATATTTACTACTCTCTCTGGTCCACTGTAAGTGATTTTTTGGCTCTTTTCACACATATTAAAGAATTCACTTTTTAGCATTAATTAACAATAAAATTAACCATATTAACCTTAATTTGCTCATTAGAAATATAACAAACTACTCTTATGCTCTTCACTCCAAGGGCAACTTTGGAAAGAAGAAATATTCCTTCTTGATATCTGAAAAAAATCAAATATCGTGGACCACAAAAAAAATCAAAAAATTACTTAAAGTGAACCGGAGGGAGTATTATTTTTAATTGATATGATGATAATATGAGTTAAAGCTTAAATGAAGAAGTCAGGACTCATATATCCGATCCCAATTTGTTGGAACAAAAGCATAGTTGTTGCTGTTGTTGGGAGTCGAACTAAATAATCTTTAACAAGTATTTTTAATTATATTATATCATCAGTGTACATTTTGTTGAATTTTATCTTATTGAGCACCCAAAAAAAAAGGTTAACCCTTGCTACCATGTCTAGATTCCTTGCAAATTTATTAGTGCAGAGTTGTAATGAATACGTTGTAATCGTGACTTTTGGTAATCAAATTGATTAGTGCAGAGTGTCCTGTTCTGCTTTATTACCTTCCACCTTAAGTTGTAAATTTGATATTGCTGGAGAATTCGACCAGTCTACATGAAGTTTTTGTTCCAAAAGGCCAAATTTTGCACTAAAATTATTTCGATTCTGCTCAATCCGACGAATATCATGCTACTACTAATCCTAAAACAAATCCAATTTCATATTACTAATCGGTGAAAACAGATAACTGTAAAGCAAGAAAAATCCCGCTACTCGTATATGTGCAATAATCATCGGGGGAAAGAAATTCTGTTGCTCACTAAATAATAGATTACTATGCCAAAAATAGTCAATGACAAAATCACTTATCTGGTATACCTAAACATATCTGAAAACTATACACAATAACTTTACAACGTATGTAAATGAACAAAAGACGCAGCTCAATAATAACTTACTCTAACAAAAACTCCTAAAAGTGATACAACAATATGAACTACTCTTCTCTGTACAAGATCAGAGGAATATGAGATATTATAAACCAGTGTTCGGATTGTTTCCAGCAAGGATGAGAGATATCTCCAGCCCTCGACTGAACGCTTGGTTGAACATAAGCCGGGTTTGAAATGTTGAAATGAAGGGGAACCAAGAAAACAGTGCAATTGGGATGAAGATGAGCATCCCCATACCAGCATCGTACAAACGAGCAACTGAACGGAAAGACTTCCACATCCCCATTTTCTTGATTAGAGGCTTCCATGCTGTAGCAATCTGTCAAATGATGAAACATGCATTTGCCGGAAATTAATACAGTCCAGAAGGGATAAAGAAAGATGTGCACAATCAAAAACAAGATTTGTATACAAGGTATAATGTCCTGTTCTCAGTGAACATCAATGTATATTGTTTACCACTTGGCAGGGAAGCTTGACTTTATCCTACTTGTAACTTTTAAGGAAGTTCCTTCGTGAGAGCAGGGCCAGAATGGGGTTCTTCACATTTTTTTTTGGGGGGGGGGGGGGAGTGATGATAAATCCCAAGGATGAAAGGGTAATGTGTACGCACACCTTACCCTTAAGATAGAGAAGCTGTTTCTGAAGACTCCTGGTAACAAAAGAAAATAAAAATACCATGCCCTACACTTTGACACACACAAATATACCACACTATGCTCTTGACCGGTACTAATTGTATAAATGATGCAACTGAAACCAAGGGCAAGTTACTACTGATGTGGCATTAGATTTTGAAATTTATTTGCTTATTTGACAGTAAGAGATGAAATTCTAATATCAGTGATTTCCCTCTCTCTAACAAACATGCACGCAAACTGTCATCAATGTAGTGGAACAAAAGAAGACCTACCGAGAGAATTCCCCAGCCAGTGGGTATGAATGCTAAGATGCATGCGAAAACATCTGTGACAGTAAGATCGGTAACTACAATCGCAGCTGCTAAACCAGCAACGGCAAGCAAAAACGATAGGCCTTGGATGAAACGCAGCAGCAACTGAAAATTAACTGATATTTTCTGGCTGAAAGTGAACACCTGTGGCATCCCAAAATAATAGATCTCGTTTGAATATCCTCAAACTCAATTTTAGAAACTAAAACAGATTAAAAACTTGGTTCAAACCTTGAAGAGGACTAAGATGACAGCAAACGCAATCCATGAAAAACCATACACCTGAGAAACAATAAAGACACAAGGACCAGCAGTCAGCCTCACTCAATAGACAGCTAATACTTGTCATATCAAAATTGATTGTACATGAAAACAGAACACCGAGAGCAAACGTGGCAGAGGGTAACGTCAAAAACCAAGTTTTCTCCAGCTCATCATACCTCACTACTACGACCTCTAATCAACTGTATGTGGTTCACAGTTGAATCTATATACTTCATTAGATACGCATCTTGTGCTTAAGATTGTAAGACCTAACAATGAACTTTGTTCTCTCATCACCAATTGAGTGGTAAAAAAACTTGTTTCCTCACAACATCAAAGTTCATGCATAGAAACTTGTTCATGCATAGAAACATCAAAGTTTCCTCACAACATCAAACTGACTTGGGTTCTTCAAACACGTGGTAGATGCAAATTCGACCTGTGCATACTGAACGTTTTACAATTTGATGAAAACTAGGCACGTAGGCTTCAAAAGATGGCCCCCAAAAGACAACTACATTTATCGAGTCTTTTAAGACCAAATTAAGACAGATATGGAACAATATTAACAGGAAATGTGTAGCAAATGTAGTGGACTACAGGAGGGTGAAGATACACTCAGATGGCAAAATCATAGTAATGGGATGTATTCAGTCAGCTCAGCATACAAAGATATGAACCGGGAGGGATCTCAATTCAGTTTATGGCCTTGGAAACACATATGGAAAGTAAAAGTGCCTTATAAAGTGGCATGTTTTACCTGGTTGGTAATTAGGGAGGCTGTCCTCACTCAGGATAATCTAAGAAAGAGTATACCAATTGTTTCAAGATGTTATTTGTGTGGACAGCCATCTGTTTCTTCATTGTAGAGTGACCAGCCAATTATGGGATTTGTTCATTAATCTCAGAGGTGCTAGATGGGTAATGCCAGGGAGAACCTCTGATCCTTTATTATGCTGGAACACAGAGATAGACTTTACCACAGACAAAAACAGATGGAAAATTGTCCCAGCAACTAATTGATGGACAATTTGGAAAGAAAGGAACCTGAGATGCTTTGAAGATAAAACCAACTCTCTATAAAAGATTAAGATGAAGTGTATTCTTCTTTTTTGTTTTTGGTGTAAATCAGAATACGTAGAGGATCCTGATTCAATCCTAGATGTTTTGAGTTCCTTATAAGAAGAACAAGGGCTATATTTTTGCTTTTCCATATTGTAATTGCCTATTTTGGCTTCCAGCACAAAGTTTGTGCTGATGATTTTTTGAATATACTGGACAGTTTACCTTCTCAAAAAAAAGTGTAGCAAAGAAAGGAGAAAAGTTAGATAAAGAGTAACAATAGTACCGTTAAAGATGTATTTGTTCCCTGAACATCTAACTTGTAGACAATGCCATATTGGAATATAAAAAATCGTAAGCTAAGAATGGTCTCCATCACCCTCCCTCCAAAGGTTCGAATATGAGCCTGTCAAAAAACACAAAGGTGACGTCAAATTCTTTTAGAAGAATATGAGTGAAATCAGGAATTGTCAATAGACTCTAACGCAGCTACACATCAACAGTTAAGGAAAGAAGCATAGTTATTTAGTTAATGCACTCATCTCATATCGAAGAAATTATAAAGGAGAATTCACATAAACAATATATAAAACCTGCTTACAGTAACTAATTCAGAAAAGTGTAGCTTAGCTCACATGTCTCGAGTAGATATACAATACGCTTATACATTATAAGCATCCCAACATCTAATTCTGATAATCCATATGCAGGGCCAAAAGCAAGAAAGGCACACATAAATATGATCACAAAGAGTGGGTAAGTCAATCCACTGTAAGTAAGTTTTTCGGTAAGTAGTAAAAGCAAAAAATAGAAAATGAAAAAGAAGAGTAACGACAAAACTCCACCCCTTTGAACTTCTTATAATCAGTTGTGTACCCTTACATTTTCACCAATTCATAATAAACCAATACAAAGTGTAGAAAGCACTTGCATTTTTGTAACTTTTGGGATGAACTAGAAAAGATGTTATGACAGCGAAATTGACTCATCAGTTGAATTCAACACCAAGAGGAAATTGACATATGTGGTGACGACCCATTTTAAAGCATCTATGTCAGTAGTTTAGCACAAAACCACACAATTTCTCAGGCTCAGAGAATTGATTACCCCTATTTTATTTCTCATTAGTAAACTGATGGAGATTAATAGTGAAGGTCAATAACCACATTCTTATCAAAGTAGAGATCATACCAGTTCCTCATCCCACCAGGCTTCCCAACTTTCTTCCCCTTTAACACCAATTCCACCTCTATAAAGGAGCCAGTTGGTCCAGTCACGGAAGTCTTCCACTGTCCTATAGAGGAACACAAGAATGATGACAAGAAACAAGTAAAAATATATGAACGTCCAAACATAATAAAGCATTACTTACTTCTGCCATTCAAATCCCGCTGGATTAAACAAATATGGAGCAAAAAGCCAAGAAACAGCTAAGAACCAACTGCTAACAGTGAGAAGTATGTAGGATAAAGCACCATCGTTGTAGCCATAAGCAGCATAAACCACCAACAGAAGCACAATTTCCATGCTGAAGAAGGTCAAAGATTGGTAAACTATTTGATATTCCCACAAGAACAGAAAAGAGCTATGACAAAATGACCACATAGATGTGCGCACATGCGTGTGCATGCACTCACACTGACAGACACACACACACAGAGAGACAGAGAGAGAGAGACCCCTTTACGAAATGACTGCGGGAGTAGAGCCTGTAATTCTCAGTAAACTTGATGTGTTTAACGACAAACCCCCTACCAGTTGCATGATACTGTTAAGAAAAAGATTTTCTGATTAGTTCTATGCCAAGATATAAGAATATTTGAGTAGCGAGGAGGAGATGGACCTACTTTTGCACCACCATGGAGGATAGTCCGACCGAAGTAATGTGTCCTAGTGCCCAGGGAGAACGTGAAGAAGACAGTGCAAAGCTGAAACTGCATAGTGACAAAACTAACAACAGCCTGCAGCGACAAGAATGATGTCAGTCAAAGCAGAGAATAGACAGGCAGTTAGAGGCCAGACAAGAAGGTTATGCACCATGAAAAAAAAAACACAAGATTTGAAATGTGAAAGACCACCCAAAAAATAAAGTAGCAAAGCATTTGATGAGTTCTCCATAGAGATTAGCGGCGTTCTCCAGGAATTTTTTTGGAGCTATTGCAAAAAGTTTTAGCATGAGCTATGTTGCTCGGATTCTTCGACAATGTAGCTGGGTGCGTGTCGGATCCTCCAAAAATAGTTTTTTTAAGGATCCGGCACGAGTGCGGCAGAATTTTGGAGAGTTCGTGCAACATAGAGCATGAGACATTGTCTGCTTAGATCTTCAAGAAGTTTGTTTTGAAAAAAACAGTTCTGTGAAGAAATGGTTTGACAGTGCTTCTTCAAAGAACAAGCATTTTCCACTCACGGAACACTTAGAGATCTTCAGAAGTAATACAGCTAACAAAACACATTTTTTCGCACAAACTTCTTTTTCAAAATAATTTTTTTCAAAAGTTGTCCAAACTGTATATCTTTTGTGAGGATTGCTAACAACAAAGATACTACAATCTAAAGCTAAGAAGGTAAAACAGAGAAATTATTTCCAAAAGATTGAGAAGAAGCTCAAAAGGCGAAAATATAAGCATCATTTCTCAAGGATAAGAAAAACATGCTCATTGGTCGCTCAATTAAGATTTTGTAAGCAATTCAAGTAATTGCTCAATTATTAGTCAATCATGTTTGGTAAAAGAAGAGAACTTCTTTAGCATAACAGATTAAACTATGAGAAGGACCTAAGAAACATACCCTTAGGAAACCTTGTTCCAGAATGAAACCCAGAATCATGGGAACCGCTGTAAAGACACCAATCTGAAAAAGAAATTGTGCATTGAGAGCAGCACTGAGTGCATCATTGTCTGATATATCAGCTCTATCCTCAATAGTGGCACCAACACCAGATAACGCCTGAAAAAAATTTGCAGATATTCAAAAAGAGGCAGGCCATGAATATTACATATAGTTCTTGAATAGTCTGACAAACAGCACGCGAAGAATAACATTGACAAATCAAAAAGGTGTGAATGGAAACTGAATTGCGAGTCCCGTGCAGAATCTTTCCACAGAATCCACAATTTGGAAGCAGAAGTTTGCTTGCTCATAGAATTATCGAAATGCTAACTGCACCATGAGAATAACACTGGTGCAAAGATATAGGTCAACTAAATGAGCAATCCTAACTTACTTTGAAAGGTCAAACTGTACACCCTATCTGTAATAGCTTAAGCATCTGGAGTTATAACTGATACCCAAAGTACCCAAAAGCAAAAAATTGTCTGAGTATTTACCAGATATGCCTTGCCATAGAGAAAAGCATAAACACTTAGCACTGTCAACTGCACAAAAGTTTAAAAGGATCTGTCAGAAACATCACCATATACCTGGCAGTTGAAAGCTGCAATAAGCATACAAAGCACAACCCATATTATAGCTAAAGCCTAAGGAGATCACAACTAACACAAGGGATAGCATTTAGAATGCGAAATTATACCATTGTGCAGAAGTAGAATCCGACAGTTGTAAAGTAGAATGATAACATTCTAAAGAAATCAAAGAGCTGGCCGAGCCTGTAAACATCTCTACTGAGAACTTGTTCACCATTACCACCAGCAACTTTGCCTTCAAATAATGCAATCTGGTTGAGCCCGACATCTCGTCCCTTGCCGACCTGTATGATCTTAGTTTAGGCACTGCCATCATATATACATTCAAACACAGAACGGCTGGTAAATATTTACCTGAATATATTCATGGTGAGTAATATTTCCCTGCCGTAGAGTTGAACCAAACCCTGCATTTATACTTGAAAAATTGAGCACTACGAGCATGCTTGCCCAAGGTTCCAAAATCTACTTATTCTGAGTACTTTTTTGAGTTTTTGAAAGAAAAAAAAAGGGACTTTGGGGCTGCAATTTATGCTTACCCATATCATTTGAGAAGAGCTTTTGTTAATAGTATAAAACAGCTTGTGTTTGGTCAATCTTTCAAAATAGTGCTTTTGAGCGCCAAATTATATAAAAAGACATGTAAAGATATACTTTACAATTATCATAATTTAAATATATTAATGATTTTAAATATTTATTATGAGAGATTTTCAGTAAGATTCTTAAGTTCATTTTTACAATGTAAAGAAAAAATCACGAGAGAGAGAGAGCAGGTTTATCAGTCTTTGGCCAAAGATGTAATGGCAACAATGCATAATTCTTTGTCTGTACTATGGGAAAGTTTGATAAATATAAATTTTTGGTAAGCATATTTTTCGCCTTGGAAGTTTTATATGGAAAAGGGTTAAATTTACCCCTCTACTTTAAAATGATCAAATTTACTCTATGTTATACTATTGGTCTAAAAATACTCCTAACGTTACACAAGTGGCTCAAATATATCCCTCCTCCGTTAAAGCTGTCCAAGGTGGACACTCAATCCCACGTGGCACTGACACCTTGGTGAGGCGGACACCACGTGGCATACCACCTCATCACCCCAACCCATTTTACCCCCTCCCTCTACTTCTCCCACCAAAACTTGGCCAGAGTAATTTCTGCAGCATTACTACAGTAAAGAATTAGTTGCTTCAAGATTCAAAAGTAGCACATACAAGGTGATCAGAATTCGGCGTAACCAATTCATCAAGTGGTCACGCGTTAATCCGGTTGAATGAGACCTTCTTAGACTATGGGAGAAGAAAAAAGAATCCCGAAGATGAGGGGATCATGACTGCCATATCAAATCCAGGATCTATCTATTTAAGGTAATAAGGCCAATAATCCCTCTTTAGCACCAAAAGAAGCTTAATCATAGTATGCTTCATTCCTTCCGCACCCATCAAGCTCCACAAAAAATAAGGCGTAATATTTGCTTCTCCATAGGCTTAAAATTGTAGTTTCAATCTTCGTAATTTGCTTGAGAAAGAGTAAATTATCGCAGATCCTCATGAAACTTTGCAAAGAAATTCATTACTGGGCTGATTTCTAAGATAAAAACTTTTTATTCCTCAAAAATCACGTATTGATGGTGGAGTGGTGGTGGTAGAGAGGGAGGAGGTGCTAATGGTGGAAGAAGAAATGAAGATGAGAGGGTAAAATGGGTTTAGGTGATGAGGTGGTTGCCATGTGGTGTTCACCTCACCAAGATGTCGGTGCCACATAGGATTGGATGTCCACCTTGGACTGCTTTAACGGATGAGCCATTTGTGTAACGTTAAGGGTATTTTTAGATTGATAGTATAACGGAGCGTAAACTTGATCCTTTTCTTATAGTAGAGGGACAAATTTGACCCTTTTCCCAAAAAATAACTTCTCCAGCATCTGCTTATGCTTTCAAGAAGAAGCTACATTTTTCAGTTTCTTCCCCACAGCAAAAGAAGAAAAAAAACTTCTGCCACTACTCAAAAGAACTTATTTCTTTTCGGAAACTTGGTCAAGCACCTAACTATTCGAATTAAATACTTCTTTTCGTAAAAATAAGCACTTCTAGTTTTACAAAAGCTTGGTCAAACAAAATACTACTCACTAGTCATGACACAATAAAACTCATAACGAGGACACTGATTAATTATACAAGCAGCAGAATATCAGGTCACTAACTTTTTCATGTCGATTAACCGGTTGAAGATTTAAGAGAAATGAACCAAAAGAACTAGGTTGCAATCAAAATTGGAGAAGACACAAGCTGGGAATAAACATACTAGCTGGGCAGAGGGCAGAGAAATCATATGAACCTATGGTAATATTATTAATCTAGGGGACATCATCGTATATGAGTTTTAGAATAATTATGTGAATGTATGTAATTAGTCCTAGTCCCTTATGTAATAGGAGTATGTTATGTGTTAGGTATACAAATAAATAGGGCTTATTGTAACATAGAATTTTAATCATCAATAATATTTTCTCTTGTGCTTTCTCACATGGTATCAGAGCACCAGTGAGAAGAGATCGTTGCGCGTCATTCCAGCGATATCCGGGAAGAAACAACTCAGTCACCGTGCGATTTTCCGGTGACCTAAGTGACTATTTGAGTCAAAGTCACTAATTATCAGTTTTGTGCGAAATCCAACACCACCAAAAGGTTCCCAAGAGATAGGCGACCAAACCCCAGAAAAGAACACCTGGAAACACACCCCCACGCGCCCCCATGCGCCTGCCGGAGTTCTGTCGCCGCCGGCGTGTGAGGGATGTTCCGGCCAACATTTGAAAAAATTTCTTTTAGACAGTGTAATTGTCTTGCAATTCCGAGCCTACCCATCCAATTTAAACCTAATTCTGACAATTTTATATTTTCCGGTGTGAACAGTGATTTCCGCTTTGAACAGTGATTTTCAGAAAATTTTCTGATTTTTCTGGCGTTAATAGTAATTTCCATAAGGGATTTCTGATTTTTTTTCCGGTGTGAACATTATAATGTCATTCTTATTAGAAGCCTTAGACACATAATCCGTTGGATCGAATGCATTGAATCCAATCCAGATGGTTTCTTTACCGGATTATATTGAGTTCCTTCAGGACAAAGCACGGAAACAGACATCTTCAGGATTAGCCTCCGTTGTTCCAACAAATAGTAGCATGACTTGTGTCTCCCAATCTTCACCTTCTGAGTCTTGGGTCATTGATTCAAGTGCATCTGATCATATTTCTGGTAACAAATCTCTTTTCACTAGTATTTCATATTCTCAATCTTTTCCAACGGTCACAATGGCCAATGAGTCTCAAATCATGGCAACTGCAATAGGACAAGCAAGCCCACTTCCTTCCTTACCTTTAGACTCAGTTCTTTATGTTCCCGTAGTCCTTTTAATCTCATAGCCGTTAGTCGCTTAGCCAAATCACTTAAATCTGTTGTTCTATTTCTTGATGACCTTGTTTTTATACAGGAACGCAGTACAAGGCGGAATATTGGTACCGAACGTGATCAGATGGACTTTATTACCTTATCCTTTCAAAATCACATGGACTCGTATCTTGTCTTCCTTCAATAACTTGTCCCGTTACTGATTCACCAGATTTATTACATAAACGGTTGGGACATCCCAGTTTGTCAAAACTTCAGAAAATGGTACCTAGCTTATCTCACTTGTCCACTCTAGAGTGTGAGTCATGTCAGCTCGGTAAGCATACCCGCTCCCATTTCCCGCGGCGTCTTGATAATCGAGCAGAGTCACCTTTTACTTTAGTCCATTCAGATGTTTGGGGTCCTAGTCGGGTCAGTTCTACCTTGGGATTCCGCTACTTTGTCAGTTTCATTGATGATTATTCCAGGTGCACTTGGATATTTTTGATGAAAAATCAATCTGATTTGTTTTCTATTTTCCAGACCTTCCATGCTGAAATTCAAAATCAATTTGGGGTTTCTTTTTTTTTTTTTTTGCGAAACTGATTATGTTTGGCATGTCTTGTGGGACAAGTATATGATGAATTTCAACAAGAAAACAATTAATTTGACTCTTGCACTTCTAGAAATATGCAATGTTCTCAACTACATACGACATTCTAAATTGTAACACTGCATAACCATAGATTCAAGAAGAAATCTTTCTAGAGCCTATGAATCAGTTGTACACACATTACTCAAATTGCAGGATCTTTCTTGCAATATCGAGCATATCTGGTCTATTTTCTCCCTTAGCCTGGACACATCTTAAAGCGATATTAATGAAAGCTTGTAGCTGTTGATGATTTACATTCGATTCGTTCAAGATTTTAGGGTATACAATCTGCTTGAATTGATCGTCCTTGTGAATATGGTCATTTACATAATTCACAATGTGTTCTGGATCATCTTCATTGGCCCTGCATATAGGACCTTGTCCATTTAAGAGCACAAGTAGAAGCACACCAAAACTATAGACGTCGGTCTTTTGAGTGACAAACCTTGAAGATTGGTACTCTGGATCGAAATAGCCAGGAATCCAAATCAAGTCATCTTCCACTTGCAACTCTCCAGGAGGAAGAGAAATAACAAATGAGAAATCAAACAGTTTGGGAACACAATGATGGTCCAAGATAATGTTATGGGGGTTCAAGATCCTGTAGATAATGGGAGTTGGAAATGCAGTGTGTAGATAAAGAATTGCACTGGCAATGCTTTTGGCAATCTTCAATCTACTTTTCCAACTTAACAATTTATCGCAATTGGGGTCAAGGAAATTAGCTAGAATCTCGAATCTGGCATCCTCATACACTAGTGCTGGATATCTGAATTCCAAACAACAACCTATAATCTTTAAAACATTCTTATTTCTGCTCATTAGTGATGTGACTGCAATGTCACGTACAGCTCCAGCAAGAATGTCAAAGTTGGAATGTGAGGCCGGGTTACCTGGAATATTTATGAACATTTTGACCAAGATAGAGCGGCCTTGCAGAGTTCCTCTACAGATGTAACCGTAGGTGCTAGCATGGACACGTCCAGCGAAGTTGTTTGTGGCCTTAACTAGTTGTTGAGCACTGTAACTACGGATAGGAATGTCATATGTTCCACTAGAAAAAGAAATAAGCTCTTCCAACAGTGCACTTCCATTTTGTAGGAACAGATTTGGTACATCTTCTTCCTTCCTTCCTAAATTTCTTCCAATTTGGGGTTTCTATCCGCACATTTCGTAGTGATAATGCCCTAGAGTACGTCTTCCCCATTTCAGCAGTTTATGAACTCTCATGGGATTATTCATCAAACATCTTGTCTGTACAGAGTAAGAAACAGAATGTGGTTGCTCGGTCTAGTGCAGAAGCAGAATATCGAGCAATGGCTATGGCGACATGTGAGCTAATTTGGATCAAACAGTTGCTCAAGGAGTTGAAATTTGGTGAGATTAGTCAGATGGGACTTGTGTGTGATAATCAAGTTGCTCTTCATATTGCGTCAAATCCAGTGTTCCATGATAGAACTAAACACATTGAGATTGACTATCACTTTGTTAGAGAAAAGATACTCTCGGGAGATATTGCTACAATGTTTGTGAAGTCGAATGATCAGCTTGCAGATATTTTCACCAAGTTTCTCACTGGTCCTCGTATTAACTACATATGTAACAAGCTCGGTACATATGATTTATATGCACCAGCTTGAGGGGGAGTGTTAGAATAGTTATGTGAATGTATGTAATTAGTCCTAGTCCCTTATGTAATAGGAGTAGGTTATGTGTTAGGTATACATATAAATAGGGCTTATTGTAACATAGAATTTTAATCATCAATAATATTTTCTCCCGTGCTTTCTCACAATGAGCAAGCTTCCAACTAAATAGATGTAAATGGAGAGTACAACGTGTATGCTGGTGGAGTGCTTGGCAGCAAACCATTACCTGCATAGATGTCTTCACTGATATTAATCACACGCGAGGCTTTGCTGATACCACCTCGAGTAATATGGAAAATTCTGTCAAAGACATCTGGATGTCCATAGTGCATACGAACTCTGAGGAATTTTACAACCTGTCATAAACTGACTCCCTGGTGCAATATAAATATCAAAGTAATGAACATGCACTCACTTCAAAGGATTTGCCAGAACACGCTGGCCCATAGTCACAAAGCTTGCTTCTTGGTTAGACATGAAGGATGCCAACGAAGAAACACTGAAACACAAAAACCCATATCAGATGACTGACAGGAAATACAATGACAAGAAATAATATATCATTAGATCCATAATCACCTGCCAGTAAACACATGCTCCCTAACACCAAGAATTGTAGCGGGATGAATGCCATGATTAAGGAAGAACTCCTCAAGAAGATTTCTCACCTTCAGAGCCTCTTCAAAATAGTTATCCTATGTTTGATAAATACATAGAGATAGGTCGAGGTAAGCAAGGTATGAACGAAAGCCTAATGACAATGAAACTGACAAAGATATTATCTTTGAAAAAGAAATACACGAGTACAGCAGGCACTTCCCCTTCCTAAATCCACTTCAATTTCACCAGTCTCGTGAAATGCGCCCTTCCCTTTCCTAATCTACTTCCATTTCACCAGGCCCATGCAATGATTTGACTTAAGATTGGGCATCTCAAAAGAAAGAGAGCCTCACTAATTCTTCCATCGGGTATCTCAAAAAAAAAAAAGGGAGCCCCGCAAATTCTTCCATTTCACCTAGACTATCACGTAGCAAAATCACCCAGGAATTCTAGAATTTATCTGTAAAAGCATAAGAGATTGCCCAGCATGTATGATGTCTATCCTGCCAAGGATGAAATCATTGTCGCTTAAACCTCTACTTACCTTTGAAAATGGGTAAGAATTATGTATATTAAAAAGAAAAAGAAAGTTAGAAAATTAGATGGTTCCCAGATGACAAAGGGCCAAACTATCTACTTCAAAGTACTGCTAAAATGATTATTCTCTGTAGAACTACTAGAAAAACTTCACACTTGAATTGAGGTTTTTTTTTATTCTATCATGATGAAGATGGGATTTGCGGGGAGCATAGGATATGGATCAGATTTTGTATCACAACGGTCAGGTTCTCTATCTTGGTAAATGGAAGTCCTTATGGTTTCCTCGGTAGCCCAAGGGGATTGAGACAAGGGGGTCCATTATCCTCCATGTTATTTATATTGGTGATGGAAGAGCTAAGCAAAATGACGGATAGAGCAGTGACTTGAGGTTTCTTGATGGGTTTCACGGCACTGATTGGGCAACAGAGTAATGTGAAGGTCACGCATTTATTGTTTCCAAATGATACTCACAAATCTCAGCTGACATACTTGAGAGAGGTTCTGAATTGGTTCCAATTTATATCATGTTAGAAGATTAGCCTCAGGAAAGGTGAGACCATACCAAGTGGGCGAGGTGGATAACTTTGACACCCTTCCACAGGTATTAAGCTTTAAGGTAGGTGTTCTACCTACTACTTACCTTGGGTTTGCCGTCGGGTGCTTCAAACAAGGATCTTGCAATGTGGAATTCGGTGATTGAAAGAGTTGACAAGAGATTAGCAGGTTACCAAAAGAGGTACTTGTTAATACGGGGGAAGGAAGTACTCATCAAGAGTACACTTTCAAGCTTTCCTTTATATTGCATGTCACTAAATGCAGGCACCGGTGATTGTACCGGACAAACTAGAGAGACTTCAAAGGAACACCCTTTGGGACGCTGCTGATGGTTCCATGGCATGGGATGTTGTGCCTCTAGCCCTCATGTGGGTAATTTGGAAAGGAAGAATAGGGGAGCATTCGAAGGGGTCGAAAATGACATTGTACAATTGAGAGATAACCTCGTGTTTTAAATTTCTTTTTGGTGCACCCACGAGGTTCCCACTTGTATAGATGATTGGGTTCTTTTGTGGAGAATCATGTGTTGGTGTAGAGTCTCTATTTTTTGGAGTACTACTTGTATACTTGAGCTGTTTTACTCCCACAATCAATAAAATTACTTTACCTTATCAAACTGGAGTTGGCAAATTGCTTGGAACAGAGGCATAGTTGTTGTTATTAAAAAAACAAAAAAAAAATCACACTTTATTTCACCAGTATACATACTACTGTAGGTTTTTCTTCAACCTGATCCCAAAGTATCACCTAGTTATTGATGCAGATTTTGTCTACTATCTATTGGACGCTAAAGGAACTCAAAAGGGGAAATCCACTTCGCATGCTGTTCTATACACAAGGAATAGAGCACAGACTAACAGTCAACAAAAAATTAGATACTTGGCTACCTGATTCATGTCAATTGTTTGCACTGCATTTCCACGTGTAAAGATAATTGCATGATTTTGATTTTCCGGTTTTCCTTCACCAAGTTTAGGATTTCCAGGCAGTTTAATTGAGTAGATTTCCTGCAATCATGTAGAGAAAAAAGCATGTAGAAGCATTACTATTTTGAATCTACAAGGCAAAAAGTTAAATCACTGAAAATGATATCTTATCAATATAAATTCAGTATATTATATTACTCTAGATAAGATTGCTGCAGAAAAAGAGGATAACACCAATCAGAAAATAGCACCTCTCATCTTACTTTTGTTGTGTTATTACCAGAAATAACAAAGACAGGTAACAGCTGTAGCAAATTCTTACAATGTCCCTGGGCCTAACCGGTAAAGGAATACTTACTAAAGGCAGAATACCTAATCCCCCACCCCCTCAACAAAAAAAAAAAGAAGAAAAAAAAATTGGCAAGGATTATTAGTTGCACACCTAAACTATGAGGAGTCCTACTTACACCCTGCACTTGGATATTTGATAGCTTTTAGCCCCTAAACTTGGAACTGTAAGTTGCACATCTAAACTATGAGGAGTCCTAATTACCCGCGCTACCTTGGATATTTGATAGCCCTTACCCCCGGGATGATCTCCTCACAAGGAAGTGACATACATGCGCCTGCTATGTGGGTTTTGTTGTCTACGAGGGATCTTTTTAAATAAAATATAATTTTTTACCTTTTTAAATTCATTAATTTTATTAGATCATTTTTTCCGTGTCAAGTTAGTAGAAAGCTTGGCTGAACTCCATTATTTTGGCAAAACTCTTTTTATTTGGCTAAGAAAAATGGAGCTCTAGCCAAGTTATTTTTACTGATTTGGCCCCAAAAAATGCATTTGAAATAAATAGTCATTGCATCTAAAGAAAAAAGATATACACAATTGGTACGCCATTATTTTGGCTAAAAGCTAATTTTATTTGGCTAAAATGATGGAGTTCTAGCCAAGTTTTTTACAAATTTGGCTGGAAAATGAAAAAATACACAGTTCGAACAAATAGACAATTGCATCTACAGAAGAGACTACAAAAATGCAAATTTCCGGTAAAATTGCATTGTATATGATTATGCGGCAATTAACTGTTGAAAGTATCCCAACAGGAAGTTGAGTTTTCGATTTTCTTCACTCCCGTCTGCCTAAAAAAGAGTGTATCCACTCTCTTTGCCACACCAGCATCTAGGGGGTAAAGGCAATCAAATAACCAAACCGAAGGGGTAACTAAGACTACGAATAGTTTAGCTGTGCAACTAATAATACGTGCCAAGTTTAAGAGGCTTTTAGGTATTCTGCCTTACTAAACATCGTAGACCACTTGGTCCAAAAAGATATGACATTATGACTTACTTTAATGTTTGAGCGCCAATGACCATGCCAACGAATCCATTTTGCGTCGCTTCTACCACTAACGCGGACTTGTTTGGTTTAGGGTCCAAAATCACCGGTAAAGAAGCAATATCCTTGTGGTAGGTCCAGAAGCTGATGAAAGACTCTAGAGGTAAGCTTATGTGGTGTCTACTGGCAACTACCATTTAATAGCATGAACATCCAATTAGCTCCCACTTAGTTGCTCATTGCTTCCAACTAGCTCCTACTTGTGTCACCATTTGGAACAACTTGAGTCCAAAAGGTATAAGGCAATACTTAAAGAACTTTTTTTTCATTAGTAAGACAATACTTCAAGAGCTTGACAGACACAAGCTGGGATTTACTCCATTTAGGATCTTGCAAGTTGCAATAAGAAAAGATATCTAGCACTAATTAACCCCAGGTCCCAACTTACAATACCATTTTCTTTCCTTTTTCACCGATAGAAGTGGGAATTCTTTGGTTTGAGCTGCAACAACATAGAACCATTATCCGTGTTGTTTCCCCATGTTGATGTTCAACAGCCTTATCACAAACTAGGTTAATTGCAAACATAGCAAAAGCTGAACACGAAAAGAACTCACAAATCAACACCACCAAAAGCAGACCCAGCTTCGTTCAGATAATGCTTCACTCTCTAAAGAGCTGATGTGACCATTTATTAATTTTCTGAAATTCAAATCACAGATAAGTCGCATATGTGTGTACTATAATTACGCATATTACATGCTAAAACACAAACAACAACAACAACCAAACAACAGCAGCAGCAACAACTACAACCAAAAAAAAAAACTACTACTACTATTACATGCTAAAACACAAACAACAACAACAAAACAACAGCAACAACAACAATAACTACTACTACTACTACCATCACCAAGATCAAGTGGGGGTTCGCTATATGAATTCTCGTTGACCATGTTTCTTCATTTAAGCTCTACCCATAATGTTAAAACACATAGAACGAATTCAAATTAAAGAGTAAATAGAACAAGTGTAATGGAAATGACATGGACGCCTTAAGCAGATTTTAGAGCAGAAAAAGAATGACACCTTATCTTTGCCGTTGATGTCAGCCTTTACAAGCTTTGAGATGTATTCTTTATTCACCTTTCCATCTTTAAGAGTTTCAACCTCATCAATGAAAGCAACTCGGAGAGCCTCATTTCTACATGAAAGTATAACCCAAGTCAGCGGAGAGGTTATGACGTCAATTCTAAGACCAGAATCTATCCTGTACATTCATTACAATCCAAATGAATAAATTAATTCACCTTTGCATTAGTAATGCAATATCTGCAGCCTCAGGTTTTTGCTCTTCTTTCTGTTTTCCATATATCTGGCATGTGACAACATATGTAAATTTCAGATCTGCCTGTGCTCTTGATTCAGGAGACAAGTGAAATCCTTGAGTATCCGTTGTTCCATTTGGTGGGATTCCTGCTTCAGAATCTAACAACGTACAGAAGATTGAATTGGTGAAGAAAGAGAAAATCAACAAAATCATACATTGTTTTAGGTTCTCAGAAAGCAAACCTCCAGTCATCATCCGTTCCAAATATGATTGCAGCATTAGCGCTTTCCTGTAGTACATCATTCCACGAACTGCAAAACTCCAGAAGGGTTGTGTTAAAGGTAAGAAATTCATCAGAAAAACAAGCAGGTAAGCAACTTTCTCCAGGAGATAACAGACATGATCCTAGATATTTTCCGTCCAAAGAAACAAAGATAACACACATGATCTATTCGAAACCTAAAACAGGAGAAGAATCAATTAATGTAAGTAACCCTAAACATAATTTCACAGGTACATGATGCAGTCAAGTGTAGCATTAAACATCCAAGGAGACAACATATACTGCAAATTCAAAAGAAAACAGAGAATTAAGAAGTACCAGTTCTGGCCAATGTTTGCCCACGGTATGATGCCCAAAACCTAAGTTCAAGAATGTCATTTGGGTTATCATTAAGTTCTGTCTCTGAGGCATTCTCATCACGGCCGATTCGAGCAAGAAAGTTTTTCCATTCATCTGCATCAAATAATTTCTATTTCCTCTTAATGAAACGACAGCAAAGAGGAGACTTACCTTCAAGTGTAATTTCTCATGAAAATGAGATGACTAATCAAACAAATACAAGCTATAAAGAAAATTTTCCTCTGTTTTGGACACTTTTTTTATAAGGTTCCTCTGTTTTGACACTTCAATGCATTCTGAAGACAACATTCTGAATACATGTATCCTAATCAGTTATCGAGTTGTAGATATTAATTGAAGATGTTTGCTTACAACTTTTAGACCTCAAAGATTTCCAGCTATAACAGTTGGGAAATAAAAAATGGAAGAATTAAAAATAACAAAAGAGTGATTAAGTATTATTTAGAAAACAAAACCACAGAAAAAATAAATAGAGATAATACATTGCTGAACAAGTTTTAATTAAGACACCAACAACAAAAGCAACAAAAACAGGATAACCATTAACCAACCTTGGGCACTAATAAGGCATCAGATTTCCACTTTCATCTTTTTATGCAAAACAACAGAAAAAATAGCTTTCTTCTCTTTTCTTTCTAGTGTCTAAAGAAATCTTCTTTGGAATGTCAAAACTTAGAATTTTAATACTAAAATTATCATAAGTGTCTATATTTCACACTCAGAAATATGTTTCTCTTTATTTGAATGTCCACAAAGTTATTAAGAAAACTCTTTTCTATCTTTTTATCATAAGGATAATATTTTCATTTATTTGAAAAACACATGTATACAAGCAGTATATCAAAAAGTAAAAGGCTTACAAAATAGTAATATTTTTAGTCGTGCATCTCGTTTTTGCAACTAAATATTATGTGATCATCACACTCCACAAAACCTGTTCTAAGTACCAAATTTTCATAACTATTACCCTTGGTTATGTGAACACTCTTAAGGTCTTTCACCCCAAGTCTTCCTCGTTTATTTCGGCTCATCACGGGCTTCCAACGATCCAACTGTGAAGCTCCATATAGTCCCATGAGCTAAATCCCAGAAGCATGTAACAAAAAAATGCAATATGTGGGACACTTGATAGTATGCTCTTGATAAGCATATCCTTTCCTCCTTTTGACAAATAACTTTTTCCGCCATCCTACTAAGTTTTTCTCAACACTTCCGATCACCTGTTCCAGACAGCCTGGCCCAAATTCAAAGCACCCTAAAGACAGGCTGAGATAAGCAGTTGAAAATGCTTCAATGCTGTCCATCATATCCACTGGCATTATCTCACAGTTTAATGAGATTTATTTCTAGTTCTGACATGGTTTGAAAACACATAAGGATCTATCTGATGAATATTAACTAGGAAATATCTGCATCACAAGATGGGGTAGGTAGGCAAATCCTGGATGTCGCTTTGGTGGCAAATGAACTTGTAGACTCCAGAAGGAAAAATAGAGATCCCGGCTTACTATGCAAGTTGGACCTTGAGAAGGCTTTTGACCATGTCAATTGGGAGTTGCTGGATTTCATTATGATGCGGATAGGGTTTGGGGAAAGATGGAGGGGATGGATCAAGTTTTGCATTTCCTCAGTCAGATTCTCTGTCCTGGTTAATGGTAGCCCGTATGGTTTCTTTAGCAGCTCCAGGGGTCTCAGGCAAGGAGACCCCCTATTCCGCATGCTATTCATTCTAGTGATGGATGCTTTGAGTAAAATGATGGATCGAGCGGCGGGCGGAGGCTTCTTGAGAGGATTCCCAGCTCTGATCGGGGTGCTCAGTGCCCGAAGAGTCTCTCATTTGCTTTTTGCGGATGACACCCTGATTTTCTGTAATGCCGATATGGAACAGTTGACCTACCTGAAGCAGGTCCTGCAGTGGTTTCAGATAGTATCAGGTCTCAAAATCAACCTCGGCAAATGTGAGATTTTCCCGGTGGGTGAGGTTGCTAACATCAATGCTTTGTCTTATGTTCTCAGATGTAAGGTGGGCTCCCTTCCCACTACTTATCTGGGTCTCACAATGGGCGCTTCGCATAAGGATACTACGGTTTGGAATCCAGTGATCGAAAGGGTTGAAAAAAGATTAGCAGACCGGCAGAAACGGTACTTGTCAAAAGGCGAAAAGGAAGTTCTCATTAAAACCACTTTATCGAGTATACCCACCTATTACTTGTCCCTGTTGCAAGCTCCTGTGAGCATCACAGAAAAACTGGAGCGGCTTCATAGGAATTTTCTTTGGGATGCAGCGGATGGAACTAGAAAGTATCATCTAGTGAATTGCGAGACAGTCACTTCTCCAAAGAAGTGGGGTGGACTTGGAGTAATAGATCTTAGTAACAGAGCTTTGTTGGGGAAATGGTTGTGGAGATTCGGGGTAGAAGAGCATGCTCTATGGAGGGAGGTCATAGTAGAAAAGTACAATTCCACGGGAGGGGGTTGGAGGACTAAGGCAATCACAACACCTTTCGGGTGTAGCATATGGAGGAGCATCATGAAGAATTGGGAATCCTTCAGTGGCAACATCTCTTACAGGATGGGAGATGGAGGGAGAATCAGTTTTTGGAATCATAGGTGATGTGGAGAGGATACTCTGAGGGTCTCCTTCCCCACGTCTTCAGAGTTTCAAACCAGAAGGAATTGATGGTCCAACAGATTCGTAAGGAGCATGTATGGGGGTGGTATGGGACCTCTCATTTAGAAGGAACATGCAAGATTGGGAGATTGCAGAGCTCCAAGATTTATTGACACTACTATATGGGCAAGACAGGTCTCAGCCATCTTGTGATTCTTGGAGATAGGGTTGGCATGGCGATGGTCTATTTACCGTAAAGTCCTTTTACCAGAATATATTGGTGAGAGAGGAGGTCTCTTTTCCATACTCCTCGATCTGGATTCCTAAGGCGCCCTCGAAGGTGTGCTTTTTTGCATGGCTAGTGGCGAGGGGAGTTATTTTGACTACTGAGAATCTGCAAAAGAAGGGAATTACTCTTGTTAGTTGGTGCTATGTGTAAAAGCTCAGGGGAAGAAATTAATCATCTTTTGTTGCATTGCCTTGTGTCCTTGGCTTTGTGGAGGGCGATCCTGAACCTTTATGGTGTTCAATGGGTGATGCCAAGCACTGTAAAGGAAATGCTATATAGTTGGGCCGGTTTCCGTAGAAGAAGAAAGCAAAAGGCGTGGAAGTTCGCCCCGTTAGCTCTCATGTGGATAGTTTGGGGGAGAGAAATAGGAGAGCTTTTGAGGGGATTGAGTCTCATTTTTCACATCTTAAGAATAGTCTTTTATCTTTGATCGCTTTTTGGTGTACTAATATAGCCCCTATTTGTATAGAAGATTGGTGTGTTTTGTAGAGAATCATGTTCTGATGTAAATTCTCTACTTTTTAGTATACTTCTTGTATACGGGAGTTCTCTCCCTTTTGATTAATACAATTTACCTTATCAAAAAAAAATATCTACATCACAAGACATAAGCATGTCGTCCAACAAAAGTAGACCAGTCCCCTTGCCTCAAACTCATCGAGCTACCAAAGAATACATATGGCTCCCATTCACAAGAGCCAAGTATCTTACTTTTGAATAACAGAAATTGACTCACTTCCTTCACCTATTGTAGAAACTTTATCTTTGTCATTAAAAAACCAAGAACTCCCAATTCAATTGTCATAACACTTTTCAAGGTCCACTTGCAAAGAACCCCGAGCTCTCCTTTTTTCCTCCTTGAATCTATCACATCGTTTGCCACCAAAGCAGCATCTAGGATTTGTTTCTCCCGAGGACACGCTTTTAGAAGTAGATAATGTATCGTCCAGTACCTTCTTTAGTCTACTAGAAAGCACCAAAAAGATGAACGAGACAGAAATCAATGATGATACACGATGAGCACCAATTAGTGTTTTAGCCTATATTGGATGTGTCTTTCATAACCTTTTCATTGAACCCCCTCAAAAGTGCAAATGGAAAAAAGTAAGGAAAAAGAGTGGTAACATGTTGAGTAAAGATAAAGTGCAAACACTCACTCCCATCAATATCAATAAGAATTCATCTTCTTCCCAAACTACCACTCACTCGTTCAAAACCTAGACTCAGAGCAACTACGGAAGTCCCTAATTTTTCTATAACTGGACTAGATGAAATCAACAAATTACCTACCTCCCATGTTGACACGCTCTTTTTGCTTTGTGAAATATGACAATGAGAACGTAAGCTCTTTTTCTATAATTGGACTAGATGAAATCAACAAATTACCTACCGCTCTCTTTGCTTTGTGAAATATGACAATGAGAACATAAGCTCTATTTTAATCGAAATACATGTACTTCTGCTTTATTTCTCCGTATGAGTATTTGCATGGTTGTAGCATGGAAATAACCTAATTGTACTCAGATTCTTCTACTTCTTGCAAATTTTGACCTGGTTTACCATATGCCCGAACGGTTGGAGCACGCTCCCCACGAAATATGCGCTGCCCACTTCCCAAGGCAATTTTCGACCGCCTAGTCCTAGTATGTGTTCCCTGCTAATGACTGGACACCGAATGATGGTGTCGGACCTCTGCATTGGTTTTCTAACCATCACGTGATCTAGGTACAGAGTTTAAGAATAAGAAAGACTTTTGAAACTTGCGGTCTAAGACATGTCATAGACATTTCTGTAGCTATAAAACAATGTCTTTAAGGGTAAAACTAGAAGTTAAAGTGAATTTGTTTTTAAATATAGAAAGGTGTCATCTTTTTTAGATAGACTAAAAAGGAAAGTGTGTGACATAAAATGGGACAGATAAAATAACAGTTTAAAAGCTCACATGTTCATTTAACTGAGTACATTTTTTGTTCTGAGCAGCATTTTGGAGAGTCCGCGCAATATAGATGCAAAATACCAGCTATTTCTATTTACCGCTTTGCACAAAGAAACAAAGATTACCTGGATATATTTTCTGAAGGTAAAATAGAATAGAAATTCCATCTTCATTTTTCTTTAGGAGTTCCGACATGCTGTAAAGAACAGTTTCCGAATAATATGGCGTGAACACACTGCAAGAGAAGAAAATTATTACAGAATAGGTCAATGAAGATGGTAAAATGAACAGTAGCAATGTGATAGAACATACCTGAAGGATAACATCTCACGGACAGGTTTTGTTACAGGCATATCCATGAAAAGAGAATTGGTGAAAAACTCTAACCGGCGTCTAGCCTCAAGATTCTTAGGTACGGTGGCAGCAGATTCTTTAATAGTTAGAAGCGAATGGAGTCTTTTAATCAGTTCCTTCTGCAAATATTTCATGCATTTTATGTACCAAATTCAAAAAAACAAGGAGCAAACAGGTGCCGAAAAAAATTAAGAACAAAACGTAAAAGGAAACCAGATACAAGCGTACCAACTCAGGATCTCTAGGCCACTTTAATTTTGAGAACAACCGGCCTTCATTCCTTGCCTTTGATAAAATGTTCCATGTCTCAATGTGTTCTCTAAAACGATATGATAGTAATTATACTCCGCATTCAAAGAGTATAATAATCCCAAAAATGATAAGTCATCCGAAGTACCTCATATTAAAGCGAAGAACATCAAGTCGCAGAACATCATACAGATCTTGAATAGCTTTAACAGCCCCACTTTCAAGCTCCGGTGTATGCTCCTTTTTCTACGTGAAAGTATTCAAGAGACCATAAGCAGAAAGGCAGAAAAAGATAAATACCCATTCAGACATTTGAAAACTGACAACGAAAGAGAAATCCTCTCAACAATCTCAATTGAAATAAGAAAGACAATGAGGAAACATAATGTGTGTTGACCAATGCAGCTTCCCGTCATGGAATTGGAGGGGAAAAAATATGCATCACCTATATCTGAAAGGTTTCCATGCCTGTGCTGGCCACCAAGTATAACAAGACATACTGTGAAACATGTGAAAATGGGAGTGGTGAAACTCAAAAAACTTATCTTACTACAGTAAAGAAAGAGGACGTTGTGTGGGGGAAGGGGGTCAGGTGTGGAAAGGTAGAACTTGATGAGAGCAGCAGAGATTCGGAAGGCCACAGAGTATGTGCAAGGGAAGATTCGTAGATTTGCTAAATCTGTGGAGAAAGGTTATGATAATTTGAGGGGCATCAGATGGACTATGCCAAGAAGAATATCGGAGGTACTAGCATGCTGGAGCAACGAGGGTATCTCTTCTGGAGAGAAAGAGAGATGGAGGATGATCCCTGCTTGCATTTGGAGGACAATTTGGGAAGAAAGAAATCGCAGATGTTTTGAGGACAAGGCCAGTAGCATCGAAAAATTGAAAATGAAATGTCTTGTCCTGTTCTATTTTTGGTGTAAACAAGAAGTCTTAGAAGAACCTGAATCTATTTTTGATGTTTTAGAATCCTTATGAGAAGAATAAGGGCTAGGAGTTTGTTTTGGTTCTTGTAAATATGGGGGACTACACACCCTTTGTGTAGTGTATTTTTAATATACAAATATGTTACCTTCTAAACAAAATAAAAGATAGTTGTGCCGCTTCTTAGGTAGCACCAACATGAATTGCTGATTTTCAAACTTATTCCTAGGGTAAGTACAATACTATCTTATCGTCAGTGTTAATGATGGTAAAGACACCAGGAAATAGGAAATGCTCGAACGGACGCAGAGAACCTATGTGTCTTCAGTATAATCATTATGAAGCCTGAAAGAATATGTACCAGTATTCCCATCAGTGCAGTAACTTTCTGAATCACCAGTGGCAGCTTATTCAGTTCAACATCCACATTAATACTCCTTTTAGCTATGCTCCCACGAATGTCCTCATATACTCTTTCAACCCTAACATAGTACAGAAAGAAAGCAAAGAACATAACTGACTATGCATAGTTCTAATAACAGATATTTGATGCGAGTTAATTCAAAACAGACGGACACAGAAGACTATGACATCTTACCATGTCTTTCCTTCATCATTTCCTTCATCATCTAATATGGATGTAAGAACAAACTTGATGGCGTAATAGCACTCTTCAACCGCGTATTGCATGTAATCATCCCTTGAAATCCTATCCCATAACTCATCTTGGGAGTCTTTACTCTCCACAGCAATATCTTTTGCGAGAAATATCTGCACAGTCAGCAAAAATGTATAGATGTGGCTTTTCAACATGACAATACATAGAGGGAACAAATTACATTTTGTGTAAAAAGTGAAAACAAAAAGAACTGTCAGCACTGTAACTGCTCTACCTTGCTAGCTAATAGGAAAAGCGGCCATTGGACCAAGGGCAGACTCCCAGAATTCTTAGGCATCAAAAGCAGTTCCATCTCCCTGTAGGTTGAAATCAATCCATCAAAAATATGAGAGGTCGAAGCATATCAATTTAGCTAGTAGCAAATAGAAAATGTGGTTAGTGAAATAACGAAAAACAAACACTCACAAATTAGTAATATAATCTTCTTCCCTCAGATTCTTGATGATTTCATTCCAGAAAGGTGCAAATCGAGCAGCATCAGCTTTGTTTCTTTCCAAAACCTGCTTTTTACAACAATATAATATTAAAAAACAAAATATAAGATTTTGAATAAATTAGCACTACAAATATGTTACAGTCAAAAAACCAGGAAACATTTTCTGTTATAACCAAGAAATCCCCTATGAGTTAGTTGGCCAACTCCTATTATGCTCGCAGGCTCAAAATTCGGGGAGTATGAGAGTGCCACCCCTCTACCATGCTCCCACTTACATACCAAGCTTTGTCGTGACAAAGTTCAAACTCGTAATGTATGCCTAACCACACTTCACACGCTACGTCCTTACCATTTAACCACAGCCCTGGAGGCAAGCTCCACATAAGTTGAGATAAAATGCAAAACCATAATATCAGTGCTTCATCTTTAGTTAAACCATAAAATATAAGACAGAAGAATCCAGAAATAGAAACTACTTTAATGTACTTTGAGCTAACACCTTATTGGTGACAATAACAATTATATCAGAAAACTGTGTTTTAGAAGTAACGTGATGCACCTAAAGCAAACAAGGAGCTTCAGAATGTGATATAAAGACAAATGTTAAGTTGCAGCAAGAAATTGATTAGAAGACGCAGCAGCCGGGGTAAAAATCAAATTAAAATGTCCAATATTTGGTGAGATCTCCACATGGCAGGAAAATCGGTAGTTTATGGACATCCCAATAACCATTCACGATTCACCAAAACCTCTTGGAGAAATTGAGTGGCATATACCTTATAAAAATATACAGTAAAAGTACACTAAAATGGTTAGCGAAGTGAACAGGATACTAATTGCAACTATTTCAAATGCAGCACTCGTGCTGTCATTCACTTATAAGACAGTAATTAGGCCAAGTGTCAACATCAGACATCAGTAGACAGATTAATTAGAAACAGAAAATGAATAAACTCACCAGACCAGAAGACAGAAGCGACACCCTACAAAACAGGTGGGCATTTGGACACAGTGAGAAAAAGGTATACGAATCAAATTGACTTTGTCATTCATAAATGTTTAATTGGTAAAATAAATGGAGACACCTATTTCGAAGAGGCACATGAAGACTGTCCATAAAAGCCTCGGGAAATTCCTCAAAACGTTTATGCATAGCATCCAACGATTGTATCTGATATCATTGTTAAGAATATTGTTAGAAAGGGGCTGACATCTGGAATACATCCACAAATTGTCAGACAATAAACCAAGGATTTGAATGGTAGCATCCATTATCAAGGAGAACTATAGACACAATATATAAGTAAAATAAAAAACCAGCTTGCCTCCCCAAGGCGATCTCGTGCTCCCAGAAGAAAGCCCCATATAGCCGATAAAACAGTGTAAAATAGATGAGTATCGAACAGGTAAACCTGCATTAGTAATAACAACAATAAGATGTTGACAAAAAACACTTCACAAGCACCTTTTGTACCAATACATTATCTGGTTGATTGCTAATTCGCAATTAGAGGAGTGACCAAAGCGTAAGTGCAAAAAAGTCATATGACCAACATACAAGCTGTTTATGTCACAAAGCCTCAATAATCCAGCTCAAACATTGTTAAAGCAAGACACCTCCATGAATTACTAAGCGAAAAGTGACTTAAAGGGTACAACATAGAGTGCACCAGCCCAGGCACTCATCTTTGTTTGACATAATTCAACTGGGGGAGAAAAATTACATTTTGGACAGGTCACTTATTTACTTGCATGTGCATCCGCTCACAAGCATTTAGAAGTATCACCCCACAGGATCATGGATAAGTTGATGTTAGGAACCCCTGCCATTAGAATGAAATATCCAAAAGCAGAGAATTCATCCGAGGAAACAAATTCTAATCAATAACCAATGAAAGTATAGTGTGTCAAATTGGCGCTCAAGCCCAACACCACACTCAACTTCACCCAGCATTTGCAGGATGCAATTCTAACCTCACAAAAAGTCCACTAGACACAACACAATTGGAAAAGTACCTATAACATACCATTAGTGAAAAAGCACCTGAGGATTGACACTCGAGCCTAAAAAGTAGCACCTCATGCCCAAACAAGGGCATGGCATTCACCAAGGTGGACAAATATTTCTCATTATTAGTGCGCTTACCAGTTCTCATAGCAAAATAAAGATACTACCAATGAGGAATCCAAATAAATGCCGAAACTACAGTGTAAACTAGCACTACTTTTCCATCTGACAAGTATAACACAAAGCATACTTGAGGAATATCTCATTATCTAAAAATCTTAAGGTACTGTACGAGGCAACTCAGATCATCGCTATTGGCCCTCATAGGATTGTCCAGTAACATCCTCTTAAGATGAAGATATTACTTCCCTATGAACAAATAAGTCAATCAGGCTCCCAGCAAATGCCGACGTGTATACTAGATGCATCTTAACTGAAAGTTAAAAACATGTCCAACTACAAACGTACATGCTCAAACGTATCATCTGAGATAAACAAGCATATGGCCAACGTCTTTCAATCAAGTTCAATGGAAACAACACAGTAAGCAATATCCAAAGAAGCAAAGCATAGGTGATTAAGGTAACTGCATTTAAGATCATAAGGATTCCACAGCTTGGTGCAGACATCCCTAGTCTACTACTTAAGAAAAATAATCAGTGATCAGAATTAATCAACCAACAATGGAAAATATCTGATCTGCATTTACACATCAGAAGAGATTAAAACTTACGATAAAAACCGGTGCCCATAAGCTTGCAACCGTCAGTGCATTATGATTATCTGCCAAAAGAGTAAGTAATACTTAATGGAAGTTGAGACCCTGATTAAACTCTCACTAAACCTTGACCATACCACAGAGACTGCAGAGGTTATTGGTATACATATAAATACTGAAAACGACAAAGAATACCAGAATGAATTTCAATTCAACCATAAAGGCATGTAACAACAACAGGGTTGCCTACTTTTAGAAACAAAATCATGCCAAGAGTACTGCTGAATATCCATATCCAGTATAGATCTCGTCGGCTCAACCAACGGCCTAATCTGCAACATAATATCAAGGCAAAATCAATACCTTACCACTAAAAGCTATAGATCGATATCAAAAGAAAAACCAACACATACCAGAAGAAAATAGGCAAAAGCAAATTTTCCTCCCAAGACGACAAGCCAAAAAACCATATACCTACATTCAATGAAATTTGTCAGATGAGATTTCAGCACAGGCAGATAAACTGGATAAATCAGCTAAAATAGCTACCATCCACCAAACAATGTGGAGAACCCAGAAAAAAGAGTTCCACAGTAATTTACTAAACCAGAACACCTGACTAATAACCAAGATTCACAAGAAAAAGTTGGAAAAAAAAACAAGATTCACATCACAAAGGAGTCTACTGCATAAAAGAGAGGGCCGCCTGTTCATAACAAAAGCATAAATTGGAAAGGCATGTAATTATACGAGCAAATTTTCTTTGAAACCCGATTACAAAAATAAAACTCACTCCTAGGAGATAGGAGTGGAACAGTGAAGAGACAGGAAGGTCATGCATTATTCTCATGCCAATTCACAAGAACAAAAAGAACTAAGGTAATGTCACATAAATACAAAATTAGCTCATGTAACCAAGAAACAAAGGATCATAGACAAATTCATGAACTTCAAGGGCCAATTTAGCCAAAAGCGATCATTGAGTTAATAATATAATTCACAACTCTACAGGAAAGTAGACTTCCAGAAGTGCTTGTACCATTCAGATGGCCACCCCTACTCACAAACATAAAGTTTGTCTTGATTAAGGTAAACTTAAATTCGGCAAAAAAAATTGTACCACCATTTGGCAAAGCTCTCCCTCTCGCTCTCTACTTTTGGCACTAGATAGTTATACATAAGGCAGTAAAGATAAATGGATTACTTGATGAAGTCGAAAGTTCCCTCATACATGCCCCGGCCAACGTAATAGTGTTCCTTAGGACAAAAAAGGATAGCAAAATTATTACTAGAACATCTCAATCAAAGGGCAGTAAGGAATGATCATCCTTCAAAAAAAAATCTGATAAAAATGTGAAACCTGGTGCATCCACTTGATGAAACGAACCACGGGCCAACTATCACATCGATTTGTTAAACGATGACAAGCTGGAAACCGCAGCAGAAAGCTGACAAAAAACTGAACTCCAGCATAGATTGCAAGGACAACAACATAAATTTTGAAGACAGTTGAGTTGGAATTTTGGTTGCTATTGTCTTCAAGAGCTTTCCTGTCATAAAATTCATGACCAAACGTTATTGCGCAATACAAAACGGGTGGGTTGCCACAAGAAGAAGAATAGAAAGAAAGGATAAGGAAGAATCAAAGTAAGAAGCTCTGTGAAGCCATAAAGAACAATAAGCTACATACACGTAAAGGAAACATATGAATACAGAAGCTATGCTGAACCAAATAAAACGAAGGAAAATCCGACTGACAGCTACGCGTCTTGATGTAGAGTATGCACCATACATCATGATAACATCCAAAACACCTGCAGATAGATAAATACTTCAGCTACAGTTAGAGTTCAATATAGGTAAATATGGACCACTTTTGGAGAAAAGAGATGCCAGAGAAACATACTCTCGATAAGCTTCATCACGACATACGTAGGTCCTAGACTCAAAACTTCCTTCAGTGTTTTAAAGTTGAATCGCTCATTATTAAAGGCAAAGATAGTCATTCCCTGAGGATATTGGAAAGGAGCGACAAATAAATGAGTTGGGTGAAAATAGGTACTGAAGATAATTTGTTGAAAGCAAAGAAATGCCAACAAACAAAAATTCCATATCAAGCAACCAAGCTCAAGTACAGCAAATTCAATTCCTTGCTCCCATAGACACAGCAAAGTAGTACATAGCTGCTCACAACAAAAAGGGCAGCCCGATGTACTAAGCTCCTGCTATGCGCGGGGTCCGGGGAAGAGCCCGACCATAAGAGTCTATTGTACGCAGCCTTACCCTACATTTCTGCAAGAGGTTGTTTCCACGGCTCGAACCCGTGACACCCTAGTCACATGGCAGCAACTTTACGAGTTACGCCAAGGCTCCCCTTCTAGCTGCTCACAACATGATATAAAAAAACAGAAGAAAGAATTGATAGAATGCATTTTTTTCCTTTTGAAAAGAGTAAGTGCGTTGATAGAGTGCACTCTTAATCCTCAAACAAAACCTCAAAAAGGGATGAGACAAAGTAACCTGAAAAATAACAAGAAATAGCAGATTAAAGAAAAGAGGAAATATCATGGCTATCAGTGATGAGTAGCAGACCTGGAAAAACATGAAAAGAAACATCCAAAGACGATGAAAACTGTGATAAAGATGGAGAAATGTCCGGTGCTCAACAAAAGAAGTTTTTCCCCTGCGCTTGCCACCTCCAGATTTAAGAATATTCTGTAGCAGATAGGAAACGGAAGTTACAAGCTAAAAAAACTGAAACCTAAAAAATTATAAAGCAGAACTTAGCAAGAAACAAGAGGACAATGTTCCAAACTAGAGATTGGAAATACACATGAAAATCAGTAACAAATGCTTTATGTCCGCCTGTAAGTGTATTATAAGAAATTCATGGTAACCAGATTGATACTAAATTATCCAACCTAGATCTAAGACCGACTAATGCTGAGCACCGGTAACTGTAAAAAGATAATGAAAAATGATGCAAATTTTCACTCAATTGAAGATTGCAGTCAAAGATACTACACATGGAAGCAGAAATGCTGCCTTACAGAAAGAGTCAAGAGAGCTACCGAAACAGAATCAAATGTATGCAATTTCTCTTTTCAAAAAAGGGTTATATCCTGATTTATTAAAAAGGGTCAATGTGTTTCAAGAATTCTTTAAGTGAAGGTTGCATGAGCTCTGATAATGGGTAATTTAATTCACCACATTGCAGGGCTTTCAATTGAAACTACCATCCTTAATACAATTATTATTAACTATATTACTTTCTTGCGTGGCATTGCGTGGAGCAATGCCACTTTCTTCCTTCCAAGAAACATGAACTATATTACTTTGCAGCAGAAGGGATACAACACTTTTAAATTGTGAACATGAAGCTCTTCATTTTCATGTTATAACCTGCAAAATGATACAAATATACCTCTAGCGAGATTTTATAAAATGGGATATCACAATGTAATATGCAAAACGATACCAAGAGAAACTTTCAAACCTTTGAGGGCGTTGGATGCAGGAAGAAGGAAGAATTCTTCCGCCATGGCCAGCCAAGCTTAAAGCAATGACGGGACCTGCAGAGCAGTGGAAGGGTCAGTGAGAAGATTGCAGAAGTGGGAGTCCTACAACCTTGGGAGTAAAGCTTACCAGAAATACTCATTAAAATCATCATAGTTTCTCCAAGCAGAATGAGGTGCTCTTCCATTCTCATTGTTTCCAGCCTCCTGTAAGCTAACAAATCAATAAGCATCCCAAAGTACACGAAAATTTTGTTTTAATCATTATTTCTGCCCATCTCCACCCTCCAATGCCCACAATTTCGAAAGAGTAAGAGTGTGAATTATTGAAAGTTAATATTAGCTGGTTCTAGTTGTTAATGTCCAGGAGGGAGAAATTGTTAAGAGTCTTAAGAATTCCACAGTATTTTGAAGCTCGTAAATATGACATGTCTGCACTATAGATCTATTATTCTGGAAGATGCTTATTGATTAGATTCTTCAACATACAGATGGAAAGAGTAAGAAGCAGCTGAACTTGGTGAAAGATCAAATCCAAAGATTTATTGATGTGTTCCAACAGCATCTTCCAAGAAAAAAAAACAGTGGAGGTGGAAAGGACTGCCATAGCTTGTTATAGTAAGGGAGGTGGCAGTTTTAACCGATACACAAAGATGGTTAAAAATAAGTAGGGATGACAAAACTGCATAGCCAGTCAAGAATATCAGGAAAAGATGATGGAGAAAGTGATAAGTGGGATCTGTCAAAACACACAGTACCATAAGTCAACCATTAGCATGTCAACAGAGATTTCACAACAGCAATAAATGTCCAAAAGAGTCTGTGATGCCTTTATATGTACACTGATGATAATGTCACCACATACTATAATAATAATCAAAATCAAAAACAGGTTCGACAAGTAAGAGTATGCGTATGTATGCACATACATATTTAGTCATATGTTACATGTATGAGTGTCTCTGTAAATGATCTTTAGAAACAGAAAGTAGGCTACAACGGGGAAAAAACATACCGCCGCAATGACATCATAAACAAGACATATTACTTGATCAAGAAATGACACGCCATTATCAGACATGCAGCTCTTAGCAGGCTGTGCAACCTGCTGTCGTAGTATCTCCTCCAGTTCCCTTCCCATCTGTCATGAAATTAATGTTTCCAAGCAAAGCAAAAGTAAGATCAAAACACTTGGGATGAAGTAATCATAATTATGGCTTCTCTCTTCTGGCTTTTGCCCTTTCATTTTAAGAAATTTATAGTGCACCCTCTTATCCGACAATCCCACACCCTCACACCAAAGAGAACACCCTGGAGACAAAGGGCAAATTACACTTAAAGAGCAAACTTAGAACATACTGACAGGTCAGCCAGAGAGTACTTTAATTATCACAAGAAGACGACAAAGGAGAATGGAGATCATCAAATTGAGAGGATTTCTAAAATGGTCAAGAGACAAAAGATACACCAAATTGACATACATGATGGAATATGTAGCACAAGCATTCTGGAACGAATCGAATGTTAGCAGCTTCACCCCAGATTAAGAAATACAAAGAAATGAATAACAACTTCTTCTCCTTGCTAACTACATCCAAACTGCAAAAGCAAAAGCAAAGTATCAGAAACTCAGAGCATAAAAATACCAGCTACAGTGTCAATGGTAGTTTTTCACTATACTAAGATGAAAATATTTTCCAAGTAGAAAAATTACAGTTCTATTAAGACGAAATAATTTTACAGTGCACGCTCAAAACACGCTGAACATGAAACCTTACTTGCTCCACACAGGTGGGATGTCCAAATAGTTGCACCACTTGATATAGTTATCAAGGGACTTCAAGAAGACCTTCTGTACAGCAGCCTCATCCAATATCTGGAAGTTAGAGATACACAGATCTGGACTTAGAAATAAATTAATGAAGGTATCGATAATGTGTCACCTCTCACATCGTCTAAATAAATAAAACAGCTGAATATTATCTCATAAAGAAGAAGAATTCTTATTTCTCCAGTTCTTCCCAACCTTTGCTAAAAGACAAAGAAACAATTGGCAAGAGTTCTACACATGGCATTCAAAAGTTCAAGATAATATAAGATCATCAATTGCCAATATTATCTTGGATATTGAAATTTATCCCAGATATCGTGGTTCATTAGAGTGCCATCATTTAGTTATCAGCAGCCATACCAAGACAATGAAACTACAACGTATAACAGTATCAATTGTTCTAGTTCTGTAAATAAGATAAAAGCACATGAGCAGAAAAGCAGTCCTAAACTGAATGAAAACAAACTAATCCAACAAAATTGACAAATCTCATCAGGATCATCAAGGGAACAACTTTCAAGAGACACAGATGAGAACCTTGTTACTTTTAAGCTGCCTTTAAGAATAAGGTATGATTTGCAGAAAGTAGACGATAAAATGTTCTCGAGCTACACTACAGCCAAACACCACCAAATCACACAGCCTACACAGCACCTTTATGTAAATTTACCATTTTAATTACAACCAAAACTACGACTTCTCACAGCTAAAACCCAGTGACCAACTACAACAACAAAGATTTCTCAAATAAGATAAAAGAAGCATAACCAACATAGGATATGATATCAGCTCCGATTTTTACAAGTGCATTACATCTTTCCATTTAGACAAATGACTTTCTTCAATACAGCCATAAAGGGAAAATAAAACTTCTTACTGGTATAAGGTTTAACAACATGAGAAAGCAAAATCATGAGATGCATCCATATCCAAATATAACTTCTATTAAAGGTATAACATGATATAAAACCTACTGGTTCAGGTTCTTCAGGAATACTAAGCCGGGTCTGCTCATTTGCAAGGAGGAGAACAATATGTTCGCGCTGATTGGAAACATTGTCTTGCTGCCAAATTAACAGAAATGTGATCACCAAAGCCATAATAGAACTGATAAAAATGAAACAAGCAACGGAAGGAAATTACAGGAAATAATAAAAAGATGGGACAAAAGAAAAACAAAGATTAACATGTCTGTATTGTGAAATTGAAAGAAAGCAAAGAGAAATAAGAAGCAAGCAAGTATGCACCACAAAATCAAGCACACATATCATGAGCTGAAAGATATTATAGTTGCGTAAACAATAAGTATTTTTCTCCAATATGACGGTTACTTCTCAAACAAAATAATGGAGAGAAACTAAGACCACTACTGAAATGTGAGGCAAGGATTAAGAAGACAAAAACTTGCTAAAATTATAGTTTCTTTTTTTTTCTTCAAAAAGCGCTAAAATGATATAGTTAGTTCAGCATTCAATCCAAATGACAATCCCCCAAGAACAAAATACTCCGTACACCTATATCTAATTCCTCAGTAGTATAATCCCATAAATGATCAGATTCACTATTAGTTTTTTTTTTTTTTTTTGACAAGGTAAATTCAGATTAGTCTTTTACAGGAAGAAATTTTGATTCTTGTGGATAAGACCTATACAAATCCAGAAAATCTTGTAAAAACACTATCCTGAAGCACCAAAAGATCTATAGCGATATAGGTGCTCCTATCTGTACAAAACCAATGTTTCCAAAAGCGAAAAGTACAAAAAGGGTCAATGCGTTTTAAGAAAATTTCCTTAAGAAATGAAGGTTGTATAAAGCTATGATACTGGGTGATTCAATATGATGAGATGCTAGATATATTCCTTTAAATTAATAACACCTTCCTCCTTTGGGGAAACATCTCTTGTACCATCCTGTGATCTCTTGCCTGCCATCCTACCGTCTCTTGTATCATCCTGCTAATCTTTTATTAACCCTCTCTACGAAATGGATAATTTTACAGTATTGCTACCCCTATAGGCCTATGAATTTTGTAAGTTACAAGAATCACTATTCAATAACAATTGTCACTACATTTGTTTCTTATCTCAGACTAGAATTAATGAATTACCCTTTGAATTTGACTTTGACCATTCCCATCCCCATGGAAGCAACTTCAATCTAGATATTGACAGATCTAATTGCTCATTTTCTACGACAGTAATTTTTCAAATTATGAAGAACTTTTTACGGATGAAGAAAGATATGACCAAAAAAAGGAGTAAATGCCATCATGATTCGAAACTCGGCGGATAATGAGTCTACTTCTCTATCCTTCTACACTTAAATACCAAGTAGAGTCTGAACTCGTAACGTGCGCCTAACCCGCATCTCACAAGCTATGCTCTTACCACTAGAGCAATGCCTTCATAGCTGGCAATACCAATTAGTTGGGGTTATGTTTTAGCCATGTTCATATGTTTGCTTTGGCTCCTATGTTTTCTAGGAGACTTTTAATCCTGTCAGAGATATATATATCAATAGAAAATATATAGAACCTCTAGAACTTTTATTTTTTATTTCTATTTTGCAAAACATTGGTCTAATCTAAGGTTAATTGCAGCGACATGAACAGTGAGGATTCATATAACCGACCCAACTTATTTGTGGTTGAAGTGCATTGTTATTGTTGTTGTTATTGTATATGCTTAAGAAAAATAAATAATGCAGCTGCAGTCCCGGAAAAGCGAGGAGTTATATGCATTTCAGGAGAGAGTAATCACACCCAGAATGAATTGTTTTCATTCTTAGCAGGAGTATAGCCTGAAGGAATTATTGATATCCCTACTCTCTCAGAAATCCGTCGTTGGACTAGTAATTCTTGGAAGCAAGCACATGGAGTCAATATTTATGAGATGGGCCAGAATCGGTTTCTCTTTGAATTCTCTTCGAAGATAAGTGCTGAGCACGTCCTGAAAGATGAATGGTTCTAGAAAATGCACAAGGTCCATCTACAATTGTGGACACCGACAGTGGGCTCTATTCCAAGTAGTGAAAAATTAAACCATGTGTGAATAAGGCTCGTTGGCCTGCCTATCCAGTTATGGTCTCATAAAGTCTTCAAGGAAGTGGGTGATTATTGCGGTGGTTGGTTACAAACAGAAGAGGAGGCAGAGCTCAGAAATCACTTAAAATGGGCAAGGGTAAAGGTGAGAGGGGATGGGGAATCAGTTCCGAAATCAGTGAAGGTGGGTTTCGAAGGGTTAATTTATCAGATTCAGGTGTGGTGTGAGGCACCAGTGAGAACTTTCGCCGGAGAAGGAGGAGGAGAGAAGGCTTCGGGTTGCTAGGCTATAGAGGATGAGTATGCGTCAGGGAAGGGGGGCACTAGGTAAAGATGTGACAGGGCATGTGGCTTCTTCTACAGTGGCAGAGATACAGGCTGTTTCACAAATCAAAATTCTGGAATCCACACGTGACTTCTCACGTGGAGAAAAGCTCAAGAATTGGTCCCAGTTCAGTTAAGTCAGTTAAAAAGCTCCTTGGACCCAGATTTTATTGGCCCAAAGCTTTCCAGATTTTTTAACACGAGGGCCTCCAATATGAGCCCAGGCCCGATTCCTTTATGGAAGAGTTAAATGCAAATTCTGCTGCTACAATATCAGTCTCTTTAATGATACAGAATGTAACAGATACTAGAGATGAAGAGAGAGAAAAAGATTCAGAAAAAGAAGGGGATGAAGAAGAACCAAATTGTACGCCCGATGAAGAAAGAAAAAAAGCTACAGAAAAAGAAGGGGATGAAGAAGAACAAAATATCAAGTCCAATGAAGAAAATTCCATGATAGTTTTTGAAGAATGTGGTAATTCTCTCGAAACTCCAGAAGGAGAGAACATGCAGACAAGTGAAGGAAGCAAAGAAGTGGGCCGGGTAATTGAAGATGCACAACGAACTTACAACATGCAGAGATAGAAAAGGATCCAGAATTCGAAGCATCACTATGGGTTCATCAGAATATAATCCGGCTTGGCAAAGAATTTGGAGTGGATTTCCGAGGATGCGAGAAAGAAGCTTTAGAGTTATTCATGAAGATTGATGAGAAGAGGCAAGCAAACAAAAAAAAAATCAAACATGCAGATGATAGAAACTCCAAAAAGAAAAATTTCTAAAGAAGTAAAGAATCTAGATATTCCAAGAGCGATGGTACCAGAAGTAGGGAGAAGTATTATTATTCATGATCAATGAAGGTGAATATTGTCTCATGGAATGTGAGGGGGCTAAATCGATACAGGAAAAGATTGATGATCAAGAGTTTGATTCACAGCTGGAAAGTAGATGTTTATTGCTTCCAAGAATCCAAGGTAGAAAGGGATATTAGGGAAATTATTTAAGAACTTTGGGCAAATAGATGGGGAAAGTTTGCCCAATTGGAAGCTAGTGGGACTAGAGGGGGAATTGTTGTACTTTGGGATAGCAGAATTTGGGAAGGGGAGGTCAGTAATTTAGGTGCTTATTCAATTTCTTGTAAATTCTCTGGTAAATCTCAAGATTTTACTTGGCATTTATCTAGTGTGTATGCTCCAAATGATAGAAAAGAAAGAGAAAAAGTTTGGTGGGAGTTGGCTGGTGCTAGAGGTCTTTTTTCTGGGCCTTGGGTTGTTTGTGGGGATTTTAACACTGTTAGATTCTCATCAGAGAAGAAGAACTACAACACAATTAATACGGCTATGACTGAGTTCTAAGAGTTCATTGAGAACATGGAATTGGTGGATCTTCAACTGGCAAGAGGGACATACACATGGAGGAAAGGTGATATGCATGATATAGGAGCAAGATTGGATAGGTTTTTGATCTCAGTGGACTGGAATGAAGGCTTCAGAAACATCAAACAGATTACACTTCATAGAATCACATCTGATCATACACCCCTGATGCTTCAATGTGGAAATTGGGAACCTGTTAGGTCTTATTTCAAGTTTGAAAATTGGTGGCTGAAAACTGATGGTTTCAAAGATATAATTAAAGGATGGTGGGAGTCTTTTATCTGTGAAGGGAGGCCTGATTTTATTTTAGCTTTTAAATTGAAAGCTTTGAAGGAGAAGCTTAAAGAATAGAGCAAAACAAGCAAATATTGTCAATCAACTTGCAGAATTGGAAGAGTTACAGGATCAAAGGAACTTGAATGAGAAGAAATCTACACAAAAACTGCCTTATCAATGGAATTTGAGGAGATTGCTAAACAAGAGGAGGTGGCTTGGAGACAAAGATCCAGAGCTCTTTGGTTGAAACAAGGAGACAGGAACACAAAAAAATTTCACAGCAAATGCTCATAGAAGACATAATAATATTGACCAGCTGATAGCAGAAGGATTTGTTGTGGATAACGCTATAGACATCAAAAGAGAAATAGTAACATTCTACCAGAAGTTGTATACAAAATCAGAGGTGTAGAGACCACAATGTAATCTCAGGGACTGCCCTATGATTACTCGGAGGAGAATCAAATGCGGCAAAGTCCATTTGGTGAAAGGAGATATGGGAAAGTGTTAAGTCATGTGCAGGGGATAAAGCTCTTGGACCGGATGGCTACTCTATGGCTTTCTTTAGCCATTGCTGGGAAGTGATTCACAATGAAGTAGTAGCGGTTGTTCAAAATTTCCATGCTCAAGGAACATTTGAAAAAAGCTTCAATGCTACCTTCGTAGCATTGATACCTTAGAAGGTTGGAGCTAAGGAGCTAAGAGACTCCAGGCCTATCAGTCTTATTGGTAGCGTCTACAAAATCATCTCAAAGTTGCTAACACAGAGACACAAGAGGGTGGTGAATAAATTGGTGGATACACAACAGATGGCCTTCATAAGAGGCAGGCAAATTGTGGATGCTATTTTAATAGCAAATGAATGTGTAGATATAAGAACCTGGGATATTATGCAAATTGGATGTTGAGAAGGCAGATGATCATTTAAATTGGAAGTTCCTAATAGGTACTCTCATGAAAATGGGCTTCGGAGAGAGATGGATTAATTGGGTCAAATTTTGTATCAGCACGGTCAAATTCTCAATACTAGTCAATGGTTCTCCAGCTGGATTCTTTCCTTCTCAAAGAGGTTTGAGACAAGGGGATCCCTTGTCCCCCTTCCTCTTTATCATTGCCATGGAAGGTCTAAATCATATTTTAGAGACAACTCAAATCAACAACTGAATTAGGGGTTTCAAAGTGAGTTCCAGGGTCGGTAGCAATTTGGTGATATCTCATCTTCAATATGCGGATGATACACTGGTCTTTTGTGAAGCTGATAAGAACCAACTGATGTTGAGGGTGATCTTCATTCTCTTTGAAGCCACATCTGGATTACACATTAATTGGAACAAAAGTTTTATATTTCCGTTAATATGGTGGAAGATATATCTTAGCTAGAATTCTTGGAGGAAGGATTGGGGAGCTGCCAACAGTTTATTTGGGGATGCCTTTAGGGGCCAAGAGTAAGTCAAAGGGGATATGGAATGGGGTGTTAGAAAAGTGTGAGAAGAAGCTGGCAAATTGGAAAAATCAGTAGCTATCTTGGGGGGGTAGATTGATTCTAATTAATTCTGTGCTTGATGCAATGCCTACTTATATGATGTCTTACTTTCCCCTTCCAGCAAATGTATTGAAAAGAATAGATGCATTGCGAAGAAACTTCTTATGGCAAGGTAACAATGAAAATAGAAAAATTCATTTGGTTAAATGGGTGTCTCTTTTAGCTAGCAAAAAGGAAGGGGGTCTTGGCATCAAGAATTTTTTTTTTTTTTGATGAAGTAATATGTTTCATTAAGAAGGCATCAAGAAGATGCAAAGTTACAAGAAGCATAAGAGCTACATAAACAAAAAATTAAGGGAGAACATTGTTTGCCTCAAATCAAAGTCTCAAACTAGGACAAGTGAGCTAACAAAATCCAAAAGTTGTCCTGTACTATTTATTGGTAACAACTTTGTCCAGCAAAAAAGGTTGAGAAGGCATTTGGATTTGAGTAAGTGGTTCGGTGTTGATGTGTCATCAAAGCATCTTCTATTCCTCTCGTTCCATAAACACCAAAAAATAGTTGCAGGGATCATAAGCCAAATTTTCTTAATGATCTTATCAACCTCCCAAAGACTCCAGCTCAGATGTGCCTCTCTCAGGGTCTGTGGCATTACCCAGCTTAGACCAAAAATACAAAAGAACATGTTCCAGAGGTATGTTGCTATTGGGCAGTGTAGAAGTAGGTGATTAACTGTTTCCAGGTGTCCCTTGCACAGGTAGCATCTATTGACCAGCTAAAATCCCCTTCTGCATAGGTTATCTTGCGTTAGGCATGCTCCGTGAAGTGCAATCCAGTTGAAGCATTTCGCCTTCACAGGCATCAAGAATTTGAAAGTCCAAAACCAAAGCTTGATGATGAAATGGCTTTGGAGATTTGCAGCAGAAGATCAGCCACTATGGAAACTTGTGATTAAAGAAAAATATGAGATGGAAAGAGAATGGACAACCAAAGCAGTTAATAGTCCATATGAGATCAGTCTCTGGAGATCTATTAGAAATTTGTGGCCTAAAATGATGATCAAGTCTAGAGTCAGAGTTGGGGATGGAATGAAGATATCCGGGAAGACAATTGGCTAGGACAAGGAGCTTTGAAACAACTTTTTCAAGACATTCATTCCCTAAATCAACAGCAAGCAGCAACGGTTGGAGAGGTATGGGCAAACCAAGGTTGGAACCTAACCTTCAGAAGACTTCTGAATGATTGGGAGATTGGCAAGAGTAACATAGTTCTATAATACTCTGGAGCAATTTAAAGGGATCTCAACTAGGAAAGATTGCATGATATGGCAAGGGCATAGGCAAGGAAAGTTTTCAGTTAAATCTGCCTACAAGGAGTTCAATTTTTCAAAACATCAGATTGGGTGTTGGCCATGGAAGATGATATGAAAAGTTAAGGTTCCATACAAAGTTGCATGCTTTACATGATTATTGGCAAAAGAAGCAGTGTTGACTCGGGATAACCTTATCAAGAGAGGTTATCAACTTTGTTCCAAGTGTTACTTATGTGGACAAGAGGCAGAGACAATAAATCATTTATTTTTACATTGTAATTGGACAACTCAGTTATGGAGGATATTCATTAGTTGGAGGGGCATCAGATGGACTATGCCAAGAAGAATATTTGAGGTACTAGCATGCTGGAACAACGAGGGTATCTCTTCTGGAGAGAAGGAGAGATGGAGGATGTCCCTGCTTGCATTTGGTGGACAATTTGGGAAGAAAGAAATCAAAGATGTTTTGAGGACAACGCCAGTAGCATCCAACAATTGAAATGAAATGTCTTATCCTATTCTATTTTTGGTGTAAACAAGAAGTCTTAGAAGAACCTGAATCTATTTTTGATGTATTAGAATCCTTATGAGAAGACTAAGGACTAGAAGTTTGTTTTGGTTCTTGTAAATATGGGGGACTACACACCCTTTGTGTAGTGTGTTTTCAATATACAAATATGTTACCTTCTCAACAAAAAAATAATAATAATAATTACCAGAGCCAGCAGTATGAATTTCACTTGTTGATCAGAAAGGAGTGTGGATTATGGAGCATATAGAAAGAGACTTTGAGACAATAAAGTGAAGTTTAAAAAGCAGTCAGTAAACCAACCTGAAATCCAAAAGTGTAATGCAGAAAATCAAACAAATCAACGCTCCTTGTTGATGGTAAAGAAAAATTTCCAGGCAATTTTGGTAGGCCTCTGAAGTACTTCAGAGCTGATACTGCCGCACGTACCTGCTGAATCCCATCAGAACAAATATGCAAGAGTTTTTAAGAGTGATAGGAGAAGGATGATCAACCTCAGGGAAAGACACAATAGCATTTGTAGTCGAAGTGGTGTCAAGGGGAATAATATTGTAAGCAATGTCCTCAGTCATAGCAGCATCTGTTTCCATCATGCGTTTAAGCTGCAAAGAACAAAGACACAGCACCAAAATGAGCCTTTCAGATGCATGTGGAACAAAAAGAATAAAAAGAATGAATGACTACACAAGCATCGGGAGCAAGAGAAAACTATTTGAATATGCACATGCATGTGGAACTGCACTAGCACGTAGAAACATTTCGTGAAACGGCCCTGAGAAATTTCATAAAAAGTTTGAGCATGTGCTCTTTAGTCTTTACCACATTAATTTTCATGTACGGCGGGAATTTTTAAAAAATGATAATACTGACCAATAATTCCAAATAAGCAGCCTCGAGATTTTTTATTTTACACCCTCTTGTAGAATGAGGACTGTTAGCAACTTGCTACTATGAATAGGGAAGAAAAATTAAATGCCTTGCACGAGTGAAATGAATACTATCGTGCAGCAAGAACCAGAAAAAACTGAAATTGCGGAATAACAAAAAAAAAAGATCCAAAAAAAGGGAAAAAATTGAATGCAGAACCTATCCAGCTCATAGGCATTGGAACAAATAGATGATATACAAGTAGCTGAAAGGCTTGAAAACCTGCTTATGGTATGAGAAAATCCAAGTTTATAAATTAATTTGCCTTGTCAAAAGAACATATATAATCTTCACTAAAAAAGTTAAGTGTTTCCCAAATCTTCACTAAAAAAGTTAAGTGGTTCCCACTCAAAGCATGGAGAGAGTACTACTGATTACTTAAAAGAGGCAATTAGTAGTTGAGTTTAGGTGTGGACTGTGGATTATACTAAAGTAGATGCCTCTGTTTTTTCTTTTCTTTCTTGGTTCGTTTTTTTTTTTAAAAGAAAAAAAGGTAAAGTGTCCAGTATATTCAAAAAAACATCAGCACAAACTTTGTGCTGGAAGCCAAAATAGGCAATTACAATATGGAAAAGCAAAAATATAGTCCTTCATGTTAATCTTTTGTAGAGAGTTGGTTGTATCTTTAAAAGCATCTCAGGTTCCTTTCTTTCCAAATTATCCACCAAATAGTTGCTGGGACAATTTTCCATCTGTTTTTGTCTGTGGTAAAGTCTATCTCTGTGTTCCAGCATAATAAAAGATCAGAGGTTCTCCCTGGCATTACCCACCTAGCACCTCTGAGATTAATGAACAAATCCCATAACTGGCTGGTCACTCTACAATGAAGAAACGGATGGCTGATTGTCTCAGCACATTCCCACACAGATAACATCTTGAAACAATTGGCATACCCTTCTTCCTTAGATTATTCCCAGTGAGGACAGCCTCCCTAATTACCAACAAGGTAAAAAATGCCACTTTATAAGGCACTTTTACTTTCCATATGTGTTTCCAAGGCCATAAACTGAGTCGAAATCCCTCCCGGTTCAAATCATTGTATGCTGAGTTGACTGAATACATCCCATTACTATGTTTTTGCCATCTGAGTGTATCTTCACCCTCCTGTAGTCCACTACATTGTTCTAGTGTTCTATAAAATTCAATCATTCTAGGCACCTCCCAATCATGTAGGAATCTTCTTAAGGTCATATTCCAACCCTATGTAGACCATAGTTCCTTCATAGTAACCCCATGTTGTTGATTCAAAGTATAGATGTTAGGATATAGTTGTTTTAGACTTCCAATTCCCAACCAATTGTCCTCCCAAAACAATGTTTTCCTTCCATCTTTCACAATAAGATTCAGCTTATCTTTCAAGTTTGGCCACAAATTCCTAATCTTTCAGGATTAAGCACAAATTCTAGGGTAATATTGTCACCAAAACATATTAAGAAAGGTGGACTGTAGTTATCAAAGAGAATTGTGGGATTATCACCAAGTGTGCTTAATCCTTTTGTAACAGAACACATAAGTTACAGATGCACCAGCAATTTCACGTCATCCAAATGTTTCTTGGTAACATAACAGAAATACCTCCATCGATCGAGTATTTTATTGATAAGGCGATTCTAAGCAATTGCATGCGCAAAATGTCTATTTCAAGGAACGTTCCCCACACAAAACTCGAAGGTTGGAAGACTTTTTCAATGAAAAGGATCATAATGAGAAATCAATAAGCCAACAAAGAGGACTCGACCAGCTATTTAGGGTAGCCCGGTACACTAAGCTCCCGCTATGCGCGGGGTCCAGGGAAGGGCCAGACCACAAGGGTCTATCGTACGCAGCCTTACCCTACATTTCTGCAAGAGGCTGTTTCCACGGCTCGAACCCGTGACCTCCTGGTCACATGGCAGCTATTTAGGGATATAAAAGAAGTTGAACATCAAAGGCAAGCATGTGCACACTTAAATAAGTACAAGTACAGAGAAACCAAACCTCCTTGGGTATTAAGCGATCTGCTTCTTCGGGTGAAACCTCCTTAGTCAACTGTTCGAGGACATTTCCCAAAACCTTAAGAGTCGCTAAAACCTTTTTCCTTTTGACAGTCTTACGCTCCAATCTATTTCAAGAGGAAGTAGAAACATAACATGTCAACCAACTAAAATAACATCTCAACAAAAGGACAAATTAATATTTTTGATAAGGTAAGCAATTTTATTAATAATGGGAAAACATCCTCTATACCAGCAGTAAAAAGGGACAAAATATATTTAAGATCTACTAAAGAAAACTTATCAATTGGGTCCAAACACAGGTAAATTGCACTCTTGGCTCCAGTCCCCCAAGCCACCCCAGCTTAGCCAATAAATGAAAATAGCCATTTCTTATTTCTATCTGACGAAATTCATTCAAGGACTCTAACCTCCCGTGAAACTACATGCTATTGGATAGGAGGCTATCCCAAATTGTTAATCGTTCCACATAGGTTGAGGGAATGAAATGTTATCTCCTTATATGGCCTTGAGCAATTATCACCCGATGAGCTAACTTATCGGGGCGAGGTAGGTCCAACATCCATTTTTTTAACATGGTAGCCAAACCCATCCATAATCTTGGTTAACCCAATGTCAGGAATGTTATGTTATCCACGCTCTAAATTCTTAGCCAAGGACATGAAAGGGTGTTTTAAGTGTTTCACATTAGTTGAAGGAATGGATCGTTGTTTCCTTTTATAATTTTGTGCAGTACTTACTTCATGAGCTCGCTTTTGAGATTGAGTTAAACTCATGGTTTATTTTCTTAACACAATCCACGCTCAGTATTCTCCCAAATGGAACATGATAAAAGATTGGATGTGTGCACTATGAGATTTCTTTTCAGAGAATATGAAGAGTAATAGCTTAAGATTAGAGAACTAATAAGAATGATGCGTATTCTCGGAGAACTTTTCAAGCAAGTCACAGAAAAAACAGTAACTAAAAGATCGGCAATCAAAAATATCACAGAGACAAGTAGCTCCCTATTGTGACTTAGAAATGAAACAGAGATCAGAAAAATCTGTATCTCAAAAAACATACTACCTAGTAGACCATTCAGGCTTTTTGGCATGGTACCTAGACTAATCAGGCTTGTATACTTCCAGCATGTATGCATTATGACTATCTCCTGTAGTTCTAGACTTGCATGAGGATCCCATCCCTTTATAGTGGCGGAGTAAAGATCAAGTACTATCTTTTAATAATCCAGGTCACTGACAAAGTAACCAAGTGGGAGATACACAATAATGATATACACAAAAAGGCTCCGACAATTGATTTTGGTCATGCTATATGCTGTTAACACTACTTCATACTTGCAAATGCATTAATGGTGGATTAAAATACAGAACCCTAGACAAATAAAGTCTGACTTTGACATAACAAAAAGTTCTACTAACTTAAAGCATTAGAAAAGGGGTAAACAAAAGACACCGACCCTCAGCCCAAAAAAGCAGAAAAAGTAAGTTCCACTCTGACATAACAAAAATTGGCACATTATAAGCATTAGATGATGGGCGACCTAAGAGGTAAATTATAACATAGTGGGGAAGGAGAAACAGGGATCCTTTCAGCTTGACTAGACACGAGAAAGAGAAATCCTTGTACTTCTTATTTTATAGGTAAAAAGATATTTTATATATAAAAAAAAGAGATATTTTATTACGCCTTCTTTATTCTTCGTTGACTATGGACAGACTACAGAAGGTACAGGGACCTATCATGTCTTGCAAGCTCAAAAATGTTCCATTGTTTTTCAATTCAGAAGCATCAGGAGTATTTATGGGAAACAGAAATTTCATTTGCAAGGCAAGAAGAAATGCAATTCTAAGCAGAAAGATATCATAGCAAAAGATAAAGTTAAAAATGTACTTCTGACAGCTATGCAAGTGGGGTAAAATACAAGCATGGAGATCTTCTAGAGGATAACAACTAAAGAGAAAGCTGCAAGTAACTTCACTTACTCTCCCAGATTACCACTGAAGACACCAGATTCCCTCAATTTCAGTTCCTCCTCTCGTAACTTATCCACATTATGCCTTTCTCTGTACCGTTTGTAGAATTCTTGTAAGAGAGTAATATCCTGGCTTCTATCAATGGTGCCACCCTCCCGCTTCGCTAGCTTTTGCTATAAGATTAGGCAGGAGATGGGAAGGAAGTCAGAACTTAACCAATATCTAAATAACTGTAAACACACCCTAAAACATGTAAAATTCAACTGTCAGAACTAATTTATAATGCATCAGTTATGTGGAGTTCCTGCACATCTCTAAGATTAGAAGTCCTGACACCAGACATGGTACAATATAAAAAATGGAAGCAATAGAGAATTGTCCAGAACTCCAATGTTACCCGATAATAACCCAAATCAGTGAATCTCTTCAAATAAAGATACTGGCACTCAAAAGGACCAAATATTTTATGTATTCAACAGAAGAAATATTTGAATACTTTGTGAAAATCCATTTTTCCTTTTCCTCTAACAAAGTGATACATATCATGAGTACACAAAGGAAAAAATCACAGACATACCTTGATTACAGACATCAAACCAGTCTTGAACTGCAAGACACCCCTCCCCTCACTGTTAGGATCCAAACTTTGAGCCAAGGAATAGGCATGCTCACATACTGCAGAAAATTCACCAAATTGCCAACAGAGAGGCATGTTGATTAGTCCAAGCATCGGCAGACTGCATCTCAGCTTTCTATATCAATCAACCAACTATATCTCAATCCAAATTTAGATGAGGCCAACTATATTAACCCTTTGTATCCGTTCCACCCTATTCATGTTTCAATATTTAATAATCAAAGAATTCGTCATATTCTTACGTTGGTTACGAACCAACTACAACCCTCCTTTATCCATGCTTGGGACCCATCTATGCTTTGCGAAGCTCACATAGACTGAGTTTGCATATAGCTTTTCGAGAAAACGCATAATCAGAAAGTATCTATAGAAGTAAAACTGGGACAATCTAAAAGGTACTCCCGAAACTATAGCTATATAAATTACAAATACTACAAAAGAAAGAAGGTTTAAGCTGTCATAATTCGATGCCTTTACAAATGAGAGAATCTTGATCATATTTCCCCTCTAAACTTAGTGTTATATATTAACCAGTCATCTATCACCAAGTTGTGGATATTTTCTATTTTACTTCAACATAGCAACTAAAGAAATGAGCTCATTACATAATTTGCATGTCAAGCATGAAAAGTCAATAAGGCTCACGAGGAGATCACTTACATACTCTTGACACATTTGGGTCTTCGTCTTGAATCTCATCCGCAGCTCTTAGAATGTCATCTATGTCCCTGTTATTAGCGAGGGAAGATGGGACATTCGCAGAAATGCCTCCTGCCGGTCTCCCAGCGGCAGCCCTATGTCCACGTAGTGCTGCTCGCACCAACCGTTCCCACAAATCTTCCACTCGAGACATCTCCTACAAAAGCTCAAAGGTATGCAAGAATAAGACCATTGGTACCAGTGGAAATCACGGGGAAGAAAATACAAAGAAGAAATTCCAGCATATCTAGCATATAATCCAGAATGCAAAAGGCAAAGGGAATTAAGTAAAACTCCAACATCTAAAATTTCAAATATGAATCCATTAGCAATCTAACACCCCAAAAAAATATATAAACTCCATCATCAATTTAACACTAGCAAAGGTAACCAAAAATAAATTGAGATAAAACAAAAATTACAGTCACAGAGAATGTGCAGAAGCAGAAAAACAAAAGCCGGAGACTTTCAAATATAAAAACGTTTAGGCATTGCCAAAACTGGAAGAAGTAATTCGTTTACTAAACGAACTAGAACACAAATAGCTAAATCGTTCACTAAAATGCAATAAAATTCAAAAAATAAACTGTGCGAAGTATAAGTTTTTCTAACAGTAATATAACATTTTTCGAAAAAATTGCAAATACTGTGCACTAATTAAAAAAATAAATAAAAACACGTAAAAACTCATGTTTTAAGGAAAATTGACAATGTAAAATCAGAATTATCTATGGAGGCTGACCTGGTAGGAGATCTCGCCGGGAAATCACCGGAGATAAAACCCTAAAAAATTGAGCTGAAGAAGAAAATTGAGGAATATTGAAAGGGCTTTTGTGTAAAGAGAGAGAAAATCAGTGGGTTTTTTTGTTTTTTCGAAAAGAAAATTTTGAGAGAGGAAATCACAGGGAATATAGGAGAGTGGAAAGGTGATTGACCTGGGGATGAAAAAGAAAGGTGGTTGACCGGTTTACCGGCTATAGCCAGTAGGTTTTACTGAGTCTCCCTACGTTTGCTTATTTTGAATTGGAAAGTTTTGATTAGTATACTAACGCGGAGAAGAAATAACATACCTATTTTGAGATTTTTTTCGGGACCTTCGTGATTAAGGATCTGCTTTTCTGTCTTTTTTCCATTTCTCTTTTGCCATAAACCTTTGTTTCAAATAAGTGATTTTTTAGCTATTAAGAAGTTTACTTTTTAACATTAATTAGTAATAAAATTGATTATATTAATATTTACTATCTCTTCACATAAACATTCCTAACACATACTTCAATACTATTTACTCCAAGGACAGTGTAGAAAATAAATAATTATTTCATTCTTGAAATATGGAAAAATCACTTATTTTGGACCACAAAATAAAGGCCAAAAAATCACTTATTTTGGACCGGATGGAGTAAATCCGTACAAATTAGCTCGATATTATATTAGAGGTTAGCTAACTTTTAAATTGAATTAGGTAAAGTAATTATTCTTTAATACAATTATTATAAAATTTGAACAAAAATACTCTCGCCTAAAACATGAAATAACTTGAACAAACGATGCTGGAGCTCAAAACTTTTATAAGCAAAACTCAAGCATATTGTACTCTCTGTTTTAAAAGGCAGAATTGGGATTCGTCCGGGGCTCGCCCCGGGGCGGAGCGCTCGTAAAACGCCCCTGGGCTTATGTGTGGGGCTTAGTTCTGTGATACTTACGCCCCGGGCACACCCAACGCCTAGTGTACTGGGCTCGCCTAATAGAACTTTATGCAATTGTGTGTAACTAACCTTGTAAATCCTCAAATTTTCTTATTAAATCGTTGACTATTCAAAATTACTTTTTTGATAATCATATATCATTGAGTTGAAAGTATTTTATGTCATAATTGAAATAAAAATTATTGCACGTTATCCACTAAAACTGCTATGATAGTTAATTTTAAATAAATCTTCATTTAAAAAGTATTTATTTATTAACTTTTGTTATGTCTTTACTATATAATAGTCCATAATTTTTTTATAATTATTTTTCTAAATATTAGTTTTTCCACGTTTACGAGATACAAAACTTATTAATTTAATAGCTTAGTATTAGCTAATAACTACTTACAAGTAATTAGTTATCATGGTATTGTATGGTGACTTATGTGTCACTTTATTAACTTGTTGAAACTTAAAATAAATGATGCTAGAGAATCATATTTAAATTAAATTGTGAATTATGTTTTTATATAAATTCTCTTTCAAATATAAAGCATATTAAATAAAAGGAGTATTTTAAGAAAAATATCAAATTATATTATCGAAATTTTTTCAAGATTCATTACTCCTTAAGAGATGCATATAAGATTTCGTATCGAATACATTACTTTTGATGTTTGAGTTGTAATGACGTTGTAGCTAATTTGCATATTATGATATATGTCATACTTTTCGTATTATTCATAGTTGAATTATAATTTATAAATATTTTAAAGAGATTATTTGTTATAATTTTGTGATTTTAATGTAATTTTTATAATTATTTTTTATTTTATACTATCTTAAAATTCTTGAAATTAGTAAAATTTAATGATCCGTGGGACTTACGCCCCATGTCTCAGGGCTTACGCCTCGCCTCATCAGAGGTAAAACGTCTCGCCTCACGCCCCCGCCTTTTAAAACATTGATTGTACTGGAGTGAAAAATTCCTCTACAAAAATCCTTGTATGTTTATTGGAGTTCAAAACTCTTTGTATATGAAACTGCAATATAGAGCACTGGAATTTAAGCTTTTACAAGTATAAACTCCAGTCTCCAGCATAATATGCTGAATTTTGCCATAAAAAATACTTGTAGTAATCACGGGCGACTCAATGAAATTGGAGGCCTAAAACCAAAACTTTAGAAGGTGTAAGGAAATCATATTAGTAATGTGACAACGGTCGGACAAATAGACACGATTAATTTAGATATAAAGAAAAAATTGTATGGTCTTAACAAATTTCTTTCAAGGTTTTAAGTTTTCTTTTTATAGTGTTCCACACTATAACATTGTCTAATATTCTAAAATTTTGAGTTAAATTATTCAAATGTTCATATCTACTAAAAAAAATATTTGATAACTAGAATCAATGTCGTATAATAAAATAAAATATTAATGCTTTGTTAACTTAAAAAACTCTTGTTAATATAAATAATTATAGTTAATAAAAAATATTTTGGGGGTCTTTGTCTCTTGGGGACTGCGCCTAAAGCAGAAATTTTAATGGCCTTGCCATAGAGCCACCCGTGGTAGTAATGAATGTGAACGAACTAGAGGAAACCGATTGATACCAATCATTGCACTATATCACTCATCCCATTCCTAGGCACCATTGCTCGTGGAGTTTACATTTGTTGCCAATTTAACCATCTCACTCATACTATGTAATTTGTGTATGCCTGCTAGAAGAAAAAATGGATTTTTATCCAAATAGCCATTAATTGTTTACTTTTTCTAGCCATATACATAAATTATATATTGATTATACATAAGAATACATATGTAATACATATATTATGCATATATTATACATTCACAGGCTATTTTTAAGGTGGGCGGCTATTTGGTTTAATTCTTCAAAAATGAAATAATGAACTTGGTAAACTTATTTAACCTCAACACAGCCTCAGAAGACAACGCGGGCCTATCATCGGCCCATGCCGCAACAACCGGTCGAATCACCCCAACTGGATGGGTTGTTGGAGTATAATATTGAGGAGTCACCTACTATGGGGCGTAAGTAGCAGGAGTCTATGCTCATCTCCCAGCCCGAGAGATGGATGGTGTTACCGAGAATGTACCGATCTAGGCCACACTATCCATAAGGCGACGTGTCTACCTGGAAGAAAGCGGGAACGTTTAGTATTTTGATTCAATTACAATTAAATCCTTCTGACCCGCTTCCTAAGCGGACTAGTGAGGTTATGCCCGGGCTAAATCCGAGCCCGATGGCTATGTTAGGAATTTGCGTCTAAGTTTATACTTTGTGATGTTAGGCTAGAAACTCGTGTTTTAGCCATGGTATTACATTCCAATGATTGCATTTTTATGTGTGTTTGAGCTCAAATGACAGTGAATTACACCTAGTACGTGTTTTATGCCTTGTAGGAAGCGATCCGGAGCTCAAAAGTTAATTTGGAGCTAAATTGATCGATTTGGAGCTTTGAAGTCTGAGTAAAAGCCCAATACATTAAGCCGGGATTGTATTTGGAGGTCGTGTACCAAGTCTGGATGTTAAAAGAGGACGAAAAAAGTTCACTCTGAGAAAATTCCACTGCTGCGCTGCATGGGGCGCCGCAAGGCGCGACGCAACAGTGTAAAGTTGAGCTTGAATCAAAAATATGAGGCTGCATATAAAATGCACTACCCCGCCGCATGGTGCGACGCGGCTATGTAAATTCTACAAAGCCAGTCCTAGTTCGCGCAAAAAAGGTTTTTTTCCGTCTGGGCCCGACCCTACTTGGTATAAATACATGTAAAAACGACATTTTGAAGACTTTTGACATATCTTAGACTTAGAGAGGCTATTGCGAAAGGGAGAAAACGTTTGGGCAATTTCCGAAGGAGATTGGCATCAAATTCTTCATTCCTTCATATTTGCTTTGTAATTTAATTATGCAATTTATTTGGGAAATTATGAACATGATTATGAGTAGCTAAATATTTAGTCTAGGGTTTTGATGGAACCTATTGAATGATGAACTTCTTGTTATGTTAATATAGTGTGCCTGGTTTAATCTCTATTTGTTCAACTATGTGTCACACCTCCTTTTTCCGCACCCGAGAGGGTGCAAAGGAGTTTTTCCAATTAAAGGACAATCGAAAGGGGATTTATTTATTTATTTCAGAGTCGTCACTTGGGAGATTTAGGGTGTCCCAAGTCACCAATTTTAATCTCGAATCGAGGAAAAGAATGACTCCATATTACAGTCTGCGTACCAGAAATCTAGATAAGGAATTCTGTTAACCCGGGAGAAGGTGTTAGGCATTCCCGAGTTCCGTGGTTCTAGCACGGTCGCTCAACTGTTATATTCGGCTTGATTATCTGATTTTATACAAATGTGAACTTATGTGCCAATTTTATCTTTTAACCGCTTTTATCATTCATTGTTATTTTTATAGGACTTGCAACGTCGTGAAAACATATCTCGAACCACGTTACAATCAATGTACCCGTGGTCGTCGACACACTTTGACTCCGTTGAGATTTGGATTTGGGTCACATCAATGTGCACCCGAGTTTAAGGAAATTAAATTATTAAAGGCGCGCCTAAAGCGACTAGCGTATTTATTTTGGGTAGGACCGTGGAATTTTACTAAACGGTCCATCCCGAAGTCTAAACAATTTTTAAAGCAAATATTTACTGAGGGCCCCGCAATTTGTATTTTATTTGGCGAGGCTCATCTCATTCTTATTTTTTAAAATGAATTTGCAACGTCATGGACACGCATCTCGAACCACGTCACAATCAATGTACCCGTGATTAGAAACACATTTCGACTCCGTTGAGAATTGGATTTGGGTCACATAAATGTGCACCCGAGTTTAAGAAGGTAAGATTTATTAAGGCGCGTCCTAAAGAGTCTAACGTATTGTTATTTTAGGAAGAGGCCGTGAAGGTTCATTAAACGGCCAAATCCAAAGTCTAGTCAATGGTTATGTATTTTATTGAGGGCCCCGGCGGTTTGTGATTTATTTGGCGAGGCTCGTCTCATTTTTATTTTAAAGGATAAACCTATAGTGACTATATTTTCTATTAAGTTCGTCTCTAAAATAAAAGAAAATCTCTTAATTATTTACATGCTGAAAACGTAACTTATTAGTTATTAGTTTACGGCTAATGCGATTGGAAAATTGCGATCGAGTTTGTACAAAGAAAAACTGCTTTCATTTTTATATTCTATTATTTACTAATGCTAGAACATGAGAGGGATACACAATAATATCAAAGCAGATTAACTATTCTTCAAATAATTTAAACTAGCATTATTAGATGAAGAAATCATACATATGCAGCCTCATTACTCATTAATTAATCGACTACATTTTTATACAAAGAGAGGAAAATTAATATTCAAACACAGATCCAAACAAAAGAATTCAACAGGAACAGGAGCCTGATTAATATTTCATTTTTCGCTTCAAGCCAAGAGTGTACAAATGTGTACCTGGAAACAGCAGTACAAGAACAAAAGAAGTAGGAGTCAGCAACAGTAATAACGCGGCAACAGCAGGTTCAGCAACACCGCAAAACCAGTAACAACCAGTAGAATAACCCAGTAACAGATTGAAAACTCAGCAGTGCAAAAGTACAATCGCAGTCAAAGCAGAAGAGAGAAAAGATACGAGATGCAGTAGTTTCTGACTTTTGAATAACACTCGAAGAAAAGCAAACAGAATTGTTCGAGTGAAAGTTCAAATTGTCTTTCTCTTTTACTATCACAAACTCTCTCAAGTATAAAAGTATGTCAACTCTCAAGTGTAAAAGAATCTGTCAACTCTCTCTAAAAATCCTCTCAATAATATTCAACTCTTTTTCTCTCCCCCAAAAATCCTTCTTAAAACTCTCTAGTCTTCTCCTCAATGTCAAGAAATGACTCTATATTTATAGCAAGACCATATATATATAGCAAGACATTGTCTTGAATTCCCAACCCCAAATTATTCCCCCAATGGCATGCTTTGTCCTCACTATTAAATGTCTTCTTTATTTTAAATCTTGTCCCCCATGCCTACATTAAATAAATACCACATTCCCAATCCATTATAATTTGTCCCACATGCTTACATTAAATAAGTACAAGATTCCTCCCCATTATGTTTTGTCTTTTCCCCCATTATATTAAACAAGTACATCAAAAACCTCACCCCATTATATTTGTCCCCCATGCTTAACATAAAGAATCAAAAATAATGTTCAATTACCAAACTACCCCTCCGACCTTATTGCAATTACAAATCTACCCCCGAATGCAATGCAATTTACCAAATTACCCCCATCAACTCTAAACACTCAATTAATCATAACTTGACCAAAATATGATCAAGATGACCAATTTCTCAACAATCTTCAACAACAATTATATGAACACGATGAACAACACAACTCAAAATCAATGGAATGAATTAACCATATCGGGAACCAATCCTGGTTAATTTAGACCATGAATGTATGAGCAAGAACACAACAATACAAACAACAATATGCATGATTCAAATTAAATCAACAAATCACAAAACAAACATAAACTCACATTAAATCACTGGATTTAAACATGAACTTCAAACAAAGATGAACATGAATTAAATCTATTTTTAAGCAACAAACATGACGGATTCACATGACTCAAACAACATTAATAATTTCTGGAAAATACATAATAACATGAAACAAATTGAAGAAATAACCAATTAAATTTCAATTTGAATCTAACAAACATTAAACTAACAAATATTCCCTTAAACAACAATACAAACATGAAATAAACATGAAAAATAACTAATTAACTTCCATTTGAAAATCTGAAAATTAATTCAACAAAAATACATGAACATGAACAAAACAAAAGATCAAATATCTAACCATAGATATGAACAAAACAAACATTTTGCCGATTTTAGATTCGAAAATATCAAAACAAAATACGGCCAAAAATAAAACTCGAAAATCTACTAACCGGATCGAAACGACGAACAAACGACTAACCCAACAACGAACTTGACGAGCCTCGACCAAAGCTCGAACCAACGATGACGAACACGAGCAGACGTAACTGAAGAAGCTGAACGGGACAGTAGCAAAAAATCCGGACGATGAAGGAAGCAGAAGCAACTAATGACGATGAAGCAGAAACAGTTCGCAGGGGAAGAAGAAACAGTAAAGCTGGTCGAGTTCCGACGAGGGACGTGACAGCAGCCATGGCAGACTGCTTGTCGTCGTTCGTGGTGAAGCAGCTCGAGCAGACGACGTAACAGCAACCTATGGAGAAGACGCAGCGACATCCATGGTCGTAGCAAAAGCTAGCAGCAGCAAGTGCAACAATGGCGGAGAAGGCAGCGGCGACGAGGCAGCAACTGCGTAGCAGCAGGGTTAACGACTGGACGTAGAAGCAGCCATGGATGTCGAGCAAGCTTCGAGCTTAACGAAGGGAATGAAACAAATGGCAGCAGGGTCGCTTGGAGGATCAACGACTTCCAACGAGTTTTGGGCGTGTGTGTGTTTGTGTTGTGGTCGGATTTGTTGTTGTTTAACAATGGTGAAGAAGGGGTAGCCATGGTCGTTTGGACGAAGCTGCAAGGGGCAGCCATGGGAGGGTTTTGGGAGCTTGAGGAAGAAAGAGAGAATGAGAGGGGATGGGGGCGGATAGTTTAGGTTTCTTTAGGGTTTTCATTTTTTTTTTTTTGTTTTGTTTTTGTTTTTGAAATGCAAGATAGGGGTGTTGGATTATGGATTGGGTTAATGGGGCAGACCGGGTCGACCTATGTAAAGTGGACTGGGTCGTGGGGAAGATTGGACAATTGTTTGGGCCTAGGGTTGAAAATTGAAGAAGTGGCCCAATCCGATTTTTCTTTGTATTTTTGTTCTCTTTTCTTCTTTTATTTTCTAAAACTAAATTATAAAAATACTTAAATTATTATTAAGAACTAAATTAAGTTATAAAAGCGCAAATTAACTCCCAATAACAATTAACGCACAATTAAGTAATAATTAAGCATAAAATTGTATATTTGGACATTAAATGCTAAAAATGCAAAAGATGCCTATTTTTGTAATTTTTAATTTTTGTAAAACTAATTTAATTACTAACAATTGTAGAATTAAATCCTACATGCAAAATGCGACATATTTTTGTATTTTTTATTAATTTAACAAATAAGCAAACACAGACAAATACAAATAATTATCTAAAAATATCACAAAAGTACTCAAAATTGCACACCAAGGAAAATCATTTTATTTTGCATTTTTTGGGAGTATTTCTCATATAGGGCAAAAATCACGTGCTTACACTATGTTCGTGTTGTAGTTAATTGATAGGATCCTCAATTAGCTGTGCCTATTTAATGTGCATAACTCGGGAGAAAGTGCATATTTAGGTAGTTGTTGAACAACATCACTCCCAAAGTATAAGAGGGATCTATAACTACGGGTTTAAAGGTGGGATTAGGGATAACAAAGCCTTGGGTGCAATCTAAAGTGAGCTGTAATAAACAAAGTCAGCTAGCGTAACTCGGAAGAGTGCATCTAGTAAATTGTCGTGATTACTCGGGAGAAATTTGCGGTAATAAGAGTGCTCATGATTGATAGAGACGATTAGGTGAATCTATGTGAAACATAACCGGAAGGGATTCCATCAATAGGGGAAATCACTACCGTAGATCCTTCTCTTAATTGTTTACTACTTAATCATAGTTAGACTTTACTTACATAATTGTAGTTCGTCATAGTTAGTAAAAATATCCTCAACTGTTATTCAAAACGTTTGGGAAGTTGATTACGTAGAATTTAGTAAGTCTGATAAGAGTAATTGGTAGGTTAATTCCTTGTGGGTTCGACTCTGGGCGAAATACTAAGATTATATTTGCAACGTCAGTATGTCCTTTTCATAAGGTATAGTTGGGCGTGATCACATTGGTTTGATTATTTTTCCGCCAATTTTCAACGATAACACTATCTGAGATATTATTCAAAGAAAATTAAGCATTTTTAAAGAGCCTTAAAGTATATTCAACAAATAGCATGGGGCAACCAGGGGCGGATGCACCTTGGTGTAAGCGGTGTCATCCGACACCGTTTCGCCGAAAAAAATCTCTAAACATATGTAAATTATTAATATGTGCAAAGTATATCTTGTTAAATAAGATAAAATACACTAATTAACAGAAATATCTCGCTAGCTCTCCTGGTCAAGTGTTCCTCTTTTTTAGGAGAGGTCCTGGGTTTGAACTTGGGCAGCATTTAAAGCCGAGTAAACTTTTTTATGCGTTTTCTGCTTAAAAATTTGTGTTCCATTAACAATATTTTTCCTCTAAGTATGTTCCATGGTACGTTTTCTTTCTATCTTTTTCTTAGGGAACGATGAAGTTAGTCCAAATCAATTTGCAAAGTCAAATAATGAAAGTTTTTAAGTAATTGTTTAGTGTTATATATAGAAAAAGTAGTATTTAGTATTATTTCTAATAAGGATATTCTAAATACGACAACAAAAAACTAAGTAAAGGATATTCTAAATACATTTAAAAAAATGAAAATTTTCCAAAGGGAATTTGCATCATATTTAAACTCCCGCAATAGCTTATATATATTTGTGTGCATCGTGTTTTAAGTTTTGCAGGTAATCCAGGAAATAACCGTACTTCAAATAGGAGCAACCTTCGCTCCAGTTTCCGCTCACACCATTCACACCCTGTCGTTATTCCCGCCTTGTCACGCTGCACGGACAACTCACGTGTGATCACCTCCGGCAATCCTCATAATAATATCACGAGTGCCAAAAACATAACAACACAATATAACGACTTGCACCACATGTGTCCATATCCCAAGATTGCCAAGAAGTCATGGCCGAGTTAGTGCATTTCTCCAAATATAATTTTAGTGTTTAATTTGCACGAAGTAGGAGAGCATGAATCAGTCTTTTGGTGCTTAGGGCTAAGCTCAAAAACACACCTAAGGTGATACGTGTTTGTTACACATTGATTTGGGTGGAAGAATTGATAGGGCGGCCGTTCAATTTTTGATATTAGAGAACATGTTCGTCCTCAAACGAGTCAAGAAACATACTTGAAGCCTCAAACAAGTGTGGATATTTGCTCCGCATCTCCTGTTCGGTCTCCCAAGTGTGAGCACATGATTTTGCCCTACATGAAAATTGTCACACCTCCTTTTTCCTACCCCATAAGGGGTATAAGGGAGTTTTTCCAATTAAAGGACAATCGAAACAGGATTTATTCATATAATTCAGAGTCGCCACTTGGGAGATTTATGGTGTCCTAAGTCACCGGTTGAATCCCAAATCGAGGAAAATATTGACTCTATTTAACAGTCTGTGCACCAGAAATCCGGATAAGGAATTCTGTTAACCCGGGAGAAGGTGTTAGGCATTCCCGAGTTCCGTCGTTCTAGCACGGTCGCTCAACTGTTATATTTGGCTTATTTTATCTGATCTAGGCGATTAAGAACTTATATGCAAATTATAACTTTAAACCACCTTTATAAGTTTTATTAATATTATTATTATTTTACGGAGAATTGTAACGTTGTGAAAACGTATCTCGAACCACGTCACAGTCAATGCACCCGTGGTTATCGACACATTTCGACTTCGTTGAGATTTAGATTTGGGTCACATAAATGTGCACCCAGATTTAAGAAAATAATTTATTAAAAATGTGCCTAAAGCGATTAACGTATTGTTGTTTTGAGGAAAAGCCACGAAATTTTACTAAATGGCACATCCCGAAATCTAAGTAATTAATGAAACAATTGTCGAGGACCTCGTAATTTGTGTGTTATATTGGTGAGGCTCATCACATTTTTATTTTTGAAGGTCATCCTATAATGACTATGTTTTTTTTTTTTTATTTTTTTTATTTTTTTAACAAAAGGTCCTACTTAAATTACATGTTATAGCTAAATTCCGGATGCGGTTTGTTAAGACGGAATGAAAAGGTGCATATGGAAAGTCCGTTTGCCAAACATGAGCTCATGCCCAACGTACATAGCATTTAACTGAACCTGGGCCATTGCATTCCAGTATTGAGGCCTAATTAATTATTCTATATATGTTCCCAAATTTGTAATGTTGAATGGTAAAGAAAAATGATAATATCTAATTACACAAATTACCCAAATTTTAAAGAATCAATCAATTGGGGTGGGGTAACTTAGAGATCTAATTTTAATTCTAACTTCAAACCATTGGGTGTTGAAACTAGATTGTCATTATAATTAAAATGATTTACTAGACTTGATTTTATTCGACATGTATTTAAACGCATAATAACTATTCACCAAACTAAAATGAACAAAATGTCATTGAATATATTACTACACGAAAACTGTTCAGTTATACCAAAGGGAAATCAAATTTCCTAAGAATAGTACATGGCATGTTCTAATTACAATTACTGAAAAGAAAAGAAAAGCTATATTAAGACTTCAAACTTCCATTCTTTCATAATTGTACATGCTTCCATATTTTCAGCATACAGTAGTCAGTGTATTCAGTTGTGTACCTGATTTTGGAAAGCAGAAAAAGAGGAAGATCAGCAAAATTACAACAGCAGCATATACAACAACACCCAGTAAACAAGTAGCCAATAATAACAATAGCAAAAATCCTAGGAACAGATTGAAAACAAAAAGAATAACCCAGCAACTCAATACAATCAGTCCTTCACCAAACAGAAAACCAGGAAAATGCTAAACTGAAATCCAACAGTCAAAATAAACACAAACAGATGCAGGGAACAGTAGTTCCTGATTTATCACACTCTCAAGAAAAAGAACAGCCTGAAACTCTTAATATAAAAGTTCAGCCTTAACACTCTAACTCTAACTCTTAATGCACAAGTTTTGATTTTTCTGAATATTAGAGTTCTTTGTTCCAAAATTCTTTTTTTTCTTTCTAATTCCTCTCTTTGTTCTCGAAAAAAATTCCCTCCCCTAAGTTAGATTTCCAGTTTTCTTAAATAAGCATTTCAGTTAGTGCATTGTCCACTTAATATTCTACTTTTCATTTCTTAATTAACCCATTATACTAGTGCTGATTATTAGTGCACCTTTCAGCCCCCTTAAAATCAGCAAAAGTGCCATCCCCATTAAGAAATGTTTCCACTTAGTCTAATAAAGTCCTAGCTTAATTAGTAGGTATCCTAGTTCCCAATCTAACCCTGCAAACCCCTTGATATTACTGCCTAGCAACCTTTAATTCTGCAATTTGTTCCAACTATCAAAGATTTGAAAACTAGCTCTGACTAACAACTATAACCACACTTATTGATACCTAAATGACTGAGGTCGAATCCTAGTTGAAACAAACAAAATTGAATTTACAGAATTCTAACAGAATCATTTAAACTGAAATTGAAACTTGAATTAATATGCACATGAATGAAGGTAATATGAAGGCAGGTTCATTGTCAGCTCAATGATAATGCCCGAAAACTAGGTGATCATAGATCAAACATACACAACAACATTTGACGAACTTGCTGATTTAACAAACAAAACAAATTAATCAACGAGAATTAATTAATTGATTACCTACAACAAATGATAACAATTAATCTAAAATAGGTAAACATGCTGTCTCAATTAGCATCAACAAGGACATGGATTTATAATAAAACAACTAATCGACGAACTTATTCGAATCGATTACACACATTATAACTCATAACAATTATAACAAACAGAAGCAATGCTAGAATTTGATCAAATAAACAGGTCTAGTGGAGATGAGGCAGAATTAATTAAAAGAAAAAAGAATAGAAAAATTATACAGATTACTACAACAGGCAATAAGATATACATAGAGTATAAAAGAAAAACAGGGAAAATACCTCTGAATCTTTAACCCAAAATATGTCCTAATCTTGAACCGGATTTGACCTTTTTGAGGTCGAACGGACCTGAATCAAAGTATTTTAATTTGAGAATACTTCGATTAAGGTCTATTAGACCCCAACCCTTTATTTAATCGGACAAATTCCATGATTTGGAATTTTAGGGTTCCATTTTTTTCGGATTTAGGGTTTGATCATTCCTGGGCAGATTTGAAGGGAATCAAGGGTGGTTTAGGGGCGAGGGAGGCCTGGGGGTCACCTAGTATGAATCTGAAACAAATCTGGCAAGTTCATGTTCGGCTTGAACCTTCAAACTGATACAATCATGCTCCATGGTGAGTCAATAATATCCCGCACGCAGAATCTTCTTTGCCAATACATACCCGCTCATATGGGGTCCACATACTCCAGTATGTACCTCTGTCATCACTGTCGTGGCTTGACTAGCATCTATACATCTCAGCAATCCTAAATCTGGGGTTCTTTTGTACAACACTCCTCCACTAAGGAAGAACCCATTTGACAATCGCCGAATGGCTCTTTTTTGATCTCCGGTGGCCTACTCCGGGTATATCCCCATCCTGAGGTATTCCTTGACATCATAAAACCATGGCTCGCCATCCACTTCTTCCTCTATCATGTTGCAATAAGCATGTTGATCACGAACCTGAATATGCAACGGGTCAACATGGATCTTGTCTGGATGGTGCAACATCGATGCTAAAGTGGCCAAAGCATCAGCAACCTCATTGTGAATTCTCGGGATGTGTCTGAACTCCACTGATCGAAATCGCTTGCTCAGATCGTGCAAACATTGTCGATATGGTATAAGCTTGAAATCCCGTGTTTCCCATTCACCCTGGATCTGATGTACCAGAAGGTCCAAGTCTCTCAAGACCAAGACGTCTTGGACATCCATGTCTACAGCTAAACGTAAGCCCAGAATGCATGCCTCATATTCAGCCATGTTGTTGGTACAATAGAAACGTAGCTGAGCTGTAACAGGATAGTGATGTCCTGTTTCTGAAATAAGTACTGCTCCTACTCCAACTCCTTTTGCATTAGCAGCCCCGTCAAAGAAAAGCTTCCACCCTGGTTCCTCATTCAGTTCTAACTCCTCTATATGTATCACTTCTTCATCTGGAAAATACGTCCTCAAAGGCTCGTATTCTTCATCAATAGGATTCTCAGCCAAGTGATCGGCCAATGCTTGGGCTTTCATGGCCGTCCTCGTCACATAGACAATGTCGAACTCTGTGAGTAATATCTGCCATTTTGCCAATCTTCCTGTGGGCATAGGCTTCTGGAAAATATACTTTAATGGATCCAGACGTGAAATAAGGTAAGTAGTATGTGACGACAGATAATGCTTAAACTTCTGTGCTACCCAAGTTAGAGCACAACATGTCTTCTCAAGTTGAGTGTACTTATTCTCATAGACTGTAAACTTCTTGCTGAGATAATAGATGGCTTGCTCTTTTCTTCCTGTGATGTCGTGTTGACCCAACACGCAACCAAACGAATGATCCAGGACCGTTAGATAAAGGATTAATGGCCTCCCCGACTCAGGTGGAACCAATACAGGTGGATTGGATAAATAACCTTTGATCTGGTCAAATGCCTCCTGACATTCTGCCGTCCATTCTATCGCGGCATCTTTCCTCAGCAATCGAAAGATGGGTTCACAAGTTGTTGTGAGCTGAGCGATGAATCTGCTGATATAGTTCAACCTTCCCAACAGACTCATTACTTCTGTTTTGTTCCTCGGTGGCGGCAATTCCTGGATGGATTTGATCTTTGACGGATCCAACTCAATGCCTCGCCGACTGACGATAAATCCTAACAGCTTTCCAGATGGAACACCAAATGCACATTTGGCTGGGTTGAGCTTAATGTCGTACCTTCGAAGTCTTTGGAAAAACTTCCTAAGGTCTGCTACGTGGTCTTCCTGACGCTTGGATTTGATGATCACATCATCTACGTACACTTCGATCTCTTTATGTATCATATCATGGAACACAGTAGTCATTGCTCTCATGTACGTTGCCCCAGCGTTCTTCAAACCGAATGGCATTACCCGATAACAATAAGTCCCCCATGGCGTAATGAAAGCTGTTTTCTCTGCATCTTCTTCATCCATCAAAATCTGATGATACCCAGCGTAGCAATCCACAAAGGAGCCGATTTCTCGCCCGGCGCAATTGTCGATCAAGATATGGATATTGGGCAATGGAAAGTTATCCTTTGGGCTTGCCCTGTTCAGATTACGGTAGTCGACGCATACCCTGATCTTCTCATCTTTCTTTGGCACCGGCACCACATTAGCCAACCAATCAGGATATCGAGTGACACGAATAACCTTTTCTTGCAGCTGCTTGGTTACTTCCTCTTTAATCTTCACACTCATATACGTTTTGAACTTCCTTAATTTCTGCTTGATTGGAGGGCATGCCGGGTCAGTGGGCAATTTATGAACCACTAAATTTGTGCTTAACCCCGGCATGTCATCATATGACCATGCAAAAACATCTTTGAACTCAATAAGTGTTTTGATCAATTCTTCCCTGATATTTGGTGCAATGTGGATGCTTATTTTGGTTTCTCTAATATCATCGGCATCCCCTAAATTGATGGCTTCTGTGTTATTTAAGTTGGGCTTGGATTTTTCTTCAAACTGGCTTAACTCCCTATTGATCTCCTCGAAGGCTTCATCTTCATCGTATTCTGATTTATTATCATAATCGACCTCTTGTATAGTTAGTTCGGAATCAGATCGATCTTTTAGACTAGGTTGAAGATCCGTTGTGCATGCCATGTCGTTAGAACCAGTATGAAAAGAACTGTTCAGAAAAAGAAACGAAGGAAACAAAATTAAAAAAAAAACATATAAAGTAAGGCATAAAGAAGGAATTTTTTTTAATTGAATTATGGGATAACAAGGTTTCACACTTTGTTGAGCAGTAATACAAATAAAAAGAATCTGGATTACAACCCTGGAATAATCCAGAAAACAAAAAGGAAAATCAGAGCCAACTACCAGGACTCCCTTCGAGTAGGAAGACGAGTAGCTGTCCAATTGTTGACATTGACCTTAGGCCCCACAAACTATATGTCTGCCTTACTGTAACCCTCTCCAGCTTCTATTGTGTTGACATCTGTGAACATTCTTTCTGAGCCCTCATCCAAATCTCCACCTGGCCCAATCAACGGTCCACGAATTTTCGGGACTGATGACCTTATGACATCTGCTTTAACAAAAGATCTAGAGAGACGCGGAACTGGCTTGGGAAGAACCCAAACTTTCTTCTTCATTTTCCGAGCTCGCTTTATATCTGCTGCAGTTGGTTTGAATCCCAATCCGAAAGTCTCTAAATTCTTGGGCAAAGAGACAGGTTGAACAATTCCCTGGAGCTCAGCCCCCAGACATTTTCCTGGCACGAACCCGTTACTTAGCATCTCCGAGACTATCATAACAGTTGCAGAATCTATCCTGGGGTGTGGAATGCTTTTACCCTCGGGAATCTTGTTTGCTGACACTGCATCAAAAATCTGATAAACCCAGGGACCTTTGTCATTGTTGGTTTCTATGAATGGCACAATGGCACCTCCCATGGTGCACCCTCCCATGGTGCATGCAGTGTCTTCCCCATGCAGCACGACATCTTGTATGTCCCATTCAAATTTGACCATTTGATGCAATGTGGATGGCACTGCTTTGGCCGCGTGGATCCACGGTCGTCCCAACAAAAAGTTATAAGATACCGCGGCATCCAATACTTGGAACTCCATAGTAAACTCGACCGGGCCAATGGTCAACTCGAGTATAATATCCTCCACGGTGTCTGTTCCACTTCCGTCAAACCCTCGGACGCAAACATTGTTCTTGTGGATTCTATCACGGTCAATCTTCAACTGGTTCAGTGTGGATAATGGACAAATATTGGCACTTGAACCGTTATCCACCAACGCCCGAGTAACTGCCGCATCTTCACATTTGACAGTCAAGTAGAGAGCTTTATTATGTTCTGTGCCCTCCATTGGCAAATCGTCATCAGAAAATGTTACCCTGTTTACCTCAAAAATTTTGTTGGCAATTGTTTCAAGGTGGTTCACTGAAATTTCATTGGGCACATGAGCTTCATTTAGTATCTTCATCAGGGCCCGACGATGCTCGTCTGAATGGATCAATAGTGACAACAACGAGATCTGGGCCAGTGTTTTCTTCAATTGTTCGACAACGGAGTAATCCTGCACTTTCATCTTTTTCAGGAATTCCTCCGCCTCTTCTTCTGACACGGGTTTCTTTGTTACTGCTGGGTTGGACCTTCTCAACTCCACGGGAGTAAAACACCGTCCCGATCGAGTCAGTCCCTGCGCCTCACAACTATCCTCCTCCACTTGCATCCCCTTATACATTACCACTGCCTTTTCATACTTCCAAGGCACAGCCTTGCTATCAATCATTGGTGTTTGGACTACTGGTTTTATGATGACCAGTTCCCTGCAGACCCCTTTCACAACAACCACGGGTGTAGATGATGCTCCCGTTATTACCAACTTGGCTGGTTCTGGTTTCCTTGTAGCGGCAGATGGATTCTTCCCCAATATCACCACTGGCTTGACATCTTCCCCCTTCAACTGTACCCCTGCTTCCTCATTGATCGATTTTTCTTTTGGAGTGGCACGGATCATCATCACTGTCTGTGGGGGTTTCTTCGGCTCCCCTACTTCGTGCACAAGCTCGATCATGTGGGCTTCAGGGTGCTTTGGCAATGGGTTCTGGTTAATGTTAGGTGCCTCCGGTGCCTGTACCTCGATCTTGTTGGTATCAATAAGATCTTGTATCGCATGTTTCAGCCTCCAACATTTCTCGGTATCATGTCCGGGAGCTCCCGAACAATATTCACATCTTACCGAGTGATCCATATTTTGGGGTAAGGGATTTGGTAATCTAGGCTCAACAGGATTTAATAAACCCAACTGCCTCAATTTGTGGAACAAGGCAATATAAGTTTCCCCCAACTCAGTAAAAGTTCTTTGCCTCTGCAATCTTTCATTTCTGGCGGCCGGATTTCCCCTGAAACCCATCCCTGGAGGGTTCCTGTAGGCTCTTGGTGGTGGATAGGTGTTTTGTGGTGGTGGGTATGTGTTATGTGGAGGTGGGTATGTATTGTGGGGAACCGGCGCGCGCCATTGTGGGCGAACCGGAGGTTGGGTGTATGTCTGGGCTTGATGGACGGTGAAATGTTGTTCTTGTGGTTGGTAGTAGGGTTGTGGAGGGTAATTTGGAATGTGTGGGTAGTTTAGACGATGGGGTCTGGGTTGGTAATGAGGGGAAGGACCTCTAGATCTGGACCAATTGTCGGCCTCTAATGTCGTGACCTCCTCTCTCCTTTTCTTCCCTAGCGCACCTCCCGTGCCGCTCTGAATGGCCTGAGTTGTTGCCTTAATTGCCGAATAACTCAGGATCTTATTGGACTTAAGTCCCTCTTCTATCATACCTCCCATTTTCACAACTTCATTAAATGATTTGCCAACTGACGTCACCAAGTGACCAAAGTAAGTTGGCTCGAGAGTTTGTAAGAAGTAATCCACCATTTCTCCTTCTCTCATTGGGGGATCAACTCTGGCTGCCTGTTCTCTCCATCGGAACCCAAATTCCCGGAAGCTCTCTCCGGGTTTCTTCTCGAGCTTTAGCAATGTGAGACGGTCTGGGACTATCTCAAGGTTGTATTGGAAATGTCCTGCGAAAGCCTGTGCCAAGTCATCCCAGGTGTACCACCTGCTCGGATCTTGTCTTGTATACCACTCTAATGCCGACCCGCTCAAACTCTGGCCAAAGTAAGCTATTAATAGCTCATCTTTGCCCCCGCTCCCCTCATCTTGCTACAAAAGCCCCGTAGATGTGCCATAGGATCTCCATGCCCTTCGTATAAATCGAATTTGGGCATCTTGAACCCTGCTGGTAATTGGACGTCAGGGAAAGGGCATAGATCCTTGTAAGCCACGCTGACTTGGTTGCCTAACCCGTGCATGTTCCTGAAGGACTGCTCTAGGCTTTTAAACTTCCGCATCACCTCGTCCTGCTCTAGGCTCTTAGCCGGCTTTTCAATCTCCGTCAGGGACCTCAAAGTGGGGATTATAGGTGTGTGGCTCGGGTGCTTTGAATGTGAGTTCAGGAGGGGTAATATTGCGTATCGTGAGCCTGAAACAATGGCTCACTAGACGATTTGTGCAATGGGGTTGGTGTAGGCGCCACAAAGACGGGAACATTTGGTGGAGGAGGATTCTGATTGGGTAGTGGAGCTTGGGGATCATAGGCCTCTCTTCCCTAATAGTAATGATGGCTTGGGAAACTCATTGAAGGGCCGGGAGAGGGGTATTCTGGCGTGTGTCCTGGTTGGAGAGTAGGAGTAACAGGTAGTTCATGCCCCTTTTGGGCTCTAGCTAAGGCTATCTGCATTTCATTCATTTCCAGCCTCATCTTTTCCATTTTTTCCATGGCTTCCTTCAGCATCTGATTTTGCCGTCTTTTCCGACTCAACACTGTTGTCTGAACCAGTCATGCTTTCTGGTATGGGCCCTTTTGATCTTGTTTGATAATGGTACGGTTCCAGTAAGCTTTAACAAACTAACTGATATAAATTGGAAAAACAACAAACATGTCAGTGTTAGAGTCTTAACAGATATTGTAATTGTACATTGGGGGATGCAATATTCTTAGGCAGTTAACCATTTCTAACATGCTTTTGCTCTGACCGCATGCCTCATCCCGACTTATTTTATTTGTGCCTCTTTCGAGTGTTTCAGGGACCTCTATTTTCTTCTTCTTCTCTCTCTTTTTCCTTTTTTAATTACGGTCGAATCCTATAGATATTGCCTACGTATCGTGACCCCGCACGAATCAGACCAGGCGTAGTTCATGACTTGAGTAAAATAAAGACCCAATTTTACATTCTATTACCCAAATATGCTATTACAAACTGTTATTTGAAAGAAAACAAACGAAATACAGACTCCACACTATTAACAATGTTTGAAGACAACATAGGGGTAGACAACAGACTCTGAAAAACAAACAAGTGCAGGCTTGAACTAGGGATACATTAAAGCCTTGAATTTTGGTTCCCGCGAGGCATCGTTCGGCCTTTCCGCGGGCTTTGATGCTAGGCCCCTTTGCAAGCTTTTTAATTCCTCCATGATCCGGTGGATATAACCCATGACTGAGGCAAAAAGGATATCACGAGGCATTTCTTCACATGTTAGGCACTTCGTGGTGATGTAGCGCCCAATCTCATTGATCCTATCCCTGATTCTATCCTTTTCTATGCACAACTGTTCTATTCGTTGATTTTAGTCCCAATACTCGAGTGTTGTCAATGAGCTGATCTTGGAACCTCTTCATTTGCTCTTCCATTCGGGTTATTGAATCATAGCAGCGCTCCCTGTTTGTTCTAGCATCTCGGGCTTGTTTAAGGACCCGATCACTGAGAGTGGAATTTATTTCTCTTAATATTGTAACTCTCCCTTCATAATCCCTTTTCACTTGCCATAGGTGCTTTTTCCGCACTGCTGTACCTTTTACCTATCTGGCCCGTATTCTTGCTATGCTAGCCTTGGATCTTTCCAAGTCTTTTCGGCTTTCAGCGACCTGATTCCTTAACCCTGCTATCAACCTTTTATCAGCCCGGCTTCTCAGTTGGTTGTCGGCATCCATTTTCATCTTCCGGATCTGAGCTTTGAGGATATCGCTTTCTCTGGCTAGTTTGTTCTTTTCACCTTCGTCGGCAGCAACCTACACTTTGTTCTCAAATTTCAGATCCTTAATCTGTTGTTTCAGCTTGCCTATTTCGGCAAGATATTCCCGCTCTTTGGCCAACCGGTCCCAATGCTCTTGTGAGGACTTGGCAAATTCTTGAAGGTGAGGTCTTTTAGTCGGCCTTCCAGACGACATTTCCCCTTTGTAACAAGCCTGATATCCAGGTGAAACTTCCCCTCTTGCCTGATTCAGCATACAAGTATTTGCCTCTAAGTATTGACATTGGCTCCAAATCTGGCGGACCCTTGCTTCAGGAAACTAACCATCGGAACTGATCTCAATCACCTGGGTGCTTAGATTCTCATCTTTGGGCACTATCTGACACCTCCAAAGTTGCCTCAAAACCCGATACGGCGCATAAGGTTGAATGCTCTTAAGTCCCATCAAGAGAAAATGGGGCCTAGCTGCTGGCATGTATATGACTTCGTCAATCGGTAACCATCCTAGTGTCCACTGTATTTGACTAGCGTTGAGGGTCCGGAAATATGAGGTCCATGCCGAGACTCCTTCAGGTAGGCGGACCTCATTAATTCTGGTGTAGAACTCCTCTATGCATGTCTTTTCAGAAGATCCATGGCTCAGGAACTGGGCTCGGTGACATAGGTGTTCGGTCATCCATATTTGCAATAACAAGTTATAACCTTCAAAAAAGTTTCCTCCGACTTTGCAGGCCGTGAGAGCTCGGAACATATCAGATACAATCATGGGCGCCAGCGTGCTATCCTTTTAAGTGAGCAAAATACTGACAACCCCAGCTATCTTTATGTTAATATTCCCGTCTTTTCTTGGGAACACTAAAAGCCCTAAGAAGGTTATCATGAAAGCAACCCGTCTATATTCATCCCACTTTCGACGGTTACTTTTGCTGCACAACTTGTTTTCTGGCTTGTCGAATAATCCTATGTGGCCGTATATTTGGTATATGAAGCTCAAAGTGCAAAAACCTTTTGCCAAATCAGGGTTATGGATTGTTCTGACTATCTTTAACGAGTCCAAAAACCGGTGCACTGCTACGGTTCTTGGAGCAACCAGGTATTTATGCCTCAACGGAACCTCATCACTGCCGATGTACCCTGCTATTTCCTCTAAAGTTGGTGTGAGTTCAAAGTCCGAGAAGTGGAAGAAATTGTGCGCAGGGTCCCAGTGCCCTTATAATATCTCTTCGTGGCCTGATATCCAACAAACTCGTGAGACCTTTCAGATGTTTCTTGATTTCGTCATGCCCTTCTTTGTCTAAATCATTCCACCATAGCCGCAATTGGAGGGGGATTTTATTCATGATTGAAAAAGGTTCATTTTGAGTCGTGCTCATTCTGCGCATTTATTAATAAGATTAAACAAGCGAAAATTTAAGGTTGTGCGAGTTAACCAATAAATAATAAAAAATAAAAAATGACAGAAGTGACCGTTTATACAAAGTCAGCCTTCCGACGTTCCTTTTGGGAACATTCGGTTATTTTTGATAAAAATGGCATCACCCGACTCTATGACAGAAAATTAAATTTTGACATTTTTTTTCTATTTTTACAAAATGGTAGGTTGGACCCGACGAAGGTTGCCTACGTATCTCACGTCCTGTGAGAATCAAACCAGCGTAGTTCGCCCAACATAAACTAAACTTGTAAACAAGACTCCTTTCTTTTGTTTTTCAAATAAATCAAACTAAAAAAACCAATTTTTTTTTCATTTTTCAAAATTTCGGCAGGGTTTTGATACTACTTGGACATTGGTTTTATTTTTCCAAAAAGTAGTTATCTCCCTACACTGCTATTTTTTTTTTTCTTTTCACAATTTTAAAAAAATTCTTGATTTCAGAAGCCGGTCAGCATGCAGATCTGAAGCAAATAAATGTGCAAAACAAACAGGATGTAGCACGATGGTCTTTTTCCATTTCAGGTTGCTAGTCCTAGACGGACCTAACCCCTGTGTTGAGTCCCCTAAGTCAAATGCAACGTGATGCAAATAAGCGTTCCTACTAGGTATCCGGCATGAAGTCACGTTATTTTATGTTCAAAACCTGGGTCTATGTTCTAGACAGTGCATCCGAGCAGACAACTCGAGTTGAGGAAGGAGCTCCTTTCCGGGAACCAAAAGGCCAGCCTGTTTAGAAACTTTCCGAGCCTCTTTTATTTAGGGTATGACACTAACAGAATAGGGAGTCTTAACCAGTAAGCTCATCCCCGGAGGTAAGAAGAGAAGGTTTCGGCACAGTTTATATGTACAGTTCAAATAATATCAAAGCAGTAAAAAGCATCATTTTGCATATTAAGCATAGATCATATGAGAATATCAGATAATAAAGCCAAAATACAACAATTTATCAAGCTCGAATTTCTAATCCTGAACCGGTGGTTCTGGGTAAAACAGTGTTAGTCCCTAGCAGAGTCGCCAGAGCTGTCACACCTTCTTTTTCCTACCCCATAAGGGGTATAAGGGAGTTTTTCCAATTAAAGGACAATCGAAACGGGATTTATTCATATAATTCAGAGTCTCCACTTGGGAGATTTATGATGTCCCAAGTCACCGGTTGAATCCCAAATCGAGGAAAATATTGACTCTGTTTAACAGTCTGTACACCAGAAATCCGGATAAGGAATTCTGTTAACCCGGGAGAAGGTGTTAGGCATTCCCGAGTTCCGTGGTTCTAGCACGGTCCCTCAACTGATATATTTGGCTTATTTTATCTGATTTAGACGATTAAGAACTTATATGCAAATTATAACTTTAAACCGCCTTTATAAGTTTTATTAATATTATTATTATTTTACGGAGAATTGCAACGTTGTATGAAAACCATTTGTCTCTGGTTCGAACCGACACCCCAACCAAAATCAAACGACACTGTTCTTTTAAGTGAATTGATCTAGGCCATTGATCTCAGCAGATCGAACGGTCCAGGATCAATTCCCTCCCCTGTATATAAGCCTAACCCATCACCCCACGCCCCCTAGGCCATACCCCCAATTTCCCCTTCGTCTCTGATATTCAGAGACCAGATGATCCCCCACCATCAACCACCGTCAACCACCCACCGGAAATCGCCTCACGGCGGTTCCGGTGGATCAAACAACCCCAGCTTAACACCCTCGACTCCTCTTGACCTCCCCATTCCAAATCCATAAACCATATCCTTCGAATCAGGCCCCAACTCTTCGAATCTTAAATCGAAGTTTGGCCTGAAAACCTTATCTTCTCCGATGGCTACCAAATTAACACCACAGCATCCTCTGACCACCCTCACCATGGATCTGACAATCGTTTGTTTCGAATCTTCCTGAAACTCCTCGAATCTTCTTTTGAATGTTCGAGCCGAACATGAACTTGCCAGATTTGTTTCAGATTCATACTAGGTGACCCCCAGGCCTCCCTCACCCCTAAACCACCCTTGATTCCCTTCAAATCTGCCCAGAAATGATCAAACCCTAAATCCAAAAAATGGAACCCTAAAATTCCAAATCATGGAATTTGTCCGATTAAATGAAGAGTTGGGTCTAATAGACCTTAATGGAAGTATTCTCAAATTAGAATACTTCGATTCAGGTCCGTTCGACCTCAAAAAGGTCAAATCCGGTTCAAGATTAGGACATATTTTGGGTTGAAGATTCAGAGGTATTTTCCCTGTTTTTCTTTTATACTCTATGTATATCTTATTGCCTGTTGTAGTAATCTGTATAATTTTTCTATTCTTTTTTCTTTTAATTAATTCTGCCTCATCTCCACTAGACATGTTTATTTGATCAAATTCTAGCATTGCTTCTGTTTGTTATAATTGTTATGAGTTATAATGTGTGTAATAGATTCGAATAAGTTCGTCGATTAGTTGTTTTATTATAAATCCTTGTCCTTGTTAATGCTGATTGAGACAGCCTGTTTACCTATTTTAGATTAATTGTTATCATTTGTTGTACGTAATCAGTTAATTAATTCTTGTCGATTAATTTTTTTTGTTTGTTAAATCAGCAAGTTCGTCAAATGTTGTTGTGTATGTTTGATCTATGGTCACCTAGTTTCAGGGCATTATCATTGAGCTGACAATGAACCTGCCTTCATATTACCTTCATTCATGTGCATATTAATTCAAGTTTCAATTTCAGTTTAAATGATTCTGTTAGAATTCTGTAAATTCAATTTTGTTTGTTTCAACTAGTATTCGACCTCAATCATTTAGGTATCAATATGTGTGGTTATAGCTGTTAGTCAGAGCTAATTTTCAAATCTTTGATAGTTGGAACAAATTGCAGAATTAAAGGTTGCTAGGCAGTAATATCAAGGGGTTTGCAGGGTTAGTTTGGGAATTAGGATACCTACTAATTAAGCTAGGACTTTATTAGACTAAGTGGAAACATTTCTTAATGGGGATGACACTTTTGCTGATTTTAAGGGGGCTGAAAGGTGCACTAATAATCAGCACTAGTATAATGGGTTAATTAAGAAATGAAAAGTAGAATATTAAGTGGACAATGCACTAACTGAAATGCTTATTTAAGAAAACTGGAAATCTGACTTAGGGGAGGGAATTTTTTTCGAGAACAAAGAGAGGAATCAGAAAAAAAAAAGAATTCTGGAACAAAGAACTCTAATATTCAGAAAAATCAAAACTTGTGCATTAAGAGTTAGAGTTAGAGTGTTAAGGCTGAACTTTTATATTAAGAGTTTCAGGCTGTTCTTTTTCTTGAGTGTGTGATAAATCAGGAACTACTGTTCCCTTGCATCTGTCTGTATTTCATTTTGACTGCTGGATTTCAGTTTAGCATTTTCCTGGTTTTCTGTTTGGTGGAGGACTGATCGTATTGAGTTGTTGGGGTTATTCTTTTTGTTTTCAATGTGTTCATGGGATTTCTGCTATTGTTATTATTGGTTACTGGTTTACTGGGTGTTGCTGTATATGTTGCTGCTGTAATTTTGCTGATCTTCCTCTTTTTGTGCTTTCCAAAATCAGGTACACAACTGAATACACTAACTACTGTATGCTGAAAATATGGAAGCATGTACAATTATGAATGAATGGAAGTTTGAAGTCTTAATATAACTTTTCTTTTCTTTTCACTAATTGTAATTAGAACATGCCATGTACTATTCTTAGGAAATTTGATTTTCCTTTGGTATAACTGAACAGTTTTCGTGTAGTAATATAGTCAATGACATTTTGTTCATTTTAGTTTGGTGAATAGTTATTATGCGTTTAAATACATGTCGAATAAAATCAAGTCTAGTAAATCATTTTAATTATAATGACAATCTAGTTTCAACACCCAATGGTTTGAAGTTAGAATTAAAATTAGATCTCTAAGTTACCCCACCCCAATTGATTGATTCTTTAAAAATTAGGTAATTTGTGTAATTAAATATTATCATTTTCCTTTACCATTCAACATTACAAATTTGGGAACATGTATAGAATAATTAATTAGGCCTCAATACTGGAATGCAATGGCCCAGGTTCAGTTAAATGCTATGTACGTTGGGCATGGGCTCATGTTTGGCAAACGGACTTTCCATATGCACCTTTTCATTCCGTCTTAACAAACCGCATCCGGAATTTAGCTATAACATGTAATTTAAGTAGGACCTTTTGCTTCATTTACTAAAAAAAATAACAAAAAATAAATAGAAAACATAGTCATTATAGGATGACCTTCAAAAATAAAAATGTGATGAGCCTCACCAATATAACACACAAATTACGAGGTCTTCGACAATTGTTTCATTAATTACTTAGATTTCGGGATGTGCCATTTAGTAAAATTTCGTGGCTTTTCCTCAAAACAACAATACGTTAATCGCTTTAGGCTCAGTTTTAATAAATTATTTTCTTAAATCTGGGTGCACATTTATGTGACCAAATCTAAATCTTAACGAAGTAGAAATGTGTCGATAACCACGGTTGCATTGACTGTGACGTGGTTCGAAATACGTTTTCACAACGTTGGAATTCTCCGTAAAATAATAATAATATTAATAAAACTTATAAAGGCGGTTTAAAGTTATAATTTGCATATAAGTTCTTAATCGCCTAAATCAGATAAAATAAGCCAAATATAACAGTTGAGCGACCGTGCTAGAACCACAGAACTCGGGAATGCCTAACACCTTCTCCCGGGTTAACAGAATTCCTTATCTGGATTTCTGGTGCACATACTGTTAAACAGAGTCAATATTTTCCTCGATTTGGGATTCAACCGGTGACTTAGGACACCATAAATCTTCCAAGTGGCGATTCTGAATTATATGAATAAATCCCGTTTCGATTGTCCTTTAATTGGAAAAACTCCCTTATATCCCTTATTGGGTAGGAAAAAGGAGGTGTGACAGCTCTGGCGACTCTGCTAGGGACTAACACTGCTTTACCCAGAACCACCGGTTCAGGGTTAGAAATTCGAGCTTGATAAATTGTTGTATTTTGGCTTTATTATGTGATATTCTCATATGATCTGTGCTTAATATGCAAAATGATGTTTTTTACTACTTTGATATTATTTGAACTGTACATATAAACTGTGCCGAAACCTTCTCTTCTTACCTCCGGGGATGTGCTTACTGGTTAAGACTCCCTATTCTGTTAGTGTCATACCCTAAATAAAAGAGGCTCGGAAAGTTTCTAAGCTGGCTGGCCTTTTGGTTACCAGAAAGGAGCTCCTTCCTCAACTCGAGTTATCCTCTCGGGTACACTGTCTAGAACACCGACCCAGGTTTTGAACATAGAATAACGTGACTTCATGCCGGATCCCTAGTAGGAACGCTTATTTGCATCACGTTGCATTTGACTTAGGGGACTCAACACAGGGGTTGGGTCCGTCTAGGACTAGCAACCTGAAATGAAAAGACCATCCTGATGCATCCTGTTTGTTTTGCACATTTATTTGCTTCAGATCTGCATGCTGACCGGCTTCTGAAATCAAGAATTTTTGAAAAATTGTGAAAAAAAAAATATAGCAGTGTAGGGAGATAACTACTTTTTAGAAAAATAAAACCAATGTCCAAGTAGTATCAAAACCCTGCCGAAATTTTGAAAAATGAAAAAAAAAATTTGTTTTTTTTAGTTTGATTTATTTGAAAAACAAAAGAAAGGAGTCTTGTTTACAAGTTTAGTTTATGTTGGGCGAACTACGCCAGTTTGATTCTCACAGGACGTGAGATACGTAGGCAACTCTCGTCGGGTCCAACCTCCCATTTTGTAAAAATAGAAAAAAATGTCAAAATTTTAATTTTTCTGTCATAGAGTCGGGTGATGCCGTTTTTATCAAAAATAGTCGAATGTTCCCAAAAGGAACGCCGGAAGGCTGACTTTGTATAAACGACCACTTCTGTCATTTTTTATTTTTTATTATTTATTGGTTAACCCGCACAACCTTAAAATCTTCATCCCTGAAGTGCTGAAAGGTCGTGTTCGGAAGATCTGTTTTTTTTAAGGAAAAATGATCAAATCGTTTTTTTAGTCAAATAAATTTTCGCTTGTTTAATCTTATTAATAAATGTGTAGAATGAGCACGACTCAAAATGAACCTTTTTCAATCATGAATAAAATCCCCCTCCAATTGCGGCTATGGTGGAATGATTTAGACAAAGAAGGGCATGACGAAATCAAGAAACATCTGAAAGGTCTCACGAGTTTGTTGGATATCAGGCCATGTGGAGATATTATAAGTAGGGGTGGGCATCGGTCGGTTCGGTTTTGAACATTATCGGTTTTGCCTATCGGTTATCGGTTTACAAATATCATAACCCGATAACCAAACCGATAAGATATTGGTTATCGGTTATCGGTTAATCGGTTATATATCGTTATCGGTTCGGTTATCGGTTTACCCGATAAGATAAAACAACTAAAAAAAATTGCAATATATAAAACAAAGAAATCAAACTGCCAGAACGTGTAAACTGCCAACTTTTGTTGTTTCTTAACAAAAGCACGCTCCCACTTCTGTGCAGTATCTACTGATGTGTGGCGGAGAACTAGTGGTGGGTCTAGCGTCTTGACTCTTGGGGGCTGCGACGGAAACAAGAATGAGAACTGAGAGACAAACGACTGAAGACTAAAGAGTGAAGAGGGAATTAGGAAAATAAATAACCCTAGTATATACTTAAGGGTAAATTAGTAAATTACATCATTCTTATTGGGTTATCAGTTTTTACCCAATAACAAAAATGCAAATCGAGCCCGAACCGATAACCCAATAAAAAAAAAATTAACCCGTTACCGAACCGTTAACCCAATAACCCAATACCGATAACCCAATAAAGAATTAACGGTTCGGGTTATCGGTTTTACCCGATATATGCCCACCCCTAATTATAAGGGCACTGGTCCCCTACTGGGACCCTGCACACAATGTCTTCCACTTCTCGGACTTTGAACTCACCCCAACTTTAGAGGAAATAGCAGGGTACATCGACAGTGCTGAGATTCCGTTGAGGCATAAATACCTGGTTGCTCCAAGAGCTGTAGCAGTGCACCGGTTTTTGGATTCGTTAAAAATAGTCAGAACAATCCGTAACCCTGATTTGGCAAAAGGTTTTTGCACTTTGAGCTTCATATACCAAAGATACAGCCACATAGGAGGATTCGACAAGCCAGAAAACAAGTTGTGCAGCAAAAGTAACCGTCGAAAGTGGGATGAACATAGACGGGTTGCTTTCATGATAACCTTCTTAGGGCTTTTAGTGTTCCCAAGAAAAGACGGGAATATTGACATAAAGATAGTTGGGGTTGTCAGTACTTTGCTCACTCAAAAGGATAGCACGCTGGCGCCCATGATTGTATTTGATATGTTCCGAGCTCTCACGGCCTGCAAAGCCGAAGGAAACTTTTTCGAAGGTTGTAACTTGTTATTGCAAATGTGGACGACCGAACACCTATGTCACCGAGCCCAGTTCCTGAGCCATGGATCATCTGAAAAGACCTGCATAGAGGAGTTCTACACCAGAATTAATGAGGTCCGCCTACCTGAAGGAGTCTCGGCATGGACCTTATATTTCCGGACCCTCAACGCCAGTCAAATACAGTGGACACTGGGATGGTTACCGATCGACGAAGTCATATACATGCCAGTACCTAGGCCCCATTTTCTCTTGATGGGACTTAAGAGCATTCAACCTTATGCGCCGTATCGGGTTTTGAGGCAACTTGGGAGGTGTCAGATAGTGCCCAAAGATGAGAATCTAAGCACCCAGGTGATTGAGATCAGTTCCGATGGTTAGTTTCCTGAAGCAAGGGTCCGCCAGATTTGGAGCCAATGTCAATACTTAGAGTCAAATACTTGTGTGCTGAATCAGGCAAGAGGGGAAGTTTCACCTGGATATCAGGCTTGTTACAAAGGGGAAATGTCGTCTGGAAGGCCGACTAAAAGACCTCACCTTCAAGAATTTGCCAAGTCCTCACAAGAGCATTGGGACCGGTTGGCCAAAGAGCGGGAATATCTTGCCGAAATAGGCAAGCTGAAACAACAGATTAAGGATCTGAAATTTGAGAACAAAGTGCAGGTTGCTGCCGACGAAGGTGAAAAGAACAAACTAGCTAGAGAAAGCGAGATCCTCAAAGCTCAGATCCGGAAGATGAAAATGGATGCCGACAACCAACTGAGAAGCCGGGCTGATAAAAGGTTGATAGCAGGGTTAAGGAATCAGGTCGCTGAAAGCCGAAAAGACTTGGAAAGATCCAAGGCTAGCATAACAAGAATACGGACCAGATGGGCAAAAGGTACAGCAACGCGGAAAAAGCATCTATGGCAAGTGAAAAGGGATTACGAAGGGAGCGTTACAATATTAAGAGAAATAAATTCCACTCTCAGTGATCGGGTCCTTAAACAAGCCCGAGATGCTAAAATAGACAGGGAGCGCTGCTATGATTCAATAACCCGAATGGAAGAGCAAATGAAGAGGTTCCAAGATCAGCTCATTGACAAAACTCGAGTATTGGGACTAAAGAATCAACGAATAGAACAGTTGTGCATAGAAAAGGATAGAATCAGGGGTAGGATCAATGAGATTGGGCGCTACATCACCACGAAGTGACTAATATGTGAAGAAATACCTCGTGATATCCTTTTTGCCTCAATCATGGGTTATGTCCACTGGATCATGGAGGAATTAAAAAGCTTGCAAAGGGGCCTAGCACCAAAGCCCGCGGAAAGGCCGAACGATGCCTCGCGGGCACCAAAATTCAAGGCTTTAATGTATCCCTAGTTCAAGCTTGCACTTGTTTGTTTTTCAGAGTCTGTTGTCTACCCCTATGTTCTCTTCAAACATTGTTAATAGTGTGGAGTCTGTATTTCGTTTGTTATCTTTCAAATAACAGTTTGTAATAGCATATTTGGGTAATAGAATGTAAAATTGGGTCTTTATTTTACTCAAATCACGAACTACGCCTGGTCTGATTCGTGCGGGGTCACGATACGTAGGCAATATCTATAGGATTCTACCGTAATTAAAAAAGGAAAAAGAGAGAGAAGAAGAAAAAAGAGGTCCCTGAAACACTCGAAAGAGGCACAAATAAAATAAGCCGGGATGAGGCATGCGGTCAGAGCAAAAGTATGTTAGAAATGGTTAACTGCCTAAGAACAATGCATCCCCCAACGTGCAATTACAATATCTGTTAAGACTCTAACACTGACAAGTTTGTTGTTTTTCCAATTTATATCAGTTAGTTTGTTAAAGTGTACTGGCACCGTACCATTATCAAACAAGATCAAAAGAGCCCATACCAAAAAGCATGACTGGTTCAGACAACAATGTTAAGTCGGAAAAGACGACAAATCAGATGCTGAAGGAAGCCATGGAAAAAATGGAAAAGATGAGGCTGGAAATGAATGAAATGCAGATAGCCTTAGCTAGAGCCCAAAAGGGGCATGAACTACCTGTTACTCCTACTCTCCAACCAGGACACACGCCAGAATACCCCTCTCCCGGCCCTTCAACGAGTTTCCCAAGCCATCATTACTATCAGGGAAGAGAGGCCTATGATCCCCAAGCTCCACTACCCGATCAGAATATCACCAAATGTTCCCGTCTGTGTGGCACCTGCACCAACCCCATTGCACAGATCGTCTAGTGAGCCATTGTTTCAGGCTCACGATATGCAATATTACCCCCCTGAACTCACATTCAAAGCACCCGAGCCATACACCTATAATCCCTACTTTGAGGTCCCGACAGAGATTGAAAAGCCGGCTAAGAGCCCAGAGCAGGACGAGGTGATGTGGAAATTTAAAAGCTTGGAGCAGTCCTTCAAGAACATGCATGGGTTAGGCAACCAAGTCAGCGTGGCTTACAAGGATCTATGCCCTTTCCCTGACGTCCAATTATCAGCAGGGTTCAAGATGCCCAAATTCGATTTATACGAAGGGCATGGAGATCCTATGGCACATCTACGGGGCTTTTGTAGCAAGATGAGGGGAGTGGGGGGCAAAGATGATCTACTGATAGCTTACTTTGGATAAAGTTTGAGCGGGTCGACATTAGAGTGGTATACAAGACAAGATCCGAGCAGGTGGTACACCTGGGATGATCTGGCATAGGCTTTCGTAGGACACTTCCAATACAACCTTGAGATAGTCCCAGACCGTCTCACATTGCTAAAGCTTGAGAAGAAACCCGGAGAGAGCTTCCGGGAATTTGGGTACCGATGGAGAGAACAGGCAGCCAGAGTTGATCCCCCAATGAGAGAGGGAGAAATAGTAGATTACTTTCTACAAACTCTAGAGCCGACTTACTTCAGTCACTTGGTGACGTCAGTTGGCAAATCCTTCAATGAAGTGGTGAAAATGGGAGGTATGATAGAAGAGGGACTTAAGTCCAATAAAATCCTGAGTTACTAGGCAATTAAGGTAACAACTCAGGCCATTCAGAGCGGCACGGGAGGTGCGCTCGGAAAGAAAAGGAGAGAAGAGGTCACGACAATAGAGGCAGGCAATTGATCCAGATTTAGAGGTCCTTCCCCTCATTACCAACCCAGACCCCATCATCTAAACTACCCACACATTCCAAATTACCCTCTACAACCCTACTACCCACCACAAGAACAACATTTCTCCGTCCATCAAGCCCAGACATATACTCAACCTCCGGCTCGCCCGCAATGGCACGCGCCAGCTCCCCACAATACATACCTACCTCCACATAATACCTACCCACCACCACAAAACACCTATCCACCGCCAAGAGCCTACAGGAACCCTCCAAGGACAGGTTTCAAGGGGAATCTGGCTTTCAAGAAATGAAAGACTGCAGAGGCAAAAAACCTTTACTGAGTTGGGAGAAACATATACTGCCTTGTTCCACAAATTAAGGCAGTTGGGTTTATTAAATCTTGTTGAGCCTAGGTTTCCAAATCCCTTACCCCAAAATATGGATCACTCGGTAAGATGTGAATATTGTTCGGGAGCTTCCGGACATGATACCGAGAAATGTTGGAGGCGGAAACATGCGATACAAGATCTTATTGATACCAACAAGATCGAGGTACAGACACCGGAGGCACCCAACATTAACCAGAACCCATTGCCAAAGCACCATGAAGCCCACATGATCGAGCTTGTGCACGAAGGAGGGGAGCCAAAGAAACCCTCACAGACAGTGATGATGATCCGTGCCACTCCGAAAGAAAAATCGACTGGTGGGGAAGCAGGGGTACAGTTTAAGGGGGAAGATGTCAAGCAAGTGGTGATATTAGGGAAGAACCCATCCACCGCTACAAAGAAACCAGAGCCAGCCAAGTTGGCAGTATCGAGAGCATCATCTGCACCCATAGTTGTTGTGAAAGGGGTCTATAGGGAACCGGTCATCATAAATCCGGTAGTCCAATTGCCAGTGATTGATAGTAAGGTTGTGCCTTGGAAGTATGAAAAGGTAGTGGTGATGTATAAAGGAAAGCAAGTGGAGGAGGATAGTTGTGAGGCGCAGAGACTGACTCGATCGGGATGGTTTTTTACTCCCGTGGAGTTGACAAGGTCCAACCCAACAGTAACAAAGAAACCCGTGTCAGAAGAAGAGGTGGAGGAATTCCTGATAAAAATGAAAGTGCAGGATTACTCCGTTGTCGAGCAATTGAAGAAAACACCGGCCCAGATCTCGTTGTTGTCACTATTGATCCATTCGGACGAGCATCGCCGGGCCCTGATGAAGATACTAAATGAAGCTCATGTGCCCAATGAAATTTCAGTGAACCACCTTGAAACAATTGCCAACAAAATTTTTGAGGTAAACATGGTAACGTTCTCTGATGACGATTTGCCAATGGAGGGCACAGAACATAATAAAGCTCTCTACTTGACTGTCAAATGTGAAGATGCGGCAGTTACTCGGGCGTTGGTGGATAACGGTTCAAGTGCCAATATTTGTCCATTATCCACACTGAACCAGTTGAAGTTTGACCATGATAGAATCCACAAGAACAACGTTTGCGTCAGAGAGTTTGACGGAAGTGGAACAGACACCGTGGGGGATATTATACTCGAGTTGACCATTGGCCCGATCGAGTTTACTATGGAGTTCCAGGTATTGGATGCCGCGGTATCTTATAACTTTTTGTTGAGACGACCGTGGATCCACGTGGCCAAAGTAGTGCCATCCATATTGCATCAAATAGTCAAATTTGAATGGGACAAACAAGATGTCGTGCTGCATGGGGAAGACACTGCGTGCACCATGGGAGGTGCCATTGTGCCATTCATAGAAACCAACGATGACAAAGGTCCCTGGGTTTATCAGATTTTTGATGCAGTGTCAGCAAACAAGATTCCCGAAGGTAAAAGCATTCCACACCCCAGGATAGCTTCCGCAACCGTCATGATAGTCTCGGAGATTCTAAGTAACGGGTTCATTCCAGGAAAAGGTATGGGGGCTGAGCTCCAGGGAATTGTTCAACCTGTCTCTTTGCCCAAGAATTTAGAGACTTTCGGATTGGTTTTCAAACCAACTGCAGCAGATATAAAGCGAGCTCGTTAAATGAAGAAGAAAGTTTGGGTTCTTCCCAAGCCAGTTCCGCGTCTCTCTAGATCTTTTGTTAAAGCAGGTGTCACAAGGTCGTCAGTCCCGAAAATTCGTGGAACGTTGATTGGGCCAGGTGGAGATTTGGATGAGGGCTTAGAAAGAATGTTCGCAGATGTCAACACAATAGAAGCTGGAGAGGGTTACAGTAAGGCAGACATACAGTTTGTGGGGCCTAAGGCCAATGTCAACAATTGGACAGCTACTCCTCTTCCTACTCGGAGGGAGTCCTGGTAGTTGGCTCTGATTTTCCTTTTTGTTTTCTGGATTATTCCAGGGTTGTAATCCAGATTCTTTTTATTTCTATTACTGCTCAACAAAGTGTGAAACCTTGTTATCCCATAATTCAATAAAAAAAATTCCTTCTTTATGCCTTACTTTATATGTTTTTTTTTTAATTTTGTTTCCTTCGTTTCTTTTTCTGAACAGTTCTTTCATACTGGTTCTAACGACATGGCATGCACAACGGATCTTCAACCTAGTCTAAAAGATCGATCTGATTCCGAACTAAATATACAAGAGGTCGATTATGATAATGAATCAGAATACGATAAGGATGAAGCCTCCGAGGAGATCAATAGGGCGTTAAGACAGTTTGAAGAAAAATCCAAGCCCAACTTAAATAACACATAAGCCATCAATTTAGGGGATGCCAACGATATCAGAGAAACCAAAATGAGCATCCACATTGCACCAAATATCAGGGAATAATTGATCAAAACACTTATTGAGTTCAAAGATATTTTTGCATGGTCATATGATGACATGCCGGGGTTAAGCACAGATTTAGTGGTTCATAAATTGCCCACTGACCCGGCATGCCCTCCCGTCAAGCAGAAATTGAGGAAGTTCAAAACGGATATAAGTATGAAGATTAAAGAGGAAGTAACCAAGCAGCTGCAAGCAAAGGTTATTCGTGTCACTCGATATCCTGATTGGTTGGCTAATATGGTGCTGGTGCCAAAGAAAGATGGGAAGATCAGGGTGTGTGTCGATTACCGCAATCTGAACCGGGCAAGCCCAAAGGACAACTTTCCTTTACCCAATATCCATATCTTGATCGACAATTACGCCGGACGTGAGCTCGGATCTTTTGTAGATTGCTATGTTGGGTATCATCAGATTCTGATGGATGAAGAAGATGAGGAAAAGACGACATTCATTACGCCGTGGGGAACTTATTGTTACCGGGTGATGCCATTTGGTTTGAAGAATGCTGGGGCAACGTACATGAGAGCAATGACTACTGTGTTTCATAACATGATCCATAAAGAAATCGAGGTGTACGTGGATGATGTGATCATAAAGTCTAAGCATCAGGAAGACCATGTAGCAGACCTAAGGAAGTTCTTTCAAAGACTTAGAAGGTATGATATTAAGCTTAACCCGGCTAAATGTGTCTTTGGTGTTCCATCTGGAAAGATGTTGGGATTCATCATCAGTCGGCGATGTATTGAACTGGACCCGTCAAAGATCAAACCTATCCAAGATTTGCCACCACCGAAGAATAAGACAGAAGTAATGAGTCTGTTGGGAAGGTTGAACTACATCAGCAGATTTATTGCACAACTCACAAGAACCTGTGAACCCATCTTTCGACTACTGAAGAAAGATGCTGCGATTGAATGGACGGTAGAATGTCAGGAGGCATTTGACCAAATCAAAGGATATTTATCAAATCCACCTGTGTTGGTTCCACCTAAGCCGGGGAGACCATTAATCCTTTATCTAACGGTCTTGGAGAATTCGTTTGGCTGCGTGTTGGGGCAACACGACATCACAGGAAGAAAAGAGCAAGCCATCTATTATCTCAACAAGAAGTTTACAGTCTTTGAGAATAAATACACTCAACTTGAGAAGACATGTTGTGCTCTAACTTGGGTAGCACAGAAGTTTAAGCATTATCTGTTGTCACATACTACTTACCTTATCTCACACCTGGATCCATTAAAGTATATTTTCCAGAAGCCTATGCCCACCGGAAGATTGTCAAAATGGCATATATTACTCACAGAGTTCGACATTGTCTATGTGACGAGGATGGCCATGAAAGCCCAAGCATTGGCCGATTACTTGGCTGAGAATCTTATTGATGAAGAATACGAGCCTTTGAGAACGTATTTTCCAGATGAAGAAGTGATGCATATAGAGGAGTTAGAACTGAATGAGGAACCAGGGTGGAAGATTTTCTTCGATGGGGCTGCGAATGCAAAAGGAGTTGGAATAGGAGCGGTACTTATTTCGGAAACAGGACATCACTATCCTATTACAGCTCAGCTACGTTTCTATTGTACCAACAACATGGCTGAATATGAGGCATGCATTCTGGGCTTACGTTTAGCTGCAGACATGGATGTCCAAGACGTTTTGGTCTTAGGAGACTCGGACCTTCTGGTACATCAGATCCAGGGTGAATGGGAAACACGGGATTTAAAGCTTATACCATATCGACAATGTTTGTACGATCTGAGCAAGCGATTTCGATCAGTGGAGTTCAGACACATCCCGAGAATTCACAATGAGGTTGTTGATGCTTTGGCCACTTTAGCATCGATGTTGCACCATCCAGACAAGATCCATGTTAACCCATTGCATATTCAGGTTCGTGATCAACATGCTTATTGCAACATGATAGAGGAAGAAGTGGATGGCGAGCCATGGTTTTATGATGTCAAGGAATACCTCAGGATGGGGATATACCCGGAGCAGGCCACCGGAGATCAAAAAAGAGTCATTCGGCGATTGTCAAATGGATTCTTCCTTAGTGGAGGAGTGCTGTACAAAAGAACCCCAGATTTGGGATTGCTGAGATGTATAGATGCTAGTCAAGCCACGACAGTGATGACAGAGGTACATGCTGGAGTCTGTGGGCCCCATATGAGCGGGTATGTATTGGCAAAGAAGATTCTATGTGCGGGATATTATTGGCTCACCATGGAGCATGATTGTATCAGTTTCGTGCGAAAATGCCATCAGTGTCAGATATACAGAGATCTGATTCATTCTCCGCCGACAAAATTACATATAATGTCAGCGCCATGGCCATTTGTGGCGTGGGGCATGGATGTTATTGGACCTATTGAGCCGACAGCTTCAAACGGTCACAGGTTCATTCTGGTAACCATTGATTATTTCACCAAATGGGTGGAGGCCAAGACTTTCAAGTCAGTGACCAAAAAGGCAGTGGTGGATTTTGTCCATTCCCATATCATCTGTAGATTTGGGATCCCGAAGGTGATCATCACGGACAACGGTGCTAATCTTAACAGCAATTTGATGAAAGAAGTATGTCAACAGTTCAAGATTACACATCGTAATTCCACCCCGTATCGTCCCAAGGCGAATGGTGCAGTTGAGGCAGCCAACAAAAATATAAAAAAGATTTTGAGGAAGATGGTAGAAGGGTCCAGACAGTGGCATGAAAAGTTACCGTTTGCATTGTTGGGTTATCGCACTACTGTTCGTACATCAGTAGGTGCAACTCCTTATTCGTTGGTATACGGAACTGAAGCAGTGATACCAGTAGAAGTTGAGATTCCATCCCTTCGGATTGTCGTTGAGGCCGGGATTGATGATGATGAATGGGTCAAAGCCCGACTGGAGCAGTTGAGCTTAATTGATGAAAAAAGATTGGCAGCAGTATGCCATGGCCAGTTATATCAGAAGATAATGGCAAGAGCATACAATAAGAAGGTGCGCCCTAGGAAATTTGAAGTAGGGCAGCAAGTATTGAAACGGATCCTCCCACATCAGATCGAGGCAAAAGGCAAGTTCGCCCCGAATTGGCAAGGGCCGCACATTGTGACCAGAGTATTATCCAACGACGCTTTACGTCTGACAAATGTCGAAGGAAGACGTCGACATGGCTATCAATTCTGATGCAGTCAAATGATATTATGTGTAATTTCTTTTGTTGTTTATTTGTTTGTTTGTACTTAGTGCTTATCGGATAATGAAATGACAGAGGCAATTCTTTCTTCTATCCAAACACTTTTAACCTTTGCTTTACCCCTTTGAGCCTTACTTATCCTTTTATACCCCTCTCTTAGAATCATTAATGAAAAGAAAAAATGAAAAAGAGAAAAGAAGGAGAATGATAAAAAAAAAATAATAAAAAAAAGGGGTCGCAAGAAAAACAAAGGAATCAAGTGAACTACGTTCGACCTGATTCCTCAAAGAGGATACGTAGGCGCCTCACGGCTCGGTCATAATATAACAAAAAAATCGAAAAAAAATTCCTCAAGCAAGAAAACTGGGGCAGAAGTAATGTTTTTAAATTTTTGAAAAAATTTGATTCCAAGAGTGGTAATGTTTTACCCATCAAAGTTATTTTGAATTTTTATATCCTTTTCTTTTAAGCCCCACATAAAACCCCTATTGATGTCCAAAAAAAGATCTCCCGATCAGTATCCGAGGGGTGCCAAGACACGCAAATGAAAGCCTAGAATAACACGCCGGTCCCCGACTGACTGAGGATCATGAGCTGAAAGAATTGATAGCCATAAGAATTTTCAGCAGAGAGGATCTTACCGGCAACACTCCAATCCCCAGCTGAGAGAAGCAAAATGAGAGAGTCTTATCGGTGAAAACCTTCACAGGCACCATAAGGTGACGTAAGCTGAGAGAAGCAAAATGAGAGAGTCTTATCGGTGAAAACCTTCACAGGCACCATAAGGCGATGGGAGCTGAGAGAAATGAGAGAGTCTTATTAGTGAAAACCCAGCGAAGGGCACTATGAGGCGACAAGATAGATTAGCGGAAAGGATCCGCATTTTCCAAAGAGGTGGGCACCTATTTATCCCCAGCAAGTGAAGACATCAGAAAGATTGATCGACACAAATAGACTGGGTTGATTAATCCGGAGTGCACGACATGATCGTTGGAATCAGTTATACCACCCAGATAAGTTCATTTCTTTTCTTTTCTCCAGCATTTGTTCAGAAAGATTTTCTCTTTTTCTATCTTTTCATTTCTTTGTTTAAAAGACTTTTTCCAGAAATTTATTTTTTGTTGAGAAAGGTTTTTCAGAGCTTACAACCAGTTGCCAAAATTGTACAATGCAAAATGTGAAGAGGACAGGCCAGAGACAAGGCAATAAAACAAAATACGTTGGTTGCAAGGCCGAATAATATTGGTCTAAAATGGCAAGGAAAGTACGGGAAGAACCGGAAAAATGGCATGTTGAAGAAATTATGGGCTAAGTTCCAAGAGGATACCCAGCACAACTTCGACCGATTGTCGACCAAGTTCCGAGGTGGTTGGACAACACAGAATGGGAAAGGAAGAAAGGAAAATTCATCTTCAGCAAAACAACCCCAGCAAGTTTTGAGACACAGAACGGGGAAGGGATAAATGGAAAAACCATCCCCAGCAGAATGTTATCCCCAGCAAATAATATCATCCCCAATAGGTTTTAGGAACGCCAAATAGGAATAAGGGGAAGGGAGCAATCATCCCCATTAGGAGTGACATGACCACTCGCCATATTTTAAAAAACTAACTAAATTTTCTTTGATTTGAACAGGAAAATAAAGTGTTGATGATGGCCGAAAGACACGCCATAAGAAAGATTGCCAGAACTGGGGCAGAAAATTTTCTGCCCCAGGTGAAAAATTTCTCAGAGAATCGAGGAAACAAATTCAAGTTATTCTTTACCAATTAGGCGTCCACCTGTATAACAAGGGAATACATTTCATGTCTTTACCATTAGGCGTCCACCTGTATAACAAGGGAATATATTTCATGTCTTTACCAATTAGGCGCCCACCTGTATAACAAGGGAATACATTTCATGTCTTTACCAATTAGGCGCCCACCTGTATAACAAGGGAATACATTTCATGTCTTTACCATTAGGCGCCCACCTGTATAACAAGGGAATACATTTTATGTCTTTACCATTAGGCGCACACATGTATAACAAGGGAATACATTTCATGTCTTTACCATTAGGCGCCCACCTGTATAACAAGGGAATACATTTCATGTCTTTACCAATTAGGCGCCCACCTGTATAACAATGGAATACATTTCATGTCTTTACCAATTATGCGCCCACCTGTATAACAAGGGAATACATTTCATGTCTTTACCATTAGGCGCCCACCTGTATAACAAGGGAATACATTTCATGTCTTTACCATTAGGTACCCACCTGTATAACGAGGGAATATTTTTCAGTCTTTACAATTGCAGGTCTTGAAATACGTAACCTACCAAAAGGCAGAAGGTTACAACAAAAGATTCACAACATAATGCACGAAGCCGCATCCTCAAGCGGACAAAACAAAAAGATGCAAACCGGTGTTCAGGAAAGCAAGAGGTCGGTGTCATCCCCGTCAGTTTTCGGAAGAAAGAAGCACCGGAATAGACGCAAGCCGACAAGAAAGCAAGGCATCAAGAACAAATGGAAGATAGATGGAATCTTGTAATCCATAGTCTAGCATAGCTTCTTGATTTTTCTTTTAAGCATGGTGTAATAAGGAGGTCAGCAAGCAGTAAAAGTAGCATGCAACAGTAGTAACATTGCAGTCCCAGGGTAGTCCCAGCTACCAAAACTTCCCGAACTACATTAACCTGATTCCCTTTTAGCCAGGGATATGTAGGAAACCTTTGAAGCAAAGGTTCGGTTAAATCAAAAAATGCTTCACACGGAGTATTCCAACGGGCAAAAATCGCTCGTATCCGCTCACTTTATCTTTGCACGAAAACTCTTTGTGTTTTCGGACAAAGAGGGACAACTATGAGCACGTAATTTTTGCTTCACAAAAACTACTCCAAAAGAAAAAATATATAAAACAAAATTTTCTTGGTGTATAATTTTTAGGATTTTGCGTGACATTTTTTGGATAATTTTATGTTTTTTTGTCTGTGAATGATTATAATTAATTGAAATAATGAAAATATGTAGGTGCATGTGCATTTAGGAATTAATGTTGTATTTTTACAATTTATTAATCATTGGTTTATATAAAAGGATAAAATACAAAAATACATTTAGGAATTAATTAACCATAATTTGGTTAAAGGAAAATCACAAAAAATATGCATATGTGTTTCTTGTCATTGCGTTGATTTTATTTAATGTTTAACTTGTGTGTTAATTATTGTAGGTTAAATAATATGTATGTAATTTTATTTTTTGATTTTACAATTTAGGATTTTTTGTTTAATTTTTGTAATTAAAGAAAAAGGGAAAATGGGTAAAGTATTTTCGGATTGGGCCAGGTGAAAATTCAAGCCCAAACCTCATCCCTAGCTCAATCCAAATAGCTGGTCTCAGAGACGGACGAAACGACGTAGTATGATGATAAAACTGCATCGTTTCGTCACCCGTCAATCTTAGCCGTTCAATCACCCAATTCAACGGTCCAAGATCCTTTTCAGTAACCCGTCTCTAACCCGACCCATTTGTCTCTGGTTCGAACCGACACCCCAACCAAAATCAAACGACATCGTTTCTTTTAAGTGAATTGATCTGGGCCATTGATCTCAGCAGATCGAACGGCCCAGGATCAATTCCCTCCCCCGTATATAAGCCTTACCCATCACCCCACGCCCCCTAGGCCATACCCCCCATTTCCTCTTCGTCTCTGATATTCAGAGACCAAATGATCCCCCACCGTCAACCACCCACCGGAAATCGCCTCACGGCGGTTCCGGTGGTCCAAACAACCCCAGCTTAACACCCTCGACTCCTCTTGACCTCCCCATTCTAAATCCATAAATCATATCCTTCGAATCAGGCCCCAACTCTTCGAATCTTAAATCGAAGTTTGGCCTGAAAACCTTGTCTTCTCCGATGGCTACCAAATTAACACCACAACATCCCCTGACCACCCTCACCATGGATCTGACAATCGTTTGTTTCGAATCTTCCTGAAGCTCCTCGAATCTTCTTTTGAAGGTTGGAGCCGAACATGAACTTGCCAGATTTGTTTCAGATTCATACTAGGTGACCCCCAGGCCTCCCTCACCCCTAAACCACCCTTGATTCCCTTCAAATCTGCCCAGAAATGATCAAACCCTAAATCCGAAAAAAATGGTACCCTAAAATTCCAAATCATGGAATTTGTCCGATTAAATGAAGGGTTGGGGTCTAATAGACCTTAATCGAAGTATTCTCAAATTAGAATACTTCGATTCAGGTCCGTTCGACCTCAAAAAGGTCAAATCCGGTTCAAGATTAGGACATATTTTGGGTTGAAGATTCAGAGGTATTTTCCCTGTTTTTCTTTTATACTCTATGTATATCTTATTGCCTGTTGTAGTAATCTGTATAATTTTTCTATTCTTTTTTCTTTTAATTAATTCTGCCTCATCTCCACTAGACCTGTTTATTTGATCAAATTCTAGCATTGCTTCTGTTTGTTATAATTGTTATGAGATATAATGTGTGTAATAGATTCGAATAAGTTCGTCGATTAGTTGTTTTATTATAAATCCTTGTCCTTGTTAATGGTGATTGAGACAGCCTGTTTACCTATTTTAGATTAATTTTTATCATTTGTTGTAGGTAATCAGTTAATTAATTCTTGTCGATTAATTTGTTTTGTTTGTTAAATCAACAAGTTCGTCAAATGTTGTTGTGTATGTTTGATCTATGGTCACCTAGTTTCAGGGCATTATCATTTAGCTGACAATGAACCTGCCTTCATATTACCTTCATTCATGTGCATATTAATTCAAGTTTTAATTTCAGTTTAAATGATTCTGTTAGAATTTTGTAAATTCAATTTTGTTTGTTTCAACTAGGATTCGACCTCAGTCATTTAGGTATCAATAAGTATGGTTATAGCTGTTAGTCAGAGCTAATTTTTAAATCTTTGATAGTTGGAACAAATTGCAGAATTAAAGGTTGCTAGGCAGTAATATCAAGGGATTTGCAGGGTTAGTTTGGGAATTATGATACCTACTAATTAAGCTAGGACTTTATTAGACTAAGTGGAAACATTTCTTAATGGGGATGACACTTTTGCTGATTTTAAGGGGGCTGAAAGGTGCACTAATAATCAGCACTAGTATAATGGGTTAATTAAGAAATGAAAAGTAGAATATTAAGTGGACAATGCACTAACTGAAATGCTTATTTAAGAAAACTGGAAATCTGACTTAGGGGAGGGAATTTTTTTCGAGAACAAAGAGAGGAATCAGAAAAAAAAAAGAATTCTCGAACAAAGAACTCTAATATTCAGAAAAATCAAAACTTGTGTATTAAGAGTTAGAGTTAGAGTGTTAAGGCTGAACTTTTATATTAAGAGTTTCAGGCTGTTCTTTTTCTTGAGTGTGTGATAAATCAGGAACTACTGTTCCCTTGCATCTGTCTGTGTTTCATTTTGACTGTTGGATTTCAGTTTAGCATTTTCCTGGTTTTCTGTTTGGTGGAGCACTGATTGTATTGAGTTGCTGGGGTTATTCTGTTTGTTTTCAATCTATTCCTGGGATTTCTGCTATTGTTATTATTGGCTACTGGTTTACTGGGTGTTGTTGTATATGCTGCTGCTGTAATTTTGCTGATCTTCATCTTTTTCTGCTTTCCAAAATCAGGTACACAACTGAATACACTGACTACTGTATGCTGAAAATATGGAAGCATGTACAATTATGAAAGAATGGAAGTTTGAAGTCTTAATATAGCTTTTCTTTTCTTTTCACTAATTGTAATTAGAACATGCCATGTACTATTCTTAGGAAATTTGATTTCCCTTTGGTATAACTGAACAGTTTTCGTGTAGTAATATAGTCAATGACATTTTGTTCATTTTAGTTTGGTGAATAGTTATTATGCGTTTAAATACATGTCGAATAAATCAAGTCTAGTAAATCATTTTAATTATAATGACAATCTAGTTTCAACACCCAATGGTTTGAAGTTAGAATTAAAATTAGATCTCTAAGTTACCCCACCCCAATTGATTGATTCTTTAAAATTTAGGTAATTTGTGTAATTAGATATTATCATTTTCCTTTACCATTCAACATTACAAATTTGGGAACATGTATAGAATAATTAATTAGGCCTCAATACTGGAATGCAATGGCCCAGGTTCAGTTAAATGCTATGTACGTTGGGCATGGGCTCATGTTTGGCAAACGGACTTTCCATATGTACCTTTTCATTCCGTCTTAACAAACCGCATCCGGAATTTAGCTATAACATGTAATTTAAGTAGGACCTTTTGCTTCATTTACTAAAAAAAATAAAAAATAAATAAATAGAAAACATAGTCATTATAGGATGACCTTCAAAAATAAAAATGTGATGAGCCTCACCAATATAACACACAAATTACGAGGTCTTCGACAATTGTTTCATTAATTACTTAGATTTCGGGATGTGCCATTTAGTAAAATTTCGTGGCTTTTCCTCAAAACAACAACACGTTAATCGCTTTAGGCGCATTTTTAATAAATTATTTTCTTAATTCTGGGTGCACATTTATGTGACCCAAATCTAAATCTCAACGAAGTCGAAATGTGTCGATAACCACGGGTGCATTGACTGTGACGTGGTTCGAGATACGTTTTCACAATGTTGCAATTCTCCGTAAAATAATAATAATATTAATAAAACTTATAAAGGCGGTTTAAAGTTATAATTTGCATATAAGTTCTTAATCGCCTAAATCAGATAAAATAATCCAAATATAACAGTAGAGCGACCGTGCTAGAACCACGGAACTCGGGAATGCCTAACACCTTCTCCCGGGTTAACAGAATTCCTTATCCGGATTTCTGGTGCACAAACTGTTAAACAGAGTCAATATTTTCCTCGATTTGGGATTCAACTAGTGACTTGGGACACCATAAATCTCCCAAGTGGCGACTCTGAATTATATGAATAAATCCCGTTTCGATTGTCTTTTAATTGGAAAAACTCCCTTATACCCCTTATGGGGTAGGAAAAAGGAGGTGTGACACTGCTATAGTGGCTGAAACTGCCTGAGCCAGGCCAGTGCAAACTGATAAGATCTATGCCAAGGCCTTATAAAGACCCGGAATCACGATGGGCACAGCTGGTGCCTGAACTGGTGCTGCTAGAGCATCCATAGCTGGAGCCTGATCCGGAGCTAGGGCAACTGGTGGATCTACAGGTGCATCCCTCGCTGCTCTGCCTCTACCACGACCACGACCGCGTCCACGGCCTCTAGTGGCACTGGTGGTCATCTACCTCGTCTGGTAGCTCGCTTCCTCACCATCTGTTAGAGAATGGAATAACAAAAGTTTAGTACTCGGACCAACAAGTTCGCACGACAAGAGTTTCAAGAATATGAAATTTTTCCTAAAAAGGTTCTGCAGCCTATCGAGGATAAATACATATATCTCTGTATCGATCCGCGAAACTCTACTAAACCTGTTCATGACTCGTGAGACCTATATAACCTAGGCTCTGATACCAACTTGTCACGACTCAATTCCCCGAACTCGGTCGTGATGGCGCCTCTCGTGAAGACAAGGCCAGCCAGACCAAAACAGACCACCTCTTTTAAATAGTTAAATACCATAAGTAGTTCTAAAACATGATATAATAACCATAATTTTCGGAATTAACAATAACAATAGTAGAAACCATCCCGACACAACCCAAATCGGGGTGTCACAAGTCATGAGCAACTAAGAATTCCAGATACAAATCTACTAAACACTAAATCCGATAGAATAGTTCTACAAACATGAAAATGATAAGATAAGGGAGGCACGGGGCTGCGAACGCCAACAACTACCTCGTAGTCTCCGAATCACTGCCTGGACTGGGAGAATCAGCATTCAAGAACGGACTTTGTGATGCCTAAATCTATACGCATGGTGCAGGGAGTAGTGTGAGTACTCTGACTCAGTGAGTAATAATTATAAATAATGGTTGAAGGTATGAAAACGCGTAAAGGCACAAAGAAATTCAATATCAAGTAGTAAAATCACTTAAAGCAGTAAATCAGTGAAGAAATCAAATAATATCCCAAGTAAATAGGTAATTTAATAGGTAAATAACAAGTAGAAATCCGCCCCTCGGGTACAGTATCAATCGCTCAGAACAGTATCAGCCCCTCAATCGCTCAGAACATTATCAACCCCTTAGGCTCACTCTCAGTACAGTATCAAACCCTCGGGCTCAGTATCAATCACTCAGAAAAGTATCAGCCCCTCGGGCTCACTCTCAGATCATAATGGGTACTCGCGCTCACTGTGGGGGTACAGACTCTGGAGGGTCCCCTTACGGCCAAGTGCTATAACAAGCCACCTCGTGGCATTATCACTCAGCACTCGGCCTCACATCACTCAACATATCCTCATATATGGCCCTCGACCTCACTCAGTCCGAAAATCATCACAAGCCCCTCGGGCATTAGTAAAACAGTAGTTCTCAGCCCAAAACATCATTTAGAAATATCATATAAGGTTTCAAATCCGAGTAAAAATGGCTAAGTTTGTAAAACAGTAGACATCAACAGGATTGAGTTCAAATAATGAGTCAAAGCAGTGAGGAAATAGTGATAAAAATCCCCAAAGGGTTCAAATAGTTAGCACGAAGCCCAAATATGGCAATCAGCCCAAATCGTGATGATAACAACTAAATTTCAGTCAAATACGCGGTAAAATCTTCAATCGGGACGGACTAAGTCACAATCTCCAGTAGTAAAAGACCCCACGCTCATCATCCAGCGTATGTCTCACCTTAATATAGCACTACGATGTGCAATCCGGGGTTTCAAACCCTCAGGACATCATTTACATCCATTACTCACCTCGAACCGGCTAATTCTCTAGCTCGCGACGCCTTTGCCCCTCAAATTGTCCTCCACGCGCGTCGATTCTATCCAAAATCAGAACGAATACGTCACAATATGCTAAGGGAACAAAGCCCAAACAAAAACATTCAAAAAATATCAAAAATCCCGAAATTAGCAAAACCCGAGCCCCGGGCCCACGTCACGAAATCAGGTAAAATTTACATTTTCAGATTCCTCATACCCTTACTAGCCTAACCATGTCAAAATTATCCAATTCCGATACCATTTGGTCCTTCAAATTATCATTTTATATTTTTGAAAGGTTTCACAATTTTCTTCTCAAATTTCATCCCAAATCATAAATTAAATGATGAATTCAATGATAGATTCATGTACTCTAGCCTAATCTGAGTTAGAATCACTTACCCCGATGAATTTCTTGAAAAACCTTCAAATAATCGCCAAAATCCGAGCTCTCTAGGTCAAAATATTAAATAAAACCCAAAACCTCGTATTTATAGAGTACCCCTCAGATCTCAGCCTCCGCGGTCCGCATAGAACCACCGCGGTCCGCACAAAACTACTATGGCCCGCACAAAACCACCGCAGCCGCACTTCATTTTGTGCGGTCCGCACAACACATACCACGTTCGTACTTCCTTTTGTGTGGTCCGCACGGGTGGGTTCCGAGACCTGCAACCCTTCTGGACCTGCTACAGCTATAATTTTGGCCTAAAGCATCCTGGAACCTACCCAGAACTCCCGGAACTTCAAACTAATTGTACCAACACATCCCATGACATCGTTCAAACTTGTTCAAAACTTCAAAATGCTCACAACAACATCAATCACCAATTTGACATAGGATTCAAGCCTAAGAACTCCAAGAACTCTTAAATTATGCTTTCGATAAAAAAGTCTATCAAATCTCGTCCGAATGACCTAAAATTTTGAACACATATCCCAAATAACACAACGAAACTACTGTCACTCTCAACATTCCATTCCGACCCCTATATCAAAATCTCGCGTATCAACCGGAACCGCCAAAATATCAACTTCGCCAATTTAAGCCTAAATCTTTTCTACAACTCCAAAACCCATCCCGATCGCGCTCCTAAGTCCCAAATCACCTCCCAAAGCTAATTGAACCATCAAAACTCACTTTCGAGCCTTCTAACACATAAGTCAACATCTCGTTGACTTTTCCAACTTAAGCCTTCTTAAAAGAGACTAAGTGTCTCATTTCTTACCAAATCCTCTCCGAACTCAAACTAATTAACCCGATCACAAAAAAACACGGATAACGAAGTGTAAAGAAGCTAAAATAGGGGAAAACAGAGCGGTAACTCATGAGACGACTGGCCGGGTTGTCACTGTAAAGGTTGAAAAGCTTATAAAGAACCTTAGGGAGAAGGTGGATGAGTATGGTTTTGATTTGAACAAAGCAGAGGGTGAATTATCCAGGGCTCGAACAAAATTGGCTAAGAATGTGGAAGAACGAGCGCACCTGGTTAAATAGTTAAAAGAAAAATATGACAATGAGGTTGCGGGGTTGAAGAAAAGGGGTCATCACCATTGAGAACAAAATGATCAAGCACGCGAAAGACTTTAAGGCTGAAAGAGAACACTGTTATACAACAATGGCACAATTAGAAAGAGATTTGCAACAACTTTAAGAACAGAATCATGTAGCCGAACAAACTTTGGAAGCTAGGGCCCAGCAGATTGGGCGGTTGTTGCAAGAAAAGGGTGTCATAAGAGAGAGAGTCAGAAGGATCGCCGACTATATCGCGATGGGTGCAGTAGGTGTGAGGATATGACTAAATCCATGTTCTTTGCCACAGTGATGACCTTTGTCCGCCAGATAATGGAAAATCTCTACCACCTCCAAGGGAATTTAGTGCGTAGGCCTGTGGAGAGACCAAATGATGTCCTGCGGGCCCCAGGAGCATTTGAGGCAATGATGTACTCATGATTTTTACTCGAATCTTTATTTTCTTTCCGTTGGAGTCTGTTAGTTTGTTTTCGAGTCTGTGTTTTCATCTTGCTATTGGAGTCTGTTAGTTTTTGAGTCGTGGTAATCAAAACGTTCATTTTATGAAAAACTTTGAAAATCCCAAAATATTTTTTATTTATTTTTACACTTATCCCCCAGAACTATAAAAAGATCTAATTCATGCGGGGTCATGATACGTAGGCAATCTCATAAAATTCAATCATAACCAAAAGAAAAAAAAGGAAAAAGGGAAAAACAAGAGAAAAAAGAAAAGAAAAGAAAAAGAGAGAGAAATCAAGAAATTGTGGGAAGGAAACAATGGCAAAGCAAGAGGGAGAAATAAGAGAATAAAGAGCAACGAGAAATCAAGCAAAGAAAGGCATGAGTGAAAAAAATGAGAGAGATGAAGAAGTTGCAAATGGAAATTACGAAAAGCCGGGATGATGCAAGCAACCGATCAAATGAATAATAGAAATGGTTAACTACTTAGGTGCATTGCATCCCCAATGTGCGGTTGTCTATCTGTTAAATGCCCTAATGCTAACGGGATGACCCCATTTTGTTCCTTTTGATATCTTCATAGTAGAAAGGTGGTTGGTTTGTGGTTCTCGAAGTAGTAACTCCTCTCCACAACATAAGGTCAAAAGGCTATGGTGGACAACAACAGAATTAGGTTGGTTGATACCGGTACCCGAAAGCAGTTGGTTGAACAGAACACTGGTTTGGTTGATGAGGTAAGGATGTTAAGACAACACATGACAGATATGTATCAGGTCTGGATGACTGGAAAGGCACCACCCCCGCCACCACCTAGCCTCTTAGATGCTGCCTTTACCCAAACTCCGGTCATAGTGCCAGATGATCCCCCATACTCTCCAGATCCACCCATTTATCACAGATTTCCCAACTGTCCTAGTAGCTCTATCACTCATCCTCCAATTACCTTTCCCCAAAATTGTCCTCCTGTCATATCCACTATTCCTTGCAATGAATATCCACTCAAAGCTCATGATGCCTAATACTACCCCGTAGAGGTTGCCCACAAAGTTCCTAACTCATACAAGAAGAGCCCTCGGGATGAGCTTCATGCTGAACATGAAAAAGTCATGGGAAAAGAAGGGCGAGACGAGATATCCAGGGAGCTGAAAAGAATAGAAAAGTCCTTAAAGAACATGCAAGGGATGGGAGACCAGGTTAACATGTCTTACAAAGAGTTGTGTATGTTCCCTGATGTTCGCCTGCCTGCACGGTTTAAAGTGCCAAAGTTTAACTTGTATGATGGGTGTGGAGATGCGGTAGCCCATTTGAGGGATTACTGCAGTGAAATGAGAAGTGTTGGCGAGAAAGATGATTTGTTGATGGCGTATTTCAGTGAGAGTTTGACTGGGGAAGCTTTGGAATGGCATAATCGTCAAGATGTCGGCAAATGGCATACATTGGGTGACATGGCTTCAGATTTTGTGCGACACTTTCGGTACAATATAGACATTGTCCCAGACCGCTCCTCCCTATCTCAGATGGAAAAGAAACCCAAGGAAAGTTTTAAGGATTTTTGGCTCAGATGGAACAAACAAGTTGCTCGGGACACTCCTCTCATTGATAGAAAAGATGTTGCTGAGCCCTGCCGACGACAGGGTCCAGTGGTCGTTCTTGCTAAACACTTTCAGCCTCAATATCGACCCCGCGAATATCCTTGTAATCCTCTCCACTGCTACTTCTCTCCACATAACCCCCAAAATCGTACATTACTTTCCGGATACCCCGTCCACAATGCGCCACCATATGCTCCACATCCACGAGGCCCGCGATGGTCCGCACCACTTCTACAATTGTCTTACCCGCCCCCTCAGGCATATCAACCACCTACCCGCAAAAGGTTCCAACCGAGGCCAGAGTATAAAATGAAAAGACTACTGAAAAAAGAAAAGGCTTTCACCCCTATTGGAGAATCGTATGCCAGTCTGTTCCAGAGGTTGAGGCAATTGGACATGTTGAAGCCGATTCAGATAAAAATGCCAAACCCGCTTCCAAAGAAGTTTGATTTTTCTCAAAGGTGCGCAGATTGCTCAGATGCCCCGGGGCATGACATAGAAACGTGTTGGCAGCTGAAAGGAGCAGTCCAGAAGCTTATTAATGCAGGTGACATTACTGCACAAAATCCAAATGCAGCAGATACTAGCCAAAGTCCATTGCTTGAGACGCATATGGAGGACATGATTTTGTGGAAAAGGAATATGAGAACTATTCTGAGATCCTCGGAGGGCCAGTTGCCGCAAAGCTTTCAGCGCTATCACTCTTAGTTCCGAAAGTTGATCATAAGAATGAGCCGTCCAAAGGGACCCAAAAGCAATTTGCTAAGGACAATGAGATGAAGACTTGTGAAGGTTCTAGCAAAGTTGATGTTGAACTCAGTGGCTAAGATGTAGAGCTAGGTAATTGGAAAGACGCTCCTCTCTTGGCTAGCTGGGGAGGAGTCTTGGCGGTTTATTTTGTTGTCATTTCTATTGTCCGAGTTATTTTTAGGGTTGTAATCCAGATATTGTCTTGTGAATCAAACCCAATTTGTTTAGTCGTAGTAGCTCGTTTAGTGTTGTCTAGGTTTGTTCCAGGGTTGTAACCCCCAATTTAGTTTGCTTGTTTTGTTGCTCAAACCGTTTCACCATCTGTCTAATGCAATTTTCTGTTTTCTGTTATTTCTAATCATTTTTGTTTAGTTCTTTTTTCTTTTTATAGTCCCTTTCCTGTTGACTCTAGTGACATGACATGCACGCGTAACTCTCAGCCTGGTTTTAAAAAGTTAGTTTAATCATGAAGCAATTTGGGAGATGATATGAACATTTGAGGGAAATAAGTGAAGGGATTTTAGGATCACAAAGCCCGAATTGTGTGAAACTGGGGCAGATAGAACATAAAGAAACACTATTGAAATGCATCCTACCACATCAGGCTGAAGCTAAAGGCAAGTTTGCCCCAATTTGGCAGGGGCCGTGTTGGTAACGAGAGTGTTGTCCGATGATGCTTTGTAGTTAACAGATGTAGAAGGCAAATGTGTGGATATGGCTATCAATTATACAGATATTATGTATAATTTCTTTGGTTTTTTTAAATGCGGTGTTTCTACTTGGCATGTTTTGAAGATTGGAATGACGAAGACATTTTATTCTACTATCTAAATAATTTATCCTTTGTTACCCCTTTGAGCCTTATTTATTTTCTTTCATATCCCTCTGTTGGAATTAGAAGCAGAGTTTATAAAATCTGATACAGAAAAAAGGAGAGAAAAGAAAAAGAAAATAAAAAAGGAGAAAAAGAGAAAGAAAAAATGGAAAAGGAGTAGAGAAAAGAAAAGAAAAGAAAAATAAAAAAGAGAGAAAAGTACAAAAACAAAGCAATTCCTATGTCATGAACTACGTTCGACCTGATTCCTTTTAAGGATACATAGGCAGCCTCACGGTTCGGTCCCATCAAAATAAAAATTCAAAAATCCCCAAGCAAAGAAACTGGGGCAGAAAGTTGTGATTGTTGTAAGAAATATGATTCCAAAAGTTGTAATTTTGAGCCTTTTTAAGCTATTTTTGAGCCTTTATCCTTTCTTTCTAACCCCATTCAAAAGCCCGCATTACAGTCCAAAGAAAGACCTTCCGATCAATCTTTGAGAAGTGCCAAGTCAGGCAAGTTAGAGGTATGATTCACATCAGGGGCAACACTCTGTTCTGCACAAGGGAAACAAAAATGAGAGTCTTATCAGTGAAAACCTTCACAGGCACCATAAGGCGACGATAAGTTGAGAAAAAGAACAAAATAAGAGAGGCTTGATGGTGAAAACCCTTCGGGCACTACAAGTCGAATAAGGATCGTGAATCAGATTAGATAATCAGAGCATTGAAGACCAGTTTCACGGTTTAGGGGTATAACAAGAGTTGAACATCAGACTTGTTGGACATATTAGGCCATTTAATCAATAGGTGCATGTCATGGTCATTAGAGTTGGTATCCACATCTGATAGGTTTCTACTTTGTAGTCTTCTCGTTAGGAATCATCTCTTTCCTTTGTCCTTTACTCTGTTCCTTTTGTCTTGTTTATGTCCTCTTCCTGGGTCTGTTTGGTCAGAACAAGTGAGAAATGATTTCAAAATTTGCCACCAGCTTTCCAATTGCACAAACGGGATCTGGCTAGCACATCAAAGTGGCATAAATCAGGAAAGAACAACGTGCGCACTGAGTTGGTAACAATCAACATGCTTTGGGGTTCATGTGAAATACAAAGGTTTGGTATATATCAATTCATGAACAATGCAACAGATGGATGGTGTAGGGTGAACGGATCAAAGGTATTTTCTGTGATAAGATTGACAAAGAAAGTGGTTAACCAATGACAAACAAGGTCTTCCAAGCAGAAACCAAAGTTATCATGGCAAGTGATGGAGCAATAGACCTCAAGGCCAAGGCCAGTGATTTCAGTCAGTAAAGAACAACACGCGCATTGAGTGGATGGCAATTGACGTGCTTTGAGATTCATGAGAAACACAAAGGTTCAGTACATGTCAATGCAAAAGTACAATGCAACAAATGAATGGTATTGGGTTTGAACGGATCAGAGGTATTCTCCGTGATAAAGGTGATAGAGAAAAGTGGTCAGTCAATAAACAAGCAAGATCTTTCAAGTTAAAATCGAAGTTACCATAGGAAGTGAAGGAGCAATCGCCCTCAAAATTCAAGGCCACAAACCAACCACCATGTTTAAATTCACAAGTTTTCTTTGATTGAAACAAGGGCAGAAAATTTCGTTTGTTTCGGAGAAACCCTCCGTAAGGAAAAACAAGCACCAGACAGGTTTGACCGTAAATTCTTAGGACTCTCCTGGAAAATGGGACCTAATTTAAATTCAAAATAACCACGAGTAGCAAAATCTAGCATAAATTTACCCCAAAGGAATATAAGTTGGCTTCAAAGTTTGCATTCTTGAGATAGGATTCAAATAGGAGTTTTCAAGACCCTCTTGAATAATGGGACCTAGCTTTAAGATTTCCATTAGATAATAAGATTTAGTGTAAGTTCTGTTGTAGGGAAGCATAATTCAGCCTTAAAAATTGTCACTCTTAAGATAAGACTTGATTTTGATTTTCAGGACTCTCTTGGATAATGAGATGTAGTTTTACGACCTTTTTGGATAACGAGATTTAACGAAAATCATACCTTTATAAAACATAATTCAGCTTTTAAAATTGTCATTTAACTAGGAGTTGTCAGGACACTCCTGGATAATGGGATCTAGCTTTCAAATTCTTAGTAATATTTGGTAACATGATTCAGTTTAACACTCACATATGTGCCCAACTACCAAACTAGGGCAGAAAATTTTCTTTGTTTTGTCTATTTTTGTTGAAATCAGGCGCCTACCTGGAGAGCACGGGAATGCAGTTCAAGTTCAGCAATCAGGAGCCCACCTGGAGAGCACGGGAATACAATTCAAGTTTAGCAATCAAGCGCCCACCTGGAGAGCACGGGAATATAGTTCAATGTTTTGGCAATCAGGCGCCCACCTGGAGAGTACAGGAATACAGTTCAAGTTCAGCAATCAGGCGCCCACCTGGAGAGCACGGGAATATAGTTTAATGTTTTGGCAATCAGGCGCCTACCTGGAGAGCACGGTTCAAGTTTTGGCAATCAGGCACCCACCTGGAGAGCACGGGAATACAGTTAAAGTTCAGCAATCAGGCACCCACCTGGAGAGCACGGGAACACAGTTAAAGTTCAGCAATCAGGCGCCCACCTGGAGAGCACGGGAATATAGTTCAAGTTCAGCAATCAGGCGCCCACCTGGAGAGCATGGGAATACAGTTCAAGTTTTGGCAATCAGGCGCCCACCTGGAGAGCATGGGAATACAGTTCAAGTTTGGCAATCAGGCGCCTGCCTGGAGAGCACGGGAATACAATTCAAGTTCGGCAATCAGGCGCCCACCTGGAGAGCACGGGAATACAGTTCAAGTTCGGCAATCAGGCGCCCACCTGGAGAGCACGGGAATATAGTTCAAGTTCAGCAATCAGGCGCCCACTTTTAGAGCACGTGAATATAGTTCAATTTTTGGCAATCAGGCGCCCACCTGGAGAGCACGGGAATACAGTTCAAGTTCGACAATCAGGCACCCACCTGGAGAGCACGGGAATACAGTTCAAGTGTCGGTAATCAGGAGCCTACCTGGAGAACAAAACAATTCAAGTGTCGGTAATCAGGAGACCACCTGGAGAACAAAACAACTTAAGTGTTGGTAATCAGGAGCCCACCTGGAGAACAAATCAATTCAAGTGTCGGTAATCATGAGCCCACCTAGAGAAAAAAGCAACTCAAGTGTTGGTAATCAGGAGCCCACCTGGAGAACAAAGCAATTCAAGTGTCGGTAATCAGGAGCCCACCTGGAGAACAAAGCAATTCAAGTGTCGGTAATCAGGATCCCCCTTGGAGAACAAAGCAATTCAAGTGTTGGTAATCAGGAGCCCACCTGGAGAACAAAGTAACTCAAGTGTCAGTAATCAAGAGCCCACCTGGAGAACAAAACAACAATTCAAGTGTTGGTAATCAGGAGCACACCTGAAAACGAAGAGAAAGCAACAATGTTCGAAGGAAGACGGTTCAAGTTCAGCAATTAGACGCCTACCTGAAGAAAAGGGAAAACATCTCAGATTACAATTCAAGTCGACAACAAAGGAACTTCATCGGGAGAATACAAGTCAACAGGGCAGCAGGAACTGCAAGATCAAGTTTGAAGATATAGATAGGATTTTTGTAATGCATAGACCATAGTTTAGTATAGCTTCTTTTATTTTGTCTTGGTGTTATAAGGGGTTCAGTAAGCAGTAGCAGCAACAGTGAAATCAAAGCTTCCTGGCAGTCCCAGCTACCAAAATTTTCCGAACTACACTGACCTGATTCCTTTATGGCCAAGGATATGTAGGCAACTTCGGAAGTAGGGTGCGGTCAAATATTTCAAAAATGCTTCCCACAGATTATTCAAATGGGCAAAAATAGCTCATAGTCGCTCACTTATCTTTGCCCGAAAATCCTTCATGTCTCCGAGCAAAGAGAGGCAGCTGTGAGCATGTGATTTTTGCCCTCATGAAAATAACTCCTAAAAAAAATCAAAAATAATTTTAATTGATTTTAGGATTTTTTTTGTTATTTAGTTGCATTTCATGCATTTTTAATATACTTAGAAACCCCTTCTTCTTCATTTTTTCTTAGAAACCACACACACAGAGACCTAAGCTAGAGAAAAATCACACAATCCTTCCCTCTCTCCTTCCTCTCTAATTTCATTAATGCACACATGCACTCAAGATTCTACATAAATGGGATAGGAATTAAAAGGTCCAACTCTCTGATTTGAAGGACAGAAACAATCAAAAGAAAAAAAAGAATCCGAAATTGCTCAAGTTGGTTGCTACTGATTTTTGAATTTATTTCTCGGAATTTCTGGATATCTGTTTGTGTAAAAGTGCTGGTATTCTGCTTCGCTGAGCTGCTGCTGATTCTTGACTCTTTAATTTCGCCCCTGTTTGATTTTCTCTTCATCAAACTTAATTCTAGAGGAGCTAGCTGTTTCCGGCTGGATTAGGCTCTCAATTCTGTTATCTCAGCTCAATCGGGTATGTGTACACACCCCTGTTATTCTGTTTGGATGCCATATGAAAAAAACAAATTTGTTCATCTTTTAGTTCGGCTCAACTGCATAGATCTATCGTTTTGAGTTTGAAAACGAGTGTGAAATACTACTAGTTAATCATGTGATTTTATTTGAGCTAATTTTGCACTTGAGAAATATATTGTTGCTCGAATTTTCATATACGGAAATCAGTTGCATTCAAAAGGCGTTGCTATTCTTAATTTGCTCGTCTGTTGTGTCAATGTTTGTCTTAGTTGGTCTCCACTACTTGAATACTTTATCTGTTTCTCTACTCAAATTCCTTGCAAGTGTTTCTTCCTTTTTTTGTATTGAGATTTTTTTATTGCATTTGTTATTAGTTTGATAAGAGTTAATTAGATAAAGTTTAATGATTTTGATTACAATCTTTTGGCAGTAATTTGTAAAGCTTTTAGGCCCAATCAATTATACGTTAATGAATTTAGGCAAAAATTTTGAGTTGCTGTCTCGATTTAAGCAACTGTAGAAGTCTTAGTACCCCTAGAGGGCAACACTTCATCCTTAAAGTTGTTCCGTGATTCATGGCCTTACAACAATCTCAAGTTTGTTTAAGAAATAATTCATGAATATCGTAGCTTTCTTTAGGCGCGATTTAATAAACCGTCACAATTATGGGTATGTTCCCATGGCGTAGTTGTGATATTTGCTTTCAAATTAGCTTTAATATGAATAGTCGTAGTTCACTTAGTTGAATGCTTTTTCTTTAATAAATTTGAGGTGTGCCACAAATAAAATTAGATAACCCATGGCCCTCGCTTAATTAATTTTAAACCCTTAGAAATCGAGGCGCGCCATTTAGCGAATTTTCCGTGGCCATCGCAAAGTTGCAAACGCGTATTTGCTTCAGGCACGTTATTTTAATAATTTACCTTCCTAAACTCGGGTGCACATTTATGTGACCCAAATCCAAATCTTAACAATGTTAGATAGAATATGTCAAGAGCCGCGGGTGCATTTATGTGTCGTGGTTCAAGACGTATTTTAAATGACGTTGCAATTTTTTTCTTAAGATTAAATAAAAGCAGTTATAAAGCTAAAATTGCACCATAGGTTAAAACATGTTTTAAAATCAAGTAAATAGGCCAATTATAACAGTTGAGCGACCGTGCTAGAACCACGGAACTCGAGAATGCCTAACACCTTCTCTTGGGTTAACAAAATTCTTTACCCGGATTTCTACGTTCGCGGACTGTAATACAGAGTCAACCTTTTCCTCGATTCGGGAGTTGAACCGGTGACTTGGGACACCATAAAATTATCCCAAGTGGTGACTCTGAATCTTCAAAATAATCCCGTTTTGATTGTCACTTTAATCGGACAAACTCCCTTATACCCCTTCTCGGGGGTGTAGGTAAAAAAGAGGTGTGACACCAAGTAGCCTCCTCCACGGGCCGACCTCTCCACTGCACTTTTATTGAAGCTATATCCTTTGATCTCAACTTTCGAACCTGCCGCTCCAAAATAGCCACTGGCTCCATGTCATAAGTTAAATCACCGTCTAACTGAACCGTGCTGAAATTCAAAACATGAGACAAATCGCCAATATACTTCAGGAGCATAGAAACATGAAATACCGGATGCACACTCGACAAGCTAGTTGGCAAAGCCAGCTCATATGCCACCATCCCCAATTCTCCGAAGCACCTCAAAAGGCTCAATGAACCGAGTACTCAATTTACCGTTCTTCCCAAATCTCATAACTCCCTTCATGGGTGAAACATTTAGTAGAACCTTCTCTCCAACCATGTAAGACACATCACGATTGTTTATTTTTTCAGAAGCAAGCAAATTCAGAATACAGAGTTACAGACAGAACTGCGCCAAGAAACAAACAAATTTCATGTTCATGCCAAACACACCCTAAGTGACAACACTTAATCTTTGTGCAGCCTCTTAAGGAATCTTACGATTGCCATAACTCATAAATCATCTTTGACTTTCGTAGTTTTGAACCAGAGAAGAAATTACATACTTATACACATGTTTCCAAGTTTTTCACTTTGTGGTTTATTAGAATAGAACCTTAATTTTTTATTTCTTAAATTTGTATATTTGTTTGAATCCTCAAATACAATGAAAAAAGTAGTAATAGCGCAAATAAAAGGTAAAGAAGTAACATAATCATCAATTGAATAGATAAAGATATATAGATTGAAGAATCATGTTAGAACCTTTTCCGTTTGGAGTTTGGGATATATAGGTGTTGGGCTGTAACACCATCAAAAGGACCATAAAAAACATAAAAATATGACCTGCAATGCTAGTTATCCTTTTGGTATTTTACATAATAGACTTTTGATGCAATTACATCTTAAATGTTTAAGTATTTCGTTTAGGATGGAAAAAACAGTTAACATGTAGTGGTGGTCATTATATTAGTCAATCTGCATGTCTTAAACTCTTGTTCGAGATGAGGGTTATGATTTGCTTATTCTTCCTCAGAACGACTATTTGTATAAAGAATATACCCTCTCAAATGGGCTGGACATTGAGGGTCAATTGATTCCATATATTCATCAATCAAAAGGCTCATTTCTGTACCAATCATAAGGCCCAATTTCTTATTACCATTGAACCCTTTTGTAAGCACGTGATTTTTGCCCTATGAAAGAATTACTCCCAAAAAAAATTCAAAATTAAAAGAGTTACCTTCAGGTACAATTTTGAGAATTTGCGTGACATTTTGATAATTGTTCTGTCCGGAAATGCTCACCTTGCTATAGTTAAAAATACAAATAAAAATAAAAATACATGTTGCACGCATTTAGGAATTAGTGGTACATTTGGGAATTAATTAACCATAATTTGGTTAAAAGAGAATAACAAAAATATGCACGTGTATTTCTTGTCATTGTGTGATTTTGTTTTTCTTTAATTTGTGTGTTAATTATCATAGGTGTTAAATAATATGTGTGTAATTTTAATTTTTGATTTTTACAATTTATTTAAGATTTTTGTTAATTTTGATAATTAAAGAAAGAAGGAAAATGAGTAAAGTATCAAGGAAACTCGGATTGGCCAGGTGAAACTAAATCCAGGCCCAAACCAATTACATTTGACCCAGTCCAAACCAGGTCTTCTAGAGACGCCCCCAAACGACGCCGCATAGGGCGTTTGATCTGAGCCATCCATCCAGTCCAATCCAACGGTCCAAGATCCCTTTTAGCAACCCGTTTCCAAACCCGACCCAGTAACCGGATCAAACCGACCCCCAACCAAGGCCAAACGGTGCTGTTCCACATTAAGTGAAAGATCTTGGCCATCGATCTCGCTTCATCCAACGACCAGGATCTAACCGCCCATTACGTATAAAAGCCTAAACCTTTACTCAATCCCCCTATCCGAACACCCCCATTCCATCATCCCAAACACAAACCCAAACCCCCGTTCCAAACCCTAGCCGCCCCCATACACTCTCACTATGAATCCGGCGATAACGATGCCGGTGACCACCAAAGTAACACCCCTGATGCACCCAACCACCCTGAACACGGATCTGCAAACCGTTGGGTTCGAATCATTCCCAATCGTCTCGAATCTTCGTTTGAAGGTTCGAGTAAAACCCCGATCTACACCAACCCACCCCGGATTCATACCAGCCATTACCCTGCCCTCACTCGTGACCAAACCAAGCTTGGTTTGGTCCGAATCTACCCACAAATCTTCAAGCCCCAAAATCGGACTGTCCAAACCCTAGAGCACAAGAACTTTGGGAATCCAGCCAATTTTAACAGAGGGTTGGGGTCTAATAGACCTTAATCGAAGTGTTCTCGGTTGAGAACACCTCGATTAAAGCCTGTTCGACCTCAAATGGGCAAATCTAGTTCAGGCTTGGGTCGTTTGTTGTTGAGCTTCCACAGTGAGTTTCCCTTTTTCTTTTCTATTTTTGTTTGAGTGTTGTTTGAATTTGATAACATGTTTAGTCAGTTTGTTTGGTATTTCTGATATTTTCTTCCAATTGTTCTCCATCTTCGTAAGACCTTTTTATTTGGTCGATTGTTCTTCTGTTCATGGTTGAATACGTATGGTGATATACATGCTTGGTTTGGTCAGTGTCGTCAAGTGTTCCATTTATGTTGTTTCCCTGTTTTGTGCAAAGTTGTCTGAAGCCATTTGGGACCCTGTTCGTATTGTTTGTTTAATCGATTGATTGTTCTATGTTATAATTAGTATAGTCGATTAGATAAACGTCGTCGATTAGTTTTATAGGACTGAATGTTCAAATATTCTGATTCGTATAGCTTCATATGATTGATCAAACCATTGTCGTTTAGCTGATTGTTTGATATTATCTGTGAATGGTTTGTAGCTGCAGTGTAATAGCTAGAACTTAGTTTAGGGCAGCTTGAAATTGAACTTTCAGAAGTTCAAAATTTCATGCTGTTGAAGCAGGGCAAGACAGTGATAACCAGGGGATAACAAAGGTAGTTTGGGGGTATGAAAAGATCAGAAATGATTAGTTTAAGTGAGCTGACAGTAGGGTACTGAAATAGGATTAAACTAATACAATAGAGGGGAACAAAACTTGATAGCATGTGGGTAATTGAAGATTGTCAGCTGCCCATATCATTGGGGCACAAAACACATGTTAATGGGAAATAAAGGGGTATGAGAAGAGTTGAGGGCTGGGGGGAAACGAGGCAGCCTGGGGCCTGCCTGTATTTTGCCTATAAATAGGCTCTTTTAGGGTAGAGAAAAGGGTTAGACATCAGAGTTTAGGGGGGTTAGAAAATCAGAAATTAAGGCTGGGCAGAGTTAAGGGCTAGAGAGTTAAGTTAAGGGGTTGGACATCAGAAATTGAGAGAAAGAGAGTGCTAAAGCTGAAACTCCACATCAAGGAGTTTGAGGCTGTTTTCTTTCTGGGGTGTTTGACAAACATCAGAAATTACTGCTTTTCGTGCACCAATCTGCTGTGATGTGACACTATTGGACTTCAGTTTAGCTCTCCTCGTTTCTTTACTTGTTAAATACTGTTTCGGTTGAGTGTCTTGGTTTTATGTTTGGACTGAAAGTTCACTGGTCCTCTGCTTGGTTTAAACCTGTCGCTGGTGCCTCCTACTGGTTATTATTGGGTCTTCCTGCTGGGTTTGTTTGGTTTTCTGAATTTTCTGCTGGGCTTTCTCTTAAGTTGTTGTTGAGTTTTTGTCTGTTATTGGGCTGTCTCTGTTGCTGTTACTGGTTTGGGGCTGTCGACTGCCTGTGTTGCTGTGTTGTTGCATACTGCTCTGCTGATCATTCCTCTTCTTCTTTTGCTTTCCTATACCAGGTACACAACGGATACATTGGTCAATGTAGGCTAAAATTTGAAGCATGAATACAAAGAGTTAAAGTTATTTTGAATTCATTTTAGAAATATACTGAACATTAGTTGTATGTATGATAGTGTACTTTCTCTACTAGAACCATGAAATCAGCTGTGGTGTAACTGCACTTCTACACATATCGTTTAGTTGGAAAACTCTATGTTTTTGCTTATAACAAAAAAGGATTAATGTTGCAGTAGCCATGTTCTATTAAGTTCATCATTGTTGTCAAGAAGCATGTTAGGTATCCAATAGTTACTTCCTTAAACAAACAGCAGTTTTTTTTAGTTAGTAAGAATATGGTTTGATTAAGGTGAGCTGTACACTGCATGTTATCCTTCCCCCTTATGAATGTTAAGCACATACCAAATAAGTTGAATAGGCCCAATTGGAATAAGGGTGGCCCATGCCGAGTATCACATTATGCACATTGGGCTTGGGCCCGTAATATCTAAATGACTGCCCATATACACGTTCATGTTCAGATTTTGCAAATCATATTCGGAACCCGACTAATAACTAACTTGTAAGCATGCAAATAAAGTTGGACCGTTCTTCTTCTTTCATTATTAGAGACAAACTCAATAGAAAACATAGCCACTATAGGACGACCTTTTTAAATAAAACGAGACGAGCCTCGCCAAATAAAAATGCAAGTTGCGGGGTCCTCAAGAATTGGTCATAATAAATTAGAATTTGGGATGGATTGTTTAGTGAATTTCACTGCCTTTTCGAAAGATAATAACGCGTTAGACTCTTTAGGCGCGATTTAATTAATCTTACCTTCTTAAACTCGGGTGCGCATTTCATGCGACCCAAATCCAAATCCCAAAACATTGAATAAAAATGTGTTCCGGATTGCGGGTGCATTTCTTGTGACGCAATCCAAAGACATGTTTTTAAACGATGTTCACATTCTTTTAAAATATAATAATAAAAGCTGTAAAGAGTTAAAACTTGCACATGAGCGCATAATTGTATAAAATCAAATAAACAAGCCGAATATGACAGTTGAGCGACCGTGCTAGAACCACGGAACTCGGGAATGCCTAACACCTTCTCCTGGGTTAACAGAATTCCTTATCCGGATTTCTGGTTCGCGGACTGTAATACAGAGTCATTCTTTTCCTCGATTAGGGATTAAATTGGTGTCTTGGGACACCCTAAATCTCCCAAGTGGCGACTCTGAAATAAATTAACAAATCCCGTTTCGATTGTCCTTTATTTGGAAAAACTCTTACGCCCTTCGCGGGGGCGACAGAAGGAGGTGTGACAGCTCTGGCGACTCTGCTGGGGATTTTTTGTTGGCTGACCCAGAACCACTGGTTCAGGGTTAGAAATTCGAGCTTATATAAATTGTTATATTTGGTTTTATCTGATTTTCTTACATGTTTTGGCTCATTGTGCTAATTGGGTGCCTTTTACCGCTTTGATATTACGTGAACTGTATATAAACTATGCCGAAACCCATCTCCTCTCTGAGTCTTCTGAATCATGAAGAAGGGTGTACTTCGTACGACTTATTTTCTGTATAGTGTCAAATCCCAATTTAGAACGAGGTTCGGACAAGTTGCTAAGCCGGTGAAGCTTTTGTATTCCCGGTACGCTGCCCCCTCCGGCTCGAGCTGTCCGCTCGGGTAAGCCAGGTCTAGAACAAACACCCAGGTTCTGAACCTAGAATAACTCAACTTCATGCCGGATCCCTAGTAGGAACGCTTATCTGCATCATGTGCATTTTTGACTTAGGGGACTCAACACAGGGGTTGGGTCCGTCTAGGAATAGCAACCTGAAACAGAAAAGACCATCCTGATGCATCCTACTCACCGCTTGTGCATTTATTTGCTTTGGACTTGCATGATGACCGGTTTTGAATATTGAAAAAAAAAGAAAAAAATATATAGCAGTGTATAGGGTTAATCTTCTGTTTTAAAAAATAACAATGTCTAAATAGCGTCGAAACTCTGACGAAATTTTGAGAAAAATATTTTATCTTTAATATAGTTGTTTTATTCAGAAAAAAACAGTCTATCATTTCTAGTTTGTCTGGTCTGCAAAGATGAAAAATGAAAAATAGTTTGTTCTGTTATGGGAAAAGAGTCTTGATTGTTGTTCCAAAATAGTCTATTTGCCCACGGAAGCGAAACTAGGTTGTGTTTAAAAAAGTAGTTTTTTTTATTTTATTTTTCACTTATTTTGCTTGGAATGTTTCAAGATAGTTTGTTTAATTGGGCGAACTACGCCGGTTTGATTCTCACCGGATGTTTGATACGTAGGCAGCCCTAATCGGGTCCAACCTCCCCTTTTGCCAAAAATAACCAAAATATGTCAAATGTTAATTTCATCAGAAAATAAATCAAGTCAGGCCGTTTTGCCATAAATAGTCGAGTATTCTCGAAAGGGACGCCGGAAGGCTGAATTTGCACAAACGGCCTTTTTTGTGATTTTTGACCGGTATACCCACACAGCCTTAAGGTCTTCGTCCCCGAAGTGCTGAAAGGCCGTATCTGAAAACCGAGTACTTCATCTTCAAAATTTAAAAAAAAATGGAATATAGATAGTTCTGTTTTGAGTATAATAAAAGTTTTTCTTCTTTAATCACCTTAATAAATGTGCAGGATGAGCACAAATCGAAATGAACCGTTCTCAATCTTTAGCGAGGTCCCTCTACAACTCCACATGTGGTGGAATGATCTGGAAGCCGATAGTAAAGAGATAGTGGGAAGAGTTTTGGGAGGTTTTGTCAATCTGCTAAATATCAAGCCAAGGACGGATATCCTCGAGAATCTAATACCGTTCTAGGACCCAACCCGCAATGTATTCCGTTTCGTTGACTTTGAACTTTCACCTACACTAGAGGAAATCGCCGGATATGCGGGAGTGAATGGGAAGTTAAGAGGATAATATTTACTTTCACCCAGACCAGTATCTCCGCACGGGTTTTTGGATTTGCTAAGCATTAGTCGGAAGGTGCAAAATGATGATTTGTCGAGATGATGTTGTGCTCTCCAATTCTCATATCGACGGTATGGTACTCCTCAGGGTTTTGAAGAGCCGAACCTCGGACTAATTCATGCTGGGAACAGAAACAAGTGGGAGGCGAGACGTACTTTGGCTTTCATAACAGCATTCCTGAGAATCGTGGTCTATCCCCGCAATGATAAGAAAATAGAGATAGGCCTAGTAAGGATGGCTGATGTTGCAATCAAAAGAACTAACAGTATTGTGGTTCCTTTGGTTTTGTCCGAAATCTACCGAGCTTTAACTATATGCCGAGAAGGAGGCAATTTCTTCCAGGGATGTAATCTGTTACTCCAGCTGTGGATGCAAGAACACCTCTGTCATCGAGAAGGATACATGAACCACGGGTAACCGAAAAAAACTATATCAGCGGTTTTGAGAAACGAATGACGGGCGTTGTATTCCCCGAAGGTGTCGAAGCATGGCTTACACAATTGAGGTCAACAACAACCGACCAAATTGAATGGGCATTTGGGTGGTTGTCTGATACTGCGGTAATGTACATGGCGGCCGAAGAATGTCATATTCTTTTAATAGGACTTCGCAGCATCCAACCATATGCCCCTCATCGGGTATTGCGCCAGCTAGGAAGATTTCAAGTAATTCCCACTGATGAGGATCTAAGCAAGCACGCCATTGAGCTGAGCCCAGGAGTCGTATTCCCCGAAGGAAAAATTAGAAAGCTGTGGCACGAATGTAGATTCTTGGAGCCCAAGACTATGGTTCGAGAATTGGCTAAGGGTGAGGTAGACCCAAAGTACGATGTTTGGTTCGGGAGAAGGTTCCAGATTCGTCAGAGACCTGCTAAAAGATCTCACGCCCAACAATTTACGGATGATTCGCAGGAACAGTGGGGCTGGTTAAAGAGAGAGAAAGGCTACCTGGCTGAAATCGGGAAACTGAAGCGACAAGTTGAAAGGCTTATATTTGAGAACAACGTGCAAGTCGCCTTGGAACAGGGTGAAAAGAACAAATTAGCCAAAGAAAACCAGGCACTGAAAGCCCGAATTCGCCAAGTCAGTAAGAGTAACAGCGACCGACAGAAACGTCGCTCCGATGAAAGGTTGATAGCAGAGTTGAGAAATCAAGTCAGCAAAAGCCGAGAAGACTTGGAGAGATCCGAGGCTTGCATAGCAAGAATGCAGGTTAGTTGGGAAAAAGGAATAATGGCACGGAGAAAGCATCTACAACAAGTCATAAGGGATTCTGAAATAAGCATCGGACTGCTGAGAGAAACAAACTCCACTCTTCCGGAGCGGGTCCTTAAACAAGCCCGGGATGCTCGGACAGACAGAAGGCGCTGTTATGATTTAATGGCTAGAATGGAAGAACGAATGGAGAGGTTTCAGGATCGACTCGCTGACAATGTTCGAATACTGGGACTAAAGAACCGGCGAATAGAGCAACTGTTCGTTGATAGGGACAACATCCGAGGAAGGATTGATGAGATTGGGCACTACATCTACATGGGATGCCTAGCATGTGAGCAAATACCTCGTGATACCCTTCTTGCCTCCATCATAGGCTACGTCCACCGGATCATGAATGAGTTGAAGAGCTTGCAGAGAGGTCTTACACCAAAGTCCGCGGAAAGGCCGAACGATGCCTCGCGAGCACCTAAGTTGGAATCTTTAATGTATCCCTAGTTCGAGTCTTGTTTGTTGGCTTTATGGGTCCATTGTCTTCCCATATGTTGTTTTTTTCTTTTCATCGAGTCAGGTTAAGAATTTTGGAATCTGTACTATTGCTGTTCTTTGTTTGAAATAAGTAGTTTGTAATAGAAAATTTTGGTGATGAATTGAATGATTCCAAAAGAATTTTGTGTCTTTACTTTGTGGCAGAACTACGCTCGGTCTGATTCACGCGGGGACGTGATACGTAGGCAATCCATATAAGATTCGACCACCACTAAAAGAAAAGAAAAAAAAAGAAAAAGAAAGAAAGAAAAGGAAAAAAAGAAGAAGGAAGAAAGAAGGAATAATAGAGAGAAAATGGGGTTCCCGAAACACTTTAAAGGCACAAATAAAGCAAGCCGGGATGACGCATGCAGTTGAAGCAAAACATGTTAGAAATGGTTAACTGTTTAGGAAGCATTGCATCCCCAATGTGCTATTACCAAATCTGTTAAACTCTAACGCTAACAAGTTTATTGTTTTCCACAAATATCAGACAGTTAGTTGTTAAAGCGTTCTGACAACACATCCTTATCAAACCAGATCCAAGGGACCTGTACCAATAATCATGACTACTTCAGAAAACAGTGCCGAGGAAGAAAGGCCAGTAAGCCAGTCGCTGAAAGAGGCAATGGAGAAGATAGAAAGGATGGGATTGGAGATGAATGCGATGCAGTTAGCCTTGGCTAAAGTACAAAAGAGCCCTGAACCACCCGCTGCTCTTACACCAGGGCATATGCCGGAATACCCTCACTCTGTCCCTTCAACAAGCCTCACGAATCACCGCTATTATCAGGAGAGAAGCCCCTATGATTCCCAATCTCTACCACCCCATCAACCTTTCCCACCACCAAATGTTCCCACCTTTATGGGACCCACACCAGCCACACTACAAAGGTCAACTAGTGAGCCGTTGTTTCAGCCTCACGATGCATAGTACTATCCCTCTGAACCCACATTCAATGCACCAGAACCCCATACCTATAATCCACACTTGGAAGTCCCGACGGAGATTGAAAAGCCGGTTAAGGTCCCAGAGCAGGATGAGGTAATGAGGAAGTTCAAAAGCCTGGAGCAATCCTTCAGGAGCATGCATGGATTGGGCAATCAGGTCAGCATGGCCTACAAGGATCTATGCCCTTTCCCAGACGTCCAACTCCCGGCATGATTCAAGATGCCTAAGTTTGACTTATATGAAGGGCACGGTGATCCTATGACACATTTGCGGGGCTTTTGTAGCAAAATGAGAGGAGCAAGCGGCAAAGATGAGCTACTGATAGCTTATTTCGGTCAAAGCTTGAGTGGATCGGCATTGGAATGGTATACCAGGCAAGATCCCAGCAGATGGTACACATGGGATGATCTAGCGCAGGCTTTCGTGGGTCACTTTCAATACAATCTCGAGATAGTCCCTGACCGTCTCACATTACTGAGGACCGGAAAGAAGCCTGGGGAAAGCTTTCGCGAGTTTGGTTTCCGCTGGAGAGAACAGGCAGCCAGGGTTGATCCTCTCATGAGAGAGGGAGAAATGGTGGATTACTTCCTGCAAACGCTGGACCCGACTTACTTTGGTCACTTGGTGACGATGATTGGAAAATCCTTCAATGAGGTAGTAAAGATAGGGGTTATGATAGAGGAGGGACTGAGGTCCGATAAAATCCTGAATTACTCAGCGCTCAAGGAAACGACCCAGGCTATTCAGAGAGGCACGAGAGGTGCGCTGGGAAGGAAGAAGAAAGAAGAAGTCGCCACGGTTGAGACAAGCGGTTGGTCCAGGTCCGGCAAACCATACTACAACCAACCCAGACCCCACAGGCCAAATTATCCATACAGCCCGCCGCAACACTATTATCCACCTCAAGAACCACACTTCTCCGTGCACCAAGCCCAAACATACACTCAGCCTCCGGTTCGCCCGCAATGGCGCGCTCCGGCTCCCCAAAACGCATATACACCTCCACAAAACACATACCCTCTACCACAAAACGCCTATCCTCCACCAAGGGCATACAGGAACCCTCCAGGGGCGGGATTTCGAGGAAATCAAGCTGCTAAAAATGACAGGCTATAGAGACAGAGAGCTTTTACTGAGTTGGGAGAGACCTACACCGCCTTGTTCCACAAATTGAGGCAATTAGGTTTGGTGAATCCTGTTGAGCCTAGAGGGCCAAACCCCCCACCCCAAAATTTGGACCGATCGATAAGCTGTGAGTACTGCTCAGGAATGCTGGGGCATGATACCGAAAAATGTTGGAGGTTGAGGCATTCAATACAAGATCTTATTGATGCCAATAAGATCGAGGTCCAGACGCCGGAGGCACCCAGCATCAACCAGAACCCATTTCCAGTATACCACGAAGCTCACATGATTGAGTTGGTGTACAAAGGAGGAGAGCCGAGGAAACCCTCGCCAACGGTGATGATGATCCATGCCGCTCCGAAAGAAGAATCGATCGGTAGGGAAGCAGGGGTACAGTTGAAGGAGGAAGATGCCAAGCTAGTGGTGATATTAGGGAAAAGTCCCTCCACCGCAACAAGGAAACTAGAGCCAACCAAATTGGTGGTATCGGGAACGTCATCCACACCCGTAGTTGTTGTGAAAGGAGTCTGCAGGGAACCGACCATCATAAAGCCGGTAGTTCAATTGCCAGTGATTGATATGAGCTGTGCCTTGGAAGTATGAAAAGGCAGTAGTAATATACAAGGGGAAGCAAGTGGAGGAGGATAGTTGTGACGCGCAGGGGGTGACTCGGTCGGGACGGTGTTTTGCGCCCGTGGAGTTGAGAAGGTCCAACCCGACAGTAACAAAGAAACCCGTGTCAGAAGAAGAGGCGGAAGAGTTCTTGAAAAAGATGAAAGTGCAAGATTACTCCGTGGTCGAACAATTGAAGAAAACACCGGCCCAGATCTCGTTGTTATCATTATTGATCCATTCGGATGAACATCGCCGGGCCCTGATGAAAATATTGAATGAAGCTCATGTGCCCAATGAAATTTCAGTAAACCACCTTGAAACGATTGCCAACAATTTTTTTGAGGTAAACAGGGTAACGTTCTCTGATGATGATCTGCCAGTAGAAGGCACGGAACATAATAAAGCTCTTTACTTGGCTGTCAAATATGAAGATTTGGCAGTTACTCGGGCGTTGGTGGATAACGGTTCGAGTGCCAATATTTGTCCATTATCCACCCTGAACTAGTTGAAGATTGACCATGGTAGAATCCACAAGAACAACATTTACGTCCGAGGATTTGACGGAAGTGGAACATCCACTGTGGGGGATATTATGCTTGAGTTGACCATCAGCCCGATCCAGTTTACCATGGAGTTCCAGGTATTGGATGCCGCGGTATCTTATAACCTTTTGTTGGGACGATCGTGAATCCACGCGGCCAAAGCAGTGCCATCCACCTTGCATCAAATGGTCAAGTTCGAATGGGACAGACAAGATGTCGTGCTGCATGGGGAAGACATTGCGTGCACCATGGGAGGCGCCATTGTGCCCTTCATAGAAACCAATGATGACAAAGGTCCCTGGGTTTACCAGATTTTTGATGTAGTGTCAGCAAACAAGATTACTGAGGGTGAAAGCGTTCCACACCCCAGGGTAGCTTCCGCAACCGTCATGATGGTTTCAGAGATGCTGGGTAATGGGTTTGTGCCAGGAAAAGGCCTGGGGGCTGAGCTTCAGGGGATTGTTCAACCGGTCTCCTTGCCCAAGAATTTAGAGACCTTTGGGTTGGGGTTCAAACCGACTGCGGCAGATTTAAAGCGAGCGCGGAAAATGAAGAAGAGAGTTTGGTTTCTTCCCAAACCCGTTCCGCGTCTCTCAAGATCCTTTATTAAAGCAAGTGCCAAGGGGTCACCGGTCCCGAAAATTCTCGGACCATTGATTGGGATGGACGGGGATTTGAATCAGAGCTTCGAAAGGCTGTTCGCTGATGTCAATATGGTAGAAGTTGGAGAGGGTTCCAGCAGAGCAGGCATACAGTTTGTGGAGCCTGAGGCCAAAACCAACAATTGGACGGTTACTCCTCTTCCTACTCGGGGGGAGTCCTGGTAGTAGGCTTTGATTTTCCCTCTTGTTTTTCAGATTATTCCAGGGTGTAATCCAAATCTCCTTTTATTTTGTAAAGTGTGAACCTTGTTATCCCGCATTTTTTATAAAATTCTCTCTTGTCTCATTTTAATTTTGTTTTGTTCTTTTCTCTTTCTGAACAGTTTTCTTTTTACTGGTTCTAATGACATGGCATGCACAACGGATCTTCGACCTAGTCTAATAAATCAATCTGACTCCGACTTAATCATACAAGAGATCGGTTATGATGATGAGTCCGAATATGACGAGGATGAAGTCTTCGAAGAAATAAACCGAGAATTGTGCCAGTTCGAAGAGAAACCCAAGCCTAATCTGAATGACACCGAGGCTGTAAATCTAGGGGATGCAGATAATGTCAGAGAAACCAAAATCAGCATCCACATTGAGCCAAACATCAGGGAGGAATTTATCAAAGCCCTCATCGAGTTCAAAGATATTTTTGCATGGTCATATGATGATATGCCGGGATTAAGCACCGATCTAGTGGTTCACAAGTTGCCCACTGACCCGGCATACCCTCCGGTCAAGCAAAAACTGAGGAAGTTTAAGACGGATATGAGTGTGAATATCAAAGAAGAAGTGACCAAGCAGCTGCAGGCAAAAGTTATTCGGGTCACTCGATATCCCGATTGGTTGGCCAATGTGGTACCAGTGCCGAAGAAGGATGGGAAAATCAGGGTATGTGTCGACTACCGCAATCTCAACAAGGCAAGTCCTAAGGATAATTTTCCATTGCCCAACATCCATATCTTGATCGAAAATTGCGCTGGGCGCGAGATCAGATCCTTTGTGGACTGCTACGCAGGATATCATCAGATCTTAATGGACGAAGAAGATGCGGAAAAGATAACTTTCATTACGCCATGGGGAACTTACTGCTACCGGGTAATGCCATTCGGATTGAAGAATGCTGGGGCAATGTACATGAGAGCAATGACTACTATATTTCATGACATGATACACAAAGAAATTGAAGTGTACGTAGATGATGTGATCATAAAGTCTTGGCGTCAGGAAGACCATGTAGCAGACTTAAGGAGGTTCTTTCAAAGACTTCGAAGGTATGATATTAAGCTTAACCTGGCCAAGTGTGCCTTCGGGGTTCCTTCAGGAAAGCTGTTAGGATTCATCGTCAGTCGACGGGGTATTGAGTTGGACCCATCCAAGATCAAATCCATCCAAGATTTGCCACCGCCAAAGAACAAAACGGAGGTAATGAGTCTGTTGGGAAGACTAAACTATATCAGTAGGTTCATCGCTCAACTCACGGCGACTTGTGAACCCATATTTCGGCTGCTGAAGAAAGATGCTGCGATAGACTGGACGACGGAGTGTCAAGAGGCTTTCGACCAGATCAAAGGGTATTTGTCAAATCCACCTGTGTTGATCCCACCTGAGCCGGGGAGACCATTAATTCTTTATCTGACGGTCTTGGAGAATTCATTTGGCTGCGTGTTGGGACAACACGACATTACAGGAAGGAAGGAGCAGGCCATTTATTATATTAGCAAGAAGTTTACAATATATGAGGTCAAGTACACTCAACTCGAGAGGACATGTTGCGCCCTAACTTGGGTGGCTCAGAAGTTGAAGCACTACTTGTCCTCGTATACTACTTATCTCATTTCCCGTTTGGATCCATTAAAGTACATTTTCCAGAAACCTATGCCTACAATGAGGTTAGCAAAATGGCAAATTTTGCTAACAGAGTTTGATATCGTCTATGTGACGAGGACGACCATGAAAGCCCAAGCGCTGGCCGACCACTTGGCTGAGAATCCCGTTGATGAAGAATACGAGCCTTTGAGGACGTATTTTCCAGACGAGGAAGTAATGCATACAGGTGAGATGGAATTACCCGAGGAACCAAGCTGGAAGCTTTTCTTTGATGGAGCCGCAAACGCGAAGGGGGTTGGAATTGGAGCGGTACTCATTTCGGAAACAAGACGTCACTATCCTGTTACAGCTCAGCTACGCTTCTATTGTACCAACAACATGGCCGAGTATGAAGCATGTATTTTGGGTTTGCGACTAGCTGCAGACATGGATGTCCAGGACGTTTTGGTCTTGGGAGACTCGGACCTCCTGGTGCATCAGATTCAGGGTGAGTGGGAAACACGGGATTTGAAACTCATACCATATCGACAATGTTTGCACGATCTGAGCAAGCGATTTCGATCAGCGGAATTCAGACACATCCCGAGAGTTCATAATGAGGTTGCCGATGCATTGGCCACCTTAGCATCTATGTTACACCACCCCGACAGAATGTATGTTGACCTGTTGTACATTCAGGTTCGTGATCAGCACGCTTATTGCAGCATGATAGAAGAGGAAGTGGATGGCGAGCCATAGTTTTATGACATAAAGGAGTACCTCAAGACGGGGATATATCCGGAGCAGGCCACCGGAGACCAAAAAAAGAGCCATTCGGCGTTTGGCAAATGGTTTCTTCCTCAGTGGAGGAGTGTTGTACAGAAGAACCCCAGAATTGGGATTGCTAAGATGTATAGACGCCGGTCAAGCCGCGACAGTTATGGCGAGGTGCATGCTGGAGTCTGTGGGCCACATATGAGCGGATATGTATTGGCAAAGAAGATTTTTCGAGCAGGGTACTATTGGCTCACTATGGAGCATGGTTGTATCAATTTCGTGAGGAAGTGTCATCAATGTCAGATACACGGAAATCTGATTCATTCTCCGCCGACGGAATTGCATACAATGTCAGCACCATGGCCATTTGTCGCATGGGGCATGGATGTCATTGGGCCTATTGAACCGGCAGCGACCAACGGCCACAGGTTCATTCTGGTGACCATCGACTACTTCACCAAGTGGGTTGAAGCTAAAACTTTCAAGTCGGTAACCAAGAAGGCAGTGGTGGATTTTGTTCACTCCCACATCATCTGCAGATTTGGGGTCCCAAAAGTGATCATCACATATAATGGTGCAAATCTTAACAACGATTTGATGAGAGAGGTATGACAACGGTTTAAGATTACACACCGCAATTCCACCCCATATCGTCCCAAGGCGAATGGAGCAATTGAAGCAGCCAATAAGAACATCAAGAAGATACTGAGGAAGATGGTAGAAGGATCTAGACAATGGCATGAGAAATTACCCTTTGCCTTGTTGGGTTTTCGCACTACAGTCCAGACTTCCATAGGTGCAACTCCTTATTTGTTGGTACACGAAACTGAAGCAGTGATACCAGTAGAGGTCGAAATTCCATCCCTCTGAATTGTCGCTGAAGCCGGGATTGACGACGACGAATGGGTCAAAGCTCGACTGGAGTAGTTGAACTTAATAAATGAAAAAAGATTGGCAGCAGTGTGTCATGGCCAGTTGTATCAGAAAAGGATGGCAAGGGCATACAATAAAAAAGTGCGCCCCAGAAAATTTGAAGTAGGGCAACAAGTATTGAAACGGATCCTCCCGCATCAGATCGAAGCAAAAGGCAAGTTCGCCCCGAATTGGCAAGGGCCTTATGTTGTGACCAGAGTGTTATCCAACGGTGCTTTATGTCTAACAGATATCGAAGGAAGATGCGTCGACATGGCTATCAATTCTGATGCAGTCAAAAGATATTATGCATAATTTCTTTGATTATGATTGTTATTGGTTCATTTGTTTGTACTTGGTACTTATTGGATAATGAAATGACAGAGGCAATTCTTTCTTCTATCCAAACACTTTTAACCTTCGCTTTCCCCCTTTGGGCCTTATTTATTCTTTCATACCCCTCTTTTGGAATCACTAATGGGAAAAATATATATATAAAAAAAAAGAGAAGAAAAGAAAAATGAAAACAAGATAAAGATCATAAGAAAAACAAAGGAACCGTGGGAACTACGTTTGACCTGATTCCTCAAAGAGGATACGTAGGCGCCTCACGGCTCGGTCATAGTGCACCATAGTGTGCATAATGTGCATAACTCCACATAGTGTAAATATAAAAAAATCCCAAGCGAGAAAACAGGGGCAGGAGTTATGTTTTGAAGTTTCAAAAATGGGTTGATTCCAAGAGTTGTAGTGTTTCACCCGTCGAAGTTATTTTTGAATTTTGATAGCCTTTCTTTAAACCCACACAAAACCAACATCGATATCCCAAAAAGACCTCCCGATCAATATCCAAGAGGTGCCAAGTCAAGCAAATGAAAACCGAGAATAATACACTGATCCCCAATTAAGAAGAGGATCATAAACTGGAAATGAATTGATAACCAAAAAGAATCCCCAGAAGAGAGAGTCATATCGGCAACACTCCAATTCCCCAATGGAAAATAAAATGAGAGAGTCTTATCGGTGAAAACCTTCATAGGCACCGTAAGGCGACGAAATATGAGAGAAATAAAACGAGAGAGTCTTATTGGTGAAAACCTTCACAGGCACCATAAGGCGACGAGAGCTGAGAGAAAGGAGAGAGTCTTATTAGTGAAAACCCCTCGAAGGGCACTATAAGGCGACAAGATAGATTGGCAAAAAGGATCCGCATTTGCGAAGAGGTGGGCACCTATTTATCCCCAGCAAGGGAGGCCATAAGGAAGATTGATTGGTACAAGTAGACTGGGTCGATTAATCCGTAATGCACGACATGATCGTTGGGACCAGTCGTACCGTCCAGATAAGTTCTTTCTTTTTCTTCTCTCCCAACACTTGTTCAGAAAGATTTTTCTCTTTTCTATCTTTTTCATTTCTTTGTCTAAAAGACTTTTTCCAGAAATTTGTTTTGAGAAGGATGTTTCAAAGGTCACTACCAGGGGCCAAAATTGTACAAAGCAAAATGCGAAGGGGACAGGCCAAAGCCAAGGCAATAAGACAAAAGGCGGTTGTTGCAAAACCAAATGACAAACTGGCCTAGAAAGTTAAGGGGAACGTGAAGAAAAGCGGAAAATGATGGTTGAAGGACTTGTGGACCAAGTTCCAAGAAGATCCCCAACAAGAACTTCGATAGATCACGGACCAAGGTCCAAGGGGGTCAGACAACAAAGAGCGGGGAAATGGTAAATGGAAAACCATCCCCAGCAGAAATACCATCCCCAGCAGACATATCATCCGCAGCAAGCAACTTTATCCCCAACCAGTTTTGGGAGCACAGAGCAAGGGAAAGGGAAAGGAAAATCATCCCCCAGCAGGAGTGACACGATCACTCACCATGTTAAAACTAACAAAACTCTATTTGATTTCTCCAGGAAAATAAAGGTTGATGATGGCAGAAAGATACGCCACAAGGAAGGTCACCAAAACCGGGGCAGAAAATTTTCTGCCGTTGTCAAATTTTTTTTTCTCGGAGGAACGAGGAAACAAATTCAAATATTTTTATGTCTTAGTTGAACAAGCACCCACCTGTATAACGAGAGGAATACTTTGCAATCTTTACATTTCATGTTCTAAGTCACCCACCAGTATAATGCGGGCATACATTTCTGTTTTTCATTTCATGTCCTATATCGCCCACCAGTATAATGAGGGTATACATTTCTGTTTTTCATTTCATGTCCTAGGTCGCCCACCAGTATAATGAGGGTATACATTTCTATTTTCATTTCATGTCCTAGGTCGCCCACCAATATAATGAGGGTATACATTTCTGTTTTCATTTCATGTCCTAGGTCGCCCACCAGTATAATGAGGGTATACATTTCTGTTTTTCATTTCATGTCCTAGGTCGCCCACCAGTATAATGAGGGTATACATTTCTGTTTTCACTACATGTCCTAGGTCGCCCACCAGTATAGTGAGGGTATACATTTCTGTTTTCACTACATGTCCTAGGTCGCCCACCAGTATAATGAGGGTATGCATTTCTGTTTTCATTTCATGTCCTAGGTTGCCCACCAGTATAATGAGGGTATGCATTTCTATTTTTCATTTCATGTCCTAGGTCGCCCACCAGTATTACGAGGGAATACATTTCATATTTTTGCATTCAGGCGCCCACCTGTATAACGAGTGGAATACTTTTCAGTCTTATACTTCAGGTTTTGAAATCAGTAACCCACCGGAAGGCAGAAGGTTACAACAAAAAATTCCCGGCATAACAGATTTTGATGAGGAAAGCCATATCCCCAGTGGAATCGCCAAAAAGTTTAATGAAGGAAGCCATATCCCCAGTGGAATCGCCAAAAAGTTTAATGAAGGAAGCCATATCCCCAGCGGACCGAACAAGATGATGAAAACTGATATTTAGAAAAGCAAAAGGCCAGTGTCATCCCCAAGTTCTCGGAAGAAAAGCACCGGAAGAAGCACAAGTTAACAAGAAAGTAAGGCAACAAGAACAAGTTGAAGATAGATGAGATCCTATGATCCGTAGTCTAGCCTAGCTTCTTGATTTTTCTTTTGAGCACGGTGTAACAAGGATATCGGTACAACAATGGTAACAGCATACAGTAGCAGTAACAACAAAATCACAGTTCCATGGTAGTCCCAGCTACCAAAACTTCCCGAACTACATTAACCTGATTCCCTTCTAGCCAGGGATATGTAGGAAACCTTTGAAGCAAAGGTTCGGTAAAATCTTTTTCAAAAAATGTTTCACACGGAGTACTCGGGTGGGCAAAAATCGGTCACTTTATCTTTGCACGAAAACCCTTCGTGTCTTCGGGCAAAGAGGGGCAGCTGTAAGCACGTGATTTTTTCCCTATGAAAGAATTACTCCCAAAAAAATTCAAAATTAAAAGAGTTACCTTCGGGTACAATTTTGAGAATTTGCGTGACATTTTGATAATTGTTCTATTCGTAAATACTCACCTTGCTATAGTTAAAAATACAAAAAATAAAAAATACATGTTGCACGCATTTAGGAATTAGTGGTACATTTGGGAATTAATTAACCATAATTTGGTTAAAAGAGAATCACAAAAATATGCACGTGTATTTCTTGTCATTGTGTGATTTTGTTTTTCTTTAATTTGTGTGTTAATTATCATAGGTGTTAAATAATATATGTGTAATTTTAATTTTTGATTTTTACAATTTATTTAAGATTTTTGTTAATTTTGATAATTAAAGAAAGAAGGAAAATGAGTAAAGTATCACGGAAACTCGGATTGGGCCAGGTGAAACCAAATCCAGGCCCAAACCAATTACATTTGACCCAGTCCAAACCAGGTCTTCTAGAGACGCCCCCAAACGACGCCGCATAGGGCGTTTGATCTGAGCCATCCATCCAGTCCAATCCAATGGTCCAAGATCCCTTTTAGCAACCCGTTTCCAAACCCGACCCAGTAACTGGTTCAAACCGACCCCCAACCAAGGCCAAACGGTGCCGTTCCACATTAAGTGAAAGATCCTGGCCATCGATCTCGCTTCATCCAACGGCCAGGATCTAACCGCCCATTACGTATATAAGCCTAAACCTTTACTCAGTCCCCCTATCCGAATACCCCCCCTTCCATCGTCCCAAACACAAACCCAAACCCCCGTTCCAAACCCTAGCCGCCCCCATACACTCTCACTATGAATCCGGTGGCAACGATGCCGGTGACCACCAAAGTAACACCCCTGATGCACCCAACCACCCTGAACACGGATCTGCAAACCGTTGGGTTCGAATCATTCCCCATCGTCTCGAATCTTCGTTTGAAGGTTCGAGTAAAACCCCGATCTACACCAACCCACCCTGGATTCATACCAGCCATTACCCTGCCCTCACTCGTGACCAAACCAAGCTTGGTTTGGTCCGAATCTACCCACAAATCTTCAAGCCCCAAAATCGGACTGTCCAAACCCTAGAGCACAAGAACTTTGGGAATCCAGCCAATTTTAACAGAGGGTTGGGGTCTAATAGACCTTAATCGAAGTGTTCTCGGTTGAGAACACCTCGATTAAAGTCTGTTCGACCTCAAATGGGCAAATCTAGTTCAGGCTTGGGTCGTTTGTTGTTGAGCTTCCACAGTGAGTTTTCCTTTTTCTTTTCTATTTTTGTTTGAGTGTTGTTTGAATTTGATAACATGTTTAGTCAGTTTGTTTGGTATTTCTGATATTTTCTTCCAATTGTTCTCCATCTTCGTAAGACCTTTTTATTTGGTCGATTGTTCTTCTGTTCATGGTTGAATACGTATGGTGATATACATGCTTGGTTTGGTCAGTGTCGTCAAGTGTTCCATTTATGTTGTTCCCCTGTTTTGTGAAAAGTTGTCTGAAGCCATTTGGGACTCTGTTCGTATTGTTTGTTTAATCGATTGATTGTTCTATATTATAATTAGTATAGTCGATTAGATAAACGTTGTCGATTAGTTTTATAGGACTGAATGTTCAAATATTCTGATTCGTATAGCTTCATATGATTGATCAAACCATTGTCGTTTAACTGATTGTTTGACATTATCTGTGAATGGTTTGTAGCTGCAGTGTAATAGCTAGAACTTAGTTTAGGGCAGCTTGAAATTGAACTTTCAGAAGTTCAAAATTTCCTTCTGTTGAAGCAGGTCAAGACAGTGATAACTAGGGGCTAACAGGGGTAGTTTGGGGGTATGAAAAGATCAGAAATGATTAGTTTAAGCGAGCTGATAGTAGGGTACTGAAATAGGATTAAACTAATACAATAGTGGTGAACAAAACTTGATAGCATGTGGGTAATTGAAGATTGTCAGCTACCCATACCATTGGGACACAAAACACATGTTAATGGGAAATAAAGGGGTATGGGCAGAGTTGAGGGCTGAGGGGAAACGAGGCAGCCTGGGGCTTGCCTGTATTTTGCCTATAAATAGGCTCTTTTAGGGTAGAGAAAAGGGTTAGACATCAGAGTTTAGGGGGGTTAGAAAATCAGAAATTAAGGTTGGGCAGAGTTGAGGGCTAGAGAGTTAAGTTAAGGGGTTGGACATCAGAAATTGAGAGAAAGAGAGTGATAAAGCTGAAACTCCACATCAAGGAGTTTGAGGCTGTTTTCTTTCTGGGGTGTTTGACAAACATCAGAAATTACTGCTTTTCGTGCACCAATCTGATGTGATGGGACACTGTTGGACTTCAGTTTAGCTTTCCTGGTTTCTTTACTTGTTAAGTACTGTTTCAGTTGAGTGTCTTGGTTTTCTGTTTGGACTGAAAGTTCACTGGTCCTCTGCTTGGTTTAAACCTATCGCTGGTGCCTCCTACTGGTTATTATTGGGTCTTCCTGCTGGGTTTGTTTGGCTTTTTGAATTTTCTGCTGGGCTTTCTCTTAAGTTGCTGCTGAGTTTTGGTCTGTTATTGGGCTGTCTCTGTTGCTGTTACTGGTTTGCGGCTGTCGACTGCCTGTGTTGCTGTGTTGTTGCATACTGCTATGCTGATCATTCCTCTTCTTCTTTTGCTTTCCTATACCAGGTACACAACGGATACATTGGTCAATGTAGGTTGAAATTTGAAGCATGAATACAAAGAGTTAAAGTTATTTTGAATTCATTTTAGAAATATACTGAACATTAGTTGTATGTATGATAGTGTACTTTCTCTACTAGAACCATGAAATCAGCTGTGGTGTAACTGCACTTTTATACATATTGTTTAGTTGGAAAACTCTATGTTTTTGCTTATAACAAAAAAGGATTAATGTTGCAGTAGCCATGTTCTGTTAAGTTCATCATTGTTGTCAAGAAGCATGTTAGGTGTCCAATTGTTACTTCCTTAAACAAACGGCAGTTTTTTTTTAGTTAGTAAGAATATGGTTTGATTAAGGTAAGCTGTACACTGCATGTTAGCCTTCCCCATTATGAATGTTAAGCACATACCAAATAAGTTGAATAGGACCAATTGGAATAAGGGTGGCCCAGGCCGAGTATCACGTTATGCACATTGGGCCTGGGCCCGTAATATCTAAATGACTGCCCATATACGCGATCATGTTCGGATTTTGCAAATCATATTCGGATTTTGCAAATCATATTCGGAACCCGACTAATAACTAACTTGTAAGCATGTAAATAAAGTTGGACCGTTCTTCTTCTTTCATTATTAGAGACAAACTCAATAGAAAACATAGCCACTATAGGATGACCTTTTTAAATAATTCGAGATGAGCCTCGCCAAATAAAAATGCAAGTTGCGGGGCCCTCAATAATTGGTCATAATAAATACTTAGAATTTAGGATGGACTGTTTAGTGAATTTCACTGCCTTCCCCAAAGATAATAACGCGTTAGACTCTTTAGGCACAATTTAATTAATCTTACCTTCTTAAACTCGGGTGCGTATTTCATGCGACCCAAATCCAAATCCCAAAATATTGAATAAAAATGTGTTCCGAATTGCAGGTGCATTTCATGTGACGCAATCCAAAGACATATTTTTAAACGATATTCACATTCTTTTAAAATATAATAATAAAAGCGGTAAAGAGTTAAAACTTGCACATGAGCGCATAATTGTATAAAATCAAATAAACAAGCCGAATATGACAGTTGAGCGACCGAGCTAGAACCACGGAACTCGGGAATGCCTAACACCTTTTCCCGGGTTAACAGAATTCCTTATCCGGATTTCTGGTTCGCGGACTGTAATACAGAGTCATTCTTTTCCTCGATTCGGGATTAAATTGGTGACTTGGGACACCCTAAATCTCCCAAGTGGCGACTATGAAATAAATAAACAAATCCCGTTTCGATTGTCCTTTAATTGGAAAAACTCCTACGCACCTCGCGGGGGCGACAGAAGGAGGTGTGACACCTTTCACAACCCTTTAGACGAATGAACAAATCTCAATCTCGTTCTCGTTCTCGTTCACTCACAGAACCCTTCAGGAACAAAACCCAATCTTAGGTTATGCATCATTTTTACTTTGTAATTTGTCTAATTGTTACTTTGTATATTTGTCTAATGTGCAAATTAATCTTACTAATTTCTCTATTCATTTGCAGGAAGATGCCATTGGAAGGATTCATCTCATTTGCCAAAGAGGTTATGAAAACCTATGATGTTAAACCCTTGGCCAAGCTGATCGATGAGCCAGCAAAGAGCATGCCTCGATTTGGTGCATTCTTAGTCAATGTGGGAAGGTAATTCCTTATAATTACCTAAAATCACAATACTTTATGATTGCATAAAATCTTAAAAAGGACAACATAAATAAGTATATTTCATCAGTTCAAATTCACTATAAGTCCTTTCTCTGAATTGAATCTAGTCAAATTTACACATTGATCATCATCGCGTTCAATAGTTTGTTCGCTGCACAGAGAAGCAAAGTAATGCTTGTAGGCAACACAATATGGTACCATATAATGGCTGAAACTAACATGAAGGTCAAATTGAGAAATCTACATACTAACATGTTTGAAGAGAAAGCCACATAACAGTTTGTATCAGCATTATATAATCTATATTATTTGTATAATAGAGGGGCAAAGAGTCTTGATGTGGAACTTATCAAACGACAAAAGTTTATATTGCACATAAAAATTTACACTTTTAAATTAAAGTTTGATGGACAATTCTGATGTGTGTAAACTTAAATGATTCACCATTTAAAATGTGCTAAAAGATTGGAATATTTCATTATAAAAATCATGTTTTGCCATAAGAAAAAAAAGGAGAATGTTTAATTTAATACAAAATTTATTGGTGTTTATATGTAAAGACTCGATCGGCCGTTTTAATGATTTGCACTTCGCTTGGTAGTTCAAGGGCACAAGTATCTCCGCATGATGTGTTATGACTTGTGTGAATCGTCGGTTTTGGTTTTTAGGTTATTCAAAATCGATTTGGAAGAATGAATTTCATGAATTGAACCTTTAAGTTGGAAGAATTGATCAAGTTTGACTTTTTAGTATTTGACCTCAGATTGAAGTTTTCACGATTCCATTAGGCTCGACAGTGATTTTGGACTTGGGCATATGCTCGGATTTGCATTTGAATATTTCTAGAAGAATTCGACACTAATTTGTAAAAGTTAGAAATTTGAAGGTTTGAAAAGTTCACAAGTTTGACCGAGATATGACTTTGATGATATCAGGTTCGAATTGTGGTTTCGGGGATTGAAATAGTTTTGTTATGTCATTTTGGGACTTGTTTGTAAAATTTCAGTTCATTCCAATTTAATTTGATATGTTTCGGCGCGGGTTTTTGAAAGTTCAAAAGTTCATTAAGCTTAATTTAAGGTGCGATTCGTCGTTTCGATGTTGTTATGGGTGGTTTACCCGCCATAGCCAGTAGGTTTTACTGAGTCTCCCTATGTTTGCTTATTTTGAATTGGAAAGTTTTGATTAGTATAATATCGCGGAGAAGAAATAACGTATAATTTTGGTATTTTTTGGACCTTCGGGATTAAAGGATCTGCTTTTCTATTTTTTTTTCCATTTCTCTTTTTTCATGAACCTTTGTTCCAAAATATGGTAAATTCATAAAAATTAGTTCGATACGATATTAGAGTTTAGCTAACTTTTAAATTGAATTTGGTAGAGTATATTCTTTAATACGGTGGTAAAATTTGAATAAAAATACTCTCACCCAGAATATACAATAACTTGAACAATCGATGTTGGAGCTCAAAGCTTTTATAAGCAAAACTCAAGCATATTATATCGGAGTGAAAAATTCCACTACAAAAATCCTTGTATGTTTACTGGAGTTCAAAACTCTTTGTATATGAAACCGCAATATAGTGTACTGGAATTTAAGCTTATACAAGTATAAACTCCAGCCAATGGCGAATTCAAGATTTTGAAGTTATGGGTGCTCGTCGAAAAAAAAACTCCAAAAGAAGAGGGAAAATGAGCTTAGCTGTGGCTGCTCGTTTAATACTTATTTAAATTTTTTGATAATTGCCATAGTAAATTTACTAAATTTGGTTAAAGATAATGGGTGCAAAAGCACCCATAATGGTCCATGTAGATCCACCACTGACTCCAGCATACTTGTAACGATCCGGTCGGTCGTTTCATGAGTTACTGCTCCGTTTCCTCCATTTCTGCTTTTTATGTGTTGTTCAGCTACATTTAATCGTATCGTGTTGGTTGGTTCGGGCTTGGGGTAGTTTTGGAGTGTTATGAGACACTTAGTCCCTTAAATTGGCCATATAGTTGGAAAAGTCAATCGGAAGTTGACTTGTGAGTAAACGATCTCGGAATTTGGTTTTTATGATTCGAATAGCTTTGTGAGGTGATTTGGGACTTCGGAACATGTTCGGAATATAATTTAGAGGTCCGTGGTGGATTTAGGCTTGAATTGGCGAAATTGAAATTTTGGCGTTTTATGGTTGGTTGTGGAAATCTTGATATTAGGGTCGGAATGGAATTCCAGAAATTGGAATAGATCCGTAGTGTCATTTGTGACGTGTGTACAAAATTTCAGGTCATTCGGATTTGATTTGATAGGTTTCGGCACCGTTTGTGAAATTTGAAAGTTTCTAAGTTCTTGGCTTGAATATGAGGTTGCTTTGGTGTTTAGTGTTGTTTTGAGTGATTCGAAGGCTCGATTAAGTTTGAATGATGTTATGGAATGTTTTGGCATGTTTGGTTGAGGTCCCGAGGGCTTCGAGTGAGTTTCGAGAGGTTATCAGACCAAGTTCGTGGTTTTGAGAGTTGCAGATTTTTCTTCTGTTCTGTTGCAGAGGTTCCTTCTTCGCGATCGCGTGAGGAGGCTCGCGATCGCGTAGAACAGTTGTAGAGGTAGTCAAGTTTGTTCTTCGTGTTCGCGTATTAAGGGTTGCGATCGCGATGGTTGATCAAGTGAAGCATCTCGAACGCGTGGGTTAAGTCGCGTTCGCGTAAGGTTAAGTGGACCAAAGCTGGGACCACGCGTTTGTTCTTCGCGAACGCGTTCAGCAGTTCGTGATCGCGTAAGATTAAGGGGAAGAGCATCGCATTCGCATGGGGAGCGACGCGTTCGCGTAGAGTTATTTCTGGAGCCAGCAAAATTTGTTCTCCGCGATCACGATGGTCTTTCCGCGATCGCGATTAAGGAAAATCACCTGGGCAGAATGTATATAAAGCCATCTTCGCAATTTTTAGGCCATTTCCCACCATTGTTGGACGGTTTTGAAGCTTTTTGAGAGGGATTGAAGAGGGATTCGAAGGGAAACCCTTGGAGGTAAGGTTTTTGAACTCAATACTCGATTCTATGGTGATTTCTAACTAGTTAGACATGAAATTAGTGAGATTTAAAGTCAAAAATTGGGGAATTAGGGCTTGAAATTGGAGAGTGCAAATTGAGGATTTGAGGGGACATTTGTGGTCCGATTTTGATGTTCTTGGTATGTATGAACTCGTGGAAGGATAAGGATTCTATTGATGTAATTTTATCGGATTTCGAGATGTGGGCCCAGGGTCGGATTTGACCAATTTCGAAATTTTTGATGTAATTTGATTATTTTCGCGTGGGCTTTGTTCCCTTAGCATATATTGATATTATGGTTCTGATTTTGGTTAGATTCGGGGCATTTGGAGGCCGAATCGAGAGGCAAGGGCATCGCGGGATAGAGTTTGGCTTGACTTGAGGTAAGTAACGCTTCCAAACTTGGTTCTGAGGGTTCGAAACCCGGAACTATGTGTTCTATGATTACTATTGAGGTGACGCAAATGCCAAGTGACGGGCATGTGGGCGTGCACCATGAGAATTGCAGCCTGGATCATTCCATGGCACCACTTAATGACTCTTTCTTGTTGTTATCCGTGTTTCTATCATATGATTTAGTAAATGTGCTATGAAAACATGCTAGATATCCTAATAGGGCTTCACACCGATACTGTTGAGACCCAGAAAGTCGTTTCTTGCTATCATATCATTATCTTCATTGATATTCTATACTCAGTCCTGTTCATGTATTATATATCATGCCTCAGCCTCGATTATTGTTATTTGGCACATCATATCATTTTTCGGGCTAGTATCATGACATTGTGAGCCATGTGTGTGAGACTGGAGAGTGATGACTGAGTGAGGCCGAGAGCCTGGTTGTGAGTGACAGTATATGGGATCAGCCTGGTTCATTGATGGTTATTATAGCGCTTGGGCTGTAGGAGCTCCTCCGGAGTCTGTAACACATCCCTAGTGAGCGCAATTGATGATATTGATGGATTGATCTTCCCTGGACATGGATCTCGTCCGAAGTATTTATACATGGAGATGGATCTTCTCCATAGGGGTGGAATGGCCTTTCTTGGTACTGGATGACTACGGTCAGTGATATATATATATTCTGGGATGGATCTACCCTGGGCCAGATGGCCATATACAGTACCGAGTGGTTGAGTGTGATGACCCAAAATATCACCTTTAAATTAAATAACTATCTCGGTATTTTAAGACCTTGAAAAGCGGTATCAATAATTTCTCGACTTGCGTGCACAGTCCATATAATTTTCCAGAAGGCTTTTATGTGAAAATGGATTAAATTGTGAATTAGAGCTTTAAAACTCAATTGAATTGACTTCGGTCAACATTTTGAGCAAACGAACCCAGATCCAAGTTTTGACCATTTCGGTAGTTTCGTATCGTGATTTGGGACTTGGTCATATGCCCGAAATCGAATTCAAAGGTCCCTAGCTCAAATTATCGCCATTTAACAGAATCTAGAAATCTAAGGCTAAAGATTTCTTAAGTTTGACCGGAGATTTGACCTTTTGATATCGGGCTCAGATTCCGATTCCGGAAGTTGGAGTAGGTCCGTAATATCGAATGTGACTTATGTGTAAAATTTGAAGTCATTCCGGAATGATTTTGGTAAGGTTTGAGACACTTAGTCTCTTTTAAGGAAGCTTAAGTTGGAAAAGTAAACCGAATGTTGACTTATGTGTTAGAGGGCTTGGATGTGAGTTACGATGGTTCGGTTAGCTTCGGTAGGTGATTTATGACTTAGGAGCGTGATCGAAAGGAGTTTTGGAGGTTCGTAGTAGATTTAGGCTTGAATTGGCGAAGTTGATATTTTTGGCATTTTCCGGTTGATAGGTGAGATTTTGATATAGGGGTCGGAATGGAATTTTGAGAGTTGCAATAGTTCCATTGTATCATTTTTCATGTGTGTGCAAAATTTCATGTCATTCAGATGTGATTTGGCTGGGTTTTTTTTATCAAAAGAGTAATTTAGAAGATTTTGAAATTCTTAGGCTTGAATCCGATGCGAATTTGGTGTTGTGATGTTGTTTTGAGCATTCCGAAGGTTGGAACAAGTAATGATGTTATGGGATATTTTGTCATGCTTGGTTGAGGTCCCAGTGGCCTCGGGTGAGTTTCGGGTGGTTAAATGGACTATTTCATCTTTGGAAAAGTTGCAAATTTTTTTTGAGCTTCAGCTGTGCACCAAAAAATTTCTGGTGCGAGGAATCCAGTTTGGAAGCTCATATCTTGCAATCTATAAGGAATCAGAAAAATTACAAAACATGAAAGTTGTAGGCCTTGCATTCTAGTTTCCGAAAAGTTAAAGTATTCATAATTTGGATATTCTATCAGAATGTTATGATGCATCGAAGGTAGCTGGTGGAGCAGTTTCAACAGAATTTTCTGATGCACTTTAGAAGCTCATATCTCGGAATATATAAAAAGTTATATGGTGTACAACATATCAAATGAAAGATCTTCGAGTCTAGTTTCTAAATCTTTAAACTGTTTATCATTTGGATATTTTCACAGGGAGGTATGAGCATTTTAACAGAAGGTGTACATTATAGAAAAATGGTAAGAGGATGTACAACCTACACAGTGCAAGGTACAACTCGATGAAGCCTGGGCAGATTGTTTTAAACACGAGTTTTAGCCCATTTCTTTCATTCCTTTCATTTGGCTTGGACGATTTTGGAGAGCTCAAGGAGGGATTTTCACCAAGAAACACTAGGTAAGTGATTTCTTCCTATTTTTGAGTTAAATATGTGATCTTACATGGATTTAGACATGACAATCAGTAGAAAAAGGTGGGGTTAGGGCTTGAGATTACGAGACCTTCTAGAGGTGATTTGAGGGGTCAAACGAGCTCCGATTTTTTAGTTCTTTATATGTACGGACTCGTGAGATGATGAAGAACATTTTGGTATAAAGTTTGTCCAGTTCCAGGATGCAGGCTCGAGGGCCGGGTTTTGACTGATTTCGGGTTTTCTGTTTAAAATCGATATTTTTCAATTGGAAGTCATTCATTTAGCATAATTTGATGATAAAAATCTGAACTTGGTAGATTTGGAGCACTTGGAAGTTGGGTCGAGAGTCAAGCGTGTTGCAGAGTAGCTTTTCGGGCTAGTTCAAGGTAAGTAATGATTGTAAATGTTGTCCTGAAGGTATAAAACCCCGGGTTTCACATCGTTGTGCTATTTTGAGGTGACACACATGCTAGATGACGAGCGTGAGATCGTGCACCGTTGGAAATTGTGACTTAGTCCGTCCTGTATGACTGTTAAACCGCGTATTTGATTGAAAACTGTTTGATATCATTGTGTTTTGGAAAGTATTATCATGTTTTGGGCTGGATGCCATATTTGGGCCTCGTGCCAACTGTTTTGGACCCTTAGGGGATTTTTACTGCTATTTCTCACTGTTTTGACTTCATATTTGTAGTCAGTCATGTTGTATTCTATTGTTTTCATAACTCATCCATATTACTCCGTTTTGATATTTTAAATGATATTTTGGGCCGAGCATCATGTTTTATTGTTGCCCGAGTGGCATGAGAGATTTCTGGCTGATTGAGGCCGAGAGCCTGTGTTGTGAGGATACTATGGGATTGGGCTGCGCGCCGCAGCAATGTTATACTGATTCATAATTTTGAGGCCGAGGGCCTGATTTGTTATGCCACGACGTGACTTGTTGATATGAGGCTAAAAGCCTATTTGATTATGCCACGAGATGGCTTGTTATTGAGCTTGGGCCGTAAGGGGCCCCTCTAGGAGTCTGTACACCCCTATTGAGCGCGGGTACCCAGTGTGAGTGATATGATGTAGCCCGAGAGGCTGTTGTTGTTTCATATTATTGCCTGAGGGGCTGTTCTTGATCCATGTTTTGCCCGAGGGGCGGTTCTTGATTCATGTTATGCCCGAGGGGCTGATTACGAGTGATTGTGACGTAGCCCGAGGGGCTGGTTCTGTTGATATTATGCCCGAGGGTCTGTTTATATTCTATCATTTTTACTCACTGTTTTATCACTCGTTTGAAACTATTGAAAGTTGTTTTAAAAGGTTTTACTGAATATGAGCTTGATTTATGAAGCAAATGGTTTTTGTACTGTTTTTGAGAAATATACGGTATTTGTTATAGTGCTATGATGTGAAATTATGTGTTTTCTTACTGCTCAGCTTTCATTTACTTTTATTACTTACTGAGTTGGCGTACTCACATTACTCCCTGCACCTTGTGTGCAGATTCAGGTATTTCTGAACCCGGTAGCAGGTGTTGATTGCTCAGTGGCAGAGTAATCAGAGTTAGCAAGGTAGCTACCTTATTCAGGTATTTCTGAACCCAACGTTCGTAGCCCTGCTCTTCTCCCTCTTGTCTTCCTTATACTGTTTTTAGTTTATTTTCAGACTCTTCATTGTATTCAGACCTTAGTAGATGCTCGTGACTTGTGACACCCCGATGTCGGGCTGTATCTATTTCCGTACTTGTTCTATTTTACTAAATTTATACTTGTTGGGGATTTATTCTTATAAATGACTTAAATTGACTTATTAAATTGTTAAAAATGATTTTAGAAATTGTGTCGGCTGACCTTGTCTTCACGAGAGGCGCCATCACGATCGGATCTGGTTTGGGGCCGTGTTAAGCACTTATGAGTGGAGGTACATAGAACATTGATCATGCTATCTGTGCATTGGTACATAGATATTTTCCTGAGTTTGTACTCCGTACTATTCAGACTGTATTATTTACCGTTGAGTTTTTACTTGAACTGCAAGCATGTCTACTTTCTGTACAGTTAATTGTATTACCTGTTGAGTTTTGGTTCATCACTACATGTCAGTCCATAGTTTGGACTTGTTACTTACTGAGTTAGTGTACTCATGTTACCCCCTGCACCTTGTGTGCAGATTCAGGTATTTCGGGTCACGGTAGCGATTGCTGATCATATCAATTATGGACTTTCCTTGGAGATAGCGAGGTAGCTGCCTGACGATCACAGTTCCACCTTCTCCTTCCTTATCTTCATCTTAGTATATTTGTTGGATATTCTCAGACTATGTTAGCGAGGTAGTATTTTGCTCATGACTTAGTGACACCTGAGGTCCGACTTGTATTTTTCTGCTTTGTTAAACTTAATTCTGTATTTTTATTGGATTTCTGTTGAAAAATGGTTTTAATTAAGTTTTTAAAATTTTTTTGGTTGTTTTGGAAATGAGTTGACTGGCCCAATTTCACGATAGACGTCATCACGACCGGGTCGATTTTGGGATCGTGACAAGTTGGTATCAAAGCCTAGGTTACATAGGTCTCACGGGTCATGAGCAGGTTTAGTAGAGTCTCGCGGATCGGTATGGAGACATCTATACTTATCCTCGGGAGGCTACAGAACCTTAGGAAAAACTTCACATTCTTGAATTGTTGTCGTGCGAATATGTTGATTCTAGTACTAAACTTTTGTTATTTTATTCTCTCACAGATGGTGAGGACACATGCTACCTGTCAGGATAGATGACCACCAGTACCACAAGTTGAGGCCACTAGAGGCCGAGGTTGCGGTCGAGACCGTAGTAGGGGCAGGGGTATAGCCCCTACATCAGCTAAGGCAGCACCTGCAGATCCACCAGCCAACCCAGTTCATGATCAGGTTCTAGCGGGGGATGCTCTAGGAGTACCAACTCAGGCACCAGCTGTGCCTATTATTATTCCAGGTCTCCAAGAGACCTTGGCTCAGATTCTGACCATGTGTACCAGTCTTGATTAGGCGGTCGCAGTTACTAATATAACAGCTACTTCTCAGGCCGGGAGAGGCACTCAAACTCCTGTCGCCCGTACACCCGAGCAGTTTGTTCAGGGGTTGTAGACACTGGAGGTACCACCAACCCAGCTGGTTGCACCTTCCCAGGATTATGTAGTTCCAATTATGCATGATGATGAGCAGCGTCGATTCAAGAGGTTTGGTAGACTTCTGCCTCCGACTTTCAGTGGTGCAGAGGGCGAGGATGCCTAGGGTTTCTTGGATAAGTGCCGGAGGATGTTGCGTACAATAGGTATTTTGGAGACTAGTGGGGTCTTATTTACTACTTTTCAGTTTTTTGGAGCTGCCTTCACTTGGTGGGAGGCTTATGAGAGGCGTAGACCTGTTGGTGCAGCTCCCCTTACCTAGCAGCAGTTCTTCGCTCTCTTCCTAGAGAAGCATGTGTTGTCCCGTAGAGAGGAGCTGTGTAGGCAGTTCGAGCATTTGTGTCAGGATGATATTACTGTGACAAAAGATGAGTTGAGGTTTTCTAAGTTAGCCTGTCATGCTATTTGGTTGGTTCCTACATACAGGGATAGGATCAGGAGATTCATGGATGGCCTCGCTTATTAGCTATATATTTTTATGACCAGGGAAGGAGTGTCTGGTGCTTTTTTTGAGGAGGTGGTCGACATTGCTCGAGAGATAGAGTCGGTTAGCCGCTAGGAGCGAGTTGAAAGGGAGTCCAAGAGGCCTCGAGGATCTAGTAGTTTTGGTGGTGTTCCTTCGGGAGGTCAGTTTCAGCACGGTAGAGGCCGTCCATTCAAACATGCTCAGCCAGCCCATTCGGGCTACCGTGGTGGATCATCTAGCCATAGTTCTCACAGTTCATATCAGGGTCACTCATCTCTCAGTGCCCTTCTAGCTTAGAGTTTGACTCAGGCACCATCAGTTTAGGGCTCATCTATACCGGGTTTTTCTAGTGGGCATCCTAGTGCTCGGGGCTCCCTTTAGTCCCCACCGCCATTTGCCGGGAGAGGTTGTTTTGAGTGTGGAGATTTGGATCATATTAAGAGGTTTTGTCCCTGTTTCACGGGAGGTTTATCTCAACAAAGGATTCAACCTTCGACTTCAGCACTAGTTACTTCCCCGCCCGCTCAATCAACTAGGGGTGGACGTCAGCCAGGGGTCGACCTAGAGGGGGAGGACGATCAGGTGGTGGTCAGGCCCATTTCTATGCCCTCTCAGCCAGACCAGATGTTATTGCTTCAGATGTAGTGATTACATGTATTGTCTCAATCTGCCACAGAGATGCCTCTGTATTATTAGATCCTGGTTCCACTTTTTCATATGTGTCATCATACTTTGGTCATTACTTGGATACGCCTCGTGAGTCTCTTGTTTCACCTGTTCATGTATCTACTCTGGTGGGCGATACTATTATTGTGGACCGTGTATATCAGTCTTGTGTGGTGACTATTGGGGGTTTGGATCCCCTAGTGGATCTCTTGTTGCTTGGTATGGTTGATTTCGATGTGATATTGGGCATGGATTGGTTATCTTTGTGTCATGATATCTTGGACTATCATGCTAAGACTGTGACGTTGGCTATGCTGGGGTTGCCACGGATTGAGTGGCGAGGTTCGACGGATTATGTTCCTAGTAGAGTGATTTTATTTTTGAAGGTCCAGCGGATGGTTAGGAAGGGTTGTCTTTATTATCTGGCCTTCACAAGGGATGTTAGTGCAGAGACTCCCAGTATTGATTATGTCCCAATAGTGAGGGATTCTCCCGATGTATTTCCTCCAGACCTGCCGGGTATGCCACCAGACAACGATATTGACTTTGGTATTGATTTGGTGCTGTGCACTCTACCCATTTCTATTCAACCGTATCGTATGGCACCAACGAAGTTAAAAGAGTTGAAGGAGCAACTTCAGGAACTACTTGATAAGGGGTTTATTCAGCCTAGTGTGTCGCCTTGGGGTGCGCCTGTTCTATTTTTGAAGAAGAAGGATGGCACGATGAGGATGTGCATTGATTACAGGCAGTTGAACAAAGTTACAATCAAGGACAAGTATCCTTTGCCTCGTATCAATGATTTATTTGACTAGCTTCAGGGAGCGAGAGTGTTCTCCAAGATTGATCTCCGTTCAGGGTATCACCAGCCGAAGATCAGGGACTCTTATATTCTTAAGACAACCTTCAGACTCGATATGGAAATTAGAGTTCATTGTGATGTTGTTTGGGTTGACTAATGCCCCAGCCACGTTCGTGCATTTGATGAACATCGTGTTTCGACCTTATCTCAACTAGTTCGTTATTGTATTCATTGATGATATTCTAGTATACTCGCATAGTCAAAAGGAGCACGCGGAGCATTTGAGAGTTGTGTTGTAGAGATTGAGGGAGGAGAAACTTTATGCAAAGTTCTCCAAATGTGAGTTTAGGCTCAGTTCAGTGGCTTTCTTAGGGCACGTGGTGTCTAGTGACGGTATTCAGGTTGATCCGAAGAAGATAGAGGTGGTTCAGAGTTGGTCCAGACCATCCTTAGCCACAGAGATTCGCAGCTTTCTTGGTTTGGCGGGCTATTACCGTTAGTTCGTTCAGGGATTTTCATCTATTGCATCATCCTTGATCAAATTGACTCAAAAGGGTGCTCCTTTCATATGGTCAGATGAGTGTGAGGCGAGCTTTCAGAAGCTCAAGACTGCATTGACCACAGATCGAGTGTTAGTTTTGCCATCAGAGAGTGGCAGTATGATGATCCTCATTTGCTTGTCCTTAAGGACAGGGTTCAACACAACGATGCCAGAGATGTGACTATTGATGATGATGGAGTATATATGATGCAGGGCCGGATATGTGTGCCCAATGTGGATGGGCTTTAAGAGTTGATTCTGGAGGAGGCCCATAGCTCGTAGTATTCCATCCATCCGGGTGCCACGAAAATGTATCAGGATTTGAGACAACATTATTGGTGAAGAAGAATGAAGAAGGATATTATGGGATTTGTAGCTCGGTGCCTCAACTGTTAGCAGGTGAAATATGAGCATCAAAGACCGGGTGTCTTGCTTCAGCGGTTAGATATTCCAGAATGGAAGTGGGAGTGGATCACCATGGATTTTGTAGTTGGACTCCCACAGACTTTGAAAAAGTTCGATGCCATTTGGGTGATTATGGATCGACTGACCAAGTCCGCGCACTTTTTTCCTCTGTATACTACCTATTCTTCAGAGAGACTGACAGAGATTTATATCCAAGAGATTATTCACTTGCATGGTGTCCCAGTTTCCATCATTTCAGATATAGGTACTCAGTTTACTTCGCAATTTTGGAGAGCCGTGCAGCGAGAGTTAGGTACTCATGTTGCGTTGAGCACAACTTTTCACCCTCAGATGGACGGGTAGTCCGAGCGCACTATTCAGATATTGGAGGACATGTTGCACGCTTGTGTCATTGATTTTGGTAGTTCACGGGATCAGTTTCTACTGCTCACAGAGTTTTCATATAACAACAGTTATCAGTCGAGCATTCAGATGGCTCCATATGAGGCTTTACATGGGAGACGTTATAGATCTCCAGTTGGTTTGTTTGAGCTCGGCGAGACTAGGATTTTGGGTACAGACTTGGTGCAGGATGCTTTAAAGAAGGTGAAGGTGATTCAGGAGCGGCTTCGTATAGCGCAATCGAGACAAAAGAGTTATACTGATAGGAAGGTTCGTGATGTTTCCTACATGGTTGGGGATAAGGTTCTATTGAAGGTTTTACCCATGAAGGGTGTTATGAGATTTGGGAAGAAGGGTAAATTGAGTCCTCGGTTCATTGGGTCTTTTGAGGTGCTTCGGAGGATTGGGGAGGTGGCTTTTGAGCTTGCTTTGCCACCCAGCTTGTCGAGTGTGCATCTGGTATTTCATGTTTCTATGCTTCGGAAGTATGTTGGTGATCCGTCTCATGTTTTGGATTTCAGCACGGTTAAGTTAGATGGTGATTTGACTTATGATGTGGAGCCAATGGCTATTTTGGAGCATCAGGTTCTAAAGTTGAGATCAAAGGATATAGCTTCAGTGAAAGTGCAGTGGAGAGGTCGGCCCGTGGAGGAGGCTACCTAGGAGACCGAGCGGGAGATGCGGAGCAAATATCCTCATCTATTTGAGGCTTCAGGTATGTTTCTTGACTCATTCGAGGACGAACGTTTGTTTAAGAGGGGGAGGATGTAATGACCCTGTTGATACCCAATTTTTCCCTATAATATTTTTAAATGTGCATATATACCTTCAAAACTATGCATTAGCATCAATTGATATTTTTCCATAATTTCTATATTTTTAAATTAATTTATTCTTGTATTTTATTTATATAAATAATTACAAAATTGCATCACAAATGGCTCTATATCATTTCATTGATTTAATTTTTCTATTCATAGTTATATTAAGTTCAAATCATTTCACAAATGGCCAGATTTATACCTTTTAGCTACAATTGCAATAATTTTGCAATTATAGCCCATGTGTACATTATCACATTATTTTAACAGAAAATAGCTCATTGTATTTTCTAAATATGTAGTAATTATTTTAAAATATTTCTATGCATGAAAATTAGTTTATAAAATAATTCCTTATAAATTATTTGGGTATTTAACAAATAGCTCTATTTGATTCCTAATATTTTCGGACCTAACCCTCAAACCAGCCCAAATAACCCTCCAAAAATTGGCCCAATCCCCTTAAGCCCAATACATATCCGCCCAACCCAATACCCCTATCTAATCTTGACCGTTGATCGTTTTGATCAACGGTCCACAATCCCCTTACCATAATTAAACCTAAATACCCCTCCCCCCAAACCCTCTCATTTCTCTCCATCACTCGCTGTCATCATCTCCCTTTCTCTCTCAACTCTCTCCACTAAACCCTAGCTCTCAAGCACCGTCACCGGCGTATATCTCAGTCTGATGATGTTTCCTTATCTTCTGCGGCTAGCCTTGACCTTCCGCACGCCATGACTCCTTGATTTTGTGGATCTTGAGAAGATCTCGAAGAACCTAGTTGGTTATAGTTCGAAACTTTGCTCGTTGGCCTATCTCAGGCCATTTGTTCGACTATGAGTGAGAACTTCCCTTTATTTTGTTACGGATCTTTGGGTTCTCGACCTATTCTCTCAGATTTGCTATTTTTTTTTTGAAAACCCTAGTTCATTGCTGTCAACTCTTCTTGGATCTTCATAGATCTGAGATGATTTGGGTATTATCAAATGCTTTCTTTGAAAACCCCTTACTTTACTTGATTATCTCGCTTCTTAATCACTCTTCTCAAATTAGGGTTCATCCGAAACTACTTATTTAAAGATTTTTCTAAGTTATTAATGTTTAGTGAGTCATTTCTCCTTCACCTTGAATGATTTTTCGCATGAGTGTTCAAACCCTAACTGATTCTATGTGATATACTGGTTTCTCCAATTTTTGCTTCCATTTTGAGTCTTTCAGTGTTATCAATTGTATTAACTCATCATGTATTTTTGACTTACACAATTTTCCTTTGTCAAATCCATTGTTCTGTAGTTTCACCCTAATTGAGCCCTATTAGGGTTCTAACCTAGTTTTTTCCGACTAAGTTCTATGTTTCTGTGAAATTTTACTTAGTTTATTTTTTATTTATGGGAATTGATATATTCTTTCCAAAAATCAGTATTACTTTGAAATTCTGGCTGATTGATTACTGCGTTAAAGATTTGTATGCATAGACTTTATTTGTTTCCTTATTTGTAACTTTAATTGGTCATCTCTGCCTTAATTGCTTGCCCGTATAACTTTGGGATTCTTACTGATTCTTTATTTGGTATGGTTTGGTCTATTTTTGCTTAATTAAACCCATGTTGTTACCATTTGACTAATTGCCTCTTATTAAAGGAGTCTATTCTGAACTTCTTATGTGATTGGATTTTTATTGCGCTTAATTGCTGACTTATGATTCTTTTACCTTGTTGGCTCTACTCTCGAACTGCTATATAAGCACTCTCATTTTGCTCCTTCAACACACGAACACATAATTCAGAATACACACACACACACATTCAAACTCTCTCTTCTTTCTTTGCTACTTGTGCTAACTGTTGGTCTAGCCGGCTGAAAGCCAAGGCTAAATAGTGGAATTGCACCTATTTTTTTTACATTTTTCATTCTCTTATTTAACTGGTATGTCTCTAGTTAAATTTTGAAACTCAACCTTATGTGTTCCATGTTTATACATTCATGCTTGTTCTTGAACTAGTTACTCAATTGTTTTTCCATGTTTACTGCTTTAGTCAGCATGTTTAAATTCTGCCTTCTCTTGTTAAATGTGTAGTCAGTATGCCTAAGTCTTAGTTGACTGTTTGATATTCTACTAGCATGTTTAGTCAGCCCCCGTTTACTCTCTTTAATTGGTGTAATCATTTTGATAATTTAGTTGTCTAGTATACTTGGTTGGTCCTAATGAGTACACACTTTGTCTTCAACATGACTATGTCTCAATTGTTTCTTATCATGACGTTTGTTAAGTCTCTGAACTATTAGACTCCTATTTGTTCTGTATAGTTGTTGCTCCATATGCTCCCCTAGACCCTGTTGTATGTTTGAACTCTCTATGTCCCAACCCCATCGACCCCTATTTGCAAAGCTGATTGCTAAATGATTGTGATTCTAAGCATTCTAAGTCTGTATGATTGCTCTTCTCAGAATTGATCTCAAACTTTTTTTCACTCTTAGTATTTTCTCTAAACTGTGTCTATTTCTGAAAACCATTTTCACTCCTGAAGTTTATTTCAACACTGTTTTATGTCAAGCACTCTCACTTTTACTCTTAGATTATTTAAGTTCTGCCCCTCTGGTATGTGTACTGCTTAGGGATCCTTAAGATCCATCTGAAATCTAGCATACCAGATCTGACCCTTCCACACTGCACATAATCAATCCTCTACTTGAGATAGCTCTTGTTGTTAGCACTGCCCGGGATCCCTGAGGTCCTTAGGGAACTCTGACACACCAAGACACACTGTTGGCTATGAGATCTTTGGCTTTTGAGACTGTATTGAAGGTCTGGCATCCCCAGGTTTACTTTGGGCCTAATTTAGTCTCCTTATAGTATAGTTTCATTTACTTATGTAATTTATTTGATTTTGGTCTGTAATAATATTATTTGTAAATAGATATTGGGGCAATTAGTAAAAAGGGTGGGGTTTATACATGATTTTTGTGGGAACCAGGTAGAAATCATGTTTTTAGGTTCATATATGTGATATGCAGTAGAAATCATGCTTTTAGGTTCATATATATGAATTTCCTGCTTTGGGTTGATATTGTGATAGAAATCATGTTTTAGGTCTATATGCGATGAAACATGTCATAGGTCTATGTTCTTTGCATTAGAAATCCTACCTTAGGATGTTCATGTTTACTGCCTTTGCATATTAGAAAACAAGTTATAGTTCATCATTTCATTTCTGATTCTACATAAGTTGTTATCACCTGGAAATAATGTCATCACGCTTGATAAAATGACCATCTAGAAATCATGCTTTAGGACTCTGTTTGCATTAGCTCTAAATCATGTCTACGCCGCCTAAACGAATAACTGACTATATAAAGGTTCTAAAAATAGCCCCAACACATATATCATGTTCTAGTACAAATATGTATGAAATAAGACTTTTTGTAACATTAATCGACTAGATCAGCATGCCTATAGGATTGGATAACTTCAAGCTGTTCTCAAAATTATGATCGCACATAGCTTATGCCTAGGCAAGCTTTAGGTAATTAATGGTCTAAAATTGTAAAATTATTCTGCTTATTTGTAAAATTGCTTAGGTTTAACAGGTTCTATATCAGTAAGCAATTGATCAGGTTATATCACTTTGTTTTAAGTAATGCTGCATATTCTATGATACTCATCTAGACATCATGTTCTAAGGCCTTCCGAGTTTCTTTAAAATAAGTTGTTTGAGATGTGCTATGTATCTATTTATGTGTGGAGGCAAACATGAGCCCCTAATTGCTTCCCTATTTGACAGTCCTACGTGTTCTTTGTTGTCCCTTAGATTTTACCTTTTAAATACCTTAGAAGTGTCTAGAACTGCCAAAGTATAGAGGTCCTAAATGCCTTCAGGACCACAAGGAAGGGACAGGTAAAGCACGTTTAGAGTTCGTTAATTAAACTCGCTTATATAACCACTAAGGGGAGGGTAATGGGTAGTAAAAGGATATGATAACCTGTGCGCTAATGTCATGTGTAGCCCCTCTAGTTGAGGAGGATTACCGGGCATTGCATAGATTGATACTATAGGCTAACCAACTTAGGAATTCCTTTCTTTTATTTATATATATGTGTGTTTAAACTGCCTAAACTCCTTTTACTTACAGATATGTGCTTAAATTGCTTAAACTTCCTTTATTTGCAAATGCGTGCTTAGACTGCTTACTTGTTAAATGACTAATTCACATAACTAAGTTCGGTCGTGACCCACCATTGTGGATAGCGAGGGGTTCCTAACACCTTCTCCTCAAGGTTATTTCGAGCCCTTACCCTAATCTTTGATAATGCAAACTGGTTACATGAGTTAATTGCTCTAGGTGCTCTAACACACCTTAATCCGTTAGGTGACGGCCCTTCAAATACCCAATTCCCAAAAGAAAACGAGTTATTCCCCATGAATGTCGAAACCCGAACTCCGCGAAGGAAAAAGGGGGCACGACAACATGGCAATTCTGCTGGGGATATTTTAGGCTCTTACCATAACAAACTTATTTTTTTCAATTAGTTTTAAGCATGCTTTATCCCGTGCACCCTCCCCCTTATTTGGATTTAATTGCTTATTTATGATTTTCTTTATTTCCTGAAACTGACTTGTCTCTTTGTTTTCTTCTTGTAACTGTCTTTCAATTATTTAAATACCGCATTTATTATTTTTACGTGCAAATACTTCACAACGTGCTATTTATTGTTGCATAAATCATGCTCAACGTCATATTCCACTCGTGTGTAATCAATACTATAGCAACGCTTGAGGAGTGTTTGCGCTCTTCCTATACATAAACCTTTTAAATTCGTGAAGGCGTATTTGCAATAAAACTAGTCGATCAGCGGTGCGTTCGACGGTTCTGTGTCTTTCCCTCTCAAGTTATCCGCTTGAGGGTCCCAGTCTAGACCTCTATAGCAACCCTACTCTGATTAATTGTGCATGCATCATGGTCAAACCTAGCCGGGTTAATATGTTGTCCACATAATAACCCTTTAAGACAAACCTCACCCAAAGGTCCATCGGGTTTTCCATAATCCTAACGGACGCAACCACGATTGTGTGCATTAATTTGGAGAAATAAGTTCCAATATGCTAATAATTGTTGTATAAATAGACGAATCCAGAGGGGGAAAGGGCCTAACCATATTTTGTTTTGTAGAAAAATAAGGCCTGAAGTCCCCAGATTTGGTATTGTCGGTAGCATACCCTCACTTTTGCTAGACTGGTGGAGGGATCTTCCTTCAATTGAACAAAATCATGTGAAATGAGTCTTAGGAAATTTGCCTTTACTGTTGGATCCTTAACCAAACAAAATATTGATCGAGGCTACCACTTTAATTTGGGACAAGGAAAGGGCCGTGTTCCGCTTTTGGGACATAGAATTGACTCCCCTTCTAGAAGAAATAGGAGGATTTGTTGGGTTGCCTTGGGATAGCACTGGTCTGTTAGCACCTGAAAATCGCACCGCTAGAGGGTCCTTTAAGATGATGGGGCTGAAGAAAAATGATGATTTGGAGTGCCTGAAGAACTCCTATATACCTTTTGACTTCCTCTATGAAAGATACGGTCACAATAGCTCTTACCGTATTTTTGATGATGAGTTCTCAATCACCTCCTTGGGTTGGGTTCATCGTAGGGTTTTCGTGTTCATTGTGTGTTTCTTCGGCATGCTGGTATTCCTAATCCAAGGGGATAGAATCCATACCAGGCTGGCCATGATGGCCAAAACTTTGATGGACGGGATCGAGCGACAAACATATACTATTGTCCCTATGATCGTTGCAGATATGTACCGGGCCTTGGAATGCTATCAGAAGAGGTCCATATTCTTTGAGGGTTGCAATTTGCTATTACAAGTTTGGATGTTAGAACATCTCCAAAGGGGTCAATACCGTCAAGAGTTTCCACGAAGGCCGTGGAATGAGCACATAGCCCTCCATCGCCCTAAGAGAATGACTTACGCTCCGGACATGTTTGCTCAACCTAAGGATGCTATAGGGTGGGTACAGTTCTTCAGCAAGTTTACTGAGGACCAGGTTCAGTGGATGTTCGAGTGGTTTCCCACCGACGAGTTCATCATCAGATCCAGAGATATCCCACATTTGGTGTTGATTGCGTTAAGGGGGATATACCCTTATGCTTTCCTCAGGGTTATGAGATCGGCAGGTAGGAGACAGGTCATACCACGAGTCGCTAAAATGAGTCATTTCATAGCTGATTTCCAGGTTAATACCATCCTATTTAAGAATAAAACACAACATATGTGGACTTTGAAGATTATTGTGGAGAAGGATACCATCAAGCCAGACCGATATCATGCGGGCTATTTATACTTTTACCCCTCATGGTTGGAGGATAATCTATCAGGAATCTTCGAGCCGAGGGTTGATCCAGGAAATAGGGTCATAGATGAGTTTGGCGAAGAAGAGGTGAAGTATAACAAGCTGTGCAAAAGAGTTCTAGAGTCTGAGCTGAGCATATGGCGCAACATAAGGCCAATATGGAAATGATTAATGAATGGAAAGAAAGATCTGTTAAATCCAATGAAAGGCTGGAATATCTGGAGTGCAGTTTAATGGAATTGGAAGGGAAGATAATAAAGAGAGTCACCGACTACCAGAATGCTGAGGGAAATGAAGGAGGACATTTGGCAAGGGCTTTTTTACTGCTGAACTTGTGCGAGCTGAGGGAACTGATCGACAAGAGCATCCAGTCTGGAGAGGGTCCTTCGGGGACCAAGTAGATTAGGTTTACTTGCTTTCTTCTTAAAATGTAATAAGGCTAAGTTCCATTAGTAACATTATATTATTTAATGTTGTTTTGGGTCGTTTATTTTTACATTAATGAAATGAGGAAATTATTGGCACTGAATTTCTCCAAACCTATTTGTCGCTAGGCCTACCTCGGGCACAACGAGGCTCCCAAATTAGGATGCAAATTCATATTCCCGCAACATGTGTTTAAATACTGCAAACATTTCAGAATCATTACTGACTTGTTCACCTTTTGTTTTTCTTTATTCTTTATTCCCATCCCCTAAGGTTGGTTCGCACATACTGGCATCATTAGCATATCACACAAGATCTAGAGGCCCTCCACCACCTCCTCCTCCAAGTAATACAAGAAGCAAAGGGAAGGCTAAAATGGATGAATTAAGTGGTATTTGGAAGGAAAATGCTAAGAATGTGGAAACTTTAGACGATCGGAGTACTCCGACACCAAATAATTTAGTTTTGAGATTGGAACAAAAGATACTGGAGCTACAGGGAGAACTTGAGCAGGTCCACAACTTAGCAAACCTATCCCTCACCCTGAATGTCCCCGATATCAACCAACAAAACACCAAAAACCCAGCGCCTCCCCAAAACACACCAAACCAGCATCCGCAAAACCCTCCCGCACCGCATCAATACACGACTCCACCTTAAAATTCCAACCCCTTACTGATACCAACTCCACCCATCATTATCAACCTATCCAGTACCCACAACTACTACCTATCATACTCTTTAGAACACACCACAACCCATTCCCGATCCTCAAAACTCAACCAACGATTACCACTACACCCAAGTCCCTGACATTCACCAAAACAACCCTATATATATGTGGAAACTGTACCTCACTCTACCCAACCAATCTCCTATACACCAGAAACCACTGAGAAGGACCTGCTTATCAAGAAAATGGCAGAGGAACTCAAGAAATTGACAAGTCGGGTTCAGGGCGTCGAAGGAGGCAAAGGGATAGAAGGTTTGAATTATGAAAACCTATGCATATAGCCGGATGTAGAACTTCCAGAGGGTTATAAACCTCCCAAGTTCGAGATGTTTGAAGGTGCATGTGATCCCAAGGTTCATCTAAGGACCTATTGTGACAAACTTGCCGGGGTCGGAAAGGATGAAAAGATCCGGATGAAGCTTTTCATGAGGAGTCTTACAGGAGATGCTTTGTCCTGGTACATCAGCCAGGATCCTAAAAACTGGTCCAACTGGGTGAGTATGGCGTCTAAGTTCATGGACCGAATCAGATTCAATACAGAAAATGCACCAAATGTTTTCTACATTCAGAACCTCAAGAAGAAGCCCACCGGGACTTTCCGCGAGTATGCTACTCGATGGAGGTCCGAAGCGGACAAGGTCAGGCCAACATTAGACGAAGAACAGATGAACAAGTTCTTTGTTAGAGCATAGGATCTGGTAATACTATAAAAGGTTGATGGTTATTGAAAACCATAAATTCTCTGATATCATCAAACTTGGTGAAAGGATCGAAGAAGGCATCAAGAGCGGGATGGTAACAAACTTTGAGGCACTACAGGCCATAAACAAAGCACTACAATCAGGCGGCATATCAAAGAAGAAAGACGTCAGGGTAGTAATGTCGGCATATCTCCGCCCACATACCAAACACCTCTACCTACATATCAACCCTCACCTCCCAGATATTTCCAACCAACCACTATCTATCACACCTATAATTCCCAACTATATCATTTCCAGTCACCTCCAGCTCATCAAAATTACCCAAGACCACGACCCAATTTCGACCGTAAACTACCCAGACAATACACTGCTATTGTTGAACCCATCGACCAATTGTATGAGAGATTGAAGGCCGCTAGTTATGTCACTCTTATTCCCGCTATGACAGTGAAGAATCCATCTCAATGGGTCAACCCAAACAAAATCTGTGCATATTACTCCGGTATAAAGGGGCACACCATCGACGAGTGCCGAGCATTGAAAAACAAAATCCTGACACTGATTGACAACAAGGTCTACAGGCAAAAGAATCTGCACCCAACGTCCGCAACAATCCTCTCTCGGATCATAGGGGCGGTGGAATACATGTAATAGAGATAGATGAAGAATGAGATCCTGAGGGGTCAATCAGGATTATTCGAGAAGGCTATGACTTTAAACTTGCATTCACATTTACTCCTATTGTAGTACAGACGCAATCACCAATTAAGGTTGAGGTAGCCATATCGGTTCCATTTGAGGTAGAGGTAGCTCCACCTGCGGCCACCCTGGTTCCATTTAAAGTAGAAGTGGCCACATCTTTTACAGTGACAGTATCAACCACACCTCCTTTCAATTCAAAAGCAATACCCTGGTATTACATTGCCGAAGCTAGGCGAAAAGGAAAGGCAAAGATGGAAGAGTCTGATGTTGCACAAGGAGTGACCAGAACCGGAAGGGTCTATACACCTGAACACTTGGGAAGACCAAGTAAGGATGCCACTACCAAGCAGTCTGTCATTGAAACAGGGCCAGATGACCTTTAGAGGAAAGTACATGCAAGGGAATACTCTGTCGTTGATCATTTGAACAAAACCCCCGCCCAGATCTCCATTCTATCGCTATTGCAAAATTCAGAGGCACATAAGAATGCTTTGATGAAGGTGTTAAGTGAAGCTTACGTACCCAACAATATCACTAACGGAGAGATGCCCAACATGGTAGGGTAGGTACTGGAAAGTCATAAGATAATCTTCCATGAGGATGAACTACCACCTGAAGGGTTGAATCATAACCGAGCATTGTATATCACAGTACAATCTAAAGACAAATTCATTGCCAGAGTCCTGATCGATGGAGGTTCAAGCCTCAACATTTGTCCGTTAGATACTCTGAAAAGATTGTGCATAGGCTTCCATGAGATAAAGACGGGAAGCATGAACGTGAAGGCCTTCGATGGGTCTCAAAAGGCCACGATTGTGGAGATTAATATTTGTCTGCAGATGGGGCCAACTTGGTTTGACGTTGAATTCCAAGTGCTTGACATATCAGCTTCATACAATCTTCTGTTGGGCCGACCTTGGATACATGCCATTGGGGTTGTGGCTTCTATACTACACCAGGCCGTGAAGTTCTAATGGAACCATCAAGAGTTGATCATTCACAGAGATAGGAGTAACCCCATTTACACCAGTCAAACCATCCCGATTATGGAGAACAGAAGAAGGCTAGGAGGGGAAACTTATCATCACATCGAACATGTCAATGCCGTTGAGAAAGACAAATGGTGGAGTAACAAGATATAAAACATACTAGCATGGTCTTGATATGAACCCGACAAAGGGCTTGGGAAGAATATCCAGGGTATTACCAAACCAATACAGCAGAAACATCATGGTACTACCTTCGGGCTCTGATACCAATATACATGGCAGGAGTATGATGATTGGTCGCCTCCATGGCGTAGACCTTATTGTCACACCTTATTTTTACCCCCGTAAAGGCATATAAGGGAGTTTCTTCCAATTTAAGTGACAATCGAAATGTGATTTACTTATTTATTCAGAGTCTCCACTTGGGATAATTTATGGTGTCCCAAGTCACGGGTTCAAATCCCGAATCGAGGAAAGATTGACTCTGTTTTATAGTCTGCGAATACAAAAATTCGGGTAAAAAATACTGTTAATCCGGGAGAAGGTGTTAGGCATTCCCGAGTTCCGTGGTTCTAGAACGGTCGCTCAACTATTATTATTGGCCTATTTATCTGATGTTAAAACATTTTTAAAAACCTATGCATTTTTAACTTTAAAAACACTTTAATTTATTTAAAGAATTAATTCAAGGTTATCTAAAACATATCGCAAGCCACGCTACATGAAATACACCAGTGGTTCACGATACTTCTATTTAACCTTGTTGGAAATTAGAAACGGGTCACATGAAATGCTCCCCCGGATTTTAGTAATTACAAATCACAACTACGTCACGGGAAGCATACCTGTAGCCATGATAATTATTTAATTAATCGCGCCTAAAGCAAGCTACGATATTTATGAATTATTTTTCTAAACTACTTTGAGATTACGGATGAAAGGCCTGCGATTATGGAGCACTTTTGCTAAAAGAGATTTCATGCTCATATCCTTCTTAGCAATTAACTCCCAAAATCCCCGACCATTCCATTCAAATAAACATGTAAACAATAGTAAACACGGTCCAATTAAGCTAAATCAAAAGACCAAATTGTAAACATAAAGACGTATACAAATTAAACAAATAAACACCTAATTGGTAGTTATCCATAAGGCATGAACTAAATGAACTAACATAGTGAAAAGTGATGAATAAAAGTAAAATAAGCCAAGGCAAAAATCAGTGGATTGGAAATATGACAGAAGCCTTGCAATGTCACCTCATCTTTCTAAAATCCCTCCTTAGTCGCACAAACCAAACCAAGCAAATTAGGTACCCTCTCTATGAAAATTGCTCAGCAGTATAAAGAAGCTCATTTAACAACGAAATTAGTAATGCAGTTACAACTTTAAACTAAATGGATCAAAAAGAGTTCACCTAATAAATCCGTGTTCCTATTCCACTCTTGCCTTTTAACATAATTTATAGCATTTGAAATTATCTTGGATGCAGAGAGAGGAGTTTGGCTTTGAACGCAACAAAAAGCAAAAAATATACTAACTTCCATAAACGCGCAGCAAACATACACTTCACAAATGACCATTGTTGGCTTCTTTAAATCCACTTCCGTAACTCAACATCAACAAACACATCGTAAATTCTTCAGTTGATACCCAAATTCATAAGAAAACTCATAGGTGCATAAACCATCACAAAATCACATCATATCACAATCTAAATATGTCCAAACAAAATAGATTTGTAACCACAAACATTTAGGCATGAAAAAGAAAATAGAGTACTAGTGACGGGAATCTAGCGAGACTAAATAAGACGAGGAAAAAATAGATATGAACCTGAATAAACACGAACTTTGATTAACTTTACTTGAACACAAAATACGAGTGAAGTTCAGCGACAAAATTCGAAATAGGCAACAATCAGATTCAAATAGAACCGCGAGCTTTGAACCTCATGAGCAGTCAAAGATCCTCAGCTAATCTCCATGTTTTTGGAACCCAAAGTCAGTGGAAACTTGAATTTTTTTTATATATTTTCGGATTTGGGGGCAAATTAAAACTAAGAAGAATTGAAACTTTTGTTTACTATTTCTCTTCGGATCTGTGAACGAGGGAACAGAGTTAGGACGTTAGACAAAAAAATGGTAAAACAGTAGTGGTTCATGAGAGGTATGGCAGCGGCGAAGTAAGACGAGTGAGGGAGCTGCTGTTGTCTGGAGCAAGGTTGGGGTTCACTGGTGGCTGTTAGTTTGGGGTGGTGTAGAAACGATGGGATTCAAGGGGGTGGGGTCTTCTCACAAACAGCGTTGTTGATGATTTTTGGAGTCTAAAGTCTGATTTTTGGTCTTAGGCTAGCGTCCATTTTCAGCTGATCATAGGCGTTAGGTGTTAGCTTCCTTTATAGGTTTAGGGTTTTAGGGTTATATTTAGGTTAGGGGGTATGGGCCTAGGAATTTTGGGCTAGGTCCAAAAATTAGGCCTAAAAATGGGTTGCTCGAGCCCAAGTTTTATTCTTTCCCCAGCGAACGAGATTAAAAATGCGATCTCATTTATTAATTAATCCTATTTAAGTAAAATAACTATTAAAATAAGACTGACCGTTAAAACAAAATTATTTTTGGTATTTTTCAAGATTAAAAATGACTACAAAATATTAATGAAACTATTTTTTGTAATTTTCATTTTCTTGTAAAAAAAATAAAGTAAAAGAGTCAAAATTAGTTGAAATATCGATATTAGGCCTAAATTAAATATTTACATGCTAAAATATAAAAAATCTTGAGGAGGATCAAAAATCACATGTCTACATCTGCCCCTTTTTGACTGGAAACGCGAAGAGTTTTCAGACAAAGCACGACTAGACTGGTTTTTGACCCGACCCTTATTTAAGTAGACCAAAAACTAAGAGGAAGGAGAATGTGACCGAGCCCCGGTATCTGAGTTGCCTACATATCCTTAGCTATAAAGAAATCAGGCCACGTGTAGTTCAGAAGTGAGTGAGATGATGGAGCATACCGAGGTGGAGAGTCGATCGAGGTGCCATTCCGTCGAGGTTCCGGTCCGCGGTCCTATTATTACATAAAAATCAAAAAATGAAAAAGGCTAGCTAAGCATGTCAACTACGAGTTACAAGATTCCTATCCATAAGTCTTCTGAAGCTTGATCATGAGTCTTGAATGGTTCTTCATGCAGACTTTAGATTTGAACCTTGGCGCTTGTTAGCTGCAGGTGCTAGCTCGTTCTTCTTTAGCTTTTTGGATCCAGACCGGGCATGTAGTGCTTGTGACTTCAACCACATATTGAGCAGTTCACATCTTTCTCTGCTTCTACATTTTGGATTCACTTCCCTTTTTCTTTTCTTTTTTATTCTGGATTGTGACTAACTTCTATTGATCACCTCGGACCGTTGGCTCGCATTCTTGCCGCGAGTTTCTCTCGTTGCTGACTTGAATTGCATTCTGAAGTGATTCTCTTATTCTCCGGGTAGGCGCCTGATGACCAATATTCAAACTGTCTTCCTTTGAACATTGCTGCTTTCCCTTTATTCTCCAGGTGGGCGCGTGATTGCCAATACTTGAACTGTTTTTCCTCGAAACTTGACTCATTTTCCCTTTGTTCTCCAGGTGGGCTCCTGATTGCTGAACTTGAAATATTTTCCTTTAAACATTGTTGTTTTCCCTTTGTTCTTCAGGTGGGCGCCTGATTACCAACATTTGTACTGCTTTTCCCTTGACACTTGAACTGTTTCCCTTTGTTCTCCAGGTGGGCTCCTGATTTACATCACTTGAACTGTTTCTCTTTGAAACTTGAACTAATTTCCCTTTGTTCTCCAAGTGGTCTCCTGATTTCCAACACTTGAACTGCTTTCCTCGAAACTTGACTCGTTTTCCCTTTGTTCTCTAGGTGGGCTACTAATTGCTAAACTTGAACCGTCTTTCTTTGAACATTGCTGCTTTTCCTTTGTTCTCCAGGTGGGCTCTTGATTTCCAACACTTGAACTGCTTTCCCTTGAGACTGCTTTTCCTTGGAACTGTCTTCCCATGTTTCTCCAGGTGGGTGCCTGATTGCTGAACCTGAATTGCCCTCTTCTTGAAACTGCTTTTCCTTTGAACCTGATTACAACAAAACCGACAAAACAAAAAAAAATTCTGCCCCAGTTTGATATCGGGAACATCTGTGAGTGTTAATCGAATCATGGTACCCAAAAGCTCTAAGAATTTAAAAGCTAAATCCCATTATCCATGAGGGTCTTGAAAATTTAAAATTAAATCTCATCTTAAGAGTGACAACTTCAAAGCTAAATTCTATTTCCTAAAGGTAAAACTTATGCTAAATTTTATTATCTATGAAGGTCTTAAAACTAAATCCCATTATCCAGGAGGACCCTGAAAATTTCCAAGTGAATCTCGTCCTAAGAATGAAAACTTCAAAACCAACTCTTATTTTCTAAGAGTAATGCTTATTCTAGATCTTGCTGCTCACGAATGTTTTGAATTTTAACTAGGTCCCATTATCTAGGAGGGTCCTTAAAACTTCAAATTAAATCCCATTATCTAGGAGGGTCCTGAGAATTTCAAATTAAATCCCATTATCCATGAGGGTCCTAAAAAGTCGAGAATGAACTTACCTGAGCCATGCTTTCTTCCTGGAGGGTCTCTGCAGAACAAACAAAATTCCTTGCCCCTGAACCATGATTTTCCTCATGGAGGGTTCCTGTAAATCAAATAAACTTTTCTTTCCCTTTCTCAAACTGCCTTTGTGCTGACCAAATTTGGGCACGACATTTGAAAAAGAATTCAAACTTCCAAGCTTTGATTTGGACATAATTTCGTCCCTGTTTCAAACAAAGAAAACTTGTGAGTTTATAAGTATGGTGGTTGGTTTGTGTCCTTGACTTTGAGGGCCATTGCTCCTTCACTTCCCATGATAACTTTGGTTTCAACTCGAAAGACCTTGCTTGTTCATTGACTAACCACTTTCTCTGTCACCCTTATCCCAGGAGATACCTCTGATTCGTTCAAACCTAAACCCTCTATCTGTTGCATTGTGATCATGCATTGACATAGACTGAACCGTTGTGTTTCACATGAATCCCAAAGCACGTCAATTTCCACCCCCTCAGTGCGCATGCTGTTCTTTCCTGGCTTAAACCACATGCATTGGCCTTGAGGTCTATTGCTCCTTCACTTGCCATGATAACTTTGATTTCCGCTTGGAAGACCTTGCTTGTCATTGGTTAACCACTTTCTCTGTCAACCTTATCACAGAGAATACCCTTGATCCGTTCACCCAACATCCTCTATCTGTTGCATTGTTCATGAATTGACATAAACCAAACCTTTGTATTTCACATGAATCCCAAAGCACGTTGATTGTTACCAGCTTAGTATGCACGCTGTTATTCCTGATTTACACCACTTTGATGTGCTAGCCAGATTCCGTTTTGTGCAATTGGAAAGTTGTTGGCAAATTTTGAAGTTATTTCTCACTTGTTCTAACCAAACAGACTCAAGAAGAGAAAGTAAACAAAACAAAAGGAACAGAGTAAATGACAGTGGAAAGAGATGATTCCTAACAAGAAAACTACAAAGTAGAAACTTATCAGATGAGGATACCAACTCTAATGACCATGACATGCACCTTTGGGTTAAGTGGCATAATCTGTCAAGCAAGTGTAATGCTCAACTCTTGTGATACCCCTAAACCGTGAAACTGGGCTTCAATGCTCCGATTATCCAATCTGATTCGCGATCCCTATTCGACTTGTAGTGCCCGAAGGATTTTCACCATCAAGCCTCTCATTTTGTTCTTTCTCTCAACTCACCATCGCCTTATGGTGTCTGTGAATGTTTTCACCGATAAGACTCTCTCATTTTGTTCTTTTCTTCTTATTTCCTCTCATTCAGTAGATAACAAGTCATTAACCATAGTAAAAACATCATATACTCTTGGAATGTCTAAACTCAGCACTCTCAAAGATTATCTGGGAGGTCTTTTTTGGACTGTAATGTGGCTTTTGGACAGGGTTAGAAAGAAAGGATATCATAAAGGCTCAAAAATAATTATGACAAACGAGGTTAATTTATTTACAACTTTTGAAACACATTCTAAAAACTTTGCCCCAATTTCTAAAACAAAGGAGTTTGATTCTCTTTTTTCTTTTTTTTTACTAAGAAAGACTGCCCCACTCTCAACTTCGTGAGATTATGAAATATTTTATTTGGTATTACTGAATTGTAAGGCTGCCTACGTATCTTGTGGTGATAAGAATTAGGTCAAACTTAGTTCACAAGACTACTTTTTGTTACTATTTTCATTTTTCTTCTTTTTCTTTTTTTTCTCTTTTTTTTCTTTTCTCTTTTGTTTTTTTTCTTTTTGAATTTTCTTTTAGAATGAACTTTCTAAAATAAACCTATAGGGACAAATTTTTCTATTTTTTTTCTTTTTTTGTATGACTCTAACTTGATTCCAAAAGAGGAGAGGTCAAAGAAATTAGACATAGGCTCAAAAGGGTATCGAATGGTATAAGTGTTTGGGTAGTTGAAAGAGGGCCTCCCAATCCCTGAAAATGCCAAGTACAACACATGTAACTTGAAATGAAAATTGAAGATCATGCACAATATTTCTTTTGCGGCTTCGGCATTGATATTACCAATATGACTTCCACTTTTCTTTAGTGCCTTGTCAAGTACAGAGCTCTTCTTGGGTGATTTTCTCTTCCAAATGGATACCCTCCGTCAATTTGGAGAAAACTTTCTTGACTTTATCTTGTAACTTGAGATGCACTTGAACTCAAAGTTATTTTCTTCAAATCATCCGGGATGCACTCTCTTTTAACAAATTCTTGTCACCCCATTAACTTACCAAATTATCTGCCCCAGTTTCATACAATTCGGGCTTTAAGCGTTCTCAGAATCTCTTCACTTACTTCCCTCAAATGTTTCTATCATCTTCAAAATTGTTTCATTGCTTCATGATTAGGCTAACTTTTACGACCAGGCTTAGAATTATGCGTGCATGTTATGTCACTAGAGTCAGCATGAAAAGAACTATAAAAGGAAAAGAGAACTAAACAAACACTGACTAGAAATAACAGAAAATAGAAAATTGCATTAGACAGATGTTGATAGGGTTTGGACAACAAAACAAGTAAAATAAGCTGGGATTATAATCCTGGAACAAAACTAGACAACACTAAACGAGCTACTACGACTAAACAAACTAAGCAAAATAAAAGGATAGAAGAGTTTGAGTCACAAGACAATATCCGGATTACAACCCTGAAAATAACCCAGACAACAGAAATGACAATAAAATAAACCACCAAGACTCCTCCCCGGCTAGCCAAGAGATGAAGCGTCTTTCCAACTACCAAGCACGGCATCTTAGCCACTGAGTTTTGCATCAACATTACTAGGACCTTCACAAGCCTCTATCATATTGACTTTAGCAAATTGCGTTTGGGCCCCTTTTTCCGGCTCATTCTTAAGATCAACCTCTGATAGTGCTGAAAGTTTTGTAGCATGTGGACCTCCGAGGATCTCAGAAGAATTCTCACATTCCTTTCAAAACAAATCATACCCACTATATGCGTCTCATTATGAACAAGCGATGGACTAAGCTTCTGAATTGCTTTTTTCAGATGCCAACACTTTTCTATGTTGTGACCCAGGGCATCAGAGCAATGTGTGCACCTTTGAGAATAATCAAAATTCTTTGGAAAAGGGTTCGGCATTTTTATCTGAATCGTCTTCAACATGTCTAATTGCCTCAACCTTTGGAACAAACTGGCGTATGATTCCCCAATGGGAGTGAAAGTCTTTTCCTTTTGCTTTTGCCTTTTCAACTTGTACTCTGGCCTCGGCTGGAAACTTTTGCGGGTAGGTGATTGATATGCTTGAGGGGGAAGGTAAGACATTTGTGGAAGTGGTGCAGGCCATCGCGGGACTCGTAGGTGTGGAGCATATGGTGGTGCATTGTGAACGGAGTACTAGGAAGGTGATGTACGACTTTTGGGGTTTTATGGAGAGAAGTAGCATTTGGGAGGATTATCTGGAGCATAGGGATATCCCTGGGGATGATGTCGAGGCTGCAAACGTTGAGCAGGAATGCTTGTTGGATGTTGTCGTTGGAGCGGCTCAACAACATCTTTTCTATTTCTCTTTCGTCCATCCAAACTTACTGAGATATTCTGAATGTCTTTTGTAGTGTCTTTCAATGGATAATAACTTATGATTTTGCCTGACTTGATTCCATCTTCTACCATCTCCCTCATTTTTACCACATCATTGAAAGGTTACCCAAGGTCGGGATCAAATAACTGAAGTAGGTGGGCCACTAGGCTTGTAGGAAAAGCTCAACCATTTCTTCTTCACCAATCAAGGGACTGACCCGAGCATCTTGTTCCCTCCATCTGAGCCCAAACTCCCTTAATCTTTACTCCGGTTTCTTTTCCATATTAGATAGGGAGGAGCGGTCTGGGATAATGTCTATATTGTACTGAAAGTGTCGCAAAAAATCCTAAGCCATGTCGTCCCATGCATACCACTTATTGACATCTTGACAAGTATACAATTGCAAGGCTGCCCTAGTCAAGCTCTCACTGAAATACGCCATCAACAAATTATCTTTCCCGCTAACACTTCTCATTTCACTACAGTAACCTCTCAGATGGGCTACTGGATCCCCACGTCCATCATACAAATTAAGCTTTAGCATTTTAGACCCTTTCAGCTTTTTGGATAACTTATCTCACCCTTCTTTTCCTGTGAACTTTTCATTTTCAACATGAGGCTCATTCCGAAGGCTCTGATTGTATGAGTCAGGATCCTTGTGGGCAACCTCTGAGGGGTAATATTGGGTATCATGGGCTTTGAGTGGATGTTCATTGTCGGATCAATGAAGGGAAGATTGTTGAGAAGTTGTGATTATGGGTATAGTGGATATGATAGGAGGGCAATTTTGGGGAGAGGTAATTGGAGGATGAGTGATGGAGCTACTAGGGTGGTTGGGAAAGCTGTGATAAGCGGGTGGATCTGGAGAGTATGGGGGATCATCTGGCACTATGACCGGAGTTTGGGTAAGGGTAGCATCTAAGAAGCTAGGTGGTGGCGAGGGTGGTGCCTTTCCAGTCATCCAAGCCTGATACATGTCCGCAATGTGTTGTCTTAACATTCTTACCTCTTCAACCAACCCATTGCCCTGTCCAACCAATTACTTTTGGGCACCAATACCAACCAACTCAATTCCTTTGTCGTCTTCCATTGACTTTTGACCTTATGTTTTAGAGAAGAGTTACCACTTTAAGAACCACAAACCAACCACCTTTCTGCTATGAAAGTGAAGTCATCACATTAGCGTTAGGGTATTTAACATAAGATAATCTCACTTTATGTGCAATGCACCTAGCCACAGTTATCGGTTCTAAAATGACTTCGAGGGTACGAATGTCAGTTGGCATAATCCCAATTTATTAATTCCAATCCTCTCTTTTCTTTGCTTTTCTAGCACTTGCTTGCTCATTTTCCTTCCTCTTTTTTTCCCTAATTCTCACTCTTTTCTTTCCTCTCATTTCTCACATCCCATAATTTCATCTCTTTTTTTCTTTTCTTTTTCTTTTTCTTTTAATAAAAAAAATGATTCGATCGAACCCTAAGTAGGTTGCCTACGTATCATGACGCCGCATGAATCAGACCTTTCGGGAAGATCGGAAATAAAGCAAACAAACTAACATTCTCTTTTTCTTTTTCTTTTTCCTTTAATGACTACTCTGATGAGAAAAGAGAAATAAAAAAAACAACCCCCCTCCCCCCCTTTTTGAATTTTCTAGACTTAATGTTCTGTAAACTATTCTAAACTTAAGCTTAACGAGCATATATATTTTTTTATTTTCTTTTTTCTTTTTGAATCAAATACTCTATGAAAAATTATTAAGGCAAAAACCCTTAGAAGAGAAATATTTTTTGATTCCTTTTTTTAGGAAGGAAATCTAAAGAATGAACCAAAGAAAAATATTTTGAACTTTCGTTTGATATCCTGAAAGAAAGATTTTGAACCAAGAAATGAAAAAAAAATATTTTTGGATTTTAGTTTGATTACCTAAAAGAGAAACTCTGAAAATAAAACCCAAGATAAAGTATGTTATTTTTTTTCTTCTATGTACAATGTCCTAAAGTTCTAGTAAAAATAAAAAGAATTTTTTTCATTCATTTTTCATTAATTTCCCAAAGAAGAACATTAAAATAAAATCTTTTTTTGAATTTTTTGGAATTAATATTTTAAAGGAAAACTTTTAAAGAGGTACTAAAAAAATTCTCTTTTTTTTTGAATTTTTAATCTTAATATACTAAAGGAAATATAAAAATAATTTTTATTTTTTTTATTTTTTGAGATCTAGATATTAATTGGCTAAGGAAAACCACAAAAGAATTTTTTTGAACTTCTAGAGTTAGTATTCTAAAGAAAACATCTAACAGAAATATAAAAACGCAAAATCTCTTTTTTTTTGGATTTTTGACTTATTACACATCTTTCTTTTTTTTCAAATACAAAATAGGAAATACCATAACAAAAGACTCAACAAACTTAACTAGCCTACGACAAATTCTAATATCACCTAAAAGACTTGGCATTATTATACCAAACTAAAAGGTAAAATACGACATAAAAAGAAAAAACAAACTCAAAACATAAAAAAAAATAAAAAGCAATAAATAAATAAATCTCATTAAGCAACTCCTGCATGAGCGATTTTGATTGGATGGTCCTAAGGCGTCTGTCATGCCCAAACTTCGGTAAGTAGATCCACACCTGTATGATAAAATTAAGACCACATAAAGTTAAAGACCTAGAATGCTATGTGAGACAATAACACTTCCTGTTGGACACATGCAAGACATGATTGTGACTATTTTTCTAAAATTAACCTATGTGGCTAAAAGTGGCTAAAAATACAAAATTTTGCTAAGACCCCGCGAATCCAAGAACCTAAAACTCACTAGGAAGACCGGACCCTATGTGGGTTGCCTACGTATCCCGCCCCGAGAGATGAGAATCAGGTTCGCGTAGTTCAGGTAGATTGGATACATGCGAGAATTAAAAAAACAATAACTAATTCAGAGAAAAATATGGTTTTTTTCTATTTTTTTTTTTTGAAAAATGATGAAACATGTAAACTCTTTTTTTTGGATGTTCTTTTCCTTTTTTTATTTTCGAAAAATGATAAAAAAAAAAAAAAAGAGGTGCAAAATCTTTTTTTTTTTGAATTTTCATGCTTTATTTTAACAAAAATGTGATAGAAAACGTAATCGGGCCCTATTTGCTTTATTTTTCACACTTCACCCTCTTTTCTTTCTCTTTTTTTCTTTTTTTCATTTGCCCTCAAGTATCATTGGTCCACCAAATGACCATTTTACCCTTGAAGAAATGCAACATGTAGCACATAGGATGCATCAAGATGGTTTGTTATTTTGGGTACACTTGTCCTAGAGGGACCCAACCCATGTGTTGAGTCCCCAAAGTCAAATGCACATGATGCAAACAAACGTTCCTACTATGGATCTGGCATGAGGTTGAGTTATTCTAGGTTTAAAACCTGGGTGTATTTGCTCTAGACCTGGCTTATCCGAGCGGACAGCTCGAGCCGACAGGGGCAGCGTACCGGGAATACAGAAGCTTCACCGTCTTTGCAACTTGTCCGAACCTCGTTCTAAAATTTGGATATGACTCTAACAGAAAAGAAGTCACACGAAGTGCACACTTCATAGATGATTTATAAGACTCAGAGAGAGGAGGGTTTCATATCAATTTATATACAGTTCAACAATATCAAAGCGGTAAAAAGCAACATTTAGCACATTAGGCCAAAACATGTAAATTAGATAATAAATAAAGCCAATTATAACAGATATTCTAAGCTCGAATTCTGAACTCTGAACCAGAAGTTCTGGGTTCTTGTCCCCAGCAGAGTCGCCAAAGTTGTCACACCTCTTTTTTACCCCCATAAAGGCATATAAGGGAGTTTCTTCCAATTTAAGTGACAATTGAAACGAGATTTATTTATTTATTCAGAGTCGCCACTTGGGATAATTTATGGTGTCCCAAGTCACGGGTTCAAATCCCGAATCGAGGAAAGATTGGCTCTGTTTTATAGTCCACGAACACAAAAATCCGGGTAAGGAATTTTTTTAACCCGGGAGAAGGTGTTAGGCATTCCCGAGTTCCGTGGTTCTAGCACGGTCGCTCAACTATTATTATTGGCCTATTTATCTGATTTTAAAACATTTTTAAAAACCTATGCATTTTTAACTTTAAAAACACTTTTATTTATTTAAAGAATTAATTCAAGGTTATTTAAAACATATCGCAAGCCACGCTACATGAAATGCACTTGTGGTTCACGACACGCTCTATTTAACCTTGTTAGAAATTAGAAACGGGTCACATGAAATGCACCCCCGGATTTTAGTAATTACAAATCACAACTACGTCACAGGAACCATACCCGTAGCCATGATAATTATTTAATTAATCACGCCTAAAGCAAGCTACGATATTTATGAATTATTTTTCTAAGTTACTTTGAGATTACGGATGAAAGGCCTGTGATTATGGAGCACTTTTACTAAAAGAGATTTCATGCTCATATCCTTCTTAGCAATTAACTCCCAAAATCCCTGACCATTCCATTCAAATAAACATGTAAACAGTAGTAAACACGGTCCAATTAAGCTAAATCAAAAGACCAAATTGTAAACATAGAGACGTATACAAATTAAACAAATAAACACCTAATTGGTAGTTATCCAGAAGGCATGAACTAAATGATCTAACATAGTGAAAAGTGACGAAAAAAAAGTAAAATAAGCCAAGGCAAAAATCAGTGGATTGGAAATATGACAGAAGCCTTGCAATATCACCTCATCTTTCTAAAACTCCTCCTTAGTCGCACAAACCAAACCAAGCAAATTAGGTACCCTCTCTATGAAAATGTCTCAGCAGTATAAAGAAGCTCATTTAACAACGAAATTAGTAATGCAGTTACAACTTTAAACTAAATGGATCAAAAGGAGTTCACTTAATAAATCCGTCTTCATATTCCTCACTTGTCTTTTAACATAATTTATACCATTTGAAATTATCTTGGATGCAGAGGGAGGAGTTTGGCTTTGAACGCAAACAAAAAGTAAAAAATATACTAACTTCCATAAACGCACAACAAACATACACTTCACAATCACCATTGTTGGCTTCTTTAAATCCACTTCCATAACTCAACATCAACAAACACATCGTAAATTCTTCAGTTGATACCCAAATTCATAAGAAAACTCATAGGTGCATAAACAATCACAAAATCACATCAGATCGCAATCTAAATATGTCCAAACAAAACAAATTTGAAACCACAAACATCTAGGCATGAAAAAGAAAACAGAGTACTAGTGACGGGAATCTAGCAAGACTAAATAAGACGAGGAAAAAACAGATATGAACCTGAATAAACACGAACTTTGATTAACTTTACTTGAACACAAAATACGAGTGAAGTTCAGCAACAAATTTGAAATAGGCAGCAATCAGATTCAAATAGAATCGCGAGCTTTGAACCTCATGAGCAGTCAATGATCCTCAGCTAATCTCCATGTTTTTGGAACCCAAAGTCAGTAGAAACTTGAATTTTTTTTGTATATTTTCGGATTTTGGGTCAAATTAAAACTAAGAAGAATTGAAACTTTTGTTTACTATTTCTCTTCGGATCTGTGAACGAGGGAACATAGTTAGGACGTTAGATAGAAAATGGTGAAACAGTGGTGGTTCGTGGGACGTACGACAGCGGCGAGGTGAGACGAGTGAGGGAGCTGTTATTGTCTGGAGCAGGGCTGGGGTTCGTCGGTGGTTTTTGGTTTGGGGTAGTGTGGAGAAGATTAGATTCAAGGGGGTGGGGTCTTCTCACAAACGGCGTTACTGATGATTTTGGAGTCTAAAGTTTGATTTTCGGTCTTAGGCTAGCGTCCATTTTCAGCTGATCATAGGCGTTAGGTGTTAGATTCCTTTTATAGGTTTAGGGTTTTAGGGGTTATATTTCGGTTAGGGGTTTGAGCTTAGGAATTGTGGGCTTGGTAATTATGAGCTAGGTCCAAAAATAAGGCCTCAAAATGGGTTGCTCGAGCCCAAATTTTATTCTTTCCCCGCGAACGAGATTAAAAATGCAATCGCATTTATTAATTAATCCTATTTAAGTAAAGTAACTATTAAAATAAGACTGACCGTTAAAATAAAACTATTTTGGTATTTTTCAAGATTAAAAATAACTACAAAATATTAATGAAACTATTTTTTGTAATTTTCATTTTCTTGTAAAAATATAAAGTAAAAGAGCCAAAATTAGTTGAAATAACGATATTAGGCACATGCTAAAATATAAAAATCTTGGGGAGGGTCAAAAATCACATGTCTATACTTATTACCCTCTCGAGCAACCAGGCCACATTTGGGTCAGACTTTTCACCAGGCTGATATAATATGGGGAATTGCAGAAGAAGAAGCATTAGTTGGGCTGAGAAATCTATTCTTAGAAGACGAGGATATGGATTGCATTGCAATAATCGAGGAGGAGGAAGAGGAAGGCCTCACCATTCAGACTGTGGAGAAGGGAGTTGTTCTCAGGAACTGGACTGTCACACCATCCCGGGCCCGCCGAGTCCCTGGGTAGATTGGGAATCAACTTAATTTTATTTCTATAGCCATGCTCAACATCTAAGATATTTTTAGTAATTTTGTTTTAAAGACCCACTAGTTTCAAAATAATTGCTCGATTCATCGAGCTGTACTTGTTTTGGATGTTTTCAATTTTAATCAATGCATTGCTATTTACTATTCATTATTATCTTCCCCACTTTTCTTTCTACAACGTTATTATTACTTTTTCTGATGAATCGGTGACTGTGATATGTAATGAGGCAACGTAATATAAGGATAGCGACTTGGATGAAGAAGAAGAAATACCTGAGGAGATTGTTAGAGAGGTTGAGAACTTTGAGAATAAGCCTAAGTCCAACCTGGACGAAACCGAAGTAGTAAATTTGGGAGACGCTGAAACCGTCAAGGAGACTCGCATAAGAATTCACTTATCACCGATAGAGAAGGAAGAGTACATTCATTTCTTGAAGGAGTATGAGGATATCTTTGCATGGTCATATGATGACATGACCGGTTTGAGCACGTCCATAGTGGCTCACAAGTAACCTACCAATCCAATGTGTCCACCAATAAAGCAGAAACTCAAAAAGTTCAAACCAGCTATGAGCTTGAAAATCAAATAGGAAGTTACTAAGCAGATCAAAACCAAAGTTCTCAAGGTGGTTAACTACCCAACCTGGTTAGCCAACATTGTACCAGTTCCGAAGAAAGATGGGAAAGTCAGAGTATGCGTTGACTATCGAGGCTTAAATAGAGAAAGTACCAAGGACGACTTCCAACAGCTAAATATACACATCCTGATCGACAATTGCGCCAAGCATGAGCTCCAATCCTTTGTAGATTGCTTCGCGGGTTATCACCAGATCTGGATGGATGAAGAAGACGCAAAGAAAACAACTTTTATTACACTGTGGGGGGTGTATTGCTACAAGATGATGCCATTTGGTCTAAAGAACGCTGAGGCTACTTACATGAGAGCCATGACCACCATCTTTCATGATATGATACACAAGAAATAGAGGTGTATGTCGACGACGTCATTTTCAAATCCAAGAGGGTCGTAGATCACATAGCAAACTTGAGAAAGTTCTTTGATAGGTTAAGAAGGTACAACTTAAAATTGAATCCCGTGAAATGTGCATTCGGGGGGTTCCTGCAGGAAAGCTATTGGGATTCATCGCCAGTTGCCGATGAATTGAGTTGGACCCATCCAAAGTTAATGCTATTCAAGAGTTACCGCTACCAAGGAACAAGAAGGACGTGATGAGCTTCCTAGGACGTCTCAACTATATCAGTCGCTTCATAGCATAGTCCACAGTTATATGTGAACCCATCTTCAAGATGTTGAGGAAAGATGCAGAAACAAGTTGGACTGAAGATTGTCAGAAAGCTTTCGACAAAATCAAGGAGTACTTGTCCACACCACCAGTCTTGGTCCCGCCAGAACCAGGGCGGCCTTTTCTACTCTATCTTTCTGTATTAGATGGAGCCTTCGGATATGTTTTGGTATAACATGTTGAGACAGAGAGAAAGGAGCAAGCCATATACTACTTGAGTAAGAAGTTCATACCTTACGAGGCACGATACTCTCTGTTAGAACACACTTGTTGTGCTTTGACCTGGACGAACTAGAAATTGAGGCATTACTTCTGTGCTTATACCACGTATCTCATATCCAGGATGGACCCCCTAAACTACATCTTTCAGAAGCCCATGCCGACAGGAAAATTAGCCAAGTGGAAGATATTGTTAAGTGAGTTCGACATCGTCTATGTAACTCAGAAGGCGGTCAAAGGACAAACATTGACAGACCATCTTGCTAAAAATCCTGTAGGAGGAGAATAGGAACCCTTGAAAACATATTTTCCTGATGAAGAAGTGTCATTTGTAGGAGAGGACATTACTGAAGCGTACGACGGTTGGAGGATGTTCTTTGATGGAGCTGCAAATTTAAAGGAGTGGGCATTGGAGCCGCCGTGGTATCATAGATTGGCCAACATTATTCGGTGTCTGAAACTCAGATTTCCCTACACCAACAACATGGCAGAGTATGAAGCCTGCATACTAGGGGTCAACATGGCAATCGAAATGAATATTCAGGAGCTGCTGGTAATCGGTGATTCAGATCTGCTTGTACACCAGGTACAAGGAGAATGGGCTACCAAGAATTTCAAGATATTTCCATATCTGCACCATGTGCAGGAATTGAGAAAGAGGTTCACGAAGATAGAGTTTCGGTATTTTCCCAGAATTTAGAATGAGTTTGTCGATGCTTTGGCCACCTTGTCATCTATGATACAATATCCAGATAAGAATTTCATTAATCCCATCCCAGTGGGAATTCATAATCAGCCAGCGTATTGTGCCCATGTTGAAGAAGAAATAGACGGGAAGCCTTAGTTTCATGATATCAAAGAATATTTGGCAAAAGGGGAATATCGGAGCATGCGAACCATACTCAAAAATGCACACTTAGGAGATTGTCCAATCACTTCTTCCCCGGCGGATGAAACTTGTATAGAAGAACTCCTGATTTGTGATTGCTAAGATGTGTCGATGTAAAAGAGGCCTCTAAGCTACTTAAGGGGATACATGCTGGGACTTGCGAACCGCATATGAATGGTTTTGTCTTGGCCAAGAAAATACTCAGGACCGGTTATTTTTGAATGACCATGGAGAAAGATTGCATCCAGTATGTCCAAAAATGCTACCAATGTCAAGTACATGCCGATATGATAAAGGTGCCTCCAAATGAGCTCAATGCAACAAGCTCACCTTGGTCATTCGCCGCTTGGGGAATGGATAACATCGGTCCGATTGAGCCCACTGCTTCAAATGGGCACATGTTTACCTTGGTAGCTATTGATTACTTCACCTAATGGGTCGAATTAGCATCTTACAAAGTTGTAACTAAGAAATTCGTCGCAAACTTTGTCAAGGATCATATTGTTTGTCATTTCGGAGTTCCTGAGGCCATTGTCACTGATAATGCTGCCAATCTCAACAGCGATTTAATGAAATCCATGTGTGAAACTTTCAAAATCAAGCACAAAAATTCCACAGCGTACAGACCTCAAATGAATGGAGCCGTAGAAGCCGCCAACAAAAACATCAAGAAAATATTAAGGAAATGGTAGAAAACCACAAACAATGGCACGGGAAGTTACCCTTTGTCTTATTGAGGTACCGCACTATATTCCGCACATCAACTGGGGCAACTCCCTACTTACTGGTCTATGGTACCGAAGTTGTCATCTCAGCCGAGGTAGAGATTCCTTCTATAAGGATCATACAGGAAGCCGAACTCCGCGATGCAGAATGGATAAGGAGTCGCTATGAGCAGTTGGCCCTTATAGAAGGAAAAAGAATGAACACAGTATGTCATGGTCAGCTTTATCAGAACAGAATGCCCAGAGCTTTCAACAAAAAGGTCAAACCAAGACAGTTTTCACTAGGACAGTTGGTGCTGAAGAAGATCTTCCCATATTAAGATGAAACCAAAGGAAAATTCTCTCCCAACTGGAAAGGTCTCTACATGGTTCGCATGGTGCTGACAAGATGAGCACTCATACTTGCAGAAATGGACGGAGAAGTTTGGCCGAAACCAATCAATTCAGATGCAATCAAGATATACTATGTTTAGATTGTTTACATTTCTTCATCAGATGTAATTAAACTATGCTTGACCGGATTCCCGTTTAAGAGGGGATACGTAGGCAGCCCTGTGGGTTCGGTCATATCATAATAAAATTTTAATTCCCCCCCCCCCAGAACCAGAAACTGGGGCAGAATTTTGAGGATGACCCTCAAAATTTCAAAACAAGTCCAGTCGATACCATCACATGCCAAAAAGTCAAAAACTGGGTAGAAGTTTGAGAATGGTTCTCAAAATTCCGAAGAAGGTTCAACAAGTTTTGTTACTCGCAAACGACCGAAGGATCATTTACCAAACTGGGGCAGAATTTTTGAGGAGGACCCTAAAAAATTCTAACACGAGAAATATGCAATGTCTCTGAAATGTGTTAGAGACAAAGGCACGAACCAACCTCCCCTTACAAACTTACAATTTTTCTTTGAGCGCAGGCACATCTAACTAACGCTGGCATTCTCAAATATATACACGCAACAAATCACTATCAATCGGACCACCAGACACTGAATATATCTCCAACTAAGAAACATTCTACTTTGCTACTATTCTTTTCATGGGACTAAGCCCTGTCCCGCATCCTGCATGAGACTAAGCTTTGTCTCCATATTTGCATGAGACTAAGCCTTGCTTCTATATCTGCATAAGGCAAAGCTCTGCCTTCTATTTGCATGGGACTAAGCCATGTCCCGAACCTTGCATGAGGCTAAGCCCTGCCTCTATATCTGCATAAGGCTAAGCTCTGCCTTCCATTTGCATGGGACTAAGCCCTGTCCCAAACCTTGCATGAGGCTAAGCCCTTCCTCCATATCTGCATAAGGCTAAGCCCTGCCATTCATCTGCATGGGACTAAGCCCTGTCCTGCATCTTGCATGAGACTAAGCTTTGTCTCCAATTTTGCATAAGGCTAAGCCCTGCGTTCCATTTGCATGGGACTAAGCCATGTCCCGAACCTTGCATGAGGCTAAACCCTGCCTTCAATTTGCATAGGACTAAGCCCTATCCTGAACCTTACACGAGGCTAAGACTTGCCTCCAAATTTGCATAGGGCTAATCTCTCTCTTTCATTTGCATGGGACTAAGCCCTGTCCCGCAACTTGAATGAGGCTAAGCCCTGCATCCATATTTGCATAAGGCTAAGCTCTGCCTTCCATGGGACTAAGCATTGCCCCTCCTTACATAAATGTTGCTCTATTCCAGCACTATCTATTTGCTCTTCTTTCGGGCTAAGCTCTGTCCTCAACCTTACAAGACTAAGCCTTGTCTTGTTAATTTTCGCATCATGTTGTTACATCTCATGGGCTGAAATATCTCCAACTTGTCCAAAGGCGTCATTGTCTAAAGGCATCATCCTCATAGCCATAAGACACCATGCCATGACCTGAGGATCTCTCAAAGTCGCATATCATTATTCAAAGGCGTCATGATTCGGAGGCACCATTTTCATGGCCCGAGAACATCATTTCATGGCCAGTGAATCTCCTATCTCACAATTCATGGCCCAGGACATCATAGTCTAAGGACATCATCCACACCGTCCAAAGGCAATCTTTCATGGTTCAAAGGGAATTTGCATCACGTTTAAATTTTTGCAGTAATATACGTACTTGCATGCATCGTATTTTGAGTTTGCAGGTAATCTCGGAGGTAACCGCTTTTCAAACAAGAGCAACCATTCGCTTTGGTTTTCACTCATACCATTTTCACTCCGACATTCATAACCGATATTCATCAGCTACCCATCTTACCTCTATACCCATAATTACAACTCCATCCGACATTACCTTTCATAAAAGTGCCTTTGCCGAAATTGGCTACCATTCACACAACAACTCCATCGACTTCGTTCACCGGTGGATTTGGAACTACACATGGCCTGATTCCTGTCAAACCAGGGATATGTAGGCAGCTCAAAGACCAGACTTTGGACTCTATTTTTTCTAAAAAAACATCTCATTCGGTCAAAATTGGCCATCATTTCTTTACCCGAAAACTCTTTCATCCTTCCCCGGTAAACAATGGCAGTTGTTGATATCCAATTTTTCCCTATAATATTTTTAAAAGTACATATATACCTTCAAAACTATGCATTAACATCAATTGATATTTTTCCATAATTTTTATATTTTTAAATTAATTTATTCTAATATTTTATTTATATAAATAATTACAAAATTGCATCACAAATGGCTCAATAACATTTCATTGATTTAATTTTGCTATTCATAGTTATATTAAGTTCAAATCATTTCACAAATGGCCAGATTTATACCTTTTGGCTACAATTGCAATAATTTTCAATTATAGCCCATGTGTACATTATCACATTATTTTAACAGAAAATAGCTCATTGTATATTCTAAATATGTAGTAATTGTTTTAAAATATTTCTATGCATGAAAATTATTTTTATCATTTGTTAATTATTTTATAAAATATTTTTTTATAAATTGTTTGGGTATTTAACAAATAGCACTATTTGATTCCTAATATGTTCGGACCTAACACTCAAATCACCCCAAATAACCCTCCAAAAATTGGCCCAATCCCCTTAAGCCCAATACATATCCGCTCGACCCAATACCTCTATCTAATCCTGACCGTTGATCGTTTTGATCAACGGTCCACAATCCCCTTACCATAATTAAACCTAAAGACCCCTCCCCCCAAACCCTCTCATTTCTCTCCATCACTCACCGTCATCATCTCTCTTTCTCTCTCAACTCTCTCCACTAAACCCTAGCTTTCAAGCGCCGTCACCGGCGTACATCTCAGTTTGATGATGTTTCCTTGTCTTCTCCATCTAGCCTTGACCTTTCGCACGTCATGGCTCCTTGATTTTGTGAATCTTGAGAAGATCTCGAAGAACCTAGTTGGTTCTGGTTCGAAACTTTGCTCGTTGGCCTATCTCAGGCCGTTTGTTCGATTGTGAGTAGAACTTCTCTTTATTTTGTTACGGATCTTTGGGTTCTCGACCTATTCTCTCATCTCTGCGATTTTTTTTTCTGAAAACCCTAGTTCACTGCTGTCAACTCTTCTCAAATCTTCATAGATCTGAGATGATTTGGGTATTATCAAATGTTTTCTCCGAAAACCCCTTACATTACTTGACTATCTCGCTTCTTAATCACTCTTCTCAAACTAGGGTTCATCTGAAACTGCTTTTTTAAAGATTTTTCTAAGTTATTAATGTTTAGTGAGTCATTTCTCCTTCACCTTGACTGATTTTTCGCATTAGTGTTCAAACCCTAACTGATTCTATGTGATATACTGGTTTCTCTAATTTTTGCTTCAATTTTGAGTCTTTCAGTGTTATCAATCGTATTAACACTTAGTATTTCTGTGAAATTTTACTTAGTTTATTTTCTATTTATGGAAATTGGTATATTCTTTCCAAAAATCAGTATTACTTTGAAATTCTAGCAGATTGATTACTCCGTCAAAGATTTGTATGCATAGACTTTATTTGTTTCCTTGTTTATAACTTTAATTGGTCATCTCTGTCTTAATTGCTTGCCCGTATAACTTTGGGATTCTTACTGATTCTTTATTTGGTATGGTTTGGTCTTTTTTGTCTTAATTAAACCCCTGTTGTTACCGATTCGGCTAATTGCCCCTAATTAAAGGAGTCTATTCTGAACCCCTTATGTGATTGGATTCTAATTGCCCTTAATTGCTGATTTCTGATTCTTTTACCTTATTGGCTCTACTCTTGAACTGCTATATAAGCACTCTCATTCTGCTCCTTCAACACATAAACACACAATTCAGAATACACACATACATTCAAACTCTCTCTTCTTTCTTTGTTACTTGTGCTAACTATTGGTCTCGCCGGCTGAAAGTCAAGGCTAGATAGTGGAATTGCACCTGTTTTTTTTACATTCTGCATTCTCTTCTTTAACTGGTATGTCTCTAGTTAAATTTTGAAACTCAACCTTATGTGTTCCATGTCTATACATCCATGTTTGTTTATGTACTAGTTACCTAGTTTGTTTCCATGTTTACTGCTTTAGTCAGCATGTTTAAATTCTGCCTTCTCTTGTTAAATTTGTAGTCGGCATGTTTAAATTCTGCCTTCTCTTGTTAAACGTGTAGTCAGCATGCCTAATTCTAACTTGACTGTTTGATATTCTACTAGCATATTTATTCAGCCCCTGTTTACTCTCTTTAATTGGTGTAATCATGTCGATAATTTAGTTATCTAGTATACTTGGTTGATCCTAATGAGCATACACTTTGTCTTCAACATGACAATGTCTCAATTACTTCTTGTCATGACTAGTTTGTTAAGTCTCTGAACTATTAGACTCATGTTTATTCTGGACTCCTGTCTCAATTACTTCTTGTCATGACTAGTTTGTTAAGTCTCTGAACTATTAGACTCCTATTTATTTTGTACAATTGTTGCTCCATATGCTCCACTAGACCTTGTTGTATGTTTGAACTCTATATGCCCCAGCCGCCTCTTGACCTCTATTTGCAAAGCTGATTGATGAATGATTGTGATTCTAAGCATTCTAAGTCTGTGTGATTGCTCTTCTCAAAATTGATCTCAAACTATTTTTCACTCTTAGTATTTTCTCTAAACTGTGTCTATACCTAAAAAACTTTTTCACTCCTGAAGTTTATTTCAACACTATTTTATGTCAAGCACTCTCACTTCTACTCTTAGATTATTTAAGTTTTGCTTCTCTGGTGTGTGTACTGCTTAAGGATCCTTGAGATCCCTCTGAAATCCGACATACCAGGGTTGTCCCTTCCACAATGCACTAATCAATCCTTTACTTGATATAGCTCTTGGTGTTAGCACTGCCTGGGATCCCTAAGGTCCTTAGGAACTCTAACACACCAAGACACACTATTGGCTGCGAGATCTTTGGCTTCTGAGACTGTATTGAAGGCGTGACATCCCCAAATTTACTTTGGGCCTGATTTAGGCTCCCTATACTATAGTTTCATTTACTTATGTAAGTCATTTGATTATTGTCTATAATAATATTATTTGTAAATAGATATTGAGGTAATTAGTAAAAAAGGTGGAGTTCATACATGATTTTTGTGGGAACTGGGTAGAAATCATACTTTTAGTTTCATATATGTGATCTACAGTAGAAATCATGCTCTTAGGTTCATATATATGAATTTCCTGCTTTGGGTTGATATTTAATAGAAATCATGCTTTAGGTCTATATGCTATGAAACATGTCATAGGTCTATGTTCTTTGCATTAGAAATCCTGCCTTAGGATGTTCACGTTTACTACCTTTGCATATTAGAAAATAAGTTATAGTTCATCATTTCATTTTTGATTCTGCATAAGTTGTTATCACCTGGAAATCATGTCATCACGCTTGATAAAATAACCATCTAAAAATCCTGCTTTAGGACTCTGTTTGCATTGGCCTTAAATCATGTCTACGCTGACTAAACGAATAACTGACTATATAAAGGTTCTAAAAATAGCCCCAACACATATATCATGTTGTACTACAAATATGCATGAAATCAGCCATTTTGTAACATTAATCGCCTAGATCAGCATGCGTATACGATTGGATAACTTCAAGTTGTTCTCAGAATTATTATCGCACACAGCCTATGCCTAGGCATGCCTTAGGTAATTAATGGTCTAAAACTGTAAAATTATTCTGCTTATTTGTAAAATTGCTCAGGTTTAACAGATTTTAAATCAGTAGGCAATTGATCAGGTTATATCAGTTCATTTTAAGCAATGCTCCATATTCTGTGATACTAATCTAGACATCATGTTTTAGGGCCTTCCGAGTTTCTTTAAAATCGGTTGTTTGAGACGTGTTATGTATCTGTTTATGTATGGAGGCAAACATGAGCCCCTAATTGCTTCCCTATTTGACAGTCCTATGTGTTCTTTGTTATCGCTTAGATTTTACCTTTTAAATACCTTAGGAGTGTCTAGAACTGCCTAAGTATAGAGGTTATAAATGCCTTCGAAACCACAAGGAAGGGACGGGTAAAGCACGCTTAGAGTTCATTAATTAAACTCGCTTATATAACCACTAAGGGGAGGGTAATGAGTAGTAAAAGAATATGATGACATGTGCGCTAATATCATGTGTATCCCCTCTAGTTGAGGAGGATTACCGGGCATTGCACAGATTGATCCTATAGGCTAACCAACTTAGGACTTCCCTTCTTGTATTTACATATATGTGTTTAAACTGCCTAAACTCCTTTTACTTACATATATGTGCTTAAACTGCCTAAACTTCCTTTATTTGCAAATGTGTGCTTAGACTGCTTACTTTTTAAATGACTAATTCACATAACTAAGTTCGGTCGGGACCCACCGTTGTGGACCGCGAGGGGTGCCTAACACCTTCCCCTCAAGGTTATTTCGAGCTCTTACCCTAATCTCTAGTAATGCAAACTGGTTACATGAGTTAATTTCTTTAGGTGCCCTAATGCACCCTAATCCATTAGGTGACGACTTTTCAAATACCCAATTCCAAAAGGAAACGAGTTGTTCCCTATGAATGTCGAAACCCGGACTCCGCGAAGGAAAAAAGGGGCGCGACAGACCCGACCTATCGTTTCATGAGTTACCACTTTGTTTTCCCATTTCTGCTTTCTTATGTGTTGTTCAGATACATTTCATCATATCGTGTTGGTTAGTTCGGGCTTGGGGTAATTTTGGAGTGTTATGAGACACTTAGTCTCTTAAGTTGGTTATTTAGTTGGAAAAGTCAACCGTAAGTTAACTTAGGAGTAAACGATCTCGGAATTTGGTTTTTATGATTCAGATAGCTTTGGAGCGTGTTCGAAATGTAATTTGGAGGTCTGTGGTGGATTTAGGATTGAATTGGCGAAATTGGAATTTTGGCATTTTCTGTTTGGTAGTGGAAATCTTGATATCAGGGTCGGAATAGAATTCCGGAAATTGGAGTATGTCCGTAGTGTCATTAGTGGCGTGTGTGCAAAATTTTAGGTCATTCAAAGTTGATTTGATAAGTTTCGACGTCGTTTGTGGAATTTGAAAGTTTCTAAGTTCTTAGGCTTGAATCCGAGGTTGATTTGTTGTTTTAGTGTTATTTTGAGTGATTCGAAGGCTCGACTAAGTTTGAATGATGTTATGGGATGTGTTGGCATGTTTGGTTGAGGTTCCGAGGGCCTCAGGTGAGTTTTGGGAGGTTATCGGACCAAGTTCGTGGTTTTGAAAGTTGCAAATTTTTCTTCTGTTCTGTTGTAGAGGTTCTTTCTTTTCGATCGAGCGAGGAGGCTCGTGATCGTGTAAAGCAGTTGTGGAGGCAATCAAGTTTGTTCTTTGCATTTGCATATTAAGGGCTGCGATCGCGATGGTTGATCATGTGAAGCATCGCAAACGCATGGGTTAAGTCGCGTTCGCGTAAGGTTAAGTGGACCAAAGCTGGAGCCACGCGTTTGTTCTTCGCGAATGCGTTCAGCGGTCCGCGATCGCGTAGGAGTAAGGGGTAGAGTATCGCGTTCGCATGGGGAGCGACATGTTCGCGTAGAGTTATTTCTGAAGGCAGCAAAATTTGTTCTCCGCGATCGCGATGGTCTTTCCGCAATCGCGATTAAGGAAAATCACCTGGGCAGAATGTATATAAAGCCATCTTTGTGATTTAGGCCATTTCTCACCATTGTTGGACGATTTTGATGTTTTTTTGAGAGGGATTGAAGGGGGATTCGAAGGGAAACACTTAGAGGTAAGGTTTTGATTATTTCTAACTAATTAGACATGAAATTAGTGGGATTTAGAGCCAAAAAATGAGGAATTAGGGCTTGAAATTTGAGAGTGTAAATTGGGGATTTGTAGGGCCATTTGTCATCCGATTTTGATGTTCTTGGTATGTATGGACTCGTGGGAGGATAAAGATTCTATTGATGTAATTTTTATCAGATTCTAAGACATGGGCCCGGGAGTCGGGTTTGACCAATTTCGAAATTTTGATGTAATTTAATTATTTTCGTGTGGGCTTTGTTCCCTTAGCATATATTGATGTTATTGTCACACCTCCTTTTTACCACCCGAGGACGATAAAAGGGAGTTTTTCCAATTGAAGTGACATTATTCGAAATGAGATTATTTATTTAAATTATCAGAGTAGCCACTTGGGATAGTTTATTTGGTGTCCCAAGTCACCGGTTTATTTTAAAATCCCAAATCGAGAAAATTTCGACTTTACTTTATAAGTCTGCGTACCAGAAATTCTGGATAAGGAATTCTGTTAACCCGGGAGAAGGTGCTAGGCATTCTCGGGTTCCGTGGTTCTAGCATGGTCACTTAAATTATTAATAATTTGCCAATTATCTGATTTACTACATGTTTTAACTTATTGTGCATTTTTAGCTTTATAACCGCTTTTAATTATTTATTGTTACATATTGCGAATCATGTCACGGGAACCGTACCCACAATCTACAACATGTTAATTTTTAAAGATTAAATCGCGGCCGGGTCACATAAATGTACCCCCGGATTTAGTAATTAAACGTCACGACTACGTCACGGGAATACCCGTAGCTATGACAATTATTTAATTAACGCGCCTAAAGCAAACTACGAAAGTTCAAGGCATTTTCCATACTAAAAAATTTATTTATGTGAGGGCCATAGGTTATGGATTTTGTTTGCGTATGGCACACCTCAAATTATTTTCTAAAAAAAAATGATTAGCTCTTGACCTAATTTTGTAAGGGCCATGTGTTATAGGTTTTGTTTGGGCATGACACACCTCAATTTATTTTAAAAGATTTTACTCAACTAAAGCAAACTGCCGATGCTCCTATTTAAATCTAATTTTAAATTAGGTATCACAACTACGCCACGGGAATCGTACCCATAGTTGTAATGATTTAATTGCGTGCCGAAAACAAACTACGATTATTCATTAATTATTTATATAAAGAAAATGTACAGGAAATTTGATACCAAAGTTCTTAACAATATTCCAAGGGGACCCATGAAGTAAAGAAAGAGATTTTGAGTCAATTGCTCTATATTGACACAGTTTATTAATGGCTATATATGAGGTGTAACTATTATTGAAATTACTATATACTGAGGGTTTATTGTGACGACCCGGTAAGTCGTCTCATGAGTTACCGCTACGTTTCTCCCATTTCTACTTCTTGATGCCTTGTTTATCCGTGTTATGTGGTATCGGGTTGATCGGATCGAATCTGGAATGATTTTGGTAAGGTTTGAGACACTTAGTCTCTTTTAAGAAAGCTTAAGTTGGAGAAGTCAACCAAATGTTGATTTATGTGTTAGAGGGCTCGAAAGTGAGTTCCGAGGGTTCAGTTAGTTTTTGGAGGTGATTTATGACTTAGGAGCGTGATCGGAATGAGTTTTGGAGGTTCGGAGTAGATTTAGGCTTGAATTGGCGAAATTGATATTTTAACAATTTCCGGTTGGTAGGCGAGATTTTGATATAGGGGTCAAAATGGAATTCCGAGAGTTGCAGTAGTTCCGTTGTGTCATTTGAGATGTGTGTGCAAAATGTCAGGTCATTCGAACGTGGTTTGGTTGGGTTTTTTATCAAAGGAGGAATTTGGAAAATTTTAGAAAAGTTGGCTTGAATCCGATGTGTGTTGGGTGATTTGATGTTATTTGAGGTGTTTTGATGATTGGAATAAGTTTGAATAAGGTATTAGGATGTGTGTGTGCCTTTGATTGAGGTCCCGGGGGCCTCGGGTGAGTTTCGGGTGGTCAACCGAATCATTTGGAAGTTAAGAAAGTTGCAGAAATTGCAGGTTCACCAGTTGCATGTATTTACTCTTCGCATTCGCGTTTGGACCCTCGCGTTCGCGAAGAGTCAGCTGAGGGAGGTGGAAATTTAGCCTTCGCACTCGCGAGGCAAGTTAGGCGTTCGCAAAAGGCTACGAGATTGTGCATCGCATTCGCGGGCGTGCAGTCGCGTTCGCATAGAAGGAATTGAGAGGCTGAGCTTCAGTGGAATTAACCCATCGTGTTCGCGATGGATGGAACGCATTCGCGGAGGTTCGTCTGGGTAAATCATCGCGTTCGTGAGGGTCTTATCGCGTTCGCGTAAGAGGATTTTGGTCAAAGTTATTTTTGTGCTTCGTGAATGCGAGGCTTTGATCGCCTTCGCGAAGAAGAATTTTTAGGCCCGGGAAAAAGTTTAAAAGGTCATCTTGTCTGCAATTTTGGACTAAAAACTCGATTATTATGTGAATTACACCTAGAAAATCATGGAATTAAACTAAAAAAATTGAAGAACTAGGGCTTGGAAATTTGGACTTTTGATTGGGGATTTGGAGGACCATTTGGGGTCGAATTAGAAAACTTTTGATATGTATGAACTCGTGGGGAGATAAGGAATCCGTTGATGTGAAAATTATTGAATTCCGAGACGCGGTCCCGGGGGTAAGGTTTTGGTAATTTCGGGATTTGTGCCAGTTATTGATTGTTTTCGCTTGGGCTTCGTTCCCTTAGCATATTTTGACGTCCTCGTTCTGATTTTGGATAGATTTGATGCGCGTGGAGGCCGATTCGAGGGGCAAAGGCATCGCGAGCTAGAGATTTAGCCGGTTCGATGTAAGTAATGATTGTAAAAGATGTTCTGAGAAACCCCGGATTGCACATCATAGTGCTATATTAAGGTGAGGCACACGCTTGATGACAAGCGTGGGGTCGTGTACTATTGGAGATTGTGACTTGGTCCGTCCCGACTGATGATTTTACCATGTATTTGACTGAAATCTACTTGTTTTCATCATTATTTGGGTTGAATGCCATATTTGGGCCTTATGCCAACTATTTGAGCCCTTCGGGGATTTTTACTGGTATTTCCTCACTATTTCTGACTTTATACTTGAACTCAGTCATATTATATTTCACTATTTTTGTACTCAGCCATGTTTACTCTGTTTTAAACACTTACATGATCTTTTAAACGATATTTTTGGGCTGAGAAACATGTTTCACTACTGCCCGAGTGGCTTATGAGGATTTTTGACTGAGTAATGCCGATGGACTATGTTGTGAGGAAATATTTGATACTGATTATGAGGCCAAGGGCCTGATATATATACGCCACGAAGTGGTTTGATTGATATGAGGCTGAGGGCTTAGTGATGATGCCACGAGGTGGCTTGATATTGCGTTTGGGCCATAAGGGATCCCTTCAGGAGTCTGCACATCCCCAGTGAGCGCGGGTACCCATTGTGATGTGAGATTGAGCCTGAGGGGCTGGTATTGTTATGAGATGTTGCCCGAGGGGAGAATCCGTTGATATTATGCCCGAGGGGCGAAGTTCTATTTGTTTACTTTACGTTAACTACCTGTAAATTACTTGTTTACTTGATAAAAGAGGATTTTACTTGACTTTTCACTGATTTACTGTTTTTAAATGATTTTACTGCTTCATTATAGAATGTCTTGTGCCTTACGTGTTTTATTACTTTCAGTCATTATTTACATCTGTTACTCACTGAGTTGGAGTACTCACTTTACTCCCTGCACCCTGTGTGCAGATTCAGGCGTAGCTGGTCCCGCTCCCGAGTGTTGATTCATTCCAGCTTCAGGCGGATCTTCGAGGAGTCTTTAGGTAGCTGTTGGCGTTCGCAGCCCGGAGCTCCTCCATATCTCTTTCCTTTATGTCCTTAGTTCAGTATTTAAAGTCTGTAGTTACATTTGAGGACTTAGTGTTGTTAGATGCTTGTGACTTGTGACACCCCGGTTTGGGCTGTGTCGGGTTGTACTTCTGCACTTATTTGCTATTATTCGCTACTTAGTATCATTAAATCATGTTTTAGACCACTTTATATTGTTTAATTGTTTTAAAAAGTGAATTGGGTTTAATTGGCTGGCCTTATCTTCACGAGAGGCGCCATCACAACCGTGTTCGGGTTTAGGGTTGTGACAAGTTGGTACAGAGCCTAGATTACATAGGTCTCACGAGTCATGAGCAGGTTTAGTAGACTCTCGCGGATCGGTACGGAAACGTCTGTATTTATCCTCAAGAGGTTGCGGAACCTTTTGGAAAACTTCATATTCTTGAAATTCTTGTCGTGCGAACTTGTTAATCTGAGTACTAAACTTATTTTGTTCTACTTTCTCAGAGATGGTGAGGACATGCGCTACTGGTCGGGGTGGACGACCTCAGTACCACCAGATATGGCCACCAGAGGCCAAGGATGCGGTCGTGGTCGTGGTAGGGGCAGAGCAGCTAGAGCAACACTTGCAGATCCACCAGCTACCCCAGTTATGGACGCTCCAGCAGCACTAGCTCAGGCACCAATTGTGACCATTGTGACTCCGGGTCTTCAGGAGGCCTTGGCTTAGATCTTATCAGTTTGCACTGGCCTAGCTCAGGCGGTTTCAGCCACTACAGCAGCAACTACTTCTCAGGCCGGGGGAGGCAATCAGACTCCCGTCGCTCGCACACCTGAGTAGGTCATGCAGGGACTCCAGACGCCGGGGGCTTATCCAGCCCAGCCGGTTGTAGCTGCTCAGGACTACATAGTTCCTGCCATGCCTGAGGATGAGCAGCGTAGGTTGGAGAGATTTGGTAGACTTCAGCCTCCGACCTTCAGCGGTGCAGAGGGCGAGGATGCCCAGGGCTTTTTGGACAAGTGTCAGAGGATGCTTTGTACAGCAGGTATTCTGGAGACCAGCGGGGTCGCTTTTACCACCTACCAGTCTTCAGGAGTTGTTTTCACTTGGTGGGAGGATTTTGAGAGGCATAGGCTTGTTGGTGCAGCACCTCATTCCTGGCAGCAGTTCTCCGTTCTCTTTCTGGAGAAATATGTACCGTAGTCTCGCATAGAGGAGCTGCATAGGCAGTTTGAGTGGTTGCGTCAGGGGGAGATGACCGTGTCGCAGTATGAGTTGAGGTTCTCTGAGTTGGTTCGTCATGCCATCTGGTTAGTCCCGACGGATAGAGAAAGGATTAGGAGGTTTGTTGATGGTTTTAGTTATCAGATCTGTATTCTAATGACCAGGGAGAGGGTGATTGGTGCTACCTTCGAGGAGGTTGTGGATATCACCCGTGAGATTAAGTCTGTTCGTCGCCAGGAGCGAGAGAAGAGGGAGGCTAAGAGGCCTCGAGGATCTGGTAGCTACAGTGGTGCTCCTTCGATGGGTCAGTTTCAGTAAGACAGAGGCCATTCATTCAGGTCTGCTCAGCTAGCTCGCCCAGGTTATCGTGAGGCATCTTCGGGTCATGGTTATCACAGTTCTCAGCAGGGCCAGTCATCACTTAGTGCCCTTCTAGCTCAGAGTTCGTCTCGTGCTCCATCAGTTCAGGGCTCTTCTATGCCGAGTGCATCTGCTAGTCACTCTGGTGCAAAGGGTTCCTTTTAGTCCCCTTCTCCAGCACCTGGGAGTTATTATGAGTGTGGCGAGATGGGTCATATGTGGAGACAATGTCCTCATCGTTTTGCTAGTTCATCTCAGCAAAGAGGCCAGTCATCGGCTTCAGCGCTAGTTTCTTCACCACCACCCGCTTAGTCAGCTAGGGGTTAGGGTCAGTTAGCCAAGGGTCTCCCCAAAGGGGGAGGTCGATGAGGGGGCGGTCAGGCCCGTTTTTATGCACTTCCAGGTAGACCCGATGCTATTGCTTCAGATGATGTCATTACAGGCATTGTTTCAGTCTGACACAGAGATGCCTCTGTATTATTTGATCCCGGTTCCACCTTTTCTTATGTGTCATTATACTTTGCTTGTTATTTGGGTACGCCCCGTGAGTTTCTTGCTTCACCTGTTCATGTATCTACCCCAGTAAGTAATACTGTTGTTGTAGACCGTGTGTACCGGTCGTGTGTGGTGACTATTGGGGGTCTGGAGACCCGTGTGGATCTTTTATTATTGTGTATGGTGGATTTCGATGTCATTTTGGGCATGGATTGGCTATCTCCGTGTCGTGCTACAGTTACATTAGCTATACCGGGTGTGCCACGGATCAAGTGGCGAGGTGTGACTGATTATGTTCCCACTAGAGTGATCTCATTCTTGAAATCCCAACGTATAATTGGAAAGGGTTGTCTTTCATATCTAGCCTTTGTGCAGGATGTCAGTACTGAGACTCCCAGTATTGATTCTATTCCAGTTGTAAGGAATATTTCTGATGTGTTTCCTGCAGAACTGTCGCGCATGCCTCCGGACAAGGATATTGATATTGGTATTGACTTGGTGCCGGGCACTAAGCCCATTTCCATTCTGTCGTATCGTATGGCACTAGCGGAACTGAAGGAATTAAAAGAACAGTTTCAGGAACTCCTTGATAAAGGGTTCATTCGGCCTAGTGTGTCACCTTGAGGTGCGTCGATTCTGTTTGTGAAAAAGAAGGATGGCACAATGAGAATGTGTATTGATTATAGGCAATTGAACAAAGTAACAATTAAGAACAAGTATCTCTTGCCTCGCATTGATGATTTATTCGACCAGCTTTAGGAAACGAGGGTGTTCTCCAAGATTGATCTCCGTTCAGGTTATCACCAGTTGAAGATCAGGGATTCGGATATTCTTAAGACAGCTTTCAGGACCCGATATGGTCATTATGAGTACTTGGTGATGTCTTTTAGGCTAACCAATGCCCCATCAGTGTTCATGCATTTGATGAACAGCGTGTTCCAGCCTTAACTCGATTCGTTTGTCATAGTCTTCATTGATGATATTCTGGTGTACTCGCGTAGTTAGAAGGAGCACGCGGAGAATTTGAGAGTTGTGTTGTAGAGATTAAGGGAGGAGAAGCTTTATGAAAAATTCTCCAAGTGTGAGTTTTGGCTTAGTTCAGTGGCTTTCTTAGGGCGCGTGGTGTCCAGCGATGGTATTCAGGTTGATCCAAAAAGATAGAGGCGGTTCAGAGTTGGCCCAGACCATACTCAGCCACAGAGATTCGCATCTTCCTTGGTTTGGCGGGTTATTATCGTCGGTTTGTTCAGGGATTCTCATCTATTGCATCGCCCTTGACCAAGTTGACTCAGAAGCTCAAGACAACTTTGACCACAATTCCGGTGTTGGTTTTGCCATCAGCTTCAGGTTCATATACCGTGTATTGTGATGCTTCGAGAGTTGGAATTGGCTGTGTGTTAATGCATAAGGGTAGAGTTATTGCTTATGTTTCTCATCAGTTGAAGCCCCATGAGAAGTACTACCGCGTTCATGATTTGGAGTTGGCTGTCATAGTTCACGCATTGAAGATTTTGAGGTATTACTTGTATGGCGTATCTTGTGAGGTGTTCACTGATCATCGCAGTCTTCAGCATTTGTTCAAGCAAAAGGATCTTATTTGAGACAGCGCAGATGGTTGAAGTTGCTTAAGGATTATGATATCACTATATTGTACTATCAGGGAAAGGCCAATGTGGTGGCCGATGCTTTGAGCCGAAAGGCAGTGAGTATGGGGAGTTTGACATATATTCCAGTTGGGGAGAGACCCCTTACAGTTGATGTCCAGGCCTTGGCCAATCGGTTTGTGAGATTAGATATTTCGGAACCCAGTCGAGTATTGGCTTGTGTGGTTTCTCGGTCTTCCTTATATGATCGCATCAGAGAGCGTCAGTATGATGATCCGTACTTGCTTGTCCTTAAGGACAGAGTTCATCATGACGATGCTAGAGATATGACCATTGGAGATGATGGGGTGTTGAGGATGCAGGTCCGGATTTGTGTGCCCAATGTGGATGGCTTCGGGAGTTGATTTTGGAGGAGGCCCATAGCTCGCGGTATTCCATTCATCCGGGTGCCGCGAAGATGTATCAGGATTTGAGGCAGCACTACTGGTGGAGAAGAATGAAGAAAGATATTGTGGGATTTGTAGCTCGATATCTCAATTGTCAGCAGGTGAAATATGAGTATCAGAGACCGAGTGGTTTGCTTCAGCAGATGGATATTCCCGAGTGGAAGTGGGAGAGGATCACTATAGACTTTGTTGTTGGACTTTCACAGACTTTGAGGAAGTTTGATGCTATTTGGGTGATTGTGCATCGGCTGACCAAGTCTGCGCACTTCATTCCTATGTGTACTACCTATTCTTTAGAGCGATTGGCAGAAATCTGTATCCGGGAGATTGTTCGTTTGCATGGTGTCCCAGTTTCCATCATTTCAGATAGGAGCACTCAGTTTACCTCGCAAGTTTGGAGGCCTGTGCAGCGAGAGTTGGGTACTCAGGTTGAGTTGAGCATAACTTTTCATCCTCAGACGGACGGACAGTCCGAGCGTACTATTCAGATATTGGAGGACATGTTGCATGCTTGTGTCATTGATTTTGGAGGGTCATGGGATCAGTTTCTACCGCTTGCAGAGTTTGGTTATAACAACAGCTACCAGTCGAATATTCAGATGGCTCCATATGAGGCTTTGTATGGGAGGAGGTGTAGATCTCCAGTTGGTTGGTTCGAGCCCGGTGAGTCTAGGCTATTGGGGGACAGACTTGGTGCAGGATGCTTAGAAAAGGTGAAGGTGATTTAGGAGAGGCTTCGTACAGCACAGTCGAGGCAAAAGAGTTATGCTGACAGGAAGGTTCGGGATATGTCCTACATGGTTAGTGAAAAGGTTCTGTTGAAAGTTTCACTTATGAAGGGTGTTATGAGATTTGGGAAGAAAGGGAAATTGAGTCATCGGTTCATTCGGCCTTTTGAGGTGCTTCGGAGGATTGGGGAGGTGGCTTATGAGCTTGCCTTGCCACCCAGCTTGTCGAGTGTGCATCCGGTATTTCATGTTTCTATGCTCCGAAAGTATATTGGGGACCCATCTCATGTTCTGGATTTCAGCACGTTTCAGTTGGGTGATGATTTGACCTATGGTGTGGAACCAATAGCTATTGTGGGTCGTCAGGTTCGAAAGTTGAGATCAAAGGATATAGCTTCAGTGAAAGTGCAGTGGAGAGGTCGACCCATGAAGGAGGCTACCTGGTAGACCGAGCGGGAGATGCGGAGTAGATATCCTCACCTATTTGAGGCTTCAGGTATGTTTCTTGATTCATTCACGGACGAACGTTTGTTTAAGTTGGGGAGGATGTGATGACCCGGCCAGTTGTCTCATTAGTTACTGCTCTATTTCCCCCATTTCTACTTCTTTATGCCTTGTTTATCCGTGTTTTGTGGTATCGGGTTGGTCAGATAGAATTCGGAATGATTTTGGTAAGGTTTGAGACACTTAGTCTCTTTTAAGAAAGCTTAAGTTGGAAAATTCAACTGGATGTTGATTTATGTGTTAGAGGGCTCGGAAGTGAGTTCCGAGGGTTTGGTTAGTTTCGGGAGGTGATTTATGACATAGGAGCGTGATCGGAATGAGTTTTGGAGGTTCGGAGTAGATTTAGGCTTGAATTGACGAAGTTGATATTTTGACGATTTCCGGTTGGTAGATGAGATTTTGATATAGGGGTCGGAATGGAATTCTGAGAATTGCAATAGTTCTATTGTGTCATTTGGGATGTGTGTGCAAAATTTCAGGTCATTTGGACGTGGTTTGTTTGGGTTTTTTTATCAAAAGTGGAATTCGAAAGATTTTAGAGAAGTTTGGCTTGAATCCGATGTGTTTTGGGTGATTTGATGATTGAAATAAGTTTGAATAAGGTATTAGGATGTGTGTGTGCCGTTGGTTGAGGTCCCAAGGGCCTCGGGTGAGTTTCGGGTGGTCAATCGGATCATTTTGTAGTTAAGAAAGTTGCTGAAATTGTAGGTTCTTACTTTTTGCGTTCGCGGGTGGACCCTCGCGTTCGCGAAGAGTCAGCTGAGGGAGGTGGAAATTTAGCCTTCGCGTTCACGAGGCAGGTTATGTGTTCACGAAGTTCTACGATATTGTGCATTGCATTCGCGGGCGTGTAGTCACGTTCGCATAGAAGGAATTGAGAGGCTGAGCTTCAGTGGAATTAACCCATCGCGTTCGCGATGGATGGAACGCGTTCGTGAAGGTTCATCTGGGTAAAGCATCGCGTTCGTGAGGGTCTTGTCGCGTTCGCGTAAGAGTATTTTGGTCAAAGTTATTTTTGTGCTTCGCGAATGCAAACGCGAGGCTTTGACCGCATTCACGAAGAAGGATTTTCAAGCCTGGGCAGAAGTTTAAAAGGTCGTCTTGTCCGCGATTTTGGGGCTTATTTCCTCCATAGTTGGTCATTTTTGGAGATTTTTGAAGGATATTGAAGAGGTATTCAAGGGGGAGACGTTTGGAGGTAAGAAATTTGGACTAAAACTAGATTATTATGTGATTTCCACCTAGAAAATCATGATAATTGAGCTAAACAATTGAAGAACTAGGGCTTGGAAATTTGGACTTTTGATTGGGGATTTGGAGGACCATTTGGGGTCGGATTTGAGAACTTTTGATATGTATGAACTCGTGGGGAGATAAGGAATCCGTTGATGTGAAAATTATTGAATTCCGAGACGCGGGCCCGGGGGTCAAGTTTTGGTAATTTCGGGATTTGTGCCAGTTGTTGATTGTTTTCGCTTGGGCTTCGTTCCCTTAGCATATTTTGACGTCCTCATTCTGATTTTGGATAGATTCGACGGTCGTGGAGGTCGATTCGAGGGGCAAAGGCATCACGAGCTAGAGATTTAGCCGATTCGAGGTGAGTAATGATTGTAAATGATGAAACCCAAGTTTGAAACCCAGGATTACACATCGTAGTGCTATATTAAGGTGAGGCACACACTTAATGATAAGTGTGAGGTTGTGCACTATTGGGGATTGTGACTTGCTTCGTTCCAACTGATGATTTTACCTCGTATTTGACTGAAATCTACTTGTTTTCATCATTACTTGGGCTGAATGCCATATTTGGGCCTTGTGCCAACTATTTGAGCCTTTCGGGGATTTTTACTAGTATTTCCTCACTGTTTTTGACTTTATACTTGAACTCAGTCATGTTATATTTTACTATTTTCGTACTCAGCCATGTTTACTCTGTTTTAAATACTTACATGATCTTTTAAATGATATTTTGGGCTAAGAAACATGTTTCACTACTGCTCGAGTGGCTTGTGAGGATTTTTGACTAAGTAAGGGCGATGGACTATGTTGTGAGGAAACATTTGATACTGATTATGAGGTCGAGTGCCTGAGATATGTACGCCACAAGGTGGCTTGATTGATATAAGGCCGAGGGCCTAGTGATGATGCCACGAGGTGGCTTTATATTGCGCTTGGGCCGTAAGGGGCCCTCGAGGAGTCTGCACACCCCCAGTGAGCGTGGGTACCTATTGTGATATGAGATTGAGCCCGAGGGGCTGGTATTGTCCTGAGATGTTTCCTGAGGGGCGGATCCGTTGATATTTTGCCCGACGGGTGAAGTTCTATTTGTTTACTTTACGTGAACTACCTGTCAATTACTTGTTTCCTTGATAAAAGAGGATTTTACTTGACTTTTCACTGATTTACTGTTTTTAAATGATTTTACTGCTTCATTATAGAATGTCTTGTGCCTTACGTGTTTTCTTACTTTCAGTCATTATTTACATCTGTTACTCACTGAGTTGGAGTACTCACTTTACTCCCTGCACCCTGTGTGCAGATTCAAGCGTAGCTGGTCCCGCTCCCTAGTGTTGATTCATTCCAGCTTCAGGCGGATCTTCGAGGAGTCTTTAGGTAGTTGTTGGTGTTCGCAGCCCGGAGCTCCTCCCTATCACTTTCCTTTATGTCCTTATTTCAGTATTTAAAGTCTGTAGTTACATTTGAGGATTTAGTGTTGTTAGATGCTCGTGACTTGTGACACCTCGGTTAGGGCTGTGTCGGGTTGTACTTCCACACTTATTTGCTATTATTCGCTATTTAGTATCATTAAATCATGTTTTAGACCGCTTTTATGTTATTTAACTGTTTTAAAAAGTAAATTGGGTTTAATTGGCTGACCTTGTCTTCACGAAAAGTGTCATCATAATCGGGTTTAGGGTCGTGACAGTTATTATTGGTCAAATTACTAGTACTCATTCTAAATGAGTCTCTTTCTGAAAATTAGCCTTATTTTCACATCAATTAACACAATGTCCCGAATTATTAATATTTCTAGTCTATCTTACCATTGCAAATCGTTGTAATCGATCTCAATACTTGTTACTTTCCGGTTTTCCTCTTTTTGTGGTCCAATTCGCAGTTCTTTAATTTCAATTCAGTCAAACATAAAATATAAATTAAACACTATATAAGACAAGTTCAACTATGAATATTTGAATCTAACACAAGTAATTCACATTAAGGTCGCACAAGTAATTTCCTCAAGCTTAATATTAAACAAATGCAAACCACAAGCAACTTTCAAATAAACAGAACCTATAAAAATGAGATTCAAGCATTACATCATCCAATCAAACAAGTTACATGAATGAAATCAACGTCATACCTCAACAGCCAAGTAAATATCCCAAAATAACCAGATAAAGGCTGAAAAGGTGAATCAATGGGACAGGGACAACAGAGCAGTAACGAACAGCAATTCCATCGCTTCATATTCCAAAAAATTACGAAGCAAAGACACAGAAATTGAGATAGCGAAGAAGCATAGTTGAAAACGACCTTGAAGTATCCCCTTATTCCAGTTCTTGTTTTGTGTTTTTGAGCTTTTTTTTTGTTCCATATTTTATATATACCAAGACCTATGAGATTTTAGCAAAGAAGCATTTGTTTGATTTGTGGTTGCTCAACAGGGAAGAAGAAGTAGACGAGGAGATGGGTGGCGATTCCTTGGTTAGAATGGGGAATCTGCTTGTTGAATGAAAATGAGAAGAATGAGGAGGAGTGTAAGGCGCTAGCTAGCTGAAGGGGGAGTTCATAGATATCTCTTTTTGGGGCGGGGAAAGGGATGGAGGGGTCTGGTTGTGTGTGATTTTTGAGGGGAGGGCTTTAATTTTTGTTTATTTTTTGTTGTGTGTGATTTTAGTATTTCGTATCTCTTATATATTTTGTTATTTTTATTTACGCATTTTTATGGTACTAATATATCACCTCCTATTGCTTTTTTGAGCCGAGGGTCTCCTGGAAACAGCCTCTCTACCCTTCGGGTAGGGGTAAGGTCTGCATACATATTACCCTCCCCAGACCCCACTTGTGGAATTATACTGGGTCGTTGTTGTTGTTGTTGCTTTAATTTTTGTTTAGGTCTTTGTTGAAGAAGAAGCAAAAAAGCGCCTTTTGGTCCTAGAGTCTAAAATGTATGGAAAAATCTGATTATTGTTATAAAGTAAAAACAATAAAATAAAGACAAGTATAGAGAGAAACTGATATATTATTCGAATTCAAACTGATGTACATAATGAACTGAAATCTCTTCTAATTATAGAAGAAAGGAAGCTGATGTGTAAGCTGCTACGCAAGCTGCTGTGTAAGCTGCTACTACAAGTTGTTGTGTAAGCTGCTACTACAAGTTGCTGTGTAAGCTGCTATTACAAGTTGTTGTGTAAGCTGTTACTGCAAGTTGCTGTGTAAGCTGATGTGTAAGCTGCTACTATACCAAATATGGATAATCTTCTACTGAGAGCAATGTTTATCCATAACGGAGTACTAAATGGATAAGCTTATTATACCCGGTATGGATAATCTTCTACCTAGGGTAATGTTTATCCATACCCGGGTCCCGAATTGATAAGCTTCTTTAGGAAGCTTATTTCCAATAGAGTACTAAATAGATAAACATATTTACGGTGGTGTCCCATATGGATAAGCTTCTTCGGGAAGATTATTTACAACGGAGTACTAAATGAACATCCATATATATTTATAACACTCTCACTTGGATGTTCATTAAAAGATAATGTGTCTCATTAAAACCTTACTAGGAAAAACCACGTGGGAAAAAATCCTAGTGAAGGAAAAAGAGTACACATATTTAGTAATACGCATTGCTAGGTGCCTCATTAAAAACCTTATAAGAAAAACCCCATGAGAAAAAACCTTAGTAAGGGAAAAAGAGTGCATCGCGTATTTTACTCCCCCTGAAGAAAACCTTATTTCAAATATTTGAGTCTCCACATTCCAATCTTGTATACCATATTCTCAAAAATTGATGTTGGTAAAGACAATTTGTTGGATTGTCACTTGAACTAATTTGATGCACATCAATGTCACAATTTTCCTGAAGATCATGTATGTAGAATAATTCTGGTGAAATGTTCTTCGTTCTATCTCCTTTTATAAATCCTCCCTTTAATAGTGCTATGCATGAAACATTGTCTCCGTATAATATTGTGGGTCTTTTATCACATTCCAACCCACATGTTTCTCGAATGAATCACTGATCTCAATCATATGCACTCCCTGCTTGCCGGTTTGAAATCGAGCTTTATGGGTATCGGATAAATAACCTGCATCTGCATTACCAATACGATCTGCACCACTTTTGTTAGCATTAGCAAGATAAATAAGTGCACCATCTACACCGAGATAGAGTATTTCAGGACCAAGGAGCTCCTCATCCTCTTCTAGAGGTTGGAACGGATCCTTATTCACTTCAAGTGATTGAATATTCATTGGTGTACTTAATGGGTACACTTTGTCCATGTAAAAGTATTTTTAAGACCCTCTTGGAGCTCTTCCGGAGTTCCAATAAGATTTATGTCACCAACATAAACAGCAAGTGTAACAAATTTTGATGACATTTTCTTTATAAAAATACATGGACAAATAACATAATTTATGTAACTTTCTTTCAGCAAATATTTACTGAGGCGATTATACCACACGCGCACAGATTGCTTTAAACCGTACAAAGATCTTTATAATTTGATCGAGTACATTTCTCAAGACTTTGAATTATATGCTTCGGGCATTTTCAATCCTTCAAGGATCTTCATATAGATTTAGCCAAATAAGTCATATAGGTTAAGACTTGTATCTAAATGGTATGACATCTTCAAGTGTCTGGACTGCTAGTCCGATCCTCACAATCTTTTACAATATTGTGCACTATATTGTATTAAATATATCGTCGACGATCATTTTGTGTCAGTTCCGAAGCGACATAACTTGTGGAGATCTCATCACTTTCTTTATTTTCAGGTACCTGAACTTTTTCGGGAGTTTCATGAAATGTTATGTCGTGGGCTCTTCTAGAGCTTATTTCCTCCTCATTTTGATCATTAGCTCCTACTATTTTTCAAGGATTGTTACCTTTGGAACCGATTGGTCTACCACGCTTCATGCGTACAGTAAACTCTATCCTTCAGGGACTTTAATTTTAATAGGAGCATTTGCAGCTGAAATATGATATTTAATTTTGGATCAGCAAATGCTTCTGGCATTCGACTTGAATTATCTTCTAAGTGAGGATCATGATAATTCGATTCATATAGCATATTTTTCAACTGTTTATTCCATCCCCCAAATGTTAGAAAAACTAACATATATCCCCAATCATCTTTGGGAAACATATCTTTGTGTATTATGGTAGAGAAATTAATCATATACCACACAACAAAAGATAGTAAAAATATTTGGTTTCTGATCCTAAACCAATTGTGAAGGGAGGACTTATCATATATTGTTGATCTGATGCATACAAGTGTTGTTATATGCAATTTAGAAAATCTTAGACCAACACATGAAGCTTTGTTCTCATAAGAAATGGTTTAGCCATTAATAGGAGGTATTCAATGCTAAACCAGCTTGGATATAAACCAGCATTATCAAGATGAACTGTCTTGATTTCATAATCTGAAAATTATGCTCTTAATCGAGAAAAGCAATTTCAAATGCCAAACTGCAGGTTGACAATAATTACACATGTAACCATCTCATATATGCACCTATAAGTGGTTCACATGATAGGTGAACGGGCCCATATTCACCTTTTATATATTTCAGAATCAGGGGTCTTAGTCCCAACTTTAGCTGGTATAATCAATTCATTATGAGAACAAGCAACACATGAGAATTCCTGAAGAATCTTCTAGTTCTTTAGTATATGCTTATCTGAATTCTCAAATAGCTCATTTAAAAATGGCAAATGAAAACTTCAAGTTTATCATGTCATGTGCTATCTCTTAGTAAACTTCTGGTTTACTATGGCATAAACTTTTGCTTTAGTAAACTTTTGGTTTACTGTGATACATGATATAGTACAAATTAAAGAATACGGCGGGTAACTTCTCACATACATATTATTTTACACCCTATGATTGTGGAAACATGAAGATTATCAATCTTCCAATCATTTGTAGTCTCAATATGATAGCCATTTGTATTAGTAAACTTCAGGTTTACTACAACATATGTTTTGACCATAATCATATAATATGAATGACATATTTGTATATAAGCTCTTCGAGAGCCTTCATTTATTATCCACAATCTAATATTTATCTGGCACTACTGGTGTCATGTATTCTTTAGGCAAACATTTAGCTCTTCAGGAGTTGTTGATACATTTTGTACTATCAAATATTGCTCAGACACTGCTGGTGTCATGAGAGAAAATCACAATCAAATAAACAATGTAAAACAATTGTTTAAGCACACGAAAACTCCTCTTCATAATATTTTTCCACTTCAGGAGGCAATTTCAATTGTGTTACTTCTTCAGGAGCAAATTTAAAATACGAAATATTGAGTATATATTCTCTCAATTATATTAACTCTTCTGGAGGTGAATTGTAATGTATTCACATCAAGAGCGCGTTCATATTTACCCGACTTATTAGTATTGTCACATTCACTTCAGGGAATGGATTAATATTATCAAAAGTTCTCATCCTTCAGGAAATCGAACATAATTATCTGAATGCGCATTAATCACATCAAATTGTGATGCCTCAACCTCTTTTAAAATATTTACTACTTCAGGAGCAAATCGAGGCGTGCATTTAATATAGAGAATATTTATGTAGCTTATCTTCAATTGTAACCATAGAAAGCCTAAATTATCACTTCTGGTGATCATAGGCATATACCACTTCTGGTAGTTAACAAAATATAATTACAATGAGATATACGAAATATAACCACTTCTTGTGGTTGTATATTTCTTGCAAACTCTGCTAGAGTTTAAGTTGATCTAATAATGTTATCCATATTCTTCAAAATGACATAAACAAGATATATTATAGTAAACATCATTATCAAATCATAATTTTTCTTTATGTACAACAATTACATAACCATACTATCTATTACAAATAACAAAAATTAAAATATTTACATTTCTACAGATTCACCACCGATTACATGACTTGTTTCTCCTTCTGGGAGTGCAAGGTAATCAGTTACATCCAAATGCATGAAGTCTAAATTATCTTCAGAAATAAATTTGCTTCAGCATTTTTCTCTGCCTTCTTTAGGGAGGCTTGATAAAGCTCAACCAGGTGCTTTGGCGTACGATAGGTACGTGACCAGTGCCCTTTTTCTCCACATCTATAGCATGCATTTTCTGCATTTGGTGTTTGCACCGCTTCATGCTTTTGTTCCTTCCTTTTCCACTGCTGGTGGTGAGGAGTGTTCTTTGGTGCATTATTATTACCATGATTAGAGTTCCTTTCCCGACCACGACCATGACCACGACTGGGGCCATGACCTTTTCCACGTTTAGCCTAGTGGAAGTTCGTCTCATTCACTTCAGGGAATGGACAAGAACCAGTAGGTCGGCTTTCATGATTTTTTATTAATAGCCCATTATGTTGCTAGGCTATAAGAAGATGTGAGATAAGTTCAGAATACCTTTTAAATCCCATCTCTCGATATTGCTGCTACAGGAGCATATTCGAGGCATGAAAAGTGGTGAAAGTTTTCTCCAACATATCATGATCAGTAATATTATCACCACATAACTTCAATTGGCAAAAAATTCTGAACATAGCAGAATTATACTCACTGATAGATTTAAAATCTTGTAGCCTTAGATGAGTCCAATATATCATGCCTGTGGAAGAACGACCATCTTCAGGTGGTCATATCTATCTTTCAAATTATTCCACAGTATGACTGGATCTTTAACAGTAAGATATTCCATTTTAAGGCCCTCATCAAGGTGATGGCGTAGGAATATCATTGCTTTGGAACGGTCTTGGTTTGATGCCTGATTTTTGTCTTTGATGGTGTCTGTCAGACCCATCGCATCAAGATGAATTTCAGCATCAAGCACCCAAGACATGTAGCTTTTGCCCGATATATCCAGGGCTACAAATTCAAGTTTAGAAAGATTTGACATTATTTAGGAAAAGAAAGTTCTTACCTCAGATACTTTCAAAATATTTGCTCGAGATGGCAGAGTCTCGTGCTGATAACGTGTTATAAAATAAAGACTATAAAGTAAAGACAAGTATAGAGAGAAACTGATATATTATTCGAATTCAAACTGATGTACATAATGAACTGAAATCTCTTCTATTTATAGAAGAAAGGAAGCTATTGTGTAAGCTGCTACTACAAGCTGTTGTGTAAGCTGCTATTACAAGCTGTTGTGTAAGCTGCTACGCAAGTTGCTGTGTAAGCTGCTACTACAAGTTGTTGTGTAAGCTAATACTGCAAGCTACTGTGTAAGCTGCTACTATACCAGATATGGATAATCTTCTACTGAGAGCAATGTTTATCCATAACGGAGTACTGAATGGATAAGCTTATTATACCCGGTATGGATAATCTTCTACCTAGGGTAATGTTTATCCATAACCGGGTACCGAAGTGATAAGCTTCTTCAGGAAGCTTATTTCCAATAGAGTACTAAATAGATAAACATATTTACGGTGGAGTCCCATATGGATAAGCTTCTTCAGGAAGATTATTTACAACGGAGTACTAAATGAACATCCATAATATAATATATTTATAACAATTATCTTATTTTGTGTCTAGGTTTAGGAATTTAAGGGAAGCGAAATGGGTATTGGGCTTTGGGCTTGAAGGAATTTGGATGAATTTTGAGGGAATTGGACCATAAAAATGGTTTTAGCTCAGATTTAAAACAAGACCAAATCAAAACCTTTCTTTCTTTTTTTTATTTTTGCAATGTCAGCCATTTTAAACTCTAATTTAGTTTAATCTAATTTGTATGGCCAAATTATTTATCTATTTTGCCTAATTAATTGACTAACCTAAGAATGCATTTTTATATTTTTAGTTATCTAAATGATGTACTTAGCAATGTAATTAATTCCTAAATGCAAATTAAACCTAAGACGACATGAAACTAAAATGTGACAATTTTTATAAATTTTCTATGATTTTTAAAATATTAAAAATGCATGAAATGCAACTAAATAAAGAAATACTTCTAAAAATCAATTAAAATTATTTTGGTCTATTTTTAAGAGTTATTTTCATGTAGGGCAAAAATTAGGTGCTCACAGTTATGATTCTGATTTTGGTTAGATTCGGGGCATCTGAAGGCCGAATCGAGAGGCAAGGGCATCGCGGACTAGAGTTTGGCTTGGCTTGAGGTAAGTAACGCTTCCAAACTTGGTTCTGAGGGTTCGAAACCCCGAACTATGTATTCTATGATTACTATTGAGATGACGGAAATGCCAAGTGACGGGCGTGTGGGTGTGCACCGTGAGAATTGCGGCTTGGATCATTCCATGGCACCGCTTAGTGACTTTTTCTTGTTGTTATCCGTGTTTCTATCATGTGATTTGGTAAATGTATTGTGAAAACATGCTAGATATCCTGTTAGGGCTTCATACCGATACTGTTGAGACCCGGGAGGTCATTTCTTGCTGTCATATCATTATCTTTTTTTATATCTGTACTCAGTCTTGTTCATGCATTATATATCATGCCTTAGTCTCGATTATTGTTATTTGGCACATCATATCATTGTTCGGGCTAGTATCATGACATTGTGAGCCGTGTGTGTGAGACTGGAGAGTGATGACTAAGTAAGGCCGAGAGCCTGGTTGTGAGTGACAATATATGGGAGGCCGCAAATGTTCTTGTGATTTTCTACATAGTTGTCAATTCAAGTATGTAATTGCAAGTCAAGTTGAAGGGCATTCTCATTGTATTTTATAAGTACGATATTTAAATTATAAACGTTATATGTATATTACATGATAAATATTAGTGTTTGGCATGTCATTTTTTGTGAATATATTTATTGTTTTGGAAATAAAAAACGAACGAAGAAAAACTTACAAAAAATTAGAAACATAGGACTTAAATATTTACTAAAAAAGCAATCATATATAAAAATATAACACGGTACAATTGATGGGCGAGCATGAAAAATATAGAAAAGATGAAATTGGCTTCTTTGTCAGAGATACCAGGAATATGGATGTCACTAAAAATTTATAATTTTGGAATATGGATATCAATAATAATTTCTACGAATCTAAAATATGTCGTCTAGATCTGCACCTTAATGCAATATAATAGAGTTTTCCAACTGAATATAAGACGTTAATCTCCTTGATAATGTTCGCATCCTTTATCACCAGCATAGAGACTATAAGCTAGTGCGAGACAACCATGAGTATACATTATTACCAGTTGAAGAAAGCATGGTGCTAATGCTAGCTAAATACCAAGAACCATGCATAGTAAGATACCAAACGATATTATTCATATATTAACCAAACACAAGTACGATCAACGTACATATAAGTTGTTACCAACACATAAACCAACTGTCAAAGTGTGCATTATATTAGACAAAGGGATGCCATATTATAACCACAGAACATACAACCAAAAGTGATAACAAGACATCCTAATGCCACCATGAGCAACTAAGAACGAAAAACTAAAGTTCTTACTAATCCTACAGCCACCATTATTCATTATAGCTTCCAAGTAACACCATTGAAGTCAGGAAGTTGGAGTAGGTTCGTGATATCTTTTTAGGCGTGTGTGCAAAATTTGAGGTCATTCAGATGTGCTCCGAGTACAGTTGTAGTGAATTTGTACACAGTTTCTCTAGCACTTTTTTTTGATACAATGCCTCACCAGTGTTATGCTCTCTTTCTTTCCCTGACATGTTACACAGCAGATCTTAGTGAACTACAATGTTTGTTTGCAGTAGAATAAAGAGAATGATTTTGGTTCGATCAAAGTATATCAGACTAGGTTTTAAGGCGGGATATAAATACTCTGATGCATGGTAGAGGCTTGACAACCCAAGAGATTTGATCCTTGGAAAGAAATTTATTCTTTCCAAGAATAAGATAGTAAGTCGTTGCTTCTCCTTGATTTCCTTCCTTCAGCAGAGATACGAGTGAAGACTTGCTCCTTGATTGTTTGTCTTTCTAAACTTAGTCGCATACCAATCTTCTCATAACTTTCGATCTTCGGGGATGCTGCCCCTGATTTGTGCCTTAACTTAAGGCTTTCTTGATTCTCTCCAACGTTGCTCTTTGCTGATTGGATTCCGTCCAGATTTGCGAGTCCTTTCCTTAGTTGTCCAAATTTGTTGATTGTATGGTAATCTTTGCCAATTGATTTCTTCCCTTATTCATCATGATTGACTCCAGCATTCTTGTGGTATCTTCTTGACTTCTTGTAATTGATTTCCTTTCACATGTATATTATTTGCATCATTAAAACTGGAATCTAGCAATCTCCCCCTTTTTTATTATGGCAAAATAATATAGTAATAAAAAGAAGTAAACACCAGTTGACTTCCCTGTGTTTTACTCCCCCTCAATGTATGCAATTGACTTGACTAGTCCATGATACTCCCCCTCTATGTATGCAGTCAACTAGACTATGACCAAGTCGACTTCTCCGTTATACCTGTAAAAATACAGATGCTACCTGGACAATATAGATTTTCTCCTCCTTTTTGTCATCAGCAAAGAGGGAATAAGACGAGAACTAAAGAGATATCATTAAAACTAAGGAGGTAAAGTGAATATCCAACGGCTGGATGACAACCCACAAAAGAAGCACAACAAAAAAATAAAAGTCATCCAAAGGCTGAAAACACAGCCCAAAACCAACATAAAACAAATTGTCTTAAAACAACCACACTAGCGGCGTAGGAAATAGGTAAAGGTGTTGCAGATGGCCTCCTTTAACTGTTCGAAGCTTGCATTCGCAGAGACGCTCACACTATCCAACTTGTCATGAATCTCCCTGAAAGCTTTGACAACGATCTGCCTCACTCTGAGAATAACAACTCTAATTTTTGACACGTCAAACCTTGTTTATTTGGAAATAGCATGAATGTCACCAATAGTAGACTGAGTAGCTGTGAGAAGGTTCTTGATTTCAGAGAGTTGAGAGTTAATAGCACGAAGCTTTTCACTAAGCTTAGAACTGTCAAGATTAAGTGAAGGAACAGAGGGTGAAGGTTTGGGTTCTACAGGGGCCTACTTTGTTTCACTCTCGCTCTTCTTAACCCAGGATCCCTTGATATTCACATAGCCTATACTAGCAAAGGCTCTAGAATTGTAGGACTTGGAGACAGTGATGAAAGGATGGTTGGATAGGGAAATTTGATGGGCTTCCAGAATATGAGTGATTGCAATGCCATAGGGTAGACTAGTGGGATCTTCAGCACTCTCGATCATGAAATTGATAACCCAGGAGGAAAGCTTGATTTTGAGTTTGGTTGCAAGGCAATAGACAAAGAATGTGTCTCTTTGAGAGAAGATTGAAAAGGAGACAGTATGGGGAAACAAAGTGGTTGCCACAATGTGGGTCAGAACCTGAGTTTCGAAACTGACATCACTGGGACCTAGTTGGTTTGGAAGGGATTCAGAGGGATACTCAACAATACACTGTTTGGCTTGGTCAAAAGTAATTTTGAAGTCATCAGGCCAAATGTTTTTAAACAAAGTAGGAAAACCAAAACAACGACACTGAAAAAGTGAGTCAAACAGGGCACAATCAAGAACAATGCGCTTACCTAGCACTAGAGATTCCAACCTATCAGGTTTACTAGAATGAAGATTTGCATAAAATATTTTGACCAGGGATTCATATACCTTAGGCGGAGGAACAGAGAAGAACTTTGCCCACCCTTGATAAACGAAAAGTTCTTTGACCTTATAATTAAGGGCTTCCATGTTATCAAGATCGAAAATCCTTCCATGAGTAATGGGTTTGTCTTTTAGAGCAATAAAAAGATCCATATTTGGGAAATCCCAGAAATTTAGGTTAGATTAAAGAGAGGCATAGAAATCAACCTTTGATTTCTTTTGAGTGGACGAAATAGGAGGTTCTTCCATGGGTCGCTTGCCTAAAGCCTTTTCTCCTAAAAGTTGTGAGTGTTCAGAAAAATCTCCCTGAGATGAGGCGAAGCCTTCAGAGTGATCAAACCCTAGGTCTACTTGTTCAGGGGGTGCAGAAGAGGTTTTTGCTTTGGAAAGGGTGCTCTTTCTGGTGTAAGCAGAGGGATTTTTGGAGTGTTTCGCCATTGTAGAGAAAGAGCTTTGATTGAAACTTTTGGAGAAGAGATAGAGATGAGAGTGATTGAAAGGGTTTTCTGTCTTAAGAAGAGGGTTTTGATGGTTGAGTACAGGAAAGGAAAAGTTGTCAGTTGAGAAGACGTGATGATTGGCTTTCCATCTTCGAACTGCGAACTGATGTGAAAGAAGTGAAAAGAGAGGGAAAAAACGGAGGCGTAATTAAAGCATTGGAAAAAGACAATTATAGCAAATAAAATTAACTGAGTACATAGGTCCTAAGAGTTATTAGAAGTGCATATAATACCAAGTAAATTTCTTAAAGTACAAAATCTCTCTTCTAATAAAGGCTTAGTAAAAATATCAACTAGTTGAGTAGAAGTTCCAACAAAAGATATTTTTATGTCTCCCTTAAGAATACGATCTCTAATGAAATGATGCTTAATATCTATATGCTTTGCTCTAGAAGAAAGACAAATAGCACTAGAATTGTCACAAAAAATTTGTATAGGCTTAAACGAAAGTTCATAGTCAGCAAATTGATGAGACATCCATAGTAGTTGTACGCAACATTGTCCAATAGCAATGTATTCAGCTTCCGTAGTGGACAATGTAACTGATGCTTACTTTTTACTATTCTAGGATATTAATGCATTTCCTAGTAATTGACATGTACCGCTTGTGCTTTTTCTATCCTCTTTATCACCTGCAAGGTCAGCATCTGAAAAACCTTCTAATTTAAAAGAGTTAGAGAGAGGATACCATAATCCATGAGATACAGTTCCAATGAGATATCGAATGATTATCTTTACAGTAGTCACATGTGACTCATTGGGAGCTGACTAAAACCTGGTACATTTACATACACAGAACATGATGTCTAGTCGACTTGTTGTCAGATACAGTAGTGATCCAATCATTCCACGATATTTGGTTTCATCAACAGGAGTGCCCTGTTCATCTTTGTCTAGATTCGTAGAGGGGCTCATTGGAGTGCCAATTGATTTTGCATTGCTCATACCAAATTTTTGAATTAGCTCTTTTGTGTATTTGGTCTGACATATGAAGGTTCCTTCTTCAGATTATTGAATTTGTAGCCCAAGGAAGAATACGAGATCACCCATCATACTCATTTCAAATTCGCTTTGCATAAGATTTGAAAATTCCTTGCACATAAGAGGGTTAGCACTACCAAATATAATGTCATCAACATAAATTTGAATAATGATGTTACCTTCTGATGATCATTTAATAAACATGGCAGTATCAATTTTACCTATTGTAAAGCCATGATCAATAAGAAAGGTACTTAGCCTATCATACCAGGCACGTGGAGCATGTCTTAACACATATAGTGCTTTAGTGAGCTTGTATACATGGTATGGGAATTTTGAATCTTCAAAGCCTGAAGATTGTTTCACAAATACTTCTTCATCGATGAATCCATTTAAAAAGTGCTTTTAACATCCATTTGAAACAGCCTGAAATCTTTAAAAGATGCGTATGCTAGAAAAATTCGTATAGATTCCAAATGAGCTACTGGGGCGAAAGTTTCATCATAGTCGACATCTTCCTGTTGTGAGTAGCCCTGAGCAACTAGTCTGGCTTTATTTCTTCTAACCTTTCCATCTTCGTTCAATTTGTTCCTAAACACCTACTTTGTTCCGATTACAGACACATTATCAGGTTTGGGTATTAGTTTCCACACTTGATTCTTGCTAAACTGATCTAACTCCTCTTGCATGGCTTGCACCCAGCTTGAATCTTTCAGTGCTTCCTCTATCTTTTTTGGCTCAATTTGAGAGATCAAACCGATGTTTGCTTTCTTTTTGAGAGCTGCCCTGGTTTTCATTCCTTCGTTTGGATCTCCTATAATGAATTTCTGAGGATATTCAGGCTCGCTTCTCCATTCATTTGGACGAACTGCATTTGTAGTCAACTCGATTTGTGGATCTGGCATATTGCTCCTACTTTCACCAGTTGACTTAGTCGCAGTCGGTGTATTAATCGACTCTTGTGATTCGTCTTTATCCTGAGCTTCTTAAGTTTGATCTTCATCACCTGTAGTAATTCCTTTTTCGACCAAGAGATTATTTTCATCAAATATAACATGTACAGATTATTTCACACATAAAGTACGTTTATTATAGACTCTAAAAAATCTACTATTTAATGAATAACATAGAAAAATATCTTCGTCACTTCTTGGATCAAACTTTCCAAGATTATCCTTACTGTTATTGTGAATGAAACATTTTCTCCCGAAGGGACGGAAGTAACTGATATTTGGACGTTTACCTTTCCAAAGTTCATATGGGGTCTTCTTCAGTATTGGCCTTATGAGGCAACGGTTGAGGATGTGACATGTTGTACTTACACCTTCTGCCCAGAAGTGGTTTGGCAATGAGTATTCTAGTAGCATGGTTCTTGCCATATCTTGGAGGGTTCTGTTCTTTCTTTTCACAACCCCATTTTGTTGTGGTGAGCGTGGTGCAGAGAAATTATGAGTGTATCCCTGATCATTACAAAAATCTTCAAATGCTCTGCTTTCAAATTCTCCTCCATGGTCACTCTGAATTGTTGAAATCAAATGTCCCCTTTCTCTTTCAACCCTTTTGCAGAAAACTTCAAAATTTCTTAATGTTTCATCCTTATGGGACAAGAAGATTACCCAAGTGAAACGTGAATAATCATCAACAATAACAAAGGCATATCTCTTTCCTCCTATTCTAGCAGTTCTAGTAGGCCCGAATAAATCCATATGAAGTAATTGCAAAGGTTTTAAAGTAGACACTATATCTTTATTTTTGAAAGAATTTCTGGTTTGCTTACCCATTTGACATGCATCACAAATATGAGTTCTAGAAAAATTCAGTTTGGGCAAACCAACAACTAATTCATGTTTGGACAGTTTTTCTATCAAATGCATGCTAGCATGACCAAGTCTCTTATGTCATAGTCAAGGATCATCAGACATAGAGGATAAGCAAATATGACCATCTATCTTTTCAAACCCATCAAGTATATAAACATTTCCATACCTTTTTCCAGGAAGAATTATCTTACCTGATTCGTCTTCAATAGCACATCCTGTTTTCTTAAACTTTACATCATATCCTGAGTCGCAGAGTTGACTTATTCTCAAGAGGTTGTAGTTGAGGCCATCGACCAGATAAACTTTAGTAATATTATAATTGTTATTAAAGGGAATTGTTCCAGTACCAACTATTTTGCCCTTTGAATCATCCCCAAATTTAACACTTCCTCCATCAATTTTTGTAACTTCTTTGAACATGTTTTTGTCACCTGTCATATGACTGGAACACACACTGTCTAGATACCATTTTTCTTTGCGGCTTACTCTGTGGTGTTCCTGCAAGACAAGATAATTACTTTCTTTTAGGTGTAAGCACGTGATTTTTGCCCTATATGAGAAATACTCCCAAAGAAATGCAAAATAAAATGATTTTTCTTGGTGTGCAATTTCGTGTATTTTTGTAATATTTTTGGATAATTATTTGTATTTGTTTGTATTTGCTTATTTGTTAAATTAATAAAAAATATAAAAATATATCGCATTTTGCATGTAGGATTTAATTCTACAATTGTTAGTAATTAAATTAGTTTTACAAAAATTAAAAATTACAAAAATAGGCATCTTTTGCATTTTTAGCATTTAATGTCCAAATATACAATTTTATGCTTAGTTATTACTTAATTGTGCGTTAATTGTTATTGGGAGTTAATTTGCGATTTTATAACTTAATTTAGTTCTTAATAATAATTTAAGTACTTTTATAATTTAGTTTTAGAAAATAAAAGAAGAAAAGATAACAAAAATACAAATAAAAATCGGATTGGGCTACTTCTTCAATTATAAGCCTCAGGCCCAAATAATTGCCCAATCTTCCCCATGACCCAGTCCACTTCAGACCGGGTCGACCCGGTCCACCCCATTAACCCAATTCCCAACCCCATTCTTCATTTTTTGGTCTAAACACAAGAACAAAACAAAAGGAACAAAAACAAAAAACCCTAAACTACCATCTGCCTCCCCCCTCCATCTTCTTCTTCCCCAAACTCAAACCACCCCAAGCATCCATGGCTGCCCTTTACCTTCCTCATCACCCCCACGACCTAGCTGCCCAGCTTCCCGTCCAAACACCACCAAACGACACAACCTCCTTCGCGTTCAAACGACCCCAGCCCTATCCGCCATTGATGAAGCTCGTTGAGCTCAAGCTCGTTGAGCTCGACGTCTATGTCGTTGCTGCTTCTGTCTCAACCAAACAACCAAACGAACACAGCCTCGATGAGTCAGCTGTTGTTCGAAGCTCCCATCGCCGTTGCTCGTCACTGCCAAGCTCGCACGCTGCCATCGGGAGCAGTCCGTTCCGCCATGGACGTCGTCGACCAGTTGCTTCTGCTTGCTGCGTCGACCAGCTTCACTGCTTCATCTTCCTCCTCGACGAACAGCTGCTCGACGTCCTTAAGCCAAACAGACCCATCGAGCTGCTGCTTCTGCTTCACTCGATCTCCTTCACGCACACAACCAGTCGTCGTTGTTTCGTCTTCTTCGTTGCTGCGTACTGCCGTCGACGACCCCATGAGTCTGATGTTTGGATGCTCACCATCGTACTGTTGTTGACGACGCAAGGCAGTCCGGTTAAAGTCCGGCAAAGGTCGAGGGTATTTCGTCGAGTCAAGATCCTGTACGTAGTGAGTTCATCATCAAGTTCGTTGTTTGTTTGGTCGTTGTTCGTCGTTTCGATCAAGTTAGTAGTTTTTGAGTTTTATTTTGTCCGTATTTTGTTTTGATATTTTCGAATCTAAAATCAACAAATGTTTGTGTTGTTTATCGTTTGAATTAATTTTTAGTTCATGTTCATGTGTTGATTGTTGAATTAATTTTCAGATTCCAAATGAAAGATTAATTAATTGTTTTTCATGTTTATTTCATGTTTGTATTGTTGTTTAAGTGAATATTTGTTAGTTTAATGTTTGTTAGATTCAAATTGAAATTTAATTAATTATTTCTTCAATTTGTTTCATGTTGTTATGAATTTTCCAGAAAATATTAATGTTGTTTGAATCGTTAGAGTCCGTCATGTTTGTTGCTTAAAAATAGATTTAATCCATGTTCATCTTTGTTTGAAGTTCATGTGTAAATTCAGTGATTTAATGTGAGTTTATGTTTGTTTGTGATTTGTTAATTTAATTTGAATCATGCATATTGTTGTTTGTATTGTTGTCTCTTTGTTCATCCATTGATGGTCTAAATTAACCAGGATTGGTTCCCAATATGGTTGATTTATTTCCATTAATTTGGAGTTTGTGTTGTTCATCATGTTCATATGATTTGTTGTTGAAGATTGTTGAGAAATTGGTCATCTTGACTATATTTTGGTTGAGTTATGATTAATTGTTTGTTTAGAGCTGAGGGGTAGTTTTGGTAAATTGCATTGCATTCGGGGGTAGAATGGTAATTGCAATAAGGTCGAAGGGGTAGTTTGGTAATTGAACATTATTTTGATTCTTTATGTTAAGCATGGGGGATAAATATAATGGGGTGGGGTTTTTGATGTACTTGTTTAATGTAATGGGGGACAAGACAAAACATAATGGGGAGGAATCTTGTACTTTTTTAATATAGGCATGGGGGACAAATTGTAATGGGTTGGGAATGTGTTAGTTATTTAATGTAGGCATGGGGGACAAAGTTTAAAATAAAGAAGACATTTAATAGTGGGCTAAAGCATGCCATTGGGGGAATAATTTTGGGGTTGGGAATTGAAGACTTGTCTTGCTATATATAGAGTCATTCTTGACATTAAAAAGGGGACTAGATTTTGAACATTGAGAGAAAAAAAAAGGTTGGAGAGTTGACAGATTTTTTACACTTGAGAGTTGACATACTTTATACTTGAGAGAGTTTGTGATAGTAAAAGAGAAAGACGATTTGAACTTTCACTCGAACAATTCTGTTTGCTTTTCTTCGAGTGTTATTCAAAAGTCAGAAACTACTGCATCTCGTATCTTTTCTCTCTTCTGCTTTGACTGCGATTGTACTTTTGCACTGCTGAGTTTTCAATCTGTTACTGGGTTATTCTACTGGTTGTTACTGGTTTTGCGGTGTTGCTGAACCTGCTGTTGCCGCGTTATTACTGTTGCTGACTCCTACTTCTTTTGTTCTTGTACTGCTGTTTCCAGGTACACATTTGTACACTCTTGGCTTGAAGCGAAAAATGAAATATTAATCAGGCTCATGTTCCTGTTGAATTCTTTTGTTCGGATTTGTGTTTGAATATTAATTTTCCTTTTTGTATAAAAATGTAGTCGATTAATTAATGAGTAATGGAGTTGCATATGTATGATTTCTTCATCTAATAATGCTAGTTTAAATTATTTGAAGAATAGTTAATCTGCTTTGATATTATTGTGTATCCCTCTCATGTTCTAGCATTAGTAAATAATAGAATATAAAAATGAAAGCAGTTTTTCTTTGTACAAACTCGATCGCAATTTTCCAATCGCATTAGCCGTAAACTAATAACTAATAAGTTACGTTTTCAGCATGTAAATAATTAAGAGATTTTCTTTTATTTTAGAGACGAACTTAATAGAAAATATAGTCACTATAGGTTTATCCTTTAAAATAAAAATGAGACGAGCCTCGCCAAATAAATCACAAACCGCCGGGGCCCTCAATAAAATACATAACCATTGACTAGACTTTGGATTTGGCCGTTTAATGAACCTTCACGGCCTCTTCCTAAAATAACAATACGTTAGACTCTTTAGGACGCGCCTTAATAAATCTTACCTTCTTAAACTCGGGTGCACATTTATGTGACCCAAATCCAATTCTCAACGGAGTCGAAATGTGTTTCTAATCACGGGTACATTGATTGTGACGTGGTTCGAGATGCGTGTCCATGACGTTGCAAATTCATTTTAAAAAATAAGAATGAGATGAGCCTCGCCAAATAAAATACAAATTGCGGGGCCCTCAGTAAAGATTTGCTTTCAAATTGCTTAGATTTCGGGGTGGACCGTTTAGCAAAATTCCACGGTCCTACCCAAAATAAATACGCTAGTCGCTTTAGGCGTGCCTTTAATAATTTAATTTCCTTAAACTCGGGTGCACATTGATGTGACCCAAATCCAAATCTCAACGGAGTCAAAGTGTGTCGACGACCACGGGTGCATTGATTGTAACGTGGTTCGAGATACATTTTCCCAACGTTGCAATTCTTGACAAAAATAACAGTAAATGATAAAAGCGGTTAAAAGTTAAAATTTGCACATAAGTTCATATTCGTATAAAATCAGATAATCAAGCCAAATATAACAGTTGAGCGACCGTGCTAGAACCACGGAACTCGGGAATGCCTAACACCTTCTCCCGGGTTAACAGAATTCCTTATCCGGATTTCTGGTACGCAGACTGTAATATGGAGTCATTCTTTTCCTCGATTCGGGATTAAAATTGGTGACTTGGGACACCCTTAAATCTCCCAAGTGGCGACTCTGAAATAAATAAACAAATCTCATTTCGATTGTCCTTTAATTGGAAAAACTCCCTTGCCCCCTCGCGGTGTGGAAAAACGAGGTGTGACAGCTGAAATCTTTAAAAGATGCGTATGCTAGAAAAATTCGTATAGATTCCAAATGAGCTACTGGGGCGAAAGTTTCATCATAATCGACTTCTTCCTGTTGTGAGTAGCCCTGAGCAACTAGTCTGGCTTTATTTCTTCTAACCTTTCCATCTTCGTTCAATTTGTTCCTAAACACCTACTTTGTTCCGATTACAGACACATTATCAGGTTTGGGTATTAGTTTCCACACTTGATTCTTGCTGAACTGATCTAACTCCTCTTGCATGGCTTGCACCCAGCTTGAATCTTTCAGTGCTTCCTCTATCTTTTTTGGCTCAATTTGAGAGATCAAACCGATGTTTGCTTTCTTTTTGAGAGTTGCCCTGGTTTTTATTCCTTCGTTTGGATCTCCTATAATGAATTTCTGAGGATATTCAGGCTCGCTTCTCCATTCATTTGGACGAACTGCATTTGTAGTCAACTCGATTTGTGAATCTGGCATATTGCTCCTACTTTCACCAGTTGACTTAGTCGCAGTCGGTGTATTAATCGACTCTTGTGATTCGCCTTTATCCTGAGCTTCTTAAGTTTGATCTTCATCACCTGTAGTAATTCCTTTCTCGACCAAGAGATTATTTTCATCAAATATAACATGTACAGATTATTTCACACATAAAGTACGTTTATTATAGACTCTAAAAAATCTACTATTTAATGAATAACATAGAAAAATATCTTCGTCAATTCTTGGATCAAACTTTCCAAGATTATCCTTACCGTTATTGTGAATGAAACATTTTCTCCCGAAGACACGGAAGTAACTGATATTTGGACGTTTACCTTTCCAAAGTTCATATGGGGTCTTCTTCAGTATTGGCCTTATGAGGCAACGGTTGAGGATGTGACATGTTGTACTTACACCTTCTGCCCAGAAGTGGTTTGGCAATGAGTATTCTAGTAGCATGGTTCTTGCCATATCTTGGAGGGTTCTGTTCTTTCTTTTCACAACCCCATTTTGTTGTGGTGAGCGTGGTGCAGAGAAATTATGAGTGTATCCCTGATCATTACAAAAATCTTCAAATGCTCTGCTTTCAAATTCTCCTCCATGGTCACTCTGAATTGTTGAAATCAAATGTCCCCTTTCTCTTTCAACCCTTTTGCAGAAAACTTCAAAATTTCTTAATGTTTCATCCTTATGAGACAAGAAGTATACCCAAGTGAAACGTGAATAATCATCAACAATAACAAAGGCATATCTCTTTCCTCCTATTCTAGCAGTTCTAGTAGGCCCGAATAAATCTATATGAAGTAATTGCAAAGGTTTTGAAGTAGACACTATATCTTTATTTTTGAAAGAATTTCTGGTTTGCTTACCCATTTGACATGCATCACAAATATGAGTTCTAGAAAAATTCAGTTTGGGCAAACCAACAACTAATTCATGTTTGGACAGTTTTTCTATCAAATGCATGCTAGCATGATCAAGTCTCTTATGTCATAGTCATGGATCATCAGACATAGAGGATAAGCAAATATGACCATCTATCTTTTCAAACCCATCAAGTATATAAACATTTTCATACCTTTTTCCAGGAAGAATTATCTTACCTGATTCGTCTTCAATAGCACATCCTGTTTTCTTAAACTTTACATCATATCCTGAGTCGCAGAGTTGACTTATTCTCAAGAGGTTGTAGTTGAGGCCATCGACCAGATAAACTTTAGTAATATTATAATTGTTATTAAAGGGAATTGTTCCAGTACCAACTATTTTGCCCTTTGAATCATCCCCAAATTTAACACTTCCTCCATCAATTTTTGTAACTTCTTTGAACATGTTTTTGCCACCTGTCATATGACTGGAACACACACTGTCTAGATACCATTTTTCTTTGTGGCTTACTCTGTGGTGTTCCTGCAAGACAAGATAATTACTTTCTTTTAGGTACCCAAGCTTGCCTGGATCCTGGAGGGTTAGTGTTACTAGGTTCAGAACTTTTTGGTTTCCAAACTCATCCTGACACATTTGATTTACGAAAATGACAAAAGGAATATTTATTCCCACTTTTATTACAATAATGACACTTAACATCAGACCCGTTTATAGGCCTTTCATAGGTATTGGAGCTAGTTGACTTGGTTCTAGCAGGTTCTTTTCTAGTTGACTTGTAAGTTGTCTAGTTTTACCTAACAGAACTGTGACTGGTGGATTTGCGCATGCTGTTGAGCTGCATTTGCAAATCCTCAAACTCTTCTTGAAGTACATCATTTTCGATTTCACATACTTCATGTTTGAGTTTCCAGTCTTTAACCTCCCTAGTGAGCCTCTTAAGTTCATTCATCATTTCTTGAGACTCTTTCAAGGTTGAATCAAGGATATCCTGCAATTCATTACATCTTTCATGGTCATAAGATCTTAACTCACTAGTATCACCTCGTGCCATGAAACAGTTTTCATTCTCGTTATCTGAAACGTCTTCATCTGTCTAGCATCCTGAAGTTTTGTACATTTCATTTTCCAGAGTTGTCATGAATTAGAGATTTGCTATTTCTTCATGGTCAGAGCCATCCTCATCGCTCCAGCTTCCAAAGGATTTGTTCTTGTTGAAGCCTCTAGAGATATTCCTCTTTAGTTTTGGGCATTCAGCTTGAATATGCCCAAATTTTCCACATTCGTAGCATTTTCCATAAGACGGCGGACTGTATAAGAAAGGCGGCGAGAGAGGTGTTAGGGATATCTACGGGCCACAATGGTGGCCACAAAGGAGATTGGTGGTGGAATGCAGTTGTCCAAGGTAAAGTGGAAGCAAATAAGGCGGCTTACCTGTGGTTAGTAGGGAGCACTGACAAGGAGGAGAAGAGAGAGAACAATCAAAGGTATAAGGTAGCTAGGAAGGAGGCGAAGATGGCAGTGACGGAGGCAAAGACGACAGCTTTTGCTCGTCTGTATGAGGAACTAAGGAACAAAGGTAGGGAGAAGAAGTTATTTCGACTCGCTAAGGCGAGAGACAGGACAACTCGGGACCTGGACCAAGTGAGGTGCATAAAAGATGATGACGGCAAAGTTTTGATGGGAGATGACCAGATTAAGAGGAGGTGGCAGACCTACTTTCATAAACTTTTAAGTGAAGAAGGGGATCAGGATATTATACTTGGGGAATTGAGGAATGCCGACAGTCACCATGAATTAAGTAATTGTAGGGACATTGAGATCGATGAAGTCATGGAGGCAATGCGTAAGATGAGAAGGGGCAGAGCTACCGGGCCAGACGAAATTCCGGTTGAACTGTGGAGGTGTGTGGGTAGAGCAGGCTTGGAATGGCTTACTGCATTGTTTAGTGTTATATTCAAGACTAATAGGATGCCTGAAGAGTGGAGGTGGAGTACAATGGTCCCGTTGTATAAGAACAAAGGTGATGTCCAGAGCTGTAACAACTATAGGGGCATCAAATTACTAAGTCATACCATGAAAGTTTGGGAGAGAGTGGTAGAAATGAGAGTGCGAAGGACGGTGTCTATTTCAGACAACCAGTTCGGGTTCATGCCGGGGCGATCTACCACAGAAGCTATCCACCTTATTAGGAGGATGGTGGAACAGTACAGGGATAGGAAGAAGGATCTCCACATGGTGTTTATTGATCTGGAGAAAGCGTACGATAGGGTTCCTAGGGAGGTCTTATGGAGCTGCTTAGAGGATAAAGGGGTCCCGGTTGACTATATTAGGGTGATTAAAGACATGTATGCTGGAGCTAAGACTCGGGTTAGGACAGTAGGAGGCGACTCTGAACACTTTCCAGTTATTACGGGGTTGCACCAAGGGTCTGCGCTCAGCCCATTCCTATTTGCCCTGGTGATGGATGCACTGACTCATCATATTCAAGGGGAGGTGCCATGGTGCATGCTATTTGCTGATGACATTATTCTAATTGACGAGACACGAGGCGGCGTCAACGAGAGGCTAGAGATTTGGAGACATGCTCTTGAGTCTAAAGGTTTCAAGTTGAGCAGGACGAAGACGGAATACCTCGAGTGCAAATTTGGAGTTGAGCCGACGGAAGCGGGAGTTGAAGTGAGGCTTGACTCTCAAGTCATTCCCAAGAGGGGTAGTTTCAAGTACCTTGGATCGGTTATTCAGGGGATCGGGGAGATTGACAAGGATGTCACACACCGTATAGGGGTGGGGTGGATGAAGTGGAGGTTAGCATCGGGAGTCTTATGTGACAAGAAAGTGCTACCGTTACTAAAAGGTAAGTTTTATAGAGCAGTGGTTAGGCCTGCCATGTTATATGGAACTGAATGTTGGCCAAAGAACTCACACACCCAGAAGATGAAAGTAGCAGAGATGAGGATGTTGAGGTGGATGTGCGGGCATACAAGGATGGATAAGATTAGGAATGAAGATATTCGAGAGAAGGTGGGCGCGAACCCCATGGAGGACAAGATGCGGGAAGTAAGACTCAGATGGTTCGGGAACATTCAAAGGAAGAGCACTGATGCACTGGTGAGGAGGTGTGAGCGACTGGCTGTAGTGGGCACGCGGAGAGGTAGAGGGCGACCTAAGAAGTATTGGGAAGAGGTGATCAGACAGGATATGGCGCGACTTAGGATTACTGAGGACATGGCCCTTGACAGGGAATTATGGAGGTCGAGCATTAAGGTTGTAGTTAAGGGAAAGTTGTGAATATTTCTACAGCATAATAGAGTGAGACTAGCTAGTTAGGAGTTAGACTAAGAATATAATTGGTCGTCTATTGATGCAGGGCTTTACCTGCTAGTTTTACTATACCATCCATTTATTTCGTATTTCGTATTCTGTATTTCATATCTCTTATATTGTTGTTATTGTATTATGCATTTTTTATGGTACTAATATATCAGCTCCTGTTACGTTTTTTGAGCCGAGGGTCTCCTGGAAATAGCCTCTCTACCCTTCGAGTTAGGGGTAAGGTCTGCGTACATATTACCCTCCCCAGACCCCACTTGCGGGATTATACTGGGTCGTTGTTGTTGTTGTTATCATGTTCGTTGTATTGCCTGGATCGTCTTGGTGGAAATCTTCCTTTCTTTGTGTTCTTGTATCTTCTTATTAGCCCATCCATATTTCTAGACATCATAGCAATCTCTTCTTGCAGAGCTTAAGGATTATCAATTTCATTTTCAGTCATTTCAGTAGAGGTTTAGAATGCAACCATTTTCTTTTTCTCCTCTTGGTTTGTCTTTTTGAGATGCGTCCTTTCAAAGGCAATTAGTTCTCCTCGTAGTTCATCATAGGACAATTTGTTTAGATCTTGCGATCCAGTGTGATTACTTTGGTCTGCCAAGTGGTTGGCAGACTTCTGAGAATTTTTCTGACTTGATCACCATTGGTGTAGGGCTTGCCAAATGCCTTTAAATCGCTAATTATTTTGCTAAACCTCGCAAACATCTCTTCAATGGATTCTCCTTCTTTCATTGAGAAAAGTTCGTAATCATGAACCAGCATGTTGATATGTGTTTCCTTTACTTTGTTGGTTCCCTCATAGGTGACCTCAAGTTTGTCTCACATCTCTTTGGTTGTGTCACAACTTTATATTTTCTCGTATTCTTCACCACTTATAGCGTTATGAAGCACGTTTCTCGCCTTGCTGTTCACTTGTACTATTTCTAGTTGCTTCTTTGAGTATGAATTTATATCTTCAGGGTTAGCAAGTGGTGGAGTACTAACTGGTAGGGGATAGTTTCCCTTTTTGATGACTCTCCAGACTTTGACATCGTAAGCTTTAGCAAAGATTTCCATTCGTACTTTCCAGTGAGAGAAATGTTGTCCATTGAAGTATGGTGGTCTAACTTGTGAAGTTCCTTCCTGAAAAAGAGCTCCTATGATAACCTGATTTGCCATGATCTTTTATCACAAGTTGTTAAGCAAAAGTAAAATGTGAGCCTAGCTCTGATACCAATAAGTACAAGAGGGGGATGAATTATAAATATTTAAACTTAATCGCTTATTAGTTGACTAATTTATTGAGTAGTCGGCTGGATATGATAATTCAACAGATATAGTAAAAGAAAGTAAATTGCAAAAAGTAAATGCAGGAATTAAAGACACCAAAATTTTATACTGGTTCGGATTCAATGTGAATCCTAGTCTAGTCTCCTTGGGTTGCAAGGGAGTTCTCTTTTAGTAAATATGTTTCTCCGAGTACAGTTGTAGCAAATTTGCACACAGTTTCTCTAGCACTCGTTTTTGATACAATGCCTCACCAGTGTTATGCTCTCTTTCTTCCCCTGACTTGTTACACAGCAGATCTTAGTGAAATACAATGTTTGTTTGCAGTAGAATAACGAGAGTGATTTTGGTTCGATCAAAGTATATCAGACTAGGGTTTAAGGCGAGATATAAATACTTTGATGGATGGTAGAGGCTTGGCAACCTAAGAGATTTGATCCTTGGAAAGAAATTGATTCTTTCCAAGAATAAGATAGTAAGCCGTTGTTTCTCCTTGATTTCCTTCCTCAGAGATACGAGTAAAGACTTGCTCCTTGATTGTTTGTCTTTCCAAACTTAGTCGCATACCAATCTTCTCATAACTTTCGATCTTCTGGGATGCTGCCCCTGATTTGTCCTTAACTTAAGGCTTGCTTGATTCTCTCCAACGTTTCTCTTTGCTGATTGGATTCCGTCCAGATTTGCGAGTCCTTTCCTTAGTTGTCCAAATTTGTTGATTGTATGGTAATCTTTGCTAATTGATTTCTTCCCTTATTCATCATGATTGACTCCAGCATTCTTGTGGTATCTTCTTGAATTCTTGTAATTGATTTCCTGCACATGTATATTATTTGCATCATTAAAACTGGATCTAGCATATTTGACCTTTAGCGGTCGCTTGGTATGAGGTATAAAAAGGTATAGTGTTGGTATAAAAATTTAATACCACCTTAATACTTTGTTTGGTTAGCAAATCATGTATAAATTATCTCATGATTAAAATTAACACCGGGATAACTTATACCTTGTAGAGGATGGGGTAATTAGCACATGGATAACTTATACCTTCTTCTTAGAAATCATGCAATTGTTATTTTTAATACAACATACCAAACAGTGAATAAAAAACAATCCAAGCATAACTTATCCCAGCATAATTTATCTCGGCATAACTTACCCCAGCATAAGCTGTATTCAAACCAAACAACCTCTTATTGTGTCACTTTTAACTAGTGTTAAATCATAACCATCGGCAATGGCATACAAGTTCATGAATTTCCCAGCTTCAGGTATATCTTTGAATGTCATGGACATGTGTCCTTGTAATCAACCAACCTATCAACAATTACCCTTTTTCTTTCTTTTGCTATTGCCTTTGGTCTATTAGAATCATAACCTGAAGCATCTTCACTAGTACAGTCACTATCATCTGTGTCATCTTCACTGTTAGAATTACTACCATTTGAGTTGCAACACTAGCTGCTTCATCTACTACTAGTATGACTTCGTGCGTTTGCACTATATTTTGAACATCAACGACAATTCATTGTCCTCTACAGCAAACAAGTTAATAACAGTAAACTGGTCATTCGATGGGTCGGCACTTTCTAATTTTAAAAATGGGTCATGCCAACACGTCTAATGGCTTTCCATTTAATGAGGGATATTTTTATAAAGTTGGGTAACGGTGAGGGTAGATGTGGCCCTATAGATAACGGAAGATACATGTGAACAATATATCAAAGTAGAGGGGTATATTTGGACCTTTCCCATTCCTATATTACTTTCTATTGGTTAAAGAAATAGATAATTTACATTTTACTTGTGGAAAAATAAATAAAAATACTTTGCCAGTAAACTGACTCTATTTGTGTTTTCTAAAATAAACTTACGAGTATATGTGCTTTGGTCAAAAGGATTTCAAAAAAAAAAAAACTTAAATCTTCTAGAGTTTATGTACTTTGGTGAAAGTAAAAAGGAAGCACCACAACTTGTGAAATTATATCAATGAAATTATAAAACTGGAACAAAACTTAAGTTAAAAATACTGATTACGATGATTGAAGACTTCTAGTATCACTATTTTTTTATTTATTGAGTTAGTTAAATATGACCAATAATCATCATTTTAGGATCTCCCACTTCTTGTTTAACTTTTATTGTATAACTCAAATTTAATTTGTTAATATAGTACTAGTTATGTAATTTTTCAGAAATATATATTTATTAAGATAGGATACACGCGTTGCGCGAGTACTCTGAGAACTAGTTGATTTTTAATAGTCCTAATGACAAATGGAAGTCAATGTAGCGAAACATTAAACTAAAAAGTGATCCAAGATTACTTTATCTAAATATTTTGGTTCTTTATCCTTCTATTTTTAACGGGGAAAAATTTAAAAATAGTCAAATTTATAAGTGATCATTCAAAAATAGCCACAATTTCTAAAATAATCCAAATTTAACCACCTTTTATGTAAAGATAAATCTGAACAAAAATACTGTTCAAAATCCGAAAAATACTCCAATATATTATAATGGAGTTCCAGCATAAGTATAATAAAACTCCAGGATATCATAATGGAGATCTAACGTAAGTATACTGGAACTCCAGCATAATATATTGTAGTTCCAGTATAATATACCAATCCAATATAATATGTCAGGTGCTCCAATCTCCAGTATATTATGCTGGAACTTTCCGCGTGTTGAAGTTCCGACATAATATGCAGGAAGTTCATACACAGGTGCACCGATCTCCAGTATATTATGCTGGACCGGTCCCTGTTGCAGCAAAATAGTGGCTATTTTTCAATGACTAGTTTGAAAGCTGGCTATTTTAACTTTTTAATGGCATGAAGTTAGTCAATAAAGCAACAAAGAGAAAGGTAGAGAATGGCTTTTCCCAAAAATATAAAAGAAAAGTTCCACTAAGGAATTTTCAAATGGCTTTTACAAAAATGGAATTTGGATTGTCAAAAAGTGCTGCCATTAACACTACATAATTACAAAGGCAGCTTACAATGGGAATGAACAATGACAAGATTGAAGGATTAATATTAATGTAGTTGTTCATGTCTGTAATTCTAGTCCTTGTTCCTAGCCCGATCTTTGCGTTGTCCACCAAGAATACGAGAAATCTGAAGACCTCTACTGAATGCTTGGTTGAACAACATACGAGTTTGGAACTCGGACACAAATGGAAACCATGCCAAGAAAGCAACTGGAGTGAACAGAAGCAATCCCATTAAAATCTCATATCCACGAGCTAGAGTCCGAACTGATCCCCAGAATCCAGCTCTTCGAACAACAGGCTTCAATGCTTGAGCAATCTGGGAATAAAAATGCAAATAGAAGGATATTAACTAATAAACTTCTACAAATAGGTTTCCTTCATACACAAATGGCAAAAATGCCAATTAATATTAAGTGCTCGCTGGTTTACTTTGCCATTCTGGATAGGTGTGCATCCTCATAGAACGAAGGGTAGAAAAGATTAATAAAAGACTCACGTTCTTTAATAGCCATATCAAGGCCTATAAAGTTGTATTTTAACACAACCAACCAACTGCAAACCCTCTAATGTTATCAAATGTTATTTATTCTCCTTTAATTAAAATTTTTACTCATTTATAAACAACGGGAGACTCTCTACTTTCTTAAGCTCTCAGGCACACTCCCCGAGGAGCCTGAGAACAAGGTTTTCTGAGATTACACAAACACCATTAGCACGCCAGCTAAATTCCGACCAACCCTCTGAAAATAGCTCCGACAAATTACCCCTAACGCGCCCCCACGCGCAGCTCGTCTCCGGCGAGACAAATGCCACGCGCCGGCGCGTGAGCAAGATCCTGACCTCTTTTCAAAAATTTCTTTTTGGACAGCATGCTCACTGGGTATTTCCGACCAAACCCATACAATCCTTTCTGAATTCCGACAACGTTTATTTTTCCGGTGGCGGGAATCCTTCTGTCCAGATTTCTGGTTCCCGTTTCTTTTTTCTTTAAACTTTCTAGCTCACTGTGAAAACTTTCCTCTAAATTTCAAAAACTGAGCAGTTGGATAGTATAATATGGGAGACAACAGGATATATTTCAACGCATGATTCAAATCTTTTGACATCACCAGATGGAACTCCAACAAAGACACATGGTTTGAATGGGTTGAGAGAAGTCGCAACATGATGAGAAGATCATCCATGGGCAGAAAGGCAATGGAATGGATCTGCTTTGCACTTAAAGAAGCTTCGACAGATCAAAACAATCTAGTGAAGAGATGGAAGTACAAGGAGCAAATGATAGAACATTTCTGTACTAGGAAATTTAACGCTCATGGAAGATATATGAGTATTCTGTCACTGAAGGGAGAAGGGAGGTCTGTAATAATAATCCCAGAGTTAACTTTGAATTCCGGCTGGAAAGACGTAGCAGCTAAGATAGAAAGATTCATTTATCATAACACCAGGCTGAATTCCATAGTACCACCCAGAAACACTGGAAAATCTTCCTTATGCCCAAGCAGTTAAGGAGAGTAAATGGCAATCCAATACCCTTCGAGAGGCAAGGGTCAACACGAGCAATGGGGAAATCTCTGTTTTGGAACCTTCTGGAGGAGAGGACACAGGTCTCCTAAAAAGATGCATTATCGGGTTTTTTGGGAAAGAAATCAATGAGAGACCCACTTTAGCAGACATAAGGCGATGGGCTAGTGCTTCATGGAACAAAGCATATGGAGTAAACATATACGAAATGACAGGCAACATGTTTCTTTTTGAATTTCCAAACAGATTCATGGCGGAGCAGATTATGCAAGGGGAATGGAGATGGAAAAAGTTCAAGCTTCATCTGGAATGGTGGAATCATACTGCTGGATGCATTCCAAACTCACAAATTGAGGAAACATGCTGGATTAGAGCCATGGGAATTCCTTTACATCTATGGTCACAAAAGATCTTCAAAGAAATAGGAGATCTATGTGGGGGATGGTTAGCTACAGAAGAAGAAACTGATCTCAAAAATCATCTTAAGTGGGCAAGAATCAAAATTGCTAGTGATGGCAGAAAGACTCCCAATGAGGTTGGGATTGAAAGAGACGGTACCAAATTTTTCATTCCAATCTGGGCTGAAAAAAAGACACGATATGAACTAAGCACTGATAAAGGAAAGGAAAGTGGGCAACTTACACAAGGTTCAACTTCGATGAATCAGAGCAGTAAAGTGTCAAAAATCGAGCTGAAATCCTATGACCCCGATTTGGCTGCACAAGTCATTTTTAATGACCTCTCGTGTGAGTTTTCTGTTGATACTGGGCTGAAGCCTTATATCGAGGAAATGGGAGGACCTTCTTACTTGGGGGCAAAAGAGTCCTCTCCAGGGGAGCCAACCCCCAATGTAAATCATGAAAGTATGCAAAAGGCAACACTTATCGGTTGCAGTCAGCCAGAAGGTGGAGTAGAGTTAGCAAGATTGGAACATAAGGCAGGGGAGCAAAGTATAAACACAAAGATGGGGAATGATCGTGTGGGAAGTGTTTTGGATCATCTGAAGCAATCTAGCTCTATCCAAGAGTGGGAAATCGAGGAGGTGAACCCTATAGCAGTTCAGCAACACAATCCATTATTGGATAAAGACATGGATGCAACAATATGGGTCCATCAAAATATGATCAAATTGGAGAAAATGTTTGGAGTAGATTTTCAAGGCCATGAAGAAGAAGCACTGGAGTTGTTAATGCAAATTGACAGCTGCAGACAGGTAAGAAGGGTGGAGACATAGTTGGAGGTGAAGAAACAAAGATTCAAAGGATCGCTGGAATTAAAAGGGTTAACTTCTTTTGATGTCAAATTCAAGAGTGACGGGAAAAGGAGTAGGGGAAGAGATCTATCAATCATTTCAATATGAAGATCAAAGTAATTTCCTGGAATGTAAGGGGATTAAATGATAAGAAGAAAAGGGAGATCATAAAAAGTCAAGTGCAGAATTGGAGGGCAGACATTATATGCATGCAAGAGACAAAAATCGAGGGGGGTATAGAGGAAATAGTCAGGCAAATATGGGGTGGTAAATGGGTGAGGTATGCAAGTTTAGAAGCTAGCGGCATGAGAGGGGGGATTTTGTTGTTATGGGATTGCAGAGTATGGAAAGGGGAGGTGTTACAGACTGGTGCATACACTTTGACGTGCAAGTTTGACGCTCTTTTACAGAATTTTCAATGTCACATAACAGGAGTGTACGCTCCAAATTGTAGAATAGAAAGGAAAAAAGTGTGGAGAGAAATTGGTGCAGTGAGGGGATTGATGGAAGGTCCTTGGGCGGTTTGTGGCGATTATAACGTTACAAGGTACCCTTCTGAAAAACGGGAATGTTCAAGGAGGTCCAGAGCGATGGTGGAGTTCTCGGATTTTATAGAAGATATAGAGTTGATAGATCTTCGACTTGAAGGAGGAAATTATACTTGGTTCAAAGGGGACAATCATACAGCGACTTCAAGAATTGATAGATTTCTTATTTCAGAAGAATGGGATGTAAGCTTCAGAAACATCAAGCAAACTATCCAACAAAGGTTGATTTCGGACCATTCACCTGTGGCTCTATACTGTGGTGCGTGGGAACAAACTAAATCATACTTTAAGTTTGAAAATTGGTGGCTGAACGTGGAAGGTTTTGATGACAGAATTAGAGAGTGGTGGGGATCTTTTGAATTCTCAGGAAGACCTGATTACATTTTAGCTTGCAAGTTAAAAGCTCTCAAGGGCAAGCTAAAAGGATGGAGCAGAAGTTACGAAGGCAATTTGGGACTGCAAAAATCAAAATTGCTAAGTAAACTAGCAGATTTTGAGACAACACAACAACTAAGAGCGTTGACAGAGGAGGAATCAGTGAGGAAAGCAGCTACTCTAATGGAGATTGAGGAGCAACTCAAGAATGAAGAAATTGCATGGAGACAAAAATCAAGAGCTCTGTGGCTCAAAGAAGGGGATAGGAATACAAAAATTTTCCATCGGACTGCAAATGCACGCAAGAGAAACAACAACATTGACCAAATAATGATTCAACATGAAGTAGTCGAGGATCCAGAAAGAATAGAGAATGAGATCATTGAATTCTACAAGGAGCTATACACAGAACCTGAACAGTAGAGACCAACAGTCAATTTCGAAAATAGTTCAAGCATTTCTGAATCAGAAAGGGAGTCTTTACAGAGGAACTTTGAGGAACAAGAAGTGTTGAGTTGTCTAAAGATGTGCGCAAGTGACAAGGCTCCAGGTCCAGATGGATACACAATGGGTTTTTTCAGAAAGTGTTGGGACATTTTGAAGGAAGATATGATGGCGGCCTTTAACAACTTCCATTCACAGGAGATGTTTGAGAAAAGCTTCAATGCAACATATATAGCTTTGATTCCAAAGAAGACAGGTGCGAAAGAATTGAGAGACTTCAGACCGATCAGTTTGATAGGGAGCTTCTACAAATTGCTCTCAAAAGTCTTAACGGAAAGACTTAAGAGGGTGGTTGGGAAAATTGTCGATGCTCAACAAATGGCGTTCATCAAAGGAAGGCAAATAATTGATGCAGTGTTGATTGCTAATGAAGCTGTGGACTCAAGAATAAAAAGGAAAGAACCTGGAATCTTATGCAAATTGGATATTGAGAAGGCCTATGATCATGTGAACTGGAGCTTCCTACTAAGAATGTTAAAACAAATGAGTTTTGGGCAAAAATGGATTAGATGGATGAAATTTTGCATTTCTACTGTGAAATTCTCCATTCTCATAAATGGATGTCCTAAAGGTTATTTTCACTCACACAGAGGTCTCAGACAAGGTGATCCTTTATCTCCCTTTCTATTCATCATTGCCATGGAAGGTATGAACAACATGATCAAAACGGCTAAAGTCAGTGGATGGGTTAAAGGCTTCGAGGTAAACAGGAGTGGGGCTAACAATCTAGAGATCACACATCTCCAATATGCTGATGATACTCTAGTCTTCTGTGATGCTGACAAAGACCAACTTAGATTCTTAAGGATCATTTTGGTTCTATTTGAGGGAGTATCAGGATTACACATTAACTGGAGAAAAAGCAATATTTTTCCCATTAATGAAGTTAACAACATGGGGCAACTGACACAGATATTAGGAGGAGAAGTTGGGTCCCTACCAACTGTTTACCTTGGGATGCCTCTTGGTGCAAGATCCAAATCAAAAGAAATCTGGAATTCAGTCATAGAAAAGTGCGAGAAGAAGTTGTCAAGATGGAAATCACAATACCTATCATTGGGGGGGGGGAGGCTAGTTCTAATCAACTCAGTATTAGACTCTCTACCTACTTACATGATGTCTTTGTTCCCAATTCCAGCAGGCATTCTACAGAGATTGGACAAACTTCGAAGATCATTCCTTTGGCAAGGCAATAAGGAGAAAAAGGTCTTCCATTTAGTCAAATGGAAGACACTAACAATGGATAAAAAACAAGGTGGATTGGGGATAAGGAATTTGAAGAACCAAAGCAAGGCTCTTAGAATTAAATGGTTATGGAAGTACTCTAAAGAACCCCAATCTTTATGGGGCAAAGTGATCAAAGCAAAGTATGGTGAAGAAAACAACTGGGTGTCAAAAAAAGTCAGTACATCATATGGAGTAAGTGTGTGGAAATCCATCAGAGAACTTTGGCCTATAATGGAGAATCACTCCTCCATAAGAGTGAACAACGGAAGGAACACATCATTTTGGAATGATAATTGGTTAGGAATTGGAAGCTTAAAGGAAAGATACCCAGATATGTTCGGTTTAGCACAAAACCAGCATAGGACAGTAGCTGATATGAGGAGTCGTCAAGGATGGGAAATAGCTATAAGAAGACAGCTGAATGACTGGGAGATAACAAGATTAGCTGACCTTTACAAAGACCTGGAGGCATTTACAGGATTACAGGAAGGGTTGGATTCAATATGGTGGAAGAGGCACAACAGAGGGGTTTTCCGAGTGAAGGATGCATACAAGATTTTGAATCATAATAATCAACAGGTAGACACATGGCCTTGGAAACATATATGGAAAACAAAGATTCCATACAAGGTAGCTTGCTTCACATGGCTACTAGCGAAGGAGGCGGTCTTAACCCAGGATAATCTCATAAAAAGGGGAATTTCTCTGTGTTCAAGATGTTTTCTGTGTGGGGAAAATGCAGAAACTGTCAACCATTTGTTTCTTCATTGCAAGATTACAGACCAACTATGGAAAATCTTTATTAGTCTTAGGGGTATTTCATGGTCAATGCCATACAGGATTAAAGATGTCATTTATAGCTGGGAAGAAGTTGGAGCTGAAGCAACTAGCAGAGATAGATGGAGGACTGTTCCGGTTTGTATTTGGTGGACAGTCTGGAGGGAAAGGAACACTAGATGTTTTGAAGACAGAAGCAATCCTGTGCAGAAGATCAAACTCAATTGTATTCTTCTTTATTGTTTTTGGTGCAAACAGATGTACACAGAAGATACATCGACAATCATAGACATACTAGGATCTTGCTAGATCCCAAATTAGAACATCTACAAAGTCTCTCAATGTAAATTTGGTTTTCAGTGCAACCTATGTACTGATATTTATAATATTTACAATAGTTACCAATTAAAAAAAAAAAATTACTCATTTTTAAATCTCCATAACTCTACTGTGTTCACACATTTTGGTTTAAGTTCACAAAAAGAAAAGATTTGTAGTTGAAGTTCAAGAAGAATATTTGGAAGTTGAAATGGTGAGTGAAAGCCATTATAGCATTGAAATACTCCTCAAACAATTTTTTCATTTTTTAATATTGAAGTTCAATATTTGCAAAAACTGAAAAATATTATGATGTTTTGTGCTTAAAGCTTTTCAAAAGGTATCTTTGCTTTGATTGCTTAATGAGTAGTATTATTGTTTTGCAAGAGCATTCACTATTCTTTTTAAGTATAACTGCGGATTAGATAGATACCTTGCACTCCTTGTAGGCGGGGATTACTTATTACTACTAGTATATCTCTATAGCAGTACAGACAGCTGAGTTTGTGCAGTTGTTAATATTGACTACCAAAATTCTACCAACAGACAACATTTAAATGCAACCGACAAAAGAGTAGCAGTAGGCGCTAAAAGTTTTCCTGGTACAACAACTACGCCTCAATCCCAAGCAAATTGGGGTCCAAATTTTACTTACAACACATGTCAATCTATGTTGCTCGAACTCTCAAAAAATGTGGCAGGATACGTGTCGGATCCTCCAAAAGTAGTGCATTTTGAAGGATCCGACACGGGTGCGGCTACATTTTGGAGAGTCCGCGCAACATAGATGTCAATTACTTGTTCATCATCGCAAGAAAAACATTTGTCATATTTCTATGCTTAGTCTATGCTCACTGCTCAGTTTTATAATGAATCAACAATTCTAAGTGGAATAGCACTGAAGCATACTTGTTGATAAAGTATATACGCCGAGTATGGGAAATCTTATTGGATCACCAGTATGAGATCTTAATGCATAAAGGTGAACGAGAAAATACATAAAAGAGAACATAAAAAGGATGATGACTAACCAGAAGCATGCCCCAGCCAGTTGGCAAAAAAGCGAGAACACACACCACCATGTCTTTAGGAGTCATATGGAGCAGTGTCATCAGAATCACCAGTGTTGCAACAAATGTTAAGAATATCAATCCCTTTATAATACGGAACACGAGTTGGAGATTCGCACTGAATTTTCGTCGACCAACAGATATTGTCTGAAATATATAGAAAAACAAATCAGAAAAACGATAAGAGCATAATAATGGTTCTCAGGGTGTGTTAATTTAAAGCGGTAGTTATTGACACTGGGTTGATCATTTTTTGAGTTATCAAAGCAACAGCAAAGAGAAGTCTGATCTCATCCCAATTCATTTCGAAGCATTCCATATTTTTCAGGTAAAATTTGAAAGCATCTCACGATTAGAGTCCAGGTTTCAAATATATAGACATACTTCCATTTCCTTTGGATGTCACAGGCAGAGAAAAATACTCGTATTTTTAGTTTATCTTGTAAGATTTTCTTGTAACAGAGAATACGAAATAATTTGGTCTTACCTTCATTACAAAAAGTACCAGAAATATTACTAACCATGAAGCACCATAAACCTGCAATTCATGCAGAAATATTAGAATAGTGAACTGATGACAACCTTAGAGCAAAAGAAGAAGGGTTATAGTCCATGGCATACCAGAAAACTCTGATTTGTCACCGTGATCTTCAAGTGATAGACGAGCCCATACTGATAGACAAAGAAGCGCAAAGACAACAGAATTTCAGCAACAATACCGCGTATTCCAGAATGCCTAAGATGCTCTTGTTCCTCCTCCCACCATGATTCCCAACTTTTCTCTGGGGGGACACCAATACCTCCTCTGTTGCTCATCCACTTATTCCAATCAGTCCAATCATCAACTATCTTTTGCCATTCAAAACCAGAGGGATTGAAGAGGAACGGAGCAAAGAGCCAGGTTCCCACCATGAACCACATTGACACAGTGATCAAGACATATGCAACAGCTCCTCTATAACCTTGCCCAAAAATTTGATACACGAGCAATAGTATCATTAGCTCAAGTCCCTTGACAAAGTGACTACGGGAGTAGAAGCGATAGTTATCAGCAAACTTAGCATGAAAGACCACAAAACCACGGCCAGTAGGCCTATATTTTGCACCTCCATGGAGCAATGTTCTTCCATAATAATGGGTCTTCGTTCCAAGTGAAAATGTGAAGAATACTGGTGCCAACTGCAGTTGCATCAGTACAAATTCACTGAGTGCTGTGCGGAATCCCTTTTCCAAGCCAATCTCCATCATCATAGGGAGGGCCATCAAAAACCCAATTTGCACAAAAGACTGAGAAGCAAGAGCCACTTGAAGAGCTTTGTTGTTCTTGATAGACGGTTGCTTACTCAGCCCTTCCTCAAGTCCACTAAGGACAAGGTAAAGGCGTCCATAGAGGAACACATATACGGTGAGGACAGTAATCTGCCAGAGGCAAGCAAAAAAAAGTTCAAGGGTAAATTAAAAAAATACAATCATCATTGAGTGAAGTTTGAGACACATACCAAGGTACTGAAATAGAAACCAATGGTAGTGAAATAACATGATAACATTCTGAAAAAGTCAAAACGATGTCCAAGCCTGTATAAATCCCGACTCAGGGTCTGCTCTCCATTGCCATTGGCTATTTTGGCCTCAAATAGAGATATCTGATTAAGTCCCACGTCCCTTCCTTTACCAACTTGAATGTACTCATGGTGAGTAACATTGCCTTCACGTAGTGTAGAATTAAAGCCTACAAGACCATAAATTAAGAAATTAGTTTCTCAAGACAAATTTACATGAGTAGTTGAAAAAAACATACAAAAACCTAAAGATGTTCTCAAACTTCACAAAGTTTGGACCTACCAGCAAATATGTCCTCACTTAAGTTGATAATCTTAGAAGCTTTGCTGACTCCACCCCTTGTAAGGTGGAACAGTCTGTCAAAAATATCTGGGTGCCCATAATGGAATCGAACCCTGGAGAAATATAAAATGGAAGTTATTAAATTGAAGTGGGGAAAGCGCCAACACTCATATAGGACTTTGACATGGATGAATGGAGTATGTCTAAACAACTTTAAACACCCCATCATCATATCTGAAAGAGAAGCACATAGTAAACTAATAGTAGCACAGTTCCATGACAAATGAGGATCAAATATTTGGAGAAGTTCTAGATTATCAAATGCCAATTTTATTTTGTAAAGCTGATATATTCATATTATCTCTAACTGCAAGTAAGACAATCTATAAATCCACACAACTGCTTGTATGAATGAATGACGTGTACTCCAGTACCAATGATGATTATCGAGCGGTCTTTGTTTTAAGATGTATTAAAACTGCTCTGTGTGGTCCTAACCCAGTTTTAAGCTTTGTCCTGCACAACTTCGAATTCTTGACAAGTTGGAAAGAAGTAGGAGATTATAAAAGTCACCTTATACTTAATTGGTAGCAACACCAGAAACAGATGCCTGAAAAGTGTATCCATTGAACTATCTATCTCACTACATGAAAATTTAAAAAAAGAGCTTCTAATATTTGTATAAACGGATAATGCAGTTCTCTATTATAGAGCTTATTAAAAATTCATTTACAGGGCTTATAACTTAGAAACAGAAACAAGGATGAGCACTGGAGATTGAAAGTTCTTACTTCAGAGGGTTTGCCAATAGTCTCTGACCAATTGTCACAAAACTTGTCTCTTGATTTGACATAAACCACGCGAGAGAAGAAACACTGCATCAGACAGAAACAAGAGATAAGTAGTATTCAAAGAGAACAATTTAAAATACTAAAAGTATGGATAAAAAAGATTCAGGACAAGTGAAATACTATTGTAACAAGTGTTTACCTTCCAGTAAATATGTGCTCCCTCAGCCCCAGTATACTAGGGAACCTCACACCATCGTGTTTCTTAAGAAACTCTTGAAGCAAATTCCTCATTTTTAAGGCTTCCTCCATGTAGTTATCCTAGAAATGGATATTTAATGTCATAAATTGGAGAGATTGAAATCAACATCTCATGTAGTTATAATCACTTACCTGATTCATATCTATAGTTTGCAGCCCTTCTCCACGAGTGAAGATAATAGCATGATTCTGGTTTTCAGGCTTTCCCTCACCCAAGATAGCAGGGCCTGGAAGTTTTATACGGTAGATATCCTAAGAGAAGAAAACAAAATAATTTTTAGAATGCATAGTTTATATCCATTCAATTCATTAAAAAAATCATCAAATAACCATTCAAATAAAAAACCTATACTTTTTTTGATAAGGTAATTAATTTTATTAACAGTTGGGGAAAACCAAGCCGTATACCAAAAAAAGAGAACCTGCACCAAAAAATGGTTCTCAACAAAAGAGGCTCAATCCTCTATACCTCATGAGTACACCAAAAAGAAACTAGGAAAAGAAGACTGCTTTACAACTTTACAAAAGGTTGTTCCACCCCTTCAAATGCCCTCCTATTCCTTCAAATGCCCTCCTATTTCTCTCTTTCCAAATAACCCACATGATTGCTACAAGGACAACATTCCATGCCCTTGAACTTCTCTTCCCCCTACTATGGGGCCAACTGTGCAACACCTCCTTCACAGTGCCCGGCATCACCCATTGCACCCCAAGGAGATGATCCACATCTTCGCCCGAGCTTTTGCATGAAACACTAACATAGGTGATCCTTCTCTTTCTCAAATTTTCCGCTGTAAAAATCACTCCCCTCGCCGCCAACCATGCAAAGAAACACACATTTCTCGGTGCTCTAAGAATCCAAATAGAGTAGTGAGGGAAAATATGTTCCTCTCTCTGTAATAAGCTCTTACAAAACGACTTAACAGTGAATAATCCATTCTTACTCTCTCCCCATCTCCATGTATCAAATAAGTTGTTCAGTGCGTCCAGCTCATACAGAATCTCCGCCAGATTGTAAAATTCTTCCATCTCACAATCTTGTAGGTTCCTCCTGAATCTCAAATTCCCCAAAAAGACTGTACTTTTCTGACTACTCCAAATAATGTCTAGATTGCTTTGTAAATTGTATTAAAAAAACTGCCTTCTATTTCCAAGAAACATTCAAAAAAGTTCCCATGAAGTCAAGTTGTGATTAGTGATGTCAATAACTTGAAATGATGCCTCCTGTGAAATCAAAGCAATTTGGTGCCTCCCAATAAGAGATTTTGGCATGACAAGGGCTTCAAATGTGGTGAAAATGGAATAGCATTTAATAAGCTCCTCATATCTTGCCTTTTATCCCATCAAAAGAAACATATGCGATAATCATGACAAAAGATCAGACTTCTCTTACCTGATCCAAGTTTTGACCAGGCTCAGAAGAATTTGAAATGGCAGCTTTGGCAAGGGTGGAATAGTAGACCTTTGGATTAACTTTCTTGGACCTGTCTTTGCTTGGTTCTTCAATTTCATCAATATACGCAACACGCATGGATGGGTACCTATTAACCAAAATATATAGACGTTAGCACATTGCATTATCAAGTAGACAAACTAAAAAAAATGACACATACGTTGTCATAAGCCGGAGAATATCTTGTGCACGTTGATCACCAGATCGCTTGTGTATACCATATAACTGGCATGAGACAACATATGTGAATTTCATATCAGCTACTGCTTGACATTGTGCCCAAAGAGACCTCTCTCCCTTCATCTGATCCTCGTTTAACTCAATAGCTTTATACCCCTCCAACAAATCTGTTCAACATAGAAAAAGTTAACTTATAAATTCAGGTGAATACAATGTTAAATGGCAACAAGGATTTAATATGTAACTCAAGGATTCTGAGATACTAGTCAATTACCATCATCCTGGGCCATATCAAGGAAAGATTGAAGTTCCAGAGCTCTGCGGTAATACATCATCCCTCTCACTAGAAATTAAACAACACATCAATCCATCAAATGTACGAATTTTTTTTAAAGGAGTTTAGGCGGAATGGGGAGAGGATTTAAGAGGGGAGGGGGTAAGAAAGAAAATATTGCAAAATTAACTACGAGATCTCTTTTATCCTCTTGTGCACTCATCAAATATCAACTCCATACCTGTCCTTGTTAAAGTCTGCCCCCTATATGAAGCCCAATGGCGGAGTTTTTCTTCTAAATCAGGAGACCATTTAAACCTGAGGTCGTCTTCACTGGTACAATCCACACGCTCAATGAAATTGAGCCATTCATCTGTATGCCACCATTACTAGTTCAGTGAAAAAAACAGAGAAAGAACCAGAAAAGGAGAAAAAAATTACTAGCAGTTGATCATGTGATTAACAACAAAAAACTAAATAAATCAAGTCAACAAGCAAACCTGGATAAATTTTTTGCAAATAGAACAGAATGGAAACACCATCTTCATTTTGTCTATCCAAATCATCTGATGAGAAAAGGACCTCTTCCGTGTAGTATGGGGTCAAGACACTGAAGTAAGAAAGTTCAAGAAACAAGTCACCAACCTCTTCTAGTATATAAAATCTCTAAAAAAAAAAATCAACCATATTCCATAATCCATGTTTTAAGTAAATTTGGATAGCTACACATACTTATATTTAATGTTCTATCCTACTAGAATTATCCAACAACTGCTTGTTCTCCCGTTCTATACTGTTTCTTGTTGCTTATTCATAAAATGGTTCTGAGATTGCTTTCATTCGTTAAGACATTTAGTGGGTAATACTATATTGATCCTTTAGTTCATGCTGTGTAAACTTCAGGCTTTAAATTAATATTCTTTTTTAGGGAAAAGGGCCAATTTAGCCCCTAACTATTCGAAATGGACAACTCTGTCCTTCATTTCGTTCCTGTCCTATAAGTGCCCTCGCCGTCAGCCAAGTTGCTCAAAAATGCCTCCCACTAAAATTTTGGTTTGATTAGGAACTGGATTCTGATTTGGATAGAAAAATGTTACTGATATTTCTAAGTTTTATTTGATTTTTTCTCAAAATTTGCTCATAACTTCACTTACGAGAAAGAAAGCATGTTTCGGACTTTCGGTGCTGTGGGCATTTCCATGAACAATGAATTGGAGAAAAAGGATATTCGCCTCCTAGCTTCTAAGTTGGACGGTACATCCATTGCCGACTCCTTTACTGTAAGCAGCAAGTACAACCTTTTGATCTGTGGAAAATTGAAAACAGTTACAAAAAGAAAATGAACTATAATAACAAATATATCTCCGTCAACTTGACCTACTTTCTCTTTCCAAGCTTCTGATTCAGGAGTAGGAAATTTGATAGCTCCAGCTGAAGCAAATAACTGATATTGCTGATCAAGAGGAACCATTCCTTCATATCCTGAGACTCCATGGATGGAATCTACCAAGCTGCTTGGTTGAAAAGAAAAAAGTTCAAACAAAATTTATTTGTCACATTCACGAATAACGTGGAAGTTTAGCAATTATAGGCAAGAGAAAAACCTTGATACATGATCTTCCATCATTATATCTCGCGTAACAACTTCTAACATGTCCTGGAATAGAAGTACAACTTGATCCCTGTCCTCCTGCCTATTGTCTAGCTGTAAAAACAAAACAAAAAAATCAGTTTTAATTCAATTTCCCGATTTATCAGTAAGATAAGTTGGATGGCTAGAAATATCTATAAAAGTGACTATGAAAAGAATACAACGAGAATGGACTTGGAAAACCTACCAAGTACTTGATAAGCTTAACAAACAGCTCATATAGACTGGGAAGAGCACTCATCTTGAGTTCACTAGTTAAATCACCAGCCTCAATATGCTTGTCAACTTCTGAAAAGATATACTCTATAACCCTGAATAACAACACAGAGAGAATTTACAAGTGAGGAAAGCTATCGGAGCAAAGGAATGGCAGAATAAGTCACTATGATCTGGCAGAAACTTACTCCTTCTCACGATGGCCAGAAACCAAAACTTTTATTACATTGCGAAATGAAGCATAGCACTCACAAACAGCAGATGACATATAAGGGTCAGCCTCTATCCTCTTTTTCAGCTCACGGTCCTTTCCATTGCTATCCTTAGCCATATCCACTGCTATTGGAATCTATTCATACAATTTGAATGAGTCAGAAATCAAGTGAATAAAAAGGAAGATCAGCTACTGATTGTTGAATGAGGGTATGAAGAATCAAAAATAGTTAATCCAATAATATCTCAATATGAAAAAAACTAAATATATAGGATTTTGTCAAATGCCATTGTGAAATAAGTCTCGTTTAGTGCCAAACTACATAACAAAATCTTTTACCAATGCAGCAAGTTTGAGACCAAAAATAAAACAAAAATGAAAAAGTCATAACCTTGCTAGCAAGCAAAAATGGCGGCCACTGCACGAGATCCAACTCACGATCAGCCCAATAAGGAACAAGCAAAAGGTCCATCTCACTGAAAACGAATGCAAAGCATAACAGTAGTAAGTAAATGCATAACTTTGATTACACACCCAAATGAGGGCGACGGAATGGAAAAATCATGCGTGTAACATTTCAAATTACCGATTGCTAATAAGATCTTCCTCCCTAAAACTTGTTATTATTTTATTCCACAACTGAGCAAACCTTGCAGCTTCCTTTTCCTTGTTGGATGGCACCTAATAACCGATCACATGTATACAAAGTTCAAGTTAACTTCCTGATCACTTCCTTTTTAATTTTGTTCCATGCTAAAATAAATCCAGATATTCGATATTGCAGACCAAAACGTGGAAGAAACCTAACCCTGTTGAACTTTCGGGAAAATGTTGCTTTTAGTCCTTTCTTTTTTGGTTGGTCGCCCTTTTCCTCCGGTATCAAACAGGCATTAAAAGCACTTGGCAAAGACTGGAACCTGGACCTCAGCATTCCTAAGGTTCGAATCTGAAAGCAAGACAAAAAATTAGAGTTCAATAAAAAGCACACCTAGCTCTATTAGCTTATCATCTTATTTTGTTAGAATTTGCAGAAGCAGCTTATACTTATAGACTAAGCAATCTATATTATGTTCATTTTTTAAATTATAATCAAAGATAACTTAAGACAAAAGACCACAGAAATGAAGCAGTTAGCCACCAACCTCTCCAAGCCTACGAAATGCTCCATAAATACCACCGAATAGTGTGGAGAAAATGGCATACCATATCTGAGCATCCATGAAATAAACCTACAATGAAGTAAATCCAACCAGTGCATTAGCTTAAACTGGAATAAACTACTAGTGATTACACCATGCCTCTGTTAAAGATTATCCGAACGAAGGAGGAGAATCGTACAAGGATAACTGGAGCCCAAAGAGCGATAACAACACCAATGTTGCTGCTTGCTGCAAATCAAAATAGCCATGTCAGGACCACGAGCAGAAGGGCATAATATCAAAAGGCTCAAAGTTCAAGTCAAGTTCATTACCGTGGGGAAAAAACTCATGCCATTGATAAGTGGTAATGTGGACATTCATAATCTTTTTTGTTGGATCCACTAAAGGCTTTATCTGCAGCAAACAACTTTTCACTGTCAATATAATTCGTAAAGCAGGCAACTTCTGTGAATATACAAAATATTGATGTGTGCTTAACAAAAGAAAGTCAAATACCAATTCATAAAACACTATAGTAGGACAAAAGTGTCTCCAGAGTAAGAGTGTAAGACAATAGCAGCTATTGGCTAGCACGTAAAAAACTGATGCATATTACAACTCAATCTTCTAATATGAAAGTGACATTGTCCTACCTAGAACCTAAAACATCTAAAGAATTAATAAATAAAACAATGTGCTTCTAAATTATATGGCTTGCTTTTGACAAACTAAAAGGTAAGAGCTGGCAACAGAAGAGGAATTACCTCTACATAAAAACTGAATGCTAGTTTTGTCGCAATTAAAAGTACCCAGAACATAGTGTATCTGAAATTTAGAATAAAAATTAGTAGACCCATCGACATGAAAGTTAAAATGCTTCGACTTAGTGACGTCTTACTTGAACAAAGAAAAAGTGCTCTCATGCATTCCCCTACCAACATAAAGCCTAGGCTGCAATTGACAATAAAAGCCGTATCAGATTTCTAAACAGAACAATAAGTGCTCTTAAAAATGTACAAATGAGTCAAAAAAAAAACATGTACCTGTGACCACCACATCATCAGCATCACAATTTTGTAGTGTGATCTCTCTAGGAATCGACGGACGAAGGGAAAAAGAAAGAGCAGAGCAGCGAGCATATTGGGCGACAAGTAGATAACCACAGCCAGTATAAATAGTGAAGGAGAATTTGAGTTGTTGCCAAACCAATTTTTAATGGTTTGGGCAAATGAAGGAGGATTTTCCCATGTATAAGCATATGTAACAGGTAAAATGACCACCCAAGCAGCTGCGGATATGACCTTCAATATGTATCGTAGTTTAACATAGAATGACATGCTGTGCCTAGCTTTCCAATTAAGAACCACATCAAGAGCGGCTGCAACAATTTTAAGGTAAGTTATTATGTAAAAATAGTGCCGCAACAAATATCAGAGCACTGCTCTAGGGATCGCCAAAAACAATAACCATCCACATAAACAAATAATTTTTTGGTGAGACTTTTTACCATTCACAACTGCCTGTGTGCAATCAAACCATATTTGTATGGATTAATACACATTTCACTGGAGGAAATATCTTTTTGCAGAGCATCAAATGCTAAATAACTTTTTTTAATAATGGCGTTGTGCTGGGTACTTTTTACCTCCACTAACACAGCTAGCAAATACGCTTAAGCAAATAGAAAGAATTCACCTATTGTCGCATCTAAATAACTTTTATCATAAATTCTGTTCAACAAATTGTTGCTAGTAGCTCATGGTATTTTAGCTTAACCAAAAAAACACTTAAGCTTTTGTCTCAAAAGTACAAAGAAAAATAATCCTTCATTTATATCCAATTACTTGCTGGAAACTTCCAATTTTATCATCCATAAAAATTGCACCAATCATGTAGAAAAATATTAGTGCAGTAAGATGGGACAGAAGGTAGCAAACTTTGAAAGAGCTTCAATTATAATATAGTTTGCTATGCTGCAGAAAAGAGAAATGAATTTTACAAACCTTGCCCAAGCTTCAAAACTGCAGCTGTTATAAACACACTCAATACTTTCTTGAAAACATCTGAAGTGAAAACCATGCTCAGCTCTCCTGAACCATTCCAAGCAATAATTATCATTGCCTACACACAATCAACAATACCTTGTCAAATTATAATTGTCAAGTACATAAAGATAATGGACAACCTAGCCACGGTCACAAAAAGAAGAAAGTACCTGTAAGCACAATATGAAGAAGCTCCACATTCTGTCAAAGCTCCTAAAGATATGCAAATATGATCGTATCTCAACGAAATTAACTTTCCCCACCCAGCGATCTCTAGAAGGCTTGTTTTCCTGGAATTCACAATTAACTTAATATAATTAGTTCATGAGTTTATATCATCAGGGATAAAGTTCTATTGAACTTCCGAAAAACAGCGGATAGTCTGATGCATTAATCACGTAAGCTTATGGCATAGAGCACAATGACATTGGTACTGTAACACCATATATTAAAGAAAATTACAATTTCATAGGGATGGAGGCATGAAATGCTAAATAAATTGACAATGCTCGAAAACAGTGAAATGCACATAACATGGTGTTATTAAGATGACGTCTGCCGCTAAAACATTACCCCATTTCTCTCAGCACGAAGTTCTTCCACAGGGAGGCAAAAGAAATCAGCATCAGCGCGCATGGGCCAACCTAACCTGAAGCAGTCCACTGACCTACAGTTGTATGCGTAAAGTCAGAAATGAACAAACTATTGAATAACTGAACCAGGAAAAAAAACAGAAAACGGAAAGGTTGACTACCAAAAGTATTCATTTAAATCATCATAGTTCCTCCACTGGGAATGCTTTGCTTTTCCTCTTCTGCTCCTAGCAGCTTCCTGAAAATGACAGAAAAGGGCATAAAAAGAATTTCCCTCACGTTCTAAAGAAAGGTAAAAATACCAAAACTGGTTCTTTTTAATACAATAGATTGAAGAGGAACAGATAGCTTTGAAATGCATCTAATACCCGTGCAATCACTTCATAAATAGGAGTAACAACTTTTCTCAAGAAAGCTTCCTCTTCCCCTCCATAAGCTGGCTTAACATTTTCACCCGTCATGGGACTAACATTGCCAGCTAGCATGCCATAGAGTTCAAATGCCATCTATATGAGAAACCAATGTGTGAGATCCAAATGCTTTAACGTAACAAGAAATATCTGAAGCATATTATAAAAGGCAAATTGTAACAAAAATATAAACAATTGACAAAAGCAGCTGAGAAGCTGGCAGATAAATGCAACATACGGTGTTGACGAAAATGAAATGTACCATGGTAATCTTATTTAACCCTCTTGACAAGTAGAGTAGCTAGTTTATGAAATTATACTCTCTTCTCGATTTACAATTATTAATAAATCTTTTTTGTCAACCTTGTGTGTTACTCATATAACAAAGCAGCAACCTTCCACACCACCAAAAAGTAAGAAAACTCCTCGAACTGTTAGCAGAAGAAAGTATTAACATGTGAGAACAATTTGATGAAAGCTATCGCCGTGTAAGTATGAGCGCTTTACAGCTTTGCTCTCATCCAAAATCCAGCAACAAAGAACCCACTAATTACATCAATGTCGACTTCTGCATTTTTATTTGTGATAAATTCAAAAAATAAGATAAGAAAAAGAATCTATATGTTCTTCAAAAATTGTTCAGATTTCGAGAAACATTAAAAACAATCCACTAAGTTCTGAAAACATAAGCACTTTTAAAAGCATACATGATGGTAAATGTAGCATAGGCATTCTGGCATGAATCTTAAATTTGCTGCTTCCCCCCCCCCCCATATAAAACATAAGCACTTTTAAAAGCTTACATGATGGTAAATGTAGCATAGGCATTCTGGCATGAATCTTAAATTTGCTGCTTCCCCCCATATGAGAAGATACAATCCCATGTATAATAATTTACGCTGCTGTACTTCCTGTTGTATGGTTGGCAACCTACAATGTTGACAATTAGGAAAAGATCAACACATACAAGTGCAAGATGAGCTTAATTTGCAAAGTATTCGGATCTTTGCTACAGACAAACACATCTACAAGAGATGCTAAAGGAAGCTACAGGCACATGTTATCCTGTTCTGAAGTACAAAGCATCAAAGATGCAGACTTTATTCTATCTACTTTGATAGACAACAATCAAGAAAAGATCTTGGATGAAAGTATGAGATATATTAGCTGTTTTCCTAAAAATCAGAATTTCACTTCAAGTGTTAACGTCTGAAGGCAGTAGGACATAACCATTTCAAAAATTTAAAGAGAAGCTCCTCACCATAAACTGCTTTTCCTGTCCAAATATTTGCACCATTTCTTGTAGTTTTTGAAAAGCTTCTTCATGACTTCATTCAAAGCACGCTCATCCAACTATGCAAAACAACACAATGAACAAGAAGAAAAAAACAGTATTGATAGGCAACTAGGGAAAACTGTAAGAGAGGGATTAAGCACATATTATCTGCAGTAACTTCTTGTAACTCTTGAAACCTCCCACCATGCACCAGTCAAAGCAGATCAATCAATCAAAAAATTTCAAAACACAAATTATCTCTTCATATTCTTGTTATGGAATCCGTCCTTTAACTCATTATATTAACATCTGCATCAATAGAACATTTAACAATTCCATTTGCTGAGCATAAAGGATTGACTACACATTGGGATCATTGAATTACAGTTCTCATCCACTTTAATGCATGCTAGCATTAACTGCAGTGACCTATTGTTGTTCTTTTGAGGGTCAAAATAACATCAGGAAAGTAAAAAATCAAAAAAGCCAAATGAGGATACTGGTTTTGTTGAGAAGACTGTTCCTCCAAAAGTTCAAAGATGGAAAATAGTACACGAAGTTCAAAATTTGCTAAATATGGCACTATGGGACTTGAGAAGCTGCGAGCAAGGAGACAAATACACATCAGATATCTACTTTCAATGTATTTATTTTTTTCAATATGAGGAAGACAGGTTTTTTTTCCTTTTATCAAGCACATACATATTTCTTCAGCAAAACTAGAATCAGGTGCGGCAAAGAACATTTGTTGCAAAATAAGTATATAGCAAGTGGAAATAACTCTTTGAGCTTTAGTAGAAACATGCTACCAAATTAAACAGCAACCAAGTAGAAATGCACTCTTTGAGCTTTAGTGAATGTCGCAACTTAAAAATACATTGTGTTTTTTTAACAGTCTCAAAGTCCTCATTGAGAGTAACTATGCTAAACATCTAGTAGTCTCTAATTGTCAGCAAGCAAGCAGATTTAAACAATGCAATTAAATTCAAGACTCCTACTAAAGATTGAAGAATGGCAATCTTTCTTGACCAAGTACGTCAATCCTCTCAACTAAAAGCATATTTATCAGTTGAGGGAAAATTTTGTTCACTCATCAATAAAAGCAGTATCATGTCCCAAACCTTGGGTTGCTGGTCAGGCTTTGGATACTGGCGTATGTGTACATTTGCAAGTAGCAAAATGAGATGCTCCCTCTGATTTGCAACATTATCTTTCTGAGAAGCAATTGACAAAAAAAATGAGCTCAATAAAGCATATTGATTTGCATCCTAACTGAGATAATTTTTCTTCTAAACCTCAAAAGATGTATGAAATAGCATGAAAATAACACTGAGAATAAAAACGAATTGCTACCTGAAACCCAAACATTGCTTGAAGCCAATCAAGAATATCTTCATCTTTCTTCTTCTTGTAATCCTTGGGCCATGGAAGACCTCTTGTATTTCTGAGAGCGTAAACAGCAGCCTGAATCTGTAAAAGGAGGAAAGGAGAAGTTGTTAAAGCAATAAATGTGAAAAGGGAAATGCAAAGGTAAAGAAATGCTTATAGTTGGAAATCCTGTCTGCGAATACAAACCTCAGGAAATCTCATAATTGCCTGATTTACACTATCAGGATCCAAAGGAAGAATATTATAGGGGACTAAAATCTGTGTCTTCTCAGCAACTTTATCATGAGCTTCCAAAATCTGAGTAATGGACAATCAATAATCCACCACATACAAAGAAAACAATGTTATAAACAAGGAAAAGCAGTAGAGTTATGGTAAGTCAAAGCAAGAGCTTGTAAAGTCAGCAGAAAAAGAAGGTTTAGCAACAATTTCGTTGAAAAATACTATCATTCTCACCTCACGGTCGACTTCTACTGCTTGCGTCTGGTTAACTGCTTTCAAAACCTCAAAGAGTACGTTTGCAGTTTGGTATGCCTTAGTAAGTTGTGCACTGGAATTTTTTTGAAAAGATGAGATAAACAACTTTCAGTATAACTAAAAGCGAGAAAGAGACCACTATGAGAAGGCACAACAAATCTCTAACAAGGGTGCAAAAGACCCACCGGTCTGCTTTCTCGGCAGCATTTTGCAAAGCTTGAATGTACTTTTTGTAGTAATGCTGGTAAAAGCTCTGCATTTCACGTGCATCACTTTTTTTAACCCTTCCAATCAAGGTTGGATCATTTTCCTGAAAAGTAAGTTTGTTACAGACTTACATGAATTACAAATGGGCACAAACATATCTCAAGTCTTATTAATGATCACTAACAAAGCAGAAAGCAAGAAATCGCACTGGGAAAGAAAGAATGAAAAGTAGTAATAGATAAGCAAATATTGGACAAGGAAAGAATGGTGATAGCCCTAAAATAATGGCACATGACCTTTTAAGTTGGACTTCCTAAGTAACATCTAAAGGGACGTTAGAAAATAAGTGTCTACAAGAGTAAACTGCTAACTCATAAGAACTTTAACGACATGGAACAAACGCATACAAAGAAAACCCACTACCACAAGCAAACTTCATAGGAGAAAGCAGGTTGAACAGAAAACATTGTCATGAGCCAACCAACCATAAAAACATGTCATTGACATATTATTAGGGAAAGGAAAATCCATGCTTGGCCACTTACCCTTTCAAGCCGCTGCAGGAGGGACGTTTTAAACTGCCGAACACCACGTCCACTAGAAGTGGGATCTAACCGATGAGCTTTCTCAAAAGCATAAAACCGACCTACAACCAGAGTAATGAGTCTGAATGTTAGAATAGACAACTAGAAAGCATATCTAGGATCATGTCCATGCCCAGAATTTGACAATAACAAGATGAATAAGGTCACATTATCCGAATTAACTTGAACTATTTTCCTCCTTAGAAGTTCGTAATTTGTAAAGCTTTACTCATACCAAATATTCTACCTACTGAAATATAACCACCTTCAACTTTAATTACAAATTACCTCTCATATTTCAACTACTATTTAGACATTTTACCCAACTCCAACATCTCGTATTAATGCTGATTAACAGTGGTTGCCTAATTTGAAGAAAAGAGTAAAAACAAAATGTCGATGCCATCCTAATCTAATTTGAAGCTTGGTTAGTGAGAACACTCATAAGGTAGTGTCGACGCTGCCTCCCCAAACCAAATCAACCAATTGAAGGCCAGAAATTCCATTCCCTGCTTCAAGTCCAAAACCTTATTTCATGTCCTAATCAACATAACCAATTAACTGCCTTGTTTCTTTTAATTTGACTGAGACCACCATAGGTAGCTCATTTTGAGTTTCCTTTGGCATCCCTAGGCCATGCGACTGTAACTCCTGAGCATTATCTTGAAATCAGTACATTTATAATCCTGAAATCACTTTGTCAAGAACTCTTGCTACACCATTCTGACCCATATTTTTGTTTAACATTATGCATATCCTAGGATATATATTGAGCATCTTTTACAGTTTCAGCAAAAAGATACCAGTAAATCTTCAACCCATCAGAAGAAAAGAACTACTTCTAAAAGCTAAAGCCATCAGAATTTACAAACAATTAACCTATTGAATTTAGGCTCTTAGCAACACCAGCCAATTGCCGCCTTTTATGAATCACCCCTACTACAGCACCATGGTAAGAAGACCTCATTAAAATTAATATTACATTCCAAACGTGGGAATATTATTAGACCTTAGTAGATGCAATCAAACTGATTGCCCCTAGCATTGTCTGCCTGAAAGTAAAACTCAGAAATCCCATAGCAAACTCTCTCAGACAGCATTCTGGAGGACATTTTTCCTCCCATTTGATGTTTCTCAAGATAACTTGCCATTGACACACATTTGCCCATGATTGAATCTGTGAGTTCAATTTTTTTAGTAAAGTAATCTGTGAGTTCTAACTTTAAAGCATTGTAACTGATCCAAAGAATGACTCTTCGTTTGTTGAATCATTAAATGGGATAAGAAGAATTCTAACTTGAATACGTTTCTTGCTGTCGAACTTGTAATGAGAAATAACGGGAGCAGTACAGCTGCCTCCTGATTCTTTCCCAATTATCATGTTGGCAAAATGACTTAAGACTTTTTAAATTAAAGCTTCAAAAATGAATAACTATATAGATGCTTAATTAGAAAACAAGAAACATTTCTAGTCTCAGGAACTGACATAGATAGGCGACACGGGGGTTGCTGGGTTCAACTTCATTGGCAACACGAAGAATAGGAGCAATCTCCGCTAGAGACGATGGCACCACTTCACTATCAATCATTGACTCCCCTATGTTCCCCATCGTCTGCGTCCGTGTTATCCGCCGCTGCAGCGACGGCTCAGGGCCCCCTCTTGACGCCATTATAATTAACTTTCACACCCTTATCTTCACTTAAAGGTCTGAATATAAATTCAACATGCGATCACATTAGTATCAGGTAAATAAAATTAAAAGCCTAAAAAATAACACAAGACAACTGATACAATATCAAGTGATTTTCACAGGCATTAAGTGAAAATGAGAACACTTAAGAAAACACAAGAACATACAGAAAAAACACACAATATACACAGACAACTTATACATACAAAAGAAGAAGAAAAATTACTGTAAAAGACACATCTTGAACATCTATTAACATCCGCACAAAACACAGTTTTACAGGTACATTAATATCAAAACACCCAAAAATGTAACAAAAAAACACCCAGACACAGAAAAAAAAATTAAAATTTGCAAGAAGATTGAAGAAAGAGAGAACCGTAGATAGTGAGAACCAGATGAGCATATACTATTCAGTAATAAGCAGAAAACACTAGGATTTATCAAAGTAAAATAAGCAGAAAACACTAGGATTTAACAAAGTAAAATAAGCTAAAGAGCTGCATTTACCATTGTTTGTTAGTTCAAGAAATAGTGATCAAGATTTTTAATAAATAAAAAAGATTACATTTTTACCATCACATTAGCATAAAACCAACCGGAAAAAAAAACACCCACGTACAAAAAAAAGGTGAAAATTTGCATAAAGATTTAATTTTTACCAGCACATTAACATAAAACGAATAAAATGTACAGAAAACAAATACAGCCATATACCAAAAAGGTGAAAAAAAGCAAACAGCAGATAAACAACAGGATTTAGCTAGCTAAAGAGCTCCATTTACCATTGTTTGTACTGATCAAGATTTTAAAAAAATAAAAAGATTAAATTTTTACCAGCACAGCAGCAAAAAACCAACAAAATGTACAAAAAAACAAACACACCCACATACCAAAAAGGTGAAATTATGCATAAACATTCAAAAGAGAGAACAGTACATAGAAAGAGCAAGATGGGTAGTTAGAGTTCAGCAAAATAAGCAGATAACAAAAGGATTTAGCAAAGTAAAGCAAGCTAAAGAACTGCATTTTTACCATTAATTGTTAGTTCAAGAATGAGGAAAAGCAAAAGGTGGAAAGTTGAAGAGAATGACCAAAACAAACCCTAGAGAGAGAGAGGGGGGGGGGTTTGGGGAGGCAGAAACTTTAAGCTACTTAGCAAGAAAGAAAGCAAAAGTGTAAAAATGGTGATGAGAGAGAAGAGGGAATACAACAACAACCCCCAGTATAATCGAATATGGTTGGGTAGTGAGAGTTGGGGGTGGGGTGGGGGTGGAGCCAACGTTAAAGTAAATCAAAATTTGGAGTTTATTGTGGAAAAGGGGGACATGGGGTTAGTGGGGGCCCTCTGTCAAGTATCGAGGTATGTTTATCAAAAAGTCCCTATGTTTTGGTTATATTACCAATGTGCCATTATCATTTGAATTTTTGTTGAAACCGTTTACATGACACTTTTTTTTTTTTAATGAAGCCCCGTTCTAAAACAAAAATGACACATTGCAAAATCGTTTTAGTTTTTTTTTAAGCTTTTAATATTGTCCTTAGTGAAAACTTTTATAGTCATACAAATTTATAATATATTTATCCCACAAGTTTCAATTATATAAATATATATATTATATTTAAGATTACAAATTTTAAATTTTTATTTGTTTCTTAAATTTTATAGCGAATTAAACTATATCATATAAATTGGAACGCAAAAAATATTATCTAAAAAAAGAAATAAATATACTATAAATTGATAAGTTGTGTGCTACTTTTTTGGTAATTATAGTAACGGCACTACTATTATCTCTCTGAGGTTTAAAAAGAGTTCAATCTTTATATATATATATATTATATTTGTAACTACAATATAGCCTGTTGAAAATATTAGTAGTAGTGACTATTGTTTTCACTCGCCTTATTATGAAAAAGTATTACTACATTCTTTATGCTCCAGAGATTTTATTTTTATTTTTAAAAAACAAAAGCAAAAAGTAACGTAATATCACCTAAGTTCTATATCAGTAAAATAATATAGAATGTACTTTCATCCAACATAATATGTTCATCCTCATATTATAGCTGTTTAATTCAAAACAAGAGTTTTTTTAAAGGGATAACGTCTCAATGAATAGCTAAAAACAGGGAATATGAACCAATTTGAAGTTTCAAAATGTTATTTTGATTTCGGTAAAGTTTTAATTTACCGACATCTAGATTAATCATAGATTTATCAAAACTAGTCAAACACATATAGAAATTGAAAACCCAAAGAAATAAGGTTCTTTCTCTCCAAGAATCGCATACAAAGATCTTCTTCCATATTTTTAAGCGTGATTAACAACATTAGATGCAAAACGAAAAGAAATTTTCATGGATAAGGTAGCAAATAAGGTGGTGAAATACAAATATATATATATATATATACAAGATTCCAAAAATCTAAATAAAAAAGGATATTTTTCAATGGGTATGGTTGACATTTATTGAAAACATATGCATGATTCAATATACAAATTTTGAGAAAGATTGGAGGTGATTTGGACTGAATTGGTATCAAAATTCGTAGTAAAAATCGAGTTCAAAAAGTTATTTTGCGACACATGTATCACGCATGTGTCATATACGCATATATATATATATATATATATATATATATATATATATATATATATATATATATATATATATATATATGGATACACATTTGATACAAATATGATACATATCTGATACACCGCATGATGCACATATCATTTTTCATGTTCATCTTCTATTTCGAATTTTCAATTCAAACCACCTCAAAACTCCATCAAATCATCCCAAAATTAAGATTCGAGCTCTTTGAGATGTACTCAATCCATTCTAAATAACATTCACTCAAAAGAAAGCAAAATTTTTAACTTTTTTGGCTACAAATAACTAATTAACTAATATTAATAATATTTTATGAATTGACCAATTTTTATATTAAGCTATTTATAAATGGACATAGCTGGTATTTTCTCATCATCAATAATTCGCTTCTCACTTCCAAACTAAATGACTCATACTATATAAGAATTATCTTTCCTATTACAAGGCTAAGTTGTTACAATTTCACTTTATATATAGCCACCACTAAATAAAATAATTGATAAGAATTTCAATATTAAATCAAGCAACCACTTACTAAAAGGAAGAGTTTGGCAAAGAACTAGACGTAAAACAAACCATTATGAAAAAGAGAAGATAAAAGAAGGAAAAGCGTAGTATGAACCACTTTATTATAATCTTTGAGCAAAAAGAATAAAAGAAAAATCACTTTATTAAATTTATTAAGCTTTAATACTCTTATAAAGTCAAAAGTTGGGATTTTTTCCGACAATTCATATGGATGCATGTTCTACAAGCAATCTTTGCTAAGTCATCGTATATATCTTCAATTTTAGAAATTAAAGTGTTTTTACAAATTATTATCTTCTTCGTGGAATATATATATAAAATAAAAAAAATTATGTTTCTTACTTGATATTCGATTGTTGTATTAGAGACCCGACTAATTCAAATTCGCCACATAAGGCCTATTAAATGCTTCTTATCAAAAAAAATTCTATACTCATAATTCGTACTCAATACATCTTATCGAGAGTGAAATTTTTTTATCCATTCGATTCATGAAATATATATTGACTACTTATAGTATTGGTTGAAATGTCTCTGTCAATCTTAGAATACGCAATAGAACTTAATCACATGGGTAACAGCGTTAACTTTGAGCTTCTTTTGTTTTATCCAAAGCTTATTTTCTTAATTATTTTTTTCTTCACTGTTTTTTTTCCTCCTTTATAAATGATTCATTCTAGTGTTACGTCTTGTACCAAAAAATAGTGGTTTCTGTTGGGTTTTTTTGTTATTTATAACAAAAGAGGTGTGAATGGAAACGGTGGGAAAAGAAATGGAGGGAATTGAAATTTTTAATTAGTTCACTTTACTAATGCATTTTGTCCCTCATTAGTAGAAGGAAAGAAAAATTTTGTGTATATATAGAGAAGCTCATCTTTTAGCTCTTAAAAAGCTAAAAAGAAGGCAAGCCCCGCAATGTCGTCGCTCGGCTTCGGCTTAGGTCAAAGATTAATTGATTAATCTTTTTGGACAATTTTTTTTAAAATATTTAATTAATTAACGAAAATTCAATCCAGAATAACCCATGATCCGCGACCCGGTTCGGTCCGGCCCGTTTTATTTCCTGGATTATTTTAAATCCGTTTTAATTTTTCCACAATATTTTTAACAGCTATGGCTATTCTAAAACGGTGTCAAACTTATTCCAACAGTTATGGCTGCTCTGAAAGGTTACAAACCTTTTCAGAAACAGTACCATATTGGCTATAAATATTCCTTCAAATCCCAGAATATTTACTTATGAAATGTTTTGCTTGTCTTCTTCTTCTTCTGCACAAAAATTCTAGTGTGTTTTACAGCCTTCGAGCGGTTCGTTGTTCATCTGCGTTTTTGGTACTGATACGCTGGTGAGTTAAATCGTTCTATCATGGGAGGATATATTCCAAAAGCTCGGGTACTTGAGGGGAATAATTTCCTTAAGGACACACTGTGTATTCAGTGGGCTCGATTTGTTCCAATACTATTTTTCAGAATTTCTTTTGAAGTTACCATATTGTTTTCAGAACTTACTTCTACTAACTTTCTGCTTTTGTTTTCGGAAAGTTTTTTATTTTATTAATTTTACAGCAATACAGATTTCAATAACAATCTTAAGGAAATTATTTTATTATATTTTGTATTCTGTTTGTGGAGATTAAAACATTTGTGGTTTTATACTCCGTATGAATTTTACTATTCTGATTTGAAGATATAAAAACTTTATCAGAATATTGAGATTCAAAAAACGATTTGAAGAACATAAAAGCTTCATCGTTTTCTGTGTAACAGTACATAAAACCTTCAGTTTTTACGTACCGTTTCTGAATATAGTTTTGTTTACTATTCTGATTTTTGCCATTAATTGAACTCTTCTGTTGTTGACAGTGAGAAATGGCAATTGGTAATGGAAATTCTTCTGCGACTGTTGTTGCAATGACGATAGCCTCGTCAAGCCGCACTGATGTTCCTCCGACCGAGAAATCGAGGAAATTTTCTGGATCCAACTTCAAAGGATGGCAGCAAAGGGTGTTCTTCTGGCTTACCACACTTGGTATGCAAAAATTCACTAGTAAAGAGCCTCCAGTGCCTGCTGGGGATATGCCGGATAATGAAAAATTTATGATTGTTGAGGCATGGAAGCAAGCAGATTTTCTTTGCAAAGGCTATATCTTAAGCACTTTAGAGGATGACTTGTACAATGTGTACAATGCGATGAATACTTCGAAAGAATTATGGGACACACTTGCGATGAATACTTCGAAAGAATTATGGTACACACTTGAGAAGAAGTACAAGACAGAAGATGCATGCTTGAAGAAGTTTGTGGTTGCCAAGTTTCTAGACTATAAAATGATAGATAGCAAAACCGTGGGAACCCAAGTTCAGGAGCTTCAACTTATTTTTCACGACCTTATTTGCTGAAGGTATGGTCGTGAATGAAGCATTTCAAGTAGCTACAATGATTGAAAAATTGCCTCATTCGTGGAGAGATTTCAAGAACTATCTTAAGCACAAGCGCAAAGAAATGAAGTTGAAAGATCTTGTGATATGTCTAAAGATTGAGGAAGACAATAAAACAGCCGAGAAGAAGTCTCGTGGAAATTCAACGATCATGGGAGCTAATATCGTTGAGGAGACTGCTCCAAAAAGTAAGAAGATGAAGAGGTCTTCTGGACAGACTAAGGAGCAGAACAAAAAGAAATTCAAGGGCAACTGCTGCAATTGTGGAAAAGTTGGTCACAAAAGCCATGGTTGTCGTCTTCCGAAAAAGGATAAGAAGAAGGAACAAGACAACATAGTAGAGAAGAATGATGACATTGATGATCTTTGTGCAATTCGGAATGTAACCTAGTTGGAAATTCGAAGGAGTGGTGGATTGACTCTGGAGCCTCTCAACATGTTTGTGCTGTCAAAGAAGCATTTGCGACTTATTCTACAGTCAGTCCCCAAGAAGAGATTTCCATGGGAAATAATGCAACTGCCAAGATTGAAGGTTATGGGAAGATATTCCTGAAGATGACTTTCGGCAAGGTATTAATGCTCAACAACGTTCTTCATGTTCCTACTGTTAGGAAGAATTTAGTTTCTACTTCTATACTAGAAAAGAATGGATTCAAATGTGTATTTGTTTTTGATAAAGTTATTGTAAGCAAGAATGAAATGTATGTTGGAAAATGCTACCTCACATAGGGCATTTTCAAACTCAATGTAATGGTTGTTGACAATATGAATAAAATTTTAGCTTTTTTCTTATTTATTGGAGTCAAATGATTTATGACATATTTGTTTAGGACATGCCAATTATAAAACTTTGTGGAAGTTAATTAATTTAGAAGTATTGCCTAAATTCGAGTGTAATAAATCGAAATATCAAATATCTATTGAATCTATGTTTGTAAAAAATCCTTATAAGTTTGTTGAAATGAATTCAAATCCTTTAGACTTAATTCATACCGACATTTGCGATATGAAGTCGACACCATCTCGAGGTGGGAAAAAGTATTTTATTACCTTTATTGACGATTGCACTCGATATTATTATGTTTATTTGCTTAGTAGTAAGGATGAAACAATTGAAACATTTAATCAATACAAGAACGAATTAGAGAATCAATTGAATAAAAAGATCAAAATGATTGAAGTGATAGAGATAGAGAATATGAATCTCCGTTTGTAGAAATATGTTCGGAATATGGAACATCAAACTACTACACCTTACACACCTCAATCCAACTGAATTGCAGAAAGGAAAAATCAGACTTTAAAAGAAATGATGAATTCTTTATTAATAAGTTCCGGATTACCGCAGAGTTTGGGAGGGAAGCTATCCTTACAGCTAACCGAATACTCAACTGAGTACCCCACAACAAAACACAATATATTTCATATGAAAAATAGAATGGAAGAAAACCCAACTTGAAATATTTCAAAGTGTGGGGTGTCTAGCAAATGTACAAGTTCCTTTACCTAAAAGGGTTAAAATCAGACCAAAATTAGTAGATTGCGTTTTCATTGGATATGCTACAAACAGTAAGGCATGTTGGTTTTTTGTTCATAAATCTGATAATCCCGAGATTCATGTTAATACAGTAATGGAATCAGATAATGCTGAATTCTTTGAAAGCATCTATCCGTATAAAACTGAATGCGAGTCGTTAAGTGAAATACCTAAACGCCCTCGAGAAGAACCAAAGGAAAATACTCCAAGTATAGAAGATTCAAGGCGTAGCAAACGTCAAAGAACATCTACTTCCTATGGACCGGATTTTGTGACATTTTTGCTTGAAAATAAGCCTCAAACTTTTAAAGCAGCTATGTCGTCTTTCGATTCAGCATTTTGGAAAGAGGCAGTCAATAGTGAGATTCAATAAATTTTGGATAACCATACATGAGAATTGGTTGATCTGCCTCCAGGAAATAAGCCTTTAGGTTCGAAATGGATCTTTAAACGAAAAATTAAAGCTGATGGCACTATTGACAACTATAAGGCAAGGCTTGTTGTCAAAGGTTATAGGCAAAAGGAAAGTCTTGATTACTTTGACACTTACTCGCCAGTAACAAATATAACATCTATTAGGGTGTTAGTGGCACTAGCGGCCGTGTATGGTCTTGAAATCCATCAAATGAATGTTAAAACAACTTTTTTAAATGGAGAATTGGAGGAATAGATTTACATGGAACAACCTAAGGGTTTTATGGTTCCTGGTAAAGAAAAGAAAGTGTGCAAACTTGTTAAGTCGCTTTATGGACTTAAACAAGCACCCAAACAATGACATGAAAAATTTGACCAAACAATGTTGGCAAATAGATTTAAAATCAACGAGTGTGACAAATGTATTTACATTAAAAACACTCCAAGTCATGAAGTCATGTTTGTTTATATGTTGATGGCATGTTGATAATGAGCAAAAGTATGATAGATATAAATGTTACAAAACGCATATTGGTTAGCAAATTCAAAATGAAAGACTTATGAGTTGCTGATGTGATCTTAGGAATCAGAATTCACAAGACTCCACAAGGTCTAGCATTACCACAGTCTCACTACATTGAAAAGGTACCTGACAAGTTCAAGTATTTGGATTTCAAAATTGTCAAGACTCTAATTGACGTGAGTTATGCACTTCAAAAGAATAAAGGTGAAAGTGACTCACAACTCGACTATGCAAGAGTATTGGGAAGTTTGATGTATATCATGAATTGTACGCGACCAAATATAGCATGTGCTATTAGCAAACTGAGTCAGTTTACAAGTAATCTCAATCAAATACATTGGATGACAATGAAACGAGTTTTGGGATATCTGAAACATACCCAAAATTATGCTTTGCATTATAACAAATATTCTTCTATAATCGAGGGATATAGTGATGCAAATTGGATCACCGGATCATCTGAAGTTAAATCCACGAGTGGATATGTTTTCACAATTGAGGGTGGAGCAGTGTCTTAGAAATCATCCAAACAAATGTGCATCGCCCGTTCTACAATGGAATCTGAATTCATAGTTTTAGATAAGGCCGGTGAAGAAGCTGAGTGGCTCCGGAATTTCTTGGAAGATATTCCATTTTGGCCCAAACCTTTGGCACGTATTTGTATACTTTGCGATAGTCAAGCGGCAATAGGTAGGCAGGGAACGTTATGTATAACGAAAAATCTCGTCATATTAGACGGAGACACAATACTGTTAGACAACTACAATGGAGTTATCACACTTGACTACGTAAAGTCAAGAGATAATGTGGCGAATCCACTTACAAAAGGCCTATCTAGAGAGGCAATTGAAAGATCATCAAATGGAATGGGGTTAAAGGCCTAGGACAGGTCATCATGGCGGTAACTCTACCTAGCAGACTGGAGATCCCAAGATCTAGGTTCAAAGAGATCAAACAAAATTATGAATAACGGTTCAACATTGTCAACTAATTCAACTCATTCTCGTGATGAAGACAATATTAGAAAACGAAGTAAAACATTAAGGTTTTTTGATGAGTCAATAAAACTTAAAGCTTTTTAATGATTTGCTAAGTCTGACAGGACCAGATAGTGTGTCTTTAGGATTACACGTTTAGGAATCACCTATGTGAGTGTGATGTGTAAGCCGTTTCAAGGAGAATGAAAGTAAAGGCCCATTCTCTAAGCACTCATGAAACCAGGCGGTGTTTATGGCTGAAACGAACACAACAGTGAGGACCATAGATGGTTAGAGATTGATTGTGTGACTTATATTGTCTAGGTATACAACAAAGCTCGACGGTTCAGAGATATCAAATCTATCGATTGACCGAGTATATCCAATATAAGTTCACTACGGAAGGTTCAAATGGAAACCTACTTATCCAGATGCAATTAATTCTTGCATGTAAAACACACACACGTCCGTTCATTCCTTTAAGTTTATAGCCATTCCCTATTCATGTGGGGGATTGATGGTTTTTTGTTATTATTTGTTATTTATAACAAAAGAGGTGTGAATGAAAAATGGTGGGAAAAGAAATGGAGGGAAATAAAATTTTAAATTAGTTCACTTTACTAATGCACTTTGTCCCTCATTGGTAGAAGGAAAGAAAATCTTTGTGTATATATAGAGAAACTCATCTTTTAGATCTTAAAGAGCTAAGAAGAAGGAAAGCCTCGCATCGTCGTCGTCGTCGCTCACTCAGCTTCAGATTTGGATTTGGTCAAAGATCGATTGATTAATCTTTTTGGACAAAATTCTTTTCAAATATTTAATTAATTAATTAATTAACAAAAATTCAATCCGAAATAACCCATGAACCGCGACCCGGCCCGACCCGACCTGTTTTTTTTTTCTCGAATTATTTTAAATCCGTTTTAATTTTCCCGCAATATTTCTAACAACTATGGTTCTTCTAAAACAATGTCAAACTTAATCCAACAGCTATGGCTGTTCCGAAAGATTGCAAACCTTTTCAGAAACAGTACCATATTGGCTATAAATATTCCTTAAAATCCTAGAATATTTACTTAGGAAATTTTCTGATTATCTTCTTCTTCTTCTTCTTCTGCATAAAAAATCCGGTGTGTTTTATAGCCTTCGAGTGGTTCGCTGTTCATCTGCGTTTTTGGTACCGATACGCTGGTGAGTTAACTCTTTCTATCCTGGGAAGATATATTCCAGAACCTCGGGTACTTGAGGGGAATAACTTCCTTAAGGACACACTGTGTATTTAGTGGAATCAATTTGTTTCTATACTATTTTTTAGAATTTCTTTTGAAGTTACCATACTGTTTTCAGAACTTATTTCTACTAATTTTTTGTTTCTGTTTTCAGAAAGTTTATTATTTTATTAATTTTACAGCAATACAGATTTTAATAACAGTTTCTTCATAGTTGGTAACTTAGATATAAAACTAATACCATTAAGGGATTCCTCAACTATAATAAGAAGTCTCGAATTTGAATTTTGCGAATGAAAAAAATATTTTTGTATGAAACGTTCCACCTTTAACTGATCTTATATGGTGTAAGTTTGAATCTAAATTAGTTAAGACTTTAATATGAATACCGATCATCGAAATAACACGTATAAACATGATTATTCTCCTAGTCATTTGCACCTAATATTAGTGGCTACTTCATACTTAGTAACTTAAATATTAAAACTAAGTTCATTAAGGATACCTCAACTGTAATCAGAAGTTTCGAATTTGAATTTTGCGAATGAAAAAAATATTTTTGTATGAAACGTTCCACCTTTAACTGATTTTATGTGGTGTAAATTCGAATCTAAATTAGTTAAGACTTTAATATGAATACTGATCATTGAAATAACACGTATAAACATGATTATTGTCCTAGTCATTTGCATGACTTATTTGTTTATATACTACAACTACTATTTAAATCTATTGATAGTGACCGGTAAGAAGTGTCCATCTAGCCACATTGGACAACTACGTACCAACGCAATTAACAAATTTGACAAGAAAATATCCTACTTTCAAAGTCTTTATTTGGCATTTTTAGAACTTTATGGATATAATTTTGGTGGTTATACCAATCCTATCTTTATCTTGATTTTATTAGTTGGTATGACTCTTTAGATTTTTATTTGCTATGAAATTTACGTGTGTACTTTATGCGAAAGTTTAAAAATTCTTACTCATATTTTGTACGTAATTTACTTGCAAATTAATCGTAACCATGAAAAGTTGAGATAAAAATCCATTCCATAGGTCAGATTTTCATACTCTAATTAAGTTCGACAATTATATCATGAGTTTAAAATTTTAATCATCATCTAAAACACATTAAAAAAATAGAGGATAATGAAAAATGACATAAAAAGATAAATAGAAGAAGGAAAAAAGTGAGCAGTGAGGCTATTTATGTAATAAAGAGATAAAGCGTGGCTCATTTCAAACTCCTTTGTTGAAAATTCAAAAGTTGTATCCTTTTGATTTTTTCCAAACGAAAAGTTAGATTCGTAATCGTAAGTATCCAAGCTACAATAGTAGAGAAAAAAGAAAAAAGAAAAAAGAAAATAATAGTTTCTTAATCCGTTACAATTTTGTGTAATATATTTTGAATTGGTATAGAATTTAAGATTTTTTTAAAAAAAAATTATGATCTTAAATATTATTCCATCCGTTTTAATTTATATGAATATATTTGACTGGGCACGAAATTTTAGAAAAAAAATAAGACTTTTAAATTTGTGGTGTGTTTCCAAATAAAAAAATTAGTCGTTCTTTTTTATACGGACTAAAAAGAAAATAAATTAACATAAATTAAAATGGAGTGAGTATATTGTATTTGTGTAGTTAATAAAATTTGTGAAATTTATGACCTTAAATATGCATTAATATTTGTACAAATGTTAGATAAGTTGAGGTAATATGATCGTTTAAAGCTCATTATTTTTTTGTCATTTTAAACTCGGATAATAAAGGGTATATAATGTCGGTTTGTTGGATTTTCGAGGTGCTTTTTTTTTGCATGTTCTACAGTGGGGCCTGCAATTAATAATAATTTAATATGTCAAAGGACAAATTTTACTCCCATACGGTACAACTCGTAATTCTATTTACATCAATTTTCGTACACATGATGTTAAATTAAAATAACTTTTTAAGTTGCTAATATAGAATCCTATGGTTAAGTTAACCAATTTTGTACATCCATTAAATGTGGGTAAAAATAGTTCACGTTTAATTTGCTTTCTGTAAAACTAGTTTTAGTATTAATTTTCGTGTCAACATTGCGTAGCAGGGCGGAGCTATCATATTTGGTTTGGGTTTGAATGAGTCTAATAATTTTAACTTAAATTTTGTATTTGTATTAAGAAATTTGTTAAGTACTCCATTCGGTCTATTTTAATTGACAAATACTCTTTGGTTCTTTACGGGAAAAAATTCAAAAATAGTCAGATTTACAAGTGGTCATTCAAAAATAGCCACTGTTTCAAAGGTAATCGAAATTTAGCCACTTTTCATATAAAAATAAATCTGAACGAAAACACTGTTCAAAATCCGGAAAAATACTCCAGCATAATATACTTGAGTTCCAGTAATATACTGGAGTTTGGAGCACCGGTACTCCAGTCTCCAATATATTATACTGGAGCCAACAAAGTATATCGGTCCAGCATAATATGCTGGAAGTTTATACACAGGTGCACCGAATTTCAGTATATTATTCTGGACCGGTCTCTGTTGCAACAAAATAGTGGTTATTTTTCATTAACTTGGTAAACACTGACTATTCTGTTGCAACAAATACTCCAGCATAATATACTTGAGTTCCAGTAATATACTGGAGTTTGGAGCACCGGTACTCCAGTCTCCAATATATTATACTGGAGCCAACAAAGTATATCGGTCCAGCATAATATGCTGGAAGTTTATACACAGGTGCACCGAATTCCAGTATATTATTCTGGACCGGTCTCTGTTGCAACAAAATAGTGGTTATTTTTCATTAACTTGGTAAACACTGACTATTTTTGAATGATCAGTCCGAAAACTGGTTAGACCGTGCTATTTTAACTTCTTTACTCTCAGGACAACTTTAAAAAAAAAAAATTAATTCCTTCTTGATATCTGAAAAAAATCAAATATCGAGAACCATAAAAAAGAAGCCAAAAAAAATCAAATAAGGAGGATAAGAGTAAGTATATATAAATATCTAAATTACAAACCTTCAATTCTTGGATTTGCCTTTCACATGAAGTAGATCTTAACGTTTGAGGATGGACTTTATGCTAACGGGACAAGAGGTCATGTTGTCATACGACAAATTTCACTATACTTGATGTATATATATGTAATCGAATATGCTTCTTCTTTTTGTAGCTGATTCTGCATCTCATTTCTTGTTTCAATTTATGTTTTACATTTGAAAAATTAAGGCATATATAAAAGGCAACTCGGTGCATAAGATATTTTGTGTTCACGCAAAGTTCGGAAAACGATCGCATCCTAAGGAGTGCTATGCAAACAACCTACACGTATGCAAGCATTAATGGTTGTTTTCACGACTCAAACACGTGACCTATAGGTCACATTGAGATAACTTTGTCGTTGGTAACTTTACGCGAGACCTATATATATATATATATATATATATATATATATATATATAGAGAGAGAGAGAGAGAGAGACGGAAGAGTGTACACCCGAACCCCCTTCGCCGAAAATTACATTGTATATGTAAGGCAAAATCTATTTTCTTACCTCTATATATTATGTTTTGTATCCCCTTGACATAGCCCAAAAGCATAGCTTAGTGGTTAAGGGGATTCAAAACCTTTGTAACATCATTGGTTTTATTCCCACTAGCTATAACCTTTTTAACTTTTTTCTTTTTGGAACCCCTTAGCGGTAATCATGCCTCCACCACTATATATATATATATGTTGGGAAATAAACCCCCTACCAAAATAATATTCACGATAATAAAAGCGGAATAATAATGTAGCACCGAGATACGATAATTAACAAGAATAAAAGAGTAACAATAACACCAAGATTTTTAGGTGGAAAACCCTTCTGAATAAGGGAAAAAACCACGACCCCGAGAGGAGTAACTGATATCACTATAATAAGGATTTTACACTTTGTAGGCCCGAGTAAAATACTACAAAGACCACTACAACACTCAAAAGAAATAACCCTCTTTTGATATTTCACCTCACTACAATATCACTCACTCTCTATTTTCTTCACAGACTATTTTCTTATACCCTGCCTGTGAAACCTCACTCTTTCTTTCTAGCTCTCAAATATATTTTCTTCTGAGATTGTGATGATAAAAATGAGAGGCGAAACTCTCATTTTATAGGCAGAATACAGCCTACCTCATTTGACAGCTTCATCTCTGCAGCGTGTCATTTTTGACAGAAAACAAAAACGTGGGCTGTTGCTATTACCAACTTTGACAAAAGTGAGGAAGGAAGAAAATTTCTTCCTTGAAATGTGGGCTGGACCCCACAAATCTCCCCTCCAGTCCCATTCACCCGAAGAAGGTAACTTCGCAGTTTCTAGTTTGAGTGTATGCGGACAAGTTTTTTGCATAGCTCAAACTTGTCTCTTGGTACCACTTTGGTCAGCATATCGGAAGGATTCTCACTTGTATGGATCTTTTTGACCTGTAAAGATTCGTTCTCCACCTGCTCACGAATCCAATGATATCTCACATCTATGTGTTTGGTCCTTGCATGGTACATAGAGTTCTTGTTAAGGTCTATTGCACTTTGACTGTCACAATAGACGACATACTCCTTCTGATGCAATCCAAGCTCTTGAAGGAACCGTTTGAGTCATATCATCTCCTTGCCAGTTTCTGTAGCGGCAATATACTCCGCTTTAGTTGTGGAGAGTGCAACACACTTCTGCAACCTCGACTGCCATGAAATAGCTCCCCCTGAAAATGTAAACAAATATCCCGTAGTGGATTTTCTATTATCAATGTCACCTGCCATATCAGCATCTGTATAGCCCTTCAAGATTGGATCAGATCCTCCAAAGCACAAACAATCTCCCGTGGTACCTCTCAGGTACCTGAGTATCCACTTGACTACTTTCCAATGTTCCTTTCCAGGATTTTCAAGAAACCTGCTGACAATACCAACTGCATGAGCAATATCAGGTCTAGTGCATACCATTGCATACATTAAGCTTCCGACTGCTGAAGAATAAGGAACTTTAGCCATGTTCCCTTTCTCCTCCACTGTTGTAGGACACATCTTCTTACTCAACTTTAGATGACCAGCAAGAGGTGTGCTGTCTGGCTTAGCATTCTTCATGTTGAAGCGTTCTAGTACACGTTCAATGTACTTCTCCTGAGATAGCCACAACTTTCTACTTGTTCTCTCTCGAACTATCTTCATCCCTAGAATTTGTTGTGCTGGGCCCAAGTCCTTCATATCAAATGACTTGGACAGATCTCCTTTCAACTTTGCTATCAACCCCTTGTCTTTTCCTACAATTAACATGTCATCCACATACAACAACAATATAATAAAGTTATTCTCAGAAAATCTTTTGAAGTATACACATGGATCAGAATAGGTCTTTAGGTATGTTTGACTTTTCATGAATGAGTCAAACTTCATGTACCACTGCCTTGGTGCCTGCTTCAATCCATAAAGACTCTTATTCAATTTGCACACCATGTGTTTCTTTCCAGCTACTTCAAATCCTTCTGGCTGCTCCATATAAATCTCCTCTTCCAAATCTCCATGAAGAAATGCAGTTTTCACATCCAACTGCTCCACTTCAAGATCTAGGCTAGCTGCTAAGCTCAAAATTGTTCGAATAGAAGTCATTTTGACAACAGGTGAGAAAATTTCGTCAAAATCAATACCTTTCTTTTGTTCGAAGCCTTTAACCACCAATCGAGCTTTGTATCTGACCAGCTTGCCATTTCCATCTTTCTTGAGTTTAAAGACCCATTTGCATTTGAGTGGTCTTTTACCCTTTGGAAGTTCAACCAGCTTGTATGTGCCATTTTTCTGTAGAGATTCCATCTCTTCTTGCATAGCTTTCATCCACTGGTTCTTTTCTGGATGGGACAGCACCTCTTTAAGACTTTCTGGCTCCCCCTCATCACTGATGAGGACATACTCTGTGGAAGGGTACCTGCATGACTCTACCCTTGGCCTCTCTGATCTCCTCAGAGGTTGAGGTTGTTCTTCTTCCTGAGTGGGGTGCTCCACTTCCTCGATACCTTCATCAAGTTGCTCCCCCTACTCAATAACCTCACCAGGTTGCTCCCCCTGCTCGGCAACCTCGTCGGTCGTACTTTCTGCACGTGTGGGATTGTTAGAAGTAGAAGGAATAGTAACAAGGTTAGGAATTATACCATTCTTCGCCTTTTCTGACATATCAACAGCAGTTCCAACTTCACTTTCTCGGAAGACTATATCTCTGCTTCTGATGACCTTCTTCTTTACAGGATCCCACAGTCTATACCCGAACTCTTCATCTCCATATCCAATAAATATGCAGGGAATAGATTTATCATCCAGCTTTGTTCTCTGCTCTTTTGGTACATGTGCAAAAGCTCTGCAACCGAACACCTTCAGATGCGAGTAGGACACCTCCTTGTTGGTCCAGACTCTCTCTGGGATTTCAAACGCCAACGGAACTGATGGACTCCTATTGATCAGGTAACAGGCTGTCTGAACTGCTTCACCCCAGAATGACTTAGGCAGTTTAGCCATTCTGAGCATGCTTCTCACCTTCTCCACAATGGTGCGGTTCATCCTCTCGGCTACGCCATTGTGCTGTGGGGTTCCAGGAACTGTCTTTTCATGTCTGATCCCATGACTTGAACAATACTCTTCAAATTCCCTTGAAGTGTACTCACCTCCATTGTCACTTCGGAGACGCTTTAGCTTTCGACCCGTCTCCCTTTCTACTAGAGCATGAAACTTCTGGAAAACTTGAAACACCTGATCTTTGGTTTTCAAAATATAAACCCATAATTTTCGTGAAGCATCATCAATAAAAGTAACAAAATATTTGTTACCGCCCATTGATTCAATTTCCATTGGGCCACAAATATTAGAATATACTAAATCAAGTATATTCAATTTTCTTTCAGACGATGTCTGAAATGAGACTCTATGCTGCTTACCAAATAAACAGTAGTCACAAGGTTTTACCGTTTTACCTTTGACATAAGAAATAAGTGATTTCTTGGCAAGAATCTGCAATCCCTTCTCGCTCATATGGCCCATTTTTTGTGCCACAAATCTGCAAAAATCTCATCTTGTACTGCGTTCAATTCACCTTGGCATATTTCTGCATTTGTCCTGTACAACGTGCCACGAGCAACTCCCTTTGCAATCACCAATGATCCCTTAGTGAGTCTCCACTTTTGATTCGCAAAATAGTTCTCGTATCTACCTCGGTCTAAAGCAATTCCCGAGATCAAGTTCATCCGCAAATCAGGTACATGTCGCACATCCTTTAGAACCAATGTGCATCCGACATTTGTCTTGATACAAATGTCACCAATCCCCGCAATCTTTGAGTAACTTGCGTTACCCATTTTCACTGTGCCGAAATCACCTGCTACATATCTGCAAAAAAGATCTCTTACCGGTGTGGCATGGTGAGATGCTGTCACACCTCCTTTTTACGCACCCGAGGGCGCATGGGGAGTTTTTTCCAATTAAAGGACAATCGAAACGGGATTCGTTTAATTATTTCAGAGTCGCCACTTGGGAGATTTAGGGTGTCCCAAGTCACCAATTTTAATCCCGAATCGAGGAAAATAATGACTCTATATTATAGTCTGCGTACCAGAAATCCGGATAAGGAATTCTGTTAACCCGGGAGAAGGTGTTAGGCATTCCCGAGTTCCGTGGTTCTAGCACGGTCGCTCAATTGTTATATTCGGCTTGATTATCTGATTTTATACAAGTATGAACTTATGTGCAAATTTTAACTTTTAACCGCTTTATTATTATTGTTTTTACAAGAATGTGAACATCGCTTAAAACACGTCTTTGGACTGCGTCACATGAAATGCACCCACAATCCGAAACATATTTTATTTGATGTTTTAGAATTTGGATTTGGGTCGCATGAAATGCGCACCCGAGTTTAAGAAAATTAAATTATTAAAGGCGCGCCTAAAGCAACTAGCGCATTATTATTTTTGGGGAGGGCCGTGAAATTTGCTAAACGACCCGTCCCGGAATTTAAGTATTTAATATATATACTTGGAGGGCCCCGCAATTTGTCCCTTTTATTTGGCGAGGCTCGTCTCATTTTTATTTTAAAGGATAAACCTATAATGACTATATTTCCTATTAAGTTCGTCTCTAAAATAAAAGAAAATCTCTTAATTATTTACATGCTTGCAGATTATTTACAGCAGGATCCGAAATGCTTTTACAGAATAAGGAAACATGACCATGCATACGGACAGCTGATCGAACATTATGGGCCCAAATCCAGCTCATGCGGGATGGGCCAGACCTGGGCCACTGTTTATCCGAGGCGGGTCTGTTTGGTCTGTTTTGACCTGGGCTCGACCTTCATAAGGTTGAGGGGCGCGGACTTGTGCTAATTGTTATAAGGGTGTGGCTTGATAATTATAACGAGGCAGTTTATCAAAAGAGAATGAAAATTAACTAAGGCGGATAGTTTTATTCTTTGACATGCATTAAAAGAGAATGCTAATTACAAAACACAACTAATTTCCAAGACATAGCCTAGTATACTGCCAATCCTTTTGTCTGTTAACCTAACCAACATATGATATTAAACCATACTACATTTTTTGTATTCACTATATGAAAGGACCAACTCCAATACCCAAACAAGATTGTAAACCATTACACACTACATAATCATCTATATAGCAACTACATGTGGACATAGATGTCTTCAAATCTTCCCTTTTGTATTCATGCTCGACTTTCAAATTACATGGACAGTATTAGTTGTGTACCTGGTATAGAGGAACAAAAGAAGAAGGAAAAGGATCAGCTGAATAGTACACAGCAAACAACAGCACAGCAGATTCACAGCAACAACACAGCAACAACACGGCAACAACGACCAACCAACAATGATGAAGCTCAGCAAAGAGTCGAGCAACAAATGAACAATCCCAGAAAAACAGAGTAGGAAATAACAGCCCAGAATGTTGAATGTAACAGCAACAGAAATCCAATGACCACAAGAAAGCTTGGCAAACGACAGAAAGAGCAAAGCCACAAAGACAACCTGATCAAACTGGACTCTTACACAGTTTCTTCTAGACAATACTCATTCACAATGTTCTGAGATTTTCCTGTTTTTTCCTTTTCCAGTTTTCTTACTCACAGAATCCCTCACAACTCGAAAAATCCCCTCCTTTTCTAATGGAAGGTCTCCTCTTTTATAGCCCAACCTTACCACTTTACAGTCTGTTTTACAACTCAAAATTGCCCCCCCTGTTATTTTTCCACTCACTTGTTTTAAATAACCAAGCTCCCATGAAATCCCTGACAGCCCCTCTCTCTTTTTGGTTGTTAAAGTGTACTGATCACTTGTTTATTTGTCTAAAGTATGGGTAGTAGTAATATAATCTGACAGCACATGCTGTCCAATTATTTTAATCCCTTAAAGCTAACCATACACATGCTGCCCACGGTCCAAACCAAATGGCATTGTGTTTAAAAACTAAAATCTGAATCTGCCATTATAACCTTTCCCCTAGATGTTCTTTTAATTTAATTTGAACAAAATCAACAGGCAATACAATTCAGTTCCTAATGAGACTCAAATACGATCACAGCAGAAATAAGCAATACGAATCAAGTTGTTACCATTAACGATTGAAACTAATTGACGACATATATCGACTCGACTATATTAATCGTAACACATAACAATCAATCGTTCATATAAACAACACGTATAGAGTCCCGAATGACCTCAGATAAATTTGTTCAAACACTGGGAACTTATATGAATTAAACTCGCTTGACGATTAATCTAATTGATGAACACGTATATCACAGGGTATATTCAGAACACAAACAGAAGACAATTGGCCAAATAAAAGGCCTTTAACAGAGATGGAAGAAATCCGAATGAAAAATAACAAAATAACAAACAAACACAAAGAAATATGCTGACAACTTATTTAGAAATAAAACAAAAGAAAGGAAAACTTACCGAAAATGTTTAAATCAAACAGACCCAAATCTGATTCAACTTCGAACTTTTGAGGCCGAACAAACTTTAATCAGGGTGTTCTCACATGAGAACACCTTGATTAAGGTCTATTAGACCTCAAACCCATGTCCAAACCGGCCGGATTCCCCAGGTGCATGTGTTCTAAAGTCTGGATTTTCAGATCTGGATTTTTGGGAGTTGTGGGTAGATTCGGACCAAACCAAGCTTGGTTTGGTCACGAGGACGGTCAGGGGGGTGTCTGGTATGAAGATGGGGTGGTTTGGCATAGATCGAGTTTTGTCTCGAATCTTCAAATCCAGATTCGAGACGATAGGAGGTGATTCGAGGTTCGTGGTTAGTGGATTCGTGTTCAGGGTGGTTGGATGCTTTAGGGGTGTGAAGGGGGTGGTCACCGGCGTTCGTGCCGCCGGCTTTTGGTGGAAGGGAAACTAGGGCGGCGTTAGGGTTTGGGGGTTTCAGGGTTCGGGGAAGGAGATGACTGAAGGGTGGGGTTGGTATAGGGGGTGCGGGGTAAAGGGCTGAGTTTATATATGGGGGGGGTTGATTGGATCTGAGCCGTTGGATCATACGATCTCAACGGCTTGGATCTGAGGATGAGACATGAGACGGGGTCGTTTGGTAGTTAAACGGGGTCATTTGGTTTAAGTGAGGGGTTGGGTCAGGCTGGTTATTTGGGTCGGGTTTGAACACGGGTTGTTGAAAGGGGTTCTGAACCGTTGGATCGGCTGGGACGGACGGCTCAGATTGATTTGCCTGAAACGACGTCGTTTCAGGAGGTGCTTGGGCAGCCGGTTTTGGACTGGACCTGATCGAATTGGTTTGGGCCTATTTTTTTGGTTTATTTCCTTGGGCCCAACCGATTTTCTTCCCTTTTTTTTGTTTTTTCTAGTTTCATTTTTCAAAAATAAAATAATAGACAATAAAATAATGAAATTAAAACTAAACAACAATGGAACATTTTAACACAATTAACGCCAAACATTCAAGTAAGTTAACTAAAAGCCTAGAACGAAGGACGCACACATATATATATATATTATTTTTTTTGAATTTTCTTTTACTGACACATATTTTTGTATTTTTGTTTGATAATGACTAGATGCAAAATGGACAGACCCACAAATGACCAACAACACATGTTACGGAAAGATCGAAAAATTGTACAGCGAAACCATTTGTCACTATTTTTATTTTCTTTTGGAGCGATCGTCCGTGAGGCAAAAATCACGTGCTTACAGCTGCCCCTCTTTGCACGAAGACACGAAGGGTTTTCGCGCAAAGATAAGCGAGCGATTTTTGCCCGTCCGAATACTCCGTGTGAAGCATTTTTTTGAAAAAGATTTGACCGAACCTTTGCTTCAGAGGTTTCCTACATATCCTGGGCTGAAACAGGAATCAGGTCAATGTAGTTCGGGAAATTTTGGTAGCTGGGACTACCGTGTGACTGTAGTGTTTGCTGTTGTTGTGCGCTGTTGTATGCTGCTGTAGGATGCTACTGCTCAACCGATCTCCCTATTACATTGCTCTAAAAGGAAAACAAGAAGCTAAGTTAAACTGAGGATCCTGAAATTTCATCCATCTTCAACTTGTTCTTGTTGCCTTGCTTTCTTGTCGGCTAATGCTTTCCTCCGACGCCTTTATTTTGTGAACTTGGAGATGATGCTGGTCCTTCACCTTTTCTGAATGTCAGTTCTCATCACTTTGCTTGATTTGCTGGGGACACGGCTTTCTTCTTTAGATCTTCCAATGGTTTCTTCAGTGGTATGGCTTTTCATCAGAATTGTTATACTGGGCATGCTACAACGTTCCCAAACTACTTCTTTTGAGACACGTTCCTTTTTCCCTTTGAATTGTGCGCTTGCCTCTGCAGTTGTCTGCTTCTTGGTGTTGGGGATTTTATTGTTTCCCGTTTGGGGCTCTCTGTTGTACCCTTCCGTCTTCAGGTGGGGTGACTGATTCCAAAATCTAGAGCTGAATGTATTCCCGCATTATACTGGTGGGCGACCTAGAACTTAAATGTATTCCCGCATTATACTGGTGGGCGACCTAGAACTTAAATGTATTCCCGCATTATACTGGTGGGCGACCTAGAACTTAAATGTATTCTCGCATTATACTGGTGGGCGACCTAGAACTTAAAAGTATTCCCGCATTATACTGGTGGGCGACCTAGAACTTTAATGTATTCCCGCATTATACTGGTGGGCGACCTAGAACTTAAAAGTATTCCCGCATTATACTGGTGGGCGACCTAGAACTTAAAATGTATTCCCGCATTATACTGGTGGGAGACCTAGAACTTAAAAGTATTCCCGCATTATACTGGTGGGCGACCTAGAGCTTAAAAGTATTCCCGCATTATACTGGTGGGCGACCTAGAACTTAGAAGTATTCCCGCATTATACTGGTGGGCGACCTAGAACTTAAAATGTATTCCCGCATTATACTGGTGGGCGACCTAGAACTTAAAAGTATTCCCGCATTATACTGGTGGGCGACCTAGAACTTTAAATGTATTCCCGCATTATACTGGTGGGCGACCTAGAACTTAAAAGTATTCCCGCATTATACTGGTGGGCGACCTAGAACTTAAAAGTATTCCCGTATTATACTGGTGGGCGACCTAGAACTTAAAATGTATTCCCGCATTATACTGGTGGGCGACCTAGAACTTAAAAGTATTCCCGCATTATACTGGTGGGCGACCTAGAGCTTAAAAGTATTCCCGCATTATACTGGTGGGCGACCTAGAACTTAAAAGTATTCCCGCATTATACTGGTGGGCGACCTAGAACTTAAAATGTATTCCCACATTATACTGGTGGGCGACCTAGAACTTAAATGTATTCCCGCATTATACTGGTGGGCGACCTAAAACTTAAAAGTATTCCCGCATTATACTGGTGGGCGACCTAGAACTTAAATGTATTCCCGCATTATACTGGTGGGCGACCTAGAACTTAAATGTATTGAAATTGTTTCCCCGTTCTTCCGAGAAAATTTTCGACAATCGGCAGAAAATTTTCTGCCCCGGTTTTTGGTGACTTCCATGGCGTTGCATCTTGCTGCCCTCATCAATCCTCTGTTCCCCTGCAACAGACAAAAGGATTTGGTCAGTTTTAATCGTGGTGGTAGAGGGTGCCTTTCTGGCGAGCAATTTTTCTCTCTTCCTCTTTTCTTGCTCTTTGTCCCCATAATTGGTTGGCGGGCAAAGTTGCCTGTTGGGGGTCTCTAGCCTGCTGGGGATTGGTTTTCAATTTATCCCCTTTTCTGCTTTCTTTTAAAACACATGATGTGGGAGTCTGCTTCTAACTCCCGAAACCACTCCCTTTTGGAGCATACTTCTTCCAACATTTCCGAGCACAATCCCTGCATTGCCTGGGGCCGGCCTTTAAGACTGTTTGTATTATCCTGCATTGGATGAATTCCCCTTCGGTTTCTGGTAGTAAGCTTTGAAAAATCCTTTAAAGACACATTTTAGGAAAAGAAATAAAGATATGGAAAGGAGAAAATCTTTCTGAACCAATATTTTGTGGGAGGAGACAATCAAAAGAACTTATCTGGAGGACACAACTGGTCCCCGTGATCATGACGTGCACCATAGATTCCCGACCCAGTCTATTTGTATCAATCGATTTGCCCGATGGTCTGACTTGCTGGGGATGATAAATGGATGTTCATCTTGTTGCGAATGTGGTAGCTTTTGCTGCTCTATCTTGTCGCCTCATAGTGCCCTTCGAGGGGTTTTCACTAATGAGACTCTCTCTTTTCTCTCATCTCCCGGCGCCTTATGGTGCCTGTGAAGGTTTTCACCAATAAGACTCTCTCATTTCATATCCCTCATCTTACATCGCCTCTCGGTGCCTGTGAAGGTTTTCACCGATAAGACTCTCTCATTTTATTTCTTTCGAGGATCCGGGGTGTTGTAGGTGCGACCCTCTCTTCCGGGGATTCTTTTGACTATCAACTCATTCCCAGTCTTACGATCCTCTTCTTTGCTGGGGATCAGTGTATTATTCTCGGCCTTATTTTCCGGATTTGGCATCTCTCGAACATTGATCGGGAGGTCTTTTGGATGTTGACGTTGGTTTTGGTGTGGGATTGAAGAAAGGCTACAAAAATGAAAACAATTTGAAGGGTGATGTGCTACAACTTTTGGAATCTAACCTTTGTTGGAACTTAAAACATAACCTCTGCCCCAGTTTTCTTGCTTGGGGAATTTTATTTTTTATGCGCTTATGTTGAGTTACGTGCGTTACGCACATTGTGCTATATTGTGCACACTATGTACATTATGCATCCTATATTTGCTATGATGCATACTATGACCGAGCCGTGAGGCGCCTACGTATCCTCTTTGAGGAATCAGGTCAAACGTAGTTCCCACGGTTTTATATTCCTTGATTTTTCTTTTCTTTCTTTCATTTTCTTTTCCTTTTCTTTTTCTTTTCTTTTCCTTTTTTTTTTCGTATCTTTCCCATTAGTGATTCCAAAAGAGGGGTATTGAAAGAATTTGCTTAAGGCTCAAAGGGGGAAGCGAGGGTTAAAAGTGTTTGGATAGAAGAAAGAATTGCCTCCGTCATCTCATTATTCAACAAATGCCAAATACAAACAAATAAACCAAAATTGCCATAATTTAAAGAAATTACGCATAATATCTCTTGACTGCATCTGAATTGATAGCCATGTCGACACATCTTCCCTCGACATCTGTCAAACACAAAGCACCATTGGCCAAGACTCTGGTCACGATATAAGGCCCTTGCCAATTTGGGGCGAATTTGCCTTTTGCCTCGACCTGATGTGGGAGGATCTTCTTCAATACCTGCTGCCCTACTTCAAACTTCCTGGGGCGCACCTTTTTATTATACGCTCTTGCCATTCTCTTCTGGTACAGCTGACCATGGCACACTGCTGCCAATCTTTTCTCATCTATCAGGCTCAACTGTTCCAAGCGAGCTTTGATCCATTCATCATCATCAATTCCGGCTTCAGCGACAATTCGGAGGGACGGAATTTCGACCTCCGCTGGTATCACGGCCTCAGTTCCATACACCAACAAATAAGGAGTTGTGCCTATGGAAGTCCGGACGGTAGTGCGGTAACCCAACAAAGCAAAGGGTAATTTCTCGTGCCATTGTCTGGACCCTTCCACCATTTTTCGCAGTATCTTCTTGATATTCTTATTGGCTGCTTCGACTGCTCCATTTGCCTTAGGACGATATGGGGTGGAATTGCGGTGTGTAATCTTGAATTGTTGGCATACCTCTCTCATCAAGCTGCTATTAAGATTCGCACCGTTATCCGTGATGATCACTTTTGGGATCCCAAATCTGCAGATGATATGGGAGTGAACAAAGTCCACCACTGCCTTCTTAGTTACTGATTTGAAGGTTTTAGCCTCAACCCATTTGGTGAAGTAATCAATGGTCACTAGAATGAACCTATGACCGTTGGACGCTGCTGGCTCGATGGGCCCAATGACATCCATGCCCCATGCTACAAACGGCCAGGGTGCTGACATCGTATGTAACTCTGTTGGCGGAGAGTGAATCAAGTCTCCATGTATCTGGCACTGATGGCATTTCCTCACGAAAGTGATACAGTCGTGTTCCATGGTGAGCCAATAACACCCTGTTCGAAGGATTTTTCTTGCCAATACATATCCACTCATGTGTGGCCCACAAACTCCAGCATGTACTTCTGCCATAACCGTTGTTGCCTGCCTGGCATCTATGCATCTCAACAATCCCAGATCCGGGGTTCTTTTGTACAATATTCCCCCACTGAGGAAGAAACCATTCGACAAACGCCGAAGGGCTCTTTTTTGGTCTCCAGAGGCATGTTCCGGATATATCCCCGTCCTGAGGTATTCCTTGATATCATGAAACCAGGGTTTGCCATCTGCTTCTTCTTCTACGGCATTGCAGTAGGCGTGCTGATCACGGACCTGGATGTGTAGAGGATCAACATACATTTTGTCAGGGTGGTGCAGCATTGATGCCAAGGTGGCCAAGGCATCCGCAACCTCATTGTGAACTCTCGGGATGTGTTTGAACTTTACCGATCGAAATTGCTTGCTCAGATCATGCAAGCATTGTCGGTATGGTATGAGCTTTAGATCTCGTGTTTCCCATTCACCCTGAATTTGATGTACCAAGAGGTCCGAGTCTCCCAAGACCAAGACGTCTTGGACATCCATGTCAGCAGCCAAGCGCAGACCCAGAATGCAAGCCTCATATTCGGCCATATTGTTGGTGCAATAGAAGCGCAGTTGAGCCGTAACAGGATAATGCCGTCCTGTTTCAGAAATGAGTACTGCTCCTATTCCAACCCCTTTTGCGTTTGCAGCTCCATCGAAGAAAAGCTTCCAACCCGGTTCCTCGGGTAATTCCAACTCATTCGTATGCATCACCTCTTCGTCAGGAAAATACGTTCTTAAGGGCTCGTATTTTTCATCAACGGGATTCTCGGCCAAATGGTCTGCCAGCGCCTGGGCTTTCATGGCCGTCCTCGTCACATAGATGATATCAAACTCTGTGAGCAGAATTTGCCATTTTGCCAACCTTCCCGTGGGCATAGGTTTCTGAAAGATATACTTCAATGGGTCCAAGCGGGATATGAGATAAGTAGTATATGAAGACAGGTAGTGCTTCAACTTCTGAGCTACCCAAGTTAGGGCGCAGCACGTTTTCTCGAGTTGAGTGTACTTGACCTCATGCACTGTGAATTTCTTGCTAAGATAGTAGATGGCCTGCTCCTTCCTCCCTGTGTCATCATGTTGCCCCAGTACACAACCAAATGAATTTTCCAAGACCGTCAGGTAAAGGATTAGGGGTTTCCCGGGCTTAGGCGGGACCAATACGGGTGGATTAGACAGATACCCTTTGATTTGGTCGAAGGCCTCCTGACACTCTGCTGTCCAACCTACTGCAGCGTCCTTTCTCAGCAGCCGAAATATGGGCTCACAAGTTGCTGTGAGTTGAGCGATGAACCTGCTGATATAATTGAGTCTACCCAGCAAACTCATTACCTCTGTTTTGTTCCTTGGCGGTGGCAAATCTCGGATGGATTCAATTTTGGACGGGTCTAACTCAATTCCCCGTCGACTGACGATGAATCCTAGCAACTTTCCTGATGGAACCCCGAATGCGCATTTGGCCGGGTTAAGCTTGATATCATACCTCCGGAGTCTTTGAAAAAATCTCCTTAGGTCTGCTACATGGTCCTCCTGACGCCAAGATTTGATGATCACATCATCGACGTACACCTCTATTTCTTTGTGTATCATGTCATGAAACACAGCAGTCATTGCTCGCATGTACGTTGCCCCGGCGTTCTTTAACCCGAACGGCATTACCCGATAGCAGTAGGTTCCCCATGGCGTAATAAACGCTGTCTTCTCAGCATCCTCTTCGTCCATTAGGATCTGATGATAACCCGCATAGCAATCCACAAAGGATCCGATCTCGCGCCCAGCGCAATTATCGATCAGGATATGAATGTTGGGTAACGGGAAATTGTCCTTGGGACTTGCTTTGTTGAGGTTGCGGTAGTCGACGCACACCCTGATTTTTCCATCCTTCTTTGGGACTGGTACCACATTGGCCAGCCACTCGGGATATCGAGTGACCCGAATGACCTTCGATTGCAACTGCTTGATCACTTCTTCTTTGATTTTTACACTCATTTCTGTTTTAAATTTCCTTAGTTTTTGCTTGACCGGAGGGTATGCCGGGTCAGTGGGTAGTTTGTGAACCACTAAATTGGTGCTCAATCCAGGCATATCATCATATGACCATGCAAAAACATCTTTGAATTCCCTGAGAGTTTCGATCAATTCTGCTTTGACATTCGGCTCAATGTGGATGCTAATTTTGGTCTCTTGGATGTTATCAGCGTCTCCTAGGTTCACAGCCTCAGTGTCATTTAGGTTAGGCTTGGGTTTCTCTTCAAATTGGCACAGTTCTCGGTTTATTTCTTCGAAGGCTTCCCCTTCGTCACATTCGGATTCATTATCACAAACGACCTCTTGCATCATTGAGTCAGATTCAGATTGATTTATTAGACTAGGTCGAAGATCCGCTGTGCATGCCATGTCATTAGGACCAGTAAAAAGAGAACTGTTCAGAAAGAAAAAGAACAAAACAAGAAATTAAAATGGGACAAAAGAAAAGAACTTTATTAAATTTGCGGGATAAAAAGGGTTCACACTTTTACAAAACGAAAGTAAAATTTGGATTACACCCTTGAATAATCCGATCAAACAAACAAACAAACAAAACATTAATCAAAGCCTACTACCAAGACTCCCCTCGGACAGGAAGAGGAGTAACCGTCCAATTGTTGGTCTTGGCCTCAGGCCCCACAAATTGTATCTCTGCTCTGCTGGAACCTTCTCCAGCTTCCACCATACTGACATCCGCGAACAGCCTCTCAAAACTCTGATTCAGGTCTTCATTTATACCGATCAAAGGTCCTCGAATCTTTGGGATCGCTGACCCCTTGGCACTAGCTTTAACAAAAGACCTTGAGAGGCGTGGCACTGGTTTAGGCAGAGACCAGACTCTCTTCTTCATTTTTCGCGCTTGCTTCCTGTCTGTTGCGGTTGGTTTGAACCCCAACCCGAAAGTTTCCAGATTCTTAGGAAGGGAGACAGGTTGGACTATCCCTTGAAGTTCAACTCCCAGGCCTTTTCCCGGCACAAACCCATTACCCAGCATTTCTGATACCATCATGACTGTTGCGGCAGTCACCCTAGGGTGCGGGATGATTTCTCCTTCAGAAATTTTGTTGGCCGACCCTGTATCGAGAATCTGGTAGACCCAGGGACCCTTGTCATCAGTGGTCTCTATGAAAGGCACAATGGTTCCGCCCATGGTGCATGTTGTATCCTCGCCGTGCAACACGACCTCTTGTCTTTCCCACTCGAACTTCACTGTCTGATGTAGGGTGGAAGGCACCGCTTTAGCTGCATGAATCCAAGGTCGTCCTAACAGCAAGTTGTAAGATACCGTGGCGTCCAATACCTGGAATTCCATGGTAAACAGGACCGGACCAATGGTCAGTTCAAGTACAACATCCCCCACAGTGGCTGTTCCGTTTCCGTCAAACCCCCGGACACAGATGCTATTCTCCCGGATTCTTCCACGGTCAATCTTTAACTGGTCCAGGGTGGATAATGGACAAATATTGGCGCTTGAGCCGTTATCCACCAATACTCGAGTTACCACCGAGTCTTCACATTTGACAGCTAGGTATAGAGCTTTGTTATGCTCCGTACCTTCCACCGGCAGGTCATCATCTGAGAATGTTACCCTGTTCACCTCGAAAATCTTGCTGGCAATGGTTTCCAGGTGGTTTACAGAAATCTCACTGGGTACATGGGCCTCGTTCAATATCTTTAACAGGGCCCGACGATGTTCCTCGGAATGGAGGAGTAATGACAATAGTGAGATCTGGGCAGGTGTTTTTCTCAGCTGCTCAACCACAGAATAGTCTTGTACTTTCATCTTCCTCAGGAATTCTTCAGCCTCTTCTTCTGACACTGGCTTCTTGGTTGCCACTGGGTTGGTTTTTCTTAGCTCCACCGGAGCAAAACATCGACCTGATCGAGTCAGCCCTTGCGCTTCACAACTGACTTCTTCCACCTGTTTTCCTTGATACGTCACCACTGCCTTTTCATATTTCTAGGGCACAGCCCTGCTGTCAATCATCGGCAGTTGGACCACCGGCTTTATGGTCACCCGTTCTCTACATACCCCTTTCAACATGACTGCCGGTGTGGGCAGGATCCCTGGTATTACCAACTTGCTTGGCTCGGGTTTGCTTGCTATGACGGACGGGCTCTTCCCCCATATTACTACCGGCTTGACGCCTTCTCCCTGCGACTGTACATTTGTTCCTCCACTGGTTAAGACTTCTTTTGGGGCAGCTTGGATCATCATCACTGTTTGTGAGGGTTTTCTTAATTCTCCTCCCTCACACACCAACTCAATCATGTGAGTTTCGTGGTGCGCTGGCAGTGGGTTTTGGTTGATGTTAGGAGCCTCCGGTGTCTGGACCTCGATCTTATTGGTGTCAATAAGATCCTGTATGGCATGCCTTAACTTCCAACACTTCTCGGTATCGTGCCCGAGCATCCCTGAACAGTATTCACAACTGATTGAACGATCCAAATTCTGAGGCGGGGGATTTGGTTCCCGAGTATGGACAGGACTAACCAAACCCAATTGCCGCAGCTTGTGGAACACAGCGGTGTAGGTTTCTCCCAGTTCGGTGAAGGTTCTTTGCTTCCGCAACCTGTCATTCCTAGCATCTGGATTTCCCCGGAAACCTGCCCCTGAAGGGTTTCTATATGCCCTTGGTGGAGGGTAGGTGTTTTGTGGCGGTGCATATATGTTCTGGGGAGCCGGTGCGCGCCATTGTGGGCGAACCGGAGGCTGAGTGTATACCTGGGCTTGGTGTACGGAACAATGTGGTTCTCGAGGTGGATAGAAATTTTGTGGTGGGTTGTATGGGTAGTTTGACCTGTGAGGCCTGGGTTGGTTGTAGTGCGGCCTGCCAGCCCTGGACCAACTGCCTGCCTCGATCGTGGCAACCTCTTCTTTCTTTCTTCTTAGCGCACCTCCCGTGCCGCTTTGAATAGCCTGGGTTGTGGCCTTAAGTGCCGAATAGTTTAAGATCTTGTCCGACCTCAAACCTTCTTCTATCATGACCCCTATTTTGACCACCTCGTTGAAAGATTTTCCAACCGTTGTCACCAAGTGACCAAAGTAGGTTGGATCCAATGTCTGCAAAAAATAGTCTACCATCTCTCCCTCTCTCATGGGAGGATCGACCCTAGCTGCTTGTTCTCTCCAGCGGAACCCGAACTCGCGAAAACTTTCCCCGGGTTTCTTCCCAGTTCTCAATAACGTGAGACGGTCAGGGACTATCTCCAGATTGTATTGGAAATGACCTGCAAAAGCCTGTGCTAGATCATCCCACGTGTACCACCTGCTGAAATCCTGCCTGGTATACCATTCCAGTGCAGATCCGCTCAGACTTTGGCCGAAATAAGCTATCAAAAGCTCATCCTTGCCTCCTGCCCCTCTCATTTTGCTACAGAATCCCCGCAAATGTGCCATGGGATCACCGTGCCCTTCATATAAATCAAACTTGGGCATCTTGAACCCAGCCGGGAGTTGGACATCTGGGAAAGGGCACAGATCTTTGTATGCCACGCTGACTTGATTGCCCAGCCCGTGCAAGTTCCTGAAGGATTGCTCCAGGCTTTTGAACTTTCTCAACACTTCATCCTGTTCAGGGGCCTTAACCGGCTTCTCAACCTCTGCCGGTACTTCCAAATGGGGATTGTAAGCCTGTGGTTCCGGCGCGTGGAATGTAGGCTCAGGGGGATAGTATTGTGTATCGTGAGCCTGAAACAATGGCTCACTGGTCGTTCGCTGCAAAGGGGCTGATGCAGGTCCCACAAAAATGGGAATATTGGGTGTTGGGAGAGGTTGATGGGGTGGTGGAGCTTGGGAATCATGAGGGCTTCTTTCTTGATGATAGAGGGGATTTGGGCGGCTTGTGGAAGGGCCAGAGTGAGGGTACTCCGGCACGTGTCCCAGTGTCTCAGGGCTCTTTTGCGTTTTGGCCAGGGCTAGCTGCATTGCATGCATCTCTAGTCCCATCCTTTCAATCTTTTCCATTGCCTCTTTTAGCAACTGGCTCATCGGCCTTTCTTCCTCATTACTATTCTCTGAAGTGGTCATGCTTGTTGCTACCGGTCCTTTGGATCTGGTTTGGTATGAATGTGTTGCCAGAATTCTTTAACAACTAACTGTCTGGTATCAGACAACAACAAACTTTGTTAGTGTTAGAGCTTAACAGATTTGATCATAACACATAGAGGATGCAATGCACCTAGGCAGTTAACCGTTTCTACATGCTTTGCTTCAAACCACATGCGTCATCCCGGCTTGTTCATTCGTCTCTTTTAAAGTATTTTGCGAAACTCTGCGTTTTATTTACATTTTCTTTTATTTATTTATTAAAAGCGGTCGAATCTTATGGGGATTGCCTACGTATCACGTCCCCGCGTGAATCAGACCAGGCGTAGTTCTGCCTCAAAGCAAAGACACACAGTAATTCTTCTGGAGTCACTTAATTTCATTATCAAAATTTGCTATTACACAGTACTTAAAATAAAAATAGCAGAAGTACAGACTCCACGGTTTTAAACTTGGTTTGATGAAAAGAAAACAACATATGGAAAAACAACCAAAGCCAAATAAACAGGACTTGACCAAAACTAATTCTCCAATTTAAGGGCCCGCGAGGCATCATTCGGCCTTTCCGCGGCTCTAGGTGTAAGGTCTCTTTGCAGGTTCTTCAACTCGTTCATAATCCGGCGGACGCAGCCCATGATGGAAACAAGGAGGGTCTTCCGAGGTGTTCGCTCACATGCCAAGCATTTCATGTAGATGTAATGCCCTATTTCATCAATCCTTGCTCGAATGCTATCTCTTTCACTGAGCAACTGCCTGATTTGTTGGTTCTTTAACCCCAGTGCCTGAGCATTGTCAGCAAGTTGATCCTGAAACAACTCCATTTGTCTTTCCATGCAGGCCATTGCATCGTAGCACTGTCTTCTGTCGGCCTGGGCGTCTCGTGCTTGTTTGACGATCCGATCATGTAGAGTGGAGCTCGTCTCCCTTAATATTCTGACGCTCATTTCATAATCCCTTATGACCTGTTGCAAATGCTGCTTCCGGGCCATTGCGTACTTTGCCCCTCTGACCTTCATCCTTGTTATGCAAGCTCTTGATTGTTCTAATTCTTCTTGGCCTTGGATGACCTGATTTCTCAAACTTGCTATCAATCTTTCATCAGAGCGACGCTTCTGTCGGTCAACGTTACTCTTACTGGCTTGGCGAAGGCGGGCCTTCAAGGTTTGGTTTTCTTGGGCTAACTTGTTTCTTTCAGCCTGCTCCGAGGCGACTTGCACATTGTTCTCAAATACAAGCCTTTCAACTTGTTGCTTTAGCTTCCCGATTTCGACCCGGTAACCTTTCTCCCTTTTTAACCATCCCCATTGCTCTTGTGAATCATCGGTGAAGTGTTGGACGTGGGCCCTTTTAGCAGGTTTTTGCCGAGTCTGAAACCTTCTTTCGAACCAAGCATCGTACTTTGGGTCTACCTCACCTTTAGCTAGCTCTCGTACCATGGTTTTGGGCTCCAAGAATCTACATTCATGCCACAGTTTTCTAATCTTCCCCTCGGGGAATATGACTCCCGGGCTTAATTCCAAGGCATGCTTGCTCAGATTTTCATCATTAGGGACTACTTGAAACCTGCCCAGTTGTCGTAATACCCGATGAGGGGCATATGGCTGGATGCTGCGAAGCCCCATTAAGAGAACATGACATTCTTCAGCCGACATGTAGATAACCTCAGTATCAGTCAACCAACCAAATGCCCATTCAATTTGGTCAGATGTTGTTGACCTTAACCGTGTAAACCATTCTTCGACACCTTCAGGAAATCTGGCGCCTGTCATGCGCTTCTTGAATCCGCTGATACAATTCCTCTCGGTCAACCCGTGGTTCATGTATCCTACTCGGTGATGGAGGTGTTCCTGCATCCATAGCTGAAGTAACAGGTTGCAACCTTGGAAGAACGTACCTCCTTCTCGGCATATAGTCAGAGCCCGGTAGATTTCGGACAAAATCAAAGGAACCACAGTACTATTGGTTCTTTTGATCGCCACGTCGGCCATCCCTACCAGACCTATCTCTATCTTTTTGTCCTTCCTTGGGCAGACCATGACTCCCAAGAATGCTGTGATAAAAGCCAAAGTACGTCTTGCTTCCCATTTGTTTCTGTTCCCTCCGTGAGTTAGCCCAAGGTTTGGTTCCTCGAAACCCTGCGGGGTTCCGTACCGCTGATACAAGAAATGGAGATCACAACACCCTCTCGATAAATCGTCATGTTGTACCTTCCGACTAATGCTTAGTAGATCCAGAAACGCATGCGGGGACACCGGCCTTGGCGAAAGCAAATATTGCCCTCTTAACTTCTCATTCAGTCCCGCATATCCGGCAACTTCCTCAAGTGTCGGTGAAAGTTCAAAGTCAACAAAACGGAATACATTGCAGGTGGGGTCCCAAAATGGTATTAGAGCTTCAAGAATATCTGTCCTCGGCTCAACACCCAACAAATTTACAAAACCTCCCAATATTCTTCCTATTACCCCTTTGCTATCGGCTTCCAAGTCATTCCACCACATGTGGAGTTGTAGAGGGACCTCGCTGAGGGCTGAGAATGGTTCATTTTGCTCTGTGTTCATCCTGCACATTTATTAGGGTGACCTTTTAGGTGAAAACAAAAACCTTTATTTTGACTCTAACCAAAAATCTTTGGACAAAAACAAAAAAATTTATTTATATACATGTGTATACATATATACATATATGCTTTATGGTATATCATTTTTGGTAAAAATGGAAAAAGAGTTGGACCCGATGAGGGTTGCCTACGTATCTCACATCCGGTGAGAATCAAACCGACGTAGTTCGGGTGATAAACTAACTGGTCTGTTTATTTCTATTTTTTTTTATATATATATAATTTTTTTGTAAAAATTTCCCAACATTCAAAACCGGTCATCATGCATGTTTGAAGCAAATAAATGCACAAGCAGTGAGTAGGATGCATCAGGATGGCCTTTTTCTATTTCAGGTTGCTATTCCTAGACGGACCCAACCCCTGTGTTGAGTCCCCTAAGTCAAATGCACGTGATGCAAATAAACGCTCCTACTAGGGATCCGGCATGTGGCTTTGTTATACTAGGTTCAGAACCTGGGTGTTTGTTCTAGACCTGGCTTACCCGAGCGGACAGCTCGAGCCGAGGGGGGCAGCGTACCGGGAATACAGAAGCTTCACCGGCTTAGCAACTTATCCGAACCTCGTTCTAAATTGGGATTTGACACTATACAGAAAAGAAGTCATACGAAGTACGCCCTTCTTCATGATTTAGAAGACTCAGAGAGAAGATGGATTTCGGCACAATTTATATACAGTTCACATAATATCAAAGCGGTAAAAGCAACATTTAGCACATTAGGCTTAAAACATGTAAAAAATCAGATAAAGCCAAATATAACAATTTATCTAAGCTCGAATTTTCTAACCCTGAACCAGTGGTTCTGGTTAAATCCCCAGCAGAGTCGCCAGAGCTGTCACACCTCCTTTTTACGCACCCGAGGGGCGCATGGGGAGTTTTTTCCAATTAAAGGACAATCGAAACGGGATTCGTTTAATTATTTCAGAGTCGCCACTTGGGAGATTTAGGGTGTCCCAAGTCACCAATTTTAATCCCGAATCGAGGAAAATAATGACTCTATATTATAGTCTGCGTACCAGAAATCCGGATAAGGAATTCTGTTAACCCGGGAGAAGGTGTTAGGCATTCCCGAGTTCCGTGGTTCTAGCACGGTCGCTCAATTGTTATATTCGGCTTGATTATCTGATTTTATACAAGTATGAACTTATGTGCAAATTTTAACTTTTAACCGCTTTATTATTATTGTTTTTACAAGAATGTGAACATCGCTTAAAACACGTCTTTGGACTGCGTCACATGAAATGCACCCACAATCCGAAACATATTTTATTTGATGTTTTAGAATTTGGATTTGGGTCGCATGAAATGCGCACCCGAGTTTAAGAAAATTAAATTATTAAAGGCGCGCCTAAAGCAACTAGCGCATTATTATTTTTGGGGAGGGCCGTGAAATTTGCTAAACGACCCGTCCCGGAATTTAAGTATTTAATATATATACTTGGAGGGCCCCGCAATTTGTCCCTTTTATTTGGCGAGGCTCGTCTCATTTTTATTTTAAAGGATAAACCTATAATGACTATATTTCCTATTAAGTTCGTCTCTAAAATAAAAGAAAATCTCTTAATTATTTACATGCTTGCAGATTATTTACAGCAGGATCCGAAATGCTTTTACAGAATAAGGAAACATGACCATGCATACGGACAGCTGATCGAACATTATGGGCCCAAATCCAGCTCATGCGGGATGGGCCAGACCTGGGCCACTGTTTATCCGAGGCGGGTCTGTTTGGTCTGTTTTGACCTGGGCTCGACCTTCATAAGGTTGAGGGGCGCGGACTTGTGCTAATTGTTATAAGGGTGTGGCTTGATAATTATAACGAGGCAGTTTATCAAAAGAGAATGAAAATTAACTAAGGCGGATAGTTTTATTCTTTGACATGCATTAAAAGAGAATGCTAATTACAAAACACAACTAATTTCCAAGACATAGCCTAGTATACTGCCAATCCTTTTGTCTGTTAACCTAACCAACATATGATATTAAACCATACTACATTTTTTGTATTCACTATATGAAAGGACCAACTCCAATACCCAAACAAGATTGTAAACCATTACACACTACATAATCATCTATATAGCAACTACATGTGGACATAGATGTCTTCAAATCTTCCCTTTTGTATTTATGCTTGACTTTCAAATTACATGGACAGTGTTAGTTGTGTACCTGGTATGGAGGAACAAAAGAAGAAGGAAAAGGATCAGCTGAATAGTACACAGCAAACAACAGCACAGCAGATTCACAGCAACAACACAGCAACAACACGGCAACAACGACCAACCAACAATGATGAAGCTCAGCAAAGAGTCGAGCAACAAATGAACAATCCCAGAAAAACAGAGTAGGAAATAACAGCCCAGAATGTTGAATGTAACAGCAACAGAAATCCAATGACCACAAGAAAGCTTGGCAAACGACAGAAAGAGCAAAGCCACAAAGACAACCTGATCGAACTGGACTCTTACACAGTTTCTTCTAGACAATACTCATTCACAATGTTCTGAGATTTTCCTGTTTTTTCCTTTTCCAGTTTTCTTACTCACAGAATCCCTCACAACTCGAAAAATCCCCTCCTTCTCTAATGGAAGGTCTCCTCTTTTATAGCCCAACCTTACCACTTTACAGTCTGTTTTACAACTCAAAATTGCCCCCTGTTGTTTTTCCACTCACTTGTTTTAAATAACCAAGCTCCCATGAAATCCCTGACAGCCCCTCTCTCTTTTTGGTTGTTAAAGTGTACTGATCACTTGTTTATTTGTCTAAAGTATGGGCAGTAGGAATATAATCTGACAGCACATGCTGTCCAATTATTTTAATCCCTTAAAGCTAACCATACACATGCTGCCCACGGTCCAAACCAAATGGCATTGTGTTTAAAAACTAAAATCTGAATCTGCCATTATAACCTTTCCCCTAGATGTTCTTTTAATTTAATTTGAACAAAATCAACAGGCAATACAATTCAGTTCCTAATGAGACTCAAATACGATCACAGCAGAAATAAGCAATACGAATCAAGTTGTTACCATTAACGATTGAAACTAATTGACGACATATATCGACTCGACTATATTAATCGTAACACATAACAATCAATCGTTCATATAAACAACACGTATAGAGTCCCGAATGACCTCAGATAAATTTGTTCAAACACTGGGAACTTATATGAATTAAACTCGCTTGACGATTAATCTAATTGATGAACACGTATATCACAGGGTATATTCAGAACACAAACAGAAGACAATTGGCCAAATAAAAGGCCTTTAACAGAGATGGAAGAAATCCGAATGAAAAATAACAAAATAACAAACAAACACAAAGAAATATGCTGACAACTTATTTAGAAATAAAACAAAAGAAAGGAAAACTTACCGAAAATGTTTAAATCAAACAGACCCAAATCTGATTCAACTTCGAACTTTTGAGGCCGAACAAACTTTAATCAGGGTGTTCTCACATGAGAACACCTTGATTAAGGTCTATTAGACCTCAAACCCATGTCCAAACCGGCCGGATTCCCCAGGTGCATGTGTTCTAAAGTCTGGATTTCCAGATCTGATTTTTAGGGAGTTGTGGGTAGATTCGGACCAAACCAAGCTTGGTTTGGTCACGAGGAAGGTCAGGGGAGTGTCTGGTATGAAGATGGGGTGGTTTGGCATAGATCGAGTTTTGTCTCGAATCTTCAAATCCAGATTCGAGACGATAGGAGGTGATTCGAGGTTCGTGGTTAGTGGATTCGTGTTCAGGGTGGTTGGATGCTTTAGGGGTGTGAAGGGGGTGGTCACCGGCGTTCGTGCCGCCGGCTTTTGGTGGAAGGGAAACTAGGGCGGCGTTAGGGTTTGGGGGTTTCAGGGTTCGGGGAAGGAGATGACTGAAGGGTGGGGTTGGTATAGGGGGTGCGGGGTACGATAGGAGGCTTATATACGGGGAGGCTGATTGGATCTGAGCCGTTAGATCAGATGATCTCAACGGCTTGGATCTGAGGATGAGACATGAGACGGGGTCGTTTGGTAGTTAAACGGGGTCGTTTGGTTTAAGTGAGGGGTTGGGTCAGGCTGGTTATTTGGGTCGGGTTTGAACATGGGTCGCTGAAAGAGGTCCTGAACCGTTGGATCGGCTGGGACGGACGACTCAGATTGATTTGCCTGAAACGACGTCGTTTCAGGAGGTGCCTGGGCAGCCGGTTTTGGACTGGACCTGATCGAATTGGTTTGGGCCTATTTTTTTGGTTTATTTCCTTGGGCCCAACCGATTTTCTTCCCTTTTTTTTGTTTTTTCTAGTTTCATTTTTCAAAAATAAAATAATAGACAATAAAATAATGAAATTAAAACTAAACAACAATGGAACATTTTAACACAATTAACGCCAAACATTCAAGTAAGTTAACTAAAAGCCTAGAACGAAGGACGCACACATATATATATTATTTTTTTTGAATTTTCTTTTACTGACACATATTTTTGTATTTTTGTTTGATAATGACTAGATGCAAAATGGACAGACCCACAAATGACCAACAACACATGTTACGGAAAGATCGAAAAATTGTACAGCGAAACCATTTGTCACTATTTTTATTTTCTTTTGGAGCGATCGTCCGTGAGGCAAAAATCACGTGCTTACAGATGCCGCTGTGTCAACCACCCATTCCGACTCTGGACCTAACATGTGCATGCATTCCTCTTCCTCATTTATGAAGAGGAAAACATTATCATTATTTTGCACCATAGCGGCTGTGTTGTCGTTATTCTTCTGGCCACTGGTTTCACCTTTGCCCTTCCTTGGATTTGGGCAATCTCTTTTGAAGTGACCTGGTTGATCACAGTTGTAGCAATTTCTGGCTCTTGATTTGGATCGGTTCTTTGACTTCCCACGAGCTCCGGATCTACCATAGTTGTTCGAACTCCTTTGATAACTCCTGCCTCTACCTTTCTGTGATGAGAGCCTGTCCTTGATTTTCAGGCTTCTTTCTCATCTTCTCATTGAGTAGAAGAGCCGATGTGACATCTTTCAACTCAATAGTAGTCTTACCGTGCAAGATGGTTGTTGCCAAATTATCGTACGAAGATGGCAACGAGTTCAATAGCAAGATGACTTTATCTTCTTCCTCGATTTTCACTCCGAGGTTGGCAAGCTGTGTGATTAGTCCGTTAAACACATTTAAATGTGACAAAAAATTCGTACCTTCACTATGTGTAGGGCGTATAATTGCTTCTTCAGGTACAATTTATTTGTCAGCGTTTTGGACATGTATAGGCTTTCCAACCTTGTCCAAATTCCACGTGCAATGTCTTCATCAGTGATGTTATTTACTACATCATCTGATAAGTGCAACCTGATTGCACTAGCAGCTCTTTCATCCAAGTCAGCCCAATCCTCAGCTTTCATGGTATCAGGCTTTTTGGAATGAGCATCTAGAACCTTGTGTAATCCTTGTTGGATGAGCAGATCTCTTATCCTTCTTTGCCATGTTGAGAAACCGTTATCTCCGTTGAATTTTGCTACCTCGTACTTTACTCCGGACATTTTTATTTTTCACAAAGTATAGTACTACCGACAGTGAATAGTATTTCAGTTAACGAGCAGAACCTGTGCTCTGGTACCAGTTGTTGGGAAATAAACCCCCTACCAAAATAATATTCACGGTAATAAAAGCGGAATAATAATGTAGCACCGAGATACGGTAATTAACAAGAATAAAAGAGTAACAATAACACCAAGATTTTTACGTGGAAAACCCTTCTGAATAAGGGAAAAAATCACGACCCCGAGAGGAGTAACTGATATCACTATAGTAAGGATTTTACACTTTGTAGGCCCGAGCAAAATACTACAAAGACTACTACAACACTCAAAAGAAATAACCCTCTTTTGATGTTTCACCTCACTACAATATCACTCACTCTCTATTTTCTTCACAGACTATTTTCTTATACCCTGTCTGTGAAACCTCACTCTTTCTTTCTAGCTCTTAGATATATTTTCTTCTGAGATTGTGATGATAAAAATGAGAGGCGAAACTCTCATTTTATAGGCAGAATACAACCTACCTCATTTGACAGCTTCATCTCTGCAGCGTGCCATTTTTGACAGAAAACAAAAACGTGGGCTGCTGCTATTACCAACTTTGACAAAAGTGAGGAAGGAAGAAAATTTCTTCCTTGAAATGTGGGTTGGACCCCACAATATACACGAGGAAAAATAATATATTGGTAACATGCATGATGCATGAAGTGTAATTAAAGAGACTCTAAGTGAGTTTATTTTGATATGAACATAATTTATGTTGGTCATGGACGTGCTACACTAACAATGAATTTTGGAACTCGTGGTCTTAAACAATGTTTATACTTTCTTTTTTCTCAAGCTATAATATTGCTCGTCGCCAAGCCTAAATCATCTAATATGTTATTAAATTTGTTTTTCCGCTTTCCTTTTCCTAAATTATATTCTCATTAATAAGCTACCAAAAGTCTAAATTAGGGAGATTTATTCAACTGAGATATGTTAACACCATTGCTTCATCTCTGTAAAAACTACAGTTGCCTATCGATCTCAATTAATCTTACAAGAAGCTATTTGGTTAAGGCGTAGGAAAAATGGTTATAACATCGTATCCTACCGCAAGTTTTCTCTGTTAAGCCCTTCACTGTCATATATAAGATCGGAAAAGGGCCAAATATATCATTGTACTATCAAAAAAAGGTTTAAATTTATCCCTCATTATACGTTGAGTTCAAATATATCCATGTCGTTGTAATATTGGTTCAAATATATCCCTTTTCCGTTAAGTTTATCCAAAGTGGACCTCCAATCCAACGTGACACTAACATTTGATGAGTTGGATATCACATAGCTTGCCACCTTAGCACTCCTAACCCATTTTACCTCGCTTCTATTTTTTTTTCCACTACTAAAATTTTCTTCCCATCCACCACTATTGCCACCATTACCGCTACCGTGAAAAATATTGTATTTCAAATTTTAGTATTTTATATAAGAATTAGGGGCGCTGAGGTGACATTGCCATGTGACATTCACCTCATCAAATGTCTGTGCCACGTAGGATTGAATGTCCACCTTGGACAAACTTATCAGAAAAGGGGTATATTTGAACCAATAGTATTATGGCAGGGATATATTTGGACCCAAAGTATAACGAAAACTATATTTAAACCTTTTCTCATAATATAGGGGTATATATGACCCTTTGCCGTATATGAGATACAGAAGAAGGATCGTATAGCTTGAAAACACCTACTGCAAGTTTTCTGTCATTCACCTTTTCAGGCAAGGACTAATCTGTTGCCTCATTTGTGAGATCATATATTTCTTCCATATCTTTCACATTTGAAGGTCTGGTATTATTCACAAGCTAATTTTCTTGGTAATCTACATAATAAGTCAAGATATGTCAGCTAGTAGTGGCAAACATGGTAGCGTTGATATAGAGCCCGTTTGGATTGACTTAAAAAAATGGCTTTTAAGCACAAGTGCTAAAGCTTATTTTATAAATAAATAATTACTTGTTTGGATAAAAGTGCTGAAGCTTAAAAAAAGCTGTTGAAGTGTTTGACAAACAAGTGCTAGTAAACACTTTTTCCTATTAAAGAGACAAAAATATCCTTAAAGGTGTTAACATTATAAAGGAGCTGATTAATACAATATATTTAATTATGAATTAATGCAAATAAAAAATAATTTATATTTTAACTTAATTTCAATTTAATTGATTACTTTAGATAATTTTTATAAATATAATTCTTGAATGCTCATTTTTCACCAGTTTCAATCAAGTAAACTTCCATAAAAGTCTCAACCTATTTAAAATGCCAAGTCGCTAAAGTTCAAACTCTCCATTTAACTGAAATGGAAACATAAAGTTAACTAACTGGCTAGGAATCATGAAATGTAGCTACTAAGCTGATGTTGTTAATCCTCAAAACCATAACTGAAGCACTCATGCAAGACAAGTAGCTAAGTTTTCATCAACTTCTTTTGTCAACCAATGGTATATATAAATAACAAAAACAAAAAAAAGAGAAGATGGGAGGAAATATAATTAGTATTTCTGAAGACGTTAAAGTAGTATAAGAAACAGAAAAGCTTTAATTTTTTTTTGGCCGTGGTTTTCGGGCGATCGCTTTGCGAACCCGACTAGCTGTACCCACCGGGTCCCGCTGTTTCAAGGCAGGTCCACCACGGTTAGTTCCACGGGGCCCTGGAGACGCGGCCGGTTTGTAATGCCTCCAGTGGCCCTGCTGGGGCTCGAACCGGCGACCTGAAGGATTTTGTCCTCAAGCCTTTACCAACCGAGCTACCCCTCAGGGTTGAAAAGCTTTGATTAGTATTTCAAAATGAAGATGTAGCAAGAGATGGAGAGGATTTGAGGAACGAAAGTCTTCAAAGTGAAGGAAATAAGAGAAGTACAATGTTTTAGTAGGTTTTATTTGACCGAGGATAATTTTGGTATTATAAAAACTTATTAGGGACAAGGAATAATTTTATTGGTCAAACTAAAATGGCTTTTAAGCCAAAATGGAAAAGGTTGGGTCAGCCAACTTGTTGTTTTTGGCTTTTTAAAAGCATTTTTAGCTTTTTTTTAAGTAGCTTTTTTGTTTGCCAAACACTCCAATAATTTAAAAAGTGCTTAAAAGTAGTTTGACCAGCTTTTACTATATTGAAGTGATTAAGCGTATAGATCAAGATGTTGAGCGTGGTGCTACAGTCAGAGGCGGACCCAAGATTTGAGCGCAGCGCGGACCCACGATTTGAGCGCAACAAGAGCACCGTTATTGACATAGATATGTCAGCTAGTAATGGCAAAATCTAACATGTTAACTCCTTAAAAACTTAGTGACTTTGAGTTAGTGACCAAAAGGATGTTCAAAAATATCAAAAACTTAGTTTAATAGAATCAAGATTAAAGGCCTGTTAAGCAATTTAAGCAGAGTCTCAGTCATTGTCGTTGAATCGACGGATGTCTGCTACTTTGCCAAAGTGATCCCTGAAGGCGGAAGAATTTTTGGAGTTTTTTATTACTGTTTTGAGATTTTTTTATTGAATTACTTATTTTTATACATGTTAAGAAAATGGTGTTACTTATAAATTTAATTATCATGATAAAGAAGATGTTGAGCCCGGTGCTACAGCTGATTCATTAAGTGTTGAATACATAACTATAGACAACTTAGATCATGATAAGACAAAAATGCACAAATACGTGTATTTTCTTGCAATTATTACAAAAATGAACTGAAATGTGATTTTTAGTGTAAGGGTTGGGACTGCACGGCAAACACCAGTAGTGTAACAATGAATACTAGTGAAGAAACTAATAAATATTACAGTTGGACACTGCAACTAATTAGAGAGCAGTGACTAAATTCATATTTGTCTCTAGAGCTTGCTTCTTCCTTGAACTCTCTTACTGCAACTCTGTACAGCTCTGCACCATCTCCGTTCCATTCTTGCTGCTGTTCTTCCCAGAGGCAGACCTATGCAATACAGAGAGGGGTCAGCGGTACACGTAAAGCTCGGCAAATTTTTTATATATACATATATATATATATGTCTTTAGAAAATAGTGATATATTAATAGCGGACACCCTATATATAAAACAGATTTTTGTTGAATCCAAAAGACCTATGCTATAGAATGAGGGTCACCGGTACATACCTGTAAAGTTCGGCAAAAATTCCATGTACATACATATATATGTCTTTAGAAAATAGTGATATATTAGTAGCGGACACCCTATGTACAAAATAGATTCTGTTTCTCTTAGCTCGAAGTTCTTCCACAGGGAGGCAAAAGAGATCAGCATCAGCGCGCATGGGCCAACCTAACCTGAAGCAGTTCACTGACCTATAGTTTTTGAGTAAAAATGAGCAAAATATCGATTATCTGAACTAGAAAAACAAACAGAAAACTGAAAGGTTGACTACCAAAAGTATTCGTTTAAATCATCATAGATCCTCCTTTGGGAATGCTTTGCTTTTCCTCTTCTGCTCCTAGCAGCTTCCTGAAAATGACAGAAAAGGGTGTAAAATTGATTTTCCCTCAAGTTCTATACAACAACAATAACAACGACCCGGTAAAATTCTATAAGTGGGGTCTGGGGAGGGTAGCATTACCCCGATGGGGCAGAGACTGTTTCCGATAGACCCTCAGCCATCCTTCCAGTTCTAAAGAAAGGTAAAATACCACAACTGATTTTTTTTTTAATACAATAGATTGGAGAGGAACAAATAACTCTGAAATGCATGTAGTACCCGTGCAATCACTTCATTAATGGGAGTAACAATTTTTCGAAAGAAAGCCTCCTCCTCCCCTCCGTAAGCTGGCTTAATATTTTCACCGGTAATGGGACTAACATTGCCAGCAAGCATGCCATAGAGCTCAAATGCCATCTACATGAGAAACTATAGCGTGAGATCCAAATGTTTTAACGTAACAAGAAATATCTTAAGCATATATATCACTACTAGAATTCCTGTAAAAAGCGACCAAAAATTAGCGACCAAATTTGGTCTGCCAAGAAAAGCGACCAAAGTTGGTCGCCAAACTGCCGAAAATAATAATAAAAATATTTGAAATACTTTAGCGACCAAAGTTGGTCGCTATTTGGCCGAAAATTTAGTCAAATTGTTGACTGGACCAGTCAGACTTGCTTGGTCAAATATATACTGAGATTAGCGACCAACATTGGTCGCTAAAGTGGGACCCACATTAAATTTGTTAATAATTTTATTATTATTTTATAAAACTTATAAAATATAAATATATATAATTTAAAACTTGCGACCAACGTTGGTCGCTAATTGAAGGATAAGTTGATAGCGACCAACATTGGTCGCTAACATGGGACCCAGTTATAATATTTTAATAAATATATATTTATTTAAAAAAAATTAAAATATAAATAAATATAATTCAAAAGCTAGCGACCAAAGTTGGTCGCTTAATGAAATAGAGACCAACGTTGGTCGCTAATGTGGGACCCAGTTCTAATGTTTAACAATTTTTATTATTAATTTAAATATTATATAAAATATAAATAAATCTGATTAAAATTTAGTGACCAAATTTGGTCGCTAAATTAAATTCATGTACTGTTAGTGACCAACTTTGGTCGCTAAATTAAATTCATTTATAGTTAGCGACCAAAGTTGGTCTCTATATGGTCAAAATTAAAAATCACTTTTGTATTTACTATGTAAACAATATAAATGTAAGTCGTTAACACTTTTGTAATACAAGGGATTAATAGTACTACGAAGCGGATGTGTGTGTCTCTCTCTCTCTCTCTATATATATATATATACTTACGCTATATACTATGCACTAAGTATAAGTGTATTAGGTAATACTGTATCGAATACAACTTATATATATATATATATATATATATATATATATATATATATATATATATATATATATATATATATATATATATATATATATATATAATATGTACTTACGCTGTACTATGCACTAAGTATAAGTGTATTAGGTAATACTGTATCGAATATAGCTTGTATATATATATATAATATATGTACTTACGCTATACTATGCACTAAGTATAAGTGTATTAGGTAATACTATATCGAATACAGCTTATATATATATATACTATATGTATTTACGCTATACTATGCACTAAGTATAAGTGTATTAGGTAATACTCTGTGTCGAATATAGCTTATATATATATATATATATAGCTTATATATATATAATATATATATATACTTACGCTATACTATGCACTAAGTATAGACTGTTTGACCAAAATAGCGACCAACGTTGGTCGCCATTTTTGACCGTTTGACCAAAAGGCGACCAAAGTTGGTCGCTTTTGTAGGATATATATATAAAAGAGGAAAATAATTATTTTAGGGTTCTTATTAATACTTTTAGGGTTCAAATAAATTAACTATTTAGGTAGACTAATTTATATATGGGGTTAAATTTCATTTTATGAAGCAACAATAATAGGATATGAATTGGACTTTTAGTTAACTAAAAAAAGATTAGGCTATGAATTAACTAATTTAATTTGTTCTTGCTTTATTTAAATAGATGGAACATCGTTCTTGGATGTACAATAGGAATTATCCTAATCGGCGGAGATTGCGGGAGGATTTTGTAGAAGGGGTTGAGGACTTTATTAGACATTCAATGTCACTTCCGCCATACATAAAAGAAGGAGTAATTAGGTGCCCTTGTGTTAAGTGCGACTGTATGAAGTTTGGAAAACCGGAGAAAGTTAAGGTTCATCTTTATATGGTGGGGTTTATAGCGAATTACTTTGTGTGGACTAATCATGGAGAGATGGATGGTAGCCATGGGATATTTCATAACATGGTTGTTGGTGAAAGTAGTAGGTCGAGGGAGAATAGAAATAGTGATTCCAGAATTCATGATATGGTTGCGAATGCTTTTGGAATGCACTTTGGGGGTGAGCCCAACGAAAATGTTGAACAAACTCCTAATGATGAAGCAAGACATTTTTATGAACAGTTAGAGGAAGCTAGTCGTCCACTACGTGAAGGACGTCCGCACTCTGAGTTGTCTGTTGCAGTTAGATTACTAAGTATCAAATCTGATTGGAATATTTCTCAAGCAGCCATGGATTCTTTCATTGACCTTATGCGTGAACTAGTTGACGAGGAAATCGAATTACCTGGTGATTTCTATAAGGCAAAGAGATTAGTTTCTAAGTTAGGACTTTCGTCAATGAGAATTGATTGTTGTGAAGATGGTTGCATGTTATATTATAAAGATGATGCAAATTTAAGCAGTTGTAAATTTTGCGGAAAGTCTCGTTTCAAGAGGCTTTCCAGCGGGAAGATGGTCGCTATCAAGGCGATGCATTATTTACCTCTTATACCTAGGCTAAAGAGGTTATATGCGTCGATGAGTTTTGCTCCTCATATGAGATGACACTTTGAAAATAGAAGACCACCTGGTGTTATGTGCCATCCTTCAGATGGAGAAGCTTGGAAGCACTTTGATAGGACATATCCATATTTTGCTAGTGAACCAAGGAACATTCGGTTAGGTCTGTGTGCGGATGGCTTCACGCCTTTTTCTGTATCTGTGACACTGTATTCATGTTGGCCTGTCTTTCTTACACCTTATAATCTACCACCCGAGTTGTGCATGACTAGTCCATATATATTCTTAAATTGTATTATCCTCGGTCCACGTAATCCGAAAAGTTTGATAGATGTATATTTTCAACCTTTGATTGATGAGCTAAAACAATTGTGGTACGATGGTGTTGAAACATATGACACATCAACCAAGCAGAATTTCAATTTGCGTGCTAATTTAATGTGGACAATTAATGATTTTCCTGCGTATGGAATGTTGTCTGGGTGGATGACTGCTTGGAAGCTAGCTTGTCCTTACTGCATGGAAAATAGTAAAGCGTTCACTTTGAAACATGGCCGAAAGCAATCATGGTTTGATTGTCATCGTCAATTCTTGCCTGAGGGTCATGAGTTTAGAAAGATGAAAAATGCTTTCAAAAAGAATAAACTGGAATATGATTATCCACCTCCGATACTTTCAGGTGATAAAATTTGGGAGAGGGTCCAGAATTTCAGTAAAGTTACTGAAGTTCCACTGCATAGATTCCCCGAATATGGTGTTACTCATAACTGGACCAAACAGAGTATATTTTTGGAATTGCCTTATTGGAAGGATAATCTTCTCCGTCACAACCTTGATGTCATGCATATTGAGAAGAATTATTTTGACAATTTGTTCAACACAGTGATGGATGTTAAAGGTAAGACAAAGGATAACCCGAAGGCTAGAATGGACTTACAAGAATATTGCAGGCGGCATGAATTACACTTGCAGACAACAAACAATGGTAAGTTATTCAAGCCCAAAGCAAGTTACACATTCACTTTGGAGGAAAGACGACATATTTGTGATTGGGTAACGAAATTGAAGATGCCTGAGGGTTATGCGTCGAATTTTGAGAAAAAAGTTGATATGGAAGTAGGGAAGTTGAGCCATTTGAAAAGTCATGACTGTCATGTTTTCATGGAGACCTTAATGCCTATTGCGTTTTCTGGTTTGCCTGAAAGAATCTGGAAACCCATCACTGAGATTAGTTTGTTTTTCAAAGACTTGTGTTCTTTCACATTAAGGGAAGAAAACCTACGCCGGATGGATCAGAACATTCGTGTAACTTCGGGTAAGATGGAAAAGATATTTCCATGTGGTTTTTTTGATGTGATGGAACACCTTCCAATCCACCTTGTACACGAGGCATGACTTGGAGGGCCTGTTCAATGCAGATGGATGTATCCCTTTGAGAGGTAATATTATAGTCCATATATAATTTTCTGTTTTATTTGAATGTTCTTGGCTAACCTGAAATTATGTAGGACAATTGGCAAATGCAAACAATTTGTTAAGTAGATGAATAGAATTGAAGGATCTATATGCGAAGCTTATCTTGCAAAGGAAACTGCTCATTTTTGTTCTTATTATTTTGAGATCAACGTGCCATGTGCTAGGAATAGGCCCAACAGGCACACGGTAGACCTTACGAATGATCCATTATATCCGCCTATGTCCATATTCAATCAACCAGGCCGATGTTCTAAGGATGGTAGAAAGAGAAATTTGAGTGATATGGAGTTCAAGTCAGCTACACTTCATGTGTTGCTAAATTGTCCCGAAGTAGTACCATTTCTCAAGTAAGTATTGATTTAATAGTTATCAAAATATAAAATTTACTGTGATTACATCTCAATGCAACTACTAAAAATATTTGATGTGTCACAGTCACTTCGTGGGTCAATTTGGCCAAGATGCTGTATATACGGCATTTCATAGGTGGTTCAAACAATTTGTAAGTATATCCTTAAAATATTCTAACACTATGTAGGTAAACAATGTTTGGAAGTTATGCTAACTTATGAATTTTGTTAACAATATGTAGGTAAATGATCCAAATAATGGTGTAAATCAATTTTTGAAAGATATATCTTGGGGACCTGGGGTTGAGGTCACAACATATTCCAAGTACGTTGTGAATGGTTATAAGTTTCATACAGAGGGTTGCTCTAAAAATAAAAAAAGCAACAACAGTGGGGTGTGGGTTCAAGGTGGTGATGACAACCAAGTTGGAGATATTGATTATTATGGTGTGCTCAAAGAAATAATAGAACTAGAATATTCAGGTAGGCCATTTAAGAAAATTATTCTCTTTAGATGCAAGTGGTTTGACCCAAATCCAACAAGAGGTACGAGAGTACACAATCAATACAACATAATTGAGGTTAATCATACGAGGGAGTATGATCGCTATGATCCTTTCATAATTGCACATAATGTTAGGCAAGTGTATTATGCTCCTTATCCATTTCGGCGGAATAAGTTCGATTGGTGGGTTGTAATCAAAACAAAGCCTGTAGTGGTAGGGTCGAAGTCGAGAATGTGTTGGATGTTGCATATCAAAACGATATCTCCAGTGTTCACCAAATAGTGGACGGACTTTTAGAAAATGATTTGGAACATCCTGAACACATATTGGAAGAAGTTGATATAAATGAAGTAAGAATTATAGAAAACGAGGAAGAAGAATCAACTGATGAATCTCAAACTAGTGAGGAAGAAGAATTCTCCGACGAGGAAGAAGAATTCTCTGACGAGGAAGAATACGTCGATGAGCTTTAAAAAGTTGGTTTCTTCGATAACTCTCGTTTATAGATAGTTTTATTATATGTTTCAATCTAAATATATATTATATTATGCAGATGACAGGCAAGGGTCGAGGTAACAATGAAGGTAGTGGTTCTCAGGGTCGAGAAAAGGTTAGGAAGCAAAAGAGGAGGGTAGAAGATACTACTCATCAATCTTTTCCACCATCTTCTGATTTGCCTATCACTATGCCACAACCTCTACCTTATGGCTATACTGAGCTGCCACAGCATCACCAGCCCTACACCTTCGTGCAGACCCCGGGTGTTTCTTCATAGGGCCATCGGACTGTGCGTCCGACATATAGTCCACCTGCCTCACTACCACGTGGATCCCACCCAGCAGCATCACATGGATCGCATCGATCCATGTCACAGCCACATGGATCACAACCATCAATGTCATAGCCAGTCGGGTCACAGCCACTTGGGTCACAACAGTCAGTATCACAGCCACTTGCGATCCGTGCAGCTATGTCGCAGTCACAGGGATCACATCTATTGTCATCAGCGACTCCACCTATTGGAGGCCTTCGCTTGCGGGATAGTAGCTCTGACCCCCCTACTCCTTCCACACATGCCTCTGATATACATGTTTCGGACGATGATGCTGATGCTGCTACTGCTTCTGACGAAGAGGTGCATTATGATCAGTATGACAGGATCATCATAGTCCCTGAGGGTGATGGGTAAGAGTTATTTGTTATTTTTATGTTTATTTTTTTGTACAGTTTTTACTAAGATATTAATTTGTTTTATTTATTAAATTGCAGGTTCCTCCCGAGTAATATTACTACGAGGATAATCACCAAAGCAACCAGAAAGCTTTATGATGCCCCTTATGCGTCTTGGCGTGAATTCCCATTCTCACTGAAGGAGGCAATTTTCAATGAATTTAAGGTATAAATGTTCTTTTAAGCAGTATAATTATTTATATTTATGATATTTCCATATAATATTTAACTTTTGAAATACAGAGCAAGTATGTATGGGAACACCAGTATAGCGCAGACGTGGCTGCAAATTTTAATCTCAAAGCTCGCAAGCGGTTGTCGCATTCTTTCTCCATAGCTAGACAGCTGAACCAGAAGCCTGGCTGGTTGCTTCAGGAGTTTTGGGATGATTTGCAAAGGCAATGGCTTACTGCAGAGTTCTTACAGAAGAGCGAAAAGGGAAAGAAAGCTCGCGCATCTGAGAAGGGAGGATCATTGCACACTGGAGGTGCAGTCAGCCAGGGGACAATAAAAAGAAGAATAGTACGTAATTGCTTAATTTATTTTAATTTTCAAAGTATATCTATTCTATTTATTAATTAAAATTTATGAGTTTTCAGGAAAAGAAGTTGGGCCGTCCGATGAACCAAGATGAGCTATTCAGGGAGACTCATATTGTGAAGAAGAAGAAAGAGACGGATCAAGAAAGGTGGGTCGAGGGACGTGCCTCGACTGTACATGTAAGTTTTCACTTTTCATTAAGTATTTTCATTTACTTTTATATAAATTTTGAAATACTAATTCAATTTACTTTTTCTTATAGGATCGCTTCAGAGTTGAAGCTGAGGAATTCATACGCAGCCAGCCACCTAATGAGTCGGGCGCGCCATTCCAACTTTTGGCCGAGGATGTTGAAAGACTATGGACGCGGGCTGCAGACGGTCCAAAATGGGGGAAGGTATACGGCCTTCCTACTAAGACATTCCATCGCTATAGGTGTGGAATGCAAGGAATAGGGACTTCCTCGCAAGCCGAGCAACTTGATGGGGAGAGCCTCTCCGCTATGCGGGAGACTGTGACAAAGCTCACATCCGAGCTAGAAGCGTCCAAGGAAAGAGAAAAGCTTAGAGATGCTCAGTATATTGGCGTGGTCGCTCAGTGCCAGAGCATGCAAGAGCAGATCAAAAATCTCCTAGCTGGATCTTTTTCGATTCCCCGGTCTCGGCCATCATCGCCAGAGGCTGCCCGTCCCCGTGCTCGTTCGTCCCGTCCTCCAAGTGGCCGTTCCTCCCGTCCTCCCCGTGATCATTCTTCCCGTCATCGACAAGTAGACCCTTCTCAATACCGTGATGATGATGAAACTTCATCAGACGGTGATGATAATGATGTACCAAACAATGAATGAATTTTAGACAATTTGAACTAGACAAATACAATTTGTTTTCCATTGGGTTGTAATAAGAGTTAACTTAGTTTGGTAGTTCTATTGAAATTTACACTTTCTTGGTTTTAATGTAGCTTTTAATGTTGTTTTTGTGTTGTTGTTGTTGTTGGGTTGTTGTTTGGTATTGTTATTGGAATTGTTGTTTGAATTGTTGTTGTTATTGCTTGTTAGGGTTTTGGTATGACTGACAGGTGGTGTAGCTGCCAAAACAAGCAGTTTCTGCCAAAATAATACACAGAATAGCGACCAACGTTGGTCGCTATTTACCCAGATTTCTACAAAAAGCGACCAAACTTGGTCGCTATTTCATTAAAAAAATAAAATTTCTGGTGATATAGCGACCAAAGTTGGTCGCTAATATTTAAAAAATAAATTAAATTCATGTATTTAGGGACCAAAGTTGGTCGCTAGTTTAATAAAATAAATAAATAATTGAATAAAAAAGCGACCAACATTGGTCTCTAGTTTACAGATTTTAAAATATAATATTTGGATTAGAGACCAAAGTTGGTCGCTTTTTAATGATTAATAATAAATAAATAAAAAACGTATTTTATATTTAGAGACCAACTTTAGTCGTCAAATTTATATTATTAAATTAATAAAGCGACCAAAGTTGGTCTCTATAGTCAATATCAGAAAAAATTGGTCCATTTAGCTTAGAGACCAAAATTGGTCGCTAATTAGCGACCAACTTTGGTCCCTAAATAAAAGGGACCATCAATATAGCTACCAGGCCCTTTTGGTCGCTTTTTGGTCGCTTTTTAGCCCAATAGCGATCAACTCTGGTCGCTTTTTGCGGTCGTTTTTTCCCGGATTTCTAGTAGTGATATTGTAAAAGGCAAATTGTGAAGAAAATATAAATATTTCACCACAGCAGCTGAGAAGCTGACGGATAAAAGCAAACATATGGTGTCAATTAAAATGGAATGTACCATGGTAATCTTATTTTATTTAAGAAAATTACTCTTCTAGATTTATGAAAATACTTTCAACTGTTAACCAAAGAAAGTTTTCATGACAAAGAACAATGCGATAAAAGATATTGCCATGAAACTACAAGCGTACATCTCTGCTATCATCCAAAGAATCCAGCAACAAAGAATTCCCATTAATTACATCAATGTTGATTTTGCACTTTTCTTTGTGATAAATGCATAAAAGCAACATAAAAAAGAATCTCTATGTTCTTCAAAACATTGACTCAGACTTCAAGAAACATTAAAAACCTATCCACTAAATTCATAAAACATGAGTAATTTAAAAGCTTACGTGATGGTAAAAATAGCATAGGCATTCAGGCATGAATCTTAAATTTGCAGCTTCCCCCCATATGAGAAGATGTAATCCCATGTATAATAATTTACGCTGCTGTACTTCCTGTGGTATGGTTGGCAACCTGCAAATTTTGACAATTAAGGAAAGATCAGCATATACAAAAGAAAGATGAGCTTAATTTGCTAAGTCTTCGGCTCTTTTCTACAGACGAACACATCTACGAGAGATGCTAAAGGAAGCTACGGATACACGTTATCCTGTTCTGAAGGACAAAGCATCAAAGCTGCAGACTTTTATATAATGTCTACTTCGATAGATAACAATCAATAAAATAAGATGTTAGATGAAAGTTTAAGGTATATTAGCTGTTTTTCTAAAAAGCTGAATTTCACTTCCAGTGTTAATGTCTGAAGGCAGTAGGACATAACCATTTCAAAAATTTAAAGAGAAGCTCCTCACCATAAACTGCTTTTCCTGTCCAAATATTTGCACCATTTCTTGTAGTTTTTGAAAAGCTTCTTCATGGCTTCATTCAGAGCACGCTCATCCAACTACACAGAACAAAACAACGAACGAGGAAATTTTTTTTTAGCAGTTGAGGAAAGTTTTTGATCACTCATCAATAACAGAAAGCAGTATCTTGTCCCAAACCTTTGGTTGCTGGTCAGGCTTTGGATACTGGCGTATGTGTATATTTGCAAGTAGCAAAATGAGATGCTCCCTTTGATTTGCAACATTATCTTTCTGAGAAGCAATAGACAAAAGAAAAGAGCTCATTAAAGCATATATTTCCATCCTAACCGAGATAAACTTTCTAACCTCAAAAGATGTATGAAATAGCAAGTAAAAACAACAATAAAAGGAAACTGCTCTACCTGAAATCCAAACATAGCTTGAAGCCAATCAAGAATATCTTCATCTTTCTTCTTATTGTAATTGTTGGGCCATGGAAGACCACTCGTATATTGGAGAGCGTAAACAGCAGCTCGAATCTGTAAAGGAGGAAAAAAGAGTTGTTAAAGCAATAAGTGGAAAAGGAAAGGCAAAGGTAAAGAAATGCCTATAGCTGGAAATCCTGTTTGCGAATACAAACCTTTGGAAATCTCATAATTGTCTGATTAACACTATCAGGATCCAAAGGAAGATTATTATAGGAGAAAAAAATCTGTGTCTTCTCAGCAACTTTATCATGAGCTTTCAAAATCTGAGTAATGGACAATCAATAATCCGCCACATACAAAGAAAACAATGTTATAAACAAGGAAAAGCTGGAGGTTGTAAAGTCAGCAGAAACAGAAGGTTTAATAATCATTTCTCCTTGAAAATTACTTTCATTCTCACCTCAAGATCGGTTTCTACTACTTGCGCCCGGTAAACCTCAAAGAGTACATTTTCAGTTTGGTATGCCTTAGTAAGTTGTGCACTGGAAATTTTTTAAGAAGATGAGATAAACAACTTTCAGTATAAACTAAAAGCGAGAAAGAGAGCACTACGAGAAGGCACAACAAATCTCTAACAAGGGTGCAAAAGACCCACCGGTCTGCTTTCTCAGCATCATTTTGCAAATCTTGAATGTACTGTTTGTAGTAATGCCAGTAAAAGCTCTGCATTTCACGTGCATCACTTTTTGTAACCCTTCCAATCAAGGTTGGATCATTTTCCTGAAAAGTAAATTTGTTACAGACTTACATGAATTACAAATGGGCACAAACATATCTCAGGTCTACAATTAGAACTGATTAATGATCACTCACAAAGCAGAAAGCAAGAAATATAGCATGCTTGATAAGCAAATATTGGACAAGGAAAGAATCCATGCTTGACCACTTACCCTTTCAAGCTGCCATTGGAGGGATGTTTTAAAATGCCGAACACCACGTCCACTAGAAGTGGCATCTAACCGATGAGCTTTCTCAAAAGCATAAAACCGACCTACAACCAGAGTAATGATGTCTGAACCTTAGAATAGAGAACTAGAAAGGATGTTTGTACAAGATCATGTCCACGATCAGAATTTGACAATAACAAGATGGACAAAATCAATCATAGTAAGGTCACAATTTCCAAATATACTAGACTTATTTTCCTCTTTAGTTATTCGCATTTTGGAAACCTTTACCCAAACTTCATCGTATTTCAACTAATACTTAAACGTTTTACCTAACTCCAACATCTCGTAGTAATGCTGTCAAAAGGTGGTTGCCTAATTTGAAGGACAGAGTAAAAGTAAAACCTTGATGCCCTCCTAGTCTAATTTGAAGCTTGGTTAGTCCGCATACTAATAAGGTACGGTTGATGGCTTGATGCAGCCCTGTCCCCCCCCTACCCCTCCCTACCCCCCCCCCCAAAAAAAAAAAAAAAAAAACAAATCTGCTAACTAAAGGCCAGAAATACCATTCTTATGGTATGATGAGTGACCCCTGCTTCAAGTACAAATCCTAAACATTAACATTCCAAAAGTGGGCATATTATTTGACTATCAGTAGATGCCATCAGTTTGCAGCTAGCATTGTCTGGCTGAGAGTTACTCAAAAAAATCGTAGCAAACTCACTCAAACAACATTCTGAAGGTACACATGCCCATGAAGTTGAGTCTGTGAGTTCAATTTTTTGTAATCTTTGAGTTCTTAACTTTAAAGCATTATAACTTGTCAAAAGAATGACTCTTTGTTAGTTGAATCATTAAATGGGATAAGAAAAATTCTTATCTGAGATAATATTCTTTTCCATCAAACTTATAATAAGAAATAAAGGGAGCACTAGAGCAGCTACGTGCTTCTCTCCCAGTAATCACGTTAACAAAGTGACTTAGACTATTTAGATTACAAGTAAAGGTTCAACAGTCAATAATGATGCTTAATCAGACAGCAACAGTAAGATCCAAGCACTCTTAGTTTCAGGAACTCACATAGATATGCAACACGGGGGTTGCTGGGCTCAACTTCATTGGCAACACGAAGAATAGGAGCAATCTCCACCAGAGACGATGGAACCACTTCATTATCAATCATTGACTCCCCAATGTTCCCCATCGTCTGTCTCTGTTATACGCCGCTGCAGTGACAGCTCCGCCCCCCTCTTGACGCCATTATAATTAACTTTCACACCCTTATTTTCGCTTAAAAGGTCTGAACATAAATTCAATGCGGAATCACATTAGCATCAGGTAATAAAATTAAAAGCCTAAAAAGAACACAAACAAATAACTGAAACTACATCAAGTGATTTCACGGGCATTAAGTGAAAATGAGATCGTATCGTATTGTTATTTTAATTACGATGTTTGTTTTAGTTGTTACTTAAATTTTATTGTATCGTATCCTTAAATTCATCGTACGTAACGACGAAACGTGTCACTTTATGTAACGACAGATTTTGGTATGGTTACGTCGTTATCTTGTCTTTTTCTCTCATCTCACCCTTTATTATTATTAAATAATTTTATTTTATCATTTACCCTACCTTTTATATAATAAATTTACCCTGCATCATAATTTTCTTTATAATATTATGCAAGTTTATTCTTCATATTGCTGGTGTGTGATATCATGAAACAACAACAAACGATACAATCTATCCAAACATTGCATTCATCAAACGATACAGTACAATACAATACGATATGATACATTATGGAACGGTGTGTAGCAACCATCCAAACAAGCTGTTAAGAAAACACAAGAACGTACAGAAAAATACAATACACAGACAGCTTATACATACAAAAGAAAAAAAAATTTACTGCAAAAGAACACATCTTGCAAATCTATTAACATCCAAAAACACCAAAAAGAAACACAGTTTTATAATCAAAACACCCAAAAATAAATAAAAGAGACACCCAAAAACAGAAAAAGGTGAAAGAGAGAACAGTACATATACAGAGCAAGATAGGCACCTAGTATTCAGCAAGGAAGCAGAAAACACCAGGATTAAGCAAAGTAAAGAAAACTGAAGAGAGCTACATTTACCTTTCTTTGTTATCTCAAAAATAATGATCAAGATTCTTAATCAATAAAAAAGATTAAATTTTTACCAGCACATGCATTAGCATAAATCAACAAATATACAGAAAACAAATACACCCACATACAACAGGATTTAGCAATTACCATTGTTTGTAGTGATCAAGATTTTAAATAAATTAATGAAAACAATAAATTTTGTATAAAGATTCAAAAGAGAGAACAGTACATAGAAAGAGCAAGATGGGTATTTAGAGTTGAGAAAAATAAGCAGATGAGAAAAGGATTTAGCAAAGTAAAGAAGTGCATTTTACCTTTGATAGTTAGTTGAAGAATGAGGAAAAGCAAAAGGTGGAAAGTTGGAAGAGAATGAGCAAAACAAAAACTAGAGAGCGACAGCGAGAGAGAGAGATATAGTGGAGTTTTTGGGGAGGCTGAAACTTAGCAAGAAAGAAACCAAAAATGGTGATGAGGGAGAACCAACGTTAAATTAAGTAAATCAAAATATGGTTAGTGGGAGCCCTTTTTTCTTGATTACCTTTGTTGTTTATTAATGGAAGCTAAAAAGGCACTTCTTTTTCACAATTCCAAGATTCCTTCTCTATGAAGGTTCCTTTATCAACTCCTTGCATGCATAACTTCATTTGATTTTTCAGAACTCAGGATGTCAGTTTTATCTATATATTTTCTTATTCCACATATTCTATCCCGCATAAAAGAATACATATTTTTTTCGCATAACTTAAGTGTGGTTTGATACCACCAAACAAATTTTGCATCACATAGCGCGCAATTATTATTCTTATGTGTCCAATGTAATGTTGTATCATTTTATACTGGGATTAGTTATACCATACATTAATCAACCAAATGACCCCTAAGTTACATGGAGTATCAAAAATCGTTACAAGCACACACACATATATATAGAGACTTTTTCATTGTTTATCTTTATTTTCATTATGCAGGAGTGCAAGCAATAATTTACCATCACCTCAAGATGTCATAAATCTTTTGAAATACCTTTTGTATCTATTGAAATACCTTCATTACGCAGGAGTGCAGTCAAGTAGTTGTACAGTGGCTATAATTTGAAATACCTTTTGTATCTGTTCAGTATGAAGGTTCCTTTAACAACTCTTCCAACTTAAGTAATACGTTTGGCGGTTTCTCACCTCTGCCAGCGGTCGGCAAACAGTATTCCGTCATTCGCATAAACTAGAAGCAGAATAAGAAGAGAATCTGCAGGAAGAAAACTATGAAATTAGTGCGAGGAGGCGTGCTAGTTTTGCTGCAGAAAATCTGGTAGCGTTGACATACTTACTTAAGTGATTAAGTGTCAATGGTTCGGTTTGGCCGGTTATTTTATAAAATTTGTACTATACCAATTTTTCGGTTATTCTATTATGTATAACCAAAACTAAACTTTTCGAAACCGTCCCAATCATGTCGGTTTCTCTTCGGTATCGGTACGGTTCGGTTAATTTTCGGTATTTTTTTAATATCATGTAAAATTTACCAGTAGAAGTAGAATTGCAATAACATACGTTCTTTTATAGACATTTTTACTGTTTAAAGAGTGATGAATTAAAAAAAAAATGGCTAGAGTATAGATCCATCAACTATTCTACAACAGCGTAAAAGAAATCAAACAAAGTCAAAGAAAATATTAATCACACGAGTTGAAAGATATACTAAGTTCGGACTCAAGAATAAAGTCTATAAAAGATTAAATATCCAAAAAGATAAATCTAAATTATATGAAATGAAACATATTCAATACATTGTAGTTTGCTACTCATAATCGCTAGAATACTTTGTGTCTTGCTAATAAAGATACTTGAAATAACTTAGTTTAAGTAGAAGTAGCATAATAGGTTTTAGGAATTAGTATTTTGAGTTTAATTACTTGTTGGCTTGTAATAGTTTTCATAATTCCAAGGCTCAAAGAAAATTTAATGCATTATTATTTTTAAACTTACTAAATAAATATATTTTTTCTACATGTAAAATTTATTTGGTACGGTTCAGTATTTTTTCGGTTTATTTTTATAAAATAAAAAACCTACCCTAATTATCGGTGCGGTTATACATTTATATAAAAACTTACGGTTTCTTAAAAAGAAACCTAAAAATCGATTCGGTACGGTACGATTCGGTCAGTTTAGTCGGTTTTTGAATATCCATTGACACCCCTAAATAACTGTAGTGAACCCAGATCGTGATTAGACAAAAATGCATAAATACATGTATTTTCTTGGAATTATTACAAAAATGCACTAAATGTGATAAATAGTGTTAGGGATGGGATTGCAGGGTAAACACCAGTAGTGTAACAACGAATACGAGAGAAGGAACTAAATATTATAGTAAGACATTGCAACTACTTAGAGCAGTAACTAAATTCATGAGACAAATATTTAGGCTCCTTTATATTTGTCTCTAGAGCTGGCTTCTTCGAGCCTTATGTTAACTTTACTTACCTTGAACTCTCTTACTGCACCTTTGTACAGCTCTGCAGCAGCTCTGTTCAGTTCTTACTGCTGTTTTTCCCGGAGGCGGACCTAACCTATGCTATATAGAGGGATTACCGATACCCCTAAAGTTCGGCAAAAATTCTATGTATACATCTATGTCTTTAAAAACTAGTAATATATTAATAGTGGACACACTATATGTAAAACAGATTTTTTGTTGAATCTAAAAGTGCAACCCGACCTTCAAATCCTGTCCGCCTCTTGCTTCTTCACGCAGCTCTTTCAGAAGCTCATTCCGCACTTGTTGCGACACATTTTCCTGCATCTGTTGCAGCCCATCGTGCACTTTTTGCGGCACCTTTTTCAGCGCTTCTTCCACTAGTCTTTCCTTTTTCTCTGAACTTCTTCTCATGTAATAGACAAGTGCGCTACCTGCCATCTAAAATGAAAAAAAAAAAAAATGTAGTATCATAAACAAATAAATAGATAGAAATTCCATCTAAAATGAAGTACTATAGAGAAACAACGACAATTAATTTAAATTATTACCGTCGAGAAAACGAGCATTTGAGCGACTTCATCTACAACTTTCTTCTCGTCTTTATGGGTTCTGTGAATTTCAAAAAGTGATTAAACTATTAATACTCGATTTGCTGACGGGAAACAATTTTAAAAAGTATAATTTTGAGAATTACTTTTCAACTGCATATATAAAAGAAAACTTGTTTACCTGAGCAGTTTGGACAATGCATTGCTGGAATTTGGGATTCATGTCAGCACTTTTCTCAGGCCAGAAGCTACAGGCCTTGCTATAGTCCTCACCGCAAGGCGACCATAAATATAAACTGCCATAATAATGAAAAGAAGAGTACAAGCAAGAATAATTGTAAAATATTGCTGGTCATTTTTTTAGAGAAGAAATGCCTTTTTTTTTGTGGTAAAACTGGATATTATATATATAACTCTGTCCAATTTATGTGAACGACTGGGTACGAAGTTTATGAAAAAAAGAAGACTTTTGGAATTTGTGGTTCTAAACAAGCCAAAAAGGGCCCAGAGTATTTGTGTGGTTATAAAAGCTTCATATTGGGTAGAATTGTAAGTTTAAGCTAAATTGTTTCCAAATTTAGAAAGGGGTCATTCTTTTTGGAACGGACCAAAAATGAAATAGGTTCCCATCAACTGGAACGGAGGGAGTACTAGTTAACCGAATGAACTACACTTGGGGCATTAGTGGGGCATCTCAAAGACCCCATAGTTGCAATGTTTTGCATAATTGTATTTAGGTCACAACCCACAAAAGACCTAGCTAGCTCAGTTCTTAGGATGTCTGCCCAAAATACATTATTGGCAAACATCGGAGGAACTGATAATGTTAAAGATTTGTTCAAAAACATCTCCTTAGTTGCTTCCTTGGTCAGCGCTGTTTAACCAAAAATCTGAGTCTTTGGTCAAAACTAAAAAGAAATTCGGGTTACTAATAATCAGGAGACGAAAATAAAATATTTTTGAGAATGATGGTAAAGCAGTAAATAGTTTTGTATTTCAGTAAGATCCCAATAGTATTTCGTATCCTTACAGATGGTGAGTTCTTCTCCTTTTATAGCTAATTCTAGGAGAAGATGAAATGCCTTTGTCTTAATGATGCAATTATGAGCAATAAATGATATTAAAAGAAACGTTACACAATCATTTCTTTTTAAATCAAATATTCTAACGTATTTGATATTCAATGCTGTATTTAGACTCTTTTACGTCATCAGATTCGTATCTTCAACTTCTTCCGATCTTTGGTCTTGGATAGGTACGAGACTCGTACCTATTTTAGTAACGGTCCGCACCTATGTTACTTTCTTTTTCCCTTATCTGTTGTCGCCCGTGCCTCTTGGCTATTTACTGTGTTTTGACCGCTTGACCAGTCCACGTGTCATGCCACGTCACCTACAATGTAAATTCAGTTTTTTCCCAATACAGATAGTCCCCCCACTTTCCATTTATATATCAAGTAAATAATTGGGAAGTGGATTTTCATAAAAAGGGAATTTTTGCCGTAATTAATATTATGACAAATACTGACGCTTCAATTGTCCCTTCCATTTAATGCTTTACATACGTGTCACCTTCTGATTGATTCTGCAATTCTACCCCCTTTTTTCGAGACTTCTTCATTCACACTATTCACGAAATGATAGTTGCCTTTATTATAGGCTTTCCTTCATTGCACTTCTAAGTTTGACGGTTGTCATTATAAGCATTTTTAACCCTCTTTCGTTTACCTTCTTCTTCATAGATCTTCAACAAGCAATTTCTTACTTACTTGTATTTTCTCTCCCTTTTAGTACATCCTTCTTCAACAATGTCATCTCCAAACCCTAACCCTAGAAAAGTTCCAATTCTTGATCACTTCCCCAATGCCCCTACAAGACATAGGAGAGGCAGATGAGGTAGGCTTCGGAGCTTGGGCCTAGGGTCCGCTCGTGATGGTTTATCTGGTCCTGCTTCTTCTTCTCCTAGTATCGGGAGTTCTATTCCGTAGACCCCTTCTTCTAAAGGTAAAGAAATCCTTGATTCTTCTCAAGAACCTTTAGTCGATGAAATTGTTCCCAGTGATTTGTCTTTTGGGAGTGATAGAACGTCTCTTCAAAGGCAAATTGCAAATTTAGAAAAAGCTGACACTTATCCTTCATTAGTAACCGAGCTTACAATCCCTACCATCAGAAGGGATTGTAACTGGAGCAATAGTCTACGAATGTCAATTCCTTCCCCAAATCAAAGAATTTCTTCCTTTAGAAATAGTTATTCTTTCGTTTATACTTACCCATTTACTTTGGATTTTAATCCTCCGGTTGACCCAGTCATTATTAACTTTTGCCGTTTCTTTAAAATCTGTTTGGCCCAAGTCGGTCCCCTAGTGTGAAGAGCAGTGGCTTGTCTGAGATACTTATCTGCCAAAGCCAATGTCGACTTCACCCTTTCTCACCTTATTCATTTATACCATCCCAATTTAATGCGCCATGAGTTTTTTACCTTAACTGCAAGAAACAAAAAGGTTTTGGTAAACCCTGAAGATGACAGGGATCGTGGATAGTACACCCGTTACGTTGTTGTACGTACGATGGACTTGCTTGGTGAAACAAATATTCCCTTCCCTGAGAAGTGGAATTTTGCACGTAAGTTTCCTTTTATTTACCGCACCTATTTTTGAGAATTCTGATTCTTTTTCTCACTTCGTCTCTTTTTGGTTTTTTGTAGCAACCATGGGAGATGTGGAACTTATTCCCGACTTCCGTGGTTGGGTAGATTCAATTTTGAAGATTGCTCCTAAGGATCAAAGAACTTGGAAATCAATTTCTTCTTTACATGGCTGGAAGGTGAAAACACATGGTATGTCCCTTTTTACACGTTTTTTTTACATGTCAAACACTTTTTTCTCAATGTTGATTATGCATCCTTCTTTTGATCAGGATTTGGTGTTAGAGGAATGGCAGCTGAAGTAGCTATGGCCATTCGCATGTCTGCTAATGCTGCACTTGATTTGAACAAGGCTCGAGCTTCGCTTCCCAAAAGGAAAGCTATAGGAGAAAGTTCTGAGAATGAGGAAGAGGAAGATACCTCTTTAATTGCCAGGCCAAGAGTTAGGAGACGAGTCATTAATTGTGATGAAATTGAGGATACCCCTGCTCAAACTTTGTCCACCGAGCCTGTTTTGATTCATTCTGACGAGGACACCGTGCCAAAAGATACTAATAAATTAACTCAGCGTCTTTTTGATAGTGGTTTTGAGAGTGGCGAGCTCGGCCCTATTTTTGATGAAGCTCCTCTCACCTCATTCGTTCCTATTTCCTCCATTCCTTTGCTAGTTTCAACTGCACCTGCTTCCGTTCCTGTGTCGGTTTCTTCATCTTCTCCTTCCATCCCTTCTTTGACTCCTATGGCTCCTGCTGCTATGTTTTCCTTTTCTACTACTCCTCCTTCCATGGCTCCTCCTCCCTTCGTTCAGCATACAGAGGCGGGTTCTAACAGTAGAACCATGGCTATGAGAAGTGTTACTCTTGAAGTTCCTGCCAACCATAGCCTTTTGAGAAAGACTGGTAGAGCTGATGTTTGGCTCGAGCCTCTAATCGGTGATATTGAGAAGAAGAAGATGGAGAGACACAACTGCCTAACTCTGATGAATGACATAGTTCATTCTACTTTGAAGGTATTTTTCCTTTACCAACAAGTTTTTTGTTTTTGATCTTCAAATCCTCATTTCTACGAGTTGTCTCTGTAGGCTAACCTCATTAGTACCGAATTGATGGGAAGAATTTCCCTTCTGGAAAGAAAAACCCGTGAGTCTGAAAAATCCATCCATGAGGCTGAGGAAATAGCCAGGGGAGCCCATCTTGAAGCAGCTAATTGGAAAGAACAGTTTGAGAATGCTCAGGGGACCATAGAGGAGTTGCAAGAAAGTAGAAATCTCCTGGAGCAACAAAAGCGTGGTTTGACTTCTGAACTAGCGACTGCCAAGGCTTCTTCAAGCCAATTTAAAAGAGATAAAGAGCTTTTGGAGTGCTCAATGTCAGAACAATTATCAAAGGCTAGTAAAGAAGCTAGGGAGCTTAAGGCACTTTTAGCCAAGAAAGAAGAGTATGCAGGAGAATTAGTGCAAAGCTTGACTCAAGCTCAAGCTGACTTACAGACCTCCTCTGACGAGATTCGAGCTTTGAAGAGTTCTCATGCCTCCCTTGAAGCTTCCCTTGATTTCCATTTAGCTGAACATCAAATATTGAAGAATGATATTGCTATATGGGAAAGGGAGTATGGACTTTTGGAGGAGAACTTCAACATAGAGGTAAGTTGGGCTTTCCCGAAATCTCGCTGTGATACTTTGATGGAAGCTGCTCAGGAAAGCTTCGATTTGCAATCTGAATTAGCCAAAGTCTTAGACACTATCGAGAAAAGTCAACAACATGTTGATACTCCTTCTCCTGCACTTGAAGCTCCTGGAACGGAAGAGCTTTTAAATGAAGAAGTGGCTACTGCAGCAATTGGAGTTGCAATTCCTGCTCCCGAGGGTGAAACTTCTATGACACAGTCCACAGAAGCTGAAGCTCCTGTGACTCTTGCTTCCCTCGGCGATTTCAACATTCCAAGCCCAATTAAAATTGCTCCTAAAAATGAAATTGCAACTTTTGATGTTCCAACCCCTTCAGTGACTAGCTAAAAATGAAATTGCTGTTTTTGTTTTTATAAATTGGTGGTGTTATCCCTTGGAAACTTTAAGGGATCTTTTGACGAAGTCCCCAGTTATCCTAATGGGGCATTTGTAAAAAACAAATATTTTGCTGACTAAGTTTGTACTTAGTCTTTTATACTAAGAAGTTTTTATTGGTACTTTTGTATATTTTATTCTTGCCCATTTATCTAGGGCTTATAGAATAGCTTAGCATTTTTATCCTTTTAAAATGCTTTATGATTCTTCTCATGGATTATCAACATGAGGCTTATAAAAGAGGGCCCTTTTATTTTATCGACACTTAATGAAGAAGACGTCTCAACTTCATAATGATGTTATAATACGATGAAAGAAATAGGAATACACACGTTTTGTATGAAACAACTTTGGCAAGTTTTTATTCATGAACTTTAACAAGTGTTTGACTATTACATGTATTAAAATACATCTACAACTTTCTCGTAATTGTTTTTCTTGTAACAGATTTGTACATAACATAGAATAAACAAGGTTTTTCTTCATAACCTGTTTCCGTACATAGTCATGACCCTATCTTTATATATTAAGAAGGGTTTGAGAGGTGACTTTGTTTATGAGTTTGAGAGATGACTATGTTGTTCTCATGAATGCTGAAGACTTCGTAACTTTTTCTCAACACTTGTCTCTTTGTGGCCGACTTTTGTTCGATACTCGTATCTGTTTCTCTACACATATCTGTGTATAATATGTAGTCCCCCAAGTGTTTGAGCGGTGAAGTATGAAGCCTCGAGCACTTGTTTATTTCTTTTACTTTGGCCCTTTTCCTGAAACAGAAAGATATACGGGACTCGGAGGTGCGATTATAGATGAAAGACTGCCTAACTCGTGTGTATTTCCATCAGATTAATTGTAACCCTGGGCTGGGAAATTAAGAATACTCCATTTTGCCTTGCAGGTTGTGACTCATCATTTGGCACGAGTTAGGGTGTTTGCCTAGCATCTAAAATCGTTAGTAAAACATTAATAATTCAAGAGAGAAATTTTAACATGGTGATACCTGACCGTGGGTACTTTTTCAAAAGTAATATCTTTTTAAATGGACGGCATTCCAATGTGAGGGTAAAACTATGCCGTCCATTGTCTCCAACTCGTATGCTCCTTTTCCTGCAATGTCACATACTTTGTACGGTCCTTCCCACGTTGGACTTAGCTTTCCTGAATTAGCAGCCTTTGTAGATTGGAACACCTTTTTAAGCACGAAGTCCCCAATTTTGAAAAATCTGAGGCGTGCTTTCCTATTGTAATATCGTTCAATTACTTGCTTTTGTGCTGCCATTCTTATCAATGCAGCTTCTTTTCTTTCTTCAAGCAAATCAAGGTTGACCCACATCTCTTCATCATTAGATTCCTCCGTTGCCTGATCGTACCGTGTGCTTGGCTCTCCTATTTCAATTGGAATTAAGGCTTCCGCACCATAAACCATTGAAAATGGTGTTTCTCCAATGCTTGTTTTCGTCGTTGTACGATAAGCCCATAATACTCCAGGTAACACCTCAGGCCAATTACCTTTTGAATCTTGTAACCTCTTCTTCAAGTTGTTGATAATGACTTTGTTAGTGGATTCCGCTTGTCCATTACCCACTGGATGGTATGGCGTAGACGTTATCCTTTTAATCTGCCAACTTCGAAGAAATTCTGTAATTTGAGCTCCAATGAATTGTGGTCCATTGTCACACACGATCTCCTTAGGTGCTCCAAAGCAGCATATTATATTTTGCCATATGAAGTCTTTAACTTCCTTCTCTCGTACCTCTTTAAATGCCCCTACTTCTACCCATTTAGTGAAATAATCTGTAAGTACAAGTAGAAACTTTACCTGACCTTTTGCTTGTGGAAGTGGACCTACGATATCCATTCCCCATTTCATAAAGGGCCACGGGGCTATAACAGGATGTAGTAACTCAGCTGGTATGTGCATATTATTGCCGTATCTTTGACATTTATCACATTTGGACACGAAACTGGTTGCCTCTTCTTCCATCTTAGGCCAATAATATCCTGTGCGAATTAACGTTCTTACCAGTGACCTCCCCCCTGCATGATTTCCACAATGTCCTTCGTGCACTTCTCTCATCACATATTCTGTTTGAGAGGGTCCGAGACACCTTGCTAGTGGTCCACCGAACATCTTTCGATAAAGATTTCCTTGATATAAACAATATCGAGCAGCTTTTTTGCGAAGCGCGTGAGCCTTTCCTTTGTCATTAGGCACGGTACCGTGCTGTAAAAAGTCAACAATTTCGTTTCTCCAATCCCATGTTAAATGATTAAAATTTACCTCGTTTTTATCAGGTTCGAGAACAGAATGAAATAAATGTATGACTGAAGCATTTGTATCGTTTGCTACGTCTGCTGCAGATGCGAGATTAGCTAAAGCATCTGCCTCTATATTTTCATCTCTTGGTATCTGCACTACTTTCCATGTTTGGAATTGCTTTATTAACTCCCGTACCTTTGCGAGGTATTCTTGCATTCGCGTCTCCCTGGCTGTATAAGTCCCCAGCATTTTATTGACCACGAGTTGAGAATCACTCTTGATTATAATCTGTGTTATGCCGAGTTCTCGTGCCAATTCTAGACCTGCAATTACAGCCTCATACTCTGCTTCATTGTTAGTTATAGAGTGACATTTTATAGCCGGTCTAATAGTCTCACCCGTAGGTGGTACGAGGACTATCCCTAGGCCTGCCCATTTTACATTAGATGAACCATCAGTGAATAAAACCCAAGTCCCCGGGTTTGCACCATTAAAAACTAGTAATTCTTTTTCTGCTTCTAAATGCATCCCCTGACTAAAATCAGCCACGAAATCAGCTAGTACTTGAAATTTTATAGCGGTCCTGGGTTGATAAATGATTTCGTATTCACTTAGTTCTATAGCCCATTTTGCTAATCTTCCTGAAAGTTCGTGTTTATGCAAAATATTTCGAAGCGGAAAAGTAGTAACTACAATAATGGGATGACATTGAAAAATAAGGTCTTAATTTTCTAGATGCCATGATCAAAGCTAATGCTAACTTTTCTAGCTGTGGGTATCGTGTCTCATCATCCAACAGGGACTTACTTACATAATAAATAGGAGATTGTTTATCTTGGTCCTCACGGACATACTTAAAACCCTATTTGGTACTTAAAATCATAGAACCATCTCCCCTTTAAATTTTCTTCGGATCTCCTCTAGACCAGCAACAACAACAACAAACCCAAGATAATTCCATAAATTGGGTATGGGGAGGGTAGTGTGTATGCAGATCTTATCCTTACTTTATAAAGATAGAGCGACTATTTCTAATAGACCCTCGACTCAGGGTATATCAAAATCACATATACATTAGATAATATGTGTCAAAGATCTTTCTAATGCATAGTAGGACTTTACTAGTCTAACATCTTCTCCTTAGTGGCCTGCCCTCCAAATTCACACCAGACTTGGGGTTTAATTAGGACTCTGTCACTGCTCTATAAATTAGGGGATTAATTAGGACACAGTCACTTCTCTGTAAATTACACTTAGAGGTAAGTAAAGCTAGTCGGATTCCTAGTTAGAGATACAGTTAGCTGGCTATTAGCTGGACCAGTGATTAATGAACTGGCCACATCATAACTTTATTTCCCGTATCCGAACCAATTCACGGACACCACGACTATTCTATCAAATACTTGCAGTTTTCTACCAACACATGTACCGAGCCACACAGTGGCGGTGACAGAATTTCTGCTAAGGGGTTTAAAAAAAAGTTAAATTTTTTTGTAGCTAGTGGGAATTGAATCAACAACCTTACAAAGGTTTGAACCCCTTGATCTGAAAACTTGATTGTTGTTCGTTCTTGAGCTTGAACTTGATTTGTTCTTCATTCTTGAAGTTGAACTTGAAGTTGGTTGCTTGAAGCCTATAACTTGTAGAGAAATTTGCGGCGTTTGATCCACGAGCTCTCTCTTGCTTCTTGTTATAATGTCTGGTGTCTTTTCTCAGTTATGAAGACCCATATTTATAGTTGTGGAAGGGAAGAGTTAAGAACAAACTCTTTCCGATCAATCAAATTGAAGTGTGACAAGGCTGCATTTGATTGGCCAGAACATGTCACTTACACATGTGGCACGATTTCATTGGCCTTTTAACATGGCTTGACATGCCTTGTCATTTTGACATGTGGCATGATCCTATTGACTCTTCCGTTTGACTTGACGTGCCATATCATTTGACACGTGGCACCAAACTGGGCCTCTAGGAAGATGACATCTTGGGCTTAATGAAGTGGGATCATCACTTTAGCCAATTAAATGGGATAGCCCAATGGATTAGACTTATTTATTTAATCCATATATATTGAACTTATATAATTAGTTCAATTATACTAGCCTATTAAAAAATATAGCTCAAAGTAACAATATAAAGCAACAAGATAAGTAGAAGAAGAGAAGATGAAATAACTTTCTTATTTCATCAAGTGTTCAAGTGTATCTCATATCACATTTCATGCATCTATTTATACTATTACATAGAAGGTGATTCTCTTAAACATGACATTAACAATTGAGATCATGGGGAGGGGTTATGGAGGTGTGGGAGTTACAATCATAATGGTGATGAGTAGTGGGAGGTTATTTACATCATGGGTGAGAATAGTGGGAGTAGTGGACATCCATATTAACTATAGGTTTTACAACACTCCCCCTTGGATGTCAAAAAATAGATAATATACCTCGTTAAAACCTTACTAAAAAAATCCTGTGGGAAAAAATCTTAGTGAAGGAAAAAGAGTACACATATCTGTAATACTCTTTATTTGATGCCTCGTTAAAAATATTACCAGGGAAACCCAGTGGGACAAAACCTAGGCTAAGGGAAAAAGAGTACAGCGCGTATCTTACTCCCCCTCATGAAAACATCACTTTATTTTCCGAAGATGGCGCATTCCAATCTTCTATCTCAACTTCTCAAATATTGAGGTTGGTAATGCCTTAGTGAACTATTCAGCCAAATTTTCACATGAACGAATATGTTGAACATTAATTTCACCATTTTGTTGAAGATCATGCGTGAAAAAGAACTTTATTGAAATGTGCTTTGTTCTGTCTTCTTTGATGTATCCTCCTTTCAGTTGAGCAATACAACCAGCATTGTCTTCATATAGTATAGTTGGATTATCTTTTTTCATAAGAAAACCACACATTTCCTAAATATGTTGAGTTATTGATCTCAACCAAATACATTCCCGACTAGCTTCATGAATGGCTATTATCTCAGCATGATTTGAAGATGTGGCAGCTATTATTTGTTTCATTGAACGCCATGATATAGTTGTACCTCTATATGTAAACAAATAGCCTATTTGAGATCGGGCTTTATGTGGATCAGATAAATAACCCGCATCGGCATAGCCAATCATTTCTGACTTGTATTCATTAGAATAAAACAATCTCATATTATAGTTACCCGAAGATATCTAAATATATGCTTAACACCATTCCAATGTCTTCTTGTTGGGGAGGAGCTGAATTTTGCTAATAATCTTACTGCAAAAGCAATATTTGGTCGGGTATCGTTGGCAAGATACATCAGTACCCCAATTGCACTAAGATATGGAGTTCCATCACCAACGAAGTCTTCATTATTTTTTTGAGGCCAAAATGGATCTTTATTTATATCAAGCGATCTCACAACCATTGGGGTACTCAATGGATGTGCATTATCCATGTAAAATTGCTTTAAAACCTTTTCAGTATATGTTGATTGATGAACAAAAATTCCATTTGGTACATGCTCAATTTGTAGTCCAAGACAAAATTTTGTCTTAATAAGATCTTTCATTTCAAATTCTTTCTTCAAACATTCTATGGCTTTTGGAAGCTCTTTAGAAGTACCAATGATATTTAAGTCATCAACATACGCAGCTATAATGAAAAATTCAGATCTAGAGTTCTTAATAAAGACACAAGGGCAAATAGGGTCATTTTTGAACCCTTCCTTTAGCAAATACTCGCTACGATGATTGTACCACATCCTCCTTGATTGCTTCAATCCGTATAAAGATTTTTGAAGCTTTATTGAACAAGTTTCTCTTGAACTTTTATGTGCTTTAGGAACTTTAAATCCTTCAGGGATTTTCATAAAAAATTCATTGTCCAATGAGCCATATAAGTAGGCCGTGACAATATCCATCAACCGCATTTCAAGATTTTCATGGACTGCCAGATTTATTAGACACCTGAAGGTAATTGCATCTACTACAGGAGAATATGTCTCCATATAATCAATGACAGGCCTTTGCGAAAACCCTTGTGCCACAAGTCATGTTTTATATCTTACGACTTTACTTTCTCATTTTGTTTTCGCACAAAAACCCACTTGTACCTCACTGGCTTGACACATTCAGGCGTTCGGACTATTTGTCTGAAAACTTTATGTTTTTCGAGTGAAGACAATTTCGCTTGAATTTTATTTTTTCATTTTAGCCAATCATTTCTCTGTCTACATTCATCGACAGATTTTGGCTCAAGATCCTCATCTTGTTGCATTACTTCAACAGTAACATTATATGCAAAATTATTGTCAACAACAACATTATTCCGGTTCCACCTTTTTCCCGTAGAGATATAACTTATTGAGATCTCTTCATTTTCATTATTTCCAGGTACTAGAACCTCATGTGAGGTCTTATCAATTATTATGTCTTTGTGCTCCTCTTGAGCAATTGTCTCCATATTATGATCAACTTGATCATTTGCTCCTTTCCTTTTTCGGGGATTCTTATCCTTGGAACCGATTGGTCTACCATGTTTAAGGCGTGGCCTAGACTCATTTGCATTATCATACTGTCCAGCCGGGACATCAACTCGAATTGGAGCATTTACAGCTAGAATATGCGATTTAGTAACCCGTGGAAGGTTAGTAAATGCATCTGGCAATTGATTTGCAATATTTTACATATAAATGATCTTTTAAACTTCTTGTTCACATTGATTTGTACAAGGATCCAAATGAGATAGAGATAATACGTTCCAATCTATATCTTTTTCTAGCTATTTATTTTCTTCCCCTAATGTTGGAAAAACTGATTCATCAAAATGACAATCAACAAATATGGCTGTAAACAAATCTCCTGTCATAGGTTCCAGATATTTAATAATAGAAGGAGATTCATAACCAACATATACTCCCAACCTTCTTTGGGGACCCATCTTTGTGCCTTGTGATGGAGCAATTGGAACATATACCGCACATCCAAAGATTCTTAGATGGGAAATATTTGGCTCCTGACCAAAAGCCAACTGTAATGGGGAGACTTTATGATAACTGGTTGACCTTATGCGCACAAGTGCTGCTGCATGCAAAATAGCATGTCCCCACACTGAAAGGGGAAGTTTTTTCCTCATTAGCAATGGTCTAGCTATTAATTGGAGGCGTTTAATCAATGATTTTGCTAGACCATTTTGAGTATGAACATGAGCAACCAGATTCTCAACTTTTATTCCAGTGGGCATACAATAATCAGTAAAGGCCTGAGATGTAAATTTACCAGCATTATCAAGACGAATTGTCTTAATTGCATAATCTAGAAATTGTGCTCTTAACCTTATTATTTGGGCCAACAATCTCGCAAATGCCATATTACGAGTTGACAATAAGCACACACGTGACCATCTTGTAGATGCATCTATCAAGACCATAAAATACTTGAATGGTCCACAAGGAGGGTGTATAGGCCCACATATATCACCCTATATACGTTCCAAAAATGCAGGGGATGCAATCCCAACTTTAGCTGCTGATGGTTTAATGACCAATTTTCCTTGAGAACAAGAAGCATAAGAGAATTCCTTAAATTTAAGAATCTTCTTATTCTTCAATGTATGCCCATTTGAATTCTCTATTATTTTGCGCATCATGGTAGAACCGGGATGGCCCAATCGGTCATGCCAAATGATAAAATCATTAGAAGTAGTAAACCTTTTATTTACTATGGCATGTGATTCAACCACACCAATATTAGTGTGGTACAACCTAGAAGAAAATGTGGGTAATTTTTCGTGCAAATATTTTTCCCCAACTTTTATTGTAGTAATATAAAGGTATTCAATCTTTCCTTAGTTTGATATCTCAACATGGTAGCCATTTTGGAGAATAGATTTGAAACTCAACAAGTTTTTTTGAGACTTACTACAATACAATGCATTATCAATAGTTAATATCGTTCCTCTAGGTAGTAATAAGGCCGCTCTTCTAGAGCCCTCAATCAACTTTATACTACCGGATATTGTATTAACATAGGCCTTTTTCATAACCAAATAAGAGAAAAAATTCTTTTCTCTTAATATTGTCCAAAAGACATAAATCTTCATTACTCATCTTGGATCCACTTGAAGATTGGAGAATTTTAATTTCTTCATAAAAGAATAAAATAAAAGTACATCATGAGAAATACGGAAAAACTAACATTACCAACTACAACATAAGACAACTTAAGTACTACGTGAAAATAAAAAACAACTTTAGAACGAGACAAAAAAAATCATTGAAAATAAAAGTAACATAATTGCATTCCCCAGTAAAATGATCAAACTTTAGTTTTGATCTCCAAAGAAGTCTTCAACTTCCAAATGAGTAAGATCATCGATGTCACGACCCAAACCGATGGACCGCGACGGGCACCCGGTACCTTACTCAACCGAGTACCAATATAACGTATCTTTTTATGTCATACTATCATAAATAACTAAGCCGGAGAGGCTGCCGTGAAATAGGTAGAACACAACAGGTAATACCAACTTATACATAAGACATATGGGCCTCTAAGTCCAAAATAACCACTCGAACACTGAATATAGGCCGACGAGGCCATATAATCTTTTACGTACATGACATTTGTCTACAAGCCTCTAAGAATACATAATTTTTATAAACGTCGGGACAGAGTCCCGCCATACCAAATAATACACATTTAACTCATACTAATCAAACAAGCAACTCCGAAGCAAATGGAGTGCACCAATATCTTCTGCTGAGCAGATAGCCTACTTGCACATCAATATGAATAATGTACTGAGTATGTAAGGCACATAAATAAGTACATAACAGACATGGAGGAAATATAGAGTAAACGACTCCACCTGTAAGTCTGAATAATTTTGTAAATCATGAAATAATTATAGTATCATGCATATGCGTATGAATGTCATATCTTGCATAGGTACATGTTTCATAACCTCATCAGCCTCTGAGGGCATCCAATCATATTATCTTGGCCACTGTGGGCAAAATCATCAATGTATACCAGCTGATCAGGTGGTGGTGCATATATAACGCCATAACCTTTCTCATATCCCATATACATATATATATATATATATATACGCATATATAATGCCATCTAGTCATGGGTCAATGTACATGAATGCAATGCATGAAAAGTACGTTGATAAAATCTTTCGGAAAGTCATAAGACCATTTTGCCTTTGAGTAATATCATAAAGTAAACTCTTTTCAACTTTCGTATTTTTCTGAGACCCATGAACAAATGATAAAATATTATGACACATGAAAATTCAAGAACATAGATATCTCTAATACTTCTATGAATAGAGTCATTTATGGAATTTGTGCATTTGTTCTTTTCGTTCGTGTCGTATAGATCATGCCAAAAGAAAGAAGGGATAGCCTTAACATACCTGGAGTAAGGAAAAATCCGTATAATATATTTGAGAAAGATTGTACCATACTCCCTTAGAATCGCAAATCCCACGTTGCTATAGTATTAAATAGTATTCGTATGAAATTTTTGAAGCAATAACATTGCCATTGCAAAATTTATCCTTGCTGAAGCTTTTGCTTAAGATATGAACAATGCTACTAAAAAAATCTGGTTTTAGCGATGGATAAATTTTGTAGCTAAACACAAAAATTCGTCGCTAATCTAATTTAGCGACGGATTAGCGACAAATTATCAAGAAATTTTGCTAGCTACGGGCGATTTAGCGACAGATTAGCGACGACGTTCGTAGCTAAATCCAGTTTTTTTTGTAGTGAAATATTGATACTATAAAGTTCATCCTGACAGAGGCTTGTTCTTAAGAGATGAGAAATACAATTATGAATTAGAAAGGTTATTTAACCTTTCGGTGGTCTCCACTTGATAGGATGACTCATCCATATGATTCTCTAAAGGTGTCACCTTAATTTATGACTTAAGAGTCATATTTAAGAATGTTTCTTGGCTGCCACATTGGGGCCTTTAAACCTTATCCAAGATCTTAAATTATTTAACCACTAATTCATTAATTTGTTGTTAACCTTCCACTAAAATCAATAACTACCCGGTTATCCACATAATGAAGAATTATCTCAACTTACTTAAAATAGTACTTACTTTTAACATACCTTATACACCACATACATCATACTATCATGTTCATGTGATACCTTGTATGATATTATTTTATAAATACCAGGTATTTTAGCTCGGGCCGTATTTTACCCCAAAATGTCAAACTTTGACGAAAATTCATTTTCTTTGACTTGCTTCCCCTTTCACCTTCACGAATTTACTCATCACTTGTGAAATAACATAATCCTTATAGTCTCCAAATAATATTTTACTTGGACTGATGTCAATTACCTTATGACAAATTCAATGTATAATACTATAGAGTGCAACATCATCGTAATTTAATACTGCGAAGCGTAACATTTACCGTAATGTAATACTGCAGGGTGCAACGTTGTCGTAACTTAATACTGCGAAGCGTAACATCATTGTAATGTAATACTGCAAGGCGTAACATCATCGTACTATAATATTACAGGACGTAACATCATCGTAATATAATACTACAAGACGTAACATCATCATAATATTGCGGGATGTAACAATCGAGTCCTTGAAAATCATCATCATTCAAAGCAAGATTTGCCTCGGCATTGTCATCATTTTTGTTTGAAGGCCCTGCCTCAAAATCATTTTGAAAGGTCAAGTGAGACTCCATTGGGGCATTAGCAGAAGATGCTCCAACATTAATAGTTTCAAATGAGTGATGAAAACAGGGAGTAAAAGTGATAAAAACGTAAACAGCCTCTCGGGCAAAACATGTACCACAACCGCCCCTTGGGCAAAGTATCAACAGATCCAGCCCTTCGGGCTACCTCACAATCACTCGTAATCAGTCCATTGGGCAACAACACGAAACAACAACAGCCCCTCAGGCAATATCACATCTCTCACACTGGGTACCCACGTTCACCGAGGGTGTTCAGACTCCGGAGGGGCTCCTACAGCCCAAGCGCTATAACAAGCCATCTCGTGGCATAACAAATCAGGCCCCCAGCCTCTCATATATCACAAATCAGTACACATGCTACGGTGCAAAGCCCGATCCCATGATATCCTAACAATATAGGCCCTCGACCTCACTCAGTCAGAAATCTCTTAAGCCACTCAGGCAACAGTAAAATATGATGCTCAGCCCAAAATATTATTTAAAATAGCAAAAACAGAGTAAATATGATTGAGTTATGAAAATAATAGAATACAGCATGACTGAGTACAAATATTAAGACAAAACAGTAGTAAAAACCCCTAAGGGTCCAAACAGTTGGCACAAGGCCCAAATATGGCATTAAACCTAAAACATAGTAATACTTTCCAAAACACAATGATATCAACAGTTTTCAATCAAATACACGACTTAACCGTCGTACGGGATGGACCAAGTCACAATCCCCAATGGTGCACGACCGCACGATCTCATCTAGCGTGTGAGTCACATCAAAGTAGCACAACAATGTGAAATCGAAAATAATCAAATTAACTCAAAAATCCCGAAATTGGCCACACCCGACCCCGGGCCCACGTCTCGGATTTCGATAAAAGTTACATCACTAGAATTCTTATCCTCCCATGAGTGCATTCATACCAAGAACATCAAAACTAGACCTCAAATGATCCCTCAAATCTCCAATTTATACTCTCTAATTTCAAGCCTAATTCCCCAATTTTAGGCTTTAAATCCCACTAATTTCATGTCAAATTAGGTAGAAATCACCATAGAATCGAGTATTGAGTTCAAAAATCTTACCTCCAAGTATTTCCCTTCGATTCCCTCTTCAATCCCTCTCAAAAAAGCTTCAAAACCGCTCAGCAATGGTGGAAAATAGACTAAAAAATCGCGAAGGCAACTATTTAAACATTCTGCCCAGGAATTAATTCCTTCTTCGCGAACGCGGTAGCTCCCTCGCGTTCGCGAAGCACAAAATTCCACTGACAAATTATACCTCCTTTGCAAACGCGACATCCTCCACGCAAACGCGAAGCGTAAACTGACCAAGCCTTCGCGAATGCGACCTTACCTACGCGAACGCGAAGCACAAAATTCTTGGGATCCCAGCTGCTCCAATTACCTTACGCGAACACAACTCCTCTCACGTGTTCGCGATTCACTAGAATCCAAAACCTACACGAACGCGACCCCAGGCTCGCGAATGCGAAGAACATTTTCTCCTCTAGGCCCAGCTCTTCTTTGCGAACGCGGGACTATCTTCGTGAACGCGAAGAACAAGTTCTTCTGCAATAAAAACCAGAAAATCTGCAACTCTCCCAAACAAAGAATCAGTCTGTTAACCACCTGAAACTCACCCGAGGCTATCAGGATCTCAACAAAACATTCCAACACATCCCATAACATCATTCAAACTTGTTCCAAACTTCGAAACACTCAAAACAACATCAAAACATCAAATGACCCTCGGATTCAAGCCTAAGAATTCCAAAACTTTCAAATTCTACTTTCGATCAAAAAGTCTCTCAAACCTCGTCCTAATGACCTGAAATTTTGCACACATGTCCCAAATAACACAACGGACCTACTCCAATTTCCGTAATTCCATTCCGACTCCTATATCAAAATTTTCACTACCAACCGGAAAACGTCAAAATTTTAGTTTCGCCAATTCAAGCCTAAATCTACTCTGAACCTCCAAAATATATTCCAATCACGCTTCTAAGTCTCAAATCACCTCACGAAGCTATCCAAACTTTAAAAACCAAGTTCCTAGATCATTTACTCACACGTCAACTTCTGGTTGACTTTTCCAACTAAAAGGCGAACTTAAGAGACTAAGTGTCTCATTTCTCTACAAAACCACTCCGAACCCAAACTAACCAACACGATGCGATGAAATACAGCTGAACAACACATAAAGAAGCAGAAATAGGGAAAAACGAAGCGGTAAGTCATGTAAAGACCGGCCGGGTCGTTACAAAAGAAGTACACATTTTTTGTAAAAAAGAAAGAAAGAAAGACTATCTATTTTTTAACACTAAAAATATTTTAGAATTTTCAAATTAAACTACTTAAATTTTTATATTAGTAAATATAATTTTTATAACAACATCATAGGTAATATATTGTAAATACATGTTTAACATCTTATTTATTTAAATTACCTCTTACAAATATAAAAAAAATTACTATGTGAAGTTAAAGATTTCATGTCTTTTAAGAATATGTGAAGAAAGAGTGGGAGTGGGATAGGGGGAATGATGATTTAACCGATGGAAATAGGTTTTAAGAGCTTGGGACGAACTGCTTAGTAATAAAATTTGGGTGGGTGGGTCCAATTACAGGCAGCCAAGTGGATTTAAAAGACATGTGAGATTTTTTGACGGGTAAGGGTAAATAGCTATCGAGAAAAGATCAAGTTTCTTGAAAGCTAGGCCCAAGGACGAATTTAGGGGGCGGAAGATTTATTCATCCGAACCCCCTTCGTTGGAAAATTGAACTATTTATATAGGGGTAATTTTTTTTATTTATGTATATATATAATATTTTGAACACCTTTGACACAAGCTAAAAGTGTGACTTAGTGATCAAGGGGGTTTCGATTTTGTACGAGGTCGCGGGTACCATTCCTGTTAAATGCAATCTTACCCTTTTCACAACAGTTTTTTTTTAATTTTAAACCAAGTAAAACGACGTCGTTTTTCTTTTTAATTATATTTCCCCAAAAAATCTTACCAATTGGGATTTGGGTTAAAAATCCCCAACACACACACTCTCTCTCTTTGTTGCTTCACTCATCTGCCACTCCCCCTCTCTCTTCGCCAACTTAAGCCCTCAATCATTATTCTTCTCTATGTTGCCCTGTCGCTCGTCGGTATTAGCCCCATGTAAGTTCATTTCTCTTTCTGACCCCTTTTCAAAATTTTATTTGTATTTTATTAATGAATATTGTTTTTTAATTTAGGTTAATGACTCTTGTTTGTTGTTTCTTAATTTTTGATTATGTAGAATTTATTTAGTTTTCTAGTACATTTGCGTTGATAAACTTCTGGAAAATACTTGCCGATTTTCTTTTTTAGAATTGAGATCTTTTTTGTGTTTAATATTCATAATGTGGGTCTATTCAATTGCTTTTTAAGCACTGGTGAGTAGGTTGTTCAACAATTCAGGATTAAAGTCATTCTTTTAGCTCCAAAATAAATTTTAGTTTATCTTTAATTTCTTAATAAATTCAATATATATGGGCTTAAACTCAATCTTAATAGTAATGTAGCAGGGGCAGATTTAGGGGAGCGGAAGGGGATTCGTCGAAAAATATTAAAATTTTTGAACCCCTTTCGCAAATGTTCTGGCTCCGTCGGGAAAGTAAATTTCTGCATATTTTAAGGCATTCGATTCCTTATCGTAAATACTCATGCCCCACTTATCATTTTGATAATTGCTAATGCAACCTAATGTTCAATTCTTTCTTTAGAACACTTTTAGTGTGACGACCCGGCTGGTCGTCTTAAGAATTAATGCCCCGAACCCCTATTAACTGCTTTTTCTGTGTTTATTTCTGCTATTTTGATTTGTCGGGATGTTCGATTGTGAGTTTCGGAGAGTTTTGGGACACTTAGTCCCAAAATGAGAGCTTAAGTGTTGGAAAGTTGACCGTAGCCGGAACAGTGTGAAGACAGCCTCGAAATGGAAATTCGATGGTTCCGTTAGCTCCGTTGGGTGATTTGGGCTTAGGGGCGTGTTCGAATTGTGTTTTGGAGGCCCGTAGCTAATTTAGGCTTTAAATGCCGAAAGTTGAATTTTTGAAGTTTCCGGTTCGATAGTGAGATTTTGATCCGAGGGTCGGAATAGAATTCCGGAAGTTGAAGTATCTCCATAGTGTTTAATGTGACGTGCGTGCAAAATTTTAGGTCATTCGGACAAGGTTTGATAGACTTTTTGATCTAAAACATATTTTTAGAGTTTTTGGATTTCTTAGGCTTGAATCCGATGAAAAATAGGTGTTTTGTTGTTGTTTTGACCATTCCGAAGGTTGGAACAAGTTTGAATGATGTTTTAGGATTGGTTGACATGTTTGATTGAGGGCCTGAGGGACTCGGGTGTGTTTCGGATACTCAACGGGTCATTTTGGAACTAGAGAAATTGCAGAAAAATCTGCAGCAACACAGTTCTGGTTTCCTTCTTCGCGTTTGCGAGTGGGGTATCGCGTTCGCGAAGAAGAGCTGGGGCTGGTGAGGAATTTACTCTTCGCATTCGCGAAAGAGCTTACGCGTTCGCGAGGCTGTAGGACTTGGTGCCTACGCGTTCGCGAAGTCAGTCTCGTGTTCGCGTAGGGGAAGAGAACTGAACATCACATTCATGGCTCAGACATCACGTTCGTGAAAAGGAAGACTGGCCATTGGAACTTTAGTGCAATGCGTTCACGATAGTAGCCTCGCATTCGCGAAGAAGAAAATACCTGGGCAGAATATAAAATTTCAAAATCGAGGGTTTAGCCATTTTTATCAAAACTTAATCTTTGAGAGCTTGGATTTGAGTGAGATTTTGAGGGATTTTCAGATATATTGATTGGGTAACAATTCTTAACCCCTTTTTTCTTGTAACCCATTAATCCAAACATGAATTCATCCTTTAATTTCGGAATTTGTATGAAAATTGGGAAAACATTCTTAGACTAAGGAATTGAATTTTGATTGGGGATTTGACATTGGATTGGGATAATTTTGATATGATTAGACTCGTGTGGGTGTGAGGATTCTGAAAATAAAATTTTTACCCGATTCCGAGATGTGGGCCCGAGGGGCATTTTGGTCATTTTACCTAATTTCGCGTATTAACTTAGAATTTCTTTGTAGAATCAATTGATTCAAGTGTTATTTACGTTATGAAATTGAATTGAATAGATTTGGGCCATTTGGAGTCTAGTAATCGTGGCAAGAGCGTGGTTTCAGATTGATTATTGAGCCGGTTCGAGGTAAGTGGCTTGTCTAACTTTGCGTGGGGGACTTTCCCCTTATGATTGGTACGTGATAATTGACTTAATTCATTTATTTGCTTTAACTATCTTATTTGTATTACGTGAAGCATGTTAGGTTAGAATTGTCTGGGTTACCTTGTTATGAAGTTGAGTTTATTTGAATATTCCTTGTGCCATTGTTGTGTGTTTTACTTTGGGACTACGGGACGACATTCTGGGAGATCCCATGTACGCATTTACGATTTGAGCTGAAGTGCGGGATACCGAGAGATCCCCAGAACACACATTGAGGATACCAAGAGATTCTCAAGATACCAAGAGATCCCTATCATACATTGAGGATACCAAGAAATCCTCGGAATACCAAGAGATCCCTATCATACATTGAGGATACCAATAGATCCTTGGGATACCGAGAGATCTCCAGCATATATTAATGCTACCGAGAGATCCTCGGGATACCAAGAGATCCCTAGCATATATTGAGGATACCGAGAGATCCTCGGAATACTGAGAGATCCCCGGTTATTTCCTTGTGATTGTTTTGCCTCTGTTTCAGTTATTGAATTCCTTGTTTTCCTGTATTAAATTCTTATCGTTAGTTTTCAACGGTACTGCTTATCTTATACTGTCGTGTCTTATATTCTTTATTTTATCTCAGTAGGGCCCTGACCTTCCTCGTCACTACCTGACCGAGGTTAGGCTTGGCACTTACTGAGTACCGTTGTGGTGTACTCATGCCCCTTCTGCGCATGTTTTGTCATGTGCAGATCCAGGTACTTTCGCTCTGTCTTATCATCCTTGAGGCGAGACAGTTCTGTAGAGACTTCGGAGTCTATCTGCCGCATCCGCAGACCGAGGAGTCCCTTTTTATTTTTCTGTAATAGTATAGCCCTTCAGTATTCCCCTTTTGGTTAGACCTTTCTGGAGTTAGAGCTTCTTATGTACCTCTTACCTTGTGATTCATGGGTTTCTGGGTTTTGGGAAAATGTATTGGGTTTAAGAGTTAATATTGTGTATGCCGAGCGACACTTTTAAACGCTATTTTATTACCCTATTTCTGTTTTAAATTATTTTCTTCCGCAAATTTGGTTTATCTTCCGCATTTTAGGCTTACCTAGTCGTAGAGACTAAGTACCGTCACGATGGTTCACGAATGGCGAATCGGGGTCGTGACATTTAGATAGTTGCGCAGAATAATTTTTGTAACCCTTGGTTGCATTTATGACCGCCTAATGACAACAAAAAAAATATTCTCTATTCCTTAACATTGTGAAAAACAGACAAATAGAAAAGGAGTTACCATGATAATGGATGTTCATAATGGATGTTCTGAAAGAACCGTGTTACCCGCTTCGCGTGATGTGTCATATGCCATGTTAACAGATAGTCTTCCCTATCCATAAGCCTTTGCCTTCTCAACATACTGAAAAGGTACAAAATAACATAATTAAGCATTTTGGGAAATTTCTTGATCAGTGAAAAAAATCAATTTTTGTCTATGGGTACAAATGGTTTCCACAGATGATGTGGATATCTATTTAACTTTAGGCCATTGTTATTGCAGTAACATATAACTTGGGAACATGGGACTACGGAAAGAAATATTACATTATACTGTAGACATTGAAATTTTAACGAATCAAGCCAAATCCTAAATTAAAGATACTGTAAGACTCTTGAAATCTTAGGAGTCTATTAGGATTTCTTAGAGGTTACTCTACCCCAAACCCTAACTCACACCTATATAAAGGGATACATATTCCCTTGAAGAGGTGTCTCAAAATCTCATAAACTCTTGGGATATTCACATAGATATCGAAATATGGTCGGATACTTCTTGACAATCAAATAGTTCAAGAAGCTGGAGATCAAATGCATCCCCAGGAGGTCTACATCATCCTATATTCAAGAAATATGCGGCTTCAACCCTCGAATCACGGAGATAATCAGGAGAGAATAATCAAGGGAGAAGCAGAATCGTACTCACAATTGATTAGTAAAAATATTTTTCTCTTATTTTGTGATTGCAGTTTATTTTTCATATGTTGAAAATTTATTGCAAACAAATTGGCATGCCCAGTGGGATCAGTTCTTCCTTCATCTCTTCCTCTTGTAAATCGAAAACTCCAAGTTTCAAAATCATTTGTTGTGATGGTCGAGTACTTCAAGTTTCGGCAAGCCTACACCCTGAAAAACCTAGAAGTAGGGGGCATTTGTAGACATCAAAATTTTAACGGAACAAGACAAATCCTAAATTAAAGATACTACAAGACTTTTGAAATCCTAGGAGTCTATTAGGGTTTTTCGGAGGTTACTCTACCCTAAACCCTAACTCACACCTATATAAAGAGATACATATTCCCTTGAAGAGGTGTCTCAAAATCCCATAAACTCTTGGAATATTCATAAAGAGATCGAAATATGGCAGGATACTTCTTGACAATCAAATAGTTCAAGAAGCTGGAGATCAAATGCATCCCCAGGAGGACTGCATCATCCTATATTCGAGAAATACGTAGCTTCAGCCCTCGAATCATGGAGATAATTAGGAGAGAAGAATCAAGGGAGAAGCAGAATCGTACTCACAATTGAATAGTAAAAATATTATTTTGTGATTGCAGTTTATTTTTCATATGTTGAAAATTTATTGCAAAAAAATTGGCACGCCCAGTGGGACCAGTTCTACCCTTCATCTCTTTCTCTTGTAAATCCAAAACTCCATGTTTCAAAACCATTTGTTGTGATGGTTGAGTACTTCAAGTCTCGTCTTCAATTTTCGGCAAACCTATATCCCGACAAACCTTGAAGTATGGAGAATTTGTAGACATCAAAATTTTAATGGATCAATCCAAATCCTAAATTAATGATACTACAAGACTCTTGAAATCCTAGGAGTCTATTAGGTTTTTTTGGAGATTACTCTACCTTAACCCTAACTCACGCCTATATAAAGGGATACATATTCCCTTGAATAGGTGCCTCAAAATCCCATAAACTCTTGGGATATTCACAAAGAGATTGAAATATGGCCGGATACTTCTTGACAATCAAATAGTTCAAGAAGCTGGAGATCAAATGCATCCCCAGGAGGTCTGCATCATCCTATATTCGAGAAATACGCGGCTTCAACCCTCGAATCCTGGATATAATCAGGAGAGAAGAATCAAGGGAGAAGCAGAACTGTACTCACACTTGATTAGTAAAAATATTTTTCTCTTATTTTGTGATTGCAGTTTATTTTTCATATGTTGAAAATTTATTGCAAACAAATTTGTTGGAGGTAGGGACAACGGTGCCTATTGGAAAGGAACCTTCATGAACTTGGTAAGCCTGAGAAGGTCCCTTCCTTTTTTGAACTTCTTTATATAGAGGTCCCTTGACGTCTCATGGTGCAACCACTTTGGATTTGAAAGTAGGAGGTTTTTCCTCCTTGTTATGCTCTTGAGGTGTAATCTTTAAAGGTGCAGCAGTGATTGGCCCAACAAAAGTCACCAAAGATTCTAAATGACCTTCAAGAAAGCTCACATGCACTCTTGTCCACTAGGATTTGCACTCTGATGAAAATAGCTTTTTTGCCATAGATATAGCCGAGGGAAAGGTCGCCCTCACGTTGGTAGAATTATGTGACACAATTTCTCTAAACTTTGAGTCCTTTTTCTAGTGAGGCACTTCGAAGGTCATTTTACAAAATACCAGGACTAGTTTGATAAAATCCAAATTGACGGCTGAATCGATGTGGACTATATGGTTCAAGAATGAAAGAGTTCCCACACCTCAAAGGGAGATAATTAAAACGGATACTCATAAAATAATTGACTTTAAATTCTGATGCATTACCATTATCCTCGAAATAGTAAGGTTAAGACCCCTCCAGCATGGTAGAAGTCCAAGATGCATTATCTGCTTGATGGATGCATTTTCTTGCATTTGTATCATCCAAATACCTTGCAGTGCCTTCTACAGAATATGCCACCATTAATGGAACATATGGTCCTTTTGGAATCCCATAGTGCGTGTTGAAGTAGTGAGAAAGCCAACCGTATACATAATGAATGGGAAAAGAGATTTTGATATGCTCGAGCTGCGAGGACTTGCAGATCTTGTTCAAACCATAGTAGATGCTCGCCAGAACTGGGATTGCAAGGATGAATTTCCATCCATATGCCAACATGCTCGTTGTTTTAAAGGTTTCGGGTTGAATGAAATCACCATCTTAAGAGGGAAATACAAGTGCACACAACCAACAAGATAAGAATGCCGCCAGATATTTGCCTTGTCTTTTTTCATGTCGAACCCCAAGGTTAACAAACATCGTCTAATCCGCGCTAGACCATGCAACTACTTATGGTATAGCTCCAATGGGATTATGCATTGACTTCAAATGGGTAGATTTTTCCTCCCTCCTTGCTGGAGTAGGTTCATATCTCAGGTCTCTCTTGCACCAAAACTAAATCCACTTGCTAAATGAGACATTTAGATCATGACTCCCCCTTCTTGAAGATGGTTGTAAATAGGTATCCACAAGCTCGAGGAGTAAATCTTTCATTCTTCTCATTAACACCTGTGAGTTTGATAGTTTCGAGCATAACTTCTTCGTAGGGAGAATCTCCAATAGGTAAACCGCCAATGGTATGTAAATTCGAAAGAGATATTGATATTTCTCCGGCTGATGTAAGTAAGGTATTTGTTGTGGGACAATCTCTACCTCTCATCTCAATTTTTCAATCACCAAAGTTCAAGAACATTGAAATGGCTTTAAAAAAATCAACTCCCGTTCAACTTCCACCAAGGCTACTAATTCCAGGTTCTATGCTGATGTGGAAAGCATCCTCGATGTTACCTTTGGAAGCTTTGGACCAGTTACGAGGAGCAAAAAAAGCTCATTAGGACAACAAGCACCCCAAGTGCTGTCCGCATCAACCCTTATTTTTGGATCTTCATCCTCAAAAGGAGCAAGATCTTCCACAAACGCACCTGAAGGAAAAGGAGGATGCGATGTTGCTGAAAAGATCAAGAAAGCCTTTGCTCTGCTTGACCTCTCCAGATCCAAGCACTTTGTTGTGAAGGAAGATGATGATGCTTCAAGTGATGGATCCTCTCCACTTACATCACATAGAGTGCGCAAATCAAGGATCAATCTGTGTAAAAATCCATGCTACTGTCCATCACCCACGACAATCATGCAAGCCATGGTGACAAACACTTCATATATGGAGGAGCAGTTGACAAACTTGACGGAAGCAATCGCTAGCTTGACCAAGTACATGAAAAATCAAGATGCTAGAATCGTCAAGCTAACAGATAGGGTGGGAATCTTGATGGAAGAAGAATCTAACCATGTGCCTGGCAAGCTCCCAGAAGTTCTAGAGAGTGATTCTCCCCAAAGACAAGTAGCATTCGCTAATCTATCCTTGTCTCATCTGAAGGGGTGATTCCAATCGATCAACTGAAGGAGTTCATTGAAGGAACCATTAAGAACAAGTATGAAGTTGCTGCCAAGTCCTCCCTTACATATGCAAAACGTACACTACAAGGGTCGATATGTTGAAGATGTCTGCTGGTTATCAACCTCCAAAGTTTCAACAGTTTGATGGAAAAGGTAATCCAAAGAAACATGTGGCGCACTTCATTGAGATGTGCAACAATACTAGGACCTATGGAGATTACCTCGTCAAGCAGTTGGTTCGCTCGCTAAAGGAAAATGCTTTTGACTGGTACACAGACCTCAAGGCCAGATTTACTAATAACTTGGATCAACTAGAACAAGAGTTCCTCAATCACTTTTATAGTATGAAACGTACTATGAGTATGATAGAACTCACAAATACTCATCAATGAAAGAGCAAATCAGTTATTGACTTTATCAATCATTGGAGGAATGCAAGCCTCAACTGCAAAGAGAGGCTCAGTGAAGCTTCTGGCATAGAGATGTGCATCTAAGGCATGCATTGGGGACTACATCTTGCAAGGTATCAAGCCTAACATGTTTTAAGAACTTGTGACTCGTGCCCACGACATGAAGTTAAGCATGGCCTCCGCTAGAAATAAAAGACTGCCTATCTATGAGCCTCGCAAAGGGAACGACAAGCAAGAAGTCAGGAAATGGAGCAAGTTGGTATTGAGGCCTGAAAGCAAAGAAGCTATAAATGTCAACACATAACCTATAAAGTTCACGATGAAAGTGAGCAAGAAACAGAGTATGAAATCCACTTCTTTTCAAGATAAGCCAAGTAGAAAGTTGACTCTAAAAGAAATGCAAGAGAAAGAGTACCCATTTCTGAGGATTCTGATGTGCCAGCTATTTTTGAAGAAACTTCTCGATTTAAATCTCATTGAGCTTCCGGAGATGAAGCGACCAAATGAAGCTGTGAAAACAAATGACCCAAATTACTGCAAATACTATCGACTTGTGAGCCACCTCTGGAGAAGTGCTTTATCTTCAAGGACAAAGTTATGGACTTGGCTTGCGAAAAGAAGATCGTGCTTGAAGATGAGAAAAAAAGCGCAAACTAAGTCTCTGTCACCCTTGGATCATTCAGTCCGTATGAATAATGTGGTTTTAAATAAAGTAAAGATGAAGAATTATGGAAGAACGACAAAGCTGAAGTCAATCAACCTGATCATGATGAAGGTTGGATGTTGGAGACTCCTCGTAGGCAACACAGAAGGATCCCACGAAAAGAATCAGTAGAACAACCAATAAGGAAAATGATGGCAAAAAGACCAAGGAGATGGAATCCAGTTAAGTATTTAAAGAAAGCAAAAGTGGAGGTGCACCACCCTCAAAAGCCACGACATCCAGTGACCTTGGAGGAGTTTTTACCAAGTTGGTTCTGAACGAAGATTTCCCTTGGGGGTATTGATGCCTCTTATTGCCATGTTGACGAAGGGGGAGAAAAGAGTGATGACCTACCGTTGGTACCATCTTCGGAAAAGCTCATCGAGTCCACTCCTCAAGAAGTTAATGTTTGTGAGGAAAAAGTCACGTTCACAAATGAAGATCTTCTGCTAGGTGACACTCTTCATAACCGCCCGTTGTACCTAGTTGACTATATGCGTGATGAAAGGGTAAATTGAATTTTGGTTAATGGAGGATCCTCAATGAACATTTTGCCGATTCGCACTGTGAAAAAACTTGGTATTACCATAAACGAACTCTCAGAAAGTCGTATGATGATCCAAGGATTCAACCAAGGGGACAAAGAGCCATAGCCGCGGTCAGGCTGGGAATCACCATTGAAGATATGCAATCAAGTACATGGCTGCATGTGATCGATGCAAAGACTTCATACAACGTATTACTTGGAAGGACTTGGATACATGCGAATAAAGTGGTTCCATCTACCTACCATCAATGTTTGAAATACTACGGAGGTGAAGTTGAGAAGAAGATAATTGCTGATGACAAGCCATTCACCTAGGCTGAGTCACACTTCGCCGATGCAAAGTTCTACCTGAAGAACCTCATTGTGAAGGAGCTAAAAACTGATGATGTCATGAATGACAAGGATTACGAGTCCACGAGTAAGAGAGCTGAGGTAGTTGCTGACAAAACCAAAGTTGTTGCTGAGAAGGTACACCCCAACCCAAATAAGTCTCATAAAGGGAACATTGTGTCTCACATCAAGAAATTAACTCCTCTACTCCAATACGTCCCTAAAAAGAAGAAAGATGAAGGTGGATCATCTAATATCCAAACTAACATGCTAAAGGGGTTAACTCTTCCGGTCACACAAATTGAGGCAATAAAGTCATCCTCAATTCCACCTGCAGGGTTTGTGGACCAAAATCATTTGCAAAATGTGGCACTCCCTACAAAGCGAATAGATGAAGGTTTTGATCCTAATGCTTACAAGCTATTTGCAAAAGCTGGATACAATCTCAATGAGCCATCAAAGTTAGGGAAGCTCCCATCGAAAACTGTAACGAGATAACTACGTGAAGGTTTGGGATACAAGCAACCGTCACCAGTGCACATCTCCATAAGAAGGGCGAGTAGCAATTATATCACTGTAGAAGATGGATCTGCCGCTTTTAACAAGCCTTCTGTCTTTGATCGACTTGGAAATTCAACTGTGAGAATGTCCGCGTTTGAGATATTGGGCCCATTAAAGAAGGGGAACAAGTTCCATAGAAATTATCAAATTATAAGAACACCCGTTTCGCCCAAAATCCAAAAGATCTCTAAGAATTTCTAAAGTTTGGTTCCTTCTAGAATTAGGCAACAAACAAAACTTATCGTTTCATGTAAAGAACTACTGTAGGTAAAGCCATATGTTGTGATCTACACTAAGGAACGTGACAAAGATAAAGAAATTATGGGTTCTTCGTATCATGTTACTGTACAAGGCGAGAATGGTGTTCCATCTTCAATGGAGGATAGTGCAGGATTGGAGAATGTTTCACCATATTAGCACTTATCCTTCAATGATGGGGACCCTCAAGAAGATGAAGATGCGAAAGAAGCTCCACCTGAACATGAACAGTGGGTGAAGATGATAGTTGATGCCTTAAAAGAAGTTAACCTTGGCACCAATGAAGAACCAAGACCCACATACCTGAGTTCTTTACTAGAAGTTGATAAAGAAAATACTTATATTGAGTTACTCAAGGAGTTCAGAGATGTATTTGCTTGGAGTTACAAAGAGATTCCTGGCTTGGACCCGAAAGTAGCAGTCCATCACCCTGCAGTCAAGAATGTTGCTCACCCTATTAAACAAGCTCAAAGGCGCTTTAGGCCGGACTTGGTTCCCTTGATTGAAACCGAAGTTAACAAACTCATCGAAGCTGGCTTTATTTGTGAAGTTAAATACCCAACATGGGTTTCAAGTATTATCCCTGTAAGGAATAAAAATTGCCAGATTCGAGTGTGTGTTGACTTCATGCTATAACCAAATTCGCATGGCGCCAAAAGATGAAGAGCTTACTGCATTCCATACCCCCAAGGGTATTTATTGCTATAAGGTAATGCCTTTTGGCTACTTACCAAAGAGCTATGCAGAATATCTTTGATGAACTTCTCCACAAGAATGTCAAATGTTATGCGAAAGACTTGGTGGTAAAATCAAGAAAGAGGGTCGACCACTTGAAAGACTTGAGAATGGTGTTTGAGTTGCTCCGAAGGTACCAACTTAGGATGAATCCATTGAAATGTACCTTTGGAGTTACTTCCGAAAAGTTCCTTGGTTTCATTATCCTACATCGAGGGATTGAAATTGATCAAGCTAAAGTAGATGCAATCTTGAAAATATCTGAGCCTCGAGATATTCACGAATTGAAAAGTCTGCAAGGAAAGTTAGCGTACCTTAGGAGATTAATCTCAAACTTAGTTGGGAGGTGCCAACAATTTAATCTCCTTATGAAGAAAGGTGTCCCATTCAAATGGGAACAAACACATAGCAATGCCTTTGAGAGCATTAAATCCTACTTGATTAAGCCTCCAGTTTTAGCAGCCCCTACACCTAGAAAGCCATTGATAGTATACATTGCGGCGCAAGAAAGGTCTGTTGGAGCACTGTTGGCCCATGAAAATAGTGAGGAGAAAGAAAACTCTCTTTACTACTTGAGCAAGATGATGACACCAAACGGCTAAATTATTCGCCAATTGAAAATTTATGTTTGGCACTAGTCTTCTCAATCCAAAAGTTGAAGCACTACTTTCAATCTCATGTCGTTCGTCTTGTTTCTAGAGCAAATCCCATCAAGTTCGTGATGTCAAAACATGTGCTTAGTGATCGATTAGCAAGGTGGTACCTCCAGTTTTAACAATTTGAAATTTTGTACATCCTTCAAAAGGCTATAAAAGGACAAGTGCTAGCAGACTTCTTGGCAGATCACCATATACCTGATGATTGGGAGCTAACTGACGAACTACCTAATGAGGACACAATAGTCATTGAAGTTCAACCTCCATGGAAGATGTACTTTGATGGTGCTGCATATCTCGGAGGAGCTGGTACTGGTGTAGTATTTGTCACTTCTCAAGGTGAAGTTCTGCCCTACTCTTTTACGTTGACGCAACTCTACTCTAACAACTTTGATGAGTATCAAACACTAATACTTGGGGTTAAAATGGCTGTCAAAATGAAGCGGTTGCAATTGCAAGTCTTTGGTGACTCTTAGTTAGTGGTCAATCAACTTTTAGGTATTTACGAGGTTAAGAAGCCTGAACTACGCCCATATCATGATTATGCTAAAAAATTAATGGGATGACTCGGTGATATGACTATTCAGCATATGCCAAGGAAAGAAAATAAGAAGGCTGATGCTTTAGCTGCCCTAGCTTCATCGTTAACCCTGACTGATCAAGCGCAAGTTACTGTCTGCCAAAAATAGGTAGTACCGCTACCAAATGAGGCTGAAAGTGAAGAAAATGAACTCAAGCATCTTGTCGTTGTTTTTGAAGTTGAGAAAGAAGAATGGCGACAACCCATTATCGACTACTTATGCTATGGGATACTTCCAGAAAATCCGAGGAGAAGGACTGAAATCCGTCGCCATGTACCTCGCTTACTTTACTATACATAAGATCATTCGAGGGAGTACTCTTGCGATGCTTAGGTGAAGAAGAAGCACTCCAACCTTTACAAGAGGCACATTCTGGGGTATGTGGGTCACACCAGTCTAGACCAAAGCTCCACTTCCACATAAAAAGGATGTGATATTATTGGCCAATAATGGTAAAAGATTGTTTGGACTATGCTCAAAGATGTAAGGCTTGTCAATTCCATGCGAATTTTATTCATCAACCTCCTGAAGTGTTGCACCCGACTGTTGCATCCTGGCCATTTGACGCTTGGGGATTGGATGTTGTTGGACCACTACCAAAGTCCTCTGATGGGCACCTATACATCTTGGCTGCAATTGGTTACTTCTCAAAATGGGATGAAGTTGTTGCTCTTAAGAAAGTAAAAAAAGGAAAATATTGCAAGTTTCATCCGAGTAAACATTATCTATCACTTTGGCATTCTCGTTATTTAATAACAGATAATGGCAAGTTGTTCAACAATAGGTTGATGAACAAGATTTGTGAACTCTTTGGCTTCAAGCAACATAACTCTTCTATGTACAATACTGCCACCAATGGTCTAGCCGAGGCATTCAACAATACTCAATGCACCTTGTTAAAGAAAGTCGTCTCCAAATCCAAACGGGATTGGCATGACCGTATGGAGGAAGCTCTATGGGCATAAAGGACAACTCACTGCACACCAACACAAGCGACCCCTTATGCACTCGCTTATGGAGTCGAAGCCATCTTGCCACTCGAGCATCAAATACCTTTATTACGATTAGCTATTCAAGAAGGGATCACTGATGAAGAAAATGCCCGACTTCGATTAGCAGAGTTGGAGGCTCTTGATGAGAAAAGGTTGGAAGCTCAACAGAGTCTGGAATGTTATCAAGCTCGATTGTCTCGCACCTTCAATAAAAGAGTTCGTCCAAGATCCTTTCAAGTGGGAGAAAGAAAGAGCAAACCAAGTTTCTATACGAAGACCCATTATTACTTCCCATAAGCCTGTAGGGAAGTTCACTTCAAAATGGGATGTGCCATATGTCGTTCAAGAAGCTTATTCAAGTGGGGATTATAGGCTGGTTGATGTAGATGGAATGAGAATCAGTATATCAATGACAAGTTTTTGAAGAAGTATTATCCTTGAAGTTGCAACGCTCCTTGACGCATGAGCTTAAACCACATGTTCCTACACTCCAGGACCACATGAGTCTAAACTATGTACGACCCATACAAAAAAAATTTGCTAGGTTGAAAACCTCGAAATAGGCGGCCTAGGCAATAGTTAGGACATAAAAAAAATTACCCATTCTGAACTACGGTATGACTTGATCCTCTTCACCGAGGTACGTAGGCAGCTTAGAGTTTTATTCTAAGTTTAGTTACATGAGTTCAAAATATACATATTACCCCAATCGTTATTCGAAGGAAGAATGATGGAATATAATCCACTTGATTGGAACTTAAAAATCGGGCTTACATGGACTTTGTGCCTTATCAAGGATTGGTGGTTCAATGGGGCAAGCCTCCATAGAAAATTGGCATCTCCGATGGAAGGATGTAGACTTTTAGTAGAAGGCCAAATCTTCAATTTGAAGTACTCAAGTCCGTCAAATCTCTAAGTTGAAGTATTCAATCTCTCCAAGTTTTCATGTCCGCCGGCCTTCAATTTGAAGTCCTCAAATTCATCGGTCTTTATGTTGAATTATTTAAGACCTACAAGTCTGCTAATTTTTCAAGTTTAAGTTTAAAAGTCCACCGCTCTTCAAGTTGAAGCATCAAAGTCTACCAAATTTTCAAGTCTGTCAAATCTTAAAATTTGTTGGTCTTCAAGTTGAAATCTGCAAAGTCCGCCAAGTCTTCAAGTTAATGTTTTCTAATTTACCAATCTTAAGGTGGACATATTAGTCCCTTTTCACCTTAAATTGGTCTCGTTGCCGGTTTGTCCTTAAAAGGAACTATAATTTTTCAATCTTAAGGTGGATGTTAAAGTCCCGTTTCACTTTAAGTTGACCTCTTCGCGGGTTTGTCCTTAAAAGGAACTATAATTTTTCAATCTTAAGGTGGACGTTGAAGTCCCTTTGCACCTTAAGTTAACCTTCTAGGTTTGTCCTTAAAAAGAGCTATAATTTTCCAATCTTAAGGTGGACGTTTAAGTCCCTTTGCACCTTAAGTTGGCCTCTTCATGGATTTGATCCTTCTATATGTTGTCATGAATTTGATACTTCTATATGTTATCATGGATTTGATACTTTTATGTATTGTCATAGATTTGCCCTTCCATATATGTTGTCATGGATTTGTCCTCTCATATGATGTTGAAGATTTGTCCTTCTATTTGTTACCGTGAATTCTTCCTTCTATGTGCATCTAACAGGGCTGGATATGCGTGCCCAATGTAGATGAGCTTCGGGAGTTGATTCTGGAGGAGGCCCATAGCTCGTGGTATTCTATCCATCCGGGTGCCGTGAAGATGTATCAGGATCTAAGACAACATTATTGGTGGAGGAGAATGAAGAAGGACATTTTGGGATTTGTACCTCGGTGTCTCAATTCTCAGCAGGTGAAATATGAGCATCAGAGATCGGGTGGCTTGCTTCAGCAGATGGACATTCTAGAGTTGAAGTGGGAGAGGATCACCATGAATTTTGTAGTTGGACTCCCATAGACTTTGAAGAAGTTTGATGCTATTTGGGTGATTGTGGATCGACTGATCAAGTTCGTGCACTTCATTCTTATGTGTACTACCTATTCTGTAGAGCGGTTGACAGAGATCTATATCCGAGAGATTGTTCGCTTGCATGATGTCCCAATTTCCATCATTTTAGATAGAGGTACTTAATTTACTTCGCAATTTGGAGGGTCGTGTAGAGAGAGTTGGGTACTCAGGTTGAGTTGAGCACAACTTTTCACCCTTAGATGAACGGGCAGTCCGAGCGCACTAATTAGATATTGGAGGACATGTTGCATGCATGTATCATTGATTTTGGTGGTTCATAGGATATTTTCTACCGCTCTCAGAGTTTGCATATAACAACATTTATCAATCGAGTATTCAGATGGCTCCATATGAGGCTTTATATGGGAGATAGTGTAGATTAATGCTGTATTCTGGCCCGGGCCCGGGCCTTAGTGGGCCTAACGGGCCGGGCTTCGTGGTCCCGGGCTTCGTGGGCCTGGGCTCTGGCGGTCCCGGGCCTGGCGGTCCCGGTCTTCGTGGGCTCAATGGGTGGAACCGGCCCGTGACGGGCCTAAGCCCACATGGTCCTGTGCTTAACGGGCCGGGCTCGTGGGCTTCGCGGGCCTAGCGGTTTTTTTTTAAGGCAATTTCTTGTAGTATCATGGCTATATTAAAAATTCACTATGTAGTATATATGTAGATCTAATTATTAAAGTGCTTGACGAAAAAGAAAATAACAAAACAATAGTAAAACACTAAATTGTCATGCATAATATATTGTCTTGTAGTCTATATATTGTATCTTATGTATATATATTCTCTTATATATTTTCTTGTAGTATATATATTGTATCTTATGTATATATATTCACATAATATATTTTCTTGTAGTATATATATTGTATCTTATGTATATATATTCGCATAATATATTTTCTTGTAGTATATATATTGTATCTTATGTATATATATTCGCATAATATATTGTCTTGTAGTATATATATTGTATCTTATGTATATATATTCTCTTATATATTTTCTTGTAGTATATATATTGTATCTTATGTATATATATTCGCATAATATATTGTCTTGTAGTATATATATTGTATCTTATGTATATATATTCGCATAATATATTGTCTTGTAGTATATATATTGTATCTTATGTATATATATTCTCTTATATATTTTCTTGTAGTATATATATTGTATCTTATGTATATATATTCGCATAATATATTTTCTTGTAGTATATATATTGTATCTTATGTATATATATTCGCATAATATATTGTCTTGTAGTATATATATTGTATCTTATGTATATATATTCGCATAATATATTGTCTTGTAGTATATATATTGTATCTTATGTATATATATTCTCTTATATATTTTCTTGTAGTATATATATTGTATCTTATGTATATATTGTAGCATAATATATTTTCTTGTAGTATATATATTGTATCTTATGTATATATATTCGCATAATATATTGTCTTGTAGTATATATATTGTATCTTATGTATATATATTCGCATAATATATTGTCTTGTAGTATATATATTGTATCTTATGTATATATATTCTCTTATATATTTTCTTGTAGTATATATATTGTATCTTATGTATATATTGTAGCTTATAAATAATTCTAAGCATAGACAAAGAAATATTGCGAAAAGATATTCATGGGTAGAAGCAATAAATTTTATTACCAAAAATGACATATCTTTCTTAGTCATCCTTCCCCCAATGGAATGAGCACAACAAGGTACTAATACCACCATTAGAAGGAAAAAAAAACTAAGGAAGATGTGCCAAAATACAAGTTACATATTAGTCTATGTATTATCTCTAACAAATCTCATAAATCCTTCAAGGTTCGGAGGAGGTTGCGTTGGTGGTGGTGGAAAAGAAGCTTGTTCATCACCACTTCCGGGCGAAGCCGAATCCTCCGCAAGTTCCGCTATCATTTCTTCATAAGCTTCATCTATCGCCGGTTGTGCTTCTGCAATTCCAAAGTTTCTTCTTTCCGAGCGGATCCAATCTCTAAACAGTACTGATTTTTCCAAGCTATCCCTCATAGACGCTCTATGATCACCTATTTGCAGTCTTGCTTGACTGAAAGCGCTCTCTGATGCAACAGTTGAAGCTTGAATTGATAAAATATCCCGAGCCATCCTTGCAAGAACAGGAAAATGTTTTTCCCTTGCCTTCCACCATTCCAAAAGATCAAAAGAGCCGTCTGGATTCTCCTTTTCAAGTCCCTGAGACAAATAAACTTGAAGCTCATTTAGATGTGAAGTTTCATCATAATTTTCACCTTGAGACCCCCTGAACTCCGTCCAAGATTTAAGAGCTTTTAAGCCCGCAACTCTTTTAGACGATTGTGAGCTAGACGAAGTAGGGGTTGGAATAGTTGGCCTAGCATGCTCTAAGGCAAGTTGATAAGCATTATAAACTGTTTGAGCATTAATCTTAATTGAAGCTTTTGCATCTGCAAGTGTAGCAATTTCCTCATTTGAAAGATCTAATACCTTATAAATATTTGAATACCAAAAATGAGGACCTCCCAATTTCATTGTAGGATTTAGCATTGCAACAAGACCATAAATAGGAGGGATATGAAAAAAATATTTTTTAAACTTTTGTTTCATTTCATTTTAGCAAGTTCATAAATGTCCCCACCCTCACTAAATTCAACAAACAAATCGGATAGTGCTGCAATATAAACTAAACAGTTTGAAATAGTAGGATAATTGTGAGCACGTGATTTTTGCCTATCCGAGTAACTACTCCAAAATAAATCAAAAAATAAAATAAATTTCTTTTAGTATGCAATTTTTGAATTTGCGTGGTGTTTGTTAAATATTTGTGTTATATCCGTAAATGTGTACGTTGTCATAATAAAATGAAAAAACAAAATAAAATACATGTTGCATGCATATAGGATTTAATTATGCATTTAAAAGATAATTTAAATAAAATCACAAAAAAAAATGCATTAGTTCCATTTTAAATATGTCACTGTGTGATTAATGTTTTGACTATGTGTTAAATAGCTGTTATAAAGTAATTAATATTTTGTGTAAGGTTCAAAATTGTTTTATAATTTTTATTAGGATTTTTTTTTATGATTAATAATAAAATTAGAAAATAAAAAATATATACAAGTTGTAAAATAAAATTTGGACCTGGATTAAAATCCAGGCCCAAATAAAACAATTTTTCCCTTCAGCCCAATCCAGGCAACCCAGGACCGGTCCAATTCAAAGCCAAGACCAAACGACGACGTTTGGTCACATTTTATCAAGGACCGTTGGATCAAAGCCAACCAACGGCTGAGATCCCACGAACCTTAACCCATAGCCCTTACCCGACCCAATGCCCCGATTCAGCCCGACCCCAGCAGTAAACCAAACGACACCATTTGGCTAAATGAACTAATCCTGGCCATCTATTCTCCTTGATCCAACGGTCAAGATTAATCCACCTTCCCCTTATATAAACCCCAAATCCTTACCCCGGCCCCCTAGCCAAACACACCCCTCCTTCCCTGTTCATCATCCCTTCCGAAACTCACCCCTAACCCTAGCCGCCCTAGGATCCCATCGCCTGAAACCCGGCGGCATCAACGCCGCCGGTCACCACCTTAACACCCCAGAACCCCCTGAACACCCTCTATCCGAATATGTTAGCCTCTTGGCTCGAATCTTCCTGAAGGTTCTCGAATCTTCATTTGAAGATTCGAGCCAAACTCAGATCTAAACCTAACAGCCCCAAATCGACACCATAGCTTCCCCTAACCACCCTAGGTATGGATCTGTTGCTTGTTTGGATCGAATCCCCTCAGAACTCTTCGAATCTTCTTTTGAAGGTTCGAACCAAACAAGGACTTACCCAGATTTGTTCTAAACTGACACCAAATGACCCCTAGGCTTCCCTCACCCTTGTGTCGTATTTGGTTCCTCTCGAATCTGACCAGAAATGGTTAAATCCTAAATCAAACCTTCAAGAACCCTAGAAACACCAATTTTTGGATTCTGCCCAAATTAAATAGAAGATTGAGGTTTAATCGACCTTAGTCAAAGTATTTTCAGTTGAAAATACTTCGACTAACTTCTGTTTGATTTCAAACAAAATCCGAATCCAAGTGGAGTTCTAGTTTGAATAAATTTGAAGGTTCAGAGGTATTTTTCTATTTCTTTTGTGTATTCTACGTATTTTTGTTTGTTTTAATAGCATGTTAATTTTTCATATTTTTGTTTGATTTAATTCTGTCATTTTTGTCTCATACCCGTCTATATGATCAAAATATGAAACTATTTATGTTGGTTGTGCTTATTTACAATGTGAGTAATCGACTCAATTAAGTTCGTCGATTAGTTATATTATGAATTCTCATTTATGATAATGCTGATTGAAACAGTCTGTTTCTATTGTTTTAGACTGATTATGGACAAATGTTGTAAATAGTCAACTGATTAATACTCGTCAATTAAATCATGTTTGTTTGCAAATCAGTAAATTCAAATGAATGTTGTGCATATATTGTTTTCTGAACATTGAGTTTCAGGGCATTGTCAGTATATTGACAATGCTCCTGTATTTGTTTGCTTTTTAGTTCAGTTTTGAATCTCAGTTGAAATAATCCTGCATGTTCTGTGTAATGTTAGTGTGCTTTATTCAGGTTCAGTATTCAATTGAGAATCCTCTGTTTAAATTGTTATGTTGAATTCAGTGTGATTTTACAAATGTTGATTAGATGTAATTGTGTTAGAAGGTTACATTCTTAGTTAGGATTCAGTCCAAAACTTTAGGATTGGTTGTAGCTGTCTTAAATCAGATTAATAATCAGGTTTGAACAGATTTTAAAAATCTGTATTGTTAGATTTTAAGTTTGACAGCAGTAATAATAGTAATCACAGTAGGATTTCTGGGGTATTTCTGGGACAAAATAGTGAGGGTAATATGATAGCATAATGAGCTGAAAGTGGAAAGTTATTGACTATTATTTAAAATGATAATGGGAAACAAAGGGTAATGGGGCTGCTTAAAATCAGGATAGGATCATTTAAATTATTCAAAAGCAGTTTTTAATGGAACTTTTTGATTTTTAAAAGAAGAAGGGGGTCCAAGAAGCAATAAAAGGGTATAGGACCAGACCTGTATAAGTACAGGGACTGGAAATTTGAGAACGATCAGATTTAAAAAGAAAAAAAAAAACAGAAAGATTTTAGAGAACAGGAAAAATCAGATTTTAGGATCAGATTTAAGAGAAGAAAAAAAAAGGAGAGTTTTCAGACAGAAAGGAAGGAGAGAAAATCAGTTTTTTTCCAGAAGGATTTAAGGAGATTTAGATCAGATTTTGAGAGAGATTTTAAGAAAAAATACACCTAGAGTGAGATAAAAAGAAAGAGAATCAAGCAGAAAAACGAGAAATGATTTTCTGAAGAGGAAGAAGAAACAGAAAGAAACAAAAGGAGAACACACATATACACACACAATCTGAAACATATGTAGAAGAAGAAAAAGAGAAATCAGAAACACATTTCTGAATCTGTCCGGGTCTGTTTTTAGTGGCAATTTGTGATTCAAATCTGAAATTTCTCACAAGAATACTGCTATTGTGCATTTATTTTCCTTGGGTCTCATTATTGCTCAAATCTGTGGAAAGACTGCTATTCTGCTGATTTTGTTACTGCTGCTACTGCTGAAATTTACTCCTTATGCCTTCATTTCCAGGTACATATCCTTTTAGACTCATATTGTGAAAAGCTTCAACACGGCAAATAAATGAAGTTTGGAGTTATGATTCTGCCTTCTACTCATCTAAGCCATTTAGTTTAAATTTCAGTTTTATTTTGTGTTGGTTAATTAGTGGTGAATTCAACACGGTGGCTATAAGTTATTTACCTTATTTGAAATTCATATAAGGTTTGTAATAACGTTATCCATTTCGAAATCTCATTAGTATAGGTATATGTGAGTTGTCAAAACAGGGAGTATGACATAAAAATGGGCCATTGATTACATCCCGTAATACCTTTAGCTAAATGTAAAGTAGAATGGAAGTATTAAGAAGTTACATTAGTAGTATATCTTGTAAAAAATATGATTTTGTTTAGATTGATATAAGTTATTATATGGCATGATGACAGGTATATTTATAATCATATGAGTAAGGTGAGTTGGTATAGCTCGTCATGATGTTAAGAATATTATGAATGTTTAGGCGCACAACTATGTTGTATGTAATACAATTCGAATTGAATCAATTCGAATAATAACTCCTTTCTCATCAATTTGATTATTTATCGTTATAAATAAACTAAGCAATTATAATTTTGGATTAAAAACAAGCATGTGAGAATGAGATGATATGTATAAGCACAAATTGCAACACTTTATATCAATGGTAATTAGAAATAGAATTTGTTAGTTTCATATACAATTCATTCTTTGGCATACATATATATGTTGTATTTGCTAAAAATCGAATTTTTATTCTTTTCTTTGAATTTGGATAGTTGGGATGAATATAATCTATACCCGGAAATTATAATCGACGGACAACGTTTAATAATTTGTGAATTCTTTCAAAAGAATTTAAAGGCATCCTTAAAAATGTGAATTTCTCAGGATTTTCATATAAAATGTGTAGATATAATAGACAATTTGTGGAAAATCCATAATACCATTACAAATATTTTGCGCGATTAGGGATGCGTTCGCGTACCCTGATTATATTAAAAAAAAACAAATCCGGATTATGCGTACGCGCAATTTCGAGTGAATATTTAATAAAAAAGATTTCTCCAAAATTTCTTTAAAATAATTTCATATAACCCGAGATGTGCAGTTCATTGTCTAAATACAAGGGTGATGATGTTCCTAATTTTAATTTAAATTTTGAACATATGATTTTTTTAATAAAAACTATAACATGGACAATTTTATTGTGTACACGTATGCGTGACATGATACCCGTAATTATGAAAGATATATAATACGAATATACGTACGCGTAATTCGTTTATATAATTGTAAACAATAAGTAAAAGCGGCAGTAAAATCATGCAATAAAAACGTATTTAGTAAAAATCAAGATAATTAAGCCAATAATAAAAACAGTTGAGCGACCGTGCTAGAACCACGGAATTCGGAAATGCCTAACACCTTCTTCCGGATTAACAGAATTCCTTACTCAGGATTTCTGGTTCGCAGAATAATAAACAGAGTCATATTCTCCTCGATTCAGGGATTAAAACCGGTGACTTGGGACGCCTTAAAATTCCCAGGTGGCGACTCTGAAATAATTAAATAAATCCCGTTTCGACTGTCCTTCAATTGGAGAAAACTCCCCACGCGCCCCGCGGGCGCGGTAAAAAGGAGGTGCGACAATAATATTGCCCAGAAAATGCATTTGTAGCAATTTGAAAATATTCTAAAAAATCTAAAAGAATTTTAACATTCGTCCAATCTTGAGTAGTAAGCATTTCATCATCATCCTCACCACCTACCCGAGAATTAAACGTTGCATTAATTGGGTTTCTATATTCATATGCTACTACTAAACTTTCGTACATACAATTCCATCTAGTCGGGCAAGGTTTAGGAACCTTTCTTTCTCTAAGGCCATATTCATCACATTTTTTAAAATACTCTCTAAGTCTACTTCTACGGTTTGAATAAAAAAGCCAATTAAGAGCCATTCTAACCTTTTCAATTTCTATGTTTAATATTCGCATACCATCACCGACAATTAAATGATAAATATGACAAATACATCTAACATGGAAAATATTAGTAAATGCAGGATTTAGTGTTGTTGTAAGCATGCCTATAGCACTAGTGTTACTAGAAGCATTATCCATTGAAATTGCCATTATTTTATCGCTAAAGCAAAAATATCTACAAATATCTGCAACAGTGTTAGCTATAAACTTACCTGTGTGACGCGAATTAATTATTCTATATGCAATTATGCGTTTTTGCATTATCCATTCCTCATCTATCCAATGACTTGTAACAGTTAGATAATCACAATCATTACCACTTCTACCAATATCAGTAGTAATAGAAATTCGATTAGGTATATGAGTAAATAAATACCGCAAATATTGTTCATATTCATGTTTGAATTTATAAATATCACTCTTAACTGTTGCGCGAGGCCAACCTTTATAAGTAGGATTAAAAACTCTTCTAATATAATGAACCCAATTAGGATTAGATGCAAAAGTATAAGGTAAGCACATAACAGTAATCATCTTTGCTAATTCTTCACGATCTCTATTTGGATCGTAATATAAAATACCTCCGGTGACAGTGTTAATTCCTGGTTGAACTAGATTTGAACCTGTACTAGGGTTAACCGCAGAATCTACACTTGTCCCCTCTAGTTGCGCTTTCATTTGAAAAAATCTAGCCTTATCTCTAGGGTGTGTTTTTATGTGCCTAGTCAAACTACCCGTGCCGCTACGGTCTCCAGTATATTTATGCACCATTAATTTCCCACAAGTTTTACACTTAGCCTTATTTTGTTCTCTTACTTGAGTAAAAAAATTCCAAACTAATGATGTTTCTAGGCGTTTAGCAGGTTCTCTATTAAAAGTAGGAGTTTCTACAGGTGGGTCGACCGGTGCATCAGTTGGGTTATTAAGAGGACTAGTAGGTGTATCATCTAAATCCGGTGCTTGGGTTTCATCATCATCCTCATTTTCCTCATTATTTTCTAAGATGGTTTCATTAGGATAAAGAGCATTCATAATTTCATCATCTAATCTTTCACCTGGTGCAACATTATGGTAAAATTCACTATCGGTAAATTGAAAACAAGGGTGATCACTATCAAGAATTACGGAAGGAGGAGGACGTCTAGGTTGGCGACTACTTTCAACTTGCTTATCTTTTCTAGGTCGGGGAGCCGGGGGAAGGGTAGTTGGTTGGCCACTACTTTCACCGGTTTTATCTTTTCCTTTACCAAATATTTTTTTCAAAGTAAATGCCATATTAATTATAATTATGCAAACTAAACCACACAAAAATATATTCTAAAAACGTAAGAGTTGAAACGAGTTTACCGGATTGCCGAACAACTTCTTGAAAATTGAAAATCGTTGAACACTTGAAAACTTCAATTCAACAACTTCACAATTTTTCACGAAATTTCAACAATAAATTAAGTAATTGTAGTAGAGAGATTGAGAGATATTGAGAGATATTGATGAATTGGTGAATAAAAATGAAAGAATGAGGGGGTATTTATAGTTGAGAAATAGGGAAAAGTGTAATTATATAAAATTTGGGGGCCAAATGGCCATTTTTTAAACTTAAAAACGGTCATATTTTCAGCCCAAACGGCTAGATTTTAAATATGGCCGTTGGAGATTTTTTATTTTTTTTTAAAAAAATAGTCGTTGGGCCCGTTAGGCCCGCCAGGCCCGGCTGACGGTCCCGGGCTAAACGGTCCCGGGCTCGTGGGCTCATACTAGAAGACCGGCCCGTCACGGGCTTCTGAGGACCACCAGGACCGGCCCACTAGGCCCACCAAGCCCGTTAGGACCGCGGGCCCGGTCCAGTTCAGGCCCGGCCCACCGAGCAGCCTTAGTGTAGATCTCCAGTTGGTTGGTTTGATCCGGGTAAAGCTAGGTTTTTGGGTACAGACTTGGTGCAGGATGCTTTGGACAAGGTGAAGGTGATCCAAAAGCGCCTTCGTACATCACAGTCGAGACAAAAGCGTTATGCTGACAGGAAGGTTCGTGATGTGTCCTACATGGTTGGGAAGAATGTTCTACTGAAGGTTTCACCTATGAAGGGTGTTATGATATTTGAGAATAAGGGTAAATTGAGTCCTCGGTTCATTGGGCATTTTGAGGTGCTTCGAAGGATTGGGGAGGTGGCTTATGAGCTTGCTTTGCCGCCCAGCTTATCGAGTGTGCATTTGGTATTTCACGTTTCCATGCTCTGGAAGTATATTGGCGATCTATCTCATATTTTGGATTTCAGCACGGTTCAGTTAGACAGTGATTTGATATGAAGCCAGTAGCTATTTTGGAGCGTCAGGTTCGAAAGTTGAGGTCAAAGGATATAGCTTCAGTGAAAGTGCAGTGGAGAGGTCGGCCCATAGAGGAGGCTACCTGGGAGACCGAGAGGGAGATGCGGAGCAGATATCCTCACCTATTTGAGGCTTCAGGTATATTTCTTGACTCGTTCAAGGACGAACATTTGTTTAAGAGGGGGAGGATGTAACAACCCGACCGATTGTTTCATGAGTTACCTTTCTGTTTCCCCCACTTCTGCTTCTTTATGTGTTATTCAGCTGTATTTCATTGCATCGTGTTGGTTAGTTTGGGCTCAGAGTGGTTTTGTAGAGAAATGAGACACTTAGTCTCTTAAGTTGGCCTTTTAGTTGGAAAAGTCAACCAAAAGTTGACTTGTAAGTGAATGATCTCAGAACTTGGTTTTTATGGTTCGGATATATTCGTGACGTGATTTGGAACTTAGGAGCGTGATCGAAATGTATTTTGGAGGTCCGGGTTAGATTTAGGCTTGAATTAGCGAAATTGGAATTTTGGCGTTTTTCGGTTGGTAGTGGAAATTTTGATATAGGAGTCGGAATGGAATTCCAAAAATTAGAGTAGGCCCGTTGTGTTATTTGGGATGTGTGTACAAAATTTCAGGTCATTTGGACGAGGTTTGTTAGACTTTTTGATCGAAAGCGGAATTTGGAAGTTTTAGAATTCTTAGGCTTGAATCCGAAGGTGATTTGGTGTTTTGAGTGTTCCGAAGGTTGGAACAAGTTTGAATGATATTATGAGATGTGTTGGCATGTTTGGTTGAGGTCTTGAGGGTCTTGGGTGAGTTTCGGGTGATTAACGGACCAATTCTTGGTTTTGGAGAGTTACTGGTTTTTTGGTTTTTGTTGCAGAAGAATTTGTTCTTCCCATTCACGAAGATAGTCCCGCGTTCGCGAAGAAGAGCTGGGCCTGGAGGAGAAAATGTTCTCCGTGTTCGCGATCCTGGGGTCGCATTCGCGTAGGTTTGAATTCCAGTGAATCGCGAACGCGTGAAAGGAGTCGCGTTTGCGTAAGGTAATTGGAGCAGCTGGGACCCCAAGAGTTTTGTGCTTCGGGTTCGCGTAGGTAAGGTCGGGTTCGCGAAGGCTTGGCCAGTTGAGCTTCGCGTTCGCGTAGAGGATGTTGTGTTCATGAAGGAGGAATAATTGGTCAGTGGAATTTTATGCTTCGCGAAAGCGAAGAAGGAATTAATCCCTGGGCAGAATGTTTAAATAGTTGCCTTTGCGATTTTTAGTCTATTTTCCACCATTGTTGAGCGGTTTTGAAGCTTTTTGAGGGGGATTGAAGAGGGAATCGAAAGGAAACACTTGGTGATTTCTACCTAATTAGACATGAAATTAGTGGGATTTAAAGCCTAAAATTAGAGAATTAGGGCTTGAAATTGGAGAGTATAAATTGGGGATTTTAGGGACCATCTGAGGTCCGATTTTGATGTTCTTGGTAAGTATGGACTCGTGGGAGGATAAAGATTCTAGTGATGTAATTTTTATCAAAATACGAGACATAGGCCCGGGGGTCGGCTTTGGCCAATTTCGGGATTTTTGAGTTAATTTGATTATTTTCGCTTGGGCTTTGTTCCTTTAGCGCGTTTTAATGGTATGATACTGATTTTGGTTAGATTTGGAGCAATTGGAGGCCGATTCGAGGGGCAAAGGCATCACGGGCTAGTGTTTGGACCGGATTGAGGTAAGTAATGATTGTAAATGTTGTCCTGAGGGTATGAAACCCCGGATTTCACATCGTTGTGCTATTTTGAGGTGACGCACATGCTAGATGACGAGCGTGGGGTCGTGCACTGTTGGGGATTGTGACTTGGTCCATCCTTTACGACTATTAAGTCATGTATTTGATTGAAAACTGTTGATATCATTATGTTTTGGAAAGTATTACTATGTTTTGGGTTGAATGCCATATTTGGGCCTCGTGCCAAATGTTTTGGACCCTTAGGGGCTTTTCACTACTATTCCTCACTGTTTTGACTTAATATCTGTACTCAACCATGTTGTATTCTACTGTTTTCATAACTCAGCCGTATTTACTCTGTTTTTGCTATTTTAAATGATATTTTGGGCTGAGCATCATGTTTTACTATTGCCCGAGTGGCTTAAGAAATTTTTGACAGAGTGAGGCTAAGGGCTTGTATTGTGAGGATATCATAGGATCGAGCTGCGCGCCACAACATATGTACTGATTTGTGATATATGAGAGGCCGAGGGCCTGATTTGCTATGCCACGAGATGACTTGTTATAGCGCTTGGGCTGTAGGAGCCCCTTCGGAGTCTGAACACTCCCGGTGAGCGCAGGTACCCAGTGTAAGAGATGTGATATTGCCTGAGAGGCTGTTGTTGTTTCATATTGTTGCTCTAGGGTCTGATTAGGAGTGATTCTGAGGTAGCCCGAGGGGCTGGATCTGTTGATACTTTGCCCGAGGGGTGGTTGTGGTGCATGTTTTGCCGGAGGGGCTGTTTACGTTTCTATCCCTTTTACTCCCTATTTTTATCACTCGTTTGAAACTATTGAAAGATGTTTCAAAAAGGTTTTATTGAATTGAGTTATTTTTTATGAGTTTTATGGATTTACTGTATTGTTCTGGACATATACTGTTTTGTTGTAGTGCTATGACGTGAAGTTACCTGTTTTCTTACTGCTCAGCTGCTTTTACTTTTATTACTTACTGAGTTGGAGTACTCACATTACTCCCTGCACCTTGTGTGCAGATCCAGGAGTCTCGGGACGCGGTAGTGAGTCCTGATCAGTCTTCCAGCAGGTCTCCAGAGTTGACTAGGTAGCTGCTTGGCGTTCGCAGCCCTGTGCCTTTCCTTCCTATCTTATTTAGAATGTCTTAGTAGTTATTTTCGGACTATGTCGTCCTTTCTTGTTTCTAGATGAGTTTGTAGTTGCTCATGACTAGTGACACCCCAATGTCGGGCTTGTGTTATATTTCCGCATTATTTGTCTAAACTTACATTATGGGATTTTAGTTAAGTAATGGTTTTAAATGACTTCTTATGATCTTCTAGTTGGTTTTGGGTTTGTGTTGGCTGGCCTAGTTTTACGATAGGCGCCATTACGATCGGGTCACTTTTAGGGTCGTGTAAAATAAATTAATCTTATAAAAATTATTATTAAAATTTTTCAAACCTCAAAAATTTTTGGGCCTAAATCAAGGCTTTACTATCCCCATTCTCAATCAAATTTTATTGAGTCTCAATTAGTATATGACAACAGTGGCAAAAAACATTAAAGGTGGTGAATGTATCATTGAGATACCGAATGTGAATGAAGCTAGTTGAACATCATGTTCATGAAATTCAACGAAACTGGTAGCTTAAAATCAAAATATATTAAAAGATTCTTAAACTTCTTTCATAAAATTCATATTAATAATGAGACGTGTATATGACTTTGATCTAGCAGTGAGAGCACAACGCATGATGTGTGAGTTATGTGCACGTCATGGTATTGAACTATCCCCTATACAAAAATATGGTATTAAGTAAAAATGGTAAAGGTGTAAGCCTGTTATTCATCGAGTTTTACATCTTGCGAAACTTGCCTCAGGGATTTCTTAGTTAAAAAAATGAGACACAAAAAAATTTACTTTTTTTGTATGGATCAATTATGTGTGATAAAAATGAATAGCTAATTTAAAAATCTGAGTTGAAAATAGTAAGTAAATTTTTGAGAAAGATGAAAAAAGATTTTATATATAGGAAGAAAAATATAGTTGATGAGAAGGTAAATATATTATTTAATTTAATGGCAGCAAAATTTATCGTATTATTTTACTCAATCCTATCCCTGCCAAATTTAAAACATTGCTAAAATTTAAAATCCATATATATATATATATATATATATATATATATATATACTATATTAAAAGCACGAAGGACCTTAGCGAAATGTCGTTCGCCTTTTTTACCTTTAAAAAAGATTGTACATTGGATAAATTTGTAATTTTAAGTTGCTTTCCTAAATTTTAGGACTTTAAAATCAACTAAAATTTTGTTTTATTAAATCTTTCCTTATTAAACTAGATAGCAAATCCTAATATTTAGCACTTTAAATTATTAACCTTTTTACCTTATATGAATGTCCTTATTTGACGCTATTAATATTAAAGCTTTAAAACTATATTAAACTATAAGATTTTCTTATTATTCAAAACTTTAGAAATTATTCGTAATATTTTCTAGAAGTGAAAAAGCATAATAATTTTAGAAGCACAAAAACGAATCAAAATTGACATACTAATGAACAATTATTTCGGAAGCACTAAAACGAATCAAAATTGACAACTAATGGTTTTTAACTATTTGAAATCAAAAATTCTATTCAACAAAGTTCTAATTATAGTTAAATTTTAAAATTGGGATGAACTAATATTAAGAATTTGATAATAAAAGTTAATTTATTTTCTTTAATGTCGAAAATAAATAATTAAGATTTTGAATTAACTAATGCAAAAGAGTTCAAGTTAATATTTTTTAAAATTCATTATATAAGTAAGTTTATTTGTCACGTTGACAACTCTTTAAGGTATATAAATTAATATTTGTAGGAAGAACATTAATGGTGAAAGAAATTAAAAAGTTAATTTATGATATAAAATTAAGAGTTAAATTGATCATAATATGAATTTGAAGCAATAAAGATGAAATAGTAGATGACCAAATATATTATAAATGAGTTGTCGTTTTTTTTCTTTCTTGCATTCGGTTATTCAGTCTTATAGGTGACAATGTCTCGCTATATTATCTTTTTAAATTAAGTTAGTTGTAGTAAAATATTATTCAACATTAGTTATTTTTTAAACTTTATATTGTCACTATAAATTTTTAGGAGGTATAATGTCAACTTTCATCCTAAATTTTTAGAAGACCAACAGATTTAATTTTAATTTTCAAATTTTCATACAAGTCCTTTTTAAATCACATATAAAGCATCCGAAAAATTTGTATGGTATATGATATCTTTATTTATTGAGCTAGCTAAATGAGAACAATATTTTTTATGTTAAAAAAAATCTCTAACGTTTATTTTATAATTTTATATAACTCAAATAAATTCTATTCAGTCACAATTCAAAAAGTAGTAAATTTTTTAAGAAGATATTATTGTCGGAAATACATATAGCAGCTACATAAAGCTCTAATTCATGGCCAAAAAAAAAAACCGAATTTAAATTCAATCCACTATTTAACAAGATCTAATTATTTGAATTGATTTCTTTATGAAAATATGTTGGTGTAATTTTAATTTTTAACATTCGAATGTAGTAAATTTTATTTGACAGAAAAGTTGGAAAAAAAATACAACAAATACATATTTGATTGCCCGTAGGACCACAATTTGAAGTCAAATTACTTATTGATTTAACATTCAGAAACTTTTTTTTTTTCTCTTTTTCGATCTAAAACTTTCAATTATTTCGACACATGTATTACTATTTCAATATTTTGTTTGTTCCTAAGCTTCCATGGTTAGTTATTAATTGTTGGATAGGCTTTTGAAGTTATTTCTCTTTCTGATAGGTTTTTACAGAAAAGTTCGATTTTCTTCTATTATATTTTTGTATTTGATATTTATTTATCTAATGAATATAGTATTCATATAATTTTGGGACGAGATTAGGAGGAATAAATTCTTTTAGTCTTTTAATTTTTTTTAATGTGCCATGTATTCATAGTTCTTGTAAATTTTTTTATTGGCATGATAACTTAATCATATTAATTTATGATCTAAGCTTTAATTATTGATTTAAACTTCATGTCGCTTAGTATTTTTTATGTTCGTCTGTATCTTTATTCACATATTTGATATTTATTTATATATTGTCGCCAATTTTGGTTGTACAAACTTTTATGAGATGAGAATAAGCAAACGACTCAAAAGAAGGGAATAAAATGGTGAGAATAACCCTACATTTTTTAGATGACTAGATTCATTTTTCTTATTCCAAAACTCTAATTTTTCATATTGTTTTCTAAATCCCCCCTCCTTTACCCTTAAATTACAACAATTGAAAATGTAGTGCAAGCTAAGGTTAGTATATATGAAAATTATCACAAATATATCGATGCTAAATTGATAAAAAAAATATATAAAATTGAGATGAAGCATTTGTAGTCAAAAACATTATTTTTGTATATATATTTATTTTGACGCGAGGTACACGTGCAACGCACGTATACTAAACTAGTATATATATACACACGTTAGTTGGTTGGGTGTGTGGTTTCCCATACGAGAGACCAAGGATCGATTTCTCTCAAAAGAAAAAAGCAAAAAAAGAAAAAATGACCTAACAATAGCAGAAGATCAACAAAACAAGGTTAACAATATAACTTCCAAACACTAATTTGAAACGTAAAGTTTACCCCCAAAGACCCCCATCTGCTGAACCTTCAACCTTCATTCTCACCGTAAATTCATGATATTCTAATTAAATTTTTATTGTGCTTAATTATTATTTTTCTCATCAATTTCTGTTGTTTATACTCAAATTTTATAATTTAAATATATTTTAATATAATACTTATGTGATTTAAAACAATTTCTTGTCGACGCATAAGTAAAGCCTAATTTGATAATATTTTAAACGGAAAAGGGTCAGAACTGTCCTTAACCTATTCGCTTTAGTGACCCCACCGTTAAAAATCTAACCTATTTGTGCCCTCATTTCTAACGGACTACTTATCAATAAAAAAAGATTTTGTTAATTTCACGTAGCTATTTTTGACTGATCATTAAATATGACACCCCCAATCCATATTTCAACCCATCCATTACCCATCCTGATCACCTGACCCATCAAAAACCCTTTTAGCCCAAAAACACCCGATGTCATATCATTTTTCACCTATTTCAAAAATCTGGACATTACTAATCAAAATAACAACTTCTCTATCATTTTGCAAGCCACAAAGACAACAAAAATAGCTCATGACCATAGTATAAACTTTTTCCATTGCTTCCATTTCAACTCTATAAATTTGAAATTTTCTCCTCCAATGTAGATAGATTATTCAAATCTGCTGCTTTACTACCAACCATATCATCGACTGCCTCCTATGATTATTCCTTTCTCGATGAAGTGTATCTAATGAAATATTTTGCTCGTGGATAAACATTTGACACATGAGATGGAAGTTCTTCATCGTGCCATTCCCAATAACGACAATCATTAGTCTCGTAACGAGGACATTTATAGAATCTACGACCACCATTCATAGTCGTAGCAGTAAATAATGATTGGCTATCAGTCCACAATAACAAGCATGAAAGCCACTTGGGTCACGAGAAGAAGTAGAGGAAGATTCAGACATTTGAAGCAAAAAAAAACTCCAATTTACCAAATTCCGAGTTAAGAGATGAAAGATGAGAGAGGAGAGAGGACAAAAATTGCAGTATGAAAACTGATATGAAATCGGGTATTTTGGGGTAAAAGGATTTTTGATGGGTCGGGTTGGTCTGGATAGGTAATGGATGAGCTTATATATGGATTGGGGTGTACCATATTTAATGACCAATCAGAAATGGCCGCATGAAATTAACAAAATCTGTTTTTTAATAATATGTAATCCGCTAGAAATGAGGGCACAAATAAGCTAGATTTTTAACGGTAGGGTCACTCTTAGCAAAACAGGTATACGAAGGGCATTTATAGACTGAAAGTAATAGGTTAGGGGTCGTTCTAGCCCTTTTCCGTATTTTAAATAAAGGGGTGAAGGGATTAGATTAGTTTCAATAGCATTTAATAGATCGGTCCAAATTCACCATAAAATCAACAGTCTAATTTTAATTTATTCGGTCCAAAATTCAAACATACTGCATTAATCCCTAAAAAACATTCTCCTATAGTTTTGGGTCTGCAAATGTATTTATTTTTATTTCTTAGTAAAAGAAATTACTACTCCCTCTGTTCCGGTTTACGTGAACCTATTTCCTTTTTGGTCCGTTCCAAAAAGAATAAACCCTTTTTAAATTTGGTAACAATTTATCTTAAAGTTACAACTTTACCCTTAATGAGAAGTTTTTATAACCACACAAATACTTTGGGCCCCATTTGAACTTGTTTAGGACCACAATTTCCAAAAGTCTTATTTTTTACTTAAACTCCATTTTCAGTCAAAACAAGTTCACATAAATTGAAATTGAGGGACTAATATATTGGTTTTTTGAAAGCGACGGAGGGAACGGCAGTTGAAAGCTTCAACCAGATAAACATATGCATCATGTGTCTTGTACTAAGAGCTAACAATGTTGTACCTTTTGCTTTGAAAGTGACTGTTGTTACTAGAAATTCCCAGTGTACTTAGCGTATTTTCTAATTTTGTCAGTTTTTCTTTGTCTTTTTTCTCTCCTTTCTCTCCATTGCTGCCTAGTGTAACCTTTGAGCAATTTCCTCTCTTTTTGTTGTTTCCTCTGTTTTCATTCATCCACTCAATGGCCTTTGAGTTTCCCTTTAATAAGCATCTCAGTTTTTTTGGGAAGATTTTATACCCCTTTTGTTTGTTTTACTCAATCCAAATTTCCAATCAAAGAAAAATCAAAGGAAATTCACTGTTTTTTGGTGGGTTTTATGTGTTTTTATTGTTTGGTTTATGGTGTCTCCTAATGGAACATAATACAAGCTGAAAGGTACTTCCTTTTGCTCATATATGTGTTTCTTGATTGTTTCCTATTTTTTCTTGGAAGGTATCTTGCATAGTTTATAACACGAGCTTAAATGGAGAAACATGGCCAGTGAGGATTCGTATAGTCGAGACGTAGTTGTTGTTGTAGGGTAAGTTGCATAGTTTATAACATGAGCTTATATAGAGAAACGTAGTTAGTGAGGATTCATATAGTCCAGACGTAGTTGTTGTTGTAGGGTAAGCTGCATAGTTTATAACACGAGCTTAAATGGAGAAACGTAGTCAGTGAGGATTCATATAGTCGAGACGTAGTTGTTGTTGGAGGGTAAGTTGCATAGTTTATAACATGAGCTTAAATGAAGATGATTCATACAGTCGGGACGTAGCTCTTGTTGTTGTAGGGTATGTTGCATAGTTAAGATACACTATGGAATGTTTGGTATTGGTTAGAAAGATGGAATTGACATTTTTAAAGTTTTCCTAATCCAAATTTCCAACCAAGAAAATCAAAAGGAAATCACAGGTTCTTGGTGGGTTTTATGTGTTTTTCTTGTTTGGTTTATGGGATCTTTTGATGGAACATAGTACAAGCTGAAAGGTACTTCCTTTTTCACAGTTGTACTTTAAGGTCTGCTCATATTTATGTTTCTTGATTATGCCCTTTTTGTTCTTGGAGGGTATGTTGCAAAGTTGGAGTATTGACTTTGGAATATTGGGTTTTGGTTAGAAGAGATATTCGGAAATAGCCTCTCTACCTTCATAGGTAGGGGTAAGGTCGGGGTACACATTACCCTCCCCAGACCCCACTTGTGGGATTCCACTGGGTTGTTGTTGTTGTTGTTGGTTAGAAGAGATGAAATTGACATTTTATTTACGAATTCTTGTTTATGACTTGTTCATGTTTAGTTAGAGTAACTTTAGAACTGAGTTTTGATTAGAAGAAGAATAAAGTTGATATTTGTAAAGTTCTAATGTTAACAGGTTTATGTATTTAATTTATTTAGTTTTGCCTTGTTTTGATCTCTTTTGATGGAGCAGATACTAAGGCGTTCAATGCTAGTTTTGTGAAACTTAAGTTCTTATTCAAATCTAAGGTTCTTTTTCTGTTTTGTTCTTTTCCCCTTCTGATGAAATGCGGTTTAAGTATCTAGAGATGTTCTTTTGGTGTGAAGTACGTGACTTGTGCAATTCATAGTTTTAATGTTTTATATATTTGTTTTATTTGTGTGATTGCAGACATCTGTTGAGGAAATGACTATATTTAAAGCAACACAGTAAGGTATTTGAAACTTGAGTTTTTATTCGAAGGATTTCGTGTGGTAGAATCATCACATTATTGGTATTGAACTTTCTCTTTTGTTTGCTCTCATTTAGGTGGTTTGATATTCTAATCTGAGTGAATATGTCCATGTCACTCGAGGACCTCCTCGCAAAGGAAGGATTCAATAAGAGGATGTCAAAAACAGTGCCTAGAGCTTCATCCGGAACAAAGGCAAGACGTGAACCTATTTACACACTTCAAGAACCTCATAAACTTGTGTCTTCATCAGGTGGCATGACAAAATCTGCTATCCCGTGGCATGACTTGAAAGATAAGACCCCGAGAGTCAATTTTGCAGATAGGAGGCAAAAGAAGGAAAGTAAGCACAGAATGGGCTCGTGCGATCTATCATCGGAATGTAAGAGAATAAGCATTAGTTCTTTTGATGAATTGCTAGCTGCTGATGCTTCTCAAAGCAATGAGATAGTTGAGATTGGAGAGCGAAATGGTTCGAGATACAATCATATATACTCAAATCAAACTTACAGAAATAGGAGTGGTGAAGGCAGGTCTTCTAGCAGAAGTGAGGAAGCAGAAGGAAAGCGACAATCCTTCGTAAAAGATACAAAAGCAACAACAAAATGTCTCAATAATTCTGGTAAACTTCTTTCAGATTATCAGAAACATACTGAACAGCCTGAGACCTCCTACAGCAGATCAACTAGAAGTTCGCTAACCAACAAAAGTTATGATGCAATCAGAAGCCTAAAAAAAGCTGAAATTGAGCACACTGCAGTTATTCCTGCTCTTGATGAAGTTGCTGTTCAGGCTGTAATCTCTATCTTGAGTGGATACATAAAACGTTTTCTCGTAGATGAGGATTTTAGGACATCACTTCGTCACAATAGTTTCGCTTCCCTTAATTTTGTTGGACTAGAAGAAGGCCTCAATACTGAAAGCAAGGTCCTAGCCACTCTTGAACAAGCTATTGAAACAGTAGAAAGAGCTGCAGAGGATTGTGCGAACGAAAAAGAACTTAAGAAAGCCTCACTTCAGCTTAGTGTAATTACAGGGTTGAATTCAAACAATTTACGAGATGGATTTACTTCTGGTATTCCCAATTTTAAATTGGCAGCTTGTGCTCATCTGTATCTCAGTGTCATATATAAGATACAGAAGAAGGATCGTATAGCTGCAAAGCACATACTGCAAGTTTTCTGTGATTCACCTTTTCAGGCAAGGACTAATTTGTTGCCTGATTTGTGGGATCACATCTTTTTTCGTCATTTATCAAATTTGAAGGCCTGGTTTGATTCAGAAGCTAATTTTCTTGGTGGTCTACATAATAAGTCAACGAAGCTGAAGTTTCTTGAAAAAATGTACAATGAAAATCTGGATAAAGGTACTTATAAGTTTGCACTTTACTACAAGGAATGGCTAACAGAAGGGGCTGACATTCCGTTACTTCCTTCTATTGAAATTCCTTCTGTATCTGTTCAGTATGAAGGTTCCTTTAGTAACACTTCCCACTTAAGTAGTACTGTTGGCGGTTTCTCACCTCAGCCAATGGTCAGCAAAAAGTTGTATGATGAAGTGTTCTGTCATTCACATAAACTAGAAAATGAATCAGAGGAGCACCGGGAAGAAAGCTATGAAGTTAGTGTGAGGAGGCCTTCTAGTTTTGCTGCCGAAAACCTAGTAGCATTGAAATACTCTGCTGAAGTGATTGAGCGTATAGATCATGATGTTGAGCCTGGTGCTATAGTTGATTCAGTAAGTGTTGAATACATAACTTCAAAAGAAACATAGATCGTTATTAGGCAAAAATGTGCAAATATGTGTACATTTTGTTGGTTAAATCCTGGCTAAGTTCCGTCCCACATTTGGCCGGTGAGATTTGAAGCAAATAAAATACTTTATGGTCCATTTGACACGATAAAATGTTTTAGGTTATGGTTGTAATTTTTGGGATGTTTGTTTTTGAACTAATGACATAGACTTCTTTGCTCCTGTAATCCAACATAATCTTGGTTTCTTCTAAATCTACTTTGTAAACCTACTTGTACTTCTATCAATACTTTTGAAGCAGTTTCAGTATTGTTGTTCCTTCCGTCTTCGATGCTATTTTTAAATGCTTCACTTAGGTGTGGATGTAGCTCATGATTTTATCTCTTTCCAATTCTCAATGACAGTTCTGTAAACTTGAAATGTATGATAAGATTTATGAATGTAAACATACATGCCTTTTCTTTTGTCGTTGGTCGTACCAAATTAAGATATGCAGTTCAATCTGTTCTTGTTAAATAGTGTCAATGATTAGTAAAGTAAATGTGAAAGTTGTCGGATCAGTTTAGTAGTTTTCACTTTTCTGTGCATTTCTAGATCTAGTGAGTTAGGATCTATGCTTGCCAAATATTATTATTTCCCCTTTCAGATTTTATATTACATAAGACAAGTTACACTCTGTGGAGTTCTTTTGTGTAGTATGGTGCATCAACAGCTCGGGATGCAGAGGGTGTTTCCGGAGTGAATTCTCCAGAAGAAAAAAATTTAATGGAAACATTTGGAAACTCTGATCGGAAGGAAACAACTCCGTTGAAGTCGAACATGCCAGAATCGTTTGCACCTGCAAATCTGACCGAGTTCATATTCAACAGGATAGCGAAAGCAGCTTTTGAGCGAAAGGAGACTGAAGATTCTATCATCGATGCTGCTCCTCCTCTTCTTCTATTCTCGGAAGTTGCTTTGGCTCTTGATTGCACGGTAAGATTCTAAACTCTTTGTTCTCCTCAATTATTAGAAGAGGAGCTATACTTTTTACTTTTTCATTATAATCTCACCATTTTACTTTGAAAATGCAGCCAACTGAGGCACTGCTTCCTGCTCAAGGTAGGTGAAAATCATCTTTGAGAGTGTTTCCTTTACATTCAGTAATTGATTAATTGCTTATGATGATGCTTTGAAAATATTTAGGAGTCGATTATGAAGATTATGTTGGAAGATCTTCCGCCAACATACCACAGGAATTTATCTGCCCTTTGACTGGACTTCTTTTTGAAGATCCAGTTACCCTAGAGACTGGCCAAATCTTTGAGAGAGCATCTATTACTAGCTGGTTTTCTAAAGGAAATAGAACATGTCCAGTAACGCGAAGATTGTTAGAATGCCAAATTGTACCCCGTACTAACTTCACTTTGAAGCGTGTTATCACCAATTGGAAGTCCGAACATTGGAGGCGTCTTCTGACCTATTTCTCTAAAGCAGCAGGCGATTCAGGGAAACATCGTTGGTTAAAGAATGAAATAGTTGTTTCCGTGTTGCAACAACTTCTTATTGTTTTAAATCAGGATGAAAGAAGAGAAACTCTAGAGCAGCTTATATCCCTCGGAAGCTTACAGTTTCTGATCCAGAGATTTAATTGTGGAAAGTTGAGGGAGAAGATACGTGTTTCTGGGATTCTTTGCTCTTGCATTGAAGCTGACAATAATTGTAGAAATGTAGTTGCCGGAAATGTTGACAAGATGTGTCTGCTTAATCTTCTTCGGAATGAAGAGTTGGAATTGAGAAGAAATGCCTTTTCACTCCTGACTGAACTCATTTGCCTTAACAGGTACTTGGCTTTCCTTTTTAGGAAATTTGAATATTAGATTATACCAAACATATAGTTAGATGAAACTTGTTTTGCACTTAAGCAGTCCGAAATACTATATATTTGCTGGACTATGATGCAGTCTTAGTGGGGGAATGATAACACGTTGATTTAGTTAACGCTGTGCTGCGCTCCCATGTTTCAGGAGAAAAGATGCAAAGTTCTTCATAAAAGGCATTCACAAGGATAACATAGTCAAAACAATGAATGATTTACTGATGTATCTCCAGGATTGTCCATGTGAACAGAGATCCATGGTTGCTGTGCTGCTCCTACACTTTGATCTTCTAGTAGGTTTCAATTTAAATATTTCTCTAAACGAAGTTCATGAACGCTCTCATATTCTTCGACGATACTGCTTATGTCCAATTCAGTTTCTTTGAGCTTGTTGCTGCAGGAGTTTTGATATTGGATAATTTATTAAGTGAATATCAAAGGCACTTAGAGAAACACCTTCTCTTGTTTCTCAATTCTCTTATATACATATGTTTCTTTGCTGAACCACAGTTTTTTTTCCGCTTGAGCTCGTAGATTGCATGTCAAACTCAGTCAGCAGATTAGGCTCTGCTCTTCTAGACATCCGGTGATTTGGATTTTCTTAATTGGATACTCCCCCTAAACTGCATGCTAATACCAATCAGGTTACTAGGTTGTGTTTCTAAAGACCTACAATATCTCAAAATAAATTTGGACTTAGCCAAAACCATAACATAATGGAAGAAAATGATGTATATAGGCAACTAGTTGAGATCATGACTGACTTCTTGTTGTTATAGTTTGATTAGGCCCGGATGGGGAGAAGTCTGAGATTTGGAGAATTTCGAGTTTTAGAGGAATCTTAATTTTTCCTTAAAAAACAAATTATATACCAGCATTGGAATGAAATGTAATGTGTTCGACTAAAACAGAATCTTTATATATGAATCAATATACCCTATAGCAAACCCCATCTAGTTTGTGATTGAGGAATAGTCGTTGTAGTTTTTGTCACTTGTTTAAAAGACAACTGTGACGCCCTAGGCAAATCCCACATCGATAAAACACGAGAGAGATGCTGGGTAATAAGTAAATAGGCCTTAGACCCTAGTGACGCGTTTTAAAGCCGTGCGGGCCCTAGGCCCAAAGCGGATATATATTAGTGGGCTGGGCTGTTACATATGGTATAGTCCCTAAGAAGGGGGGGGGGTGTATGTGACGCCTGTTAGGACCGAAAAAATCAGGTGTCATGCGGAAGCTAGCAAAACAAATCTTGAACGACGATAAGTCACTACTCTCAAGCCCCTATGACTACATTGTGGATGCTGCTGAATGAGAAGGACGGATCTTCAAATTATAGAACTCCAAACCTTTTCCTACAAGAAAAAGGACTAGCCAAGTATAGGAGAATTATAATTTCCTTCTACAAAAAGGAAAACTCAATTAAGGTAATTATATTGCCCTTTCCTTCAACAAATAGGAAACCAAATATGGTAAGAAAATTATGGCAAACACCTAACAATTCTCCTCCTTGGCCGGAATTTTCTGACAAAATAAACTTGATCCACCTTCTTCACATAGCCTTCAACAAGTCGCATCTCCAAATCTCCACCACAAAGTTTGTCTCAACGTGCGTAGCACACCGGTCAAATTTCTCAGAAAAAAAATCACGATTATGGACATAATGCTGGGTATGCGCTAATATCGACAAATCCTATATCGACAAAATACGGGAGAGATGCTGGGTATATAAGTAAGCAGACCTTAGACTCTAGTGACGCATTTTAAAGCCGTGCGGACCCTAAGCCCATAGCGGACAATATCACTAGTGTGCTGGGCTGTTACAACAACATAATTTTTAAGGTCAATGTCATTTCGAGTCTAGGAACTAATTTTGTATTTGAATCTTACAGGCAGACACAGAAATGCTCAACACATACAGAGATGATGCTGTTGATGCTATGACTATGGCCTTAGAAAGCAGCTTATCGGATGAAAGGAGCAGAGAAATATGTTGCAAAGCACTCCTTATTCTGGGAGGACATTTTTCTTTCTCGGGTAAGATTATGACAGAGGATTGGATCCTAAAACAAGCTGGATTTCTTGAAGGTTTTGACGTGGAATATCCTGATGACGAAGAGAATAAACTGGTTGATGCAACTGTTATGACGGTAAGTTTTCTTCTTTTTTCCAGACTGAATTCATCTAAGAGATCATTTCATCGAAATACAAAATTATATGGACTTACACCAGTAGTTACACCAATACCACTTCGGACTAATTGAACTTAGGACCAGCCAAAAATTTCTATACCCCATCTTTGTACCGTCTTTTTGTGGTATTTATAATTGCCTCATAATACTCTAATGCAGTAAACTGAGTCATTTACATTCTCCTCATTCTCTGAGCATTGTGAACTTCATATGGTGTAGCAAATAATATTGTCTTCCTATGATTGTAAAGTGTAAACTGAAGCGCGAAAATTGTTAGATGGAGGACGAAGAAGAAGAGGCGAGGAAAAAGTGGTTGGTAAATGCATCCGCATTACTCATTGGTAGTGGCAAGAAGTCATTTGTGGAGGCTCTTTCAAAGTGTTTAGGTTCTGGAAACTCAGAATTGGTTAGGATTTGTCTAACCACAGTTGCATGGTTAAGCTCAGCACTCGCTTCACTGACTGACTCGGAGTTTGAACTATCTGCATTTTTGGCTATTATCAGTCAGCTGATAGAATGCTTACAACATGGTGATTTGGTTGAACATAAGGTTTTAGCTTCAATGTCTCTGCTCAACTTCAGCAAGATTCTAGGTTAGTCCTTTAGCTTCTGTTAAGACCTTTAAATAGCTGCAAAATGTTGTTTTGGTTATACATATTTCAGTTTCTAGATAGTTTAGTAGTTAATGAGACTGAAATTGGAGTTTGTAGACTAAAGTCACTAAAGTTTCCACTATAGCAGTAAAGTTATAGAACTATCTATTATCACATTAAAGTAACTGATATTTACCCATTATAGCGGTAAAGTCACTTAATTTTACCCATTCTAAAGACAAAACTTACCCATCAAGGTGACTTTACGATTATAGCAGGTATTTTTTTTGACTTTTTATTGTTATAAGTAACAGTCATTTATTCTAATGTAACTAAAAATAGTATTGCGACCTCCATTTCAAACAAAATAAAGTTTTGTGACATTGCTTTTGTAGTGGTAAGGTTTAACAATAACAACAACAATAAACTCAGTATATTTTTACAAGTGGGATCTGGGAAGGTAGTGTATACGCCATACCTTACCCCTTACCTAGAAAGTAGAGAGGCTGTTTCCGATAAACCCTCGGCATAGTGGTAAAGTTTAGTTACTATAATATGACAAAATAATTTTATGACTTTACTGTTATAGTGGATAAGGTTCAGTGACTGTACGTGCAATTTACCTGTCAGAACTGAGAAGAGAACATATATTTCATCACTTTCCTCAAGGGGTTGGTATACATGGACAAAGAAAAAAGGATAAGCGCTGCTAGTGTGGGCATAATGCTCTCAGAATTTACTTGTCGGTAGATAAGAAAATTGTGATTCTTAAAAATGGTTTCAACCTCACACTTGTTGATTATTTGATTTCTATCTATTTTTATTTGGCTATTTAATTCTAAGGTTTTGCTCCTAGAATGTAGGGTCTTACTGATGATGATAGCAGAGGATATTGCTGGTCCGCTAGAAAGCCTTGTTGAAATTACATGGGCAGCAAAAGAACTTTATGCCATAATTTTCTGCAGCTAGAGGCGGAAACTGAGGACAAAAGAATTACTCAATTTGCTGTAAAATCTTTTTCCTTTATTTATCTGTTTCTTCTCAAAATATGCTAGCCGATCGGAAATAGCTTCTCTGCCCTTTCAAGGTAGGGATACGGCTACATACATTTTACCTTCCCCAGACCCCACTCGTGAGAATTCATGGGTTTGTTGTTGTTGTTGTTCTCAAAATATTTAAGGTATGCGTACATAAGATTCAATGTGGTCCGGTTCTTCTCGGATCCCATGCACGTGAGCTTAGTGCACCAGGTTGCCCGTTATCTATTTCTTCTCAAAGAAAAAGGAGAAAGCTTGAGTGGTTAATTGTAAATCATGTGAATAAACAAGATGAATGACTTTTAGTCTACTTGCTTTTCAACTCTCTCTATTTCTTGTTTAGCCACTTATAGTGATGGTACTTCATTTTCTGAAATCACAGTGTTACTTCTTTGTTCTGAAATCATACTGTTAGGGTGCAGCCCTTCCCCGAATCCTGTGTGAATACGGAATGCTTGTGCATCGGGCTGCCCTATTATAGTGTTACTGCTTTCCTTGATTCCTTTGATAAGTCTTTGATGTATTTTGCACATTATTAGACACTATAATATGATCTTTCTGTAGCATAATTCAAGTTCCTTTGACTATAATTTTCTTGGGGGTATTATCACTTTTAGCTTGCGCTAGAAACTATTTACATCTCGTAGCTGAAAAAGAATATAAAATTTGTATAATTTTTGTATATAGCATACATAATGTATATATATACAAAAATATATACAAATTTTATACATTTTTCAGCTATTATTTTTATGGCGGCTTTACAATGTCATTTTTTCAATTTTTTTCTTTGTTATTACCACTACAGCTTTCAACTTAGGAAGAAAACTATCTTGTATTTTATATTTGAAATTCATTTATTCGATTAAATTAAATTTGTAGTTTGAAGAGTTTTTTTTATTTTTTATTTTTAAGGCTCTAAAAGTTAAGAGTGAAGGATTCACACAATCAGTCCACCACATTTCTTGATTAAAAAATTCCAATCTTTTTTATTTCAACAAATTTTCATTTTATCTTGAAATAAGAAGGGGGGAAAATACTGAAAAGTAGAGTAAATTGGAGCACGAAATGAGTACTATAATATATAATTACAATTTTGATAGATGTGCCAAATTATTGCTGATACACAACATTTTACATATAGAAAGAGTAATGTAGTAAATAATATAATACAAGATTTGGAATTAAGCATTAAGTCTTTATTTTTACTCCTCCTCCTTGGACAGCTTAATCACCTGAAATTAATTAACATAATGCAGCATTAGGCACTACAGTATTCAGAAAAGAAGGAAATACTTCACCAATTAGAAAAAATAATTTTAATCGTTTTACGATTTTTGCGTGTCAAACTACTTTTTGTCCAAGTAGTTAGAAGTTCGAAAGGAGATATTATAAGATATATTTTAACCGAAAGAATTTTCAAATTTTATACATGTAGAATTTAAAACTTGCTACTATAATAGAAAACATGAATTATAGCCTGTTTGACCAAGTTTTTTTTTGGCCAAAAATACTTCTTTTTTTTTTTTTTGCCAAAAGCTCTTTCGGCAAAAAATTGAGGTGTTTGGCCAAGCTTTTGGAAGGAAAAAAGTGCTTTTGAGGAGAAGCAGAAGCAGTTTTGGAGAAGCACAATTAAGTAGCTTTTCTCAAAAGTACTTTTGGTGATAAGCACTTTGTGTTTGACTAATTAGTTTGAAAAACACTTCTGAGCAGCAATTAGTGTTTGGCCAAGCTTTAAAAAACTGTTTCAAAAAATACTTCTCAAAATAAGTTGATTTTTGCAGCTTGGCCAAACGGGCTATTAATCTAAATATTCGTCAATCCATCCGCTTAAATAAAAAAATAATCGACGAATATATAATATATTCATAATTCACGTGTAATATGTGTATAAGTGTCTATAGTCTAGGATACCTGCTAGAAAAAATAAACAATAAATTTGCTAAGCTATTTATGTAAAGATCACTTTTATAGCCGGACGGATTTACTCTAACCGGTATATATAGATTATACACTGAGTATATGCGATTATATACATATTCTATATGAATTATAGATATATTCATCTGTCAATAACTTTTAATTTAAGGGGTTGGGTGAGGCTCTTTGAATTAATTTTTTAATTCTTCTTAAACGAAAGGAAGGTGTGGAGGTAGTCGAGCATTTTTCTGCTTCATATCGGGGGTGAGACTAGTTTGATAGGGTTGGTCTTAGATAATTAGATCTCAATATTGCGTTCACATTATCCTTCCGTTTTTCATAGCACCAACCTTATTTACTGGTTATTATTATTGCATTTCATCAATTTTCTAGTTCTTATGATGCTGTAATTATTTCTATGGTTTCTTTTGATGGTACTTATATATTGTTTTTTCTCGTCTTTTCCGTCTTCTTGAGCCAAGGTTCTATCAGAAACAACCTTTCTATTCTATCGAGGTAGGGGTAAGGTTTACGTACATATTATCCTCTCCATATCCCACTTATGAAATTTTACTACGTGTTAAACAGATAAAAATGACCAAAGGAAGTTATGCTAGAAAGAAGTAGGAGAAGAAGCGATTGACAACTTACTTGCAAACCCTTGCAAGGGCTATTAACATCACAATAAGATCCAACAGAGATCAAATCAAAATAGTACTTATCCTCTGCATATTTATAGCAAGGGCAACTAGTACCAAGTATGCTCTTGAATGTTGGGCAGCATGGATCAATTTTAGTTGTGTTGACCATGCACTTGTCAATCTTTGCTTTGTCACTAGCTGAGCAGCTCGAACTTGGGGCGGGAGGGGGTGGGGATGGTGGTGGAGGTGGAGGTGAGCATGGTGGTGGAGGTGGAGGCGGACATGGACGTGGCTGTGGAGGAGGGCATGGATAAGGCCGTGGCCACGAGAATGGCCATGGTAAATAACATGGAATGTCCCATGGCCAGAGCTGTAACTCATTCCTATCATTGGCTACGGCCATATCTCTGGCCACAACCAGTTGTTGGTGGCTGCAAAATAAAATTGCAGCCACCATTAACATGAGCATATTATTCATGGTTGTCATTTTTTCACTGAATTTTTTTGTGGTACATCATGATACATCTATATATAGATAAATTATTTGTGTTACTATGGTAGGAAGGATTTGATATTTTAGGTATAGGATGTACCACATGTATCACATGCAAAAGAAGTTAAATAATCAAGTCCTTTCAAAATGGCCAAGTGATAAGTATTATTGGATAATGAAAAAAAAAATGACAAGATAAAAAAGCTAGACCATACCCCTATTTTCCTGAATTTTCAAGGTTTTGAATCTATTTTGTGATATTTTTATAGTACTCATTCATTTGATGTTTTGCTCTTTCTAGTTCGGCAAACTCTACCTAAAAGAATATTAAGGTTATGGTTCCTTAAAAAAAATAGTTTCCATTAGAATAAATGTACAAACATTAAAATGATACTAAAAATTTCTTGGGCTCACATCGTTAAATTAGTCATAGTAAAAGTAGTTGGTAACTAACATTACTTTCACCTTTTTTATTTTAGTTTATTAATCATTCAAATTAAGTGTAAGAGTCTAATCCTTATAAACATGTTTAATTTTCACGATTAAATAACTCAAGGTCTCTGGCCTACATGACCTGACCAATTTGTCAGACACTCGTTATCTATTTTTATTGTTCAAATATTTGACAATCCAAAAAATAATTGTTCAAACTCTTTGATAAATGATGTAATATTATTCAAATTAAGTGTACGAGGCTATTCTGACAACTAATTAGTCATAAACAGAAATAACAACCTATATAGACATGTTGAAAACATAATTTATAGTACCAATAATATTTAAAGCAAGAGGTCAAGTTATTACGCCAAAATAACAGGGAAAAAATGTCATGTTATTTGTACATCATGCCCTTTTATAATTTTGAATTTAAGAAAATAATTTTTTTTATCTCTTATATATAAAAGATAGATCACTTACGTGTAAAAGTAAATCTCATATCTATGTGTTCGACATAAAAATGTACAATCATTTATATATATATATATATAAAGCAGGAAAAATAGGAGATGGCTTGGCACCTTTCTTTGGTCAAGGTTCCTATTTACCTATTTTCTCAGTTTTTTTATTTTTTTTCCTCGGATAAACACTCCTGTCCATTACTACCATGGCAAACTTGCGGTTAATTGGCTCAAAAGTTATAGTCCTTATTTAAAGTCTTTAATTTGCCATCAATACTATGTAACCGAAGAAACCTATAGAAGATTCACAGTCAAATAATAATGCTTATTTGAGAGCTCTTTCTGAATGTTATATAAAGAGGCTTACCCTATGTTCCATAGGCATTCCATAAAGATTTAAGGAGAATGAAACTTAAACAGGAGGCTCCTATGTTAGAGTGATTTGGGTTCTCTTGAAAATTCAAATGACAATTTGTCAAGTTTTTTGCTGCTTCTATTACTCTAATTCATATTTTTCTTTGTGATATTTTTTTCCTTAGTGACTCTAAATTGATGTTCTTGTTCAAGTGACTCTAAACTTCTTGATTAATCGTAATTGATATAACAAATTAGGACTAGGAAGGAATGCCCTCTTTTCCTATTACAATAAACTTTACAATTTGTTCTGGTTCATCTATATGACTAAGTTGTTGCGTGTCCGAAATTGAAATGATGCCTTTTTGGGCATAAAATACGTTTATACAGTTAAAAAAAAGTTATATTTTTACCTAAAACGTAGTATAATACTGCGTTTTACAACAATTTGGGCTCACCAAATAAGTGTTCTGCAGGACTGACATTTGTTTGTTAGTGTAAAACGCAGTATAATACTACGTTTTACTTAAACGTAGTATTATACTGCGTTTTACACTAACTTTTGGGCCCACCAATAAGTGTTCTGCGGATAACTGACATAACAATAATTCAAATACATAAAACGTGGTATTATACTGTGTTTTACATAAAAATATTCTGCACCGCAAGCTAGGACTTGCCTTATTAAAGGCGTTAGAATTTTATGAAAATCCATTCAAAACTTTCCTTTAAACTTCCGTTCATACTTCTCTTCTTCTTATCAAGCATTTTTTTATAATGTCTGAAGCCAAAAATAAGGGTTTCATTATATTTAGGGGGGGAGGGTGAAGTTGTAATGGAGAGTAACTCTGTGAGGTATAGTTCACTTGCACAGTGTTATGTTAAATTGCCGCTTACAATAGAGTACGATAAATTGGTATCGTTGTTATGTAAAAAAATGAGTGTAAGGAAACGTTCGGTGAACCTTAAAGTAACCGGTAGATTTTCGTATTCTGTGACTCCTCAAGGGTTTGCTTATTATTCTGAGTTTAACATCGAAGATGATGAAACTCTTAGATTTTTTGCGGATTCCGGATGAATACAGGGAATTTATTTTAATAAAATTATTGAAAATGTACGTCAAGGTTGAAGACGTTCCCAATAATGAGGGTGTGCATAGTAGGGATAACCCCAGTCATCGGGTGGTTATTCTGGAGCAGTTTTTGCCGGACAGATTCCTGATGAAAGAGCTTGCCTTGATTTAAACTTGTCACCACTGGCGAATGAGCAGCCACAAAATAATTTTTCGACTTTATATGATCCACAAGACGACTGGTAAACTTCAATTTTTCTACGATGTTTATTTTATGTTTGAATTGGATTGGTATTAACACTTATATTTTTCATAGGGGGTACCGTTCGAATATGAATTTTACAAGTTATGACCCCGCTCCTAGTTGGAATATGCGTAGTTCTGGCGTGTTGGACCACGGTGGTCCATTCGGGAGTCATCACCAACAAGAAAATATCCATCATAGAACGTCAACATAGTATGACTTGTAAGTAAAGTGATATAGCTATATGTAAAGTATTTATCTAGTTGAGTAGCTTATCATTTTGTTCTTTTTGTGCAGTGAAAACGAGCAACTTGATGTTCTGATCTCACACAGTTACCCATAGACGACGTATTGACTCGTGATTTGGCAGATGCGCAGAGTTAGGAAGATGATAGTGATTACGACAACAATACCGATGAGTCTGGAGATAACACACCCTTCCTTGATGAGGGTGATGAGGAGGAGGAAGTGGAAGTGGATGCCGAACCTGAGCTGACGAGGGAGCATGCTCCTCCACCTCCCGTTAGACCAAGAGTGTACGAGTCTCACGTACCGTTTCATGAGCGGAATATTCCCTACCTTGATAATCTGCCAAGTATGCCAGACGTGGATGCCCTCACAAGGGATGATGATGAAATTCAGTCAGCAATGTGGGATGAGTCTAGACCAGCGGTGCTGGCAAAAGGCATGTATTTCCCCGATAAAGCTCGCCTAATCAGGGCTGTAAAAATCTATAGCATAAGATAATGCCGTGAGATGACGGTGAGGGAGTCAACTACGGAGGTAAACAAGGCTGTATGCCATAGAGACTTTATGGGTTGTCACTGGATGTTGCGTGCCAGCAAGAAGAAATCAGGGTTGTGGAAAGTGGGTAATTTATTAGCACCCACATATATGAAATGGACACATTCAATGAGAATCACTTCAACCTAGATGTAGACTTGATTTCTCTTGTCTTGATTCCATATTTGGAAGTGTCCATTAGGTTCAAGATTAAATAGTGTATTACAGCCGTCCACCAGGAGTATAGTTGTACTATAACTAAAAGAAAGGCATATCTCGGTCGCAAACATGCCTTTGAACTTATTTATGGCGACTGGGATAAGTCTTTTTCATCTCTGTCCAGGTACATGGCCGCACTGCAATATTTTAACCCCGGGACTGTTGTTGAATGGAGGCGTGAGCGGAGTCCGGACAGACCCGAATATATTTTCAACTATATGTTCTGGTCATTTAAACCAACAATTGATGGTTTTGTGCATTGTTGTCCTGTAATTTCCATAGACGATACTCATGTCTATGGAAAGTATGATATTAAGCTTTTGATTGCAATTGCAGTAGATGCCAACAGACAAATATTTTCACTAGCTTTTGCCATTTGTGCCAACAAAAGCGAAGAGACGTGGACGCTTTTTTTGAACCACTTGAAGCAACACGTTGTCAAACAACGTTCAGGTATTTGTCTAATATCTGATCGACATGGTGGTATTTTAAGTTCTGTACGACATTTGTCTGAATGGCAGAAACCCTATGCATACCATCGTTACTATGTGAGGCACCTGAAGGCCAATTTCCAGAAGAAATATCCTGACAAGGCCTTGCATGATTTAATATGGATGGCTGCAACTGAGCACCAGCAGTGCAAATTCATGAGGCGCATGGAAGCGATCGATAGTTAGATCCACGAGCCTATACTTGGTTGATGGGACATGAGCTTCATATATGGACATTGCATGCTGATGGCGGCAGACGATGGGGAGACCTGACTACAAATGTGTTAGAGTCATTCAATGGCTTGTTGAAGTCTGCCCATGGATTGCCTGTCACTGCCATGGTCCGTATGACATTCAAACAGATTGCGGAGAGGTTTGTTGAAAGGCATGGAGCTGAATCGGCATTGATGGACAGGGGTGTTCAATTTATGATTATACCGGGGGAATAATCTACAAACGGTGAATGAAGCCAACAGGTTGTGTTCAACAAGTTGGTTTAGGGGCAACCAACTATATTGATAGGCAATATAGTGTTGCTGCATACGTAAACACGTATAATGGGCAGTTGCAGCCATTAGGTGCTGAGCATCATTGGCCGTTGGAACTTTTTAAAATGGTGTGTAACAAGGACTATTTGCGCAAGCTGCAAGTGCAAAAGAGAACGCGTATACGAAACCAAATGGATGTTGGTGACACTGTTTATGCGCGTAAATGTGGCATATGCTCGCAAACAGGACACGGCCGTCGTAAATGTTCTTCAGGTGGTGTGCGTGGCGGTGGCAATCCTGCTTCTGGTGCAAGTTCGTCCAATGTACCCAACTATCAAGGATACACCTAGTCTTTTGTTTTCGTATTGTTTTTTGTAATACGTGTCTGTACTTGTGTATGTTGTAATATCTATCAAATAAAATTATATTCCACAATCTTGTTACATATTTTTTTTAACATGACCTTTTGAATTGGGATGTTGATATGGTTATTCAAATATTCAACTTATTTGTGTTAGTAAATAAGACGAATCTAAAAGCTAAAAAAAAAACCTATAAAATCAAGACATCCTTTATTATCCTTCTTAAAATTTAATATGTAAAGCATGGTATAATACTACATTTTGTGTGCTGAAAAAAGCTGAACCGACTGCGAAATAGCTGTTTTGTTTTAGAAAAATTTAATATATAAAGCGTGGTATAATACTGCGTTTTATGTGTTGTCTTGTCGTTCTGAAAAAAGCTGAACCGACTGCGAAAAAGCTGTTTTATTTTATAAAAATTTAATATGTAAAGCGTGGTATAATACTATATTTTGTGTGTTGTCTTGTCGTTCTAAAAAAAGCTGAACCGACTGCGATAAAGATGTTTTACTTCAGAAAAATTTAATATGTAAAGCGTGGTAAATTACTACATTTTGTGTGAAATCTTGCCTATAAATAATGGGCGCATTCTAGTTATTTTCTGCGCTTAACAATAACCAATAGTAAATATTTTCATAAAGCCAAGGTTTCTCTTTAACAAATGTCTCAACAACCCCTTTATGTCCCAAGGTGCGAGTGCGACAAAAAATGCATGATGCACATTTGTTGAAAGAAGCTGGACGCCGCTCCTGGTCGTGTATGAACAAGTTTTATAGACAACCCGACGAACCTACATGTAATTTTGAGGTATGGGTTGATGAACCCTGTCAGTAGGAATACTACAAAGACAAGCTCCAAGATCTTCATAATTTGTGTTTGAAGCAGTGAGAAAGAGAGCGAAAATCCAAACAAGAAGTTGTGGAGTTGAAGGCGAAACTCAAGGAGGTGGAAGAAGAAAAACAAAGTTGGAAGACCAACTCAAGTGGTTGGAGCAGAGAATACTAGGCGGTCGTGACTAAACAATGAAACAATGACATGTACGTGTTGAGCGTAGTAGTGTATTTTTATGTTTCCCTTGTCATGTTTTTTTCATTAGTTGTACTGTTTGTGTTTGTTGTGTGTATCTTAGGTTTTCTATGTTTTTGTTTGTGTTGTACTGTTAAAATAAAATTATTGTTCAAATTGTGTTAAAATAATATTGTTGTTAAAATACAATCCTTGCCATTATTTACATAATGTAGTATTTACACAAAATACAAACAAAAATAAATCAATGAGTCCCGCAACCTGTGTGCTTCAATGCAGCCGCTGGCCTGAGTCGCATCCCCTGTCACCCGGGTACACTATCAGGATCATCATCATCAAGTCGCCTCTTTATGTGAGGATGCGCAGCAGCATCGACAATACAATTGGCAAGATCGGTAGAAGGGGCCATCTGTCCGTCAACAACCTACAAAACAATTACTAAGCTTAGCATATGAAAATGTATATTAGTAATGTACTTGTTAAGTCAAAAACATTTTCTCACCGTGGTCTCGTCGACCTCCTGAGTATAAGCATCTGTGGTGTCCTTATTATCACATATAGTGGCCTCCGTGATGGGCTGGGACGAAGCCTTAATAAGAAAATAAAAAATTAATTTATGGCAAATCATTAAGGAAAAGAAAATAAATTAAAATTTTACAGTAATACAAACATACTTGCGCCTGTGGTAGATCCGCATCAACCGCCGGGGATGAGGCATAACTCAACCTGCGCCCGCCATCCACATCTCGGGTCGGAAAATCCTCAGCTGCGGTAGATGGGCCTAAAGAACTGGTCTATATCTCCGTCGAATGTACCCGTGATCAATAATAGATATGACGGGGTGACATGCGATACTGGTGGAGACAGCTGAAGGCTGTACGAAGGCATGTTGTTGGAAGGCTTGTCTACCTGAGGGAAATAACCCGGCTAATCATCTCCAAGATCCTCATCAGGTGCCTCAACAGGTGGGTCGACAGGTGCCTCAACGCCCTCTTCTTGGGGGCCACCTCCTCGCCGTCCCCCGCAATCCCGTGGGGCACCCCTGGCTTGTGCCCAACCCCTGCCTTGTAGGACAGGCCTACCCCGATGGTGCTCGTCTGGCGCTGCATAGTCAGCCTCGTGATCCAACCTCGCGCTCTCTCTGGCTCGTTGCAGGGTCCGGAGAGCCATCTCTTCCACCCGCCGACCATACTCAATAACTGTAGCATTGTCGCCATGCTGCTGCATCTCCTGTCCCAACTGGTAGGACATGTGATGCCCAATAGCCTGCACAACATTTAAAATATTAATTAAATAACGCTATATCACAATTATAAAGCTTATCCCACAAAACATACCAGTGCCTCGTGCCTCCTAGCGTATGGTCTGTACCGACCGCCAAGAACATAAACGGGGTTCCCGATATCAGTCGGGTGTGATGGCAGTACCATGACGTATAGAGCTCAATAGTCGCTTGCTGGATCTGTGAAGGTAGTGGCAGAATCAAGTCCTCTCGCTGGTCCCAAATATGGTCCTACGCCTCTAGCCATCCTACAAATTCGTCGTCCACCCTAGAACGATCATCCCGCTAATAATGTTGTCATGACCCCAATCCTCGGTTGTGATGGCACCCAACACGATACTAGGCAAGCCCGACCAATTCATCACTCACAATCCCTTATGTAGAATTCATTACCAATTAATAGGATTTAATGCCAAATTAACATGATTATACTCTGTAGCAATAGATAAACAGTACGGAAAATCCACAAAATATCCATATAAATCCCACCGATCTGGTGTCACGAGCCAAGAGCCTTTAATACAAGTCTGTGTAGCAACCTATACATAGAGTTGTCTAGAATGCGGAAAATAAAGAGGATAAAGGGAGAAATCGGGTCCTGCGGACGCCATGCAGCTACCTCGATGACTCCGGAATAAGCTGAACAACAGCAGAAAGCTCAAACTATGCCTCCGGGATACCTGTATCTGCACACATGGTGCAGGGAGTAAAGTGAGTACTCCAACTCAATGAGTAATAGCAATAAATAATGACTGACGGAAAGAAGAGTCGTAAAACACTACGCAGTTCTATATTAAAACAGTGAGAATATCAAAAACAACAACTGAATGAAGAAGTCAGTTAAAAGTCCTTTAAGCCAGTATTCATTCATTTACTCCTTACGATAACCGAATTCATATTCGTACTACTGCGGCATGTAGCCCGATCCATATAGTATACTTCTACGGTGCGCAGCCCGATCCATATATATATATATATATATATATATATATATATACATACTGATGCGGCGTGCAGCCCGATCCAAGAATAGTCGACTGCGCTCACTGGGGGTGTGCATACTCCAGAGGGGCTCCTTCAGCCCAAGCGCTATACTACTGCGGCGTGCAGTCCGACCCATATAATATACTACTACGGCATGCAGTCCGATCCATATAATATACTAGTGCGGCGTGCAGTCCGATCCATATAATATACTACTGCTGCATGCAGTCCGATCTGCATAAATATATATACTGCTGCGGCGTGCAGCCCGATCCATAGCATATCAAATAACCTCACTATGGGGTTCTCGACCCCTCTCAGTCAATATAGACTTGTCCTCTCGGGCACAATAAGATAAGACGGAGTTCTCAACCCACGCGTTACCCTCATTAGGATTTAACAATTTCTAAAGCTGGTTCATATTATGTTTATCAGTTAAGAACATGACTGAGGGTATGATTTCGACAAGAAAAGTGAGGTCAAAAAATACAAATGCCCCTAAGGGTTCTACAGATCGGCACGAGGCCCCAAACATGGAAACTAACCCATAATATAATGATATTAATTAAGTCTCAGTCAAAAGTACAGTAGAGTCATTGTGATGACCCAAAATATCATATTTAAATTAAATAATTATATCGGTGTTTTAAGACCTTGAAAAGTACTATCAATAATTCCTCGACTTTCGTGCGCAGTCCGTATAATTTTCTAGAAGGATTTTATGTGAAAAATGGATTAAAATATGAATTAGAGCTTTAAAACTCTATTGAGTTGACTTCGGTCAATATTTTGAGCAAACAAACCTGGATCCGAGGTTTGACCATTCTGTTAGTTCTGTATCGTGATTTGAGACTTGGTCATATGCCCGAAATTGAATTCAGAGGTCCCTAGCTCAAATTATCGCCATTTAACGGAATCTAGAAATCCAAGGCTAAAGATTTCTTAAGTTTAACTGGAAATTTGACTTTTGTGCAAACGACCCTGGAATGGAATTTTGATCATTCCAATAGCTTTGTATGATGATTTCGCACTTGGGCGCATGTTCGGATTTGTATTTGGAAGTCCGTAGGATAATTCAGCGCATTTTGGCGAAAGTTGGAAAATAGAAGATTTTGGGAAAGTTTGACCGAATGGTGAATTTTTGATAACGAGGTAGGATTTCAATTCCAAAAATGGGAATAGCTCCCTTACATCAAATATGACTTGTGTGCAAAATATGAAGTCATTCCGGATTGATTTGATATGTTTCGGCGCAAAATATAGAAGTTAGAAGAATTGAAAACTCATAATTCGATTCATGGCACGATTCAAAATTTTAGTGTTGTTTAGCATGGTTTAAATCCTCGACTAAGTTCCTATTGTATTCTGGAACATGTTGGCATATTTGGTTAGAGTCCCGAGGGGCTCGGGTGAGTTTCGGATCATTTTTAGGCCAATTTAACTTGCTGGATTTTGACAGCAAGGTTCAAAAATTCTGATGCGAGGAGTATAATTTGGAAGCTTATATCTAGCAATCTATAAGGAATCTGAAAATGTACAAAACATGAAAGCTGTAGCCGTGCATTCTAGTTTCCAGAACATTTAATCATTTATAATTTGGATATTTATACATAAAGTTATGATCTATTAAATAAGGGCTGGTAAGGTTGTTTTGAAATTTCCCAGAAATTTCTAATGCGAGGAGCCTACTTTGGAAGCTTATATCTCGAAATATATAGGGAATATGAAAATATGCAAAACATATAGGCTGTAGCTCTTGGATTCTAGTTTTCAGAAAGTTAAACCATTTGTCATTCGAATATTTGTATAGAAAGATATGATTGATTGAATATGGCTGGTAAAGTTGTTTCTAGTGGACTTTTAGTGACGGATGGACATAAACTTAAGGACCAAAAATGCTCATTTTCTTCATTTTCGTTTTGGGATTTTTGGAGCTCGGTTCTTGGGCGATTTTGAGGTGTTCTTCACGATTTCAACTCAAGTAAGTGTCCTATACTCGAAAGTGTTTATATTACATAAATCCATGGTTATTTTCATCGTTTAATTCGGATTTAAATGGAAGAAATCAAGATTTTTGCAAAATCTTCCAAAAATGAAAATTTTACATTTTGGAGGTCGAGTTGTAATCGGAATTTGATAAAATTTGTATGGGTGAACTCGTGCTTGAATGGGTTGTCGGATTTTGTGAGTTTCATCGAAATTCGAGACGTGGGCCCCGCGAGCGAATTTTTAGTGTAATTTCGGATTTTAATGGAAAATGCAAAATTTCATATGGAATTAATTCCTATAATTTTTATTGACTGAATAGAATTGTTTATGACTATATTTGAGAATTTCGGGCACGAATTCGCGAGGCAAAGGCTTGTTGAAATTTTGAATTTCTTACAAAGCGAGGTAAGTGTTTGGTCTAACCTTAGCTTGAGAGATTAGGAGTTGTGTCTTATTTGCTACATGTTAATTGTGGAGTACGACGTATAGGCATGGTGACGAGTATCTATACGTTGGTGTCAAGCATGTCTGTGAGTCTTGTATTATAATTGTTATGACTCTGTTGTGGTTTATTGCGCTTCATAAATCACCATTGTTCTCTTGCCGGGATATTTGTTTGATATTATTGTTCCCTTGTCGCGATGTTTGTTTTGATAGTATTATTCCCTTACCGGGATGTTGTTGAAATATCATTGTTCCCTTGCCGGGAAATTGTTATAATGCTCTTGTTCCCTTGTCGGGATTCCTTGTGACTATTGTTGGCTTGTAACTGGGAGCGGGTGGTACGCCTACCACAAGATATAATGAAATGGGAGCGGGTGGTATGCCTACCATAAGAAATAATGAATTGGGAGAGGGTGGTACGCCTACCACAAGATATGATGAAATGGGAGCGGGTGGTGCGCCTACCACAAGATATAATGAAATGGGAGCGGGTGGTACGCCTACCACAAGATATAATGAAATGGGAGCGTGTGGTATGCCTACCACGAGATACATGAAATGGGAGCGGGTGACACGCCTGCCACGAGATACAAGAAATGGGATCAGATTGCACGCCTGCAACAAGACGTGAAAAGAAAGTGAAATCTGCCTTTGTTTTCCTTATTCTTGTTAGTGGTTGGATTTTGATTCCTTTATAATTCTCTTGATATTCTGTTTTTACCTTTTTTTATATATGTTCAATACTCCAAATTTCAACAATTGTTACATTTTTAACTCAATTGATTTCTCAACTAAATTTTCCTTAAATCGTTTGAGGCTGTACTTTACTTAAAAAGGAATTTCTACTATGTTTTGATTTATTGATTTCTCGTATTAAAGGTAAAGGATTCATTCGATATTGTACTTTAATTGAAAAGGGTATCTTCTTTATCAAATGATTTCTAAAAATAACTTCATCTTTTCTTGTTGATTCCCTAATTGGGTTGGAAGCTGTACTCTACTTTATGTTAAGTGAATGAGGCGTCACAAGGTGACATTTACTCGAAAAAATTATATTCGAAAGATGCTGATTTGAAAGATATTTTATTTAAAGGAAATATATTCAAAATATTGGGTTGCATATTATCTTAGAGATTATTACTTGAAGGATTTATAGGCGAAAGATTGATATTTGAAAGACTTGATAAATTTATTGCACTTGTATCTATTATTTTTTGAGAAACATTTATGGTGTTCTTGTGGCCTGCTATTTATATCACTTGTTGATCATTGTTGCAATCATTGTTATCTGCTTCAAATTATATTTGTACGCTATATTGCACAAGTTCATTTGGTAGTCTGGTCCTAGCCTCGTCACTACTTCGCCGAGGTTAGGCTAGGCACTTACCAGCACATGGGGTCAGTTGTGCTGATACTACACTATGCACTGTGTGCAGATACTAATACCGGAGTGCTTGGACCGTAGTGAGGGTGCTGTCTTCAGCCCACACAAGCGACACGAGGTAGTCCTGCAGACGTCCGCGGGCCTTGGCGTCACCTCCTATCTTTTCCTTCATTCTATTTCCTTTACTCATTCCAGAATCAGTGTTTATTTTATCTTTCAGACTTTGTATGTAGTATTCTTAGACCGTCTGTGAAGCTGTGACACCAAATTTTGGGTAGAGTTGTATTTAGACTTCCACAATTTTGTATTAAGATAAATTGTCAGATTTTGTCTTCCGCTTAATTATTTGCGCTATTTGCATGATATCTACTCATCACTGATAATGGTTTAAAACTAGAAAAGGTTAAGTAACTAGGATAATTTGGCTTGCCTAGCTTTCACCAGTAGGCGCCATCACGGCTCTCGAGGGTGTGAAATTCGGGTCGTGATAAGTTGGTATCAGAGCTCTAGGTTACATAGGTTTCACAATTCACAAACAAGCTTAGTAGAGTCTGAGGGATCGTATGGAGACGTCTGTATTTATCCCCTAGAGGCTACAGAGTTAGGAAAAGTTTCACTCCCATTCTTCTCTGTCGTGCGATTTTGTTCTCTCATTGCTAAATTAAAACCTCTACTCTTGTCCTTTCACGAATGGCGAAGTCACGTGCCACTTCTTCAGCCGAACAACATAATAGACCAGTGATAGATCAATTACGTCTTCAGAGGCTTTGCGGAGGTTGGATAGGTTTCACCAAGCTCTTTGCTACAACTTTCAGCGGTGCATCTTTTGAGGACCCGCGTGATTATCTTAACCGCTGCTATGAAGTATTGCATAATGTGAGAATAGTCGAAAGCGATGGGGTTGATTTTGCTGTCTTTGAGATGACAAGTAGAGGTAGTGGAAAGATAATGTATTTACTAGACCAGTTGTGGTTCCGACGGAAGATGCAGATGTATCAAGAGATCACCTAATGAATCAGGTAGGAGTCAGGATGTTAGAGGTGGAGGTGAGACTCCTAGAGGTGGAGAGTCAGTCCATTGATATATTTTCTATGGTATGGCTGAGGTTGCTACACCAGACGGTATCGTTATAAGTACGGTCTCGAATTATTATAATATCAAAATTTCCTTAACTTGATTCGGTTTTAAGTATCGAGGAAAGGTCTCCTATTGTGCTCCACTTATGGGTGAGCTTCATAATTCTTAAATCTACATATGTGAATACTTTTGTTGGGAGATTATATGGAGATAGCTATGTCTATCATTATGTGTTGGTCACTAAAAATAGTTGTAAAGCTAAAAGTAACTTTTGTTAATCAATTCGATGAGTTTGATGTAATTTCTAAATAATTGATTTCTGTTGTAAATTATATGCCCTACCGGTAAGAGGGATCATTGTATGTTGTGATTTTGTTTAACTGAAATTATTTGAAAGAAGGAAGAAAGGAAATGGAAAATTTTAGTTGGCACAATGTGCAAAATACTTGTGATTCAGAGTTGAGGATGAGATCCTCACATTTTTTTATATGATATGAAATATTTAAACCGGGCTACAAGCTGCGGTGGATGTTATATAAGGACGAGGTTCTTGTGGTGAAAAATTTATGTGTTTAAAATTCCCCCTTGTGAAAATTAAAAATTTGTACTATAGTACTTATAGGGAGTCATGCCTATGAGGCTTATTTGAAAATTCTTGTACAAATATCTCTGTGCATAATTTGCCAAATTGTATTGTAATTATTGAATTTTAGCTTGAGGTGAGTGCCCAGGTGGCGTTAAATGTGAGTTGTTAATTTATGTAAGTAATTATGAGGTCTTCATACCTTGTTGTTGGTAAAGTAGAGGTTTGAAATGAGATTTTTGCTAACCTGAGGTTAATTGGCAATTTTGTAATCTATTATGAACAACCATTAAGATCAGAAATGTGATTATGGTCATACATATGATGCGTTTTATGTCGAGATATCATTGTGATAATGTCGTGCTTGTAATGCGGAGATTAGTGTTATTGATATATACTTTGCTGTGCTTTCTTGGGTTGTGGACATGTTGTTAGGAGTTGTTTTGGTGTTACTCTAACAGGTGCATAGGCCCAATTACAGGGGAGACTCTGCCGAAATTGCTGCAAAATTTGGGAGTTAGAAAAATTTGGGATATTGAGATGTGCAAAGAAAGAGATAAGTTACATTATGTGTTTGAGGACAGACTCTACTTCTCATTTGAGGACGAATGACCCGAAGTAGGGGAGAATGTAATACCCTGTATTTGCTGGGTGCATAGGCACGAGTTGCTATAACCAGTCGAGACTAATATTGTGTGTTGACGTGAAAAAAATCGGACCTTTCTGAAAATGATTAGAGTGTAAGAAATTTGGTCTCAAAGTTTACAAATATGGATAAAGGAAATAATCTCAATTAAAATGGTATTGTCGGACTTATGTCGAATGCGGTAATGTGGGATCAACCGCGAATAATTGTGTAAAAGTAAAATCATCAATTTGGTAACTTGAGAATAATTCTTAGTACGTTCGAGGACGAACGTTTGTTTTAGATGTGGAGAATGTGATGACCCAAAATATCATATTTAAATTAAATAATTATATCGGTGTTTTAAGACCTTGAAAAGTACTATCAATAATTCCTCGACTTGCGTGCGCAGTCCGTATAATTTTCTGGAAGGATTTTATGTGAAAAATGGATTAAAATATGAATTAGAGCTTTAAAACTCGATTGAGTTGACTTCGGTCAACATTTTGAGCAAACGAATCTGGATCTGAGTTTTGACCATTCCAGTAGTTCTGTATCATGATTTGGGACTTGGTCATATGCGTGAAATTGAATTCAGAGGTCCCTAGCTCAAATTATCGCCATTTAACGGAATCTAGAAATCTAAGGCTAAAGATTTCTTAAGTTTGACCGAAAATTTGACTTTTGTGCAAACGACCCCGGAATGGAATTTTGATCATTCCAATAGATTCGTATGATGATTTCGCACTTGGGCTCATGTTCGGATTTATATTTGGAAGTCCGTAGGATAATTCGGCGCATTTTGGCGAAAGTTGGAAAATAGAAGATTTTTGAAAGTTTGACCGAATGGTGAATTTTTGATAACGAGGTAGGATTTAAATTCCGAAAATGGGAATAGCTCCCTTACATCAAATATGACTTGTGTGCAAAATATGAAGTTATTCCGGATTGATTTGATATGTTTCGGCGCAAAATGTAGAAGTTAGAAGAATTGAAAACTCATAATTCGATTCATGGCGCGATTCAAAATTTTAGTGTTGTTTAGCATGGTTTAAATCCTCGACTAAGTTTGTATTGTATTCTGGAACATGTTGGCATATTTGGTTAGAGTCCCGGGGGGCTCGGGTGAGTTTCAGACCATTTTTTGGCCAATTTAACTTGCTGGATTTTGACAGTAAGGTTCAAAAATTCTGATGCGAGGAGTATAATTTGGAAGCTTATATCTAGTAATCTATAAGGAATCTGAAAATGTACAAAACATGAAATCTATAGCCCGTGCATTCTAGTTTCCATAACATTTAACCAGTTATCATTTGGATATTTATACATAAAGTTATGATCGATTAAATAAGGGCTGGTAAGGTTGTTTTGAAATTTCCCAGAAATTTCTAATGCGAGGAGGCTACTTTGGAAGCATATATCTCGAAATATATAGGGAATATGAAAATATGCAAAACATATATGGTGTAGCCCTTGGATTCTAGTTTTCATAAAGTTAAACCATTTGTCATTCGAATATTTGTATAGAAAGATATGATCGATTGAATATGGCTGGTAAAGCTGTTTCTAGTGGACTTTTAGTGACGGATGGGCAGAAACTTAAGGACCAAAAATGCTCATTTTCTTCATTTTCGTTTTGGGATTTTTGAAGCTCGGTTCTTGGGCGATTTTGAGGTGTTCTTCACAATTTCAACTCAAGTAAGTGTCCTATACTCAAAAGTGTTTATATTACATAAATCCATGGTTATTTTCATCGTCTAATTCGGATTTAAATGGAAGAAATCAAGATTTTTGCAAAATCTTCCAAAAATGAAAATTTTACATTTGGAGGTCGAGTTGTTATCAGAATTTGATAAAATTTGTATGGGTGAACTCGTGCTTGAATGGGTTGTCAGATTTTGCGAGTTTCATCGAAATTCGAGACGTGGGCCCCGCGAGCGAATTTTTAGTGTAATTTCGAATTTTAATGGAAAATGCAAAATTTCATATGGAATTAATTCCTATAATTTTTATTGACTGAATAGAATTGTTTATGACTAGATTTGAGAATTTCGGGCACAAATTCGCGAGGCAAAGGCTTGTTGGAATTTTGAATTTGTTACAAAGCGAGGTAAGTGTTTGGTCTAACCTTAGCTTAAGAGATTAGGAGTTGTGTCTTATTTGCTACATGTTAATTGTGGAGTACGACGTATAGGCATGGTGACGAGTATCTATACGTTGGTGTCAAGCATGCCTGTGAGTCTTGTATTATAATTGTTATGACTCCGTTGTGGTTTATTGCGCTTCATAAATCACCATTGTTCCCTTGCCGGGATGTTTGTTTGATATTATTGTTCCCTTGTCGCGATGTTTGTTTTGATAGTATTATTCCCTTACCGGGATGTTGAAATGTCATTGTTCCCTTGCCGGGAAGTTGTTATAATGCTCTTGTTCCCTTGCCGGGATTCCTTGTGATTATTGTTGGCTTGTAACTGGGAGCGGGTGGTACGCCTACCACAAGATATAATGAAATGGGAGCGGGTGGTACGCCTACCACAAGATATAATGAAATGGGAGCGGGTGGTACGCCTACCACAAGATATAATGAAATGGGAGCGGGTGGTACGCCTACCACAAGATATAATGAAATGGGAGCGGGTGGTACGCCTACCACAAGATATAATGAAATGGGAGCGGGTGGTATGCCTACCACAAGATACATGAAATGGGAGCGGGTGGTACGCCTACCACAAGATATAATAAAATGGGAGAGGGTGGTATGCCTACCACGAGATACATGAAATGGGAGCGGGTGGCACGCCTGCCACGAGATACAGGAAATGGGATCAGATTGCACGCCTGCAACAAGACGTGAAATGAAAGTGAAATCTGCCTTTGTTTTCCTTACTCTTGTTAGTGGTTGGATTTTGATTCCTTTATAATTCTCTTGATATTCTGTTTTTACCTTTTTTTATATATGTTCAATACTCTAAATTTCAACAATTGTTACATTTTTAACTTAATTGATTTCTCAACTAAATTTTTCTTAAACCGTTTGAGGTTGTACTTTACTTAAAAAGGAATTTCTACTATGTTTTGATTTATTGATTTCTCGTATTAAAGGTAAATGATTGCTTGGTACTAATACCAGAGTGCTTGGACCGTAGTGAGGGTGTTGTCTTCAGCCCACACAGGCGACACGAGGTAGTCCTGCAGACATCCGCGAGCCTTGGCATCACCCCCTATATTTTCCTTCATCCTGTTTCCTTTACTCATTTCAGAATTAGTGTTTATTTTATCTTTCAGACTTTGTATGTAGTATTCTTAGATCGTCTGTGAAGCTGTGACACCAAATTCTGGGTATAGTTGTATTTAGACTTCCACAGTTTTGTATTAAGATAAATTGTCAGATTTTGTCTTCCGCTTAATTATTTTCGCTATTTGCATGATATCTACTCATCACTGATAATGGTTTAAAATTGGAAAAGGTTAAGTAACTAGGATAATTTGGCTTGCCCAACTTTCACCAGTAGGCGCCATCACGGCTCTCGAGGGTGTAAAAGTCGGGTCGTGATAGTCATCAGTGTGTGTCTCATCTCAACATAGCACCACGTTGTGCAAATCCGGGATTTCAAACCTTCAAAACATCATTTATAGCCATTACTCACCTCAAGCAGGCCTAAATCCTAGCTCGCTACTCCCTTGCCTCGCAAATCAACCTCCTCGAGCGTTGAATCTGATCAAAATCACAAGTAATACGTTACAATAGGCTAAGGGAATACAACCCAATCGAAAAGACTCGAAAAATATCGAAAATCACGAAGTTGGCAAAACCCGAGCCCCAGGCCCACTTCTCGAAAAATAAAAAAATTGACATCACCGGATTCCTTATCTCGCCATGAGTCTATACATATCAAATTTACCTAAATCCGAGCTCAAATGCACCCTCAAACCCCCAAATTTTTGTTTCAAAAGTCAAGCCATAATCCTTCCCTTTTAATCAAATTTCCATGAATTTAGATGTTGAATCTACAATTAAATGACGTTTCTAGGCCATAGGACTCACCTCCAATCGATTCCCAGTCAAAACCCTCTTTAATACTCGTCAAAAGCTCCCAAGGTTACTCAACAATGGAGGAAATGAGACTTGGTTCGCGGGTGAAATGTTTATTAAAACACCTTCTGCTTAACCAAGATTTTACTCTATGCGATCGCATCCAAGCCTCTGCGATCGCATAGCTCAACTTTCACAGGCCTCCAAAATGTCCTATGTGAACGCGACCCCTTAACTGTGCTCGTACAACTTCACCAATCAAACCTACGCGATCGCATACACTACTCCGTGATCCCATTGAACAAAGTACCCCTCAGAACCTCAGGTCCATTTAACACTACGCGATCGCATTACTCCTCATGCGATCGCAATGAACAGCCTCCTCAACCTATTCCATTGCATACCCTATTCCACGATCGCATTGAGCAATCAGAACGGCCTTCCCCGAACCTTCTATGTGATCACAATTGCACTCCTGCGATCACAGAGAACAAAAATGTTCTGCAATACTTAGCTGAAATCTGCAACTCCAAAAACCAAGATTGGTTTGATTGACCATCCGAAATCACTCCGAGGCCCCCGGGACCTCAACCAAAAGTGTCAACCCATCCTAAAACATCATTCAAACTTGTTCCAATCATCAAAACACCACAAACAACACCAAAACCATCAAATTACATCGGATTCAAGCCTAAATTTCTTAAAAACTTCCGAAATACGCATTTGATCAAAAACTCGACCAAGACACCTCCGAATGATCTGAAATTTTGCACACACATCCAACATCACCTAACGAAGCTACTGAAACTCTCGTAATTCCATTCCGACCCCCGTATCAAAATCTCACCTACCAACCAGAATTCGCCAAAATACTAACTTCGCCAATTCAAGCCTAATTCTACTCCGGACCTCCAAAATCAATTCCGATCACACTCCTAAGCCACATATCAACCCCAGAAGCTATCCGAATCACCGAAAAATCACATCTGAACCCTCTAACTCAATAGTCAACATCCGGTTGACGTTTCCAAAACAAGCCTTCCTTAAAGAGACTAAGTGTCTCATTTCCTATCAAAACCAATCCGATTTAACTCTAACACACCGAATGCCGATAACGAAACATGAAGAAGCATAAAAATGGGGGAAACAGGGCAGTAACTCACGTGACGACGGGCCGGATCGTCACAAATGTGTAACCACCCATGTAGGCTCCCTCGGTATAGTCTGGGGACGGTCAAACTGGCGAAGTACACGCTCTGTGGCATGATGCTCCACCACATCAAGGCATATCATCCGGACGAAAGTGCTCCAAAATAGTTGGTTGATCGAGCAATAATCAGGCAGATCAGCTAGCAACTCGTCGCTGTATGGCATCCAGAAGAACTATCAAATAATAACATAAAAGTGAGTATGCGCAACATAAGTGAATTTATAACAAGTAAGTTTAGTTACATATTTACCTGTCCGGCCACCAGCATATCTAACATATCCCTGACAAGGGGGAGATTATGATGAGCATCACTCCCTCGGTAGTTCTCACGCTGGAGAACCCACCTCGTAGCTAGAGGGAGAAACGGAGGTGCTACACCCGGCTCTAGTGGTGGTAGAGGTGGCTGCAACGGCAGGATTCGCTCCCAGGCCCAATCCTAAGATAAAAGGTTGACGTAAAATTTAAGAGTCATTTTGACTATATAGAATTCGGAGTAATGAACAGAGTATTCGAAAATGTCATCACCTGTAGAAGCTGTAGAAAACCACATATGTCCACCTGGGTGCCCATGCTCGCCCGACACATACTCCTGTACAGGTATGCTAGAACAGCAGCACCCCAGCTTTACTGGGGTAACTCGTCTAGCTGCTGTAGATGATGTAAAAAGCGCAGACACACTAGATTTCCCGAAGTGTTCGGGATTAAGACACCCCCAAAAAGAAGGAACAACGCCAACCTCGTGTACCGGTCAATATGGAGATCCTCTGTCTCGCTAGTAATGTCGGGGTGCAATACCTCCCTATGTTGTCTGATAGTTGTCACATAAATGCGACTGCCCCCTCTAACTGCAGCCTCACCCTGTGGTCTGAAACCAGTATACTGCCCCAGCAAATCCAAATACTGGGGACGCGTCATAGCTCTCATATACTGGGGCAGTGCAACGGCCAGTCCATCAAACGCAGCCCATACAAAACTTGAAGCGTGATGGTGGCATCTCTAGGGCAGGTGAAAAATGTGCATCTCCGGTCGCCACCGCTCTATCAACGCCGTGATGAGAGACCAGTCGAGCTGAATCCGCCTAATCTCAAAAATCCTAAGGAAGCCCGTAGCACGCAGGCGATAGACTACGCAGGCATGGAAAGCTCTCCCCCTCAAAAAGTCCCACAAGTCGTCTGGTCTCTTAACGCGGAGAGTCTGATCCAATACATGTCCCTCCCATACATAAGCGGACCTATGGTCACCCTGTAACACTAATATCTGATCCGCGGCTGGTCCAGGATGCACAGACGGCAAGCCCATGTCCTCTACTGTAATTTAAACAATATTAATTGTGTGTTTGTGTTATAATAAATTAAATAATTAATTTTATAATTGGACAGAATAATTATCTATGGGTTCCAGGCTCGATATTTAAGGCCTAGTAGCACAAAGCTATCCTTAATTATTATGTGTGTCAATTACAATAAATTTAAAATTTTGTTAGTTTAATAAATTAAATAATTAATTTTATAATTGGACAGAGTAATTATCTATGGGTTCCAGGCTAGATATTTGAGGCTCAGTAGCACCAAGCTATCCTTAATTATTATGTGTGTCAATTTCAATATTTTTAAAATTTTGTGTGTTATGATAAATTAAATAATTAATTTTATAATTGGACAGAGTAATTATTTATGGATTTCAGGCTCGATATTTGAGGCTCAGTAGCACCAAACTATCCTTAATTCCTTTGTGTGTCAATTTCAATATTTTTAGAATTTTGTTAGTTTATAATTTAAATAATTAATTTTTAGTTAGACAGGGTATACAACTATGTGACGACCCGAAGGGTCATCACCGTAGTTCTTCCTTGTTCCGCGCTTTCGAGGCCTTGAAAACCTTGCTTTTAGTTACCTCGATTGGCGTGCGCAGTTCGGGCGCGTAGCCGGAAAGTTTTTATGTCAGAATATGTGAATTATGTGAAACATTAGATGAATTTTGGTATTAATATGCATAATGTTGACTTCGGTCAACATTTTGGGTAAACGGACCCGGACTTGTGATTCGACGGTCCCGGAGGGTCCGTAGAAAAATATGGGACTTGGGCGTGTGCCCGGAATCAAATTCTGAGGTCCCAAGCCCGAGAAATGAATTTTTGAAAGAAATTGTTTTTCTGAAATTTGATATGAAAATTTGAAATGAAAAAGGGGTTAGAAAATATAGGTATCGGGCTCGTATTTTGGTTCCGACGCCCGGTACAAGTCTTAAATATGTGTTAAGCACTATCTGTAAAGTTTGGCTAAAAACGGACGTCATATGACGTGTTTCGGACTAAAAATGGAGAATTTGAGTTATGAAAGTTGAAGAAAGAAAATCATGTGTTTGAGGCTTGATCCTATGTATATGATGTTATTTTGGCGATTTGATCGCATGAGTAAGTCTGTAAGATGTCTTTAAGGTTGTGTGCATGTTTGGTTTGGAGCCCCGATGACTTGGGTGAGTTCTGAATGGGGCCCGGAAGGTCTTGGACTTAAGAAAATGCAGGTTCAGGTGTTGCAGACACCAGCGCGGCCGCGGTCATTTCCGCGCGGTCCGCGCTGGAGCTGCGCGGCCGCGATGCCTTTCTGTGCGGTCCGCGTGGCTAAGTCTGAGGGCTAGGGTTTCAGGTCAACCAGCGCGGCCGCACACCAAAATAGTGCGGTCCGCGCTGGAAGGGTTCAGAGAAGCCCCAATTTTTCTCCCACTCGGCGCGGCTGCAACACATTTTTGTGCGGTCCGCGCCAGGTCCTCAGAAAGGTATACAAGTTCGGAAAATCTTAGTCATTTTTCACTTTTCAAAAACCCAAAACCTAAGAGGCGATTTTCCAAACAACTTTTTTTTCTCCAAAACGATTGGTAAGTTATTTCTAACTTAATTTCTTTATTCCTTAACATCTTTTAACATAATTTCAACTTCAAATCAAAGATTTACATGGGGAAAATTGGGTGTTTTGGGTAGAACCTAGGTTTTCTACAAATTGAGAAGTTGGACCTCAATTTGGGGTCCGATTTAAAAATAAATCATATATTGGGATTCATGGGGGAATGGGTAACCGAGTTTTGGTCCGAACCTCGAGTTTCGACCACGTGGGTACGAGGGTATTTTTGACCTTTTTGGGAAAAACCTTGAAAAATCTATTTTCATGCATTGGGGATGATTCATTTAGTAATTATTAATGTGATTAAGTAACTTATGACTAGATTCGAGCGGATTGGTGGTGGAATCAAGAGGTAAAGCTATACTAGAAGCGTGAGTTGAGTTTGGAGCATTCGAGGTAAGTGTTTGTTCTAACTTTGGCTTGAGGGAATAGGATTAGGATGATATTTGCTACTTGCTAATGTGGAGTACGGTGTATAGGCATGGTGACGGTTATCTATGCACCGGAGTCTAGCATGACCGTGAGTCTTGATTGCTTTTAATTCGAATAATGTGACACAAGCTCCTTGTTTATTTGATAAGTTTCATATAATGTGAACGGTTGAGGAAGAATGATTTAAAAGGAGAATGTGTTGTGAATACTCCCTTGCCGGGATGTGTAGACTGATATATATATTCTCCCTTGTCGGGATATTTTGGGCTGTTAGCTGTACCCTTGCCGGGTTAAAGGTATTGAGTTGTTATTCTCCCCTGAAGGGGTCTACTATATGAAGTCGGATATTATGAACTATATTATGGGATCGTGTGGCACGTCGTCCACTTAGATATGATATTATGGGATCGTGTGGCACGCCGTCCACTTATATATGATATTATGGGATCGTGTGGCACGTCGTCCACTTATATATGATATTATGGGATCGTGTGGCACGTCGTCCACTTATATATGATATTATGGGATCGTGTGGCACGTCGTCCACTTATATATAATATTATGGGATCGTGTGGCACGCCGTCCACTTATATAATATACTATGAGATCGTGTGGCACGCCGTCCACTTATATATGATATTATGGGATTGTGTGGCACGCCGTCCACTATGTATATGTATATATTATATATATATATATAGAAATAGCCTCTCTGCCCCTCGGGGTAGGGGTAAGGTCTGCGTACATATTACCCTCCCAGACCCCATTTGTGGGATTATACTGGGATGTTGTTGTTGTTATATATATATATATATATATATATATATATATATCATGGAAACCGGAGTTTCTTCTGTTTATTTCCGATATTTCATTTTTATCTGTTACCCCCGATAGCATGTCCCCTCCCAGTTTTATTTTGTATTATCTTGTTATTGTTTTCTTGCACTTGTTGTATATATATCTGTACAAGTTAATTATGGTAGGTACTGTCTAGCCTCGTCACTACTTCGCCGGGGTTAGGCCAGGCACTTACCAGCACATGGGGTCGGTTGTGCTGATGCTACACTCTGTGCATTTTTGTGCACAGATCAGGGAGCAGCTTACGAACCACAGTACTAGGACTTCTGGGAGCTATCTTCAGTCCAGGGACTCTCGAGGTAGCCTAGCTGGCGTTCGCAGGCCGATGTCCTTTTTTCCATGTTTTTCGTTTGTTTATCTTGTATCAGACAAACATGATGTAATTTCCTTTCAGACATTGATTGTAGTATTCTGTAGTAGTCCGTGAGCTAGTGACACCAGACTCCGGGTAGCATTTTGGTTCAAACTTCCGCATTTTTGGTTTTTAGTTGCTTTAAATTTAAAGTCTTTCGCTTAGATTTTGTCTCGTTTATTATATTGTTTGAAAGAAAGCAGAAAAGGTGTTTTAAATATTTGGCTTGCCTAGCTCCGATAGTAGGCGCCATCACGACACCCGATGGTGGAAATCCGAGTCGTGACAAACTATGAGTTCCACACTCGATATTTAATTTGACAACATATATTAATTTGTTAGTTCTGTAAGTTTATTTTATAAATTAAATAATTAATTTTGTAAAGTGTAATTGGATAGAGTTTGTAGTTAGTACATACTTAAACTACAGAGACTCTACGCTAAAAGGCTCTATATTTTACTACGCTAAAAGACTCTATATTTTACTACGCTATAAGGCTCTATATTTTACTACGCTAAAAAGCTCTATATTTTACTACGCTAAAAGGTTACTATTCTTTAAGCAAAAAAATAATCTAAAATAAATAAAAACAACAAACATATGAACATAACATTCACGAAATTACAAATAAAATAGTGAAAGATATTTGTGAACAATTTCCTTAACAATAAAAATTATTTCTCACGTTTTAACTATTACTAATAATTTAATCCGGGTAAAAATAACATACAAATTTAATCGCAAACATAACACAAATCAACGTGGAAACACATTCAAGAAAACAAATATGCATATGCTCTACGAGTTTCGACATAAACTAAATCGAAATACCTCGATTTATATTTTTTGAAATATCGGAAATTTGAAATTTTGACCCCGAAAGAAGGAATCCAAGGCTTGGATTTTATGTGGTACCTACGCTCTTCACTTTTTATGTGACGGATGGGGCCCAAGAATTTTTTCTTAATAAACGTGGGGGGGGGGGGGGTGTGGACCAGCAGAATGGTGGGGGAGGATTTTTTTAAACGTAGTACTATACTGTGTTTTCCTATAACAAATTAATTTTTTAGTATAACGCAGTATTATAAACGTATTTAACGTTATATTTTATGCAGAAATGTAACTTTTTTTTAACTGTATAAACGTATTTTAAGTACAAAAATACGCCATTTCAGTTTCGGTTTCTTAATCGAGTTATCCTTTTTTCAACGATTGGATAGTTTAATCATGCATGTGGGACTTATACCGCTTTTATAGAGAGAGCGAGAAGATGCACACAGAACTAAAGAATATCGCACTTCCAATAAAATAATAGAAATATCACCAAAAGTTGTGTGGAGTAGTAAGTACTCCATCCTTGATCACAGGGCTCGGGTTCGAATTTTGGGTATGAAATTATCTTTGAAGGAGCATTTTACTAAAGTGGAATTTTCCAGTACAAATCAAGATTAATCGGGCCTAAATTAAAGCAAATATCAAACACTAGGTGGAAAACATAAAAAAAAAAACTATAGAAATTGTTGAATTTGTAGTAAGTAGTACTCCCTCCGGTTCATAGTAAGTGACCAGTTTACTTTTTATTTTGGTCCAAAATAAGTGTCTAGCTATGTAGTCAAGAAAAAATTCAATTTATTTTTACTCTTTTACCCTTATGTGCATATCCCTAAAAAGTTTTCTCACTTCTCACTATAACTATGTGACCAATATTTAATAAGGGTAGTTTAGTCATATTAGGTATTTTGTATAGGATTTAGCATTTTCTTAATGGACGTGCTAAAAGGAAACTGGTCACTTATTGTGAACCGAAGGGGGTATTTGAATACTCAGAGAAAACAAAAATAGGAAATCAGTTAACATTACAAAAAGGATTCGATCTTACTAGCTAGAAGACAAGCTGCTGGAAAAAGTTAATATTGATCAAGGATTTGTGAAGGTTTTGATAGCATTTTTTTGTATTTTAGAAGAGTATCATGTATGTTTTCTAACTATATGATTTTGTTAAATGATCTTTTTAATGTAAAATTACATATCTCGATCGTTTATGTTGAGGGGAAGAATGTTTATTGCTCAAAATTTAAGTTGAGTTTGTTTTTAAAAGTAAAGTTGGAGGAAATAATAATCTTCATCATAAGTTTTTTATATACTAGTCTCAGGGTACGCTGTGATGACCCAAAAGGTCATCATCACTTGATTAAAAACGAAATTCTGTGTTTTGAGGCCTTAAAAACCTCATTTAGAGTCACCTCGATTTGCGTGCGCAGTCCGGGCGCGTAGCCGGAAAGCTTAAATATGAAATTCTGTGAAAAATGATAAAATTTAGTTATAAAATGAGTTAATTTGACTTGGGTCAATGTTTTGGGTAAACGGACCTGAACCCGTGATTTGACGGTCCCGGAGGGTCCGTAGGAAAATATGAGACTTGGGGCTCACGTCAAATGACATCCATTGAGTAATTCAGACTTAAATTACATCCATTGGGCTCACGTCAAGCCCCTGTCCAAGTTGTTGCAGGCTCAAAGAGGTGGAAGACCTTTGAATAGACCAGTGCGGTCTGCACAAAATGGAGTGCGTCCGCACTAGATTCTGTGCGGTCCGCGGTGAAGAACAGATTCACTAGTTTGACTTCGGAAGCCTATACCTTTTTCTATACAAGGAATTTTGAGATGATTCAAAAATGAAAGTTGTATCCCTTCGTGTCAAGTTTCCAGAAAGGTAAAGATATCACATTTTGGACATCTGTAAAGAAAATTATGGCCAAAATACTAAAACTTGTCATTGCAGAACACAGGAAGCCTGTGCGACTGCGGTTGATTTTGTGCGGGCCGTACAGGGCATCTAAGGGCAATATATTTAGACGGGATTTTCAGTTATTTTTCAATTTTTAAGACCCCAAAAACATAAGAGGCGATTTTTCAAACAACCTTTCTTCTCCAAATCAATTGTAAGTCATTTTTAACTAGTTTTCTTCAATCATTAACATCTTTTAACATGATTTCAACTTCAAATCAATGATTTTCATGGGGAAAATTGGGTGTTTTGGGTAGAACCTAGGTTTTTCAAAAATTAGGGATTTAGACCTCGATTTGATGTCCAATTTCAAAACAAATTATATATTTGAGTTCGTGGGAGAATGGGTGATCGGGTTTTGATTCGAACCTCGGATTTTGACCATGTGGGCCTGGGGGCGATTTTGTCTTTTGGGTAAAACTTTGGAAAATCCATTTTCATGCATTCAAATTGATTCATTTAGCATTTATTAATATAATTAAGTAACTTGTGGATAGATACGAGCAAGTTGGTGGTGGAATCAAGAGGTAAAGCGATAGTTGATGCTTGAATTGCGTTCGTGACATCGAGGTAAGTGTCTGGTCTAACCTTAGCTTGAGGGATTAAGAGTTGAGTCCTATTTTCTATTTGCTTCTTGTTGAGTACGATGTATAGGCATGATGACGAGTATCTGTATGTTGGTGTCAAGCATGACCGTGAGTCTTAAATTGATACTTGTTGTATTCTTGAATGTTACTATGGTTGAAATAGTGAGTAAATCCTTGATATTGAGCAAAGACTTAGTTTGTTTATCGTGGAATCTACTTATGATTGAGAAATGGTGGTAATTGAGACGAGTAGAAGTTGAGTTAAGATTGGTTATAGCTGATTCTCCCTTTTCGGGACGTATATACTTGTACTGCTGAGTTCCTTTGCCGGGATAGTGTAGTCTATTGTTGATCCATTGCCGGGACGGTTAATTATGATTATTGTTGACTGTATAGTTGGAACGGGTTGTTTGCCGAAACAGATATTATATTGGATCGGGTTACCCTTATGTGCATATCCCTAAAAAGTTTTCTCACTCCTCACTATAACTATGTGACCAATATTTAATAAGGGTAGTTTAGTCATATTAGGTATTTTGTATAGGATTTAACATTTTCTTAATGGACGTACTAAAAGGAAACTGGTCACTTATTGTGAACCGGAGGGGGTATTTGAATACTCAGAGAAAACAAAAATAGGAAATCAGTTAACATTACAAAAAGGATTCGATCTTACTAGCTAGAAGACAAGCTGCTGGAAAAAGTTAATATTGATCAAGGATTTGTGAAGGTTTTGATAGCATTTTTTTGTATTTTAGAAGAGTATCATGTATGTTTTCTAACTATATGATTTTGTTAAATGATCTTTTAATGTAAAATTACATATCTCGATCGTTTTTGTTGAAGGGAAGAATGTTTATTGCTTAAAATTTAAGTGGAGTTTGTTTTTAAAAGTAAAGTTGGAGGAAATAATAATCTTCATCATAAGTTTTTTATATACTAGTCTCAGGGTACGCTGTGATGACCCAAAAGATCATCATCACTTGATTAAAAACGAAATTCTGTGTTTTGAGGCCTTAAAAACCTCATTTAGAGTCACCTCGATTTGCGTGCGCAGTCCGGGCGCGTAGCCGGAAAGCTTAAATATGAAATTCTGTGAAAAATGATAAAATGTAGTTATAAAATGAGTTAATTTGACTTGGGTTAATGTTTTGGGTAAACGGACCTGAACCCGTGATTTGACGGTCCCGGAGGGTCCGTAGGAAAATATGAGACTTGGGGCTTACGTCAAATGACATCCATTGAGTGATTCAGACTTAAATTACATCCATTGGGCTCACGTCAAACCCCTGTCCAAGTTGTTGCAGGCTCAAAGAGGTGGAAGGCCTCTGAATAGACCAGTGCGGTCCGCACAAAATGGAGTGCACTAGATTCTGTGCGGTCCGCGATGAAGAACAAATTTACTAGTCTGACTTCGGAAGCCTATACCTTTTACTATACAAGGAATTTTGAGATGATTCAAAAATGAAAGTTGTATCCCTTCGTGTCAAGTTTCCAGAAAGGTAAAGATATCACAATTTGGATATCTGTAGAGAAAGTTATTGCCAAAATACTAAAACTTGTCATTGCAGAACACAAGAAGCCTGTGCGGCTGCGGTTGATTTTGTGCGGTCCGTACAGGGCATCTAAGGGCAGTATATTTAGACGGGATTTTCAGTTATTTTTCAATTTTTAAGACCCCAAAAACATAAGAGGCGATTTTTCAAACAACCTTTCTTCTCCAAATCAATTGTAAGTCATTTTTAACTAGTTTTCTTCAATCATTAACATCTTTTAACATGATTTCAACTTCAAATCAATGATTTTCATGGGGAAAATTGGGTGTTTTGGGTAGAACCTAGGTTTTTCAAAAATTTGGGATTTGGACCTCGATTTGATGTCCGATTTCAAAACAAATTATATATTTGAGTTCGTGGGAGAATGGGTGATCGGATTTTGGTTCGAACCTCGGATTTTGACCATGTGGGCCTGGGGGCGATTTTAACTTTTGGGCAAAACTTTGGAAAATACATTTTCATGCGTTCAAATTCATTTAGCATTTATTAATATAATTAAGTAACTTGTGGCTAGATACGAGCAAGTTGGTGGTGGAATCAAGAGGTAAAGCGATAGTTGAGGCTTGAATTGCGTTCGTGACATCGAGGTAAGTGTCTGGTCTAACCTTAGCTTGAGGGATTAAGAGTTGAGTCCTATTTGCTATTTGCTTCTTGTTGAGTAAGACGAATATGCATGATGACGAGTATCTATATGTTGGTGTCAAGCATGACCGTGAGTCTTAAATTGATACTTGTTGTATTCTTGAATGTTACTATGGTTGAAATAGTGAGTAAATCCTTGATATTGAGCAAAGACTTAGTTTGTTTATCGTGGAATCTACTTATGATTGAGAAATGGTGGTAATTGAGATGAGTAGAAGTTGAGTTAAGATTGGTTATAGCTGATTCTCCCTTTTCGGGACGTATATACTTGTACTGCTGAGTTCCTTTGTCGGGATAGTGTAGTCTATTGTTGATCCCTTGCCTGGACGGTTAATTATGATTATTGTTGACTGTATAGTTGGAACAGGTTGTGCGCTGAAACAGATATTATATTAGATCGGGTTGCACGCTGCAACATATATTATATTGGATCAGGTTGCACTCCGCAACAGATATTATATTAGATCGGGTTGCATGCCGCAACAGATATTATATTGGATCGGGTTGCACGCCGCAGCAGTTATATATATGTGGATTGGGATGCACGCCACAACAATGTTAAATGATAAGGGATCGGGTTGCGCGCCGCAACAGTATTGTTATTGTATTGTTGTAGATATTGAGTTGTCCTTTCATATTTTATTAAGTTTCTGTTGGTCTTGGTATGTTTCCCTGAAACATGTACCCCCTTCCATTTTAAACTGCTTATTCCTGTTTATTTTCCGCCATATATTATATAACTCAAAGGTTTATCTGGTGTCTGGTCCTAGCCTCATCATTACCTCGCCGGAGTTAGGCTAGGCACTTACCAGCACATGGGGTCGATTGTGCTGATACTACACTCTGCACTCTGTGTAGACACCGGAGCGGCACTTGTTTTAAAATGAAACTTCCGTGTTTTGAGGCCTTGAAAAACCTCATATAGAGTCACCTCGATTTGCGTGCACATTCCGGGCGCGTAGCCAGAAAGCTTAAATATGAAATTTTGTGAAAAATAATAAGTTTTGACTGTAAAATAAATAAATTTGACTTCAGTCAACATTTTAGGTAAACGGACCCGGATCCGTGATTTGATTGTCCCGAAGGGTCCGCAGAAAAATATAGGACTTGGACGTATGCCCGGAATCGAATTCCAAGGTCCCGAGCCCGAGAAATGAATTTTTAAAGGAAATCATTTTCTAAATTTTTTTAAGGAAATTTGAAATGAAGTTTGATTAGAAAGAGATGGTATCGGGCTCCTATTTTGGTTTCGGGTCCCGATACAGGTCTTATATATGGTTTAAGTCATTTCTATAAAGTTTGGTTGAAAACGGACGTCGTTTGACGTGATTCGGACCTAAATTGCTAAATTTGATACTTGATGAAGTTTGAGAAAAAAAAGTTCTTGATTTTGAGGTTTGATTCATTGTTATTGAGGTTATTTTGGCGATTTGATCGCACGAATAAGTTCGTATGATATTGTTGAGTTAGTACGTGTGTTTGGTTAGGAGCCTCGAGGGCTCGAGTGTGTTTCGGATGTGTTTCGGCAAGTTTTGAACTTAGGAAAAAGTTGCAGATTCAAAGAAGTTGCAGGTCTCTGAAGCCAGGTCTCGTGGTCCGCGAAGGAAACTTCGTGGTCGCGGTGGGGACTCCGTGATAACGGTGGGATTTGTGCGTTCCGCGGTGAGCAAGGCCAAGCCTCCGCGGCCTCTCTCGATTTCTTGCGGTCCGTGGTGGAGCTCCGCTGCCGCAGTCCTTTTTATGCGGTCCGCGGTGGAGCTCCGCGGCTACAGTCCTTTTTATGCGGTCCGCGTTGGAGCTCTGCGGCCGCAGTCCTTTTTATGTGGTCCATGGAGAGGGTTTGAGAGGAGTATATTTAAATGGACTTTTCAGTTATTTTCACTTTTCAAAACCCCAAAAACATAAGAGGCAATTTTGCAAATAACCTTTCTCCTCTAAATCAATTGTAAGTCATTTCTTACTAGTTTTCTTCAATCATTAACATCTTTTAACATGATTTCAACTTCAAAAATCAATTATTTTCATGGGGGAAAATTGAGTGTTTTGGGTAGAACCTAGGTTTTTCAAAAAAATGGGAATTTGGACCTCGATTTGAGGTCCAATTTCAAAACAAATTACATATTTGAGCTAGTGGGGGAATGGGTAATCGGGTTTAGGTCCGAATTTTGGATTTGGACCAAGCAAGCCCGGGGTCAATTTTTGACTTTTTGGGGAAATCTTTATAAAACCTATTTTCATGCATTAGAATTAATTCATTTAGCATCTATTGATATCGTAAGCAAATAGTGGCAAGCGAGTTGGTGGTGGAAATAAGAGGTAAAGCAGTAGTTGAGGCTTGAATTGTGTTCGTTGCATCGAGGTAAGTGTTTGGTATAACCTTAGCTTGAGGGATTTGGAGTCGTGTCCTGTTTGCTATTTGTTTCTTGTCAAGTACGACGTATAGGCCTAGTGACGAGTATCTATACATTGGTGTCAAGCATGACCGTGGGTCTTATATTGTGGTTTTCATGATTTCGTTGTATTATTCATGCCTTGGTGATGATTCATAATTGTTGTATAAAGCTTGTGGAAAAAATTGTGACCTATAAACATTGAGGAGCGTTGGCTCAAGTTGTATAGCAAAATTGTGAAAATATAAGTGACAATTGAACTTTTAGAGCATTGGCACGAGTTATGAAATGAGTTGTGAAAGAATAAGTGATAATCGAACCTCTAGAGCATTGGCTCGAGTTGTGAAGTGAATTGTATCAGAGCTCAGCCCCTCGTGACAAGTTGGTATCAGAGCTTTAGGTTGCATGGTCTCACAGTTCACAGACTAGATTAGTAGAGTCTGAGGGATCTATACGGAGACGTCTGTATTTATCCCCAGAAGCTATAGAGTTAGGAAAAAGCTTCACATTTATTTTTTCCTATCGTGCAGTTTTGTTTCTCAATGCTAATTGAACTTCTACTCTGTTCTTTTGTGGATGGCGAGAACACGCACTTCCTCATCCTCCACTCAGCAGCCCGAGCCCCCAGCAGCTGCTCCCATGAGGGGCAGAGGGAGAGGCCGAGGCCGTGCTAGAGGCCGAGGTAGGGGCAGATCTCAGCCCCGAGAAGTAGCCCCAATGACAGAGCCTCAGGTTAATTTTGATGAGGAGGTTCTGGCTCCAGTACTTTCGGTAGGCCCAGCTCAGGTCCCAGAAGGGTTTATTGCTACCCCAGTTCTTCAGGATGCTCTGGTCGGATTAGTGGGCCTCATAGAGAGTGTCACCCGAGCAGGCTTGCTTCCTGTAGCACCAGCCGTCTCTCAGGCTGGAGGAGGGGCCCAGACTCCTGCTACTCACACTCTAGAGCAGGTAGCTCCTCAGATTCAGACTCCAGTGGTTCAGCTAGTTGGAGCAGTACAGCGGGGTGTGGTAACTCAGACCGGTGATGGAGCGGCTATGTCCGCCGATGCTTTGTGGAGACTGGATAGGTTCACCAAGCTCTTTACTTCTACTTTTAGCGGTGCATCTACAGAGGATCCCCAGGATTATCTAGACAGCTGCCATGAGGTTCTTCGGAAAATGGACATTATTGAGACCAACAGGGTCGATTTTGCTACATTTCGCTTGTCTCGATCTGCCAAGACTTGGTGGAGGGATTATTGCTTAGCGGGACCAGTCGGATCGCCAGCCTTGACTTGGGAGCAGTTTATAGTGTTATTCCTGGAGAAGTTTCTCCCTGTTACTTAGAGAGAGGCCTATCAGAGGCAGTTTGAGTGCCTCCAGCAGGGTTCCATGACTGTTACCCAGTATGAGACCAGGTTCATCAATCTGGCTTGCCATGCTCTCATCATACTCCCTACCGAGAGAGAGAGGGTGAGGAGGTTTATTGACGGTCTTATTCAGTTAATTCATCTTCAGATGTCTAGAGAGGCTAGGAGTGAGATTACTTTTCAGGAGGCGGACAATGCGACCCGTAGAGTTGAGATGGTGCTATCACATGGAGGCAGTCATGGGTCAGATAAGAGGCCCCGTCATTCAAGCCGATTCATTGGTACCTCATCTGGAGGTCGAGATTCGTATGGTAGAGGCCATCCTCCTAGGCCCTTTTAGTCAGCGCTCCAGGTTTCTCATGGTACTTCAGGTGGTCGTGGTTCCCAGATGCAGTATTCCGATTAGTAGCCCTACAGTGCACCACCTGCTCCTATTAGTGCACTGCTGCTTCAGAGTTTTTGGGGTGGTCATTCAGGTCGTCAGGGCCAGTAGTCTCAGCATCCGAGGGCTTGTTACACGTGTGGTGATCCGGGTCATATTGCCAGGTTTTGCCCTCGAGCACCGAGTAGCTCTCAACATCAGGGTTCTCGTGTTATGTTACAGGCACCAGGTGTTCCATAGCCCATCGAGCCAGCTAAAGGTGGGGGTAGAAGTGCTATAGGTGGAGGTAGAGGTACTAGAGGTGGAGCTCAGGCCGCCAGAGGTGGAGGCCAGCCAGCTGCAGGCCGTCCCAGAGATGTAGTTCAGGGTGGTGGGCCCCAGCCCCGATGTTACGCCCTTCCAGCCAGGCCCGAGGCTGAGGCTTAAGATGCAACCATTACAGGTACTATTCTGGTTTGTGATAGGGATGCTTCAGCGTTATTTGATCCAGGGTCTACCTACTCATATGTGTCATCTTATTTTGTACCATATCTGGACATGCCTAGTGATTCATTGAGTATTCATGTTTATGTGTCTACAACGGTGGGTAATTCTATTATGGTAGATCGAGTCCATTGTTCTTATATTGTGGTGATTGGGGGTCTTGAGACTCGTGTGGATTTATTTCTTCTATACATGGTCGATTTCGATGTTATATGGGGGATGGACTGGTTATCACCTTACCACGCTATCTTGGACTGTCATGCTAAGACTGTGACCTTAGCCTTACCGGATTTACCCCGTTTAGAGTGGAGAGGAACTCCTGGTCATTATTCCCGTAGTGTTTTCTCGTATGTGAAGGCTCGGCGTATGGTCGAGAAGGGGTGTTTGGCCTATTTGGCATATGTTTGTGATTCTAGTGCTGAGGTCCCTTCTATTGATTCTATGCCCGTTGTTCGAGAGTTTCCTAATGTTTTCCCTTCAGACCTGCCGGGTATGCCACCTCGCAGGGATATTGACTTTTGCATTGATTTGGCTCCGGGCACTCAGCCCATTTTTATTCCGCCGTATCGTATGGCCCCGCTGGAGTTGAAAGAGTTGAAGGAACAGTTGCAAGACTTGCTTGAGAAGGGTTTCATTAGACCTAATGTTTCGCCTTGGGGTGCGCTAGTGTTGTTCGTTAAGAAGAAGAACGGATCGATGAGAATGTGTATTGATTACTGGCAGTTGAACAAGGTTACAATCAAGAATAAGTATCCATTGCCAAGTATAGATGATTTGTTTGATCAGCTTTAGGGTGCCAAGGTGTTTTCAAAGATTGATTTGAGATCTGGCTACCATCAGTTGAGAATTAGGGCATCTGATGTCCTTAAGACAGCTTTCCGCACTCGGTACGGGCATTATGAGTTCCTGGACATGTCATTTGGGTTGACCAATGCCCTAGCAACTTTTATGGATTTGATAAACCGAGTGTTCAGGACTTATTTGGACTCGTTTGTGATAGTCTTCATTGATGATATTTTGATATATTCCCGCAACCGGGAGAAGTACAAGAAACATCTCAGAGTGGTTCTTCAGACCTTGAGGGATAGTTAGTTATATGTTAAGTTCTCGAAGTATGAGTTCTGGTTGAGTTCAGTTGCATTTTTGGGCCATGTTGTATCAGCAGAGGGTATTCAGGTTGATCCGAAGAAGATTGAGGCAGTCAAGAACTGGCCTAGACCAGCATCAACTACAAAGATTCGGAGTTTCTTAGGATTGGAAAGCTACTATCATCGGTTCGTGGAAGAGTTTTCATCTATCGCAGCCCCGATGACCAGATTGACCCAGAAGGGTGCCCAGTTCAGATGGTCAGACGAGTGTGAGGCGAGCTTTCAGAAGCTCAAGACAACTCTGACTACGGCACCGGTGTTGGTTTTGCCCATAGGTTTAAGGCCTTATACAGTTTATTGTGATGCATCTCGTATTGGGCTTGGTGTAGTGTTGATGCAAGATGGCAAGGTCATTGCCTATGCTTCGTGGCAGTTGAAGATTCATGAGAAGAACTATCTGATTCATGACTTGGAGTTGGCAGGCATTGTTCACGCATTGAAGATTTGGAGGCATTATCTGTATCGCGTGGCATGTGAGGTGTTCATGGATCACAAGAGTCTTCAGTATTTGTTCAAGCAAAAGGAGTTGAATTTGAGACAGAGGAGGTGGTTGGAGTTGTTGAAAGATTATGATATCACAATCTTATATCATCCGAGAAAGGCCAATGTGGTGGCCGTAGCGTTGAGTAAGAAGTTATCCAGTATGGGCAGTCTTGCTTACATTCTGGTCGGTGAGAGACCGCTTGCTTTGTATATTTGGGCTTTGGCCAATCAGTTTGTGAGGTTGGATATTTCTGAGCCTAGTCGTGTATTTTCCTGCACGGTCACTCGTTCTTCTTTATTGGAGCGTATCCATGATCGACAGTATGATGATCCCCATTTGTGTGTCCTGAGCTACACGGTATAGCACAGAGATGTATCATCCGGGCGTCGTGAAGATGTATCAGGATTTGCGGTAGCATTATTGGTGGCGTAGAATGAAGAAGGATATTGTTGCATATGTAGCTTGGTGTTTGAATTGTCAGCAGGTTAAGTATGAGCATTAGAGGCCTAGTGGTTTATTTCAGAGGATTGAGCTTCCCGAGTAGAAGTGGGAGCGGATCACTATGGATTTCATTGTTGGACTCCCGTAGACTCAGTGGAAGTTCGACGCAGTATGGGTCATTGTTGATAGGCTGACCAAGTCAGCGCATTTCATTCCTGTGGCGGTCTCCTATTCATTTGAGAGGTTAGCTGAGATCTATATCCTAGAGATTGTTCGCCTTTATGGTATGCCTGTATCTATCATTTCGTACCAAGGTACGCAGTTTACCTCGCGTTTCTGGAGAGAAGTTCAGCGAGAGTTGGGCACCCAGGTTTATTTAAGTACAACATTTTATCCTCAGACGGACGGGCAGTCCGAGCGAAATATTCAGATTTTGGAGGATATGCTCCGAGCTTGTGTCATTGACTTTGAAGGCTCGTGGGATCAGTTTTTGCCTTTAGCAGAGTTTGCCTATAATAACAGTTACCAGTCGAGATCCAGATGGCTCCTTATGAGGCTTTATATGGTAGGCAGTGTCGATCTCCGATTGGGTGGTTTGAGCCGGGAGAGGCTCTATTGTTGGGTACAGATCTGGTTCAGGAGGCTTTGGACAAGGTCAGGATTATTCAGGATAGGCTTCGTACAGCTCAGTCCAGGCAAAAGAGTTATGCAGACCGCAAGGTTCGAGATGTGGATTTTATGGTGGGAGAGCAGGTATTGCTCCAAGTATCGCCTATGAAGGGTGTGATGAGATTTGGGAAGAAGGTCAAGCTTAGCCCTAGGTTCATCGGCCCGTTTGAGATTCTTGATCTAGTGGGAGAGGTGGCTTATAGACTTGCATTGCCGCCGAACTTATCAGCCGTACACCCAGTGTTTCATGTGTCCATGCTCCGGAAATATCACGGCGATCCATCCTACGTGTTAGATTTCAGCACTGTCCAGTTGGACAAGGACTTGTCTTATGAGGATGAGCCGGTAGCTATTCTAGACCGGCAGGTTCGTCAGTTGAGGTCGAAGAGTTTTCCTTCTGTTCGTATTCAGTGAAGAGGTCAGCATCCTGAGGCATCGACCTGGGAGTCCAAGTCCGATATGCAGAGCCGTTATCCCCATCTTTTCCCCGACTCAGGTACTTTCTTCTTCTGTCCGTTCGAGGACGAACAGTTGTTTTAGAGTTGGAGAATGTGATGATACAAAAGGTCATCACTTGTTTTATAACGAAACTTCCGTGTTCTGAGGCCTTGAAAAACCTCATTTAGAGTCACCTCAATTTGCGTGCATAGTCAGGGCGCGTAGACGAAAAGCTTAAATATGAAATTTTGTGAAAAATGATAAGTTTGACTGTAAAATGAATAAATTTGACTTCAGTCAACATTTTGGGTAAACGGACCCGGATCCATGATTTGATGGTCCCGGAGGGTCCGTAGGAAAATGTGGAACTTGGGCGTACGCCCGGAATCGTATTCCGAGGTCCCGAGCCCGAGAAATGAATTTTTAAAGGAAATCATTTTCTGAAAATTTTTATGGAAATTTGAAATAAGGTTTGATTAGAAAGAGATGGTATCGGGCCTGTATTTTGGTTTCGGCGCCCGGCACAAGTCTTATATATGGTTTAAGTCATTTATGTAAAGTTTGGTTGAAAACGGACGTCGTTTGACGTGATTCTGACCTAAATTGCTAAATTTGATACTTGATGAAGTTTGAGAAAAAAAAGTTCTTGATTTTGAGCTTTGATTCATTGTTATTGAGGTTATTTTGGCGATTTGATCGCATGGATAAGTTCGTATGATGTTGTTGAGTTAGTACGTGTGTTTGGTTAGGATCCCGAGGGCTCGAGTGTGTTTCGGCAAGTTTTCAACTAAGGAAAAAGCTGCAGATTCAGAGAAGTTGCAGGTCTCTGAAGCTAAGTCTAGCGGTCCGCGGTGAAAACTTCGCGGCTGCGGTGGGGACTCCGCGACTGCGGTGGGATTTGTGCGGTCCGCGGTGAGCAAGGCCAAGCCTCCGCGGCCACGCTCGATTTCTTGCGGTCCGCGGTAGAGCTCCACGGCCGTGCTCAATTTCTTGTGGTCCGCGGCCGCAGTCCTTTTTATGTGGTCCGCGGTGGAGCTCTGCGGCCGCAGTCCTTTTTATGCGGTCCGTGGAGAGGGTCTGAGAGGAGTATATTTAAACGGACCTTTTAGTTATTTTTCACTTTTCAAAACCACAAAAACATAAGAGGCAATTTTACAAATAACCTTTCTCCTCCAAATCAGTTGTAAGTCATTTCTAACTAGTTTTCTTCAATCATTAACATCTTTTAACATGATTTCAACTTCAAATCAATTATTTTCATGGGGAAAATTGGGTGTTTTGGGTAGAACCTAGGTTTTTCAAAAAAAAAGGGATTTGGACCTCGATTTGAGGTCTGATTTCAAAACAAATTAAATATTTGAGCTCGTAGGGGAATGGGTAATCAGGTTTAGGTCCAAATTTCGGGTTTGGACCAAGAGGGTCCGGGGTCGATTTTTGACTTTTTGGGGAAAGCTTTATAAAACCTATTTTCATGTATTAGAATTGATTCATTTAGCATCTATTGATATCGTTAAGCAAATGGTGGCTAGATACAAGCGAGTTGGTAGTGGAAATAAGAGGTAAAGCAGTAATTGAGGCTTGAATTGTGTTCGTTGCATCGAGGTAAGTGTTTGGTCTAACCTTAGCTTGAGGGATTAGGAGTCGTGTCATGTTTGCTATTTGCTTCTTGTCGAATACGACTTATATGCATGGTGGCGAATATCTATACGTTGGTGTCAAGCATGACCGTGGGTCTTATATTGTGGTTTTCATGATTTCGTTGTATTATTCATGCCTTGGTGAAGATTCCTAATTGTTGTATAAAGCTTGTGGAAAGAGTTGTGACTTATTAACATTGAGGAGAGTTGGCTCAAGTTGTATAGCAAAATTGTGAAAATATAAGTGACAATTGAACTTTTAGAGCATTGGCACGAGTTGTGAAATGCGTTGTGAAAGAATAAGTGATAATCGAACCTCTAGAGCATTGGCTCGAGTTGTGAAGCGAATTGTGAAGTAAAATTGAGAAAGAGTTATTAAATTATTCCCTTGCCGGGATATTGTTGCTTTGTTAATTATCTCCCTTGCCGGGATGTTGAGATTATTGACGTTGTTCCCTTGCCGGGATTTAATTGTTTAATTGTGTTCCCTTGCCGGGATTTTTATTAGTATTTTGTTTATTCCCTTGCCCCTTTGTTTGTGATTGTTGTTTGGGTGAGGAAGAGCGTTAAAACATGAAGGGTGATGTCGTGCATTGTTTGTTATTATGAGGAAAGAGTGTAAAAGCAAGAAGGGTGATGTCGTACCGCACGACGTACCATTCCATGCTGATTCTATTGATTATATGTTGAGAAACGAGAGTAAAAGCACGAAGGGTGATGCTGTGCACATTTTGATTATATGATTGTTTTGGTGAGGATGAGAGTAAAAGCACGAAGGGTGATGTCGTGCACATTTTTATTATATAACTGCTTTGGTGAGGCTAAGAGTAAAAGCATGAACGGTGATGTCGTGCAATTGTTGATTTCTGTGTCCCTGTTGATATTCTAGTTATGTGGTTTTCTTTCTGTACTTGATGCCTTTTTATTCGGAACTATTATCTCCCCCACAACATGTTACCCCCTCCCACATTGACTGGCAATTTCTGTATTTCTTTTCCGCTGTATATATATATGAACTACACAGGTTTATTTGGTGGTCTGGTCCTAGCCTCGTCACTACTTCGCCGAGGTTAGGCTAGACACTTACCAGCACATAGGGTCGGTTGTGATGATACTACACTCTACACTGTGTGCAGATCTAGGAGCAGCTTTCGGACAGTAGTTGGAGTGTTTCCTTCAGTCCACCTGGAGACCCAAGGTAGACCTGCAGGCGTCCGCTGCCCTGGCGTCTCCCTCTATCTCTATTTCCTGTTTCATTTCCTTTTGTTCAGAAACAATGTATTGTCAGACATTGTATGTAGTAACTTTTAGACAGTCTGTGACACTATGACACCAGGTTTTGGGTATTGGAGGTTTTAAATGTGGTAATAGACGTAGCCTTAAGATATATAATTGTTGACTTCTGCTTATTTATTTAAAATTCCGCTTTATATTATTATCGACTGGTGTTTGTTAAAAAGAAGCAAAAATGAAAGTGTAGCAAGTAGTTAAGATTTGACTTGGCTAGCTCCCATTAGTAGGCGCCATCACGACTCCCTAGGGTGGGAAATCTGGGTCGTGACAAGCAGTAGGGGAGCCAGCCTTCAGTCCACTGATACATCGAGGTAGCCTTGCAGGCGTCCGCAGGCCCGGCGTCTCATCTATATTTTATTATGTTATGTTATCTCATGTATCTGAGACAAACAATGTTAGTTTTCCTTCAAACTGTTGTATGTAGTACTCGTTGTAGTCCGTGGATATTGTGACACCAGTTTCTGGGTAGAAGCATGTGTTGACTTTCGAAATATTTTGGTTTTATATTTATTTAAAACTTCCACTTAAATCTCATATTCCACTATCATTAGATGTTTATCACTTGTTAATATAAGTTGTAAAAAGGATTAAAACAGAAGAGTTAAAGATTTCTAGGTTCGTGGCTTGCTTAGCTTCTACGAGTAGGCGCCATCATGACTCCTGAGGGTGGGAATTTCGGGTCGTGACAAGTTGGTATCATAGTTTTAGGTTACATATGTCTCACAATTCACGGACAAGCTCAGTAGAGTCTGAGGGATTAGTACGGAGATGCTTGTATTTATCCCCCAGAGGCTACAGAGTTAGGAAAAACTTCACATTTGTTCTTTCATGTCGTGTGGTTCTGTTTCTCAATGCTAATTGAATTTCTACTCTGTTCTTTCGCTGATGGCGAGAACACGTGCTTCCTCATCTACCGCTCAGTAGCCCGAGACCCCAGGAGCAGCTCTCACGAGGGGCAGAGGGCGAGGCCGAGGTCGTGCTAGAGGTCGAGGTAGGGGTAGAGCTCAGTCTCGAGTAGCAGCCCCAGTAGCGGAGCCTCAGGTTGAATTTGATGACGAGGTTCCGGGCCCAGCATCTCTGGTGGGCCCAGCTCAGGTCCCAGAGGGGTTTATTGCTACCCTAGTCATTCAGGATGCTCCTGTCCGATTAGTGGGCCTCATGGAGAGTGTCACCCGAGCGGGCTTGCTTCTTGTAGCACACGCCATCTCTCAGGCTGGAGGAGGGGCCTAGACTCCTGCTACTCGCACTCCGGAGCAGGTAGCTCCTCAGATTCAGACTCCAGTGGTTCAGCCAGTTGGAGCAGTTATGTCTGCCGATGCTTTGTGGAGGCTGGATTGGTTCGCCAAGCTTTTCACTTCCACTTTCAGTGGTGCATCTACTGAGGATCCCCGGGATTATCTAGACAGCTGCCACAAGGTTCTCAGGAACATGGGTATTGTTGACCAATGGGGTTGATTTTGCTACATTTCGTTTGTCTAGATCCGCCAAGACTTGGTGGAGGGATTATTGCTTAGCTAGACCAGCCGGATCGCCAGTCTTGACTTGGCAGCAGTTCACACAACTATTTCTGGAGAAGTTTCTCCCCATTACTCAGCGAGAGGCTTATCAGAGGTAGTTTGAGTGCCTCCAGTAGGGTTCCATGATGGTTACCCAGTATGAGACCAGGTTCATCGACTTAGCTCGCCATACTCTTGTCATACTTCCTACTGAGAGAGAGAGGGTGAGGAGGTTTATTGATGGTCTTATTCAGCCGATTCGCCTTCAGATGGCTAGGGAGGCTAGGAGTGAGATCACTTTTCATGAGGTGGACAATGTGGCCTATAGAGTGGAGATGGTCCTATCACAAGGAGTTGGTCATGGGTCAGATAAGAGGCCCCATCATTCAAGTAGATTTAGTGGTGCCTCGTCTGGAGGCAGAGATTCATATGGTAGAGGCCATCCTCCTAGGACCTTTCAGATAGCTTTTTAGGTCTTTGACGGCGCTTCAGGTAGTCGTGGTTCGCAGATGCAGTATTCTAATCAGCAGTCCTATAGTGCACGACCAGCTCCTATCAGTGCACCGCCGCTCTAGAGTTTTCGGGGTGGTCATTCGGGTCACTAGGGTCAGTCTCAGTTTCCTCAGCCACAACACTCAGGTGGATGTTTTGAGTATGGTGAGTATGGTCATATCAGGAGGACTTGTACGAGGTTGGTGGGCACTCAATCGCAGCAGCAGGGTTCCTGTGCTATGGTCCAGGCACCAGGTGTTCCACAGACCACCCAGCCAGCTAGAGGTAGGGGTAGATGTGCTAGAGGTGGAGGTAGAGGATTTAGAGGTAGAGTTCAGGCCACTAGATATGGAGGCCAGCCAGCTGTAGGTCGTCCCAGAGATGGAGCCTAGGGTGGTGGGGCCCAGCCCCGATATTATACTCTTCCATCCAGGCCCGAGGCTGAGGCTTTAGTTGCGATTATCACAGGTACTATTCTGGTTTGTGATAGAGATGCTCCAGTGTTATTTGATCCAGGGTCCACTTACTCGTATGTGTCATCTTATTTTGCACCGTATCTGGTTATGCCTAGTGATTCATTGAGTGTTCCCGTTTATGTGTTTACACCGGTCAGTGATTCTATTGTAGTTGATCGAGTCCATCATTCTTGTATTGTGATGATTGGGGGTCTTGAGACTCGTGTATATTTTCTGCTTTTAGACATGTTCGATTTTGATATTATATTGGGGATGGACTGGTTATCACCTTACCACACTATCTTGGACTGTCATGCCAAGACTGTGACCTTAGCTTTACCGGGTATGTTTCGTTTAGACTGGAGAGGGACTCCTGGTCATTCTACCCATATTGTTATCTCTTATGTGAAGGCTCGACGCATGGTCGAGAAGGGGTGTTTGGCCTATGTGGCATATGTTCGTGATTCTAGTACTGAGGTTCCCTGTATTGATTCTGTGCCCTTTGTTCGTGAGTTTCCTGAGGTATTCCCTTCAGACTTGTCGGGTATGCCACCCAACAGGGATATTGATTTTTGCATTGATTTGGCTTCAGGCACTCAACCCATTTCTATCCCGTCGTATCGTATAGCCCCACCTGAGTTGAAGGAACAATTGCAAGACTTGCTTGAGAAGGGCTTCATTAGGACCAGTGTTTCACCTTGGGGTGCACCGGTGTTATTTGTTAAGAAGAAGGATGGGTCAATGAGAATGTGTATTGATTACCGGCAGTTGAACAAGGTTACAATCAAGAATAAGTATCCATTGCCAAGGATTGATGATTTGTTTGATCAGCTTCAGGGTGCCAAGGTATTTTCAAAGATTGATATGAGATCTGGCTACCATCAGTTGAGGATTAGGGCATCCGATGTCCCTAAGACAGCATTCCATACTCGGTACGGGTATTATAAGTTATTGGTTATGCAGTTCGGGTTGACAAATGCCCCAACAACCTTTATGGAATTGATGAACTGGGTGTTCAGACCTTATTTGGATTCATTCGTGATAGTCTTCATTGATGATATTTTGATATATTCCCGCTGCTGGGAGGAGCACGAGCAGCATCTCAGAGTGGTTCTTCAGACTTTGAGGGATAGTCAGTTATATGCTAAATTTTTGAAATGTGAGTTTTGGTTGAGTTCAGTTGCATTCCTGGTTCATGTTGTGTCAGCTGTATTCAGGTTGATCCGAAGAAGATTGAGGCAGTCAAGAACTGTCCTAGACCAGCATCAACTATAGAGATCTGGAGTTTCTTGGGATTGGTAGACTATTATTGTCGGTTTGTGGGGGGGTTTTCATATATCGCAGCCCCGATGACCAGGTTGACTCAGAAGGGTGACCAGTTCAGATGGTCAGATGAGTGTGAGGCGAGCTTTTAGAATCTCAAAACAACTTTGACTACAACACCGGTGTTGGTTTTGCCCACTGGTTCATGGTCTTATATAGTTTATTGTGATGCATCTCGTATTGGACTTGGTGTAGTGTTGATGCAGTATGGCAAGGTCATTGCCTATGCTTCGCGGTAGTTGAAGATTCATGAGAAGAACTATCCAATTCAAGATTTAGAGTTGGCAGCCATAGTTCACGCATTGAAGATTTGGAGGCATTATCTGTATGGCGTGGCATGTGAGGTGTTACGGATCACAAGAATCTTCAGTATTTGTTCAAGCAAAAGGAGTTGAATTTGGGGTAGAGGAGGTGGTTGAAGTTGTTGAATGATTATAATATCACTATCTTATAACACTCGGGAAAGGCCAATGTCGTGGCCGATACCTTGAGTAGGAAGTCAGCCAGTATGGGAAGCCTTGCTTATATTAAGTTCGGTGAGAGGTCGCTTACTTTGGATGTTCAGGCCTTGGCCAATCGGTTCGTAAGGTTAGATATTTCTAATCCTAGTCGGGTATTAGCTTGCACGGTCGCTCGTTCTTTTTTATTGGAGTGTATCCGTGATCGGCAGTATGATAATCCCCATTTGTGCGTCCTTAGAGACACGGTGTAGCGCGGAGGTGCCAAGCGGGTTACGCTAGATGATAATGGAGTTTTGAGATTGCAGGGTCGAGTGTGTGTGCGAAATATGGATGGGTTTTGGGAGTTGATTTTAGAGGAGGCCCATAACTCCCAGTACTCTATTCATCCGGGCGCCGCAAAGATGTATCAGGATTTGCGGCAACATTATTGATGGCGGAGAATGAAGAAGGATATCGTAGTATATGTGGCTCGTTGTTTGAATTGTCAGCAGGTCAAGTACGAGCATTAGAGGCCTGGTGGGTAATTTCAGAGGATTGAGCTTCCCGTGTGGAAGTGGGAGTGGATCACTATGGACTTTGTTACTGGACTCCTGCAGACTCGGAAGAAGTTCGACGCAGTATGGGTAATTGTTGATAGGCTAGTCAGTGCATTTCATTCTTGTGTCAGTCTCCTATTCATCCGAGAGGTTAGTAGAGATCTATATCCAGGAGATTGTTCGTCTTCATGGTGTGCCTGTGTCTATCATTTCGGATCGAGGTATGCAGTATACCTCACATTTCTGGAGAGCAGTTCAGTGAGGGTTGGGTACGCAGGTTAACTTGAGCACAGAATTTCATCCTCAAATGGATGGGCAGTCCGAGCGGACTATTCATATTTTAGAGGGTATGCTTCGAGCTTGTGTCATTGACTTTGGAGGCTCGTGGGATCAGTTTTTGCCTTTAGCAGAGTTTGCCTACAACAATAGCTACCAGTCGAGTATCCAGATGGCTCCTTATGAGGCATTATATGGTAGACGGTGTCGGTGTCCGGTTGGGTGGTTTGAGCCGGGAAAGGCTAGGTTGTTGGGAATGAACTTGGTTCAGGAGACCTTGGATAAGGTCAGAATTATTCAGGATAGGCTTCGTATAGCCCAGTCCAAGAAAAAGAGTTATGCAGACCGCAAAGGTTCGAGATGTGGCTTTTATGGTCGGTGAGCGGGTATTGCTCCGAGTGTCGCCTATGAAGGGCGTGATGAGATTTGGGAAGAAGGGAAAGCTTAGCCCTAGGTTCATTGGCCCGTTTGAGATTCTGGATCTAGTGGGAGAGGTGGCTTATAGACTTGCATTGCCGCCGAGCTTATCTGTCGTGCATCCAGTGTTTCATGTGTCCATGCTTCGAAAATATCACAGCGATCCATCCCACGTGTTAGATTTCAGCACTGTCCAGTTGGACAAGGACTTGTCTTACAAGGAGGAGCCGGTGGCTATTCTAGACCGGCAGGTTCGCTAGTTGAGGTCGAAGAGTTTTTCTTCTGGTCGTGTTTAGTGGAAAGGTCAGCCTCCTAAGGCATCGACCTGGGATTTCTAGTCCGATATGCGGAGCCGTTATCCCCATCTTTTCCCCGACTAAGGTACTTCCTTCTTCTGTCATTTCGAGGATGAACGGTTGTTTTAGAGGTGGAGAATGTGATAACCTTTACTTGTTTAAAAATTAAATTCTGTGTTTTGAGGCCTTAAAAACCTTATTTAGAGTCACTTCGATTTGCGTGCGCAATCCGGTCGCGCATCCGGAAAACGTAAATATGAAATTCTGTGAAAAATGATAAAATTTGGTTATAAAATGAGTTAATTTGACTTCAGTCAATGTTTTGGGTAAACGGACCTGGACCTGTGATTTGACGGTCTCGGAGGGTCCGTAGGAAAATATGGGACTTGGGTGTACGCCCAGAATCGAATTCCGAGGTCCCAAGCCCGAGAAATGAATTTTTAAAGAAAATTATTTTTTGAAATTATTAAAGGAAATTTGAAATGAAATTTGATTAGAACATGATGGTATCGGGTCTGTATTTTGGTTCCGGCGCCTAGTACAAGTCTTATATATGATTTAAGACGTTTCTATGGAATTTGGTGAAAAATGGATGTCATTTGACGTGATTCAGACTTAAATTTCAAAAATTGATGTTTAAAGAAGTTTTGAATTTTTTTTATTGATCTTGAGATTTAATTTGATGTTCATGATGTTATTTTGATGATTTGATTACACGAATAAATCCGTAAGATGTTTTTGAAGTTTTGTGTACACTTGGTTTGGAGTTCCGGGGGCTAGGGTGAGTTTCGGGTAGGTTCCGGGGTCTCTTATAAAGCTGTTATTTTATTATGCATTTTTATGGTACTAATATATCGTCTCCTGTTGCTTTTTTTGAGCCGAGGGTCTCCTAGAAACAGCCTCTCTACCCTTCGGGGTAGGGGTAAGGTCTACGTACATATTACCCTCCCCAGACCCCACTTGTGGGATTATACTGGGTAGTTGTTGTTGTTGTTGTTGTTGTTGTTGTTGTTGTGTACACTTGGTTTGGAGTTTCGAGGGCTAGGATGAGTTTCGGGTAGGTTTCGGGGTGTCTTAGGCCTAAAAACACAGCTGTTGCAGTCTCAGATAGGTGGAAGGCCTCTGAATGGACCAGTGCGTTCCGCACAAAATGGAGTGCGGCAGCACTAGATTCTGTGCGGTCCGCGGTGAAGAATAAATTCACTGGTCCGACTTCGGAATCCTATACCTTTTTCTCTACAAGGAATTTTGAGATGATTCAAAAACAAAATTTGTAGCCCTTCGTATCTAGTTTCCAGAAAGGTAAATAAATCACAATTTGGACATCTGTAGAGAACGTTATGGCCAAAATACTAAGACCTATCACTACAGAATACAGGAAGCCTGTGCGGCTGCGGTTGATTTTGTGCGGTCCGCACAGGGCATCTGAGGGCAGTATATTTAGACGGAATTTTCAGTTATTTTTCAATTTTTAAGACCCCAAAAACATAAGAGGCGATTTTTCAAATAACCTTTCTTCTCCAAATCAATTGTAAGTTATTTTTAACTAGTTTTCTTCAATCATTAACATCTTTTAACATGATTTCAACTTCAAATCAATGATTTTCATGGGGAAATTGAGTGTTTTGGGTAGAACCTAAGTTTTTCAAAAATTGGGTATTTGGACCTCGATTTGAGGTTCGATTTCAAAACAAATTATATATTTGATTTCGTGGGGGAATGGGTGATCGAGTTTTGGTTCAAACCTCGGGTTTTGACCATGTGGACCCGGGGGCGATTTTTGACTTTTGGGTAAAACTTTGGAAAATCCATTTTCATGCATTCAAATTGATTCATTTAGCATTTATTAATAGAATTAAGTAACTTGTGGCTAGATACGAGCGGGATGATGGTGGAATCAAGAGGTAAAGCGATAGTTGAGGCTTGAATTACATTCGTGACATCGAGGTAAGTGTCTGGTCTAACCTTAGCTTGAGGGATTAAGAATTGAGTCCTATTTGCTATTTGCTATTTGCTTCTTGTTGAGTACAACGTATAGGCATAGTGACGAGTATCTGTACGTTGGTGTCAAGCATGACCGTGAGTCTGAAATTGATACTTGTTGCATTCTTGAATGTTACTATGGTTAAAATAGTGAGTAAATCCTTGATATTGAGCAAAGACTTAGTTTTTTATCATGGAATCTACTTATAATTGAGAAATGGTGGTAATTGAGACAGTAGGAGTTGAGTTAAGATTGGTTATAGCTGATTCTCCCTTTACGGGACGTATATACTTGTACTGCTGAGTTCTCTTGCCAGGATAGTGTAGTCTATTGTTGATCCCTTGCCGGGATGGCTAATTATGATTATTGTTGACTGTATAGTTGGAACGGGTTGAGCACCGCAACAAATATTATATTGGATCGGGTTGCACGCCGCAAAAGATATTATATTGGATCGGGTTACACGCCGCAACAGATATTATATTAGATCGGGTTGCACGCCGCAACAAATATTATATTGGATCGGGTTGCACGCCGCAATAGATATTATATTGGATCGGGTTGCACGCCGCAATAGATATATATATGCGGATCGGGTTGCATGCCGCAACAATGTTAAATGATAAGGGATCAGGTTGTGCGCCGCAACAGTATTGTTATTATATTATTGTATATATTGAGTTATCCTTTCATATTTTATTAAATTTCTGTTGGTCTTGATATGTTTCCCCGAAGCATGTACCCCCTCCCATTTTAATCCTGTTTATTTTCCTCATATATTATATAACTGCACAGGTTTATCTAGAGTCTGATCCTAGCCTCGTCACTACCTCGTCGGGGTTAGGCCAGGCACTTACTAGCACATGGAGTCGGTTGTGCTGATACTATACTCTGCACTCTGTGCAGATATCGGAGCGGCACTTGATCGGCAGCAGTAGGGGAGACAGCCTTCAGTCCACCGAGACACCGAGATAGCCTTTCAGGAGTCCGCAGGCCCGACGTCTCCTCTATTTTTTTATGTTCTGTTATCTCATGTATCCGAGACAAACAGTGTTATTTTTCCTTCAAACTGTTGTATGTAGTACTCTTAGTAGTCCGTGGATATTGTGACACCAGTTTCTGAGTTGAGGCATGTGTTGACTTTCGAAACATTTTGGTTTTATATTTATTTAAGACTTCCGCTTAAATCTCATATTCCGCTGTCATTTAGATGTTTATCACTTGTTAATATAAGTTGTAAAAAGGATTAAAACAGAAGAGTTAAAGATTTCTAGGTTCGTGGCTTGCCTAGCTTCTACGAGTAGGCGCCATCACGACTCCCAAGGGTGGGAAATCCATGTTGTGACATACGCGCTTTGCGCGTGTACCTTAAATCAATGAGTATAAAATTTTAAAATTATATTAATATTATTAAATAATGTGTTTGAGTTATATAATTGAATTTAGAATATATAAGCTCATAAAAATGACGAATATTAATCCTATTTGGTCAATACAAATAATTTCGATAGCTTCTATTATTTATCCTTCTTTTGTTTTAACTTCGGATGGAAATAATTGTCTAGGTAATATGTATTCTAGACAGAGCAACTAAAGAAAATTAAAAAAAATATGTAGCTAAAAGGCAAATATTCATTGCTAAGTAGAATTTAGCTATGGGTTAGTGATAGATTATCAAAAAATACCCTATTAGATATGGCCTATGAGATGAATTTCAAAGTTAATTCCTACTATTTTTCTTAAAGTCATATTCTGTAATAAAAAAATTTAACAAGAAAATTTTTTCATCTAGTTGACGGAAATAAGCATTGTCACACCTCTTTTTTTACCTACACCCCATGAAGGGAGTATATAAGGGGAGTTTTTTCAATTTAGGTGACAATCGAAGCAGAATTATTTTATTTAAAGTTCAGAGTCGCCACTTGGGATAATTTTATGGTGTCCCAAGTCACCGGTTCAAATCCCGAATCGAGGAAAAGATTGACTCTGTATTACAGTCCACAAACCAGAAATCCGGGTAAGGAATTCTGTTAACCCGGGAGAAGGTGCTAGGCATTCACGAGTTCCGTGGTTCTAGCACGGTCGCTCAACTGTTATATTTGGCTTAACTATCTGATTTTAGAACCACGTTTTAACCTATGATACCATTTTAAACTTTTAACCGCTTTTAATCAATTTTAAAGAAGATTGAACGTCGTTTAAAACACGTCTTTGGATCGCGCCATATGAAATGCACCCGCAATCCTAAACATATTTTATTCAACGTTTTAAGATTTTGATTTGGGTCACATGAAATGTACACCCGAGTTTAGGAAGGTAATATTATTAAGTGACGCGCCTAAAGCAACTACGAGTTTGGAACTTTGCGAGGGCCATGAAAATTTGCTAAATGGCACGCCTTGAATTCTAAGAATTTTAAAAGAAATAATTAAGCGAGGGCCACGCAATTGTCATTTTTGTTCAGTATGGTGCACCTCAATTTCTAAAAGATTCAACTTAACTACCCGAGGGCCATGGGTTATCTATTTTTGTTTATGGCACCCCTTGATTTCTAATTGTGAAAGGCAATACTGAACTAACTGAAAAGAGGTCCAAAGCTGAGTTTACTCTAAATTAATGTTCAAATTGCCTCTACCAGTTATAAGCCCGTATTTGATAACACTAGGCACCTTCAATCACATAAAAGTATTTGGGCTTGCAACGAGCCCACTACATTTGCTCAAACGTTAACCTTACAATTTATCATTCAGCATTCAGCATTCAAGCACGCTTGTCAACGTTAACTTTCAAAATTTAGCAAAAAGTTGGGAAATTAACTTAACAATCTCATCGCATAGCAATCTAAGGAAATATTAAGATCCCAAATCATGCTAAACTACTGTCAACTACATAAACAAAGAACATGGTCCAAGGTCCTAGACTAATTGACCACAACATAATTTCCAGGAGCAAAGCTAAAACTCACTCAATAGAAGGATCAAGAGGCTTGTGACTCCATATGTAATTTGATTTTAACTTATAATGAAACTTCCACATATTCAGCCAAGAAAACTCTTTTTTAACCAAAGACATATGCCAAAATTTCCACCAGATGTCAGCAAACTTGTACTACTAAAGTAACAGAACACAGAACTTCAGTTTTAGGAGAAAGGTATTCAACTCGCTTAGTCAAATACACTTCAATTCTTTAAAACTAAACTAACAAGCTAATGGATGGAGAAAACATAGCTTAAGCCAAATTCGCAAAGTAACAACGCGAAGGAATACATACTATAATAAGCATGGAACAGCTTTTAAACCAAATGCATCCAAATAAACCCCGGCAAGAGGTGTTCTTCTTGCAAGCCATCTAACACGAAACTATAAATGAATTCATAATGAATCTCAATGACATGAATAAATGTAATAGATCACAGATGCACTGAGCTAATACAGAACTTTTAAAAAAATACAACTAATATTCAATGTAAAGAGACTAATGTGCATCTTGGGCTTCTAGTAGATCATATGGCTGCAAACTTACATTTCACACAGTCATGGGGGTCTAAGAAGTACCTGAGGACAGAAATTAAAGAAAGAGAAGATGAGGAATCAGCAGCAGTGTAGTAGCGCAAATCAGCAGATCAACAACAACCAATCCCACTTTCTTAAGCCATTTCGAGCCCGAAATGCATTAGAAGCTACTTTTGAAATTTGAACACCACCAAGAATTACAGAAAGACTTTAATGTAAAAGCAATTTTGTGATTTGTCTTTGTATTTTCTTATGATTATTCAAACCCCTTTAGTATTTTTGTTTTCAGCCATTTTTAATCTTTTCCAGGTCTCATACCCTTGAAAATTTCAGAAAATGGGGCTTTTATAGAGAAGTTTAGGGCAGCCAAAATGAGTTCAAACTTTGCTCATTAACCCTTTCTCAATTTCATTTTTGCTATTATGCCCCAAGTGTAAAATTCAGACTTTTAGTTTAATCCCCATTCCCCTTTCCTGGAAACTTCTCAATCAGTTACCAAAAGATTCCCAAACCCAAACTAACCTCCAACACCTTTGTTTTTACTTAACTTTACCAAACGGGTTAAGGTGACCCATGGTCTTTAGGATTTTGACCCAGATCGTGATTAAAACCCACAGGCCGCGAATAGGCGAGCCCAGCAATTTTTCATTTTGGACATCGAAAGAAAAAAATGGACGGGGCAGAACAACAGAATAAAAATGCAAATGACAAACAAGCAGGAAAAGTGAAAAATACAAAAAGAATACTACAGAAGAAAATTTTTAATTACACTAATATGCTGATAATTATTAATCATGACTCAAATTTTAAACATGCAACATATATCAGCTAGTACTTAACAAAAGAAATGAGAGGAAACAGACCAAATGCAATTGAGATGCATTCAGTAACGGACAGAAAAATGTGACATAGCCAGGGAGGAAGACTGAATATGGAAAAGAAGGAAAAGTGATAAAAAGTAGAGAAAATACCTAATATAATCGACACAGGGCGAAGACTTGAATGGACTTCCATTGTTCTTCGATTCGAGGCAAAAAAGGAGTGTTAGTCGATTTGTTCTTACGAGAACAAAATTTTAGCCCAAAACCAACTTCAAAAACTCAGAGAGCAACGGGATCAGACCTTTAAATGAAAGATCGAATGAGGGTACAAATCTAGGGTTCCCGTTTTATGATCTGAAATTAAAGAAAAGTGGAGAGGATTTGGGGAAAATGGTTGTAATTTAGTGCTTAAGGGATTGTGGGGATTATGTGGTCGAGATTCGGTGGCGATTTGGAGCTGTATCGCCGGTAACAATGGCAGATTAGGGTTTTGACATTGAGGAGACGAAGTATAGGGGTGTTTGGATGAACCGAGTGGTCCTTGAAGTTTTCAGACACTCTTATGTGATTAAGAGATGTGCTATGAACCGTCGGATGAAGCAATATGAAGGTCCAGGATTTGTTAAGGCTAACAGAACTCGAAACGACGTAGTTCCACTCCCTTACGACGTCGTTTCAAAGGCCTGGGTGATGGACTACTTGGACCGGGTAAAACAACGGATCTTGGGCCTGGTTTGGACGAGTTAATGGTGGGAGGAAGCATTTGGGCTTGACAATGTTAGCTCAAAACAGCCCTTTTCTTATTTCCATTCCCTTTCTTCTTCTTTTTATTTTTTTATTTTCCAAAATTCTTTTTAATTTAAAAATAAATAAAAATAAATCTAAATTAATCACTAATCAAATTATCCTATTACATTAATTAACTCTAAATAAAATTTACCACAAATAAAAAAATTCAAGGAAATCTACCAAAGTTCGAAATTAAAATTAAAAAATTCAAAATAAACTATTTTTTTGTGATTTTTTTATTTTTATAAAACAACTAATTTATTAATTAATCATAAAAATGTGAAAATAAATTCTAACACAATTGCAATGTGTTTTTGAATTTTCATGAATTAAATAAAATAAACATGCAAAGACAAATACAAACAATTATCAGAAAATGCCACAAAATCTACAAAAATTGCAAATAATGAAAAGAAGTTATTTGTTTTGAATTTATGGGAGTAATTCATATAGGGAAACAATCACGTGCTCACAAGCATTTCCGTAAATTAATGTATTGCCTAGGAAACAAAGTGTTTTAATTAATATTTTCTTATATGTATTCTTGGTAAAATTTTCTAAAGTCCTAAATGTAAAGAATTCTTGCTTAATTCAAATAAGGAAAAATTTAAAAATAATAAATTTTATTTCATTCAAACACCAAAATATTGGCTAGGAGAATAATCAAATAATTATTTTGTCTAGTGTGAACTCTATTTTAAAAGGATAAAAATTCGCTAAGGGCCTTCGTGCTTCTTTCTTGCATTTTAGAATAAGCTAGTTGTGAAATAATTCCTAGGGTTAAAATCTGTTTGATTTTGAAAAATAAAAAAACACTTTTATATTTGTTTAATATATTTGTATAAATATTTGATTTTAACATACAATATGTGTATTTGGTTGAGTCATTGTCACGACCCCAACCCCGGTCGTGATGACGCCCAACACACTGCTAGGCAAGCCTGACCAACTAACAACCTTTTCTGTTTTCTTATAAAAATCATTATCAGCTAGCACGATTAAATTGCTAAATTACTCCAATAAGAGTTTAAGACAACGAGTTAAATATGCGAAAATTCAGATGATAAAACCACTACATAACCCATACAAATCTGGTGTCACAAGTCTCGAGCCTCTAGTACAAATTTAACAACCTAATACATGTCCATCTAGAGAATAATAATTAATAACAAGGATAGAAGGGAGAGATCAGGGTTGCGGACGCCATGCATCTACCTCGATGCTCCCGGATATGCGCTGCTCAACTGAAATAATCCTCACTCAGCCTCAGATGCACCTGGATCTGCACGCAAGGTGCAGGGAGTAATGTGAGTACTCCGACCCAGTGAGTAATAAGCATAAATAATGACTGAGAATAAGAAATCACGGAAAACATAGAGTAATCTATACTGCGGCAGTTTAAAAACAAGCAATATGAGAGTAATAAACCAATGGAAGTGAAATGTAGAAATACTACAACAAATAAGCAGTTAAGCGACATACATATAAAGAGAAATAAACACATAGAATGGTACCCTATAGTACCCACTGCGGCGTGCAGCCCACTCCATTTATTTATCATCGACGGCTCTCACTAGGGGTGTGCAGACTCCAGGAGGGGCCCCTTGCGGCTCAAGCGCAATATCAAGCTATCTCGTCGCATCAAATCTAGGCCCTCGACCTCATATCAATATCAGTATAATACTGCTGCGGCGTGCAGCCTGATCCCATAGTATCCTCACATCTAGCCCTTGGCCGTACTCAGTCCAGAAATCATATAAGCCCCTCAGGCAATAGTAAAATAGTAGTTCTCAGCCACAAACATCATTTAATATATCTTTTAGTTTCAAAAATCGAGTAAAAGTGGCTGAGTTGTAAGACAGTAGAAAACGGTACAACTGAGTTCAAGTAGTAAGTCAAATAGTAAGGAAAAAGTAAATAAACTCCCCGGAGGGTTCAAAGAAATGGCAAGAAGCCCAAATATGACAATCAGTCCAAATAATAATGATAACAAATAAGCTTTAATCAAATACGCAGTAGAAGCATCACTCATGACGGACCAAGTCACAATCCCCAATAGTAAACGACCCGCGCTCATTATCAAGCGTGTGTCTCACCTCAATATAGCACTATGATGTGTAAATCCGGGGTTTCAAACCCTCAGGACATCATTTATATTCATTACTCACCTTGAACCGGCGAAATCTCTAGCTCGCGACGCCTTTGCCTCTCAAATCGGCCTCCACGTGCGTCGAATCTATCCAAAATCAGAACGAATAAGTCACAATATGCTAAGGGAACAAAGCCCAAGCGAAAACAATCAACAAAGAGCACTATTCCCGAAATTACCAAAACCCGAGCCCTGGTCCTACGTCTCGAAATTGGACCAAATTAACAAAACTAGAATCCTTATACTCTCACGAGTCTAACCATACCAAAATTATCCAATTTCGATATCATTTGGTCCCTCAAATCATCGTTTTATATTTTTTAAAGGTTTCACAATTTTCCTCCCAAATTCCATCCCAAATCACGAATTAAATGATAAATTCAGTGATTGATTCATGTACTCTAGCCAAATCTGAGTTAAAATCACTTACACCGATGAATTTCTTGAATAACCTTCGAAAAATCGTCAAAATCCGAGCTCTCTAGGCCAAAATATTAAATAAAATCCAAAACCTCGTATTTATATGTACCCCCTCATATTTCAGCTACCGCGGGCAACATCAAATCGACTGCGGTCCGTGCTAGCCAGTGCGATCCGCGCAAAAACAACCACGACCGCACATGCCTTCCTCTGCAATGAAAAACTTTAGTCTTTTGTTCATAACATTTGCTACTCATGTCCAAATTGCGATATCTTTACCTTTCTGGAAACTAGACACGAAAGGCTACAACTTTCGTTTTTCAATAACCTCAAAATTCCTTGTGGATCAAATGATATGAGCTTCCGAAGTAGGACCAGCGGAACGTTTCTTCACCGCGGCCGCGCCCACTTTTGTGCGATCCGCGCGATGCCTACCGCGGCCGCACCCGCTTTTGTGTGGTCCGCACTGCACTCACCGCGGCTGCACTTATTTTTGTGCGGACCGCGTGAGTGATTTCTGGGGCTTGCAACTCTCATGGACCTGCTGCAATTATGATTTTCGGCCTAAAACATCCTAGAACCTATCCGGGACCCCCCGAAACTTCAAACTAATTGTACCAACACATCCCATGACATCGTTCAAACTTGTTCAACACTTCGGAACGCTTACAACAACATCAAATCATCAATTTAACATAGGATTCAAGCCTAAGAACTCCAAGAACTATTAAATTATGCTTTCGATCAAAAACGTCTATAAAATCAAGTCCGAATAACCTGAAATTTTGCGCACACATCCCAAATGACACAACAAAGCTACTGAAACTCTCAGAATTCCATTCCGACCCCTATATCAAAATCTCGCCTCTCAACCGGAAATTGCCAAATATCAATTTTACCAATTCAAGCCTAAATCTTCTCTACAACTCCAAAACCCATTCTGATCGCGCTCCTAAGTCACAAATCACTTCCCGAAGCTAACCGAACCATCGGAATTCACATCCGAGCCCTCTAACACATAAGTCAACATCCGGTTAACTTTTCCAACTTAAGCCTTCTTAAAAGAGACTAAGTGTCTCATTTCTTACCAAAATCCTCTCCGAACTCAAACTAATCAACCCGATCACATAAAACACGGATAACGAAGCATAAAGAAGCTGAAATGGGGGAAAACGGAGCAGTAACTCATGAGACGACTGGCCGGGTCGTCACATTCTCCCCAACTTAAACAAACGTTCGTCCTCGAACGAGTCAAGAAACATACCTGAAGCCTCGAATAGGTGAGGATATCTGCTCCGCAAATCCTGCTCGGTCTCCCAGTTAGCCTCCTCCATGGGCCTACCTCTTCACTGCACTTTCACTGAAGCTACATCCTTTAACCTCAACTTCCGAACCTGACGACCCAAAATAGCCACTGGCTCCACATCATAGGTCAAATCATCGTCCAACTGAACCGTGCTGAAGTCCAAAACATGAGACGGATCCCCAATATACTTCCGGAGCATAGAAATATGAAATACCAAATGCACGCTAGACAAGCTGGGTGGAAAAGCAAGCTCATAAGCCACCTCCCCAATTCTCCGAAGCACCTCAAACGACCCAATAAATCGCGGGGTCAACTTTCCTTTCCTCTCAAATCTCATAACACCCTTCATGGGCGAAACCTTCAGCAAGACCTTCTCACCAATCATGTATGATACATTTCGAACCTTCCGGTACGCATAGCTCTTCTGATGCGACTGTGCTGTACGAACCCTATTCTGAATCACCTTCACCTTCTCTAAGCATCCTGAACCAAATTTGTCCCCAATAGCCTAGTCTCGCCGAGCTCAAACCAACCAATGGGAGATCTACACTGCCTCCCATACAAAGCCTCATACGAAGCCATCTGAATACTCGACTGGTAGCTGTTGTTATAAGCAAACTCTGCAAGTGGCAAAAACTCATCCCATGAACCTCCAAAATCAATAACACAAGCACGCAACATGTCCTCCAATATCTAAATAGTACGCTCAGACTGTCCGTCCGTCTGAGGATGAAACGTTGTGCTCAACTCCACCTGAGTACCCAACTCCCTCTGCACAGCTCTCCAAAACTGCAAAGTAAACTGAGTACCTCTATTTGAGATGATGGAAACCGGAATACCATGCAACCGAACAATCTCTCGGATATAAATCCCTGCCAACCGCTCTAAAGAATAGGTAGTACACACAGGAATGAAGTGCACAGACTTGGTCAGCCGATCCACAATCACCCAAATAGCATCAAACCTCTTCAAAGTCTGTGGAAGTCCAACAACAAAGTCCATAGTAATCTTCTCCCACTTCCACTTGGGAATAACCATCTATTGAAGCAAGCCACCCGGTCTCTGATGCTCATATTTCACCTGCTGAAAATTGAGACACCGAGCTACAAATCCCACGATATCTTTCTTCATTCTTCTCCACCAATAGTGCTGCCTCAAATCCTGAAACATCTTGGCGGCACCCGGATGAATGGAATACCGCGAGCTATGGGCCTCCTCCAGAATCAACTCTCTAAGCCCATCCACATTGGGCACACAAATCCAGCCCTGCATCCTCAACGCACCATCATCACCGATGGTCACATCTCTGGCATCATCATGTTGAACTCTGTCCTTAAGGACAAGCAAATGTGGATCATCATACTGGTGCTATATGATGCGATCATATAAGGAAGACCGAGAAACCACACAAGCCAACACCCGACTAGGCTCCGAAATATCTAGTCTCACAAACCGATTGGCCAAGGCTTGAACATAAACTGCAAGGGGTATCTCCCCAACTGGAATGTATGCCAAACTCCCCATACTCACTGCCTTTCGTCTCAAAGCATCGGCCACCACATTGGCCTTCCCCGGGTGATACAATATGGTAATATCATAATCCTTAAGCAACTCTAACCATCTTCACTGCCTCAAATTAAGATCCTTTTACTTAAACAAATGCTAGAGATGTGGTCAAGGCTGTCTTGAGCTTTTGAAAGCTCTCCTCACTCTCGTCCGACCATACAAATGGAGCACCCTTCTGAGTCAACTTGGTCAAGGGCGATTCAATGGATGAAAATCTCTGAACAAACCGGCGATAATCGCCTGCTAAACCAAGAAAGCTACGAATCTCTGTGGTTGAGGATGGTCTAGGCCAACTCTGAACCGCCTCTATCTTCTTTGGGTCAACCTGAATACCCTTGCTGGACACCACGTGTCCCAAGAAAGCCACTGTACTGAGCCAAAACTCATACTTGGAGAACTTTGCATAAAGCTTCTCCTCCCTTAATCTCTGCAACACAACTCTTAAATGCTCTGCGTGCTCCTCCTGACTACGCGAGTACACTAGGTTATCATCAATGAATACTATAACGAACGAATCAAAATAAGGCTGGAACACACTGTTCATCAAATGCATGAATGCTGCTAGGCCATTAGTTAGCCCAAAAGACATAACAAGAAACTCATAATGACCATATCTGGTCCTGAAAGCATTCTTAAGAATATCTGAATCCCTGATCTTCAACTGGTGATAGCCCGAACGGAGATCAATTTTGTAGAACACTCTCTCTCCCTGAAGCTGATCAAATAAATAATCAATGCGAGGCAAATGATACTTGTTCTTAATTGCTACCTTGTTCAATTGCCTGTAATCAAGGCACATTCTCTTTGTGCCATCCTTCTTCTTCACAAACAAGATCGGTGCACCCCACGGTGACACACTATGCTGAATGAACCCCTTATCTAGGAGTTCCTAAAGATGCTCCTTCAATTCTTTCAATTCTGCTGGTACCATCCGATACGGCGGATTAGAAATAGGCTGAGTGCCCGACACCAGGTCAATACCAAAAATCAATATCCCTATCCGGTGGCATGCCCGGCAAGTCTGCAGGAAAAATATCGGGAAAATCCCTCACAACTGGAACAAAAACAATGCTAGGAGTCTCAGCTCCAACATCTCTCACGAACACTAGATATGACAAACAACCCTTTCCAACCATACGTTGGGCCTTCAAGAAAGAGATCACTCTACTAGGAACATAATCAGTCACGCCACGCCACTCGATCTGCGGTACACCCGGCATGGCCAAAGTGACTGTCTTAGCATGATAGTCTAGAATAGCATGACACGGGGATAGCCAATCCATGTCCAAAATAACATCAAAGTCCACCATGCTCAATAGCAATAGATCAACTCGGGTCTCCAGACCCCCAATAGTCACCACACATGACCAGTACACATGGTCTACAACAACCGTATCGCCTATCGGGGTAGATACATGAACAGGTAAAGCAAGAAACTCACGGGGCATACCCAAATAATGAGCAAAGTATGATGACACATAAGAATAAGTGGAACCGGGATCAAATAATATCGAGGTATCTCTGTGGCAGACTGAAACAATACCTGTAATGACAGCGTCTGAAGCACTAACATCTGTCCTACCTGGAATAGCATAGAAACGAGCCTGGCCACCGCCGGATCGACCTCTCTCTCTCTGGGGAGACCCCTGGCTGCCTGACCTCCACCCCTAGATGGTTGGGCGGGTGGTAAAGTAACTGGAGCAGAAGTCGAGGGCTAACCCCTTTGCTGATATTGACCACCGCGAAGTCGAGGGCACTTCCTCCTCATATGTCCAAACTCTCCGCACTCATAACAACTACCCGGTGCTGGAGATAGGGACTAAAGGGAACCTCTCGCACCGGAGTGACTAGTTGATGGACTCGGCACAGAAGAACCCTGAGCTGATGGGGCATGAGACGAACTCTGAGCTAGAAGGGCACTGAGTGAAGGCTGGTCCTGCTGAGACCCATGATGACCACGACTGGAAGATGCCCCACGATACTCTGGATGAGATGTATGAGCAGTCCTGAAAGAACGACCTCTACCATGCTGGAACTGGCCTCTCGAAGGAGCACCACTATAACTGCCCGATCCTCGAGGCCTCTTGGCCTCCCTCTCCTCTCGCTCCCGACGGCGAACCGTCTCAATATCACAAGCGATATCCACCACCTCCTCGAATGTAGCACCCAATACTCTCTCTCTAGTCATCAAAATATGGAGATGGTAGTTAAGGCCATCCAAAAATCTCCTGATCCTCTCATGATCTGTCGGAATCATCCAAATGGCATGACGAGCCAACTCAGAAAACCTCATCTCATACTAGGTCACGATCATACCCCCCTACGTCAACCACTCAAACTGCCTACACAGCTCCTATCTACGGGACTACGGTACATACTTCTCTAATAAGAGAGCGGAGAACTGCTGCCATGAAAGGGTTCTGCACCAACCGGCCTACGTCTCTCAAAATCCTCCCACCAAGTAAAGGCAGCCCCCGAGAACTGAAAGGTGGTAAATGCCACACCACTAGACTCAAGAATCCCTGCTGTACGGAGCATCCGCTGGTACTTGTCAAGAAAACCCTAGGGATCCTCGCCCTCAGCACCACTAAAAGACGGAGGCTGGAGCCTACCAAACCTCTCAAGACGACGCTGCTCATCGTCCGACATAGCTGGTACTACGAACTCCTGAACTAGTACAACCGGCTGAGCTGGAGGTGCCCCCGGCGTCTGTAGTCCCTACACTACCTGCTCAGGTGTGCGAGCAGCGGGGGTCTGATTGCCTCCCCCGTCCTGTGAGATAGCTGCTGCGATAGTGGTTGAAACTGCCTGAGCCAGGTCAGTGCAAATTGATAAGATCTGGGCCAAGGCCTCCTGAAGACTTGGAAGCACGATAGGCACAACTAGTGCCTGAACTGGTGCTGCTCGAGCATCCATAGCTGGAGCCTAATCCGGATCCGGGGCAGCTGGTGGGTCAACAGGTGCTGCACTCGCTGCTCTGCCTTTACCACATCCACGACCACGTCAACGGCCTCTTGTGGCCTCAGTGGGTGGCACTAGTGGTCATCCATCTCATCCGGTAGCTCGCGCCCTCACCATCTGTGAGAGAATAGAATACAGAAGTTTAGTTCTGGGATCAACAAAGTCGCACGACAAGAATTTCAAGAATGTGAAGTTTTCCTAAAGGTTTTGCAGCCTCTCAAGGATAAATACAGACGTCTCCGTACCGATCCGCGAGACTCTACTAAACCGGCTCATGGCTCGCGAGACCTATGTAACCTAAGCTCTGATACCAACTTGTCACGACCCCAACCCCGATCGTGATGGCATCCAATGCACTGCTAGGCAAGCCTGAACGACTAATAACCCTTTCTGTTTTCTTATAAAAATCATTATCAACTAACACAGTTAAATTGCTAAATTACTCCAATAAGAGTTTAAGATAACGAGTTAAATATGCGGAAATTTAGATGATAATACCACTACATAGCCCATATAGATTTGGTGTCACAAGTCTCGATCCTCTAGTACAAGTTTAACAACCTAATACATGTCCATATAGGGAATACTAAATAAAAACAAGGATAGAAGGGAGAGATCATGGTTGCGGACGCCATGCAGCTACATCGATGCTCCCGGATATGCGCTGCTCAACTGAAATAATCCTCACTCAGCCTCAGATGCACATGGATCTGTACGCAAGGTGCAGGGAGTAATGTGAGTACTCTAACCCAGTGAGTGATAAGCATAAATAATGACTGAGAATAAGAAATCACGGAAAACACAGAGTAATCTATACTGCGGCAGTTTAAAAACAAGTAATATGAGAGTAATAAACCAATGGAAGCGAAATGTAGAAATACTACAACAAATAAGCAGTTAAGTGACATACATATAAAGAGAAATCAACACATATAACGGTACCCTATAGTACCCGCTGCGGCGTGTAGCCCGCTCCATTTATTTATCGTCGACGGCGCTCACTGGGGGTGTGCAGACTACGGGAGGGGCCCCTTGCGGCCCAAGCGCAATATCAAGTCATCTCGTGGCATCAAATCTAGGCCCTCGGCCTCATATCAATATCAGTATAACACAGTTGCGGTGTGCAGCCCGATCCCATAGTATCCTCACATCTGGCCCTTGGCCGTACTCAGTTTAGAAATCATATAAGCCCCTCGGACAATAGTAAAATAGTAGTTCTCAGCCCCAAACATCATTTAATATATCTTTAGTTTCAAAAATCGAGTAAAAGTGGCTGAGTTGTAAAATAGTAGAAAACGGTACGACTGAGTTCAAGTAGTAAGTCAAACAATGAGGAAATAGTAAGTCAACTCCCCGGAGGGTTTAAAGAAATGGCAAAAAGCCCAAATATGACAATCAGTCCAAATAATGATGATAACAAATAAGCTTTAATCAATACGCAGTAGAAGCATTACTCGGGACGGACCAAGTCACAATCCCCAATAGTAAACGACCCACGCTCATCATCAAGCGCGTGTCTCACCTCAATATAGCACTACGATGTGCAAATCCGGGATTTCAAACCCTCACGACTTCATTTATATTCATTACTCACCTCAAACCGGCGAAATCTCTAGCTAGCGACGCCTTTTCCCCTCAAATCGGCCTCCACGTGCGTCGAATCTATCCAAAATCAGAACGAATGCGTAACAATATTCTAAGGGAACAAAGCCCAAGCGAAAACAATCAACAAAGGGCACTATTCTCGAAATATCCAAAACCCGAGCCCTAGGCCCACATCTCGAAATTGGACCATATTCACAAAACTAGAATCCTTATACTCTCACGAGTCTAACCATACCAAAATTATCCAATTCCGATACCATTTGGTCCCTCAAATCATCGTTTTACATTTTTGAAAGGTTTCACAATTTTCCTCCCAAATTCCATCCCAAATCACGAATTAAATGATGAATTCAGTGATTGATTCATGTACTCTAGCCAAATCTGAGTTAAAATCACTTACCCCGATGAATTTCTTGGAAAACCTTCAAAAAATTGTCAAAATCCAAACTCTCTAGGTCAAAATATTAAATAAAATCCAAAACCTCGTATTTATAGGTACCCCCTCAGATTTCAGCTATCGCGTGCCACACCAAATCGACCACGGTCCGCGCTAGCCAGTGCGGTCCACGCAAAAACAACCGCGGACGCACAGGCCTTCCTCTGCAGTGACAGGCTTTAGTCTTTTGGTCATACCTTTCGCTACAGATGTCCAAATTACAATATCTTTACCTTTCTGGAACTTAGACACGAAGGGCTAAAACTACCGTTTTTGAATCACCTTGTAGATCAAACGATATGAGTTTCCGAAGTAGGACCAACGAAACATTTCTTCACCGCGGCCTCGCCAATTTTGCATTGTCCGTGCGACGCCTAACGCGGCCGCGCCCGCTTTTGTACGGTCCGCACTGCACTCTCCGCGGGTGCACTTATTTTTGTGCGGACTGCGTGAGTGAGTTCTGGGGCCTGCAACCCTCCTGGACCTGCTGCAATTATGATTTTCGGCCTAAAACATCCCGGAACCTATCTGGGACCCCCGAAACTTCAAACTAATTGTACCAACACATCCCATGACATCGTTCAAACTTTTTCAACACTTCTGAACGCTTACAACAACATCAAATCATCAATTTAACATAGGATTCAAGCCTAAGAACTTCAAGAACTTTTAAATTATGCTTTCGATCAAAAAAGTCTATCAAATCACGTCCGAATGACCTGAAATTTTGCACACACATCCCAAATGACACAAAGAAGCTACTGAAACTCTCGGAATTCCATTCTTACCCCTATATCAAAATCTCAATTCTCAACCGGAAATTGCCAAATATCAAATTCGCCAATTCAAGCCTAAATCTTCTCTACAACTCCAAAACCCATTCTGATCGCGCTCCTAAGTCACAAATCACCTCCCGAAGCTAACCGAACCATCAGAACTCACATCCGAGCCCTCTAACACATAAGTCAACATCCGGTTGACTTTTCTAACTTAAGTTTTCTTAAAAGAGACTATGTGTCTCATTTATTACCAAAATCTTCTCCGAACTCAAACTAATCAATTCGATCACATAAAACACGGATAACAAAGTATAAAGAAGCTGAAAAGTGGGAAAATGGAGCGGTAACTCATGAGATGACTGGCCGAGTTGTCACATCCTCCCCAACTTAAACATACGTTCGTCCTCGAACGAGTCAAGAACCATACTTGAAGCCTCGAATAGGTGAGGATATCTGCTCCGCATATCCTGCTCGGTCTCCCAGGTAGCCTCCTCCACGGGCCGACCTCTCCACTGCACTTTCACTGAAGCTACATCCTTTGACCTCAACTTCCGAACCTGACGACCCAAAATAGCCATTGGCTCCACATCATAGGTCAAATCATTATCCAACTGAACCGTGCTGAAGTCCAAAACATGAGACGGATCCCCAATATACTTCCGGAGCATAGAAACATGAAATACCAGATGCATGCTAGACAAGTTGGGTGGCAAAGCAAGCTCATAAGCCACCTCCCCAATCCTCAGAAGCACCTCAAACGGCCCAATAAATCGCGGGCTCAACTTTTCTTTCCTCCCAAATCTCATAACACCCTTCATGGGCGAAACCATCAGCAAGACCTTCTCACCAATCATGTATGATACATCTCGAACCTTCCGGTCCGCATAGCTCTTCTGACGCGATTGTGTTATACGAAGCCTCTCTTGAATCACCTTCACCTTCTCTAAGGCGTCCTAAACCAAATTTGTCCCCAATAGCCTAGTCTCGCCGAACTCGAACCAACCAACGGGAGATCTACACTTCCTCCTATACAGAGCCTCATACAGAGCCATGTGAATACTCGACTGGTAGCTGTTGTTGTAAGCAAACTCTGCAAGTGGTAAAAACTCATCCCATGAACCTCCAAAATCAATAACACAAGCACGCAACATGTCCTCCAATATCTGAATAGTACGCTCAGACTGTCCGTTCGTCTGAGGTTGAAACGATGTGCTCAACTCCACCTGAGTACCCAACTCCCTCTGCACGGCTCTCCAAAACTCGAAGTAAACTGAGTACCTCTATCTGAGATGATGGAAACCGGAATACCATGCAACCGAACAATCTCCCAGATATAAATCCCTGCCAACCACTATGAAGAATAGGTAGTACACACAGGAATGAAGTGCACAGACTTGGTCAGCCGATCCACAATCACCCAAATAGCATCAAACCTCTTCAAAGTCCATGGAAGTCCAACAACAAAGTCCATAGTAATCTTCTCCCACTTCCACTCGGGAATAACCATCTGTTGAAGCAAGCCACCCGGTCTCTGATGCTCATATTTCACCTGCTGACAATTGAGACACTGAGCTACAAATCCCATGATATCTTTCTTCATTCTTCTCTACCAATAGTGCTTCCTCAAATCCTGATACATCTTCGCAGCACTCGGATGAATGGAATACCACGAGCTATGGGCCTCCTCCAGAATCAACTCTCTAAGCCCATTCACATTGGGCACACAAATCCGGCTCTGCATCCTCAACGCACCATCATCACCGATGGTCACATCTATGGCATCATCATGCTGAACTCTGTCCTTAAGGACAAGCAAATGTGAATCATTATACTGGCGCTCTCTGATGCGATCATATAAGGAAGACTGAGAAACCACACAAGCCAACACCCGACTAGGCTCCGAAATATCTAGTCTCACAAACCGATTGGCCAAGGCCTGAACATCAACTGCAAGGGGTCTCTCCGCAACTGGAATATATGCCAAACTCCCCATACTCACTGCCTTTCGGCTCAAAGCATCGGCCACCACATTGGCCTTCCCCGGGTAATACAATATGGTAATATCATAATCCTTAAGCAACTCTAACCATCTTCGCTGCCTCAAACTAAGATCCTTTTGCTTGAACAAATGCTGAAGACTGCGGTGATTAGTGAATACCTCACAAGATATGCCATACAAGTAGTGCCTCCAAATCTTCGATGCATGAACTATCGCAGCCAACTCCAAATCATGAACGGGGTAGTTTTTCTCATGGGGATTCAACTGACGAGAATCATAGGCAATGACTCTACCCTCCTGCATCAGTACACAACCAATCCCAACTCTCGAAGCATCACAATACACGATATGAACCTAAAGCTGATGGCAGAACCAATACTAGAGTTGTGGTCAAGGCTGTCTCGACCATACAAATGGAGCACCCTTCTGAGTCAACTTGGTCAAGGGCGATGCAATGGATGAAAATCCCCGAACAAACCGGCGATAATAGCCTGCTAACCTAAGAAAGCTATGAATCTCTATGGCTAAGGATGGTCTAGGCCAACTCTGAACCGCCTCTATGTTCTTTGGGTCAACCTGAATACCCTCGCTGGACACCACGTGTCCCAAGAAAACCACTGTACTGAGCCAAAACTCACACTTGGAGAACTTTGCATAAAGTTTCTCCTCCCTCAATCTCTGCAACACAACTCTCAAATGCTCTGCGTGCTCCTCCTGACTACGCGAGTACACCAGGATATCATCAATGAATACTATAACGAACGAATCAAGATAAGGCCGGAACACGTTGTTCATCAAATGCATGAATGTTGCTGGGCCATTGGTTAGCCCGAAAGACATAACAAGAAACTCATAATGACCATATCTGGTCCTGAAAGTAGTCTGAAGAATATCTGAATCCCTGATCTTCAACTGGTGATAGCCCGAATGGAGATCAATCTTTGAGAACACTCTCTCTCCCTGAAGCTGATCAAATAAATCATCAATGCGAGGTAAAGGATACTTGTTCTTAATTGTTACCTTGTTCAATTGCATGTAATCAATGCACATTCTCATTGTGCCATCCTTCTTCTTCACAAACAAGATCGGTGCACCCCACGGTGACACACTAGGCCGAATGAACCCCTTATCTAGGAGTTCCTAAAGTTGCTCCTTCAATTCTTTCAAGTCTGCTGGTGCCATTCGATACGGCGGAATAGAAATGGGCTGAGTGCCCGGCACCAGGTCAATACCGAAATCAATATCCCTGTCCGGTGGCATGCCCGACAGGTCTGCATGAAAAATATCGGGAAAATCCCTCACAACTAGAACAGAATCAATGCTAGGAGTCTCAACTCCAACATCTCTCACGAACGCTAGATATGACAAACAACCCTTTCCAACCATATGTTGGGCCTTCAAGAAAGAGATCGCTCTACTAGGAACATAATCAGTCATGCCACGCCACTCGATCCGCGGTACACCCGTCATGGCCAAAGTGACTGTCTTAGCATGATAGTCTAGAATAGCATGACACAGGGATAGCCAATCCATGCCCAAATAACATAAAAGTCCACCATGCTCAATAGCAATAGATCTACTCAGGTCTCCAGACCCCCAATAGTCACCACACATGACCGGTACACACGGTCTACAACAATCGTATCGCCCAGCGAGGTAGATACATGAACAGGTAAAGCAAGAAACTCACGGGGCGTACCTAAATAATGAGCCAAGTATGATGACACATAAGAATAATTGGAACCAAGATCAAATAATACAGAGGCATCTCTGTGACAGACTGAAACAATAATTGTAATGACAGCGTCTGAAGCACTAGCATCTGTCCTACCTGGAATAGCATAGAAACGAGCCTGGCCACCGCCGGATCGACCTCTCTCTCTGGGGAGACCCCTGGCTGCCTGACCTCCACCCCTAGATGGTTGGGCGAGTGGTAAAGTAACTGGAGCAGAAGTCGAGGGCTAACCCCTTTGCTGATACTGACCACCGCGAAGTCGAGGGCACTTCCTCCTCATATGTCCAAACTCTCCGCACTCATAACAACTACCCGGTGCTGGAGATAGGGACTAAAGGGAACCCCTCGCACCGGAGTGACTAGTTGATGGACTCGGCACAGAAGAACCCTGAGCTAATGGGGCATGAGACGAACTCTGAGCTAGAAGGGCGCTGAGTGAAGGTTGGGCCTGCTGAGACCCATGATGACCACGACCGGAAGATGCCCCATGATACTGTGGATGGGCTGAATGAGCAGGCCTGAAAGAACGACCTCTACCATGCTGGAACTGGCCTCTCGAAGGAGCACCACTGTAACTGCCTGATCCTCGAGGCCTTTTGGCCTCCCTCTCCTCTCGCTCCCGACGGCGAACCGTCTCAATCTCACAAGCGATATCCACCACCTCCTCGAACATAGCACCCAGTACTCTCTCTCTCTCTAGTCATCACAATATAGAGATGGTAGTTAAGGCCATCCACAAATCTCTTGATCCTCTCACGATCTGTCGGAATCATCCAAATGGCATGACGAGCGAACTCAGAAAACCTCATCTCATACTGGGTCACGGTCATACCCCCCTGCGTCAACCACTCAAACTGCCTGTGCAGCTCCTCTCTGCGGGACTGCGGTACATACTTCTCTAAGAAGAGAGCGGAGAATTGCTATCAAGAAAGGAGTGTTGCACCAACTGGTCTACGCCTCTCAAAATCCTCCCACCAAGTAAAGGCAGCCCCCGAGAACTGAAAGGTGGTAAATGCCACACCACTAGACTCAAGAATCCCTACTGTACGGAGCATCCGCTGGCACTTGTCAAGAAAACCCTGGGCATCCTCGCCCTCAGCACCACTAAACGACGGAGGCTGGAGCCTACCAAACCTCTCAAGACGACGCTGCCCATCGTCCGGCATAGCTGGTACTACGAACTCCTGAACTAGTACAACAAGCTGAGTTGGAGGTGCCCCCGGCGTCTGTAGTCCCTGCACTACCTGCTCAAGTGTGCGAGCAGCGGGGGTCTAATTGCCTCCCCCGTCCTGTGAGGTAGCTACTGCGGTAGTGGCTAAAACTGCCTGAGCCAGGCCAGTGCAAACTGATAAGATTTGGGCCAAGGCCTCCTGAAGACCTGGAACCACGATAGGCACAACTGGTGCTGCTGGAGCATCCATAGCTGGAGCCTGATCCGGAGCCGGGGAAGCTGGTGGGTCAACAGGTGCTGCCCTCGCTACTCTGCCTCTGCCACGTCCACGACTGCGTCCACGGCCTCTGGTGGCCTTAATGGGTGGCACTAATGGTCTTCCGCCTCGTCCGGTAGCTCGTGCCCTCACCATCTGTGAGAGAATGGAATACAGAAGTTTAGTTATGGGATCAACAAAGTCGCACGACAAGAATTTCAAGAATGTGAAGTTTTCCTAAAGGTTCTGAGGCCTCTCGAGGTTAAATACAGACGTCTCCGTATCGATTCGCGAGACTCTACTAAACCGGCTCATGAATCGCGAGACCTATGTAACCTAAGCTCTGATACCAACTTGTCACGACCCCAACCCCGGTCATGATGGCGCCCAATATAGCACTACGATGTGCAAATCCGGGGTTTCAAACCCTCAGGACATCATTTATATTCATTACTCACCTCGAACCGGCGAAATCTCTAGCTCGCAACGCCTTTTCCCCTCAAATCGGCCTCCACGTGCGTCGAATCTATCCAAAATCAGAACGAATACGTCATAATATGCTAAGGGAACAAAGCCCAACCGAAAACAATCAACAAAGGGCACTATTCCCGAAATTACCAAAACCCGAGCCCCGGACCTACGTCTCAAAATTGGACCAAATTCATAAAACTAGAATCCTTATACTCTCACGAGTCTAACCATACCAAAATTATCCAATTCCGATACCATTTGGTCCCTCAAATCATCGTTTTACATTTTTGAAAGGTTTCACAATTTTCCTCCCAAATTCCATCCCAAATCACAAATTAAATAATGAATTCAGTGATTGATTCATGTACTCTAGCCAAATCTGAGTTAAAATCACTTACCCCGATGAATTTCTTGAAAACCCTTTGAAAAATCGTCAAAATCCGAGCTCTCTAGGTCAAAATATTAAATAAAATCCAAAACCTCGTATTTATAGGTACCCCCTCAGATTTCAGCTACTGCGGGCCTCATCAAATCGACCGCGGTCCACGCTAGCCAGTGCGGTCCGCGCAAAAACAACCGCGGCCGCACAGGCCTTCTTCTGCAGTGATAGGCTTTAGTCTTTTGGCCATATCTTTTTCTACAGATGTCCAAATTGCAATATCTTTACCTTTCTGGAACCTAGACACGAAGGGCTACAACTTTTAATTTTGAATCACCTCAAAATTCCTTGTAGATCAAAAGATATGAGCTTCTGAAGTAGGACCAGCAGAACGTTTCTTCACCGCGGCCGCACCCACTTTTGTACGGTCCGCGCGACGCCTACCGTGGCCGCGCCCGCTTTTGTATGGTCCGCACTGCACTCACCGTGGGTGCACTTATTTTTGTGCGGACCGCGTGAGTGAGTTCTGGGGCCTGCAACCCTCCTGGACCTGCTGCAATTATGATTTTCGGCTTAAAACATCCCGAAACCCATCCGGGACCCCCGAAACTTCAAACTAATTGTACCAACACATCCCATGACATCGTTCAAACTTGTTCAACACTTCGGAACGCTTACAACAACATCAAATCATCAATTTAACATAGGATTCAAGCCTAAGAACTCCAAGAACTCTTAAACTATGCTTTTGATAAAAAAAGTCTATCAAATCACGTTCGAATGACCTGAAATTTTGCACACACATCCCAAATGACACAACGAAGCTACTGAAACTCTCGGAATTCCATTCCGACCCCTATATCAAATCTCGCCTCTCAACCGGAAATTGCCAAATATCAATTTCGCCAATTCAAGCCTAAATCTTCTCTACAACTCCAAAACTCATTCTGATCGCACTCCTAAGTCACAAATCACCTCCCGAAGCTAACCGAACCATCAGAACTCACATCCGAGCCCTCTAGCACATAAGTTAATATCCGGTTGACTTTTCCAACATAAGCCTTCTTAAAAGAGACTAAGTGTCTCATTTCTTACCAAAATCCTCTCCGAACTCAAACTAATCAACCCGATCACATAAAACACGGATAACGAAGCATAAAGAAGCTGAAATGGGGGAAAACAGAGCGGTAACTCATGAGACGACTGGCCGGGTCGTCACAGTCATATTACAAGGGGTTTAGAATAATTTTACTTACCAAAATTACCATTCCAAAAATTGAAGGAGTTCGTGTGTATTTTTGTCCACAATTAAAGAGAATAGTAAGTAACTGAATAGGAATATTTAAAGGAGTATATATAAGGAAAATATTTAATTCGAAACTTCTAACATAATTAAATAAGGAAAAAATTAATAAGTCAAGTTTTAGTTATTTTAAAGTCCTAAATATTAAGAATATTATTCAAATGACAGTTTTGTCCAATATAAAATTAATTTTTAAAGGGTAAAAAGGCGAACGACATTTCGGTAAGGGTCTTCATGCGCATTGCGCTTGTGCCTTACAATGAGTTTATATTTTCTTAAAATTGCATAAATATTATTAAGTAATGTATGTGAGATATAAAGATGTAAAATAAAGATTAAATAAAAATTTAAATCTCTGAATATGAAGAAGGCTAATCTATATTATATACAAGCTCGAAGGCCTTTAGCGAAATGTCGTTCGTCTTTTTTACCCTTTTAAAAATCGCTTTCGCACTAGACAAAATCGTCATTTAGTTATTTTCCTTAAATTTAGGAATAGTCATTTAATTGTTTTCTAATATTTAAGATTTCAAAATCAACTAAATTTATATATTGAATCCTTCCTTATTTAAATTATATCATATAACATATTTGTAAAGGCAAAATAATAACAATAAAAAATTCTTATTAAACCGTGTAGGAGGGCTTAATATTTAAAACATCAATTAAGATTGTCCGTTATCTTTTGGCTTAACTTGGGCAACAATCTGCACGTGCATTTCTCATAATTTGTATGCAGTTATTATTTACATGCAAAGTTCAACAAGGAAACTTTAGAACTTTGAAATTAATAAAATATTTGTCATTTAATTATTTTTTAGTGTTAAGACTTTAAAATTTCAAAAAATATTAATAAATCTTTTTATCTAAACTATGTAAGAACTTCTAATATTTAAAATTTTAAAACTGAGTAAGAATTTGTTTGTAAAAATTATTTCGTTATATACAATGCACACAGTAATTATAGTTTGTCAATCTATAAGGTAGAATTAAAATAGAATCATCATATTAATCTTGTTAGGAGTGGAATAACTTGTCCAACACTTTGCCTTTTAGGATTAAGATCAACTAGGGAACATCTACTTAGGGTCTGTTTGGAAAGCCACCAGATAATTAAAATTGGTGTAATTACTAGGGTATTAATTATACAATATTGTAATTACTAGACCTGTCTGTTTGTCATAATATAATTATTGTATAATTACAAGTGTATTGTTTGATTGCACAAGCGTAATTACACAGTTAGATTAAATTTTAAATATAAAATTAATTATCAAAAAGTGAAAGCTATATTTAACAAATATATGCATTTATAAATAATATTAAATTTGACATTTAAGATAAATATTATTTCTTGAAAATATATTAATGATAATCATATATTTATAACTAATATTTTAAAAATAATTCATATATATATATATATATATATTAAATTAATAATATTTTATTTTATTTTAATCAATTATAAAATTTAAAAGTACATATTTTGTAAGAACGTCATGGACTACATGATTGACAAAACAATTAATATTTATAAATATAATATCGTAACATTGCTCAAATATTTTACGAAAAAAATAATTTATCAATTCTAACTGAAAAGAATGACATGCAATTTGAATTAATAAGTGAATACTAAAGCAAATAAAATGTAAGTGAAAATATAACATAAATTAAAAATAAAAAAAAATTAACATAATACTCTTATGTAAAATTAAAACATAATATAAGTAAATATAATTTGAAAGAAATGAAAACTTAAGTCTATAATCTCATTCAACAATGAATCTACTTTAATGACATCACTCATTATATGCTAAGTTTATTCATGATTCATTATTTTTAATATTAGGAGGAGTAGTTTCAAAACTAGAATAATAGCATAATTATGCTAAATGAAGAGAGAGAAAAAATATGAGCGACTACATGGAATAACAAAAATAAAGGTTGGAAAATGAGAATATTATTTAAATATTAAAAAAGTAATTTATCATTTTAACGTAGTTAAATTTGCATATAACCTGATCCAATAATAAAGTTCAACTTTAATGACATCACTCATTATAAGTCAAGTTTGTGGATGACTTATTCTTTTTAAAATTTACGAGGTATAATTTTGTGGAAAAATTAGAATAATAACATAGTTAAGTGTAATAAAAAAACAAAGCAAAATAATTAAGAAATAAACAAAATATGAGAAGTTATATAGACGAAATATTTTAAGATTACATACTCATTGATACACGCGCAAAGCGCGTACCCTAAGACTAGTGACATGTAACTAACTAAACAAAGAATTGTACTTACTTTTTATTCTATGTTTAATCAGTTGTTTTAAATAAAGTGTAACTTCGATGGCATGAAATTAGAGGAACGTATTGTAATTTACTTTTAATTCTATGTTTAGTCAATTGTTTTCTTAATAAAATAAAGTATTTGTAAAATTTCTTAAAATAAGAAAAGGTAAATAAGAAAACATTCCTAGATTTCTTAACATAAATAACAAAAGAAAATACGCATCTAATAAAGAATCATTAGTTATTTTGGGTATGACATCTAGTATTTAAAGGTTTTATTATAGTGCCTAACGAAGAGAAAACAATTTAAGGAAGGTCCTAAATATTAGGCGAAGTATATTAATGAGAATTAATTTTGAAATTCTAAATAGTAGGAAAGTAAATTAAATTACAATTTTGTCCAATATAAACTCTATTTCTAAAGGGTAAAAAAGACGAACGACTTTTCGCTAAGGGTCTTCGTGCTTTTAATATAGTATATAGATTACTCCTAAAATAGACAAATACGAGGAAGCAATGAAGCATGTCTCTTTTACTGCCTTCACACTTGTACCAAACAACTACTAAAGTAAATTCTGAATACTTTTTTTCCAAAATAAATAAATAAGTGAATTTCTCTCTCTTTCCAAAACAAATAAATGAATGAATTTTTCTCCTTTTATCGTTCCTTTCCTTTATTAATCCAGACATGACATAAAAGAACTAGAGAGTCAAAAATAAAATCTTCACAACCTATATTTGCTTTTTAAATCTATTCGGATACTAATCTTAGAGTACGCGCATTGCGCGTGTTACCCTATCTCAATAAGTAATATTTCAAAGAATTATATAAATGTTATATTATTATGGTTGAGTTATAAAATAAAAGTTAAAGTTCAAAATTGTAAGTTTCTAGAAGTGATAATTATTGATCCTATTTAGCTAGGTCAAGGAAAATAAAACTTTGTCCCATATAAGTTCTTAACCATCTCATCCAATTGACATAAAACGTCTTCTTTTTGCTCTCGAACAAACTGCAAATTGTTCTATTTCTTTAATATATAAGAAATACCATAGGAATTATTTCCAACTGATTAAAAAAATAAATTACTATCACGAAAAGTAAATTCAACCGCTATATTTTAATTAATCTACTCTTCTTCTTTTTTTCTTTTAATTTTCCATACATGAAATTATATGTTTGAATTTATTCAAGAGTTTTATAGGATTTTGCAGTTAATGCTTATTACTATATTATAATCGAATTTGCATTATTTTTTATTTTTTCCACCATAAATGCTATTCCTATAAAAACATCTAATTTTTGTATCTAAAAGTCTTGTCGAAAAAGGGTTTACTTATATGATGATTTGGAAAGAAATTGAATGGGATTTTTTAAATTTGTTTATTAAAAAACTTTAATATTTATTCTTGTTAAAAGAAATGATTCAATTTTTGTTGATTGAAATTAGTAATATTAACTCATTGCAAGTTTTAAATATTTGACTACAGTTATAATTTTTTTAAAATTATATTTTTCAAGCCTAAACAATCAATCTGATATTTAAGTTTGGTTATTGTATTTACAAAGCTATTCGTGTTTTTTTTTACTATTGCCAACCGCCAAACACCTCTCTCTCTCTCTTATGTTTTTATAGTTACTTGTTGAAATTATTGAGGTGTAATTTTCAAAGATTATAGTATGAGATAAATAATACAAAGTAAATTTAAGTAAAATAAGTAGTTGGTGATATCAAAAATAAATTCTAATTTTAAGCTTTTAAAAGCCACTTAATCTTATAGTTAATGTCTAGTATTTTTAATATGTTGGTTTAAAAAGATTAATTTGCATTCTAATATTTTTCCACCTAGATTTAATATTTCCCTTTTAGAATATGAAGTTTTTAGTGGATTAAAATTGAATTAGGACTATTTTCCTTAAGGTGGGAGATTAGAGACATATTTGAATTGGAATGAAATACCAATAGAATAACTCTAAGATCTTTGTCGACTGGGAATTTGTATTGTATTCAAAGATCACATAAATACTAAGAAAGATTTAGTCGGTTAAAATTGTTGCTATTTTTCTAATTCAAGTAAGAAAAGATATAATATGCAAATAAAATAAAATAAAAATAATTATTCTCAAATATTAGAAAAATAACCAAATGTCTATTATGCCCGGCGTGAACTTTATTTTGAAGGAGTAAAAAAGACGAACTATATTTCGCTAAGCGTGTACCTCATATTTATGAGAATAAGCTTTTTAAAAACAACCTAAATAGCATATTTTTTAAATATGTTTATGTCATAACTAAAAAATAATCAAAATTGTAAATTTTTAAAAATGCTAAATGTTAATCATATTTAGGGGTTTGGATCCACCTTAGTAGTTCTTTCTCCAGTTTGTTCCCGTACTTGCTTTATTTTACAATTAACTATAGCTTAAGTTGGTATTTCAAAATTTTGCAGATGTTAGTCGTCCTTTGTACGCACAAAGCTAGGAAATATACTTATTAACATATTTGAAATCCATTTAAATAAAAATTCAAACTCATAATCTAGACAAAATGCATGTTATACAATATTCCTAACTTGATGTGCTCCATATTTCCGTAAGAACTTAAAACTCATAGGAAAAAAAGATAAAATCAAACACAAATATTAGGCACCACATCTTATAACTTGAAAATTAATACTCACTAAAATGTTTATGATGAAGAATAAAAATATAATAAATACGGAGTATACTATAAGAAATAAGCAGAATAGCGTACCTGATCGATGAAAGTATCAAAATTCTGATTGGCTACAATGATGTTAAGTTGCTAACTGTCAATGTTTTTTCCTCAATGAGAAATTTGAGCTGACATTACAATTAGTAGTGATCATAATTTTAAAAGCATAGTATTTACGGAATATAGATCCTATACGTAGATAGTACAAAAGACGCTGAGATTTTGTAAGTAAAATAGAGAAATTACACTTTACGATAAGGACTTAAGAAAGAAAAAAAACGAAGTTTGAGAACATGGATCTCTTTCTATAGAAAAATAGAGAAGCTAATAGAATTTATAATCAAATTTTATAAACAATGCTAGCTCGGAAATTATGCTTCCCACGCACATAAAATAACAATTACATGTTCACAGAAAAAGACATGTTAATTGACACAGATAATTGTATACTTATCAAAAAAATTACAAAAACTTTTGGTAATACAAAACTTCAAGATCATCTATTATCATAATTTCAATAATACCCCAAAGGTAAGAAAGTACCTCAAATCAAAGACAAGTTTATCTCGGTAGATCTGACATTGTTAATAGCTTGTGATAAAGAATAGAAAACTAAAAGAATGTAGAATAAAAAATTGGAATAGTAATCAAATTTCTTTTATTAAGAGCAATAAGCTTCCTACTTAATCACTTATTCTTTTCCCGTTTTAACTTTGACAAATTTGACTTTCCTGGCAAGCTATAACTGAAGCACCCTTTATTACGAATATTCTTTTCCTGTTATGAAACAATAAAAGAAGAAGATCGTTGGTAGATATTTGATAAACAAACCAGCCATATTAACTTCAACGAATTTGTTTCACCTTGAAATCATCATCCCTGATCAATGTATTGTCTTCATATGATCTTGTTGGAATCATCTTTTCAATATCTTCACATAGGGGTGAAAATTCTTGCTATCATATTATCATGCTTATAGTTATAGCAAGATACATATGTGCACAAATTGCATTAGGATATGGTACTTCAGGACCAAGAATTGTATATGCTTTAAGCAATTTAAATCCTTCAAGAATTGTCATATAAGTTAAATCATATAATAGACTTTAATTAGATGCATATCAAGTTTTCATGTCATGCTAGACAAATAAGATATCGAAAACTGATTGCACATACCATTGACTTTATACTTTCAAGTATTTGAACTACATGTTCAAAATTACATGTCTTTCGTATGAAACCAATTCTATTCGAAATTGTTTCTCTAGACTTAAGATCCTCATCTATACTTAGCGCTATCATAGATGTCGTTGATGAACATTTTATATCGGCTCTAACCTCCTTAGTTTTCATAAAGACATAACATAGAGATCTCTTCATTTATATATTCAGGTACCTGAATCACTCATGAGATTTTATGAAGTGTTATGTTATGTGATCTTCTAGATCACTTGCCTCCTTTATCATGATCATTTTCTCATCTTATTTATCAAGGATTTTATTTGAAACCGATTAGTCTATACGCTTTAAGCGTACCATAGACTTTGTCCTTCTAGCACTTAATAAGAGCATTTGCAATGAGAATATAGTTACTACTTTCTTTGGGTCAGCAAATGCGTCCGGCACACTTTGCAATATATTGCAAATGAATTATCTTTTTATGAACTTCAAGTTCATATTATCTTATTCGAGGATCTGGATGTACACATGATAATTCATTACACGTAACTTTTTCTCAACTATTTATCATGTCTCCCCCTTATGTTAGAAAAACTAACTTGTTTCCTCAACTTTGAGAATCCATCTATATGCGTTATGATGTTAATCAAAATATACACCGCACATCAATAATAATAAGATAAAATTATTTGGTTCCTAACTCTGAACCACTTGTGAGGGGAGAATATAATATACTTTCGTATATAACCTATATCAAACTGATATAGATAACTTTGTTCTCATAAGCAATAGTTTAGCTATTAAGTGGAGGCATTCAATAAATTATTTTGCTAAACCAACTGTAATGTAAACCAACTTATCAAGATGAACTTCTTGAATAGAAAATCTGGAATATGCTCTAAATTAAATTATTGAGCAAGTTACCTCGCAAACACCAGGTTGCGGGTTAATACTAATCGCACATGTAACCATCTCATAGATGCATTTTATGTGGTATACATGGCAGGTGAATGGACCCATATTCACCTTTGATATTTCCAGCATTTATGGGATTCAATCCCAAATTTAGTTGGTCAATTAATTAACAAGAACAAGCAACGTAAGAGAATTCGTAAAGAACTTTCTAGTTCTTTAATATTTACCCATGTGAATTCTCTTTTATTTTTGCACATCATACTTATATTAAAATGACTAAACCAATTATGCCAACTGAATAAATTATCAATATTGATAAACTTCAGGTTTACACCATGATGCGTGCAATTATCAACAAACTCCAAGTTTATTATGATATGAGTTTTTATATCAATAAACTTCTACTTTATTGTGGTATTCTTTTGTTTGTGTAGTATAAACTGGAGAATAAAGCGGGTAACTTTTCACATACATATTACCCAGCTACAAGTTGTAGTAATAGAAGATATTAAATCTTTCCTTTATTTATAGTCTCAATATAACCAATCGTCTTCGCGAATACTTTAGAAACTGAATAGGTTTCTTTGAGACTTACTACAACACTGTCACGACCCGGATTTTCCACCCTCGAGAGTCGTGATGGCACCAACTGGTGAAAACTAGGCAAACTAAATTATTCTAATTACTTAACCTTTTTCAGTTTAAACCATTATTAGTGATGAGTAGATATTATACAAATAGCGGAAATAATTAAGCGGAAGACAAAATCTGATAATTTATCTTAATACAAACTGCGGAAGTCTAAATAAAACTCTACCTAGAATTTGGTGTCACAAGTTCACAGACTGTCTAAGATTACTACAAATAAAGTCCGAATAAAAGTACACGAATCTGTCTCTAAATAAGTAGAAACAGAAAAGAAATGATAGAAGGAGACGCCAAGGCCCGCGGATGCCTGCAGGACTACCTCGGGTCGCCTGTTGGATTGAAGGCAGCAACCTCACTGCGGTCCAAATGCTCCGGTACCAGTATCGAGTGTAGTATCAGTACAACCGACCTCATGTGCTGGTAAGTGTCTAACCTAAACTCGGTGAAGTAGTGATGAGGCTAGGACCAAACTACCAAATAAACCTGCACACTTAAATCATATATATCAGAAAAATAAAAGCAAATAGTTACAGTTAAAGATGGAAGGGGGAAAACATGCTTCCGGGAATAACAGATAACAACAGAATATCAAAAGAAATATAAAGAAACCAAAATTCAATTACTAACAAGGATAAGGAAAACAAATTTAGAATTCACTTTCATTTCACATATTGTTGCAGGCGTGCAACCCGATCCCATTTCATGTATCTCGTTGCAGGCGTGCAACCTGATCCCATTTCATATATCTCGTTGCAGGCGTGCAACCCGCTCCCATTTCATATATCTCGTTGTAGGTGTGCAACCCGCTCCCATTTCATATATCATGTTGCAGACGTGCAACCCACTCCCATTTCATATATCTTGTTGTAGGCGTAAAACCCGCTCCCATTTTATATATCTTGTTCCAGGCGTGCAACTCACTCCCATTTCATATATTTCTGTGGTGGCGTGCCGCACGATCCCATTTACAAATCAACAACAATCACAAAAAACTCCCGGCAAGGGAATAAGAGTATAATAACAACATCCCGGCAAGGGAAACAATATCATACATAATAACATCCCGGTAAAGGAGATAATGTCATGACAATAACATCCCGGCAAGGGAGACAATATCATAAATAATAACATCCCGGCAAGGGAACCAACAATGATAATCAACATGTTTAGTATGATTAAATCTCAACGGAGTCACTACAATTACAACACTAGACCCACGGGCATGCTTGACACCGATGTATAGATACTCGTCACCATGCCTATGCGTCTTACTCCACAATTAACACACAGCAAATAAGATACGACTCCAAATCCCTCAACTAAGGTTAGACCAAAAACTTACCTCGATGCCACGAACACAATTCAAGTCTCAATTATCGCTTTACCTCTTGATTCCACCACCAATTCGCTCGTATCTAGCAACAAGTTACTTAATTACGTCAATAAATGCTAAATGAATCAATTCTAATGCATGAAAATAAATTTCCCAAAGTTTTACCCAAAAAGTCAAAATCGCCCCCGGTCCCACATGATCAAAATTCGAGGTTCGAACCAAAACCCAACTATCCATTCCCCCACTAACCCAAATATATAATTTGTTTTGAAATCGGACCTCAAATCGAGGTCCAAATCACCAATTTTTGAAAAACCTAGGTTCTACCCAAAACACCCAATTTTCCCTATGAAAATCATTGATTTTGAGTTGAAATCATGTGAAAAGATGTTGAAGATTGAAGAAAACTAGTTAGAAACGACTTACAATTGATTTGGAGAAGAAGTGTTTTTTAAAAAATCGTCCAAGAGAGTTTATGTTTTGAGAAGATGTGAAAAATGGTTGAAAATGCATCTATGTGTAAATTTACAGGTTACAGGTATCGCAATTGCGACCAGGGTGCGCAATTGCAAACCCAGACTCTGCTGTTATCCCATTTGCGAACAATCTATCGCATTTGCGATGACTGGCCAAAATGGGGAACATCGCCTTTGCGATGGAAAACTCGCATTTACGAGGGAAGGCTGGCCTGGGCTAGTTTGCATTTGCGACTCAGCCCTCGCATTTGCGAGCCAGGCTTCGCAAATGTGAAGCCTGCAGGCCTGCAATAGAACAGCTGAAACCTGCAATTTTCCCAAGTCCAATTCTACTCTGTGGCCTATCCAAAACTCACCCGAGCCCTCGGGGTTCCAAACCAAACATGCACACCAACCTAAAAATATTATACGGACTTGCTCCTGCATTCAAATCTCTTAAATAACATCAACAACTATGAATTTAGCATCAACATCATGAAATTTTCTTAACAACATCAAATTTTCCAATTTTCTCAAATAAGGTCCGATTCATATCATTTCAAGTTCGTTTCTTACCAAATTTCACAGGTTCGACTCAAATCATATATAAGACTTGTACCGGGCTCCGAAACCAAAATACGGGCCCAATTCCAATGGTTTCATACATAAATTCTCTTCTTTACTTCATAATTAATTCAGCAAAATAATTTCTTTCAAAAATTTATTTCTCGGGCTTGGGACCTCGGAATTCGATTCCGGGCATACGCCCAAGTCTCATATTTTTCTACGGACCCTTCGGGACTGTCAAATCACGGATCCGGATCAAAAATTGGTGATGCATAAAGAGGTTTTTATGGCCTCAAAATGCAGAGTTTTCTTTCAAAACAAGTGATGACCTTCTGGGTCATCACATTCTCCACCTCTAAAACAACCGTTTGTCCTCGAATAGACAGAAGAAGGAAGTACCTGGGTCAGGGAAAAGATAGGGATAACGGCTCCGCATATCGGACTCGGACTCCCAGGTCGATGCCTCAGCAGGCTTACCTCTCCACTGAACACGAACAGAAGGTAAACCCTTTGATCTCAACTGACGAACCTGCTCTACCGGCTCCTCCTCGTAGGACTAGTCCTTGTCCAACTGGACAGTGCCAAAATCTAACACGTGGGATGGATCGTCGTGATACTTCCGAAGCATGGATACATGAAACACTGGATGCACGGCTGGTAAGCTCAGCGGCAACACAAGTCTGTCAACCACCTCTCCCACTCGATCAAGAATCTCAAACGGGCCAATGAACCTAGGGCTAAGCTTGTCCTTCTTCCCAAATCTCATCATGCCCTTCATAGGCGACACTCGAAGCAATACCCGCTCACCGACCATGAAAGCCAAATCACGAACCTTGCGGTCGGCATAACTCTTTTGCCTAGACTGAGCTGTGCGAAGCCTATCCTAAATAATCCTGACCTTGTCCAAGGCATCCTACACCAGATCCGTACCCAACAATCGAACCTCTCCCGGATCAAACCATCCAATTGGTGACCGACACCGCATACCATATAAAGCCTCATAAGGAGTCATCTAGATACTCGATCGGTAGCTGTTTTGTAGGCAAACTCTGCTAAAGGCAAAAACTGATCCCATGAGCCTCCAAAGTTAATGACACAAGCTCGGAGCATATCCTCCAAAATCTAAATAGTCCGATCGGACTACCTGTCCATCTGAGGATGAAATGTTGTGCTCAACTCAACCCATATGCCCAACTCTCGCTGAACTGCTCTCCAGAAATATGAGGTAAACTGCATACCTCGATCCGAAATGATAGACACGGGCACACCATGAAGACGAACAATCTCTCGGATATAGATCTCATTTAACCTCTCGAAAGAATAAGAGACTGCCACCGGAATGAAATGTGTAGACTTGGACCGCCTATCAACAATAACCCACACTGCATTGAATTTCCATGAGTCCATGGGAGTCCAACAAAGAAGTCCATAGTAGTACGCTCTCACTTCCTCTCAGGAATATCAATCTTCTGGGACAAACCACCGGGCCTCTGATGCTCGTACTTAACCTGCTGACAGTTCAAACACCGAGCCACATGAGCAACAATGTCCTTCTTTATCCTCCGCCACCAATAATGTTACCGCAGATCCTGATACATCTTAGCGGCGCCCGGATGAGTAGAGTACCGGGAACTATGGGCCTCTTCTAAAATGAACTCTCGGAGTCCATCCACATTAGGCATACAAACTCGACCCTACAATCTCAGAACTTCATCATCTCCTAAGGTAACATGCTTGGCACCTCCGTGCTGCACCGTGTCTCTAAGGACACACAAATGGGGATCATCATACTGTCGATCACGGATATACTCCAATAATGAAGAACGAGCGACTGTGCAAGCTAACACAAGGCTGGGCTCAGAAATATCCAACCTTACGAACTGATTGGCCAAAGCCTGAACATCCAAAGCAAGTGGTCTCTCACCGACCGGAATATAAGCAAAGCTGCCCATACTGGCTGGCTTCCTACTCAAAGCATCGACCACCACATTAGCCTTTCTCGGATGATATAAGATGGTGATAGATGTGGGTGCTATGAAAGAAGAGATGAGGAAATTAAAAGCAAATACAGAATCAGTAACTTTGAGAAGCTTTCAGGGTTAGTTTGGGCATGGAAAAGGGTAATTCTGATAGAAATAGTAATTTCAAAGTAATGAAAGGGCAGTATAGGTATTGCGTGGGTAGAAGAATACCCTAGGGTCTTCTAGAATAGGATTTTAGTGCACATTTCAGCACAATAGAGGTGCTTACTTGAGTAACAAGTTAGAAATAAGAGGACTAAACTGAAAAATAGGGGAGGGACTAAAAAGAAAACTCAAAATCTGATTAACCCTCTTGTATCACCTATAAAAGGGCATCAAGTGCCTTGAGGAAGGGGACTGGAACTTTCAGCCCAAAAATCCCCACCAAAAGCTCTCCTCCCTGTGGGCATGGGTTTCTGAAAAATATACTTCAACGGGTCCAAGCGAGATATAAGGTAAGTAGTGTAAGATGACAAATAATGTTTCAACTTCTGTGCCACCCAAGTTAGGGCGCAACAGTGATATCATAGTCCTTTAATAGCTCCAACCACCTTCTCTACCTCAAATTTAGCTCCTTCTGCTTGAACAAATACTGCAGACTCTTATGATCTGTGAACACCTCACATGCCATGCCATACAGATAATGCCTCCAAATCTTCAACACGTGAACAATGGCTACTAACTCCAAATCATGAACCAGATAGTTCTTCTCATGAATCTTCAACTGCAGCGAAACATAGGCAATGACCTTGTCATTCTGCATCAACACCGCACCAAGTCCAATACGAGATGCATCACAATAAACTATATAAGACCATGAACCTGTGGGCAAAAGCAACACCGGTGTTGTAGTCAAAGTTGTTTTGAGCTTCTAAAAGCTCACCTCACACTCATCTGACCATCTTAACTGGTCACCCTTCTGAGTCAACCTGGTCATTGGGGCTGCAATAGACGAAAACCCCCCCACAAACCGACAATAATAGTCTACCAATCCCAAGAAACTCCATATCTCTGTAGCTGATGCTGGTATAGGCCAGTTCTTAACTGTCTCAATCTTCTTCGGATCAACCTGAATACCCTCTGTTGATACAACATGACCCAGGAATGCAACTGAACTCAACCAGAACTCACACTTTGAAAACTTGGCATATAACTGACTATCCCCCAAAGTTTGAAGAACCACTCTAAGATTCTGCTCGTGCTCCTCCCGGTTCCGGGAATAGATCAAAATATCATCAATAAAGACTATCACGAATGAATCCAAGTAAGGCCTGAACACTCGGTTCATTAAATCCATAAAAGCTGCTGGGGCATTTGTCAACCCAAATGACATCACCAAAAACTCGTAATGCCCGTATCGAGTAAGGAAAGATGTCTTAGGGACATCGGATGCCCTAATCCTCAACTGATGGTAGCTAGATCTCAAGTCAATCTTCAAAAATACCTTAGCACCCTGAAGCTGATCAAACAAATCATCAATTCTCGGTAATGAGTACTTATTCTTGATTGTAACCCTATTCAACTACCGGTAATCTATGCACATTCTCATCGATCCGTCTTTCTTCTTAACAAACAACACCGGCGCACCCCAAGGCGAAACACTAGGTCAAATGAAACATTTTTCAAGCAAGTCTTGCAACTGCTCCTTCAACTCAGGTGGGGACATACGATACGGCAGGATAGAAATGGTTTGAGTGCCCGGAGCCAAATCAATGCAGAAGTCAATATCCCTGTCGGGTGGCATACCCGACAGGTCTAAAGGAAATACCTTAGGGAACTCACGAACAACATGCACAGAATCAATAGAAAGAACCTCGGCACTAGAATCACAAACATATGCCAAATAGGCCAAACACCCCTTCTCGACTATACACCGAGCCTTCACGTAAGAGATAACACTACGGGTAGAATGACCAGGAGTCACTCTCCACTCTAAGAGAGGTAAACCCGAAAAGGCTAAGGTCACAGTGTTGGCATGACAGTCCAAGATAGCATGGTAAGGTGATAACCGGTCCATCCCCAATATGACATCAAAATCAACCGTGTCCAGAAGTAACAAATCTACACGAGTCTCGAGACCCCCAATCACAACTATACACGAACGATGGACTCGATCTACCACAATAGAATCACCCACCAGTGTAGACACATATACAGGGGCACTCAAGGAATTACTAGGCATGACCAGATACAGCGCAAAATAAGATGACACATATGAGTATATAGAACTACTGAAGCATCTCTACCACAAACCAGAATAGTACCTGTGATGACTGCATTGGAAGCCTCAGCCTCAAACCTAGTTGGAAGAGCATAACATCGAGGCTGGGCCCCACCACCCTGAACTACATCTTTGGGATGGCCTGCTGCTGGCTGACCTCCACCTCTAGTTGCCTGACCTCTACCTATAATACCTCTACCTCCACCTTTAGCACCTCTACCCTCACCCCAAGCTGGCAGAGCGGGCAGTGGAACACCTGGTTCCAGTACCATAGCACGGGAACCCTACTGCTGAGAACTGCTCGGTGCTCGAGGGTAATATCTAGCAATGTGCCTCGTGTCACCACAAGTAAAACAAGCCTTCGGTGGCTGGGCCTAACGACCCTAAAAACTCTGAAGCGGCGGTGCACTGATAGGAGCTGGTGGTGCACTGTAGGACTGCTGATCAGAATACTACATATGAGAACCACGACCACCTGAAACACCATGAGATACCTGAAGTGCTGACTAAAAAGGCTTAGGAGGATGGCCTCTACCATACGAATCCCTGCCTCCAGACGAGGCGCCACTAAATCTGCCTGAATGACGAGGCCTCTTGTCAGACCCCTGACCACCTCCCTGGATAGAACCATTTTCACTCTCCTGGCCACATTGGCCGCCTCCTGAAAAGAAATCTCACTCCCTGTCTCCCTAGCCATCTGAAGTCGAATCTGCTGAATAAGTCCCTCAATGAACCTTCTCACTCTCTCTCTCTCTCTCGGTGGGAAGTATGATAAGATCATGACGAGCCAAGTCAATGAATCTGGTCTCATACTGGGTAACGGTCATAGAACCCTGCTGGAGACGCTCAAACTGCCTACGATATATCTCTCGCTGAGTGATAGGGAGAAACTTCTCCAGAAATAGCTGAGTAAACTGCTCCCAAGTCAAAGCTGGTGATCCGGTTGGCCTAGCCAAACAATAATCTCTCCACCAAGTCTTGGCGGATCCAGACAAGCAGAAGTAGTAGTGAAGTAGCCGGAGTCTGGGCTCCTCCTCCAGCCTAGATAAGAACCTTATGATAGCTGTCTATCCTCCAGCTATGTCTCCACTATCCCCATGTTCCTAAGAACCTTATGATAGCTGTCTAGATAATCCTGGGGATCCTCAAAAGATACACCGCTGAAAGTAGTAGTGAAGAGCTTGGTGAACCTATCCAATCTCCACAAAGCGTCGGCAGACATAGCTGCTCCATCATCGATCTGAGCTACCATACCCGTTGAACTGCTCTAACTGGTTGAGCTGCTGGAGTCTAAAACTGGTGAGCCATCTGCTCCGGGGTGCAAGTAGCCGGAGTCTGGGCTCCTCCTCCAGCCTAAGAGATGGCTGGTGCTACAGGAAGCAAGCATGTCCGGGTAACGCCCTCCATAAGGCCCACAAGACGGAAGAGAGCATCCTGGAGTACCGGGGTAGCAATAAAACCCTCTGGGACCTGAGCCGGGCCCACCAGAACTGCATGGGCCGGAACCTCATCATCAAAGTCAACCTGAGACTTCGCCGCTGGTGTTGCTGCACTGGGCTGAGCTCTGCCCCTACCTCGGCCACTAGCAAGGCCTCGACCTCGCCCACTGCCCCTCGTAGGAGCTGTTGCTGGGGGCTCGGGCTGCTTGTCAGTAGATGAGGAAGCGCGTGTTCTCACCATCTGCGAAAGAACATAGTAGAAATTCAATTAGCATTGAGAAACCAAACTACACGACAGGAAAGAATAAATGTCAAGTTTTTTCCTAACTCCGTAGCCTCTGGGGATAAATACAGACGTCTCTGTACTGATCCCTCAGACCCTACTAAGCTTTCTGTGACATGTGAGACCTATGTAACCTAGAGCTTTGATACCAACTTGTCACGATCCGGATTTCCCACCCTCGAGAGTCGTGATGGAGCCTACTGGTGAAATCTAGGCAAGCTAAATTATTCTAATTACTTAACCTTTTCCAGTTTAAACCATTATCAGTGATGAGTAAATATCATACAAATAGCGGAAATAATTAAGCGGAAGACAAAATCTGATAATTTATCTTTATACAAACTGCGAAAGTCTAAATACAAATCTACCCAGAATTTGGTATCATAAGTTCATAGACTATCTAAGATTACTACAAATAAAGTCCAAATAAAAGTACATGAATCTGTCTCTGAATAAGTAGAAACAGAAAAGAAATAATAGAAGGAGACGCCAAGGCCCGCGAACGCCTGCAGGACTACCTCGGGTTGCCTGTTGGACTGAAGGCAGCAACCTCACTACTGTCCAAACGCTCCGGTGCCAGTATCAACACAAAGTGCAGAGTGTAGTATTAGCATAATCGACCCTATGTGTTGTTAAGTGCCTAGCCTAACCTCGGCGAAGTAGTGATGAGGCTAAGATCAGACTACCAAATAAACCTGTGCAGTTAAATCATATACATCGAAAAAATAAAAGCAGATAATTACAGTTAAAGATGGGAGGGGGAAAACATGCTTCGGGGAATAACAGATAACACCAGAATATCAAGAGGAATATAAAGAAACCAAAATCCAATTACTAACAAGGATAAGGAAAACAAATGCAGAATTCACTTTCATTTCACATCTTGTTGCAGGCGTGCAATCCGATCCTATTTCATGTATCTCGTTGCAGGCGTGCAACCCGATCCTATTTCATATATCTCATTGCAGGCGCACAACCCGCTCCCATTTCATATATCTCGTTGCAGGCATGCAACCCACTCCCATTTCATATATCTCGTTGCAGGCGTGCAACCCACTCCCATTTCATATATCACGTCTCCCATTTCATATATCTCATTGTAGGCGTGTAACCCGCTCCCATGTCATATATCTTGTTGCAGGCGTGCAACCCACTTCCATTTCATATATTTCCGTGACGGCGTGCCACCCGATCCCATTTACAAATCAACAACAATCATAAAAGACTCCCGGCAAGGGAACAAGAGTATAACAACAACATCCCGGCAAGGGAACAATATCGTAAACAATAATATCCTGGAAAGGGAGACAATGTCATGACAATAACATCCCAGCAAGGGAGACAATATCATAAATAATAACATCCCGGCAAGGAATCAACAATGATAATCAACATTTTTAGTAGGATTAAATCTCAACGGAGTCACTACAATTACAACACTAGACCCACGGACATGCTTGACACCGACGTATAGATACTCTTCACCATGCCTATACGTCGTACTCCACAATTAACACATAGCAAATATGATACGACTCCTAATCCCTCAAGCTAAAGTTAGACCAAACACTTACCTCGATGCCACGAACACAATTCAAGTCTCATTTATTGCTTTACCTCTTGATTTCACTACCAATTCACTCGTATCTAGCAACAAGTTACTTAATTACGTCAATAAATGCTAAATGAATCAATTCTAATGCATGAAAATAAGTTTTCCAAAGTTTTACCCAAAAAGTCAAAATCGCCCTCGGTCCTACATGGTCAAAACCCGAGATTCGAACCAAAACCCGACTATTCATTCCCCCACGAACCCAAATATATAATCTGTTTTGAAATCGGACCTCAAATCGAGGTCCAAATCCCTAATTTTTTAAAAACCTAGGTTCTACCCAAAACACCCAATTTCCCCCATGAAAATCATTGATTTTGAGTTGAAATCATGTGAAAAGATGTTAAACATTGAAGAAAACTAGTTAGAAATGACTTACAATTGATTTGGAGAAGAAGTTTTCTTTGGAAAATCACCCAAGAGAGTTTATGTTTTGACAAGATGTGAAAAATAGTTAAAAATGCGTCTAAGTGTAAATTTACAGGTTGCAGGTATCGCAATTGCGACCAGGGTGCGCAATTGCGAACCCAGACTCTGTTGTTATCACATTTGCGAAGTCGCTTTTGCGAACATTCTGTCGCATTTGTGACGACTGGCCAAAATGGGGAACATCGCATTTGCGAGGGAAGGCTGGCCTGGGCTAGTTCGCATTTGTGACTCAGCCCTCGCATTTGCGAGCCAGGCTTCGCCTGCAGGCTTGCAACAGAACAGCTGAAACCTGCAATTTTCCAAGTCCAATTCTACTCCGTGGCATGTCCAAAACTCACCTGAACCCTCGGGGCTCCAAACCAAACATGCACACCAACCTAAAAACATCATACGAACTTGCTTGTGTATTCAAATCTCTCAAATAACATCAACAACTATGAATTTAGCATCAAAATCATGAAATTTTCTTAAGACCATCAAATTTTCCAATTTTCTCAAATAAGGTCTGATTCATATTATTTCAAGTTCGTTTCTTACCAAATTTCACATGTTCAACTCAAATCATATATAAGACCTGTAACGGGCTCCGTAACCAAAGTACGGGCCCGATACCAATGGTTTCATACATAAATTCTCTTCTTTACTTCATAATTAATTCAGCAAAATAATTTCTTTCAAAAAGTTCATTTTCGGGCTTGGGACCTCGGAATTCGATTCCGGGCATACGCCCAAGTCTCATAGTTTTCTACGGACCCTCCAAGATCGTCAAATTATGGGTCCGGATCCGTTTACCCAAAAAATTGACCGAAGTCAACTTAAATTTATTTTAAAGTCAAAATTCATCATTTTTCACAGATTTTCACATATTGGCTTTCCTGCTACGTGCATGGACTGCGCACGCAAATTGAGGTGATGCAGAAAGAGGTTTTAAGGCCTCGGAAAGCAGAATTTTCTTTCAAAACAAGTGATGACCTTTTGGGTCATCACAAACACAATACCTTATTGGTAATCAATTGTGTTTCTCTAAAATAATATAATTGGCTCTTGCAGAGTTCTCAATTAATTTTGTAGTACCTCATATTCATCAACATCCATATGGTAAATATCTCTTTGAAGAAGGAAGTTATACCATTATGGTTATGGTCAAAATTATATGCAAGATCTGTTTCTTGCATTACCGATGTCTTTAATAATCACAATGCCAAAATACTTTGGCATAAAATAAGTACGTCACCAATGACCATTTATGCCATAATAATTACATTATTTTCTTATATCATCTCAAACCTTCTTCTAGAGGTGAGTGTGGTATATTCACTACCACTAGCACGTTCATATTCTTCCAAAAATGAATATGTATTCATAAATCAGATGTTGTCACATTCACATCATGAATGGACCATAATCATTTATATGTGCTTTATAAAATCTCATGTCAAATCGATGACAAATATTACTTTTACAGAGTGAAGGATTATTTTGAGAATCCTTATTGTTCTCATTACCACAATAATGACGATTATAATTTCGTCTATTACCACATCCATATCCATTGATATATTCATAGTAATAATTCTGTCTTCTTTCAGACTTATCACATATTGCTACCACATTCTCTTAAAGGAATAGGAATAAAGCAAATTCAATGGGACGAGTTTTCACTTCTTGTATTCACGATCATACATGACTTGATCATGGCAAGACATAGAAATTTTACCACTTCAAATGGTTATAATTTCTTACTAACTTCATTAGAGTTATAATCGAATTTATTGTCTTTGCTTGTATTTAAAATCAAATTATAGAATTTCAAGAATTTAAAAGAGAAAAATAAAGTAAAATACTTACCTTAAATCCAGAATTTAATCATGAAGGAAGTTCATGGAACAATTGACAATCATTATGCTCAATTCCAAAGCTTCTACTCAATTGGTTAGAGTCTCGTGCTGACAACGTATTATAAAACAATAAAAGAAGAAGAACAATATTGCAGAGAAAAGTAGGGAGAGAGAATTCTTATTGATTTGGGATGAATTACAATGGAATAGAACCATCTATTTATAGGGAGAGGGTGACTTAGCGACCAAGTAATAAACCATAGAATCTCTCTAAATATAGACATTCACCATAAATAAAATTCTATTTATAACATTTCTCATTTTATTATCATACGACAATTTTATCTTTCTTGTTACAATTTCAAATATTCTTTGTTATGGATATTAATTAAAGAAGGAGTTTTCTAGTTATCTCCTTTCTTTTCCTTTTTAGCCTACGGATTTTTTCCCCCAACGAAGAATTTTATTTGTATTTATAATTTTATCCAGCTTAAATTGACTTAAAAAGGGTAGAAAAAACGAACTATATTTCTCTAAGGGCTTACGTGCTTTTAATATATTATTAGTTTTTATGTTGCATCAAATATTATAAAACGCACTCCAAAGGTGATAAACTATCAATATTGCAGATACCCTATAACTTATTGTTAGTGAATATATACTAAGTTCAATAATCAGTTGCTTCAAACAAAACAAAAATAGAAAAATATGATATATAATCCAAGTATTATACCTTCAAAATGCTTGCGGCAATAATCATGGGCTTTTGACTCCTAAGTTGATTTCCGTAGAATTTGCATTAAATATTTTCCTCTCTTCGCTTCGAATTAATTTGCAAATACACTGGATTAAAATAAGACCAATTTAAGAGTCTCTTGCAATTTTGAGTTGGAAGACCTCTTATGTCATGGCTTTCGAGACCGTTTTAGATCAATTCATAAGAAGTGGATAAAATTAATGAAAAATTAAAATAAAATTCAACTTTTTTAGATGTAGAAGTTATTATGAAGTTTTTTAAGTACCAACTATATGTTCCAATAGCAGTTGACTCGTTCATGCCACATCGTGAAAAATTTGACGGATAATTACTTATATTTGTGATAATTGAAACCAAAGGGTAACACATAAGTAATATATATTTTCTATTAATTGAAAAAACAGAGCAAAATAAGTACATCCAAGGCCCAAGGGCTCATGAAAAGCACTTTGTTGATGTGAATGATATGTCGTAATTTTGTCTACCTCTAAAAAGAAAATTCCGTCATAGATAATTTAAATGTACCTGACTGAAATTAGCATGAAGAGTACAGAATTGTAAAATAAATTTGCAGCGGTCATTTACATATCTATTATTAAGCTCTTTTTCATCTTTATCGTCTATCGATACCTGACTACCAACAGTTACCGGTGTAGAGGACTTGATTTTGTTCATGCATAAAGGCTAAAGCTGTTTGAAGATTCCGCTGCAAAACTAAGTAAAGTAAAGAGAAGACATCAAGTGTTATATATAGCAATTGTTCGAAGCCGGAAACAAGAGCACTGATGATATGTAAAACATATAAGAGCACCAAGATGTGAAAATAAGTAAATCGTACTCCAAAAATAAGTATCAGGCTTTTGCCTCCTATTTTTTCCTTTAATAATAAACTATAAATTAATCCATTCCTATTTAAATTAAGTCTCTTTTAGCAAATTATTGCAAATTTACAGTCGAACTCAAGGTCCTAAAATTAGGCAATGTCTAATATTACAATTCTTTTCCAAAGTAGAATTAATATTTTTTAAGGAAATAAATTTCTTTTTCAAGTATTTGATTATTATAATGTTTGAATAGCCGAAAGCAATTGAATTAGAATTTCAGTCAAAGTTATTCAAATGGCCATTGTTATTGCCCAAGTGAATTCGTGTGATGTTAGAATTTTACATTATGTTACAGCTTTAAATTTTCTAAAATTAGTTAGTTTCAAACTCCTATATTTTAGGCACCTAAAGTTACAATTTTATCCAATATTCTGTTATTTTCTTGAAGAAATAATTTATGTTTCGGAGGACATAAAAGTCTAACAATATTTCAAGAATATTTTTGTCGTTTAACATTTATTGTGAAACATTCGTGCTTTTATAATAATATAAATATAGATAAATAGATAGATATAGATTATTTTACAAATAAAGTAAGGTCTTTACAAATCACTAGTTCAACAATAATTTCAAAATTAGTGAATCGCTCATATCTATGTGGCATTATATGACCAATCATACAACTGTGAATTAATCACTTCAGCCAATCAACTCGTGATAATATTTTATATTCCAGTCGCTGCAGTCATTGTCTTGACTACGTCGTTCCGGGCATTGTTATTTAGTGCAAACTTCTCCATCCTTGTTTTCTTTTGGGATTGTTACACAAATAACAACATTTAATGTTTATCTTTCCTAATTGGTATACATAGATTATACATTAACTATACATAATTATACATATATTATATATAAATTATATATTCAATGACTATTTTAAGTTAATTAGGTGGGCTGCTATTTAGATTAAATCGTCTTCCTTCTTTCCTTCATGAATATTTTATTCGAAAATCATTGTTCATTTGAATTCGCTAAGTAATTTAAATAAGGGAGAAACACTTTCTATTTGACATTTCTTTTTAAAATTTTCAAGGCTCGAACGGTTGAGGTTGGAGGTATCACAACTAATTATTTAATTATTCCATCATATTTTTCCTAATCGTTGTAGATTTGTAACCTATCTTTCTTATTCTAACAAATTGTCGTTAATTTTATCTTGAAATAAGAAATTAGAGAAATCAAAAAATAAAGAAGATAGTACAGAAAAGTAGAGAACATTGGGCTGCGAAATTAGTACAAGAACATAGCTTGAAACAGAAAATTATTGCTAAGAATTTGACAGATATGCCAAACTATTGCTTGAAACAAAACATTACAAGTTTACCCCTAGAAATTACAATGTCTTAAAACATGGTAGACTAAACCATAGTTTAAAGACTATTATTCAACAGAAATATTAACAGCAAATCATCTGATACAAGATCTGGAATTAAACATCAAGTTTCTTTATTTTTACTTTTCCTCCCTGGACAGCTTAATCACCTGAAATTAATTAACATAATGCATCATTACATACATATATAGAAAAATAATTTGAAAAAGAAAAGACACATACAATTATTAATCACTTTTTCCCTCCCAATTTAGGAGGATCTATAGTTGGAGGTCATTTGGTAAAGTTGATACAAAACATCACATAGTTCGAGCCGTGAAAATAGTCTCTTGCAGAAATAAAGGGTAAGACTACGTACAATAGGCCCTTTGTGGTCAGACACTTCACCGGACCCCGCGGATAGCGGGAGCTTAGTGCACTAGACTACTTTTTGTAGTGTTTCCACACTTTTCCTCCAGCGTGACTCGAACCCAGGACCTGACGCTCGCGGGTAGAGGTACTTTACCAACTAAGCAAGTCTCACTTATCTTAATTATTAATCATTTGTTTTAAGGAAAATGTAAGGGTAATTTAGTCAAATATACTTCAATATTAATATTATTAAATAACCCTTTTTAATGAGTGTGTCAAAATTTTAAACTACATATGAACTTACTTGCAAACCCTTGCAAGGGCTATCAATGTCACAATAAGCTTGAAGAGCGATTAACTCTTGATTACCCAAATTCTCTGCATATTTATAGCAAGGGCAACTAGTACCAAGTGTGCTCTTGAATATTGGGCAGCATGGATCAATTTTAGTTTCGTTGAACATGCACTTGTAAATCTTTGCTTCGTCACTAGCTGAGCAGCTCGAACTCGGGGCAGGTGGGGGTGGGCATGGTGGTGGAGGTGGTGGAGGGCATGGCCGTGGTGGTGGTGGAGGAGGGCTAGGACATGGCCACGGCCGTGGCCACGGGAATGGCCACGGCAAATAACATGGAATTTTCCATGGCCAAAGCTTTAACTCATTTCCGTCATCGGCCACGGCTATTTCTCTTGCCGTGGCCACTTGTTGGTGGCTGCAAAATAAAATTGCAGCCACCAATAAGGTAAGGAGCATTTTCATGGTTGCCATTTTTCAGTGAGTGGTTTGTGTCCTACAATGAAGAGATATGACCCATTTATATATACAGATAAATTACTAGAGTTACTATATGGTAGGTAGGATTTGATATTTTAAGTATTGGATGATCACATGTATCACATGCAAAAAGAATTAAATAATCAGTCCCTTTCAAAATGGCCAGTTATCAGTATAATTGGATTATTGAAAAATAAAAAAACTGACAGGATAAAAATGCTAGACCATACCTCCTATTTTCTTGAATTTTCAAGGTTTTGAATCTATTTGTGATATTTTTGTAGTACTCATTCATTTGATGTTATGAAAATCTTTCTCTTTCTAATTCGTGAAACTCTACCTTAAAAGAATATCAGGTTGTGCTTCCTTAAAAAATAGTTCCCATTAAATTAAATGTACAAAATTAAAAATGATACTATAAATTTCTTGGGCTCACATCATTAAATTAGGTAGAAATGGAGTGGGGTAATCACTTTTTAACAATATGGTATTTAGTTTTTATTCGATATTTTTAATGCTGCGCAAAAAATAGCCACTACTCTATTAAATTAATACGAAAAGATGTTTTTACCCTTTCTTCATAAGTGCTGTGTAAATATTAAGGACATGGTGTCCTTAACATTTACACTACACACATGAAGTTAAGGACGTCGTGTCCTCAATATTTACACTGCACATATGAAGTTAAGGACAAGATGTCCTAAAGTTTAACAACGGAAGGTGCAAATACAGGACACTTTGTTCTTAATATTTACACATCATTCATGAAGTTAAGGACACCATGTCATTAATATTTACACAATACTCATAAAGTTAAGGACACTATGTTTTTAAGATTTACACTGCACATATGAAGTTAAGGACATGAGGTCCTAAAAATTAACAACAAAAGGTGTAAATACAAGTTAAGGACATTATGTCCTTAATATTTACACTGCACACATGGAGTTAAGGACATCATGTCCTTAGCATTTACACTGCACATATGAAGTTAAGGACATGATGTCCTAAAGTGTAACAACGAAAGATGCAAATACATGACAATGTGTCCTTAATATTTACACAATATTCATGAAGTTAAGAACATCATGTCCCTAATATTTGCACAACACCCATGTGTAGCACAAGAGTATTTTCGTCCGGATGGATAAAAATTTATTAAGCACTAGCTAAAAAATAAATATATTCTAAACAATGGCTAAAAAGTAAAGGTATCTCTAATTAGTGGCTAACTGTGCACTTTCCCATAAATTAGTCATAGTAAAAAGTTGTTGGTAACTAACATTAATATAAAAATAAAAATAATAATAATAATAATAATAATATAATTTTGAAAGACAATATTATTTCTTCGGTGGTTTGATGTTTGCATTTAGTTTTTACTATTAATTTTCACATAGTTAATACATTAAACTTAAAACTTGTAAGATCGAGACTTTATAGTAATTGGCATGTATTTCACCTTTTTTATTTTAGTTTAGTAATCAATTAAATCAAGTTCAAGCGTTTAATCTTTAATAAACTCAAACATTGTCTAATTTTCACGATCAACATGAGAACCCTTGAACCAACCTATGTATAACTGAAATATTCGACATTTTAATATATAAACTAACAACCCTTCGAGGATGGTCCAATTATTTTGGAGGGCGGTCATTCATACAGATGACTTGGGGTCGATCCCCCCTCAATGCATTCTGAGTCGAGCCTATCGCACGGGGTTTGCCTTATGTGATTTGTATCCCTTGTGTAGTTTGCAGGCTATTACATAGTAGAGGTATATTAATAAAAACATATTCTTCATAACGGAATTTAATAACAAAATAAATAACTCGACGTACTATGGCCTACATGACCTGACCAATTATTATCTATTTTTATTGTTAAAATATTTGACCAAAAAAAACATAATTTTATTGTTCAAATCTTTGACAACAGAAAAAAACACATTAAATTGTGGGTAAAACATATGGCTGTCCAACCCGCTTCAAGTTAAATGGGATGGGCCAATGTTAAACGGGACATGGGATGGGATGGGACGACCATTTTGTCCCGTTTGTCCCGTTCCGTCTCGTCCCGCCAGTTTTTTTTTTAAAAAACTAGCCGTTGGGCAACGGCTAAAATTGCAAAAATAGATGTTGCCAACGGTCCAAACAGCCCCTACCCCCCCCCCCCCGAAACACCCCCTAACCCCTCCCCCTCCCCAAACTTTTAATATAACTCCTAAGTTTATTAAATTATACTTTGGCCCTATTTTCTTTTATAAATACCCCCATTCTTCTTCATTTTTTCCCACAAAAAATCAATCTTCTCCCTCAAATCTCTTTCATTCTAATATTCTATCTATATTCTATATTATTCTCTCAATTTTGTTACTATCAAGTATCAACTATCAACTATCAACTATCAAGTGATAACTTTCAAGTTTCAATTTTCAAGTATTTGGGCAAATTTTTTGGAGCAACTTTCAAGCTTCAAATTAATTCATCAAGTATTTGGAGCAATATTTTGGGCAATTTCTTCAAGTTTCAATATTTAATCACAGTGCACTCGTTCCATCTCCTAATTTTAATATATAATTTTTGTGTATCATTTTAGTGCTTAATTTTTGTGTTTATTTACGTGTTAATTTTCGTATTTTATTTGTGTGTTTAATATTTGTGTTAGTTTTTTTAATTTAATTTCATATTTAAATTATGGCACCTAAAAATGTATATTTTTTTTAAAAGCAGTAAAAAAAATAGTAAAGGTGAAAGTAGTAGTAATCCTAATCCTAACCCTTCTCCTAGACTTAGAATTAGAAAGCATATTGATGAAACTTCATTTTTCCAACCCCCCACATTTTATGATGTTCATGTCGGAGAAAAATTAGATCATGAAACATTACAAAGACAATTTGGCAATGATATTTTTCTTTGAGGATGAAGAAAATGAGGAAGAAGAATTAGATGAAACACCCACTAGTCCCGCAACACAAATTCCAACTCAGAGTCAATCTCAGTCTGGAGTTTTACCCTCTATACCCCCTGTAAGGGGTAAGCCTAAGGCTGAACGTCCCAAAACATCACTTGTATGGAATTTTTTTAAAAATGCTAAAGTAAATCATCGTGCTATATGTGAAAAATGTAAGCAAGTATTTGCACACACAACAAGTGGTGGGATGGGGGGTTTAAGTAGACACTTAATAAGGGATCACAAATCTTTATGGATACAAGCTAACATAGAAGCCGGAAAAATTATAGATCCTACCATCAGTACTGACACTCCTAGCAGATCTGGTTCTAATCAAATTCAACAACAACTTGACCTTGCTTCTGGTCATGTTTTACGCAAATATAACAAAGATAGAGATCGTGAGAACTTAGCAAAAATGGTGGTTGTCTGTGGCTTACCTTTTACTTTCCCTTCTCACCCTGCTTTTGTGCATTATTGTCACGACCCGGATTTCCCACCATCGGGTGTCGTGATGGTGCCTACTATCGGATCTAGGCAAGCCAAATATTTAAAACACCTTTCCTGCTTTCTTTCAGACAATATAATAACGAGACAAAATCTAAGCGGAAGACTTTAAATCTAAAGCAACTGAAAACCAAAAGTGCGGAAGTATAATACACATCACTACCCAAGATCTGGTGTCACTAGCTCACGGACTACTACAGAATACTACAATCAATGTCTGAAGGGAAAATACATCATGTTTGTCTGATACAAGATAAACAAACAAAGAAAAACATGGAAAGGGACTTCGGCCTGCGAACGCCAGCTAGGCTACCTCGAGAGTCCCTGGACTGAAGATAGCTCCCAGAAGTCCTACTGCTGCGGTCCATAAGCTGCTCCCTGATCTGTGCAACCAAAATGCACAGAGTGTAGCATTAGCACAACCGACCCCATGTGTTGGTAAGTGTCTGGCCTAACCCCGGCAAAGTAGCCATGTGCTGGTAAGTGCCTGGCCTAACCCCGGCGAAGTAGTGACGAGGCTAGACAGTACCTACCACAATTAACCTGTACAGATATATATACAACAAGTGCAAGAAAACAATAACAAGATAATACAAAGTAAAACTGGGAGGGGACATGCTATCGGGGAGTAACAGATAAAAATGAAATATCGGAAATAAGCAGAAGAGACTCCGGTTCCCATGATGTATATATATATATATATAAATATATATATATATATATAAGTGGACGGCGTGCCACACGATCCCATAATATCATATATAAGTGGACGGCGTGCCACACGATCCCAATTCATCTTTATCACAGTGCACAATATGTCACCGGCAACAGAGGCCAATAACCAAGTGGACGGCGTGCCACACGATCCCATAATATCATATATATAAGTGGACGGCGTGCCATACGATCCCATAATATCATATATAAGTGGACGGCGTGCCACACGATCCCAATTCATCTTTATCACAATGCACAATATGTCACCGGCAACAGAGGCCAATAACCAAGTGGACAGCGTGCCACACGATCCCATAATATCATATATATAAGTGGACGGCGTGCCACACGATCCCATAATATCATATATAATATCTGACTTCATATAGTAGACCCATTCAGGGAAGAATAACAACTCAATACCTTTAACCCGGCAAGGGTACAGCTAACAACCCAAAATATCCCGACAAGGGAGAATATATATATATCAGTCTACACATCCCGGCAAGGGAGTATTCACAACACATTCTCCTTTTAAATCATTCTTCCTCAACCATTCACATTATATGAAACTTATCAAATAAACAAGGAGCTTGTGTTACATTATTCGAATTAAAAGCAATCAAGACTCACGGTCATTAGCAAGTAGCAAATCCGCTCGAAACTGTCATTAGCAAGTAGCAAATCCGTACTCCACATTAGCAAGTAGCAAATATCATCCTAATCCTATTCCCTCAAGCCAAAGTTAGAACAAACACTTACCTCGAATGCTCCAAACTCAACTCACGCTTCTAGTACAGCTTTACCTCTTGATTCCACCACCAATCCGCTCGAATCTAGTCATAAGTTACTTAATCACATTAATAATTACTAAATGAATCATCCCCAATGCATGAAAATAGATTTTTTTTCAAGGTTTTTCCCAAAAGGTCAAAAATACCCCCGGACCCACGTGGTCGAAACTCGAGGTTCGGACCAAAACCCGGTTACCCATTCCCCCACGAATCCAAATATATGCTTTGTTTTGAAATCGGACCCCAAATTGAGGTCCAACTCCTCAATTTGTAGAAAACCTAGGTTCTACCCAAAACACCCAATTTCCCCCATGAAAATCTTTGTTTTGAAGTTGAAATCATGTTAAAAGATGTTAAGAAGTGAAGAAAATGAGTTAGAAATCACTTACCAATCGTTTTGAAGAAGAAAAGTTGTTTGGAAAATCGCCTCTTAGGTTTTGGGTTTTTGAAAAGTGGAAACAATGACTGAAAATCCCGAATTTATATACATGCTGGGGGCTGGCGCGGACCGCGCAGAAATGCACCGCGGCCGCGTGGCTACCAGCGCGAACCGCGCGGAAATGTACCGCGGCCGCGTGGCTGCCAGCGCGGACCGCACGGAAATGTACCCCGGCCGCGCCAAGGGAGGGAAGAAGTGGGCTCTCTCTGAACCCACCCAGCGCGGATCGCACTGATTTGGTGCGCGGCCGCGCTGGTCGACCCTCTGAACCCCACTACGCGGACCGCACAGAAAAGCACCGCGGCCGCGTGGCTGCCAGCGTGGACCGCGCGGAAATGGCCTCGGCCGTGCTGGGCCTGCAACATCTGAACCTGTATATTTTTTTTCTAAGTCCAAGACCTCCCGGGCCCCATTCAAAACTCACCCGAGCCCTCGGGGATCTGATACCAAACATGCACACAACCTTAAAAACATCTTACGGACTTACTCGTGCGATCAAATCGCCAAAATAACATCATATACATAGGATCAAGCCTCAAACACATGATTTTCTTTCAACTTTCACAAAAACTCAACTTCCCCATTTTAAGTCCGAAACACGTCATATGACGTCCGTTTTTAGCCAAACTTTACAGATAGTGCTTAAAACATATTTAAGACTCGTACCGGGCGTCGGAACCAAAATACGAGCCCGATACCACAGTTTTCTGATCAATTTTCTTCTTCATTTTTCTCAATTAATTTCAGAAAATAATTTCACACAAAAATTCATTTCTCGGGCTTGGGACCTCGGAATTTGATTTCGGGCACACGCCCAAGTCCCATATTTTCCTACGGACCCTCCAGGACCGTCGAATCACAGGTCCGGGTCCGTTTACCCAAAATGTTGTCCGAAGTCAACATTATGCATATTAATACCAAAATTCATCAAATGTTTCACATAATTCACATATTCTAACATAAAAACTTTCCGGCTACGCGCCCGAACTGTGCACACCAATCGAGGCAACTAAAAGCGAGGTTTTTAAGGCCTCGAAAGCGCGGAACAAGGAAGAACTACGGTGATGAACCGAAGTCATCACATTCTCCACCTCTAAAACAACCGTTCGTCCTCGAACGGACAAAAGAAAGAAGTACCTGAGTCGGGAAATAAATGAGGATAACGGCTCCGTATATCGGACTCGGACTCCCAGGTCGATGCCTCAGGAGGCTGACCTCTCCATTGAACACGCACCGAAGGAAAACTCTTCGACCTCAAATATTGAACCTGCCGGTCTAGAATAGCCACCGACTCCTCCTCATATGACAGATCCTTGTCCAATTGAACAGTGCTGAAATCTAACACGTGCGATGGATCTCTGCTATACTTTCGGAGCATAGATACATGAAACACGGGATGCACAACTGACAAGCTAGGTGGCAAGGCAAGTCTATAAGCCACCTTTCCCACACGATCAAGAATCTCAAATGGACCGATGAACCTGGGGCTGAGCTTTCCCTTCTTCCCAAATCTCATCACGCCCTTCATAGGCGATACACGGAGCAATACCCGCTCACCGACCATGAAAGCAACATCTCTGACCTTGCGGTCTGCATAACTCTTCTGTCTGGACTGAGCTGTATGAAGTCTATCCTGAATAATCCTGACCTTGTCCAAGGCCTCCTGAACCAGATCCTTACCCAATAATCAAGCCTCTCCCGGCTCAAACCATCCAACTGGAGACCGACATTGCCTACCATACAACGCCTCATACGTAGCCATCTGAATGCTGGACTGGTAGCTGTTGTTGTAGGCGAACTCTTCTAAAGGCAAAAACTGGTCCCACGAGCCTCCAAAATCAATGACACAGGCTCGGAGCATGTCCTCAAGAATCTGAATAGTCCTCTCGGACTGACCGTCCGTCTAGGGATGAAATGTTGTACTCAACTCAACCTGGGTGCCCAACTCTCGCTGAACCGCTCTCCAGAAATGCGAGGTAAACTGCGTACCCCGATCTGAAATGATAGATAGCGGCACCCCATGAAGTCGAACAATCTCCCTGATATAAATCTCGGCTAACCTTTCGGACGAATAGGTGGCTGTAACGGGAACAAAATGCGCTGACTTGGTCAGCCTATCAACAATGACCCAAACTGCATCAAACTTTTTCTGAGTCATCGGAAGTCCAGTAACGAAATCCATCGTAATCCTCTCCCACTTCCACTCGGGAAGTGCAATCCTCTGAAATAGACCACCGGGTCTTTGATGCTCGTACTTAACCTGCTGACAATTCAAACACCGAGCCACGTGCGCAACGATGTCTTTCTTCATCTTACGCCACCAATAGTGCTGCCTCAGATCCTGATACATCTTCGCGGCGCCCGGGTGAATAGAATACCGAGAACTGTGGGCCTCCGCTAAGATCAACTCTCGAATCCCATCAACATTGGGCACACAAACTCGCCCCTGCAATCTCAATACACCATCATCATCTAAGGTTACTTTCTTGGCACCTCCACGCTGCACCGTGTCTCTCAAGACACACAAATGGGGATCCTCAAACTGCCGCTCGCGGATACGCTCTAATAGTGATGAACGAGCAACCGTGCAAGCTAACACTCTGCTAGGCTCAGAAATATCCAACCTCACAAGACGATTGGCCAAGGCCTGAACATCCAAAGCAAGCGATCTCAAGCGATCTCTGGCTGACTGGAATATAAGCAAGACTACCCATGCTGGCGGACTTCCTGCTCAATGCATCGGCCACCACATTGGCCTTCCCCGGGTGGTATAAGATAGTAACAACATAATCCTTTAGCAACTCTAACCACCTACTCTGCCTCAAATTCAACTCTTTCTGCTTGAACAGATACTGAAGACTCTTGTGATCAGTGTAAACCTCACACGTCACGCCATATAAGTAATGCCTCTAGATCTTCAAGGCATGAACAATGGCTGCCAACTCGAGATCATGAACCGGATAATTCTTCTCGTGGATCTTCAACTGCCTCGAAGCATAAGCAATGACGTTGCCTTCCTGCATCAACAATGCACCAAGCCCAATACGAGACGCATCACAATAGACCGTATATGGCCCTGAACCTGTGGGCAAAACCAATACTGGTGCCGTAGTCAGAACCGTCTTGAGCTTCTGAAAGCTCGCCTCACACTCGTCCGACCACCTGAACTGGACACCCTTCTGGGTCAATCTGGTCATAGGGGCTGCAATGGATGAAAACCCCTCCACGAACCGACGGTAGTAACCTGCTAACCCTAGGAAACTCCGAATATCCGTAGCTGAAGCTGGTCGAGGCCAGTTCTTGACTGCCTCTATCTTCTTCGGGTCTACCTGAATACCTGCTGCTGATACGACATGACCCAGGAATGCGACCGAACTCAACCAAAACTCGCACTTTGAGAACTTAGCATACAACTGACTATCCTTTAGGGTCTGAAGGACCACTCTGAGGTGCTGCTCATGCTCCTCCTGACTGCGGGAGTATATAAGAATATCGTCAATGAAGACTATCACGAACAAGTCCAAATAAGGTCTGAACACTCGGTTCATCAACTCCATGAACGCTGCTGGGGCATTAGTCAATCCAAATGACATGACCAAAAACTCATAGTGCCCATACCGAGTGCGAAATGTTGTCTTAGGGACATCAGACGCCCTAATCCTCAGCTGGTGGTAACCAGATCTCAAATCTATCTTCGAGAACACCCTCGCACCCTGAAGCTGGTCGAATAAATCATCAATCCTCGGCAGTGGATACTTATTCTTAATTGTAACCTTGTTCAATTGCCGGTAATCGATGCACATTCTCATCGAACCATCCTTTTTCTTAACAAACAACACCGGCGCATCCCAAGGTGAAACACTGGGTCTAATGAAACCTTTCTCAAGCAAATCCTGCAGCTGCTCCTTTAACTTTTTCAACTCCGACGGGGCCATACGATATGGCGGGATAGAAATGGGCTGAGCGCCCGGGGCCAAATCAATACAAAAATCGATATCCCTGTCGGGCGGCATACCCGGCAAGTCTGAAGGGAAAACCTCAGGAAACTCCCGAACAATGGGCACAGAATCAATAGAAGGGGCCTCCGCGCTAGAATCACGAACATACGCCAAGTAGGCCAAACATCCCTTCTCGACCATACACCGAGCTTTCACATACGAGATAACACTGCGGGTACAATGACCAGAAGTCCCTCTCCACTCTAAACGGGGTAAATCCGGTAAGGCTAAGGTCACGGTCTTGGCATGGCAATCCAAGATAGCATGGTACGGGGATAACCAATCCATCCCCAATATAACATCAAAGTCGACCATGTCCAAAAGCAACAAATCAACACGGGTCTCAAGACCCCCAAACACTACGATACAAGAACGATGAACTTGGTCGACCACAATAGAATCACCCACCGGTGTTGACACATAAACAAGAATACTCAACGAGTCACTAGGCATAACCAAATAGGGTGCAAAACAGGACGACACATATGAATACGTAGATCCGGGATCAAATAGCACAGAAGCATCCCTATCACATACCAAAATAGTACCTGTAATCACAGCATCTGATGACTCAGCCTCTGGCCTGGCTGGAAAAGCATAACAACGGGGCTGGGCCCCACCTCCCTGAATCATATCCCTGGGACGATCTGCTTCTGGTTGACCCCTACCTCTAGCGGTCGGAGCTCCACCTCTAAGACCTCTACCTCCACCTCTATGTCCTCTACCCCCGCCTCTAGCTGGCTGGGCAGGTTGTGGGGCAACTGGTGCCTGGATCATCGGGCGAGGACCCTGCTGATGCGAGCTGCTGGAAGCTCGAGGGCAATATCTAGCAATGTGACTCACATCGCCGCAAGTATAACAAGCCCTCGGCTGCTGAGAATAACGAAGTGGTGGTGCACTGATAGGTGCTGATGGTGAACTGAAGAGCTGGTGGTCAGAATACTGCGGCCGAGAACCGCGACCACCTGGTGTACCATGAGAAGCCTGGAGAGCTGACTGAAAGGGACTCGAAGGATGGCCTCTACCATAAGAATCCCTACCTCCAGATGAGATACCACTGAATCTACCAGAATGACGGGGCCTCTTATTAGACCCATGACCACCACCCTGAGAAAGTGCCATCTCTATCCGGCGGGCACCATCTGCCGCCTCCTGAAATGAAATCTCACTACCGGCACTCATGGCCATCTGAACACGGATCGGCTGAACTAACCCATCAACAAACCTCCGCACCCTCTCTCTCTCTCTCTCTCTCTCTCTCTCTCTCTCGGTGGGGAGTATCACAATGGCATGGCGTGCAAGATCAATAAATTGTGTCTCATACTGGGTAACTGACATCGAACCCTGCTGGAGACGCTCAAACTGCCTGCTAAGGGCATCCCGCTGAGTAACTAGGAGAAACTTCCCCAGAAATAACTCTGAAAACTGATCCCAGGTCAATGATGGCGACCCTGCTGGCCTGGCTAAACAGAAATCTCTCCACAAGGTCTTGGCGGATCCTGCTAGGCGAAAAGTGGCGAAGTCGACCCCATTGGTCTCTAAAATACCCATAGTCCGAAGAACCTCATGACAGTTGCATATGAAATTCTGGGCATCCTCTGAAGTATATGTGGTAGTGAAGAGCCTGGTGAAGTTAAGGACACCATGTCATTAATATTTACACAATACTCATAAAGTTAAGGATACTATGTTTCTAAGATTTACACTGCACATATGAAGTTAAGGACATGAGGTCCTAAAAATTAACAACAAAAGGTATAAATACAAGTTAAGGACATTATGTCCTAAATATTTACACTGCACACATGGAGTTAAGGACGCCATGTCCTTAGCATTTACACTGCACATATGAAGTTAATGACATGATGTCCTAAAGTGTAACAACGGAAGATGCAAATACATGACAATGTGTCCTTAATATTTACACAATATTCATGAAGTTAAGGACACCATGTCCCTAATATTTGCACAGCACCCATGTGTAGTGCAAGGGTATTTTCGTCCGGATGGATAAAAATTTATTAAGCACTAGCTAAAAAATAAATATATTCTAAACAATGGCTAAAAAGTAAAGGTATCTCTAATTAGTGGCTAACTGTGCACTTTCCCTTAAATTAGTCATAGTAAAACGTTGTTGGTAACTAACACTAATTTAAAAATAATAATAATAATAATAATAATAATAATAATAATAATAATAATAATAATAATAATAATAATAATATAATTTTGAATGACAATATTATTTCTTCGGTGGTTTGATGTTTGCATTTAGTTTTTACTATTAATTTTCACATAGTTAATACATTAAACTTAAAACTTGTAAGATCGAGACTTTATATTAATTGGCATGTATTTCACCTTTTTTTATTTTAGTTTAGTAATCAATTAAATCAAGTTCAAGCGTTTAATCTTTAATAAACTCAAACATTGTCTAATTTTCACGATCAACATGAGAACCCTTGAACCAACCTATGTATAAATGAAATATTCGACATTTTAATATATAAACTAACAACCCTTCGAGGATGGTCCAATTATTTTTGAGGGCGGTCATTCATACAGATGACCTGGGGTCGATCCCCCCTCAATGTATTCTGAGTCGAGCCTATCGCACGGGGTTTGCCTTATGTGATTTTTATCCCTTGTACTTTGCAAGCTATTACACAGTAGAGGCATATTAATAAAAACATATTCTTCATAACGGAATTTAATAACGAAATAAATAACTCGACGTACTATGGCCTACATGACCAGACCAATTATTATCTATTTTTATTGTTAAAATTTTTTACCAAAAAAAACATAATTTTATTGTTCAAATCTTTGACAACAGAAAAAAAAATATTAAATTGTGGGTAAAACATATGGCTGTCCAACATCCCGTCCCGTCCCGTCTCGTCCCGTCCCGTCCCGTCTCGTCCCGTCCCGCTTCAAGTTAAATGGGATGGGCCAATGTTAAACGGGACACGGGATGGGACGGGACGACTATTTCGTCCCGTTTGTCTCGTCCCGTTTCGTCCCGTCTCGTCTCGTCCCGCCAGTTTTTTTTTTTTTTAAAAAAACTAGCCGTTGGGCAACGGCTAAAATTGCAAAAATAGATGTTGCCAACGGTCCAAACAGCCCCTACCCCCCCCCCCCGAAACACCCCCTAACCCCCCCCCCCCCCCAACTTTTAATATAACCCCTATGTTTATTAAATTATACTTTGGCCCTATTTTCTATTATAAATACCCCCATTCTTCTTCATTTTTTCCCACAAAAAATCAATATTCTCTCTCAAATCTCTTTCATTCTAATATTCTATCTATGTTCTATATTATTCTCTCAATTTTGTTACTATCAAGTATCAACTATCAACTATCAAGTATCAAGTGATAACTTTCAAGTATTTGAGCAAATTTTTTGGAGCAACTTTCAAGCTTCAAATTAATTCATCAAGTATTTGGAGCAATATTTTGGGCAACTTCTTCAAGTTTCAATATTTAATCACAGTGCACTCGTTCCATCTCCTAATTTTAATATATAATTTTTGTGTATCATTTTAGTGCTTAATTTTTGTGTTTACTTTACGTGTTAATTTTCGTATTTTATTTGTGTGTTTAATATTTGTGTTAGTTTTTTTAATTTAATTTCGTATTTAAATTATGGCACCTAAAAATGTATTTGGTATTTTTTTAAAAAGCAGTAAAAAAATAGTAAAGGTGAAAGTAGTAGTAATCCTAATCCTAACCCTTCTCCTAGACTTAGAATTAGAAAGCATATTGATGAAATGACTCATGTTGATGAAACTTCATTTTTCCAACCCCCTACATTTTATGATGTTCATGTCGGAGAACATTTAGATCATGAAACATTACAAAGACAATTTGGCAATGATATTTTTTTTGAGGATGAAGAAAATGAGGAAGAAGAATTAGATGAAACACCCACTAGTCCCGCAACACAAACTCCAACTCAGAGTCAATCTCAGTCTGGAGCTTTACCCTCTGTACCCCCTATAAGGGGTAAGTCTAAGGCTGAACGTCCCAAAACATCACTTGTATGGAATTTTTTTAAAAATGCTAAAGTCAATCATCGTGCTATATGTGAAAAATGTAAGCAAGTATTTGCACACACAACAAGTGGTGGGATGGGGGGTTTAAGTAGACACTTAATAAGGGATCACAAATCTTTATGGATACAAGCTAACATAGAAGCCGGAAAAATTATAGATCCTACCATCAGTACTGACACTCCTAGCAGATCTGGTTCTAATCAAATTCAACAACAACTTGACCCTGCTTCTGGTCATGTTTTACGCAAATATAACAGAGATAGAGATCTTGAGAACTTAGCAAAAATGGTGGTTGTATGTGGCTTACCTTTTATTTTCCCTTCTCACCCTGCTTTTGTGCATTATATACAATAAACTTATAACCTTGCTTTTCAAGGTTTTCCTAAGACCACGGTTAGAAATGATGTTTTTAAATGTCAAACCGAATATCTTCAGTATATTCGTTGTGTATTTTTTCACTTAGATTGTAAAGTGTCTATCACATCTGATATAGGTCGTAGTCCTAATGGTTGTGATTATTTAACTGTTACATGTCATTGGGTTGATCATCACTGGAACTTGCAAAAATGTATTATTGGTTATAAATTTGTTGATTCAAAACACACTGGAGCATATATTGCAACTATTGTTCTACAAATACTTGATTTTTATGGACTCATTAATAAAGTTTTAATTATCACCTTAGATAATGCTTCTTCTAACACAACCACAACAAATAGCTTAAAATCTAGACTTTGTCCAATTAATCCAATAATTTTTCATGTTAGATGTGCATGTCATATTTTTAACTTGGTTGTAAAAGATGGTCTTAATTTATTTTCTGATGCTTGTAGTAAAATACAACATGCTTGTGGCTATATTTTTCGTGCTCATAAACAAAGTAGAATTCGTGAATTTGCTCAACAATGTGCTAGTGCTAACCTTCCATTTAGAAAAGTTCCAAAAGATGTTTGTACTAGGTGGAATTCTACTTATGAAATGCTTAAAGTTGCTTATGATTATCGGGTGCCTTTCCAAAAAGTATTTAATATGCATAATGCTCACCCTGTTGATCAAATTGTTGATTCTGATTGGGATGGGATCAGAGAGCTTACTAAATTTTTAGAAAAAATTTATTATGCTACCAAACAAATTTCTGGTATATATTATCCTACTGTTACACAAATATTGTGGTATATTTATGGAATTTCTGTTGTATTTGGTAAGTATAAAAAAATCCAACACTGGCCATTAAAGAAATGATTTTAAAATTTAAAAAGTATTTTTTTCCTTTTACCGAAATTTATTTAATTTCTACTTTACTTAACCCATCTTTAAAACTAAGAGGTGTAAAAGGACTTGTTCGTAAAATTTATGAGAAATTAGAAATTCAATAAAATGAACAACGATCTCTCGAAAACTGCCAAGCTATCATATATTCTTATGCTAGATCAATGTTTGATAAATATAAATCTATGGATACAACTGGTTGTGAAACTGCTCCTTCTACTTCTAAGTCTAGAGCAGAAGTTTTATGGGAAGATATGGATGATATAACAGGTTTTGATTCCTCTATTGATGATGAACTTGATTCTTATCTTAATCAAGGATTGGAAAATATTAAAGACGAAGAAGGCAAGGAACAACTTTTGTCATGGTGGAGGGAGCGTGGCAAGGCTTTTCCAACACTTTCAATTATGATCCGAGATATCCTGGCTATTCAAGCATCATCGGAGAGTGCTTTTAGCGCGGCAAGATTTCAAATTGGAGATCATAGACATTCATTAACGGTAGGACAGTATAGATATTTCCGTATTATTCAGAGATTGGATTAATGCAGAAAGAAGAAATCTTGGTTTTGAAAAATTAACCACTAGGGAAGAAGAAGAATACAATGAGATACTAACCATTGGGAGCGATGACGGCATGGAGCTCATGGAACATCAATCAACATTGCCAATTCCAGCAGAATGTCCGAGAGATATTATTGATAAGTTACAAAGAAGTTATATAGGAGCTTACAAATATTAGTATGATAATTTATAATTGGCTACTAAGAGGCCTAGTTCAAACAGAACCCTTCCTAGAAGGTGGCTGCGTAGATTAGGTGCTCTTCAAAAGAATTATATTTGTATTTGAGATTTGAAAGTTCTATTAATAAAATAAAAGGCTCTAAGCGTTGAATTTTATTTATGAATTGTCTTAGTTACTTAATAGTTAATACTTTGAAATTATATTAAATAAATTATAACTCTATTATAAATTTATAATTACTAGAATATTTCATTACAAGTCTTTTGTTTTAATATTTTATAATTCTTTACTTAGTTTTCTAATTTTTATTTTTAACATAGTAACATTTAAGTTTATTAAATAAGTCAAAAATCTAGCCGTTGCAAACTTTAAAAACATAGTAAATTTCAAAAACTAGACATTTTTTTTATTAAAAAAATACACTTAAGGACCACGAGCATGTCCCGTTTGTTAGCGGGACGGGATGGGATGAACGTTTCGTCCCGTTTGTCCCGTCCCGTTTCGTCCCATCCCGCTTAAATGTCGTCATGTCCCGTCCCTGTCACACCTCATTTTTTCGCCCAGCGAGGAGTGAAGGAGTTTTTCCAATTAAAGGACAATCGAAACGGGATTTGTTTATTTATTTCAGAGTCGCCACTTGGGAGATTTAGGGTGTCCCAAGTCACCAATTTAACCCAAATCGAGGAAAAGAATGACTCCATATTACAGTCTGCGAACCAGAAATCGGATAAGTAATTCTGTTAACCCGGGAGAAGGTGTTAGGCATTCCCGAGTTCCGTGGTTCTAGCACGGTCGCTCAACTGTCATATTCGGCTTGATTATCTTATTTAATACATATTGAACCTATGTGCGAATTTTAACTTTTAACCGCTTTTGTAATTATTATTATTTTATCAAAAATTACAACATCGTGGAAACACATCTCGAACCACGTCACATCAATGCACCCGTGGTCGTAGGCATATTTCGACTCTGTTGAGATTTGGGTTTGGGTCACATAAATGTGCCCCCGAGTTTAGGAAGTTAATATTATTAAATACGTGCCTAAAGCAACTAGCGTATCATTATTTTGGGTAGGGCCGTGAAATTTGCTAAACGGCCCGTCCCGGAATCTAAGCAATCTTAAAGCAAATATTTACTGAGGGCCCCGCAATTTTTGTTTTTTTTATTCGGCGAGGCTCATCTCATTCTTATTTTTTAAAAGGAATTTGCAACATCATGGACATGCATCTCGAACCACGTCACAATCAATGTACCCGTGATTAGAGACACATTTCGACTCCGTTGATATTTGGATTTGGGTCACATAAATGTGTACCCGAGTTTAAGAATGTAATTTATTAAAGGCACGCCTAAAGCAACTAACGTATCATTTACTTTGGGTAGGGCCGTAAAATTTGCTAAACGGTCCATCCCGAAGTCTAAGTAATTTTAAAGCAAATATTTATTGAGGGCCCCGCCATTTTATATTTTTATTCGGCGAGGCTCATCTCACTCCTATTATTAAAAGGGCAATCCTAGAAGTGGCTAAGGTTTCCTATTAAACTTGGCTCTAAACATGAAAAAAAACAAAGTCCTAATTAGTTCACATGCTTGAAAAGTCCGGGCCTAACTTTTGCAAATTTTGATTAGTTCCGAAATGTCGTTACAGAGTAGAACGTACAGGGATCCTGGCATGATTCGAGCCCCCAGAAATTGCTAAACTCGCCACATCACGCGAGCCTAACCTTGCTCGTTACCTTAACTAACAATCTTAGACTTACAACTATGCTTCTGTTTCCTTAAAGTGTTGCAATACCTTTTCGAGTAACAATTGAGGGTAAGATTAATGCTAAGATCTAGTTGACCAAGAACTCAAACAATCATGCTATAATCCGAGATTGAATACGCGATCTAACGCATAACAGTTTTCTGCAATCCCTTACAAATAACTAGAATGATGAAACTATATTTTTACAAATTACAGATTCAGTAGTGCCTTAAGGAACTAAAAAAACAGTAACAACAGGTTTTAAACAAAACAGATTTGTTTTTCTGGTTTCCATTTCAATTTCAACTTTTCACATGAATTCATGCTTCACATTTTTTCGGCTTACAACAGCCAGGATAAAGTCGTGTACCTGGTAGAGGAACAGAAACAGAGTATAAAAAGAAGTCAGCTGCAGTTGCAATAGCACAATAGCAGATTCAGCAAACAACAGTAGCCATAAACAGCCCAGCAATAGATCAAGACCCAACAGTAGCTTCAAAAAATACCATGCAGCAACACCAAACGCACCAGAAAATTCCAGAATGTAACCCAAGTACCCAACAGCAATATAAACCACCTCAATATGACCAAAACTTGAGTTTGCAACAAAAGATAGACCCGCAGATTTCCAGAAAAATCCCCACAGCTCTCAATGCAACAGTAACAGAGGTAAATACTGATTTTAACAGTAAAAATGAAGCAGATTTTTCCTTCTTTAAATATCAAAACCACTGAACTTTAGTGTAGGAACCTCTAGCCTACTCCCTCTATTAAAGTTAAATTTCTAGTTTTATCCTCTTCTTTTTCTCTCTGATCTCTTAGGATTTAGCCAAAAAAAACAGCCCTTTTTAACTCTAAAATCAGCCTACTTATAGGCCAGAAATGGCAAGCCCCCAGGCTGCCTTGGTCCCTTCAGCTTTTCTGCCCATACCCCTTAATCCCCCATGCCTAAATGCCTTTCATTGATCCCTACTATATTGTCCCTCATGCTTATCCTATTTGTTTTAATCAAGAGTCATGGGTGTATTATAATACTCACTTAATTCCCATGTTTTGTTCTTTTGTTCCCCATTGTCATTAAAATAAGCTTAATGAGTGACCCCTAGGCAGACCCCATCCTTAACAGCTTGTTAATATGTTACTAAACTCCCAGAATTACCCCTTAACCCTTGCATATTACTGTACTACCCTAACCCTTAACAGTCAATATATAAGCCCCCCTGAATTTAGCTAATAATCACCAATTACTTAGCTAATCACCTTAAACTCAACCCTGATTTTAGGTTGGCCTGACAAATTTCTACAGCCATATCCAATATTCAGCCTAAGTTCAACTTAAAATCATATTACAAAGGGGTGCTAATCAGATGGCAGGAGTTGGTCATATTGGGAGCCAATCCTGACCAACTCAGAGCCAAACAATGCAAAAACAACAGCCCACAGGCCAAGCTCAAAGCAGTGATTAATAATGAACAAGCTCCTATGGAAATCATGAGGTTACTGCCTGATTGAGTAGTCTAATTCACAGACAAAACTGAACATATTATAACATTCCATTATATGCTAGCATACAGGTTTAGATGAGCTATTGTCCTGGCAAACATACATAGTTAATTAGCTACTGTCACGTTTTCCTCTAATCTCAAATAAATTAATTGATGACACTTATTTAAATGACTATACAGACTATAATATACAGCAGGCAATCAACTAAAATACTAAAACAAACTAAACACTATCCCAGGGTTCACAGAATTGACAAAAAAATCAGAATCAAACCAAACCAAACATGAAAGACAGATAGAATCTACAGGAGAACAAAAGAAAAGGGAAAATTACCTCAGGGATTTGAAATTAAAACTGCCTCAGGCTCGGACTTGGGATCGATCATTTTGGCGTCGAATGGACTTTAATCGAAGTGTTCTCAACTGAGAACACCTCGGTTAAAGTCTATTAAACCCCGATCCTTTGTTGATTTGGACAGACACCCATAAATCTGAGTTCTAGGGTTCTTGGTGGTCTGATTTGGGATTCGTTCAGTTTTGGTCAGATTTGAACGGAACCAAGGTCATTCAGGGGGTGAGGGAGGTCAGGAGGTGTTGTGGTGTGAGTTTGGGGTCGGTGGGTGTAGATCTGTTTGTTGCTCGAATCTTCGATTGAAGATTCGAGAAGTTGCAGGGTGATTCGAGGTAAACGGTTGGTGGATTCATGTTTAGGGTTGTTGGGTGCATCAGGGGTGTTGTTTTGGTGGCCATCGGAGTCCGGGTGGCCGGGTTTATGGTAGGGGAAACCTAAGGAGGCTAGGGTTTGAGAGAGGGGGGTTCTGGGGACGAAGGGTGAACAGTGCGTGAAGTGGGGGTCTAGTTTGGGGCGTGGGGTGACAGGTTGGGCTTATATATGGGGTGGATGGTGTAATCCTGGCTGCTGGATCAATTAAGATCGATGGCCAGGATTAGGGGAGCTTATCCATACGGTGTCGTTTGGTTAAGTGGGGGTTGGTTTAAGAAGGGAGTGGGTCGGGTCACGAGGGAAGCCAGGGACCGTTGGATCCATGTAGGTGAACGGCTCAGATCAACTTGCCTAAAACGGCGTCATTTCGACTTAGCAGGGGCTGTATTGGACCGTTTGATTGCACCAAATCAACGGCTCTGATTGAGGCGCCAAAACGGCATCGTTTGGTGCATCTGAAGGGTCAGGTGATCGGACTGGATCAATGCAACGGATTGGGCCTGATTTTCTTTTGAATTTTTGGCCCAAATCCGGTATTTCCTTTCCCTATAATTAAACAAAAAATTTCTAAGAACTGAAATTAAACTGTACAACTATTAATTAACACTTAACAACAATTATCATATGAATTAAAACATTTAATAAAATCACCATGACAACAAATAGAATAAAAATGCATATTTTGTGATTTTCTCTTTTATAACCAAATTACGGTTAATTAATTCCCAAATGTATCATTTTCCTTAAATGCACGCAACATAAACAATTATAAAAATGTCGCGCAAATTCTCAAAATTGTACCCGAGGGTAACTTGTTTTATTTCTTTTTCGATTTCTTTTGGAGTAGTTTCCGTGAAGCAAAAATCATGTGCTCACAGCTGCTCCTCTTTGTCCGAAAACACAAAGAGTTTTCGTGCAAAGATAAAGTGAGCGGATACGAGCGATTTTTGCTCGTTGGAATATTCTGTGTGAAGCATTTTTTGAAAAAGATTTAACCGAACCTTTGCTTCAAAAGTTTCCTACATATCCCTGGCTAAAGGGGAATCAGGTTAATGTAGTTCGGGAAGTTTTGGTAGCTAGGACTACCATGGGACTGCAATGTTACTACTGTTGCATGCTATTACCACTGCTTACCAATCTCCTTGTTACACCGTGCTTAAAGAAAACAAAAAGTTAGGCTAGACTACGGATCATAAGACCTCATCTATCTTCAACTTGTTCTTGTTGCCTTGCTTTCTTGTCGGCTTGTATTTTTTCCGGTGCTTTTCTTCGGTGAATTTTGGTGATGACACCGGTTTTCATCATTTTGTTCGGTCCGCTGGGAACATGGCTTCCTCCATTAAGCTCTTTCGGCGGTTCCTCCGGGGGTACGGCTTTCTTCATCTGATTTGTTATGCTGGGCATACTTTAATGTTCACAGGCCGCTTCTTTCAAGGCGCGTCTTTTCTTTCTTTTGACTCATGCGCTTGAAATTGTGCTGGGACCTCTTGTTGCCACCTTCTGCTTTTCGGTGCCGGGGATTTTTATTGTTTCCTGTTGGGGATTCCTGTTGTAACCTTCTGCCTTCCAGTGGGGTTACTGATTTTGAGATCTGCAGTATAAGACTGAAAAGTATTCCTCTCGTTATACAGGTGGGCGCCTGAAATGAAATGTAAAGACTGGAAAGTATTCCCGCATTATACTGGTGGGCGACCTAGAACATGAAATGAAAAGACAGAAATGTATTCCTGCACTATACTGGTGGGCGACCTAGAACATGAAATGAAAAGACAGAAATGTATTCCCGCATTATACTGGTGGGCAACCTAGAACATGAAATGAAAAGACAGAAATGTATTCCCGCATTATACTGGTGGGCGACCTAGAACATGAAATAAAAACAGAAATGTATTCCCACATTATACTGGTGGGCGACCTAGAGCATGAAATGAAAAGACAGAAATGTATTCCCGCATTATACTGGTGGGCGACCTAGAATATAAAATGAAAAGACAGAAATGTATTCCTGCATTATACTGGTGGGCGACCTAGAACATGAAATAAAAACAGAAATGTATGCCCGCATTATACTGGTGGGCGACCTAGAACATGAAATTAAAACAGAAATGTATTCCCGGATTATACTGGTAGGCGACCTAGAACATAAAATGAAAAGACAGAAATGTATTCCCGCATTATACTGGTGGGCGACCTAGAACATGAAATGAAAACAGAAATGTATTCCTGCATTATACTGGTGGGCGACCTAGAACATGAAATCAAAAGACAGAGATGTATTCCCGCATTATACTGGTGGGCGACCTAGAGCATGAAATGAAAAGACAGAAATGTATTCCCTCATTATACTGGTGGACGACCTAGAACATGAAATAAAAACAAAAATGTATTCCCGCATTATACTGGTGGGCGACCTAGAACATGAAATTAAAACAGAAATGTATTCCTGCATTATACTGGTGGGCGACCTAGAACATAAAATGAAAAGACAGAAATGTATGAATTTGTTTCCTCGTTCCTTCGAGAAAAATCTTTAGGACAGCGGCAGAAAATTTCTGCCCCGGTTTTGGTGACCTGCCTTGTGGCGTGTCTTTCTGTCATCATCATCCTTTATTTTCCTGTAGAATCAAAGAAAATTTTGTTAGTTTTAACATGGTGAGTGATCGTGTCACTCCTGATGGGGGATGATTTTCCATGTATCCCTTTCCCTTTACCTTGCTCTGCGTTCCCAAAACTGGTTGGGGATGAAGTTGCTTGCTGGGGATGATATGTCTGCTGGGGATGGTATTTCTGCTGGGGATGGTTTTCCATTTATCTCTTCCCTGCTCTTTTGTTTCAAAACAAGCTGTGGGAGTCCCTTTCAACTCCAAAACTACTCCCTTAAAAGTTTATTTTATCTCAGCCGGCTGATTAATTCTCTCTTCCTCCTTCCCCTTTTCTGTGGTGTATTACCATCTCGGATCTTGGTCCGTGATCTATCGTAGTTCTTGTTGGGGATCTTCTTGGAACTTGACCCACAAGTCCTTCAACCATCGTTTTCCGCCTTTCTCCATGTTCTCCTTAACTTTCTAGGCCAGTTTGTCGTTTGATTTTGCGACAAACACCTTTTATCCTATTGCCTTGGCTTTGGCCTGTGGCTTTCGCATTTGCTTTGCACCATTTTGTCCCCTGGCAGTAAACTCTGAAAAGTCCTTCTCAAAACAATTTTCTGGAATAGTCTTTTTAGACAAAGAAATTAAAAAGATAGAAAAGAGAAAGAATCTTTCTGAACAGATGTTGGGGAAGAAGAAAAGGACAGAACTTATCTGGACGGTATGACTGGTACCAACGATCATGTTGTGCATTACGGATTATACGATCCAGTCTATTTGTATCAATCAATCTTCCCGATGGCCTTACTTGCTGGGGATAAACAGGTGCCCATCTCGTGCGAATGCGGCTCCTTTTTGCCGATCTATCTTGTCGCCTTATAGTGCCCTTCGAGGGGTTTTCACTAATAAGACTCTCTCCTTTCTCTCAGCTCCCGTCGCCTTATGGTGCCTGTGAAGGTTTTCACCGATAAGACTCTCTCGTTTATTTCTCTCATCTTTCATCGCCTTACGGTGCAGGTGAAGGTTTTCACCGATAAGACTCTCTCATTTTATTTTGCAGCGGGGAATTGGAGTGCTGCCGATATGACCCTCTCTTTCGGGGATGTTTTTCGGCTATCAATTCATTTCCAGTTTATGATCTTTTTCTTTGCTGCGGTTCAGTGTATTAGTCTCGATTTTCATTTGCCCGACTTAGCACCTCTCGGATATTGATCTGGAGGTCTTTTTGGACATTGATGCTGGTTTTGTGTGGGTTTAAAGAAAGGCTATCAAAAATTCAAAAATAACTTCGACGGGTGAAACACTACAACTCTTGGAATCAACCCTTTTTGAAACTTCAAAATATAATTCCTGCCCCAATTTTTTCCTGCTTGGGGATTTTTATATTTACACTATCGTGGAACTATGCACATTATGCACACTATGCACGCTACGGTGCAGTATGACCTGCCCCAGTTCTTTCATACTTCCTCTATTTTCTTATGACCTTTATCTTGTCTTTGTTTCTCTTTTTTTCTCTTTTCTCTTTTTTTTCATATATATTTTTTCCGTAGTGATTCCAAAAGAGGGGTATGAAAGAATAACTAAGGCTCAAAGGGGGGAGCAAAGGTTAAAAATGTTTGGATAGAAGAAAGAATTGCCTCTGTCATTTCATTATCCAATAAGCACAAAGTACAAGCAAACAAACCAATAACTATCATAATCAAAGAAATTATGCATAGTATCTTTTGACTGCATCAGAATTGATAGTCATGTCGACGCATCTTCCTTCGATATCTGCTAGACATAAAGCACTGTTGGACAACACTTTGGTCACGACATAAGGCCCTTGCCAATTTGGGGTGAACTTTCCTTTTGCTTCGATCTGATGCGGGAGGATCTGTTTCAATACTTGCTGCCCTACTTCAAATTTTCTGGGGCGCACCTTCTTATTGTATGCCCTCGCCATTCTTTTCTGATACAACTGGCCATGACACACTGTTGCCAATCTTTTTTCATCTATTAAGTTCAGCTGCTCTAGTTGAGCTTTGACCCATTCATCGTCGTTAATCCCGGCTTCAGCGACAATTCGGAGGGATGGAATTTCGACCTCTGCTGGTATTACTGCTTCAGTTCCATATACCAACAAATAAGGAGTTGCACCTATGGAAGTTCGGACTGTAGTGCGATAACCCAATAAGGCAAAGGGTAATTTCTCATGCCATTGTCTAGATCCTTCTACCAGCTTCCTCAGTATCTTCTTGATGTTCTTATTGGCTGCTTCAACTGCTCTGTTCGCCTTGGGACGATATGGGGTGGAATTGCGGTATGTAATCTTAAACTATTGGCATACCGCTCTCATCAAATTGTTGTTAAGATTTGCACCATTATCTGTGATGATCACTTTTGGGACCCCAAACCTGCAGATGATATGGGAGTGAACAAAATCCACCACTGCCTTCTTGGTTACCGACTTGAAAGTTTTAGCTTCAACCAACTTGGTGAAGTAGTCGATGGTCACCATAATGAACCTGTGAACGTTGGTCGCTGTCGCCTCAATAGGCCCAATGACATCCATGCCCCATGCACTAAATGGCCATGGCGCTGACATTGTATGCAATTCTGTCGGCGGAGAATGAATCAGATCTCCATGTATCTGACATTGATGGCATTTCCTAATGAAATTGATGCAATCATGCTCCATAGTGAGCCAATAGTACCCTGCTCGAAGAATCTTCTTTGCCAATACATATCCGCTCATATGTGGCCCGCAAACTCCAGTATGCACCTCCGCCATAACCGTCGTGGCTTGACTGGCATCTATACATCTTAATAATCCCAAGTCCGGGGTTCTTATGTACAACACTCCTCCACTGAGGAAGAAACCATTTGACAAACGCCGAAGGGCTCTTTTTTGGTCTCCAGTGGCCTGCTCCGGATATATCCCCATCTTGAGGTACTCCTTTATGTCATAAAACCATGGCTCGCCATCCGCTTCCTCTTCTACCATGCTGCAATAAGCATGCTGATCACGAACCTGAATGTACAAGGGGTCAACATATATTTTGTCGGGGTGGTGTAACATTGATGCTAAGGTGGCCAATGCATCGGCAACCTCATTATGAACTCTCGGGATATGTCTGAATTCCACTAATCGAAATCGCTTGCTTAGATCGTGCAAACATTGTCGATATGGTATGAGTTTCAAATCCCGTGTTTCCCACTCACCCTGAATCTGATGGACCAGGAGGTCCGAGTCTCCCAAGACCAAAACGTCCTGGACATCCATGTCTGCAGCTAGTCGCAGACCCAAAATGCATGCTTCATACTCTGCCATGTTGTTGGTGCAATATAAGCGTAGCTGAGATGTAACAGGGTAGTGACGTCCTATTTCAGAAATGAGTACTGTTCCTACTCCAACCCCTATTGCGTTTGCGGCTCCATCAAAGAAAAGATTCCAACTTAGTTCCTCGGGTAATTCCAGCTCACCTGTATGCATTACTTCCTCGTCTGGGAAATACGTCCTCAAAGGCTCGTATTCTTCATCAACGGGATTCTCGGCCAAGTGATCGGCCAGCGCTTGGGCTTTCATGGCCGTCCTCATCACATAGACGATATCAAACTCTGTGAGCAAAATTTGCCATTTTACTAACCTCCCTGTAGGCATAGGTTTCTGAAAAATGTACTTTAATGGATCCAAACGGGAGATGAGATAAGTAGTATACGAGGACAAGTAGTGCTTCAACTTCTGAGCCACCCAAGTTAGGGTGCAACATGTTCTCTCGAGCTGAGTGTACTTGACCTCATACACTGTGAACTTCTTGCTAAGATAATAGATGGTCTGCTCCTTCCTTCCTGTAATGTCGTGTTGCCCCAACACGCAGCCAAACGAATTCTCCAGGACCGTCAGATAAAGAATTAATGGTCTCCCTGGCTCAGGTGGAACCATCACAGGTGGATTGGACAGATACCCTTTGATCTGGTCGAAAGCCTCTTGACACTCTGCCGTCCAGCCTACCGCAACATCTTTCTTCAGCAGCCGAAATATGGGTTCACAAGTCGCCGTGAGTTGAGCGATGAACCTGCTGATATAATTTAGTCTTCCCAATAGACTCATTACCTCCATTTTGTTCTTTGGTGGTGGCAAATCTTGGATGGATTTGATCTTGGATGGATCCAATTCAATACCCCGTCGACTGACGATGAATCCTAACAGCTTTCCTGATGGAACCCCGAAGGCACATTTGGTCGGGTTGAGCTTAATATCATACCTTCGAAGTCTTTGAAAGAACCTCCTTAGGTCTGCTACATAGTCTTCCTGACGCCAAGACTTTATGATGACATCATCTATGTACACTTCAATTTCTTTGTGTATCATGTCGTGAAACACAGGAGTCATTGCTCGCATGTACGTTGCCCCAGCATTCTTCAATCCGAATGGCATTACCCGGTAGCAGTAAGTTCCCCATGGTGTAATGAAAGCCGTCTTTTTCGCATCTTTTTCGTCCATTAAGATCTGATGATATCCTGCATAGCAGTCCACAAAGGATTCGATCTCGCGCCCAGCGCAATTATCGATCAGGATATGGATGTTGGGCAATGGAAAATTATCCTTAGGACTTTCTTTGTTGAGCTTGCGGTAGTCGACACATACCCTGATTTTTCCATCCTTCTTCGGCACTGGTACCACATTGGCCAACCAATCGGGATATCGAGTGACCCGAATAACCTTTGCCTGCAGCTGCTTAGTCACCTCTTCTTTGATCTTCACACTCATCTCTGTTTTAAACTTCCTCAGTTTTTGCTTGACCGGAGGGCATGCCGGGTCAGTGGGCAATTTGTGAACCACTAGATCGGTGCTTAATCCCGGCATATCATCATATGACCATGCAAAAACATCTTTGAACTCAATGAGGGTTTTGATTAATTCCTCCCTGACGTTTGGCTCAATGTGGATGCTGATTTTGGTTTCTCTGACATTATCTGCATCCCCTAGATTCACAGCCTCGGTGTCATTCAGATTAGGCTTGGGTTTCTCTTCAAATTGGCAGAGTTCTCAGTTTATTTCTTCGAAGGCTTCATCCTCGTCATATTCAGACTCATCGTCATAACCGATTTCTTGTACAATTAAGTCGGAGTCAGATTGATTTATTAGACTAGGTCGAAGATCCGCTGTGCATGCCATGTCATTAGAACCAGTAAAAGGAGAATTGTTCAAAAAAAAAGAACAAAACAAAATTAAAATGAGACAAGAGAAGAGAATTTTATTAAAAATGTGGGATAACAGGGTTCACACTTTTACAAAATAAAATGAGATTTGGATTACACCCTGGAATAATCCGAAAACAAGAAAGCAAAAGTCAAAGCCTACTACCAGGACTCCCCCGGATAGGAAGAGGAGTAACCGTCCAATTGTTGGTTTTGGCCTCAGGCCCCACAAACTATATGTCTGCTCCGCTGGAACCCTCTCCAACTTCTACTATATCGACATCAGTAAACAGTCTTTCGAAGCTCTGATTCATATCCCCGTCTATCCCAATCAATGGTCCGAGAATTTTCGGGATCGGTGACCCCTTGGCACTTGCTCTAAGAAAGGATCTTGAGAGACGCGGAACGGGTTTGGGAAGAAACCAAACTCTCTTCTTCATTTTCCGCACTCACTTTACATCTGCCGCAGTCGGTTTGAACCCCAATCCAAAGGTCTCCAAATTCTTGGGCAAGGAGACAGGTTGAACAATCCCCTGAAGCTCAGCCCCCAGGCCTTTTCCTCGCAACAAACCCATTACCCAGCATCTCTGAAACCATCATGACCGTTGCGGAAGCTACCCTAGGGTGCTGAATGATTTCACCCTCGGGAATCTTGTTTGCCGACACTGCATCAAAAATCTGGTAAACCCAGGGACCTTTGTCATCATTGCTCTCTATGAAGAGCACAATGGCTCCTCCCATGGTGTACGCAGTGTCCTCCCCATGCAGCACGACATCTTGTCTATCCCATTCGAACTTGACCATTTGATGCAAGGTGGATAGCACCGCTTTGGCCGCGTGGATCCATGGTCGTCCCAATAGAAGGTTATACGATACCGCGACATCTAGTACCTGGAACTCCATGGTAAACTGGACCGGACCGATGGTCAACTCAAGTATAATATCCCCCACGGTGGCTGTTCCATTTCCGTCAAATCCTCGGACGCAAATGCTATTCTTGTGGATTCTTCCGTGGTCGATCTTCAACTGGTTCAGGGTGGATAATGGACAAATATTGGCACTTGAGCCGTTATCCACCAATGCCCGAGTAACTGCCGAATCTTCACATTTGACAGTCAAGTAGAGAGCTTTATTATGTTTCGTGCCTTCCACTGGCAGATCATCATCAGAGAATGTTACCCTGTTCACCTCAAAGATTTTGTTGGCAATCGTTTCAAGGTGGTTTTGCTGAAATTTCATTGGGCACATGAGCTTCATTCAGTATCTTCATCAGGGTCCGGCGATGTTCATCTGAATAGATCAGTAATGATAACAACGAGATCTGGGCCAGTGTTTTCTTCAACTGTTCGACCACGGAGTAATCCTGCACTTTCATCTTCTTCAAGAATTCCTCAGCTTCTTCTTCTGACACAAGTTTCTTTGTTACAGCTGGGTTGGGTCTTCTCAACTCCACTGGAGCAAAACACCGTCCTGATCGAGTCAACCCCTGCGCCTCACAACTATCCTCCACAACTTGCTTTCCCTTGTACATTACCACTGCCTTTTCATACTTCCAATGCACGGCCTTGCTATCAATCACTAGTAATTGGACTACCGGCTTTATGGTGACCAGCCCCCTGCAGACCCCTTTCACAACAACTACGGGTGGGGATGATGTCCTTGACACCACCAATTTGGCTGGCTCTGGTTTCTTTGTTGCGGTGGATGGATTCTTCCCTAGTATTACCACTGGCTTGATGTCTTCCCTCCTCAACTGCACCCCTACTTCCCCTCCGGTCGATTTCTCTTTCAGAGCGGCTTGGATTGTCATCACTGTCTGTGAGGGTTTCTTTGGCTCTCCTCCCTCGTATACCACCTCGATCATGTGAGCTTCGTGGTGTACTGGCAATGGGTTCTGGTTGATGTTGGGTGCCTCGGGCGTCTGGACTTCGATCTTGTTGGCATCAATAAGATCTTGTATTGCATGCCTCAACTTCTAACACTTTTCGGTATCATGCCCCAGCATTCTTGAGCAGTACTCACAGCTTATTGATCTGTCCAAGTTTTGGGGTGGGGGATTTGGTCCTCTAGTCTCGACAGGACTCACCAAACCTAATTGCCTCAATTTGTGGAACAAGGCAGTGTAGGTTTCTCCCAACTTAGTAAAAGCTCTATGTCTCTGTAGCCTATCATTTCTAGCAGCTTGATTTCCTCGAAAGCCCGCCCCTGGAGGGTTTCTGTATGCCCTTGGTGGAGGATAAGTGTTTTGTGGTGGAGGGTAGGTGTTTTGTGGTGGCACATATGTGTTTTGGGGAGCCGACGCGCGCCATTACGGGCGAACCGGAGGCTGAGTGTATGTTTGGGCTTGGTGCACGGAGACGTGTGGTTCTTGAGGTGGATAGTAGTGTTGTGGCGAGCTGTATGGATAATTTGGCCTGTGGGGTCTGGGTTGGTTGTAGTATGGTTTACTGGACCTGGACCAACTGCCTGCCTCAACCGTGGCGATTTATTCTTTCTTCTTCCTTCCCAGCGCACCTCCCGTGCCGCTCTGAATAGCCTGGGTCGTTGCCTTGAGCGCTGAGTAATTCAGAATTTTATCAGACCTCAGCCCCTCCTCGATCATAACCCCTATCTTTACTACTTCATTGAAGGATTTTCCAACTGTCGTCACCAAGTGACCAAAGTAAGTTGGATCCAGTGTTTGCAGGAAGTAGTCCACCATTTCTCCCTCTCTCATGGGAGGATCAACCCTGGCTGCCTGTTCTCTCCAGCGGAAACCAAACTCACGAAAGCTTTCCCCGGGCTTCTTTCCGGTCCTCAGCAATGTGAGACGGTCGGGGACTATCTCGAGATTGTATTGAAAGTGACCGGCTAAAGCCTGTGCTATATCATCCCAAGTGTACCATCTACTGGAATCCTGTCTGGTATACCATTCCAATGTCGATCCACTCAAGCTTTGACCGAAATAAGCTATCAGTAGCTCATATTTGCCGCCTGCCCCTCTCATTTTGGTACAAAAACCCCGCAAATGTGCCATGGGATCACCGTGCCCTTCATATAAATCAAACTTAGGCATCTTGAACCCAGCCGGGAGTTGGACGTCCGGGAAAGGGCATAGTCCTTGTAGGCCATGCTGACCTGGTTGCCCACTCCATGCAGTCTCCTGAAGGATTTCTCCAGGCTTTTGAACTTCCTCATTACCTCATCTTGCTCTAGGACCTTAACCGGCTTTTCAGTCTCCGCCGGTACCTCCAAGTGCGGATTATAGGTATGGGGTTCTGGTGCATTGAATGTGGGTTCAGGGGGATAGTACTGTGTATCGTAAGCCTGAAACAACGGCTTGCTGGTTGATCTTTGCAGGGTGGCTGGTGTGGGTCCCATAAAGGTGGGAACATTTGGTGGTGGGAAAGGTTGATGGGGTAGTGGAGCTTGGGAATCATGGGGGCTTCTCTCCTGATAATGGCAGTGATTCGGGAAGCTCGTTGAAGGGCCAGAGTGAGGGTAGTGATCCGGTACATGCCCTAGTGGTTCAGGGCTCTTTTGTACTTTAGCCAAGGCTAACTGCATCGCATTCATCTCTAATCCCATTGTTTATATCTTTTCCATTGCCTCTTTCAGCAACTAGCTTACTGGCCTTTCTTCCTTGGTACTGTTTTCTGAAGTAGTCATGATTACTGGTACAGGTCCCTTGGATCTGGTCTGATAAGGGTGTGTTGCCAGAACGCTTTAACAACTAACTGTCTGGTATTTGTGGAAAACAACAAACTGGTTAGCATTAGAGTTTAACAGATTTGATAATAGCACATTGGGGGTGCAATGCTCCTAGGCAGTTAACCATTTCTAACATGCTTTGCTTCAAACGCATGCGTCATCCCAGCTTGCTTTATTTGTGCCTTTAAAGTGTTTTGGGAACCCCCGTATTTCTTTCCATTATTCTTTCCTTTTCTTCTTTTTTTTTGTTCCTTTTCTTTCTTTCTTCTTTTTTTTTCTTCTTTTAATGGCGGTCGAATCTTACGTGAATTGCCTACGTATCACGTCCCCGCGTGAATCAGACCGGGCGTAGTTCTGCCACAAGGTAAAGACACAAAATTCTTTTGGAATCATTAAATTCATTACCAAAATTTTCTATTACAAATTACTTATTTCAAACAAATAACAGCAATAGTACAGATTCCAAAATTCTTAACCTGACTCGATGAAAAGAAAAAACAACATATCTGAAGACAATGGACCCATACAGCCAACAAACAAGACTCGAACTAGGGATATACTAGGGATTTCAACTTAGGTACTCGCGAGGCATCGTTCGACCTTTCTGTGGGCTTTGGTGCGAGACCTTTTTGTAAGCTTTTCAACTCATTCATGATCCGGTGAACATAGCTCATGACGGAGGTGAGTAGGATATCGCGAGGCATCTGCTCACATGCCAAGCATCTCCTGTAAATGTAGTGCCCAATCTCGTCAATCCTATCTCGGATGTTGTCCCTTTCCCTGAATAATTGCTCGATTCGCCGGTTTTTCAGCCCCAGTGATTGAGCATTATCGGCGAGTCGATCCTGGAACCTTTCCATTTGTTTTGCCATTCTGGTCATCACATCATAACAGCACCTTCGGTCAGTTTGGGCATCTCGTGCTTGTTTGAAGATCCACTCCTAAAGAGTGGAGTTCGTTTCCCTTAATATCCCGATGCTCATTTCAGAATCCCTTATGACTTGTTGCAGATGCTTCCTCCGGGCCATTGTACATTTTGCCCATCTGACTTTTATTCTTGCTATGCAAGCTTCAGACCTCTCTAAGTCCTCTTGGCTTTTGCTGACCTGACTCCTCAGCTCTGATATCAACCTCTCATTGGATCGATTTTTCTGTCGGTCACCGGCATTCTTTCTGTCTTGGCGGATTCGGGCTCTCAGGGCCTTGTTTTCTTGAGTCAACTTGCTTTTCTCCCCTGTATCAACATCAATTTGCAAGCTGTTTTGATATTTAAGCCCCTCAATTTGATGTTTTAGTTTGCCAATCTCGACCCGATATTCTTTCTCTTTGGCTAACCAACCCCATTGTGCATGCGATGATTCTGCAAAGTCTTGGACGTGAGCTCTCTTAGTTGGTCTCTGGTGCTCAAGCTCTCTTCTGTACCACGTGAGGTATTTTGGCGACACTTCACCCTTGGCCCGATCTTGTACACAAGTATCTATTTTCAGGGTTTGACATTCATTCCAGATTCTCCGAATGACTGCTTCAGGGAACTGCCCACCAGGCCCAATTTCGACCACCTGGCTACTGAGATCCTCTTCCTTCGGGACTATTTGACATCGCCCCAACTGCCTCAATACTCTGTATGGCGCATAGGGCTGGATACTTTGGAGACCCATCAACAACAAATGAGACTCGACGGCTGACATGTGTATGATCTCATCTATGGGTAGCCACCCAAATGCCCATTCAATCTGGTTTGCTGAGACGGAGTGCAGTAGAGTGACCCATTCGGCGACCCCTTCTGGCAGGCTGAACCCGTCGACCCTGGTGGAAAACTCTTCTATACAAGTCTTTTGTGATGACCCATATTTCAGAAACTGAGGGCGATGACATAGATGCTCTATCATCCACATTTGCAGTAGTATATTGCATCCCTCAAAGAAACCTCCTCCGGTTTTGCAAACAGTGAGTGCGCGGAAGATGTCTGCTATTATCATAGGTGCCAGAGTGATGTTGTCTTGCTTGAGCAAAGTGCTGACGACCCCAGCGATCTGTATGTTAATTTTCCCATCCTTTCTAGGGAATACCAGAAAACCTAGAAAGGCTATCATAAAAGCAATACACCTATGTCTTTCCCATTTCGGCCGGCTTTCCCCACTGCAGATCTTACTCTCGGGATTGTTGAACCCTCCAAGATGACCGTACCTGTCGTACAGAAATGCCAAACTACAAAACCCTTCTGACAACTCTGGGTTGTGTACAGTTCTGCAGATCTTCACGGTGTCTAGGAACCTCTGTATGGTCACGATCCTCGGTGCAATAAGATATTGTTCTCTCATAGGGATTTTAGGACATCCGATGTACCCTGCCAGCTCCTCTAGCGTCGGTGTGAGCTCAAAGTCTGAGAAATGAAATACATTATGTGCTGAGTCCCAGAATGAAATTAAAGCCCTTATAATGTCCCCCCGCGGATCGATGTCCAGTAACCCAACCAAGTTTCCTAAGTATATCTTGACTGTATCTCGCCCTGATTCTTCCAAGTTGCTCCACCACATGCGTAAGACCAAAGGGACTCTATTTATAATGGCCCCAGATGAACTCTTACTCGTGCTCATTCTGCACATTTATTAAGGTGATTTAGACGAAAGCAAAAATCTTTATTTTGACTCCAACACTATTTTTCCCGTTTTCCTTAATTTTTGAGAAAAGAAAGACTGACTTTCCCAATACGGACTTTCAGCTCTTCAAGGATGAAGATTTTAAGGCAGTGGGGTTCTAACCTGTCAAAAGGTAAGAAAAATGGCCAAAGGCGGCCGTTTGTGCAAAGACAGCCTTCCGGCGTCCCTTTTCGGGAACATTCGGCTATTTCCGCAAAATGGCATCACCCGACTCTTTTATGAAAGAAGCAATATATATATATATATATATATATATATATATATATATATATATATATATATATATATATATATATATATATATATATTTGTTTGTTTTTTCTATTATATATATTATTATTTGCAAAAATAGGAAGATGGACCCGATAAGGGTTGCCTATGTATCTCACATCCGGTGAGAATCAAACCGACGTAGTTCGGGTGAGAAAAATTAGCTAATCACGAATCCAATTTTCTTTCCTCAAAAATCAAAATTTTGGCAGCGTTTTCACATTATTTGGACATTGGTTTTTCTTAAACGAGCAACTCTTAATTTTTTCAAAATTCCCGTTTTCACCCACCGGTCAACATGCAAATTCGAAGCAAATTAAATGCGCCAACAGATGAGATGCAGCATGATGGTCTTTTTGTTCCAGGTTGCTATTCCTAGACGGGCCCAACCCCTGTGTTGAGCCCCCTAAGTCAAATGCAATGTGATGCAAATAAGCGTTTTACTAAGTTTCAAACTGGGCTTTGTTCTAGACCTGGCTTACCCGAGCAGACAACCCCTGTCTTATTTAATACGTATTGAACCTATGTGCGAATTTTAACTTTTAACAGCTTTTGTAATTATTATTATTTTATCAAGAATTGCAACATCGTGGAAACACATCTCGAACCACGTCATATCAATGCACTCGTGGTCGTAGGCATATTTCGACTCTGTTGAGATTTGGGTTTGGGTCACATAAATGTGCCCCCGAGTTTAGGAAGTTAACATTATTAAATACGCGCCTAAAGTAACTAGCGTATCATTATTTTGGGTAGGGCCGTGAAATTTGCTAAACGGCCCGTCCCGGAATCTAAGCAATCTTAAAGCAAATATTTACTGAGGGCCCCGCAATTTTTTTTTTATTCGGCGAGGCTCATCTCATTCTTATTTTTTAAAAGGGATTTGCAATGTCATGGACACGCATCTCAAACCACGTCACAATCAATGTACCCGTGATTAGAGACACATTTCGACTCCGTTGAGATTTGGATTTGGGTCACATAAATGTGCACCCGAGTTTAAGAATGTAATTTATTAAAGGCGCACCTAAAGCGACTAACGTATCATTTACTTTGGATAGGGCCGCAAAATTTGCTAAACGGTCCATCCCGAAGTCTAAGTAATTTTAAAGCAAATATTTATTAAGGGCCCCGCCATTTTGTATTTTTATTCGGCGAGGCTCATCTCACTCCTATTATTAAAAGGGCAATCCTAGAAGTGGCTAAGGTTTCCTATTAAACTTGGCTCTAAACATGAAAAAAACAAAGTCCTAATTAGTTCACATGCTTGAAAAGTTCGGGCCTAACTTTTGCAAATTTTGATTAGTTCCGAAATGTCGTTACAGAGTAGAACGTACAGGGATCCTGGCATGATTTGAGCTCCCAAAAATTGCTAAACTCACCACATCACGCGAGCCTAACCTTGCTCGTTACCTTAACTAACAATCTTAGACTTACAACTATGCTTCTGTTTCCTTAAAGTGTTGCAATACCTTTTCGAGTAAAAATTGAGGGTAAGATTAATGCTAAGATCTAGTTGACCAAGAACTCAAACAATCATGCTATAATCCGAGATTAGTTAACAACCTACTAGCTATTTCTGGGATCAAACCACAAGTGCTATTTTTGCAAATTATCGGACGTTATATCCAACATTCATTATATGTCAAGTTCTGATTGAATAGGAGCTAAACTACGTTATTCCAATACGCGATCTAACGCATAGCAGTTTTCTGCAATCCCTTACAAATAACTAGAATGATGAAACTATATTTTTACAAATTATAGATTCAGTAGTTCCTTAAGGAACTAAACAAAACAGTAACAACAGGTTTTAAACAAAACAGATTTGCTTTTCCGGTTTCCATTTCAATTTCAACTTTTCACATGAATTCATGCTTCACATTTTTTCGGCTTACAATAGCCAGGATAAAGTCGTGTACCTGGTAGAGGAACAGAAACAGAGTAGAAAAAGAAGTCAGCTGCAGTTGCAATAGCACAGTAGTAGATTCAGCAAACACCAGTAGCCAAAAACAGCCCAGCAATAGATCAAGACCCAACAGTAGCTTCAGAAAATACCATGCAGCAACACCAAATGCATCAGAAAATCCCAGAATGTAACCCAAGTACCCAACAGCAATATAAACCACCACAATATGACCAAAACTTGAGTTTGCAACAAAAGATAGACCCGCAGATTTCCAGAAAAATCCGCAGAGCTCTCAATGCAACAGTAACAGAGGTAAATACTGATTTTAACAGTAAAAGTGAAGCAGATTTTTTCCTTCTTTAAATATCAAAACCACTTAACTTTAGTGTAGGAACCTCTAGCCTACTCCCTTTATTAAAGTTAAATTTCCAGTTTTATCCTCTTCTTTTTCTCTCTGGTCTCTTAGGATTTAGCCAAAAAAACCAGCCCTTTTTAACTCTAAAATCAGCCTACTTATAGGCCAGAAATGGCAAGCCCCCAAGCTGCCTTGGTCCCTTCAGCTTTTCTGCCCATACCCCTTAATCCCCCATGCCTAAATACCTTTCCTTGATCCCTACTATATTGTCCCACATGCTTGTCCTATTTGTTTTAATCAAGAGTCATGTGTGTATTATAATACTCACTTAATTCCCATGTTTTGTTGTTTTGTTCCCTATTGTCATTAAAATAAGCTTAATGAGTGACCCCTAGGCAGACCCCATCCTTAACAGCCTGTTAATATGTTACTAAACTCCCAGAATTACCCCTTAACCCTTGCTTATTACTGTACTACACTAACCCTTAACAATCAATATATAAGCCCCCCTGAATTTAGCTGATAATCACCAATTACTTAGCTAATCAGCTTAAACTCAACTCTGATTTTAGGTTGGCCTGTCAAATTTCTACAGCCATATCCAATACTAAGCCTAAGTTCAACTTAAAATCAGATTACAAAGGGGTGCTAATCAGATGGCAGGAGTTGGTCATATTGGGAGCCAATCCTGACCAACTCAGAGCCAAACAATGCAAAAACAACAGGCCACAGGCCAAGCTCAAAGCAGTGATGAATAATGAACAAGCTCCTATGGAAATCATGAGGTTACTGCCTGAATGAGTAGTCTAATTCACAGACAAAACTGAACATATTATAACATTCCATTATATGCTAGCATACAGGTTTAGATGAGCTACTATCCTGGCAAACATACATGGTTAACTAGCTACTGTCACGTTTTCCTCTAATCTCAAACAAATTAATTGACAACACTTATTTAAATGACTATACATACTATAATATACAGCAGGCAATCAACTAAAACACTAAAACAAACTAAACACTATCCTAGGGTTCACAGAATTGACAGAAAAATCAGAAACAAACCAAACCAAACATGAAAGAGAGATAGAATCTATAGGAGAACAAAAGAAAAGGGAAAATTACCTCAGGGATTTGAAATTAAAACTTCCTTAGGCTCGGACTTGGGATCGATCATTTTGGGGTCGAATGGACTTTAATCGAAATGTTCTCAACTGAAAACACCTCGGTTAAAGTCTATTAAACCCCGATCCTTTGTTGATTTGGACAGACACCCATAAATCTGAGTTCTAGGGTTCTTGGTGGTCTGATTTGGGATTCATTCAGTTTTGGTCAGATTCGAACGGAACCAAGGTCATTCAGGGGGTGAGGGAGGTCAGGAGGTATTGTGGTGTGAGTTTGGGGTCAGTGGGTGTAGATCTGTTTGTTGCTCGAATCTTCGATTGAAGATTCGAGAAGTTGCAGGGTGATTCGAGGTAAACGGTTGGTGGATTCGTGTTCAAGGTGGTTGTGTGCATCAGTGGTGTTGTTTTGGTGGCCATCGGAGTCCGGGTGGCCGGGTTTATGGTGGGGGAAACCTAAGGCGGCTAGGGTTTGAGAGGGGGGTTCTAGGGATGAAGGGTGAATAGTGCATGAAGGGGAGGTCTGGTTTGGGGCGTGGGGTGACAGGTTGGGCTTATATATAGGGTGGATGGTGTAATCCTGTCCGCAGGATCAATCAAGATCGATGGCCAAGATTAGGGGAGCTTATCCATACGGTGTCGTTTGGTTAAGTGGGGGGTCGGTTTAAAAGGGGAGTGGGTCGGGTCACGAGGGAAGCTAGGGACCGTTGGATCCATGTAGGTGAACGGCTCAGATCAACTTGCATAAAACGGCGTCGTTTCGACTTAGTAGGGGCTGCATTGGACCGTTTGATTGCACCAAATCAACGGCTCTGATTGAGGCGCCAAAACGGCATCGTTTGGTGCATCTGAAGGGTTAGGTGATCGGACTGGATCAATGCAACGGATTGGGCCTGATTTTCATTTGAATTTTTGGCCCAAATACGGTATTTCCTTTCCCTATAATTAAACAAAAAATTTCTAAAAACCGAAATTAAACTATACAACTATTAATTAACACTTAACAACAATTATCATACGAATTAAAATATTTAATAAAATCACCATGACAACAAATAGAATAAAAATGCATATTTTGTGATTTTCGCTTTTATAACCAAATTACAGTTAATTAATTCCCAAATGTATCATTTTCCTTAAATGCACGCAACATGAACAATTATCAAAATGTCGCGCAAATTCTCAATATTGTACCCGAGGGTAACTTGTTTTATTTCTTTTCCGATTTCTTTTGGAGTAGTTTCCGTGAAGCAAAAATTATGTGCTCACAATCCCGTCCCGTCCCATCCTGTTGGACAGCCAAAACACTAGCCATCCATAGTCAATCTGATCATATTATCATGCTAATGCAAACAAATGCATCCATACTTTGTCTACCGTTCTGATATATATATTTATACTATATATGCATAAATAATTGACCTCCATGATCGCGAGCCACACCTCTATAATCGCAAACTTAGGCTTTGTCGAACTACTTCAATCGCGAGCCAAAGACGGATTCAGGATTTAGAGATAGTGGGTGCATATTTGCATTCAATTAAAATTTGCTTTGTATATAAAGTGTCACTACTAATATATTACTTTTTTTAACGGCATATCATATATATATATATATATATATGTGTGTGTGTGTGTGTGTGTGTGTGTGTGTGTGTGTGTGCGTGGATGTAGAGAGACAGAATTTTTATCGAACTTTGCAGGTGCCGATGACCCCTTACTGCATAAAATATGTCTGCCTCTGTCGCGAGCAACAACTCCGTACTCGCGGAGTTGACCTTCTTGATCAAGACTAGGATCACGACTCTTTCTTTTGTTATAGTGGAGGGTAGTGGTGGAAAAATGGTTAAAAGAAAATAATTATTCACATATATTATCCATTAAGAATAGGTTGGATAATAAACATTTTAAAAACGGGTCAAATATGGATAAGAATCATATTATCCATTCAGAAAATGGATAATCAATGAATAACTAATGGTTTTAACTTTTACATTTGTAAAATCTCAAATTGGAGGTTCCTCAAGTTTGGGAGACTGGAAATTCTCCCAAAAGTATTAATATTCAAGAAGCCATGGATAATATGGATATCCATATTATCCGCCGTCTATCCCATTTTTTATTCGTATTAAATATGGACCGGATCGGATAATATATTTATTTTTACCTTATCCATTCTTGATCCGTCCATATCCGACCCGATTCGCCAGTTTGTCAGCCCTAATGAAGGGTAAACTGACATCAGTTGTGCGTGATCTTGAGGCCTACTTTATAATAGCGATCACATGGGATGTTGGGCCAGTTGTTTTTATTCAAAATTAATATGAAACATGCTCGAACCCGTCAGGGATCAACTCAAATCATATCAACAAGTCATGAACTGTAGTTACAAACTATAGCCATATTCAAAAGGAATTTTTACATTCTTATGACATATAGTAAACTATATTACCCTCTATACTTAACTTTTAATATAATTACCTTCTATATACCTAATTACCATTTATGTACCATTTTAGAATTTTAATGGTATTAATTAGTCTCCTAATTTTACTCAACCGTATATTCCCACTCCCCCAAGTTTCTCTCTCCAAATCTCACCATCTCACTCATGTATCAAACCACACCTCACGATTTCCTCTTCAATCACCCACGATTTCCTCTTCTAAAACCAGTGAAAATCTGTAACCCTTCCACTATTGACAACCATTAAAAAGCTTTGAAGTTTTGAATTCGAATTTGGGTTTTCAAAAGACATTTGTTTGTTTGGATTGGATGTTGTTGCAAAGAATTTAGAATTCTCTCTACGTGTCTCTCTATCTCTCAATACAAATTTCAGTAATATAAAGCAAAGGAAAAGAGAGCAGCAATTCCATCATTGACAGCCATTAAAAAGCTTTGAAGCTTTGAATTCGAATTTGGGTTTTCAAAAATCATTATTTGTTTGGATTGGGTGTTGTTGAAAATAATTAGGAATATGGTTTGGAGTTTATATCTCAATTTTGAGGGATTTTGGCGAAGATTAGACTTGATTTTGGCTGAATTTCAGATTGAAACTCGAAGAAGAAGAAGAAGAAGAAGAAGAAGAAGAAGAAGAAGAAGAAGAAGAAGAAGAAGAAGAAGAAGAAGAAGAAGAAGAAGACGACATGACATATATTATATTGCAGAAATTGTAGATTGTTGTTTATTTATTTTCCTTTTATTCATTTAATTATTGTATGAAAGTTGAACATCATTGTATAAAAATTGTATTTAAGTGGTATTATATTGTAGTTGTATATAATTGAGTAGAAATAATGTATGAAAATTATAGATAAATAGTATAATATATAATTAGTTGTATGAAATTTGTTTTTACTATGTATAATTAGTTGTATGAAATTTGCTTGTCTTGGTATACTTGTCTCACTTCAATAAAACTTGGTGTACTATCTGTTATTATTATACTTTCGTATTCCTCTATAACGGGAGATGTTGGCATATCAAGTAACTTTAGTGTTCCAGACGAACCTGCATGAAAATAAAGATAAATTCTGTTATGAACAGTTTATAGAAATTTTGTAGATAATTTGTAGAAACATTGAAATTCTGTATTTCATATTAATTTTTCAAATGATATGTAGTTTTATTGTAAAATAAATGTAGAAATTTTGTAGATATTATGAAAATCCATACTATATATATATATATATATATATATATATATATATATATATATATATATATATATATTTACTATGACATGTAGTTTATTTTGTAGATGGACATTGATATACAACCAGAAATTTGTAACCCACGATTTCCTCACGATTTAACACCTCACGATTTCCTCTTCAATCACCCACGATTTCCTCTTCTAAAACCAGCGAAAATCTGTAACCCTTCCACTATTGACAACCATTAAAAAGCTTTGAAGTTTTGAATTCGAATTTGGGTTTTCAAAAGACATTTGTTTGTTTGGATTGGATGTTGTTGCAAAGAATTTAGAATTCTCTCTACGTGTCTCTCTATCTCTCAATACAAATTTCAGTAATATAAAGCAAAGGAAAAGAGAGCAGCAATTCCATCATTGACAGCCATTAAAAAGCTTTGAAGCTTTGAATTCGAATTTGGGTTTTCAAAAATCATTATTTGTTTGGATTGGGTGTTGTTGAAAATAATTAGGAATATGGTTTGGAGTTTATATCTCAATTTTGAGGGATTTTGGCGAAGATTAGACTTGATTTTGGCTGAATTTCAGATTGAAACTCGAAGAAGAAGAAGAAGAAGAAGAAGAAGAAGAAGAAGAAGAAGAAGAAGAAGAAGAAGAAGAAGAAGAAGAAGAAGAAGAAGAAGAAGAAGAAGAAGAAGAAGACGACATGACATATATTATATTGCAGAAATTGTAGATTGTTGTTTATTTATTTTCCTTTTATTCATTTAATTATTGTATGAAAGTTGAACATCATTGTATAAAAATTGTATTTAAGTGGTATTATATTGTAGTTGTATATAATTGAGTAGAAATAATGTATGAAAATTATAGATAAATAGTATAATATATAATTAGTTGTATGAAATTTGTTTTTACTATGTATAATTAGTTGTATGAAATTTGCTTGTCTTGGTATACTTGTCTCACTTCAATAAAACTTGGTGTACTATCTGTTATTATTATACTTTCGTATTCCTCTATAACGGGAGATGTTGGCATATCAAGTAACTTTAGTGTTCCAGACGAACCTGCATGAAAATAAAGATAAATTCTGTTATGAACAGTTTATAGAAATTTTGTAGATAATTTGTAGAAACATTGAAATTCTGTATTTCATATTAATTTTTCAAATGATATGTAGTTTTATTGTAAAATAAATGTAGAAATTTTGTAGATATTATGAAAATCCATACTATATATATATATATATATATATATATATATATATATATATATATATATATATATATATATATATATATATATATATATATATATATATATATATTTACTATGACATGTAGTTTATTTTGTAGATGGACATTGATATACAACCAGAAATTTGTAACCCACGATTTCCTCACGATTTAACACCTCACGATTTCCTCTTCAATCACCCACGATTTCCTCTTCTAAAACCAGCGAAAATCTGTAACCCTTCCACTATTGACAACCATTAAAAAGCTTTGAAGCTTTGAATTTTTGGGTTTTCAAAAGACATTTGTTTGTTTGGATTGGATGTTATTGCAAAGAATTTAGAATTCTCTCTACGTGTCTCTCTATCTCTCAATACAAATTTCAGTAATATAAAGCAAAGAAAAAGAGAGCAGCAATTCCATCATTGACAGCCATTAAAAAGCTTTGAAGCTTTGAATTCGAATTTGGGTTTTCAAAAATCATTATTTGTTTGGATTGGGTGTTGTTGAAAATAATTAGGAATATGGTTTGGAGTTTATATCTCAATTTTGAGGGATTTTGGCGAAGATTAGACTTGATTTTGGCTGAATTTCAGATTGAAACTCGAAGAAGAAGAAGAAGAAGAAGAAGAAGAAGAAGAAGAAGACATGACATATATTATATTGCAGAAATTGTAGATTGTTGTTTATTTATTTTCCTTTTATTCATTTAATTATTGTATGAAAGTTGAACATCATTGTATAAAAATTGTATTTAAGTGGTATTATATTGTAGTTGTATATAATTGAGTAGAAATAATATATGAAAATTATAGATAAATAGTATAATATATAATTAGTTGTATGAAATTTGTTTTTACTATGTATAATTAGTTGTATGAAATTTGCTTGTCTTGGTATACTTGTCCCACTTCAATAAAACTTGGTGTACTATCTGTTATTATTATACTTTCGTATTCCTCTATAACGGGAGATGTTGGCATATCAAGTAACTTTAGTGTTCCAGATGAACCTGTATGAAAATAAAGATAAATTCTGTTATGAACAGTTTATAGAAATTTTGTAGATAATTTGTAGAAACATTGAAATTCTGTATTTCATATTAATTTTTCAAATGATATGTAGTTTTATTGTAAAATAAATGTAGAAATTTTGTAGATATTATGAAAATCCATACTATATATATATATATATATATATATATATATATATATATATATATTTACTATGACATGTAGTTTATTTTGTAGATAGACATTGATATACAACCAGAAATTTGATAGAAAATGTAACAGAACAAACCTGCAATTGTGTTCTCATTGGTGATACTCAATTCCATATTGAAATCGCGAACATTTATACATAATGGATATGATCCTAAGTTTTTGTTTTCCTTTTTCGTCTCCATGTATACACAACTACAATATAATACCACTTAAATATAATTTTTATACAATTTTGTTCAACTTTCATACAATAGTTAAATGAATAAAAAAAAATAATAATCTACAATTTTTCTACGATTTCTGTAATATAATGTATGTCATGTCTTCTTCTTCTTCTTCTTCTTCTTCTTCTTCGAGTTTCAATATGAAATTCAGCCAAAATCAAGTCTAATCTTCATCAAAACCCCTCAAAATTGAGATATAAACTCCACACCATATTCTCAATTATTTTCAGCAACACCCAATCCAAACAAATAATGATTTTTGAAAACCCAAATTCGAATTCAAAGCTTCAAAGCTTTTTAATGGCTGTCAATGGTGGAATTGATGCTCTCTTTTCCTTTGCTTTGTATGTGATTTATATAATTTTTTCGGATGTATCGATCATTAATTGTTGTGCTATTGTAGAAATCAATAGACTATAACTCGCATCGTCATCGACTACAATGTCATCGACCTGAAATTCTCTAAATCTCTCATAGCTATCCCAATTCACATTCAGCTGTAGCATAATTGGGATTTTGGACATAATTGTGTTTGTTGCAAAAGAATTGTAGAAGATTTAATCATTTTTTATTTGTAAAATTAGAAAAAATGTTGGAACACATTGTATAACAGAGTCGCTAAATTTTGAATTGAAACAGCCGATAATATTAATGCGTGATTTGCGCTGTAAAATATCTGGAAGAATATTTAATTCCCCAATATTAGCGCGCTTAAATAAGGAAGCCTACAGCTACAATGATTCCTTATTTAATGAATTGTCTATATTTTGTAAAAATACTATTAGCATGGCAGATAATATGCAAACTATGAACATATTTGGTAATATAATTTCCTATATGGTATAGGAACAAAAATTTCCCTATTCAAAACACAATTTATAGTAAAAATATTTAAAACAAGAGGTCAAGTTATTATGCCAATATAACGAAAAAAAATTCCTATATAAAAATCTAAAATCACTCAACAATAACTTCAAGTTTTTGAATCACCCATATCTAACTTTTATTGTATGGATAATTGTACAACTATAAAATTTACTTCACCCATCCAACTCATGATAATCTTTTTTATTCCAGTCACTGCATTCAAAGTCTTGATGACGTGGTTGTCGGGCACTATCCTTGTTTTCCTTTTATGAATATTAGTTATATTTGAAAATCATTGATAATTTGAATTAACATTGTGTAAGTTTTATTAAGAGAAAAGTATTATATTTTTTTAATCGAAAATTTCTGTATTCATAAAGTTCCAATGGCTAAGGTTGGAAGGATCACAATTATCTCGTCACGATTCTTTTTTTTCTTCATCTTCTTTTATGAAGATTCAGACAAAAATAAGTTTGGATGGAACTAAATATGATTTGGTATCAAAGACTAATTTATTATTTAAAAAGTAAAAAGGAGATTATATATATTTAGTCATTACAGGATTCATAATAGTTGTTCCATTCCACGCTGTGGAGACCTATCTTTTTAGCGAGTCAGAATTTGAAATTTATGAGTTTGGTGTAGCAGTCCTATTAAGTTATTGGGTTCTAAATTATATATTTATACATATTCAACAATTGTTTTTAAAAAAAAAATCTAAACTATGGACAAAAATTACTTGTTTCGGTCGAACCCACATTTGACACTGTAGCTCCGGCCCTAATCATTCTTATTCTAAATAATGTTATTTTATCTTAAAATAAGAAAGAGAAAAGAAAAAAAATACAGAAAATTGGACATTGGACTACAAATAGTACTATAATATTTGTAAAAATAGCACTGGCTAGCCAGTTTTCAGACTAGTCATTTAAAAATAGCAAGCGTTTGCAAAGTCATTGAAAAATAATCACTCTTTGCTAACACGAAAAATTCAGCATAATATATTGGAGATCGGTGCACCTGTGTATGAACTTCCAACATATTATACTGGAACTCCAACACGCGAAAAGTTCTAACATAACATATTGGAGATTGGAGCAAATGTGTATAAACTTCTAATATATTATGCTGGACCGGTATATTATACTGGAACTCTAATATATTATGCTGAAAGTCTAGTATACTTGCTGGAACACCAGTATATTATGCTGGAACACCAGTATATTATATTGGAGTATTTTTCGGATTTTGAATAGTGTTTTCGTTCAAATTTATCTTTACATGAAAAATGACTAAATTTTAATTACTTTTAAAATTGTGACTATTTTTGAATGACCGCTTATAAATCGGACTATTTTTGAATTTCTCCCGTAATATTTTAGTACTAAGAATCTGACAGATGCCAATTATTGCTGAAACACAGACATTACAAGTGGACCCCGAGAAATTACAAAAGTCTTGCAAAATGGTAGACTAAACCATAACCAGATAACCAAAAGACTTCTCAACAGAAAGAGTAACATCAAATCATCTAATACAACATCTGGAATTAAACATCAAGTCTCTTTATTTGTACTCTTCCTCCTTGGACCGCTTAATCACCTGAAATTAATTAACATAATGCATCAATATGTATATAGAAAAATAATTTGAAAAAGAAAAGTTAATCACTCGTTTTAAGGAAAATGTAAGGGTAATTTAGTTAAATACACTTCAATATTAGTTCTGGTAAATAACCTTATTAATGAGTGCCTCAAAATTTTAAACGACAGATAAAACTTACTTGCAAACCCTTGCAAGGGCTATCAACATCACAATAAGCTTCAATAGTAATTAACACTTGATTATCCAAATTCTCTGCATATTTATAGCAAGGGCAACTAGTACCAAGTATGCTCTTGAATGTTGGGCAGCATGGATCAATTTTAGTTTCGTTGAACATGCACCTGTAAATATTTGATTCATCACTAGCTGAGCAGCTCGAACTCGGGGCGGGAGGGGGTGGGGATGGTGGTGGAGGACATGGTGGTGGAGGTGGAGGCGGACATGGTCGTGGCCGTGGAGGAGGGCATGGATATGGCCGTGGAAACGGAAATGGCCACGGCAGATAACATGGAATATCAAATGGGAAAATTTGTAAATCGTTCCCGTCATTGGCCAAGGCTACTTCTCTAGCCTCGGCAACTTGGCTGCAAAATAAAATTGCAGCCACCAGTAAAGTAAGGAGCATTTTCAAGGTTGCCATTTTTCAATGAATGATTTGTGTCATGCAATGAAGAGATAGGAGCCATTTATATATGCACATAAATCATTAGAGTTACTATATGGTAGGTAGGATTTGAATAATGTAGTAGTTAATGTCTGATTGATGAGTAATATTCACGTGATACACATGCAGAGAAAAGTTAAGTTATCTATTCCTTTCAGAAAAAAGCTAGACCATACATCCTACTGGGTGTTTTTTTTTTTTTTTGGTTGATGAAATGACAGAAACGTTCTTAATTTAATGTGACGAAAAAAAGAATAAGGGCATTTCAGGAAAATAAAATGTTTGGTATACTGCTATATATATATATATATATATATATATATATATATATATATATAGACGTGTGTTGCCATATCATCTATAGAATTATTGTCATTTAGTAAATAATTTATGTAAGAAATAGTTATATTTTGTACTGTGTTAATATTCAAAAATATATTTAGTTGAACTATAAAATATAAATCAAAGTACGTAGTAGGAATCTAACTGTATAAACTTCAATTTGCTCTCTTTGGTCAATTAATGACAGAAGGCATGTGCCTGCTCCCTTGGTATATATAGTTCGTCATGCTTGTCTCCTCTCTATCTTTGTTCTACACCGAATACGATGGGTTAGAAAGACTTATAAAGAGAGGAGCATGTCTCTTTAATTAGTTGTTTATACTATATATAAATCCTGCAAAGACTTGTACACATAATAAGTCTCTTGTACATTAAAAACTCATCTACTACTTATTCAACAGGGTGATTTATGTTTTTAAAAGTTATAAAACTCCATCAATTACGGAGGTATAATAAAATTTTACTGCATATGAGGACCTTTGAATTCTATATAATTGGTTTTATGTAAGCGTTTAGGCTTTGAAGATGAATATTTTAATTTTGGTTGGTTTAGTCAAAGCTTTAAGCTTTTTATTTGGCTTTTCTCCTCCCTATTTCAGATATAATGACTCAATTTTTTTCGAGTAGCAATAAACTCACACAAAAACTTAGATATTCATAGAATCTCCGTAACAACAATGCACAAAATTTTGATCATATCTATTTCCTCCGTTTACTTTTACTTGTCACGTTTCACTTCTCGAGAGTCAATTTGACTAATATTTGAAGCTAAATTAGTTATCGGTGCATTGGTAAATTATTTATGATTAAACAATGAAAACATCAGGGGTAATTCGAGAAAAAGACTTGATGAATGTGTACTATATTTCGCATTATCGATTCATGTGCAGGTTTGGGAAGACTCAGAGTTTATGCTTCTTGTGGATGTGATGTACAAGGAAATAAATCATCCGATTTCTTCTTTTGGAGTGTTCGTGTGCTAACAGAGCGTTGGAGTTTGGTTGTATTCGGGACCAGGTCATGGTGGATGACTCTCAACAGTGGTTCTAATAGGTTCAAGAATGTAACCATGGTGTCTAAGGATTGTTGGGTTCGTTGTGTGGCTGAATACCGGGATTTTGCAGCAGAGTATGAAGAATACTTGGGGAATTTTCTATGTTATCATCGCGTTTGCGGGGCAGTATTGGAGAAATAGGAGAAACAACTTCGAATTTGCGGAAGGTCTTTCAGACTGGGTGTACCAATTAGAGATGCTATTGTGAGCATGATGAGGATATGAGATGGTTCATGGGTATTGAGACAATGAAGTATCGTGAATTGGGTCACTCGGGGTGAGAATTGTTGAGTTTCATTATGTTTTTTAATGGAGCTATTATTATTTCTAAGGTAGGTCAAGAGTAAATTGGAAGAAGTGGGATCGGATAGTAATGGATTAAACGAGCATGATTGCGGCAATGATCAGTTCCTTCGGCGTGTTGAGTTATACATGTGATTTGTGATTGTACATATGGGCTTAATAGCCACCATAATTTGATTGATTTTGGAGGTATTTGATTCAAATGGCCTTGTTATGTGTAAATGGATCCCGAAAGAATTATGGCGGTTTATACCACGACTTGAGGTTTTTATTTTCTACGGTTATAGAAATTCAATTGCGGGTTGCAATGGTTCCTCTGAAATGGGTTAAGTAAAAGTGTTCTAGCCAACAAAGTGTTTATTCTACTAGTAGTTCAGGGGTTATAATGAATTATTGTACTCTCGTGTAGCGGCATGATAGGTGCAGTGGGAGACATAGGAATTGGAAGTTGAGGATCAAGTTTGAGGCTCGGTGTTGATAAGAATGTCACTAGCTCAGATGAGCAGGGAAGTATTCAGATGTTAAGAGTAAGATGGCATTATCTTAGTGTCGCCTGAGGATGGTGTTCTGTGGAAGAGTCATTGTGTATTGATTTGCGGATTCTTGATTTGCTTTACAGAATTAGAACGGTTGAAGGTACAGATGGGTTGGCTTTGCTACCTGGTGCGGAAGGTCATGGGAGTGTAGCCCACGGGAAGATCGTAAAAGCATGACATGTTATCCACTTGATTGTTATAGTTTGAAACCAAGTATGGAAATTCTGGTACTGTCACTAATGTGAGAGTTTATGCCTGAAAGGCGCTCTATTCCTTTGGTTGTGGACTGTGGGAATTTGTTTCGGATTGGACGGCTGCTAGTGTGTGTCGTGAATAGGACCATTGTGGATCCTTGAAAGGCTATTGTCACGACCCAAAATCCAACTAGTCGTGATGGTACCTAACCCATCCCGCTAGGTAAGCCAACTCATCAAGTCCAATACAAATATAACTTACTGAAGAAAAATAAATGATCTCTTATACACCTCTCAAGGACTGGTAGTACAAATCATGAGCTTCTAATAGTTTGCAAAACTGATATAAAACAAATACATCTTCTGTTTGAAAAGTTACATAAACAGAGTTTAGTGAATCTAAGGTTACCATGAACAAGAGGCAGCTACAACAGGGACACCGGTACATTTTCCAAGTCATCTCTTATCGAACACAGCAACGTCGAGATCCAAAATCTGTACGCAATGTGCAGGAAGTGTAGTATGAGTACAACCGACCCCGTGTACTCAAAAAGTAACAAACCTAAACTTAGGTTGAAAGTAGTGACGAGCTTGTAGTAAGGTCAGAGTCCACACCAATATCCAGTAACATCTCATAACAATATAATTAAAGCATCACAAGGAATAACTCAATAACAAAATGATGCGCTCGTTTACAGTTCCAAAAAAATATTTTCTTTTCAAGTATAATAGTAAAACTCAATTCTTTTCACTGAAATCACCACAATATGAGTAAGTCTGAAAATTATGATCTTTCCCATAAAACTTTCTTTCAAAATAGGAGATTTCGTTTTTCAAATGGCTTGAGAAAAGTACATCTCTATGCATATATTCCAATGTGCATGCCAATGCAATGCAAAATAGTGACAAAACCATATGCATACTCTCAGAGTATCAATTCACTTAGTCCTCCATGTCACTCAATCCTCTCAGTCACTCAGTCCTCCCAGTCACTCAATCCTCACAGTCACTCATGCCTCACAATCACTCAATCCTCCCAAGTCACTCGGCACTCGCACTCGCACTCAGTAGGTACCTGCGCTCATTGGGGGTATGTACAAACTCCGGAGGGGCTCCTTCAGCCCAAGCGCTATAACAAACCATCTCATGGCATAAATCAATCAGGCCCTCGGCCTTACACAATCATAAATCAGTAACAACATGTTGTGGCGTGCAGCCCGATCCCATAATCATCCTCACAATTAGGCCCTCGGCCTCACTCAGTCATCAATCTCTCCAGTCTCTCAGGCTCAAAATGTCATGAAAATCAGCCCAAAAATGATGATATAATGTATCAATATAAACAACTGAGACTGAGATATTATATGAATAAATGAATATGAATGAGTATGAAATATCAATGAAATCAGTGAGATGACAGCAATAAACAACCACTATGGGTCCCAACAATATCGGCATAAAACCTAAACATGATATCTACATGATATACAACACAATTTACTTATCACATGGTGAAAACACAGATATCAACAAAGTAGGACCACTACACAGTGTCCTGGAAACAACAGAGTCACCATTCACAGGGTGCACGCCCACACGCCCGTCACCTAGCATGTGCGTCACCTCAACATCAATCATATAACACATAATTCGGGGTTTCATACCCTCAGCACTAAGTTTAAAAGAGTTACTTATCTTGAACAAGCCGACTCCAATGCCGAGTAAGCTAACAATACTCCGGAAATTCCATTATATGCGTATCAACCTTTGAACGCCTTCCAATATCCTCAATTCCAAGCCAAACAATTCAAAACTAGTCAAACAACGTGCAAATTAATCAAAACATACACCAATTCTTACAATTTAACCATTTATGAAAATTCCCAACTCCGCTCAAAAATTTGATAGTGGGGCCCACGTATCGGAATCTGATAAAACTTACAAAATCCAACAACCCATTCAATTATGAGTCCAACCATACTAACTTTACTCAAATCCGACTCTGGATCGATGTTCAAATCTTGAAAATTCATTTTTATGGAATTTTAGAAAATTTCTCCATTTCTCTTGAAATATCAATAATCTAACTCCAAAAATGAAGATTAATTCATGGAATATAATCACAAGGGAGTCAATAACACTTACCCCAAGTTTTGTGGTGAAGTTTGCCTCTGAAAATCGCCCAAACCGAGCTCCATAGCTCCAAATGTGTAAAAATGGTCGAAACCCCCGTTTTATAGCATTTTACCATTCAGGCGCCACAGATGGCGCCGGGAACTGCCTGTGACGCTGGTTCCAGTAGCTAAAAAAATCTAGGCGCCAGGGATAGCGCCCAGCGCTACCCTGGGCACTGGCGATGAGAAATTATTTTTCCCCGACACGAAATGGGCATAACTCTCCCATACAATATCCGAATTCGACGATTCTTTTTGCTATGGCTCTGAAATTTTGATACGGATCTAATGCTTCAGTCAAAACAGAATTTGGAGCTCGTTTGCTTAATGTGATACCACTTATTCTTGAAGAAACGCGTTGAAACGTTCTTGAAATGCCCAAATCCAACCCTGTTACCCATCTGAAGTTCACCTGAGGCCCTCGGGACCTCAACCAATTATACCAACAAGTTCTAAAATATCATACAAACTTAGTTGATATCTCAAATCACATCAAAACCCAATAAAGCACAAATCACACTCCAATTCAAGCTTCACAGAAACTAACAAATTCCAACTTCTACATTTGATGCCAACACCTATCAAATCAATCCGGAATTGCATCAAATTTTGTACACAAGTCATAAATGACATAACAAAGCTATTCCGATTTTTGGAATTGAATTTCGATCCCGATTTTGAAAAGTCAACTCTTGGTCAAACTTCCGAATTTCATTTTTCCAACTTTTGCCATAATGATTCAATTTATTCTACGGTCTTCGAAATAAATATCCGAACACACTCCTAAGTCCAAAATCATCATATAGAGCCATTGAAACCATTAAAACTCCATTCCGGTGTCATTTACACAAAAGTCAAACTCCAGTTAACTCTTTAAACTTAAGCTTTGAACCTTAAATTTCATTCTTTCAAACTAACTCTGAAATTACTGAAAATCAAAATTGACAATTCTCACAAGTTATAATACATCATTGGAGGATATTTAAGACTTAAAATGGTTGAAAGGAGTGTAAATGTCCGAAACAATTGGTTGGGTCGTTACAGTTATTGGCCTAGTATGGGATGATCGGAATCAACTTGAGGTCTATTGGTGGGTCTACTGTGAATGTGTGCTCTACATATGGTCAAATGTTTTTATTCAGCATAGCGTCATTTACGGTAGAACCTTCGAGCATTGAATGTTATGCCCATCGTTAGCTATTCTATGCAATGCTCTATTGTGCTATGTGGGTTGTGAGACAACTTGATTATTCGCACATGTGTTTCCCGTGTAGCTTGTGGTGTTATATGAGCAAGATGGCTCTCGAGATGTAGGTTATTTATTGCACCTTTGTCTTGCTTGGGTTTTTGTAGCGTATGACACTATCCATCTCCCCAGGGTTGTATTATGAACTTGGCGTGCTTAAGGTCTACATTCGGGCATTTCATAAGTATAATCATTACGGCTTGATGGGTGTTTTCTTCTTGATTGTTATGTGTTGTCGGGTGGCATGCCTCCACGAGTATGTTGTTTGGATTGAGTGGCACGCCGCCATGGGTACATTGTTTGGATCAAGTGGCATGCCGCCATGGGCATATTGTGTGGATCAGGTTGCACGCCATAATAGAATCATATTTGAATTGGGTTGCATGCTGCAACATTGTCATATTTGAATCGGGTTTCACGCCACAATAGTGAGATATTAAGTACTGTTCCTTATTCTTATATTGTGTGCCTTGTTTCTCATCCTTGAGTTTAGGCCATAACATCGGTTTGGCAGTTTTATTCGTTACGCGGGCTGGATGGTTCTTTGCCAGAGTTCGTTCTTCCCTATGGGTCATATTCAAGTTGTAGCTTGTTGGTGCTTTGATAACGCTGTATGAGATTTTTAATGTTGTTTGAGGTAGCTTATTTCTCGAGTAGCTTGTATTGGGTGAGACGAGGTTATTGGATCTGAGATCAGTGAGATTGGATATAGGCAGGGTATATTAAAGAGATAATATCATTATTTAGTTCAGAATGAGCTAATGGTTCTTGTCAGGTGGAGAGACTCCATGATTTATTGATTTGGTACGTGGTTATGAGTTTTTACACATCTCTTTCATCGTAATAGTGTTTTGAGAGTTAGAACAGGGCTTGTATATGTTATGAGGTGTATTGCAGGCATCAGATTCGTGAAATTGCAGCTATTTCGGTCGGATGGTGGTATTATGGGCAAATGACATATGTGGTGCATGGTGTGATTTCAGCATAGCTCCATGATCATTTTTTGGTACAATGTGTGGTGATTGATGCGGTGTTCGTAGGTTAGAATCAGGTCTCGTGGAGAATTTCGGATGCTGGAATTTGGTTATAAGGCTTGTGGTCTAAGGTAGTAGGATGGATATTCAGTCTAGCGTGAGATAATGTATTCCCATGGGTTGTGGTGGCACAAGTAGGTGCACATGGTGTTAAAAACGGTTTTGGGCAATTCCGAAACTGTTCTTAGCACGTTCGAGGATGAAGGTATGTTTAAGTGAAGGTAAATGTAACGGCCCAACATTTCATTTTGAGCTATAGCGCATTGTTTGGCAATTTGAGGCAATGAGTAGCTTTACTTTAGGTATTATGACTTGTACGTGTGGTCGAAATTGAATTTTGGAAGGTTCAGAGTTGTTTCGGAAGAAAAATTCTCAATTCAGAAGCCTTAAGTTAGAAGAGTTGGCCAATGTTTGACTTTTGAATAAACGACCTCGAAATCGAGATATATAGGTTCTAATAGGTCGTATAATGATTTTGGACTTGGGAGAATATTCGGGTTGAGTATCGGTTGGCTTGGGAGCATTTCAGCCCTTATTATGGAGAGTTGACATTTTGAAGGATTTAGAAATTCTTAAGTTTGGTTTGAAGTAGACTTTGGTGTTATCTATATCCGTTGGGGGTTTCGAGCCTTAAAATAGGTTCGTATTGTGATTTGTAATTTGTGCATAAAGTTTGGCATCATTCCCGAATGTTTAAGTATGAATCGAACGTGTTCGGTGAAGTTTAAAAGTTTAAAAAGGTTTTCGATCGTCAATTTGTAATTTTGATATTTTTTGACGTGATTCGAGGCTTCGACTAAGTCTGTATCGTGTTTTGGGATGTGTTGGTATATTTGGATGCGGTCCCGAGGACCTCAAGGGTGATCCGGTTTGACGACGGGTTAAAATTTGGACTTGAGGGAATGTTGTTGCTGCAGAAGGAGTGGCCGCAGGTTCGGTCACGCAAGTGCGAAGGGGTCGTAATAGGTGCAAAATTCGTGGAGGAGACTTGGGAGCACAGACCCGAGGAATCTTCCGCACCTGCGAGGTCGCAGATGCGGGCAGGCGGTCGCAAAAGTGGACTTTGATGGGGACGTTGTTGTTGCAGAAGCGGAGGGTTCTCCGCAGGGATGGTCCCACAGAAGCAGACCCACATAAGCGGGATTTTTGGCCGCAGAAGCAGCTGGTAGGATTCTTAGTGACCTCCACAAAAGCGGAACCACAAAAGTGTCAGAAAGTTCCGCATGTGTGAAAAGTCATCTAGGCAGATTGTATTTTAGCCAAGATGGGATTTGCTCATTTCATCTCATTTTTCTCTCTTGGATCCGACTTTGGGGTGATTTTTGGAGGGCTAATTCATCCATCTCTTGGGGGTAAGTGTCTCTAAAATACTTTTGATTATATTTCATGAATATATGTGGGGGTTTTACATGAAAAATTAGGGAAATTGTGGGATTTTAAGAGAAAACCTAAAATTAGTATTTTTGAATTTTGACCATAAAATTGGATGTGAAATTTGGAATAAATTATTTATTTAGATTCGGGGTGTTATGGATAATGATTATCTTCAAGAATTTTCAGAATCCGGGCACTTGGGCTCGGGGATTTGCTTTGTTTATTTTCGAGTGGAGTTGAGAATTATTATAAATTATTAAATTATACGTATTGGTGTCACGACCTAAATTTTCCACCGTCGGGACCGTGACGGCATCTAATATTGTACTCGCTAGGCAAGCCAACGTTACTGATATATTTATCTTTTTCTTTTATCTTTTAACAATTTACAAGTTAACATAAGAAAAACAGCGGAAAAATAAATGTGGAAGAACAGAGTTTAACAGATTAACTTAATACACATACGAAACCGAAATAAAACTCCACCTAGAACTGGTGTCACAATCTCACGGACGGTTTACGAATACTACAAACAAAGGTCTAAACAAGGAAATGTACTTCCGTTCGAAAGTAGATAAACAGAAAAGAAATATGATAGAAGGGGACGCCAAGGCCTGCGGACGCCTGCATGACTACCTTGGGATTCCACTGGAATGAAGGCAACAACCTCGAACTACAGTGCATAGGGTCCAATACCGAGATCTGCACAAAAAGTACAGAGTGTAGTATCAGTACAATCGACCCTATGTATTGGTAAGTGCCGAGCCTAACCTCGACAAAGTAGTGACAAGGTTAGGACACGACAAACATCATGAACCCGTGCAGTTAAGCAGTATAATAACAGAGTCACAAGTAATAAAAACTAAGCAGAATGTATGGGAAGGAGAAACATACTATGGGGGTTCCAACATAAAGAATTACAGCAGTAAAGGAATTTAAACAGTTAAAACACTTGAACCGATAACAACAAATGAACTCAGCAAACAGAAAATGCACGACATCACCCTTCGTGATTTTACTTTCAATCCTCACTATGCAATAAATAATAGAAATGTGCACGGCATCACCCTTCGTGCTTTATCACTCTTCCTCACCATATGAATAGTATATACGTGCACGACATCACCCTTCATGCTTTATCGCTCTTCCTCACCATATGTATCAATATAAATGTAAATGTGCACAGCATCACCCTTCGTGCTATTACTCTTTCCTCACCCAAACAGCAGAAACAATAACATCCTGGGAAGGGAATCAACAATAGAAACAAATACATCCCGGCAAGGGAATCAGCTATAACCAATCTCGTTCCAACAATTAACTTCACAAATTAGATCTCAACTTGAGCCAATACTCAACAATGTTCGATTACCAAGAAATTATCATAAGTATTGTTCAACATGGATAATCATCAATTTAAGCATGGACAATACATAATAAGAGTCACAACAGTCATGGTATAAGACTCATGGGCATGCTCGACACCAACGTATAGATACTCGTCACCACACCTATACGTCGTACACAACACTAACACGTAGCAAATAAGACACAACACATATTCCCTCAAGCTAAGGTTAGGCCAAACACTTACCTCAAATTCCACGGCCAAACTCAAGCCTCAAATACCGCTTTTCCTTTAGATTTTGCCTCCAATTCACTTGTATCTAGCCATAATTAACTTAACAACATCAACAAATGCTAAAGAATTCAACTCCGATGCTTAATTATAGGTTTTCTATCATTTTCCCTAAAAATTCAAAAATCGAACCCAGGCCCACTTGGTAAACACTCGAGGTTCGGACCAAAACCCACTCACCTATTCACCCACGAGCCTGAATATGTAATTAGTTTTGGAATTCGACTCCAAATCAAGGTCTAAATCCCCAAATTTCTAAAATTCTCAATTCCCCTAAGATCCCTGATTTCTACCCTTAAAGAACAAGATTTTTGGTTGAAAGTTGATGAAATACAATGGGTAATTGATAGAAAATGGTTTAGAATCACTTACCAATACTTTGGGGAAGAAATTGTCTTTTGAAAATCGCCCCTAGGCCGTTTAGCTTTTGAAAATTTGAAACAATGACCTAAGTCCCGATTTGGGACTGTTTATGAATTGGGCGACAGTGTTCATCGCGTTCGCGAGGACAGTGTCACATTCACTAAGAGCTACCTTGCTAGGCTTACGTGATCGCAAAACTCCCGTCGTATTCATGAAGTCTTTGCCCACTGGCCTTCGCGTTCGCAAGACCAGCTCGCATTCGCGTAGAAGGAAGTCTGACCCCTACCCCAGGTTCCCAATGTTTTGCATTGGCGATTAGCCGGTCGCGTTCACGAAGGATAAAGCCCCCATCACTCTGCGTTCGCGACCAGGCCTTCGCGTTGGCGAAGCAAAAAAACACACCCGACCAGCCCTCCTTTCGTGTTCACGAGAGTAGCTTCGCGAACGCGAAGAAGGACACACCAGAACACCTGTTGCAGCAAAAATTACTAGATTTTCTAAATCTAAAACATCCGGTAGCATATCCAAAACTCATCCGACCCCCCAGGGCTCCAAATCAAACATGCACACTAGTCTGAAAATATCATACGGACTTGCTCGTGCGATCAAATCGCTAAAATAACACCTAAAACTATGAATTTAGCATCAAAATAAGAAAAATCTCAAAAACTCTTAACATTACTATTCCACAACTGAGGGTCCGAATCACGACATATAAACTCCGTTTCTTACCAAATTTTACAGACGTAACTTAAATACAATAATTAAATCTGTGTCGGGCTCTGGAACCAAAATACAAGCCCGATACCATCATATTCAAACATTATTCAATTTCTAAACTCCTTATATCTTTCAGTTAAATAATTTTCTTCAAAAATTTATTTCTTGGGTTAGGGACCTCGGAATTCAATTCCGGGCATATACCCAAGTCCGTCCGGGACCGTCAAATCATCGCTCCGGGTCCGTTTCGCCCAAAATATTGACCGAAGTTAACTTAATTTAATTTTAAAGGCAAAATTTAGCATTTTCTCAAATTTTCACATAAAGGCTTTCTAGATATACGCCCGGATTGTGCACGTAAATCGAAGTGAGACAAAAAGATGTTTTTAAGGCCTTGAAACATAGATTTGACTTCTAAAATAATAGATGACCTTTTGGGTTATCATAATTGGAGTATATTTTGATTGATTTGCTTATTGTTTGACTAGTTTCGGATCGTTTGACTTTTAATTGAAGAGTAAAGAGTCATTTGGAGCCGGTTATGGAACTTCGGAGCGAGGTAAGTCTCCTCTCTAACTTTGTGAGGGGGAAACTATTCCCCTATGTGTGATATAGTTATTATATGTTACTAGTTATGGGTGTTACGTACGCACGAGGTGACGGGAGTCCGTACGTAGCTAAAGCATATTTCTGTTCAGGTAGACTCAGGATTCTATTATGTAATATTTGAACTATTTGAACTCCATTTACTAGCTTAATTAATTGAAATTATAATTGAAACTGATTTTAGAAATATATATATATATATATATATATATATATATATAACACCTTGAGTTGTTGGCAAATTATTTGAGAAACGGTAAGGGTTATATCCATTTTATGCTTATGTAAATGTATTGTGAGCACGTGACTTGTAATTCAAGAAGTTTCTTCTTTCTTGTGGACCAGGCCGAATGCCTCGGCAATATATTGAGATGCATCTCTTCTTCTCGTCGGTCGACCCTCGGCGGTGTACATACCACTCTAGATCGGGTCGTACGACCTCAGCATAATCGTGCGTATTACCGCTAAGAGTCCTAATAATTGTGAGATTCCCTTTTATTGAGACCCGACATTTATGTGGTGTTCCTTATCCATTTGAGAATTCATTTGATATTTCTGATATGATGAGATAACATATGACCTTCGAGAGATTTATATTGCCAAATGAAATGTTGGAAGATTATGTTAGTTATCGTTTTACCTCATTATTACTGTTGTGCTTCATATCTGTTTATGATTTATTGGACCACTAGTAAGTGTCGATGTCGACCCCTCATTACTACTTCTTCGGGATTAGGATAGATATTTATTAGGTACGCGTTGATTTACGTACTCATACTGCACTTCTGCACTAAATGTGTAGGATCTGACAGGTTCATTTGGTGGTTATCTTGGCGCATAGGCGCAGTTGCCGAGGAGACTTTATGGTGAGCTGCATTTCAAGCTATGTATCACAGCCCACAAAGTCCCTATCGTACTATTTACTTTATCCTATCTTATTTACATTCCAGACAGATGTTGTATTATTATTGTACTCTTTAGTAAATACTCATACACTTGTGACACCAGATTTTGGGATACTCTAGTGGTTGTTGTGGTTCATCTTGGTATTGTCATCTTTTATTTTTATATCTTACTAATAGTTTAAGTATTCATATTTTTTTAAACGCATTGAATCCTTTACTTAATAAGACTTATGATTTTAAAAACAATAAAATGACTAATTGAACTGATAGTCCACTGTTGGCTTGCCTAATAGTGTCGTTGAACGCCATCACGACCTATAGTGGAAAATTAGGCTGTGGCACAACCCTTTGGTGATGAACCAGTTGGTTTGGAGTGTGGTCATTCATACAGATGACCTGGAGTCGATCCCCCCTCAATACCTTCTGGGTCGAGTATGTCGCACGGGGTTTGCCTAGTACAGTTTACATCCCCTATGTGGTTTGCAGGCTATTACTCAGTGAGGGATTTATCTAGTGTGCACAGAGTGCTTTGCGGGTTTTCTTGGGATTTCATTTTAACCATTTTGCCTCCACTATCACAAAAGAAAGAACTGCGATCCTAGTCTTGATCAAGAAGGTCAACTCCATGAGTACGAAGTTGTGGCTCGCGATAGAGGCAGACATACCTTATACAATAAAGGGTCATCGACACTCCTAAATTTCGATAAAAATTATATATATACATGTATATGTTGTTAAAAATGGTAATATATTAGTTGTGGCACCCTATATATAAAGCAAATTTTGGTTGAATGCATATGTGCACCCACTATTTCTAAATCCTGGGTCCGCCTCTGGCTCGAGACTGAAGGGGTTCGACAAAGCCTAAGTTTGCGATTAGAGAGTTGTGGATCGCGATCATGGAGGTCAATTATTTATGCATATATAGTACAAATATATATCAGTACGGTAAACAAAGTATGGATTGTTATGAAATAAAAGCAATTTAGTAAAACATGAGCAAGAAATATAGATAGAGAGAAGGAAGAGATTTTCTTCTTCAATTGTGTGTATCTTTCCATTGCAATTACATAGCCTTTTATAGGCATAAAGAGAAAAGATGATGGACATAAAGTAGGAGATTTAATCTTTAAGCTATTCACAACATGAGCATCCAATGTAGCATCCAATGTACAAACTATTCATAACACTCCCCCTTGGATGTCCATGTAAGATAATGTGTCTCATTAAGAACTTAAAAAAATATTGGGATGTACATAGTTATTTATAATATGCATTGCTTGCTGCCTCATTAAAAACCTTACCAGGAAAACCCAGTGGGACAAAATCTTGGTTAAGGAAAAGAGTGCATCGTGTAGTTACTCCCCCTGATGAAAAATCACTTAATGTCTCTTACATGATGCATTTCAATCTTATATATCAGTTTTTCAAATATTGAGGTTGGTAATGCCTTAGTGAACAAATCAGCCAAATTATCATCTGAACGAACTTGTTGTACATCTATTTTACCATTCTTCTGAAGATCATGAGTGGAAAAAAATTCGGTGAAATGTGTTTTGTTCTATCTCCTTTGATATATCCTCTTTTCAATTGAGCTATGCATGCAGCATTGTCTTCATACAATATTGTTGGAATATTCTCTTTCGAAAAAAGACCACATATTTGCTAAATGTGTTGAGCTATCGATCTCAACCAAACGCATTCTCGACTTCCTTCGTGAAAGGCTATTATCTCTGTATGATTTGAAGAAGTAGCAACCATAGTTTGTTTTGTTGAACGCCGTGATATGGTTGTACCTCCACTTGTAAATAAATAGCCTGTCTGAGATCAACCTTTGTGTGGATCAAATAAATATCCTGCATCTGCATAACCAATCAATGATGGCTTGGATTTATTTGAATAAAATAAACTCATATCAATGGTCCCTTGGAGGTATTTGAATATATGTTTAATACCATTCCAGTGTCTTTGTGTTGGCGAAGAACTAAATCTTGCCAATAAGCTTAGGAAGAAAGCTATATCTGGTAGGGAATTATTGGCAAGATACATTAATGCCCCAATTGCATCAAGATATGGTACTTCGGCACCAAGAAACTCTTCATCATTTTCATGAGGTCGAAATGGATCTTTCTTTATATCAAGTGATCTCACAACCATCATGGTTCTCAATGGATATGTTTTATCCATATAGAATCGCTTTAAAAACTTTTCGGTATATGTTGATTGATGGACAAATATTTCATCTTTCATATACTCAATTTGTAGACCAAGACAAAATTTTATCTTTCCAAGATCTTTCATTTTAAATTCTTTCTTCAAACAGTCTACTATTTTTGGAATCTCCCCAGGAGTTTCAATGATATTTAAATCATCAACATACATGGCGATTATAACAAATTCAGATCCAGACCTTTTTATAAAGACACAAGGACAAATTGGATAAGATTTCTTTCAACAGGTATTCACTCAGGCGATTGTACCCCATACGACCTGATTGTTTCAATCCGTATAAGATTTCTGAAGCTTTATTGAACAAGTTTCTCGAAAACTTTTATATGCTTCTGAACAATTTAAATCCTTCAATAATTTCCATTATACGCATATCAAGTTTTTCATGTATTGCCAGATTAAAATCTTAAATGACTACATCCACCACACGAGAACATGTCTCTATATAATCAATGCCAGGATATTTACAAATATTCTTGTGACACAAGTCGTCTTTATGTCTATCGACTTGACCTTTTTCGCACAAGAACACATTTACCTCCACTGGATTTATACATTCAGGTGTTGGGACTCCATCCAACTTTATATTTTTCAAGTGAAGTCAATTTTCATTGCGTATTTTTCATTTGGCCAATTATTTATCTGTCCAAATTTCATGACAGATTTGAGCTCAAGATCCTCGTCAATATTAATAATATTGAGCGCTACATTATGTTAACAATATCGTCGACGATCATGGTTCAATTATTACACAATAAAGACATAACTTATTGAGATCTCTTTATCTCATTATTTTTCAGGTACCTGAGCCTCTCACATGAGGTTTTACGAAGTGTTATGTCGTGGTGCTCTTCTAGAGCACTTGCCTCCTTATTATGACCATTTTGAATATTTGCCCTTCTCCTTCTTCAAGGAGTTTTATCTTTGGAACCGATTGGTTTGTTACGCTTCATGCGTACCATAGACTCTGTTCCTCATGGACTTTATTCTATTTGGAGCATTAACAGTTGAAATATGACATTTAGCTTTGGGTCAGCAAATGCGTCTGGCAATAATTTGTAAATGAATTATCACTTGAACTTCAAGTTCATATTTTCTTGTACGAGGATCTATATGTATTCATAATAATTCATTTCACGTATCACTTTCTCAACTGCCCATTTTCTCCCCCTAATGTTGGGATCACCAACACATTTTCCAACCTTCTTTGGGAACTCATCTTTGTGCATTTTGTGGCATAATTAAATCATATAGTACATATATATTTCTATATAGAAATTATTTGGTTTCTGACCCTGAACCGATTGTGATAGGGAGATTTTTTTTTATAACTTGGCTAGATGCGTACTAGTGCTGTTGTATATTATATAATGCATCTCATATCAAATTTCGTTTTTGGGAGTTTTGTTCTCATAACCAATGATTTAGCTATAAATGGAGGCATACAATTTCTGCTAAACCAACTTGGATTTAAACCAGTATTATTAAGATAAATCGTTATAATTTATATTCTAGAACTGTGCTCTAATAACTTGAGCAAGCAATCTTGCAAAAGTTAAACTGCAAGTTGATAACAAATGCACATGTGACCAGATAATAGATGCATATATTAAAATCATATAATAGTAAACGGTCCACATGGCAGGTGACTGGGCCCATATTTATCACCTTTTAATTTTTCTAGAAATCAAGGGATTCAATCCCAACCTTAACTGGTATATCATGAGAATAAGCAGCACAAGATAATTCTTGAAGAATCTTTCTATTCTTCAATATATGTCAATGTAATTCTCAATTAATTTTTCGCATCATAATTGAACCAGGATGGTCAACCGGTTATGCCAACTAATATTTGTTTTAGTAAACCTCTAGTTTACTTGTGGCATATTATTCCATCATCATGCTTTTATTTGTGTAGTATAAATAGAAATAAAATCGGGTAACCTTTCATATTTACCCAGTATGATTATAGAAATATGAAGATATTAAATCTTCCTTTCATTTATAGTCTCAATATGCCAAAATTCGGGTAGTAACAAATTAGTTTTTCCGGAGCTCTTAATAACTTTTGTACTACAAGATATTTTATCATACCATTCATATGGTAAATGTATCCTTCACGGAGAAACTTATATCATAATAAATTGTCATGGTCAAAATCATCATAAGCAAAATCATTTCTTGCTTTAATTTTGCCTTTAATAACTTTTATAAGGCATGACAAAATAATATTTGGCGTATCACATGTACGTGACCAATGACATATTCATGTAACCACACAATAATATTTATTCTCTTTATTCATCATTATATCATCGGTATGGTACAATGGGACACAAAACCCAATGTCCTGCCTCTATAAAGGCATGTTAGGCGATAATAAATTGGGATCCAAACTCAACTCTTATTATTATGGAGCATCAAGACTTGATCTCGATGTCTTACCCTCAATCAATGGTATAATAGGCTAAACAATATTGAGATTCACTCTCAAGCCTTAATTTTAATAACATGCCAAGAAAGTTGTACACAACTACATTTGCAACTTAGCAAATCAAATTTGCTTTCTTAGATAAGTGTACAAATCTCAAATCAGCGTAAAGCTTTATTAATTATTTGTAGCATCTGTATGAAATACAATTGTTTGTAGTCAGAACATTTCTTCTAAATTCTATTAGAGTTTAAATGGATCATAAAATCATTGTCATAATATGTCAAAGTGCAGTATGACTAACCCTTGAGCCTTTATGAAAAATATCAATTATCAATCTTGTGGTCATCAGTAGAAGCGGGATTATTTATAAGTATATAATCACTTTTACAAGTCATGTATATCATGAAACTTTGCTATAATTCAATTGTTATTTACTAATGCAAGATTTTCAATTTTAAATAACTATTATATAATAAATTTTAGGTCGTGATAAACTATCAGCAAAGTAGTAACAACCATATAGAAATCGATTAAGAAATTATTATGATCCATTGACAATTAAATCTCATAATTAAGCATTGACATCTGTCAGTTACCACTTTCCAAATAAAATGAATCTTAAAATCCTCTTTTCTAAAAGAGAGAGAGAGAGACATCTTCAAAATTATCAATATATTTATAGGTTGCAAATTTACATGCAATAACTTGTAATAAATCATGATAGTGTTTGATAAATATTATAGAACACATAAAAAATCACTAAGTGTTTACATGATATATTAGTAGCCAAATTAATAATGTATGCATGTTCAGTATTTATTGAATAAGTCAACACACTTGATCAAGCTATTTCAATTACACAAAGACTAAAATAGTTTAAAGTGATCAGAGAGGTTCAAAAGAAATCCAAATTGATGAAAAATTCAAACAAAAATTAAAGTACTTAAAAAAACTGAATATTCAAACCACAGTAAGCAAGTTCTGTTTTGAAAGCTTACATATGAAAAGCTTAGCTATTATTAAAAATCAATGTAACTAAGAATATTATTAATAAATGATGATATAAGAATTCCAAAGCGGACCACATATACTTGTTAGGCTAAGAAGATTAAGTGAAGGAATCATATCTCACATATTTTACAGAGAAGAATCACATCCTTGAAAGCTTTGGAAAATTTTCAAGTTCAATAAATGAAAATTAGTAAACTGTAAACTTACATATGTTTCTTCTTGATTCAACCCGCTTATTTTCTGATTTTAGGTATTCAATATTTTGTAGTTCAACGATGAACTTGGTTATCTTCGTACTTTATAAGATGATGGCTGAAATAAAAATTAGAGTTTCGTACTGATAACGTGTTATGAAATAAAAGCAATTTAGTAAAACATGAACAGGAAATATAGATTGAGAGAAGGAAGAGATTTTCTTCTTCAATTGTGTGTATCTTTCTATTGCAATTACATAGTTTTTTATAGGCATAAAGAGAAAAGATGATGGACATAAAGTAGGAGATTTAATCTTTAAGCTATTCACAACATGAGCATCCAATGTACAAATTATTCATAACATGGATGCATTTGTTTGCATAGCATGATAATTTAGATTGACTATGGATGGCTAGTGTTTCACCCAATATTTAATGGTTTTTTTTTTCTGTTGTCAAAGATTTGAAGAATAAAAATAGATAATAATTGGTCAGGTCATATAGGCCATAGTACGTTGAGTTATTTTTTTTTTTTATTAAATTCCGCTATGAAGACTGTTTTATTAGTATATCCTTTTCTGTTAGGCTCTAAGGTCAAACAATTTTGCCACCAAGTTAATTCCTCCTGAAATCAATCGTACATACCTTTGCTTAATCCCTAAAGTTAAGAATGCGCACACCATCCAGCAATACCGGCCAATTAGTTTGTGTAACACTATATACAAGCTTATCACAAAGATTATTGCTAATAGACTAAAGTCTATAATTTCTAAAATAATAGGCCCAACTCAAGCAAGATTCCAACAAGGAAAATGGGCTTCGGATAATGCTATAATAGTTCAAGAAACTCTTACACACTTTCAAAAATGAAAGGAAAAACTAGTAACACGCTTTTAAAATTAGATCTTGAAAATCCTTTGATCGCCTAGAATGGTCCTCTATCCGAAAAGCTCTTCTATAATTCAATTTTTCAAATTCCTTAATCAATTTAATAATGTCTTTTATTACTACTTTTGCTACTTCTATTTTAATAAATGGAACACGTAGTTCCTATTTTAACCCCTATAGAGGCATTCGCCAGGGGAACTCTCTATCCCCGTACCTTTTCATAATGTGTATGAAAATATTTGCACGAAGCATTACCCTATTAGTGGAATGTCTCAGCCGGCAACCTATCCGTTTTTCGAAAATGGGCCTCGAACTTTTACATCTCTTTATTGTCGACGATATAATACTGCTTTCTAAGATTACTACCAAAAGTTGTCATGCTATTATCTATGTAATTGACCACATTACAAAACATTCAGGCCAAAAAATAAATTTTTAAAAATCGAAGATCTTTTTCTCTAAAAATTGTTCGCAAACTAACAAGAACTTTGTTCTTTAATCCTTTCCAATCAAGGAAGGGAACACCTTTGGTAAATATTTAGGCTTTCCTATATTTCATTCCTGTCCAGAAAAGAGTGACTTTCAATTTCTATTGGATAACTTCAAAAATAGATTAGCTGGTTGGAAAACAAAATTCAAGACCTTGGCGGGGAGAACTACCCTCATCAAATCAATCCTGAATACTCTCCCCAACCATGCCATGCAATGCATCCATATTCCTACGACTATCAAAATAAAATAGAATAGTACCAACACAATTTCCTTTGGGGAACAACTGTTGCAAGGAAAAAATTACATCTTCTTCAATGGAAGCTGGTTACATCCCTACGGAAAGGGGACGACTGAATATTCAACCACTGAGAACTAAGAATAACACTTTGCTTGCTAGCTTCGCTTAGCAACTTTTTCCCTCTCATAATCTCTATGGACTAAGACTTTATTACACAAATATCTTCCTCTCACCTCCGTCACTAACCAATCTCTAATTTGGCGCAATATTTTCAAAGGGTGGGACCATTGTCAACTTGGTCTCCAATGGAAAATAAGGACAGGACAACATATTAACTTATGGACAGATTCTTGGATTAAATCAGGGACGCCTTTTGGGCACACACTAATAATGGACAGTTTACTGTCCAAACTATGTATAAGGCCCTAGTCAATACCAAGACTCACATCACTATTTCTTCACCCAACCTCTTCACAACACTAATATGGATGGAATAGAAGGAGTCATTCGAAATCACCTAGGTAATTGGATAGTGGGATTCGCCGGTCTCGTCACACATTTACATTGGATCACAGCAGAATCGCAGGCCCTCATACGAGGCCTAAGTCTAATAGTGTGCACGAGGTAATAACACTAATAGCTACGAATAACATTAGATATACTAATATGATTTTTGCTTGCAGGCACCTCCTCAAGAATCTCTATTATCCAGTAGTTTTACATGCGTACATGAACAAAATAGTATAGCAGATCAACTTGCAAAGTGAGATAGTAGGATGTAATGCCTCTACAAGTTTTTGTTGAACCACCACTTTTTGTATCAAGTCAACTTCAAGCAGATCAAATAGGAGCCACCACTCAATGCACAGTTACAGTCACAGGAGCATATGAAGAGGGCTGTCAGAGTACCCAACCACATTTTGTTAGTAACTTGATAGCTCAAGATACTCTTCAACCTACTATTTTGAATACGGAAAAGGGTCGGCCTTGCCCCTAAACTATCAAATTTGGTCTAAAGTTGCCCTCTTCCCATTTTGGCTCACAACGGTCCTTATAGTTAACAACCCATATCAGATAAAAGATTAATATTATTTTTAATGACGTGGCATTATCCTATTGGTTGATTTAAAACTCATCCCAAATATGTCTAACCCACCCATTCTACCTGACCCATCAGACCATTACCCATTAAACTCTCTAACCCACCGATGATTTCTAAACCTATCGTTAAGATATCTAATTTCTTGATGATCAGTTAACCATTCCTCCAATAGTTAAGATTTCTCTGGTATGTGTAGATTTCTGTGAATCAGTTTTTTGAAGCACGCAACAGAAGATTTCACCAAATTAGATGTTCCATTATGCTTCTTTGGTTCATTAAATTAACGTCATTTTTCAGTGTGCTTTTTTGGTTTTTAAAGTTATAAAGAAAGAATGTTGGGATACAAATTCCAGTTTTTCTAGTGTGATTCTTTGGTTTGAAGTTTTTCCTTTTAACTTAGTATATAAAATTCTGCAAACATGGTTATTCCTTTAACCATTCCTTTAAATTTTTTCCTTTAGCTGGGTTTTTCCTTTGACCAAGCGTGGTTATTACAATTCAGTAGATTTTTTTCAATTGACAATCAAAACAATTATTCTAAAACAGCTAAAATCTACAAATTTCCTTTTATTAACCAACCAAAATAACTGATCTAAACAACTAAAATTTATAGATTTTCTTCATTTAACAACCAAAACAACCAGTTTAATTTCTTCAATTTCTGCAAATCTTTTCCATCGCTTCAATTTCTGCTCTAATTTTAATAGATGGAGAATTTTGAAGCTAGAAATAGAAGATTCAGACCATATCGCAAGTCTTTAACAAGATAGATTCTGACCATATTGCAAGTCTTTACAAGATGGAAACCACATCGCAAGTCTTTAAAGACCATATTGCAAGTCTTTGCAAAAATAGAAGATTCAGACATTTTAAAGCTAAAACAAGATGGAGAATATCTAAGAACTCTGATTTTCAGATTTGGGAGAGGGAAGAAGAAAAAAATACCCTAATTTACAGAGAGAAAGTGAGTATCAGTCGTATTTTACGAGGAGGATAGTCTGCGAGAGGAATTAGAAATTTTAATGTTGGGTTTAGAAATCATGGATGGGTTAGAGAGTTTAATGGGTACTGGTCTGATGGGTTGGGAAAAATGGGTGGATTAGACATATTTGGGTTGGGTTTTAAATCAATCAATAGGATAATGCCACATCATTAAAAATAATATTCATTTTTAATTTGATATGAGATTTTGTTTCATTTTAATAAAACGAATACTTTTTTTATGATGTAAAACAAGTATTTCTTTTCATTTAAAAAAGAATGAGTATTTTCTTTTTATGATGTAGGAAAAGTATTTTCTTTCGTTTTAACAAACTAAGTATTTCCTTTTCCTGGAATAGAAAAATATTTTTTTCCAACAACACGAGTATTTTCTTTTTATGAGGTAGAAAAATATTTTTTTCATTTCAAGAAAACGAGTACTTTCTTTTATGATGTATAAAAAATATTTTCTTTCATTTCAACAAATTAAATATTTTTTTTCCTGATGTAGAAAAAAAAATTCTTTCATTTAATAAAATGACTAGTTTCTTTTCATGATGTAGAAAAAATATTTTCTTTCATTTCAGCAAAATCAGTATCTTTTCATGATATAAAAAAAGTATTATCTTTAATTTTCAACAAACTGAGTATTAAATGTTCATGATGTAGAAAAATTATTTCTTTCATTCAACAAAACGAGTAATTTCTTTTCATGTTGTAGAAAGGGTGCTTTCTTTTTCAATAAATATTACTTTTAGTTATCAAGCTCAAATTTCAATGTTGTTCTTGTGTGAAAAAGTAAAGTATCACATTAGTTCCTTTAGATTTGTGTGAATTTTGAAAAAGAATAATTAAATTCTTGAAGAAAATAGAGTACCAGAGGGGGGGCGGGGCACATGAAACATGGGGATTTTGGGGAAGGTGGATTAAGGAGAGTAGCATACAAAATTATTTTCCTAAAAATAATTTATACTCTCTAATCAAACAGTAAAAAAATATTTTTTCACTCACCAACCAAACAAGGAAAAATAAGTGATAAAACCACTCATTTTTTATTAAAATATTTTTCATAGAAAACATTTTCCTTCATACCTAACGCTCCCTAAATTGTCACAGTAAATGTAGGTTGTAACTCACATTAATGTCCAAGAAATCACATCATTAAAAGATATAAATTTCTTCAGCTCGAGACATGGGCTGTTGGTGTAGTAGCAGTCGGCCATTAAAGGATTTGGTGTGAAAAGAGAAGCATTTCTGTAATTTAACATTAAATCGATTGCGTATTCTTTTTTTTTTGGGGGGTTTGGGGGTTGGGGAGGGGGGAGCAAAGTCCAGTTAAAAAATTATATAATGTGATTATTAATTCTACCAAAGGGGAGAGGATGAGAATCCAATAATGCAATAGCGCATGGGCACACAGATATCGGGTGTTTACATCAAACTATATTAATTTACTATAGTTAAGTGATTTAGTAGGTAAAATTGTATATTAAATTATGTTTGACTTAAGTACTAGAAGTGTTAGTATAAATATATAATTTGTATTTATTGATTTGATATAGATATGACGGTGCGAGTACAAAAAAGAATTCATTGAACATGCCGTTTAAAGGAGAATCACTTTTTGTAATACAGCATAAATTAAACCAAAATAAAATCAAAAGGGTTTTTAAATTGTTGGAGGAACATACCGAGGAGTATATTATATACCTGTTTTTTAACTAAAACTTTATTATTGTTACGGTGGAGTTTGAACAATTCTTTAACTAAAACAAATTTTTAAATGAAACTTTTGATATGCTTTTTGGTAGGAAAATTAATTGAAAGAATTTTTGCACAACATTTTATTTTTACTATTTCCTTTTTAAAATAAAATTAGTTATTTTTTTCAAATTTCGTTTTTTCTCAAAATTTAATTTAATTTATATTATTTATTTATTTAGCGAATGTGAGGTAGGTGAGAAAGCAAAGGCCTTAGTGGTTGGTGGTCCATAAATTTAACAAAATAAATCAAAAGAACAATAATTGCTACTCCACGTGATACTATATAATTTAAATAGTTGGACAAGAAGGACAATAATTGCTGTTCCACATAGTACTGTAACAACTTTATATTATAATAAAAAATAGAAATAGATTCGAATTTTCACGTGTGGTAAATCTAAAATTGACTTCTTCACAAATGAGCAGTGAAATAGGAACAGAAGAAGGAAAATAGAAGAGAGTTTCACATTATACATTTCACACCTCCGAAAACTATGAACAGGTCAGCTAGTGACAGCAATGTGTTGACGTGGGGCATTTTTTTGGTTAATGTTCTTATATTGAGACGCTAAATAAATAAAATATTTCGACAAAGAATATTCATTATATGTTATGTACGTCTAAAACCTAATATTTTACTTGTATACACAATATAATTTTTTGATAAAGAATGGTCAATTGACCATCCTAACTTAAGTGTGGCTTCGCCCCTATTCAGACGGACGAATGTTGTTAGGAGAATGCAAAATAGATAGAGGCGGATTTAGGATTTAACTTCTATGGTTCAACTTTTAAGGTTTTTATCGTTAAATCCCTTATATTTTAAAAGTTATGAGTTTGTATGTATTATTTATTTTTAATGATCTTTTACATATAAATTGATACATCGTATCGAAATTATTGGGTTCAAATGAACTCGGTATCCTAAAGCTGCATCTTTTCCTAAGATAGACCACTTGAAGATCAGGGGCGTATGTATGATCTTTTGTTAAGCGGTGTCAATATTTATATAAGAGTATAAAATAACGTTAATTATCATATTTCTATTTTCTAAACGATAATCGTCTTAGTGCATTAGTTTTGTGAAGTCTTAAGTTAGAAGAGGTCTTGTTCAAATCTACTTAACTACAATTTTTAACAAGAGTCTCTTCGATATTTGTTAAAAATATGTTCTAGTTCAGATTCAAACTTTCGAACTCTTAAAGCAAAACCAAGAACCTCACCAGTATGTTAGATAAGAATATATGTCAAGTGGTACCATTTTATGTTTATTATTTGTTTCGATATAGTATAATTATATATGTATATTGGGAAAAATTGAGTTTGCATATTAAAGTGGTGTAAAGATGATGTGTCATGACACATAGACTGGTCAAAGAGTTGCAACTGGAAAAGAGGCATGAGTTGCAACATATACGAGCAGAGGCAAAGGAAGAGGCACGAGCGGTTATCCAAAAGACCCAGCGCTCGTACTTATTTAAGTCCAAGAATCAAGGGGAATGAATCTGACACTACATGGGAGTACATATACAGTATTTAATGAGCCTTAAATACTAAAAGATTAGAGAATCTGTATTAAATACAATGATTATGTAACATAGCATTTAATGTCTTTAATTGTCCATAATGGCCTTATTATGACAAAGGCAAAACGCATATCTCCAAAAAAAAGCTATAAAAGGGAGAGAACAGATCAATTGTATGGACACCAAATACTATCTGAATATACCGATTTACTTGCTTTTCTTCTGATTATCTTATTGCTAGCCAAATTACTTTATTTCATATATTCTTCTGATTATCAATAACCCGAGTTCTTCTAAATTAAAGTTTTGACCGAAATCCCATTTTTTTGTTAAACAAATTGGTTCCGTTACCGGGAATCTGATAATCTATCCTCTTTTAGCTTAACTTTCCTTGTTGCATCAACCATGTCGAACAACAATGACAACATTCTAGGAAACCAACAACTTCAGGGAAATCCACAGGGTAATCAAACCCCGGTCCCTTCTCCATGAGGCTCTCCTCGGCGGTCTCGTGAAGGCTCTCCTGATGGATCTCATACAAATGGAAACGCTCAATTTGAAAATATTGAAGCTATCGATGAAGCTTTACAGAAACTAATTGTTGCACAGGTCAATAAAGCTCTTGAGGCTTTTGCTAGCCAATTACCTGCTGAATCACCACACCCACTCCAAATAACAACACTTTGGAGAATCATTCTGGGCTTATAAATTCAGGTAGTGGTGGAACCCCCAGCGAATCACAGAAGGGAGAACCAGGTAACATAGTCAATTCTGATTTACAGAATTTAGTGCTAACATTGCAGAAACAGCTCAAGGAGCAAAGTGACCGTATAGAGCAAATATCTGGGGTGCCGCCCGTAATCAAAGGGATAGATACGGATAAATATTCGCAACAACCCTGGAAACCAAGTGTTGCTCCCCTCCCAATTCCAAAGAAATTCAAAATGCCTGATATTCCAAAATACGATGGAACAACAGACCCACGAGACCGCGTGACTGCATTCACAATAGGCGTAAAAGGCAAAGACTTGACCAAGCAGGAGATTGAATTAGCATTAGTCAAAAAATTCGGTGAAACACTCACCAAGGGTGCATTAACATGGTATTCTCTTTTACCCGAAAGTTCTGTAAATTCTTTTGCTAAGCTTGCAGATTCTTTCATCAACGCAAACTCGGGAGCGCAAAAAGTCGAAAAAAGAATGGAAGATATTTTCAAGATCAAGTAAGGGGACTCAGAATTGCTTAGGGGGTTCATGGACAGATTCCAACGTGAAAGAATGACATTACCACGTGTACCTGATAATTGGGAAGCTATAGCTTTCACAAATAATTTGAATGAAAAGAGCTCAGAAGCTATGAGGCGACTCAAGGAAAGTCTTCGTGAATTCTCATCCACAACATGGAATGACATTTACAACAGGTATAGCACGAAGCTAAGGATAGAAGAAGATACTATTCCACGATTCCAAAAAGAAGAAAAAGTAAGTTCGAGACGGGCGGAAACTGGAAAAAGGTCCGGTAAAAATAGGTACGAGCCATACATGGGACCTGCGAGAAAAGATTCACGGTCAAAACAGGACAATCAAAGGTATGATCACAGATCAAGGAATAGAGAGTTAGGCTCTTCATCAAGGTTTAAGAATGATCGAAACACCCATGAGTCACGAGATGATAGTAGAAATTTAAAGGCGAGATTTGGCGGTTACAATTTCAATGTGAGCACTTCCGAGCTCGTAGCTGTTTTCAGAAGCATGAGTGACAAGGTATGGTGGCCAAAAGAGATGAGATCGAATCCAAACAAGAGCAACCCTGATCATTGGTGTGAGTTTCATAATGATCACAGGCATAAAATAGCAGACTGTAGATTTTTACAAAGTGAAGTTGATCATTTATTAAAACAAGGGTATCTCAACGAGTTATTCAGTGAGAAAGGTAAGCAAGCTTATATGAAGAATAGGCAGGAAACCCCTAAACCACCTTCTCCCAAAAGGACCGTCAACGTTATAAGCGGGGGTGAATACATCAATGGCATAACATACACTGCAGCTAATAAAATTTCCAAAGTTACAATTACCCAAGGGAAACGGGTGCGACATGTATTAGAGGAAGACAACATTGTATTTAATGATGCTGATGCGGATGGCGTATTATCTCCTCATAACGATGCCCTGGTAACATCTTTAATTGTACATGATACTAATGTGACACGAGTTTTGATTGATCTAGGTAGTTCCGTGAACATTATTTTGCTAAGAGTATTATGTGAGATGCAAGCTGAGGATAAATTAATACTAAAGGCGCATACTTTATCTGGATTTGACAATTCTAGTGTTGTGACGAAAGGAGAGGTAACACTCACCACATTTGCAGAAGGAGTTGTTAAAGATACAAAGTTTCAAGTAGTAGATATGGAGATGGCTTACAATATGATCCTTGGGAGACCATGGATCCACAAAATGGATGTCGTTCCTTCAACCTTGCATCAAGTTATTAAATTTCCATCACCATATGGAATATGTCAAATCCGCGGGGATCAACATACATCCAGCAACATCAACTCTGTAGAAAAATCAAGTACGAAAAAAGACAAAAAATAGCAATCACAGAAGACAGTTAAGGGCACCACAGCACAAACCTCAACTGAACAAGGGCGGACAGATGTGGATTCAAGGCCTGATACCATTTAAGAACCAAAAGAAAACGAAAATATCAAAACAACAATTGAAGAATTGGAGGCTGTGGTGTTATTTGCACAATGACCTGATAAGAAAGTCTACGTAGGGGCCAATCTAAGCCAAGGCATGAGAGGTAAGTTAATTGATTTTTTGAAAACTAACGTGGACTGTTTTGCTTGGTCCCACTCTGATATGACAGGAATACCACCAGAGTTAATGCCTCACAAATTGAATGAAGACCCAATGTACCCTCATGTCAAACAAAACAAAATAAAGCAAGGAACTTTCAAGAATCAGGTGATTCAAGAAGAGGTTCAACAATTGCTAAAGATTGGATCCATCCGCGAGGTGAAGTATCCTAATTGGTTAGCCAATACTGTTGTAGTTCCAAAGAAGAATGGTAAGTGGCGAGTTTGTGTGAATTACTCATACCTTAATAAAGCTTATCCTAAAGATTTTTTTTCCACTACCACATATAGATCAGCTAATTGATGCTACTGCATGGCATAAACTATTAAGTTTTTTAGATGCATATTCAGGGTAAAATCAGATCAAAATAGATCCGGTAGATGAGGAAAAAACTTCATTCATAACAGACAGGGGGACTTACTGTTATAAAGTAATGTCTTTTGGTCTCAAAAATGCTTGTGCAACATATCAAAGACTGGTTACTAAAATGTTTCAAGAACATCTAGGAAAAACCATGGAGGTTTATATAGACGATATGCTCATTAAAACTCAGCATTCGAGAGATCATATATCACACTTGTCTGATACATTTCAGATTTTGCGCAAATTTAATATGAAATTAAATCCGGAGAAATGTGCATTTGGTTTTGCATCAGGTAAGTTTTTGGGTTTTCTTGTTTCTAACCGTGGTATTGAAGTGAATCCCGCACATATTAAGGTCATTGAAGAAATTCCTGATATGCTTTCAAGCAAAAAAGAAGTGCAGAGGTTGACATGAAGAATTGCAGCCTTGGGAAGATTCATTTCTAAATCATCAGAAAAGTGCTTTAAATTCTTTTCAGCTCTTAAAAAGCAAGATCACTTTTAATGGAACGAGGAATGTCAGCAGACACTCAAAAATTTGAAGACATACTTATCAAATCCACCATTACTCGCAAAACCAAAGGCTGGGGAAAGACTGCTCATCTACCTTGTTATTTTAGAAATAGCGATAAGTGCTGTTTTAGTCCGTGAGGACCAAGGTAAACAATCTCCGATCTATTATGTTAGCAAATCTTTGTTAGATGCGGAGAAAATTAAGGCCTTATTTTCAATGTCATCCTATTGCTATAGTAACTGCTTATCCATTACGCAATATATTACATAAGCATGAATTGTCAGGTAGGTTAGCTAAATGGGCTATAGAATTAAGTGAATATGATATCACCTACCAACCTAGAACTACTATAAAATCTCAAGTGTTAGCTGATTTCATGGTTGATTTTAGCCAAGGGATGCAATTAGAAGCAGAAAAAGAGTTGCAGGTGTTCAACGGAGCTAACCCAGGAACTTGGACCTTGTTTACTGATGGTTCATCTAACGTAAAGGGTGCTGGTTTAGGGATTGTTTTGGTACCACCTACGGGTGAAACCATTCGACAAGCCATAAAATGTCATTCTATAACTAACAATTGTCACACCCCTTTTCTAACCCCGAGAGAATAAGATATGTGTTAAGGATTGTGGGTTAAAGGGTTTTTCCAATTAAAGTGACAATTTTGAAATAGGGATTATTTTATTGTTCAGAGTCGCCACTTGGAATTGGTTTTCGGTGTTCCAAATCACCTTTTATTTAAATACCTAGTCAAAGGAAAGTTGACTCTATTTTTATCGGTCTGCAAAAACAAAGTTCGGGTAAGGAATTCTGTTGACCGGGGAGAAGGTGCAAGGCATTCCCCGAGTCCCGTGGTTCTAGCACGGTCGCTTTATTGACTTAAAATTTGGCTTGAATTAATTTTGGAAAAATTGATATTTATATGCTCTATATATTTTACCTTGCCACTTTTATATCAAGTTTATTAGGTAATTTAAAGAAAATTTTGAATAATAAGATGTCATAACCATACTACGCAAGCGAATGCGTGATCGAGACGAATTTTATTAGTTTAGTCATAATGGCGCTACACAAGCGAATCCACAGTCATGACAAAGAATTATTAGCACGTTATTATTTTTGAAAAAATCACTACAATTGTGCTTTTGTGGAAAAATTAGCTTTTGAAAATTTATTAAATATCGCTACCGCGCTCCGCAAGCGAATCCGCGATTTTTAGCAAAGGATTAACTAAAACTAATAGGTATGGTATGAGATTGTTAAATTAATTTACTGAATATTAAATATCACGCTACGCAAGCGATTCCGTGAAGTTAAAGCGTGTCTACTAATTGCCTAGCATTTAAATTAATTACTAAAAAATGAGTTGTAAAATTATTTTAATAAAAGATTAATTAACTAAAAAAATGGGCTAACTTGTTATTTTAAAGAGGGGGCAACCGTTGATTTAAATACAACTGGGTCAACAACTTTTGGGAAGATATGGGCAAATGAACTTTAAAAAGCTTTGGGCATGTTTCCTTGATTTATAATAGAGTAGGTCTAGCATAATTTTTTTTAAATTTTTGTCTCAACCTTCTTTTACTTTTTTATTTTTATTTATTTGTTATTAAAGAAAATCGTCTTACATTAGCGAAAATCACTGGCCTACTTCCATTTTAATGTCCAAATTACCGGACATTTTAAATGCTCAATTTCCTAGTTGCCTTATCAAATAAGGCTAATGAATACTCTAGAAAGAATAACCAATACTCTTAGAAATTCTATAGAAAAAAAAAAGAGAAAAACAAATAAAGTTTAATAAAGATTAACCGGAATAGCTAAAACACAATATATAAAACATAACTCCACTTTTCTCTTTCAAAAAATGAATCACGACTTTACACTCATCTTTAGTTACTGTGCTAATTTTATCTTTCATAAAGTCGAACTTAAGAATCCTATATTGCATGAAGGTTCATCATTAGGCAGTACACAATTACACAAGCAGAGATCAAACTTAATTTTACGGGTTGATAAGATCTAGTATTTGAAGGAGGCCAGCGTAAACAATAAACCAGGCATAAAACTCTTCATTAAAAGTAAATTTTAGCATTTATCTGTTAAACAAAAGATAGAACTCGACTGCTTTTCAATCGTATAACCTTTTCTCATGCTTATTTAGAGGATACACATAACTCATTCTACTAACTAAACTTATTTGCAGACACGATAAAAAATAAGCTATACTATCTAAGCATAACGTGAATGTATAATTTTTAGCATTCGACATTCATCTCTAAACAAGTTAGATGAAACTTACTGAAGCAGGACAAGAGCATACTAATAACAGTCAACACAAGTAATACTTTTTTAAATAAAAGTGTCATTGCCACTCATTTAAACTGAAGCTTAACCACGTGATGAAAAATTACCTAAGTAGCAAAACTGGTGACTTAGTGATGAACTCAAGCGTCCACAACTGTTGAACTCAACACTTTCCAGCCAACAACAACAACACAACCAATCAAGAAAACCAGAGAAAAAATGAACTCCAAACTCAAAAGAACTACTTTAGAACTAAGAACGAACTTGGAAACTTTTTGAAGGGATTTTCTTAGTAAGAAAGGGCTTCCAGATCTCTTTTGAGGTTCCAGCTGCTCTCATTTACACTCAAAGTTGTATTCTTTTCTAAGTGTATAAGATGTGTCCTCTTTTAGAGTAAAAGATCCTTTTTGGTGTTAGGGCCTTCAAGAAAACCCCTCCATAATTTAAAGAAAGACCTCCCTTTTATAGGAGAGGGTGACCATCAATTATTATTGCAAACCTATCCAAAGGATAGATTTTCTACCAAAAATTTGTCCCAATAGTTCAATGGACAGATTTTTGGTGAAAAATCTGTCTAAAGGACAATTTCTTTACCAACTGTTATAGTGTTTGGAATAGTGTGCTCAAAATAGCTATTAAAACAGTAAAAGCAACCAAACATGGGCCCTACACTCAAGTATCCTCTGACTTTATCAACAAATAGATGAGTTCAAAACTCACACCTTCAAACTAACCAAACTATGAATTGAAATAGCAGAAACAAGACTTAAAAGATAACCGAACTAAGTATTCAAACTAAATAGATTGAAATCAATTCAATTCATACAAACTAATATGAAGCGACTGAGATAACAAACTGAAGCACAAAATAAAAGTTAAACGAGAATTGTTAAACTAACAAACTAACAGAGAATGATTAACAACAACTAAACAAACAACTAACTAAACGAACGATTCAACCAATCTTGTTGGTTGATAACAATATGATAAACAGAGATAACTAATCAACATACACACTAATTCGACACTCTAATTAACAATAATTGACCAAAAGAGAAATCAAAGTTGCAAACTAAACCTATCACTATTAAAAATCAAAACTTCGTAAGGGAATGAAGGTTATACCATACAAGTGTGCTTGAACTGATTCGAGCCACTAGAGGATTCCCGGTGGTGGCTGTCCGACCCCAAGACACACGGTTCTTTTTCGAAAACGTTAAACAAAGGAATTGCATCATCTTGCCAAGAAGAACAAGTGCCTTTGGATCGAAAAATAGGCTAAGATGGAGGGGCAGTGGTGGTTTTGGCGCGTCGCAGCAGTGGAGTAGTGGTCGCCGGAAAAAGGTTTGCCAGAAAATGACTATCAAAATTTGGCTCCAATACCAATGACAAATGGTACATCGAGTCAAGTTATAAACATCCATGTAAGTGGTACGAGGTGAAGTGGCCTGAAAACTCACAAATTTGGAAAAATATAAAGGGTTAGGGTTTCGGGTTTTTGCCTATTCGTGGAGATTGGTGAGGTTTTGGGGGATTTGAGTTGAAGATATGGAAATAGGAGAGAAAGATGAGCAGATAGTGAATTTTTGAGGGCATTTGGGCCACTGCCCGTGGCGGCGCTGCCGTGCGGGACGGGCAATCGCTCGAGAAGAAGAGAGGAGAAGGGCTTCTAGGGTTTGGGTTATGGAGAAATGACAATTTTCTGATTTTAGAGGGCTTATATACCTCTTGGGAGATCAAATGAGGGCCATTGGATCAAATACCATGGATGGATGAGATTGATCTTTGTCACTTAACTAAAGCGACATAGTTTCGATATAAAACTACGTTGTTTCAACCCTCCTATGGCAGCCCCCATTTGGACCGGATCTAGGCTCTTTGGGCTTCTAATTTTGTGCCAATTTTGGCTCAATTTCAATTGAAATATACTAGCCCAATCCCCTAACCCCTAATTATCTTATTTAGTCCTAAAGAAAATATATAAGTAGAAAGAAAAAATCTTTTGGAATATATAATTTAAAGATGCAAACTAAAATATACAAATAAAAGGTAAAAATATTTTTGGTATTTTTAATAAAGGAAATGCAATATAAAAAATGCACAAATAACTAAAAATCATCTAAATACTAGTATTTCTAGGAGAATTAAAAGCATGCAAAAATTAGGTATTCACAGCTGCCTCGCTTTGCTCGAGAACATGAAGAGTTTTCGTGCAAAGAAAAGTGAACGTCATGGCTAATTTTTGCTCACATATCACTCCAATGAAAGCATTTTTTTTGAAAGAAAAAAAAAAGAAAAAAAAAGTGACTGAACCTTGCTTCTGAGGTTGCCTACATATCCTTGGCTATAAAGGAATCAAGTCTGTGTAGTTCTAGGAAAATTTGGTAGCTGGGACTACCGGACACTAGAGTTAAGACTGTTGCGGCTGCTGCTGTTGCTGTTACTCACTTCTTACATCAAAAGAAAAAGACAAGAGCACTATATATGTCTACAAACTAAGAGTACAAAATTCCTATCTATGTATCTTCTGGGTCAAATCTTGATTCTTGACCTGCTCGCTTGTGTTGACCTTAGATTGGATCTTGATGCCTTTTTGAAGAAAAGATTATGGCATGTTCTCGATTGCTTGATTTCCTTCTCAGAACTTGAGAAGATGAATCTTGAGAAGCTGGGTTGCTGACACATTATCAAAGCTAACTCCGACTATCTTGTGATCGAAGGAATTCTTTTTTCTGATGAGAAAATGAAAGTGCAAGCTTTAGTTGTCACTTATGCTATACGGCAGAGCCTGCGAAGCCATCAAAGACAAACAAAAACGAACAAAATTTTTTTGCCCTAGTCTGGCACTAGAAAAATTTTGTGAGTTATTAGAGAAATAAGTAAATTATCTAATTTATTGAAAAGGCAGACAAAAACAATAGTATAAACTAGCTAAAAGAGATAAAATTTGGTAACGAATGATTGTGTAACCAGGGATCGATATCCTGTACTACTGAAAGGAAATGTAACCAGGGGTCGGTACCCTATCTTTTTAGAAGGAAATAGAATCAGGTGTTAGCACCATGTATTATTGATAAAGTGTTGAATCCCTCTAGGTGAAAAAGGTTCTACCTGAGTTAAACTGTATTAAACAACCTGAGCGAAGATTACTTCTACCCATAACTATGAGCTGGATACCTCTAGGAGAAAAGATTCTACCTAAGTTAAACTGCGTAAAACAACTTGAGTGAAGAGTATTTCTACCCGGAACTATGAGTTGGATCCCTTTAGGTGAAATGGTTCTACCTGAGTTAAACTGCGTAAAACAACCTGAGTGAAGAGTACTTCTACCCGGAACTATGAGCTGGATCCCCCTAGGCGAAATGGTTCTACCTGAGTTAAGCTACGTAAAATACCCTGAGCAAAGAGTACTTCTACCCGAAAATATGAGCTAGATCCTCCTAGGTGAAATGGTTCTGCCTGACTTAAGCTACGTAAAACAACCTAAGCGAAGAGTACTTCTACACGGAACTATGAGCTGGATCCCCCTAGGCGAAACGGTTCTACTGAGTTAAGCTACGTAAAACACCCTGAGCGAAGAGTACTTCTACCTGGAAATATGAGCTGGATCCCTCTAGGCGAAAGGTTTCTACCTGAGTTAAGCTGCGTAAAACACCTTAAGCGAAGAGTACTTCTACTCGGAACTATGAGCTAGATCCCCCTAGGTAAAACGGTTCTACCTGAGTTAAGCTACGTAAAACACCGTAAGCGAAGAGTACTTCTACTCGGAAATATGAGCTGGATCCCCCTAGGTGAAAGGATTCTACATGAGTTAAGCTACATAAAACACCCTGAGTGAAGAGTACTTCTACCCGGAACTATGAGCTGGATCCCCCTAGGCGAAAGGATTCTACCTGAATTAAGCTACGTAAAATACCCTCAGCGAAGAGTACTTGTACTCAGAACTATGAGCTGGATCCCCCTAGGTGAAAATGATTCTACCTGAGTTAAGCTACGTAAAATGCCCTGAGCGAAGAGTACTTCTACCCGGAAATATGAGTTGGATCCCCCTAGGTAAAAAGTACTCTACCTGAGTTAAGTTACGTAAAATACCCTAAGCGAAGTGTACTTCTACTCGGAACTATGAGCTGGATCCCCCTGGGTGAAACGGTTCTGCCTGAGTTAAGCTATGTAAAATACCCTAAACGAAGAGTACTTCTCCCGGAAATATGAGCTGGATACCCCTAGGCGAAAGGATTCTGCCTGAGTTAAGCTACGTAAAATACCCTGAGCGAATAGTACTTCTACCCGAAAATATGAGCTGGATCCCCTAGGCGAAAGGATTCTACCTGAGTTAAGCTACGTAAAACACCCTAAGCAAAGAGTACTTCTACTCGTAACTATGAGCTGGATCCCCCTAGGTGAAACGGTTCTACCTGAGTTAAGCTACATAAAATACCCTGAGCGAAGAGTACTTCTACCCGGAACTACGAGCTGGATCCCCCTAGGCGAAAGGATTCTACCTGAGTTAAGCTACATAAAACACCCTGAGCGAAGAGTACTTCTACCCGGAACTATGAGTTGGATCCCCCTAGGTGAAAAGGATTCTACCTGCGTTAAGCTACGTAAAATACACTGAGCGAAGAGTACTTCTACCCGGAACTATGAGCTGGATCCCCCTAGGTGAAAAAGATTCTACCTGAGTTAAGCTACGTAAAATACCCTGAGCGAAGAGTACTTCTGCCCGGAAATATGAGTTGGATCCCCCTAAGCGAAAGGATTCTACCTGAGTTAAGCTGCATAAAACACCCAAAGCGAAGAGTACTCCTACTCGGAACTATGAGCTGGATCCCCCTAGGTGAAATGGTTCTACCTGAGTTAGCTACGTATAACACCCTGAGCGAAGAGTACTTCTTCCTGGAACTACGAGCTAGATCCCCCTAGGTGAAACGGTTCTACCTGAGTTAAGCTACGTAAAACACCCTAAGCGAAGAGTACTTCTACCCGGAACTATGAGCTGGATCCCCCTAGGTGAAAAGGATTCTACCTGAGTTAAGCTACGTAACTGGAAGGTGTGAACAATAGTTATGCATGCTGAAAATAAAAGAAAATGGAGATTTTAAGGAGCTTACGTTTGGTGACCTTCGTTCTTTTAGAATCACCATTCTGCACTGCTTTGTTCCTACTTCAAACAAAGAAAAATTTGTGAGTTTTCAAAGTTGTGGTTGGTTTGTGGCCTTGATTCTTGATGCCTTGATGCCTTGAGTAGTTTGATTAACGGCCACTACTATCGAAGAACGGATTCTATTAGCGAGGTACCGAGATGCTCGGCTGCTTTGTATCATTTTCTGGAAACCTTGGCTTTCCAATGTTGCCCCCAACCGTTTTATACCCAGATGTCCATGGTACCGCTACCCTTGTCTCTAAGGCAAGGCTATTTTTCTTTAAAATCAAACTCAGTTGTCTTGTACCCAGTATCAGTTTGTGTCCGTAGTGCTTATCAACTTTTCTCATGAAGGAGGTCTTGCTTAGGCTACCTTTTCAGTTTCTTTGAGACACTTTGTTCGCCTTATCAAATAATATCACAGATGGATTCTTGCCTTTGTCACTGCCACATATGCCCCGAATTGTGCTCGATATTACGGGGAAACTGTAGCCAATTTTGCAACCCTTTCTTTGCTTCGATTTTAATGCAGGATATAGATCGAAAGGGACTCAAAGAAAAGTTATGGGTAAAAATAGAATAATAATTGGAAGCGAAAAAGAAGTGTGCTTAAACAAAAGGTGTCCCTTTCGGGGAAAGGAATAGGGAGGCTTATCTGGAGGTATGTGTCAACTTTAATAAATCATGACATGCATTTTGGACTGGACGCCTGATCCGTCCGAGCTATCTAATTCTCAAAATCTGCCACAAACATTCAACTTGAAATTGTCTTGGTTGTGCTCATGCCGGAGAATCAAAAGACCCTCATTCGGCTAGTAGCGCCCTTTGTAGGTTTTCGCTAACTAACCTCTCTCATTTCTCTACTACCGTCACCTTATGGTGCCCATCTGGGTTTTCACCAATAAGTCTCTCTCATTTCTCTGTTCATTGTCTCCTTATAGTGACCGTATGAGTTTTCACTAATAAGACTCTCTCATTTCTCTGCTCACTGTCGCCTTATAGTGCCCGTATGGGTTTTCACTAATAAGAGTCTCTCATTTATTTTTTTTCTTTTCTTTTTTTTCTCGATTTTTTTTTACTAAGATACTGCATAAGGGAGGTTACCCAATGCCTTTGGCATGGGGACTTCAAACATTCTCAAAAAAACATCGATCAGAAGTTCTTGAAAGTAAAAAGGCGAAATGAACCTTGAACTGAATTACAACTTTTGGAACCATTTTTATAGAAAAATTGTGAGATAAAACAAACTTCTACCCCAGTTTTGGAGTATTGGGAATATGGATTTTTTGTTCTAATGGAACCGAACCCAGGGTAAGGCTACCTACATATCCTTTCGGAATCAGGTCGGACGTAGTTCAATGAATCAGGTCGGACAGGTTCCAAAAAGTGAGAAACAAGGAAGACAAATATGGCTTAAAAGGATTAACAGAAGGGGTTACACCTATTTGAAATAGCGATCAAATGACAGCCTTAGTCACTTCAATCTGAGAAAATCAATGCGTGAAAATTCTACAGTGGGTATATATCAGACATAATATCTTTTGACTGCATCTGCGTTAATAGTCATGTCTGGTACCCGTCCCTCTTCATCTACCAAGTGCAAGGCCCCTTTTGGTAACACTTTCTTGATGATGTAGGGTCTTTTCCAGTTCAGGGCGAACTTTCCTTTAGCTTCTACCTGGTGCGGAAGGATGCGTTTCAAAACCAGCTGGCCTACCTCAAACTGCCTTGGGCGCACTTTCTTATTGTAAGCGCATGCCATTCTTTGCTGGTATAACTGGCTGAAACACACTGTTGCTAGCCGTTTTTCATCGATCAATATCAGTTATTCTAATCAGGTCTTGACCCACTCAGTATCTTCAATCTCCGATTCCACAATAATGCGGAGAGAGGCAATTTCGACTTTAGCGGGTATTATAGCTTCAGTTCCATATACAAGCAGATACGGAGTTGCACCAACAGACGTGCGAACAGTCGTGTGGTATCCCAAAAGAGCAAAAGGCAACTTTCTATGCCATTTCCTGGAACCTTGGATCATCTTCTTGAGAATCTTCTTGATGTTCTTGTTTGCTGCTTCAACGGCTCCATTGGCTTTTGACAGGTAAGGGGTAGAATGGAGATGCATGATTTTAAATTGTTCGCATACCTCCTTCATCAAATGACTATTTAGATTGGGTACATTGTTAGTGATAATGGTCTTTGGGATACTAAAGCGACAGATGATGTTGGAATGAACAAAGTCTACCACTGCTTTCTTGGTGACTGCTTTGAAAGTGACTGCCTCTACCCACTTGGTGAAGTAATCAGTTGCAACCAAAATGAATCTATGCCCATTTGAAGCCTTTGGCTCGATCGGTCCAATGACATCCATTCCCCAAGCAACGAAAGTCCAAGGAGAGGACATGGGATGCAACTCCGAAGGAGGCGAGTGAATCAGGTCACCATGAATCTGGCATTGGTGAAACTTGTGAACAAATCTGAAGCAATCTCGCTCCATAGTAAGCCAATAATACCCTGCCTGCAGAGTCTTTTTTGCCAAAACATATCCATTCATGTGAGGTCCGCATACCCCTGAATGCACTTCCCTCATGATCCGCTCTGCTTCTGTAGCATCTATGCATCTTAACAAGTTTAAATCTGGGGTCCTCTTGTACAGAATTTCCCCATTCAGGAAGAAACCACTGGCGAGCCGCCTTATAGTTCTTTTTTGATCTCCTTTAGCATGCTCTGGATGTTCTCTTATTTTTAGGAATTGTTTTATGTCATGATACCATGGTTCACTATCTAGTTCTATCTCAATTGTATTGCAGTAACTGTGTTGATTCCGAACTTGGATTTCTAGTGGATCAATATGAGTGTTGCCTAGATAAGGGAGCATCGAGGCTAAAGTAGCCAAGGCAACGGCTAGCTCATTGTGAAACCTGGGAACGTACCTGAACTCGATGGATTTGAATCTTTTGCTCAAGTTTTGCACACATTGTCTGTACGGAATAAGCTTGATGTCCCGAATATCCCATTCGCCTTGGGTTTGCCGGATAAGCAAGTCAGAAGCTCCCATAACCAATAGTTCATGCACATCCAGATCGATGGCCATTTTCAAAACCATGATACAAGCTTCGTATTCTGCCGTATTATTGGTACAGAAGAACCGAAGTCGGGCCGTTGCAGGGTAACAATGTCCAATAGGTGAGATAAGGATTGCCCCGATCCCAACTCCTTTGATATTGACAGCCCCATCAAAATACATTTTCCATACAGGGTGATCGTCTGGAACCACTTCCTCTATTGAGTTGACCTCTTCGTCTGGGAAGTATGTGCTAAGTGGCATGTACTCATCATCAACTGGATTCTCTACCAAATGATCTGCCAAAGCCTGTGCTTTCATCGCGATGCGAGTGATATAGACGATGTCGAACTCTGTGAGCAGGATTTGCCATTTTGCGAGCTTGCCAGTGGGCATTGGCTTTTGGAATATGTACTTCAAAGGATCCATTCCAGATATGAGGTAAGTAGTGTAGGCCAAAACATAATGTCTCAGCTTCTGAGCGACCCAAGTCAAGGCACAACATGTCCTTTCTAGAAGGGTGTACTTAACCTCATAACTGGTGAACTTCTTGCTCAAATAATAGATTGCCTATTCCTTTTTGCCTGTTGCATCATGTTGCCCCAGAACGCATCCAAAGGAATTATCCATCACCGATAAATATAAAAACAAAGGCCTACCAGGTTCAGGTGGGACCAGTACAGGGGGTTTTGACAGATAATCTTCGATCCTGTCAAAAGATTTTTGGCAATCGTCCATCCACTTGATAGCGGCATCCTTTTTTAGCAACTTAAAGATGGGCTTGCACGTGGTTGTGAGCTAAGCAATGAACCTAATGATGTAGTTCAACCTCCCGAGCAAACTCTTGACTTCATTTTTGTTCTTCAGGGGTGGCAGATCTTGAATGGACTTTATCTTAGATGGATCCAATTCGATGCCTCTACGGATGACTATAAAACCGAGGAGTTTCCCAAATGGAACCCTAAATGCACACTTGGCTGGATTAAGCTTAAGGTCATACCTTCGAAGCCGTTCGAAGAACTTTTTCAAATCACACACATGATTAGCCTGTGTCTTTGATTTTATGATGACATCATCGACATATACTTCAATCTCTGTGTGTATCATGTCGTGAAATATGTGGTCATGGCCCTCATGTAAGTTTCCCCTACATTCTTTAAACCGAATGGCATGACCCTGTAACAATAAGTACCCCATGAAGTGGTGAAAGCGGTATTTTCTGCATCATTCTCATCCATTAGAATTTGGTGGTACCCAACATAGCAATCCACGAACGATTGTATCTCATGCTTTACACAATTATCTACAAGAATGTGGATATTTGGTAAAGGAAAATTATCCTTTGGACTTGCTTTGTTCAGTCAACACAGACTCTGGTCTTTCCATCTTTCTTCGGCACAGACACAACATTTTCCCCCAGGTAGTGTATCGGACAGCTCTGACTACATTGGCGCTCAGTTGCTTCATTATTTCCTCTTTGATTTTGTCACTCACGTCTGTTTTAAATTTTCATTGCTTTTGTTGAACTAGTGGAAAATCAGGATACGTAGGAAGCTTATAAACCACTAGATCAGCACTTAAACCCAGCATATCATCGTAAGACCAAGCAAACACATCTCTGTATTCAAATAAAAATTGAATCAAGGCATCTCTCACTTCTTCATGACTTTCGATATTAATCAGTTCAATTTTATTGAGGTTAGGCTTAGGCTTGTTTTCAAATTGTTCCAACTCTCTTTTATTTCCTCAACAACCTCATCTTCATCATATTCAACCTCTTGATGCATTATTTCGATATTAGATAGCTTTATAAGATCTGGGCGTGAATTCTGTATGCATGTCATATTATTAAAGCCGGCATTAACAAAACTGAAATGGAAATAAAATGACAAGAATTAGGAAAAAGAAAAGATATGAAACTTAATAGGAAACTAAACTGCATTTCATTGAATTCGAAAGGATAGAAGGGTTAACATCAAAACATAATAATCATACTGAGATGTTTGGATTACAACCTTGAAAGTAACCCAAAATACAAAAAAGAAGCTGCAAAAGCAAACTACCAAGACTCCTTCCTTGTGGGGAGAGGAGTTGCTTCCCAGTTGGTGAGCATGGTGTCTAGGTCAATTATTTGCATATCGGCACAACTAGTGCCTTCACCAGCCTGGATCATATTCACTTCAGAAAATATCTGGCTAAGGCCATGGCAAATTTCATCAATGTTTGCATGCGCCGAGGAATTTTGACCCTCTTGGAGTCGTGGCTTGACAAAAGTGTAGAAAATGTAAGGGATAGGTTGTTGCAAGACCCATCCATGCTTTTTGCGGTGCTTGGCTTTGTTTTTGTCTGCTTGTGTTGGCCTGAAGCCTAAGTCAAAAGTACCCTGGTTACTGAATGGAGAAATAGGCTCCGAAATTCCTTGCAATGATGCCCCCATGCCTTTTCATGGCTCATAACCTTGTCTCAACATAACTGCAGCCACCATTACAGATGTGGCGGAAAGACGAGGATGCAGAATGGGCTTTCCTTCCTCAACATGGTCCACATCAACCACTTCAAAAGGCTGATAGACAATGGACTCACACCCTTCCTTGGCCTCAATATAGGGGATTAACGGGTCTTTATAAATGGAAAACTCGTCTTCCCCGTGAACAATAATTTCTTGCCTGTCATGTTCGAATTTGAGCATCTGATGCAAGGTGGATGGCACAACTCGGACCGTATGGATCCATGGCCTTCCAAGAAGAAAATTATAAGAAGTGGCCATGTCCACTACTTGGAAGACAATCTCAAAGTCAATTGGCCCAATTGTCATGGTGAGGTTGATCTCCCCAATAGTATCTCTTGCTAAGCCATAAAAGGCCCGGATGCGAACATTGTTGGGTCGGATTCTATCTGTATTGATCTTCATGCTTTGCAAGGTAGAGAGGGCATACATCTACACTTGAGCCTTCACCAACCATGACTCACTTTACATAATTCCCCTCACATTTGACCATCAATTTCAAAGCCCTATTGTGCCCGGCTCCCTCCTCGGGAAGTTCATCATCAGTAAAGGAGATTTTGTTCACCTCAAAAAATCTATTGGACATCTTCTCTAACTGATTCACTATGGTCTTCTCTAAGATATGTGCCTCGTTCAGGACCTTGATTAGCACACGGGCATGCTCTTTGGAATGTATGAGCAGAGATAGTAGAGAGATTTGGGCAGGAGTCTTCCTTAGCTGGTCAATGATTGAGTAATACTGAACTTTCATCTTTTTCAAAAACTCTTCCGCCTCTACTTCAGTGACTGGTTTCTTTATTGGCAATTGGCCTTCTCTGATTTGCTTGGCCTTCCTCAGCTCTACTGGAGAGTAACGCCTCCCCGATCGAGTCAAACCTCCAGTTTCCCCCACTTCCTCTATGATTTCCTTGCCTTTGTAGGTCATCATAGTTTTGGTGTAGTTCCAAGGAGTGGTTTTTGTGTTGGTCACAGGGGGTTGCACGACAGGTTTGATTATGATCGGCTCTGTTATACCTTTTGTACCTCCCTGCTTCTGCCTTGTGACGGGGTGGCCTCCAAGTAAATATAACCTTGGGCTTGGAACACTGGAGTGAACTTCCAACCTCGAGATTTTCGGAACAAATAAAGTTGCCTTTTTTAGCTCTGGGCGCCTTTCACAATCAATGGAACATCTCGGCTGGGACTTACTTCCAGACATGTTCCTTCTTGAATTGTACCCACTGTCATTTCTGCTCGACCGATCGACTTGTATTATTGATCTCGGCCAATCATTCCCACAAAATGAACATCATTGTGTGCTGGCAATGGGTTGTTTGTCACATTATGAGGGTCCTCGCCATTCGTTACTACAATCAATTTTTCAGAAATAAGCCTCTCTACGGCTCGATTCAGAGTCCAACAGTCATCAGTGCTATGCCCCGAGGCACCTGAATGATATTCACATCTAGCATTCACTTGAAATCCATGTGAATCAGGATGCATATGGTGGGGAGCGATGGGTCCAATCATGCCCATTTGCTTCAGTTTCTGGAATAGACTAGAGTATGATTCAGCCAATGGAGTTAATTTTTCTGCTGGCCTCTGCTCTCGACCATAATCCTGCCTTGGACGAGCATTGTAGGGTGCTCAAAAATTTTGTTGCTGAGGTTGGGGGGCTCGGAGCTGGTGCCCGTACCTGCTGATTGGGAGGCCGAGCATATGATTGAGCATTAAACACCGTATATTGTGGTGGGCCCACTGAGTGTTGAGGAATTGGCGGGGGGGTAGTAATGTTGAGGGTAGCTGGATTGCCCCTGCTGAACTTGCACATAAGGGTGCGATGCCCCTCTTTGAACTTTCCTAGATCTCGAAGTCATCATGGACCCTTCATCTCTCTTCTTTCTATTTGCCAAACCCCCCAACCCATTTTGGATAGCTTGGGTGGTAGCTTTGAGAGCAGCTTGACTTATAATTCTGCTAGTCTTGAGGCCATTTTCTACTATCTCCCCTATTTTGATTGCTTCTGCAAAAGGTCTACCCATCGCAGACATCATGTTCTGAAAGTAATCAGGCTCTTGAGCCTCCAAAAAAATAGTGATCAACTCGTGGTTATCCATGGGTGGCTTAACTCTAGCCGCTTGCTCCCTCCACTTAATGACATACTCCCTAAAATTTTTGGTCGGCTTTTTCTTCATATTGGACAAGGAATTACGATTCGGCACAATATCAATGTTGTACTGAAATTGTTTGACGAAGACCCGGGCCATGTCATCCCAAACATGCCAGTGAGAGATATCTTGGTCAATGAACCATTCAGAAGCTACCCTCACAAGGCTTTCTCCAAAATAAGCCATCAGCAACTCTTCTTTTCCTCCTGCACCCCTCAGCTGGTTGCAGTACCTTTTCAAGTGGGCGATAGGGTTGCCGTGTCCTTCATATTTCTCAAATTTTGGGGTCTTGAACCCTCGTGGCAAATGGATGTGAGGGAACATGCATAGTCACTGAATGAAACACTCTTGTGACCACTTAGTCCCTGTATATTCTTTATATTCTGTTCAAGACTTTTCATTTTCCTGGCCATCTCATTTGGCCTAACCGTTGTGGCAAGCTTTTCATTTTCCACTGGTGACTCGTACTGAGGAGTCTGATTGTATGGAGTCGAGACCCCGAAAGCTATATTTGGAGGGTAGTATTAGCCATCATAAGCATGAGATGGTGGCTTATTGTTTGGCCTCGTCACAGGAGGTGGTGGCGGGATTGTATATACCGGTATGCCAGACACGACGAGATGGGTGTTCCTGACTGGTGCGACTGGAGGTCGCATGTTAGAGGTACTGGGGGCAGCATGAAGGCTGTAGTTTGGCACATACCCTGGTGGTAGAATGTGATCGCTCATTGCATAGATAGGTGTTTGAGTAGCCTGGGGTATGGTGGAAGTTCCTTCTGAAGGACCCTGGGGTGGAGGTCGACCGGAAACCCAAGCTTGATATACATCTGACAGTTGCTGTCTCAATTTTCTTACCTCCTCCGACTCTTGCTCAACTGACTGACCCTGCGGATTTTCACTGACCAACTCGATTTCATCATTGTTATCCATTACCACTGCTCCCTTAGATCTTATGAAGTAATGATGTGTTGTCAGTTTCACCACAAACCAACCACCTTAAGCTTACTAATAAGAGGTAACAAATGTGTTAGGGTTAAGCATTTTACAGATAGGAATCACACGTAGATATGTTATGCTCCTAAAATATTACCATCTCTAACATGCTTTTAGAAGACTTCATGTTTCATACCGTCTTATCAGCTTGTTGCTTATTGACACTGTTATTTCCTTCTCTCTTTTTTCCGTTTTTTTTTGCCTTATTTTGATCCCTTAATTTAGATTCATTAAAAAATATTTGATCGAACCTTTTGTGGGTTGTCTACGTATCATGTCGCCGCATAAATCAGATCATTACGTAGTTCAGGTACATGACCATTTTTTTTTACAAAACAAAACATCTTTTTGGTTCATTTTAAACAAAAATCTTTTTCATTGATTTTCAATATAATTTTTTTTGATACAAGACACAAAAACAAGAGTTACATAAAGATAAACAAGACCAAATAGCTATTAAAATAGTAAAAGCAACCAAACATGGGCCCTACACTCAAGTACCCTCTGACTTTATTAACAAATAGCTGAGTTCAAAACTCACACCTTCAAACAAACCAAACTATGAATTGAAACAGTAGAAACAAGACTTAAAAGATAACCGAACTAAGTATTCAAACTAAATAGATTGAAATCAATTCGATTCATACAAACTAACATGAAGCGACTGAGATAACAAACTGAAGCGCAAAACAGAAGTTAAACGAGCATCGTTAAACTAACAGAGAAGGATTAACAATAACTAAACAAACAACTAATTAAACGAATGATTCAACCAATCTTGTTGGTTGTTAACAATCTGATAAATAGAGATAACTAATCAACATACACACTAATTCGACACTCTAATTAACAATAATTGACCAAAAGAGAAATCAAAGTTGCAAACTAAACCTATCACTATTAAAAATCAAAACTTAGTGAGGGAATGAAGGTTATACCCTACAAGCGCGCTTGAAACTGATCCAAGCCACTAGAGGATGCCTGGTGGTGGTTGTCCAACCCCAAAGCACACGGTTCTTTTTGAAAGACGCTAAACAAAGAAATTGCAGCATTTTGCCAAGAAGAAACAAGTGCCTTTGGATCGAAAAATAGGCTAAGACGGAGGGGTAGTGGTGGTTTTGGCACGTCGCAGCAGTAGAGTAGTGGTCGCCGGAAAAAAGTTCGCCGGAAAATGACTATCAAAATTCGGCTCCAATACCAATGACAAATGGTACATCGAGTCTAGTTATAAACATTCATGTAAGTGGTACGGGGTGAAGTGGCCTGAAAACTCACGAATTTGGGAAAATATAAGGGGTTAGGGTTTCGGGTTTTTGCCTATTCGTGGAGATTGGTGAGGTTTTGGGGGATTTGAGTTAAAGATATGGAAAGAGGAGAGAAATATGAGAAGATGGTGAAGTTTTGAGGGCATTTGGACCACTGCCCGCGGCGCCGCCGCCGTGGGGGACGGACAACGGCGATAGGAGGAGAAGAACAGAGGAGAAGGGCTTCTAGGGTTTGGGTTATGGAGAAATGGCCAATTTTCTGATTTTTAGAGGGGTTATATACCTCTTGGGAGATCAAATGAGGGTCATTGGATCAAATATCATGGATGGATGAGCTTGATATTTGTCACTTAACTAAAACGACATAGTTTCGATATAAAACTATATCATTTCAACCCTCCTATGGAAGCCCCCATTTGGACCGGATCTGGGCTTTTTGGGCTTCTAATTTGAAATATATAATTTAAAGATGCAAACTAAAATATACAAATAAAAGGTAAAAATATTTTTGGTATTTTTAATAAAGGAAATGCAATATAAAAAATGCACAAATAACTAAAAATCATCCAAATACTAGTATTTCTAGGAGAATTAAAAGCATGCAAAAATTAGGTATTCACAACAATGAGGCAGAGTATGAAGCTGCGATTGCAGGTTTAGAACTGGCACGAGAACTTGGCATAAATCAGATTATAATTAAAAGCGATTCACAGCTCATAGTTAATCAAATGCTGGGGACTTATACGGCCAGAGAAGCAAGGATGCAGCAATACTTAGAGAAGGTACGGGATTTGATAAGGCAATTTCCAACCTGGAAAGTTACAAAAATACCAAGGGATGAAAATCTTGAGGTCGACGCCCTAGCTAATCTTGCATCTGCGGCAGATGTGGCAAGCAATGAAAATGCTTCAGTTATTCATTTGTTTCATTCTGTTCTCGACCTCGATAAGAATGAGGTAAATTTTAATAACTTAACTTGGGATTGGAGGAATGAGATTGTTGCTTTTTTGCAGTATGGTACTGTCCCTGAAGATAAGAAAAAAAAGCTCATGCGCTTAAGGCTGCTCGGTATTGCTTAAAGCAAGGCAATCTTTACCGAAAAATGTTCGGTAATCCCTTAGCAAGATGCCTCAGACCTTCTCAGACGGAATAGTAATGAGAGAAATACACGAGGGGCATTGTGGGAATCACATGGAAGGAAGGTCATTGGTAAGAACCTTAATTAGGGTAGGTTATTATTGGCCCAAAATGGAAGAAGAAGCGGAAAGATTTGTGGCTAAATGTGATAATTACCAAAGGTACAGTAATAATATGCATAGGCCCGCGGAGTTATTACATCCGATCATTGCACCATGGCCATTTATGAAATGGGGGATGGATATCGTGGGTCCATTACCGCAAGCAAAAGGACAGGTAAAATTTTTGCTCGTACTCACTGATTATTTTACTAAATGGGTAGAGGCAGGAGCATTTAAACAGGTGCGAGAAAAGGAAGTTAAAGATTTCATTTGGAGGAATATCATATATCGATTCGGTGTGCCAAAGGAGATCTTGTGTGATAATGGTCCTCAGTTTATAGGCACTCAAATCACAGAATTCTTTCAAAGTTGGCAGATTAAAAGGATTACGTCTACACCTTATCATCTGGTGGGTAATGGGCAAGCTGAGTTAACAAACAAAATCATTATCAACAATTTAAAAAAGCGTTTAGAGGAATCTAAAGTTAATTGACCAGAAGTGTTACCTGGTGTTTTATGGACATATCGTACAACAACAAAAACAAATACAGGAGAAACACCATTTTTCATTGGTTTATGGAGCTGAAGCTTTAATTCCAATTGAGATAGGAGAGCCGAGTACATGATTTACACGGGCGACAGAAGAATCTAATGAAGAGTAAATGCGTTTAAATCTTGATTTACTTGAAGAAAGAAGAGAAGCTGCACTAATAAGAATGGCAGCACAGAAGCAGGTCATAGAACGATACTACAACTGAAAAGAACACCTCAGATTCTTCAAAATTTGGGGACTTCGTGCTCAAAAAGGTTTTTCAATATATGAAGGCAGCTAACTCGGGGAAATTAAGTCCAACATGGGAAGGACCCTATAGAATTCATGATATTGCAGGTAAAGGAGCATACGAGCTGGAAACAATGGATGTCAAGATACTACCTTCACATTGGAATGTTGTTCATCTGAAGAGATATTGTTTCTGAGGAATACTCACGGTCAGGTATCCATATTTTAAAATTTAATTTTTGGATTGTTAAAATTTTACTAACGATTTTAGATGATAGGCAAAATGCTAGCCCGTACTAAATGATGAGTCAAGACCTGCAAGGCACGTGGAATAAATTAAACTTCCTGGCCTAGGGTTACAATTATTCTGATAGAAATTCAAACGGGTGAAGCAGTCTTCATCTATAATCGTACCTCTGAGTCCTGTATGTTTTTCCTTTACAGGGAAAGGACCAAATGAGAGGAACAATCAAGTGCTTGAGGCTTCATACTTCAACGCTCAAATACTTGGGGGACTACATAAAATACACGGGCATGTGAATAAGGAAGCAAAGAAGATCAAGCCCTAAAAAGTTCACTCATTGAATGAGTCAAGTGCAGAGCAAAGTCACGAGCTAAGGCCAAAGAAAAACCTTACCATAGTTAGGGTAAAGGCTATGTACTGAAATGGGTTATAGATAAAAACCTCATGTTTATTTTTCTTTTTTAAATATGTTACAAGAAAAATAGTTACGAGAAAATTATAGATGTAATTCAAATACGTGTAAAGTGTTATTCAAAATTAGACAAAGTTCAAATAAAAACTTGTCAAAGTTATTTCAAAGAAACATGTGTATTCCTATTTTTTTATCGTATGTTAACACCATTGTGAAGTTGAGACGTCTTCTTCATTAAGTGTCGAATATAAAAGGGCTCTCTTTTATAAAATTCATGATTAATGTAAATATTCATGAAGTTAATAGAAGCATTTTTGAAGAATAAAAATGCAAATTATTCTATAAGACCTTAGAAATAAAAGCAAGAATAAACTAAACGGAAGTTCAAGATAGTAACGAAAAAACTTCTTAATATTAAAAAGCTAAAGACTAAGTACAAACTTAGTCATAAACTGTGAATTATTTATACAAATTGCCCCATGAAAGGTCCGGGGACTTGAATTTCCAAAACAAACCCTCAAATGAGACCAAAACCCCAAAAAATAAAACAACACAAAGAAATTCAAATGACTTAAACCTATCATTAAGAAGATCTAGGAACTGAAGTAGGTGCATCAACAGCAGCGGGGTCAACTTGGTTTACAACAGCGGGCTCAACTGGGCTTGAAGGAGTTGGGATACCCGTATCAACTCAACATTCATGGAAGCTTTGGCCACGGGAGAAGGAAAATATTGAGTTTGCTGAGCCTTCTCAATAGTTTCATTGATTTTAGCTAACTCAGATTCCAAGTTAAAAGTCTCTTGGCTAGCTTCAACTAGGGTATCACGGCGGGAATTCAAAAATTCCCAACTCACTTCAATGGCAGATTTATCCTCAAGAATTTCATAATCCTTTTCCCAGTCAGCAATTTTATTCTTTAATTTCTCATTTTCAGCCAAGGTAGAAGTGCAAGAAGCTTGAAGAGAGGCATGGGAACTTTCCAAGATGCAAACCTTATCAGAAGGAGTTGTGCTTGAGTCAAATTCAGCACGAGCTCTCCAACATAAGCCTCTTTCTCACCCAAGAGAGCCTTCAACTCTCTAATCTCTTCACTTGCCTTGGACAACTGCTCGGAGAAAGAGGTTTCAAGACGAGCCTTTTCTTTATCCGCTTGACTTGAGGAAGCCTTTTCAACTGTCAACTCTGAAGTCAAGGCCCGTACCTACTGCTCCAAGGTACTCTTACTTTATTCTAAGTACTCCACATCAATCTGAAGGTTTTCATACTGTTCCTTCTAATTGCATGTCTCTAATTGAGAATCACGCACTAATTGCTCAGAGAGGGCAACCCTTTTCATAATCTCCGTGCCGATAAGATTGGCCTATAAAAAAAAGGAAGGGAAATGAGAATCTCAAAGATAGAAAAATTTTAAAGCATAGCGAAGGAAAAAAGAGAAGGGGAATACCTTTAAATAAGCATGTACAATATCATTCATCAAAGTCAAGGAGCTATGGCTTTCTAGCTTGGCTCTTTCAATTGGTCCAATTAAGGGCTTTAGCCATACATCTGCTTGACCCGATTTCCTTAAGAGATTGCCCTCAGTGGGGACTTCAATGATCACTTGCCTCATAGCACCACTCCTACTTGAGGAGCCAACTTCAACACGGTGAATGATTGGGGAAGGAATTGTTGAAGGGGGAACAGTAGAAGTAGGAACAGTAGAAGTAGGAACAATAGAAGTAGTAAAGACAGTCTGGGAAGGAACGGAAACAGCCGAGATCGGCAAAGAAGGAGTCATAGACACGGGTGTAGAAAAAGAAGCTAGAGATGCTTCATCCAAAACTGGGCCTAAGCCTTCACCACCAAACCCGCTGATAAAAAGCTGCTCAAGAGAGTCATGAGCAACAGCGGGAGCAACATCATCGTCAGGAATCACTATCGAGGCCTCAACTGATTCGGTTAGGGGAATAGAACGGCGGGGGGATGCTTCCTCTTCATCATCAGAAATGATGCGTCTTCGAGCCCGTGGCCTTGTTACCAAAGCGCCCCCGTCTTCCTCTTCTTCAGAATCATGTTTATCAACGGTTTTTCTCTTCGATGAAGAACTCAAGATTATTTCTTGGGCCCTTTCCAAAGAGATACGAGAAGCCATGACCGCCTCGGTAGTAACTCCTCGAATAGCAAATCCTGATAGAAAGAAGGATTGAAATTAGTTCAGAGAAATAAAAATATATGTAAGATAAAATAAAATAAAAGTTCTTACCATGAGTTTTTACTTTCCAACCAAATTGTTGGGAAAGGGTATTCCAAGATCTACCATCCATTGGAACAATCTTCAATAGTTTGTCTACCCCATCACGGAAATTGGGGAAATCTTCCACAACTCCCATGGTTGCTGAAAAAGAAAAGAAAAATTAGAAGAAAAATCAACAAACTTGAAGAAAAAGGTACGAGAAAGCCAGAAGACTCACGTGCAAAATTTCACTTCATAGGGAAGGGAACGTCCTCATCACCCACTAAACCAACAGTGGGGGCAGCAACAAACCTGGCATACCAGCCACGGTCTTTGTCATCTTCAGGGCTCACCAAAACTCTTTTGCTCCTGGCTACTAGTGTAAAAACACCATTGCGAAAGAGTCTAGGGGAGTAAAGGTAGAACAGATGTGGGAAAGTAAAAGGCACACTAGATGTGTTGGTCAAATACCTCAAATAGGCAACAACCCTCCATATTATTGGGCCAATTTGACCCAAGCAAACATTAAAGAAACGACAGAACTTAAGGATAACAGGGTCAATAGCTGGTTTAAATCCTAAAGTAAAAGGGTATGTATAAACAAAGGAAAATTCGATTAAGTAGGAAGTAATTCTTTGATTCGAATTGGGAATGATAATAGGAAAATCATGACTCCAATGGCAGTCTCTATGAACTATAGAAATCAAACCTTCAGTAATTTGAGTAGGATAGATATCAACACGATCTAAAGAAGATACTTGGTTTCTAAGAGACTCTCTATCATGATAAAAAGACAGTTCCGCAGGAACTATCTCTTCTACTAAAGGCTCACGAAGAGGTTCAGAAAGTTCTTTACCCCTAGAAGAAGATCTTTGTGAAAGAGAACCTTTAGTTCTAGAAGAAGGGCAAGAACTAGGTGAAGGAATAGAAGAACCGCGTGCAGATCCTAAACTACGGAGCCTACCTCCTCTTCTGCTCCTACTGGGGGCATTAGGGAAAGTATCAACAATGGGAACCCTTCTAGAGTTAGGTTTTGATGAAGACATGATGATACGATGAAGAAGCAAATAGAGATTTGTGAAAATTGGATGTTCAGAAAACGTTATGTGGTAAAGACAAAGAAGGAAGTTATATTTATATTGATAAGCAACCGCCAAAGGAAAATGCGCGATGATGGAAGGACCATAATAATGATAACTGACGCTTCGTGAATAGTGAAGCCGTGAAAAAGCCTTAAAAAGTACTGCAAAACTGCAGAACTAATGAAAAGGTAACACATGTGAAAAACATTAAATGGAAGTGACAATTGAAGCATCGATTCTGTCATAGCATTAGTGGTGACAAAAATCCTCATTTTAATGAAATCCACTTCCCAAATATTCAATCGATGAATAAATGACAAGTTGGGGGATTATCTGTATTAGAAAAAATTGAGTTTCATATTAAAGTGGTGTAAAGATGACATGTCATGACATATAGACTGGTCAAAGAGTTGCAACTGACAAAGAGGCACGAGTTGCAACAGATACGAGCAGAGATAAAGGAAGAGGCACGAGCGGTTATCCAAAAGACTCAGCGCCCGTACTTTTTTAAGTCCAAGAATCAAGGGGAATGAATCTGACACTACATGGGAGTACATATACAGTATTTAATGAGCCTTAAATACTAAAAACGTTAGAGAATCTGTATTAAATATAATGATTATGTAACGTAGCATTTAATGTCTTTAATTGTCTATAATGACCTTATTATGACAAAGGCAAAACGCATATCTCCAAAATAGCTATAAAAGGGAGAGAACAGATCAATTGTAGGGACACGAAATACTATCTGAATATACCGATTTACTTGATTTTCTTCTAATTATCTTATTGCTAGCCAAATTACTTTCTTTCATACATTCTTTTGATTATCAGTAACCCGAGTTCTTCTAAATTAAAACTTTGATCGAAATTCTACTTTTTAGTTAAATAATATGCTTAGTAAAAAATTTCAATAAAGCGGTGTTGAATGATACCACTTCATTCAACGTATGTCCGCCCCTGCTTAAGATGAAGGAGTAAACGTTGTCGAACCTACACGCCCGGAAAGCTTTGAAAACGCAATTTCGTATCGGAAATGTTGAGTTATGAGTCATGAGGTAAAGTTCTTTTATATGTTAACGCTTTATCCTCATTATAAACTTATTAAACGTGAACTGAATTATGTGACTAAAAGAGTTCGAATATGGAATGATTAAAAACAGAAGAAAAAAAAGATTTTATCTTGGACAAATTACACGTGGAAGAATTTTCTTTCACGGGTGAGATTCGAATTATGTGAAAATAGACATATTGTTAATTTTAAAAATGAAACGTGAAAGGAGTTTAAAAATAAAAATTCCTGGCATATTTTGGTATGATTTATAACTTTTAGTAATAAAGTTGCCCTCAAAGGCTGATGAAGTTATGAGTTATTCGTTCGTTCAAACTCAATAATTTTGATTCAAACTTTTATATGTGTTTAAACTATTACGGAATTAAGTATAAATAATAAAATTTGAACCAGTAAATCAAATGGATTATGGACTAGAACCAGTTAATCAAATGGGTTCTGGATCGGTCTTTGATTATCATACGTATGTGAGCTGATTTACTTAAACTCTTCAATTATATGGTATGTACATGTCTTTGACTAGATTTGAATCTTAAATATATTAATATTAGTATGGCTTTCATATTAGTATATTAAAATAAGAAAATAATTTAAATAATGGCTAATTTTGTGCGAAATTTAAACTTTTACGAATAGATATCACAAAAAAATTACAAAATATAAATACCAAACGTTTTTTTCCTTTGAAAACGACAAAAAAGAGAGTAAAAAATGAGTTTGAGCGGAGAAAGAAGTGCTCCTAACTTTTTGCTCATGTCAGTGTCTCGTCTCATTATTGACCCAATAAAGTTTTGAGATTCACATGACTCAATCAAACAAAAGAAATAATGTCAAATCAAATCAAACTATGACAAACAAAGTGAAAGAGAATACAAATAATTAAAACAAGTTACTGAAAATAAGATATACTAGTACTTATTAGTGTGTGTTTAGACATAAAAATGGTAAAATTTCAACAAAAAGAAAAGTAAAATTTATTTTTAAGTGACCATGATATTTGAAATTTAGAATTGTGTTTGGACATTAATATAATTTTGGGCTATTTTTGAATTTTTGTGAGTGATTTGAAGTGAAAATTTTAAAAAATAGTTTTTTTTTTGGAGTTTTCAAATTTTTTCAAAATTTCGAAATTTATCTTCAAGTAAAAATAAATTTCATGGCCAAACACTGATTTTGAAAAAAAAAGTGAAAAATTTCCCAAAAAAAAAAAAGAATCTTTTTGTATGGCCAAACGGGCCGTTATTATACCGAATTAAATTATATTACTAGAAAAAAAAAATCTTTACACTATCTGTATATTTAAGTTCAATCTAATTAATTAAAGGCGCTAAGTGAAAGAAAATGCAATGAATGAAATATACTCGTACTTATCTGCGTATGGAATGTGATTAGTTGGGTATCCTTGTTATGTTCAACAGGGAAACAGAGAATGTTTAAATTATTAGATATTTAAGTGAAATAAATAGTAACGTCAATTTTTTTTATAACCTCATAATGATTAAACTATTAAATATTTATTTTAATACTTAATAAACAGTGGAATGTATTCTCATTTGAACTTTGATGTTCTTTTGTTTAGTTATCTACCTAGTTTTTGGTGACTTCGTTAGGATAATTTAATTAGATCATGGTGTCTATTTCAGACAACCAGTTCGGGTTCATGCCGGGGCGATCTACCACAGAAGCTATCCACCTTATTAGGAGGATGGTGGAACAGTACAGGGATAGAAAGAAGGATCTCCACATGGTGTTTATTGATCTGGAGAAAGCGTACGATAAGGTTCCTAGGGAGGTCTTATGGAGTTGCCTAGAGGATAAAGGGGTCTCGGTTGACTATATTAGGGTAATTAAAGACATGTATGCTGGAGCTAAGACTCGGGTTAGGACAGTAGGAGGCGACTCTGAACACTTTCCAGTTATTACGGGGTTGCACCAAGGGTCTGCGCTCAGCCCATTCCTATTTGCCCTGGTGATGGATGCACTGACTCATCATATTCAAGGGGAGGTGCCATGGTGCATGCTATTTGCTGATGACATTATTCTAATTGACGAGACACGAGGCGGCGTCAACGAGAGGCTAGAGATTTGGAGACATGCTCTTGAGTCTAAAGGTTTCAAGTTGAGCAGGACGAAGACGGAATACCTCGAGTGCAAATTTGGAGTTGAGCCGACGGAAGTAGGAGTTGAAGTGAGGCTTGACTCTCAAGTCATTCCCAAAAGGGGTAGTTTCAAGTACCTTGGATCGGTTATTCAGGGGATCGGGGAGATTGACGAGGATGTCACACACCGTATAGGGGTGGGGTGGATGAAGTGGAGGTTAGCGTCGGGAGTCTTGTGTGACAAGAAAGTGCCACCGTTACTAAAAGGTAAGTTTTATAGAGCAGTGGTTAGGCCTGCCATGTTATATGGAACTGAATGTTGGCCGGTAAAGAACTCACACATCCAGAAGATGAAAGTAGCAGAGATGAGGATGTTGAGGTGGATGTGCGGGCATACAAGGATGGATAAGATTAGGAATGAAGATATTCGAGAGAAGGTGGGCGTGGCCCCCATGGAGGACAAGATGCGGGAAGTAAGACCCAGATGGTTCAGGCACATTCAGAGGAGGAGCACTGATGCCCGGTGAGGAGGTGTGAGCGACTGGCTGTATTGGGCACGCGGAGAGGTAGATGGCGACCTAAGAAGTATTGGGGAGAGGTGATTAGACAGGACATGGCGTGACTTAGGATTACTGAGGACATGGCCCTTGACAGAGAATTATGGAGGTCGAGCATTAAGGTTGTAGGTTAGGGAAAGTTGTGAATATTTCTACAGCACAATAGAGTGAGACTAGCCAGTTAGGAGTTAGACTAAGAATGTCATTGGTCGTCTATTGATGCAGAGCTTTACCTGCTAGTTTTACTATACCAGTCATCTATTTCGTATTTCGTATTCTGTATTTCATATCTCTTATATTGATGTTATTTTATTATGCATTTTTATGGTACTAATATATCGGCTCCTGTTGCTTTTTTGAGCCGAGGGTCTCCTGGAAACAGTCTCTCTACCCTTCGGGGTAGGGGTAAGGTCTGCGTACATATTACCCTCCCCAGACCCCACTTGTGAGATTATACTGAGTCGTTGTTGTTGTTGTTGTTGTTGGTGGTGTCCATTTTAACTTATACATAAATCTTTTCATTTCAAGACGGTCTAAATTGTTTGAAATTATTTTATTTGTATATAAATTCTATAAATTTTAAGAATTCAAATTCAAATGTGATAAGTTCTTTACTAAACTAAGTTTTTAATTATTATTTTAATATTTTCTACCATATTTAAACTTCATGCAAGTAGAATGCAACATAAAAATGTAATGGACCCAAATAACTGCTTAGCTAATCTCTTAAACTAAAAATAATCGGTAGGTATGTGTGTGTGGGGGGTATATATAAGTAGTTCATATATTTATATAATTATGTATAATCTGTATATACCGGTTAGTATATACCGGTTAAAGCAGGTCAGCAAGAAATTTGGCCAGCTATTTGTGTAACTGTAAAAGTATAAAACATTATCCAATTGTACGGCCCATTTTGAAACGAAAGGATGTAACTTATTTGCATGTGATATATGTCCTACAGTCACTCTTTTACTACCTACAGGGAGCAGAGTATGATAGCCAACTAATTTACTGTAATCCTACTTACCACAGTAACTATAATAATGACTATATATAGATAGCTCATATCACTTCACTGTATAACACAAACCATTCAGCGAAAAATGGCAACCATGAACAATATGCTCATAATGTTAATGGTGGCTGCATTTTTGTTTTGCAGCCACCAACAAGTGGCCACAGCGAGAGAAGTGGTTGTGGCCGAATTGGCCGTGGCCGATGACAGGAATGAGTTACAACTACTCTTGCCATGGGAAATTCCATGTTATCTGACATGGCCATTCCCGTGGCCACCGCCACCCCCATGGCCATGCCCTCCTCCACGTCCACGTCCACGACCACGACCACGACCATGCCCTAGCCCTCCTCCACCACCACCACGACCGCGACCATGCCCTAGCCCTCCTCCACCACCACGACCACGACCACGACCATGCCCTAGCCCTCCTCCGCCACCACAGCCACGACCACGACCAAGCCCTCCACCACCATCCCCACCCCCTCCCGCCCCGAGTTCGAGCTGCTCAGCTAGTGATGAATCAAATATTTACAGGTGCATGTTCAACGAAACTAAAATTGATCCATGCTGCCCAACATTCAAGAGCATACTTGGTACTAGTTGCCCTTGTTATAAATATGCAGAGAATTTGGATAATCAAGTGTTAATTACTATTGAATCTTATTGTGATGTTGATAGCCCTTGCAAGGGTGTTCAAGTAAGTTATAACCCCCTTCTATCATTTTTTTATATGTCGTTTAAGATTTTGACACACTTTTAATAGCACTAATCATGATGTGTATTTGACTAAATTATCCTTACTTTTTCCATAAGTGAGTGATAAATGATTGTACGTCTTCTTCAAACGTTAAGGGTGGAATTCACTCCAATAATTACAATATTTTTTCAAGTGAAATGCATGTCCAAGCATAATTTCAAATATCATTTTTAAAATTAATTCCAAGTATTACTTTTTTCAAAAAATTACACTTTTTAGTCCAAGCAGTTCATTGTTTTCTTTTTCTTTTTCAAATTGTTTCTATAATTGGTGAAGTAGTTCTTCATTTAATAATATATACAGTGCCTAATGCTGCATTATGTTAATTAATTTCAGGTGATTAAGCTGTCCAAGGAAGAGGAGAAGAAGAAGAAGTAAAAATAAAGTTTTAATGTTTAATTCCAGATCATTTATTAGTAGATGATTTGCTATTAATTATCCTTTATGTTGAAAGTCTCTAGGTTATGTTTTTGGTCTTCCTTGTTGTGTTTCAGAAATAATTTGGCATATATGTCAAAATCTTAGTACTAATAATAAGAATATTATAATATATAAAATCTCTCATCTAGTAGTATCCTTTCATCAAATCTTGTTTATTTTCGTCAACTGTTGATTTTTTCCTGATTCTATACAATGTTGATCAAATTATATTTGAAAAAATCATGATTTACAGTCAAACTTGGAATATATCTTACTATATTTTATCTTTTTGAATATTAATTCTTTTCTAGGTAAAGGTTAACTATAAGCATCGACTAACTCTGTGCCCGCAGTCGTGGTAATACAGATGACGTAAGCGTTATCCGAAATGATTAGGCCTGAAGCGTCTGTAGGGCCTATAATCTTTTTTATTAAGAGGTTTATGATTTATTAAAAGCCTTGACATCCCTCTCTTTTCTTCACTCCAGTTTTGTACCAAAAAAACTTGCACAATTGAAATAAGATCATAACTTAGCTATCAAAGCCGGCTTTTGGGGCAGTTTTACGTGTTCAACTGAATATATTGCATTTGCCTCAAACTATGTTGGAGGGTCTCCTGGAAACAGCCTCTCTGCCCCTCGGGTAGAGGTAAGGTCTGCGTACATATTACCCTTCCCAGACCCACTTGTGGGATTACACTGGGTTGTTGTTGTTGTTGTTGTTGTGCCTCAAACTATGTTGCATATGAAATAATCTGAAAACATAAAAATAAAATAATAAGAACAAACTGAACATGTTGAACCCATTGATTCTAAATTCAGTTCGATTTAGCAGCAAAATCGCGACGATTCATGTTTGACTTTAAGCCAATTCTTCATGTATAGAATGAACAATAGTTTAGGGCAAAGATCACTTCTAGTTTGCGGCCGAAATTCTATATATATATATTTTTCAGTTATTATTTTGAGAGCGGCTATATAGTATCATTTTTTCAATAATTTGAGATAATTTGTAACAAAGTAATGTACAAATTTTATTGCATCTTCAATTATAAATCTAAATTTAGAGGGCAGCTATCAAAAGAATGATGACTATTTTGATAAAGCACATGGTCATGAACCCAATTATTGATGTCATTTATTCGAATTTAAAAGCTAGCCCACTTTTAAAAAAGTAGCCTCATTCTTAGTTAACTACCCGCCACCCGGTTTGTACATATTGTCATATAGCCAAATACTAATGGAAGGTCTATAGACCTTTTCCACCTGTAATATTAATCCCATCGCACACTTTGAAATACCCCTCTTTTTCAAGTCACATTATTCTTATTAGACCGTTAAAAAAAAAATATTTTTACTATTAAAAATAATTTAACTTTAAACTTTTTATTTTATTTATTTTACCTTTAATGTGAAGTTTTTACAACCACACAAATGTCATGACCCCTTAAACTTTTAGGACCACAAATTTCAAGTCTTTTTTTTCTTCTTAAACTCCGTGTTGAATCAAGCTATCTCATCTAAGGGAGTAGTAAAATATGAAATTGCATAATTCTGTTCAAGTTCAAAACAACAAACCCATTAATTTTTTACAAGTAGTGTCCGGGGAGAATGAGATGTTCGCAACCTTACACCTACCCTAGAAGGGCTGGGAAGAAAGACTGTTTCCGATGGACCCACGGCTCAAGTTCAAACCGGAAAAAGAAAGGGAAAAAAAACAAGTTGTAGACACAAAAATTCAGTACCATTTAGACACCTCATTTAAGTCTTCACAAAGGCATAATTTAAAACTGGTAGTTCATTACATAAAAGGTTACATACTAAAGGGAGGTGGAGGATGCATTTTGTTCCTCTATTTTTTTTCATTTTTTTTCTCCCAGTTTCATCAAAAACATAAACCTCCCTTTACTAAAAAGTACAAAACACTAGCTAAATTAACTTAAAATCCATAATACATACTTAAGACTCTTAGACTCAGACCAAACATAACCAAAGATCAATTCCAAATTCCATGTTCAGAGTTTGTTTTTGTACCAGAAAACACCTTTGCCTTGAGATGCTTCATCTTTCTCAACATAGATACACTCTTTTGCTTCCCTCCACATTGCCTTGAAAACCGGAGTTCCGTCAAATTGGTAGTAGTCTCCGAGTAATGGCTTGACTGCTTTTGTTGCCTCCATCGCGTTGTAGTGTGGCATGGTTGAGAACAGATGGTGGACTACGTGAGTATCGGTGATGTTGTGGAAGACCTTGTTTAGAATGCCATAGTCTCTGTCGACTGTTGCCAAAGCTCCCCTTAGCCAATCCCATTCGGATGAATCGTAGTGAGGCAATGACGGGTGAGTGTGCTGCAAATAAGTGATCAAGACAAGGAAGCCGTTCACAATTAGGAGGGGTACGCCATACATACACACGAGCCAAGCTAGCCCTTTAACTAAGGCAATACGATATAGCAGATAACCAGCTCCAAGAACTCCAGCATCAGAAAGGAAGATCTGTAGCCTCTCGCGGTCATTGTAGATTGGGCCGTAAGGGTCATAGTGACATGCAAAGCGATCATAATGTCGGCCAGAAACATTGAAAGCCAAGTACAAAGGCCAGCCAAGAGTAAGGGTGATTGTAAGTGAAATCACCCGGCCTGGTGGATTGTTCAAGTACTTGGAATACCATCCGAGTTGTGATTTCGGCTTAGGCACAAAGACCTCATCACGCTCGAGAGAGCCAGTGTTGGAGTGGTGGCGACGATGACTATATTTCCAAGAGAAGTAAGGAACCATCAGAGCAGAGTGGAGGATTAGCCCGACAGCGTCATCGACCCACTGGTAGTCACTAAAGGCATGGTGGCCACATTCGTGCGCAATAACCCAAATACCAGTGCAAACACAACCCTGACAAATCCAGTAAATAGGCCATGCAAGGTAGCAATACGGGGACGGGAGGAGGTGGAAATAAGTGGTGGCAATGTAGTAGAAGACGGACACCAGTAAAAGGTCATACACAACATAGGAGAACGAACGAACGAGAGACCGCTGAAAGCAGTGAGGTGGGATGGCCTTCTTGATATCACCAACTGTGAAAGGAGGCTTTGAGGTTGGTACCTTTTCAAGAGGATTCTTCTTTTCGCCAGTCTTGCCGGTTACAACAGACATATTACCGCCGGCTCCCATTTTCGCTTCCTTACCTCTTCAATCCCGAACCTGCAAAATGTACATTAATCTTGTTTCACTTAACAGTTCGTCGATTATTATCTTGATATAAGATAATCTGTAAGCAAACAGATGAATGCATAAAAGAAAGAAAATTAAACATTCGCAAAATAAGTGTGGTCCCTTAATGTTTCCACCCCACAATCAATAAAGTCAAGAACCAAATCAGACATGAAAGGTCTTAATTTAGAGATCAAACTATCACTGGCAGAGAAGAAGTACCAAATCAACAATTCAATCTTCTGACAGAAACTTGAGGTCTATAGCAACAGGGTCCACATAAAATTCCAAAACAGAAATATGAGGCCCCAAATTTCCACTGATTTATAACTCAAATACAGAAACATAAATAAGACTAATACATCAAAAGATTTACATTACACAGATACACAATCATAATACAGCACATTACAGCTATTCCTACTAAATGCCCAAATCAAAGTCATTATCACCACAAATTTTCATGCATCATAGAACTAAGGTTGCAAAGATCAAAGATCAGGAAATATATAGATCATAACCAAGTGCAGAGTGCCTAAACCAAAGGGTAGGCCAATGCACAAGACTTCCCGCCAATTGTTAGTGGCTGCTTCCACGGCTCGAACCCAAAGGTACAAAAAATAATGAATAACTGATAATCAGACAGCAAACCAACCACTTATACTGGATGGGGAAAAACTGAATGAATTGAAACTTTTTCATGGAAAAGGAATGTTTCATCATTTGTATATTAGGTTACACACACACACATACAAAAGAAAATTGACAACAAAAAGTTGGCATCAATCATTCATTTTTCATCACTGAAGTAGAGTGTACCTAATGCCTAAAGAATATTAGTCCAGTTTCCACATTTAAACAACTTGACAAGAAGTAGATTAATAAGAGTTTCCTAAAGAAAAAAAATCATCACATGCATAAACTCAGATGACATCTCACCAAACTTTTAGTCATCTCATTCGTGTAACACGAGTCGTGTTCTAGGCCAATAAGTACTACTTTTTTTATCAAATTCAACATATCATTACATTAAGCAATTTCCAAACATACTCAAATCTCTCAACCAGTCAAAACTCAACAACTAATGACTATATAGGTAACTCAATTAAGTTTACTATAATTATAATTAGTGTTTGCTTTCTCTGAAATAACTTGTATATGTAACTTCCATTACTACACGTTATTCTACTTTTTCCAGTTCCTTCAAATTCAAAACAATGCAACAGTGATGTGAAAACATCTATACAACTAATTAAAGAAGAAAAATTAGTCTGGTGCAACTCAACAATAATGAAGGTTATTGACTTTTTTAAGCTAGGACCATTGGACCCTCATCTATTAATTAAAAGGTAAACCATTAATAACATCAACCAACCAACCAATTAAAATAGACAGCAAAAGCAATTAAAAAGTACAGCACTACTACAGCATTAATTTTCCAAGTCATAAATCACTTCTCACAGGAAATCATATCACAGAAGAGAACTAAAATGTGGAAGGTGTGCCACATACTTTTGTTGTGCACTTGTTTACATACCTTTTACAGAGCTGAAGAGAGAGAATAGGCTCTTTTGTGGCCGGCGAACCTATGCTATGCTATATAAAGAGGGGTTATCAGCACCCGTAAAATTCAGCAAATATTCTACGTATACAAGTATATATGTCTTTAGAGAATAGTGATATATCGGACACTCTATATACAAAACAAATTTTGATTGAATCCAAAAGTGCTACTTGACCTTCAAATCCTGGGTCTGGCTCTGTTTGTGGCAAGTATATAGAGTTACTCAAAGAAGTGAAGCACCCGCACCGCGGTACCGGAGATAGCAAGTACCAAGTGGCAAAGTCTAGGTCCACGCAAGCTAACCCAAACCCCACCTTGATTAAAAAGGGAAAAAAAAAGATAAAACTACAACAACGACAACAACAACAACAACATACCCAGTGAAATAGTGTATACGCAATCCTTACCCTACCTCATGAGTATAGAAAGGATAGAGAGGTTGTTTCTAATAGACCATCGGCTCAGAAAAGCATAAGCACTACACTAATGAAAATAGATAGTAAAAATAAAACTACCTACCACAGAAATTTCCCAGCCATTCAAGCTAGGGAACCAAAGCATAGTAATCTTGACCATTCAAAGGAGTAATACTCTGACAATTCCCATTTACTCTCACAAGTCATGTCCCCATCTGAGATATAACATCAGTACAGAATCTCTAAAAACTTATGGTGGCTGTATATCTATAATAGGCAATGGGTACATTGAATCTAATCAAATAGTAAAAATTTATTTCTCAAATTCTTTTTTTAAATGGATTATTACTTTTCAAATTCTATGCAGTAATAATAACAATGATTTTCATAAAAGCTAATGCTTTTTCAAAAATTGATAACCCAAACTGGAAATCAAAACCATTTTTCAATCCTCTTTAGGAAAAAAAATTCAAAATCTTAAAAGAAAAGACTTGTGAGGTCAACAAAAGTAAGAATCACTATTTTTTTGTCATGATGGAAAAGTGGATTTGTCAAAATCATAACGCCCCACATAATGATTTGAACAAATCAAATCGAAATAATTTTTTTTTACTAAAATACGAAAAAAAAAGGACTGATATAAACCAAGATTGATTTGGCCGGTAGCCGCCACCTAAAAAGGATTAAAAATTTCATCTTTCTACCCCCAAAAGCTTTTCAAATTCTCACATTAAACATGCTCCAATATACCAAACTTTGAGAAAAATCTGTACTTACCGCTCTCAAGCAAAAACAAATCCCATAAAAATATCAATATATCATCCAAAAATCATGCATGAAAATTCTATAGTTCTGGATAAAAAAAACTAAAATAAACCCAGAAAATTACCTATCACATAAAGGTTTTAAAAAAACACTTTTTCTCGCCATGCATGCAAAAATTCACACACAAAAACAGAAATCAAAGGCTTATGTGACAAATTTAAATATGTGACTTTGTTTCTGCAAAATATAAAGAGAAATAATCACTCTTGATTAGAAGTCTCGGGTTCAACGCTCCCCTCTAACAAGCCTTACGTAGCACAAATCCAGATTAGCCAGAGCATATAGCTCGAATCCAGATTAACCAGAACCCCAACTAAAATAAACCCAAAAATTTACCTATCACAAAATAGTTAAAAAAAAACACTTTTTCTCAAGATGGCTCATGCATGCAAAAATTCACACAAAAAAAGAAGAAATCAAAGGCTTTTGTGACAAATTTAAATAAGTGACTCTGTTTCTACCAAGTCTAAAAAGAAACCTCAACTCTTAATTAGAAGTCTCGGGTTCAAAAGTCTCCTTTAACAAGCCTCAAGTAGAGCAAATCCAAATTAATCAGAAGATGTATCCAGATTAAGCTCGAATCCAGATTAATCCAAATTAAATAGAGGAGGTATCCAGATTAAGCTCGAATCCAGATTAATCAGAGCCCCAATGGAAGTACCAAACATGGGAAATCACAGAAAAACTAAAGAGAAACCCCATTACAGATCTAGCCAAGAAAAACTCAATGCAGCTAAAATCAAACAAAAAAACTCATAACAAATCAAGAATCATGAAATTAAAAAACAAATAAAATGCAGGTGAAAACAATGTCGATAATTGGAGGAAAAATTACCTCTTTGGCCTTGAGCCTTCACCCCCACACACACACTCTCTCTCTTTCTATTAGGGAAAGAGAATGAGGCTAATTTTTTTGGCTATTTGAGAAAATGGGATTCACAAAAAGGGAGTTGTGTAAATATATATAATAGGCGATATAAGGGGAGGATCCTGCGACGGTCTTTCTTCCTTACATGCATGCTTAAACGTAACAAGCTCTCGAGGTGTCCACGTGTCATAGTTTTATTGGTAGTTTGACACGTCATTCGATATCTTGGTCTTTTAAGTACAACAAAGATGGCATATTTGGAGATCTGATTTTTTTATTTTTTTATTTTTTCTTGATACCCTTGTATATATACAACTATTGCACTTCGCGTACATCTTTTTGTCTTGTTATTAATTAGCCCCCTAATTTTTCTCTATACTAGTTCTATTCTTTTTACATATTAATTCCCTAATATAGAATTAATTGACCCGATTAAATCATATTTGCGTTATGTAAAACCCCTTTTATTCTTTCGCAAATCATTGCAAAAAGAAAGGAGTTCGGGTTGCAACAACAATAACAAACCTAGTAGTTCGGACTATGAAAGTTAAATTACCTAATTTTCTAGCTTAATTCAGACATCAATTTTTTAAATTTAAAAAAATTAATTTTACATATTTATTACATACAAAGTATTACTCCATAAGTTACGACTTAAAATGACTAAAAATATATGAGAACATGTAATAAGCAATATTACGACTCTCAAATAGTAAGAGTGTCATATAGTGAAATGAAAATCTCTTTATTATGAAATGAATTCTTCCTTACTCCTAACTTTTTGACAACAAATATTCAGTACGACAAGCTGATATGAAATCTTATTGCACGAATGTAATTGCTCTAGCTACATGGAAGAAGGCATAGTGATCATAGACATATTCAGGATTTAGATTATGTGAGTACAATATTTAAGTAATATCGAACATATTATATTTGTAAAGTTATGAATTCATATATATAATTTATTATAATTATAGGAGATCTTTACACACAAATTTTTGTTGTGAATCAAAAGTTATGGATTCAATTGAATTTGTCCTTGATATACATTTGCCCTTGATAGTGATGATCATATCATAGTCATTTCACGAAACCATACGTAGATAATTGGAATTAAAATAATCAAGTTACAAGTCACCAACTAGAGATCTCGGGTTCGAGCTCTGGGTATTAAAAAATCTTTGCTAGGGAACGCTTCCCCTTAAATAAGGCCCTACGTAGCGCGAATTCGAATATAATTGAGTTCCAATACGGATACCGTACACGAATCGGAAACAAAAAAGGTACAAGTCACAATCCTAAGATTTAAACAATAAGGTTACAAATTGAGTAAATTTTCATAAGTTAGGGGGTATAAAAGCAACTAATTCAGACTTTTATATGGAAAAAGTTTATGTGGGGTGTGACAAAAGAGAGTTTGCATGTGAGTAAGAAAAGGCCAAAAGTTATTGGGGATGAAAATGGCCATTAGTGGCAAAGATGTGTCCACCTGAGTGTGCCTTGTAATTCGTGAAGCACTGAGAAAGAGTTTGAATATTAGTTAGAATATTTTATCTGCAGCTAAGTATTTTCTCTTTGGGGTTGTCTCCTCCACATATAAGTTAAAAGGAAGTGAAAATTTAGTGGAATTATTTTATTATTATTATTATTATTATTTAACACTTGTCTAATTTGGCAAGTTGTTTGATTCCTCTGATCTCACATATTTTATTACTGATTTAGCAAATTTTTGTTCCTTTTTACGTTAAAAGAAAAATAGTTCGGTGCAGAAAGTACTTCGCAATATGCGCATGCCTTAGTGATTATATTCACGACTCGAATCCGTGACTTATATATCAGACGAAAATAACTTTATCGCTACTCTAAGGCTCCCCTTCAATTCTTTTCTTACATGTCGTAAAAAATGTGTTTAGAAATTTTTATTATTTTGCACTTAAAGGTATGTTCTAGTGTTCAATAAATTAGTTGAGAATTATGATATTTTAGGTTCAAATTCCGAGAAAAAAACTAGGTGATTTCATCTTATTTGTCGAGACATTAATGAATCGAAAACCATGATTATTAGAAAAATATATTATTTGAGAAAAAGGGGCGGTAAGACATTTACTCGTCTTATTCTTTTAAAAAAAAAATTAAACCAAAAGGTTGGTAGGGTATTTGATCCCCTGACCTTAGGCTATTGGAAATAAGAGACCAAAACTAGTACACCACTTAGTCTCTTTTGACCATGAGTTCTATCAAGTATATATAATTATTTTTGTCAAATTATGTACTATCATATCTATATTTTAATCTGAGGACCACGGGTTCACGTGAACCATATTTTACGTGGTAAATCCGCCTCTGCCCGTCTTACAACACGTTCTTGTTTTTAGTAAGTTCTTTTTGGTTATTTCATAAATAGCATAAATAATTAAAATAGTTTGGCTAACACTCTACTTTCTATGTAGGCTATAAATATAAACTTTTCTTTACAAGAAATTAACCCCTTTAGGAGCAACTCAAAAAGATCAAATGATTTCCTTTTTATACAAAGTTGACACTTAATGTGGAAAAAGATGAACACTATTTTGGGGGGGGGGAAATCAGGTAAATTATACACATTTTTTCCCCATTTGCTATGCCTGCATAATTTATTGCTATTTGCTAGATATTTGTTCCACATTAATGGCAGATTTAAAGTATCTGATTACTCTAGATTTTGAATATAACTTTGGATTTAACGATAAATGTTTGTAGTAAATGAACAAAAGAGTCCCTCTAGTTTACGGTTTCATTCTCTATTAACCACGTGTTTTGATTTCCAATATCTACCAATCCCATACTTACTGGTTATTTTTAGCCACGTCTGACCTTTACCGGATTTAACTGAACCTATAAATTTATATGTAAAAGTTTATTAATATTGAACCTTAAAAAATGAATGTATAGAGAATAAATTTTAAATATGCCTCTATTTTCACCAACACCATTCTTTGTTACCCTCCGGCACATGTGGGATGATGGGAACTATTGCACCACCCACTAGAATTTTGAGTTCGAGCCATAAAAATTAATTTCCTTATGGGAGAGGAATAAATCCATCCGATGTAAATTCTGATTAGTCGGACTAGTAAGCCTCGAATACCATATAATTAAAAAATATTCTTTATTTTTAGTTAATAAAAGAACTCATATATGTTTAAGCATTTCTTTGTTTGTTTTTTAGGCTCGAGAGAAAAAGTTGTACTATACCTTAAAAAATATTCAAGACCTTGTGTAATTTGTGAGAATTCGTAAGTTTTATTATCAAGAAATAAGATAAGAAAAAATTCATCTATTTCATGTGAACTAACCTATAATGTATCAAAAAGTTGTCGCACTATACACCATAACACCACATATCCTTGAGCTTGATCTTACACTAGAATGACAAGAGAAAATGGGAAAATATAGAATGTTTTATAGGGACGAGTGCACGGGTAGTCATTCTCAGGGGTGCTATTTAGGAATTGACTAGTATTTATTTTGTTCTGAAATTTTAAATTAAAAATCTTAATTTTAGGACAACTCAGGATATTTTTTTCCTGAACAATTGAATTGAAAAATTGACATTCAGGACGCACTGCCTAATTCTTAAATAACAGTCTTTTAGAATGGCTACCTGGTGTCGTTTCTACGGCTTTATAGGTCTGATGCAAGTTTTAACAACAACAACAACAACAACAACAACAACTCAGTATAATCCCACTAGTGGGTTTTGGGGAGGGTAGTATGTACGCAGACCATACCCCTACCAAAGGTAGAGAGGCTGTTTCCAAATAGACCTTCGACATCCTTTTCTCCAAGAACTCCCCACCTTTGCTCTTGGGGTGACTCGAATTCACTACCTCTCGGTTGGAAGTGGGGGTTGCTTACCATCAGAGCAACCCCTCTTGTATCTGATGCAAGTTTTAAATGAGTTTGAATATAGCCCAATTGAATTGGCCCTCTCTTCTGGATTACTCATACAGTCAAACCTCTCTATAACAACCTCATTTGTTCCGAATATTTTTGGATGTTATCGAGAACATATATTATAACATAATATAAAAATTGGTTCTAGAAAAACTTGGCTTTTATAGTGAAGTATTGCTATATGAGAATACTGTTATAGAGAGGTTTGACTGTACTGGGTGTCACACCTCCTTTTTTCGCACCCGCGAGGGTGCAAGGGAGTTTTTCCAATTAAAGGACAATCGAGACGGGATTGGTTTATTTATTTCAGAGTCGCCACTTGGGAGATTTAGGGTGTCCCAAGTCACCAATTTTAATCCCGAATCGAGGAAAAGAATGACTCCATATTACAGTCTGCGTACCAGAAATCCGGATAAGGAATTCTGTTAACCCGGGAGAAGGTGTTAGGCATTCCCGAGTTCCGTGGTTCTAGCACGGTCGCTCAACTGTTATATTCGGCTTGATTATCTGATTTTATACAAATATGAACTTATGTGCAAATTTTATCTTTTAACCGCTTTATTATTATTGTTTTTAAAAGAAATATGAACATCGCTTAAAACACGTCTTTGGACTGCGTCACATGAAATGCACCCACAATCCGGAACACGTTTTATTTGATGTTTTGGGATTTGGATTCGGGTCGCATGAAATGCACACCCAGGCTTAAGAAAGTAAAATATTAAACACGCGCCTAAAGAGACTATCGCGTTATTATTTTGGGGAAGACCGTGAAATTCGCTAAACGGTCCTTCCGAATTCTAATTAAACCATACATTTTGTGAGGGCCCCGCAATCTATACGTTTTATTTGGCGAGACTCGTCTCATTTTTATTTTTAAAGGATAAACCTACAATGACTATATTTTCTATTAAGTTCGTCTCTAAAATAAAAGAAAATCTCTTAATTATTTACATGCTGAAAAACGTAACTTATTAGTTATTAGTTTACGGCTAATGCGAATGGAAAATTGCGATCGAGTTTGTACAAAGAAAAACTGCTTTCATTTTATATTCTGTTATTCAATAATACTAGAACATGAGATTGACCATAATATCAAAACAGATTAATTATTCTCCGTAATTTAAACTAACATTATTAGATGAAGAAAGTATACATATGCAACCTCATTATTCATTAATCATTCAACTACATCTTTATACGAAGAAAGAAAAATTATATTCAACCACAAATCTAAACAGGAGGAATTCAACAGGAACAAAGCCTGATTAATATTTCATTTTTTGCTTCAAGCCGAGATTGTACAAATGTGTACCTGGAAACAGCAGTACAAGAACAAAAGAAGGAGAAGTCAGCAGCAGTAATAACACAGCAACAACAGATTCAGCAACATCGCAAACCAGTACAGTAGGAATAGCAGAAAACCCAGGAGACTATAAACGACTCCAAGTATAGTGAAGAAGTAAAAGGCAGGAAGGTTCTGACTATTTCAGATCTTAAGCGAGGCAATGAAGCAGTAACTATTCTTTTTCAACTTCAAAACTCTCCAAAATGAATTCTGCCCCTGTATATTCAGTGTATCCAGAATGTATATCGGGTGTATACTTCTCACTCCGCCCCCTCTTTTTTTCTTCTCTCTATCTAGTTTTTCCTCTCTTTTTTTCCACCCTTCTTCCTAAATTTTCTCTTCTATTTATAGCAAAATTTTCGAAATTTTCAGATTTGTTTTTTATTATTTTATTATTTTTTTAATTAAAAGAAATCCCACTTACAAATTGCTTTTATTTTTTTAGAAAAAGAAATCCCACCTTTATTTACTTTTATTTTTAAAATTCCAACTTTAATTACTTTATCTTATTTAAAATCCCACTTTTTATTTTTTTAAAAGAGAATCTCACTTTATTTAACTTTTCTTTAAAAAATAAACCACTATCTTTTCTTTTTCTTTTAAAAATGCTACTTTCAATTACTTTAAATTTTTTAAATTTTCAGATATCTTTATATTTATTTTTTAATTCCAACCTTCTTTTACTTTTAAATTTTTTAAAACTTTTTACTTTTTTTTAAAATTTTCTACATTCTTTTACATTTTTTTATTTTTTTATTTTTTATTTTTTTAAAATCATTTCCGAAATTACTATATATATATATATATATATATATATATATATATATTTAAAATAAAAATAATAAATAAAATAAAATATTTTCGGATTTTTTATATATATATAAAAAAACAAAAAATAAAACTATTAATAGTGATAATTCACTTTTTATTTTTTTATTTTTTTTTTGGTTTTGTTTTGTGTTGGACAAAAATGAAGAAGGGGTGTTGGGTTAATGGACTGGGTCGACCCAGTTCGAAATGGACTGGGTCGTAGGGAAGATTGGGCCATTTTTTGGGCCTATAGCTTGAAATTGAAGAAGAGGCCCAATTCCGACTTTCTTTATATTTTCGCTCTCTTTTCTTCTTTTATTTTTCTAAAACTAAATTATAAAAATACTTAAACTATTATTAAGAACTAAATTAAGTTATAAAGGCGCAAATTAACTCCCAATAACAATTAACGCACAATTAAGTATTAATTAAGCATAAAATTGTATATTTGGACATTAAATGCTAAAAATGCAAACGATGCCTATTTTTGTAATTTTTAATTTTTGTAAAACAATTTTAATTACTAACAATTGTAGAATTAAATCCTACATGCAAAATGCGACATATTTTTGTATTTTTTATTAATTTAGCGAATAAACACGCACAGACAAATACAAATAATTCTTCAAAATATCACAAAATTGTACACCAAAGAAAAATCATTTTATTTTTGAATTTTTTGGGAGTAATTCTCATATAGGGCAAAAATCACGTGCTTACAGCTGCCCCTCTTTGCCCGGAGACACGAAGGGTTTTCGTGCAAAGATAAAGCGAGCGATTTTTGCCCATCCGAGTACTCCGTTGAAGCATTTTTTGAAAAAGATTTGACCGAACCTTTGCTTCAAAGGTTTCCTACATATCCTGGGCTAAACAGGAATCAGGTCAATGTAGTTCGAGAAATTTTGGTAGCTGGGACTACCGTTGGACTGCAATGTTACTGTTGTTGCATGTTATTACTACTGCTTACCGATCTCCTTGTTACACCGTGCTTAAAAAAAACAAGAAGCTAGGCTAGAGTACAATTTGTTTTTGTTGCCTTGCTTCCTTGTCTGCTTGCATTTCTTTCGGTGCTTTACTTCTTTTGACACATGTACTTGAGTTTGTACTGTGACCTCTTGTTGCAACCTTCTGTTTCCCGGTGCCGGGGAATTTTATTGTTTCCTGCTGGGGATTCCTATTGTAACCCTCTGTTTTATTGTCCTCTGACTTGATTTTGAAATGTATGCCTCTGTTATCTGGGCGGGCTCCCAATTTTAATACTTGAAAATTAAAGACTTGAAATGTATGCCTCTGTTATCTGGGCGGGCTCCCAAGTTCAATGCTTGAAAATTAAAGACTGAAATGTATGCCTCTGTTCTATGGGCGGGCTCCCAACTTCAACAACAACTTTAAAAATGAATGTCATTCCTCTCTTCAACCAATACATCGCCATTCTGTTCTTCAGAGGGGGCTCCTGATTTCAACAACTTTAAAAAATAAAATCCTATTCGAGGGCGGATGAACCCGAAATATCCTATTCGAGGGCGGATGAACCCAAAATATCCTATTCGAGGGCGGATGAACCCAAATATCCTATTCGAGGGCGGATGAACCCAAAATATCCTATTCGAGGGCGGATGAACCCAAAATATCCTATTCGAGGGCGGATGAACCCAAAATATCCTATTCGAGGGTGGATGAACCCAAAATATCCTATTCGAGGGCGGATGAACCCAAATATCCTCTTCGAGGGCGGATGAACCCAAAATATCCTGTTCGAGGGCGGATGAACCCAAAATATCCTGTTCGAGGGCGGATGAACCCAAATATCCTATTCGAGGGCGGATGAACCCAAATATCCTATTCGAGGGCGGATGAACCCAAATATCCTATTCGAGGGCGGATGAACCCAAATATCCTCTTCGAGGGCGGATGAACCCAAAATATCCTGTTCGAGGGCGGATGAACCCAAAATATCCTGTTCGAGGGCGGATGAACCCAAATATCCTATTCGAGGGCGGATGAACCCAAATATACTATTCGAGGGCGGATGAACCCAAATATCCTATTCGAGGGCGGATGAACCCAAATATCCTATTCGAGGGCGGATGAACCCAAATATCCTATTCGAGGGCGGATGAACCCAAAATATCCTATTCGAGGGCGGATGAACCCAAAATATCCTATTCGAGGGCGGATGAACCCAAAATATCCTATTCGAGGGCGGATGAACCCAAAATATCCTATTCGAGGGCGGATGAACCCAAATATCCTATTCGAGGGCGGATGAACCCAAAATATCCTATTCGAGGGCGGATGAACCCAAAATATCCTATTCGAGGGCGGAATGAACCCAAAATATCCTATTCGAGGGCGGATGATCCCATTTTCAAAATCTTGGAATTGTCTTACCTCCGACTGTTTTTCTTCGAATCGTGTTGTCTTGCTATCTCTTAAAACTTGAATTGATTTCCTCGTTCTTCCGAGAAAATTTTCGACAATGGCAGAAAATCTTCTGCCCCAGTTTTGGTGCTTTTCCTTGTTCTCCAGGTGGACGCCTGACTTCTGATATTTCAACTGTTCTTCCTTGTTCTCTAGGTGGATGCCTGATTGCTGATACTTCAACTGTTCTTCCTTGTTCTCCAGGTGGACGCCTGACTGCTAATACTTCCATTTCTCTTCCTTGTTCTCCAGGTGGACGCCTGATTTCTTCTTCAATTTTTCATCCTCATTCTCCAGGCGGACGCCTGACTTCTTCTTCAATTTTTTATCCTCCGCTCTGCTTTGTTCTTGCTTGTTGGGGATAATACCACTGTGGGAGTCTCCTTTCTTCCCCTCCTTCAAATTCAATTTTTTTTTTCAGAATTTATTTTCTCTCAACACTGTTGGGGATAAAAGTGTTATATTCTTGGGATAACGTTGTTGAGGATAATGCTGCTGGGGAATTTTATCCCTTCAAATTGATGCATCATTCTTCTGGAAGCTGCTGGGGATGATAATGGTTTTTGCTCTTATGAGCACAAATGTCATCCCTTTGTTCTGTCTGCTGGGGAACAACTTCTTTTATTAAAACTTGTTATGCTGGGGGTAAAACTGGTTCAAAGACCACTTCCCTTGAGACTGGTGCTATATTCATTTTACCCTGAATGGGTATCTGACTTCCAGAAAAATTTCCAAATGAAAGGAAAATTTTCTGCCCCAGTTTGACAGTCTCCCTTATGGCCTGTATTTCTGTCATCAATGCCACTTCCTTTACCTGTTTCAATTTAAACAAAATTTGTTAGTTTAAAACGCGGTGGTTGGTTGTGATACTCCCACTGGGATGGTTTTCCCTTTTCCCTTCCTTGCTCTGCGTTCCACAACTTGTTGGGGATGATATTATTTGCTGGGGATAATCCTTTTCTGCTGGGGATATCCCTCTTCTTTCGTGGCATGGCTTGGAAACTTGCATTTTCCCGACCTTTTAGTCTCGCATGAATTTCCCAAATCATGCTTATTGTTTTTCTTGTTTTGTCCATGGGCTCTGGTCTTGAGGTTTAATAACCTTTGATTTCGGCAAGGATATCCCTCTTGACACTCGTCAATCCTTTTGCTGGGGATATCTTTCTTGACACTGGCCTCGCGCTTGTTCCTTCCTGACTATATCACTTGGATGTATTAGTCAGATCTTATCTTGGAAAGCTGATGGCCTATTTTGAAATCATTTCCCACTGGTTCTGACCAAACAGACTCTACTGGGGAATTTTTCTATGAAAGGAGAAAGATAAAAAGGAACAGAATAAAAGACAAAGGAAAAGGATGACTTTTTAACAAAAGAAACTATAAATAGAACCTATCAAACGCAGACACCGACTCTAATGGTCATGACATGCATATGTGGCCTATCCTCTGCCGTCAATCGTCTTTCAAGATCTTCCCTTGACGATTCCCCATCTGATTGTCAATCTTATTCGACTTGTAGTGCCCGAAGGGTTTTCACTATCAAGCCTCTCTCATTTTGGTTTTTCGCTCAGCTTGCGTCATCTTATGGTGTCCGTAAAGATTTTCACCGATAAGACTCTCTCATTTGTATCATTTTCCAGCTGGGGATTTGGAGTGTTGCCGGTATGACTCTCTCTGCTGGTGATTAGAGTCCTTTCTGCTGTGGAACAGAATGTTATGTTCGCCGGTAAGATTCTCATTTGTCTGACTTGGCATCTTTTGCAGACTGATCAGAAGGTCTTTCTTTGGACCGTAATGTGGGGTTTTTGGATAGGCTTAGAAAGAAAGGGTATTAAAGGCTCAAAAACAAATCAATTTGGGGTTCAAAATTACAACCTTCGAAATCATATTTGTTTATAACAAGCGCAACCCTTGCCCCAGTTTCTTGCTTGGGGATTATTTATTTATTATTTATATTTTTTTATTTATTACACCATGCATACCATGCACATTATGCACACTATGCACCCTATGACCGAGCCGTGAAACGCCTACGTATCCTCTTTGAGGAATCAGGTCAAACGTAGTTCCCATTCCTCTGTTTTCATTTGACTTTCCTTTGTTTTTTTTTATCATTTTTCTTTTCTTTTCCTTTTTTTCATTTTTTTTCGTTTTTTTTTTTGATTTTTTTCCCCTTTACCTTCCAGGATCGTATTTCCTAGTCGTTGCTATTGATTCCGAACGAGGGGTATGAAAGAAAATAAATAAGGCTCAAAGGGGGGTAACGAAGGATAAAGTGTTTAAATAGCAGAACAAAATGCCTTCGTCATTCCAGTCTTCAAAACATGCCAAATGCAAACAACACAATTGATCATAGATTTATAGTCTCTTCCGATGGTGCTGGACTTGACAATTATGTTAAACACTTGCTTTTTCATTTGTCATTTCTAAAGCACCGTTGGGCGACACTCTCATTCTCATGAACGACCCTCATGCCAATTTGGCGAATCTTGCATTTAACGGTTTTCTTTAAGTTTTACTTGCCCCAGTTCCACATGACTCGGGCTTCAAATAATCTCAAACTGTTCTTATTTCCCTTAAATGCTTTGATCACCTCTCCAGGGTTTTATGATTAACTTTAAAGACCAGGCCCAAACTGTGTGCGCATGTCATGTCCCTAGAATCGGCATTGAACGAAAATGACAAAAGGACTAAATAAAAAGATGACTGGAAATAATAAAAGACCGGCTTTTGTATTAGACTTCCGGCGAAATGGTTAGAAAAACAAACAAAACAACCAGAATAAAATCTTAACACAACATCAACGAGACTTAAACAAACTGATACGACAAAAATGGAAAGATAAGAAGGTTTGACACAAGATAATATTCGGATTACAACCCTAAGAATAATCCGGACAACAGAAATGACAACAAAATAAGACACCACCAGCTTCTCTCTTGCTAACCAAGGAAAGGAGCGTCCTCCCATTTTATCAAAATTGACATCTTTAGCCACTGAGCTTTGCATCAGTATTGTCCAGACCATTTCCAACTTCGATATCATCAACCTTAGTCAACAAGTCCCAATAGGATTCGGGTGCTTCTGTTATCATGCCTGATCCCCACAAAGTGTGCTTCTGGGTCTTGTATTTCCGGCTTACCACAAACCAACCACCTTCTTTCTTTGCGATTCAAAACAAAACAGGTTAGAATGGACTCAGTTGGTCCCCATTATTAACAACATCTTTTTTTTCATTTTCTTTCTTTTTTTTCGATTTATTTTTTCTTTTTTTTCTCATTTTTTTTTATCATTTTTTTTCATTTTTTTTGTTGTGGTCGAATCTTATGGAGATTGCCTACGTATCATGACCCCGCATGAATCAGACCTTGCGTAGTTCGGACCAATAAAAGATAAGCAATACTAATCATTTTTTTTCAATTTTCATATTGGGTTTCAAAGGTTTAAAAATGACCTACAAACTAGAAAATCAAACGACCCACATATTATAATCAAAAGTTTTACAAACTCCAAAACAAACGGCCAGCTTCCTTTCTCCGTTTGACAAATGCAACCAAACGGTTATTTTTGCAAATGTGGCCCCGTCCAAATTTTGAGGCCGGAGAGGATTATTTTATGACACTTTACACACTTGTCCGTTCTTTTACGAAAATAGCCTTTCGACAACTGAAAGATACTCTGAGGCTATTTCGGCAAGAACGGTTTAAGACGCGGCCGAAGCTGGCTCGGCTTATTATGACAAAATTCAAACGGTATTCACCTGACCGCCGACTATTTATTTTTATTTTTTTTAAAATTACAATAAAAACCTGGTGTTGCAAACACGGCCCTTCAGCGCCTCGGGGACGAAGATTTTTAAGGCTGTGTGGGTCAACTAGACCAAAATCCTAAACATGACCCAAAAGGTGGTTGTTTATGCAAAGTCGGCCTTCTGGCGTCCCATTCGGGAACATTCGGCTATGTCTTGATAAAACAACGTCACCCGACTTCTTTATGACTCTTAAAATTTGACATATTTTTTTTTGGCTATTTTGTTTTAGCAAAAAGTGGAGGCTGGACACTGCCCGACTTATTTATGAAAAAAAATTAAAATTTTGACATGTTTTTTATTTATTTATTGGTTTTTGGCTATTTTAGCAAAAATGGGGGTTGGACCCGATGAGGGTTGCCTACGTATCTCACATCCGGTGAGAATCAAACCCGCGTAGTTCGGGCCGGTCATGAATAAAGTAAATAAACTGATTTTAAATTATGATTTTTTTTTGTAAAAGAACTGCTTTAAAAGAAGAAAGGAAGTATTTTTATATTTTTTTTTGGATTTTTGATTGATTTTCTTTTTGAAAGAAAGATTTCTAAGAATTCCTTTTCTTTTGATTTGAACTTTGAGAATTTCAAAAGTAAAAGGAAGATATTTTTTTTTCTTATTCTAAGAAGAAAGAAAATATTTTTTTTTGGAATTTTACCTTTAATAAAAGAAACGCTTTCTAAAAAAATATTTTTTGAATTTTGAATTTTCTTTTCAATTTTTAAAGAAGAAGGAAAATATTTTCGAATTTATTTTATTTTATTATATATATATATATATATATATATATTAATAATTAAAAAGACTTTCTAAAGAAGTCAATAACGGAAAAAAAAATTTGGATTTTTTTTTGTTTTGAAAATTGAGAGTCTAAAAAAAACTTTTCTAGACTTTTGGCACGACAAATATTTTTGCAACAAATAAAGATATATATACATTTTTTGGAAATAAAGAACAACTTTTTTGGATTTTTATATATATACATATTTGCAACAAATAATAAAACCACTTTCGACGCGACTCTTTTTATTTTATTAGTTATTTTTATTTTGGTATCTAAACAAATAAATAAATAAAAACTCATTTTAAAACAAGACTTTTTTTCATTTTCATTTTTTTTATGGCAAGACAAACTTTTTTTTTTCTTATTTGTTTTTTAAAAACAAGACAGAACAACGACTCTTTTTTTTCTTTCTATTTTTCCTTTGCTTTTAATAAAACAAACTAATAAAATATTTTTTTTTCATTTTCTCAAAATTTCGGCAGAGTTTTGACAGTTATTTGGGCATTGTTTTTTTTTCCAAAAATAAACAATCAATTCCCTAACCGCTATTTTTTTCAATTTTAAAATATTATTCCTGATATTCAAAAGTCAGTCAACACAAAAGTCCGAATCAAATAAATGCGCAAATAGCAGCAAGTAAGATGCATCAGGATGGTCATTTTCATTTTTTGGTACACCTGTCCTAGACAGACCCAACCCCTGTGTTGAGCCTCCAAAGTCAAATGCACGTGATGCAAACAAACGTTCCTACTAGGGATCCGGCATGAAGCTGAGTTATTCTAGGTTCATAACCTGGGTATTTGTTCTAGCCCTGGCTTACCCAAGTGGACAGCTTGAGCCGAAATGGGGGCAACGTACCGGGAGCACGAAAGTCTGCCCGGCCTAGTTACTTGTCCCAACTTCGTCTTATTTGGTATGACTTCTAACAGAAAGGTGGGTCACGCGCACGTGTACACCATAAATTTAGAAGACTCAGAAAGAAGAAGAGTTTCGTAGCAGTTTTATACACAATTCAGATAATATTAAAGCGGTAAAAGCATCATTTAGCATATTAAGCATAAACATGTAAAAATCAGATAATAAATAAAGCCAACTATAACAGTTATTTTAAGCTCGAATTTCTAACCCTGAACCAGTGGTTCTGGGCTTGAGTCCCCAGCAGAGTCGCCAGAGCTGTCACACCTCCTTTTTCCGCACCCGCGAGGGTGCAAGGGAGTTTTTCCAATTAAAGGACAATCGAGACGGGATTGGTTTATTTATTTCAGAGTCGCCACTTGGGAGATTTAGGGTGTCCCAAGTCACCAATTTTAATCCCGAATCGAGGAAAAGAATGACTCCATATTACAGTCTGCGTACCAGAAATCCGGATAAGGAATTCTGTTAACCCGGGAGAAGGTGTTAGGCATTCCCGAGTTCCGTGGTTCTAGCACGGTCGCTCAACTGTTATATTCGGCTTGATTATCTGATTTTATACAAATATGAACTTATGTGCAAATTTTATCTTTTAACCGCTTTATTATTATTGTTTTTAAAAGAAATATGAACATCGCTTAAAACACGTCTTTGGACTGCGTCACATGAAATGCACCCACAATCCGGAACACGTTTTATTTGATGTTTTGGGATTTGGATTCGGGTCGCATGAAATGCACACCCAGGCTTAAGAAAGTAAAATATTAAACACGCGCCTAAAGAGACTATCGCGTTATTATTTTGGGGAAGACCGTGAAATTCGCTAAACGGTCCTTCCGAATTCTAATTAAACCATACATTTTGTGAGGGCCCCGCAATCTATACGTTTTATTTGGCGAGACTCGTCTCATTTTTATTTTTAAAGGATAAACCTACAATGACTATATTTTCTATTAAGTTCGTCTCTAAAATAAAAGAAAATCTCTTAATTATTTACATGCTGAAAAACGTAACTTATTAGTTATTAGTTTACGGCTAATGCGAATGGAAAATTGCGATCGAGTTTGTACAAAGAAAAACTGCTTTCATTTTATATTCTGTTATTCAATAATACTAGAACATGAGATTGACCATAATATCAAAACAGATTAATTATTCTCCGTAATTTAAACTAACATTATTAGATGAAGAAAGTATACATATGCAACCTCATTATTCATTAATCATTCAACTACATCTTTATACGAAGAAAGAAAAATTATATTCAACCACAAATCTAAACAGGAGGAATTCAACAGGAACAAAGCCTGATTAATATTTCATTTTTTGCTTCAAGCCGAGATTGTACAAATGTGTACCTGGAAACAGCAGTACAAGAACAAAAGAAGGAGAAGTCAGCAGCAGTAATAACACAGCAACAACAGATTCAGCAACATCGCAAACCAGTACAGTAGGAATAGCAGAAAACCCAGGAGACTATAAACGACTCCAAGTATAGTGAAGAAGTAAAAGGCAGGAAGGTTCTGACTATTTCAGATCTTAAGCGAGGCAATGAAGCAGTAACTATTCTTTTTCAACTTCAAAACTCTCCAAAATGAATTCTGCCCCTGTATATTCAGTGTATCCAGAATGTATATCGGGTGTATACTTCTCACTCCGCCCCCTCTTTTTTTCTTCTCTCTATCTAGTTTTTCCTCTCTTTTTTTCCACCCTTCTTCCTAAATTTTCTCTTCTATTTATAGCAAAATTTTCGAAATTTTCAGATTTGTTTTTTATTATTTTATTATTTTTTTAATTAAAAGAAATCCCACTTACAAATTGCTTTTATTTTTTTAGAAAAAGAAATCCCACCTTTATTTACTTTTATTTTTAAAATTCCAACTTTAATTACTTTATCTTATTTAAAATCCCACTTTTTATTTTTTTAAAAGAGAATCTCACTTTATTTAACTTTTCTTTAAAAAATAAACCACTATCTTTTCTTTTTCTTTTAAAAATGCTACTTTCAATTACTTTAAATTTTTTAAATTTTCAGATATCTTTATATTTATTTTTTAATTCCAACCTTCTTTTACTTTTAAATTTTTTAAAACTTTTTACTTTTTTTAAAATTTTCTACATTCTTTTACATTTTTTTATTTTTTTATTTTTTATTTTTTTAAAATCATTTCCGAAATTACTATATATATATATATATATATATATATATATATATATATATATATTTAAAATAAAAATAATAAATAAAATAAAATATTTTCGGATTTTTTATATATATATAAAAAAACAAAAAATAAAACTATTAATAGTGATAATTCACTTCTTTTTTTTTATTTTTTTTTGGTTTTGTTTTGTGTTGGACAAAAATGAAGAAGGGGTGTTGGGTTAATGGACTGGGTCGACCCAGTTCGAAATGGACTGGGTCGTAGGGAAGATTGGGCCATTTTTTGGGCCTATAGCTTGAAATTGAAGAAGAGGCCCAATTCCGACTTTCTTTATATTTTCGCTCTCTTTTCTTCTTTTATTTTTCTAAAACTAAATTATAAAAATACTTAAACTATTATTAAGAACTAAATTAAGTTATAAAGGCGCAAATTAACTCCCAATAACAATTAACGCACAATTAAGTATTAATTAAGCATAAAATTGTATATTTGGACATTAAATGCTAAAAATGCAAACGATGCCTATTTTTGTAATTTTTAATTTTTGTAAAACAATTTTAATTACTAACAATTGTAGAATTAAATCCTACATGCAAAATGCGACATATTTTTGTATTTTTTATTAATTTAGCGAATAAACACGCACAGACAAATACAAATAATTCTTCAAAATATCACAAAATTGTACACCAAAGAAAAATCATTTTATTTTTGAATTTTTTGGGAGTAATTCTCATATAGGGCAAAAATCACGTGCTTACAGCTGCCCCTCTTTGCCCGAAGACACGAAGGGTTTTCGTGCAAAGATAAAGCGAGCGATTTTTGCCCATCCGAGTACTCCGTTGAAGCATTTTTTGAAAAAGATTTGACCGAACCTTTGCTTCAAAGGTTTCCTACATATCCTGGGCTAAACAGGAATCAGGTCAATGTAGTTCGAGAAATTTTGGTAGCTGGGACTACCGTTGGACTGCAATGTTACTGTTGTTGCATGTTATTACTACTGCTTACCGATCTCCTTGTTACACCGTGCTTAAAAAAACAAGAAGCTAGGCTAGAGTACAATTTGTTTTTGTTGCCTTGCTTCCTTGTCTGCTTGCATTTCTTTCGGTGCTTTACTTCTTTTGACACATGTACTTGAGTTTGTACTGTGACCTCTTGTTGCAACCTTCTGTTTCCCGGTGCCGGGGAATTTTATTGTTTCCTGCTGGGGATTCCTATTGTAACCCTCTGTTTTATTGTCCTCTGACTTGATTTTGAAATGTATGCCTCTGTTATCTGGGCGGGCTCCCAATTTTAATACTTGAAAATTAAAGACTTGAAATGTATGCCTCTGTTATCTGGGCGGGCTCCCAAGTTCAATGCTTGAAAATTAAAGACTGAAATGTATGCCTCTGTTCTATGGGCGGGCTCCCAACTTCAACAACAACTTTAAAAATGAATGTCATTCCTCTCTTCAACCAATACATCGCCATTCTGTTCTTCAGAGGGGGCTCCTGATTTCAACAACTTTAAAAAATAAAATCCTATTCGAGGGCGGATGAACCCGAAATATCCTATTCGAGGGCGGATGAACCCAAAATATCCTATTCGAGGGCGGATGAACCCAAATATCCTATTCGAGGGCGGATGAACCCAAAATATCCTATTCGAGGGCGGATGAACCCAAAATATCCTATTCGAGGGCGGATGAACCCAAAATATCCTATTCGAGGGTGGATGAACCCAAAATATCCTATTCGAGGGCGGATGAACCCAAATATCCTCTTCGAGGGCGGATGAACCCAAAATATCCTGTTCGAGGGCGGATGAACCCAAAATATCCTGTTCGAGGGCGGATGAACCCAAATATCCTATTCGAGGGCGGATGAACCCAAATATCCTATTCGAGGGCGGATGAACCCAAATATCCTATTCGAGGGCGGATGAACCCAAATATCCTCTTCGAGGGCGGATGAACCCAAAATATCCTGTTCGAGGGCGGATGAACCCAAAATATCCTGTTCGAGGGCGGATGAACCCAAATATCCTATTCGAGGGCGGATGAACCCAAATATACTATTCGAGGGCGGATGAACCCAAATATCCTATTCGAGGGCGGATGAACCCAAATATCCTATTCGAGGGCGGATGAACCCAAATATCCTATTCGAGGGCGGATGAACCCAAAATATCCTATTCGAGGGCGGATGAACCCAAAATATCCTATTCGAGGGCGGATGAACCCAAAATATCCTATTCGAGGGCGGATGAACCCAAAATATCCTATTCGAGGGCGGATGAACCCAAATATCCTATTCGAGGGCGGATGAACCCAAAATATCCTATTCGAGGGCGGATGAACCCAAAATATCCTATTCGAGGGCGGAATGAACCCAAAATATCCTATTCGAGGGCGGATGATCCCATTTTCAAAATCTTGGAATTGTCTTACCTCCGACTGTTTTTCTTCGAATCGTGTTGTCTTGCTATCTCTTAAAACTTGAATTGATTTCCTCGTTCTTCCGAGAAAATTTTCGACAATGGCAGAAAATCTTCTGCCCCAGTTTTGGTGCTTTTCCTTGTTCTCCAGGTGGACGCCTGACTTCTGATATTTCAACTGTTCTTCCTTGTTCTCTAGGTGGATGCCTGATTGCTGATACTTCAACTGTTCTTCCTTGTTCTCCAGGTGGACGCCTGACTGCTAATACTTCCATTTCTCTTCCTTGTTCTCCAGGTGGACGCCTGATTTCTTCTTCAATTTTTCATCCTCATTCTCCAGGCGGACGCCTGACTTCTTCTTCAATTTTTTATCCTCCGCTCTGCTTTGTTCTTGCTTGTTGGGGATAATACCACTGTGGGAGTCTCCTTTCTTCCCCTCCTTCAAATTCAATTTTTTTTTTCAGAATTTATTTTCTCTCAACACTGTTGGGGATAAAAGTGTTATATTCTTGGGATAACGTTGTTGAGGATAATGCTGCTGGGGAATTTTATCCCTTCAAATTGATGCATCATTCTTCTGGAAGCTGCTGGGGATGATAATGGTTTTTGCTCTTATGAGCACAAATGTCATCCCTTTGTTCTGTCTGCTGGGGAACAACTTCTTTTATTAAAACTTGTTATGCTGGGGGTAAAACTGGTTCAAAGACCACTTCCCTTGAGACTGGTGCTATATTCATTTTACCCTGAATGGGTATCTGACTTCCAGAAAAATTTCCAAATGAAAGGAAAATTTTCTGCCCCAGTTTGACAGTCTCCCTTATGGCCTGTATTTCTGTCATCAATGCCACTTCCTTTACCTGTTTCAATTTAAACAAAATTTGTTAGTTTAAAACGCGGTGGTTGGTTGTGATACTCCCACTGGGATGGTTTTCCCTTTTCCCTTCCTTGCTCTGCGTTCCACAACTTGTTGGGGATGATATTATTTGCTGGGGATAATCCTTTTCTGCTGGGGATATCCCTCTTCTTTCGTGGCATGGCTTGGAAACTTGCATTTTCCCGACCTTTTAGTCTCGCATGAATTTCCCAAATCATGCTTATTGTTTTTCTTGTTTTGTCCATGGGCTCTGGTCTTGAGGTTTAATAACCTTTGATTTCGGCAAGGATATCCCTCTTGACACTCGTCAATCCTTTTGCTGGGGATATCTTTCTTGACACTGGCCTCGCGCTTGTTCCTTCCTGACTATATCACTTGGATGTATTAGTCAGATCTTATCTTGGAAAGCTGATGGCCTATTTTGAAATCATTTCCCACTGGTTCTGACCAAACAGACTCTACTGGGGAATTTTTCTATGAAAGGAGAAAGATAAAAAGGAACAGAATAAAAGACAAAGGAAAAGGATGACTTTTTAACAAAAGAAACTATAAATAGAACCTATCAAACGCAGACACCGACTCTAATGGTCATGACATGCATATGTGGCCTATCCTCTGCCGTCAATCGTCTTTCAAGATCTTCCCTTGACGATTCCCCATCTGATTGTCAATCTTATTCGACTTGTAGTGCCCGAAGGGTTTTCACTATCAAGCCTCTCTCATTTTGGTTTTTCGCTCAGCTTGCGTCATCTTATGGTGTCCGTAAAGATTTTCACCGATAAGACTCTCTCATTTGTATCATTTTCCAGCTGGGGATTTGGAGTGTTGCCGGTATGACTCTCTCTGCTGGAGATTAGAGTCCTTTCTGCTGTGGAACAGAATGTTATGTTCGCCGGTAAGATTCTCATTTGTCTGACTTGGCATCTTTTGCAGACTGATCAGAAGGTCTTTCTTTGGACCGTAATGTGGGGTTTTTGGATAGGCTTAGAAAGAAAGGGTATTAAAGGCTCAAAAACAAATCAATTTGGGGTTCAAAATTACAACCTTCGAAATCATATTTGTTTATAACAAGCGCAACCCTTGCCCCAGTTTCTTGCTTGGGGATTATTTATTTATTATTTATATTTTTTTATTTATTACACCATGCATACCATGCACATTATGCACACTATGCACCCTATGACCGAGCCGTGAAGCGCCTACGTATCCTCTTTGAGGAATCAGGTCAAACGTAGTTCCCAATTCCTCTTTTTTCATTTGACTTTCTTTTGTTTTTTTTTTCATTTTTCTTTTCTTTTCCTTTTTTTCATTTTTTTTCGTTTTTTTTTGATTTTTTTTTCCCTTTACCTTCCAGGATCGTATTTCCTAGTCGTTGCTATTGATTCCGAACGAGGGTATGAAAGAAAATAAATAAGGCTCAAAGGGGGGTAACGAAGGATAAAGTGTTTAGATAGCAGAACAAAATGCCTTCGTCATTCCAGTCTTCAAAACATGCCAAATGCAAACAACACAATTGATCATAGATTTATAGTCTCTTCCGATGGTGCTGGACTTGACAATTATGTTAAACACTTGCTTTTTCATTTGTCATTTCTAAAGCACCGTTGGGCGACACTCTCATTCTCATGAACGACCCTCATGCCAATTTGGCGAATCTTGCATTTAACGGTTTTCTTTAAGTTTTACTTGCCCCAGTTCCACATGACTCGGACTTCAAATAATCTCAAACTGTTCTTATTTCCCTTAAATGCTTTGATCACCTCTCCAGGGTTTTATGATTAACTTTATAGACCAGGCCCAAACTGTATGCGCATGTCATGTCCCTAGAATCGGCATTGAACGAAAATGACAAAAGGACTAAATAAAAAGATGACTGGAAATAATAAAAGACCGGCTTTTGTATTAGACTTCCGGCGAAATGGTTAGAAAAACAAACAAAACAACCAGAATAAAATCTTAACACAACATCAACGAGACTTAAACAAACTGATACGACAAAAATGGAAAGATAAGAAGGTTTGACACAAGATAATATTCGGATTACAACCCTAAGAATAATCCGGACAACAGAAATGACAACAAAATAAGACACCACCAGCTTCTCTCTTGCTAACCAAGGAAAGGAGCGTCCTCCCATTTAATCAAAATTGACATCTTTAGCCACTGAGCTTTGCATCAGTATTGTCCAGACCATTTCCAACTTCGATATCATCAACCTTAGTCAACAAGTCCCAATAGGATTCGGGTGCTTCTGTTATCATGCCTGATCCCCACAAAGTGTGCTTCTGGGTCTTGTATTTCCGGCTTACCACAAACCAACCACCTTCTTTCTTTGCGATTCAAAACAAAACAGGTTAGAATGGACTCAGTTGGTCCCCATTATTAACAACATCTTTTTTTCATTTTCTTTCTTTTTTTTCGATTTTTTTTTCATTTTTTTTCGTTTTTCCTTTTTCATTTTTTTTCATTTTTTTTTGTTGTGGTCGAATCTTATGGAGATTGCCTACGTATCATGACCCCGCATGAATCAGACCTTGCGTAGTTCGGACCAATAAAAGATAAGCAATACTAATCATTTTTTTTTCAATTTTCATATTGGGTTTCAAAGGTTTAAAAATGACCTACAAACTAGAAAATCAAACGACCCACATATTATAATCAAAAGTTTTACAAACTCCAAAACAAACGGCCAGCTTCCTTTCTCCGTTTGACAAATGCAACCAAACGGTTATTTTTGCAAATGTGGCCCCGTCCAAATTTTGAGGCCGGAGAGGATTATTTTATGACACTTTACACACTTGTCCGTTCTTTTACGAAAATAGCCTTTCGACAACTGAAAGATACTCTGAGGCTATTTCGGCAAGAACGGTTTAAGACGCGGCCGAAGCTGGCTCGGCTTATTATGACAAAATTCAAACGGTATTCACCTGACCGCCGACTATTTATTTTTTATTTTTTTTTAAAATTACAATAAAAACCTGGTGTTGCAAACACGGCCCTTCAGCGCCTCGGGGACGAAGATTTTTAAGGCTGTGTGGGTCAACTAGACCAAAATCCTAAACATGACCCAAAAGGTGGTTGTTTATGCAAAGTCGGCCTTCTGGCGTCCCATTCGGGAACATTCGGCTATGTCTTGATAAAACAACGTCACCCGACTTCTTTATGACTCTTAAAATTCGACATATTTTTTTTTTGGCTATTTTGTTTTAGCAAAAAGTGGAGGCTGGACACTGCCCGACTTATTTATGAAAAAAAATTAAAATTTTGACATGTTTTTTATTTATTTATTGGTTTTTGGCTATTTTAGCAAAAATGGGGGTTGGACCCGATGAGGGTTGCCTACGTATCTCACATCCGGTGAGAATCAAACCCGCGTAGTTCGGGCAGGTCATGAATAAAGTAAGTAAACTAATTTTAAATTATTATTATTTTGAATTTGTAAAAGAACTGCTTTGAAAGAAGAAATGAAGTATATTTTATATTTTTTTTGGATTTTTGATTGATTTTCTTTTTGAAAGAAAGATTTATAAGAATTCCTTTTCTTTTGATTTGAACTTTGAGAATTTCAAAAGTAAAAGGAAGATATTTTTTTCTTATTCTAAGAAGAAAGAAAATATTTTTTTTTTTGGAATTTTACCTTTAATAAAAGAAACGCTTTCTAAAAAAAATATTTTTTGAATTTTGAATTTTCTTTTCAATTTTTAAAGAAGAAGGAAAATATTTTCGAATTTATTTTATTTTATTATATATATATATATATTTTAATAATTAAAAAGACTTTCTAAAGAAGTCAATAACGGAAAAAAAAAATTTGGATTTTTTTTTTGTTTTGAAAATTGAGAGTCTAAAAAAAACTTTTCTAGACTTTTGGCACGACAAATATTTTTGCAACAAATAAAGATATATATACATTTTTTGGAAATAAAGAACAACTTTTTTGGATTTTTATATATATACATATTTGCAACAAATAATAAAACCACTTTCGACGCGACTCTTTTTATTTTATTAGTTATTTTTATTTTGGTATCTAAACAAATAAATAAATAAAAACTCATTTTAAAACAAGACTTTTTTTCATTTTCATTTTTTTTATGGCAAGACAAACTTTTTTTTTTCTAATTTGTTTTTTAAAAACAAGACAGAACAACGACTCTTTTTTTTCTTTCTATTTTTCCTTTGCTTTTAATAAAACAAACTAATAAAATATTTTTTTTTCATTTTCTCAAAATTTCGGCAGAGTTTTGACAGTTATTTGGGCATTGTTTTTTTTTTCCAAAAATAAACAATCAATTCCCTAACCGCTATTTTTTTCAATTTCAAAATATTATTCCTGATATTCAAAAGTCAGTCAACACAAAAGTCCGAATCAAATAAATGCGCAAATAGCAGCAAGTAAGATGCATCAGGATGGTCATTTTCATTTTTGGTACACCTGTCCTAGACAGACCCAACCCCTGTGTTGAGCCTCCAAAGTCAAATGCACGTGATGCAAACAAACGTTCCTACTAGGGATCCGGCATGAAGCTGAGTTATTCTAAGTGAAAAAAAACCTGAGGCATATTGTTCTAGCCCTGGCTTACCCAAGTGGACAGCTTGAGCCGAAATGGGGGCAACGTACCGGGAGCACGAAAGTCTGCCCGGCCTAGTTACTTGTCCCAACTTCGTCTTATTTGGTATGACTTCTAACAGAAAGGTGGGTCACGCGCACGTGTACACCATAAATTTAGAAGACTCAGAAAGAAGAAGAGTTTCGTAGCAGTTTTATACACAATTCAGATAATATTAAAGCGGTAAAAGCATCATTTAGCATATTAAGCATAAACATGTAAAAATCAGATAATAAATAAAGCCAACTATAACAGTTATTTTAAGCTCGAATTTCTAACCCTGAACCAGTGGTTCTGGGCTTGAGTCCCCAGCAGAGTCGCCAGAGCTGTCACACCTCCTTTTTCCGCACCCGCGAGGGTGCAAGGGAGTTTTTCCAATTAAAGGACAATCGAGACGGGATTGGTTTATTTATTTCAGAGTCGCCACTTGGGAGATTTAGGGTGTCCCAAGTCACCAATTTTAATCCCGAATCGAGGAAAAGAATGACTCCATATTACAGTCTGCGTACCAGAAATCCGGATAAGGAATTCTGTTAACCCGGGAGAAGGTGTTAGGCATTCCCGAGTTCCGTGGTTCTAGCACGGTCGCTCAACTGTTATATTCGGCTTGATTATCTGATTTTATACAAATATGAACTTATGTGCAAATTTTATCTTTTAACCGCTTTATTATTATTGTTTTTAAAAGAAATATGAACATCGCTTAAAACACGTCTTTGGACTGCGTCACATGAAATGCACCCACAATCCGGAACACGTTTTATTTGATGTTTTGGGATTTGGATTCGGGTCGCATGAAATGCACACCCAGGCTTAAGAAAGTAAAATATTAAACACGCGCCTAAAGAGACTATCGCGTTATTATTTTGGGGAAGACCGTGAAATTCGCTAAACGGTCCTTCCGAATTCTAATTAAACCATACATTTTGTGAGGGCCCCGCAATCTATACGTTTTATTTGGCGAGACTCGTCTCATTTTTATTTTTAAAGGATAAACCTACAATGACTATATTTTCTATTAAGTTCGTCTCTAAAATAAAAGAAAATCTCTTAATTATTTACATGCTGAAAAACGTAACTTATTAGTTATTAGTTTACGGCTAATGCGAATGGAAAATTGCGATCGAGTTTGTACAAAGAAAAACTGCTTTCATTTTATATTCTGTTATTCAATAATACTAGAACATGAGATTGACCATAATATCAAAACAGATTAATTATTCTCCGTAATTTAAACTAACATTATTAGATGAAGAAAGTATACATATGCAACCTCATTATTCATTAATCATTCAACTACATCTTTATACGAAGAAAGAAAAATTATATTCAACCACAAATCTAAACAGGAGGAATTCAACAGGAACAAAGCCTGATTAATATTTCATTTTTTGCTTCAAGCCGAGATTGTACAAATGTGTACCTGGAAACAGCAGTACAAGAACAAAAGAAGGAGAAGTCAGCAGCAGTAATAACACAGCAACAACAGATTCAGCAACATCGCAAACCAGTACAGTAGGAATAGCAGAAAACCCAGGAGACTATAAACGACTCCAAGTATAGTGAAGAAGTAAAAGGCAGGAAGGTTCTGACTATTTCAGATCTTAAGCGAGGCAATGAAGCAGTAACTATTCTTTTTCAACTTCAAAACTCTCCAAAATGAATTCTGCCCCTGTATATTCAGTGTATCCAGAATGTATATCGGGTGTATACTTCTCACTCCGCCCCCTCTTTTTTTCTTCTCTCTATCTAGTTTTTCCTCTCTTTTTTTCCACCCTTCTTCCTAAATTTTCTCTTCTATTTATAGCAAAATTTTCGAAATTTTCAGATTTGTTTTTTATTATTTTATTATTTTTTTAATTAAAAGAAATCCCACTTACAAATTGCTTTTATTTTTTTAGAAAAAGAAATCCCACCTTTATTTACTTTTATTTTTAAAATTCCAACTTTAATTACTTTATCTTATTTAAAATCCCACTTTTTATTTTTTTAAAAGAGAATCTCACTTTATTTAACTTTTCTTTAAAAAATAAACCACTATCTTTTCTTTTTCTTTTAAAAATGCTACTTTCAATTACTTTAAATTTTTTAAATTTTCAGATATCTTTATATTTATTTTTTAATTCCAACCTTCTTTTACTTTTAAATTTTTTAAAACTTTTTACTTTTTTTTAAAATTTTCTACATTCTTTTACATTTTTTTATTTTTTTATTTTTTATTTTTTTAAAATCATTTCCGAAATTACTATATATATATATATATATATATATATATATATATTTAAAATAAAAATAATAAATAAAATAAAATATTTTCGGATTTTTTATATATATATAAAAAAACAAAAAATAAAACTATTAATAGTGATAATTCACTTCTTTTTTTATTTTTTTTTGGTTTTGTTTTGTGTTGGACAAAAATGAAGAAGGGGTGTTGGGTTAATGGACTGGGTCGACCCAGTTCGAAATGGACTGGGTCGTAGGGAAGATTGGGCCATTTTTTGGGCCTATAGCTTGAAATTGAAGAAGAGGCCCAATTCCGACTTTCTTTATATTTTCGCTCTCTTTTCTTCTTTTATTTTTCTAAAACTAAATTATAAAAATACTTAAACTATTATTAAGAACTAAATTAAGTTATAAAGGCGCAAATTAACTCCCAATAACAATTAACGCACAATTAAGTATTAATTAAGCATAAAATTGTATATTTGGACATTAAATGCTAAAAATGCAAACGATGCCTATTTTTGTAATTTTTAATTTTTGTAAAACAATTTTAATTACTAACAATTGTAGAATTAAATCCTACATGCAAAATGCGACATATTTTTGTATTTTTTATTAATTTAGCGAATAAACACGCACAGACAAATACAAATAATTCTTCAAAATATCACAAAATTGTACACCAAAGAAAAATCATTTTATTTTTGAATTTTTTGGGAGTAATTCTCATATAGGGCAAAAATCACGTGCTTACACTGGGTTCTCGTCCTTTTTTTAATTTCATTCCAAAATATGATACTCCCTCTATTCCAATTTATGTGAACCTATTTCCTTTTTGGTCTGTTTTAAAAAGATGACTCATTTCTAAATTTAGTAACAATTTAGCTTAAACTTACCATTCTACCCTTAATGAAAAGCTTTTATAATTACACAAATACTTCGGGCTCCTTTTTGACTTGTTTAGGACCATAAATTCCAAAAGTCTTCATTTTTTCTTACAGTTAGTGCTCAATCAAACAAGTTCACAAAAATTAGAACGGAGGGAGTAGTAAGAAAAAAGGACCAAACTTTTCCATCCTTTTTTTTTTCTTTCTGTTTTTCCTTTTAATCATTCATAATGTGTTTAGTAGGTGACATATACATGCTCGATGAGCTAATTACTCAACATTTGTTTATCTTGAATTCTAAAATATGTTTGCATTTTAAAGACTTGCATAACTTAAACTGAAAATTATTAACTTTTTTTTTTGGACCCGTTCGGTGTCCGATATTTGTATTAGATCCCGATTAGATATGAATTTGCACTGTGTAAGGCTTATTTAAGTTCCCTAACATGGTTAATATTAATTAACAATGAAATTGGTCATATTAACCTTTACTATCTCTACACATAAATATTTGTAACACATACTCCAACATTATTTACTCCAAGAGAAATGTAGGAAAAAATAATTAATTCATTCTTGAAATCCGGGAAAAACACTTATTTTTAGACACAAAAAAGGCCAAAAAATCAATTACTCCCTCCGGTCCAAAATAAGTGATTTTTTAGTTGTTTTCACACGGATTAAGAAATCCATCTTTTAACATTAATTAACAGTGAAATTGACCATATTAACCTTTACTATCTCTTCACATAAACACTCCTAACACATACTCCATCACTATTTACTCCAAGGGCAATGTAGGAAAAAATAATTAATTCATTCTTGAAATCTGAAAAAATCACTTATTTTGGACCACAAAAAAAACCAAAAATTCACTTATTTTGGATCGGAGAGAGTATTATGAACCGGAGTGAGTACCTACTTTAGATGCTCTCAAATCTAAAAAGTTCCAATATCGCCGAGTTTTTACCTTTATATGATTTCCTATATGTTTCACATACGTAACCCTTTTTTGAATGTTAAAAGCCTTTTTATTTCTGTCAAATTGTGAGGATGATGTCACCTATATAGTCCTTAAGATTGCTAACCAGTATTTTAAAAGGCGTGGGCGTAATGCGAGACATTTTCAGTGAAGCATAAGCCCCGAGGCACGGGGCGTAAGCTCCATAGTTATTTAATCTTTAATATTTTATAAAATAATATAATTATAGTAAATATTTATAAACAAGTAAAATTGCATAAAAATTGAAGAAAACTATAAATATGTGAAAATTATATATATAAATATGCTCCATCTCCATAAAAAACTAGTCAAAATAATCTATCATACGCTACTTAGAAATACAAGTCACCTGAGCCGAAAAGAATAAAATTTTCTATATGGAGGAACAAAAAGGATAACTCGCCTGCAATTTGAATTTTGAACTTGCTACTATATACGAAGGAGAATGAAGTTCTCTTTATATTTGTAAAAAAAAAATTAAATATTCGTTGCTTTTGGAAGATATTAGCAGAGTAGCGGATAAGATAAAGAATTGAGAAAGACCATGAATTAGGGCTTCAATCAATAAAAAAGGTCTTGACTTTTAAATTTAATACATTTCAGTAAAACTTTTGAGTAATTACTAAGCTGAAATTTGAGAATTTGGGTATTATATAAAACACTTATTCAACAAATTTTAAAAAGTCTTTGAGACTTACGCCTCACTAAAAATAGGCGCCTCAAACGCCCAGGCGTACACCCCACCCCAAATGCTCGGGCTTACGCCTTTTGAAGTTTTTGCCCAACACCATCGCCTCATGGTGTTTTTGGTGCGCCTCGTCCCGGAGCCCGAAAACGCCTTTTAAAACACTGATGCTTACAGATTAATGTTAATGTAGCGATTCATGCCTGTTATTCTAATTTTTGTAAATCTGAAGACCTCTATTGAGTGCTTGGTTGACCAACATACGAGTTTGGAACTCGGACACAAATGCCAGAAAAGAACAGAAGCAATCCCATCAAAATCTCATATCCACTAACTACAGTCTGAACCGATCCCCAGAATCCAGCTCTTCGAATAACAGGCTGAATTCAATGCTTGAGCAATCTGGGAATAAAAATGCAAACAAAAGGATATTAACTAATTAGTATTAAGTGCTCCCTATTTTACTTTGCTATTTTGGATAGCAGAAAGACTCGTGTTCTTTAATAGTCATTCCTATAAAGTTGTATTTTAACACAACCAACCAAACGCTATAACAACAACAACAAGAAGAAATCCAATGGAATTCCACAAGTGAAGTTTAATATCGATAGTGTGTATATACACCTTATACCTATTCTAGAAAGATAGAGAAGTTGTTTCCGGTCTCGGATTAAGAAAGATGACAAATGTGAACCCTATATTGTAATATCAAATGTTATTTATTCTCCTTTTATCAAAATCTTTATATTTTAATCTCCATAACTCTTCTGTGTACACACATATTTGGTTAAAGTTCACAAAAAGAAAAGATTTATAGTTGAAGTTCAAAAATAGTATATGGAAGTTGAAGTTGTGAGTGAACGCCATTATTGAAGGTGTTGGGAATAAACCTCCTACCAAAATAATATTCACGGTAATAAAAGCGGAATAATAATGTATCACCGAGATACGATAATTAACAAGAATAAAAGAGTAACAATGACACCAAAATTTTTACGTGGAAAACCCTTCTGAATAAGGGAAAAACCACGACCCCGAGAGGAGCAACTGATATCACTATAGTAAGGAATTTACACTTTGTAGGCTCGAGTAAAATACTACAAAGACCACTACAATACTCAAAAGAAATAACCCTCTTTTGATATTTCAGCTCACTACAATATCGCTCGCACTCTCTATTTTCTTCACAGACTATTTTCTTATATCCTGTCTGTGAGACCTCACTCTTTCTTTCTAACTCTCACATATATTTTCCTCTGAGATTGATGATGTTAAAAATGAGAGTCGAAGCTCTCATTTTATAGGCAAAATACAGCCTACCTCATTTGATATTACAGGTTTTGCAGACTGCTTAATTCGATAAAGAAATTGAACGTGGGCTGCTTAGCAGCCATATTTGACAAAAGTTAACAAAGGAAGAGAATTCTTCCATAATTCAAGGGCTGGACCCCACAAATCTCCCCCTCCAGTCTCATTCACCCGAAGGAGGTAACATCAGAGGTACTAGTTTGAGTGTATGCCGACAAGTTCTTTGCAAAGCTCGAACTTGTCTCTTGGTACTACCTTGGTTTGCATATCCGCAGGATTTTTGCTTGTGTAAATCTTTTTGACCTGTAAAGATTCGTTCGCCACCTGCTCACGAATCCAATGATATCTCGCATCTATGTGTTTGGTCCTTGCATGGTACATAGAGTTCTTGCTAAGGTCTATTGCACTTTGACTGTCACAATAGACGACATACTCCTTCTGATGCAATCCAAGCTCTTGAAGGAACCGTTTGAGCCATATCATCTCCTTGCCAACTTCAGTAGCGGCAATATACTCCGCTTCAGTTGTAGAGAGTGCAACACACTTCTGCAACCTCGACTGCCATGATATAGCACCCCCTGAAAATGTAAACAAATATCCAGTAGTGGATTTTCTATTATCAATGTCACCTGCCATATCAGCATCTGTATAGCCCTTCAAGATTGGATCAGATCCTCCAAAGCACAAACAATCTCCCGTGGTACCTCTCAGCTACCTGAGTATCCACTTGACTGCTTCCCAATGTTCCTTTCCAGGATTTTCAAGAAACCTGCTGACAACACCAACTGCGTGAGCAATATCAGGTCTAGTACATACCATTGCATACATCAAGCTTCCGACTGCTGAAGAATAAGGAACTTTAGCCATGTTCCCTTTCTCCTCCACTGTTGTAGGACACATCTTCTTACTCAACTTTAGATGACCAGCAAGAGGTGTGCTGACTGGCTTAGCATTCTTCATGTTGAAGCGTTCTAGTACACGTTCAATGTACTTCTCCTGAGATAGCCACAACTTTCTACTTGTTCTCTCTCGAACTATCTTCATCCCTAGAATTTGTTGTGCTGGGCCCAAGTCCTTCATATCAAATGACTTGGACAGATCTCCTTTCAACTTTGCTATCAACCCCTTGTCTTTTCCTACAATTAACATGTCATCCACATACAACAACAATATAATAAAGTTATTCTCAGAAAATCTTTTGAAGTATACACATGGATCAGAATAGGTCTTTAGGTATGTTTGACTTTTCATGAATGAGTCAAACTTCATGTACCACTGCCTTGGTGCCTGCTTCAATCCATAAAGACTCTTATTCAATTTGCACACCATGTGTTTCTTTCCAGCTACTTCAAATCCTTCTGGCTGCTCCATATAAATCTCCTCTTCCAAATCTCCATGAAGAAATGCAGTTTTCACATCCAACTGCTCCACTTCAAGATCTAGGCTAGCTGCTAAGCTCAAAATTGTTCGAATAGAAGTCATTTTGACAACAGGTGAGAAAATTTCATCAAAATCAATACCTTTCTTTTGTTCGAAGCCTTTAACCACCAATTGAGCTTTGTATTTGATCAGCTTGCCATTTTCATATTTCTTGAGTTTAAAGACCTATTTGCATTTAAGTGATCTTTTACCCTTTGGAAGTTCAACCAGCTTGTATGTGCCATTTTTCTATAGAGATTCCATCTCTTCTTGCATAGCTTTCATCCACTGGTTATTTTCTGGATGGGACACCACCTCCTTAAGACTTTCTGGCTCCCCTTCATCACTGATGAGGACATACTATGTCGAAGGGTACCTGCATGACTCTACCCTTGGCCTCTCTGGTCTCCTCAGAGGTTGAGGTTGTTCTTCTCCCTGAGTGGGGTGCTCCACTTCCTCGACACCTTCATCAAGTTGCTCCCCCTGCTCAATAACCTCACCAGGTTGCTCCCCCTGCTCGGCAACCTCGTCGGTCGTACTTTCTGCACTTGTGGGATTGTTAGAAGTAGAAGGAATAGTAACAAAGTTAGGAATTATACCATTCTTCGCCTTTTCTGACATATCAGCAGCAGTTCCAACTTCACTTTCTCGGAAGACTACATCTCTGCTTCTGATGACCTTCTTCTTTACAGGATCCCACAGTCTGTACCCGAACTCTTCATCTCCATATCCGATAAATATGCAGGGAACAGATTTATCATCCAGCTTTGTTCTCTGCTCTTTTGGTACATGTGCAAAAGCTCTGCAACCGAACACCTTCAGATGCGAGTAGGACACCTCCTTGTTGGTCCAAACTCTCTCTGGGATTTCAAACGCCAACGGAACTGATGGACTCCTATTGATCAGGTAACAGGCTGTCTGAACTGCTTCACCCCAGAATGACTTAGGCAGTTTAGCCATTCTGAGCATGCTTCTCACCTTCTCCACAATGGTGCGGTTCATCCTCTCGGCTACGCCATTGTGCTGTGGGGTTCCAGGAACTGTCTTTTCATGTCTGATCCCATGACTTGAACAATACTCTTCAAATTCCCTTGAAGTGTACTCACCTCCATTGTCACTTCGGAGACGCTTTAGCTTTCGACCCGTCTCCCTTTCTACTAGAGCATGAAACTTCTGGAAAACTTGAAACACCTGATCTTTGGTTTTCAAAATATAAACCCATAATTTTCGTGAAGCATCATCAATAAAAGTAACAAAATATTTGTTACCGCCCATTGATTCAATTTCCATTGGGCCGCAAACATCAGAATATACTAAATCAAGTATATTCAATTTTCTTTCAGACGATGTCTGAAATGAGACTCTATGCTGCTTACCAAATAAACAGTAGTCACAAGGTTTTACCGTTGTACCTTTGGCATAAGAAATGAGTGATTTCTTGGCAAGAATCTGCAATCCCTTCTCGCTCATATGACCCATTCTTTTGTGCCACAAATCTACAGAAATCTCATCTTGTGCCGCGTTCAATTCACCTTGGCATATTTCTGCATTTGTCCTGTACAACGTGCCACGAGCAACTCCCTTTGCAATCACCAATGATCCCTTAGTGAGTCTCCACTTTTGATTTGCAAAATAACTCTCGTATCCATCTCGGTCTAAAGCAATTCCCGAGATCAAGTTCATCCGCAAATCAGGTACATGCCGCACATCCTTTAGAACCAATGTGCATCCGACATTTGTCTTGATACAAATGTCACCAATCCCCGCAATCTTTGAGTAACTTGTGTTACCCATTTTCACTGTGCCGAAATCACCTGCTACATATCTGCAAAAAAGATCTCTTACCGGTGTGGCATGGTGAGATGCCGCTGTGTCAACCACCCATTCCGACTCTGGACCTGACAGGTGCATGCATTCCTCTTTAACCTTTTTTCCTTTATTTCATCCTTTCTCTGCAATGGCGTCTCTGAATCCTAACCCTAAGAGAATCCCAATTCTTGATAGCTTCCCCAACGCCCCTGTAAGACATAGAAGGGGTAGAGGTGGCAGGCTTCATAGCCTAGGATCCGTTCGTGGTGGTTCCTCTGGTTCCATCACTCCTTCTTCTAGTTTTGGCACTATTTCTAGAGGTTCTATCACTAAGAAATCCTCTTCTAAAGCTAAAGAAATTTCTGAGCCTCTTCAAGAGCCTTTAGTTGAGGAAATAGTACCCAATGACTTATCCTTTGAGAATGATAGAAAATCTCTTCATGAACAAGTTGTTAATTTAGAGAAAGCTGACATTTTTCCTTCTCTAATCACTGAACCTTTGATTTCTATTGTTCGAAAAGATTGCAACTGGAGAAGTGACGCGCTAACCTAGATCCCACAAAGGGTGTTGGTTGATTAAGAAAGCAGGACGGTGGTCATGGAAGTCGAAATCCACTAAGGAGTGTGTAACAACTCACTTGTCGAATCAACTAGCCCCGAAAATGGATGGCGCTTAAGCGCGCGACCTACACCCGGTCGTCGGGGCAAGTGCCAGGCCCCGATGAGTAAGAGGGCGCGGCGGTCGCTCTTCGTATAGTGATCCCTAATCCAAACCAAAGAATATCTTCTTTTAGGATTGGATTTTCTTTTGTTTATACTTACCCCTTTACTTTGGGATTAGGACCAGAGGAACCACCACGAATGGATCCTAGGCTACGAAGCCTGCCACCTCTACCCCTTCTATGTCTTACAGGGCGTTGGGGAAGCTATCAAGAATTGGGATTCTCTTAGGGTTAGGATTCAGAGACGCCATTGCAGAGAAAGGATGAACTAAAGGAAAAAAAGGTTAAATATGTATATAATAGCAATCATCAAACAAAGAAGTGTAATGATGGAAAGCCTATAATAAAGGCAACTATCACTTCGTGAATAGAGGGGATGAAGAAGCCTTGAATAAAGGCTGTAGAATTACAGAGCCAATCAAAAGGTGACATGTGTGCAGAGCATTAAATATAAAAGACAACTAAAGCGTCAGTGCTGTTATAGCATTGATTACGACGAAAATTCCTTTTTCGTGAAGATCCACTTCCCAAATATTTAATTGATAAATAAATGGAAAGTGGGGGGACTATCTGTATTGGGAAAAAACTGAGTCTGAATATTGAAGATGACGTGTCATGACATGTGGACTGGTCAAAAGGTTAGAACGCAATAAATAGCCAAGAGGCACAGGAGACAACAGATATGGGGAGAAGAAAACAACATAGGTGTGGACCGTTACTCAAAAAGGTACGATTCTCGTACCTATTCGAGTCATTTAAAGACCGAAGATCGGAAGAAGTTGAAGATACGAATCTGATGACGTAAAAGAGTCTAAATACAGCATTAAATATCAAATATGTTAGAAAATTTGAATTAAATAGAAATGATTGTGTAACATTTCTTTTAATGTCATTTATTGTTCATAATTGCCTCATTAAGACAAAGGCATTACATCTTCTCCTAGAATCAACTATAAAAGGAGAAGGACTCAACATCTGTAGACACGCGAAATATTATTGACATTAAACTGATTTTCCATCCTTTTTTTTTCTTTCTGTTTTTCCTTTTAATCATTCATAATGTGTTTAGTAGGTGACATATACATGCTCGATGAGCTAATTACTCAATATTTGTTTATCTTGAATTTTTAAAAAATGTTTGCATTTTAAAGACTTGCATAACTTAAACTGAAAATTATTATCCTTTTCTTTTTTGGACCCGTTCGGTGTCCGATATTTGTATTAGATCCCGATTAGATATGAATTTGCACTGTGTAAGGATTATTTAAGTTCCCTAACATGGTTTTTTTATACCTAGAGCTCGACCCGAGAGCTCCAGTTAAAGGTGATATCCATGTGTTCCATATATAATATTTTGAAGTATCATCCAAACACTATTCCAATGCCATATGTTTCACCTTGTAACGTAATAAATATTACTCCATCCGATTCAAAATAAGCGATTTTTTGGTTGTTTTCATACATATTAAGGAATTTATCTTTTAATATTAATTAACAATGAAATTGAACATATTAACTTTTACTATCTCTACACATAAATATTTGTAACACATACTCCAACATTATTTACTCCAAGGACAATGTATGAAAAAATAATTAATTCATTCTTGAAATCTGGAAAAAGCACTTATTTTTAGACACAAAAAAGGCCAAAAAATCAATTACTCCCTCCGGTCCAAAATAAGTGATTTTTTAGTTGTTTTCACACGGATTAAGAAATCCATCTTTTAACATTAATTAACAGTGAAATTGACCCTATTAACCTTTATTATCTCTTCACATAAACACTCCTAACACATACTCCAACACTATTTACTTCAAGGGCAATGTAGGAAAAAATAATTAATTAATTCTTAAAATCTGAAAAAATCACTTATTTTGGATCACAAAAAAAAACAAAAAAAATCACTTATTTTGGACCGGAGAGAGTATTATGAACCGGAGTGAGTACCTACTTTAGACGCTGTCAAATCTAAAAAGTTCCAATATCGCCGAGTTTTTACCTTTATATGATTTCCTATATGTTTCACATACGTAACCCTTTTTTGAATGTTAAAAGCCTTTTTATTTCTGTCAAATTGTGAGGATGATGTCACCTATATAGTCCTTAAGATTGCTAACCAGTATTTTAAAAGGCGTGGGCGTAATGCGAAATATTTTCAGTGATGCATAAGCCCTAGGCACGGGGCGTAAGCTCCATAGTTATTTAATCTTTAATATTTTATAAAATAATATAATTATAGTAAATATTTATAAACAAGTAAAATTGCATAAAAATTGAAGAAAACTATAAATATGTGAAATTTATATATATAAATATGCTCCATCTCCATAAAAAACTAGTCAAAATAATCTATCATACGCTACTTAGAAGCACAAGTCACTTGAGTCGAAAAGAATAAAGTTTTCTATATGGAGAAACAAAAATGATAACTAGCCTGCAATTTAAACTTTGAACTTGCTACTATATACGAAGGAGAATGGAGTTCTCTTTATATTTGTAAAATAAATAAATTAAATATTCATTGCTTTTGGAAGATATTAACAGAGTAGCGGACAAGATAAAGAATTGAGAAAGACCATGAATTAGGGCTTCAGTCAATAAAAAGGTCTTGACTTTTAAATTTAATACATTTCAGTAAAACTTTTGAGTAATTACTAAGCTGAAATTTGAGAATTTGGGTATTATATAAAACACTTATTCAACAAATTTTAAAAAGTCTTTGAGGCTTACGCCTCACTAAAAATAGGCGCCTCAAACGCCCAGGCGTACACCCCATAACTCTACTGTGTACACACATATTTGGTTAAAGTTCACAAAAAGAAAAGATTTATAGTTGAAGTTCAAAAACAATACATATGGAAGTTGAAGTTGTGAGTGAACACCATTATTGAAGGGTTGCATATAGATGTTCTTAACACGCAGCGAAAAATAATAACAATCCTAGGCAGATCTTTTTCGTATTTAAAATTTATTTACATGTCAAAGATCGAATCTAAGACGTACCTGGTGAAGAGAGCCTCGTTTCAGAATTTTCTTCGATAGTGCGGAGAATCTATGCGTATCCATACCGAGACCGATCCTTGCTATGAACTCTTTGATCAATGAAATCTGTGAACAAATTGAACGAAATATTGTATTGAAATTTTTCTCAAAAATCTCAACTCAATATTAGAAGAAGAAGAAACACTTTTCTTGTAATGAGGGGCGTATGCAGGAATTTTTGTAAGCGGTGTCGAAATTTATAGAAGAACTGGAATGTTACTTTGATTATCATACTTTTAGACAGGAAATAACCTTAGTTTATTGGCTTTGTTGAGTCTTAAGTTAAAAAAGATTTTGAGTTCAATTCTACTTCATCACAATTTTTAACTTCAAAGGCTCTCTCAAAATATTTACAAAAGAAAAATGTGCTAGTTAAGGTTCGAACCTTTGACCTCTTAGAGCAAAATCAAGCATAAAATCAACATATCAAGGCACAATTTATGTCATGTGGTGTCATTTTTTCTTACTTATCCGTTTCCGTACAGTATTAATACATATATTTAGTAAAAAGTTTCGACGAAGCGGTGTCGCATGACACCGCTTGAGGAAGCGTGCATCCGCCCCTGCTTGTAATTGTATTTTCTCTCTTGGCTTGTGTTGCACTCTCACTTTCACAAAGTGATTTTTCTTCTCAAGAATTAATAATGCAAATTTTGTTCCATCATCTATAAACCATTTTCCTATTTGGTTGAGGTAATGATTTACTTAAGATAAAAGTTTATTCCAAAATAAACGTCAATCGAATTGTATGGAAAATTGAAAATCATGTCTTAATTAAAATGTGACTGCCGAACCATTCCTCAACTCAAAGTTGGATTCTGGTCAATCCAACTTAATGTTGGATTCAATTTATACGTCCTTTTATGGACTTTACCTTTCCAATTCCAAATTGGTAAATTAATTGATATTATATATATAACCTTTATATAAATCAATATTAATTCATATTATATATATCTCATATATATTTCAACTAAGAAAAATAATTTATTTTCTATTCCAAATAGAAACTTTGATTTGTTCACAATATTAATTATATCCTCTGTGCTAGCAAATAATATAATAATATTTCATTTGGACTAATAACTAAATTTATTTGACTAATTAAATTATTTAATTCAATTATCAAATAATAAGTTAATTAACCCTTTAGTAAAGATCAGAACACTCGTTAGTGTGTGACCTCATAGGTTAAATACTAAACCGGTAGTAAATTGATCATATCAATATACTAATCAAGGGTGGCGTCTAGCAACACTCCTTAACGACCGGATAGCATGAAGTATATAATTTGCTCTCAAGAACCAGTAGAAGAATAATGTATTAATTCCTTCTGTCCTTATAGCTTCGAGTCACCCTAGGATATGGTTCAACTGTCAAATCCTAATAGGCGACCAACTATGTGTTCATGTCACATATAATCGACCATTGAATGACCTAAGAAACTCATTTCTTCTTTCATTCAATTGCCCTGGCCAAGGTCTTAGTCGTTTATAATTCATGATAACATGGAGCTTAAACTCATTACTAAAAGTTGACAGATTCCATCTTGATCAATCACTAATTCTACAAGCATTTAATCATACCCAATATCCTTTCAACTATCGCCCTAGGGCCATAGGTGTCTGGTATCAAAGCACAATAAATAACTTGTCAATTACTATGACGATCTCAGGTCAAAAGAAACTTTTACATCACATTCTTCAAGAGAATATCCTATTGACAGTTTATGGTAATTCTAACCATTAGGAATTATCCAATGAGTCGGTTCAATGATCATATCTCTATATGCATCATCTATCTATGTAATTTAGTTAATGAGATCAACTAATCTTTATCCCATAAAGACGATCACATAAATATTGATCTAACCGGATTACTAATGTCCAAATTAATAATCCTACGATCAAGAACAAATTTAGATTAAATTGTAAGAGACTTTGCTCTCATTATCATGATCTCTATCACGATGACAAGTCTCAAAATTTAATCAAGGACCTTATCAAATTAATCAAGCAATTAATAATAATGATAAAAGAATATCAAATGCCATATATTTTTATATCAAATAACGTTCACAAAATATGTTCAAATCATCAAATATGATATTGGATTTAGGGCATATCTACTATATCCCTAACAATTATAGCACCTGAAATACTCCTCAAACAAGCTTTCAATACTTAGTATTTAAGTTCAATATTTGCAGATACTAAAATACTATCTATGGCCAAACAGTCTGTTTTTTATGCGCTAGTACTAGATTGTAGGCGGATATTACTTATCTCTGTACTAGTACTACTAGATGATTGGTGCCCGTGCACAGCACTAAGTAATATGCTTACATACATACTGGACGAAATTAAGAAAGATAACATCCCTTGTAAAAGTTGATCATTCCATAATCTTGGTTGTTAAAAGCCTCATTTCCCTTGAAGCACGCAGTTCTTGTCAGTCTTCCTACATGACTAGGCGGGTAAAAACGGACGGGTAGGGTCGGATATGGTTCGGACCAAAAATTGATTATGAGAAAACGGATAAATTATTAGATCCGACCCATATTTAATACAGATAAAAAACGGGTTAACCGACGTATAATATGGGTAACTATATTATCCATGACTTTTGAATATAATCACTTTTGGAAGAACTCTTATAGCCTGTTTGGCGAAAAGTGTTTTTGGCCAAAAATTGAGGTGTTTGGCCAAGCTTCTGGAAGGAAAAAAAATGTTTTTGAGGAGAAGCAGAAAAAGTAGCTTCTCTCCGAAAACACTTTTTTGAAAAGCACTTTTGAGAAAAATACACTTAAAAACAGTTTTTTAAAGATTGGCCAAACACTAATTGCTGCTCAGAAGTGTTTTTCAAACTAATTAAGCAAGCACAAACTGCTTCTCACCAAAAGTACTTTTGAGAAAAACACTTCTCAAAATAAGCTGATTTTTGCAGCTTGGCCAAACGGGCTATTAGTCTCCCAAACTTGAGGACCCTCAATGGCCAAACGGGCTATTAGTCTCCCAAACTTGAGAAACCCCCAACTTGAGGCTTTAAAAATGTAAAAGTTCAATTCATTGGTTATCCATTGGTTACCTATTGGTTAACCATTTTTTAAATGGATAATATGGTTCTCCATATTTGACCCGTTTTTAAAATTTTTATTATTCAACCCATTTTTTAGTGAATAATATGAGTGGTTAACTATTTTCTTTTAACCGCATTATACATGACCAAATTTACGGCACCAAGTTTTTTATGTTTCAAATTGAGGAAAACATATACCACAGAGAAAGTGATTTCTAACAACCTCGGCACTTGAGCAATAAGATACTTGTGATTCCATTTTGAAGGAACTCCATTCCAAATGCAGGAAGTTGGAGTCAAACTGCAGAAAAATACGAGGAAATTACAAAAATATACACCAAAAAAGCGCATAAACAGTTGCAAGAGTACAAAACTTAGTCCAGAATGTAGATTCATGTAGAGACTAAAATTCTCAATCCAAGCCACATTTCGCACGTACCAAGCTGCGGAAAACGCTAAAAGAATATAAATAGTATCCAGATTTTAAAATAACATAGGAACCTAAGTTCTCGATCAAAATGATATCCTCATTTTTCATTGGATAACCTTTATATGATGCAAAAAGTGATCAAATAAGGTTCTGAAGTGCTACTGTAAACTATTTCAACTGACAAGGTAATAACTGTATCCTATAATCATCTTTTCAATGATTTTCTCAATCTTATTCTAAATCAACAACAACAACCCAGTAAAATCTCACTTAGTGGGGTCTAGGGAGGGTAGTGTGTACGCAGACCTTACCCCTACCCTGAGGTAGAGAGGCTGTTTCCAAATAGACCCCCGACATCCTTCCCTCCAAGAACTTCCCATCTTATTCTAAATCAAATATTCTAATCTAACATGTGCCAACATAAAACACATCAACGAAGAAGTACCCCGACCTATACCCAAATTTTTATATACACACTCTACCTTTGCGGGATTTTAATTATCCCCCTAAATTATTTTAAAGTAAATTATCTGCACCCTTTAAGCTAACGTGGCAGAGTGTGTATTTTACTCTCCTTGGAAAAGTGAGAAGCAAGAAAAAAAGATTTTCATATTTTTCTTTTTGCTTTTTTACTATTTTTTCCTTTTCCTTTCCCTTTTTCTTTGTCTTTTTCTTTACTTCTTTTTTCGTTTCTTCTCTAATTTCGGCGGATATTTATTCACCGGCGACTTTGTCTAACCGTTTTTCTTCCATTTATTATGTTTTTTTTCATCTTTCTATTCTTTTCACACACAAATTAAACTCTCAAAAAGATCTATTCATAAATAAAGCAAAATACACTCAAATTTGGGGGGGGGGGGGAATTCATCATCGAAAAACCTTCCGCGCCAGAAAATATTGAGATATTGAAATTTTAACTGAAAAAAGTCTTCTCAGTACTTATATTCGTTTTTCTTTCTTTTGCTCTTCCTCCCACACATAAATTACACTTTCAAAAAAAATTCACACACACATATATATATGTCGCCGGAAAGAATGGTGTCCTTAAAATTCCGACGACCATCATTTTATGCCGCCGGTGACCAAAACAAAAAGAAAGAGAATGAAATAACAAAATAAAATGAGAATAATAAGAAATAAGAAAAAAGGTTAAGAAAAAGAAGAAAGAATAAAAAAAGTACTAAATATACATGTGGCAGCGCGTGTAGTTCACCACTTGCCAAGAGTTTGGTTGTCTAGTTTTAGGGTGGTATTTATTCCATTTTAAAAAGTTTATGGGGTAATAAAATTCCCGCAAAAATAAAGTGTGTAGTTGGAAATCCGGGTATAGGTTAGGAAGGTGCTTATGCATAGGGGCGGCGGGAGGACCAAGCAAATAAAGCATTTGCTTAAGTCCCCCAAGCACTTGGGCCCCCACAAATTAGTACTAGTAATGATTCTTTTAGCTTAAACTAAAAAGTATTGGGGAGAGGTGATCAGACAGGATATGGCGAGACTTCAGATTTTCGAAGACATGACACTTGATAGGAAGATGTGGAGGTCGAGTATTAGGGTTATAGGTTAGGAGGTAGTTGGGTCTTGCCTTACTTTGTATCTTTGTGAGCCTAGTCTGGTAGGATTTTTGTCTAAGATAGCTAGTGGCAATGTTGTGTCTTACTATTTCGCTTTTAAGTGCAAGACCTATTTACTAGCCATTGCTTTTGCTTTGCATCTTTCTTCTGGATTTCATGTTGTTCCTATTTTTCCTATGAATTTCTGTGGTAAAATTAATATTGTCTCCTTTTGTGTTTTTATTTTCTTGAGCCGAGGGTCTTTTGGAAACAGCCTCTTTACTCCTTCGAGGTAGGGGTAAGTCTCCGTACACACTATCCTCCCTAGACCCCACTAATAAGATTTTACTGAATTGTTGTTGTTATTGATTCTTTTAGCTTAATTTTTTAATAGAAAATATTGAAGAAAAAAATTAGAAAAAAAGGACAACTTATGAATGGAGTTACGGACATACCACATGCCGGTATCCTTTTAAGGTCATATCTTCCCAATTCTATTTCATTCTTTTGAAAGATTTTAAGCATTAAAATAAACAAAGTAAAATTGATTTATTCGATATCAATAGTCAAAATTATCAACTTCTAGCATTAAATTACTCCTATATTGTTATAATATTTTTTTTATGTGATAGCTTTATTTCTTGTATGCTTATTTCTACGTATATCTTATGTTTTTATTACATACTAGGATTTAAATATGTCAACTGAAAAATTGGATCACCTCAAGTCTCAAAAAAAAAAAAGAGAAAAGAATTGGAGTTTGATATAATTTCAAAAAGATTTTCTTGATGAAGTCTTAAGAAACAATAAAAAATTGACGTTCTTTAACAAGGCTCTCGTAGCTCAGTTGGTTAGAGCACCCGTTTAGTAAGCGGGAGGTCTGAGTTCGACTCTCAACGAGAGCATTTTGGCTAAGCTGAAATCCTTCCTCAACGAGAGCATTTTGGCTAAGCTGAAATCCCTCCTAAAATAGCCGATGGCGAAAGAGTAATTCAAATGGCCGATGGCGAAAGAGGCAGCAAAGATCCCTCCTAAAAGGGCTTCAATTAGCAGAGCAAAATGGATAGTAATTCAAATGGCCGATGGCGAAAGAGGCAGCAAAGTCATATTTTTGGGAAGACAGTACTCCGACATAGACAATACTATGCATTGTATTTTCTAGTTTTATAAGCTTTTATAAATATATATATTTATTTATAGATTGGATGCCCATGTATGTGAATAGCTTACAGATGAAATCTCCTACTTTATGTCCATCCCATTCACTATTTACAATATTAAGTCTTCTCATTTTATGTCTATAAAAGGCTATGTAAATTGTAATGGAGAACACACCAAAGTGAAAGAAGAAAAGAGTTCTTCCTTTTTTCTGTCTCTTCTTATTTATATTTTACTGAATTGCTTTTCTTTTATAACACGTTATCAGCGCGAAACTCTAATTTTATTCTTAATCTCCGCTAAGTTGAGCCATATTTATTAAGGTATGTATCGTTATACTCATTTTATTTATGGCAGTACATCTCATATGCTCACTGTTTGCAAATTACTTGTGCTCTTGGGCATCTTAAATAGTTTAAGTACATTGCAATGATAAAATAACTATTTCCTTCAGTGCTCAACTCTTAGAGGACCTCAAAGTCATCGAACTAGCTACCCACTAATGACATACTTATAATATTCATGGACTTCCTGGATCCAAACATATCTTTAAGGCATTTTGAAGAACTGTGAGAAATGAATTGACAAGTAATAATTTCACATTAGTTTAATTACTTTATACTTATTGGATTGGAACATATAAATAATATTAGTCACGTTCAATTCTATTAACACATATATATCAATAATATAAAGTGATATGAAACAGTATGTTGTTTCCAATTTATGGCCAGAATAAAATAAAATAGTAGGTTGTTTACATGATAAAGCTCTATTTTCGTTTCTTTTTCCCTTGCTCGTTTTGTTTCATTAATTGTTTATTAATATAATTATTTCTCTAGCTTATTTATCTTTTATGGTAGTTTTTACTATGTCAAATTTATCAAAACTTAAATTTGTGGCACTTGACATCACCAGGAAGAACTATTTATCATGGGTCCTTGATGCTGAAATTCATCTTGACCCTAAAGGTCTTGAAAATACTATTATACAAGAAAATAAAGCATCAAATCAGGATAAAGCGAAGGCATGATTTTCCTTCGTCATCATCTACATGAAGGGTTAAAAACTGAATATTTAACCTTAAAAGATCAACTTGAATTATGGATTAATTTGAAGGATCGATATGATCACCTAAAACTTACGGTATTACCGAAAGCTCAATATGAGTGGATACCATTAAGGTTGCAAGACTTTAAAACCGTAAGTGCGTATAATTATGATATCTATAAAGTAAGTTCTCTATTAAAATTATGTGGTGACACTATCACATATGAGTACTTATTGGAAAAAATATTTTCTACTTTTCACACTTCAAATGTGGTGCTACAACAGCAATACCGTGAAAAAGGTTTTAAGAAATATTCTGAGTTAATCATATGCCTACTTGTGGCAGAGTAGTATAATACTCTATTAATGAAAAATCATGAAGCCCGTCCCACTGGGCCAGCTCCATTCCCGGAAGTGAATATTGTAGCAACATATGATAAGTTTGAAAGAAAACAAAATAATTAACGTGGTCGTGGACATGGTCGTAGATGTGAACGTGGCAGGGGGCGAAACAATTATCGTCATTATGGTGGAAATAAACTGGAGAACAATAAGGATTCTCAAATTAATCCTTTAAAAGGTAAAATTAGTATATGTCACCGATGTGGTATGAAAGGTCATTGGGCATGCATTTGTCGTACGCCAGATCATTTTGTCAAACTTTATCAAGCCTCCGTCAGAAAGAAAGAAAATAATGTGGAGGCACACTTGACCTTTCAAAATAATGATGATGAAGCAGGTCCCTCAAACAAATATGATTCTAAGGCACATCTTGCATATAAAGATGATGATTTTGGAAGCCTAACAAATATTACTCATTTAGAAGCTGGAGACTTCTTTGAGGTTATTGACTGAAGAACTAATCATCTTACTGGGGAATGAAGCTATAAAAGTTGTCATTTTTTATGTTTGCAACTAGTTTATTTTTCTTGAGTGTATTTTCCTAATGCATCATGTGTTGCTAGTTTCTACATTCCTAATGTATTTCTTAATGTTCTTTTTCTGTTTGTCTTTCATATTTCTTATGATGTATTTTTTGATTTTTTATAAAGAATATAAAAATTTCCCAGTCTTCAGTTGGACTAAAGATTAATAAAGATGATCTGTATCTTCTGGATAGTGCTACAATACACACTATTTTAAGAGATAAGAGATATTTCTCTTATTTGGTAATGAAAGAAGCCAATATTAATATAATATCCGGTAGTACAAGATTAATTAAAGGTTCTGGTAGAGCCAATTTATTACTATGAGGAGGAACGAATTTGGCCATTGATGAAGCATTATATTGTAGTATATCTCAAAGAAACTTATTAAGTTTCAAAGATATTCTCTAAAATGGCTATCATATTGAGACTATAAATGTTGAAAAGTTTGAATATCTTTATATTACTACAATAATATCTGGTAAGAAATATGTGCTTGAAATATTACCTGCTCTTTCCTCCGGCTTATACTACACAAGTATTAGCAGGATTGAATCACATGCCATAGTAAACGAGAAGTTTACTAATCAAGATAATTTTATTAGTTGGCATGACCGTTGGACCATCCTGGTTCTAATATGATGCGTAAAATAATTGAGAATTTATATGGACATTTAATGAAGAACCAGAAGATTCTTCAATTTAAGGAATTCTCTTGTACTGCATGTTCTCAAGGCAAATTAATTATTTGACCATCAACTATTAAAATTAGGATAGAATCCCCTGCATTTCTGGAACGTATACATGGTGATATATGTGGGCCCATTCACCCTCCATGTGGACCATTCAGATATTATATGGTTTTGGCAGATGCATCTACAAGATGGTCACATGTGTGCTTACTATCAACTTGCAATATGGTGTAATGACTGGGCCAGTCGTTTCATGAGTTACCGCTCCATTTCCCCCATTTTTGCTTCTTATTGCCTTATTCAGCTATATTATGTGTTATCAGGTTGGTTAGCTCGGGTTCGGAAAGGTTTTGGTAAGGTTTGAGATACTTAGTCTCTTTTGAGTGAGCTTAAGTTGGAAAAGTCAACCGGATGTTGACTTATGTGAAAAAGGGCTCGGATGTGAGTTCCGATGGTTTGGGAAGTTATTTGGGACTTAGGAGCGTGATCAGAATGTATTTTGGAGGTCCGAGGTAGATTTAGGCTTGAATTGGCGAAATTGAAATTTTGGCATTTTCCGGTTAGTAGGTGAGATTTTGATATAGGGGTCGGAATGAAATTCCGGAAGTTTTAGTAGGTCCGTTGTGTCATTTGGGATGTGTGTGCAAAATTTCAGGTCATTCGGACGTGGTTTGATAGACTTTTCGATCGAAAGCAGAATTTGGAAGTTTTTGAAATTCTTAGGCTTGAATCCGATGCAAAATTGGTGTTTTGATGTTGTTTTGAGCATTCCGAAGGTTGGAACAAGTTTGAATGATGTTATGGGATATGTTGGAATGTTTGGTTGTGGTCCCGAGGCCCTCGAGTGAGTTTCGGGTAGTTAAACGGACCATTTCATGTTGGAAGATATTGTAGAAAAACTGTTGTTGGTGTTGCAGGTTTTTGACCTTCGCGTTCGCGATAAATGGCCCGCGTTCGCAAAGGGTTGGGAAGTGAGGCTGTGAAGTTAGCCTTCACGTTCACGAAGGTGGTCCCGCGATCGTGAAGGGTTGAGATCGATGGTCATCGCGTTCGCGAGGGGTTAGTCACATTCGCGTAGAGGAAATGTGAGCAGCTGGGTCCAGGTTGATTTGTTCTTCGCGTTCGCGATGAGTTGGGAATCTGAGTCTTCGCGTTCACGTACGGGGAGTCGCGATCGCGATGAAGGAAAAAATGTCCCAACTCAAGTTTGTGCTTCGCAAACGCGAGGCGTTGACCGCATTCGCGAAGAAGGATTTTGAATAGCTGGGCAGAATGTTTTAAAAGGCCATATCCGCGATTTTGGGTCAAAGTTTCATCATTGTTGGGCGATTTTTGAGCTTTTTGAGGAAGATTGAAGAGGGACTCAAGGGAAAACATTTGGAGGTAAGATTTATGGACTTAATACTTAATCCTAATGTAATTTCTACCTAATTAATTATGGAATTTGTGGAATTTAAGCTTAAAAATTGGAGGTTAGGGCTTGAAAACTGGAGACCTAAATCTAGGGATTTGAGAGGTCATTTGTGGTCGTATTTTGATGCATTTGATATGTATGAACTCATGAGGGTGTAAGGATTCTAGTTTATGATTTTTATCGGAATGCGAGACGTGGGCCCGGGTCGGGTTTGGCCAATTTCGGGATTTATGATGTAAATCGATTATTTTCGAGTGGGCTTTGTTCCCTTAGTATATTTTGATGGTATAATTCTATTTTTGGATAGATTTGGAGCATCCGGAGGCCGATTCGAGAGGCAAAGGCATCGCGGGCTAGAGTTTGGACCGGATAGAGGTAAGTAATGATTGTAACTATTGTCCTAAGGGTATGAAACCCCGGATTTCACATCGTTGTGCTATTATGAGGTGCACACACGTTAGATGACGAGCGTGAGGTCGTGCACCATTGGGGATTGTGACTTAGTCCGTACTGTATAACTATTAAATTGCGTATTTGACTGAAAACCTTTTGCTATTATCATGTTTTGGGCTGAATGCTATATTTGGGGCTCATGCCAACTGTTTTGGACCCTTAGGGAATTTTTACTACTATTCCTCACTGTTTTGACTTTATATTTATACTCAGCCATGCTGTATTCAACTGTTTTCATAATTCAACTATATTTACTCTATTTTGACATCTTAAATGATATTTTGGGCTGAGAATCATATTTTTACTGTGCCCGAGTGGCTTTGAGAGATTTCTGACTGAGTAAGGCCGAAGGCCTATATTGTGAGGTGATTATAGGATCGGATTGCGGGCCGCAGCGGTATTGTACAGATTCATGATTATGAGGCCGAGGTCCTGAGTTGTTACGCCACAAGGTGGCTTGATATGAGGCCGATAGTCTGTTTGATTATGCCATAAAATGGCTTGATATTGCGCTTGGGCCGTAAGGGTCCCCTCCCGGAGTCTGTACACCCCCAGTGAGCGCGGGTACCTAGTGTGATACGTGATATAGCCCGAGGGGCTGATGTTGTTCCATGTTATTGCCCGAGGGGTTGATACGAGTGATTGTGAGATAGCCCAAGGGGCTGATTCTGTTGATATTTTCCCCGAGGGGCTGATATATGTCTCTATCTTTTCTCTTGTTTTCATTCACTCATTTGAACTATTAAAATATTTTTTAAAGAGGTTTTCACTGAACTAAGGTGTTTTATGAGTTTTCATTATTTTATTGCATTGTATTGATTTTATACTGCCACGTTGTAGCATTTTGCTGTGTTTTACATATTTTCTTATCGCTCAATTGCCTTTACTTTTATTACTTACTGAGTTGGCGTACTCACATTACTCTCTGCACCCTGTGTGCAGATCTAGGAGTCTCGAGTCACGCTAGCGAGGCTGATTACTTCCAACAGGCTGTTCTGAGTTCACTAGGTAGCTGCTCGGCCTTCGCAGCCCAGTGCTTCTCCCTCCTATCTTTACTTTCCTTTGTACTAGTTCTATAATAGACTGTGTAGTCCTTTTTAATACTCTTAGACAGATGTTTAGATGCTCATGTCTGGTGATACCCCGATATCGGCTATGTTTGTTTCCGCAATTATTCTATTTCACTCTATTTTGGGATTTATTAGTTATTAATGACTAAATTATGAATTATTATAACTGTTAATTGGTTTTGGGGGTTTGTGTTGGCTGACCTTGTTCCACGAGAGGCACCATCACGACCAAGTCCGATTTGAGGTTGTGACAAATTGGTATCAGAGCCTAGGTTACATAGGTCTCACGAGTCATAAGCAGGTTTAGTAGAGTCTCGTGGATCGCTACAGAGACGTCTGTATTTATCCTCGAGAGGCCGTATAACCTTTAGGAAAACTTCATATTCTTGAAATTCTTGTCGTGCGAAATTGCTGATCCGAGTACTAAACTTCTGTTATTCTATTCTCTCACAGATGGCGAGGACGCGTGCTACCGTTTAGGATGGACGACCACTAGTACCACCAGTTGGGGCCACTAGAGGCTGATGACGCGGTCGAGGTCGAGGTAAGGGCAGGGGTGTAGCCCGTACAACAGCTAGAGCAGCACCCGAAGATCTACCAACCTCCCTAGTTCATGATCAGGTCCCAGTTGTGGACGCTTCAGCAGCACCAGCTCAGGCACCAGTTGTGTCCATTGTGATTCCAGGTCTTCAGGAGGCCCTGGCTCAGATTCTATCAGTATGCACTAGCCTAGATCAGGCGGTCTCAGTTACTACAGCTGCAACTACTTCTCAGGCCGTGGGAGGCACTCAAACTCCCGCCGATCGCACACCTGAGCAGGTCGTATAAGGACTTCAGACACCGGGGGCACCCCCAGCCCAGCCGGTTGTAGCTGTTCAGGACTATATAGCTCCTGTTATGCTAGAGGACGATCAGCGCAAGTTGGAAAGGTTTGGTAGACTTCAGCCTCTGACTTTCAGTGATACAGAGGGCAAAGATGCCTAGGGTTTCTTGGACAAGTGTCAGAAGATTCTTTGTATAGCGGGTATTTTGGAGACCAGCGGGGTCGCTTTCACTACTTTTCAGTTTTATGGAGTTACCTTCCCTTGGTGGGAGGCTTATGAGAGGTGTAGGCCTGTTGGTGCATCACCTCTTACCTGGCAGCAGTTCTCCGTTCTCTTTTTGGAGAAGTATGTGCCACAGTCTCATAGAGAGGAGCTGCGCAGGCAGTTCGAATGGTTGTGTCAGAGAGAGATGATTGTGACATAGTAAGAGATGAAGTTCTTGGAGTTAGCTCTTCATGATGTTTGGTTGGTTCCTACGGAGAGAGAGAGAGAGAGAGGATTAGGGAGGTTCGTTGATGGCCTCACGTATCAGCTTCGTATTCTTATGACAAGGGAGAGAGTGTCTGGTGCTACTTTTGAGGAGGTTGTTGACATTGCTCACGAGATTGAGTCAGTTCGTCGCTAGGAGCGAGATGAGAGGGAGTCAAAGAGTCCTCGGGGATCTGGTAGTTATGGTGGTGCTCCTTCGAGGGGTCAGTTTCAGCACGACAGAGGCCATCCATTCAGACATGCTCAGTTAGCTCGCCCGGGTTATTGTGGGGCGTCATCGGGTCATGGTTCTCACAGTTCTCATCAGGGCCAGTCATCACTCAGTGCCTTTCCATCCTAGAGTTTGTCCCGTGCTGCATCGGTTCAGGGCTCTTCTATGCCAGGTACATCTGCTAGTCATTCCGGTGTTAGGGGTCCCCTTCAGTCCCCGTCTCTAGCACTAGAGAGTTGTTATGAGTGTAGAGAGTTGGGCCATATATGGATGCAGTGTCCTCATCGTCTTGGAGGTTCGTATCAGTAGAGAAGTCAGCCATCAGCTTCAGCGCCAGTTACTTTACCACCACCCACCCAACTAGCTAGGGGTGGAGGACAATCAACTAGGGGTCGCCCCAGAGGGGGAGGTCGATCAGGTGGTAGTTAGGCCCGTTTCTATGCACTCCAAGCTCGACAGGATACTATTGCTTCAGATGCTGTGATTACAGATATTATCTTAGTCTACCACCGAGATGCCTCTATATTATTTGATCCCGGTTCCACATTTTCATATGTGTCATCATATTTTTCTTGTTATTTGGATATGACCCGTGAGTCTCTTGTTTTATCTGTTTGTGTATCTACTCTTGTGGGCGATACTATTATTGTGGACCGTGTGTACCGATCGTGTGTGGTGACTATTAGACCCGAGTGGATTTGTTATTACTATGTATGGTAGACTTTGATGTGAGATTGGGAATGGATTGGTTATCTCTGTGTCGTGCTATTTTGGACTGTCATGCTAAGATAGTGACATTGGCTATGCCGGGTGTGCCACGGATTGAGTGGCGGGGTTCGATTGATTATGTTCCCAGTAGGGTAATTTCATTCTTGAAAGCCCGACATATGGTTGGGAAGAGTTGTCTTTCTTACTTAGCCTTTATTAGGGATGTCGGTGCAGAGACTCCTAGTATTGATTATGTTCTTGTTGTGAGGAATTTTCCCGATGTGTTTCCTGCAGACTTGCTAGGCATGCCGCCAGATAGGGATATTGATTTTGGTATTGATCTGGTGTCGGGCACTCAGCCCATTTCTATTTCACTATATCGTATGGCACCAGTGGAGTTGAAAGAGTTAAAGGAGCAGCTTCAGGAACTCCTTGATAAGGGGTTTATTCGGCCTAGTGTGTCACCTTGGGGTGCGCCTGTTCTATTTGTGAAGAAGAAGGATGGCACAATGAGGATGTACATTGATTACAAGTAGTTGAACAAAGTAACAATCAAGAACAAATATCCTTTGCCTCGTATTGATGATTTGTTTGACCAGTTTCAGGGAGCGAGAGTGTTTTCTAAGATTGATCTTCGTTCAGGTTATCACCAGCTGAAGATCAAGTACTTGGATATTCTTAAGACAACGTTTAGGACCTGATATGGTCATTATGAGTTCCTAGTGATGTCTTTTGGGCCGACCAATGCCCCAACAACGTTCATGCATTTGATGAACATCGTATTTTAGCCTTATCTCGACTCGTTTGTCATAGTTTTCATTGATGATATTTTGGTATACTCGCGTAGTCAGGAGGAGCACGCGGAACATTTGAGAGTTGTGTTATAGAGATTGAGAAGAAGCTTTATGCAAAGTTCTCCAAGTGTGGGTTTTGGCTTAGTTCAATGGCTTTCTTGGGGCATGTGGTGTCCATTGAGGGTACTTAGGTTGATCCAAAGAAGATAAAGGCGGTTCAGAGTTGGCCCAGACCGTCCTCAGCCACAAAGATTCGCAGGTTTCTTGGTTTGATGGGTTATTACCGCCGGTTTGTTCAGGGATTCTCATCTATCGCATCGCCCTTGACCAAGTTGACCCAAAAGGGTGCTCCATTCAGGTGGTCGGATGAGTGTGAGGAGAGCTTTTAAAAGCTCAAGACTGCCTTGACCACAACTCCAGTGTTAATTGTGCCATCAGCTTCAGGTTCATATACCGTGTATTGTAATGCTTCGAGAGTTGGTATTGGGTGTGTATTGATACAGGAGGGTAGCGTTACTGTTTATGCTTCTCGTCAATTGAAGCCCCATGAGAAGAACTACCCTGTTCATGATTTGGAGTTACTTGCCATTGTTCACACGTTGAAGATTTGGAGGTATTATTTGTATGGTGTGTCTTGTGAGGTGTTTACTGATCATCGTAGCCTCCAGCATTTGTTCAAACAAAAGGATCTCAATTTGAGGCAGCGAAGATGGTTGGAGTTGCTAAAGAATTATGATATTACTATTTTGTACCATCCGGGGAAGGCCAATGTGGTGGCCGATGCCTTGAATAGGAAAATGGTGAGTATGGGGAGTTTGGCATATATTCCAGTTGGGGAGAGACCTCTTGCAGTTGATGTTTAGGCCTTGGCCAATCGGTTCGTGAGGTTAGATATTTCGGAGCCCAGTCAGGTATTGGCTTGTGTGCTTTCTTGATCTTCTTTATTTGATCGTATCAGAGAGCGCCAGTATGATGATCCTCATTTGCTTATCCTTAAGGACAGAGTTCAGCACGATGATGTCAGAGATGTGACCATTGGTGATGATGGGGTATTGAGGATGCAGGGCCGGATATGTGTGCCCAATGTAGGTGGACTTCGAGAGTTGATTCTGGAGGAGGCCCATAGCTCGCGGTATTCTATTCATCTGGGTGCCACAAAGATGTATTAGGATCTGAGACAGCATTATTGGTGGAGGAGAATGAAGATCGACATTGTAGGATTTGCAGCTTGGTGTCTCAATTGCCAGCAGGTGAAATATGAGCATCAGAGACCGGGTGGCTTGTTTCAGCAGATGGATATTCCAGAGTTGAAGTGGGAGCGGATCACCATGGACTTTGTAGTTGGTCTCCCACGGACTTTGAAGAAGTTCGATGCTATTTGGGTGATTGTGGATTGGCTGACCAAGTCCGCGCACTTCATTCCTATGTGTACTACCTATTCTTCAGAGCGGTTGGCAGAGATCTATATTCGGGAGATTGTTCGTTTGCATGGTGTCCCAGTTTCCATCATTTCAGATAGGGACACTCAGTTTACTTCACAGTTTTGGAGGTCTGTGCAGCGAGAGTTGGGTACTCAGGCTAAGTTGAGCACAACTTTTCACCCTCAGATGTACGGGTAGTCCGAACGCACTATTCAGATATTGGAGGACATGTTGCGTGCTTGTGTCATTGATTTTGGAGGGTCATGGGATCAGTTTCTATCGCTCGCAGAGTTTGCTTATAACAACAGTTACCAATCGAGTATTCAGATGGCTCCATATGAGGCTTTGTATAGGAGGCGGTGTAGATCTCCAGTTGGTTGGTTTGAGCCGGAAGAGGCTAGGCTTTTGGGTACAGACATGGTGCAAGATGCTTTAGACAAGGTGAAGGTGATTCAGGAGAGGCTTCGTACATCACAGTCAAGACAAAAGAGTTATGCTGACAGGAAGGTTCGGGATGTGTCCTATATGGTTGGTGAGAAGGTTCTGTTGAAGGTTTCACCCATAAAGGGTGTTATGAGATTTGGGAAGAAGGGTAAATTGAGTCCTCGGTTCATTGGGCCTTTTGAGGTACTTCAGAGGATTGGGAGGTGGCTTATGAGCTTGCTTTGCCACCCAGCTTGTCGAGTGTGCATCCGGTATTTCATGTTTATATGCTTCAGAAGTATATTGGCGATCCATCTCATGTTTTGGAATTCAGCACGGTTCAGTTAGATGGTGATTTGACTTATGATGTGGAGCCAGTAACTATTTTGGAGCGTCAAGTTTGAAAGTTGAGGTCAAAGGATCTAGCTTCAGTGAAAGTGCAGTGGAGAGGTTGGCCCGTGGAGGAGGCTACCTGGGAGACCGAGCGAGAGATGCGGAGTAGATATCCTCACCTGTTTGAGGCTTCAGGCATATTTCTTGACTTGTTCGAGGATGAACGTTTGTTTAAGAGGGGGAGGATGTAATGACCCGGCCGGTCGTTTCATGAGTTACCGCTCCGTTTCCCCTATTTCTGCTTTTTATTGCCTTGTTCAGCTGTATTATGTGTTATCGGGTTGGTTGGTTTTGGTTCGGAAAAGTTTTGGTAAGGTTTGAGACACTTAATCTCTTTTGAGTGAGCTTAAGTTGGAAAAGTCAACCGAATATTGACTTATGTGAAAAAGGGCTCGGATGTGAGTTCCGATGGTTCGGATAGCTTCGGAAAGTAATTTGGGACTTAGGACCGTGATTGAAATGTGTTTTGGAGGTCCGGAGTAGATTTAGGCTTGAATTGGCGAAATTGGAATTTTGGCGTTTTCCGGTTGGTAGGTGATATTTTGATATAGGGGTCGGAATGGAATTCTGGGAGTTGCAGTAGGTCCGTTGTGTCATTTGGGACGCGTGTGCATAATTTTATGTCATTCGGACATGGTTTGATAGACTTTTTGATCGAAAGCGGAATTTGGATGTTTTTGGAATTCTTAGGCTTGAATCCGATGTAAATTTGGTGTTTTGATGTTGTTTTGAGCGTTCTGAAGGTTGGAACAAATTTGAATGATGTTATGGGATATGTTGGCATGTTTTTATGAGGTCCCGAGGGCCTCGGGTAAGTTTCGGGTGGTTAAACTGACCATTTCATGTTGGAAGATATTGCAGAAAAACTGCTATTTGTGTTGCAGGTTTTTGACCTTCGCGTTCGCGATGCATGTCCCACGTTCGCGAAGGGTTGGGAAGTGAGGCTTAATGCTGTATTGTGGTCCGGGCCCAGGCCAAACGGGCCGGGCCAAACTGGCCTGGGCTTGAGGCGGGCCGGGCTGAGGCGGTCCCGGGCCAAATGGTCCCGGGCCAAACGGTCCCAATGTGTGGAACCGGCCCACGATGGTCCTAAGCCCACATGGTCCCGGGCTAAATGGGTCGGGTCCGCGGGCCTAAACGGGCCTAACGGGCCTTTTTCCGTTTCGGGCTATTTTTTTTTTAATTTTTTATCTAAGGCACTTTCTTGTAAACTATATATGTATATACTAGTATAAATTGCTTATATATAGCTATATAAATATATATAGTATATATAGTATGTATAGTATGTATATATAAGGGTGTATTATGTGTATGTATAATTATATATTTCCTTATGTAATATATATTGCCTTATATATATAGTTTATATGTATTAGAGATATATATAGTGCCTTATATATGTGTGTATGTATATATATATATATATATATATATATATATCTAAACGGGCCTAACGGGCTTTTTCCGTTTCGGGCTATTTCTTTTTAATTTTTTTATGTAAGACACTTTCTTGTAAACTATATATGTATATACTAGTATAAAATGCTTATATATAACTATATAAATATATATAGTATATATAGTGTATATAGTATGTATTAGATATATAATATAATATACTATATCAAATTTAAACACAAAATAAATTGCAAAGCAATATTCAAGGGAATGTCTTATATATTTTACTATTACGACATTAACAAAGAATGACAATATCTTTCTTAGTCTTCCTCCCCCTAATGGAATGAGCACAACAAGGTACTAATACCACCATTAAAAGGAAAAAAACTAAGGAAGATGTGCCAAAATACAAGTTACATGTTAGTCTATGTATTATCTCTAACAAATCTCATAAATCCTTGAAGGTCCGGAGGAATTTTCGTTGGTGGTGGTGGAAAAGAAGCTTGTTCATCACCGCTTCCGGGCGAAGCAGCATCCTGCGCAAGTTCCTCTAGCATTTCTTCATAAGCTTCATCTATCTCCGGTTGTGATTCTGCAAGTCCAAAATTTCTTCTTTCCGAACGGATCCAATCTCTGAAGAGTACTGATTTTTCCAAGCTCTCCCTCATAGACGCTCTATGATCACCGATTTGAAGCCTCGCTTGACTGAATGCACTCTCTGATGCCACTATTGAAGCTTGAACACCTAAAATATCTCGAGCCATCCTTGAAAGAACCGGATAGTGTTTTTGTTTGTCCTTCCACCATTCCAAAACATCGAAGGAGCCGTCGGGATTCTCTGATTCAAGTCCCTGCGACAAATAAACTTGAAGCTCATTTAGTTGTGAACTATCACCAAAATTATCACCTTGAGAACCCCTGAACTCCGTCCAAGAACTAAGGGCTTTTAGGCCCGCAGTTCTTTTAGATGCTTGCGAACTAGACGAAGTAGGAGTTGGAACATTTGGTCTAGCTTGATCTAAGGCAAGTTGATAGCATTATAAATAGTTTGAACATTTATTTTAATTGGGGATTTTTCATCTCCAAGTGCGCAAATTCCTCAGCTGAAAGTGATAAAGCGTTATAAATTTTTGAATACCAAAAGTGAGGACCTCCTAATTTCATTGTTGGATTTAACAATGCAGCAACACCAAAAATAGGGGGGATAGGGAAAAAATATATTTTAAACTTAGCTTTCATAGAATTAATAGCTTCTTCATAAATTACTCCACCCTCTGAAAATTGAGTAAATAAATCTACAAGTGCTGCAATATAAACTAAACAGTTAGAAATAGTATGATAATATTGGCCAGATAATTCATTTGTAGCAATATGAAATTGTTCTAAAAAGTCTACAAGCATTTTAACATTACTCCAATCTTGATTTGTAAGGTGCTCATCATCATCATCACCACCATCACCTACACGAGCATTATACGTTGCGCTTATTGGGTTCCTATATTCATATGCAACAACTAAACTTTCATACATGTAATTCCATCTAGTTGGACAAGGTTTAGGAACCTTTCTTTCTCTAAGGCCAAATTCATCACATTTTTTAAAATAGTCTCTAAGTCTACTTCTACGGTTTGAATAAAAAAGCCAATTAAGAGCCATTTTAACCTTTTCAATTTCTACATTTAAAACTTTCATACCAGCACCGACGATTAAATGGTAAATATGACAAATACATCTAACATGAAAAATATTACTAAATGCAGGATTTAGTGTAGTTGTAAGCAAGCCTATAGCATTAGTGTTACTAGAAGCATTATCCATTGAAACCGACATAATTTTATCTCTAATGCAAAAATATCTACAAATATCTGCAACTGTGTTAGCAATAAACTTACCTGTGTGGCTTGAATTAATTATTCTATAAGTAATAATGCGCTTTTGCATTATCCACTCCTCATCTATCCAATGACTTGTAACAGTTAGATAATCACAGTCATTACCACTTCAACCAATATCAGTAGTAATAGCAATGCGACAATCTATATGAGTAAATAAATAGCGCAAATATTGTTCATATTCATGTTTATATTTATAAATATCGCTCTTTACGGTTGCGCGAGGCCATCCTTTATAAGTAGGATTAAAAACTCTTCTAATATAATGCACAAAATGAGGGTTAGAAGGAAAACTATAGGGTAAGCACATAACAGTAACCATTTTTGCCAATTCTTCACGATCTTTATTTGGATCATAATATAAAATGCCACCGGTAACAGTGTTAATTCCCAGTTGAACTAGATTTGAACCTGTACTAGGGTTAACCGTACTATCTACACTTGTCCCCTCTTGCGCAACTTTTATTTGTAAAATCTAGCTTTATCTCTAGGGTGTTTCAATATGTGTCTAGTCAAACTGCCCGTACCGCTACGGTCTCCAGTAAATTTATGAACTAGTTAAGACCCACAAGTGTTACACTTAGCCTTATTTTTTCTCTTAGTTGAGTAAAAAAATGCCAAACAAGAGATGTTTCAGGCCGTTTAGAAGGTTGTCTATTAAAAGTAGGGGTTACTACAAGAGGGTCAGGCGGGGCATCAGTTGGGTTATTAACAGAACTAGTAGGTGTATCATCTAAATCAGGTTGCGTTTCATCTAAATCATCATTTTCCTCATCATTTTCAAAGATAGTTTCATTAGGATAAAGAGCATTCATAACTTCTTCATTTAATTGTTGACCCGGTGCAACATCATGGCAAACTTGACTATCGGAAAATTAAAAACAAGAGTTATCACTATCAAGAATAATAGGTGGACGAGGACGGGTAACAGGTCTGGGTCGGGGAGCCGGGGGAAGAGTAGTAGCTTAGCTACTAGATTCACCAATTTTAGATTTTCCCTTACCCTTACCACCAAAAATATTTTTCAAAGAAAATGCCATATTAATTATAATTGTACTAAATAAAACTAACAAAACTATAATATTAAAACTTAAGAGTTGGAACGCGTTTACCGAATTGACGAACAACTTCTTGAAAATTGAATATCGTTGAAGACTTGAATACTTCAATTCACCAACTTCACAATTTTTCACGAAATTGCAATAATAAAGCAAGCAATTATAGAAGAAAATTAGAGAGAGATTGATGATTTTGTGGGTAAAAATGAAAGAATGGGGGGGCATTTATAGTTGAGAATTGGGAAAAAGTGTAATTCTAAAAAGTTTGGGGTTAAAGCAAAGTTTGGGGACCAAATGACTATTTTTTAAAGTGGCCAACGGATAAATTTTGAAGGCCAACGGCTAGATTTTAAAAATCTGACCGGCCCGTTAGAGCCCGTTAGGCCCGTTGGGCCCGGTTGAACCGGTCCAGGCCCACCTGCCGGTCCCGGGATAAATGTCTTGAACCGGCCCACCACGAGCTTTTACACCACTAGAGCCCAGGCCCAGTTGAACCGGCCCGTTTGGCCCGTTAGGCTCGCGGTCCTGGGCCGGTCCCGAGCCAGGCCCGGGCCACAATACAGCCTTAGTGAGGCTGTGATGTTGGACTTCGAGTTTGCAAAGGTGGTCCCGCTATCGCGAAGGGTTGAGATCGATGGTCATCGCGTTCGCGAGGGGTTAGTCGCATTCGCGTAGAGGAAAGGTAAGTAGCTGGGTCCACGTTGATTTGTTCTTCGCGTTTGCGGGTGGGGAGTCACGCTCGCGATGAGTTGGGAAGCTGAGTCTTCGCGTTCGCGTACGGGAAGTCTCAATCGCGATGAAGAAAAAAGTGGTCAACTCAAGTTTGTGCTTCGCAAACGCGAGACGTTGACCACGTTCGCGAAGAAAGATTTTGAATAGCTGGGCAGAATGCTTTAAAGGCCATACCGCAATTTTGGGTCTAAGTTTCACCATTGTTGGGCGATTTTTGAGCTTTTTGAGGAAGATTGAAGAGAGAATCAAGGGGAAACACTTGGAGGTAAGGTTTATGGACTTAATATTCAATCCTAATATGATTTCTACCTAATTAATCATGGAATTTGTGGAATTTAAGCTTAAAAATTGGAGTTTAGGGCTTGGAAATTAGAGACCTAAATCTAGGGATTTAAGGGGTCATTTGTGGTCGGATTTTGATGTATTTGATATTTATGAACTCGTGAGGGTGTAAGGATTCCAGTTTTGTGATTTTTATCGGAATCCGAGACGTGGGCCCGGGGGTCGGGTTTGGCCAATTCCGGAACTTGTGATGTAAATTGGTTATTTTCGAGTGGGCTTTGTTCCCTTAGCATATTTTGATGGTATAATTCTGTATTTGGAGTATCCGGAGGCCGATTCGAGAGGCAAATACATCGTGGGCTAGAGTTTGGACCGGATAGAGGTAAGTAATGATTGTAAATGCTGTCCTGAGGGTATGAAACCCCGGATTTCACATCGTTGTGCTATTATGAGGTGACGCACATGCTAGATGACGAGCGTGGGGTCATGCACCATTGGGGATTGTGACTTAGTCCGTACCGTATGACTATTAAACTGCGTATTTGACTGAAAACTATTGGCTATCATCATGTTTTGGGCTGAATGCCATATTTGGGCCTCGTGCCAACTGTTTTGGACCTTTAGGGGATTTTTACTACTATTCCTTATTGTTTTGACTTTATATTTGTACTCAGTCATGCTGTATTCAACTGTTTTCATAATTCAACCATATTTACTCTATTTTGACATCTTAAATGATATTTTGGGCTGAGAATCATATTTTTACTGTGCCCGAGTGGCTTTGAGAGATTTCTGACTGAGTAAGGCCGAAGATCTATATTGTGAGGTGATTATAGGATCGGGCTGTGGGCCGCAACGGTATTGTATGGATTCATGATTATGAGGCCGAGGGACTGAGTTGTTATGCCACAAGGTGGCTTGATATGAGGCCGAGAGCCTGTTTGATTATGCCAAAATATGACTTGTTATTGCACTTGGGCCGTAAGGGGCCCCTCCCGGAGTCTGTACACCCCCAGTAAGCGCGGGTACCCAGTGTGATACGTGATATAGCCCAAGGGGCTGATGTTGTTCCATGTTATTGCCCGAGGGGTTGATACGAGTGATTGTGAGATAGCTCGAAGGGCTGATTCTGTTGATATTTTGCCCGAGGGGCTAATTTATGTGTCTATCTTTTCTCACTATTTTCATTCACTCGTTTGAGCTATTAAAAGATGTTTTAAAGAGGTTTACACTGAATTAAGGTGTTTTATAAGTTTTCACTATTTTATTGCATTGTATTGGTTTTATACTACCTCGTTGTAGCATTTTGTTGTGTTTTACGTATTTTCTTATCGCTCAGCTGCCTTTACTTTTATTACTTACTGCGTTGGCGTACTCACATTACTCCATGCACCTTGTGTGCAGATCCAAGAGTCTCGGGTCACGCTAGCGAGGGCTCATTGCTTCTAATAGGCTGTTCGGAGTTCACTAGGTAGCTGCTCGACGTTCGCAACCCAGTGTTTCTCCCTCCTATCTTTACTTTCCTTTGTAGTAGCTCTGTAATAGATTGTGTAGTCCTTTTTAATACTCTTACATGAATGTTTAGATGCTCATGACTGGTGACACCCCGATGTCGGGCTGTGTTTGTTTTCGCAATTGTTCTATTTCACTCTATTTTGGGATTTACTTATTAATGACTAAATTATGAATTATTATAATTGTTAATTGGTTTTGGGGGTTTGTGTCGGCTGGCCTTATTTCACGAGAGGCACCATCATGACTAGGTCCGGTTTGGGGTCTTGACATATGACATTTGCGAGATTGTTGGCTCAAATAATAAAGCTAAGAGCACAATTTCCAGATTATGCAATTACGACAATTCGTCTTGATAATGCTGGTGAGTTTACATCCCAAGCCTTTAATGATTATTGTATTTCAACTGGGATAACAATTGAGCATTCAGTTGCTCATGTTCATACACAAAATGGCTAGTAAAATCATTAATCAAACACCTCCAATTAATTGCTAGACCAATGATTATGAGAACAAAACTTCCCATTTCAGTATAGGGTCATGCTATTTTGCATGCAGCAACACTTGTGTGGATAAGGCCCACAAGTTATCATAAAGTCTTCCCATTCCAATTGGTTTTTGGTCAAGAGCCAAATATTCCCATCTTAGAATATTTGGTTGTGCGATATATGTTCCAATTGCTCCATCACAATGCACAAAGATGGGTCCTCAAAGAAGGTTGGGGATATATGTTAGATATGAATCTCCTTCTATTATAAAAATCTAGAGCCGATGACTGGAGATTTATTTACGGCAAGATTTTTTGATTGTTATTTTGATGAATCAGTATACCCAACATTAGGGGGGAGAAAATAAGCAGCTGAAAAAGGAGATAGATTGTGATGAATTATCACTGTCTTGTTTAGATCCTCAAACAAATCAATGTGAACAAGAGGTTCAAAAGATTATTCATTTGCAAAATATTGCAAATCAATTGCCAGATGCATTCACTGACATACCAAGGGTGACTAAGTCACATATTCCAGCTTCTAATGCTCCAATTTGAGTTGATATCCCCGTAGGAAAACCAATTAAAGCAAATGTTTCTAAGCCACGCTTGAAACGTGGTAGACCAATCGGTTCTAAAGATAAATGTTAATTGGTTATTACTTATTAATGACTAAATAAATGAGTAAATTATGAATTATTATAACTGTTAATTGGTTTTGGGGGTTTGTGTTGGTAGATGCATCTACAAGATGGTCACATGTGTGCTTACTATCAACTCGCAATATGGCATTTGCGAGATTGTTGGCTCAAATAATAAAGCTAAGAGCACAATTTCCAGATTATGCAATTAAGACAATTCGTCTTGATAATGCTGGTGAGTTTACATCCCAAGCCTTTAATGACTATTGTATTTCAATTGGGATAATAACTGAGCATTTAGTTGCTCATGTTCGTACACAAATTGGCTAATAAAATCATTAATCAAACGCCTCCAATTAATTGCTAGACCAATGCTTATGAGAACAAAACATCCCATTTCAGTATGGGGTCATGTTATTTTGCATGCAAAAACACTTGTGTGGATAAGGCCCACAAGTTATCATAAAGCCTTCCCATTGCAATTGACTTTTGGTCAAGAGCCAAATATTTCCCATCTTAGAATCTTTGGTTGTGCAATATATGTTCCAATTCTCCATCACAATGCACAACGATGGGTCCTCAAAGAAGGTTGAGGATATATGTTAGTATGAATCTTCTTCTATTATAAAATATCTAGAGCCGATGACTGGAGATTTATTTACGACAAGATTTTCTGATTGTTATTTTGATGAATCAGTATACCCAACATTAGAGGGAGAAAATAAGCAGCTAAAAAAAGAGATAGATTGGAATGAATTATCACTGTCTTATTTAGATCCTCGAACAAATCAATGTTACACAAGAGGTTCAAAAGATTATTCATTTGCAAAATATTGCAAATCAATTGCTAGATGCATTCACTGACCTACCAAGAGTGACTAAGTCACATATTTCGGCTTCTAATGCTCCAATTTGAGTTGATATCCCCGTAGGACAATCAATTAAAGCAAATGATTCTAAGCCACGCTTGAAACGTGGTAGACCAATCGGTTCTAAAGATAAAAATCCTCGAAAAAGAAAAGGAGCAAATGGTCAAAGTGATCATAACACGGAGGTAGTGGCTCAAGAAGAGCCCCACGACGTAACAAATGATAAGACCTTAGGGGAGGTCCAGGCACCTGAAAATATTGAGAATGAAGAGATATCAATAAGTTACGTCTCAACAGGAAAAAGATGGAACTGAAATAATATTGTTATCGATAACATTTTTGCTTATAATGTTGCTGTTGAAATAATGCAACAAGATGAGGATCTTGAACCAAAATCTGTCGATGAATATAGACAGAGAAATGATTGGCCAAAATGGAAAGACACTATCTAGGCAGAGTTAACTTTACTTGGAAAACGTGAAATCTTCAGACCCATAGTTCGAACACCTGAAGGCATAAAGCCAATAGGGTATAAATGGGTTTTTATGCGAAAATGAAATGATAAAATGAAGTCGTTAGATATAAAGCGCGACTTGTGGCACAAGGTTTTCGCAAAGGCCTATCATTGATTATATGGAGACATATTCTCATGTAGTGGATGCTATCACCTCCAGGTATCTCATAAATATGACAGTGCATGAAAAAGTTGATATGCATCTAATAGATGTTGTCACAGCCTATTTGTATGGATCATTAGACAACGAAATTTTTATGAAAGTACCAGAGGGATTTAAAGTGCCAGAAGCATATAAAAGTTTTCGTGAAACTTATTCAATAAAACTTCAGAAATCTTTATACGGATTGTAACAATCAGGTCGTATGTGGTACAATCTCCTAAGTGAATACTTGTTGAAAGAAGGGTACAAGAATGATCCAATTTGTCTTTGTGTCTTTATAAAAAGGTTTGGATCTGAATTTGTTATAATCGCCGTGTATGTTGATGATTTAAATATCATTGGAACTCCTGGGGAGCTTCTAAAAGCAGTAGACTATTTGAAGAAAGAATTTGAAATGAAAGATCTTGAAAAGACAAGATTTTGTCTTGGTCTACAAATTGAGTATATGAAAGATGAAATATTTGTCCATCAATCAACGTACATCAAAAAGATTTTAAAGCGATTCTATATGGATAAAGCACATCCATTGAGTACCCCCGATGGTTGTGAGATCACTTGATATAAAGAAAGATCCATTCCGACCTCAGGAAAATGATGAAGAGCTTCTTGGTGCCGAAGTACCATATCTTAGTGCAATTGGGGCATTAATGTATCTTGCCAATAATTCCCGACCAGATATAGCTTTCTCAGTAAGCTTATTAGCAAGATTTAGTTTTTCGCCAACACAAAGACACTGGAATAGTATTAAACATATATTTAGATACCTCAAAGGGACCATTGATATGAGTTTATTCTATTCAAATGGATCCAAGTCATCATTGATTGGTTATGCAGATGCAGGATATTTGTCTGATCCATATCGAGGTTGATCTCAGACAGGCTATTTGTTTACAAGTGGAGGCACAACCATATCATGGCGTTCAACGAAAGAGACTATGGTTGCTACTTCTTCAAATTATGCAGAGATAATAGCCATTCACGAAACAAGTCGAGAATGCGTTTGGTTGAGATCGATAACTCAACACATTCAGGAAACATGTGGTCTTTTTTCGAAAGAGAATATTCCAACAATATTGTATAAAGACAGTGATGCATGCATAACTCAATTGAAAGGACGATACATCAAAGGAGATAGAACAAAACATATTTCACCGAAATTCTTTTTCACTCATGATCTTCAAAAGAATTGTGAAATAAATGTTCAGCAAGTTCGTTCAAGTGATAATTTAGCTGATCTATTCACTAAGGCATTACCAACCTCAACATTTGAAAACCTAATATACAAGATTGGAAAGCGTTGTCTTCGAGACATTAAGTGATATTTTTATCAGGGGGAGTAACTACGCGCTGCATTCTTTTCCTTAACCAAAGTTTTGTCCCATTGGGTTTTTCTGGTAAGGTTTTTAATGAGGCAACAAGCAATGCATATTATAAATAACTATGTACGTCCCAATATTTTTTTTGTAAGTTCTTAATGAGGCACATTATCTTACATGGACATCCAAGAGGGAGTGTTATGAATAGTTTATAGATTGGATGTCCATGTATGTGAGTAGCTTACAGATGAAATCTCCTACTTTATGTCCATCCCATTCACTATTTACAATAGTAAGACTTCTCATTTTATGCCTATAAAAGGCTATGTAAATTGTAATGGAGAACACACTAAAGTGAAAGAAGAAAAGAGTTCCTCCTTCTTTCTGTCTCCTCTTATTTATATTTTACTGAATTCCTTATATATATATATATATATATATATATATATATATATATATATAAATTGACAGTTATTGCATGAAGAAGAAGAAAAATTAAATGGATTAAACTTATTATTAACTGAAATGGATTATTAGAAGATATGATAATAAAGGATTAATTGATAACTTTGTGTCCAAAAGATAAAAAGATAAATTCTAGCTAAAATACATATGAAATTTCATTAAAAATGATTAGGCCTCATAAATAATTTTGGCTTTAGGCCACTACTATAGTTGAGCCGCCCCTGCTTATGCATTTTCCCTTTAAACATCATTCAAACTAATGTTAGCACCTACAAGCAGGATCTCTAAATGTGAATGTATAGGCACATATCAGTATTACATATAATACATGCTTTTAACTCAAGGAAGGTGAATTGATTAGAAGCAACAGTTCTTACACAGGTGCAGTTTGTATCCAAGAGTTTTCAGAAAAAAATTGAGAACTCAAGACTACAAAAGAAGTTCTCCATTTTTTTTTTTTTTTTTTTTGGGAGATAACAGAAGAGGAGACAAAGTTGTTATTCATTGTAATTACTAATCTTGAGAGAAATGCAAAGGAGGAAAACCTTCCAGTCGTGATTTTAATTACCTTTTGTTCCATGAGTATAGAGGTCAACAAAACATGTATACACATGATAAAATATTAAAAGCAAGATGCAATAGGGACTACCTTTACCTGCAAAACAACTATTGATATATAGAAAATATAATATTATTTTATATGTTATGAAATCAATTAGGATATTTAGAGAACTGTTACTAAGCCTTCTCTCAGTGTGAGTGGTCACATGATATATTAATATCAACATAGCATCTCTTGATTTTATACTTACCTCTAAGAGCATTGCATAAAAGTTGTTGATCATAGACAACTTTCTATGTCAGCAATTGTAACCCCACTTTCCTCGCCAGTAACGTGCGATATAGTTTCTACTCGATCGGGTGTTGTACTGCTCTCTCTCTCTCTCTATTTGGTGATATTTTCTTTACCTTTTTAAAATAAACTTAAGAATCTTACTTAGAATCTCCATTTTACAGAAAGTACTCAGATTTCTAAGTAGATTTTGGAAGCTTGGGCAAGCATGCCCCAAATGATCTTCAATTTTTCAAGTATAAATGCAGGGTTTGGTTCCACTCTACGGCAGGGAAAAATTACTTACCATGAATATATCCAGGTATATGATGGCAGTGCCTAAACTAAGATCATACAGGTCGGCAAAGGACAGAGATGTCGGACTCAACCAGATTGCATTATTTGAAGGCACAGTTGCTGGTGGTAATGGTGAACAAGTTCTCAGTAGAGATGTTTCCAGGCTCGGCCAGCTCTTTGATTTCTTTAGAATGTTATCATTCTACTTTACTACTATCTGATACTGCTTCTTATGTCCTTCTCACACTTTGATCTGTTATGCTAAACAAGAAATAGGATCATGATTTCCTACAAATTGAGCAATTTCTTGAATTGCTTACAAAATCTTAATTGAGTGACCAATGAGTATGTATGTCTTTCTTATCCTTGAAGAATGATGCTTCTCTTTTCGCCTTTTGGAAATAATCTCTGTTTTTTGCACCTACTTTACCTTCCTAGCTTTAGATTGTAGTATCATTCTCCTTCTATCTTATCTCCACAGATGGGCAAACAATCCTCTCAAAAGATATACCATTTGGACAACTTCTCGAAAAAATTGTTTTGAAAAAGTTTGTACGAAAAGAGAATGTGTTTTGTTAGCTGTATTATTTTTGAAGATCTCTAAGTGTTTTGTGAGTGAATAATATTTTTTCTTTGAAGAAACACTGTCAAACCACTTCTCCACATAACTGTTTTTTTCCCAAACAAACTTCTTGAAGAGCTAAACAGAGAGGTCTCATGCTACAACTTTTTGCAATAGCTCCAAGAAAATTCCTGGAGAACGCCACTGATCTCTATGGAGAACTCATCAAATGCTTGTACTATTTTTTTTTTTTGGATGGTCTTTCACATTTCAATTCTAGTGCTCTTTTTCTATGGAACATTACTTTCTTGTTTGGCCTCTAACTGCCTGTCTATTCTCTGTTTTCATGTGCTCACATCAATGTGTTTTTGTTTTTGTTATAGCTCTTTTCTATTCTTGTGGGAATATCAAATAGTCTACCAATCTTTGGCCTTCTTCCGCATGGAAACTGTGCTTCTGTTGGTGGTATATGCTGCTTACGGCTACACCGATGGTGGTGCTTTATCTTACATACTTCTCACTGTTAGCAGTTGGTTCTTAGCTGTTTCTTGGCTTTTTGCTCCATGTTTGTTGAAGCCAGCGGGATTTGAATGGCAGAAGTAAGTAACCCCCTAATAACTTTATTTATGATCCTGTCCTTCCTGATATGACCACACATCCATCTTAATATTCTCATTTCAACTACTTTCAGCTTCTGGACATGGGACTTCTTGATGGGCCAGCACTCACCCCCATACAACGTAGCCGGTCCAACCACCACTATGTAAAACTTGCCAAGTCCGGCTGGGACACTTTTATCATATAAAAACCCTGAGGCGAGCCTCCATCTCATCCACACTGCTCCAATATGATGGGTAACATCCTCGTCAATCTCTCCTTTGCCTTGCATAATAGACCTAAAATACTTGAAACTATCTCTTTTGGGGACGACTTGAGTACAAATCTTCACTTTCACTCCTTCATACATCCCATCACTGAACTTGCACTCCAAGTAATCAGTTTTCGGCCTACTCAACTTAATACCCTTAGACTCCAGCGTCTGTCTCCAGACTTCCAACCTAGCATTAACTCCGTCATGCGTCTCATCAATCAGGACTATGTCATCAGCGAATAGCATACACTATAATACCTCCCCTTGTATGTGTCGCGTCAGCACCTTTAACGCTAAGGCAAACAAAAACGGGCGAAGAGCCGATCCCTGACGTAAACCTATCTCCACTAGGAAATCATCCGAGTCTCCTCTCGCAGTCCTCACCCGAGTCTTCGCTCCCTCGCACATGTCCTTAATCACCCTAATGTACGCCACTAGGACACCTCTAGCTTTCATACATCTCCATAGGAGCTCTCTCGGGACTTTATCATAGGCCTTCTCCGGGTTTATGAATACCATATGCAAGTTCTTCTTCCTTTCCCTATAGTGCTCCACCAATCTCTCACAAGGTGAATAGCTTATATAGTAGACCTTCCCGACATAAATTCGAACTAGTTCCCGGAAATAGTAATACTACGTCACGCCCTCCTCTCCACTACTCTCTATCAAATTTTTCGTAGTATGACTCAACAGCTTGACACCCCTATAGTTATTGCAGTCCTGAATATCACCTTTGTTTTTGTACAATGGGATCATCAAACTCCTCCGTTTTCGGGCATCTTTTTCACCCTGAAAATGACATTAAACAACCTAGTAAGCTATTCCAAGCCTGTCCGACCCACTTCCTTCCAAAATTCTACTGAATCTCGTTAAGACCAGTTGCCTTACACCTGCTCTTCTTCCGCATTGCCCCCTCAACCTCCTCGCTCCCATGTAAAACCAAAAATCCCTCTTACTCCTTGAGTTTTCCAATTCACCTAGCACGATGTTCCTGCCCCCTTCCTCATTCAGGAGTCTATGGAAGTACTCCTGCGATCTACGCCTAATACACGCCTCTTCTGCCAGAACCTTACTATCTTCGTCTTTGATACACCGCACTTGATCCAGGTCCCGATCCTTCCTCTCCCTAATCTTGTCTAACATGTATAGCTTCCTGTTGCCTCCTTTGCCCCAAAGATTCTTATATAATCGCTCAAAAGCTGCAGTCTTAGCCGTCGTGACTGCCAATTTTGCCTTTTTCCTTGCCTTCTTATAACGCTCCCTACACGTCCTCTGCTATTCCTCATCCGTGCTCCCCACTTGCTTGAGATATGCCGCTTTCTTACCTTCCACTTTTCCTTGGACCTCCTCATTCCACCACCAATTCCTTTTATGGCTTCTAGAATTACCCTTCGATACCCCTAATACCTCTTTAGCAACTTCCCTAACCTTGCAATCAGTGCAAAGGCCCCTATCACCCCTCATAAAGAGAATGTAATCAATCTGAGTCCTGGTAACCTTACTCCGGAAAGTGACCAAGTGTTCCTCCCTCTTCTGAAAACACGAACTAACTAACACCAGGTCAAAAGCTTTAGCAAAATCCAACAATGAGGTACTGCCCTTATTCCTAACTCCGAAGCCCAACCCTCCATGCACCTCGTCATAACCCCTAGCAGTCACCCCAATATGGCCAATAAACTCGTTAACATCTTGCTGCTCCTCCTGAATACCATAGCTTAAACCCGTTAACATCCCGTGCCCTCGTACCCTTCCATCTATTCACATGAACACATGCTATATTAATCTCCCTCTTATGTAGAACCTTCCCTAACTCTATAAACTTACCCGTTAGTGTTCTTATGTTCCATGACCCCACTCTCAACCTACTAGATCCCTTACCCCCCCCCCCCCCCGATGATCCATCCTCCTCGCCCCTAGCCTACCCGAGGACATGACCCTACTCTACCATCATTCCAACTAGCCACCCACCAACAAAGAAACTAAGGACTATAAATTAAGAATAAAACTACTACAAGTGCAGACAAGTGGAAAAGTTTCAATGTAGACTAAAAAAATTTCTTAATCTCACAAGATATAGAGTGACTCAGCTAATGGCAGAGAAAGGTAAACACGCAACAAAGCTATAAATACCCAAGATACAAATACTAAGCAGGATTCTCAATCCTCTCTGCTCATGAAATATAACTGTTTAAGCCAATAGCTGTGTAGATACTTGAAACCATATACGTAGTAATCTAGTGCAATACTGCAACATCTGATTTGTCAGGGTACCGCTATAAGTAATAATTTATTTGAGTTTTTGTTGATGTTAGAGAAAATGCATTGCCAATATAGCGGATTGTTGAAGTAGTTTTGAGCAATTTCTGTTCTGTCAGATATTCCAATCTTTGCTGTAGTGCTTGTATACTGTATTTGACATTTTTCTTTTTCTTAAAACATTGATATATATATATATATATATATATATATATATTCCACACGGGAAGCATGAAATGAAAAAGTAAATTTGGGATCTATTAAGCTGCAAAATGAAAGGTGACCAGCTAGTGTTTTCATTATTGTCTATTAAGCTGTAATTTTGGAAATAAAAGATGCTTAAGAATGCAAAATAAAGGAAATGTTGAAATTTTCAAGTAAAAGATGAAAGATCTAAGGAGATTTGCAAGATTTGTGAAAGAGGATATGGAAATAGAGGCACCATCTTAGTTCTTGTTGATTAGTTCTATGTGTCTCTTTTTTTCTTTCGAAAAGACACCTCTGTAAGTTGACAAGTTCCGTTTAACAATTATATTCCGAACACCGTAAAACAAGCCAAGTTGATTCTCAGTTTGCTTAAAGTATTTGCTTTGATACCTCAATGTTAATTATTATGTGCTGTAGAAGAATTAAAAAGCTCATTTTTGTGGGTAGAAAAGGGTTTTTCTTGTGGGCATTTACATGTGAATTAGTAATCGAGAATTTGAATGCCATATGTTTTTTTTGTCTGAGTTACAGCTTGTTTGGATCGTTGTTACCTATCGTATTGTATCGTATTGTTACTTTAAATACAATATTTGTTTTGATTGTTACTTAAATTTTATTGTATCTGGCGGTGATAAAGTACTACACGTGGAATATAAGACTGCTAACATGACACAATACGTGAAAGTCTTGTTTGATAGAATAAGAAAAGGCACGGGAGAGAAACACCCACGAGATAGTACCGGGCCTAACATCTGGCAAAGAATGAATCAAGACAGTAAGAATGGAAGATTCATGAACCTTCAATAAATGAGGAGGGGGAATCAGAATCGTAAGAAGGGAAGATTCATGAACCTTCAATTAATGAGGAGGGGGAATCAGAATCGTAATAGAATTCTAACGAACAGTTACGATTACCAATTATAACGGATCATTAATACCATTAAAGCTCATAATTATTTAGCCATAAATAGAAGGAAACGTTATATGTGTAAACCTATATAAGAGGAAAGAATTTCACTTGTAAGGACATGTGAGACAATATTGGAATATATTCACTTTACTTTTCTGTTTTTCTCGAAATTCACTATATTGACTTTGCAATCAATTATTTCCTTATTTATTATTGTTATTTTCCTTTGATACCATTGGAAAAGTGAGGCAACACTTGATTATCAAAAGCCCGTTTTCTTATAAAATTAATTTTTAACCGAAAGATATATTTTTGGTTAAACAAATTAGTTCTGTTATCGGGAATCTAATAATTTTTTCACTTTCCAAATTCATTTTTCTGTCAAACAACCATATCGACTGCCAACGACAACAACTAACAGAACCAACAGAACCAGCAAAATCAACAAGAGGGTGGAACTCCAATCCCTTCACTCCAAAATTTTCCTCAACACTCCCAAGAGGGGTCACCTCAAAGATCAACATCACATACGAATATTCAACAAGGGGACAATCAAACTGCCAAAGATGCATTGAAACAACTAATTGCAGAACACGTCAACAATGCCCTTTAAGCTTTTGTTAGTGGATTGCCAACTATACCACCAACTCCACCTCCAAACAACACTGCGACCATAGAAAACCCACGCTCAGGACTTGCTAATTCAGGCAGCGGAGGAACTCCCAGCGAATCTCGCGATGGGAGGTCAGGTGCCCCAAATAATTCTAAGTTACAAAGTTTAGTACTAACTTTGAAGAAGCAGCTTAAGGAGCAGAATGATCGCATAGAATAAATACCTTGTATGTCACCCGTAATTAAAGGAGTGGATATTGACAAATGTTCACAATAGCCCTGGAAGCCAAGTGCCTCCCCCTTGCTGATTCCAAAAAAGTTTAAGATGCCAAATATTCCGAAGTATGATGGAACAACCGACCCACGAGATCATGTAACTGCGTTTACAACTGGTGCAAAAGGCAATGATTTAACCAAGCAAGAAAATGAGTCGGTGCTGGTAAAAAAAATTGGCGAAACACTCACAAAAGGAGCACTAACATGGTATTCTCTTTTACCGGAAAATTCTATTGATTCTTTTGCTGAGCTTGCAGATTCATTTATAAAAGCACACTCAGGGACTCAAAAAGTTGAAAAGAGGAAGGAAGACATCTTCAAGATAAAACAAGGAGATACAGAGCTACTCAGGGAATTTATGGATAGATTCCAGTGTTAAAGAATGATGTTACTGTGGGTACCCGATAACTGGGCGGCCATAGAGTTTGCAAGTAACTTAAATGAAAAAAGCTCAGAAGCCACGAGGAGGCTCAACGAAAGTTTACGAGAATTCCCTGCTACAACTTGGAATGATGTTTACAACAGGTATAGTACGAAGCTGCAAATAGAAGAACATGTACGAACCTTACATGGGACCAAAAACTGAAAAAGGTCCGGTAAGAACATGTACAAACCTTACATGGGACCAGCGGGACGGGATTCACGTTCTAAACAAGAAAATCTGAGGTACGGTTCTAGATCAAGAGACAGAGATGCGGGTTCATCATCCAAGTTTGGGAAAGAGCGAGATACGCGAGATAGCAATGTTAATACAAAGGCAAAGATTGGCGATTAGAGTCATAATGTTAGCACTACTGAGTTGGTAGCTGTTTTAAGAAGTATGGGAGAAAAGTTGCAGTGGCCAAAAGAAATGAGATCGAACCCTAACAAAAGAAATCCAGATTTCTGGTGCGAGCTTCATAAAGACCACGGTCATAAAACAGCAGATTGCATATTGCTACAAGGCGAAATAGAGCATTTGTTAAAACAAGGTTATTTAACCGATTTGTTTAGTGAGAAGATTTAGCAAACGTATATAAAGAATAGAAAGAGTCAACAAAATCTCCATCACCAAAAAGAACAGTTACTGTGATAAACGGAGGAGAGGAGGTCAACGGTGTGACATATACAGCTACAAAAAAATCAAAAGTCACGATTACCTACAAAAAGCGAGTTCGCCAAGTTTTGGAAGAATACAACATAACGTTTGATGATGCAGACGTAGATGGCATGATGATCCCTCACAACAATGCACTGGTAATATCATTACTTATACATGATAGTAATGTGAAATGAGTTTTGATTGATCCAGGTAGCTCCGTAAATATTATTCTGTTAAAAGTGGTAAACAAGATGCAAGCTGATGACAAAATGGTGACCAAAGCACGGACCTTATGTGGATTCGACAATTCAAGAATTGTTACAAAAGGGGAAATAGTACTTACCATATTTGCAGAAAGAGTTGTCAAAGGTACGAAATTTCAAGTGATAGATACGGACATGACGTATAATATGATTCTCGCCAGACCTTGGATTCATGATATGGTTGATGTTCTGTCTACTTTACATCAGGTTATTAAGTTCCCTTCACAATGGGGGATTAGACAAATCCATGGTGATCAGCAGTCTTCCAGAAGTATCAATTCAGTGGCGATTCAAGCATAAAGAACGATGTTGCAGACAAAAATAGCAATTACAGATATCAATTGAGGATTTAGCAACACAAACCTCAACTGGAGATGGGCAAATGGATGTAGATTCAAGGCCTGATATCATTCAAGAGCCAGAAGAGAATAAAAACATTAAAATAACAATAGAAGAACTCGAAGCAGTGGTGCTGTTTATACATTGGTCGAACAGAAAAGTTTTTATTGGAACCAACCTGAGCGCAGAAATGAAAGGTAAGTTAACTGAATTCTTAAAAACTAACGCAGATTGCTTTGCTTGGTGGCATTCAGATATGACATGTATACCACCAAAGGTGATGACCCATAAGTTAAATGAAGATCCATCATATCCACCTGTCAAACAGAAGAAAAGGAAGCAAGGATCCTTCAAAAATCAGGTGATTCAGGATGAGGTACAAAAACTTTTAAGAATTGGGTCTATACGAGAGATAAAATATCCTAATTGGCTAGCTAATACCGTAGTGGTACCAAAAAATAATGGGAAATGACGAGTTTGTGTAGATTATACGGACTTGAATAAAGCTTATCCTAAAGACTCATTTCCTTTACCGCATATAGATCAACTAATTGATGCTACTGCAGGACATGAGTTGTTGAGTTTTATAGATGCCTATTCAGGGTGTAATCAGATAAAAATGGATCCTTTGGATGAGGAAAAAACTTCCTTTATTACAGACATGGGACTTATTGTTATAAAGTCACACCTTTCGGGCTAAAGAATGCTGGAGCCACGTACCAAAGGTTGGTAACAAAAATGTTTCAAGAACACCTGAGAAAAATTATGGAAGTCTACATCGATGACATGCTAGTAAAGTCAACACAGGTGGGGGATCATATCCAACATTTGTCAGATACTTTTCAGTTTCTCCGCAAATTCAATATGAAGTTAAATCTCAAAAAGTGTGCATTTGGCGTGTCTTTAGGCAAGTTTTTAGGTTCTTTGTTTCTAACCGAGGAATAGAAGTAAATCCTGCACAGATCAAAGCCATTGAAGAAATACCAGACATACTCAAGAGCAAAAAAGAGGTACTGAGATTGACAGGTAGGATAGCACCTTTGGGAAGATTTATTTCTAAATCTTCAGAGAAAAGTTTTAAGTTCTTTTCAGTGTTGAAAAAGCAAAACCAATTTGAGTGAACTGAGGAATGTCAACAAGCACTCAAAAATCTAAAAGAATACTTGTCAAACCCACCGTTGCTGGCTAAACCAAAGGATGGAGAAAGGTTGCTCATCTATCTTGTTGTATCAGAAATAGCGGTAAGTGCAGTGTTAGTACGTGAAGACAAAGGTAAACAATCTCCAATTTATTATGTTTGCAAATCTTTATTGGATGCTGAAACTCGATATCCTCATTTATAAAAACTTGCTTTAGCACTAATCATGGCATCTTGAAAATTGAGGCCTTATTTTCAATGTCACCCTATCTCTATAGAGACTGCTTACCCCTTAAGAAACATATTACGTAAGCAAGAACTATCAGGTAGATTAGCCAATTGGCTATAGAGCTCAGTGAATATGATATAACATACCAACCTAGAACTGCAATAAAATCACAGGTTTTAGCAGATTTCATGGCAGACTTCAGCCCAAGTACAGTACCTGAAGCAGAAAAGGAACTACAGGTGTTCAATGGGTCTAATCTGGGTACCTAGACTCTATTTGCTAATGGCTCCTCGAATATTAAAGGAGTGGGTTTAGGCATTGTTCTAATCCCACCTTCAGGAGAAACTATAATGCAGGCAATAAAGTGCCATCCCATTACTAACAATGAAGCAGAATATGAAGCTATAATTGCAGGTCTAGAATTGGCACGACAGCTTGGAATAGTGCAGATTATAATCAAAAGTGACTCGCAGCTTGTAGTTAATCAAATGCAGGGGACTTATATAGCTAGAGAGGCGAGGATGCAACAATATTTAGAAAAGGCACGAGACTTAATCAGACAATTCCAATCTTGGAAAATCGTGTAAATACCCAGGGAGGAAAATGCTGAAGCAGACGTGTTGGCTAATCTCGCATCTGTTGCAGAAGTAACAAATTAAGAGAATGCTTCCATAATACATTTGTTTCATTCGATACTCGATCAGGACAGTAACGAGGTAAATTTCAATAATTTAACTTGGTATTGGAGAAATGAGTTCGTTAATTTCTTGTAGTACATGATTCTACCTGAAGATAAGAAAAAGGCTCAGTCACTTCGATGAAAAGCTGGCCGTTATTGTTTGGACCGTGGCAACATGTACCGAAAGATGTTCGGTGGGCCTTTAGCAAGATTTCTCAGACCTTCTCAAATAGAGTATGTGATGAAAGAAGTACACGAGAGACACTGTGGAAATCACATAGGGGGAAGATCCTTGGTAAAAACTCTAATTAGAGCAGGATATTATTGGCCAAAAATGGAAGAAGATGCGGAAAGTTTTGTGGCCAAATGTGATAAATGCCAACAATATGGCAACGACATGCATCGCCCAGCGAAGCTACTACATCCGGTTATTTTACCATGGCCTTTTATGAAGTGGGGGATGAATATCGTCGGTCCACTACCACAAGCCAAAGGAAAGGTACGATTTTTATTAGTATTAACAAATTATTTTACCAAGTGGGTAGAAGCAGGTGCGGGAAAAAGAAGTCAGGGACTTTATTTGGCGAAACATTATATGCCGGTTCGGAGTTCCAAAAGAAATGGTATGTGACAATGGCCCGCAATTCATAGGTGCAGCAATCACAGGATTCTTTCAAAGTTAGAAGATTAAAAGGATAACTTCAACAACTTATCATCCTGTGGCTTATGGACAAGCTGAATCGACAAAAAGGTTATTATTAATAACTTGAAGAAAAGATTAGAGGAGTCAAAATGTAAGTGGCCAGAAGTATTACCAGGAGTCTTATGGGCTTATCAAACGATAACAAAAGTAGGTACGGGAGAGACTCCATTTGCACTTGTGTATGGTGCCGAAGCCTTAATCCAGTGGAAATAGGTGAACCAAGTATAAGATACACTCAAGAAACTAAAGAATTAAATGAGGAAGAGATGCGCATAAATCTCGATTTACTTGAAGAAAGGAGAGAAGCGACTCTAATAAGGATGGCAGTGCAGAAACAAATTATTGAGCGATATTACAATTGAAAAGCTCATCTTAGATACTTCAAAATTAGGGACTTCGTCCTCAAAAAAAGTTTTTTAATCAACAAAAGCAACCAATGCAGGAAAATTTAGTCCAAATTGGGAAGGACCTTACAAGATTCGAGGCATTGTTGGAAAGGGTGTATATGGGTTAGAAACAATGGACAACAAAGTACTCCCATTGAATTGGAATGCTATTCATTTAAAAAATATTACTTCTAAAGGAAGAACCCCCGGTCAGGTATCATTTATGTGTGGTTTAGTTTTATTCGTTTTTAATTATACTAACCATTTTAGATGATAGGCATAAAGCTAGCCCACACCAAATGATGATATTAGACCAAAAAGACACACGTGATACAAAATTATCCCCGGTGTGGGTTACAACCTTTCTGATGGAAATAAAAAGGGTTAAGCAATCATCATCTAAAAATATACCTCTGAGTCCCGTATGTATTTTCCTTTTCAGGAAATAGACCAAATGGAAGGAGTAATCAAGTGGCAGATATTTCATACTTCAAAGCTCTAACACTTGGGGGACTATAGATAGAAGGCAAAGAAGACAGCAAGTCAGAGAAGACTAAAAGTCAAAATTCAAGCCTGGATCACCCAAAAATCAGAAGTCAAGAGCCAATCAAGAGACAAGAAACAAGTATGAATAAAAAACTTTTGTAATAAGCTTTGATAAAGTGTAAACTCATGGGCATAAATTACAAGATCCTGCGAGTACTTAGGTTAAAGACAATGATTAGTTGTGGGTTGCAAGATATACCCTAGAATTTTTGAAATCTGTTATAAGAAAAATAATTATGAAAGAGTTGTAGATGTCGTACAAAAAGTTAATTGAATACTTGTAAAATGCTATGTAATTTGAAAGTTCAAGATATGAAACTTCCTCAAATTATTCATGAAACTGCTTCAAAATATGTATTTTCCTACTTCTCTCATATATTTACACCAATATGAAGTTGAGACGTCTTCTTCATTAGTGTCGTTTATAAAAGGACCATCTTTTATAAAATTCGTGTCTATGCCAAAATCATGAAATATTAAAGCATTTTTAAATGCAAGTCAAAGATTTTTAAAAAAAAAAACTCAAAGTAAAAGAAAGATCATATATTAAACTTGGGTTAAAACTAAGTATATACTTAGTTAAAACCAAAATGTTCAAACAAACCCCAAAATGAACCAGGGGTAAAAACTAACCATCCATTCCAAAAAGTAAAAAAAAAAAATTCTTACCAAAAGTTCCAAAAACAAACTAAGTTCTAAAAGAACACTAAGGAGTAGAATCCAATGCGACATTATCAGCAGCGGGAGAGGTAGAATCCAATAAGGCATCATCAACAGGGGGAGGAGATTCAACTTGAGCAGAAGAAGCTTGAATGCCAACTTCACCAGGAGTAAGTTCATCACCTTCGGGAATGCTGACCTTAGGTGAATGAAAGTCTTGATTTTGCTGAATTTTTTTGATTTCTTCTTTAGCTTTAGCAATCTCAGCATTGAGATCAAAACCTTCCTGGCTAGCCTCCATCAAAGACTCGAAGCTGGTTGTATGGCCCCAGAAAATTTTGCTAAGTAATTTAAGATTTCTTGGTGCCAAGGTAGGCTAATTATTTTATTTTGTGAGCAAATGAGGATTCATGATATAATGGATATCAATTGTATATGTTAATAAGCGTATAAGTCTAAGCCAAGTTGGAAAATTACATAATAGACTAAAATTCCAAATGAATACGCACAAGATCCCACTTTGGACGAGCATATCTATAGATATATAAGGTTTTAGATGATTCACAGCCTATCAAATGAAAGTTCTTTGAGTCTAGTCTCTAACGCTTCAAACCGTCCGTCATTTGGACTTTCCTACAAGAAGTTATGACCAAATTACCAAAGGATGGCAGAGGACTGCGCGGATGCCAAGCATCCGAGGCAACATCCAAAAAGAGGAGCTGGAAGTGAAGTGCTGCCATAGCATTTGGGTCAGCATCTGAGATCCTGAGAGGAGTGAAGTGGGGATGCGAAGCATCCGAGGCAGCATCCGAAATTTGGGCTTATAAACACAATTTCAGGATTTATTTTCCCCATATCTTTTGGACGACTTTTAGGGTTTTCCTCCACTCTCTCAAGACCTCCAACACCTTCAACATTCAAGGTAAGCAACCTCCATTAACTTGGTGTGAAATTCCATCATTCCTACACTAGTATTGATGAAATCTACTCATAAAACACATAGATCTTCAAGAAATTCCTTCAAGAACTCAAAGGAGGGTTTGCAAGATTTCTTCCAAAAGGTAATTCCTATACCCTTAGACTTACATATATGGATATATTATGGGAATATGAGTATGAATTAAGTATTGTAACTCATGGGCTGGTGATTGGAAGCCATAGCTGCCTAGCCTAGGTTGTGTTGGTATTGTAGAGATTGTGAGATGGGTTATTGGGTATGATTCTTGGGTGTAATAGTATTATGTATACATGCATGTACAATTTAGATTTGTGGGAAGATTGTTGAACATAAATAAGTAAAGGTTGGGTTGGTGAATGAAGAAAATCTTGTAAAAAAGATTTGAAATCAAGATGCACAACTAGTATTTGATAAAATGCTCGAATGAACTGAAACCATGAATACCTTCCTAATTCGTGTTCAATTTTGTCATGTCTCAAAGTAGATTGGGATTGCTAGAATTTCTGGAACGTCGTAGTAACTTAAAGAACGCTTAAACAAGGTATGTATGTCTAAAACCACCTCTTCTTAGAAATTGAGCTCCCATGGTGTCCATGTAAAATTGTAAGTCCGGAATTTGATTGACGTAGTATTTGTTATTTCAAAAGAATTAGTGTTGCAAGAATATTTGTGAAAAGTATGTCCCAATATGTACAATATGATATTCTTGATAAATTGGTGATATGTGAAGAATGTGGACTATATGCTAAATTGCCTAGATTTCAAGTCAAGTTTAAATTGTGATTATTATGCCAACTCATGTGAATCTCTCTCTCTATGCTTACAACTTGAATTGCTCTTGTATATGCCCATTATCTTAAATTGCAAGTTTGATGTTGGAAGTGTAAGTGATGTAGAATGTGAGTTATGAAATGTAGCCTATTGCCAAATATGATTTGATAATTATGGCACTAAGTGCCTCTGAATTGATACATGTGAAATAAATATTGAAATGTGATGATTAACGGAAAAGGGTAACGTCTTGGTAAGATGGTTTAGCCGATCGGGCCGTGATCGGACGTCATGTTATGGACACATGGTGGTAATATATTGATAATTAAAACAGGAAAGTGAGAATAAAAGAAGGGTAACGTCTTGGTAAGACAGCTTAGTCGATCGGCCCGTGATCGGACTCCGCTCAAAGAAGCGGCGATAATGTTGATGATGATGCAATTATATGGAATACCCCAATTTAAAATTTCAAAAATTATGTGAAACTATGTAAACCTCTTATATTGTTGGTTTTGATGCTTATTTGAAGCTTTGTTGTCCTTATGATTTCTTTTACTCTTGTATGGTTGTTCTTTCTAATTGGATGGTGTTTAGTTATACATACTAGTGCTATTCGATGGCACTAACATCCCTTTTGCCAGGTGCGCTACGTCTTTAATTGGATGTAGGTGTTTCTATAGCAGGCAGTGTTGGTCGCAGCTAGTGCCGCATCATCCTTTCAGCTGACTTGGTTAGCCCCACTTCGTTTCGGGGTCCTGTTTTATCTGTATATCATGTCCTTTCTATTTGAGGTATTGTTAGAGCCTTGTTGCAGGCATTTTCATATTATTCTTCAGTTATATTTAGAGGTTCTGTAGACAGCTTGTGGGTAGTGTCGGGTATTGGAATTAACGTAGAAATATTGATGTTTTGCAATGATGAATAAAACTTGTAATATCTTCAAAATTGTGAACGAAGTTAATAATGGAAATGAAATGGAATTGTTAATGACATGTTTATAGAATTTGATTAATGGTATACATTTTCTCTTTATTCAAAGAAGAATTTGGGTAGTATGAAACCTAACAGGCTTGCTCAGTCGGGTTTATTCGGTTGAGTGCCGATCGCGCTCCTCGAATTTTGGGGTGTGACAAACTTGGTATCAGAGCCTAAGGTTTTAAAGTGTCCTAGGATGTCTCAGAGCCGTGTCTAGTAGAGTCCTTCTTATCGGTGTGTAGTCGACCACATCTATAAGTTGGAGGCTATTTGGACATTTAGGAATTCCACCTTTCTTTGATACTCCAGATCGAACAGTGGAGCTCAAGATAGGGAGCTCATTTTCTCGCTATGTCTTATTCTCCAGATGAGTAATGTTGATACCATAATCTACGAATTTGAAACATTAAAGAGGGAATGACCCCGCCATTGAATCTGAGGTAGATTGCCCAAGCATTTGTTAGGAGAACGTATCGAGCCATGGATGGATTGGTAGAACTTGTTGCTAAGGGGAGTACCCTTGTTCCTTAATGTCTCTGCACCACCAGATCATATAGTATATCAATATGTTACCAACGTGCATTAGGGATGTGGAGTCGAAGGGAATCGATTAAGTTATTGCCCTATCAACCTAAAGTCAACAAGTAAGTCACTCCCTAGTACATCATTATAAACAACACAAAATTTTTACTTATTGCATGTCTACATCCTTATTGAAGAGTCCTCATAAACATGATCTTAGTAAGATGTGAGTCACAAAAACTTGTGTGTACCTACTCCTTGAAGGAGACGTGTTGTTCGTGAATCCACTCTATCATAAATTCTCTTATTTACATCCTCTTGTGGAATTAAGTTCTATAAATACGTCCTTGAATGGAGTTATAACTCTAGGATTAATACTTCCTACTTTCTTTCCTAAATTCTCAATAGGGGACTACGTCCGATGAGTTTGTTACAAAATCTTTTTATGGACAACATCTGCTCATTTGTGCCTATGGATGCACCATCGTAAAGTTTACCTATGTGGTGTCAAGTTCCATGTAAAGCATCCCAGTGTTGCGATCCTTCTCGAGTCACTCTTTTACTCACTTGTGTATATGGATTATATGGTTTGAACAGTCACTCTACTCTCTTGCGATATCATCGTGAAAGCTTCTCACGTTCTAGTAACATAAGAGCATACCCTAACACCTATCACATGAATACTTGTCAATCGAAACGGTCACCATGTGCATAAAGTCTCTCTGAAAATTGAGATCCTCACATCCTCGTCATAGGAAGATCTTGTGTCGCCATCTTAGTATAACTTTTGTGTCCATTTGGGACATCCCGCAGTAAGTATCTCACTTTATTACTAGTATTGTGGTTGCTCGTGGCGTGGTCATGTATTGCAGTTGGGAGTTAATATAGAAAAAGCATGTCCAGCTCATAACAAATGTTTATTTCCTCTTTACACCTCCACAACATGTGTTAATTGTGTTCCTTAGTTAGTGAATTCATTGTGCTAGTTTCCAACACTTGTTCGATAACCATGAGAGAACATATCATTCTATGTCTCATTGTAACACCTCCTTTCTCATAAAGACCCTTACTAGGCTCTCCGTCAAGACCAAGCACACCTTTGGGGGTGATTATAGCACAACGCTTGTTTCTCATGTTTTTCTATCTTTCATTAGCATCTGGGCAATTCTCAAGTCAAAATCCATGGAGAACTCATTATGAACATCTGCAAACCTTCCATTATTATTTTATACTATCTCGCTGGGTTCCCACCTTCTTCAAGTTCATCAAGGGTTGATAGCATGCCGCAATTGCTGAGATTGAATGATCTCCTTTCGATAATGGATTATCTACACATATGCTAGTCCAACAATTTGCTTATTAGGCTAACTCTCGCCTCTTGGTTTTGGGTTGACCAAGGAGCAATACACTTAGTAACACATTCATATGTCAAAGCTTTTCTCTCAGTCAAGTCTTATAGCGTCTCCCAATTTGGCTGGTAATAGCTGGTTGTATAGAAGTGTGTTGCAGTGCTTCATTGTGGAATAGAGTTGCCAAACATAATTGGATTTTTGAATTCTGGAGCTATACATCACGTGACTACATACAAAGATCTTCTTTCAAAAATTTAGCTTCTCGTAATCCCTTATATTACCACCCTTCCTAGTGGTTACTATGTAAAGGTTACTTCCATAGGCTCTCTCACTTTCTTTTCATTTACCTTATATCGTGTGTTGTTCCTCTATATTTTTCAATATGATCTTATCTCATTTTCTCGACTAGCTATCCAACTATATGATTCGATCCAATTCACCTCACTTTTATGTACTCTACAAGCCCCTTTTTCTAAAAAGGACACTGGAAGTGGGTAAATTCCCCTTTATTATAGACTTCTAATATCTTCAACTCAGTTTAAGCTTGTTGGTTCCAAATGGTGCTTTTTAGTTTTGTTGCCCTACTATCTATTTCATCTGATAACTCTCATTGTAAAACTCATTTTATGTTTTATGGCATCAAAGAGGATGTCTTATAGCATCGCGGATATGGACATATTCCTTTTGTTAGAATAAATGAATATTACTGGTATTCCTTGTAGATGTTCTTCTAACAACCATTTACCTGCTCTTCTTGTCCATGTGACTAGATAACCTATGGTACCTTTCCCCAATAAATGCATTAAGACGTCTCATTCTTTCAAACTTATCCATGTAGGCACTTTGAGGCCTTGCTCTATACCAACTCATAATGGTTTTAAGTACTTTCTTGCCATTGTTAACGATTTTCTAGGGCTACGTGGGCTTATCTCATGGGTTCCAAAAGTAATGATTTCACCTAAGTTCAAACTTATATTGCCATGATTTCAAGCAAAAGCGCATCCCCTTTTCAAAAGTCTTAAATGAGTTGGATTGGATGGGTTACATAGCCTTCTGCTCACTCGGATTCTAGGATTATTGACAACGTCATTGTCATGTGCGGGAAATTTTGCTATCCCTGGCATTTCACCTCCTTAAGGAGGATAGGAGTTTTAATTGTCTTTCCTCCTAGAGCGTTACGTCAACCATTAAACCCCCTCTAACCAATACGTGATTTCACCCCTATGGTATGAGTTCCTAGCTATATGGTTTCACTCGTAAAAGGTTGAGGTTAGATGCCTTCAGATTTTTGCACATATCATGAGCATATTGATTTGGAAGACCAATTGTTGTATCTTTAGTTCTCTCATATAGGGTCAATTATCAGGAAAGGTTCAGCTGTTTGAAACATGATAATCTCATAAGTATTCAACTTCTTTCCATCCTCATGGGCTTGTGGCATAGATTCCTTGTGTGAGTCAACGAAAGGAGTGCAATTCAACTTCATGTATTTTGAATCCCATATCGCAATCAAGGTGCCATAGTATTCTCATTCTTGATAAACAGATTTTCCCTACACTCCAGGAGATGACTGGGTCACGTACTTGAATATTCCTCCTTAATGATTCTTATTGCCAATGTACTAGTTACCCATACGCTTCATTTGTCTAATAATTGATGTCGTCACAATGATTAACCATGTCAGTATTGTTAGTAGTAATCTTCGTGTCTATTAGCATATAACCTCATGAAAGACTCTGCTCAGCACATTAATGGATTCCTGAATAATTCCAGCCTGATCTTGAACTCTGTTGTTCCTCATTGTATTAGATCCATTGGGTATTGTAGGTTCAAACAAGTCAAAGAGGAAGCTTCGCAGTGTGATCACATATATTTGATAGGTAATTTTATGGTCAGTTTATGATAGCACATCTTAGAGTAACTGTTAAAGGTCATCAAGGATTTAATGTGAAGTGTTCGCCTAGAGATTTAGAGTTTTGGAGGGTGAACAGGTTATTCTCAACATTTTCCCCTGAAGATGTTTTGTGAGTTGATAATGAAGGTTGCATAAGTGTATTCCACATTAGGCCGCACTAGGAGTATGAAGTTTCCCCATAGTTGTTCGCCATATATTTTGTCTATTCACATGTCTATGTCTAAGAAGGTAGTTGGAGATCCTTTGTGTATCATTCCGGTGGAAATTATTGAAGGTGAAGTTAATGGATACTTAGCTTATGCGAGGTATCTAGCTGTCATCCTTGTTAGATAAGTTTGGAGGTTGGGATTGTTTCCGTAAATGTGTTATGGTAAAGCTAGTAAGTCAAGGAGGCCACCTTGAAGGCCTAAAGTGTCGTGGAAAGAAAATATTTTCGCTCGATTGTATAACAATTGGTTTTGATTTGAGAGGTACCTTATAGGTGTTGTGATTTAAAAATGTGCAGTCCATGTTCAGGTATCATTATGATAATGTTGTGCTTGTAATTGTGAGATTAGTATTGTTGATATATACATTGTGGTGCTTTGTCGAGATGTAGATGAGTTGTTAGGATGGTCTTGGTGGTTCTCTGGCAGGTGGATAGGCCTAGTTACAAAGGAGACTCTGCCGAAATTTCTAAAAATTTGGGAGTTAGTCTAAATTTAGGGAATTGAGGTAGGTGAAAAAAAGGGATATATTGTGGTATGCGTTTAGGGCAGACTCTACTCCTCATTCGAGGACGAATGATCCTAAGGGGGGGGAGGGGAATGTAAGTCCCTAGAAAATATTTCTAAGTAATTTAAGATTTCGTGGTGCCAAGGTAGGCTAATTATTTTATTTTGTGTGCAAATGAGGATTCGTGATATAATGGATATCAATTGGATATGTTAATAAGCGTATAAGTCTAAGCCAAATTGGAAAATTACATGATAGACTAAAATTTTAAATGAGTACGCACAAGACTACACTTTGAACGAGAATATCTACAGATATATAAGTTTTAGATGATGCACAACCTGTCAAATGAAAGTGCTTTGAGTCTAGTCTCTAACGCTTCAAACCGTTCGTCATTTGGAATTTCCTACAAGAAGTTATGACCAAATTACCAAAGGCTAGCGGAGGACTGCGCGAATGCGAAGCATCCGAGACAACATCCAAAAAGAGGAGCTGGCAGTGAAGTGCTGCCATAGCATCCGGGTCAGCATCCGAGCTCCTGAGAGGAGTAAAGTAGGGATGCGAAGCATACGAGGCAGCATCCGAAATTTGGGCTTATAAACACAATTTCGGGATTTATTTTTCCCATATCTTTTGGACGACTTTTAGGGTTTTCCTCCACTCTCTCAAGACCTCCAACACCTCCAATCTTCAAGGTAAGCAACCTCCATTAACTTGGTGTGAAATTCTATCATTCCTACACTAGTATTGATGAAATCTACTCATAAAACACATAGATCTTCAAGAAATTCCTTCAAGAATTCAAATGAGGGTTTGCAAGGTTTCCTCCAAAAGGTAATTCCTACACCTATAGACTTACATATATGGATATATTATGGGAATATGAGTATGAATTAAGTATTGTAACTCATGGGATGGTGATTGGAAGCCATAGGTGCCTAACCTAGGTTGTGTCGGTGTTGTAGAGATTGTGAGATGGGTTATTGAGGTATGATTCTTGGGTGTAATAGTATTATGTATAAATGCATGTACAAATTAAGTTTGTGGGAAGATTGTTGAACATAAATAAGTAAAGGTTGGGTTGGGGAATGAAGGAAATCTTGTAAAAGAGATTTGAAATCAAGATGTACAACTAGTATTTGATAAAATGCTCGAATGAGCTGAAACCATGAATACCTTCCTAATTTGTATTCAATTTTGTCATGTCATAAAGTAGATTGGGATTGCTAGAATTTCCGGAATGTCGTAGTAACTTAAGGAACTCTTAAACAAGGTATGTATGGCTAAAACCACCTCTTCTTAGAAATTGAGCTCCCATGGTGTCCATGTAAAATTGTAAGTCCGGAATTTGATTGACGTAGTATTTGTTATTTCAAACGAATTAGTGTTGCAAGAATATATGTGAAAAGTATGTCCCAATATGTACAATATGGTATTCTTGATAAATTGGTGATATGTGAAGAATGTGGACTATATGCTAAATTGCCTAGATTTCAAGTCAAGTTTAAATTGTGATTATTATGCCAACTCATGTGAATCTCTCTCTCTATGCTTACAACTTGAATTGCTCTTGTATATGCTCATTATCTTAAATTGCAAGTTTGATGTTGGAAGTGTAAGTGATGTAGAATGTGAGTTATGAAATGTAGCCTATTGCCAAATATGATTTGATAATTATGGCCCTAAGTGCCTCTGAATTGATACATGTGAAATAAATATTGAAATGTGATGATTAACGAAAAAAGGGTAACGTCTTGGTAAGATGGCTTAGCCGATCGGGCCGTGATCGGACGCCATGTTATGCACACATGGTGGTAATGTATTGATAATTAAAACAGGAAAGTGAGAATAAAAAAAAGGTAACGTCTTGGTAAGACAGCTTAGTCGATCGGGCCGTGATCGGACTCCGCTCAAAGAAGCGGTGGTAATGTTGATGATGATGCAATGATATGGAATACCCCAATTTAAAATTTCAAAAATTATGTGAAACTATGTAAACCTCTTATATTGTTGGTTTTGATGCTTATTTGAAGCTTTGTTGTCCTTATGATTTCTTTTACTCTTGTATGGTTGTTCTTTCTAATTGGATGGTGTTTAGTTATACATACTAGTGCTATTCGATGGCACTAACGTCCTTTTTGCCAGGTGCGCTACGTCTTTAATTGGATGTAGGTGTTTCTATAGCAGGCAATGTTGGTCGCAACTAGTGCCGCATCATCCTTTCAGCTGACTTGGTTAGCCCCACTTCGTTTCGGGGTCCTGTTTTATCTGTATATCATGTCCTTTCTATTTGAGGTATTGCTAGAGCCTTGTTGCAAGCATTTCCATATTATTCTTCAGTTGTATTTAGAGGGTCCGTAGACAGGTTATGGGTAGTGTCGGGTATTGGAATTAAAGTAGAAATATTGATGTTTTGCAATGATGTATAAAACTTGTAATATCTTCAAAATTGTGAACGAAGTTGATAATGGAAATGAAATGGAATTGTTAATGACATGTTTATATAATTTGATTAATGGTGTACCTTTTCTCTTTATTCAAAGATGAATTTGGGTAGTATAAAACCTAATATGCTTGCTCAGTCGGGTTTACTCGGTTGAGCGCTGGTCGTGTTCCTCGGATTTTAGGGCGTGACACTGGTATTCAAAAAAGCCCAACTTATATCAAGTGTTGATTTATCTTCAAGGGTTTCGTAATCTTTCTCCCACTAGTCAATTTCAGCCTTCAACTCTTCTTTCTCAATCAAAGAAGCATTATAAGAAATCTTCAGAGGGGCGAGGGAACTCTCCAACAACTGGATTTTATCAGAAACTTATGGAGGTCTTCTTGAACCTGAGTAAGTGTTTGAACTAACTTCCCCACATAAGTCTCCTTCTGATTAAGGAGTTCTTTCAAACCCCTTATCTCCTTGGTAGTTTTAGAAAGTTTCTTTGCAAATGAAGACTCAAGGATGTCTGTCTCTGCCAACTTGACTTGAAGAGGCTTTTTCAACTGCCAATTCCGCCACCATCATCCTTACTTGTTGTTCCAAAGCACACTTCTCTTCAGCCAAAAATTCTTTCTCCAATTGAAGACCCTCATATTGTTCCTTCCAGTTATCGCTTCAGTATGGTAATCATTGACTAGCTGCTCAGTGTGAACAATTCTTTTCATAAGTTCCGTGCCTATTTAGTTGATCTACAAAAAAAAGTGGTTGTCAAACGAAAGTAAATAACCACGAGGAAAAGGAAAGGAAAAAGCTAAAACTTGAAGCTTCAAAGATGAATGAACAATATCATTCATCTATGTCAAGGAGCCGTGGCTTTCCAACTTAAGACTTCTCAACTGGGCCAATTAAAGGTTTTAACCATACGTCGGTTTGACCAAATTTTTTCAACAGATTACCATCTTCAGGGACTTTATGGTAACCTTTTTCATCACTCTATTGCTATTAGAGGTACCAACTTCAACATGAGAAGTAGTAGAAATAGGTATAGTTGAGGAAGTAAAAGCAGCCACGGAAGGAGCAGTAGCAGCAGTAATAGGAACGGTAGATTGAGAACAGACGGGGACTGACACTGGAAGAGAAGCAAAGGGTAACTCTTCAAAAATGGGACCAAAATCACCACTATCAAAACCACGGGAAAACAACTTATCAGTAGATTCACGAGGAGGAGCATTCATCTCTTCATTAGAATTCACTAAAGTAGCATCTCCAGGCTCGTTGACAGGAATTGAACTTGGAGAAAGTATGGCTTCATCATCTGAAATAACGCGCCTCCTAACTCGAGGTCCACGAACTAAAGAACCTTCCTCTAGTTCTTCTTCTTCTTCCTCTGAGCCACAGGCTCCATCAACCTTCCTCTTTGAAAAAGACCTTGGAATCCTTTCTTGAGCAAGACTCACCGTAAGTCTTGCAGATGAAACAGAAGCAGGACTAACACCACGAATGACAAATCCTGACAACAGAAAAAGAGTCATGGTGAAAAACACTTAAATAAGTAAAAGAGAAAAAGAAAAAGACTAAACGGGAAAAAGTACCGTGTGTTTTAACTTTCCACCCAAATCTCCGAGAAAGGTACTTCCAAGATCTTCTCTCCATAGGAGCAACAGATATTAATTTTTCTACCCAAGCACGAAAGTCAAGGATCTCTTCAAAAACTTCCATAGTTGCTAAAAAAGTAGGTACGAGAATACATGAGAATCAATTTTTGAGAAAGGAAAAAGGTGAGATACAAATACTTACGTGCAAAATTCCACTTTTCTGGAAAAGACATATTTTCTTCACCCACCAAACCGCTAGTAGGAGCAGCAACGAAGCAAGTATACCAGCCTCGATCTCTATCATCTTCAGGGCTAACTAATAATCTCTTACTTTTGGCCACAAGGAAAAAAACTCCATCACGAAATAGTTTGGGAGAGTAGAGATGGAGTAAGTGACGAAAAGTAAAAGGCATAGAAGTCAAGTTTGATAAATAATGGAGACATGCAACAACTCTCCAAACAATAGGACCAATTTGTCCCAAACAAACATTGAAGTAACGACATAACTCAATGATCGGGTCAATAGGAGGTTTAAATCTTAAGGTAAAGGGATATGTATAAACGAAGGAATAGCCAGCTTGGTATGAAGTTATTCTTTAGTTAGAACCAGGAATTAAAACTGGGAAGTCGGGTTTCCAATTACATTCTCTTCGAACCAGAGCAAGAAGGCCAGTGGTAATCAGAGTTGGGTAACGATCATCACGATCAAGGGAAGCAGCCATGGAAGAGACTTCACTCTTCATGGATTCACAATCAATCACAAAGGATAGCTATTCAGGGACAATTTCATCAACAGTGGGTTCACGAAGGGCTTCGGTTAAATCTTTATCTTTAGAAGAAGAACTTGGGGTTGCAAAAGCCCTAGCTCTAGAAGAAGATGGTTTGGTAGCACTACCTTGAGAGGAGGAACCACGGTCAGAAATAGAACCGAGGCTACGTAATCTACCACCTCTTCTACTCCTAACAAGCACAGTTGTAGAGGGAAGTTCATCAACAATTACTACTTTGTGAGGATCGGGATTTGATGAAGCCATGATTAACTAGAGAAACACAGGAAAAAGATGCAGAATGAAGTAAGGCAAGAATACGAAGAAGGAAAGGCTTTAGAAAATCGGAAAAAATGAGTTAAGTATTTATAGGAAGACACGACTATTGAGGTCATTATGAAGCGTCATAATGGAATCGTCACTTCGTGACAGATGCGGTTGCAGGAAAACCCTAAAAGGCGCTGAAGAACTGAAGGACCAATTGTTAACAGCTACGTGACATGGTCGTCAAATAAAAGTGATTAATGTCACATCGATTCAGAAAAGGATATGATTATATTCGAAAAAGGCGGCAGAGAATTCCCGTCATAAAAACCTTCCACTTTCCCGAATATTTAGTAGAGAATATTCAAGAAAGTGGGGGGACTATCTGTATTTGGTGGTGATAAAGTGCTACATGTGGAATATAAGACTACTGACATGGCACAATACGTGGAAGTCGTGTTTGATAGAATAAGAAAAGGCACGGGAGGAAAACACCCATGAGATAGTACCGGGACTAACAACTGGCAAAGAATGAATCAAGACAGTAAGAAGGGAAGATCCATGAACCTTAATGAGGAGGGGGAATCAGAATCGTAACAGAATCCTAGTGAACAGTTACGATTACCAATTATAACGGATCATTAATACAATTAAAGCTCATAATGATTTAGCCATAAATGGAAGGAACCATTAAATGTGTAAACCTCTATACAAGAGGAAAGAATTTCACTTGTAAGGACATCTGAGACAATATTGGAATATATTCACTTTACTTTTCTGCTTTTCTCAAAATTTACTATATTGACTTTGCAATCAATTATTTCCTTATTTATTCTTGTTATTTTCCTTTGATACTATTGGGAAAGTGAGGCAAAACTTGGTTATCAGAAGCCCGTTTTCTTCTAAAATTAATCTTTGATCGAAAGATATATTTTTGGTTAAACAGTATCGTATCATTAAATCCATCATTATGTAACGACAAAAAGTATCACTTTATGAAACGACAGATTTGGTGTGATGGCGTCGTTTCCTTGCTTTTTTCTCTCATCTCGCCCTTCTTTATTATTAAATAATCATATTTTGTTCTTTATCCTACTTCTTTTATATAATAATTCTACTCCATATCTTATTTTTTCTTAGTAATGATGCAAGTTTATTCTCCATATTGTTAGTGCGTGACATCATAAAACGACGGCAAACGATACAATCTATCCAAATATTATATTCAACGAACAATACAATACAATACGATACGATACGATATATTTAAAAACAACATGTAACAACAATCCAAACAAGCTATTAGATATCATGGAACAATATTGCTATACGGTAGAGATAATGAAAAGTCATCAATCACACAAATAACATAAAAAACTTAGAAGAACAAGCGGACCAATAATTTCAAGATTTAACTTATCCTCTTCGTTTGAGCCATGGTACATCGCTTTCAAATTTTTTTGATTGTGTTCACAAGTAAATAGCAGCTACCGGAGAGTGTAACTTGTGCAGTTAATATGAAAGGCCTCTATGTACATGAAATATGAACCATTAAGTGAAAATAGTTGTCTTCTTCTAAAGTTGATGAGAAAAGTCATAAAAACTTATTAAAAAAAGGAGCAAATTCCATGTTGAGCCAACAAATGGATGGCTCAAGCTTAAAGTTTTAGTCAAACTTGCCTTACAAAATTTGAACCCTACACTTGATTTTGCAAAATAAGATCATACAGGAAGTTGCAGGTGGAAAAGTGGGGGAAATTGAATTTTTATAATATCAAATTTAGATGCACCAAAAATGTTTTTTGGTAACACTGTAAACATTACCATTTATAACCAAAGAACAATTTATAAACTAAAGAGCACCTAATCTTAGGCCTCCAGAATCAAAGTGAGCAGCTAATTACATTTGTAATCTTTGCATGAGTCCTCTAAATCTACATTGTCACACCTCCTTTTTATACACCCTGAGAGGGTATATAAAGGAGTTTTTCCAATTTAAGTGGCATTATTCGATATGAGATTATTTATTCATTTTTTATTCAGAGTCGCCACTTCGAATATTTTTATTGGTGTCTTAAGTCACCGGCTTATTTTAAATCCCAAATCGAGGAAGATTCGACTTTCCTTTTGAAGTCTGCGAACCAGAAATTCTGAATAAAGAATTCTGTTAATCCGGGGGAAGGTGTTAGGCATCCCCGGATTCCGTGGTTCTAGCACGGTCGTTTAAACTATTACAATTGGCCTATTATCTGATTTTAATACATGTTTTAGCCTATGGTATAATTTTAAATTATTAACCGCTTTTAATTAATTTTAGGAAGATTCAACGTTACCTAAAACACGTCTTTGAACCACGCCACATGAAATGCACCCATGGTCCACGACACATTTTATTTAACGTTGTTGAGATTTGGATTTGGGTCACATGAAATGCACACCCGAGTTTAAGGAAATTAATTTAAATTACGCGCCTAAAACAACTACGCACCTTCACATTTGCGAGGGCCATGAAAAATTCAACTGATGGCACGCCTCGATTTTTAAAAGAGCTAACTAATTTTAACGAGGGCCATGGGTTACTTAAGAAAAATGGCACACCTCAATTTCACAAGAACAAATGCTGACCCACCAGTAAAAACACCAAACCAATCTCGTTCTCAACTTCAGTGATTTGCTAACCAAATTGTGCTCAAGGCTCTTAGTTGTTAACAAGTAAGACTATAAATTTTTAATTTGATGCCATCTCCCAACAAACTTCAATACAAGGCTCAATAAGAATTCATGGCTTACTGCTTACAGGAATCAGATGCAAAATCCTATAAGAATTACACCAAACCTTAACGACACAAACAAACGAGATAAGCCAAAACAAGAGGATTTCTACGACAAACATTGTGCTTTCTTCACTATTGCATTTTTCGATTCAAATATCGAAATTAAACACTTACGTTCTTAAGAGCAAATTAACAGAACATAAAAATATTCCACCATTCGAAGCAACGAGATAGCAACTCAAGGATTCTGAAATAGAGCAACCAAACAATTTATCGAATGCATGACATTAACCCACTCAAAAAAATGAATTTAAGAGAAGAGGATGGACCTTTTGATGCGCAAGCTTTCCCTTTTTATTAAGAAATCAACTGATTTACATGGTTGCGACCAAAGCTTTCAAGTGAAAACACGAACAAGACCAAACCGGGACTTCAAACGTCGACCTCGACTCGCTTCAACCAGAATTGAGAACGACCCCTTTGGCAGCCCCGAACTCGTCGAAAAACCAACAGAGAAGAAACGAGCTAGGCGTTGTCTTTAGAGCTGAAGCGCAGTGACTTCGAATATGTTTCGAAGCTGCTGTACCGGGGAGTTTCGGGCGCTGTTTTGGGTGGTTTTTGGACGGATTTTCGCTGGATTTAGAGCTGTGTTTCCACAGAGTTTTCAGCTATGTTTTTGGACTGATGAGGAATCATTTCTGGGGTGTTTTGAGGTGAGAAACAGGGTTGTTTCACAGCTGGTTTTGGAGAGTGAGGAGTTAATGGGGATGTTTGCGGCTGACTCGCTAGTTGCCGGAGAAGGAAAAGGAGCCGCTGCTCTTTCTCTATTGAGAATCAGAAAGAGAGATCATGGATCCCTTTGTTGAGAAATCGCTGCTGTGTGATTTTGTTGAAGAAGGTGAAGAACAGGAAATGGGGGGGTCGTTCTCTGTTTTTTTCGTCGTTCTCTGTTTTTTCCCATTCTCCAGCCTTTTTTCTTTTCTTTTTTTCTGTGTGTGCATGTGTTATATAGAAAGAGAATAGGCATGAAAGGAAAGATTCCCCAGCTCTAATTTTTGTCCTCATTGCCCTCTCTAATTTTTCTTTTTCCGTTTTTTTGTTCCCTTCCCCCGTGTGCTAAAAAATGTGAGTGAGAATAAAATGGGGTGCATGTGAGTTTGTTACCAAGAGATAAGGTGGGCTCCGTTTTAATCAATTGATTTTTCTTTGCAACTTTACTTCTTCCGTTGCTTCATTACTCTTTTTGAAAAAAATTCACGTTTTCTTTCTTTTTCTTTTTCCTTTTTGTTTTGTTTTATTTCCTATTAATGATAAAATAAAACTAGTTACAAAATATTATTTATCTAAAGTAAGCAATATTAAAAAGAGAACTAAAATAATTCTATTAGAGAAATTCAAATACTACTCGATATTTACTAAATACTTATAACTTAAAATTACACGAAACCAAGTAAAAATATTTTTTTGAAACTTTTCTTTTATCCTTTGTAAAAATAAAATAAAATAAAACTAGCAATCAAAAATATCAATAATCTAACATAAAGAAGAAATATTTTGTTAGTTTTTTTTTTTTTAGTCTTTGAAATAAAATAGACCGAAGAAGTTTAAAAATAGCCAAAATAGCAATATTAGACCTAAACTCAATATCTACGTGCTAAAATGTGAAAAATCTTGGGGAAGGTCAAAAATCACGTGTCTACATACATAACTTGTTGTACAGGTATGGTAAAGTTAGTCTATCAACTAGTTCTTCTTGATCTGAGTTACCACCGGCTCCGTATGTACATTTAATCCTCTGAATAGCTTCTAATTTCGAGCTCTCCATGTATGGTAAACTAGATCACTCCAAATGGATGCAACAATCTCTTTTTGTATATGCTTCCAATGTTTCCATCTGATACTTTTGAACACTTGGTTGACAGTAACATGCTGCATTTGAATACCTGCCCATGACAACAAGGCCTCCCTAGCAGTTTTGAACCAGGAACACTCTCCAAATAAGTGTTGAGGGGTTTCCATAATACCTGAATTACATAAGCAGCAATTAGCATTCTCCACCTGAATTTGCAGATGAGCAAGTCTCTCCTGAGTGAGCAACCTATACTTAACAACCAACCACACGATGAATCTGTGCTTTGGTTGAGTAATATTGTTCCATATCAAAGTAACAATATCCATCTTCCCATTGACCCCCATAAGGGCCATATAGCTCCTAGTAATAGAGTATTCCCCTCCAACAGCTAAGACATACCTCCCCTAGGAGTACCATGGTCTCATAGCTTCCTTTACCGAGTTCAACTTTTTCCAGTACCAACTGCAATCTTGAGGGGGCTTGTGTTCCCATATGGAAGGAGCTTGCTTTATATAGATTCCATGGATCCATTTCACCCATAACAAGTCTTTATTTTTCACTAGTTTCCATAACAATTTGCCAACAGCTGCTAAATTCCAGTTCATGCAACCTTTTATACTAAGACCTCCATTGCTCTTAGGCAAGCATACAAATGCCCAGGCCACTAGACTGATCTTCCTCTTATCTTCATCCCGCCCCCAAAGATAGTCTTTACATCTCTTATCAATTTCTTTCATAACACTCCGAGGCAAGATAAAGACTGTCCCCCAAAAATTGTATATAGAAAATAAAACAACATTCAAAACTTGTAGTCGACCTGCATAGGAAAGCTTCCTTAAGTAACCAGTGTTGATTTTGCTTGTAATCTTATCCACTAGAATCTTGCAATCTATCTTTTTCCATTTCTTTGGGGAAAGGGTTAGTCCAAGATATCTTATGGGAAATTGACCTTGTAAAAAACCTGTTTACTGTAGAAAAGCCTCTTTGGTGGATTTATCCACCCCTGCCATGAAGAGACTAGACTTCTCCATATTAGCCCAGAAGCCTGGCTTAAGTGATTCAGAGCTTCCATGACTCTTTTAATTGATTTTGTGTCTGCTATGCAAAAAATCATAACGTCATCTGCAAACACCAAATGTGTAAGTTGATGGTGCTTACACATAGGGTGGAATCTAAAATCTGGTAAGGCACTCATAGATTTCAGTAGCCTTGTCAAATACTCCATAACCAACACAAATAGGAGGAGTGACATAGGATCTCCTTGCCTCAGTCCCCTTTTACCAGCAAAAAAATCATGGTATTCTCCATTTACCTTTACTGCAAAGTGAGGGGAGGTCACAAAAGTCATAACTAGTTGCACAAACTCAGGAGATCATTTGTATCCCTGTAAGACCTCTTTCAAGAACTCCCAACTGACCATATCATAGGCCTTCCTAAGGTCTATTTTCATTAAACATCTAGGAGAGGTCTTTCTATTATAATGCATTAGTAAATCATGGCAAATTAGAACATTGTGGACCAGTAAATCAATGCTGCTTGGTTTTCTGCCACTATAACACTAATGGCCTTCGTCAACCTGACATGCATCATCTTTCAGATAATTTTATACAAAACATTGCAGCATGAGATTGGTCGGAACTGTGAGGCATATTCCGGATCATCAACCTTAGAAATCAGAGTAATTTTAGTAGTGTTCAGCAGTTTTAATAACATTCCATTCTGGAAAAATTGCAAAATGGCTTTTGAGATGTCTTCCCCCACAATGCTCCAAGAAGACTTGAAGAAACCACTGCTAATTCCATATGGTCCCGGGCTCTTATTGCACAAAAAATGTTACAATATCGGAAGATGAGAAGTTTTTGAAATAAGAAAATAAAGTGAAACGGATGAGCGATTAAGTCACAAAAATTAGAAGGTTTGAGATGACTTAACGTGACCTTGCCTCAGTCTGTGATTTCGTTGTCAATCTGTCACGACCCCAACCCCGGTCATGATGGCGCCCAACACACTTCTAGGCAAGCCCGACCATTCAACAACATTATCCCAAATTCTTATTCAGATTATAGATAAATATCACAGAAAATTTACTAAGTCATTTCATTCAAGTGTATAATTAATAATAAAATCTGTGAAAGTTCAATTAAAATACCACACCATAGCCAAACAAAATCCGGTGTCACGAATATGAGACTCTAATATAGAATATCCACCTATTACAAGTCTGTCCAGGAAAAATACGGAATAAAAGATAGAGAGAGATGGGAGAGATCAAGGCTGCGACGCCATGCAGCTACCTCGATACTCCCGGATACTGCTGCTCAGCTAAACAAATCCTCACTCAGCCTGTGGTGTACCTGGATCTGCACGCAAGGTGCAAGGAGTAATGTGAGTACTCCGACCTAGTGAGTAATAAACCTAAATAAAGGCTGAGAATAAGAAATCATGGAAAATACAAAGTAAACTATAACTGGCAGTTTAGAACAACAAATAGTGAAACAACAAGTCAATTAAATCAGAGTACCAAATACTGATAAAGGATTAAGGATAAAAACAAATGCATGAGTGCAATGCAATGCATATGATGGTACACTCTAGTACCCACTGCGGCGTGCAGCCCGAACCACCCATTTATTTATCGTCGACGACGCTCACTAGGGGTGGTGTAGACTCCGGAGGGGCTCCTACAACCCAAGCGCAATATCAAGCCATCTCGTGGCATCAAATCTAGGCCCTCGGCCTCATATCAATCTCAGTATAATCAACCAGGCTCTCAGCCTCAATATCAATGTACTCAACCAGGCTCTCGGCCTCAATATCAATGTAATACTGTTGCAGCGCGCAGCCCAATCCATGCTCAGTCCAGAAATCATCATAAGCCCCTTGGGCATTTGTAAAACAGTAGTTCTCAGCCCGAAATATCATTTAAAAATACCATTTAAGTTTTCAAATCTTAGAAAGATGGCTGAGTTTGCAAAACAGTATTTAAAAACCTTGGACTGAGATCAAATGATATGCATGTATGCGAAAACAGTGATGTCAATCCCTGAAGGATTCAAATAATTGGCAAGAAGCCCAAATGTAACAGTTAAATCCAAGTAAGGATGATTCTCAATTTAGTTCAAGTAGAAAACACGGTAAAAACATCTCTCGGGACGGACCAAGTCACAATCCCCAATGGTGCTCTACCCCACGCCCGTTATCCGGCGTGCAAGTCACCTCAATATAGCGTTACGATGTGAAATTCCGGGGTTTCAAACCCTCAGGACATCATTTACATCAATTACTCATCTCGAACCGGCTACTTCTTTAGCTCGCGACGCCTTTGCCCCTCGAATTGGCCTCCACGTGCGTCGAATCTATCCAAAATCATTCGATTTAATCAATAAAAATTATAGGAATTAATTCCATATGGAATTCTACACTTTCCATTAAAAATCCGAAATTGCACTCAAAATTCGCTCGTGGGGCCCGTGTCTCGGAATCCGGCGAACTTATAAAATCCGACAACCCATTCCGATACGAGTTCAACCATACCAAAATTATCAAATTCCGACAACAACTCGACCTCCAAATCTTATTTTTTTATTTTTGGAAGATTTTGCAAAAATCTTGATTTCTTCCATTTAAATCTGAATTAAACGATGAAAATAACCATGGATTTATGTAATATAAACACTTTCGAGTATATGACACTTGAGTTGAAATCGTGAAGAACACCTCAAAATCGCCCAAGAACCGAGCTCCAAAAAACCCAAAACGAAAATGAAGAAATTAGCATTTTTGGTCCTTAAGTTTCTGTCCGCCCGTCACTAAAAGTCCAGTTTCGTCACTAAAAGTCCACCAGAGACAGCTTTACCAGCCATCTTCAATCGATCATAACTTTCTGTACAAATTTCCGAATGACAAATGGTTTAAATTTCTGGAAACTAGAATACAAGAGCTACAACTTTCATGTTTTATACATTTTCTGATTCCATATATATTTCGAGATATAAGCTTTCAAATTAGCCTCCTCGCATCAGAAATTTCTGGGAAATTTCAAAATAGCTTTACTAGCCCTTATTCAATCGATTATAACTTTCTGTAGAAATATCCACATGATAAATGGTTTATAGTTCTGGAAACTAGAATACAAGGGCTACAACTTTCATGTTTTATATAGTTTCCGATTCCTTATAGATTACGAGATATAAGCTTCCAAATTATGCTCGTGGCATCAAAATTTTCGAACCTTGCTGTCAAAAATCCAGCAAGTTAAATTGGCCTAAAAATGGCCCGAAACCATTCCGAAACTCACCCGAGCCCCTCGGGACTCTAACCAAATATGCCAACATGTCTTAAAACATCATCCAAAGTTGCTCCAATCATCAAAACACCTCAACTAACACTAAAATCATCGAAATACATCGAATTCAAGCCTAAGTTCTTTTAAAACTTCCAAAATACGCATTCGATCAAAAACCCAACCAAACCACGCCCGAATGACCTAAACTTTTGCACACACATCAAAAATGACGTAACGAAGCTACAACAACTCTCAAAATTCCATTCCGACCCTCAGATCAAAATCTTACCTATCAACCGGAATTCGCCAAAATACTAACTTCGCCAATTCAAGCCTAATTCTACACCGGACCTCCAAAATTACTTCCGATCACACTCCTAAGTCAAAAATCATCCCCCGAAGCTAACCGAATCATTGGGATTCAAATCCGAGCCCTCTAACACATAAGTCAACGTCCAGTTGACTTTTCCAAAACAAACCTTCCTTAAAGAGACTAAGTGTCTCATTTCCTACTAAAACCAATCCAAATCAACTCGTTCACACCCAACACTGATAATGAAGCATAAAGAAATAGGAAATGGGGAAAATGGGGTGGTAACTCACGAGACGACGGGTCGGGTCGTCACATCCTCCCTAACTTAAACAAACGCTCGTCCTCGAGCGTACCCAGAGTTGTCCTAGAAGCCAACCAATAGTTGAACGACTTTACCAAGAATATACCCGTAGGTGATCCCACACTACCCTATCTCGCATAGTTCCGATAACACAACATAGCTGAAATTTCACAATTCATCTAGTCCATAAACCATAGAACCACACTGCACCTTCTGAAATCATGCACAAGATTAGAACTTCACATCCATACTCAGAATAAGCCCGAACCAGCTGTAATAACCCATACATGCAACATCAGGTGCAATTATCTGATATACCACATAACTCAGACACTCGGAACGATAATTTCTATTCACAGTAGTTGCACATAATAATCGAATATCGATATGAAACCTCTTAACAACTAAAGCCTCATTCCAACACTTTTACATACTGCCAATGATAAAGGAAACACGCAATAAATCATAACCATTTCCTATGTCAACCATTCATGAAGTCATTTCTCTCCTAGTAATTACCATAGAAAATTTTGAACGAACCTCAATATTTACCCATCACACATACTGAAATCGAATCTGTTCACATTCATTAATGATTTCAACGATCTCTTCTTACCAAACACACTACTCAGGTGATATGACACATCAATACATGCCTAAGCCACAACTTGTATAATACGTGCACCGATAAGAAACGGTCTGAACATACTCAATTCATGAAAATGACTCAACTGAGAGAGTTGTACCTCAAACTCACCAGTACTGCCACAACACAAGGCTGAGACCCTTTCTCATATCATAGAAACATGACACATAAATTTGACCCGCAATGTCATGTTTCCACACATCTTTGCTGTAACACGCGTTCCTATCCAAATACTACTCCACAGGAAACACCTCAAGTCACTATGCTTGAAATCGACAACCATGCTTAATTGATGTCTGGAGCCAAAGCAAATCATTACACCCATGGTGAAACAAATAACACACACCACGCAAACCTAATAGAACATAACTGGTACGTTATTCACCGAGCAACACCCAATTACTCATCCCGCTCGACTTCCACTACTACAACTCCTATCGGAGCCAGACGATCCGGTGCCCGGCACCAAATTAATACCGAAATCAACAACCTCGCCCGGCGACATGCCTAGCCATATGAAACTCATCTAAAAAGTCCCTCAACACCGGAACTGAATTAATGATAACAACCTTTGCACTGACATCCATCACGAATGCCCAATTAAGAAAGCAATCCTTCCCAACCGTCCGCTGGTCCTTTGAAATATAAACCACTATGCTAGAACATAATCCAATGCACTTCATCATTCAACCCGTGGCATTTTCGGTATTGCCCGTAGTGCAATAGTTTAGAATCACTCAACATTAAGACAACCAGTCTGAATTCCGACATCACATCCAAAATCTGACATACCAGCAAACAAAGATCCACTCGAGCCTCCGAATCCCGATTGCTGCTAAACGGTGCCGAATACACACGATCCACCACCACAACCTAGCCTGTACATGAGAACTCCCAGTCTTCAACTCCATATGGCACACAAATCATCATACCTGATTCCAGTTTCCACCGTGCGAATACATGCACACTTTTGATACCCAATCATTCCACGATAAATACTCTAAAATTTCCATGTGCCATACAAGCAACTCGAATATCAGCAGTCGATCCAGCCTTAAAGTGCCGCAATACTATTGAAGTGCCATCAACTTAATCACATTGGCCTTTTTTTCTAAAAGATATACCCTCTACAAATCACTATGATTAGAAATACAATTTCCTTAATCATCTGAAGATCATTCACCTTAATCATCTGAAGCTCATCCCTCTAATCACCTAAAGTTGCCCGTACTGCCTAAGAATGTTATGAATTTCCATTCAGAACTGAACCATAACCTTACACACGCAAATCTCAATCATTCACAACATATCGCATATACCATATCATCCTAAGGTAACATGAGGGCTTCACCTCCCTTCCGAACCATGAACATTTACGTACTCAACTAGTCAAGAACTTCCATTGATCCCATCTAGAAAAAAAATCATTACACATCCCATGCTCTGCATGACATACATAGGTCTTGTTCAAATTCTTACAATACCGACACGACAGATGAGATATGTATAAATTCATAACACCGCCGAATCAACAATTCATTGGGTCTATACTTCTGGCAAGAACTATCACTTCATTATGAACCAAACAATGGTCTTAGCCCCTTAATTTACTTCATATACTCATATTGCACTGATCTCGAATTCAATGATCTCGTCTCACCCATTACGAACTGCTCAGGCAATAAGCTACCCCAGACATAATCAAAAGCCGCATATGATGCCCTAATATGCCAATAGGCTACCAATTCGAATGCGATACAAAAAAAGAAAATGAACTCTGGAAGGAATTACCAATCCCACGCACTAATACGGACTTTCCTTAGAAAACAGGAAACAAGGCATACAAAATAGCATATAGAAAACTATACTCAACATCACACTATTGCGACGTGCAACCCGATCCAGATAACATACCGATGGCGGCGTGCCACCCGATCCACACATAGATCTCACATAAAGAGATGCACATCGAGCCAAATTTGCTCATTACAACAAAATACCGAGTATCGGTTGTAAGCATGCTAAGTGCATAATAATATCTCTGAGGGACATATAGCGTTATAAGCTACAAAACTGAAGCACAACTGAGGTGCAATGTACAGTCTGAATTTCAAGAGCCAAGATGTTCATATAACGTCATTCCTACGCGGATTCTCAACACATAGCAATTTCTCAAGCCGTCTCACAACTCGTTGCAATGCATTACTACACGAAATATCTGACAACGAAACATCAACCTAATTACTCCTCCATGAGGACCGCGTTACTAAAATGCACACATCTGGCCTGATATAGAGCCATTATTCACATTAAATCTATCCACCGGCTACAAGCTGAGTCTGATCACACTGAACTAGTCTGATAACCTTTTAAAGGTACATAATAACTCCCATTTTTCTCATAACACACAAGAACAACCATCACAATCGGAGTAATCCTCCCCAGTTCACAACCCAATAAGCCAAGTGCCCTCCAGGCATGAATCTTCAATTTAATGGCACTATCACAAACTTCATACTTGGTTTACATCTTTAATCAATCAAGTGATCACATGCCACACTTATATAATCTTCCCGCGGGACACACTCCCACAACCTACCACAACAATATCTGGAGCGTACCTCCAAACCACCGGTCGCGCTAACGTTGAAGAGCGATCAAGAATCATTAACCAGAACGCAAAACCCTTTTTACAAAACACCGATCTTAGGTGACGCTGAAGACAATACCAACTTACAGTAAACATCGAAACTTATCTCCTGCTCATACGAGCTCATGACATCTTGCCAAAATTTTCCTTCACTCGTGCCATTCTCTGCCCAATTTCCACAAGCAGAACTAATTCACCAACATGCATCAAATCGGAACTAACATAGTACATAACCGCACAATCTGCTAACCAATAGCAAACTCCCCAACTTGGCTCGAAGACATAGATCACAACACACTATACTCATAACGCATATACTCTATTGTTGCCTCAATACCTTAGTGAGGTTAAACTCAAATCCTCTGTAATCTTGTGTAAACACATTTCATCTAGTACTTCAACTCTTTGGCAATCTCGCAACAGTTAAACTCACTCTCTTAAGTGACCCAAAAATTTCAAACTTCAACACTTACAATTCATTTGCACATGAGATCTTCTGTCATTCACATGAGGATCACACCGCCTTAGCACACTTCACGGGAGATAAACCACCTGCTTCGCCTCAATATAAGATTTTCGTATACCTTCCACCGCCATAAGCATTACACAGTCACTTGATCTTCCTGAGTCTGTACTCATACCGCAACATGAAATTTACTTCACTCCCAACTAGGAGACATGAAAAGATTCTTCACACGCCCATAACTCGGGCTATAACTTGAATCACGATGGACTTAAAGAATCTATTAGTTCTTCCATCATTCAGCAGACCCTTCTCGTCGCTTCGAAATCATATAGATATGCCTCGCAGTACTAACATACTTATCACATAGCCACAATCATCATTTCCTCTAACAGGGACACTACCGAACATATAAGTTCAAAAACACTTGTTCACACAATCAGCACCTCGGCGCTCCCGCCATAGGCAAAAATCCAACCTCAAGTCCTCCAGACTGGCCCACCATAAACTCACAGAGATAACACATCGCCCCTCGATCGGGGAATGACAAACCATCGAGGCACATCTGATACTGAGCGCCCATGCGCGCATACGAACGCGTGGAAGGAATTTCAAAAGTTTCTTTTCGAGATGAATCAAGGACGCACGATAAGAATTCAAGAATGCGAAGTTTTCCTAAAGGTTCTGCCGCCTCTCGAGGATAAATACAGACGTCTCCGCACCGATCCGCGAGACTCTACTAAACCGCCTCATGACTCGCGAGACCAAGTAACCTAGTCTCTGATACCAACTTGTCACGACCCCAACCCCGGTCATGATGGCGCCCAACACACTGTTAGGCAAGCCCGACCATTCAACAACATTATCCCAAATTCTTATTCAGATTATAGATAAATATCACAGAGAATTTACTAAGTCATTTCATTCAAGTGTATAATTAATAATAAAATCTGCGGAAGTTCAATTAAAATACCACACCATAGCCCAACAGAATCCGGTGTCACGAATATAAGCCTCTAATATAGAATATCCACCTATTACAAGTCTGTCCAGGAAAAATACCTAATAAAAGATAGAGATAGATGGGAGAGATCAAGGCTGCGAACGCCGTGCAACTACCTCGATACTCCCGGATACTGCTGCTCAGCTAAACAAATCCTCACTCAACCTGTGGTGTACCTGGATCTGCAAGCAAGGTGCATGGAGTAATGTGAGTACTCCGACCCAGTGAGTAATAAACCTAAATAAAGGCTGAGAATAAGAAATCATGGAAAAATTCAAAGTAAACTATAACTGGCAATTTAGAACAACAAATAGTGAAGCAGCAAGTCAATTAAATCAGAGTACCAAATACTGAGACAGGTATAACCGATAAAAAAAATGCATGAGTGCAATGCAATGTATATGATGGTACACTCTAGTACCCACTGCGGCGTGCAGCCCGAGCCACCCGTTTGTTTATCGTCGACGGTGCTCACTGGGTGTGTGTGCAGACTCCGGAGGGGCTCCTACAGCCCAAGCGCAATATCAAGCCATCTCGTGGCATCAAATCTAGGCCCTCAGCCTCATATCAATCTCAGTATAATCAACCAGGCTCTCGGCCTCAATATCAATGTACTCAACCAGGCTATCAGCCTCAATATCAATGTAATACTATTGCAGCGCGCAGCCCGATCCATGCTCAGTCCAGAAATCATCATAAGCCCCTTGGGCATTTGTAAACAGTAGTTCTCAGCCCGAAATATCATTTAAAAATACCATTTAAGTTTTCAAATCTTAGAAAGATGGCCGAGTTTGCAAAATAGTATTTAAAAACCTTGGATTGAGATCAAATGATATGCATGTATGCGAAAACAGTGATGTCAATCCCTGAAGGATTCAAATAATTGGCAAGAAGCCCAAATGTAACAGTTAAATCCAAGTAAGGATGATTCTCAATTTAGTTCAAGTAGAAAACACAGTAAAAACATCTCTTGGGACGAACCAAGTCACAATCCCCAATGGTGCTTTACCCCACGCCCGTTATCCGGCATGCAAGTCACCTCAATATAGTGTTACGATGTGAAATTCCGGGGTTTCAAACCCTCAGGACATCATTTACATCAATTACTCACCTCGAACCAGCTACTTCTTTAGCTCGCGACGCCTTTGCCCCTCGAATTGGCCTCCACGTGCGTCGAATCTATCCAAAATCATTCGATTCAATCAATAAAAATTATAGGAATTAATTCCATATGAAATTCTACACTTTCCATTAAAAATCCAAAATTGCACTCAAAATTCGCTCGTGGGGCCCGCGTCTCGGAATCCGGCGAAACTTATAAAATCCGACAACCCATTCCGCTACGAGTTCAACCATACAAAAATTATCAAATTCCGACAACAACTCGACCTCCAAATCTTAATTTTTCATTTTTGGAAGATTTTGCAAAAATCTTGATTTCTTCCCTTTAAATCCGAATTAAATGATGAAAATAACCATGAATTTATGTAATATAAACACTTTCGAGTATAGGACACTTACTTGAGTTGAAATCGTGAAGAACACCTCAAAATCGCCCAAGAACCGAGCTCCAAAAATCCCAAAACGAAAATGAAGAAATTTTTGGTCCTTAAGTTTCTGTCCGCCCGTCACTAAAAGTCCAGTTTCGTCACTAAAAGTCCACCAGAGACAGCTTTACCAGCCATATTCAATCGATCATAACTTTCTGTACAAATGTACGAATGACAAATGGTTTAAATTTCCGAAAACTAGAATACAAGGGCTACAACTTACATGTTTTATACATTTTCCGATTCCATATATATTTCGAGATATAAGCTTCCAAATTAGCCTCCTCGCATCAGAAATTTCTGAGAAATTTCAAAACAGCTTTACTAGCCCTTATTCAATTGATTATAACTTTCTGTACAAATATCTAAATGATGAATGGTTTATATTTATGGAAACTAGAATACAAGGGATACAACTTTCATGTTTTATACATTTTCCGATTCCTTATAGATTACGAGATATAAGCTTCCAAATTATGCTCCTCACATCAAAATTTTCGAACCTTGCTGTCAAAAATCCAGCAAGTTAAATTGGCCTAAAAATGGACTGAAACCATTCCGAAACTCACCCGAGCCCCCTCGGGACTCTAACCAAATATGCCAACATGTCTTAAAACATCATCCAAACTTGCTCCAATCATCAAAACACCTCAACTAACACTAAAATCATCGAATTACATCGATTTCAAGCCTAAGTTCTTTTAAAACTTCCAAAACACGCATTCGATCAAAAACCCAACCAAACCACGTCCGAATGACCTGAAATTTTGCACACACATCACAAATGACATAACGAAGCTACAGAAACTCTCGGAATTCCATTCCGACCCTCAGATCAAAATCTCACCTATCAACCGGAATTCACCAAAATACTAACTTCGTCAATTCAAGCCTAATTCTACACCGGACCTCCAAAATTACTTCCGATCACACTCCTAAGTCACAAATCATCCCCCGAAGCTAACCGAATCATCGGGATTCAAATCCGAGCCCTCTAACACATAAGTCAACGTCCGGTTGACTTTTCCAAAACAAACCTTCCTTAATGAGACTAAGTGTCTCATTTCCTACTAAAACCAATCCAAATCAACTCGTTCACACCCAACACTGATAATGAAGCATAAAGAAATTGGAACCTGCAGTGTCGTATTGATCTTATTCTGTAGGGTCATTAACAACTGGTAGATCATCCAAATCTCATCAACTAATTGGATATTGAGGGGCTGAAAGGGAAAGAGGTATTCAGAGGCTAAATGTGTAAGAATTCCTGCCAAAAAGAAGCGTAGACGGTCATTTTTCAGTAGTGTCTTTACTGTTTTTTTCTTGCCAAAAAGACTTCACATAGTGCTTGGACAACTCAAGGATGGCTTATTCGCATGAAGAATCAGAGTTTAGTTTAGAAAAAATCTGAGAGAAATTGTTACCAGGTAGTGCAAATTGCAACTAGATATTACCTAATTGCATTCTGCTGAAATATTAAAGAGTGATTGGGATAAAGTACTCAGTTGACAATTACATGACCAACTAACACTTTGGATTTGACGAATTGTTACAATATTTATGTAAATTTTTCACAGAATATCTTTTAAAATTTACAATATTTTTATAGGTCTATTTTTTATTAGGCGAATCCCGCACTTTTATTCATATTTGGACCCGTACCCCCGAATCTTAAAATTTAGATTTTACCGAATCCGATACTCGGATCTGTCCCCGTATCGGATACCTGTACCCGAGTCGGAGCAACTCAGGGTATGAGCTAAAACATGTTTCTTCATGGAGTATTTTCCTAAATGTTTCCATATATTTTCTCCCATTTTTTTGCCAGAGATCTTTGTTTGCTGATAAATGTTAGGGATTTAATTTACTACAATTAATTTCTTTCAGGCCTCCAAGGAAAATATCCGCATTATAAGAAAACGAAATATTTCTAATTCTTTTCTAGATTCAGGTTAAAAATAGTTTCTTTCCTAACTTTTGACCATTGTGGGTTATTTCAGATCAAATTTCAAAGGGTATCTATGTGTTTCTAAGATATTTATTACGAACCCTTACAAGTTTTCACGAAGTTGTGCGAATTAATTGTTTTTTTTTTCCTTCGTTGCAGTATGTATGTATGTATATATATATAATTTTATTGTTAATGTCTATTAATCGTAATAATTATACGCATCCAGAAATATTTGCTAGAAGTCTTACCTCAAGTTTAGAAGAGTTTAAATTAGACGTAGAAACTGAATTTTATTCAATAATAGACTTAGCCGTACATTTTATATACCTACAACAAAATAATAGTATTTGTTCAGTTATATAAAGAAAACAATTGCATTTGATAATTTTAATATTATCATATCATCAATCATACCATCTAAGAAGAAGATCATAATCTTAATAAAGACATACCTTACCATCTTATACCATAATTTATATCAAAGACTTTATTTTATATCCAACCCCATCTTATATCAACTATAATTTATATCAAAGACTTTATTTTATATCCAACCCCATCTTATATCAACTTTATTTTATATCCAACCTCATTTTATATTGGTATCAGAGCAAGAAGATTTTCGGAACAAAAAGTATATGAAACAACATATTTTTACTAAATACATAAGTTACCATCACCACATAATATATATTAGTTTAGAAAGCATTAGAAATAACATAGAATATAAAGAAACCTTAGAATCACAACAGAGCCTCTTTGAAAAACTAGAACTAAGTATTTTAAATACTGAAAACTTTAAGAATTTCCTTCTCTTTGAAATAGAAAGAATTAATATTGAAATAGAACAAGAAAAGGATTATATAAGAACAATCAGAAATACGATAAAATATATTCCATTAGGATAAAATATATGTTAAGACAACATCCTTTAGCTAAACGAATAGCTTTTAATTATTGGATTTTAGGTAGAAAAATACAGAGAAAAGAAGAATTAAAGAAAATATTACAGAAAATCAAGATTTTATTAGTAACAACTCTAGAATTAGCTAAACAAATAGAAACATCAGATCTACTAATCAATAGAGAACCAAGTTATATAGTAAAGCATAATATTAGTACAGAAACTATATCAGCTTTAGAGTGGGAAATACAATATATAGAAGGAGAAATATGTCAGAAAATCAAAGAATAAAATTCTTTAAGAGCCAAAAATTTGGATACTATTAGGTTAAACAAAATAGATAAATTAAAGAACCTAGAATATTTAGATTTAAAAATATACCCAGAAAAGAAGTATAGAATATTAAAAGATAATTCGGTAATTAAGTGTAATTTCAGTAGTGGAGAACATATATTACATACTGAAGATAAACAATATAATACTCTGGTAGATCTAGTAATCAACCTTGGAGAAAAAACTCAAGAAAATAATAAAAACATAATAAGAACACTAGAAATAGTAGAAGCATTATAAACTAAACAAAGAAAGACGCTAGAAAAATTAGAACAAAATTTTGATTTCTTAAAATCGCAAGAACTAGAAATTGACAGAAAAATACAATTCCTAAATAATAAGTTTAACCTAGAAAAAATACTTACGAATAACGAGATAGAAAAATTAATTAAAACTATTACAGAAAAAACTAAAGAACTAGATATACAAACAACCAGATTAGTAGAAAAAATAACACATTAAGTAAAAGTATTAAAAAGTGAGATAAACACCTTAAAACAAAAGATAGACACAATAAAAGAAATTGCTCTCTCACGAATTATTTACAACAACTAGAAATAGATCCAGTGTATGAAGACGCATTAGAATTTACCGAAAGACTTCAGCCCAATCCAGAAGGACTTACCAGCTGCACTCCTCAAGGAAAAGCGGATCAAACAATAATAAAACAGAATAATACTTTAATAGTATTACCGTTAGAAATTAATAAAAAATTAGATAAAATTATCAAAGAAAAAGAGTTAAAGATTGAAATTCCAAAGGTAGACGATTTAATAGAACAATTAAAAAGAGTAGAAATAACACCGCAAAAAGATAGACTTAAATTAAGAAAACCACAAAGATGGACCTTTTTCCAGGTGGGTCAAGAACAATAAACGAAGAAAGATTACGAATAAGTTTTTCAGATAATAGAATAAGTAATAATATGTTAACAAGAATTTTAACTAGAAAAAGACAAGAAGAAAATCAGAAATTAGACGAAACAATAGATATAGACAAAGACATACAAAATTTTTCAACAAAATCAACTAAGGTTACTTAATTCGAGAATATTATATAATACAGGATATTTTACAAATAATTCTCAATTTTACAGGCATTATAGAGAAGAGCAATTATCAGCCATAGGAAATAAGGTTGCAACATTAAATTTAATTAACCCAGAATCAGTAAGACAAATAAAAAATTATAAAAAGAATTTAATGCATATGGGATTAATAGTAATCGGATTAAAAGGACTAACTAGAAAGAATTTAGGAACTAAAGTACTAATAGTGGTATATGATGACAGATAGTCAGATCAAAAGAAATCTATAATAGGTTTAACAGAAGTAGACATGACCAATAATGGAGGAATATTTTATACTAGCTCAGACTTGATGATAAATTTAGCAGAATTCAGAAAAAATATTAAAATAGCAATACAGACTAAAGGATATGAAGAAATGAATAATGTAAATAATCTACTGATATGTGTAGGTTTCATAGGAGAAATGACAACTAATAGTAATACAAAATTTAGAATTAAGGTAGATGATGTAGTCGAAGTAATGGGAAATAAATGGATAAAATTAATAAAACATATTCAGATAAACCCAGAAGAATATGCTGGATTAGAATGGAATCCAGAAGATTTTGCAAAGCCAAAAATATTTAAACCAGAATCTCATTTGATGCACACAAATTCAAAAGGAGAAACCTCAATTAGGTTTACTGATTATAATTATTCTACCCAAAGAGAAATAGATGATGGAATTGAAAGTACGGTAGAAGATAATGATACTGAATGTATGAATATCGAAATAATACAAGACGAATTTGAAGTAGACGTAGCATTAGAAAAAGAAAGGAGACTAGTTAAAGAAAATAAAATAAGACTTTCCAATGTAAAAGATGTAAACTTGGAAGATTAACCTTAAGCGAAGTAGAAGAACATTTGAAGAAATGTGAATTAAGAATAGATAATTGGGGATATAGAAAGGAAAATATTTCACAGAAAAAATCGGATAAATTTGATCAAATTTTTGAAGAAATACAAGATAGCTATAAAGAAACAGAAATAGAATTTCTAATAAGTCTAAAACAATTAATGGAATCAACTAGCTCTAGTCCCAGTCCATTTCAGAGAACAACTCATCAAAGTACAATAGATACTAGCACGGGAAATATACCTAGAAGAAGAGTATATAGACTAGGACAAGAAATACAAACAGAAAATGTAAAACCATCCGGAAAAAGGATGTCTATAGAAGAACCTATAATGTTACAAGAAGGAGGAAGTAAGAGTAAATACTAAATATAGCAGCTCATGACCCACAAATGTGAAACTCGATAATAGACCTATAATGACACAGACGCAGAAACAATGTATAAATATATGGAGACTTTCTTAGGAGAATCAACAAAGGGCTTATGGGAAGCCTATAAGTCAGAGTTTCCACAAGACTTTCAAACTTTAATAGCAATGGGACCAAATCCTTATAATTTTACAAATAAAATACATAGCTTAATCATAGGCGAAGATCCAAATAGTGGATTAGTAGTATTACAAAAGAAAGCTTTAATAAAATTAGAACAATTAAGTATAAACAGTTGGTTTCATATAAAAAGTTTTTAAATGATTATTTTTATTATTGTACTATTGGTGGAAATTCTTTTGATCAAGATCTAGGTAAGAAATTATTTAATAAACTACTAGAAGTTTTAGGAAGAGAAATAGAAGAACGATGGTATAAAAGAGAGGGAGTAATACAAAATCCAAATACAAAATGGTCTATAAGACACAAAGTACAACATATAATGGAAATACTACAAGAAAAATGTAACATATACAGATACAAAAACAGCTAAAACAGAATAATATGAGTTTCTGCAGATCAACGGTGTATACACCACAAAGTTATGACAAAAATGAAGATAAAAAGAAAAAATATAGAAAATATAAACCTCAATATAATAAGGGATATAATAGAAAAAATTATTATCTTAGAAAATCATCAGGTAGAAAACCATACCTAGATAAAGATAGACATGTTAGAAAGTATAGAACAGATAGAAACTATAAAAATAAACTAGAATATTTTACTTGTGGTAGTGCAGAACACTTAACAAATACGTGCCCAAAAAGAATTAATAATAAAACAAGAAATTCACAGTTTATAGAAGATTTTTGAGAAACTTTAATAAATGTAGACGAATATATGTCAGATAATGAAAGTATATACTCTATAGTAAGTGTAGATCTTCTTTGAAAAAACTCAAATAGATTCCTCGGAATCAGAAGAAGAAGAAGAAGAAGAACTAATAAATGAGATAGGATTAGAAAAATTAGATTTAGAAGAAAATACTTTTGTAAACATATCGGAGGAATGTACCCATAATTTTGAAAGAGATAAAGGATTAGATAGTAATTAGTGTTTTATCTGCAAATGGTACCCTAGTAGAAATAAAAGGGCGAAATGTAAACTATGTTATCTAGAGAGATGTATTTCATGTATAGAAATAGAATTTGAAACAAAAATGAGTAAGGAAGAAAAATACCAAGAGATAAATGATTTTACTATGAATTTGAGAATAATAACATTGGAAGCCAGAATAAATGAATTATAAAAAAGAATAAAAAAAATGGAAAAGAAAAAAAGAGAAATTAGAAGACATCAGAGAAAACATAACAGAAGTAGAGGAAGAACTAACGAGTATAGAAAACTATGATGCGCTGATATGTAATGAAGATAAAAGATTAAGTACCATAAATTTTTTAGCAAGAATCAAAATAAAAGATTACGAAATAGAAACATTAGCTTTAGTAGATTCCGGATGCACAAGATGTATAATAATAAAAATAGAAACATTAGGAATCTTTAACTCTTTTGTTTTAATCCTTTTTACAACTTATATTAACAAGTGATAAACATTTAAATAACAACGGAATATGAGATTAAGCGGAAGACTTAGACAAAATAAACCAAAATAATATGGAAATCAACATATGCCTCTACCCAGAAACTGGTGTCACAACATTCACGGACTAACTATGATTACTACATACAAATGTCTGAAAGAAAGATCTTTGTATGTCTCAGATACAAATGATAACAGAACATAATAAAAGATAGAGGAGACGTCGGGCCTGCGGACGCCTGCAGGGCTACCTCGGAGTCTCAGTGGACTGAAGGCTGGCTCCCCTACTGTTGTTGACCAAGTGCTGCTCCGGTATCTGCACAGAGTGCAGAGTGTAGCATCAGCACAACCGACCCCATGTGCTGGTAAGTGTCTGGCCTAACCCCGGCGAGATAGTGACGATGCTAGGACCAGACTCCAGATAAACCTGTGCAGTTATATATATATATATATATATATATATATATATATATATATATACAGCGGAAAGATAGACGAAAACAAACAATTAAAACACTTTCAGTTTCGGGGAATAACAAATAAGGCAAAATCTCAATAAAATTATAATGAAACCAAAATTTAAATTCTAACAAGGATAAGGAAAATAAAGGCAAATTTCACTTTCAGTTTACATCTTGTTGCAGGCGTGCAACCCGATTCCATTTCTCATATCTTGTGGTAGGCGTACCACCCGCTCCCATTTCATTAAATCTCATGGTAGGCGTACCACCCGCTCCCATTTCATCAAACTTTGTGGTAGGCGTACCACCCGCTCCCATTTCATTAAATCTTGTGGTAGGCGTACCACCCGCTCCTATTTCATCATATCTTGTGGTAGGCGTACCACCGGCTCCCATTTTATTAAATCTCGTGGTAGGCGTACCACCCGCTCCCATTTCATTAAATCTCGTGGTAGGCGTACCACCCGCTCCCATTCACAAGCCAACACAAAATCATAAGGAATTCCGACAAGGGAACAAAAGCCATACAATATCTTTCTAGCAAAATCAACTATAACCAATCCTAACTCAACTTCTACTCAGCTCAATTAATACCAATACTCAATCATAAATAAAATCCACGAGAATAAACTAAATCTTTGCTCAATATCGAGAATCATCAATTAAAGCATTCGTAGTAACATTTAAGAATACAACAACTATCAATTTAAGACTCACGGTCATGCTCGACTCTAACGTATAGATACATGTCACCATGCCTATACGTCATACTCAACAAGAAGCAATTAACAAATAGGACTTAACTCCTAATCCCTCAAGCTAAGGTTAGACCAAACATTTACCTCGATGCCTCGAACACAACTCAAGTTTCAATTATAGTTTTACCCCTTGATTCCTCCGCCAATTCACTCGTATCTAGCCACAAGTTACTTAATTACATCAATAAATGCTAAATGAATCAATTTGAATGCATGAAAATGTGTTTTCCAAAGTTTTCCCAAAAAGTCAAAATCGCCCTCGGGCCCACGTGGTCAAAACCCGATGTTCGAACCAAAACCCGATTACCCATTTCCCCACGAGCTCAAATATATAATTTGTTTTAAATCGAACCTCAAATCGAGGTCCAAATCCCCAATTTTTGAAAAACCTAGGTTCTATCTAAAACGCCCAATTTTCCCCATGAAAATCATTGATTTGAAGTTGAAATCATGTTAAAAGATGTTAATGATTGAAGAAAACTAGTTAAAAATGACTTACAATTGATTTGGAGAAGAAACGTTATTTGAAAAATCGCCTCTTATGTTTTTGGTGTCTTAAAAAAATTAAAAATGACGGAAAATCCCGTCTAAATATACTGCCCTCAGATGCCTTGTGCGGACCGCGCAAAATCAACTGCGGCCGCACAGGCTTCCTGTGTTCTGCAGTGACAGGTCCTAGTATTTTAGCCACAACATTCTCTATAGATGTCCAAATTATGATTTCTTTACTTTTTTGGAAACTAAACACGAAGGGCTACAACTTTCGTTTTTGAATCATCTCAACATTCCTTGTAGATCAAAAGATATAGGCTTCCGAAGTCGGACCAGTGAATTGTTCTTCACCGCGGACCGCACCAAAACTAGTGCGGCCGCACAGGCCTCTCCGCGGCAGCAGTCCATATCGTGCAGACCGCACTGGCCTGTTCAGAGGTCCTCCACCTCTCTGAACCTGCAAAAACTCAGATTTTAAGCCTAAGACACCCAAAACCTAACCGAAACTCACTCGAGCCCTCGGAACTCCAAACCAATCGCATACAAAACCTCAAAAACATCCTATAGATTTATTCATATAATTAAATCATCAAAATAACATCATGAACATCAAATTAAATCTCGAGATCAATGAAATTTTCTCAAAACTTCTTTAAACATCAATTTTGCGATTTAAGTTCGAATCACGTCATATGATATCCGTTTTTCACAAAATTCCACAGAAATATCTTAAATCATATATAAGACTTGTACTAGGCGCCGGAATCAAAATACGGGCCCGATACCACCATGTTCTAAGCAAATTTCAATTCAAATTTCTTTAAACAATTTCAAAAAATAATTTTCTTTAAAAAATTTGTTTCTCGGGCTTGGGACCTCGGAATCCGATTCTGGGCATACGTCCAAGTCCCATATTTTCCTACGGACCCTCCAGAACTGTCAAATCACGGGTCTGAGTCCGTTTACCCAAAACGTTGACTGGAGTCAAATTAACTCATTTTATAACCAAATTGTTATCATTTTTCATAGATTTTCATATTTAAGCTTTCCGGCTACGCGCCCGGACTACACATGCAAATCGAGGTAACTCTAAATGAGGTTTTCAAGACCTCGAAAACACAGAATTTAATTTAAAGCAAGTGGGTCATCACATTCTCCACCTCTAAAACAACCATTCGTCCTCAAACGGACAGAAAAAGGAAGTACCTGAGTCGGGAAAAAAATGGGGATAACGGCTCCCTATATCGGACTCGGACTCCCAGGTCGATGCCTCAGGAGGATGACCTATCCACTGAACATGAACAGAAGGAAAACTCTTGGATCTCAACTGACGAACCTGCTGGTCTAGAATAGACACCGGCTCCTCCTGATAAGATAAGTCCTTGTCCAACTGGACAGTGCTGAAATCTAACACGTGGGATGGATCACCGTGATACTTCCGAAGCATGGACACATGAAAAACTGGATGCACCGCTGATAAGCTCGGCGGCAAAGCAAGTCTCTAAGCCACCTCCCCCTCTCGATCAAGAATCTTAAACGAGCTAATGAACCTAGGGCTAAGCTTGACCTTCTTTCCAAATCTCATCACGCCCTCCATAGATGACACTCGGAGCAATACCCGTTCACCGACCATAAAAGCCACATCTCGAACCTTGCGGTCTGCATAACTCTTTTGCCTGGACTGAGTTGTACGAAGCCTATCCTGAATAATCCTGACCTTGTCCAAGGCCTCCTGAACCAGATCTAGCCAAGATCCGAGCCTCTCCCGGCTCAAACCATCCAACCGGAGACCGACACTGCCTACCATATAAAGCCTCATAAGGAGCCATCTAAATACTCGACTGGTAGCTGTTGTTGTAGGCAAACTCTACTAAAGGCAAAAACTGATCCCACGAGCCTCCAAAATCTGATCACAAGCTCGGAGCATATCCTCCAAAATCTGAATAGTCCGCTCAAACTGCCCGTCCGTCTGAGGATGAAATGATGTACTCAACTCAACCTAAGTGCCAAACTCTCGCTGAATTGCTCTGCAGAAACGCGAGGTAAACTACGTACCTCGGTCCGAAATGATAAACACAGGCACACTATGAAGACGAACAATCCCTCGGATATAGATCTCAGCTAACCTCTCGGATGAATAGGAGACTGCCACAGGAATGAAATGCGCTGACTTGGTCAGCCTATCACCAATGACCCATACTGCGTCGAACTTCTTCCGAGTCTGCGAGAGTCCAACAACAAAGTCCATACTGATTCGCTCCCACTTCCACTAGGGAAGCTCAATCCTCTGAAATAAACCACTAGGCCTCTGATGCTCACACTTAACCTGCTGACAATTCAAACACCGAGCCACATATGCAACGATGTCCTTCTTTATTCTACGCCACCAATAATGTTGTTGCAAATCCTGATACATCTTCGCGGTGCCCGGATGAATAGAGTACCGAGATCTATGGGCCTGCTCTAAGATCAACTCTCGGATCCCATCCACATTAGGCACACAAACTCGACCCTGCAATCTCAAAAGTCCATCATCATCTAAGGTAACCTACTTGGCACCTCCGTGCTACACCGTGTCTCTGAGTACACACAAATGGGGATCATCATACTGCCGATCATGGATATGCTCCAATAACGAAGAACGAGTGACTGTGCAAGCTAGCACACAGCTGGGCTCAGAGATATCCAACCTCACGAACTGGTTGGCCAAAGCCTGAACATCCAAAGCAAGTGGTCTCTCACCGACCGGAATATAAGCAAGACTGCCCATACTGGCTGACTTCCTACTCCATACATCGGCCACCACATTGGCCTTTCCCGGATGATATAAGATAGTGATGTCATAATCTTTCAACAACTCCAACCACACCTTCTGTCTCAAATTCAACTCCTTTTGCTTGAACAAATACTGAAGACTCTTGTGATCCATGAACACCTCACATGCCACGCCATACAGACAATGCTTCCAAATCTTCAATGCGTGAACAATGACTGCCAACTCTAAATCATGAACCGAATAGTTCTTCTCATGAATCTTCAACTGCCGCGAAGCAGAGGCAATGACCCTGCCTTCCTGCATCAACATTGCCCCAAGTCCAATACGTGATGCATCACAATAAACTATATAAGGTCTTGAACCTGTGGGAAAAACCAACATCGGTGTCATAGTCAAAGCTGTCTTGAGCTTTTGAAAGCTCACCTCACACTCGTCCGACCATCTAAACTGGGCACCCTTCTAGTCAACCTGGTCATCGGGGCTACAATGGATGAAAACCTATCCACGAACCGACGATAGCAGCCTGCCAATTCTAAGAAACTGTGAATCTCTATAGTTGATGCTGGTCTAGGCCAGTTCTTTACTGCCTCAATCTTCTTCGGATCCACCTGAATACCCTCTATTGATACAACATGACCCAGGAATGCAACTAAACTCAGCCAGAACTCACACTTCAAACTTAGCATATAGTTGATTATCCCTCAGAGTCTGAAGAACCACTCTAAGATGCTACTCATGCTCCTCCCGGCTGCGGGAATATATCAAATTATCATCAATGAAGACTATCATGAACGAATCCAAATAAGGCTTGAACACTCGGTTCATCAAATCCATAAAAGCTACTACGGCATTATTCAACCCGAATGACATAACTTAGAACTTACAATGCCCGTACCGAGTGCGGAAAGCTGTCTTAGGGACATCGGATGCCCTAATCCTCAACTGATGGTAGCCAGATCTCAAGTCAATCTTTGAAAATACCTTGGCACCCTGAAGGTGATCAAACAAATCATCAATCCTCGGCAATGGATACTTATTCTTGATCATAACCTTGTTCAACTGCCGGTAATCAATACACATTCTCATTGGCCCATCCTTCTTCTTAACAAACAACACCAACACACCCCAAGGCGAAACACTAGGTCTAATGAAACCCTTCTCAAGCAAGTCTTGCAACTGTTCCTTCAGCTATTTCAACTCAGACGGGGCAATATGATACGATAGGATAGAAATGGGCTGAGTGCCCGGAGCCAAATCAATGCAAAAGTCAATATCCCTGTCGGGTGGCATACCCGGCAGGTCTGAAGGGAATACCTTAGGGAACTTACGAACAACGGGCACAAAATCAATAGATGAAACCTCAGCACTAGAATTGCGAACATATGCCAAATAGGCCAAACACCCCTTCTCGACCATATGCCGAGCCTTCACATACGAGATAACACTGTAGGTAGAATGACCAGGAGTCCCTCTCCACTCTAAATGAGGCATATCCAGTAAAGCTAAGGTCACAGTCTTGGCATGACAGTCCAAGATAGCGTGGTAAGGTGATAAGCAGTCCATCCCCAATCACCACAACACAAGAATGATGGACTCAATCGACCACAATAGAATCACCCACCGGTGTAGACACATAAACAAAAACACTCAATGAATCACTAGGCATGATCTAATACAGTGCAAAATAAGATGACACATATGAGTATGTAGACCCTAGATCAAACAACACTGAAACATCTCTATCACAAACCAGAACTATACCTATAATAACTGCATGTGAAGCCTCAGCCTCGGGCCTAGATGGAAGAGCATAACATCAGGGCTGGGCCCCACCACCCTGAACTAAATCTCTAGGACGGACTGCAGCTGGCTGGCCTCCACCTCTAGCGGCCTGAGCTCTACGTCTAGCACCTCTACCTCCAACTCTAGCACCTCTACCCCCACATATGCTGGTTGGGCAGCCTGTGGGACACCTGGTGCCTGAACCATAGCACGGGAACCCTAATGTGGAGAACTACTCGAAGCTCGAGGTAAATACCTAGCAATGTGCCTCGTGTCGCCACGAGTAAAACAAGCCCTTGGCTGCTAGGGTTGACGACCCTAGAAACTCTGAAGTGGTGGTGCACTGATAGGTGCTATTGGCGTACTGTAGGACTGCTGATCAGAATACTACATCTGAGGACCGCGGCTACCTAACGCACCGTGAGAAACTTGAAGTGCTGACTGGAAAGGCCTAGGGGGATGGCTTCTACCATATGAATCTCTACCTCCAGACGAGGTACCACTAAATCTGCCTGAATGACAGGGCCTCTTATCCGACCCATGGCCACCTCCCTGTGATAGGACCATCTCCACTCTCTTGGCCACATTGGCTGCCTCCTAAAAAGATATCTCACTCCCAGTCTCCCTAGCCATCTGAAGACGAATCGGCTGAATAAGACCATCAAAAAACCTCCTCACCCTCTCTCTCTCGGTAGGTAGTATGACAAGAGCATGACGAGCTAAGTCGATGAACCTGGTCTCATACTGGGTAACATTCATGGAACCCTGCTAGAGGCGCTCAAACTATCTCCGATAGGCCTCTCTCTGAGTAATGAGGAGAAACTTCTCAAGAAATAGCTGTGTGAACTACTCTCAAGTCAAGGCTGGCAATACGGCTAGTCTAGCTAAGCAATAATCCCTCCAACAAGTCTTGGCGGATCCAGACAAGCGAAACGTAGCAAAATCGACCCCATTTGTCTCCACAATACCCATGTTCCTGAGAACCTCGTGACAGCTGTCTAGGTAATCCTGGGGATCCTCAGCATATGCACCGCTAAAAGTAGAAGTGAAGAGCTTGGTGAACCTATCCAGCCTCCATAAAGCATCGGCAAACATAGCCGCTCCATCGCTGGTCAGAGCTACCACACCCGGCTAAACTGCTCCAACTGGTTGAACCACTGGAGTCTGAATTTGGGGAGATAGTTGCTCTGGAGTGCGAGTAGCAGGAGTCTAGGGCCCTCCTCCAGCCTGAGAGACGGTTGGTGCTACAAGAAGCAAGCCTGCTCGGGTGACGCTCTCCATGAGGTCCACTAATCGGATCAGAGCATCCTGAAGAACTGGGGTAACAATAAACACCTCTAGGATCTGAGTTGGGCCAACCGGAACTGCTGGGGCCGGAACATTCTCATCAAAATCAACCTGAGGCTCCGTCACTAGTACTGCTGCTCGAGGATGAGCTCTGCCCCTATATCGGCCTCTAGCACGGCCTCGGCCTCGCCCTCTGCCCCTCGGGGAAGTTGCTGTTGGGGGTAGAGAATGCTGAGCAGTAGATGAGGAAGTGCGTTTTTTTGCCATCTCGGAAGAATAGAGTAGAAATTCAATTAGCATTGAGAAACAAAATCGCATGACAGAAAAGAACAAATGTGATGTTTTCCTAACTCTGTAGCCTCTAGGGATAAATATAGACGTCTCTGTACCGATCCCTCAGACTTTACTGAGCTTGTCCGTGAATTGTGAGACCTATGTAACCTAGAGCTTTGATACCAACTTGTCACGACCCGGAATTCCCACACTTGGGAGTCGTGATGACGCCTACTCATAGAAGATAGGCAAGCCACGAAATTAGGAATCTTTAACTCATTTGTATTAATCCTTTTTACAACTTATATTAACAAGTGATAGGCATTTAAATAACAGCGAGATATGAGATTAAGCGGAAGACTTAGACAAAATAAACCAAAATAATACGGAAATCAACATATGCCTCTACCCATAAACTGGTGTCACAACATTCACGGACTAACTATGATTACTACATACAAATGTCTAAAAGAAAGATCTATGTCTGTCTCAGATACAAATGATAACAGAACATAATAAAAGATAGAGGAGACGCTGGGCCTGCGGATGCCTACAGGGCTACCTCGGAGTCTTAGTGGACTGAAGGCTGGATCTCCTACTGCTGCTGACCAAGTGCTGCTCCGGTATCTCCACAGAGTGCAGAGTGTGGCATCAGCACAACCGACCCCATGTGCTGGTAAGTGTCTGGCCTAACCCCGGTGAGGTAGAGACGAGGCTAGGACCAGATTCCAGATAAATCTGTGCAATTATATATATAACTGTGCAGATTTTTTTATATATATATACAACGGAAAGATAGACAAAAATAAACAATTAAAACTGGGGAGGGGAACATACTTCGGGGAATAACAGATAAGGCAGAATCTCAATAAAATTAAAAGGAAACCAAAATTTAACTTATAACAAGGATAAGGAAAATAAAGGCAAATTTCACTTTCAGTTTACATCTTGTTGCAGACGTGCAACCCGATCCCATTTCATCAAACCTTGTGGTAAGCATACCACCCGCTCCTATTTCATCATATCTTGTGGTAGGCGTACCACCCGCTCCCTTTCATTAAATCTCGTGGTAGGCGTACCACCCGCTCCCATTTCATTAAATCTCGTGGTAGGCGTACAACCCGCTCCCATTCACAAGCCAGCACAAAATCACAAGGAATCCCAGCAAGGGAACAAAAGTAATATAATAACTTCCCGGCAAGGGAGCAACAATATCGAAACAATCATCCCGGCAAGAGAGAATCAGCTATAACCAATCCTAACTCAACTTCTACTCAGCTTAATTAATACCAATACTCAATCATAAATAAAAACGAGAATAAACTAAATCTTTGCTCAATATCGAGAATCATCAATTAAAGAATCCGTAGTAACATTTAAGAACACGACAACTATCAATTTAAGACTCACTGTCATGGTCGACTCCAACGTATAGATACCCGTCACCATACCTATACATCGTACTCAACAAGAAGCAATTAACAAATAGGACTCAACTCATAATCCCTCAAGCTAAGATTAGACCGAACACTTACCTCGATGCCTCGAACACAACTCAAGTTTCAATTATAGCTTTACCTCTTTATTCCTCTGCCAATTCACTCGTATCTAGCCACAAGTTATTTAATTACATCAATAAACACTAAATAAATCAATTTGAATGCATGAAAATGAGTTTTCTAAAGTATTACCCAAAAAGTCAAAATCTCCCCTGGGCCCATATGGTCAAAAACCGAGGTTCGAACCAAAATCCGATTACCCATTCCCCCACGAGCTCAAATATGTAATTTATTTTGAAATCGGATCTCAAATCGAGGTTCAAATCCCCAATTTTTGAAAAACCTAGGTGTTACCCAAAACACCCGATTTCCCCCATAAAAATCATTGATTTGAAGTTGAAATCATGTTAAAAGATGTTAATAATTGAATAAAACTAGTTAAAACGACTTACAATTGATTTGGAGAAGAAATGTTGTTTGAAAAATCGCCTACTGCCCTCAGATGCCCTGTGCGGACCGCACAAAATCAACTGCGGCGCACAGGCTTCCTGTGTTCTACAGTGACAGGTCTTAGTATTTTGGCCATAACTTTCTCTACAAACATCCAAATTATGATTTCTTTACCTTTATTTAAACTTGACATGAAGGGCTACAACTTTCGTTTTTGAATCATCTCAAAATTCCTTGCAGATCAAAAGCTATAGGCTTCCGAAGTTGGACCAGTGAAGTGTTCTTCACCGCGGACCGTACCAAGACTAGTGCGGCCGCAGAGGCCTCTCCGCGGCAGCAGTCCATATCGTGCGGACCGCACTGGTCTGTTCAGAGGTCCTCCACCTCTCTGAGCCTACAACAGCTCAGTTTTTAAGCCTAAGACACCTCGGAACCTACCCGAAACTCACCCGAGCCCTCGGAACTCAAAACCAAGCGCACATAAAACCTCAAAAATATCCTACTGACATATTTGTGTAATCAAATCATCAAAATAATATCATGAACATCAAATTAAATTTCGAGATCAATAAAATTTTCTCAAAACTTCTTTAAAAATTAATTTTGCGATTTAAGTCCGAATCACGTCATATGACATCCTTTTTTGACCAAATAACACAAAAATGTCTTAAATCATATATAAGACCTCTACCGGGCACCGGAACCAAAATACGGACCCGATACCACCATGTTCTAAGCAAATTTCATTTCAAATTTCTTTAAACAATTTCAGAAAATAATTTTCTTTAGAAAATTCATTTCTCGGGATTGGGACCTCGGAATCCGATTCCGGGCATACACCCAAGTCCCATATTTTCCTACAAACCCTCCAGGATATCCAAGTCCGTTTACCCAAAACGTTGACCGAAGTCAAATTAACTCATTTTATAACCAAATTATTATCAGTTTTCACAGATTTTCATATTTAAGCTTTCTGGCTACGCGCCCGGACTGTGCACGTAAATCGAGGTGACTCTAAATGAGGTTTGCAATGCCTCGGAAACATAGAATTTAATTTAAAGCAAGACGCAGATCGTCAAGGGGAGTTCAAAACTCAAATTTGAAGTGATTTGGAGCAGATTTGAGGTACATTTGAGTTGAATTTCAGAAGATGCCCAAAGAAGAAGAACCAGTGAAGCTCCATTAATATGATTCATTTGTATAATATGTATAATATTGTATAAGTAATGTATAATAGTGTATAAACACCTCTTATACATTATTTTATACAAGGCTGATACATTATTTACAGGTATTTGGTAGATTTCTTACATTTCTTCTTTTTCAACTGCTACACCTATATACAAGGTGTATCACTAACATTTTCACTACTGTGCTTATACACTTTTATATACTTTTATACAGCTATATATATAATATGCCTCTTTGTATAAAAGTGTATAATATCGTATAAAAGTGTATAAGCATCTCTGACGAATTTTTTGTACGATTTTCACTTGCAATTATTGATTAAGACTATTCCAGATCTCCACCACAAGCTGTGATATAAGATGTGATAGGTATGTAGAAACTTGAGGGAAAAAGATAATGGAAATATTTCACGCTCGAAGATATAGAGAATAAAAAAATTGGAGAAAAATTTAGATCTACACATTTACAAACTTGTAAGTGGGCTAAAATAATGCAAGGTCAACTTATGGAGTGCATTATTATGTAATTTTGTCTATATATAATTGAGGGATTAGAGAAGGTGACTTGGCGCCTCTAATAGGTCAAAGAATCTATTTATCTTTTTTTCTCTATCTGTATATATTTTCTTACTCATTCTTTTCACTTTCAATTTATGTTAGCAGTCCAAAAGTCATGTCTCTTCGGAGAAATCCAATAAAAAACAGCCCAAAGGTCATCACTATTAAATAAAAGAACCATTTCGTCCCTAACCGTTCATATGCCACCTCATCTACGTGCGTTCTGCTGAGCATCTTCTCCTATGGCTTGTGTTCTTCTTTCTCTCTTTTACTTACTTTATCACTCTTTCTGTCATGTTACTAAATTCGCTCATCTCTTTATTAGTTATTGTGTTCATTTGTTGTTAGCCTTTTGTTCAATGCTTGCTAGAGCTTCTTATTTGCTACCTTTCCGATCGTGACATTTACATCTAAACTTTTTACTTAAAATTCAGGAGACTTTGTATCTTATCAGAATTTTGGCTGGAGTTTTACAAAAGTTTGTTATTCTGGAGGTTATAAACGGGAAAATCATGATATGAAAAATATGGGAAAAGCAGCAATTTAATGGGTAAGTGCGTCGGAAAAAGATGTGTAACTGGCACGGTCTGAAGATGTAAAGGAATGTGCTGAGATCTACGTACGAGGTGGATATAAACTATAATTTGCTTGAGCCTCTGAAGAAGAGGTTGTTAAAATGAGGCAGATTGGTTCGAATGAATTGGAGAAGCAAAGGGTTGCCTATTTTAAAGTTGATTTTGGATCAGTTTATTCACAAATTAGTAAGGATTTTCTACGTGCCGCGGTGATTTCATTTGTTTTGGCTTTGTATAATGGAGAAATAGGATCACAGCTTTCGTGGAGCATTTGGTGGTCTTCTTGACCCTAATTATCAATGTTAAAATAATTTCAACTTGCCTGCATCTTTTCTGGATGGAGTTCAAGGAAAAAGCTTAGAACTTTGGCAGTATCAAACACCCATATATAAGAAGTGGTAATGGTGAACGAGAGAAAAAGTTAGGTCATTTTTTGTAAAATTTTCTATACCTTTCTTTCAGATTTGGCATGACCTCCATGATTGGTTTCGATTAACACATATGACATTACATTTTAGCTTCTTTATTCTTAGAAGATTCTGAAATTTATCTTCGTACTAGAAATGATGCAATATGTATGACACAAAGCACTAAAGTCTGAAACTGATTTGTAGTGATAGCAAATAAGCACTTAATATAAACCTTATATAAAAAAAGAAGATAAAGATTGGAAGGGAAGTAGGAAAGTACGGGGGTGAATTATATATTTTTAAACTTAATCTCTATTAGTTGGCTGGTTTGTCAATTAGTTGATTAGATGCAATAACCTAACAGTTATAATAGCAGAATGTAAAACACAAAAAGTAAGTGCAGGAATTAAAGACACCGAAATTTTATACTGGTTCGAATTCAATGTGAATCCTAATCCAGTCTCCTTGGGTTGCAAGGGAGTTCTCTTTAGTAAATGCGTTTCTCCGAATACAATGGCAATGACGTGATAGCTCAGTTCCTATAACACTCGTCTCTTTTGATACAATGCTTTACCAGTGTTGTACTCTCCTTTTTTCTTTGACTTGTTACACAACAGATCTTAGAGAACTACAATGTTTTTATGTAGTAGAACAAAGAGAGGATTTTTGGTTCGATCAAAGTATGTTTGTCTAAGGCTTGATGTTGAGTATAAATACTTTGGTGAAGACCGTTTGCTAACGAGACTTGACAACCCAAGAGATTTGATCCTTAGAAAGAGATTGATTCTTTCCAAGAATAAGATTGCTTGTCGTTGCTCTTCCTTGATGAGAGGAAATTAACAGCTTTCCTTCTACAGTTGTTAATGATGAGGGTTTACTCCTTGATTTTTGGTCCTTCCGAAATTAGCCGCTCAACTACTCTTCTCACATAATCTTCAATGTTTTTTGACTGCTTCAATCTTCCAGATTTGAATGTGCTGACCTTGATTAATGCCTTAAGTTTAGGCTTGCTTGATTCTTTCCATCGCAGCTGTCCGTAATCTTTGCTGACTGATTCGTAATCTTTGCTGATTGATTTCTTTCCTTAAGCATCCAGATTTGTTGACTGATTCGTAATCTTTGCTGATTGATTTTTTTTCTTAAGCATCCAGATTGACTTCAACAATCTTGTAATAGCTCCTTGATTCCTTGTTCTTCTGTAATTGATTTCCTGCATAGATATATTATTTGCATCATTAAAATTAGATCTAACAAAGTACACGTAATTCTCATAGGAGTAAGGAAATCAAATTTTCTTGAAACTTCTTTTAGAAAGATCAAAGAGTTATTTGATTAAGAAAATATGTATATTTGGAATCTGATTCATCTATAGAATTATTTTTCGTATACACACATACAATATATTAATTTTTTTATTCAATTAAAATTTTAAAAGATATTACATTAAATATACTACTCCTATTTCTTATAATCGCGCGAAGCGCGAACATATTAACTAGTTTAATCAATAATTTTGGAATTCCATTTTTTCTTGGATGGTTAGCTAGAATTTTGTATGTAGCTTACAGAACTTATTCTCATCACTGGCGAAGCCACATGCACCCATTATTTGAAAACTATATTGTTTAGCTAGGTTATTTATATATATATAAATAATATAATATGTAATGACACCTTTTGACTTCTTGGTGAGTTTATTTATTTATATTTTGACTCCCCTTATGGAAATTCTAGCTCCGTCTTCTTACATTCTAAAATTTGTTAGTTAAATATAAGACACTTACCAAAAAGTTATAGGTGGAGAATGGTGTGGAGTTACCCCATTTACTTCACCGAGTTTTGAATCGTGCGCCATTTGTCCTCAGGGATATCTCAGTCAACATTGACTATCATCCACAAAGGATGAAACTTATGACTATTGGAGGATTTTTGGTTGCTAAAATAACGATCAAGTTAGTATCTGTCCAACCTGCAAAACTTAGTAGTAATGGAATACCTACTATATTTATCCTTTTGCCTTTGGAACATGTAATAAACAAGGTAGGGAAGAATCAAAAGTGGTTATCTTATTTTATGAAGTAATATATATATACATGCACATAGGGTTCTAACTACGGACAGAAGTAAAAGAAAATCCTAAGAATTTATTATCAAATCTCAATACTTATTCTATCTATGTATAGTACAAGTAATATGTCTACATTCATTCTTTAACACTCCCCCTCAAGCTTGAGCATAGATATTGATTATGCTTTGCTTGTTGCAAAGATAATTAACTCGAGTTCCATTTAACGCCTTTGTGAACAAATCGGCCAATTGCTCTCCTGTCTTCACGTAACTAGTAGAAATCAAGTTTTCCTGAATCTTCTCACGAATAAAGTGATAGTCAACTTCAATATGTTTTGTCCTTTCATGATACACCGGATTTGAGGCGATATGACGAGCGACTTGATTATCACACCAAAGTTTTGTTGGTGTAGTATGCTTTATCGCAATTTTAGTGAGAAGGTGATGTATCCACATAACCTCACACGTAGTCTGTGCCATAGCCCTGTATTCGGATTCTATACTGGATCGAAATATAACATTTTGTTTCTGACTTCTCCACGATGCTAGGTTTCCACCCATAAAGACACAATAGCAGGTAGCACACCTTCTATCAATTTTGGATCCAGCCCAATCCGCATCTGCAAAACACTAAATGTGAGAATGCCCACAATTGCTGTATAAAATGCCAAGTCCAGTGTGATCACGTGATTTTTGCCCTATATGAATTGCTCTTATAAAATCAAAGAAAATAGACTTTTTCCTATTATTTGCCAATTTATAGGATTTTGTAGGCTTTTTATTTAAATTGTTTGCATTTTGTGCATGTTTAAGTTTTATTTAAATCACGAAAAATACCAAAATATCATGCATTATATTTAGGATTTGTTTTTATATTTTTTTAGAATTAATCAGTAATTATTTGCTTTATAAAAATTTAAAAATTACAACAATAGCTCATTTTTACATTTTTTGTCTTTTAATTTTAGTTTATTGATTTTCCTCTTTTAATTTAGAATTAAGTAATGTTTATAATTTTATAACTAGATAATTAGTTTAATTTCATACATTTGGATAATTTAGAATTTTTAATTTGTAGGATTTTAATTAAAAGAAAAAGAAAAATTTGAAAATAAAAGAAAGAATTGGAAAAAAGAAAGTTTGTCTTGTGAAATTGGGCCAATTCTCACCCAGCGCAGATCTGATCCAAAACTTCCCTTTGACCCAAACCACCCATGAACCGACCCACCTATCCAATCGGACCCCCCTCCACATTAAAATGACCTAGCAGCTCCTAGACTTAAAGGAGGAGATCAAATCTTCTTTCCAAAAAAAAAGAAGAGGTAGCAGCGGCGCACATAGAGCAAAAAGGAAAATGAGAGCTCTTCTCTAATCAGACCCCTGTAAAAAAACGGCACCCTCTAGCTCCATTATTCTTCTTTTTGATTTCCCAAAAATCACACACAAAAGAGAACCCAACAACTCTTTAATAATGAGAACCCAGTAACTCTCAAATTTCTCCATTTTCTACTGTCTGTTGAAAAGAGTTGTATGGTTATAAGGATAGCAGCCATTTTTAGCTTCATCCTAAGAGAAAGAGAAACATCCACCCATCTCTAACCTCACTCAAAAATCAAAAAAAAAAAGTCGATAAAAAAAAAATATAATCAGAAGCACGCTTGAAGATTTTGAAAAGGTAGATTCGAAACTAAAAAAAAAGGTTTAGCTGGGTTGGAAACACACTGTTTCTGCTGCTGCTTCGGAACCCCATCAATGGTATTGTGGCCTGTGTTTGGTCCATGCCCGTTGATTCTCTGCGATTAGGTATGTAAACCTTTGCCTAAGATGCTCCATTGATTATGAATGGAAATCTGAGTTGTTTTGGCTATGTGTGTGCTTAAGTGTTTGAATCGATTGCAGCTATTTACATGTTAAGCTTAAGTTCTGATTTTGTTTAAGTTGAGATTGTGCTGAAATTATGTGATTTGCATTTAATTAGATCTTATGAAAATTTAGATTCAACCTCATCATGAGTTTAATCCGAGAAGCAAGAGATGAATGTTGAAAGATTGATTTGAATGTTGGTATGTAATTCCTAATAATTTCCGTTTGTTGTTCTGGACACGAATTCAATGGCAAAGAGCGGAAGGATGAAGAAGCTCTTCTATTCTTATTTTTTACTTTGTTTCCTTTTTTTTTATGTTGTTGTAAATTTTGCTAAAATAAGGAATTCTTATAAGAACATTAGATAATAAAGTTAACAGAATGTCTTTACCTTGGCTGCTTTATTTCGGATAATGTGACTGAAATTTTTTCTTGTCAATCCATCTCATAACCATGGTGACAGAACTTACGAGAAGCTCAAATCGCCAACTTAGACAATTAATCAATTTATAAACATCGTAGCTTGCTTTAGGCGCGATCAATAATAATAATTTATCGTGGCCATGGGTACGGTTCCTGTAGCATGGTTACGATACGCGAATCTCAATTCGGGGTGCATTTCATGTAATCCGATTATAACGACTTCGAATAATTAAACCATTTGAAATAATTTGAGGCGTGTCATGCCAAATAAAACCCCTAAGCCCATGGCCCTCACAAAACTAGTTAGCTTTTATAAAAAAAATTGAGGTGTGCCAGTTTCATGAAATAACTCATGGCCCTCACGTAATTAATACTAACTCTTTAAAAATTGGGGTGTGCCATCAATTGAATTTTCCATGGCCCTCGCAAACTTTGTTAAGTGCGTAGTTGCTTTAGGCGCACAATTTAAATTAATTTTCTTAAACTCGGGTGTGCATTTCATGTGACCCAACTCCAATTCTCAACAATGTTAAATAAAATATGTCGTGGACTGTGGGTGCATTTCATGTGGTGTGGTTCAATGCGTGTTTTAAATAACGTTGAATCTTCCTAAAATTAATTAAAAGCGGCTAATAAGTTAAAATATACCATAGGCTAAAACATGTAATAAAATTAGATAATATGCCAATTATAATAGTTTAAAGCGACCGTGCTAGAACCACGGAATTCGGGGGTGCCTAACACCTTCCCTCGGGTTAACAGAATTCCTTATTCAGAATTTCTAGTTCGCAGGCTTCAAAAGGAAAGTCGAATTTTCCTCGATTTGGGATTTAAAATAAACCGGTGACTTGAGACACCATAAATTATTCCAAGTGGCGACTCTGAAAAATAAATAAATAATCTCATTTCGATTTATGTCACTTTAATTGGAAAAACTCCTTTATATCACCTCTCGGGTGGTAAAAAGGAGGTGTGACATCCAGGAGCTCCTTTTAAGTAACATAGAATCTGTTTCGGTGCTGCCCAATGTTTGACCGTAGGAGCAGACATAAACTGGCTAACAACACTTACAGCAAAAGTAATATCTGGACGAGTTACAGTGAGATAATTTAACTTACCAAATAATCTCCTGTATTTCTCTGGATCGTCAAAAGGATCACCATCATCTTTCATCAGATGCACATTTGGAACCATTGGACTACCACAAGGCTTGGCTGCTAACTTTCCAGTTTCTGCAAGCAGGTCAAGAATATACTTCCTTTGAGACAAAAAATTCCTTTTTTGCTTCTGTGTGCTTCTGTGAAATCTAGTATGTAGAAAGGACTTAAGAGAGGAAATTCCAGCAAAAACACTTCCGTAATAACAATATCATCGACATATACAACAAGGAGGATAATACCAATGTCACGACCCGGATTTCCCACCCTTGGGAGTCGTGATGGCGCTTACTAATGTGAGCTAGGCAAGCCAAACCTTTAATCTAATTACTTCATTAACCAATTCTTTTTAACAAATATAAGACGATAACGTGGTAACAACGAAAATTCAAATTTAAGCGGAAGACAACAATAAGATTTATGAAAATTGCATCTATTACAAATACTTAAGCCTTAACCACCCAAAACCTGGTGTCACAGTATCACAGATGGTCTAAGATTGCTATATACAAAGTTTGAAGAAATAACAGGACACTGTTTCTGAATAAAAGGAAAAAAATGAAATAGGAAATATGGATAGAGAGAGACACCAGGGCCTGCGAATGCCTGCAGGTCTATCTTGGATCTCTTGGTGGACTGAAGGAAGCCTCCAAGATACGGTCTAAGAGCTGCTCTGAGATCTGCACATAGTACAGAGTGTAGTATCAGCACAACCGACCCTATGTGCTGGTAAGAGTCAAGCCTAACCCCGGCGAAGTAATGACGAGGCTAGGACCAGACTACCAAATAAACATGTGCAGTTAAAATATATATATACAGTGGAAAAGAAATACAGAAATAAACAAATAAAGATAGGAGGGGGAAACATGATTCGGGGAGTAACAGGTAAAACAGAATATCAAGAGAATTATAAAAGAATCAAAATCAACCACTAACAAGAATAAGGAAAACCAAGGCAGATTTCACTTTCTTTTCACATCTTGTTGTAGCCGTGCAACCCGATCCCAATTCCTGTATCTCGTGGCAGGCGTGCCACCCGCTCCCATTTCATCTATCTCGTTATAGGCGTGCCACCCGCTCCCATTTCATTTATCTCGTGGTAGGCATACCACCCGCTCCAATTTCATCTATCTCGTGGTAGGCGTACCACCCGCTCCCATTTCATTTATCTCGTGGTAGGCGTACCACCCGCTCCCATTTTATTATATCTTGTGGTAGGCGTACCACCCGCTCCTATTTTATTATATCTTGGGGTAGGCGTACCACCCGCCCCCATTTCATTATATTTTTTGGTAGGCCTACCACCCGCTCCCATTTTATTATATCTTGTGGAAGGCATACCACCCGCTCCCACTTTATTATATCTTGTGGTAGGCGTACCCCGCTCCCATTTCATTATATCTTGTGGTAGGCGTACCACCCGCTCCCATTTACAAGCCAACAATAATCACAAGGAATCCTGGGAAGGGAACAAGAGCAATGTAACAACTTCCCGACAAGGGAACAATAATATCAAAACAAACATCCCGGCAAGGGATCATTAATATCAAACAAACATCTCGGCAAGGGAACAATGGTGATAATAACATATGAAGCGTAATAAACCACAACGGAGTCATAACAATTTTAATACACGACTCACGGGCATGTTTAACACCAACGTATAGATACTCGTCATCATGCCTATACGTCGTACTCCACAATTAACATGTAGCAAATAAGACACAACTCCTAATCCCTCAAGCTAAGGTAAGACCAAACACTTACCTCGATGCCACGAACACAATTCATGTTTCAATTATAGCTTTACCTTTTGATTCCACCACCAATTCGCTCGTATGTAGTCACAAGTTACTTAATTACATCAATAAACGCTAAATGAATCAACCCCAATGCATGAAAAATGAGTTTTCTAAAGTTTTACCCAAAAAGTCAAAAATCGCCCTCGATCCCACATGGTCAAAACCCGAGGTTCGAACCAAAACCCGATTACTCATTCTCCCACGAACCCAAATATATGATTTGTTTTGAAATCGGACCTTAAATCGAGGTCCAAATCCCCAATTTTTGAAAAACCTAGGTTTTACCCAAAACACCCAATTTCCTCCATGAAAATCATTGATTTTGATTTAAAATTATGTGAAAAGATGTTAATGATTGAAGAAAACGAGTTAGAAATAACTTACCAATGTTTTGGAGAATAAAGGTTATTTGAAAAATCAAATCTTATATTTTTGGGGTTTTGAAAAATAAAAAATAACTGAAAATCCTGTCTTAATATACCCCTCTCAGACCTCCTGTGCGGACCGCACAAAATTGAGTGCGGCCGCACAACTCCCGTGTGGACTGCAGTGATATACTTTAGTATTCTGGCCATCACTTTCTCTACATATGTCCAAATTGTGATTTCTTTAGCTTTTTGGAAACTACACACGAAGGGCTACAACTAGTGTTTTTGAATTATCTCAAAATTCCTTGTAGATCAAAATATATAAGCTTCTGAAGTCGAACTAGTGAAAGTTTTCTTCACCATGGACCGCACAAAATCCAGTGCGACCGCACAGGCCCCTACGTGGCAGCATTCCATTTTGTGCTGGACTACTGCTGGATGGCCTCCACCTCTAGCGTCCTGAGCTCTATCTCTAATACCTCTATCTCCACCTCTAGCACCTCTACCCGCACCTCTAGCTGGTTGGGCGGGCTGTGGAACACCTGGTGCCTGAACCATGGTACGGGAACCCTGATGCTGAGAGATACTCGGTGATCGAGGGCAATTCCTAGCAATGTGCCTCTTGTCACCACAAGTAAAACAAGCCCTCAGCTGTTGGGGCTGACGAGCCTGGAAACTCTGAAGCAGCGGTGCACTGATAGGAGCTGGTGGTGCACTGTAGGACTGCTAATCAGAATACTTCATCTGAGAACAACGACCACCTGAAGCACCGTGAGAAACCTGAAGTGCTGATTGAAAAGGCCTGGGAGGATATCCCCTACCATACGAATCCCTACCTCTAGATGAAGAACCACTGAATCAGCCTGAATGACGAGGCCTCTTGTCAGATCCCTGACCAATTCCCTGCGATAGAACCATCTCAACTCTCCGGGCCACATTGGCCGCCTCCTGGAGGAAAATCTCACTCCCTATCTCCCTAGCCATTTGAAGACGTATCGGCTGAACAAGTCCCTCAATGAACCTCTTTACCCTCTCTCTCGGTGGGAAGTATGACAAGAGCATGACGAGTTAGGTCGATGAATCTGGTCTCATACTGGGTAACAGTCATAGAACCCTACTGGAGACGCTCAAACTGCCTCCGATAGGCCTCTCTCTGGGTGATGGGGAGAAACTTCTCTAGAAATAGCTGATTAAACTGCTCCTAAGTCAAAGTTGGCGATCCGACTGGTCTAGCCAAATAGAAATCCCTCCACCAAGTCTTGGCGGATCCAGACAAGCGAAAGTGGCAAAATCGACCCCATTGGTCTCAACTATCCCCGTGTTGCTGAGAACCTTGTGACAGCTGTCTAGATAATCCCGAGGATCCTCAGTAGATACACCACTGAAAGTAGTAGTGAAGAGCTTGGTGAACCTATCCAACCTCCACAAAGCATCGGCAGACATAGTCGGTCCATCTCCGGTCTGAGCTACCAAACCTGGCTGAACTGCTCCAACTGGCTGAGTCGCTAGAGTCTAAATCTGGGGAGCTACCTGCTCCGGAGTGCAAGTAGTAGGAGTCTGGGCTCCTCCTCTAGCCTAAGAGACGGCTGGTGCTATAAGAAGCAACCCTGCTCGGGTTACACTCTCCATGAGGCCCACTAAACGGACCAGAGTATCCTGAGAACTAGGGTAGCAATAAACCCATTTGGGACCTGAGCGGGGACCGCTGGAACTACTGGGGCCGGAACCTCATCATCAAAGTCAACCTGAGGCTCCGCCGCTGGTGCTGCTGCTCAGGGTTGAGCTCTGCCCTTACCTCGGCCTCCAGCATGGCCTCGCCCTCGCCCTCTGCCCCTCGTGGGAGCTGCTGCTGGGGGCTGAGGTTGCTGGTCAGTGGATGAGGAAGCGCGTGTTTTCGCCATTTGCGAAAGAATAGAGTAGAAGTTCAATTAGCATTGAGAAACCAAATCGCACGACAAGAGAGAATAAATGTGAAGATGTTCTTAACTCTGTAGCCTCTGGGGATAAATACAGACGTCTCTGTACCGATCTCTCAGACTCTACTAAGCTTGTCTGTCAACTGTGAGACCCATGTAACCTAGATCTCTAACACCAACTTGTCATGACTCGGATTTCCCACCCTCTGGAGTCGTGATGGTGCCTACTAATGTGAGCTAAGCAAGACAAACCTTTAATCTAATTACTTCATTAACCAATTATTTCTTTTTAACAAATATAAGATGATAACGTGGTAACAGCGAAAATTCAAATTTAAGCGGAAGACAACAATAAGATGTATGAAAATTGCATCTATTACAAATACTTAAGCCTTAACCACCCAAAACATGGTGTCACAGTATCACAGACGGTCTACGATTGCTACATACAAAGTCTGAAGAAATAACAGTACATTATTTCTACATAAAAGAAAAAAAATGAAACAAGAAATAGGGATAGATAGAGACGCCAGAACCTATGGACGCCTGCAGGTCTACCTTGGATCTCCGGGTGGACTGAAGGAAGCCTCCAAGCTATGGTCCAAGATCTGCTACGAGATTTGCACATAGTGCAGAGAGTAGTATTAGCACAACTGACCCCATATGCTGGTAAGTGTCCAGCCTAATCCCGGCGAAGTAGTGACAAGGCTAGGACCAAACTACCAAATAAATCTGTGCAGTTTAAATATATATATATACAACGAAAAAGAAATACATAAATAAACAAATAAAGATAGGAGTGGGAAACATGCTTCGGGGAATAACAGGTAAAACAGAATATCAAGATAATTATAAAGGAATCAAAATCAACCACTAACAAGAATAAGGAAAACAAAGGCAAATTTCACTTACTTTTCACATCTTGTGGCAGGTGTGCCACCCGCTCCCATTTCATCTATCTCATGATAGGCGTGCCACCCGCTCCCATTTCATTTATCTAGTGGTAGGGATACCACCCACTCCCATTTCATTTATCTCGTGGTAGGCGTACGACCCGCTCCCATTTTATTTATCTCGTGGTAGGCGTACCACCTGATCCCATTTCATTATATCTTATGGTAGGCGTACCACCCTCTCCCATTTTATTATATCTTGTGGTAGGTGTACCACCCGCCCCCATTTCATTATATCTTGTGGTAGGTGTACCACCCGCCCCCATTTCATTATATCTTGTGGTAGACGTACTACCCGCTCCCATTTCATTATATCTTGTGGTAGGTGTACCACCCGCTTCCATTTACAAGCCAACAATAATTACAAGGAATCTCGGCAAGGGAACAAGAGCAATATAACAACTTCCCGACAAGGGAACAATGATATTTCAACAACATCCCAGCAAGGGAACAATAATATCAAAACAAATATCCCGGCAGGGGCTCATTAATATCAAACAAACATCCCGACAATGGAACAATGGTGATAATAACATATGAAGCGCAATATACCACAACAGAGTCATAAAAATTATAATACATGACTCACGGACATGCATGACACTAACATATATATACTCGTGACCATACCTATACGTCGTACTCCACAATTAACATGTAGCAAATAAGACACAACTCCTAATACCTCAAGCTAAGGTTAGACCAAACACTTACCTCGATGCCACGAACACAATTCACGTTTCAATTATAGCTTTACCCCTTGATTCCACCACCAATTCGCTCATATCTAGTCACAAGTTACTTAATTACATCAATAAACACTAAATGAATCAACCCCAATGCATGAAAAATAAGTTTTCTAAAGTTTTACCCAAAAAGTCAAAAATCGCCCCCGAGCCCACATGGTCAAAACCCGAGGTTCGAACCAAAACCCGATTACTCATTCCCCCACGAACCCAACTATATAATTCGTTTTGAAATCGGATCTCAAATCGAGGTCCAAATCTCCAATTTTTGAAAAACCTAGGTTCTACCCAAAACACCCAATTTCCCCCATGAAAATCATTGATTTTGAGTTGAAATCATGTGAAAAGATGTTAATGATTGAAGAAAACGAGTTAGAAATCACTTACAATGTTTTGGAGAAGAAAGGTTATTTGAAAAATCGCCTCTTATGTTTTTGGGGTTTTGAAAAATGAAAAATAACTGAAAATTCCGTCTTAATATATCCCTCTCAGACCCCCTGTACGCACCGCACAAAATCGAGTGCGGCTGCACAACTCCCGTATGGACTGCAGTGACATGCTTTAGCATTTTGGCCATAACTTTCCCTATAGATGTCCAAATTATGATTTTGCTTAGCTTTCTGGAAACTAAACACAAAGGGATACAACTTTCGTTTTTGAATCATCTCAAAATTCCTTGTAGATCAAAAGATAAAGGCTTCCGAAGTCGGACCAGTGAAATTTTTCTTCACCATGGACCGCACAAAATCCAGTGCAGCCGCAAAGCCCCCACTGCAGTCCACACAAAATCCAGTGCAGCCGCACAGGCCCCTCCGTGGTAGCATTCCATTTGTGCGGACCTCACTTATTTGTTCAGAGGCCTTCCACTTCTCTGAACCTGCAACAACTATGTTTTTAAGCCTAAGACATCCAAGAACCTACCCGAAACTCACCCGAGCCCTCGGAACTCCAAACCAAGTGTGCATACTAACTCAAAAACATCATTTGGACCTACTCGTGTGATCATATCATCAAAATAACATGTAAAATCATGAATTAAACCTCAAAACTCAACATTTTCATCAAGAACTCTCAAAGTTCATAACTCTTCAACCGGAAGTCCAACTCATGTCAAATAAACTCCGTTTTTCAACAAACTTCACAGTTATCTTTCAAATACTATAACAAGTTTGTATCGGGCTCCGGAACCAAAATACGGGCCCGATAACAATGGTTTCAAACATTAATTCTTTTCTTTATTTCTTAGATAATTCAGTAAACAATTTCTTTCAAAAATTGATTTCCTAGGCTTGGGACGTCGGAATTCATTTTCGCGCATATGCCCAAGTCCAGTATTTTACTGCGGACCTCCCGGGATTGTCAGAACACGGATTCGAGTTCGTTTGCTCAAAATGTTGACCAAAGTCAATCATAATCAAATTTGTAACTCTAAAATTTCTATTTCTCATATTTTCACATAGAAAGCTTTTCGGATATAGGTGCTGACCACGCACGTAAATCAAGGTGGGGGTAAAAAGGAGGCTTTTAGGCCTCGAAATACTGAATTCACTTGCAACACAAGTGATGACCTTTTGGGTCATCACAACCAATTGTGGATTGCCTATAGAAGACTGAGTGATCACATCTACTCTTTTTCAGCCCGGACTCCTGAACTATCTCACTGAACTTGCCAAACCAAGCCCTCGGACTCTGTTTCAAGCCGTACAAGGATTTCTTTAAATGACATACTTTCCCATACTTCCCCTGAGCAACAAAACCAGGTGGTTGCTCCATATACACTTCTTCATGGAGATCACCATAGAGGAATGCATTTTTGATATCCAACTGATGCAAAGGCCAATTCTCAGAAGCAGCTAGAGAAATAATAAGTGGACAGAAGTGAGTTAAGCAACCCGAGAGAAAGTGTCTGAATAATCAAACTCATACGTCTGGGCATACCTTTTAGCTACAAGTCTGGCTTTGAGTCTTGCCACATAACCATCTGGATTAACCTTAACTGCAAAGACCCACTTACATCCTACAGATTTCTTTCCTTTGGGTAAATCCACTAGATCACATGTGTGATTTTCATCTAAAGTATGTATCTCCTCAAGCATTGCATCATACCATCCAGAGTGATTCAAGGCCTCTTTCACTGTTTTAGGGATAGAGATGGAGTCTAACGAGGCAATTAAAGAACGAGGTGTAGGAGATAAGTGGTTATAAAAAACAAAATTAGCAATGGAATATGTGGATTTACGGTGACGTGTACCTTTGCGAAAGGCAATAGGAAGGTCAAGATCTTCTGAAGGATCAGACAGAGGAGGATTTGATGACGAAGCAACTGGTGTAGGACATGTATCATTGATCCCTCGTCTCATAGAGTACACTTGAACAAGTGGCTGTCTTGTTGGCGCAGATTGAGCAGTTTCGGAAGGCACAACGGTTTTCTGATGCTCAATAGAAGAACTGGGAGATGCAAGAGAAACATCATCTGATTGTTCTGTCAAAGCATTGGTGACCTGATAAACTAACCAATCATCTTCCTCCTCTTGACTTGTAGAAATAGGAGATGTATGGAAAAATGGTGTAGTCTCCGAGAATGCCACATCAGTTGACACTAGATATTTTCTAAGGTCAGTAGAGTAGCAACGATATTCCTTCTGAAATCGTGAATATCCCAAGTAAACACACTTCAAGGCCTTGGGATCCAACTTGGTAACAGATGGTCGAACATCTCGAACATAACATGTGCTTCCAAACACCTTCGGTTCTACAGAGAATAATGGCTTGTTGGAGAAGAGAACACTGTAAGGTATACCACCACTAAGCATGGTAGATGGCATACGATTAATGAAGAAATAAGCCGTAGAGACTGCATCTGCCCAAAATTGTTTAGGGACCTTCATCTGGAACAAAAGTGCCCGAGTTGTCTCAAATAGATGCCTATTCTTCCGCTCAACAACTCCATTTTGAGAAGGTGTATCAACACAAGATGACTGACGAATAATCCCATGTTGTCTCATGTAAGACTGAAATGATTCTGACATATACTCTTTAACATTATCACTCCTTAGTGTGCGTACAGTAGTATGAAATTGAGTCTTAATTTCAGCACAAAAAGCAGAAAAGTGAGAAAACACTTCAGATCGATTTTTCATAAAATAAATCCACGTCATCCGAGAAAAATCATCCACAGAAGTAACAAAATACTTAAACCCAAATTTGGACACAACTGGACATGGTCCCCATACATCAGAATGAACTAACTCAAATGCAGACTCTGCTCGTTTATTAACTCTAGGACCTAACGAGCAGCGGTGATGTTTCGCAAACTGACATGACTCACACTCCAATGAAGAAACACTATGGAATTGAGGGCAAAGCTTCTTCAAAATAGGCAGAGAAGGATGTCCCAACCGACAATGTGCTTCGAATGGAGACATGACACTAGAGCAGGCAATAGACCGAGACACCCGTTTATCAAGGATGTTGAGATCATCAGATACATGTCCTTTACCAATAATCTGCTTCATCATAAGATCCTGAAACAAACAATGATCAGGGAAGAATAAGGCACAACAATTTAGATCTTTGGTAAGTTTACACACAAAGATTAAATTAAAGGAAAATTTTGGCAGAGTGAATACAGATGACAGAGTAATAGAAGGGGTTGGTTTAACTGTCCCAGATCCCATAGCATTGTAGGTTGACCCATCAGCTATGGTTACAAGAGATCTTCTTCTTGGATCATTTTCTCCTCCTTTAGCAACAAGGACAATTTGTTGAACGGGTGATAAATTTCAGAGCTAGACAAGATTTGAGATTTAGCCGTCTCAAATTCAGAAGGGAGACCGGCTAGAAAGCTCATTATGGCCATCTACTCTCTCTGAGTCTGTTGCACCTTAATATCCGTACTGAACGGCAGAAGCATATTTAACTCCTCAAAGGTGTTCTTAAAATCCATGAAATAAGCAGCGAGAGTTTTATCCCCCTTTTCAACACGATAAAACTTCTTGCACACATCATAGATTCGAGATATATTCCCTTTCCCAGAATATAAAAACTCCAAATAGTCCATTAATTCTTTGACAAACTCACAATGAGTAGTCAAACCAACAACTTCACTATCAATAGAATTTCTAATTTGTAAAAATAACCGTGCATCATCTCTCATCCATGTTTTTTAGTTCCATCTGTAGGGGGGTCTTGAACTAAATGGTCATCTTTCTCAACACTACGCAAATAAACTCTAATAGTCTTACTCCATTCTAAATAATTAGAACCATTTAGTTTATGTTCTATAATTTTGGACATAGCAGGAACAATATCAGTCATGGTAGTCTGGTTATCACCCATCTTTAAGCAAACAAATTCTCTTAATAACCAACAGAATAATTAAAGAGACCAAACCAAAGTTTTCTGAGAAGAAAATGACTGAACAGAAACGTAACACCAAACCAAGAAATACCAATCCACAAGACAAGCAACATCAGATGCAACTATATGGTCTTACAAATACTTCAGAATCCCAGAAACAAACCAAACAATAGAACTCAAACCTGACAAAAATTGGTTGTAATACAATCTGGCCGAGACCTTTTTTTTTCTTCACGAAAACGAGGTTCTGCAATCAAAGGATAACCATCAATTGACTGAAAATATCAAGGCGATCTCAGAGAACAAAGCTCGACAGAGAATGGACCACATACTCGCCTCCACGTGTCTGCCGAAAAGTTTTGGTCAACTCCGGCGAGCCACAGATGTGGCTCCGATACCATGTAATAAACAAGGTATGGAAGAATCAAAAGTGGTTATCTTATTCCATGAAGTAATACATATATATATACATGTACATAGGATTCTAACTATGGAAAGAAGTAAAAGAAAAATCCGAAGAATTTGCTATCAAATCTCAATACTTATTCTATCTATGTATAGTACAAGTAATATGTCTACATTCATTCTTTAACAGAACAATATGTAACTGATTCATCCGTGCCAACGAGAAGGTGGGCTTCACCTGGTCACTCTGAATCCGACGTCAAGTGTAGGAATTGCTGTCAAAGGGGCGGGAGAGTCTCAGTCCGTGTTCAATGCCTGCTTGACTAGCTCAAAAGGAAGCAGCTAGAGTGTATAGATGGCCTTTGAATACCTTTTTTTTTTTGGTGATCTTGCTATTCATTTTATTGACTCTTTAACTTTATCTTGATGTTTACTTGTCCATTTCGGAGGCTGCAATTAGAAACATATTTCGATTCTGATTCTATGGGCAGGGAACATGGTTTATAGTAATGCATGAATATGTTTGTGAACAAGTCGTTAATCTTTGTTTAAAAAAGGAATATCTAAATCGGAACTGCTGCATTATTTTTGTTATACATTTTTACTTGATAACAGATCACAAGTGCGCTGTATTCTGGAAATAATGAAGTGTGGACACATAAAAATTGCTAACTTTATTTCTTCAATTGATCACTTCTGCAACTTAAATTTTTGTTGAGTGGTATTTATTTAGTGATTGAGTTAAAACATATTTGCCTTGACATATTTTATTGCTATGAACTTTTCAAAGAAGCCTAGAGAATGTAACTCGAATTATTTTCTAAATTAAACTTAGTAATTTTTTATCTTGAGTTTGGGCCCGGGCTTAGCACGGGCTACCCTCCAACCAAGGGAGAAATTCAAAAATGGCCAGATTTACAACTGGTCATTCAAAAATAGCCCAGTTTCAAAAGTAATCGAAATTTAGCCGTTTTTTATGTAAAGATAAATCTGAGCGAAAATACTGTTCAAAACCCGAAAAATAAGTCAGTATATTATGTTGGAGTTCCAGCATAAGTATACTTGAACTCCAGCATATTATACTGGAGTTCCAGAATAAGTATGTTGGAACTCTAGCATAATATAATGGAGTTCCAGCATAAGTATACTAGAACTCCAGCATAATATATTGGAGTTCCAGCAAGTATACCGGTCCAACATAATATACTGGAGTTTGGAGCACCGGTGCTCCAGTCTCCAGTATATTATACTGGAGCCGGCAAAGTATACTGGTCCAGAATAATATGCTGGAGTTCATACACAGGTGTTGAACTCCAGTATATTATGCTAGATCGGTCTCTATTGTAGCAAAATAGTGGTTATTTATTATTGACTTGGTAAACACTGCCTATTTTTGAATGACCAATCCGAAAATTGGCTATACCGTGCTATTTTTACTCCAACTAGTATAATAGTAAAAATAGCACGGTATAGCCAGTTTTCGGACTGGTCATTCAAAAATAGCCAGCGGTTACCAAGTCAATGAAAAATAGCCATTATTTTGCTGCAATAGTGACTGATCCAGCATAATATACTGGAGTTCGATGCACCTGTGTATGAACTCCAGCATATTATGTTGGACCAGTATACTTTGCTGGCTCCAGTATAATATACTGGAGACTGGAGCACAGGTGCTCCAAACTCCAGTATATTATGCTGGACCGGTATACTTGCTGGAACTCCAGTATATTATGCTGGAGTTCTAGTGTACTTATGCTGGAACTCCATCATATTATGCTGGAGTTCCAACATACTTATCCTGGAACTCCATCATATTATGCTAGAGTTCAAGTATACTTATGTTGGAACTCCAGCATAATATACCGGCGTATTTTCCGGGTTTTGAAACAGTGTTTTTGCTCAGATTTATCTTTACATGAAAAGTGGCTAAATTTCGATTACTTTTGAAACTAAGCTATTTTTGAACGACCAGTTGTAAATCTGGCTATTTTTGAATTTCTCCCAGTATATTATATAGATAATTATTATATAGAAAATGGAAGTGTGGTCGACCAAGGGCAAATTTGACATTTTCCTTATTCATAAAAATGTTCCTATTCTTATTGTAACAACCCAACTGATCGTTTTGAGCTCTAGCGTGTTGCTCGACAATTTGAGGCCTTGGGTAGCTTCACTTCGTGTTTTATGACTTATACGCGTAGTCGAAATTGAATTTCGGGAAGTTCAGATTGATTCGAATGAAAAATTCTAATTTTGGAAACTTTTAAGTTGGAAGAATTGGCTAAGGTTTGACTTTTGAGTAAATGACCTCGGAATCAGGATTGGAAGGTTCCAATAGGTTCGTATGATGATTTCGGACTTGGGCGTATGTTCGGGTTGAGTATCGGGTCACTCATGAGCATTTCGGCTTATTGTGGAAAGTTGGCATTTTGAAGGCTTTAGAATTTCCTAAGTTTGGTTTGAGGTGGACTTTGGTGATATCAATGTCCGTTTGAAGTTTCGAGCCTTGGAATAGGTTTGTATCGTGATTTGTGACTTGTGCGTAAAGTTTGGCGTCATTTTGGAATATTTTGATATAATTCGGTCGCGTTCTTCAAAGTTTCAAAGTTTGAAAGTTGAAAGAAAGATTTTTATCGTTGATTAATGATTTTATGTTATTTTTGGCGTTTCATGCCTTTGGATAAGTTTGTATAAGATATTGGAACTTGTTGGTATGTTCAGATGGGGGTACCGAGGGGCTCGGGTGAGCTTCAGGGTAGTTTCAGACCATTTTTAGGACATTTTAATTGGTGGTTTTTGGCTACAGCAGTGTTCATCGCGATCACGATCGCAGACATTGAATCGCATTCGCGATGAGAAAAATGGGAGAAAAAGGGTCTGTGAATCGCATTCGCGGTGACAGACTCGCGTTTGCAAAGAAGAAAATTCTGCTGCACAGGGTTGACTTTAGAAGCTCATATCTTGCAATATATAAGGAATTTGGAGATGATCCAAAAACAAAAGTTGTAGCCCTTGGTATCTAGTTTTCAGAAAGTCAACTATTTGTCATTTGGAGTTTTGTACAAAAAGTTATGATTATTCTATTGTCACAACCTAAAATCCACTATAGGTCGTGATGACGCATAACGCCGTCGTCAGGCAAGCTAACAGTGAGTGATCAACTTAATTACTCATTTTTATTACTTTTAAAATCAAAATTTCCATTAATTAAATAATATAAAATAATATTTACATGGTAAAATAATAATATTCACGTGAACTACAATAATGAACTAGTAGGAATCCCCAAAACTTGGTGTCACAAGTGTATGTGCATCAACTAAGAAATATAATAAAATACAACATGTTGCTCGAATACAAGTTAGACAAGAGAAAATAAATAACTCTGATGGAGACTCTGCATGTTGCAGATCATAACATGGAATCCAGCTCACGGTAAAGTCCCCACAATAGTTGCGCCTTTGCGCCCAAAAGACCACCAGACATATATGTACCTACACAATAAGTGCAACAAATGCAGCAAGAGTATATAAATCGACGTGTGTCCAGTAAGTATCTAGCTTAACCCCAGAGAAGTAGTGACGAGGGGTCGACATTGACGCTTACTAGTGATCCAATAAATCAAATACAGTAGGAAGTAAACAGATGTGAGGTAGAGTAAATAAACGAAATAAATAAGTATAAATACATGGTACAATTCTCCTCTCAATAATAAACTCAAGCTCTCAGTTAGCAGTTACCTCCTCAACTGGAGTATATGAATATAATATACCTCAACAGATAGGCCGTCACAATTCAAATCAGGAAAACTCACAAATACAGTTGCCAAATTTTACGCACGATTCCATAAGAGTATTTTATAGAAATGCCGAGGTGTATGACCCGATCCTATCATAATATGCCCTCTGCCGAGGGTCGAACGATACGAACTATAGATACATCAATTATATTGTCGCATAGAATGATCCGCTCACATGAAAGTGTAATACATAATCATGTCGAGGCAAACGGTCCGATCCCATCATACTATGTGCACTACTGAGTGTCGAACAACATGAACCATAGATGCATCTATTATACTATCGAGGCGAACAACCCGATCCCAATTGAATAAGAAGATTTAACGAGTCCTTGACCCTATTCACGAATAAACGTGTGAGTTATGAACTTTAAGAAAGCTTTTTGAAGAAAACGCATAACGCGGGAGAAATTCGTAAGGGGAAGTGGTGTTGATAGCCAAAAGGTTCAAGAAGTGGTGAAGTGGTGTTGATAGCCAAAAGGTTCAAGAACATCTATGTTGCAGACCTTAATTCACTGAATGGATATGATCTAACATGCCTAAGTGTCATTTATGATAGTGTTGAGTTATACCGCAAATGACTGTGGCATGTAAGCTTTTATTTGCTGAACAAGTTGGTTATGGAGGATCTGGTTTGTAGGCTGAAGTAGTCAACACCGCCTACTACTTGATTGACAAGTGCATGATCATGTCCCTTCTCGATAAGTCTCTCTGTGAACCATTCAATGGGAGAAAACCCAAGCTGACTTACCTGAGAGCATTTGGATGCAAAATATTTTGTTCTCAACAATGGCGGCAAATGGTCACTTAACAAAGAAGATGAAGATGAAGAATTTAAAAATGCTCATGGTGAAGGTATAGATATTGCAAATGGAAAGACTAATTTGATGTGTCAAGTCAAGCAGAGGAATGAAGAAGATGCAGCAGAATCTCCAAAAGACATAGAGGAACCTGGTCGCTCTATCACCTCGACTGAATCTGAACATAGGGTTTCTGATGTTGTATAACGTACTCCTGATGCAAAACAAAGAAGTGGAAGTCATAATTCTGTTGATGTCAATGATGTTTCAAATATGGAGGAACCTGGTCCTTCAAATTCTGAAGTTTAAGTATATCAAGGAGCTGCTGAAAAGATTTGAGATGGAGAATGCTAAGACCATTGATGCACCTATTGTCGCTACTACTCATTTAGACATGGACGAACCTGGTTCTCCTGTCAATGAAACTATGTATAGGGGTATCATTGGATCTCTTCTGTACTTGACTATGAGCAAAGCTGATATTGTTTTTAGTCTTGCATTGTGTTCTGGGTTCCAATCAAGCCTAAAAGAATCTCATTTGAAGGCTACCAAAAGAGGAGGTATCCTAAGGGAATGTAGGACCTGGTCCTCTTTTATACTTCAAGAGATAATTTTGACTTGGTTGGATATGCTAATGGTGATCATGTTAGATATCTGGTAGATCAAACGAGAGCATTTGGAATAACACATTTTCTGGAGTCATGCTTGATCTCATAGGGTACAAAGAAACAAAACCGTATGGCCCTTTCTACTATTGAAGCTGAATATGTAGATGTTTCCTCTTGTTGTGCTCAACTATTGTAGATCAAGCAACAACTAGAAGATTTGGGTGTGTTTATAGATTGTATGCCATTGTTGTGTGATAATACAAGTGCCCTAAACATTACAAAGAATCCAGTACAACACAAGGAGACAAAGCACATGATGTGCGATGTTACTTTTTAAAGGGATTATTTGTATGAAGGTTTGCCAGACAGAGGATCAGGTAGAAGATATATTCACCAAAGAACTGAGCAGAGAACACTTTGAAATAGGTCTTCTAGAGTTGGGTTGATCAAGCTCAACCAAGGACCTGGTCCCTCGATGATTGGCTATGTAAAGAAGGAAAGGTACAATGCTAAAAAGTATTTTTCTGGTGGCATCTTACTCAATTCTATATCGCTACAGGTATACACACATAGCAGTTTCAAGAGAAAATAAGTATGACTAATATTGCACTTCTAGGAGTGTTTGCTCAATTTTTCAAGAATCATCAAGAACCTGGTTCTTGTTATAATTATATTCCTTATTAAATTGCTAAAATGCCATGTCATTAATTTATTCTCGCCTCTATCTTTATTTTTGAAGTCCAAAATATTAAACCTTTTTGAACTAACTCGTTGCCCAGAAAAGCTATTTCCTTCTCTCACACCCAACTAAAATCGATTCTTTTCTTTAAAACCAAAAACCTTATCTAAAAAAATCCTTCTCTTCAAATATGCCAGAAGTGAATCCAACTCTGTCACCTTCCAAAATTCTAACTCCATCTGAATCGAAACCCAAAAAGTCTTTGGTAGATTTTGATAAGACTTTATTTGAAAAGGAACAGGGTAGATCTAATATTCTAGAGAGTGAGGCTGAAATTGTTGTTGGGTTTGTAGAAGCCTTAAATGATGGAGGAATTGGTGAATGTTCTAGAAAAAGGGGGAACTGAATGAGGGACCTGGTCCCTTAAATCCTTCTTAAGATGTTAATTCTGATGATAATATTTTTCTCTTGAGTTTTGTGCTTAAACGAACCTCCGATCCAGTAAAAAGGATTGAGAAAAATAGGCCGATTGATGATGAAGTAGTGTGACCTACTGATGTGGTGATTGTGGAATAGAGAATGAAGTGGAAAAATCTTCACTTGTGAGAAAGAATTCAAAAACATGGAGAAAAGAAAATTGGCTGAGAAAGATACAGCTGATGATAAAGGTGAACATATTGAGAAGAAGAAGAGGGAAACATGGACACTCAGGGAAAGAAATGGTAGCATGAGTGCGGAACCTGGTTCCTTACAGAAGCAAAAGGTTGAGTTATCGGGTTTGGAGAGGTAGAAGACTCTAAAGTCTCAAAAAATGATGTTAGACAAAGTGTTGACTCTAATATTATTGAAAAATGGAGGAACTTCTTGACATTATTGTGTTCCAAAAATAGAATCACCTCTTTGATCCTCCAAGTCCTAACATTTATGAAGAAGAAGACTTATATGTTGTATGTGATACTCTGATGCTATGTGTGCATGGGACTAAATTTGTTCTTGATGAGGAGAAGCTTGGGGAGATTCTTGGTGATCTGATTGATGGTTCAGCCTGCTCAGATAGGTAGAGAGCCAGGTCCCCATGGACCCTTGGCAGAATAAAATGCTAAGTTAAAGGGTGAGAACGAAAGATTGAGGAAATAGGTGGAGGTCCTGAGATAGTAGATGATCATTGATCAAAGGAGTATGAATGAACGAATGGACAATTCATCAAGGCCGTAACCCCTTATTTTTCTTCCTGCTCAGTGATCCATGTCTTTCACTCCTTCCAAATTTCCTCAAATTCCTATCTTCTTTTGATCCCTATGTTTGATGACACTGGTACTTTTAGTTGTTTAAATTGTCATATTTTGTATTAGTGAAACTATTGTGCTTTTGTTATAATTACTCTACTATTGGATATCACTCTATTTTGTGCAATGACATTCACATGTTGTTCTTGTTATTGTTTATTTTGTGTTGCCCAGATGGCATGAGTTAATGTTGCTGAACTTCTTTTTGGTTGTGCTTCTTTTGTTATTATTTTCAATGATGACAAAAGGGGAGAGTTGTGAGCACGTGATTTTTGCCTCACGAAAACTACTCCAAAATAAATCAAAAATAAAATAAATTTCTTTTACTGTGCAATTTTTTGAATTTGCGTGGTGTTTGTTAAATATTTGTCTTATATCCGTAAATGTTTACGTTGTCATAATAAAATAAAAAATAAAATAAAATACATGTTGCATGCATATAGGATTTAATTATGCATTTAAAAGATAATTTAAATAAAATCACAAAAAAATATGCATTAGTTCTATTTTTAAATATGTCACTGTGTGATTAATATTTTGACTATGTATTAAATAGTTGTTATAAGGTAATTAATATTTTGTGTAAGGTTAAAAATTGTTTTATAATTTTTATTAGGATTTTTTATAATTAAAAATAAAATTAGAAAAAAATTATAAGTTGTAAAATGAAACTCGGACCTGGATTAAAATCCAGGCCCAAATCAAATTACCCCCCCCCCCACAGCCCAATCCAAACGACCCCAGGTCCGGTCCGTCTCAAAGATACCCCAAACGATGCCGTTTTGGGAAGCTTTGATGAAAGCGGTTGATTTCAAATTGATCAACGGTCCGAAAGCATTACTTTCCACCCGACCCGTTTCCCGTCAGAGACCGATCCGGTCTTAAAGGAAATGAAACGATGTCATTTCATTTCCATAAGCAATCCCAGCCGTAAATTGCATTTGATCTAACGGCCAAGATCCACTGATTACCCTAGTATATAAGCTCAAAAGTCCCACCCCACACCCCAGGCAAGACCCCCCTCTCCTCTCTTCTTCCCCGAGTCTCCAAAGATCGGAACTCAATCCACCGCCCTCACGGCGGCGAACGGTGACCATACCTTCCCATTTTCACACCCCGAACTCACCTCAACTTCCCGATCTTAGATCCCTGAACCTTATCCTCCAAATATCAGCCAACGTCTTTGAATCTCCGATCGAAGATGCAGTCCAAAACCTAGTTCATCTAATAGCCACCAAACTCACACATTTCAACCTCCGGACCTCTCTCACCACTAGAGCCTTATGAGTTTCCTTCGAATCAGCTTGGAACCCCTCAAATATCGAATCAAAATCAAGAACCCTAGCGCCACCATGAAATGCCCTGGTGGCGGCGCCATTCTAATCAGTTCCAAACTAACGCCAAATGATCCCTAGGCCTCCCTTACCCTTGAGTCATCCTTAGTTTCCTTCGAATCTACCTAAAATTTGGTCGAACCCTAAATCTGAGAAAAGTGAAACACTAAAATACCAACTCGTGGAATTTGTCCGAGTTAATTAAAGGTTTGAGGTCTAAGAGAATTTAATCGAGGTATTCTCAATTGAGAATACCTCGAATAAAGTCTGTTCAACCTCAAAAAGATCCGAATTCAAAGTTAAGCTTTTGTCCGTATAGATTTGAAGATTCAAAGGTATTCTTCTGATTTCTTTTGTATCCTATGTATAAATTATTGCCTGTTTCAGTAGCTTGTTTAATTTTTCATATCTGTTTAGTTAATTCTGTGATTCTACCTCGTACTCGATTAGTTGATCAGAATTATATCATTGTTTCTGTTGATTATGATTGTTTATAATATGTGTAATCGACTCGATTAAATTCGTCGATTAGTTGTTTTGTGAATTCTTATTGCCACTAATATTGATTGACACAGCCTGTTCATCTACTTGAAGACTGATTGTTTGTCAATTATGGTAGTTAGTCGGTCGATTAATGAGTGGTGTCAATTAATCAGTTTCTGTAAAATCCTTGAGTCTGGCAATGATCCTAAAGTTATTTGATTTGCTTGCTTTCATTACTTGCGGATCAATGTCGACTATAATCATCTGATTAAGTTTCATTGATTAGTCTGTCTGTATAAACTGAATCATTTCAACATTCTGTTTGGTTTTAACTTTTGATTGTTAATTACCTTATTAAACTCTGTAAAAATAATTCTGACATGGTATCCAATGTTTTTCTTTTATCTGTGTTAATCATAGGATTGGTTATAGCTGCTTAAACAGACTTTAAAATCTGTTTTGTATCAGATTTTAGTTAAAGGCAGTAATAACAGTAACTATAGTAGGATTTCTGGGGCATTTCTGGGACAGAACAGTAAGGGCAATGTGATAGTATAGTGGGCTGAAAGTGGAATGTTAATGGCTATAGTTTAATATGATAATGGGAAACAAAGGGTAATGGGGCTGCTTAAAATCAGGATAAGATCATTTAAAGTATTCAAAAGCAGTTTTTAATGGAACTTTCTGATTTTAAAAGAAGAAGGGGTCCAAGAAGCACTAAAAGAAAATAGGACAGACCTGTATAAGTACAGGGACTGGAAATTTGAAAAGGGATCAGATTTTAAGAGGGAATTTGGAGAGAGAGAGAAATCAGTTTTCAGACAGAGATTTTAGAAATCAGTTTTCAGAGAGATTTAAGGAGATTCAGATCAAATTTTGAGAGGGATTTTAAGAAAAAAAAATACACCTAGAGTGAGATAAAAAGAAAGAGAATCAAGCAGAAAATCAGAAATGAAAATCTGAAGAGGAAGAAGAAACAGAAAAGAAACCAAAAGAGAGCATTCACACACACACACAATCTGACACAGATACAACAGCAGAAACAGAAAAGTCAGAAATAGGAATTTGAAACAGAAAAGAAACTGAAATCTGAAATATTGTTCTTTCGTTGAATCTGTTCAGATTTATTGGATTCCATTGTTTATTTAAAATCTGAAGTTTCTTTAAAAATACTGTTACTGTGCATCTGGGTTCCTCGGGTCTTATTATTGCTCAAATCTGTGGAAGTACTGATATTCTGCCAGTATTTTGTTACTGCTGCAATTGCTGAAATTTACTTCTTCTACCTTCATTTTCAGGTACTTATCTTTTAAATTCTATATTGGGAAGAGATTCAGCATGACAAATAAATGAAGCTTGAATTGTAATACTGTCTTCTATTCGTTTAAGCTTAAACATTTAAATTTCAGCTTTGGTTTCATGTTGGTTAACCAGTAGTGAATTCGACTCGATGGCTACAAGTTAATTGTCTTATTTTGAAATTCATATAAAACTTTGTAATAATGTTATCCATGTCAAATTTCATTAGTTTAGTTATCTTTGAGTTGTGTAAATAGGAATCATGGCAGAAAGTTGGCTTTTATTTACACTTTATGGTATTGTTAGCTAGATATAGCATAATATGGAAATATCAAGGAAAAATACGCTATTAATTTATTTTGTTAGTTAGTTAGTTGTTGTTTAAAGCTAAATGACGTTGGTTGCAATTTGCTATCTTTTGGCACAACATTGGTTGTGTTTATAATCAATAGTTGAAAGACGCGTTAGTACAATCCGCTATGTTCACGATGTCAAATATGGTGAGTAATATTGTATGCAATATCATTTTATTAAGTCAACAGGTAGACTTGTTCTCTTTCTTAATAACAAAGGGCCTAGGAATTTATACAATGCGAAAGTTAATGTTTAGCAATAATTCATATAGATTGAGAATCAAATTGGTTTGATTATATATATATATATATATATATAGATTGAGAATCAAATTGGTTTGATTATATATATATATATCCCAACTCAATCATAAGCATAATTAACAAATCTAATTAGGCCTATTAGATTAAAAGCAAGTATATGAGAACAAGATAAGATGTACATGCACAAATTGCAACACTTTATATCAATGGTAAGTAGAAATAGAATTTGCACTAAATAAAAATAATGAAAATTCTTCAAAAATATTTCTTCCCTTCATAAATCATTTTTTTAGTTTCATATGCAATTCATTCTTTGGTATATATATATATATATGTTGTATTTGCTAAAAATAGTGTTAATCATATTTTTATTCTTTTCTTTGAATCTGAATAGTCTGGATGAATATAATTTATACGCGGAAATTATAATCGACGGTCAACATTTAATAAATTGTGAATCCTTTTAAAAGAATTTAAAGGCATCCCTTAAAATGTGAATTTCTCAGGATTTTCATATAAAATGTGTAGATATAATAAACAATTCATGGAAAACCCATAATACCATTAAGAATATTTGGCGTAATTAGGGATGCGTTCGCGTAACCTGATTATATTTCTAAAAGCAATTCGAATTATGCGTTCCCGCAACTTCGAGTGAACATTTTAATAAAAGGGATTTCTCAGAGGATGTCAAATAATTTCATATAACCCGAGATGTGCAGTTCATTATTTAAATACAAGGGTGACGATGTTCTTAATTTTATTTTAAATTTTGAACATATGAGTTTTAATAAAGGATATAATATGATCAATTATATTGTGTACACGTATGCGTGACATGATCCCCGTAATTATGAAAGGTATATAATACGAATATACGTACGCGTAATTCGTTTATATAATTGTAAACAATAAGTAAAAGCGGTAGTAAATCATGCAATAAAAACGTATTTAGTAAAAATCAAGATAATTAAGCCAATAATAAAAACAGTTGAGCGACCGTGCTAGAACCACGGAATTCGGAAATGCCTAACACCTTCTTCCGGATTAACAGAATTCCTTACTCAGGATTTCTGGTTCGCAGAATAATAAACAGAGTCATATTCTCCTCGATTCAGGGATTAAAATTGGTGACTTGGGACGCCTTAAAATTCCCAGGTGGCGACTCTGAAATAATTAAATAAATCCCGTTTCGACTGTCCTTCAATTGGAGAAAACTCCCCCACGCGCCCCGCGGGCGCGGTAAAAAGGAGGTGCGACAACTCTGGCGACTCTGCTGGGGATCGAACCCAGAATCTCTGGTTCAGGGTTTAAGGAATTCGAGCTTAAAATAACTGTTATAACTGGCTTTATTTATTGTCTATTTTTTACATGATATATGCCCAATGTGCTAAATGACACTTTTACCGCTTTAATATTATTTGAATTATGAATATATACAACTGCTACGAAACCCCCTTCTTTCTGAGTCTTCTAAATTTATGGTGCACACGTGCGCGTGGCCCACCTTTCTGTTAAAGTCATACCAAATAAGACGAAGTTGGGACAAGTAACTAGGCCGGGTAGACTTTCGTGCTCCCGGTACGTTGCCCCCGCTTCGGCTCAAACTGTCCGTTTGGGTAAGCCAGGTTTAGAACAATCAACCTCAGGTTTTTCACCTAGAATAACTCAGCCATGTACCGGATCCCTAGTAGGAACGTCTATTTGCATCATGTACATTTGGCCTTGGAGACTCAACACAGGGGTTGGGTCTGTCTAGGACAGGTGAACCCGAAATAAAAAGACCATCCTGATGCATCCTACTTGCTACTTGTGCATTCATTTGCCTCGAACATACTTGTTGACCAGCTTAAATGAAATCATGGTGAGAACCAAGGAATAAAATGGGTTGTTTTAAAAATTTTCAAAAAATAGTTTTAAATCTTGAAATAAAGGTTTTAATAAATAAAAAATTTTGAAAATGATTTTTTTAGTGTATATTTTCAAAATGAGTCTTGACTTTATTAAATTAAATTTCAGATACAAAATGAGCACCACGCAAAACCCCCCATCCACGAATACAGAAGAGTTTCTATTTCAGCTTCAAATGTGGTGGTATGATTTAGGCGAAGATGGTCAAAAATGGGTCGTCAAGCATTTGGGAAATCTCACGGATATTATGAAAGTTAAACCCCGTGATGATCTGATTGCGGCGTTAGTAACTTTTTGGGACCCTTGTTCACAATGTCTTTCGTTTCTCTGACTTCGAGCTTACTCCTACATTAGAGGAGATAGCTGGATATGCTGGTTTTGACGGAAGTCTAAGAAATCAAAGCCTGATATTCACAAAGGCTCCTTCGGTACATCGATTCTTCGGTCTTCTGAACATCAGCAGTCAAATCAGGAAAAGCAATGTCATCAATGGATGTTGTTCCTTCAACTTTTTGTATTCAAGGTTCGGAAAGTCAGATGGATTCGAAATTCATGAGAAAGGCCTTACTAACAAGCAAAACAAAGACACTTGGCAGATTCACCGTCGCTTTGCCTTCATGGTGGCTTTTCTAGGAATCATGGTCTTCCCAAACAAAGAGCGAACAATTGATATTCGCACCGCGAAAGTTGTGCAAATCCTCACCACCAAAGAAAATCACACCCTTGTCCCCATCATTCTATCAGACATTTATCGGGCTTTGACTTTATGTAAATCAGGAGCAAAAGTCTTCGAAGGATGCAAAATTTTGTTGCAAATGTGGGTGATTGAACATCTCCAACAACAGCCCAAGATCATACAGTATGGGTCAAACAATGATAATTGCATCGAGAGTTATGAGGAAAGAATAAAAAATTATCAGGCTCCAGAAGGGATAGAAGCATGGGTATCTCATCTAAAGGCTTTAACGGCAAATCAGATTGAATGGACTTTGGGATGGCTCCCGATGAGGGAAGTGATACACATGTCAACCTCAAATAGTTATCTGATACTATTGGGATTGAGAAGCATCCATCCGTATGTGCCACTAAGATTTCTAAGACAACTAGGGAGATATCAAGTAGTTCCTGATGATGAAGATTTGAGTATGCAAGTAATCGAATTACACCCAGAAGCCACTATTCCTGAGGCTCTACTTCAGCAAATGTGGAATGGATGTCGATACTTGAAAAGTGATACTCAAGTCCCAGACACTACAAAGGGTGAGATAAATCCTGGATATGCAAGGTGGTTTGAAAAACGGTCTCGCGTGGATGATGTACCAGAGCCTGAGCTAAGAAGGCCAACAAAAAGACCCCATGTTCAAAACTTCAATGATAAAATCCAAGAGCGGTTGATCTGGGGAGAAAAGGAAAAAGGGTACAAAGCAACTATCCATGCCCTAAAAGAAAATCTGAGAAGCCTCAGTTTGGAGAAAGATTTGCAAGCACAAGAAGCCGAAGGCGAGAAGAAGAGTCTAGCTTGTGAGAATGAAAATCTTCATGCTCGATTCCAAAAAATGAAAAGAGTTTCTGAAACACCAAAGAGGAGCTGGAAGGATCAAAAAACCATCGCCAATCTTTTTGAAAGAATGCAAGATTATGATTCCATTCTTGCGGAAAACGAAAGGGCGTTGAGCAAAGCAAAAGAAAGGATCCAACAATTAAACGAAGAAGCCAGATCTAATAAGGAACGCCAAGATAGGCAATCCGAAAAAGACAGGGCACAATTCAAGAAGGAAAAAGACCATTGGATACGATCAGAAGACCAGCTTCGTGCACAACTAGAAGAGACAAGAAGATGCAACAGAGAACATCAACAAGCAGACATCGACAGGGAAAGAGCGCATGCAAGATTAGAGCAGGCCAGACTCCGAGCTCTATTAGAATCAGCTCTAGATCGTGAAAACCGTGTCAGAGATATAGCCACCACTCGTCAGCAGCAATTGCAGAACCAAGACCAACGTCTCCAAGATTTCAGGGCACAAATCCACGACCTGGCGGTCTACACTTCTCAAAGTTACGTAAACTGCCAAGGAATGGATTATGAAAGGTTTACAGAGCATGCACCCACTTTTGCCCGTCATCTAGCAATGGAGTTGGAAAGGATGTATCGTACGCTGGGAGGTCATCCAGGTCAAGCCCCACATTGAGCAAATAATCTAATAATTTACAACACAAGTGGAAAGTGGGGCACGTTGTGAGATGTTAAGAATTGTATCTTTTATTTTGATTTAAGTGTGTGTGTTTCAAGCCATTTTCTTACAAAATTTTCAAATGTAATGTCTGTTCATCTTTGTATAATGAATAAAAGTGTTTACCTCATGTCCGAACTACGCAAGGTATGATTCATACGGGGGCGTGATACGTAGGAAATCTTTATAAGATTCGACCACCACAATAAAAGGAATATAATAAATAAAATAAAAGTGAGTAACAATAAAAATTTCAAGAAAGCTGGGACGACACAAGCAGCCGAGCAAATGCATAATAGAAAGGGGATATTTGTCTAGGAGCATTGCATCTCAACGTGTAATTACATATGTGTTAAACTCTCAAAACTAACAAGTTTGTTCATTTCCAGAATTCAAGCAGTTAGTTTCTCTAAAGAGTATACTGGCATATTATCATTATCACACAAGATCAAAAGGACCAATACCCGAAAGTATGTCTATCCCAGATGTTGACACAGGTATTGAGCTAGAGGAGATGGATGTCGGGAAAATGAAAGAAGAGATGTTTAAACTCAAGCAGCAAATGGCTGAGATGTACCAAGCCTGGTCTACAGGACAGTTACCCCCATCTTACCCAAATAACCCTGCTCCATCAATGACCCAAACTCAGGATAATATTACCACTGAATTATCCCCAAATTTCCCCATTTACCAGCACTACCGAGGCACCACCTCTCAGACACCGCAGTCTCCACCTCCGAAACCAGTTCCATATTTTCCTCCACCTATGACTCCTGTTTTCGTAGCACCTCCCCCGGCTACATTCCACAAATCTCCTAGTGAGCCTACATTCCAGGCCCAGGACAACCAATATTACCCCCCGGAGCCCACCCTCAAAGCCTCCGAAATCCATTCAACTGCTCCTCGTTTTGATCTCCCAACCGAAATTGACAAGCCAGCCAAAAATGCTGAACAAGAAGAGATGTTCAGGAAGGTCAAGAGTCTAGAACAATCGTTCAGAGACATGCGAGGATTAGGTGGGCAAGTCAGTGTAGCATACAAAGATTTGTGCTTGTTCCCAAATGTACAATTACCAGTTGGCTTCAAGATGCCTAAATTTGACCTATACAATGGGCACGGCGACCCAGTAGCCCACTTAAGGGGTTTCTGCAGCAAGATGCGAGGAGCTGGGGGAAAGGACGAATTATTGATGGCTTACTTCAGTCAAAGTTTAAGCGGATCAGCTTTGGAGTGGTATACACGCCAGGACCATGGGAGATGGTACACCTGGGATGACCTGGCACAGGCATTCGCATACCATTTCCAATACAATCTGGAAATCATCCCAGATCGACTATCTTTGACAAAATTTGAGAAGAAACACAATGAAAGTTTCAGAGAGTATGGCTTCCGGTGGAGAGAACAGGCAGCAAGAGTGGATCCTCCTATGAAGGAGAGTGAAATGGTAGACTACTTCCTCCAAGCCTTGGAACCAACTTACTATGCCCATTTGGTTTCAGCGGTTGGGAAATCATTCAACGAAGTAGTAAAGATGGGAGGTATGGTGGAAGAAGGCCTCAAGACAAATAAAATCATGAGCTATTCAGCGATTAAGGCGACTACTCAAGCTATTCAAGGCGGGGTAGGAGGAATCGGAAGAAAGAAGAGGGAGGAAGCAGCGGTAGTTGATTTAGGAATTTGGTCAGGACCCAGAGGTTCACCGCCTTACTATAATCAACAACGACCTCGCCAATCAGCTTACCACCATGATTCATCCCAACACTACTATCACCCTTCAGAGCCTCATTTTTCCATTAACCATGCTCAAGCATACAATCAGCCACCTGTTCACACCAATTGGCGTGCTCCTGTCACACCAAATACTTACCCACGAGCCTATCCCGGACCAGGTTTCAGGCCTAGGCCAGCATTCAGGGGAGAAAGGGAACAGAAAAAGAAAACTTACACTCCATTGGGAGAGTCTTACACTAGTCTGTTCCACAGGCTGAGACAGCTAGACATGCTAAGACCAATACAATCCAAGCTACCCAATCCTCCTCCAAAGAATCTGGATTACACCATTAGCTGTGAGTATTGTTCCGGTACACCAGGCCATGATACGGAAAAATGCTGGCATTTGAAAAATGCAATACAAGAGCTGATTGATACTAATAAAATCGAGGTTCAAACCCCCGAAGCTCTCAATATCAATAGAAATCCAATGCCAGCCCATCAAGAGGCCAATATGATAAAAATCATACAAGCTAATGGGGAGACAAAGAAGCCGTCACAAACTGTCATGATGATCGAGTCTCATGAAGCCAAACCAGATAAGCAGTTAACATAGGAGAAGCCGGTACATAAGTAGAACAGAAATGGTGATGAACCATCTATGATAGTTGAGAAGGGATCATCGAGCAAAGTTGCCACAAAACAAGAAAAGCCGAAAGTGATAGTACCAGGGGTTGCCAACAAACCCATTGTATTCGTGGAAGGAGCCCGTACAGATCGGGTTATTATCACACCTGTGACCCAGCTGCCAGTGATCAACAACAAAGCCATTCCATGGAACTATGAACGGGTGACTGTAATGTACAAGGGAAAAGAAGTCAAGGAAGAAGTCTGTGAGGTGCAAGGCTTGACTCGTTCGGGAAGATGTTTTACTCCCGAAGAGTTAAGAAAAACTAAAAATAATCCAACACCAATAAAGAGAGCTGTGACGGAAGAAGAGGCGGAAGAGTTTTTAAGAAAAATGAAACTCCATGACTATTCTGTTGTGGATCAATTGAAGAAGACGCCCGCTCAAATTTCATTGTTGTCATTACTGATCCATTCAGAGGAGCACCGTCTGGCTTTGATGAAAATCCTGAATGAGGCTCATGTTCCTGAAAAAATCTCTGTAAATCATTTGGGAAGAATAGCCAACAGAATCTTTGAGGCAAACAGAATTACATTTTCTGATGATGAATTGCCTATGGAAGGTACCGAGCACAATAGAGCTCTTTACCTCACCGTGAAATATGAAAACTCCGTAGTAACCCGGGTATTGGTTGACAATGGTTCAAGTGCAAACATCTGCCCTCTCTCCACTTTAAGCAAATTGAAAATCAAAGAAGAGAGGATCCAGAAAAATAGTATTTGCGTACGGGGGTTTGACGGTGGAAGCAGAGATTCATGTGGCGACATAGTGTTGGAACTGACAATAGGGCCAGTTGAATTCACAATGGAGTTTCAAGTACTGGACATAACTGTTTCTTATAATTTGTTGTTGGGTCGACCATGGATTCATGCTGCTAAAGCAGTCCCGTCAACACTACACCAGGCGGTCAAGTTTGAATGGGATCATCAAGAAATAGTTGTGCATGGAGAAGAAAGTTTAAATGCTCACAGCAGTGCCATTGTACCGGTCGAGGGAACAGAAAGTGACCAGGGACCATGGGTATACCAAGTGGCCGACACAGTGTCGGTAGAGAAAATTCCAGAGGGGAAGTACCTTCCGAATCCAAAAATATCCTCTGCACTAGTCATGGTAGCCTATGAAATGTTAAAAATGGTTTTATACCCGGAAAAGGTCTAGGCTCATCGTTGCAAGGAATTACACAACCAGTATCTCTCCCCGAGAACTGGGGAACATTCGGTTTGGGGTTCATACCCACTGTCAATGACGTGATAAAGGCCAGAAAGTTGAAACACAAAGCATGGGTTCTTCCAAAACCAGTCCCACGTCTGTCAAAGTCTTTTGTCAAGACCGGTGCTAAAAAATCGCCCGATAACAACAATTCCTAAATCCCGGGTCAATCCTGAGGAGGAATTAATTGAAAGATTCGAGAAATTGTTTGATGATGTGAATATGTTGGAAAGCGGAGAAGGGTGTAGCAACGCAGAAGTTCAATTCGTTGGGCCAGAAACAAAGCTTAATAATTGGAAAGCCACTCCTCTCCCCATTCGAAAGGAGTCTTGGTAGTTTATTTTGATTTTCTTTCAGTTTGTTTGGGTTACTTCAGGGTTGTAATCCCAAAGCTTATCTTACAGTTTGTTTGAAGTGTGCAAAACCTTGTTATCTTTCATCATCCAATAAAAAGCAGTTTCCTTTTTATTATCATTCCTGATAGTTTTCTTTTCTTTTTCTTCTTTCCTGTACAGTTCTTTTTACGCTGGCTCTAGTGATATGGCATGCATGAGGAATCCTCAGCCCAGTCTTAAAAATCAATCTGGTTCCGAAATATTAATTCAAGAAATATATTGTGATTATGAATCAGAATATGATGAAGATGAGGTTTTTGAAGAGATTAGTAAAGAGTTAATTCACTTTGAGGAAAAAATCAAACCTAACTTGAGTGATACCGAGGACATCAATATAGGGGACACGAGTAATATCCGGGAAACTAAAATAAGTGTCCATCTCGAACCAAAGATCCGAGAAGAGTTAATTAAAGCACTCATAGAATTCAAAGATGTTTTTGCATGGTCATATGACGACATGCCGGGCCTGAGCACTGATTTAGTGGTTCACAAATTGCCCACCGATCCAACGGTGCCTCCTGTCAAGCAGAGGCTGAGAAAATTCAAGCCTGATATGAGTGTGAGAATTAAGGAAGAAATCACCAAACAGTTGGAAGCAAAGGTCATTCGAGTCACTCGATATCCTGTTTGGTTAGCTAATATCGTTCCTGTACCAAAGAAAGACGGCAAAATTAGAGTATGCGTCGACTACCGCAATCTCAACAAAGCTAGTCCGAAGGATAATTTCCCATTACCCAATATCCATATTTTGATCGATAATTGTGCCAAGCACGATATAGGATCTTTCGTGGATTGTTATGCCGGGTATCATCAAATTCTAATGGATGAAGAAGACGCAGAAAAGATGGCATTCATCACACCATGGGGAACTTATTGCTACCGGGTAATGCCATTCGGTTTGAAGAACGCCGGAGCAACCTATATGAGAGCAATGACCACAGTGTTTCATGATATGATACACAAGGAGATTGAGGTGTACGTGGACGATGTGATCATAAAATCAAAGCATCAGGCCGACCACGTTGGGGATTTGAGGAAGTTCTTCTTAAGACTTCGAAGGTACAACCTCAAGCTTAACCCTGCCAAATGCGCATTTGGAGTTCCATCTGGAAAGTTGCTGGGATTCATAGTCAGTCGACGAGGCATCGAGCTAGACCCATCAAAAATCAAAGCCATCCAAGAATTGCCACCTCCAAGGAACAAAACTGAAGTAATGAGTTTGCTGGGAAGGTTAAATTACATCAGCAGGTTTATTGCTCAGCTCACAACAACCTGTGAGCCAATTTTCAAATTGTTGAAAAAGGATGTTGCGGTCGTATGGACCGACGAGTGTCAGGAGGCATTTGACAAAATAAAAGGATACCTGTCAAGCCCACCCGTGTTGGTCCCGCCAGAGCCAGGAAGACCTCTGATTCTTTACTTGACGGTCTTGGAAAATTCATTTGGTTGTGTATTGGGGCAACATGACCTCACTGGCAGAAAAGAACAGGCCATCTACTACCTTAGCAAGAAGTTCACAGCTTATGAGGTTAAGTATACTCATCTGGAAAAGACATGTTGCGCCCTAACATGGGTAGCTCAAAAATTAAAACACTATTTGTCATCCTACACTACTTACCTCATTTCTCGTCTGGATCCATTGAAATATATTTTTCAAAAGCCTATGCCAACGGGAAGACTTGCAAAGTGGCAGATATTGCTCACAGAATTTGACATCATCTATGTGACTCGGACTGCAATGAAAGCCCAAGCACTGGCTGATCATTTAGCTGAAAACCCGGTCGACGAGGAGTACGAGCCGTTGAAAACCTATTTTCCCGATGAAGAAATAATGCATATCGATGAGATGGAGCAAATTGAAAAACCTGGCTGGAAACTTTTCTTTGATGGAGCCGCTAACATGAAAGGAGTCGGGATAGGAGCTGTAATCATCTCTGAAACAGGGCATCACTATCCTGTTACGGCTCAACTGCGATTTTATTGCACCAATAATATGGCTGAATATGAAGCTTGTATTATGGGTTTAAGGCTAGCCGCAGACATGGGTATCCAAGAAATCTTAGTCATGGGAGATTCGGATCTTCTGGTACATCAAATTCAAGGAGAATGGGAAACCCGAGACTTAAAGCTCATACCATACCGACAATGTCTACATGATCTTTGTCAGCGGTTTCAATCAGTGGAATTCCGGCATATTCCAAGGATTCATAATGAGGTTGCCGATGCATTGGCTACTTTGGCATCAATGTTGCACCATCCAGACAAAGCTTATGTGGATCCACTACATATTCGAGTCCACGATCAGCACGCTTATTGCAATATGGTTGAAGAAGAATTTGATGGTGAACCATGGTTCCACGACATCAAGGAGTATATCAGGATGGGGATATATCCCGCACAAGCCACAGGAGATCAAAAGAGGACCATTAGGCGATTGGCAAATGGATTCTTCTTAAGCGGAGGAGTTTTGTATAAAAGAACACCAGATCTTGGATTATTAAGATGCATAGATGCCAGACAAGCTACAGCTGTCATGTCTGAAGTACATTCGGGAGTTTGCGGACCCCACATGAGCGGATATGTGTTGGCAAAGAAAATCCTCCGAGCTGGTTACTATTGGCTTACCATGGAGCGAGATTGTATCAGTTTTGTGCGCAAGTGTCATCAATGCCAGATACACGGAGATTTGATTCATTCTCCACCATCCGAGTTGCACACAATGTCGGCACCATGGCCCTTCGTTGCCTGGGGCATGGATGTGATTGGACCAATTGAGCCGGCAGCATCCAATGGGCACAGGTTCATTCTGGTAGCCATTGATTATTTTACCAAATGGGTTGAGGCCAAGACATTCAAATCGGTGACCAAGAAAGCTGTGGTCGATTTTGTCCACTCAAATATCATATGTCGATTCGGAATCCCAAAGGTGATCATCACAGATAACGGTGCTAATCTTAACAGCAACTTAATGAAGGAAGTATGTCAACAGTTTAAGATTACACATCGCAACTCTACCCCATATCGGCCCAAGGCGAATGGAGCAGTCGAGGCAGCCAACAAAAACATAAAGAAGATACTTCGGAAAATGGTAGAAGGTTCAAGACAATGGCATGAAAAATTACCATTTGCATTATTGGGATACCGCACTACTGTTCGCACTTCAGTAGGAGCAACTCCTTATTTGTTGGTATATGGCACTGAAGCAGTAATTCCTGCAGAAGTTGAGATTCCTTCCCTTCGGATCATCGCCGAAGCAAAGATTGATGATGATGAATGGGTCAAAACCCGTCTAGAACAATTAAACTTGATTGATGAAAAACGATATGTCATGGTCAATTATATCAAAGAAGAATAGCAAGAGCATACAATAAAAAGGTGCGTCCACGGAAGTTTGAAGTGGGTCAACATGTGCTGAAACGTATTCTTCCACATCAGGTTGAGGCAAAAGGCAAATTTGCCCCGAATTGGCAAGGACCATTCATTGTGACCAGAGTATTATCGAATGGTGCACTATGCTTAACAGATATTGAAGGCAAATGCATAGATATGGCGATCAATTCTGACGCGGTAAAAAGATATTATGCATAACTTTTGAATGTTTGTATTTAGCATTATTTCGAAGATTGGAATGACAAAGGCAATTTATTCTGCTATCCAAACACTATACCCTTTGCTTCCCCTTTTGATCCATATTCGTTTCGTTCCTACCCTCTCTTGGAATCAATGAAAATCAAATATGAAATAACAATAATAAAAAAAAATAAAAAAAAAATAAAAAAAAAGAAAATCACTATTATTTAGTGAACTACGTTTGACCTGAATCCTCAAAGAAGGATACGTAGGCGCCTCACGGCTCGGTCATAGGGTGCACAATATGCATAATGTACACAAAAGAAACATCAAGAGACCCCAATCAAGAAAACTGGGGCAGGAGTTGTATTGGAAATAAGAAAAAGATTCCAAGAGTTGTAATTTTAAACCCATACCAAAACTGTTTAGTTTTTGATACCTTTCCATTTCCCACCACATACCAAAAAGACCTTTCGACCAATCTTAGAGAAATGCTGAGTCAAACAAATGAAGATGGTTCATAACACTCTGGTACAAACAAGAAAAGAAAGTAAAAATGAGAGAGTCTTATAGGTGAAAACCCACACGGGCACCATAAAGTGACGGAAGTTGAGAGAAAGTAAAATGAGAGAGTCTTATTGGTGAAAACCTCCGTAGGCACCATAAGGCGAAAAAGAAGTAAGAAATGAACAAATGAGGAAGGTTTATCGGTGAAAACTCTTTGAGATATTGCAAGTCCAACAGGTCTGTAAAATGAAAAATGAAGTTGGATTACGGAAATTTTGGGGAAAACAAAAATGAGACAATTGAAAGGAGATTGATTAAAAGACTGGGTTGATTAATCCAAATTGCATACCATGATCATTGGCGCCAGTGACTCCAATCAGATAAGTCCTTTATTCCTTCGTCAACGATCATCCAAATTTGGATTTTTCTTTTTCATTTTATAATTGTCGAAATCAGCGTGTTTCGTCACTAATAATCTTACTTTTCTAAAGTTTTGAGGTAAGTTTTATTCCAAACAAATAAGAAGGATTGTCAAGGTATACTACCAAGATTCAAGGTTACATGATGCAAAATACGGCCATGAAAGGCGGGAGATAAAAATAATAAGATATGGGTGTAAGAAAAATGGAATCAAAAGCGGATCAGCAATGTCAGGAGAACATATGATTACAGTTAAAAGGGTTTGAAGGAAAACATACAGAGGGGAATCCTATAGTTAAGGATCAATTACAAGGACAAACAGTCTTTCAACCATTTCAAGGAAACAAAACAAGACTGAGAAGTCCCACCGTCGGCAAGAATACCCCAGTTAACCACCATGCTTTAAACTAACGAAGTTTTCCTTGATTTAAAACAGGGGCAAAAACAACATTTGTGTTAGGCGTCCACCTAGAGAATGAGGACAAAGAGTTGAAGAAATCAGGCGTCCACCTGGAGAACGAGGATGAAGAATTGAAGAAGTCAGGCGTCCACCTGGAGAATGAGGATAAGAATTAAAGAAGTCAGGCGTCCACCTGGAGAATGAGGATGAGAATTAAAGAAATCAGGCGTATACCTGGAGAATGAGGATGAGAAAAAAAAGAAGTCAGGCGTCCACCTGGAGAATGAGGACGAAGAATTGAAGAAATCAGGCGTCCACCTGGAGAATGAGGATGAGAATTGAAGAAATCAGGCGTCCACCTAGAGAACGAGAATGAAGAATTGAAGAAGTCAGGCGTCCACCTGGAGAATGAGGATAAGAATTAAAGAAGTCAGGCGTCCACCTGGAGAATGAGGACAAAGAGTTGAAGAAGTCAGGCGTCCACCTGGAGAATGAGGATGAAAAGAATTAAAGAAGAAATCAGGCGTCCACCTGGAGAATGAGGACGAAGAATTGAAGAAATCAGGCGTCCACCTGGAGAACGAGGATGAACAATTGAAGAACTCAGGCGTCCACCTGGAGAATGAGGATAAGAATTAAAGAAGTCAGGCGTCCACCTGGAGAATGAGGACACAGAGTTGAAGAAGTCAGGCGTCCACCTGGAAAATGAGGATGAAAGAATTGAAGAAGTCAGGCGTCCACCTGGAGAATGAGGACAAAGAAAAGAAGAAATCAGGCGTCCACCTGGAGAACGAGGATGAAGAATTGAAGAAGTCAGGCGTCCACCTGGAGAATGAGGATAAGAATTAAAGAAGTCAGGCGTCCACCTGGAGAATGAGGACAAAGAGTTGAAGAAGTCAGGCGTCCACCTGGAGAATGAGGATGAAAAGAATTAAAGAAGAAATCAGGCGTCCACCTGGAGAATGAGGACGAAGAATTGAAGAAATCAGGCGTCCACCTGGAGAATGAGGATGAGAAAAGAAGAAGTCAGGCGTCCACCTGGAGAATGAGGATGAGAATTGAAGAAGTCAGGCGTCCACCTAGAGAATGAGGACAAAGAAAAGAAGAAATCAGGCGTCCACCTGGAGAATGAGGATGAAAAAGAAGAAGTCAGGCGTCCACCTGGAGAATGAGGATGAGAATTGAAGAAGTCAGGTGTCCACCTAGAGAATGAGGACAAAGAAAAGAAGCAGTCAGGCGTCCACCTGGAGAATGAGGACAAAGAAAAGAAGCAGTCAGGCGTCCACCTGAAGAATGAGGACAAAGAAAAGAAGAAGTCAGGCGTCCACCTGGAGAATGAGGACAAAGAATTAAAGAAGTCAGGCGTCCACCTGGAGAATGAGGACAAAGAAAAGAAGAAGTCAGGCGTCCACCTGGAGAATGAGGACAAAGAAATTAAGAAGAAGTCAGGCGTCCACCTGGAGAATGAGAATGAAGAAATGAAGAAATCCGGCGTCCACCTGGAGAATGAGGACAAAGAATTAAAGAAATCAGGCGTCCACCTGGAGAATGAGGATGAGGAATTAAAAAGAAATCAGGCGTCCACCTGGAGAATGAGGACAAAGAAAAGAGCAAGTCAGGCGTCCACCTGGAGAATGAGGATGAGAATTAAAGAAATCAGGCGTCCACCTGGAGAATGAGGACAAAGAATTGAAGAAGTCAGGCGTCCACCTGGAAAATGAGGACAAAGAAAAGAAGAAATCAGGCATCCACCTGGAGAACGAGGACAAAGAATTGAAGAAGTCAGGCGTCCACCTGGAGAATGAGGATGAATCCGCAGTCAGGCACCCACCTGGAGAACAAGGGAATACAATTGAAGTATTGAAGTCAAAAGCCCGCTCATATGAGAAAGGAGCACACTTAGAATCAATAAAGCAGAGTGATCCAACAAAGTCCCCAGCAGGAAACGACAAGAGTCCCAAACAGATGAAGAAAATACGGGACACAATGAAAAGGAATACGGAATAAGCCAAATGCCCAAGAGTCACCAAGATATCAAGACAACAAGAAACGCAAGGGCATGATCTAGATAAGATTTTATAATTCATGTACCATAGTCTAGTTTAGCTTTTTGTATTACCTTTGAAGTAAGGTGTAATAAGGAGGTCAGCAAGCAGTAAAAACAGCACGAAGCAGCAGTAACATCACAGTCCCACGGTAGTCCCAGCTACCCAAAACTTCCCGAACTACATTGACCTGATTCCTTTATAGCCAAGGATATGTAGGAAACCTTTGAAGCAGAGGTTCGGTCAAATCTTTCAAAAAATGCTTCCCACGGAGTATTTGAACGGGCAAAAATCGCTCGTATCCGCTCACTTTATCTTTGCACGAAAACTCTTCGAGTTTCCGCACAAAGAGGGGCAGCTGTGAGCACGTGATTTTTGCCTCACGAAAACTACTCCAAAATAAATCAAAAATAAAATAAATTTCTTTTACTGTGCAATTTTTTGAATTTGCGTGGTGTTTGTTAAATATTTGTCTTATATCCGTAAATGTTTACGTTGTCATAATAAAATGAAAAATAAAATAAAATACATGTTGCATGCATATAGGATTTAATTATGCATTTAAAAGATAATTTAAATAAAATCACAAAAAAATATGCATTAGTTCTATTTTTAAATATGTCACTGTGTGATTAATGTTATGACTATGTGTTAAATAGTTGTTATAAAGTAATTAATATTTTGTGTAAGGTTAAAAATTGTTTTATAATTTTTATTAGGATTTTTTATAATTAAAAATAAAATTAGAAAAAAATTATAAGTTGTAAAATGAAACTCGGACCTGGATTAAAATCCAGGCCCAAATCAAGTTACCCCCCCCCACAGCCCAATCCAAACGACCCCAGGTCCGGTCCGTCTCAAAGATACCCCAAACGATGCCGTTTTGGGAAACTTTGATGAAGGCCGTTGATTTCAAATTGATCAACGGTCCGAAAGCATTACTTTCCACCCGACCCGTTTCCCGTCAGAGACCGATCCGGTCTTAAAGGAAATGAAACGATGTCGTTTCATTTCCATAAGCAATCCCAGCCGTAAATTGCATTTGCTCTAACGGCCAAGATCCATTGATTACCCTAGTATATAAGCTCAAAAGTCCCACCCCACACCCCAGGCAAGACCCCCCTCTCCTCTCTTCTTCCCCGAGTCTCCAAAGATCGGAACTCAAGCCACCGCCCTCACGGCGGCGAACGGTGACCATACCTCCCCATTTTCACACCCCGAACTCACCTCAACTTCCCGATCTTAGATCCCTGAACCTTATCCTCCAAATATCAGCCAACGTCTTCGAATCTCCGATCGAAGATGCAGTCCAAAACCTAGTTCATCTAATAGCCACCAAACTCACACCTTTCAACCTCCGGACCTCTCTCACCACTAGAGCCTTATGAGTTTCCTTCGAATCAGCCTGGAACCCCTCAAATATCGAATCAAAATCAAGAACCCTAGCGCCGCCATGAAATGCCCTGGTGGCGGCGCCATTCTAATCAGTTCCAAACTAACGCCAAATGATCCCTAGGCCTCCCTCACCCTTGAGTCATCCTTAGTTTCCTTCGAATCTACCCAAATTTGGTCGAACCCTAAATCTGAGAAAAGTGAAACACTGAAATACCAACTCGTGGAATTTGTCCGAGTTAATTAAAGGTTTGAGGTCTAAGAGAATTTAATCGAGGTATTCTCAATTGAGAATACCTCGAATAAAGTCTGTTCAACCTCAAAAAGATCCGAATTCAAAGTTAAGCTTTTGTCCGTATAGATTTGAAGATTCAAAGGTATTCTTCTGATTTCTTTTGTATCCTATATATAAATTATTGCCTGTTTCAGTAGCTTGTTTAATTTTTTATATCTGTTTAGTTAATTCTGTGATTCTACCTCGTACCCGATTAGTTGATCAGAATTATATCATTGTTTCTGTTGATTATGATTGTTTATAATATGTGTAATCAACTCGATTAAATTCGTCGATTAGTTGTTTTGTGAATTCTTATTGCCACTAATATTGATTGACACAGCCTGTTCATCTACTTGAAGACTGATTGTTTGTCAATTATGGTAGTTAGTCGGTCGATTAATGAGTGGTGTCAATTAATCAGTTTCTGTAAAATCCTTGAGTCTGGCAATGATCCTAAAGTTATTTGATTTGCTTGCTTTCATTACTTGCTGATCAATGTCAACTATAATCGTCTGATTAAGTTTCATTGATTAGTCTGTCTGTATAAACTGAATCATTTCAACATTCTGTTTGGTTTTAACTTTTGATTGTTAATTACCTTATTAAACTCTGTAAAAATAATTCTGACATGGTATCCAATGTTTTTCTTTTATCTGTGTTAATCATAGGATTGGTTATAGCTGCTTAAACAGACTTTAAAATCTATTTTGTATCAGATTTTAGTTAAAGGCAGTAATAACAGTAATTACAGTAGGATTTCTGGGGCATTTCTGGGACAGAACAGTAAGGGCAATATGATAGTATAGTGGGCTGAAAGTGGAATGTTAATGGCTATAGTTTAATATGATAATGGGAAACAAAGGGTAATGGGGCTGCTTAAAATCAGGATAAAATCATTTAAAGTATTCAAAAGCAGTTTTTAATGGAACTTTCTGATTTTAAAAGAAGAAGGGGGTCCAAGAAGCACTAAAAGAAAATAGGACAGACCTGTATAAGTACAAGGACTGGAAATTTGAAAAGGGATCATATTTTAAGAGGGAATTTGGAGAGAGAGAGAAATCAGTTTTCAGACAGAGATTTTAGAAATCAGTTTTCAGAGAGATTTAAGGAGATTCAGATCAGATTTTGAGAGGGATTTTAAGAAAAGAAAAAAAATACACCTAGAGTGAGATAAAAAGAAAGAGAATCAAGCAGAAAATCAGAAATGAAAATCTGAAGAGGAAGAAGAAACAGAAAAGAAACCAAAAGAGAACATTCACACACACACACAATCTGACACAGATACAACAGCAGAAATAGAAAAGTCAGAAATAGGAATTTGAAACAGAAAAGAAACTGAAATCTGAAATATTGTTCTTTTGTTGAATCTGTTCGGATTTATTGGATTCCATTGTTTATTTAAAATCTGAAGTTTCTTTAAAAATACTGTTACTGTGCATCTGGGTTCCTCGGGTCTTATTATTGCTCAAATCTGTGGAAGTACTGATATTCTGCCAGTATTTTGTTACTGCTGCAACTGCTGAAATTTACTTCTTCTACCTTCATTTCTAGGTACTTATCTTTTAAATTCTATGTTGGGAAGAGATTCAGCATGACAAATAAATGAAGCTTGAATTGTAAAACTGTCTTCTATTCGTTTAAGCTTAAACATTTAAATTTCAGCTTTGATTTCATGTTGGTTAACCAGTAGTGAATTCGACTCGATGGCTACAAGTTAATTGTCTTATTTTGAAATTCATATAAAACTTTGTAATAATGTTATCCATGTCAAATTTCATTAGTTTAGTTATCTTTGAGTTGTGTAAATAGGAAGCATGGCAGAAAGTTGGCTTTTATTTACACTTTATGGTATTGTTAGCTAGATATAGCATAATATGGAAATATCAAGGAAAAATACGCTATTAGTTTATTTTGTTAGTTAGTTAGTTGTTGTTTAAAGCTAAATGACGTTGGTTGCAATTTGCTATCTTTTGGCACAACATTGGTTGTGTTTATAATCAATAGTTGAAAGACGCGTTAGTACAATCCGCTATGTTCACGATGTCAAATATGGTGAGTAATATTGTATGCAATATCATTTTATTAAGTCAACAGGTAGACTTGTTCTCTTTCTTAATAACAAAGGGCCTAGGAATTTATACAATGCGAAAGTTAATATTTAGCAATAATTCATATAGATTGAGAATCAAATTGGTTTGATTATATATATATATATCCCAACTCAATCATAAGCATAATTAACAAATCTAATTAGGCCTATTAGATTAAAAGCAAGTATATGAGAACAAGATAAGATGTACATGCACAAATTGCAACACTTTATATCAATGGTAAGTAGAAATAGAATTTGCACTAAATAAAAATAATGAAAATTCTTCAAAAATATTTCTTCCCTTCATAAATCATTTTTTTAGTTTCATATGCAATTCATTCTTTGGTATATATATATATATATATATATATATATATATATATATATATATGTTGTATTTGCTAAAAATAGTGTTAATCATATTTTTATTCTTTTCTTTGAATTTGAATAGTCTGGATGAATATAATTTATACGCGGAAATTATAATCTACGGTCAACATTTAATAAATTGTGAATCCTTTTTAAAAGAATTTAAAGGCATCCCTTAAAATGTGAATTTCTCAGGATTTTCATATAAAATGTGTAGATATAATAAACAATTCGTGGAAAACCCATAATACCATTAAGAATATTTGGCGTAATTAGGGATGCGTTCGCGTAACCTGATTATATTTCTAAAAGCAATTCGAATTATGCGTTCGCGCAACTTCGAGTGAACATTTTAATAAAAGGGATTTCTCAGAGGATGTCAAATAATTTCATATAACCCGAGATGTGCAGTTCATTATTTAAATATAAGGGTGGTGACGTTCTTAATTCTATTTTAAATCACGAACATATGAATTTGTAATAAAGGATATAATATGATCAATTATATTGTGTACACGTATGCGTGACATGATCCCCGTAATTATGAAAGGTATATAATACGAATATACGTACGCGTAATTCGTTTATATAATTGTAAACAATAAGTAAAAGCGGTAGTAAATCATGCAATAAAAACGTATTTAGTAAAAATCAAGATAATTAAGCCAATAATAAAAACAGTTGAGCGACCGTGCTAGAACCACGGAATTCGGAAATGCCTAACACCTTCTTCCGGATTAACAGAATTCCTTACTCAGGATTTCTGGTTCGCAGAATAATAAACAGAGTCATATTCTCCTCGATTCAGGGATTAAAACCGGTGACTTGGGACGCCTTAAAATTCCCTGGTGGCGACTCTGAAATAATTAAATAAATCCCGTTTCGACTCTCCTTCAATTGGAGAAAACTCCCTACGCGCCCCGCGGGCGCGGTAAAAAGGAGGTGCGACAAGAGTTACATATGTGTCAATTAGGGGAGGAACAAAAACGAATTGATATGTTGTGTTGCGCATGAAAGATAGCTCTGCTTCGCACGGGGAGTGTTGCTGATAACATGTTGATTATAGGTTTGATCCACATGGGAACATGTGAGGAATCTGGTTCTCAAGGGGAATATCAATTTTGGGTTTGTCATCATCAAAAGGGGGAAATTGCTCTAAGTTAAGCTGTTTCATGTTTTCATGATGACAAACGTTCTCAAGGAACTAGGTACAGACCAGATATGATCAATACGTGTAAGGAATCTGATTCTCAAGGGAATATTAATTCTGGGTTTGTCATCATCAAAAAGGGGGAAATTGATAAATTATGATATTTTGTGTTTTGATGATTTGCCAAAAAGTCTCGAGGAACCAGTTGTGACCAATTCCTTAGGTTTGGTTCTAAGGGGGAACATGGCTGATTCGCAGGGGGAACAATGTGGAAATCTGATTCTCAGGGGGAATATCAATTCTAACTTTGGTATCATCAAAAAGGGGAAAATTGATAAGTTATGCATCTTTTGTTTTGATGATTTGACAAACTTCATGAGAGAACTAGATAAGGAACCTGATTCAATTAGTTCTTTTGCGTTCAGAGTAACTAGTCAGATGTCTGGTTCAATTCTCAATGAAATCAGATATGGGAACATCAGAGGGAATATATATGGATCAATTCACGTGGTCGTCGTACAGTCAACTCTATAGCTATAAAAGTTGTTGCATTGTACCGTCTGGCAGGCTGCTGCATTGTGCCGTCTGGCAGTAGTGCAGCAGCACAACTATAGCTAGCTAAGGCCAAACTAAAGCACACTTTATTACATCACCCTTGATGACATCACATACACATATAATTAACATGAGGCAAGGGATTTCATCTCTCCAATACTGGCAAATCAAAGAAAATATTCTCTCAAATGCTAGCCACCACCCCTCTCAAGAACAAAGATGTTGCAACCTCAAGGACCAGATCCAAATATTAAAGATATCTTAAGTCCTTATGTTTGTTGAGTCTTTGTTATTTTGTTCTTCCTTTGTAATCCTACATTACTTTCAAGCAATGTCTTTGTAGGACATATTTAAACCACTGTTTGGTTTAGTTTTTTTACTAGAGTTAATCATGTTTTATTGCTTTGTAATAAGTTATTATAAAGGGCTTACAATGGAGTTATTGTAAAGGGTGAGAGATTAAGAGTTTAATTCTTAGATTGACTAGAGTTAGTCAAGGTTTGTTGCTTTGTAATAGAGTTATTATAAAGAGCTTACAATAGAGTTATTGTAACGAGTGAGGTATTAAGAGTTTAATTCCTAGATTGCAATAGGTTGTAATCTGAAGTTTGCTCGGTTTAGTGGAGTTGAAATCCTACTAGAGTAGGTCGTGATTTTTAATCCCTTGAGAAAGGAGTTTTCCACGTAAATATTGCGTGTTCTTTATTTATTGCCTATTTACTGTGGGAACAGATAGTGAACCTGGTTCCCTATACTGTTTGTTTTTACAGTCTATTGCTTACTGTGGGAAATGGGGTTCTCTATACAGTTTGGTGGACTCCTAGTTTCTATCAGGTAGCTTCCCCTCACAGGGTTAGACATGAGACTTACCTCGCTCCGAAGCTCCATAACCGGCTCCAACGTCTCGTTAACACCTCCAACCAATAGCCATCATTCCAAAACTAGTCAAAAAACCAATCAAAATATACTCTAATACCCATAATTAATCAATTTAAATAAATTCCTAACTCCGTTGGAAAAGTTGATAAAGTCAACCCTCAGACCCAAGTGCTTGGATTCCGAAAATTTTCGAAGATAAATATTACCCATAACAATACGAACTCAAATATATAATTTATTCCCATTCCATATCCAATTCGTAGTCAAAATTAAAAAATACTAATTCTAGGTTTTCTTCAAAATTCTACAATTTTCCATAAATTTCCATGTTAAATCCTAATAGAATCCATGTAATTAATATGTGGGAATTACTTACCTTGCAATAAATGATAAAAATCTCCCCTTGAAATTCACCAAAATTCTGCCAAACCAAGAGAGAAATGAGCAAAAATCCTGACTTAAAACAATCTGCCGAAGCCCGTCCTTCTTTGCGATCGCGATAATACCTTCGTGATCGCGAAGGCCAAAATGTTTTCCTCTTCGCTTTTGCGGTCACACAGCTGCGTTCCCGAAGGCTAAACTCTTCCAGGCCCCCAGCTCCCTTCCTTCTTTGCGGTCATGACCATTGTGTCGCGTTCGCGTAGGCATGCTCCAGTCCTCTTTCGCGTTCACGACCTTGTGTCGCGTTTGCGTAGAATAAAAATCCCTCAGACCAAAATTCTCTTCGCGAATGCGTGAGACCCTTCTCGTTCACAAAGTAGAAAACTTTGGTCACACAGCTGCGTTACCGAAGGCTAAACTCTTCCAGGCCCCCAGCTCATTTCCTTCTTCGCGGTCATGACCATTGTGTCGCGTTCGCATAGGCATGCTCCAGTCCTCTTTCGCGTTCACGACCCTTGTGTCGCGTTCGCGTAGAATAAAAATCCCTCAGACCAAAATTCTCTTCGCGAATGCGTGAGACCCTTCTCGTTCACAAAGTAACAACACCAGACACCAGCACCAGCAGTAGTAAAATATGGGGAAATTGTTTAAAACCACTCCGAATCACACTCGAGTCCCCCAGGACCCCGTCCAATCATACTAACCAGTTCCATAACATGAAACGAACTTGATTGAGGCTTCTAGCCTTAAACTTTGTTCTTCCATGGTAGAAAACTAGGGATTTAGGAAGAATTGGGTGGTTTTGCAAATTCGGAATTTAGACCTCAATTTGGAGTAGGATTTCGAAACTAATTACATAATCAGGCTCGGGGGTAAATGGGTAAATCAATTTTTGTTCGAATCTCAGATTTTGACCAAGCGGGTTCGGGGTTGACTTTTTTGAGAAAAGTGTAAAAATCCTAACTTTTTGTACTGTAATTAATTTCCTTGGCACTATTTAATATTATCGAGTCGATTGTGGTTAGATACGATTGGTTTGGGGGCGGACTCGAGAGGAAAGGCTCCAGTAGAGCTCTGAGTTGACTGCCGAGTGAGGTAAGTGTTGGGTTTAACCTTGATTTGAGAAAATTAGGAACCCTTGAACTATGTGCTATGTGAAATCCATGTGTTGCGGCGTAGATGCAAGGCGCCGAGTGCTTATACATCGCCAAATTACTTGTTTCCCTGATTCTTCGCATTTCATTAATTATTTCCTTCCATGCCTTAACTGTTATGTGTTTTAAATGCTTCCCACGCTTTTACCCGCTACTTGTCACTTATTATTCTCGTGTTAAAATGTTGGATTTTCTACTGCTTTCATGACTTACTGTTACTTGCCTTAAATGACTTACTTGTACCACATCATTTATTGAATTATCTTGTTGTTTAATATTTATTATAGTGGATTCTTGATTTGAAACGAGATTTCCTTCCTGTTTCAGTTTCATACCCATTACTCCTGGAGAACTCTTGTGATTTAAGCTATTAAATTAAATGTACTTATTGATTCGTTCATATTGTACAGTGAGATCGGGTTCCGCATCGCAATAGGTAAAATAAGGATGGATTGATATGGCGAAATAATGGTGAATTTATATTGATACGGTGGAATTGGATTGCGCGCCGCAACAGGTGGAATAAGGATGGATTGATACGGTAAAATATGGGTGAATAATAATATTGATTCTGATTATATGGTGGGATCGGATTGTGCGCCGCAACATATATTTGTTTATTATCGTTGATATTATTATAGTGGAATAAGGGACGATTGTGTTGAACGGTGGGATCGGTTTATGCGTCGCAACAGTCTATGTGTTTCTATTTCCTTATCGTATTGTGTTGGCTTCGGTATTTTCATACGAGACTCTAAGGTTGGTATTTCTGGCATTTACTGGTTTTCCTTCAGAGGTTGAGTTATTTTCATGTACTAACTGCTTTAATTCGTTCCTACCATTATTTTTATATTGCGTACAGATTATTATAAGTGATTGTCTTAGCCTCGCCACTACTTCATCGATGTTAGGCTCGATACTTACAGAGTGCATGGGGTCGGTTGTACTCATACTAAACTTTGTACTTCTTGTGTAGATTTTGGACTCGGTCCCAACGATAGTTCATAGATAACTCGAGTCGGCGATTGAGTGGAGACTTGAGGTACAGCTGCTCCGCGTCCGCTGCCCCTAAAGTCCCCTTCTTTTTATTTTTAGTTGTGTACTTTTTCTCAGACAACTTTATTTTTATTCAGACCTTTATGTGTACTATTCTAGTAACTCGTGCACTTATGACACCGGATCCAGAGCTGTAGTAGATATCTCAGTTGATATGGTTTTTCCGCTTCCTACCTTAGATTTACTGCAGTTATTTCAGCTTCTTTAACATCATTGAATCTGAACTGTTAAAAATAGATAAATTATTCTAATGTCCGCTTGCCTAGCAAGTGAAATGTTAGGCGTCATCACGGTCCCGAGAGTAGGATTTTCGGATCGTGACACATAGTCTCTAAAAATTATAGGATGAACACCAATCTAGGCTTACTTAAATGTATTACGTATTCAAGGCAAGCAATGCATGTTAAATTATCCAATAAATATTACTCCTATAGTTATTAGTCATCTCCAAATTATAAACTATAATAACAATTATAATCATTTTACAGAATCTATCTCAATTCGATTACAAATTGTAAAAGTAGATTTGGAAACCCATTAAGGTATCTATATCAAAAAATAGTAGAGAATCATGAGAAATTTCTCTAGATTATGAACGTTTTCTGCTATGTAAACAAGAGTGAACTCAATATCGTCGAGGATTTAGCCGGAAAAATAGATGGATGATTTAGTACCTGTTATTCCGGAACTTCGAGGATCAAATACTAGAGGAAAAGAGTGATAAGAAGATGACAATTTGGTGAAAGAGTGGTAAGATGCTACTCTTCATCTGTAGCATAATAGAGGGTAAATTTTAAGTAATTTTTTATAACAATAGAGTATATTATTTCGTAAATTAAAATAAAATAAAATCTTGTAAGTGGAGTACTAGATTGAAGATGCTACTCTTCATTCGTTCCTTCTTCCGCTCTATCTCCCAAAAGTTTTTTCTTTTTCAGTCTTAAACTGTTCGGAAAAATTGGTTATGGAGAATAAAAATTAGCTTGAGGTGTGTTAAGGACACTATCCTTATGGATGTTTTGCCCACACAATGATAAATAAAATTAAGCGTATCCCTTAGGATTCAACAAGCTCTTCCAGTTATTAAATTAGGAACAGAACTAACAGAAAATTCAAGAAAGAAACCCAGCATATAGGAGGAAAAGATGATTCAGAAAATTGTGTCATTCAGCTCTCCAAAGATCATGTTTATATAGGTGTTGCTTCAACGGCTAGTTTGACTATATTAGTTGTAAAATAATTTACTAAATAATAAGTAGATGTAAATAATATTTTAAAGAGAAGATTTTCCAAGTCAAGATGAACATTACCTTTTGAGATATTACTAATTTTTCAAAAATCCCCGACATATCTCAAAAGGGATATAAGAAATAAATAGTAAATAACGAAAGAAAGAGAGTATAATTTGCGGTATTTCGGGTTTAATGAAATTCATCTGGTGTTTTGTGAACTGTGAACTAGACAAAGATAAAATAACATTTAACTTACAGAATAATTGGTGAAATTGATAACTTCTATAAACCAAAAAAAATCTTGTTGTATGCTAGGGACCTTATTCATCATATTACACCCCTCATTGTTTCTACTATTATTGCGGTTTTACGCTAATAGGCCATGCGAGCGCCTGGTATTCATGAGTGCTCTAGAAATTTTGCCGCAAATTTCATTGGAGCGACTTCACTCCACACTCATATAGGTCCATCATCAAGTGTATTATGCAGCACAATACACCACCTACAATAGGCTATAGATTATTGGATCAAGAGTTTAATATCTCAACCTCACATTTCTTGTAGTCTTGCACTATATACACACACACCCATAGGAAAAGACATAATTTAATAGTGCATATTTGATCAACTAATGACTTGTTATTACCCATATGTACCTACTTCATGTGATCTTCAATCACACACTCTCTCTCTCTCTCGCTCTCTCTCGCTTTCTCGCTCTCTCTCTCTCTCTTTCTCTCACACACACACACACATATATATACTAGCTAATTTTTGTTTAATCGGTTAGATAGACGACTATTTAGGTATATATATATATATATATATATATATATATATATTTACTAGCTAATTTTTGTTTAACTGGTTAGATGGACGACTATTTAGGTTAATTCTTTTATTAGATTAGTGGCATTTGAATTATTTGCGCCGCGTAGCCTTTCTTTGAGGCTATTCTTTAAATTTTGTCTTCTGTTAATCAAGATTATAGAGTAATTAGGGAGAACAAGAAACATTTTATACTTATAACCAAAAAAAAACTAGAGGGAGAGAAATATTTCAAATTTCTAAAGAAGCACACGGCTTTAATGGGGACATTTATAACCATCCTAAATGTTGGATATGCATTGGCCAAATATATTTTAAGTAAACAGTGCTGATACAAACTATTATGTGGCATTCTTTTCAAACATGATGGTATGTATCTTTCTCAATTTGACCTTCATGTTAGTTTCAGCCGCTATATGGTACCATATTGTGTTGCTTACAAGCATTACTCTGCTTCTCTGTGCAGCGGACAAACTATTGAGCTCGATGATGTTACTCACTATCAATGTGTATGTGACGACCCGACCGGTCGTCTTAAGAATTAACGTCCCGATCTCCTATTAATTGCTTTCTCAAGTTTATTTCTGCTATTTTGATTTGCCGGGACGTTCGATTTTAAGTTTCGGAGAGTTTTGGGACACTTAGTCCTAAAATGAGAGCTTAAGTGTTGGAAAAATGATCGTAGTCGGAACAGTGTGAAGACGGCCTCGGAATAGAAATCTGATGGTTCCGTTAGCTCCATTAGGTGATTTTGGGCTTAGGGCCGTGTTTGGATTGTGTTTTGGAGGTCCGTAGCTGATTTAGGCTTGAAATGCCGAAAGTTGAATTTTTGAAGTTTCCAATTCGATAGTGAGATTTTGATCTGAGGGTCGGAATGGAAATACAGAAGTTGGAGTAGCACCGTAGTGTTTAATGTGACGTGTGTGCAAAATTTCAGGTCATTCAGACGAGGTTTGATAGACTTTTTGATCGAAAACGTAGTTTTAGAGTTTTTGGAATTCTTAGACTTGAATCCTGATGTTGTTTTGACCGTTCCGAATGTTAGAACAAGTTTGAATGATGTTTATGATTGGTTGGCATATTTAGTTGAGGTCTCGGGGGACTCAGGTGTGTTTCGGATGCTCAACAGGTCATTTTGGACTTAGAGAATTGCAGAAAAATGTTGCAGCAATCAGTTCTGGTTTCCTTCTTCGCGTTCACGAGTGGGGTCTTATGTTCGCGAAGAGGAGCTGGGGCTGGTGAGGAATTGAGTCTACTCTTTAAAGCCCTACCATTAGATTGAATAAAATGAAAGCTGTTTGTCCTCACTAATAAAAAACAGCAATCCCCCCCCCTTCTGTTACCTACTTTTACTCATTTCTTCGGTATACCTCAATACAAGACAAGCGCAGGAAAGGATAAACAAGAAAACCCGGGCTATCGCCCTATCTAAGCAGTTTTCCCCTCTCATCTACGGAAGTAATCATTTAATCTATTTCAGTTCATGTGTCTGTCGCTATCACCCTATTCTCTCTCAATTTCCTATCTTGTCTAGATGAGTGGGAGTCCCTTAGCAGTAGCTTCCTTAGCGTTCGCAAAGGAGCTTACGCATTCGCGAGGTTGTGGGACTTTGTGCCTACGCGTTCGTGAAGGCAGTCTCGCGTTCGCGTAGGAGAAGAGAAATGAACATCGCGTTTGCGGCTCAGGCATCTCGTTCGCGAAGAGGGAGACTGGCCAGTGGAACTTTAGTGCATCACGTTCGCGACCTTAGCCTCGCGTTCGCGAAGAAGAACGTGCCTGGGCAGAATGTTTAAGTTCAAAATCGAGGATTTAGCCATTTTTATCAAAACATAAGCTTGGGAGCTCGAATTTGAGCGAGATTTTGAGGGATTTTTAGATATCGATTGGGTAACGATTCTTAACTTTTTTTTTCTTGTAACCCATTAATCCAAACATGAATTCATTATTTAATTTCGGATTGGAGATGAAAATTGGGGAAGAGTTGGAAGAAAGTTCTTAGACCTAGAATTCGACTTTTGATTGGGAATTTGACCTTAGATTTGGATAATTTTGGTATGCATGAACTCGGGAGAGTGTGAGGATTCTAAAAATATAAATTTTACCCGATTCCGAGACATGGGCCCGAGGGGCGTTTTGGTTATTTTACCTAATTTCGCGTAATTAGCTTAGAATTTATTTGTAGAATCAGTTACTTGAAGTGTTATTTGTGTTATGAAATTGAATTGAATAGATTTGGGCCATTTGGAGTCGAGTACTCGTGGCAAGACCGTAATTTCGGGTTAATTTTGAGCCGAATCGAGGTAAGCGGCTTGTCTAACCTTGTGTGGGGAACCTTCCCCTTAGGATTGGTATATTTGGCAATTGAAATTTCTTGTACGTGAGGTGATGAGTGTGTACTTGTGCTAATTATTGGAAATCCGGATTTCATTAAATAATAACTAGTATGTTTCCTTTTCCGTTTTTATTACTCGCACTATTAAGCCTGTTGTAGCTTAGGAAAGCATGTCTAAATGATTTAATTGCTTTATTTGCTCAAACTACCTTACCTGAATTCTGTGCAGCATGCTAGGCTAGAATTACTTCTTGCCTCAATATGAAATTTTCCATTTCTGAGTATTTTTCCTGTTGCTGCTGTGATTTACATTGGGACTACGGATGTGGGATTCCTTTAGATCCCCCTTGTCTGTTTATTTGGGACTACGGGTGTGGGATTCCGGTAGATCCCCCTACACAGTTATATAGAACTACGGGACTGCACCTAGTAGTTTCCCCCAGTACTGGGATTTATATTTGGGACTACGGATCAGGACTCCAGTAGATCCCCGCGCACTGATAGTTAGACTACGGGACGGGATCCCGGTAGATCCTTTGGATATATATATGATGGACTACAGGACAGTATCCCAGAAGATTTACTGGATAGATGTAATTGGGACTACATGATGGTATCTTGGAAGGTAACCCGGTTGTTATCTCTGTATTGAGTTGTATTTCATTTCCATGATTATTTTACCTCTGTTTTAGTTGTTGTTGCTCTTTCTATTCTATGTTATTTCTTATTGTTGCACTTAATTATATTGTCTTGTTCTACACTGTTATACTTTGTATTGTATTTAACCTCAGTAGGGCCCTGACCTTCCTCGTCCTTACCCGACCGAGATTAGGCTTGGCACTTACTGAGTACCGCTATGGTGTACTCATGCCCCTTCTGTGCATGTTTTTCATGTGCAGATCCATGTACTCTCATTCAGTCTTATCATCCTTGAAGCGAGGCGCTTCTGTAGAGACTTCGAGGTATATTTGCCGCATCCGCAGACCGAGGAGTCCCTTCCTATCTTTCTGTAATAGTATAGCCCTTCGGTATTTCCCTACAAATTCTGGAGTTAGAGCTTCTTATGTATTTCTTAGCTTGTGATTCATGGGTTTCCGGGTTTTGGGAGTGATATATATTAGATTTGAGAGTTGTATTTTGTATGCAGAGCGGCACTTTTTAGGCGTTGTTTTATTATGTTATTCTGTTTTAACTTGTTTTATTTCCGCAAATTTGGTATTCTTTCGCAATTTAGGCTTACCTAGTCGTAGAGACTAGGTGCCGTCGCGATGGTTCACGGAGGGCGAACCGGGGTCGTGACAAGTTGGTATCAGAGCTCTAGGTTCATAGGAGTCATGGATCACAAGCCGGTTTATTAGAGTCTCATTGATCGGTATAGAGACATCTGTACTTATCTACGAGAGGCTATGTAACTGTTAGGAAAATTCCACTTTATTTGATTTCCTTGTCGTGTGATATTTGACATCACAATTCTAAACTTCTATCTTCTATTCTCTCACAGATGGTGAGGACATGTGCTACCCGAGATGATCAGGAACTCGCGCCCCCTACTGCATCCGTCAGAGGCCGGGGTAGGGGTAGAGGTCGAGGACGTGCACGTGGTGTAGCTAGAGCACCTGCGAAGCTGCCGCCGAGGTACCACCAGCTGTTCCAGCTAGAGTCCAGGCACCTGACACGCCTACTGCTACCACTACTCCAGCTCTTCAGGAGACTTTGGCACAGATCATGAGCATGTACACCACTCTGACTCAGGCAGGGTTGCTTCCCCTTGCTGCAACTACATCTCAGGCCAGGAGAGGAGCACACACTCCCGCCGCTCGCACTCCTGAGCAGCGAGTACATGTTGAGAAGGTCCCTGAGATTATTCATGTACTGCCTGCAATGCCAGTTCAGCCCGATGGCAGAGCAGCGGCTTTCGAGGAGGAGCAGCTGAGGCTTGAGAGGTTCAAGAGGTACAATCCTCCTGTATTCTGTGGTCTAGCATCGGAGGATGCTCTAGGATTTCTAGATGAGAGTTACCGCATTCTCCATACCATAGGTATATCAGGATCGAGCGGGGTTTCCTTCACTACTTTCCAGCTTCGAGGAGCCGCCTATGAGTGGTGGCGCACCTATGAGTTAGACAGTCCAGATGAGGCTGCTTTATTGACTTGGACTCAGTTTTCAGATATGTTCCTGAGAGAGTATGTTCTTTAAAGCCTCAAGGGACGCATGGAATGCAGAGTTTGACAATTTGCGCCAGGGTGCTATGACTGTCTCAGAGTATGCTGTCTGTTACACTAGTTTGGCTAGGCATGCACTAACCTTGGTTTCTACTGTTCGCGGGAGGGTTCGCCAGTTTATTGAGGGCCTTATTCCCAGCATCAGGTCTAGCATGACTTGTATGTTGGAGATGGATATTTCTTATCAGCAGGTGGTGAGCATTACTAGGACGATTGAGGATATGCATGCTAGGGAGAGAGAGGAGAGGGAGGCCAAGAGGTCTCGAGAGTCGGGTCATTTCTCTGGTGCTCGTGCCCTAGCAGCAGGTCGTCAAGGTAGGGGTTATATGAGTCACCCTATTCATTCAGGTCTTCCAGCAGCCAGTGGTATCTCAGCTCCTCCTAGGCCTCAGGAGCCTTATTATGCACCATTGGTATCTAACGTGCCTCCTGCACGGGGTGCTTTTAGAGGTCAGTCCAGCAGACATGGACCAACCCATTCACAGCCACCACATCCTCCTAGAGCCTGTTTTGAATGTGGTGACACATGTCATATGGTAAGGGATTGCCCCAGACTTAGAAGGGGTGCACCTCCACAGACTTCTCAGCCACAGTGTGCCCCGCAGAGTTCTCAGGCTATGGTTACAGCTCCAGTTGCTACCCCACCTGCTCATCCAGCTAGAGGTGAAGGTCGGGGAGGTAGAGGTCACCCTAGAGGGAGAGGCCAGGCCAGATACTATGCCCTTCTTGACCGTACCGAGGTTGTTGCCTCCTATTCTGTCATCATAGGTATTATACTTGTAAGCACGTGATTTTTGCCCTATATGAGAATTACTCCCAAAAAATTCAAAAATAAAATGATTTTTCTTTGGTGTGCAATTTTGTGATATTTTGTGATATTTTGAATAATTATTTGTATTTGTCTGTGCGTGTTTATTTGCTAAATTAATAAAAAAATACAAAAATATGTCGCATTTTGCATGTAGGATTTAATTCTACAATTGTTAGTAATTAAATTTGTTTTACAAAAATTAAAAATTACAAAAATAGGCATCGTTTGTATTTTTAGCATTTAATGCCCAAATATACAATTTTATGCTTAATTAATACTTAATTGTGCGTTAATTGTTATTGGGAGTTAATTTGCGCTTTTATAACTTAATTTATTTCTTAATAATAGTTTAAGTATTTTTATAATTTAGTTCTAGAAAAATAAAAGAAGAAAAGAGAGCGAAAATATAAAGAAAGTCGGATTGGGCCTCTTCTTCAATTTCAAGCCACAGGCCCAAAAAATGGCCCAATCTTCCCTACAACCCAGTCCATTTCGAACTGGATCGACCCAGTCCATAACCCAAAAGACCCAAACCCCTTTGTCTTACATTTTACAAAATAAAACAAAAACAAAATCAAGAAAACCCTAACCTAAACACTAAACTACTCCCCCCCCCTTTCTATCTTTCTTCTTCTTCTTCCTCAAGAAAGACAAGATCCATCAATGGCTACTTCACCATCTCCACCACAATCACCCCTTCATCACATAACCATGGCTGCCCTCAAGCTTCACTATTGTCGTTTTTTTTTGCTCCATGGCTGCCCGCGTTTGCTTTCATCTTCTTTGTCGAGCTCAAGCTTGAGCTCGACATCCATGGACGACCACTGCTTCCCTAGCAGCCATGGCTCCGTTCCTCGTCATTGAACCCCAGCCAGCGCGACCATAGTCACGAGCTCCGACCACAGTCGCGAGCACCAACGACGACCAAACAACCTGCCTGCGCCACGCCGCTACTGTCGCGGCTGCTTCTTCTACTCCTTTTGATCGCCGCAGCTGTTGCCCATTTCTACCACTGCTGCTGCGTTCCAGCCTGCTTCTGCTTCTCGCCGTGTCCAGCTGCGATGAGCAGCCATGGCTGCATCCGAACGGATGCCATTGCTACTGCTTCGGCATTGTTTCAGCCACTCTTTAAGTTCGAGTTCGTCGTTGGTTAGTCGTTCGTCGTTTCAATCCGGTTAGTAGTTTTGAATTTTATTTTGTCCATTTTTCGTTTTTATATTTCTCAAAGTTAAAATCATTAAATATTTGATTCTTGTTTTGTTCGTTGTTCATCGTTGAAATCGTTTTTCTAGTTTGTTCATGTTCATGTGCTTTGTTAAAATTAATTTTCAGATTTCAAAATAGAAGTTTAATTAGTTGTTTTCATGTTTATTTCATGTTTGTATTATTGTTTAAGTGAATATTTGTTAGTTTAATATTAGTTAGATACAAATTGAAGTTTAATTAATTGTTTCTTCAATTTGTTTAATGTATTTTATGTATTTTCCGGAAATTGTTAATATTGTTAAGTTCAAGTTTAAATTCATAATTGTTTCTTCTTAGGTTTTGTTTTGTCATTTGCCTAAAAGAATTTAGTTGTAATAAGGGAAGTATGTTGGTTTTAATCATTTGAATCCGTCGTTTTTATTTTTAGATTTAATTCATGTTCATATTATGTTTGTTGATCTTGAATCCGAAATTTGTATAGTTTGATTTCTTGTTTATCATTTATGATTATCTCTTGAATTTGTCTCATAATCTTGTTTAAGTTTGATATAGGAATTGTTGGTTGTAATGTTGTTATGGTTGATTTTAAGTTCAATATTATTGAATTTAGAAATCTAAATATACTTGTTTGATTGTTGTTGTTGTTTAAATCCGAAAATAGGTTTGTTGTTGCTAAAAATATTGTTCAATCAAATTTTAGTTGTTCTTGGTTGTTCAATTTGTGTTCATATGATTTGTGGTTGAAATCATGTTCATGTGATTTGTTATTGAAATGTTGAAGAAATCATGTTCATGAAATTTGTTGTTTGAACATTGTTAGAAATTAATCATATTGCCTATATTTTGGTTAAGTTTGATTAATTGATGTGTTATAGCTGATGGGTAGTTTGGTAATTTGTAGTACGTTCAGGGGTAGTTTGGTAATTTTCAGTAAGGTCGGAGGGGTAGTTTAGGAATTGTACATTTTGTAATTGTTTATATGAAGCATGCGAGACAAAATGAAATGGGGTGGGTTATGATATAGTTGTTTAATATAAAGGGGGGACAAGACAAAAATTAGTGGGGGAAATCTTGTATTTATTTATGTTAGGCATGGGGAACAAAATATAATGGGGTGGTGTGATATATTTATTTAATGTAATGGGGATGAGTGGGAAGATAATGGGTTTGGTAGAGAAAATGGGTTGATTTTAATTGATTAAAAGATTTATGGGTTGGGGGATATATAGAGAGGTCTTGAATCAGATTTTAAAAAAAAAATTAAGAGAGAAAATTCCGAAAAAATAATACTAAGACTTTAGAAAAACAAAAAGAAAAACATTCTGGAAATTCAAAAGAAGAAGAATATACACCTGATATATAGTCCAAATATTCTGAGATACGGATTGAGAAATTAAGGGTTAAACACTAACTAGTCTTTCAAAAATCTGAAAAGTTTCCCTTTGCTTCTGTCCGTTGGTTGTTGTTGTTTCCGGATTTTGTCTTGATTTTAAAATCTGTCACTAAGTTTCTCGTCGCTGGTTGTTACTAGTTGCTGGGATTGCTGTTGTTGTATGCTACTGAATTTCTGCTGATCTCTCACTTTTCTTTTGCTTCCAATATCAGGTACACAACTGACACGCTGATTATTGTAAACTGAAACAGGAAGCATGAATACGAAAAATGAAGAATTGAAGTTCTAAATTTATTTTGAATTATATTCTTAATTTTATTTGTATATATAAATTATTTAGCTTACAAAAATCGGAATCATGTAGCTATTTAATGTATATATAGTGGAACATCCAACGATAGCTTAACGGATGAACTATCTATATATTGCTTAAAAATAAATAAATGGTGTAGTAACTCCGTCTAAGTTAAAAATCAAACGAATAGACCATTTCGGAACTTGTAAGAAAATTGTTTAGTTAAATAATATTGGTTAATTCCAGCATGTAATTGTTTTAGGATTAAAATTAGATTGCCAAGTAAATAAATAAATGGTGTAGTAACTCCGTCTAAGTTAAAAATCAAACGAATAGACCATTTCGGAACTTGTAAGAAAATTGTTTAGTTAAATAATATTGGTTAATTCCAGCATGTAATTGTTTTAGGATTAAAATTAGATTGCCAAGTTTTTTTTTTAATTTGACAAACTGAGAACATGCCTAGTATAATATAATTAGGTAGTAATACGTGAAGCCCAGGTTTAGTTTAATGCCATATACGTTGGGCCTGTGCCCGTATTGGCAACAGACTGTCTTGCTTGTATCATTTTTCAGAATTTACGAATCATATTCGAAACTCAACTATAACAACTCAAGCATGTAAATAAATTAAGACCTTTTCTCTTTCATTTTTGTAGAGACAATTTTAATAGAAAATGTAGGCACTTTAGGATTATCCTGATAAAAATAAATGAGATGAGCCTCGCCAAATAAAACGCACAAATTGCGGGGCCCTCGATAAATGTTTAATTAAAATTACTTAGACTTCGGGATGAGCCGTTTAGCAAAATTCCACGGCCTTACCCAGAAATAATAATACGATAATTGCTTCAGGCGTGCATTTTAATAATCTTACCTTCTTAAATTCGGGTGCGCATTTATGTGACCCAAATCCAAATCTCAACGGAGTCGGAATGTATTAACAACCATGGGCGCATTGATTGTGACATGGTTCGAAATGCATTTTTACAATGTTGCAATTCCATAAAAAATAAATAATAATAAAAGCGGTTTTAAACTTAATGAAAGCACATAAGTAATAACATGTAATAAATCAGATATCTAGCCATTATAACAATTTAAGCGACCGTGCTAGAACCACGGGATTCGAGGGTGCCTAACACCTTCCCTCGGGTCAACAGAATTCCTTACTTAGAATTTCTGGTTCGCAGACTTCATTTGGAAAGTCGAATATTTTCCTCGATTTGGGATTCAAGATAAACCGGTGACTTGGGACACCAAAAACCTTTCCCAAGTGGCGACTCTGAATTAAATAATCTCATTTCGAATATTGTCACTTAAATTGGAAAAACTCCCTCGCGCATTCAACCCTTCGGGGCGGGCGCGCAAAAAGGAGGTGTGACAATACTGGTTTGTCACAGAGATGCATCGGTTCTATTCGATCCAAGCTCCATTTTCTCTTATATGTCTTCTTATTTTTCTCTGTATTTGGTTGTATCTCGGGATTCTTCGAGTTCCCTTATTTATATTTCTACTCTTGTAGGAGATTCTCTTATTGTAGACCGCGTTTATTGGTCGTGTTTGGATTCTCTTAGTGGTTTTGAAACCAGAGCCGATCTATTATTGCTCAGCATGGTAGATTTTGACATTACTTTGGGCATGGACTGTTTGTCGCCCTATTATGACATTCTTGATTGTCACACCAAAATCGTGATATTGGCTATGCCAGGTGTACCGCGTGTTGAGTGGAGGGGTACTTTAGATCACACTCCCAGTAAAGTTATTTCTTTTCTTAAAGCTCAGCGTATGGTTGGGAAGGGGTGTGATGCGTATTTATCTTATGTGAGAGATGTCAGTATTGATACCCCTTCAGTTGATTTAGTTCAAGTAGTACGGGATTTTCCCGATGTGTTTCCAGCTGACCTTCTAGGCATGCCGCCTGATAGAGATATTGATTTTGGCATTGATCTATTGCTGGGAACTCAGCCCATTTCTATTCCTCCGTATCATATGGCTCCTCCTGAGTTGAAGGATTTGAAGGATTAGTTACAGGAATTGCTTGATAAGCATTTTATTCGGCCCAATATATCACCTTGGGGTGCTCCTATATTGTTTGTGAAGAAAATGTATGGTTCTATGCGCATGTGTATTGATTATCACCAGTTAAACAAGGTTACAGTGAAGAACCGTTATCCTTTGCCTCGTATTGATGATCTGTTTGACAAGCTTCAGGGCGCACATATGTTTTATAAGATTGATTTGAGCTCATATTACCATCAGTTGAAGATTCAGGAGCCAGATATCCCGAAGACTGCTTTCAGGACTCAGTATAGTCATTACGAGTTCATTGTCATGTTATTTGGGTTGACCAATGCCCCGGCAGCCTTTATGTATTTGATGCATAGTGTATTCCGGCCGTATCTTGACTCATTCGTCATTGTCTTTATTGATGATATTCTGGTGTATTCCTGGAGTCGGGAAGATCATGAGCAGCACCTGAGGACAGTGCTTCAGACCTTGAGAGAAAAGAAGTTATATGCTAAGTTCTCGAAATGTGAGTTTTGGTTGGATTCAGTGGCATTCTTAGGCCACGTGGTATCAAGTGAGGGTATTCAGGTGGATCCGAAGAAAATAGAGGTCGTGCAGAGTTGGCCCAGACCATCCTCAGCTATAGAGATCTGCAGTTTCCTTGGCTTGGCAGGTTACTACCGTCGCTTTGTGGAGGGGTTTTCGTCGATTGCAGCCCCTATGACCAGGTTGACCCAGAAAGGTGCTCCATTCCAGTGGACAGAGGAGTGTGAGGCGAGCTTTCAGAAGCTCAAGACATCTTTGACCACAACCCTAATTTTGATACTGCCTACAGGTGCGGGATCTTATACGGTCTATTGTGATACCTCGAGAATTGGCCTCGGAGCGATGTTTATGAAGGATGGTAGGGTGATTGTCTACGGGTCCAGACAGTTGAAGATAAATGAGAAGAATTACCTTGTTCATGACCTTGAGTTAGCTGCCATTGTTCACGCCTTAAAGATTTGGCACCATTATTTATACGGGGTTCCCTGTGAGATTTATACTAACCATCGGAGCTTGCAACACCTGTTCAATCAAAAGGATCTAAATTTGCTCCAGAGGATGTGGTTAGAGTTGCAAAAGGACTATGATATCACTATTTTGTATTATCCGGGCAAGGCCAATGTGGTGGCCGATGCTTTGAGTCGTCGGGCAAAGAGTTTGGGAAGTTTGGCTTATTTACCAGCATCGGAGAGGCCTATGGCAATGGATGTTCAGGCCTTAGCTAGCCAGTTTGTGAGATTGGATATTTCGGAGCCTAATCGGGTTCTAGCTTGTGTGGTTTCTCGGTCTTTCTTATTTGATCGTATCAGGGAGCGGCAGTATGATGACCCTTATTTGCTTGTCCTCAAGGACAAGGTTCAGTACGGTGATGCCAGATATGTGACTATTGGTGATGACGGGGTATTGAGGATGCAGGGTCGGATTTGTGTACCTAATGTTGATGGGCTTCAGGAGTTGATTCTGGAGGAGGCCCATAGCTCATGGTGTTCCATTCATCCGGGTGCCGCGAAGATGTATCAGGATTTGAGGCAGCACTACTGGTGGAGGAGGATAAAGAAAGATATAGTTGGATTTGTAGCTCGGTGCCTTAACTGTCAGCAGGTGAAGTATGATCACCAGAGACCGGGTGGGTTGCTTTAGCAGATAGAGATTCCATAGTGGAATTGGGAGCGGATTACCATGGACTTTGTAGTTGGGCTCCCACGAACTCTGAGGAAGTTTGATGCTATTTGGGTAATTGTGGATCGGCTCACCAAGTCCACTCATTTCATTCCTATGTGTACTACCTATTCTTCGGAGATGTTGGCAGAGATTTATATCCAGGAGATTGTTCGTCTGCATAGTATTCTAGTGTCCATCATTTAAGATAGAGGTACTCAGTTCACATCACGATTCTGGATGGCCGTTCAGTATGAGTTGGGTACTCGGGTGGAGTTAAGTACAGCATTTCACCCTCATACGGACGGACAGTCCGAGCACACTTTTCAGATTCTTGAGGATATGTTTTGTGCATGTGTGATTGAGTTTGGAGGGTCTTGGGATCAGTTCTTGCCATTGGTGGAGTTTGCTTACAACAACAGCTATCAGTCCAGCATTCAGATGGCATAGTATGAGGTTTTATATAGTAGGCGGTGTAGATCCCCGGTGGGTTGGTTTGAGCCGGGTGAGGCCAGATTATTGGGCACAAGCATAGTTTAGGATTCTTTGTAGAATGTTAAGGTGATTCAGGATAGACTCAGCACAGCCCAGTCTAGACAGAAGAGTTACGCGGACCGAAAGGTTCGTGATGTTTCCTATATGGTTGGAGAGCGGGTTCTACTTCGGGTTTCGCCTATGAAGGGTGTTATGAGATTTGGGGAAAACTGGAAGTTAAGTCCGAGGTTTATTGGCCCTTTTGAGATACTGAGGCGTGTTGGGGAGGCTACTTATGAGCTTGCCTTACCTCCCAGCTTGGCCGGAGTTCATCCGGTATTTCATGTTTCGATGCTCCGGAGGTATCACGGTGATCCGTTGCAAGTGTTAGATTTTCAGTTCAGTCCAGTTGGACAAGGATCTATCCTATGTTGAGGAGCCAGTGGAAATATTGGACAGGCATGTTAGAAAGCTGAGGTCAAAAAACATTGCATCAGTAAAGGTTCAGTGGCGGGGTCAGTTGGTCAGGGAGGTGACCTGGGAGACCAAGCAGGATATGCGCAACTATTACCCTCATCTTTTCACTATTTCAGGTATGTCTTTATGCTTGTTCGAGGACGAACGAATGTTTAAGTATAGTAGGATGTGACGACCCGGCCGGTCGTCTTAAAAATTAACGCCCCGATCCCCTATTAACTGCTTTCCCCAAGTTTATTTCTGCTATTTTGATTTGCCGGGATGTTCGGTTTTGAGTTTCGTAGAGTTTTAGGACACTTAGTCCCTAAAAGAGAGCTTAAGTATCAGAAAGTTGACCGTAGTCGGAACAGTGTAAAGACGGCCTTGGAATGAAAATCTGATGGTTTCGTTAGCTCCGTTGGGTGATTTTGGGCTTATAGGCGTGTTCGTATTGTGTTTTGAGGGTCCGTAGTTAATTTAAGCTTGAAATGCCGAATGTTGAATTTTTGAAGGGTCCTAATGGAATTCCGGAAGTTGGAGTAGCTTCGTAGTGTTTAATGTGACATGTGTGCAAAATTTCAGGTCATTCGGACGAGGTTTGATAGACTTTTTGATCGAAAGCGCATTTTTAGAGTTTTTGGAATTCTTAGGCTTGAATCTGATGAAAAATAGATGTTTTGATGTTGTTTTGACCGTTCCGAAGGTTGGAACAAGTTTGAATGATGTTTTAGGATTGGTTGGCATGTTTGGTTGAGGTCCTGGGGGCCTCGGGTGTGTTTCGGATGCTCAAAGGGTCATTTTTGGACTTAGAGAATTGCAGACAAATGTTTCAGCAGTCAGTTCTGGTTTCCTTCTTCGCGTTCGCGAGTGGGGTCTCGTGTTCCCGAAGAGGATCTGGGGCTGGTGAGGAATTAACACTTCGTGTTCATGAAGGAGAGTTCGTGAGGCTGTGGGACTTTTTGCCTACGCGTTCGCGAAGGTAGTCTTACGTTTGCTTAGGAGAAGAGAAATGATCATCGCGTTCGTGGCTCAGGAATCACGTTTGCGAAGAGGGAGACTGGCCAGTGGAACTTTAGTGCATCGCATTCGCGACCTTAGCCTCACGTTCGCGAAGAAGAACGTGCATGGACAGAATGTTTATGTTCAAAATCGAGTGTTTAGCCATTTTTATCAAAACTTAAGCTTGGGAGCTCGGATTTGAGCGAGATTTTGAGGGATTTTCAGAGATATCGATTGGGTAATGATTCTTAACTCCTTTTTGCTTGTAACCCATTAATCCGAACACGAATTCATCATTTAATTTCGGATTGGAGATGAAAATTAGGGAAAAGTTGGAAGAGAGTTCTTAGACCTAGAATTCGACTTTTGATTTGGAATTTGACCTTAGATTTGGATAATTTTGGTATGCATGAACTCGGGAGAGTGTGAGGATTCTGAAAATATAACTTTTACCCGATTCCGAGACATGGGCCCGAGGGGCAGTTTGGTCATTTTACCTAATATCGCATATTAGCTTAGAATTTCTTTGTAGAATTAGTTACTTGAAGTCTTATTTACGTTATGAAATTGAATTGAATAGATTTGGACCAATTGGAGTCGAGTACTCGTGGCAAGAGCATGGCTTCGAGTTGATTTGGAGCCGGGTCGAGGTAAGCGGCTTGTCTAACCTTGTGGGGGGGACCTTCTCCTTAGGATTGGTATATTTGGTAATTGAAATGGCTTGTACATGAGGTGATGATTGCTTACTTATGCTAATTATTGGAAAATCTGGATTTCATTAAATAATTACTAGTATGTTTCCTTTCCCGTTTTTATTACTCGCACTATTAAGCATGTTGTAACTTAGGAAAACATGTCTAAATGATTTAATTGCTTTATTTGATTAAACTGCCTTACCTGAATTCTATGTAGCATGCTAGGCTAGAATTACTTGTTGCCTTAATATGAAATTAGTCATTTCTGAGTATTTTTCTTGTTGTTGCTGTGTATTTACATTGGGACTACGGATGTGGGATTCCGGTAGATCCCCCTGCACAGTTATATGGAACTACGGGACTGCACCCGGTAGATTCCCCCGGTACTAGGTATTTATATTCGGGACTATGGATCAGGATTCACGTAGATCCCCGCGCACTGATAGTTGGACTACGGGACGGGATCCCGGGAGATCTACTAGATAGATGTAATTGGGACTACAGGACGGTATCTTGGAAGGTACCCTTGTTGTTATCTCTGTGTTGAGTTGTATTTCATTTCCGTGATTATTTTGCCTCTGTTCTAGTTGTTATTGCTCTTTTTATTCTATGTTATTTCTTACTGTTGCACTTAATTATACTATTTTGTTCTACACTATTATACTTTGTATTATATTTAACCTCAGTAGGGCCATGACTTTCCTCGTCACTACCCGACCGAGGTTAGGCTTGGCACTTACTGAGTACTGTTGTGGTGTACTCAAGCCCCTTCTGTGCATGTTTTCCATGTGTAGATCTAGGTACTCTCATTCAGTCTTATAATCCTTGAGGCGAGGCACTTCTGTAGAGACTTCGAGGTATATCTGCCATGTCCGCAGACCGAGGAGTCCCTTTCTATCTTTCTGTAATAGTATTTCCCTTTTGTTAGAAATATTCTGGAGTTAGAGCTTCTTATGTATCTCTTAACTTGTGATTCATGGTTTTCCGGGTTTTGGGAGTGATATATATTAGATTTGAGAGTTATATTTTGTACGTCGAGCGGCAGTTTTAGACGTTGTTTTATTATGTTATTTCTGTTTTAAATTGTTTTATTTCCGCAAATTTGTTATTCTTCCGCAATTTAGGCTTACCTAGCTGTAGATACTAGGTGTCGTCACGATGGTTCACAGAGGGCGAACGGGGTCGTGACAGTCTAAATTTGACAAGATTCAATTTAGAGAAAAGACTTATGGTGAACTTGAACTGACAAAATATACTTATTTATGTTCTCCTTTTTGAGTTATTATGCAATCACAGAGTATTGTGGTTTTAGTGTAACAACTGGCTGGTCGTTTCATGAGTTACCGCTCCGTTTTTCCTATTTCTGCTTCTTATTGCCTTGTTCAGCTGTATTTTTGTGTTATCATGTTGGTTGTCTCGGGTTCGGAGAGGTTTTGGTAAGGTTTGAGACACTTAGTCTCTTTTGATTAAGCTTAAGTTGGAAAAGTCAATCGGATGTTGACTTATGTGTTAAAGGGCTCGGATGAGAGTTCTGATGGTTCAGATAGCTTTGGGAGGTGATTTGGGACTTAGGAGCGTGATCGGAATGTGTTTTGGAGGTCCGGAGTAGATTTAGGCTTGAATTGGCGAAATTAGAATTTTGGCGTTTTCCGGTTGATAGGTGAGATTTTGATATAGGGGTTAGAATGGAATTCCGGGAGTTGCAGTATGTTTGTTGTGTCATTTGGGATGTGTGCAAAATTTCAGGTCAGACATGATTTGGTAGACTTTTTGATCGAAAGCGGAATTTGGAAAATTTTGAAATTCATAGGCTTGAATCCGATGTAAATTTGGTATTTTGATGTTGTTTTGAGTGTTCCAAAGGTTGGAACAAGTTTGAGTGATGTTATGGGATAGGTTGGAATGTTTGGTTGAGCTCCCGAGGGCTTCGGGTGAGTTTCAGGTGGTTAAACGGATTATTTCAAGTTGTGAAAAATTGCAGAAATCTGTTGTTGATGTTGTAGACAGTTGTGCTTCGCATTCGTGAGTGGACCTTCGCATTCGTGAAGGGCTAGAATGTGAGCCTGAATGTTTGGCCTTCACGTTCACGAGGGAAGTCCCGCATTTGCGAAGGGTTGGGGTCATCAAACTACGTGTTCGCGAGAGGAGAGACGCGTTCGCGATGGGCTGGGAAGCTAAGCCTTCGCGTTCGCGAGAGAGGAGACGCGTTTGCGTAGAAGGAAAATTGGTCAACTCAAATTTGTGCTTCGCGAACGCGAGGCTTTGACCATGTTCGCAATGAAAGACTTTTAATAGCTGGGTAAAATGTTTAAATGGCTTATTCCGTGATTTTTAGCCTAAGTTCCTCCATTTTGGGGCGATTTTGAAGCTTTTTGAAGGGGATTGAAGAGGGAGTCAAGGGGGAACACTTGGAGGTAAGATTTATGGACTTAATACTCAATCCTAATGTGATTTATACCTAATTAATCATGAAATTTGTAGAATTTAAGCCTAAATATTAAAGAACTAGGGCTTGTAATTGGAGACCTAGAATTTGGGATTTGAGGGGTCGTTTATGGTTGGATTTTGGTGCTTTTGATATGAATGAACTCGGGGAGTGATAAGGAGTCTATTGATGTATTATTTTATCGGATTCCGAGATGTGGGCCCGGGGTCGGGTTTGGCCAATTTCGGGATTTATGTTGTAATTTGATTTCTTTTGAGTGAGCTTTGTTCCCTTAGCATATTTTGATGGTTTTGCATTGATTTTGGTTAGATTTGGAGGATCCAGAGGCCGATTCGAGAGGCAAAGGCATTACGGGCTAGAGTTTGGACCGGATAGAGGTGAGTAATGATTGTAAATGTTGTCTTGAGGGTATGAAACCCGGATTTCACATCGTTGTGCTATATTGAGATGACGCACACGCTAGATGATGAGCGTGGGATCGTTCACTATTGGGGATTGTGACTTAGTCCATCCCGTATGACTGTTTTACTGCGTATTTGATTAAAAACTATTTTTTATCATCATGTTTTGGGTTGAATGCCATATTTGGGCCTCGTGCCAACTTTTTGGGCCCTTAGGGGATTTTTAATGCTCTTTCCTCACTGTTTTGATTTTATATCTGTACTCAGTCATGTTATATCCTACTGTTTTCATAACTTAGCCATGTTTACTCTATTTTAACACTTTAAATGATATTTTGTGCTGAGCATCATATTTTACTATGCCCGAGTGGCTTTTAGAGATTTCTGACTGAGTAGGGCCGAGGGCCTGTATTGTGAGGTTATTATGGGATCGGGCTGCGCGCCACAGCGGTATTGGGTTGATTCATGATTATGAGGCTGAGGGCCCGAGTTGTACGTTACAAGGTGGCTTGATATGAGGCCGAGAGCATATTGATTATGCCACGAGATGGCTTGATATTGCGCTTGGGTCGTAAAGGGCCCCTCCCGGAGTCTGTACACCCCCAGTGAGTGCGGGTACCCAGTGTGATATGTGATATAGCCTGAGGGGCTGGTGTTGTTCCATGTTATTGCCCGAGGGGCTGATTTTGTTGATATTGTGCCCGAAGGACGGATTTTATGTGTTTATCTTTTCTCGTTGTTTTTCATTTACTTGGTTAACTGTTAAAAAGGTGTTTTAAAGAACCTTATACTGAACTAGGGTGTTTTTATAAGATTTCACTATTTTATTGCATTTTTATTGGTTTTACACTGCCTCTTTATAGCATGTTGTTGTGTTTTACGTGATTTCTTATCGCTCGGTCTTCATTTATTGTTATTATTCACTGAGTTTGAGTACTCACTTTACTTTTTGCACCTTGTGTTCAGATTCAGGAGCTTTGGGTCCCGCCAGTGAGGGTTGATTACTCCCAACAAGCTATTCGAAGTCCACTATGTAGCTGCTCGGTGTTCGCAGCCCAGTGTTTCTCCCTCCTATTTTACTTCTCTTGTTCTAGTTTTGTAATAGACTGTATAAACTCTTTCATACCCTTAGACTTATGTTAGATGCTCATGACTGGTGACACCTCGATGTCGGGCTGTGTTGGTTTTTCCGCAAATTGTACTAGTTCACTTTTATTTTGGGATTATCAAAATGTTAATGACTTAAATTGTGTTATTATAATTGTTTAAAAATGAATTGGGTATTGTGTCGGTTGGCCTTGTATTCACGAGAGGCGTCATCACGATCGGGTCTGGGTTTAGGATCATGACATTTAGGAAATAAATAATTAATTATAAAAAGTTACCTTCCCAAACTTGATTAAGAATGCATCTAATCGAGGCATGCTCTTTGTTGGCTGAGAGATCAGCTTGGCCAAGGGTTTAACATCATAGGTTTTCATAACCTCTTTGTCAAATATGATGAATCCTGCCAATGGCATCTTCCTGCAAATGAATAGACCAATCAGTAAGATTAATTTGCAAATTAGACAAATTACAAAGTAACAATTATACAAATTACAAAGTAGAAATGATGCATCACCTGAGATTGGGTTTTGTTCCTGAAGGGTTTTGTGAGTGAACGAGAACGAAATTGCTATTTGGTCGTTCGTTTGAAGGGTTGTGAAAGAGTGCAGTGGTAATAAGAAATTGGGCCTTTTGATTGGTGCAGAAATGGGCCTTTTGATTGATGCAGATATGGAATTAATTGGCCCTCAATGCCCAACCCATTTCAGAGGGTATATTCGTTATACAAATAGCCGTTCTGATTCATTATTTTATTTTTGAAGAATTAACCCAAATAGCCTCCAACCCTATCAGTTAAACTAAAATAGTCAATGAATGTATAATATATGCATAATTTATGTAATACATCTGTATAATTATGTATAATAAATATATAATTTATGTATATGGCTAGAAAAAGTAAACAATTAATATGAACGGTTATTTAGGTAAAGATCCAATTAATATGGACGGCTATATATATATATATATATATATTGACTAGCTAATTTTTGTTTTACCGGTTGGATGGATGGCTATTTAGGTTAATTCTTCTATTAGATTAGTGGCATTTGAATTATTTGCACCGCATGGCCTTTCTTTGAGGTCATTCTTTAAATTTTGTCTTCTGTTAATTAAGATTATAGAGTAATTAGGGAGAATATGTAACGAACCGGAATTCTCACCATCGGGACCATGATGGTGCCTAACATTTTACTTGCTAGGCAAGCCAACGTTAGAACATATTATCCATCTTTAATAGTTGAAATAAATACGAGAGATAACTGGAATAATTAAAATATTAATGCAAAAGATAAAACTGCCAAACGTCTATTACAATCCTGAATCTGGTGTCACAAGTGCACGAGCTGCTAGAGTACTACATACAAAGGTCTGAAATAACATAAAGTTGTTCGAAAAAAAGATTCACAACTAAATAAGAATAAGAAGGAGACTTCAGGAGCTGCAAGTGTTGAGCAGTTGTACCTCAAGTATTCGTAAGTTGGCTGATCTGAGCTTGATAATAGGTGAATTTAACTATAATTAGGCCCTAAATAACCACTTTCTTGTATAGTTTGGATGGTAAAAGTGATAACAAAATGCTCTTATTAGTGTTTTTCATGTTTTGCAGGTTATATATTGTAAGCACGTGATTTTTGCCCTATATGAGAATTACTCCCAAAAAATTCAAAATAAAATGATTTTCCTTGGTGTGCAATTTTGAGAATTTTTGTGACATTTTTGGATAATTATTTGTATTTGTCTGTGCATGTTTATTTGCTAAATTGATAAAAAATACAAAAATATGTCGCATTTTGCACGTAGGATTTAATTCTACAATTGTTAGTAATTAAGTTTGCTTTACAAAAACTGAAAATTACAAAAATAGGCATCTTTTGCCTTTTTAGCATTTAATGTCCAATTGTACAATTTTATGCTTAATTATTACTTAATTATGCGTTAATTGTTATTGGGAATTAATTTGCGATTTTATAACTTAATTTAGTTCTTAATAATAATTTAAGTATTTTTATAATTTAGTTCTAGAAAAATAAAAGAAGAAAAAGAGCAAAAATATAAGGAAAATCGGATTGGGCCACTTTCTAATTTAAATCAACAATGGCCCAAACCAAATAAAACCCCACCGGGTCAACCCGACCCGGTCCATCCCATAACCAAAAACATCCGTCCAAACACCCCAATCTTCCTCTATCTCACTTCAACCTAACAAAACCCTAACCAATCCGCCCCCCCCCTCTTTCTCTCCATCTTCTCCAAGCTTCCTCACACCCTATCCATGGCTGCCCTTGCATCATCTTCTTCGACACAAACACACACACACACAGCTCCAAACCAAAAGCCAAGCAGGTTGCTTTCTTCTTCGTCGTTAAGCTCGAGCTCGAGCTCCCATGGCTGCCTTCCTCGACGAACAGCACCTTAGCACCTTGCCTTTTCTTCGTCGTCTTCTCCACCACGTCCAGTCATGGATGACCTCAAACAACCCCAAGCAGCCATGGAAGCTCCAGCTGCTTCTGCCTTCTGCCAGCAGCCCGCGTTATCGTCGCGTCCAAACGACCCTAGTCGTTGCTGCTTCCTCATCGTTGCTGTTGCCCGCGTCCATCTACGATGAGCAGCCATGGCTGCTCCAAGCAGCATTGTTGCTTCTGTTTCCCAGCCTGCTTCAGCTGCATTGCTACTGCTTCAACCTTTTCCGTCGCGACTCCTTCCAGGCTCCAGCTCCTCCGTGTTGCTGCTGCCCGCGTCCACCATGTACACAGCCAGACTGCTGTTCACGCTTCTGCTTGCTGCGTCTCCTCCACGCACATGGCTGCTGCTGTTTCTGCTTTCATCTTCTTCGTCCAAACAAACCAAACACACCCCAGCTGCTTCTGCTTCTGCTTCATTGCTGCTTCAGTTGCTTCTTAAATTCGTCTTCGTCATCGTTTGTTCGAGTTTTAGTTGGGGTCGTCAAAACAGTCCATACAAGTTCGTCGTTGGTCAGTCATTGTTCGTCGTTTCGATACGGTTAGTGGGTTTTGAGTTTTATTTTTGTCCTTATTTTGTTTTGATATTCTCGAATCTAAAATCGGTAAATGTTTAATTTGTGTTTTGTTCATGTTCAGTGTTTTGTTAATGTTTCAGTTTGTTCATGTGAAATTGTTAGTTTAATGTTTGTTAGACTCAAACTGAAATTTAATTAATTATTTCTTCAATTTGTTTCATGTGTTTTATGTATTTTTTCAGAAATTGTTAACGTTGTTTAAATCGTTTGAATCCGTCATGTTTTGTTGTTTAAAATAGATTTTAATGCATGTTTATTCTTTGTTTGAAGTTTATCCTGTAATTTAATTTGAGTTTGTTTTGGTTTTTGATTTGTTGATTTAATTTGAATCATGTATTTGTGTTGTTAATATTGTTATTTCCTTGCTCATCCATTTTTGGTCTAAGTTAACCAGGATTGGTTCCCAATATGGTTAATTTATTTCCATTAATTTGATGTTGTTCATCTGTGTTCATGTGATTTGTTGTTGAATTTGTTGAGAAATTGGTCATATTGGCTATATTTTGGTTGAGATTGATTAGGTGAATTGGTTATAGCTAATGGGGTAGTTTGGTAAATTGCAGTACGTTCAGGGGTAAGATGGTAATTGCAATAAGGTCGGAGGGGTAGTTTGGTAATTGAACATTTTGAATAATTCTTTATGTTAAGCATGGGGGACAAAATGTAATGGGTGTGGGTGATATAATTGTTTATGTTAGGCATGGGGGACAAGAGGTAACGGGTTGGGGTTGATACATTTGTTTAATGTAATGGGGGACAAAACATTAGGTAGTGGGATTAAAAGGGGGATGAGTGGGAATATAGTAGGTTTGGTAGGAGAAAGTGGTTGTTTTATTAATGGTTTAAAGGGTTTGGGATGGATATAAATAAAGAGAACTTGAATCAGATTTTAGAGGAGAGAATACAGAGAATAGAAGAAAAAGAGAGAATACAGAAAAAAGATTTTAACAGAATAAAAGAAACAGAATACAGAAAAAAGAATATTATTTAGACAGGACTTTTACACTTGAGAGCTTTTAAGACTTGAGGGAGGAAGACTTAGACTTGAACTTGAAAGATTTTTGAGGATTATTTTTTAGAGAGGAATACATTCTGAAAATCTGAAGAGAGTGTGGTAGAGTTTAAAAGGAGAAAATAAAAACAAAGGGAGAAACGAGTTTAGTTTCGGATTTAATACACGCGTGGGTTGTTGCTGTTTAATTTGTTTACAAACTTTTGGGTTTGCTCTATTGAACTTGTTTGGTTTTCTTCAAATCTTTCTGGGCCTTGAATCTGGTTCGAATTGCTGCTGTTGGGTTGCTGAACCTGCTGTTGCTGTGTTATTACTGCTGCTGACTCCTCCTTCTTTTCTTCTTGTATTGTCATTTCCAGGTACACATCTGTACACTTTTGGCTTGAGGCGAAATGAAATATTGACCAGGCTTTGTTCCTGTTGAATTCCTCCTGTTTAGATTTGTGTTTGAATAGAATTTTTTCTTTCTTTGTATAAAAATGTAGTTGATTGATTAATGAATAATGGGGTCGCATGTATAATAACTCCTTCATCTAATAATGTTAGTTTAAATTAATCAAAGAATAGTTAATCTGTTTTGATATTATTGTGTGTCAATCTCATGTTCTAGTGTTATTAAATAATAGAATATAGAACGAAAGCAATCTCTCTTTGTACAAACTCGATTGCAGTTTTCCATTTGCATTAGCCGTAAACTAATAACTAATAAGTTACGTCTTTTTCAGCATGTAATTAATTGAGGGATTTTTTTTTATTTTAGAGACGAACTTAATAGAAAAAATGTAGTCATTATAGGTTCATCCTTTTAAATAAAATGAGACGAGCCTCGCCAAATAAAACGCACAGATTGCGGGGCCCTCAATAAATGTACATTTAATCACTTAGACTTCGGGAAGAGCCGTTTAGCAAACTTCACGGCTGTCCCCAAATAATAAATACGCTAATCGCTTTAGGCACGATTTAATTAATCTTACCTTCTTACACTCGGGTGCGCATTTCATGCGACCCAAATCCAAATCCCAAAACATTGAATAAAACTGTGTTCCGGATTGCGGGTGCATTTCATGTGACGCAATCCAAAGACATGTTTTTAAACGATGTTCACATTCTTTTAAAAATATAATAATAAAAGCGGTAAAGAGTTAAAACTTGCACATAAGTTCATATTTGTATAAAAATCAGATAATCAAGCCGAATATGACAGTTGAGCGACCGTGCTAGAACCACGGAATTCGGGAATGCCTAACACCTTCTCCCGGGTTAACAGAATTCCTTATCATGATTTCTGGTGCGCAGACTGTAATATGGAGTCATTCTTTTCCTCGATTCGGGATTAAATTGGTGACTTGGGACACCCTAAATCTCCCAAGTGGCGACTCTGAAATAAATAAACAAATCCCGTTTCGATTGTCCTTTAATTGGAAAAAACTCCTACGCCCTTCGCGGGGGCGGAAAAAGGAGGTGTGACAGCTCTGGCGACTCTGTTGGAGATTAGAGTCAGAACCACTGGTTCAGGGTTAGAAATTCGAGCTTATATAAATTGTTATATTTGGTTTTATCTGATTTTTTTACATGTTTTGAGCCTAATGTGCTAAATGTTGCTTTTACCGCTTTGATATTATGTGAACTGTATATAAACTGTGCCGAAACCCATATCCTTTCTGAGTCTTCTAAATCATGAAGAAGGGTGTACTTCGTACGACTTCTTTTCTGTATAGTGTCAAATCCCAATTTAGAACGAGGTTCGGACAAGTTGCTAAGCCGGTGAAGCTTCTGTATTCCCGGTACGCTGCCCCCCCTCGGCTCGAGCTGTCCGCTCGGGTAAGCCAGGTCTAGAACAAACACCCAGGTTCTGAACCTAGAATAACTCAACTTCATGCCGGATCCCTAGTAGGAATGTTTATCTGCATCATGTGCATTTTTTGACTTAGGGGACTCAACACAGGGGTTGGGTCCGTCTAGGAATAGCAACCTGAAACAGAAAAGACCATCCTGATGCATCCTACTTAATGCTTGTGCATGTTATTTGCTTTGGACATGCATGCTGACCGGTTTTGAATATTGAAAAAATTTGAAAAAAGAAGAAGAAAAAATAGCAGTGTATAGGGTTAATCTTCTGCTTTGAAAAAATAACAATGTCCAAATAGTGTCGAAACTCTAAAAAAAAGTTATTTTTAATAGTTTGTTTTACTAAAAGCAAAGGAAAAATAAATAAAAAAAAAGAGTCTTTATTTTTGGAAATTGTTCGCAGAAAAAGAAAAAGAAAAGAGTCTTTATTTTAGTTTGGGAATAGGATGTTTTATTATTTGTTGAAGATGAAAAGAAAAAAAGAGTCGTTATTCTGTCTAGTTTTCAAAAAATAGAAAAGGAAAATAGTTTGTCTTGCCATAAAAGATGAATATGGAAAAAGTCTTGTTTTTTTTAGAAAAATAATAATAATTTTTTTTTTTATTTATGTATTGTTTGTTGAAAATGGAAAAAAAAATCGTTATTTTGTCTTTTTCAAAAATAGAAAAGGAAAATAGATTGTCTTGCCAGGAAAAAATAAAAATGGAAAAGAGTCATGTTTTAAAATAGTTCGGTTAATTTGCCCGAACTACGCGGGTTTGATTCTCACCGGATGTGAGATACGTAGGCAACCCTCATCGGGTCCAACCCCACCTTTTGCTAAAATAGCCAAAAACAAATAAATAAATAAAAAAAACATGTCAAAATTTTAATTTTGTCACAAAGAAGTCGGGTGACACTGTTTTGTCAAAACATAGCCGAATGTTCCCGAAAGGGACGCCGGAAGGTTGACTTTGCATAAACAGCCACCTTTGGGTCATTTTTTAAGATTTGGTCCAGTTGACCCACACAGCCTTAAAAATCTTCGTCCCCAAGACGTTGAAAGGCCGTGTTTGCAATATTGAGTTTTCTAATTTGAAAAACGATAAAAAGAGTCATAAATAAGTCAGGTGATGTTGTTTTGTCATAAATAGCCGAATGTTCCCGAAAGGGACGCCGGAAGGCGGACTTTGCATAAACAACCACCTTTTTGGGTCATGTTTAGGATTTTTGGTCCGGTTGACCCACACAACCTTAAAAATCTTCGTCCTTGAGGCGCTGAAGGGCTGTGTTTGCAACAGCAGGTCTTTTATTTTAATTTTGTTTTTAAAAAAAACAACAAAGAGTCAGCGGTCAGGTGAATACCGTTTGGTTTTTCAGTCAAAATAAGCCGAGCTAGCTTCGGCAGTGTCTTAAACCGTTCTTGCCGAAAAAGCCTTAGAGTATCTTTCAGTTGTCGAAAGGCTATTTTCGTAAAAGAACGGACAAGTTTGTAAAGTGTCATAAAATAATCCTCCCCGGCCTCAAAATTCGTGTGAAATTTGGAAGGGGCCACATTTGCAAAAATAATTGTTTGGTTGCATTTGTCAAACAGAGAAAGGGAGTTGGCCGTTTGTTTTTGAGTTTGTAAAACTTTTGATTAGAATATGTGGGTCGTTTGATTTTCAAGTTTGTAGGTCATCTTCAAACCTTTGAAACTCAATTTGTTTTAATATATGAAAATTGAAAAAAAAATGTTTAGTATTGTTTATCTTTTATTGGTCCGAACTATGCAAGGTCTGATTCATGTGGGGTCATGATACGTAGGCAATCTCCATAAGATTTGACCACAACAAAAAAAATGAAAAAAAAAATCGAAAAAAATCGAAAAAAAAAAAGAAAAAAAAGAAAAAAAAATGTTGTTAATAATGGGGACCGACTGAGTCCATTCTAACCTGTTTTGTTTTGAATCGCAAGGAAAGTTAAGGTGGTTGGTTTGTGGTAAGCCGGACAATGACACCCAGAACATCGCGCAGAATCCTTTACCCGCACATCATGATGCACACTTTGCGGGGATCAGGCCTGATAGCAGAAGCACTCAAATCCTATGGGGGACTTGTTGACTAAGGTTGATGATATTGAAGCTGGTAATGGTCTTGGCAGTATTGATGGGAAGCTCAGTGGCTAAGATGCCAGTTTTGATAAAGTGGGAGGGCGCTCCGTTCCTTGGTTAGCAAGAGAGAAGCTTGTGGTGGCTTATTTTGTTGTCATTTCTATTATCCGGATTATTCTTAGGATTGTAATACGGATGTTGTCTTGTGTCAAATCTTCCTATCTGTCCATTTTTGTCATAGCGGTTTGTTTATATTTTGTCCAGTGTATTTTAGGATTTTATTCTGGTCTGTTTTGTTTGTTTTTGTTATTCAAACCATTTCACCGGTAGTCTAATACAAAATCCGGTCTTTTATTATTTCCATTCATCTTTTTGTTTAGTCCTTTTATCCTTTTTGTTCAGCGCCGATTCTAGTGACATGACATGCACACACAGTTTGGGCCTAATCTTAAAAGTTAATCATAAAACCCCGGAAAGATGATCAGACCATTTAAAGGAAATAAGGACGGTTGAGATTATTCGGAGCTCGAGTCATATGGAACTAGGGCAAGTAAAACACAAAGAAAACCGTTTAAAAGCAAGATTCGCCAAATTGGCATGAGGGTCGTTCATGATAATGAGAGTGAGAGTGTCGCCCAACGGTGCTTTAGAAATGACAAATGAAAAGCAAATGTTGAATATAATTGTCAAGTCCAGCACCATCAGAAGAGACTATAAATCTATGTTCAATTGTGTTGTTTTCACTTGGCATGTTTGAAGACTGGAATGACGAAGGCATTTTGTTCTGCTACCTAAACACTTTATCCTTCGTTACCCCTTTCGAGCCTTATTTATTTTTCTTTCATACCCCTCGTTCGGAATCAGTAGTAACGACAAGAAAACGCAAGCATGGCAGGTAAACAAAAAAAAAAGAAAAAAGGAAGAAAAAGAAAACAACAAAACAAAAAAAAAGAGAAAAGAAAAAAAAATGAAAACAAAAAAAAACACAAAAGAAAGTCAGAAGAAAACAGAGGAATTGGGAACTACGTTTGACCTGATTCCTCAAAGAGGATACGTAGGCGCTTCACGGCTCGGTCATAGGGTGCATAGGGCGCATAATGTGCGTAATATGCATAGTGTAACATAGTATAACAAAAAATAAAAATCCCCAAGCAAGAAACTGGGGCAAGGGTTGCGCTTGTTGTAAACAAATATGATTTCGAAGGTTGTAATTTTGAACCCCAAATTTTATTTTGTTTTTTGAGCCTTTAATACCCTTTCTTTCTAGCCCTATCCAAAACACCCACATTACGGTCCAAAGAAAGACCTTCTGATCAGTCTTCAAAAGATGCCAAGTCAGACAAATAAGAGTCTTACCGGTGAACATAACACTCTGTTCTACAGCAGAAAGGACTCTAATCCCCAACAGAAAGAGTCATACCAGCAACACTCCAAATCTCCAGCTGGAAAGTGATACAAATGAGAGAGTCTTATCAGTGAAAATCTTCACGGACACCATAAGGCGATGAAAGCTGAGAGAAAAACCAAAATGAGAGAGGCTTGATAGTGAAAACCCTTCGGGCACTACAAGTCGAATAAGATTGAGAATTAGATGGGGAATTGCTAATTGAAGGTCTTGAAAGACGATTGACGGCAGAGGATAGGCCACATGTGCATGTCACGACCATTAGAGTCGGTATCTGCGTTTGATAGGTTTTTATTTATAGTTTCTTTTGTTAAAAATTCATCTTTTTCCTTTGTCTTTTATTCTGTTCTTTTTTCTCTTTCTCCTTTCATAGAAAATTCCCCAGTAGAGTCTGTTTAGTCAGAACAAGTGAGAAATGACTTCAAAATGGGCCATCAACTTTCCAATCATGCAAGATGAGATCTGACTAGTACATCTAAGTGGTATAGTCAGCAAGGAACAAGCGCGAGGCCAGTGTCAAAAAAAAATATCCCTAACAAAAGGGAATTGACAAAAGGATTGACGAGTGTCAAGAGGGATATCCTTGCCAAAACCAAAGGTTATAAACCTCAAGGCCAAGGCCCGTGAACAAAGCAAGGAGAGCAGTGAGCATGATTTGGGAAATTCATACTAGACTAAAAGGTCGGGGAAATGCCAGTTTTCGAGCTATGCCACAAAAGAAGAGGGATATCCCCAGCAGAAAGGGATTATCCCCAGCAAATAATATCATCCCCAACAAGTTGTGGAACGCAGAGCAAGGAAGGAGAAAGGGAAAACCATCCCAGTAGGAGTATCACAACCAACCACCGCGTTTTAAACTAACAAATTTTGTTTGATTTGAAACAGGTAAAGGAAAGGGCATTGATGACAGAAATGCATGCCACAAGGTATATTATCAAACTAGGGCAGAAAATTTTACTTTCATTTAGAAAATTTTCTAGAAGTCAGGTACTCATTCGGGGAAGAATAAAGATAACACCAGTCTCAAGGGAAGTGGTCTTAGAACCAGCGTTGCCCCCAACATAATAAGTTTCAATGGAGGAAGTTGTTCCCCAGCGGACAGAAAAAGCAGAAGGCCAGTATCATTCCCAACAGCCTTCCGAAGAATGAAGCACTAGTTCTGAAGGAATCAGAATCCCCCAGCAGTGTTAACCTCGACAGCGTTATCCCCAGCTGATAACATTTTATCCCCCAACAAGTAAGTAAATAATTCCCCAACAGTGTTATCCCCAGCAGTTTCGAGGAGTCCAACACAAGTTTGGTGAAAATCGGTATCCTCAGCGGTTCCTTTTGGGGAAAGGCAAAAAGAGTCTTAAGGGAGGTAGTCTTCGAAAGAAGAAGCTATGCAAAAAGCAAAACAAAAGAAGAAAAAAAAAAAGGGAAGTAGTTTGCAGAGGAATGAAACATCCTACTTAAAAGGAAGTAGTTTTGGAAGGAGTAAGATAACATACTTACTCAGTAGAGTTATCCTCAGCAGTGTTATCCCCAACAGAGTTACTCAGCAGTTCGCAGTGTTATCCCCAGCGGACCATCGAGATGTAGAAGCATCCTCGACAGAGTTTCAACCAAGTTTCAAGAGGGTCGGACAACCCAGAGTGGGTAAGGAAGAAAAGGAAAATTCATCCCAGCAAAATAATCCCCAGCAGTTTCGAGGGAAGACAACACAGGTAAGTAAATAATTCAGGAAGAAGGAAATGGTTCACGCATAGGAGACGCACTTCCTAAGTTTAAAGTTTCACCCATAGGAGAGGCATTTCCTCCTAAGTTTAGTTTTACCCATAAGAGAGGCATTTCCTCCTAAGTATATTTTTACCCCATAGGAGAGGCATTTCCTCCTAAGTTTATTTTTTTTTTACCCATAGGAGATGCATTTCCTCCTAGGTTTGTTTTACCCATAGGAGACGCATTTCCTCCTAGGTTTGTTTTACCAATAGGAGACGCATTTCCTCCTAAGATTATTTGTACCCATAGGAGACGCATTTCCTCCTAAGTTTATTTGTACCCATAGGAGATGCATTTCCTCCTAAGTTTAGTTTTACCCATAGGAGACGCATTTTCTCCTAAGTTCATTTTTACCCATAGGAGACGCATTTCCTCCTAAGTTTAGTTTTACCCATAGGAGAGGCATTTCCTCCTAAGTTTGTTTTTTACCCATAGGAGAGGCATTTCCTTCTAAAGTTTGAAATCAGGAGCCCGCCTGAAGAGAGGAATGGCGTTTTTATTTTTCAAAGTTGTTGTTGAAGCCAGGAGCCCACCTGTAGAATGGCATTTTATTTTCAGAGTTGTTTGTTGAAGTCAGGAGCCCGCCTGAAGAGAGGAAAGGCGTTTATTTTTAAAGTTGTTGTTGAAGTCAGGAGCCCGCCTGAAGAGAGGAATGGCGTTTCTTTTAAAAGTTGTTTGTTTGAAGTCAGGAGCCCGCCTGAAGAGAGGAATGGCGTTTATTTTAAAAGTTGTTTATTTGAAGTCAGGAGCCCGCCTGAAGAGAGGAATGGCGTTTTATTTTTCAAAGTTGTTTGTTGAAGTCAGGAGCCCGCCTGAAGAGAGGAATGACGTTTTATTTTTCAAAGTTGTTGAAGTCAGGAGCCCGCCTGAAGAGAGGAAAGTCGTTTTATTTTTAAAAAAAAAAGTTGTTTACATCTCGCCAACCTAAAGAAAGGAATGACATTTTATTTTTAAAGTTGTTGAAGTCAGGAGCCCGCCTGAAGAGAGGAATGACGTTTATTTTAAAAGTTGTTTATTTGAAGTCAGGAGCCCGCCTGAAGAGAGGAATGGTGTTTTATTTTTCAAAGTTGTTTGTTGAAGTCAGGAGCCCGCCTGAAGAGAGGAATGACATTTTATTTTTCAAAGTTGTTGAAGTCAGGAGCCTGCCTGAAGAAAGGAATGGCATTTTATTTTCAAAGTTGTTGAAGTCAGGAGCCCGCCTGAAGAGAGGAATGGCGTTTATTTTAAAAGTTGTTTATTTGAAGTCAGGAGCCCGCCTGAAGAGAGGAATGGCGTTTTATTTTTCAAAGTTGTTTGTTGAAGTTAGGAGCCCGCCTGAAGAGAGGAATGTCGTTTTATTTTTCAAAGTTGTTGAAGTCAGGAGCCCGCCTGAAGAGAGGAAAGGCGTTTTATTTTTTTTTTTTAAAAAAGTTGTTTAAATCTCGCCAACTAAAGAAAGGAATGGCATTTTATTTTTAAAGTTGTTGAATTCAGGAGCCCGCCTGAAGAGAGGAATGGCGTTTATTTTAAAAGTTGTTGTTGAAGTCAGGAGCCCGCCTGAAGAGAGGAATGGCGTTTTATTTTTAAAAGTTGTTGAAATTTCGCCAGCCTAAAGAAAGGAATGGCATTTTTATTTTAAAGTTGTTTTTGAAATTAGGAGCCCGCTTGAAGAGAGGAAAGGCGTTTATTTTTAAAGTTGTTGTTGAAGTCAGGAGCCCGCCTGAAGAGAGGAATGGCGTTTATTTTAAAAGTTGTTTGTTTGAAGTCAGGAGCCCGCCTGAAGAGAAGAATGGTGTTTTATTTTTAAAGTTGTTGTTGAAGTCAGGAGCCCGCCTGAAGAGAGGAATGGCGTTTTATTTTTAAAAGTTGTTGAAATTTCGCCAGCCTAAAGAAAGGAATAGCATTTTTATTTTAAAGTTGTTTTTGAAATCAGGAGCCCGCCTGAAGAGAGGAATGGCGTTTTTATTTTTCAAAGTTGTTTGTTGAAGTCAGGCGCCCACCTGTATAACAAGAGAAATACTTTGTAGTCTTATACTGCAGATTTTAAAATCAGTAACCCCACCGGAAGGCAGAAGGTTACAACAGGAATCCCCAGCAGGAAATAATAAAAATCCCCAGCACCGGGAAGCAGATGGTTGCAACAAAAGGTCCCAGCACAAATTCAAGCGCCTGAGTCAAAAGGAAGAAAAGACGCATCTTGAAAGAAGCGGCTGGTGAACATTAAATCATGCCCAGCATATCAAATCTGATGAAGAAAGCCGTATCCCCAGAGGAACCGCCGAAAAGCTTAATGAAGAAAGCCATGTCCCCATCGGACCGAACAAAATGATGAAAACTGGTATTCAGAAAAGCAAAGGGCCAGAAGTCTCGGAAGAAAAGCACCGGAAGAAACGCAAGCAGACAAGAAAGCAAGGCAACAAGAACAAGTTGCAGTTTAGCCTAGCTTCTTGTTTTCTTTTAAGGACGGTGTAACAAGGAGATCGGTAAGCAGTGGTAATAGCATGCAACAGCAGTAACCTTGCAATCCCACGGTAGTCCCAGCTACCAAAACTTCCCGAACTACATTGACCTGATTCCTGTTTAGCCCAAGATATGTAGGAAACCTCTGAAGCAAAGGTTCGGTCAAATCTTTTTCAAAAAATGCTTCACACGGAGTACTCGGATGGGCAAAAATCGCTCACTTTATCTTTGCACGAAAACCCTTCGTGTCTTCGGGCAAAGAGGGGCAGCTGTAAGCACGTGATTTTTGCCCTATATGAGAATTACTCCCAAAAAATTTAAAATAAAATGATTTTCCTTGGAGTGCAATTTTGAGAATTTTTGTGACATTTTTGGATAATTATTTGTATTTGTCTGTGCATGTTTATTTGCTAAATTAATAAAAAATACAAAAATATGTCGCATTTTGCATGTGGGATTTAAATCTACAATTGTTAGTAATTAAGTTTGCTTTACAAACTGAAAATTACAAAAATAGGCATCTGTTGCATTTTTAGCATTTAATGTCCAATTGTACAATTTTATGCTTAATTATTACTTAATTATGCGTTAATTGTTATTGGGAATTAATTTGCGCTTTTATAACTTAATTTAGTTCTTAATAATAATTTAAGTATTTTTATAATTTAGTTCTAGAAAAATAAAAGAAGAAAAAGAGCAAAATTATAAGGAAAATCGGATTGGGCCACTTTCTAATTTAAATCAACAATGGCCCAAACCAAATAAAACCCCACCGGGTCAACCCGACCCGGTCCACCCCATAACCAAAAACATCCATCCAAACACCCCAATCTTCCTCTATCTCACTTCAACCTAACAAAACCCTAACCAATCCGCCCCCCCCCCTCTTTCTCTCCATCTTCTCCAAGCTTCCTCACACCCCATCCATGGCTGCCCTTACATCATCTTCTTCGACACAAACACACACACACACAGCTCCAAACCAAAAGCCAAGCAGGTTGCTTTCTTCTTCGTCGTCAAGCTCGAGCTCGAGCTCCCATGGCTGCCTTCCTCGACGAACAGCACCCTAGCACCTTGTCTTTCTCTTCGTCGTCTTCTCCACCACGTCCAGTCATGGACGACCTCAAACAGCCCCAAGCAGCCATGGAAGCTCCAGCTGCTTCTGCCTTCTGCCAGCAGCCCGCATTGTCGTCGCGTCCAAACGACCCTCGTCGCGTCCAAACGACCCTCGTCGTTGCTGCTGCCCGGGCCCATCTACGACGAGCAGCCATGGCTGCTCCAAGCAGTGTTGCTGCTTCTGTTTCCCAGCCTGCTTCAGCTGCGTAGCTACTGCTTCAACCTTTTCCGTCGCGACTCCTTCCAGGCTCCAGCTCCTCCGTGCTGCTGCTGCCCGCGTCCACCATGTACACAGCCAGACTGCTGCTCACGATTCTGCTTCTGCTTGTTGCGTCTCCTCCACGCACATGGCTGCTGTTGTTTCTGCTTTCATCTTCTTCGTCCAAACAAACCAAACACACCCCAGTTGCTTCTGCTTCATTGCTGCTTCAGTTGCTTCTTAAATTCGTCTTCGTCATCGTTTGTTCGAGTTTTGGTTGGGGTCGTCAAAACAGTCCATACAAGTTCGTCGTTGGTCAGTCATTGTTCGTCGTTTTGATCCGGTTAGTGGGTTTTGAGTTTTATTTTTTTCCGTATTTTGTTTTGATATTCTCGAATCTAAAATCGGTAAATGTTTGATTTTTGTTTTGTTCATGTTCATTGTTTTGTTAATGTTTCAGTTTGTTCATGTGAAATTGTTAGTTTAATGTTTGTTAGATTCAAATTGAAATTTAATTAATTATTTCTTCAATTTGTTTCATGTGTATTATGTATTTTTTCAGAAATGGTTAACGTTGTTTAAATCGTTTGAATCCGTCATGTTTTATTGTTTAAAATAGATTTTAATGCATGTTTATTCTTTGTTTGAAGTTTATCCAGTAATTTAATTTGAGTTTGTTTTGGTTTTTGATTTGTTGATTTAATTTGAATCATGTATTTGTGTTGTTAATATTGTTGTTTTCTTGCTCATCCATGTTTGGTCTAAGTTAACCAGGATTGGTTCCCAATATGGTTAATTTATTTCCATTAATTTGATGTTGTTCATCTGTGTTCATATGATTTGTTGTTGAATTTGTTGAGAAATTGGTCATATTGGCTATATTTTGGTTGAGATTGATTAGGTGAATTGGTTATAGCTAATGGGGTAGTTTGGTAAATTGCAGTACGTTCAGGGGTAAGATGGTAATTGCAATAAGGTCGGAGGGGTAGTTTGGTAATTGAAAATTTTAATAATTCTTTATGTTAAGCATGGGGGACAAAATGTAATGGGGTGTAGGTGATATAATTGTTTATGTTAGGCATGGGGGACAAGAGGTAATGGGTTGGGGTTGATACATTTGTTTAATATAATGGGGGAGAAAACATTAGGTAGTGGGATTAAAAGGGGGATGAGTGGGAATATAGTGGGTTTGGTAGGAGAAAGTGGTTGTTTTATTAATGGTTTAAAGGGTTTGGGATGGATATAAATAAAGAGAACTTGAATCAGATTTTAGAGGAGAGAATACAGAGAATAGAAGAAAAAGAGAGAATACAGAAAAAAGATTTTAACAGAATAAAAGAAACAGAATACAGAAAAAAGAATATTATTTAGATAGGACTTTTACACTTGAGAGCTTTTAAGACTTGAGGGAGGAAGACTTAGACTTGAACTTGAAAGATTTTTGAGGATTATTTTTGAGAGAGGAATACATTCTGAAAATCTGAAGAGAGTGTGGTAGAGTTTAAAAAGAGAAAACAAAAACAAAGGGAGAAACGAGTTTAGTTTCGGATTTAATACACGCGTGGGTTGTTGTTGTTTAATTTGTTTACAAACTTTTGGGTTTGCTCTATTGAACTTGTTTGGTTTTCTTCAAATCTTTCTGGGCCTTGAATCTGATTCGAATTGCTGCTGTTGGGTTGTTGAACCTGCTGTTGTTGTGTTATTACTGCTGCTGACTCCTCCTTCTTTTCTTCTTGTATTGCCATTTCCAGGTACACATTTGTACACTTTTGGCTTGAGGCGAAATGAAATATTGACCAGGCTTTGTTCCTGTTGAATTCCTCCTGTTTAGATTTGTGTTTGAATAGAATTTTTTCTTTCTTTGTATAAAAATGTAGTTGATTGATTAATGAATAATGGGGTCGCATGTATAATAACTCCTTCATCTAATAATGTTAGTTTAAATTAATCAAAGAATAGTTAATCTGTTTTGATATTATTGTGTGTCAATCTCATGTTCTAGTGTTATTAAATAATAGAATATAGAACGAAAGCAATCTCTCTTTGTACAAACTCGATTGCAGTTTTCCATTTGCATTAGCCGTAAACTAATAACTAATAAGTTACGTCTTTTTCAGCATGTAATTAATTGAGGGATTTTCTTTTATTTTAGAGACGAACTTAATAGAAAAAATGTAGTCATTATAGGTTCATCCTTTTAAATAAAATGAGACGAGCCTCGCCAAATAAAACGCACAGATTGCGGGGCCCTCAATAAATGTACATTTAATCACTTAGACTTCGGGAAGAGCCGTTTAGCAAACTTCACGGCTGTCCCCAAATAATAAATACGTTAATCGCTTTAGGCGCGATTTAATTAATCTTACCTTCTTACACTCGGGTGCGCATTTCATGCGACCCAAATCCAAATCCCAAAACATTGAATAAAACTGTGTTCCGGATTGCGGGTGCATTTCATGTGACGCAATCCAAAGACAAGTTTTTAAACGATGTTCACATTCTTTTAAAAATATAATAATAAAAGCGGTAAAGAGTTAAAACTTGCACATAAGTTCATATTTGTATAAAAATCAGATAATCAAGCCGAATATGACAGTTGAGCGACCGTGCTAGAACCACGGAATTCGGGAATGCCTAACACCTTCTCCCGGGTTAACAGAATTCCTTATCCGGATTTCTGGTGCGCAGACTGTAATATGGAGTCATTCTTTTCCTCGATTCGGGATTAAATTGGTGACTTGGGACACCCTAAATCTCCCAAGTGGCGACTCTGAAATAAATAAACAAATCCCGTTTCGATTGTCCTTTAATTGGAAAAAACTCCTACGCCCTTCGCGGGGGCGGAAAAAGGAGGTGTGACATATATGACCAGAGAAGGCTATGGAATACTTTTGGGATCAAATATGGAGAAAAAAAGGCCGATCGTAAAATTCCATCAAATAAACCACGCGAAACAGCTCAAGTCAGAACAGAAAGAGGATTGTCGCGGTTCCACTACGACCGCGGCAGAACTGCGGTAGAAGATGGCTGCAGACAAAGTGAGAATCAGAGAGCATGTTTGGCCACGGTTTGACCGCGACCGCGGCAGAACCGCGGCGGAGGCGGAGAACTTCAGGGACTAAAGTGCAAAACACGAGATTTTTTGCCCAAAACCCTATTTTAAACACTAGACTTTGCCCAAGAGAGGCATATATTGATTTGGAGAGTATTTTGGCAAGGAAAAAAAACAATTGTGAGAGATCACCCAAAACATATTTCTTTCTTTTCTTTGATTTTTCTTGCATGTTTTATGATGAATATTGTTTTAGTTTGTTTACCCATAGTTATGAGTAGCTAAATCCTTTGTCTAAGGTTTTGATGGAACCTATTGGGGGATGAACTTCTTGTTTATGTGAATACAAATTGCTAGTCTCAATCTTTATTTGTTCAACTTTGTGCATGTTGTAGTTAATTGACAGGATCCTCAATTAGCTGTGCCTATTTAGTGTGCATAACTCGGGAGAGAGTGCATATTTAGGTTATTGTTGAACAACACCACTCCCAAAGTATAAGAGAGATCTATAACTGCGGGTTTAAAGGAGGTATTAGGGATAACGAAGCCTTGGGTGCAATCTAAAGTGAACCGTGTTAATTAGAGCTAGCTAATGTATCTCGGGAGAGTGCATTGAGTATATTACTGTGATTACTCGGCAGATATTTACGGTAAGATGAGCGTTCATGATTGATAGAGAGGTGTTGGTCAATTTGTATGAAGCATAAACAGAAGGGATTCCATCAATGGGGGAAGTCATTACCTTAGCGTTTTCTCATTATTGTTTACAACCTTAGCATCTTTAATTTACAACTGTTTATTTACTTGCAATTTTAGTTATTAAAGACACCATCAACTATGATTCAAACAGTTGGGGAAATTGGTTCTCAAGAGTTTAGTGGGTCTAAAGATCGTGATTGATAGGTTAACTCTCTGTGGATTCGACTCTGGGCAGAATACTCAGGTTATATTTGCAACGTCTCAGGGTCCTTTTTATAAGGCATAGTTGGGCGTGATCAAATTTTGGCACCGTTGCCGGGGAGTTAACAGAATTATCAATTACCATTGATAGAAATACAAAAATTCTTAGTGTAGTCAGTTTTCTCTACACCAAATTTTTGATTGAAATTTTTGACGGTTGTTGACGTGGTTGCACAGGTGTATGCCGAGAAACTCTACGAGGACTGGAGAACTACTTGAAAGACTCTCAGACCCCGAGAAAACATTGTGGATATTGAACTGTGCCAACAAAAGACTTCAACAACCTCATCAAACACACAAACTCGAAATTGACATGGGTGACGTAGACAACGTCAACGGAAATGTCAAAGATATGGCACCTCATGTACCTGAGGTTGCACTATATAACTGGGCACAACCCATAGCTTACAATCTGGCCACTGCCATTGTTGTGCCCGCGATACAAGCTGAATCGTTCCAGATCACGAACAACATGCTGCACTTGCTGTAAAACAAGGGACTATTTTCTGGGACACCAGCCGAAGATCCTCAACAGCACTTGAAGAACTTCCTGTCGATTTGCAAAACTCAAAGGCAACCCAACGTAACTCCGGAAGCAATCAGGCTATTATTATTTCCATTCTCGGTGACAGGAGCTGCTCAGGTCTGGCTAAACTCACTCCTCATAAACTCTATAGAAACTTGGGATGAGTTAGTCAGGCAATTTCACATCAAGTTCTACCCGCCCATCAACACAGCTCAACAAATTGATGAGATTGTGAGCTTTAAACAGAAACCAATGGAGACACTGCATGAGACATGGAGCCGGTTTAAAGGAATGCTGGTTATATGTCCACACCATGGTATTCCAGATCAGATGTTGGGACAACGGTTTTACATAGGACTGTCAAATAACATGAAGAACATTGTTGATGCCTCAGTTGGTGGGGCATTTTTGAGCAAAACTTGGAGAGAAGGTCAGAGTCTGCTTGACAAAATGGCTCAGAATTTGGGGTGGACGACGAGGAATGCACCTATCACTCCAGTGGTGCACTCAGTGCCTTTTGACCCATCAAATTCCATGGCTGAAAATGTTGTGACCCCCTTGACACATATGAGCATACTCACCAAAAAGGTGGAGGAATCAGGGCAGAAATAGCAAGTGCACATTGTAGATACTACCAATGGGGGCTTGTGCACATCTTGTATTAGTCAGCCAGTTGGTAATCCTTGGAATGCAGAACATGATCATCATCATCAGCACCCTGAAGTCATGAACTATGTGTCAAACTATGGAGGCCAGAGACAGGGCAATCAGAACTGGGGTCAGGTAACTCAGCAGCCATACAGACCACCTCAGCCACAGTACAACGCTAGAATCATGGGAGGTATGAGACCTCCCAACAATATGGCACCTTATCCAAGGCCACAGGGGTACAACAATCAGTAGCAAGGGTATTCCCCACCTCAGCAACAACATGGTGGAAGGCAAGAAGATGGGTTCACGAGACTTAAAGCAATGATGCAGCAGGTTATTGGGTCCAATGCAAAAATAAATGAAAGAGTAGATGCACATGACGCAACAATCAAAAATATTGAAGTACAATTGGGCCAAATTTCAATGTCTCTGAACAATCGTCCTCAGGGGACATTACCTGCAGACACCCAGATTAATCCAAAAGATCAGGGCCCAAAGCAGCTGATGGCGGTGAATATCCGTAATGGTAGGGATCTAGATGTAGAACAAGAGAGAGCTCGAGAAAATATATAGGCTGAGACATTCATTCCAGTGCCCATTGAGTTGGATGAGTTTGGATACTGACAGAGGTGACAGTCCAGCCTGCTCAGGAAGAAAAAAACATTCAGCAGGAGACCGAGAAAGTAGTCGAGCCAGTTGAAGAGCCAGTAGTTGAAATACTAGCTGATAAAGAGAAGTCCCAAGTTATTGAGAAGAAGAGACCTCCTGCACCCTTTCCATAGAGGCTGGCCAAGCATCAAAATGAGGAGCAATATAAAAAGTTCTTTGAAATGCTCAAACAAATCCAGGTAAATATTCCACTGTTGAAGCTTTAAAGGAGATGCCTGGGTACGCAAAAATGATGAAGGACTTGATGTCCCGGAAATTTGATTTTCAAGACTTGTCTACGGTTACACTTACTTAGACCTATAGTGCAGTGGTGACGAGACCTATTGCTGAAAAGTTGTCTGATCCAGTTAGCTTTACAATTCCATGCACTATTGGGAATTTTGCCTTTGCTAAGGCGCTCTGTGATTTTGGGGCCAGCATTAATCTTATGCCCCTGGCGATCTATAAGAGGTTGGGCATTGGGAGAGCTAGACCCACCTCCATGTTGTTGTAGCTGGCCGACAGGACTGTGAAGCATCCATTCGGTATCCTTGATGATGTGCTTATTCAGGTGGGGAAATTTGTGTTCCCTGCAGGTTTTGTGATCTTGGATTGCAAAGTGGATGAATAGATTCCTATAATCTTAGAAAGACCATTCTTGGCCACGGGAAGAGCTCTGATTGACTGTGAGACTGGGGAGCTCAAAATGAGACTCAATGATGAGGAAATAACATTCAATGTGCAGAAGTCTGTGAGGCGACCAAGCGAGTTCGCCAATTGCTGTCTTATTGATGCCGTGGATGTAATTGTAGAGTCTGATGATGAGGTGCTGACAATTGAGGACCCCCTTGCTGCATGTTTGATGAACTTAGATGAAGTGAATGGTGAGGATTTGGCGGAATGGGTGTTGGTATTGGAAGGTAGAGGGTTCTGGGAGAGAAATCTAGAGTTTGAGCCCTTGCACTTAAAAAGGAGAGAAACTCCTCCAGCTAAGCCATCCATTGAAGAACCACCATTACCTGTTAAAGCCATTGCCAGCCCACCTCAGGTATGAATTTCTGGGACCTGACTTCACATTACCTGTTATTATCTCATCTAGTTTGTTAGATGTGCAGGTTCAAAAACTTTTAAAGGTACTAAAGGAGTGCAAAACTGCCATGGGGTGGACCATGGCAGACATCAGGGGGATCAGCCCCGCCTACTGCATGCACATGATTCTGCTGGAAGAGGGGCACAAACCTTCCAGGGAACATCAGAGGAAGCTGAACCCCAACATGAAGGAAGTGATGAAGAAGGAGGTGATAAAGTAGTTGGATGCAGGAATTATTTTCCCAATCTTTGACAGCAGCTGGGTGAGCCCAGTGCAATGTGTTCCTAAAAAGGGTGGCATGACGGTTGTGACAAATGACAATAGTAAATTGATCTCAACAAGAACCGTCACAGGTTGGAGAATTTGTATGGACTATCGAAAGTTGAATCTAGCCACCCGGAAAGACCACTTCCCACTTCCTTTCATTGATCAGATGTTGGACAGATTGGCATGGAGGTCACACTTCTATTTTCTGGATGGGTACTCAGGGTACAATCATTTCTCAATTGCACCGGAGGACAGAGAAAAGACCTCCTTCACATGCCCATATGACATTTATGCCTTTAGACGGATGCCCTTTGGCCTATGCAATGCACCTTCCACATTCCAACGGTGCATGATGGCCATATTCACTGACATGGTTGAGGACATAATGGAGGTGTTCATGGATGACTTCTCAGTGGTGGGGAATTCATTTGATGAGTGCCTGATAAATCTGACGCGTGTGCTGAAATGGTACATCGAGACTAACTTGGTTCTGAACTGGGAGAAGTGCCATTTCATGGTACAAGAAGGCATAGTCTTGGGGCACCGGGTGTCAAGCAAGGGAATAGAGTTGGATCGCGGAAAAGTTAATGTAATAGCAAAGCTGCCTCCACCAACTTCAGTCAAAGCCATCAGAAGCTTCCTTGGACATGTCGGTTTTTACCGGAGGTTCATAAAAGACTTCTCCAAAATCGCCAACCCTCTCTGTAAGTTGTTAGAAAAAGATCACCTGTTTTTGTTTTCTGATGATTGCAGGGTAGCATTTGAGGAGTTGAAAAAGAGACTGGTCACAGCACCCATCATTGTTGCCCCCAACTGGGAGCAACCATTCGAACTAATGTGTGATGCCAATGACTATGCAGTGGGAGCAGTGCTGGGCCAGCAGAAAGACAAATTGATGCACCCAATCTACTATGCTAGTAGAACGCTGAGTGGAGCCCAGTTGAACTACACTATGACTGAAAAGGAGATGTTGGTTGTAGTGTTCGCGTTTGACAAGTTCTGATCCTACCTGATAGGGTCCAAGGTAATTGTATATACTGACCATGCAGCTCTCAGGTACTTAATAGAAAAGAAAGAATCTAAGCCACGCCTGATTCGTTGGGTGTTGCTATTGCAATAGTTCGATCTTGAGATTCGTGACTGTAAGGGCACTGAGAATCAAGTCGCTGAACATCTATCACGACTTGAGGGAGCTGAAAATGTAGTTGAGGTTGAGGAAATACTGGAGACTTTTCTAGACGAGCAGTTACTCGTCACCATTCATCAGAAGTGCCATGGTATGCAGACTTTGCTAATTACCTGGCCAGTGGTATAGTTCCTCACGACCTTTCATCGGTCCAAAGGAAAAGATATTTTTGTGAAAGCTGCCAGTATTACTGGGATGAACCTTATCTATTTAGAATATGCCTTGATAATATGATCCGTTAATGCGTCCCCGAGATAGAGAAATTTTCTGTTTTGCAGGCTTGTCACGCATCGGCATATGGTGGACACTTTGGAGGGGTTAGGACAGCGGCAAAGGTGCTAGAGGCTGGATTCTTCTGGCCGACAGTGTTTAAAGATGCGCACCTATGGGTGAAGGGCTGCAATGAATGTCAGCGGACCGGGAACATTTCCCGACGCCACGAGATGCCCATGAACCCAATTCAAGAGGTGGAAGTGTTTGACATCTGAGGGATTGACTTCATGGGTCCCTTCGTCAGCTCCTATGGCAATAAGTACATTCTTGTTACTGTAGACTATGTGTACAAATGGGTGGAAGCTACAACGTTACCCACTAATGATGCAAGAGTGGTGGTGGGATTTCTAAAGAAGAACATATTCACCCGCTTTGGGATACCACGAGCAATTATCAGTGATGGAGGCACTCATTTCTGCAACAAGGCCTTTGAAAAGTTGCTTGCTAAGTACGATGTGCGCCACAAGGTGGCTACTCCTTACCACCCCCAAACTAGTGGACAGGTTGAAGTGTCCAATAGAGAAATCAAGAGTGTGCTAACAAAATTGTGAACGCCACAAGAACTGATTCGGCGAGGAAGCTAGATGATGCACTCTGGGCTTACAGAACTGCCTTCAAAACTCCAATTGGTATGTCACCATACAAGTTGGTGTTTGAAGGCCTGCCACCTGCCAGTGGAACTTAAACATAAAGCGTGGTGGGCATTGAAATAGCTGAACTTAGACATGGAAGCCGCGGGCACGTCAAGAGTCACTGAATTGCATGAGCTCGAGGAGTTCAGATATCTTGCTTTTGAGAGCACAAAATTGTACAAGGAGAGAATGAAGAGGTTGCACGACCAGAACATTGTTGAGAGAAATTTCAAACCCGGGGACATGGGATTGCTATACAACTCAAGACAACGTCTATTCCCAGGTAAACTTAAGTCATGATGGTCTGGACCATTTCGAGTAGTTGAAGTTTTCCCTTCAGGAGTTGTTGAGATTGCCACAGAGAATGACTCTCGTACATTCAGAGTCAATGGTCAAAGATTGAAGCCATATGTGGGCATGAGCGAGAAAAAGGAAGTGTCTGAGTTGCACCTGACTGAACCATAGAGGTCAAGCGAGCCTTAAATGCGCTCATCCTGCGTCATGCTGCGACGTTAAATCAGGCGCTGCGTGGGAGGCAACCCACGAAATTGTTGTAAGTGTAACACATTATATGAAAAAAAATCAAACAACTGCCCAGACCGCAGTTCCACCACGACCGCGATCAAACCGCGGTCAGAGACCCCCTCTGAACTTCGTTCACCGCGTTTCCACCGCAACCGCGGTACCCCTCTCTGAACTTTGTCTGCCGCGGTTCAACCGCGACCGCGGTAGGACCGCAGCAGACCCCGTCGGGCCTAGGTACGCAGAAATTTTTTAATTCACCCCCCCCTTTCTAATTTACCTAACCCTGCACCCACCCTAACACAATTATTCCCCCTCCCTATTCAGAAACAGAACCCCCCCCCCCACCACAAAAAAAAATAAAACCCAAATCATCTCTTCTCTTTCTCTCTCAAATCCCTCTCTCACTCCCAAAAACCGCTATTGTCATCTTCTCCACACCTCCTCTCACCACTACCCACCCTTTCCAACCTTCTTCAAGTAAGTGTTCTCTTCTTTTTGATTCTGTTTCTTCTTCTAATTAGTGTAATTTAGTCTAAACTAGTTTAGTTAAACCCTAGGTAGGAATAGTGTAGATTTTCTTTCAATTTTTGCTTTTTCTCTATTTTTATTGTTGTATTTGCTTCTTGTAGATTTATTTGGTGCTAAAATGGTTAGGTCTTTCTTATACTTCAATTGTGGGGGTTGTTTAGATGATTTGGAGGCCTAGAAATAATTGTGGTGTAGTTTGGTGGAGGGCCCTTTTTGACCGAAAATTTGGGGCTTGTAGTGCTATTTTGAGGCATTTTGTGTCTATCCTAGGTTGTGGTGGTGTTGTATTTGGTGAATGGTGGTGTTATATTTAACGTGAATCACTTGAGGGAGTAATTGTGGGGGGGTTGTATGCCAGAATTTGTAAGAAAGTTGCGGGGCCATTGTGGAGGTTGTAACCTGGAACACCTCACTAGTTGGGGGTTTGGCATAGTGTATGAATGGAATAAATGGGGGATATTATTTGGTGTCATCGGTTGGTGAAGTCTGAGTAACCATATGTCTGGCACATGTAGGATATATTTGATGGTTCTCTTGTATTCTTTGCAGGTCATATGGCTCGTAAGAAGCAAAAGAGATCGGTAGGCACGTCCCAACAGCCTACATATAATGCCTCAAGGTTCGAATCAAAATTGACAGAGGACGACTTTCATGCCAAGGACTCAAAGAGCTTCATCCCTGAGATTCTGATTGACAGGGCAGCCCTCCGTATAGAAAAGGAGGAGATGTATGAGGAAATCCGGCGGAGGAAAATGGAGTTCTTATTTGATGAACCTGAAACGGTGAACAGGATGCTTGTAAGAGAGTTCTACCCGAACTGCCCATCACATACGTTGCGGGAGGTGACTGTGAGGGGAAAATGGGTAGATTCCTCAGTTGAAACTATTCAACAGGTGTTGCGGCTGCCCCAATTTACTAGTGACGTCGACTATTACCAGGAGTCACTTGGGATATTATGATTGATGCACTCTACGCAGTGGGGAAACCAATCTGGATACGTGACCATATCACCCTGAACTCCAATTCATTCACCCATTTGGCTAAGTGTTGGCTCACTATCATTTGCAGCTGGTTCTTGCCCTCAGGCAACACGACTGACGTGAACTTCCAAAGAGCCCTCTTGATGTGGTGCTTCATCACAAAGAAAGATTTTGATGCGGCAAGACTTATTGGTGATGAAATGATCATACGGTCCCCGCTGAGGTCAAAGGGATTCTACTTCACCTCCCTGGTGACTACATTGTGCCTGCTGAAGAATGTCCCCACCAATCCTACTGATGGAGAGTTGCCCCCTAAAGCAGCTTTCAAAGCTTCTGGCATCAGAGTGGGCAGGGGTGCACGCACCACCATTCAGATCAATGATGAGGATGATGACCCGGTTCCCATGGCACCATCCAGGAGATCCTATGATAGTGTCGGACCCCCCATTCTGGGGCAGGCTTATCCAGATCATAGTCCACCCAGCCTATGTTGCGTACTATAGAGGAAGAGGTCGCGGATCTTCGCACCTCGGTGGAGGGCCTACACACACGTATGGATGCCATGTCTCAGCGGCAGGCCAGGTCTGAGAGCCGGTTTATGTCCTGGTTCCGTGCTTTGGGAAGAGCTTGCCATGTGGACCCCAGCACCGTCTCCGACTCTGATTAATGCTCAGGGAAGTCTTTTTACCCTTCTACTCGTTATTTTTGATATGACATGGGGACATGCCATAATTTTTAAGTTTGGGGTGGGAGACTTGCTCGGGTAATATATTGTAGTGTATATAGACATGGTGTATGTTGTAGTATTTGATTGGTGTTGTTGTGTATCATTGATTGTACTCACATTAGAAGTAACTGACTTGGCCCAATGACGGACACTTGTCGACGGGTCTCTTGAGGGTCAAAGTCGGATTTAAAAAAAATGTAGAGGACTCTTCCTGAGGATGGACCACTTGGACAGTACTCTTAAGGGAAGTAGTCCATGCAGTTTCTTTATTTTATTTTATTTTTCTTTTTTAGGTAGTGTAGTAATTTTTCCTTGGTTTTTCTTTTGACCACGGTTCTTTTCCAAGGGCTTTACTTGAACCGGGTTAGGTAGATTTTTCGTTTGTAGTTTTAGGACCAAAATGGGTGAAGGCTAGAATGAAACCCTTGATGTACACACCTGAGAATAACAAAAACGAACATGAGGGTGCGATGTCTAGGCTCGTTTGTAGACTCGTAAATCTATGCCTTAATGTTGCACATCTTATCTTGCTTGAACGCTCGTATGTGTGTGTTGATAAACTGATTCGGAATGAGTTACATGCCAAGTGTGTGTGAGCTATTACTTGTATTTTGTGCTTGCATGTGATACCTAGAACTTGCCCTGTGTGTTCGCAAAGCGAAATAGAAGCTATTTGGTTTTAGAGATTTGTAAATCCACCTGTATATATTGTCATCGTTAACCCCTTTGAGCCTGAAGTCTGTTCTTTGATAACCCTATAATGACCTATATCCCTGTGTTTGAATAGTTTGACTGTTTGAACCTGTACCTCCTAGAAGCACTTGAATTACTAAAGAATATACAAAAGTCAAAATGTGGAGTGGTAAGGAACTAGGAAAAAAAGGAATTAGGAAATAAATACTTGAATGGTGCAATGGATTTGTAAAGGAAAGAAAAAAACAATTGCACCTAAAGAAAAGTGGGGGTCACCTATGAACAAAAATGTGGAAGAACGAGTGGGTTGAGCATGGAAATTGAAATAAAAGGAAGTGTGTATTAAAAGTGCTTAGGGAGGTTAGTCACTATATCCAAATATATCCTACACGTCTCTTAGCCTACATTACAACCAAATAAAGACCTCTTGATCTTTGACTGAATAGCTCGATTAGTAGAGTACTACACTAGGGGCAAGCTTATGGTGTGTCTGTGTGGCATGTGAATGTTCTTTGCTGAGAGTGAGTGAATTCTTCCTATCTTTGGTTCCTTGTTGCTTGAATTTTATATGTGTGGAACTTCTCTCAGAATTATGATGTGAGGGCATGTGACTCAGAAAGAAAAAGTGAGTTTTCACCTCTGTTAGAGTAACTAGAGTGAGCATGAGTGTATCATGGTGTTAGAGTCTTCATCTGAGGTGTGACTGTTGCACTGCTTAGGTTGTTCCTTCATAATGGCGGATGTGGCAAAAAAAATTGGGTAATGCATCGAACGATTAGGCCTAGAAGTGTGGTTTAACTTGCTCGAGGACGAGCAAAGGTTTAAGTGTGGGGTGTTGATAATAGGTGAATTTAACTATAATTAGGCCCTAAATAACCACCTTCTTGTATAATTTGGATGATAAAAGTGATAACAAAATGCTCTTATTAGTGTTTTTCATGCTTTTCAGGTTATATATGACCAGAGAAGGCTATGGAGTACTTTTGGGATAAAATATAGAGAAAAAGAGGCCGATCGTAAAATTCCGTCAAATAAACCACGCGAAACAGCTCAAGTCAGAACTGAAAGAGGACTGCCGTGGTTCCACCGCGACCGCGACAGAACCGCGGTAGAATATGGTTGCAGACAAAGTGAGAATCAGATGCGGCGAAGGCAGAGAACTTCAGGGACTAAAGTGCAAAACACGGTATTTTTAGCCCAAAACCCTATTTTAAACACTAGACTTCGCCCAAGAGAGGCATATATTGATTTGGAGGGTATTTTGGCAAGGAAAAAAAACAATTGTGAGAGATCACCCAAAACATCTTTATTTCTTTTCTTTGATTTTTCTTGCAAGTTTTATGATGAATATTGTTTTAGTTTGTTTACCCATAGTTATGAGTAGCTAAATCCTTTGTCTAAGGTTTTGATGGAACCTATTGAGGGTTGAACTTCTTGTTTATGTGAATACAAATTGCTAGTCTCAATCTTTATTTGTTCAACTTTGTGCATGTTGTAGTTAATTGGCAGGATCCTCAATTAGTTGTGCCTATTTAGTGTGCATAATTCGGGAGAGAGTGTATATTTAGGTTATTGTTGAACAACACCACCCCCAAAGTATAAGAGGGATCTATAACTGCGGGTTTAAAGGCGGAATTAGGGATAACGAAGCCTTGAGTGCAATCTAAAGTGCACCGTGTTAATTAGAGCTAGCTAGTGTATCTCGAGAGAGTGCATTGAGTATATTACTGTGATTACTCGGGAGTGATTTACGGTAAGATGAGCGTTCATGATTGATAAAGAGGTGTTGGTCAATTTGTATGACGCATAAACAGAAGGGATTCCATCAATAGGGGAAGTCATTACCTTAGCGTTTTCTCATTATTGTTTACAACCTTAGCATCCTTAGTTTACAACTGTTTATTTACTTGCAATTTTAGTTATTAAAGACACCATCAACTATGATTCAAATAGTTGGGGAAATTGGTTCTCAAGAGTTTAGTGGGTCTAAAGATAGTGATTGATAGGTTAACTATCTGTGGATTTGACTCTGGGCAGAATACTCAGGTTATATTTGCAACGTCCGCAGGGTCCTTTTTATAAGGCATAGTTGGGCGTGATCAGAGCTCTCTAGTAGCCGCCACCGGGATCGACTCTAAAATCTGCATAGCGTGTAGAGCATAGTATCAGTACAACTGACCCCATGTATTGGTAAGTGTCGAGCCTAACCTCGACGAAGTATTGACGAGGCTAAGGCGGGTCACCTACATTATAACCTGTACGCAGTATATAATAATGACAAAATAATGGAAATACTGAACAGAATTTAAATAGCCAACAGAAATTGATAACCACAGCCTCAAAAATACACCAGTGCCGTCCAGAGTTACCATTCTTTACTAGTTCAAATAAATACTGAGAAATAACTCAACTCGGCAAATGGAAACATATAGGTTGTTGCGGCGCGCAACCCGATCCCACCAGACAACACATAGTCCTCTCTTATTCCACCTTAAAAATACCAATAACAGTATATAATATGGATTTATTATGGCGTGCAACCCGATCCCACCATATATAAATATCAATATCATAATTTACCCTTATTCGTCCATATAAATCCACCCTTATTTCACTTGTTACTGTGTGCAACCCGATCCCACTGTATAAACATATTCACCCTTATTCCACCATATAAATCCTCCCGTATTATGCCTTCTGCGGTGTGTAGCCCAATCCTACCATATCAGTACCAAACACTCAATGTACACAGTCAAATCAACAATCTAAATCACAAGGCCTTTACGATGAATAAATACCAAACTTAACCAAGAAAAGGAAACCTTGTCCAATATAGAATCTACACAAATAATACTACATAGCAAGACCAACCCAGCAATTTACAACTAGAAGGTGCAAACAAGTCAAATTAAGCAAATAACAGGGATTAGAGAAATTATGAAAATAGCTAACATGGTTAAAAGAAGAAGATATTGACGAAAACGTTGTTGTTAAAAATGGAAATGATTTAGAGCATATAACAATTAAGACAGGGAAGGAAACAATTAAGGAAAAATAGATAATTTGGAGGCATATAAGCACTTGTCACCTCGCATATACGTCGCTCACATGAGAATCACATAGCAAATAGTCTGAGGGTTCTTAATTCCCTCAAGTCAAGGTTAGACACAACACTTAACTCGTTCCAAGGACCACTCAAAGCTCAACCACGGTTTTGCCTTTCAAACTAGTTTTCGAACCAACAATAACTAGCAATTTACCAACTAAACGATTCAAAATAAGCCTTAGGAATCACCCACGACAACAAAAATTCGATTTAGGTCATTATTGAAACAAAAGTCAACACCCGGGCCCCCTTGGTCCAAACCCAAAATTCGGACCAATATCCGATTATCCATTCACCCCCGAGCCCAGATTTACAATTGATTTTGAAATCCGACCTCAATTTGAGGCCTAAATCCCCAAATTTTGAAATCCTTAGTTTCTATCCAAAAATCCCAATTCCACCATGAAAAACTTAGATTTTAAGTTAAAATCTTGTAAAATGAAGTGAAAGATTGAAAGAAACTAGTTTAGAATCACTTACCAATGTTTTGGGAAAGAAATGGTCTTTGGAAAATCGCTTATTGTGTTTTAGGTTTTGAAATTTGAAGAATGGGAGAAAAATCCTGTCCAAAATCATTTTGATCAATTGCAGGTATCGCATTTCCAACCTAGGGTTCACAAATGCGAAAAACCTATCGCAAATGTGTAGGTCTCCCCATCCCTGCTTGCATCGCAAGTGCGAAGAAAACATCGCAAATGCGAGCCTGACCCTTTCCACAAATGCGATCACTGCCTTCCCCCGTCCCAGTTCACAAATGTGAAAACTATAAGGCCCAGCTCCTCTTCGCAAATGCGAGAAATATCATGCAAATGCGGAACCTGTAAAGGTTGCAATTGCGATACCTGATCTCGCATTTGAGAGATCAGAGGCCTACACCAACAACTAAAATACCAGCAATGTTCGAAGTCCTATTTTCACTCTATAGCCTATCTGAAACTCACCCGAGCCCTTGGGGATCCTAACCAAACAAGAACACACAAGTCTTAAAGCATCATAGGAACTTGCTCGGGCGATCAAATCGCTAAAATAACACCTAGAACTACGAATTTAGCACCAAATTAAATGAAATTCTCAAGAACACTTTCAAATTTTTATTTTCTCAACCGCACGTTCGAATCACGTCAAACCAACTATGTTTCTCACTAAATTTCACATACGCGTCATAAATAGGGTATTGGACCTATACCGAGTACCGGAACCAAAATACCAACCCATTATCCAAAAAGTCAATTATGAGTCAAACCTTTCAAATTCATTAAGTCTTTAACTTTCAATTTTCAACAAAGTCTGATATCTCGGGCAAATGACTTCCGATTTTGATTCTGGGCATACTCCCAAGTCCCAATTTACGATACATATCCACCGGGATTGTCAAATTACGAATCCAGGTCCATTTACCAAAATATTTGACCAAAGTTAACTCAAATGAAGTTTATAGGCAAAAAAAATTATTTTTAACAACTTTTAACATAAAAGCTTTCCGGAAACATGCCCGGACTACGCAGGCAAATCGAGGAGAGTAAACATGATATTTTTAAGATTGTGTGATAACCCGAAATGGATGACAATATTTCAAATTTTATACTATGAATTTCATTGTTGGACTCCCACGGACTCAGAGGAAGTTCGATGCAGTTTTGGTTAGTGTGGATAGCTGACCATGTCAGCGCACTTCATTCCTCTACCAGTGGACTATTCTTCAAAGCAATTGGCAGAGATTTATATCCGTGAAATCATTCATTTTCACGGTGTACCCGTGTCTATCATTGCTGACCGAGGTACGCAGTTCACCTCGTATTTTAGGAGAACAATACAGCGTGAGTTGGGCACGCAGGTTGAGTTGAGCACAGCATTTCATCCTCAGATGGACAGACAGTCTGAGCACACTATTCAGATATTAGAGGATATGTTGCGCGCTTCTGTTATTGACTTTGGAGGCTCATGGGATCAGTTCTTTCCACTTGCATAGTTTGCCTACAACAACAGCTATCAGTCAAGCATCCAGGTGGCTCCCTATGAGGCATTATATGGTAGATAGTGTCGATCATCGATTGGATGGTTTGACCCGGGGGAGGCTCGATTATTGGGTACAGATTTGGTACACGATGCCTTGGATAAGGTTAAGATCATTCAGGATAGACTTCTCACAGCTCAGTCCAAGCTGAAGAGTTATACCGACTATAAGGTTCGAGATATTGCATTCATGGTCAGAGAGAGAGTGTTGCTCCGTGTATCACCTATGAAGGGTGTAATGAGGTTTGGGAAGAAGGGCAAGTTGAGCCCTAGGTACATCGGACCTTTTGAGATTCTTCAGATAATGGGTGAGGTTGCTTAAAGACTTGCGTTGCCACCTGGTTTATCAGTGGTACATCTAGTGTTCCATGTGTCCATGCTTCGGAAGTATCACAGTGATCCATCCCACGTGTTAGACTTCAGCATTGTCCAGATAGACAAGGATTTGACCTACGAGGAGGAGTCGGTAGCTATTCTAGACTAGCAGGTTCGTCAATTGAGATCGAAGAATTATCCTTCAGTTCAACTGCAGTGGAGAGGTTAGCATGTTAAGGCAGCTAACTGGGAGTCCGAGTTCGATATGCGGAGTAGATATCCACAACTTTTTCCCAACTTAGGTACTTTTCTATGTCTGTTCGAAGACGAACAGTTGTTCTACACAAATAATACTATACAGTAAGACCAACCCAGCAATTTACAATTAGAAGGTGCAAACAAGTCAAATGAAGCAAATAACAGGGATTAGGGGGGATTATGAAAAAAGCTACCATGGTTAACAGAAAAAGATATTGATTAACACATAGCAGTTAAGCATGGAAAGCATTTAGAGCATATAACAATTAAGATAGGGAAGGAAACAATTAAGGAAAAACAGTAATTCAGGAAAAATAAATAATTTGGCGGTGTATAAGCACTCGTCACCTCGCATATACGCCATTCATATGAGAATCACATAGCAAATAGTCTGAGGGTCCCTAATTCCCACATGTCAAAGTTAGACATAACACTTACCTCGTTCCAAGGACCACTCAAAGCTCAACCACCGCTTTGCCTTTCAAGCTATCCTCTGAACCAACAATATCTTGCAATTTACCAACCAAATGATTCAAAATAAGCCTTAGGAATCACCCACAATAACAAAAATTCGATTTAGGTCATTATTGAAAAAGTCAACAAATGTCAGCACCCGGGCCCGCTTGGTTCAAACCCAAAATTCGGACCAAACCCTGATTACCCATTCACTCCCGAGCCTGGATATACAATTATTTTGGAATTTGACCTTAATTTGAGGTCTAAATTCTCAAATTTCGAAATCCCTAGTTTCTACCCCAAAATCCGCAATTCCACCATGAAAATCTTAGATTTTAAGTTGAAATCTTGTAAAATAAAGTGAAAGATTGAAAAAAAACTAGTTTAGAACCACTTGCCAATGTTTTGGGGAAGAAATGATCTTTGGAAAATTGTCTCTTGTGTTTTAGGTTTTGAAAATTTAAAGAATGAGAGAAAAATCCCGTCCAAAATAATTTTGATTAGTTATAGGTGTCGCATTTGTGACCTGGGGTTCGCAAATGTGAACCCCGCAAATGCGAAGAACATATCACAAATGCAAAGGTCTCCCCATCCCTGCTTGCATCGCAAATGCGAAGAATACCACGCAAATGCGAGCTTGACCCTTTCTACAAATGCTACCATGTGATTGCAAATGTGATCACTGCCTTCCCCCCTCCTAGTTCGCAAATACGGAAAAAAAAAGTTCGCAAATGTGAAAACTATAAGGCCCAGTTATTCTTCACAAATGCGGAACCTGCAGAGGTCGCAATTGCGATACCTGATCTCGCATTTGCGAGATCAGAGGCCTACACCAGCAGCTGAAACACCAGCAATGTTCTAAGTCATATTTCCACTCCGTAGCCTGGCCGAAACTCACCCCAGCCCTTGGGGCTCCAAACCAAACATGCACGCAAGTCTTAAAATATCATGCAAACTTGTTTGTGCGATCAAATCGCCAAAATAACACCTAGAACTACGGATTTAGCACCAAATCAAATGAAATTCTCAAGAACACTTGAAAATTTCTATTTTCTATACCGGACATCTGAATAACATCAAACCAAATTCGTTTCTACTAAATTTCACAGACAAGTTATAAATAGGTATTGGAACTATACCGGGTTTCGAAACCAAAATACAGACCCATTAGCCAAAAAGTCAACTATGGGTCAAATCTTTCAAATTCATCAAGTCTTTAACTTTTAATTTTCAACAAAGTCCAATATCTTTGGCTAGGGACTTCTAATTTCTATTTCGGGCATACGCCCAAGTCCCAAATCACGATACGGATCCACCGGAATCATCAAATCATGAATCCAGGTCTGTTTACTAAAAATGTTGACCGAAGTCAACTCAAATGAAGTTTTTAGGCAAAATTTCTTATTTTTAAAAACGTCTAACATAAAATCTTTCTGGAAACACGCTCGGACTGTGTATGCAAATCGAGGAAGATAAAAATAAGATTTTTAAGACTGTGTGATGACCCAAAATGGATGACAATATTTCAAATTTTATACTATGGATTTCGTTGTTGGACTCCCACGAACTCAGAGGAAGTTCGATGGAGTTTGGGTTATTATGGATAGGCTGATCAAGTCAATGCACTTCATTCTTGTGCCAGTTGCCTATTTTTCAGAGCGTTTGGCAGAGATTTATATCCGCAAGATCGTTCATCTTCACGGTGTGCCCGTATCTATCATTTCTAACCAAGGTACACAGTTCATCTCTCATTTCTAGAAAGTAATACAGCATGAGTTGGGCACGTAGTTTGAGTTGAGCACAACATTTCATCCTCAGATAGACGGACAGTCCGGGCGCACTATTCATATATTAGAGGATATGTTTCGCGCTTGTGTTATTGACTTCGGAGGCTCATGCGATCAGTTCTTGCCGCTTGCGAAGTTTTCCTATAATAACAGTTATCAGTCGATCATCGAGATAGCTCCGTACGAGGCATTATATGGTAGACGATATCGATCGCTGGTTGGATGGTTTGAGCTAGGGGAGGCTCGGTTATTGGGTACAGATTTGGTGTAGGATGCCTTGGATAAGGTTAAGATCATTCAAGATAGACTTCGCACAGATCAGTCCAGGCAGAATAGTTATGCAGACTGTTAGGTTCGAGATATTGCATTCATGGTCGGAGAGAGAGTGTTGCTCTGTGTGTAACCTATGATGGGTGTAATAAGGTTTGGAAAGAATGACAAGTTGATCCCTAGGTACATCAGACCTTTTGAGATTCTTTAGAGTGTGGGTGAGGTGGTTTAGAGACTTGCGTTGCCACCTGGTTTATTAGCGGTACATCCAGTGTTCCATGTGTCCATGCTTCGGAAGTATCACGGTGATTCATCCCACATGTGAAACTTCAGTATTGTTCAGCTAGATAAGGATTTGACCTCGAGGAGGAGCCGATAGCTTTTCTATACCGGCAAGTTTGTCAGTTGAGATCAAAGAGTTATCCTTCAGTTTGACTGCAATGGAAAGGTCAGCCTGTTGAGGCAGCTACCTGAGAGTCCGAGTCCGATATGCGGAATAGATATCCACACCATTTCCCTATCTCAGGTACTTTTCTATGTTCGTTCGAGGATGAACGGTTGTTCTACACAAATAATATTACGCAGCAAGACCAACCCGGCAATTTACAACTAGAAGGTGCAAACAAGTCAAATTAAGCAAATAATAGGTATTAGGGGAATTATGAAAAGAGCTAACATGGTTAACAGAAGAAGATATTGATTAACACGTAGCAGTTATAGGTCATTATTGAAAAAGTCAACAAAAGTCAACACTCGGGTCTGCTTGGTCCAAACCCGAAATTCAAACCAAAACTCGATTACCTATTCAACCCTGAGCCCGGATATACAATTGGTTTTGGAATCCGGCCTCAATTTGAGATCTAAATCCCCAAATTTCGAAATCCCTATTTTCTACCTAAAATCCCCAATTCCACCAAAAAAAACCTTGGATTTTAAGTTGAAATCTTATAAAATGAAGTGAAAGATTGAAAGAATTTAGTTTAGAATCACTTACCAATATTTTGGGGAAGAAATGGTCTTTCAAAAATTGCCTCTTGTGTTTTAGGTTTTGAAAATTTGAAGAATGGGAGAAAAATCCCATCCAAAATCATTTTGATTAGTTGCAGGTATCGCATTTGTGACCTCGCAAATGCCAAGAACCTATCGTAAATGTGAAGGTTTACCCATCCCTACTTGCATCACAAATATGAAGAAAACCTCGCAAATGCGAGCCTGACCCTTTCCGCAAATGCGAGCACTGCCTTCCCCCGTCCCAGTTCACAAATGCGAAAAAAATAGTTCGCATATGCAAAAACTATAAGGCCTAGCTATTCTTTGCAATTGTGAGAAATAGATCGCAAATGCGAACCCTGCAGAGGTCGCAATTGCGATACATGATCTCGAATTTGCGAGATCAGAGGCCTACACCAACAACTGAAATACCAGCAATGTTCTAAGTCTTATTTTCACTCTGTAGCCTATCTGAAACTCACCAAAGTCTTCGGGGCTCCAAACCAAACATGCACACAAGTCTTAAAATATCATACGAACTTGCTCGCGTGATCAAATCGCCAAAATAATACCTAGAACTACGAATTTAGCACCAAATCAAATGAAATTCTCAAGAACACTTTAAAATTTCTATTTTCTCCACTCGAATGTTTGAATCACATAAAACCAACTCCGTTTCTCACCGAATTTCACAGACAAGTCATAAATAGGGTATTAGACCTATACCGGGTTCTAAAACCAAAATACGGACTCATTATCCAAAAAGTCAACTATGGACCTATACCAGACTTTGTTTATTCTGGCACAAACATTTGAAGTTTAAGTAACTTTGAAATGAAAAAAATTATATCATTTCATTTGGACAAGAAATAAGATAAAAACAAAAGGACTTTAATTTATTCCTTTCATTTTTAAAAGTATATTTACATAAACAAAAAAAAATTCTTAAGCAAATAAAGATGCCAATATATGTGGCTAACTTGTACTACTTATTTCTATGGGTCTGATCATGTAGTCCCCGATCCCGATAAGATACATCTTCCAGTTCTAACAGTCTCTGGTCTTAATGACACTTTTAGTGATTTGATACACAATAGCCCCCCTCCCCTCTAGTGTTTGGATGCTAAGTATAAGAATTAGAACACTGGAGGTCTTGATGTTGTCGATAATCCTTCTTCATAGTATGCTTTATGTTGCCGCCTCATTAAAAACCTTGCCAGAAAAACCCAATTGGGACAAAAACTGGACGAAGGGGAAAAAAGTGCAGCACACACATTCAATATCAATAAGGATCTTCAACAATAATAACTTTTGAGGTGAGTCACGTTCCAATTGCTTGGTATTTTACTGTATCTTGATTTTCCAACTGATATGAACCTTTACCGGTTATAGGTGAAATCTGGTAAGGTCCTTCCCACGTTGGTCCTAGCTTTCCATCTTTAAATTCTCGGGTACTTTGAGTCACTTTCCGAAAAAACAAATCTCTGACTTTGAAATATCGAAGATTTGCTATGTGATTATAGTACCTTTCCTTCCTTTGATTTTGTGCCACCATTCTCACATATGCTAAATTCTAGCGCTCTTCAAGCAAATCCAGCCTAATTAGCATTGTTTCATTATTGTCCTCCCCGTTTGTTCGGGAATACCTTATGGTCGATTCCCCATTCTCTACCGGAATCAAAGCTTCCACGTTGTACATAAGGAAAAAGGGTGTTTCTCCTGTGTTTGACTTCGTCGTTGTTCGATATGTCCATAACACTCTTGGTAACTCTTATGGTTAGTTGCTTTTAGCATCCTCTAATTTCTTTTTGAGATTTTGAATTATCACCTTGTTGGTTGACTTCGCTTGTCCATTAGTATTTGGATGATATGGAGAAGATGTGATCCTTTTGATCTTCAATTCTTCGAGAAATTTTATGACTTTGGAACCTATAAATGGTGGCCCATTGTCACAAGAAATTTCTTTTGGTACTCCAAACCGGCAGATGATATGATCCCAAATGAAATCAATCACTTCTCATTCTTCAATCTCTTTGAAAGCACTTGTTTCAACCTATTTAGTAAAATAATCAGTTAAAACTAAATAAATTTTACCTGCCCTGGCCTTTGAGGCAAAGGACCAACTATATCCATCCCTCATTTCATGAATGACCATGGTAGCACCACAGAATGCAGAATCTCTGCCGCATGATGCACTAATTTCGCATGATGCTGACACTTATTACATTTTTATACAAATGTCTTCACGTCTTGTTCCATCTGGGGCCAATAGTAACCAGCCTTATCAATTTAAGAACCAATGAGTTCATACCGGAATGATTTTCGCAAACCCCGTCATGAACTTCTCTCATCACATAATCAGCCTTTTATGTTCCTAATCCTCAAGCCAATTGTCTTTGAAAAGATCTTCGGTATAATTGACCATCAACAAGGGAATAAACGAGCAACTTTAGTTAGTAGTGCCTGGAAGTTTTCGAATCTTTAGGCAATTCTCAATGCCTTAAATATTCTATAAACTCGTTTCTCCAATCCCAGATTAGGTTGATCAAGTTAACTTCGCAATACCCGTCTACGTCCAGGACTGAATCCAACAACTGAATAACTACACCAGAATTGACTCCTTTCATTTTCGTGGACGACCCTAAATTGGCGAATGTGTCTTCCTCCTTGTTCTCTTTGTTTGGAATGTGAATTAATGACCACTCATGTACCCTTTTCATGAAGATGCTGACAGTCCCCAGTCTTGTGGCCATGCGTTTCGTGGAATTCACACCATAAACTAGGATCCCTTTGACTAGGATCTGACAGAATTGGTTTCGAAAATCTTGCCTACTTGATGTTTCTCATAGCTGAAACTAGTTCTACCAAACTAATATTAAAGTTGTAATCATACAACCAGGGATATGCCGAATCTGGGGACCCAGATGGTTCTTTCTCCTTCAAAGACCTACTACTTCGACCATGGTCCGTCCTTCTATCTGATACAAACCTTTCTGAAGACTACAAACCTTTAATTCCTTGCCCATCAACTCTTTCATATGGCTGGAAATGATTCTTGGAAGACCTTCAGTCTACATCAAAATCACTTTTGAACTTCTCCTGATTCTGATCATGATTGCGACCTTTGGATGACACTGAAGAACTCAGTTGATCATCTTTAAATCTTATTTTTGATTCATAATGGACATCTGTCCATGTGGTTGCCTGAAACTCCAACAGGTTTTCCTTCAATTTACTGGAGCCAATGGAGCTCAATGGATTGAGGCTTTTGGTGAATGCTTCAGCTGCCCACTCATCCGATACAACCGACAACAACATCCTCTCCTTTTAAAATTGAATTATGAACTCCCGTAATAATTCAGATTCTCTTTGAGAGATTTTGAATATATTTGCTTTCCTAGCTTGGACTTTTCTCGCCTCGGTATGAGCTTTAATAAAAGAATCTACAGGCATTTAAAAAGAGTCAATCGAATGCTCAGATAAAAGAGAGTACCACGTTAAAGTAACCTTGGTTAGGGTTTCGCAAATTTCTTCAGTAGGATAGATTCGATCTCATGTGAGGCCAAATCATTACCCTTTATAGCTTCGTGTAAGTTGTGATATGCTCGTGTGGATCCAAAGTTCCATCATACTTTAGAATATCAAGCATCTTGAATCTTTTTGAATCATCTCCGGGGCCGCACTTGATTTGAACGGAACTGCGTATACTTCTTTGAAGTTGGTCCCTTCAATACCGGTGGTGCTTCCGGGATCTGATCCATCCGGGCGTGGAATTCTTTAGCATTTTGATCCATCCAATCATCCATTTTTCTTATGAATCTCATGAGCTCGGGTTTAAATGGATCATTTGTGTTGTTGTCGTTCTCGAATCAAATACCTGCACCACCAGCTTGATTTTTATTAAAATTGAACTCCTCCCTCGAAGCAACACTATCAGTTCTTTGCGCTGTTTGATTTGCAGGCACGCTGGGAGGGGCTCAAACTCCTTCATTGGAATTATTTGAGGCAACCGAAAGTGCTTACTGGAGCTCCGTCATTATATGGTCTTCTCTTGAGAGATGGTTCATGATTTCCCTTTGTTGTGCTCTCAAAATTTTTACTGTTTCGACAATAGGTTCATCGTTAATATCATTATGAGTTGGACTTCTCACATGCCGATGGTTTAGTTCTTTGCGAACCAAGGTTGTCTCATCTCTGCCGTTGCGAGTTTTGCTGGTTGAATTATCGCGCTGGAACATATCCTTACGCTTGTTGTTTGGTCCAATATTGAAAGAGTTGTTCACATCGTTAGCTGCCATATCTGTTTTTACTTTGACTAAAGAAAAGCGTCAAAATGCATTAGTAACAGATGAATGGATCAAAGTAATAACACAATTGTCTATGTCCCCGGTGGGCGCCAAACTGTTTACCCGTAAAACGGTACAGTTGAACTTGTAACGTGATTTATAGACATGTGAGTTAATATTATCCAAGAATTTAAAATAACTAAGAACATAAATAAACTGATTAAATAAACTCGAAGAAAATACAAACGTGATTGTGAGATGAGCTTCTCCAAAAGTAAGAATAAGAACAATATGTAGAACATAAAGAAAGAAAGTAGTAAATAAAATTAATACCCTTTTAGCGTACAGATATTTTTGTGTCCTACAATGAATACAAAATTCTTCTGTTTATTCAGGGAGATAAGATTCTCAAACCAAGCTCTTCTTTAATATGAATAAAAACCCTTTTGATAGCTGCATAACGGTTGAGTATTAATGCAAAGATTCTTTGTAACGGTTGCTCATTGAATGTTATCTTTTTCAACCGATATCTTCCTTTCAGATCTTCGTCCCCGGTTTCAGTACCTTCGAAACTTATTCAGCACCGGCCACATATTCATAATCGGTGCTAGTTATTTGCTGACTCACATCTTACTTTTCTTTACTTTCACGTATTAACTCGTTGAGCATCTACCTGTCGTTGATCAATTTTATCCCATACAATTACATAGTATCTTATCTATCAAATAGTTTCGAGGGGAAGCCAAGAAAACGGGAATAATTGCTTTTGTCAAGCAGCCTATAACCGTCTTGTTCGTGGACATATGACAATTAATCGAATTATTTTATATTTTGTTTCATATTATCTTTATCAATGGGTTAATTCTACAACCGGTCGATGTCATGATTCTAATGTTTTGTATATATCCAAATCAATATGCATGGGAAAAAGATAGTTTGAATCTCACATGGGGTCAGCATAAGAAATTAAAATACAACCATTCATTAACGTATTAATTAAGATCACCGGCATCGGTTTAAGGGTCAACAGCAAGGATATTTGTCTTCATAATGGGAAACAGGTTGATTCGAATTCATATCGTAAATGTCAATTAACATAATAATTAATTATTCTAGTAGGTTTGGAGTGGCTGATGATTGAGTTTGAGCTTTTGAAATAATAGGGCTTTGTTCCTTTGATGTGCTAGTTTCAGTTCTTAGGCCTTAGCAGCAAACATGGACCATATATAACAAATTCAAAGATGGAATCATTTCCTTCCTGTCTTTATCGGTACAGTACTATTTTTGGAAGATACATCTCCCCTTTGCTCAAGGGCATGTTAGTGTCAACTTTCCACGAATTCTTTAACCACCATCTTTCATTTGACAATAATAAGTATAGTGCTTTCTTTAAAATAAAAATAAAAACAAGGACCAAGATTTGAAATGCAACAATAGTACATACATGATACATGTCACAACAAAGACAATATTTAGCCTTGCAAGATGGTCCTTACTGATTCGCACTGAATTTCACGTGTCCTATACTATTCGGGTCAGAGCGTAAGCTAGTGATACTTATAGGCAATGGCTACTGGACTTCCTCGATCTAGGATGTAGTATTCAGGGTATTTCGCCTAGCAGCACGTTGCTTGTAATGCTCTCCTAAATCCCATTTTCACTGTTTAGACTGCTCCCATTTTGCTCGCTGCTACTATGGGAATTCACTTTTGCTTTCTTTTTCTCTGGCTACTAAATTGTTTCAGTTCACCATGTTGCCTCTTACTTGCCTATGGATTTAGCAGCAATTTGAAAGGTTGCCCTATTCGGAAATCTCTGGATCTATGCTTAATTTCAATTCCCTGAAGCATCTCGTCGATTACTATGCATTCCTCGTCTCTGGGTGCCTAGGTATTTGGGATGGATGCAGTATCTGAGCGCAATTGTGCAATTCTTAATTGATTTTTAGCTCATAAATGTGTATATCAAAATAGGAAAAATATATATAATTACGTTAGCACATATTTTGCCAACGAGTGCACTGATAATTCGCATATTAATTTACTATCTTGATTTTGTCTTTAAATGACAATGGATTTGTCATTTAACAAAAAACGTAACATGCAGTCGCAGCAGTTTCACAGCAGTAAAATTTACAAGTTGAGCAAGATAATACTTAGTAGATTCTTAAAGTAACTTGGGGTTACATTAAGCATTTTTTACCAAAAAATCAATTATTTACATCTTACAAGAAATGTACAAACTATGGCATACGGTTAGTTCCACTTTCGTGGAAGAAAAATATTTCATTTTCAATGTCTCAAATCTTAGAAATATAGAGACGTGCTTCTTACTAGTTACTAGTAATTTTCTTAAAAAATGAAAATGAAATAAGAGAAGAAGAACATCGCTGTGTATTCAGTTGATTTGGTTAATAGTCTCAATTCATTCGATTCCAGACCTTAATTGGTAACAAACTAGAAAAAGCAGGTGGAGTTGCAATCCGTAGATAGGTCATCTTTTATTAATTTTAGGTAAACCGTAAACTTAATAAAAGATAGAGGTAACTATGAAGTACTATATATGTCGTTGTTGCTCTAATTTGCCCATCCTTTTACCTATCCTAAACCGAGGGGTTACTGTTGTTGCTTTAATTTGGTCCAAATCCATATAGCTTAAGTTAGTTGAGCATCCTTATTTTTTATGCTTTTTTTTTAAAACTATCTCAAAGAATATTTAAATATCTTTACAATAAAAGTTCAACTTTCAAAAAAAAGTAATGTCAGTTATCTTGTGGAGATTCTGTTAGACTTTAAAGTTTACACTTATCTTGATATTGAAGTAGTATATTGATTTATTTTATTAATTAGATAAAAAGGCCAAAAAGAACAAGTCATCAAATAGAAATTTTTTACTTTAACGTGTAAAATAATGACATGAAAATTTGATAGTAATTGATTAATTTTATGTGGACCTATTTAGTGAAATACCAGATCTAGCTTGGACAAAATAAATAGATAATGTCATGGCATGCAGAACATGGACCTAAGGATGTTTGTCCTTTTGTAGTAAAAATTGCACGGGCGCCCTATTTGGTCGCCCCCATTTAACTTATACCTATTTTTTTTAAAAGAATTTAACTTGTATCCACTTTTAAACAACTTAAGCACTCTTTCTCCTCTTCCCTCTCCTCCTTTGTTTTCTTCTTCTTCTTCTTCTTCTTCTTTCTTCTGATGTTGGTGCTGCTATGAAACTTCAGTTCATAGTATGAACTTTCTACTGAAGATTAACGTTTGCTGCTTATGTACTTCGACCAACCTAATAACTTCCAAACAAATAAATACAAAAAGCTAGCCATAAGTCATCTTTGTTGCGAGCTTGTTGTCTTCAAGCACCTTCAATACAGAAAGCCAAGGGATGATAGCAAGAGAAAACAACATAATGGACCTCGCAAAAGAAGAAACTCTTTTGTAGTTTACAACCTTTCCAACTCAATGTTGTGTTTGTCTAATTGGTCCTTCAACTACTTCCTCCAATTTTGAATCAGTCTCTTCTGCTTGGTTATAAGCTCAGTCTTTGTTTTCAACTCTTCTTTCATTTTTGCAATCTCCTGTTCTTAACTTTTAGTTATAAGCAGCAAAAGTTAATAATGCTAAAGTTTAGCAAATATAAACAAAAACTTCAGGTACTAGAATGTTGAAGTTCAGCAAATACAAAAAAACTCGACCCTGAAGTTCATCACAAACATAACAAAGCTTCAGCTAAAACATGCTGAAGTTCAGCAAATATAGAACAAAACTTCAGCTAAAACATGTTGATGTTCAGCAAATAGAAAACAAAACTTCAGCTACCAGAATGCTTAAGTTCAGCAATTACAAACAAAAACTTCAGCCAAGACTTGGTTCAACAATTTTTGCTACTTCAGGCCCGTCTACTAGAATGTTGAAGTTTGCGTGATTGCCTTTGCTACTTTAGGCCCGTATGCCTGAAGTTACGCGAAAAGTGGGTACGATTGCAATTTTTTTTGCAAAGCGGGTATAAGTTAAAACGTGACCAAAAAAGCGAGTATAGATGCAAATGCCTCATTTTGCAGTAATTGAGTTCACCTTGATAAATTCCAGGAATCATGCAGATTGATAACAAAGTGGTCAAAAAATATCTGCATTTGGTTGATCGAAGCTTACACCTTCGCACCTGTAATAGCATGTGATAGATGAAACTTACATGTTTCTTGGTTTAGAAGTCTATCAAACGTAGCAAGCAAAACCTTAAAAGCAGTTTCTCATAGTACAATCGGATGACACTTTCGCATTGTATAATGTGATTTTCAACCTCTAATTTGAGAATTATTTCCTGCTCTACGCATGAAGATGTATCTAATTTGTTGTTTCAACTTACAGTTGATGATGAGTGAGGTTTGTTATAATGGTAAAAACACTTCCACTGCCAATTGATAGGTGGTGGAAGATATTGCTTTGATACGACTCTGTCGCTTACACGAAGTTGTAGTCAAAATCTAAGGGAAACCAGTCAAGAGGAAACTTGCAGCTTTCTATACTTCTGTTGTCCCTCACACCAGCATGGCTACACGTACCTAACCAATATAGAGGACCGTAGGCTAAGTTCATCTCCAAAAAGTACGGACGTAGTGAGCCCAAAATGCATTTTTGGAAGCCAAAACTAGATGCTTCATCAAGAAGTTGAAATGCTTCTGACGGAAAATCCTCGAATAGCACCAGTATTAGCAGCTTGAAAGCCTGAGTGGTAAAAGCCTGCTCTCTGTAGTTGTTTTTGTCCTTACAACCTTTCTTTACCTTCAATATCTTTGTTTCATCTTCTCTAAGAGCTTTCAGAGTCAACAGTCATCTATATCTTGTGAACACTGTAACCGGCATCCTCCGATGTCAAGTTCTCCCTCCAGTTCTCAAATTCAGATTCACCAAATACTACTTGCTTGATACCAACATAGCTGTTCAGAAGATATTATCGAGGTGAGTCTATGGCTACAAACTAGCAACATGCGGAAAACAAATGGCAAGAATACAACACAAACAATCTGCCTGAAAAGTACAACTTAGACAGCCTATTTAATGTGATGCTCTGTTGGCCAACACAATTAATTGAGATGAAAAAGAAGGTGGTGTTTGCCAATAATGGTCTGCAGAGCCTAGGATTTAGGTTCCAGGCATACTCATCTTGAATCAAAAAATTGTTTGCATGTTGGGAGAAAGAGAAAGTCTACTTCAGAATGAAGAAGGAACTGAAGCTTACTCGAAGCTTATCTGTGTCAAAGCATTAATCAGTACATCCAACAGTAAATGCTCACTTGTCCCAATGTCCACCCTATCATAAGAAAAAGTCAATTTATAAGCAACAAGCACCATTTCATATCCAAGGATAACTAATTCAACAAAATAACCTTTACCATATGCGAGCCAGGTTATCCTGAATCTCAAGATCCCCAATGTTATAGAACGTAGTAGAATTTACATTTGCCCCCTGAACAGCATCATAACTTGGCCTTTTGTCCAAAGGAGATTGTGACAACTGCCATGAAGAAACTTAGTTGGTTGAGCCTAAAATATAAGACACCTCTGACGCTGTGAAAGGCTATTGTTTGAGCTTTCATCAAGTAAACACATTACTACCATTTTAGATTGACAGATTATTTCTTTTCGTTTCCAACCTCTAAAATAAGCACATAAAAAGTACATAATTTGCGGAACTTACTTGCATATTCAGTGAATTGCATCCACCAAGACGTCCAACAATGTGCCAAGAACGAATTGTCTGCAACAAAGTTATGAAAACTAAGTCGATAAAATCCATAAGCAAATGTATCAAGAATCATGAAGCGTAAATTACTTACATCACAAATCAAGGAGATATCCTTCTCCAACGGGGCATTGTAGAACTCAAACCATATGTAGGAGTTTGTAAAATCAAATCTGAATCAGAAGTAAGCAAAATTTGTTATGAAAAATTCACTCCTGAAAGGATCTGCCAGCAAATCTCAGATCTAGCATGGTACTCTTTCAACGGCATGCAGAATATTTGTCAGATAATTATCCTTCAGTCAGGATTGTGGGAAAATGTAACTGTAATGAGATACAACCAAAGGACTAGAATTGTACTACTACGCAAAAACTCACACTTTCTGTTCAATTGCTGACATAAACGTGCTTCAGAGAAAGGTGGAATACAGAAGAAGTTGTGGTCGTTGCGGGGTAAGTCATCACCAGGCATATTCACCAAAAAACAGAGAAACTGTCGAGCATTTTCACTCAAGAAAAGGTTCAATCCCCTATTATCCTTCTAAATATAATCAAGCATACAAGTCAAGAGGGAAAGGAGTTGAATAAAAAGAAAGACGACTTTTGATTTCTCTCAAACAGGCACCTCTTTTATCTTTCCTAACAAAACTATAATATTAGGCATTTCAGGACTATATTAGCAATGGGGTGTTCTAGTCTATAGTCATCTATTGTTGAACTAGAAATCCTTCTCTGACAATTTAATTGGAATGGAACTGACAGCAGTTCTAAAGAAAGTCATGCACGTCGAGTGAAGGGCTAATATCAAATTTACAGAATTACTCGATACTTGTGATGGTGGGAGGTACCTCCTGAAATTAGTCGAGGTGCGCGCAAGCTGGCCCTGACACCGCGGTTTATAAAGAAAAAGTATTGTGCAAAAGGCAAAGATGAATATAATTTTGGTACTTTCTTGTTATTTGGATTATTTCATGTTATGTACATTATGACCTATAAAATAATCAAATATGTCCTTTGCAGACATTAATGTGTTCTGACAATATATATAGATTATGAAACGATTCAAGATATTTTTTCAGATAACAATTACAATCCATTTTTGCTCAACGGATACAAAACACCCATGCTTTAGCACCTGGTGCAACAGCAAGCAGAATACCACTTGTAAATAATCCAAGAAGCATGACGGATATAATAACTACTAAAGGTAGTAAGAACAACGACAACTAATTCATCAGCTAATTCCCAAAAAGTCGAAAACTAAGATTATATATTAGTATCAGTTGTTTCATTTACGTTTAATTTTTATTCAGTGTGAATCCGCTCATGCCCAATCCTGATGAGCGAGTCCATGCTAGACTAGATGCATCAACATACGTGTTTCACCAACTTGAGGTTAGCAGATAAAATAAAACCCCAGTCAATGGAATTAAAAAGCAATCGTATGAAGAACAAGGAGATCTCACGGATTTGTTCAGCTTTAGAGTGGACTCAGTGAGAAAGGTAATATTGCTAATTCTATCAGACAAACCAAAAGGATGCAATTAATGATTGTTAGATTCATCAAGTAATATGTATTCTCAGCATGGTTAGTGTCTACTCTCGTGCATGAGTCTAAACTTACTTGTTGAACGTCACATTCATGGGTGTTGCTGAACCTGTCTTCGTATGTACTATTTTATTCCTTTTCTTTCTCAATCTCTCCTCCATCTGATAACAAAGTAAATACAGTTAATTAACAACAATATTAAATTAGAAGTAGACAGAGCAAACTACGAGCAACTAGAAAAGTAGACATTTGTTTTACTTCACTGATGTCCAATATACCTCTAACACAGATGTTCAAACCAACAAAAAATTCCAATTCTAATTCACACCCAATTGAAAAAAGCCACAAACATGAAACACAGAAGACAAGTGTAACAAAAACCATAACCTGCATAACTATATCAAAGTAATTGAATTAATTTGCACTTCCTTTCAAGAGGCAAGAGGTGAAGCAAATGGTGGTTGCTACCCTTGCTGAGACTGGTATGAACCTTTCAGATGATATTATTGAGAGCATAATCGACAAGGTATTTCAACAACCTACAATTAAATGCTAATTTTGATCATTTTTTCATTTGAAGGAGCGTTTTCTTATTTATATCTGTTTAATAGTGATATATCCAATACTAGTTTCCCTTGATTATTTGGCTTGTTGTCCGTCTCATTGAAGTTTCGTCCCGTCCTGTTTCTATCTTCTCAGAACCACATCATATTCTTAGAGAAACTTTAGTGATTTAAAGCGTGAACAGGAATTAAGGATGGGACCATCTTTAGCTTTGTTCCTCCCATAGACAAGATATCGACAGTGTTTGATACCAACAGTGTCAGTAAGAAAGTTGTTGAGAAACCATTCAACTTCTGAGTTGGAGTCTCTTCTTTCAACTCTCCCCTGCATTATGCCACAAAATGGTATAGTATAGATATTTTATATTGGGAATTTTCTCGTTTATTTGACTAATGTTGAGTAGTTTCTGATTCATTGTTAATTATGTGTTTGCTAAGACTTAGAGGTATTCCATCTGGATGGCAAGTATACTTCTCGGCTCAGATGTTTTCTACCCTTGCATGGAAGATGAAATTTTATTTTAGTGTGTATGATACACGACCCTTGAACCAAGGGTCTATCGGAAACAGCACCTCTATCCTCACAAGGTAGGGATTAGGTCTGTGTACACATTACCCTCTTCAAACCCCACTTGACGATCCAAGTGCCTTCATTCTCTTGTTTCTCTAAGAAGTTGAGACTAATTTTGAGCTACGAAATAAATATCATCCTAATTTCTATTTGTGAGTATGTACGGAAGATTAAGGTAGAAGGTTTTTAGGTAGCCGAGCATTTTTCTTTGTCTTACTCAGTTCGCTAGCATTAGTGTTAATATGATATCTGTTATTCATAGATGACTATTACTACCTAGAGTTTGATTGCATTCTTGGATTCGATCTTATATCATCTTGCTATTATTCCTACTTGTTGCAATTACCTTTTCTTTTTCACTCGTTCTCTAACCGAGGGTCTATCGGAAACAGCCTCTCTGCCCTTCCAGGGGTAGGGGTAAGGCTGCGTACATCTTAGCTTCCCCAGACCCCACTCATGGGAAACCACTGGGTTTGTTGTTGTTGTTGTTGTTGTTGTTCCTTTCAAGAGAAATTAACTAAATGGATACAAAATTATTAGGAACAAACAATCGGGCAATCTTTTTTTATTTTTTACGATGATAGTGTTCGGTCCAGCTTGCGCGCATCTCGCTATTTTATTGGGTACCTGCTACCTCCCACAACTCTGCCCACCAAGGCTTGGTGGGCAAACGGAAGAAATCACCTAGTGCTTTATTGTCTCTGCTGAGATTCAACGGATTTTAACCTGAAACCTTATGATCGGCAATAATTAAGATGATTTGTACCAAAGACGAAGGAAACAAAAACAAACAACCGCAAATTAATTCAAAAAGCATATGAGCCAGCAAAAAAACTGACCATTGACTGAGCTTTATCCGGATCATCAAGACAGCTGCCAAGAATCTCAGCAAGCTCAGGATCTTTGTCATAATTCTTCTCATCTTCTCTACCTCTAAACCCTCTACTACGAGAAAAGCCCTCCTCCTCCTCCTCCTCCTCCCCCTCCTCCATTTCCACATCAATATAATCGCCATCATCGTTGTTTTCTTCAAATGTGGTCAGCAAAGTTTTTGCCCTTTGGCAGTTCGTTAGCGTCCTCATACATGAGCTTTGCTTGGGATGAAAACTTAGAATTGAGTGGCAATGACTAAATTGGGGTGAAAAAACTCTGCTATGGGAAGTCCGAGGTAGTTGGAAAAGAGATGCACTGTGCTGCAACATAAACATCTACAAACAGAATCTTGATTATAAACAACTAAAAACAACAAGAACATATTAACTAATAAATGTGTGTGTGTATATATATATATATGAGACAAATAAGAACATATATTGGGTGCGTTTGGTATGAAGTTTTCTAATTTTCCCATGTTATAAATGTTTTGGAACCATTTTTCTTATGAAAGGAAAATGTTTTACTTATCTAGAGAAGGGAAAATATTTTTCAAAACTCCTTCTCAACCTTTCTCACCCTCACTAACCCAGCTCACCCCCTCTCTTCAAAAAAAAACGTTTTTTTTTTCAAATTTCAGTTTTTCCGTTACCGCCCCACCCCACCCAACCCCCGGCAAAAAAATTATTTTTTACCTAAATTATTTGTAATATAAAATAATATTTTTTAAATATATTTTTCAATTGTAATATTTTTATTTATCGGTTTAAAAGTTCAAAATTTTACAAATTACAAAATTATGAGTTCGGCGGTTTATGTGTTTGGAAGTTTACGGGACATTATAAAGTTTACGAGTTTGAAATTCCGCGGTTTCGAAAGTTTAGCGGTTCGAAAGTTTATGAAATTTGTGGGTTCGGAAGGTTATTGGTTTGAAAGTTTATGACTTCATGTTTATTATATCTAAATTATTTATGAATAATCTTGAGAAGTCATTTTCCTTAATTTGCGTACCAAACACCGGAAAATGACTAAGATTACTGCTTGTTTTCCAAGAAAAAATTTTCTTGGAAAATATTTTCCGTTATACCAAACACACCCATTAACTAAAATTAGTTGTTAACACTAAAAAACAACGCAAAAGATAAGGGTTTTGGCCCAAATGGTAAGTAATATGCAGGAAATAAAATATGTATGGAGAGAAAAAGCAGAAACATACACTTTGATGCCGTAAGGGAAAAAGAAGCTGAAGAGCTCGCTGCAGAAAGAGATACGAAGGAGCAAACTAGCGCTGAGGATAGATGGACTAGAACGTAGCTTGGAAATTGTCGATCCAATAGTTTGTTTTTCGTCCGGCTAGTAGAAGGTAGTTGGGCTTGGGCCAAGTTCCTTCTAACCAAGGGGAGAAATTCAAAAATACCCAAGTTTATAAGTGATCATTCAAAAATAGCCACAGTTTCAAAAGTTATTGAAATTTAGACATTTTTATGTAAAGATAAATTTGAACAAAAATACTGTTCAAAATCCGAAAAATACTCCAGCATAATATACTGGAACTCCAGTATAATATACTGAAGCTCCAATATATTGTATTGGAGCTAGCAAAGTATAGTGGTCCAGCATAATATGCTGGAAGTTCATACACAGGTGCACCGAACTCCAGTATATTATGCTGGACCGGTCTCTATTGCAACAAAATAGTAGCTATTTTTCAATGACTTGCAAACGCTAGCTATTTTTCAATGACCAGTCCGAAAACTGGCTAGCTCGTGCTATTTGACTCTAATCAAGTGATCCAAAATCTTCTTGGCTTTGGCATATTTGACCGGTCCATCAAAAATAATTACAAGCGTAAGCCAAATATATAAAAAATATATATATTGATTATATATATATATCGACTATTATTTATATATATATATATATCGATTATTATTTGAAGGCGTCTATATTATATAAAAATCCCAAATGTTTTTCTTTCTAAAATATTTCATACCAAAATACTTGTATTTATAATTTTATAAAGGATAATCCAAGGGATAAATCAAATATTGATGTCAAAAGTATACTCTAAGGGGTCGTTTGGTTTGAATTTAAATTATGCTGAGATTAGTTGTATTGAGATTAATTATGTTGGACTTAGACATCCTAGTATTATTCCTTATTAATTGTTTGGTATGTTGTATTAATCCTAGGATGTCAATTTTACTGCTTTATCACGGGATAACTTATCCTTGGATTGCTGTTCCACCCTCTGGCAAAGGTATAAGCTATCTCAATACTGTTTTTAATTAGGATAACGTATCCTAAGATTAGTAACCAAACAAGGGATAAAGGGTACTAATTTTTTATCCCATGATTATTTTTGCTTATCCATCATACCAAACGACCCCTAAATGATTATGTATCCTTTTAGGGTTTGGCTCTAGCTCCTAAATGAGACTCAAACCAGCTGAGGTGCCTAGGAATGTGATGAGTGATATGGTTAAATTGGCAACAAATGTTGCCATCTTCCACCAATCAAAATGAAGGGAGTAATAGAATTGCGTCAATCATGGCTCCAGGTGGGTCGTGAAAGTTGAGAGAATTCCGGAAAGACTTAAAGAAAGTTACAATAGTCAAAAATGAGTAAACAAATATTTGGAGTCAACTATACCAGCTTTTGTATGTTATCCTTTATAGGATTCATGATACACTCTGAACAAACACAAATATTAGAAAATTCTAACAACTTAAAGAAATAGACAAAAATTAAATCTTGAAAACACCCAGAATAAAATTCAATTAAATTAGTCACCACAAGCTTTATAGATGATAATAATTGAATTTTTGAAGACACCTACCAAAAAATTCAATCAAATTAGTCAACACAAGATTTATAACCACTGAAGAATTGGATCTTGAAAAAAAAAAAAGCAAGAGATGTACCTGAGAAGAGGTTTAGACGGAAGAACTGAAATCACCAGCAGCGTTTTGTTAGGATTTGTGTTCCACCATCATCAGAGACCAAATTCCATGTTAGGAAGAAGGGGAAAAGAAAAAATAAATTCTATAGGAAATGCCAAAAACACATAGAGAGATGAAGACGGAGATAGAAAGGAGGTGACCAACAAAACTTTAACCTACTATCTGGAAACTCACTTACGATCCTAAGTGGATTGTACTTTTAGCCAAGTCCAACGTTTTTTGCATTTTGCACCCTTAAGTATAATTTTCCCGTTACACCCTGTTCTTCTTTTTTAACAATTTTCCCTAATGTGTTTCTTTCTTCTTCTTTTTTAGAATTGTATGTAAATACTAATATTCATTTTCGAAAGGGGTAAAATAAGATAATAATTCTTTTTTTCTATTTTTTTAGAGAGAATTATACATAAGTACAATCCATATACATAAATCATGCATCTTACTCATAACTTTGCAATCTATAGCCAATCTTAAATATTGAAACTACTTCAATTTTAACTTTTTATCTCATCGGTGCAAAGCCAATAATTGAAGTAACAAAACTAAAAGAAAAATAGAGATCGGAGGTCGACAATATAAACACAAATAAATTTTATAATAAATTAAACATTCTCCTATTTTTTTCGTATGGCAAAACATGATTTTTATAATGAAATATTTCAATCTTTTAGTATATTTTAAACGGTGAATCATTTAAGTTTTCACACATCAGAATTGTCCATCAAACTTTAGTTTAAAAGTGTAAATTTTTATGTGCAATATAAACTTATATTATTTGAGAAGTTCCACATCAGCTCTATTTGCCCCTCCGTTATATAGATAATATAGATTATAGGAAAAATGCATAAGTGTCCTCCGACATATACCCGAATTTATAACTACACACTTTATCTTTGCGGGAATCATATTACCTCCCTAATTTAAAATGGAATAAATACTTGTAACGACCCGACCGCTCGTTTTGAGAAATTAAGCTCTGTCCGGCGGCGTAAGGTCTAGAATAGCTTCATAATATGAGTATCGACTTGCGTGCATGATTGAACTCAGCTAACGGATAATTCAAATTCAAATTGGAAGAAGGAATCTAGCTTTGGAAGTTTAAACGGTGAGAATTTGACCGAAATTGGACTTTTGAGTAAATGACCCCGGAATAGGTTTGGGTGATCTCAACAGCTTCGTATGATGATTTTGGGCTTAGGCGTGCATCCGAATTCAAATTTGGAGGTTCGTAGGGTAATTTGAGGCGTTTCGGCGAAAGTTGAAAAAGTTGATGCTTGGAAAATGGATAAGTTTTATCCATAGTTGACTTTTGAGATATCGGGGTCGGAATACGACTCCGAGACTTAGAGCAGCTCTGTTATGTCATTTTGGACTTGTCTACAAAATTTGGCGTCATTCTGGGTTGATTTGATAGGTATCGGCACAAGTTTTCGAAGTTGGAAGATTTGGAAGTTCATAGTTTGATTCATGGTGTGATTTGTCATTTCAGCGTTGTCTGATATGATTTGAGACCTCAAGTGAGTCCGTGTTAGGTTATATGACTTGTTTGTAGGTTTAGACGGGTCCCGGGAGACTCGGGTGTATTTTGGGTGTGTTTCAAATCATTTTGGGCTACTTTGAATGGTGATTATCTGATATTTGGTGTTGTTCTTCGCGTTTGCGAGGATCCTCGCGTTCTCGAAGAAGAATTTGGCATATAGAAGTTTGTTCTTCGCATTCGCGAAGAAGGAAATCTCGGTTGCACAGGTCTGACTTCGGAGGCTCATATCTCACAATCTATAAGGAATTTCGAAAGGATCCAAATATAAAAGTTGTAGCTATTTGTGTCTAGTTTTCAGAAATGTAAATTAATTGGCATTTAGATTTGTGTACAAAAACTTATGATAGTTACACTATAGGCTGCCCGGAGAGAGCCCGAAAATCTCTGTTTCACATGGTTGACTTTGGAAGCTTATATCTTGTAATATATAATGATCAGAAAATGTGCAACCTATGAAACTATAGCCCTTGGTATCTAGTTTTCAGAACATCAAACCATTTGTCATTTGTAGTTGTGTGCAAAAGTTATGGTCATTATACTAAAGGCAGTCTAGAATGAGTTTGGAAGTTGTTGACGAGGAATTTACTCATCGGGAACGCGAGAGAAGGGTCGTGAACACAAAGAACAACCCTTGGGCAGGCAGAATATATTCCCAAATCGAGGGTTAGACCATTTTAGTCATATCTTGACTTGTGGAGCTCGGTTTTGAGCGATTCTTTAAGGGTTTTTCACACAAACCGATTGGGTAAGTGTTCTTCATCTAGAATCTAACATATTCCATGATTTTATCTTCATTTGCATCATTTAATTTGTGATTTGGGTTGGGAAATATTAGTTTTTGAAGAAAATTCCTAAAATGAAAAATCATGATTTGAGGGACCAAATGGTATCGGAATTTGATAAATTTTGTATGGTTGAACTCATATCGTAATGGGTATTCGGTTTTTGTAAAATTTGTCGGGTTCCGAGGTGCGGGCCCGGGGGGTCGACTTTTGGACCGATTTTTGGATTTTGTTAAAGATTGAGACTTTTTGATCCGGAATCATTTCTTATGTGTTTTATTTGTGCTTTGAAGTTAATTTGGTTAGATTTAAGCAGTCTGGAGGTTTGTTCATCGGAGAAATGCATTTTAAAGTATTGGTTTGTCGTCTTTGAGATAAGTATCTTGCCTAACCTTGTGGGGGGGACTTCCTCTTAGGATTTGAGTCTGTTATGTTTATTATAGTTCGTGTACGCGAGGTGACGAGTGCGTGCTCGGACTTATTTGTGAAAAAATTGCCTTTTTAGGGTTCTTAGGTCCTTATATTCATTGTGTATGAATGTGTACTTGATATGCTTGAGTATTTCACTTACTAGTTTCACCTCTACATGCTCTAATTGGAATTTAATTGCTTATGATTCATTCTTATTGCCTATTTGACTCTTATTTTTCTTAACTGAAGATTTTTACCTCTTCTATTGTCATGCTATCTTTCATAACTGCTCGTCTTTATTGGAAATCATTATTATCTCCCCTGTAATTATTTAGTCTTAATTGAGGTTATGATTATTTTCCCGCTGCTCATCCTTAATTGAAATTGTTGTATATTCTTCGTAAATTGCCCAACCTTAAAATAAGTTTAGATATCCTATATTTAGTCGACATTTCCTTATTTGGAATTATTTGATTCGTGTTAGCTTTCTTGTTGTTGAATTACATATTGTGGGATCGTTGCTTCATATTATTTTCTCCCTTGTTGAGCTGTTCTTATTATGCTTAGTATTCTTTATTGTGGTTATTCCTTGTGAGCTAGTTTTATCGTCTTCGTGTGATCGAAAGTTCTTGATTTAATTTACTTATCGTGTTCTTGTATATATTGTCATTGTTGTTGTTGTACTTTTTGTGGTGGTGCACGAGATTTCTGCCGTGCGGTTGTTGATATTGTGATGCACGAGGTTTCTGTCGTGCGGTGTTATTATGGGGTTGCACGAGGTTTCTGTTGTGCTATTGCTCCTATTGATATATTGCACATGCGGCGTGACAAGGTGGACTATGTCAAGGATTGTGTTAGCGGAAATGTAAAAGAAAGAACACAAGATTTAACGTGGTTCGGATCAAAATAATCCTACGTCCACCAGAGAACAATTGCCCTTTTAATATTAACAAAGGAAGGGGAGATTTCCCAATTACACTTAAGAGAATTTCTCTCTTAACTCTCTACTCACTACAATGTATTGTATTATTTTGGGATGATTTCTACAAGTGAAGGAGTGCATCTATTTATAGAGGTAAAGACCTCCTCTTGATGTCATTGCTGACATCAAACTACCTCCTCTTGATGTCATGGGTGACATCAAAGGAGGAAGCTTCCTCCTAGCATCCACACCAACTCTTTCCACCAACTCTTCCAATTGGCATGCCATTGTTGACTAAACATAAACCAACATTTTCAGCATGCCATTGTTGACTAAACATAAACCAACATTTTCAATCTCCACCTTGGTTTGCGTTTCGAGCGTGTGAACAACTCTGGCCAAAACTTCTAAGCTTACTGGGCAACCCCGTTGTAAGAAACAAGAAGAATCAAACCATTGTTGAACATACCACCTCCACCTAGCAACTGTTCTCTTCGGAGTTGCATCAGTTGATGCACACCCCCGCCAAGTCCTTGCAGTGTGCAAACTTAGCGAGCGGGACTATCTTGGTCAACATGTCTGCAGCATTATCGTCTGTGATAACCTTCACGACCTTGATAGTTCCCTCATCAATAACATCTCGAATAAAATGAAATCTGACATCAATGTGTTTAGTGCGCTCATGAAATCTCTGATTTTTCATTAGATGAATAGCACTCTGACTATCACATCTAAGAGTTGATTCCAGCTGAACCAAACTCAATTCCGCTACTAAACTTTTCAACCAGATAGCTTCCTTTACCGCCTCCGCTGCTGCCATGTATTCTGCTTCTGTCGTAGACAAAGCGACAATCGACTGCAAAGTCGACTTCCAACTGACGGCACTGCCAACGAGGGTAAAGATGTATCCAGTTATGGACCTTCTTCTGTCAAGATCTCCTGCATAGTCAGAATCCACATAACCGAGAATTGAAATACATGTACCACTTTTTCGAAAGGTAAGACCAACACCAGAAGCTCCTTTGAGATATCTCAATATCCACTTGACAGCTTCCCAATGCCTCTTTCCTGGGTTGGACATGTATCTACTTACCACACTTACAGATTGAGCAATATCTGGACGTGTGCATACCATAGCATACATAATACTACCAACTGCACTGGCATAAGGAATCTTTGACATATGCTCCACCTCATCCTCGGACTGAGGCATTTGTGACTCTGAAAGTTTAAAATGAGGAGCTAATGGTGTACTTACAGGCTTGCACGTTTGCATATTGAATCTTTCGAGAACCCTTTCAATATACCTCTTCTGAGAAAGATGTACAACATCGTCTTCTCTTGAAATCTCCATACCAAGGATTTTCTTTGCAGCTCCTAAATCCTTCATGTCAAATTCCTTACTCAATAGTTTCTTCAAAGCATTTATCTCTGTAATGTTGTTAGCAGCAATAAGCATATCATCAACATACAACAGTAAATAAATCATTGAGTTACCAGACATCTTCTTGTGATACACACAACTATCAAATGCACTCCTTGAGAATTCATGTGTAGTCATGAATGCATCAAACCTCTTGTACCACTGTCTAGGGGATTGCTTCAAACCATACAAAGACTTCTTTAGTTGGCATACGTGATCTTCTTTTCCCTCAGCTAGGAAACCTTCAGGTTGATCCATATAGATTGTCTCTTCTAGATCACCGTGTAAGAAAGCAGTTTTGACATCAAGCTGTTGAAGCTCCAAGTCAAATTGTGCAACCAATGCTAGTAGCACGCGAATTGAGCTATGCTTCACGACCGGAGAGAAAATCTCATTGTAGTCAATTCCCTCCTTTTGGCTGAAACCTTTTGCAACCAATCTCGCCTTGAACCTAGCATCTTCCACTTCAGGAATTCCCTCTTTCTTTCGGTAGACCCACTTGCATCCAACTGTCCTCTTCCCCTTTTGTCTTTTCACTAAGACCCATGTCTGATTCTTGTGAAGAGACTCCATCTCTTCAGTCATGGCTAACCGCCATTGTGCGGCATCCTTGCAAGAAGTTGCTTCAATATACGAGGAGGGCTCCAGATCTTTAATCTCTTCTTGTGCAGCTACGAACGCATATGCAATCAAGTTTGCTTGATTTATAAGGCGTTCCGGTTCTCGTGTCTGCCTCTTCTCCCTCCCCTTCGCAATTGTGTATGGTTCATTGACAGCAAGTTCTTCAACGCCTACATCTTCTGACTCATCTTTAACCTGAGTCTCTTGATCCTTTTCCTTGGCAAGCTCCACCGGAAGCTCCACCTGCTCGTTGTTCTTGTTTCCTGAAAACTCCACGGAAACTTTACGGGGATCAAGTATAGAGGATTCATCGAAGGTGACATCTCTACTAACTATAAATTTGAGTAAAGACAAACACCAAAGTTTGTACCCTTTTACTCCATCCACATACCCTACGAATATGGCCTTCTTAGCCCTTGGTTCAAGCTTTCCTTCATTAACGTGATAATAAGCTGGACACCCAAATACTCGTAAGTATGAATAGTTAGAGGGTTCACCTGACCATACCTCATTCGGAGTCTTAAAGTCAATTGCCGATGCTGGAGATCGATTGACAATATGAGCAGCAGTGTGAACTGCTTCAGCCCAAAATACTTTGGACATTTTGGCTTGTAGGAGCATACAACGAGCCTTTTCAAGAAGAGTTCTGTTCATTCTCTCGGCAACTCCATTCTGCTGTGGGGTATGCCTGACAGTCCTATGTCTTGAGATCCCATGAACCTTGCAGAATTCATTAAACTCTTCATTGCAAAACTCCAAGCCATTGTCTGTGCGAAGATACTTGATTTTCCGCTCCATTTGATTTTCAATCAAAATCTTCCACTCTTTAAATGCTTCAAAAGCATCACTTTTTGCCTTCAAAAAATACACCCAAACCTTTCGTGAGAAATCATCAATAAAAATGAGAAGATACCTCTTTCCGCCCTTCGATGGAAGTTTAGAAGGACCCCATAAATCTGAATGGATGTAGTCTAGCACTCCTCTTGTCTTGTGTTTGCCAGTGCTGAAGCTGACCTTCTTCTGCTTCCCTAGAACGCAGTGCTCACAGAAGTCAAGCGTGCTGATCTTCTCACCTTCCAAAAGTTTACGATTGCTCAACATCTCCAGTCCACGTGCGCTCATATGACCCAGTCTCATGTGCCATAGTCTTGCCTTGTCATCATTAGATAACTGCACTGTAGATGCATTTGCAGAGCCAACAATGGTGCTTCCGGCCAATGTGTAAAGGCCATTCTCCAGCTTGCCTTTCAGCATGACTAAAGAACCTTTAGTCACCTTCATAGTTCCTGCTTCGCTCATGTACCTGTAGCCTTGTTCATCCAGAGTACCCAAGGAGATCAAATTCTTCTTCAGATCAGGAACATGACGGACTTGTGTAATAGTCCTCACGATTCCATCATGGCAGCGAACCCGAACTGAGCCAATGCCAACTATTGCACAAGTTGCATTATTGCCCATTACTACGGTTCCTCCACTTTTCTCGTAGCTGCTAAACCAGTCTTTTCGGAACGTCATATGCAGAGTACAAGCAGAGTCTAACACCCATTTGTTTTCATAACTACTATTATTATTACACGATGTTGTTAGTACATAATCATTATCAAAATTATGTACCTGTTCAACTGTAGATGCACTCGCCTTTTCCTTGGACTTTGACATTGGGCAATCTCGTTCAAAGTGCCCCTTCTTGCCACAACCCCAACACTCTGTATTCTTCTTGTTCACACGAGACTTTGATCTGTGCTTTGATTTGGTCTTTCCCTGTTGGCTAGTCCGGCCTCTTACAAAGAGGCCACTTGCCTGGTCATCTCTATCTCCTTCAATGTGCCTCCGCACATCACTAGAGTTAAGTGCCTGCCGCACTTGCTCAAGCTTGATAGGCTCCTTGCTATACATCATTGAATTCTCAATATCACGATATCCTGAAGTCAATGAAAATAGCAAAGCACATGCAAGCGTCTCCTCCTCCCTTTTAATTCCTGCAATCTGTAAGTCCATGACAAGTTTATTAAACGCATCTAAATGATCTTGTAACGAAGTACCTGACCCCATCTTAAATGTGTGAAGACGCCGTTGTAACAACATTCTTGTTGTCACTGATCGGTCTTGGTATAGCCCTTCTAGCTTTTCCCACAACTGTTTGGCCGTCTCTTCGGTACCCGTACTCACTTCACAAAGCACGTTAGGTGCAAGGGATAGTTGGATTGCACTCAATGCATCCCCTTCAATCTTCTCCTTGTCGGGAGCTGATATATCCGTAGGATACTTTCTGTCAATAGCATGGATTGAACCTTCCCTCCGCAGTAACGCCATCATCTGGATCTTCCAGATATTGAAGTTGTTGCGTCCATTGAATCTATCAATTTCAAACTTCATGGAACTCATATTTGCTTGTTCTTCCTCCTTGGATCGTTAAAGAATCCTGTCGCTCTGATACCAATTGTTAGCGGAAACGTAAAAGAAAGAACACAAGATTTAACGTGGTTCGGATCAAAATAATCCTACGTCCACCAGAGAACAATTGCCCTTTTAATATTAACAAAGGAAGGGGAGATTTCCCAATTACACTTAAGAGAATTTCTCTCTTAACTCTCTACTCACTACAATGTATTGTATTATTTTGGGATGATTTCTACAAGTGAAGGAGTGCATCTATTTATAGAGGTAAAGACCTCCTCTTGATGTCATTGCTGACATCAAACTACCTCCTCTTGATGTCATGGGTGACATCAAAGGAGGAAGCTTCCTCCTAGCATCCACACCAACTCTTTCCACCAACTCTTCCAATTGGCATGCCATTGTTGACTAAACATAAACCAACATTTTCAGCATGCCATTGTTAACTAAACATAAACCAACATTTTCAGATTGATTGTGATGATTTGTGATGGCCTAGGGGCATTCTTGTTATTGATATTGTGTTTTGGTACGCTTACATGTATGAGCTTTATCTCGTCGAAGTTGTGAGGAAACATCTTACGTGCTTTCCGTTCTTTTCCTTATGCTTATTAGTTTGTCGGAACTATGTTAAAGCACTTGCACAAGCATACACATAGTTGAACACTCTCATTGGATGTGAAGTCCTCCTGATTTTGCTGAGTATAGATGCACACCCTTGTTTACTTGTTATATATGTGAGAGTGGCTCTAGTTAGCAAGTGAGTTGTCAGCATGACTATGAGGTGTGATGGGGGCACAGGATACCAAGTGTTATATTTCAGGTACCGGGACTCGTGAGCTGTAATTTGTCCGAGATTCGATACTTCGTGGAAATTGTTGGATAAGACTTGATGTGAACACTGTCATAGGATCTGAGTTATTGCTTACCTTTACTGTATTGTGAATTTAGAATTTGAGTTTGTGTTTTCGCTCACTCTTCTTTGTCATTATTTTGGTATTTCTGCTGTTACTTGCTATTTTCTTCCCTTATTATGATTGTAGCATTGTTAGCCATTTCGTTTAGTCTTTATATATACATCATGTTCCGTTGTTCCTATATTTGTATAGTTTAATAGACTGGTAGGTGTCTTGACTATTCCTCGTCACTACTCCACCGAGGTTAGTCTTGATACTTACTAGGCATTGATGTGGTGTTCTCATGCTACTATTCTGCACATTTTTGTTTTGCAGATCCAGGTATCAATCATTCGTAGTTGTGTAGATCATTGTTGAGGAGACTCAAGGTAAATTTGTTGTTGCGTTCGTAGGCTTCAGAGTCACCTTCTTAATTGTATTCAATTGTTTTCACTCTTTTCCAAACAGTTATATTTAGAAGTGGTAGCTAACTCTATAGATCTTATGACTTATACTACCGGGTTTTGAGAATTATAAATTTTGTAGAGATTTTCACTTCAAGACTATTAAATTTTATTTATTATTGTGGTATTTCAGTATGAGTTAAGCTTACCTAGTCCCTAAGACTAGGTGCCATCACGATACCCAAACGAAGGGAAAGTTGGGTCGTGACAAGTTGGTATCAGAGCTCTAGGTTCATAGGTACTACAAGTTATAAACGAGTTTAGTAGAGTCTTGTGCATCTGAAGAAGAGAAGCTTAGGCTTGAGAGGTACAAGAAGTACGACCCTCCTACCTTCAGTGGTCTGACTTCAGAGAGTGCACAGGGTTTTCTAAAGGAGTGTCATCGCATTCTCCGCATTATGGGTATTGTTAAGACGAGTGGGGGTTGCTTTTACTACGTTCCAGCTTAGGGGGTGCCTTATCAATGGTGGCGGGCATATGAGTTGGGTATCCCGATCGAGTCAGTTTCAATTACATGGGTTCAATTTTCAGAGATGTTCTTGAGAGAGTTCGTACCTCAGTCCTTTCATATGCATGGCATGCGAAGTTTGAGCAATAGTTCTAGGGCACTATGTCAGTATCAAAGTACACCGTTAGATTTAGTGATTTGGTCAGACATACACCGATTTGGTTTCTACTATTTAGGAGAGGGTCTGTCGGCTTATTGAGGGGCTTCATCCCAACATTAGTACTAGCATGGCTGGGGAGTTAGAGATAGATATTTTGTATTTGCAGACCGTGAGTATTGCTAGGAGGGTGAAGGGCATGATGGCTGGAGAGAGAGAGGTCAGGCAAGGCCGGGAGAGAGAGGAAAGGCAGGACCATGAGAGAGAGGGCAAGCGAGATCAGAAGAGAGAGTTTGAGGAGGTGAGGAGGCCTCGTAGACCGGGGAGATCTGCTGGTCCTTATTTTAGAGGTAAGATGAGACATGGTAGAGGTTTTGTAGGTCAGCCAGTTCAGTTTGCGCTTCAGGCTTTGAATAGTGACTCAGGTGTTCATGGGTCCCGGAGTACCCGTACCACACAGTTCCTACAGCCTCGTCAGCATGGAGGTTGCTTTGAGTGTGGAGATACTAGCCATATGGTGAGAGATTGTCCCAAACTTTGGGTCGATGTGTCACAACGAGGTATTCAGGCGAGTAGAGGGCGACCAAGAGAGGGAGGCCCGACTCGTTGATATGTTTCATATAGTAGGCTTAAGGTTGCTACGCCAGCTAAATGTCATTCATGTATGATTTTGGTTTGTTACAGAGGAGCACCATCCGTAGTTCATTATAGTTCTGCTTATCGGGGCGAGTTGCTCTATTTGTTGCTCCACTTATGGGTACGTTTCATGATTAGCACTATGTTTATGTGATTACCCTGTTGGGAGGTTCTATGAGTGATAGCCATGTCTATCGTCTGTTTCTAGTCATTTTCGAGAGTTTTGAGACTAGTAGTAAATTTTTGTTGTCTATTTCGGTAGGTTTGAAGTGATTTCCTAGTATTTTTGGCTACAAGCTATGATTTTTATGCTCTACAGGTGTGGGAGCCAATACGTGTTGTAATTTTGTTGACAGAACTGATCTAGTGAAAGGTTTCAGCTGGTTTGATGTACACCCTACTTGTGATTCAGAGTGAAGGGTAGGACCCTTATGATTTCATATGATTTGATATGTTTAGACCGAGTTGTGTACCACGTTGGGAGTTATATCAATATGAGATCCTTCTGATTCTTTTATATGCTTTATTTCTTTTTTGTTAGATTGTTTTGTAGATTAGTATTGATAGAAAAATTTGTGATTGTCGGGCTTGTTTGATAGTTCCCTTATGTGTTTCCCTTTCCATATTCAGTCATTTTCGTTCTGTGCTTCTTGACTTTTAGTTTGTGGTGTATGTGCCTATTGGTTTTAGCTGAGATTTAGTGATTCGGGTGTTTAGTGAAGTGGCTTTCGTGGTTATTGCATCATCGCCAGTATTGTGGAGGTTTGAAATGGGTTCCTATTGAATATGAGGCTTATAGCCGGTGCTGAATTTTATTTCGGGCGAATATTGTGATCAGAAATGTTATTGTGGGCATATGTGTGATGTGTCATATTGTAAGGTTGTACTATGTGGGCGTTGGCATGAATTGATGCAGCTAGTTGAGACTGATATCGGGTATGGTTTTGGAATCGGGTCTTTTAGAAATGGATGGAAGGTGAGAATTCTGGTTCTAACGCTTATCGGTATTGCTAGAAAGGCCAAATTTCAGTTGAGATGGTGTCGTCAGATTTATGTGGATTAGGGTAGCGTGGGATCACCCCCGGGTGTATGTTGGAAGTGTGCACTTAGGGAATTGAGGACTTCGAGGCAAATATTGGCACGTTCGAGGACGAATGTTGGATTTAAGAGGGGAGGATGCAACGACCCGGCCGCCCGTTTGAGAAATTAAGCTCTGTTCGGCGACATAAGGTCTTGAATAGCTTCATAATATGAGTATCGACTTGCGTGCATGTTGAATTCAGTTAACGGATGATTCAGAGTCAAATTGGAAGAAAGAATCTAGTTTTGGAAGTTTAAACGGTGAGAATTTGACCGGAATTGGACTTTTGAGTAAACGGCCCCGGAATGGGTTTTGGTGATCTCAACAGCTTCGTATAGAGATTTTGGACTTAAACGTGCGTGCGAATTCGGATTTGTAGGTCCGTAGGATAATTTGAGGCGTTTCAGCGAAAGTTGGAAAAGTTTAAGTTTGGAAAGTAAAGAAGTTTGACCCATTGTTGACTTTTGTGATATCGGGGTTGGAATACGATTCCGAGAGTTAGAGCAGCTCTGTTATGTCATTTTGGACTTGTCTGCAAAATTTGGCGTCATTCCGGGTTGATTTGATAGGTTTCAACACAAGTTTTCGAAGTTGGAAGATTTGGAAGTTCATAGTTTGATTCATGGTATGATTCGTTGTTCTGGCGTTGTTTGATATGATTTGAGACCTCGAGCGAGTCTATGTTAGGTTATATGACTTGTTTGTGTGTTTAGACGGGGTCCCGGGGGACTTGGGTGTGTTTCGGATCATTTTGGGCTACTTTAGAAGCTGATTATCTGATATCTGGTGTTGTCTTTCGCGATCGCGAGGATCCTCTCGTGTTCTCGAAGAAGAATTTGGCTTTTGGAAGTTTGTTCTTCGCGTTCGTTAAGAAGGAAATCTCGACTGCACATGTCTGACTTTGGAGGCTCATATCTCACAATCTATAAGGAACATGGAGATGAACCAAAAGCAAATGTTGTAGCCCTTTGTGTCTAGTTTTCAGAAATGTAAATTAATTGGCATTTAGATTTGTGTACGAAAAGTTATGGTAGTTACACTACAGGTTGTTAGGGGAGAGTTCGAAAATCTCTGTTGCATAGGGTTTATTTTGGAAGCTTATATCTCGCAATATATAATGACTCAAGGAAATGAGCAACCTGTGAAACTATAGTCCTTGGTGTCTAGTTTTCAAAACATCAAACCATTTGTCATTTGGAGCTGTGTGGCCATTATACTAAAGGTTGTCTGCAATGAGTTTGGAAGCTGCTGACGAGGAATTTACTCATCGCGAACGCGTAAGAAGGGTCGTGAACGCGAAGAACAACCCCTAGACAGGCAAAATATATTCCTAAATCGAGGGTTAGACCATTTTATTCATATCTTGACTTGTGGAGCTTGGTTTTGAGCGATTGTTTAAGGGGTTTTCACACAAATCGATTGGGTAAGTGTTATTCCTAGAATCTAACATATTCTATGATTTGATCTTCATTTTCATCATTTATTTTGTGTTTTGGGTTGGGAAAAATGTTGGATTTTAAACAAAATTCCTAAAATAAAAAATTATGGTTTGAGGGACCAAATGGTATCGGAATTTGATAAATTTTATATGGTTGAACTCGTATCGGAATAGATATTCGATTTTTGTAAATTTGTCGGGTTCCGAGGTACGGGCCCAGGGGGTCGACTTTTGGACCAATTTTTGGATTTTTTTAAAGATTGAGACTTTATGATCCAGAATAATTTCTTATGTGTTTTATTTGTGCTTTGAAGTTAATTTGGTTAGATTTGAGCAGTCCGGAGGATTTTTCATCGGAGAAGCGCATTTTAAAGTATCGGTTTGTCGTCTTTGAGATAAGTATCTTGCTCAACCTTGTGGGGGGGACTTCCTCTTAGGATTTGAGTCTGCTATGTTTATTATAGTTCGTGTACGCGAGGTAACGAGTGCGTGCTCGGACTTATTTGTGAAAAAATGGCCTTTAGGGTTCTTAGGTCCTTATATTCACTGTGTATGAATGTGTACTTGATATGCTTGAGTTTTTCACTTACTAGTTTTACCTCTACATGCTCTAATTGGAATTAATTGCTTATGATTCATTCTTATTGCCTATTTGACTCTTATTTTTCTTAACTGAAGATTTTTACCTCTTCTATTGTCATGCTATCTTTCATAACTGCTCGTCTTTATTGGAAATTATTATTATCTCCTCTATAATTGTTTAGTCTTAATTGAGGCTGTGATTATCTTCCCGCTATTCATTCTTAATTGAAATTGTTGTATATTCTTTGTAAATTGCCCAACCTTAAAAGAAGTTTAGATATCCTATATTTAGTCGACATTTCCTTATTTGAAATTATTTGATTTGTGTTAGCTTTCTTGTTGCTGAATTATATATTGTGGGATTGTTGCTTCATATTATTTTCCCCTTGTTGAGTTGTTTTTATTACGCTTAGTATTCTCTATTGTGGTTATTCCATGTGAGCTAGTATTATCATCTCCTTATGATCGAAAGTTCTTAAGTAGATTTACTTTTTGTGTTCTTGTATATATTATCATTGTTGCTGCTGTACTTGTTGTGGTGGTGTACGAGGTTTCTACCGTGCAGTTGTTGATATTATGATGCACGAGGTTTCTGCCGTGCGGTTGTTGTTATGGGGTTGCATGAGGTTTCTGCCGTGCTATTGCTAGTATTTATATATTGCACATGCAACGTGACAAGGTGGGCTATGCCAGGGATTGATTGTGATGATTTGTGATGGCCTGGGGGCATTCTTGTTGTTGATATTGTGTTGTGGTACGCTTACCTGTATGAGCTTTATCTCATGAAAGTTGTAAGGAAACATCTTACATATTGTCCGTTCTTTTCCTTATGCTTATTAACTGGTAGGAACTATGTTAAAGCACTTGCACAAGCATACACATAGTTGAACACTCCTATTGGATGTGAAGTCCTCCTGATTTTGCTGAGTATAGATGCATACCCTTGTTTACTTGTTATATATGTGTGAGTGGCTCTAGTTAGCAAGTGAGTTGTCAGCATGACCATGAGGTGTGATGGGGGCACAGGATGCCAAGTATTAGATTTCAAGTACAGGGACTCGTGAGTTGTCATTTGTCCGAGATTCGGTACTTCGTGGAAATTGTTGTATAAGACCTGATGTGAACCTGTCGTAGGATCTGAGTTATTGCTTACCTTTACTGTATTGTGGATTTAGGATTTTGGTTTGTGTTTTCGCTCGCTCTTCTATGTCATTATTTTGGTATTTCCGCTGGTACTTGCTATTTTCTTCCCTTATTGTGATTGTAGCATTGTTAGCCATTTCGTGTAGTCTTTATATATACATTGTCTTCCGTTGTTCCTAGTTTTGTACAGTTTATTAGACTGGTAGGTGTCTTGACTGTTCCTCGCCACTACTCCACCAATGTTAGTCTTCATACTTATTGGGCACCGTTGTGCTCATGCTACTATTATGCACATTTTTGTTGTGCAAATCTAGGTATCGATCATTAGTAGTTGTGAAGATCATTGCTGAGGAGACTCAAGGTAAACCTACTGCTGCGTTCGCAGGCTTCAGAGTCACCTTCTTACTTGTATTCAACTGTTTTCACTCTTTTCCGAACAGTTATATTTAGAAGTGGTAGCTAACTCTTTAGAGTTTATGACTTGTACTATCGGTTTTGGGAATTATAAATTTTCTAGAGATTTCTGCTTCAAGACTGTTAAATTTCATTTATTATTGTGGTATTTCAGTATGAGTTAGGCTTACCTAGTCCCTAAGACTAGGTGCCATCATGATACCCAAACGAAGGGAAATTTGGGGCGTGACAAGTTGGTATCAGAGCTTTAGGTTCATAGGTGTTACGAGTCATAAGTGAGTTTAGTATAGTCTTGCAGATCAGTACGAAAACGTCTGTACTTATCTTTGAGAGGCTACGGAACTATTAGGACAATCTCACTTCTTTCATTCCTATCATGCGAGCTTATTGATCTCGGTGTCTGAACTATTATCATTCCATTCTCTCACAGATGGTGAGGACACGCGCTGCAGTTACCGATGACGCTGCTCCCGGAGAAGGTGTCGCTGGAGGCAGAGATAGAGGCCGATGAGGAGTACGTGCCACAGCTAGAGCACCTACCAGAGCAGCTGTTGAGAAGCCGCCAGTAGCTCCAGTTGGGGGCAGGTACCGGAGGCGCCTGCTGTTACCTCCAGACTTCAGGAGACCTTAGCATAGTTTCTGAGCATGTTTGGTACATTGTCTCAAGCGGGGTTGATTCCGGTTGCACCAGCTACTTTACAGATCGAGGGAGGAACTCAAATTCTCGTCTCCCACACTCCAGAGCAGCAAGTCATGTTGGTCAGGTTCCAGACGTCATTGCAGCACAACCTGTGGTTCTAGTTCAACCCATAGTCAGGGCAGCAACATCTGAAGAAGAGTAGCTTAGGCTTGAGAGGTACAATAAGTACGACCCTCCTGCGTTTAGTGGTCTAGCTTCAGAGAGTGCACAGGGTTTTCTAGAGGAGTGCTATCGCATTCTCCGCGCTATGGGTATTGTTGAGACGAGTGGGGTTGCTTTTACTACATTCTAGCTTAGGGGGGAGGCTTATCAGTGGTGGCAGGCATATGAGTTGGGTAGCCCGACCAAGTCAGTTTCACTTACATGGGTTCAATTTTCAAAGATGTCTTGAGAGAGTTCGTACCTCAGTCCCTTTGGATGCATGGCGTGCAGAGTTTGAGCAGCTACGCCAGAGCACTATGTTAGTATTAGAGTACGCCATCAGATTTAGTGATTTGGCCAGACATGCGCCGATTTTGGTTTCTACTATTCGGGAGAGGGTCCGTCGGTTCATTTAGGGACTCTATCCTAGCGTCAAGACTAGCATGGCTCGGGAGTTGGAGATTGATATTTTGTATCAGCAGACCATGAGTATTACTAGAAGGGTGGAGGGCATACTGGCTTGAGAAGGAGAGGTCAGGCAAAGCTAGGAGAGAGAGGATAGGCAGGGCCATGAGAGAGAGGGCAGACAAGTTCAATAGAGAGAGTTTGAGGAGGAGAGGAGGCCTCGTAGACCGGGGAGATATGTTGGTCCTTATTTTGGAGGCAGGGTGCGACATGGTAGAGGTTTTGTGGGTCAGCCAGTTCAGTTTACGCTTTAGGCTTTGCATAGTGACTCAGTTGTTCATGGGTCTCGGAGTACCCGTACCGCACAGTTCCCACAGCCTCGTCAGCATGGAGGTTGCTTTGAGTGTTGAGATACTAGCCATATGGTGAGAGATTGTCCCAGACTTCGGGTCGATGTGTAAAGGGCGCCCAAGAGGGGGAAGCCCGGCTCGTTGATGTGTTTCATATAGTAGGCTTAAAGGCCGCTACGCTAGTTGAATATCATTTAGGTATGATTTCAGTTTGTTATAGAGGAGCACCATCCGTAGTTCATTACAGTTCTGCTTATCGGGGTGAGTTCCCATATTTGTTGCTCCACTTATGGGTACGTTTCATTATTAGCACTCTGTTTATGTGATTACCCTGTTGGAAGGTGTCACACCTCCTTTTTCACCTACACCCCCGGAAGAGGCGTAAAGGAGTTTTTCCAATTAAAGGACAATCGGAACGGGATTTAATTATTAATGATTCAGAGTCGCCACTTGGGATATTAATGGTGTCCCAAGTCACCGGTTGAATCCCGAACCGAAGAAATTTATGACTCTGTTACAGTCTACGAACCAGAAATCCGAGTAAGGAATTCTGTTAACCCGGGAGAAGGTGTTAGGCATTCCCAGGTTCCGTGGTTCTAGCACGGTCGCTCAACTGTTGTATTTGATTTTATCTGATTTTGATACATGTTCAAACCTATGTGCAAATTTTAACTTTAAACCGCTTTTATTCATTTTTTAAAAAAAAAAGAAAATTGTAACGTTATTAAAACATGTCGCGAACCACGTCACATAAATGCACCCGTGGTTTTGACATATTTTAACATCGTTGAGATTTGGATTTGGGTCACATAAATGTGCACCCGAGTTTAGGAAGGTGAATTATTAAATGGCGTGCCTAAAGCAACTACGCGTTTGCAACTTTGCGAAGGGCCATGGAAATTCGCTATATGGCACGCCTCGATTTCTAATTTCAAAGGATTTTATTATTCGAAGTTGTATAATCGGGTTACATGAAATGCACCCCCGAATTAAGATTCACATACCGTAACCATGCCACGGGAATCGTACTCATGGCCACGATAACTTAATTACCCATAGTTACGATGTTCGAGACTTAGTAAATTTCCCAAGATTTTGACAATATACCAACATTCAAACATTGGCCATTTAAACAAATGCATTTATATATTAAACGCACGTTAATACACTATAGAACTGATGCCTATTCATCATACAAATGCTACATAACTAATTTTATAAGGAATGTCCATTATCCAAACACACTACAGTGAAATCATAAGAAGCCAACTAAACATTTTTAATGAATTTCCAACATTGATAGTACTCTCTGATTTCACACTTCATCTTAAACACATCACAATGCTTCAACAAACACATAAAAGAACGAAAATAGTTGTCAAACAATCATGGGAATGAAACAGACGAGGAATGAATAATTCCATACAATTCTGAAATTTATATCATTCAAACAAAATGTAATACCTGATTACAGCAGCACAAAGACAAACAGAGAATAAGTCTCTTCAAAATGAATCCGAGTTCAGCTGACTTGCAGCTCCAAAATTGGATGGAGACGTGACCAAGACCAACGGAACTTCGACTTCGGAACTTGTCGGAAGTCGATGAAACATAGGCAAACCTCGACTCCTCAGCCTCGAAACTCGCCGGAAAGTCGAACTAAACTAGAAAACGAAACCAGCAAATTCCATGACAGGGAATAGCGATTTGGGGTTCGAAGTTTGGTTGGTTCGTCGTGTTGAAGCCAGAGATGAACAGGTTGGTTCGTTGGTGTTGAAACAGGCGACTCAACAGGGTGGGGGTCGTTGGTTTGGTCGATGTAGAGAGCTGGGTCGTTTGGGGTGGTCGTTGGCTGTGTGTCTCTGTGTGTTGTTGGAGCAGAAAGGGTAGGCTCCGATGTGGGAGAGGGGTCGCGAGGAAGACGACGCAAAGGGGGGGGGGGGGGGGGTTCGTTCCCTGCGCAGCTGCTCGCAGCTTTTCTGTTTTTCCAGACCCTTTTTTTTTTTAGTTTTTAGTCCTTGTTTAATATATATAGGTTTAGGTCAGTGGTAGGGTTTTAGGTTAAGGTGTATGGGCCTAGGAATTATGGACTTGGCAATTTTGGGTTAGGTCCAAAATTAGGTCTAAAGATGGGTTGCTCGAGCTCAAGCTCTATTCTTTTGCCGCGAATGAGATTAAAAATACGCGCTCATTTATTAATTAATCATACTATTAAAATAATTATTACAACAAAACTAACCATTAAACAAATCTATCTTTTGTATTTTCAAACATTATATTAAAAATAAAAATAAAAATAAAAATACGATACTATTGTTGTATATATTTTTAAGAGATTTTTTTTTAATTAAGAAAAACTACAAAATATAAATGAACCTATTTTTGTGATTTTGTTTTTCTTGTAATAAAATAGAGTAAAAGAGTCAAAATTACTTAAAATATCTATATTATGCCTAAATTAAATAAATATATAAAAGATCTTGGGGAGGGTCAAAAATCACATGTCTACAGCTGCTCCTCTTTGACTGGAAACGTACAGAGTTTTCAGACAAAGACTGACTAGACAGGTTTTTGACTCGACCCTTATTTGGAGAGACTAAGACTGAGAGAGAAGGGAGTGTGACCGAGCCCTGGTATCTGAGCTGCCATATCCTTGGCTATAAAGGAATCAGGCCACGTGTAGTTCAGAGATGAGTGAGATGACGGAGTATGCCGAGGTGGAAATCCGGTCGAGGTGTCGTTCCGTCGAGGTTCCGGTCTGCAGTCCCTGTTATTACATCAAAACTCAAAAGATGAAAAAGACTAGCTAAGCCTATCGACTACGAGTTACAAGATTCCTATCTATAAGTCTTCTGAAGCTTGATCTTGAGTCTTGAATGGTTCTTCATGTTAGCTCGTTCTTCTACAGCTTTTGGGTCAAGACCAGACAGGTAGTGATTGTGACCTCGGCCATGTCTTGAGCAGCTCACATCCTTCATCAACTTCTGAATTGCGTTCTGAATTGAATTTCCTTTTCAAACTGCTAAACTTGAATGTATTCCTCTGTTCTTCAGGCGGACTCCTGACTTCTGAATTTTGAATTTGAATGTATTCCTCTGTTATCCAGGTGGGCTCCTGACTTCATAAAAATAGACAAAACAATTGGGTACATGTTACTGGATATTAATAAGAATTTGATTAAAACTTGACTTGAAATACATCTGTTATACAGGCGGGCTCCTGACTTCCGAAACTTGAATTGTATGCCTGTGTTCTTCAGGCGGGCTCTTAACTTCAAAAGGACAAAAAGTCGATTGAAAACTAAAATTTGAATTGTATTACCTCTGTTCTTCAGGCGGGATCCTGATTGCTGAATTTGAAATTGAATGTATTCCTCTATTATCCAGGCGGGTTCCTGACTGCTCCTATGTATATCAAAATAGGAAAAATATATATAATTACGTTAGCACATATTTTGCTAACGAGTGCACTGATAATTCGTATATTAATTTACTATCTTGATTTTGTCTTTAAATGACAATTGATTTGTCATTTAACAAAAAACGTAACATGTAGTCGCAGCAGTTTCACAGCAGTAAAATTTACAAGTTGAGCAAGATAATACTTAGTAGATTCTTAAAGTAACTTGGGGTTACATTAAGCATTTTTTACCAAAAAATCAATTATTTACATCTTACAAGAAATGTACAAACTATGGCATACGGTTAGTTCCACTTTCGTGGAAGAAAAATATTTCATTTTCAATGTCTCAAATCTTAGAAATATAGAGACGTGCTTCTTACTAGTTACTAGTAATTTTCTTTAAAAGGAAAATGAAAGAAGAGAAGAAGAACATCGTTGTGTATTCAGTTGATTAGTCTCAATTCATTCGATTCCAGACCTTAATTGGTAACAAACTAGAAAAAGCAGGTGGAGTTGCAATCCGTAGATAAGTCATCTTTTATTAATTTTAGGTAAATCGTAAACTTAATAAAAGATAGAGGTAATTATGAAGTACTATATATGTCGTTGCCATCCTTTTACCTATCCTAAATCGAGGGGTTATTGTTGTTGCTTTAATTTGGTCCAAATCCATATAGCTTAAGTTAGTTGAGCATCCTTATTTTTTTATGCTTTTTCTTAAAACTATCTCAAAGAATATTTAAATATCTTTACAATAAAAGTTCAACTTTCAAAAAAAAAGTAATGTCAGTTATCTTGTGGAGATTCTGCTAGACTTTAAAGTTTACACTTATCTTGATATTGAAGTATAGTAGATTGATTTATTTTATTAATTAGATAAAAAGGCAAAAAAGAACAAGTCATCAATTAGAATTTTTTTACTTTAACGAGTAAAATAATGACATGAAAATTTGATAGTAATTGATTAATTTTATGTGGACCTATTTAGTGAAATACCAGATCTAGCTTGGACAAAATAAATAGATAATGTCATGGCATGCAGAACATGGACCTAAGGATGTTTGTCATTTTGTAGTAAAAATTGCACGGGCGACCAATTTAATCTATACCTATTTTTTTAAAAGAATTTAACTTGTATCCACTTTTAAACAACTTAAGCACCCTTTCTCCTCCTCCCTCTCCTCCTTTGTTTTCTTCTTCTTCTTCTTTCTTCTGTTGTTGGTGCTGCTATGAAACTTCAATTCATAGTATGAACTTTCTACTGAAGATTAACGTTTGTTGCTTATGTACTTCAACCAACCTAATAACTTCCAAACAAATAAATACAAAAAGCTAGCCACAAGTCATCTTTGTTGCGAGCTTGTTGTCTTCAAGCACCTTCAATACAGAAAGCTAAGGGATGATAGCAAGAGAAAACAACATAATGGACCTCGCAAAAGAAGAAACTCTTTTGTAGTTTACAACCTTTCCAACTCAATGTTGTGTTTGTCTAATTGGTCCTTCAACTACTTCCTCCAATTTTGAATCAGTCTCTTCTGCTTGGTTATAAGCCCAGTCTTTGTTTTCAACTCTTCTTTCATTTTTGCAATCTCCTATTCTTAACTTTTGGATATAAGCAGCAAAAGTTAATAATGCTGAAGTTTAGCAAATATAAACAAAAACTTCAGCTACTAGAATGTTGAAGTTCAGTAAATACAAAAAAAACTTCAACCCTGAAGTTCATCACAAACATAACAAAGCTTCAGCTAAAACATGCTGAAGTTCAGCAAATATAGAACAAAACTTCAGCTAAAACATGTTGATGTTCAGCAAATAGAAAACAAAACTTCAGCTTACCAGAATGCTTAAGTTTAGCAATTACAAACAAAAACTTCAGCCAAGACTTTGTTCAACAATTTTTGCTACTTCGGGCCCGTCTACTAGAATGTTGAAGTTTGCGTGATTGCCTTTGCTACTTTAGGCCCGTATGCCTGAAGTTACGCGAAAAGTGGGTACGATTGCAATTTTTTTTGCAAAGCGGGTATAAGTTAAAACGTGACCAAAAAAGCGAGTATAGATGCAAATGCCTCATTTTGCAGTAATTGAGTTCACCTTGATAAATTCCAGGAATCATGCAGATTGATAACAAAGTGGTCAAAAAATATCTGCATTTGGTTGATCGAAGCTTACACCTTCGCACCTGTAATAGCATGTGATAGATGAAACTTACATGTTTCTTAGTTTAGAAGTCTATCAAACGTAGCAAGCAAAACCTTAAAAGCAGTTTCTCATAGTACAATCGGATGACACTTTCGCATTGTATAATGTGATTTTCAACCTCTAATTTGAGAATTATTTCCTGCTCTACGCATGAAGATGTATCTAATTTGTTGTTTCAACTTACAGTTGATGATGAGTGAGGTTTGTTATAATGGTAAAAACACTTCCACTGCCAATTGATAGGTGGTGGAAGATATTGCTTTGATACGACTCTGTCGCTTACACGAAGTTGTAGTCAAAATCTAAGGGAAACCAGTCAAGAGGAAACTTGCAGCTTTCTATACTTCTGTTGTCCCTCACACCAGCATGGCTACACGTACCTAATCAATATAGAAGACCGTAGGCTAAGTTCATCTCCAAAAAGTACGGACGTAGTGAGCCCAAAATGCATTTTTGGAAGCCAAAACTAGATGCTTCATCAAGAAGTTGAAATGCTTCTGACGGAAAATCCTCGAATAGCACCAGTATTAGCAGCTTGAAAGCCTGAGTGGTAAAAGCCTGCTCTCTGTAGTTGTTTTTGTCCTTACAACCTTTCTTTACCTTCAATATCTTTGTTTCATCTTCTCATAAGAGCTTTCAGAGTCAACAGTCATCTATATCTTGTGAACACTGTAACCGGCATCCTCCGATGTCAAGTTCTCCCTCCAGTTCTCAAATTCAGATTCACCAAATACTACTTGCTTGATACCAACATAGCTGTTCAGAAGATATTATCGAGGTGAGTCTATGGCTACAAACTAGCAACATGCGGAAAACAAATGGCAAGAATACAACACAAACAATCTGCCTGAAAAGTACAACTTAGACAGCCTATTTAATGTGATGCTCTGTTGGCCAACACAATTAATTGAGATGAAAAAGAAGGTGGTGTTTGCCAATAATGGTCTGCAGAGCCTAGGATTTAGGTTCCAGGCATACTCATCTTGAATCAAAAAATTGTTTGCATGTTGGGAGAAAGAGAAAGTCTACTTCAGAATGAAGAAGGAACTGAAGCTTACTCGAAGCTTATCTGTGTCAAAGCATTAATCAGTACATCCAACAGTAAATGCTCACTTGTCCCAATGTCCACCCTATCATAAGAAAAAGTCAATTTATAAGCAACAAGCACCATTTCATATCCAAGGATAACTAATTCAACAAAATAACCTTTACCATATGCGAGCCAGGTTATCCTGAATCTCAAGATCCCCGATGTTATAGAACGTAGTAGGATTTACATTTGCCCCCTGAACAGCATCATAACTTGGCCTTTTGTCCAAAGGAGATTGTGACAACTGCCATGAAGAAACTTAGTTGGTTGAGCCTAAAATATAAGACACCTCTGACGCTGTGAAAGGCTATTGTTTGAGCTTCATCAAGTAAACACATTACTACCATTTTAGATTGACAGATTATTTCTTTTTGTTTCCAACCTCTAAAATAAGCACATAAAAAGTACATAATTTGCGGAACTTACTTGCATATTCAGTGAATTGCATCCACCAAGACGTCCAACAATGTGCCAAGAACGAATTGTCTGCAACAAAGTTATGAAAACTAAGTCGATAAAATCCATAAGCAAATGTATCAAGAATCATGAAGCGTAAATTACTTACATCACAAATCAAGGAGATATCCTTCTCCAACGGGGCATTGTAGAACTCAAACCATATGTAGGAGTTTGTAAAATCAAATCTGAATCAGAAGTAAGCAAAATTTGTTATGAAAAATTCACTCCTGAAAGGATCTGCCAGCAAATCTCAGATCTAGCATGGTACTCTTTCAACGGCATGCAGAATATTTGTCAGATAATTATCCTTCAGTCAGGATTGTGGGAAAATGTAACTGTAATGAGATACAACCAAAGGACTAGAATTGTACTACTACGCTAAAACTCACACTTTCTGTTCAATTGCTGACATAAACGTGCTTCAGAGAAAGGTGGAATACTGAAGAAGTTGTGCTCGTTGCGGGGTAAGTCATCACCAGGCATATTCACCAAAAAACAGAGAAACTGTCGAGCATTTTCACTCAAGAAAAGGTTCAATCCCCTATTATCCTTCTAAATATAATCAAGCATACAAGTCAAGAGGGAAAGGAGTTGAATAAAAAGAAAGACGACTTTTGATTTCTCTCAAACAGGCACCTCTTTTATCTTTCCTAACAAAACTATAATATTAGGCATTTCAGGACTATATTAGCAATGGGGTGTTCTAGTCTATAGTCATCTATTGTTGAACTAGAAATCCTTCTATGACAATTTAATTGGAATGGAACTGACAGCAGTTCTAAAGAAAGTCATGCACGTCGAGTGAAGGGCTAATATCAAATTTACAGAATTACTCGATACTTGTGATGGTGGGAGGTACCTCCTGAAATTAGTCGAGGTGCGCGCAAGCTGGCCCTGACACCGCGGTTTATAAAGAAAAAGTATTGTACAAAAGGCAAAGATGAATATAATTTTGGTACTTTCTTGTTATTTGGATTATTTCTTGTTATATACATTGTGACCTATAAAATAATCAAATATGTCCTTTGCAGACATTAATGTGTTCTGACAATATATATAGATTATGAAACGATTCAAGATATTTTTTCAGATAACAATTACAATCCATTTTTGCTCAACGGATACAAAACACCCATGCTTTAGCACCTGGTGCAACAGCAAGCAGAATACCACTTGTAAATAATCCAAGAAGCATGATGGATATAATAACTACTAAAGGTAGTAAGAACAACGACAACTAATTCATCAGCTAATTCCCAAAAAGTCGAAAACTAAGATTATATATTAGTATCAGTTGTTTCATTTACGTTTAATTTTTATTCAGTGTGAATCCGCTCATGCCCAATCCTGATGAGCGAGTCCATGCTAGACTAGATGCATCAACATACGTGTTTCACCAACTTGAGGTTAGCAGATAAAATAAAACCCCAGTCAATGGAATTAAAAAAAAAATTGTATGAAGAACAAGGAGATCTCACGGATTTGTTCAGCTTTAGAGTGGAACTCAGTGAGAAAGGTAATATTGCTAATTCTATCAGACAAACCAAAAGGATGCAATTAATGATTGTTAGATTCATCAAGTAATATGTTTTCTCAGCATGGTTAGTGTCTACTCTCGTGCATGAGTCTAAACTTACTTGTTGAACGTCACATTCACGGGTGTTGCTGAACCTGTCTTCGTATGTACTATTTTATTCCTTTTCTTTCTCAATCTCTCCTCCATCTGATAACAAAGTAAATACAGTTAATTAGCAACAATATTAAATTAGAAGTAGACAGAGCAAACTACGAGCAACTAGAAAAGTAGACATTTGTTTTACTTCACTGATGTCCAATATACCTCTAACACAGATGTTCAAACCAACAAAAAATTCCAATTCTAATTCACACCCAATTGAAAAAAGCCACAAACATGAAACACAGAAGACAAGTGTAACAAAAACCATAACCTGCATAACTATATCAAAGTAATTGAATTAATTTGCACTTCCTTTCAAGAGGCAAGAGGTGAAGCAAATGGTGGTTGCTACCCTTGCTGGGACTGGTATGAACCTTTCAGATGATATTATTGAGAGCATAATCGACAAGGTATTTCAACAACCTACAATTAAATGCTAATTTTGATCATTTTTTCATTTGAAGGAGCGTTTTCTTATTTATATCTGTTTAATAGTGATATATCCAATACTAGTTTCCCTTGATTATTTGGCTTGTTGTCCGTCTCATTGAAGTTTCGTCCCGTCCTGTTTCTATCTTCTCAGAACCACATCATATTCTTAGAGAAACTTTAGTGATTTAAAGCGTGAACAGGAATTAAGGATGGGACCATCTTTAGCTTTGTTCCTCCCATAGACAAGATATCGACAGTGTTTGATACCAACAGTGTCAGTAAGAAAGTTGTTGAGAAACCATTCAACTTCTGAGTTGGAGTCTCTTCTTTCAACTCTCCCCTGCATTATGCCACAAAATGGTATAGTATAGATATTTTATATTGGGAATTTTCTCGTTTATTTGACTAATGTTGAGTAGTTTCTGATTCATTGTTAATTATGTGTTTGCTAAGACTTAGAGGTCTTCCATCTGGATGGCAAGTATACTTCTCGGCTCAGATGTTTTCTACCCTTGCATGGAAGATGAAATTTTATTTTAGTGTGTATGATACATGACCCTTGAACCAAGGGTCTATCGGAAACAACCCCTCTATCCTCACAAAGTAGGGATTAGGTCTATGTACACATTACCCTCTTCAAACCCCACTTGACGATCCAAGTGCCTTCATTCTCTTGTTTCTCTAAGAAGTTGAGACTAATTTTGAGCTACGAAATAAATATCATCCTAATTTCTATTTGTGAGTATGTCCGGAAGATTAAGGTAGAAGGTTTTTAGGTAGCCGAGCATTTTTCTTTGTCTTACTCAGTTCGCTAGCATTAGTGTTAATATGATATCTGTTATTCATAGATGACTATTACTACCTAGAGTTTGATTGCATTCTTGGATTCGATCTTATATCATCTTGCTATTATTCCTACTTGTTGCAATTACCTTTTCTTTTTCACTCGTTCTCTAGCCGAGGGTCTATCGGAAACAGCCTCTCTGCCCTTCCAGGGGTAGGGGTAAGGCTGCGTACATCTTAGCTTCCCCAGACCCCACTCATGGGAAACCACTGGGTTTGTTGTTGTTGTTGTTCCTTTCAAGAGAAATTAACTAAATGGCTACAAAATTATTAGGAACAAACAATCGGGCAATCTTTTTTTATTTTTTACGATGATAGTGTTCGGTCTAGCTTGCGCGCATCTCGCTATTTTATTGGGTACCTGCTACCTCCCACAACTCTGCCCACCAAGGCTTGGGCAGCAAACGGAAGAAATCACCTAGTGCTTTATTGTCTCTGCTGAGATTCAACGGATTTTAACCTGAAACCTTATGATCGGCAATAATTAAGATGATTTGTACCAAAGACGAAGGAAACAAAAACAAACAACCGCAAATTAATTCAAAAAGCATATGAGCCAGCAAAAAAACTGACCATTGACTGAGCTTTATCCGGATCATCAAGACAGCTGCCAAGAATCTCAGCAAGCTCAGGATCTTTGTCATAATTCTTCTCATCTTCTCTACCTCTAAACCCTCTACTACGAGAAAAGCCCTCCTTCTCCTCCTCCTCCTCCCCCTCCTCCATTTCCACATCAATATAATCGCCATCATCGTTGTTTTCTTCAAATGTGGTCAGCAAAGTTTTTGCCCTTTGGCAGTTCGTTAGCGTCCTCATACATGAGCTTTGCTTGGGATGAAAACTTAGAATTGAGTGGCAATGACTAAATTGGGGTGAAAAAACTCTGCTATGGGAAGTCCGAGGTAGTTGGAAAAGAGATGCACTGTGCTGCAACATAAACATCTACAAACAGAATCTTGATTATAAACAACTAAAAACAACAAGAACATACAACAACAACGACCCAGTAAAAACAACAAGAAACATATATTGGGTGCGTTTGGTATGAACAATAAGAACATATATATATTCTTGGAAAATATTTTCCGTTATACCAAACACACCCATTAACTAAAATTAGTTGTTAACACTAAAAAACAACGCAAAAGATAAGGGTTTTGGCCTAAATGGTAAGTAATATGCAGGAAATAAAATATGTATGGAGAGAAAAAGCAGAAACATACACTTTGATGTCGTAAGGGAAAAAGAAGCTGAAAAGCTCGCTGCAGAAAGAGATACGAAGGAGCAAACTAGCGCTGAGGATAGATGGACTAGAAAGTAGCTTGGAAATTGTCGATCCAATAGTTTGTTTTTCGTCCGGCTAGTAGAAGGTAGTTGGGCTTGGGCCAAGTTCCTTCTAACCAAGGGGAGAAATTCAAAAATACCCAAGTTTATAAGTGATCATTCAAAAATAGCCACAGTTTCAAAAGTCATTGAAATTTAGACATTTTTTATGTAAAGATAAATTAGAACAAAAATACTGTTCAAAATCCGAAAAATACTCCAACATAATATACTGGAAGTCCAGTATAATATACTGAAGCTCCAGTATATTGTATTGGAGCTAGCAAAGTATAGTGGTCCAGCATAATATGCTGGAAGTTCATACACAGGTGCACCGAACTCCAGTATATTATGCTGGACCGGTCTCTATTGCAGCAAAATAGTAGCTATTTTTCAATGACTTGCAAACGCTAGCTATTTTTGAATGACCCGTCCGAAAACTGGCTAGCTCGTGCTATTTGACTCTAATCAAGTGATCCAAAATCTTCTTGGGCTTTGGCATATTTGACCGGTCCATCAAAAAGAATTACAAGCGTAAGCCATATATATATATATATATATATATATATATAATTATTTTTGAATGATTATATTGAATATATATATAATCAAAAAGTGGCTTACAAGATAAACAAGAGCAAAAAGTGGCTTACACGTTTAGGTAACTATCTCTTTATTACAAGATACCTCAAGTTTTTAGGCAATTGTAGATCTCTCTATATATATAGATCGTAGCTCCATCAAACAAATTGACGCGATCCATATATAAAGAAGATCCATATTAGATATATATATATATATCGACTATTATTTGAAGGCGTCTATATTATATAAAAATCCCAAATATTTTTCTTTCTAAAATATTTCATACCAAAATACTTGTATTTATAATTTTATAAAGGATAATCCAAGGGATAAATCAAATATTGATGTCAAAAGTATACTCTAAGGGGTCGTTTGGTTTGAATTTAAATTATGCCGAGATTAGTTGTATTGAGATTAATTATGTTGGAATTAGACATCCTAGTATTATTCCTTATTAGTTGTTTGGTATGTTGTATTAATCCTAGGATGTCAATTTTACTGCTTTATCGCGGGATAACTTATCCTTGGATTGTTGTTCCACCCTCTGGCAAAGGTATAAGCTATCTCAATACTGTTTATAATTAGGATAACGTATCCCAGGATTAGTAACCAAACAAGGGATAAAGGGTACTAATTTTTTATCCCATGATTATTTTTGCTTATCCATCATACCAAACGACCCCTAAATGTGTGTCATACTTATAAGCTCAATTTACAAATTAAATTTAACAAAGTAACAATTCAATTAACTCTGAATAACAAACATTACAACAGCAACAACCCAGTATAATCCTACTTAGTGGAGTCTGGAGAGGGTAGTGTGTACGCAGACCTTACCCCTACCCTGAGGTAGAAAGACTGTTTCCAAATAGAACCCCGACATCCTTCCCTCCAAGAACTTCCCACCTTTGCTCTTGGGGAGACTCAAACTCACAACCTCTTGGTTGGAAGTGGAATAATAAATCTTTTTCAATCATTCTTTCTAGTCCATCTTTGCTTTTAATTTCTCTATTAGTCCTTTTTAAACATTTAAGATACTTGGTTATTAAGTCCGCCAAGATCAAATGGTTTGATGTGTGATGACCTATTTCAAGGATCGCTCTATTGAAGTTTTGCTAGTATTGGACATTCAGACTAGTGGCTCCAAGCGGACAACTTGGGATAAGAATAACATCAGAGTCGCACGGTTGCACTATCATCCAACTAACTCATAGTTATCTCATTTAAAAGACAAGCTTAAGGTTGCAGAAGAACATCGTGTTCTGGCGTGAGTGTGCGAACATATTTTTAGGAGTCACATGATGACAATTTATATTAGTGATAATAGATAGGAAAGCGGTAAATCAGCAATAACATGCAAATAACATGAATAGAGCAAATAATAGAAAATACATTATTTTAATTAAGTTTATGTAAAAGTCAACCCAAAATTATTTTAATTTTTTTCTCGGGCAATGTTGTCACGATAGGATTACGTCCGGAGCATATTTAAACCATATTGGCATAAACATTGACCCTAATTGTACGGTTGTTTAAAATCAAACCGAAACCGTTAACCGAATCGAATCGATGGTTTATTTGTCACGACCCAATTTTCATTTCAGGCCGTGATGATGCCCAACACCGCTGTTAGGCAAGCCAACACTGATCAAACTAGTGGTTTCCAGTTTAAATAAATTATGAAGTGGGTGTTACTTTCTCATTTGTTAAAAGATTTAGAAAATTTGCAAATGGAACACAATTAAATGGAAGCAAAAGAGTACATATCGTAATCATGTAAACAATTCCAAAATCATAAGTCTACTAGCGTGTGTGCCAAGACCTGATGTCACAAGTATGTGGGCAATCTAGTAGAATATTCACCGTAACCTGGATCCTCACTTTCTAATCACATACCGCTCACGGCACCTAACAAGCCAATATGTGATAACATCAGAATTTCATCATAACTCCTGAACCACTAATAGGGTAAACACTTCATCACCTAGAAACTTTTACTTAACTCACTCCAAGAGAACCCTCGCAACGCGACTAACTTCTCATAACCATAGGACATTCCAATCCTCAAGTAGTGGTCTGAACCACCATAACCATTTCAGGATCCGCCTACACATAACAGACTATAATACCTGAATATTTCCAAATAAAATCAATCATGGCGGCCATCAAGCCTCACACGCCGTCACGAATCACATGCATAACTTAATCACGCTGAAGGAACTGATCACTAACACCAATATGCCAATTCCATTATGGCTAACCGATCTAACTTCTTCCAATTTATCCTTGATTGCCTTAGAAATAATAATAACTCCATTCAACACATTACGCACTCAATCTGCACTCATCTCGAGTGGCCTTATATCACAAGACCATGCTATCGCAAATCCCACGAACCATCTCATACCTTCATTGGGCGTATATTCGCATCCTCAAGTGATACACCCATTCCGATAATCCCTCTACGAATCCGAAGTCTGTTTCTCTCATTCACCCAACTGCTACACTACAAGTCGAAATTATCATAGAACATTCGGAGCCTCCTATTAGGATCTGCTGCAAAAGCTCGATTTTTAACCACACCGCAGGCTTGAAATCCTTAAGCACCACATTTTAACCTTTGAATTCACTAGGACCGTTATTGAGAGTAACCCACTCTGGCTTGGTCCCGAATATAATCAACTTCAAGGATCCGCTGGCACATGAACACCCATCTCCATGGAGCACTCGATTGAATCACTCCCTTGTAAACCACCTCCATACAAAACACAAATCATGAGTCTTCCCAAAGCCTGAACAAGAATCGATAAGGCCATTTATAGCACATATCTCTCAACCCATTTGCCCAAATTACCACTCATATTCTTTTCCCTTAGCTGAAATAACTCGCCGTTATGCTGATAACTAGAAACCTCACTAGTAGGTAACCATGCAACCCAATCGCAGGCGGTAGGACTCTCCCACTTAGCTTGAAGCTACAATTACACAATTCTGGAACCCACCAAGATTCTTTCTTCATTGATGACATGATCTTACACAACCAACCCGCCAAATTCCTCGAAATCCTTCTGTTAGCATTTCATGAACACTCTAAATCTCTAGCAACATTCACATATTCGACTTCTTCCTGGATAATCAGTAAAATTCTTCGCAGAAGCTTTGCCAACCACGCGACCGCTGACCTGCTCACAAGACATAACTCACATGTGGAAATTACACGCCGCCATCTCCCAACGACGTTACACTACACACTTACTACAAAAATCAACAACCCATCCTGAGCCCATGCTCAATCACTAGCTGAACAAGTCCGTTCATTCCTCATGGACATCAACTAAATACATGACAACATCTCCCAATTCAAAGTTATGTTGCATCCTTCCTCATATCTAACAACTCATTTTTGTTGCATCCAATTCCTCGCCGTATAATAGCCAGTATTTCAAATTAAGTTTGTGGACCCAATCATCGTCCGCTAAAAGTCCCAAATCACCCTAAGTTTTTCCTCAAACTGTGTAGTTATCCTGCCACTGAACTCATATGCTACTGTCACTCTCCCACTTTGGGTCTTACACGTGGCCTTCTAGAAGTTAACCACCGCATGACACTTTCCACATATTCTTCCTTATCCTTTGCTGCTCATCTGATGCCTTAGATCAAAATCTATCTCGGTAGCACTTGAACCAATAGATCGCTACTAACTTTAAACCTTTTCGAAGATCATCTTTTCTCGAGCCGTCGACATTAGAAATATCGATTCAATCCTGAACCACCGCACCCTGCGAGCTCTGACAGCCGCTTCTTTAATACTATCTCACGATATTCTGCCCCACAAGTGATTTGAAGATGATCATAACACCAGCAAACTTAACATATTCAATCGAGGACGACGACACCACGCCGTAGATGAAAATTCCACCACACTTGAAAACACCGAGTCTCGCTACTCTATCAATCCAAACTTGATCATTTATAGTCCAATTGACTTTTCTTTTCCAGAAATACAATATCGAATATCTGAATCATGCACTGAGAAACCCTCCTTCCAAGTCGTACACTTCTCTCACGCATAGACGAGCATCCCACCATCACATCAATACCGTGCAATAACCATTCATGAGCATCATAGCAACCTGTGCATGGCCTCAAGCTCTCAGAAGTACAACTACGGAGCTGGAATGACAGAATATCCTTTTGCAAGGTGAAGACAATAGCCCAAACAACCATGCGGGGAGAGACATCCCGCACCACATCTATAGTACCATTAAATTTCCTCAATCCTAATGTATAATAAGCACTTCACATCGCGTAAGATCGAGCATGAAGGAAACAAAGGCATAATCCTCAAAGGAATCAAATCACACGATGAGAAATCAAGAAGGGAAGTGTTCCTAACAGCTTTGTATCCTCTCAAAGATAAGTACAGACGTCACCGTACCGATCCGTAAGATTCTACTAGACTTGCTCTTGACTCGTGAGACATACGTGAACATAGTGCTCTGATACCATGTTGTCACAACCCAAAACCCACTAAGGGTCGTGATGGCCCCGAACACTACTGTCAGGCAAGCCAACACCAAGAAGTTAATTAAATTTTCATTTTAGCATTTATTGAAATCATTTCTTTTATACATTAAACAATAAATAATGAAATTTACTGAAATAAAAATGATGTCTTTAACAAAACTAACATTGAATAATCACATAATCATCCCAGAACCCGGTGTCACAAGTGTATGAGCTATTTCTAGGAAATAATGTAATACAATAACCGTTCGGAATACAAATTGGACAGTAGAGAAAATACAATACAGTACTCAGAAGGAAACTCTGTTGGCTGCGGGTCGTCTCGAGGAGTGCACCTCACCTAAGTCTACGTATCAATCATGCTGCTACGACGAACTAGGCCACTAGACTTACATGAGCCAGTGCAACAAAAATGCACAGCAAGTGTAGTATGAGTACAAAAACAACGTATACCCAACAAGTATCCCATCTAATCTCGAAAAAATAGAGACGAGAGATTGACTTTGACATTTACTAGTGGTTCAATAATAATATACCAATAATATAGTAAATCATGAATTTTCATAAAAATGGTTGTAACTCAATATCATGAGGCAAGTAAGCAATTCGTTCGTTTATAGGAAATTTTCAAATTCATTTCCACCATTTATACATTTATCTAAGGCTAGGGAGAACAAATATCAACATCTATGAATCTCAAGGCAAGCAATACAAGCATGCGCAAATTATGCTGAGGTTGTACGGTCTGATCCAACAAATATTTAAATTATGCACTGCTAGAGGGTCAAATGACGTGAACCGTAGATGCATCTATTACCCCTCGCGAATTATATATGCAACGTGGTCAAATATAAATAAACAATCACCTCGCTTACGAATCATACATGCGATGCAAGTACACAAACACACATTCAAACAGTCAATCAAGATTTCATCAGGAAAAAAATTACTCAAGGAGGTGTCAATTTCTCTTTTACAAGTCTAGAAAACGAAGTTTAACTCTTTTAGAAAATTATTTACCACTTCGATACGATTAAAGCAATTTAAACTGTCAATAAGGTTATAATTATTTCAAATAAAGCATGTTTTTGGGTTCTAGACTACCCGGACTTAAGCATAATAGTAGCTATGCACGGACTCTCATCACCTCGTGTGTAGGTAGCCACTACAAATAGAAGCACATATCCAATTAATTCACCTATGGGGACAATTTCCTCTTATAAGGTTAGAAAGGAGACTCACCTCGCTCTCAAGTTCCATAATCGGCATTCCACGCCCTTCCGAAGACTCAAATCAATGCACAACGCTCAAAAACTAGCCAATAATTATGCAAACTCATTAATATATGTTCAATTACTCATAATAATCCAATTTATAACAATTTCTAACCCCGACCGAAAAGTTGAGAAAATCGCCCTCGGACCCATGTTCCCGGATTCCAAAAATTTTCGAAGATAAAGTTTGCTCACAAACTCACGAACTCAAATATATAATTTTCTCTCAATTCATGTCCAAAATCGTAGTAAAAAATCCAAGAGTACTAATTTTCTAGATTTTTTCTCAAGCCTCAAGTTTCTACTAATTTCCATGCTTTAATCCGTATCTACATCATGTATTTAACTTATAATGAGTGGGAACAACTTACCTTGTGATACTTGAGGATTATCTCCCCTTGAAGCTCCCCAAAATCACCCAAGCCAAATGAAAAATGGGAGAAAAATGGCCAATTCCGAATTTTTAAAGGAACCCTTCTGCCGAGACGACTTTTGCATCTACGATCCATTAGTCATTTCTGGGGCTCCCTTCTGTGGCGTCTTCTTCGCATTTGCACCCTTCCCATTTCTGCGGCCTTCACTTTCGCACTTATGCACCCACATGTGCGCCTAAATGTATGCTTTTGCGACTTCCCCTGCTCTAGTCCTTTTCCGCTTCTGCGGTGCCCACTCCGCAGGTGCGATTACACCAGTAATCATCCAACTTTAGCAGCTCCTCAATTCCAAAATTTGATCCGTTAACCACTCAAAATCAACCTGAGGCCCTCGAGGCCTCACCTAAATATATAAACAAGTCCGAGAATGCCATATGAACTTAGTCGAACACTCAAATCACACCAAATAATGTTAAAATCACGAATATATCCCCAATTTAAACTTAAAGAACTTGAAACTTTAATTTCTACTTCGATGCCGAAACCTTAAATCATGTCCGATTGATCTTAAATTTTGCACACAAGTCATATTCGACATTATGGACCTACTCCAACTTTCGGAATTGAAATCTGACCCCGATATCAAGTCCACTTCCGGTCAAACTTTTCAAAAACTTTCAAATTTCTAACTTTAGTCAAACGAATCTAAAATGACCTACGAACCTCTGAATCAACTTTTGATCGCACTCCCAGTACCAGAATCACCATACGGAGCTATTCCTAGACTTGAAATCCCAAACGGATATCGATAACACTGAAATGCACTTCAACCCAGATTTATGAAATTCTTCCAAAAATGCTAACTTCCACAATAGGCATCGAAACGCTCTAGGGTCATCCAAAACCCGATCCGGATATACGTGCAAGTCCAATATCATCATACAAACCTGTTGGAATTTTCAAATCCCGGTTCTAAGGTCGTTTACTCATAAATCAAACCTTACCCAATTCTTTTAACTTAAAGCTTCCGAAATGAGAATTTTCTTTTCAAATCAATTCCAAACTTCCCAAAATTCAATTCCGACCACACGTAGAAGTCATAATACCTGAACTGAAGCTGACAATGGCCTCAAACTATCGAACGATGTGATAGAACTTAAAACAACCGGTCGAATCATTATATTTATGTATCTATTTAGGGTTTGGCTCTAGCTCCTAAATGAGACTCGAACCAGCTGAGGTGCCTAGGAATGTGATAAGTGATATGGTTAAATTGGCAACAAATGTTGCCATCTTCCACCAATCAAAATGAAGGAAATAATAGAATTGCGTCAATCATGGCTCCAGGTGGGTCGTGAAAGTTGAGAGAATTCCGGGAAGACTTAAAGAAAGTTACAATAGTCAAAAATGAATAAACAAAATATTTGGAGTCAACTATACCAGCTTTTGTATGTTATCCTTTATAGGATTCATGATACACTCTGAACAAACACAAATATTAGAAAATTCTAACAACTTAAAGAAATAGACAAAAATTAAATCTTGAAAACACCCAGAATAAAATTCAATTAAATTAGTCACCACAAGCTTTATAGATGATAATAATTGAATTTTTGAAGTCACCTACCAAAAACTTCAATCAAATTAGTCAACACAAGATTTATAACCACTGAAGAATTGGATCTTGAAAAAAAAAAAGGAAAGAGAGGTACTTGAGAAGAGGTTTAGATGGAAGAACTGAAATCACCAGCAGTGTTTTGTTAGGATTTGTGTTCCACCATCATCAGAGACCAAATTCCATGTTAGGAAGAAGGGGAAAAGAAAAAATAAATTCTATAGGAAATGCCAAAAACACATAGAGAGATGAAGACGGAGATAGAAAGGAGGTGACCATTAAAACTTTAACCTACTATCTGGAAACTCACTTACGATCCTAAGTGGATTGTACTTTTAGCCAAGTCCAACGTTTTTTGCATTTTTCACCCTTAAGTATAATTTTCCCGTTACACCCTGTCCTTCTTTTTTAACAATTTTCCCTAATGTGTTTCTTTCTTCTTCTTTTTTAGAATTGTATGTAAATACTAGTATTCATTTTCGAAAGGGGTAAAATAAGATAATAATTCTTTTTTTCTATTTTTTTAGAGAGAATTATACATAAGTACAATCCATATACATAAATCATGCATCTTACTCATAACTTTGCAAATCTATAGCCAATCTTAAATACTGAAACTTCATCAATTTTAACTTTTTATCTCATCGGTGCAAAGCCAATAATTGAAGTAACAAAACTAAAAGAAAAATAGAGATCGGAGGTCGAAAATATAAACACAAATAAATTTTATAATAAATTAAACATTCTCCTATTTTTTTCGTATGGCAAAACATGATTTTTATAATGAAATAGTTCAATCTTTTAGTATATTTTAAACGGTGAATCATTTAAGTTTTCACACATCAGAATTGTCCATCAAACTTTAGTTTAAAAGTGTAAATTTTTATGTGCAATATAAACTTATATCATTTGAGAAGTTCCACATCAGCTCTATTTGCCCCTCCGTTATATAGATAATATAGATTATAGGAAAAATGCATAAGTGTCCTTCGACCTATACCCGAATTTATAACTACACACTTTATCTTTGCGGGAATCATATTACCTCCCTAAACTTTTTAAAAATGGAATAAATACCTGTAACGACCCGGCCGCTCGTTTTGAGAAATTAAGCTCTGTCCGGCGGTGTAAGGTCTGGAATAGCTTCATAATATGAGTATCGACTTGCGTGCATGATTGAACTCAGCTAACGGATAATTCAAATTCAAATTGGAAGAAGGAATCTAGCTTTGGAAGTTTAAACGGTGAGAATTTGACCGGAATTGGACTTTTGAGTAAATGACCCCAGAATAGGTTTGGGTGATCTCAACAGCTTCGTATGATGATTTTGGGCTTAGGCGTGCATCCGAATTCAGATTTGGAGGTTCGTAGGGTAATTTGAGGCGTTTCGGCGAAAGTTGAAAAAGTTGATGCTTGGAAAATGGATAAGTTTTATCCATAGTTTACTTTTGAGATATCGGGGTCGGAATACGACTCCGAGACTTAGAGCAGCTCTGTTATGTCATTTTGGACTTGTCTACAAAATTTGGCGTCATTCTGGGTTGATTTGATAGGTTTTGGCACAAGTTTTCGAAGTTGGAAGATTTGGAAGTTCATAGTTTGATTCATGGTGTGATTTGTCATTTCAGCGTTGTTTGATGTGATTTGAGACCTCAAGTGAGTCCGTGTTAGGTTATATGACTTGTTTGTAGGTTTAGACGGGTTCCGGGAGACTCAGGTGTATTTTGGGTGTGTTTCGAATCATTTTGGGCTACTTTGAATGCTGATTATCTGATATTTGGTGTTGTTCTTCGCGTTCGCGAGGATCCTCGCGTTGTCGAAGAAGAATTTGGCTTATAGAAGTTTGTTCTTCGCATTCGCGAAGAAGGAAATCTCGGTTGCACAGGTCTGACTTCGGAGGCTCATATCTCACAATCTATAAGGAATTTCGAAAGGATCCAAATATAAAAGTTGTAGCTATTTGTGTCTAGTTTTCAGAAATGTAAATTAATTGGCATTTAGATTTGTGTACAAAAATTTATGATAGTTACACTATAGGCTGCCCGGAGAGAGCTAGAAAATCTCTGTTTCACAGGGTTGACTTTGGAAGCTTATATCTTGTAATATATAATGATCAGAAAATGTGCAACCTATGAAACTATAGCCCTTGGTATCTAGTTTTCAGAACATCAAATCATTTGTCATTTGTAGTTGTGTGCAAAAGTTATGGTCATTATACTAAAGGCAGTCTAGAATGAGTTTGGAAGTCGCTGACGAGGAATTTACTCATCGGGAACGCGAGAGAAGGGTTGTGAACACGAAGAACAACCCCTGGGCAGGCAGAATATATTCCCAAATCGAGGGTTAGACCATTTTAGTCATATCTTGACTTGTGGAGCTCGGTTTTGAGCGATTCTTTAAGGGTTTTTCACACAAACCGATTGGGTAAGTGTTCTTCATCTAGAATCTAACATATTCCATGATTTTATCTTCATTTGCATCATTTAATTTGTGATTTGGGTTGGGAAATATTGGTTTTTGAAGAAATTCCTAAAATGAAAAATCATGATTTGAGGGACCAAATGGTATCGGAATTTGATAAATTTTGTATGGTTGAACTCATATCGGAATGGGTATTCGGTTTTTGTAAAATTTGTCGGGTTCCGAGGAGCGGGCCCGGGGGGGTCATCTTTTGGACCCATTTTTGGATTTTGTTAAAGATTGAGACTTTTTGATTCAGAATCATTTCTTATGTATTTTATTTGTGCTTTAAAGTTAATTTGGTTAGATTTAAGCAGTCCGGAGGTTTGTTCATCGGAGAAATGCATTTTAAAGTATTGGTTTGTCGTCTTTGAGATAAGTATCTTGCCTAACCTTGTGGGGGGGGACTTCCTCTTAGGATTTGAGTCTGCTATGTTTATTATAGTTCATGTACGCGAGGTGACGAGTGCGTGCTCGAACTTATTTGTGAAAAAATTGTCTTTTTAGGGTTCTTAGGTCCTTATATTCACTGTGTGTCACACCTCCTTTTTGCACACCCGGCCCCGAAGGGTTAAATGCGCGAGGCAGTTTTTCCAATTTAAGTGACAATATTCGAAATGAGATTATTTATTTAATTCAGAGTCGCCACTTGGGAAAGGTTTGGCTTTTGGTGTCCCAAGTCACCGGTTTATCTTGAATCCCAAATCGAGGAGATTTTCGACTTTTCCAAATGAAGTCTGCGAACCAGAAATTCTAAGCAAGGAATTCTGTTGACCCGAGGGAAGGTGTTAGGCACCCTCGAATCCCGTGGTTCTAGCACGGTCGCTTAAATTGTTATAATGGCTAAATATCTGATTTAAATACATGTTGTGACTTATGTGCTTTTATTAAGTTTTAACCGCTTTTATTATTATCATTTATTTTACAGAATTGCAACGTCGTGAAAATGCATATCGAACCACGTCACAATCAATGCACCCGTAGTTGTTAACACATTTTTGACTCCGTTGAGACTTGAATTTGGGTCACATCAATGTGCACCCGATTTTAAGAATATAATTTACTTAAACCGTGCCTAAAGAGTCTAAAGCGTTATTATTTTGTAGGAAAGCCATGAAATTTATTAAATGGCCTATCTTGAGTTCTAGATAATTATCATGGTTATTTATGGAGGGCCCCACAGTTGTTGCACTTTTATTTGGCGAGGCTCATCTCTATTTTTTTAGAAAAGATATCCTAAAGTGGCTACATTTCTAATGCGCTTGTCTCTAAAACTAAGTGAAAAGGTACGTGCTAATTCAACTATAGGCTTTTGCCTAATTCGGATTCTTATCAATTTCTGATTGATTATTTACAAAGTGGAGGGATGTCATAACTCGTGAAACATACTTTAATTGGGCCAAGAAATTACACTCGAGATTGACCCAACATTATACTTGTGTCCAAACATTTCTTGAATTGAAATTTACTAGACCGATTGGGGCCGAATTAAAGGAATTAACTACTAGGCATTGTCACTAACGGGATTTGAACATAATATTATGTACTGCCTAATGAGTTATGATAAAAGAAAACTAAAATGAACAAAGAAACATTCGTGTAAGGTGGAAATATTCTATTCTATGCATGTCGCTCAGTTGAACGGGAATCCTAGTCAAAATCTATACTAATTCTCCATGCCCTCTCTGTATTGTGTCATTATATTTTTGTACCAGCAAACAACTACAAACTAAGAAGCTAGAGGCTAAACTTGATGGAGTATTATCTAATTAATCTTTCATTACATGAATCACATTAATCAATTTATACAATCTGAAGTCAGTATATCACAAACATTTTCAAACGGGTATCTAAATCTTCTTCAGGAAAACTCCTTTCATTTCATGCTTTTGAATTGTTACAGTTAACACCAAAGTTGGGTTTGAAATGTGTACCTGGAAACACTGAAAATGCAAAGGAGAAGAAGAAAAAGATAGGGAAATCAGCATCAGCAAGAAACTAAATAGCAGCAGCAGCAGGGCAAGATAGCAGCAGGCAAAGCAATATAGCAAGAAGCAAGCTCGAGTGCAGAAATGCAACTATGGCCAATAGAAAGCAATAGCCAAATAAAAGCAACACCTAGTGGAGTAGAATCAGAACTCCGGACAGACCAAACACAGTAGTAAACCAATGAAGGCACTCAACTAATAGACACAACTGGGATTTCAAAGGATCAGAATTGGCTTGAACAAATTGAAACAACTGAAAACCCAATAACAATAGGAGGAAGAAAGTTTCTGATTGTTGGGTGTATCCCTTCTATCCCTTAATCTCCCTCTATCTATGTGTATCTATTTTGTATGTATTTCAGCTCTCCTTTTTCAAACTCCTCACAGTATTTTTTCTTTTACAAACCTCCAAGTTCCAGCCCCCCCTTTTTATAAGCCTCTATCCTACTCTTTTTAACAGCCTGTTTTCAGAAATCACAGTACCCTTCCCATGTGCCTTCCATTTTCAATTCCAACTTTAGCTAATTAAGTATTAAAACCCATTCACATTCCCTGGCAGATTCAACTTTTCATTTTATTATCTAAAAGCAAGTATGGGCAGTAGAATATATCTGACAGCATATGCTGTCAAATTGTTTAAAACTTAAAAGCTTCTTAATGCAGAAAAACAGGCTGTGCACAAGGCACATGAGGTGCACCAATGCACATGCTGTGCACGAGTGCACATGCCTTCCAATTCAGAATTTAAACATAAACAATCCTTTTTACATTAACTGATCCAAATCAACAGCTATAAGTAAACAAAACTGGTTCTGAATTGATTCAACAAATGTTCAACAGAAGCAAATCGATTTACTATGCTCAGACAGTTGAAATAATTGACGACACATGTCGACTCGACTATATTAGTATTAACATACACAAACGTAGCCAAATCAGACATTCAAAAGCATGGGACACATGACTCGACTTATACTGATTAAGCAGGATTATACTTTGAGGAATCAGTAAGTCAGTACAAATTTGGGATACAACCAATACACATGTCTTATCAGAATAGGAGGGGTTCAAACAAAACACAGTGGTTCAGGCAAAGTGGTCAATCAGAAGGTGGTAAAATTTAAAGACACAAATTGAAACAAAACATGACCAGATATTTAAAACAAAACACACGGACTAAAACAAATAAAGGAAACCAAACAAACTCACCTTAAAGCTTGCAAAGTTAAAAATTTGAACTCGGATTTGAACAACTTTCTTAAGGCTGAACGGGCTTCAATCGAAGTGTTTCTCAAATGAGAAACACTTGATTAAAGTCCATCAGACCTTAAACTCTTTGGTTTGAACCGGTTTGAACCAGTGACGAAGGACCTTGTGGTTTCAAAACTCAGATCTAATATTCGTGCTTCCCTGGTTAGATTCGGACCAAACCAAGTATGGTTTGGTCACGAGGAAGGTCTGGGGAGTGTCTGGTATGAAGCTGGGGTTGTTTGGTGTAGATCGAGTTTGACTCGAATCTTCAAATGAAGATTCGAGGACCTGGGGGGTGATTCGAACCAAACGGTCAACAGGTCTATGTTCAGGGTGGTGAGGGGGTTCTATGGTGTTCATGGCGAGGTCACCGGTGTTCATGCCGCCGGTTTTCATGGTGGGGGATACAAGGGCGGCTCTAGGGTTTGAAGGGGATGAGGTTGAAGACGAAGGCTGGGGTTCGGATAGGGGGGCAGGGTAGGATTATGACTTTATATAGTTAATGGGTGGATTGATCTCGACCGTTAGATCAATCTAGATCTACGGTCTGGATCTGATAGCTTAAGTGGAACGGTGTCGTTTCAAGGGTAAAGGGTTGGGGTCGGTCCGGGTGAGACGGGTCGGGTTTATTGGTGGGTTACGGGGGATTGATCTTGGCCGTTGATCATTCTGAGATCAACGGTCCAGATCAGGTATGACTCAAACGACGTCGTTTGGACGTCCTGGGCATCAGGTGGCCTGGACCGGGCAGGCCTGGGTCTTGGGCTGTTTGTTTGGGCCAATTTTGTTAAAATTGGCCCAAGTCCGGAAGGGAAGGGGTCTTTTCTTTATTTTTTTATTTTATTTTATTTATTTATTTATTTCTGATTTATTTTAAAACAAAACTAAGCCAAAAAATCAAATTTAAAATTAAATACACACTCAATACAATTATTTGCACACACACTAAAGTATTTCAAAACAGGTAAAGTCAAACCAAATAAAATCACGGACGAAAATGCCTATTCATGATTTTCTATTTAACGACCGGATTACGGTTTGAATTATGCAGGACACATATATTTTTTTTTTAATTTTATTTTAATAAAGTAAATAAATAAAAATGGGCTAAGGTCACAAATAAATCAACAAAGTGCCGCACAGAAATCCGAAATTGTACAGCAGGGCCAATTATATTTGTTTTTATTTCTTTTGGAGCGATTGTCTTGCGAAAACAAAAATCACTTGCTCACAGCTGCCCCTCTTTGTTTGGAAACACGAAGGGTTTTCGTGCAAAGATAAAGTGAGCGTGTATGAGCGATTTTTGCCTATAGACCACTCCGTATGAAGCATTTTTGAAAGATCTGACCGAATCTTGCTTCAAAGATTTCCTACATATCCTGGGCTAAACAGGAATCAGGTCAATGTAGTTCGGGAAGTTTTGGTAGCTGGGACTACCATGGGATTGCAATGCTTGCTGCTACTGCTGCTGCTGTTGTCACTGCTACGTTACTGACCGCCTTATTACAACCAAACGAAAATTAGAAACTGAACTAACTACTTATACGTATGTCAACTGCTAGTTACAAGATTCCTATCTATGATTCTTTCACGACTTGATCTTGGGTCTTAGCTGATTCTGCTTGTAGACTCTGATCTGAATCTTGATGCTTGCGAGTTGCGGCGACTGGTTTAATCTCCGGGATACCGAATAAAATGTGACTGGCAGAGTTCAGGACCTTAGTCAAATGTAGGAAAAAACAAACAAACGAACGAAATTTTCTACCCCAGTTTCACTAGGAAAATTTCGTTAATTATTCACCAGGAAGTTCATAAAATTGATGAAAGAGGATATGCATGCTCGGTTCAGGGTTGGAGCCCTAACACCGGCTAGCTGGGGAGAGGTTCGGTTTGGGGTTTAAAACCCTAATGCCGAACAAAGGAAGAATTCAGTTTAGGGTTTAAAACCCTAATGTCGATTGCATGGAAAAACTCAGTTTAGAGTTTAAAACTCTAATGCTGGCTGAAAGAGAAAAGTTCAGTTTAGGGTTTAAAACCCTAATGCTGACTAAAAGGAAAATTCAGTTTAGGGTTTAAAACCCTAATGCTGATTGCATGGAAAAGCTCAGTTTAGAGTTTAAAACTCTAATGCTGGCTGAAAGAGAAAAGTTCAGTTTAGGGTTTAAAACCCTAATGCTGACTAAAAGGAAAATTCAGTTTAGGGTTTAAAACCCTAATGCTGATTGCATGGAAAAACTCAGTTTAGAGTTTAAAACTCTAATGCTGGCTGAAAGAGAAAAGTTCAGTTTAGGGTTTAAAACCCTAATGCTGACTAAAAGGAAAATTCAGTTTAGGGTTTAAAACCCTAATGCTGATTGCATGGAAAAACTCAGTTTAGAGTTTAAAACTCTAATGCTGGCTGAAAGAGAAAAGTTCAGTTTAGGGTTTAAAACCCTAATGCTGACTAAAAGGAAAATTCAGTTTAGGGTTTAAAACCCTAATGCTGATTGCATGGAAAAACTCAGTTTAGAGTTTAAAACTCTAATGCTGGCTGAAAGAGAAAAGTTCAGTTTAAGGTTTAAAACCCTAATGCTGACTAAAAGGAAAATTCAGTTTAGGGTTTAAAACCCTAATGCTGATTGCATAGAAAAGCTCAGTTTAGAGTTTAAAACTCTAATGCTGGCTGAAAGAGAAAAGTTCAGTTTAGGGTTTAAAACCCTAATGCTGACTAAAAGGAAAATTCAGTTTAGGGTTTAAAACCCTAATGCTGATTGCATGGAAAAGCTCAGTTTAGAGTTTAAAACTCTAATGCTGGCTGAAAGAGAAAAGTTCAGTTTAGGGTTTAAAACCCTAATGCTGACTAAAAGGAAAATTCAGTTTAGGGTTTAAAACCCTAATGCTGATTGCATGGAAAAGCTCAGTTTAGAGTTTAAAACTCTAATGCTGGCTGAAAGAGAAAAGTTCAGTTTAGGGTTTAAAACCCTAATGCTGACTAAAAGGAAAATTCAGTTTAGGGTTTAAAACCCTAATGCTGATTGCATGGAAAAGCTCAGTTTAGAGTTTAAAACTCTAATGCTGGCTGAAAGAGAAAAGTTCAGTTTAGGGTTTAAAACCCTAATGCTGACTAAAAGGAAAATTCAGTTTAGGGTTTAAAACCCTAATGCTGATTGCATGGAAAAGCTCAGTTTAGAGTTTAAAACTCTAATGCTGGCTGAAAGAGAAAAGTTCAGTTTAGGGTTTAAAACCCTAATGCTGACTGGCTGGGGACAAAGTTAAGCGACCTCTTTTTTTTGAATTTTCTTATTTTAGTAGAAGATAAAAGGGAGTTTCGTGGAAACCTACCTTTCGAGTGAATTCCTTATTGCCAAAATGTTTCTTGTACCCGTGTACCTTCTTCTTTGGGCGACACCTGCTTCTCGCACGGTTGTCTTGGATTAACACCTGTTTCAATTTCTCAGACAAAGAACAATTGTTAGTTTGAAAATGACGGTCGGTTTGGTGACCTTGATCGTTCCCAATTGCTTCGTTGCGTCTTTACTTCTGTTGTGAAATCCCGCCATTGATTCGAATTGAACGGCGAAACCTTTAGACTGCTCAGGCTTGTATTTCCGGATTCTGCGATGACTTGCCTCGTAAGGCCCTTTTTTTTCTTTTTTGTCCCATTTTGATTGAAGGTTCTCAACGGGGATTTTATTGGAGGTGTTCTGTGGGAACTGTACAAGAGGAAGCTATGTGGGGGAAATATTTACCAAGTGGATTCTTTGTGCGGATTCTGTACAATGGGGTATGCTGGGTTTTGGTTTCAAAACGGGTTTCCCAGGGTTTGTTGGGGTAAGCTTGTTGGGGAATATTTACAAAAGAACTCGCTGGGGATGTGCTGATGAAATTCCAACAGGGATACTTTGTGGGAGATTGTACAAAAAGGGAGACTCTGTGGGATTTTGTACAGGGGAAGACTCTGTGGGGATTTGTCCGAAGGTGGACTTGCTGGGGAAGATTTCAAGATTTCTCTCTTTTTCCTCTACTCCGGGACGTCATGATTCATCATGCTTGGGTAATCATATCAACGAGATGAGGTGCTTTCCTTCATGAGACGGGATTCCGTGCAAACAAACCTGCCACCTGCTCTTTCCGGTGTGTCCTGAATTCGGGGTTAAAATGCAAAAGGGATTCGAAAAGAAACAAAGAAGGGGAAAACAAATCAGAAAAGGAATACCCTTTTCGGGACGAGAAAGACTTATCTGAGGAGGATAACGCTGGCTTTAAATGACATGACATGCTCTTTGGACTGGACGTCCGACCTTCCATGAACTTGCGTTTTCCTGAACCAGAACAGATCTGTGATTCCAAAACCGGTGGAACTTTGCCGAGACCTTCTTGGGGTGGCGTCATTCCTTTTCGGCCAACAGCGCCCTTTGCGGGTTTTCACTGGCTGACCTCTCTCATTTCTCTTCCTGTCATCGCTTGATAGCACTCTTTGCGAGTTTTTACTAAACAAGCTCTCTCATTTTGGTTTCTCTACTCCCGTCGCCTCGTGGTGCCCGAAGGTTTTCACCGCCGAGACTCTCTCATTTTATCTCTCTCCATTCAGAGTGTGACGGTCTTCGTTTGTGATGCTTATTGATTCCCCACCATATTTGGTAATTGATTTGAAGGCTCGTGCTTGGTAAAGAGGGGTAGTGATACTAACTCCTAAACTGCTCGACGTGCCCCAGTTTCAATTTCAGGGTGAATGGGATTTTATTGTTGGTGTGACTGAACCTCAGGGAGAGGCTGCCTACGTATCCTTTCGGAATCAAGTCAAACGTAGTTCAGGCCTCAATCAAATTTGTTTTTTTTTTTTCTTTTTTTTGTTTTGTTTTGTTTTGTAAGCGGCTCAAAAGTTGGTGGAGAGGATTGGGTAGTGTTTGAGGAGTAGTGGGGAACAAACGCCTTCGCCATTTTCAACGTGTCAGGACCACTGGAGTATGCTTTAGACGTAATACCTCTTGACTGCATCTGCATTTACTGCTGTGTCGGGGTCATTTCCTTCGATATCACCCAAATACAATGCTCCTCTCGGCAATATCTTCCTTACGATGTATGGGCCTCTCCAATTTGGGGCAAACTTTCCTTTTGCTTCTTCATGATGCGGCAAAATACGCCTTAGTACCAACTGACCTACTTCGAAATTCCGGGGTCGGACTTTCTTGTTGTAAGCACGGGCCATCCTTCGTTGGTATAACTGTCCGTGACAAACTGCAGCCATCCGCTTTTCATCAATCAACGTCAATTGCTCCAGTCGAGCCTTGACCCACTCGCTGTCTTCGATTTCGGCTTCGACAATGATTCGAAGCGAAGGAATCTCTACCTCTGCCGGTATTACAGCTTCAGTCCCATAAACCAAAAGATAAGGAGTTGCTCCTACCGATGTGCGCACCGTAGTGCGGTACCCCAATAATGCAAAAGGTAACTGCTCATGCCACTGTCGGGAACTTTGTATTGTTTTCCTCAAAATCTTCTTGATGTTTTTATTTGCAGCTTCCACAGCACCATTGGCTTTTGGCCGATAAGGAGTGGAATTCCTGTGTGTTATCTTGAATTGCTCGCACACATCTCCCATCAAGTGACTGTTCAAGTTTGCTGCATTATCTGTAATGATAGTCGCAGGAATACCGAAGCGACAGATAAGATTTGAGTGTACAAAATCCACCACAGCTTTCTTGGTGACCGACTTGAGAGTGACAGCCTCTACCCATTTCGTAAAGTAGTCTATGGCAACCAGTATAAACCTGTGTCCATTCGAAGCCTTTGGTTCAATTGGTCCAATGACGTCCATGCCCCAAGCGACAAATGGCCAAGGTGCGGACATGGGATGCAGTTCCGTGGGAGGTGCATGAATCAAATTACCATGCACCTGACACTGATGACACTTCCGAACAAAGCTAAAACAATCCTTCTCCATGGTCATCCAGTAATAACCTGCTCTAAGGATCTTCTTTGCTAAGACATACCCGTTCATGTGAGGTCCGCACACACCTGCGTGTACTTCGTGCATGATCTTTTTCGCTTCCTCGATATCGACACATCTTAAGAGATTGAGGTCCGGAGTCCTCTTATATAACAATTCACCGCTCAAAAAGAAACCACTTGCATGTCGCCTAATGGTCCTCTTTTGATCTCCAGTAGCGTGCTCGGGGTATTCTTGCGTCTTCAGGAACCTCTTGATGTCATGGTACCAAGGCTGCGTATTTGATCCCGCCTCGATTACACTGCAGTAACCGTGTCTTTCCTTGATTTGGATTTCCAAAGGATCGACGTGGGCGTTGCCCGGGTAGGGTAGCATAGAAGCCAGAGTAGCAAGTGCATCTGCCAGTTCATTGTGACACCTTGGAATATACCTGAACTCTATTGAGGTAAAGCGCTTGCTGAGGTCCTCCACATGTTGTCGGTATGGGATAAGTTTGACATCCCGAGTTTCCCATTCGCCTTGAACTTGTCGGATGATCAGGTCAGAATCTCCCATAATCAGTAAGTCTTCGACATCCTGATCGATTGCCATATGCATGCCCATAATGCAGGCTTCATACTCAGCTGTATTGTTTGTGCAAAAGAAACGCAGTCTAGCTGTGGCGGGATAATGCTGACCAGAAGGCGAGATCAAAATTGCCCCAATCCCTACACCCTTGGCGTTCACGGCTCCGTCAAAGAACATCTTCCAAACATGAGCTTCCTCCGAGATCATTTCTACGGTGTTTACTTCTTCATCTGGGAAGTAGGTATCCAATGGCTGGTATTCCTCATCGATCGGATTTTCGGCCAAATGATCTGCTAACGCCTGGGATTTCATTGCCGTGCGGGTGACATAAACTATGTCGAATTCCGTAAGCAGGATTTGCCATTTAGCCAGTCTCCCAGTAGGCATTGACTTCTGAAATATATACTTCAAAGGATCCAACCTGCTGATGAGGAATGTAGTGTGGGCTTGGAGATAATGTCTCAGCTTTTGTGCAACCCATGTGAGAGCGCAGCATGTCCTTTCCAACAGTGTGTATTTGGCCTCGTAACCGGTGAATTTCTTGCTCAGGTAGTAGATTGCTTGCTCCTTCTTTCCGGTTACGTCGTGTTGCCCGAGGACACAGCCGAAAGAGTTCTCTAAGACTGTCAGATACAAGAAAAGTGGCCTTCCCGGTTCTGGAGGGACCAAGACTGGGGGATTCGAAAGGTATTCTTTGACTTTATCAAAGGCTTCTTGACACTCTATTGTCCACTTAATCGCCGCATCTTTCCTTAACAGCTTGAATATGGGTTCACACGTGCTTGTCAGCTGGGCAATAAACCGACTGATGTAGTTCAACCTGCCCAACAGACTCATCACGTCTTTCTTTGTTCTTGGAGGAGGCAAATCTCTGATGGATTTTATCTTAGTTGGATCTAGCTCGATACCTCTCCTGCTTACGATGAAACCCAAAAGTTTGCCCGACGGAACTCCGAAAGCGCATTTGGCTGGATTTAGCTTCAAGTCATACTTCCTTAGCCTCTCGAAGAATTTCCTCAAGTCTTGGATGTGGTTATCCTGCGTCCTGGACTTGACTATCACATCGTCCACGTACACCTCTATTTCCTGATGCATCATGTCATGGAAAATGGCGGTCATGGCCCTCATGTAAGTAGCCCCAGCATTCTTTAAACCAAATGGCATGACCCGATAACAGTAGGTGCCCCAAGGCGTGGTGAAGGCAGTTTTCTCGGCATCCTCTTCATCCATCAATACCTGATGGTATCCAGCGTAACAATCTACGAAAGACTGTATCTCGTGTTTGGCGCAATTATCAACGAGGATGTGGATGTTAGGCAGCGGGAAATTATCTTTAGGACTTGCTCTGTTCAGATCTCGGTAATCTACACATACCCGAGTTTTCCCGTCCTTTTTCGGTACTGGAACCACATTCGCCAACCATGTTGTGTATTGGACTACCCGGATCACTCCTGTTTTCAGTTGCTTGGTGATCTCCTCTTTAATTTTGTCACTGACCTCGGTTTTGAACTTTCGTTGCTTTTGTTGAACCGGAGGATAATCAGGATGAATTGGCAATTTGTGAACCACTAGATCGACACCTAGTCCTGGCATGTCATCATATGACCAGGCAAACACGTCTTTGAATTCAAGAAGAAGTTGAATTATCGCCTCTCGCGTTTTCTTGTCCGTGTGAATGCTTATCTTGGTCTCCCGGACTTCTTCCGGGGTTCCTAAGTTTACCGGTTCAGTGTCGTTCAGATTTGGCTTAGGTTTATTCTCGAAATATTCCAACTCTCGGTTTATCTCCCTAAAAGCCTCTTCCGCATCATATTCTGGTTCTGGGTTCATTAATTCGCAGTTAAATAGCTCATTGTGATCTGGGCGTGAAGTCCGCAAGCATGTCATATTTAAAGCCGCATTATTAGGACTGAAAAGGAAGATAAAAGGAAAACTAATAAAAAATCAAAGCAAAAGAAAGAATAGGAAAGCAATGATGATTTTTTTTGTATATTTTCTTTGGAAAGTTGGAAGACAACAATGTTTACAACTGGGAATTCAAAACAACAATTGAAAAGAAGAAAACGTTCAAGTTATGTCCCGGAGATAACTTGTGATACAGGAAAGGTGGCAGGACAGGTCTACCCGGACTTCCGTCTAGTTGGGAATGGCGTGATCTCCCAGTTTTGGAGTTTGGCGTTTGGCCCCATGTACATCATCTCAGCAGTGCTCGTGCCTTCGCCTGGTTGAACCATGTGGACCTCGTAGAGCATTTCCCTCATTGCCCCACATATTTCCTCGATTTCCTCAGCTGTGAAGACCTCATCATCTTCTTCTTCAGCGTACCTTGGCCTGACGAAAGTCGCATGTAAATCCGGCAGTGGTTGAGGCAACTTCCAGCCCTCATTTCTCCTTTTCTTTGCCCATTTTTCGTCTGTTGGAGTAGGTTTGAAACCTAGTCCAAAAGGTTTCTTGATGACTGGTAAAGTAATGGGTTCCGTCATTCCCTGAAGGGTTCGTCCAAGCCCCTTCCCTGGCCTAAATCCATGTCGGATCATCTCTTTGGCCACCATAACCGAAGCGTTAGACAAGAAAGGCTGGGGGCAAGGTACTCCCTCTTCGTGCTGCTCTGCCAATACCACCTCGAAAGCTTGATAGACCGTATGCTCGCTCCCTTCTCTTGGTTCAAGATACGGGATAGATGGGTCCCGATAAATGGCATGTTCATCTTCTCCATGGACCACGATCTCTTGGTCTTCATACTCGAACTTCACCATCTGGTGAAGAGTAGAAGGCACGGCTCCTGCCGCATGGATCCAAGGCCTGCCAAGGAGGAAATTGTAAGATGTGTCCATGTCGATCACTTGGAAAGTGACTCGAAATTCGACTGGTCCTATGACCAGCAGCAGGTCTATTTCTCCCATGGTGTCTCTCTTGATACCATCGAAAGCTCTTACACAGACGTTGTTGGGTCGGATTCTTCCGGTCTCAATTTCCATTCTTTGCAGCGTGGAGAGCGGGCAAATGTCAACACCTGATCCCCCATCCAGCATTACCCGCTTGACATAGTAGTCCTCACATTTGACTGTTAAATGCAATGCCTTGTTGTGTGCTGCTCCTTCCGGGGGTAGATCGTTCTTGCTGAAGGAGATTTGGTTGACGGCGAAGAATCTTTCTGTCATCCGCTCTAATTGCTCCACCGAGGTTTCAACCGGCACATATGCCTCATTCAGGGTCTTCAGTAAGATCTTTTGATGCTCGGCCGACCTTGTCAATAATGATAGCATGGACACCTGCTCAGGGTGCTTGCGCAACTGATCTATCACTTCGTAATCCGGCATCTTCATTTGTTGGAAGAACACTTCCGCTTCTTCAACACTCACGGGCTCCTTTGGAGGGAAGCGCCTTTGTGTGGCGTTGTTCAGTTCTTGGGTATTTGAGTACCCTCCAACGAAAGTATTTTCTGGAAGTTCTTCCATGACCTCCTTACCTTTGTATGTTACCAAAGTCTTTTGATAATTCCACGGCACTGTGGACGGGTTGGTCATTGGCTTTTGTGGCACGCGTCCGATAACCACTGGCTCATTCAGCCGAGGTGGTTGAATCGTCCCCCGGACCACATAGGCCCCTTTTGGCACGTACATAGGTTTTGTCTTTTTGATCCCGAAGTTCTGCGTCTTCTTGGCTTGACCCCGCGGTATGTAAAGAACTCCACCCTTTGCTGGTACCACTTTCTTCTCCACCTTCTTTTCAGGCTTGCTTTCTGCAGCCTTGACCTCCTCCCCCCTTTCTGATTTCTGGTCTATTTCAGGCCTCCTCCCCGTGTCGACAATGGCAATTATGGCTTTCAAGGCAGGGTCGAACTCTTTGTCTTCACAAATCATGCCGACCAGCGGCCCATTATTGTGAGCGGGCAATGGATTGTTAGTCACATTTGGGATCTCTTCGTCCCTTAGCACTATTTTTCCCTGCTCTATCAAATTTTCGACCACTCTTTTCAATGACCAGCAGTCGTTTGTATCATGTCCTTCGGCCCCTGAATGATAGGCGCATCTGACTCCGGCTTTATAAGAAGGAGATGTCGGGTTTTGCCTCGTTTGGGGAATTGGTTGCAAGAAACCCAACTGGACTAGCTTAGGGAACAATGTAGAGTATTGTTCACCGATGGGCGTGAAAGTCCGCCGTCGAGGTGGCTCCTGGGGGCGGTAGTTATTCTGCGGGGGTTGTGGGTTATAGTGGTTGCGGTAAGGAGGCTGATTTCTGGGAGGTGGAGCTGGGCCTCGGTTGGCTTGTTGTGGTGGATGGTTATAAGGTTGGGCATTCATGACCATATAAGGTTGATGAGCATATGCCACATTTGAGTGGGGGTAGTAGTGTTGTGGGGCCCTTTCCGGAAAATGGGGCCTGGGATGACGATACTCCCTTGCTTCAGAGGCTGCCATAGCCGTTTCTTCCTTCTTCTTCCCCCTTGTCGTTCCTCCCGACCCGCTTTGGACGGCCTGAGAGGTTGCCCTTATGGCTGCTTGACTCAAAATCCTTCCCGTTTTCAACCCATTCTCTACCATCTCTCCTATCTTGATCGCTTCTGCGAATGGCTTACCCATGGCCGACATCATGTTTTGGAAATAGTCAGACTCTTGAGCCTGGAGAAAGGTAGTGACCATTTCCACTTCATCCATGGGGGGCTTCACCCTCGACGCCTGTTCACGCCACTTAATAGCGTACTCTCTAAAGCTTTCCGAAGGCTTCTTCTTCAAATTCGACAGAGAGTTTCGGTCTGGCGCAATGTCGATGTTATACTGGAATTGCTTTACAAAATCTCTGGCGAGATCATCCCATATATGCCATCGGGACATTTCCTGATCCATATACCATTCTGAAGCTATCCCTACTAAGCTTTCCCCAAAATATGCCATGAGCAGTTCTTCTTTTCCGCCGGCTCCCCGCAATTGGTTGCAGTATTTCTTAAGATGTGCAATGGGGTCACCGTGCCCATCGTATTTCTCGAATTTGGGGGTCTTGAAACCCGTTGGCAGGTGCACGTGAGGGAACATGCACAGGTCGGCGTAAGAGACGCTCTTTTGTCCGCTCAACCCTTGCATATTCTTCAAACTTTGTTCAAGGCTTCTCATTCTCTTAGCAATCTCATTTTGTTCCGCAATCCTGGGGTTCTGATCCTGTCCCGGTGCGAGTTCGCACTGAGGCGGTAGAGGATTATTGTTGGTAGCGAACCTGGTTGGTTCCATTGAGAACGATGGTGCTTGGAATGTAAAAGAGGATGAGTCAAAGCTTGGCTTGTATGTGGCAGGCTGTGCCGTAGCTGGGCAAGGCGATGCAGTAAAGATGTTCATGCTTGCATCAGTGGCCGACATTCGGGGATGAGGCTCAGAAGGTGATCCTGCGGAGAAAGCGGAGTTGGCTGGGTACCCGAATGGGGTAGCAGGGTAATTTATGGGGACATTAGAAGTCCCACCTGACCTGGAGAATAATTCAGGGAATCCGGGGACGACACTTGGCGGCTCTTTCCCATTGTTCCAGTCATCCAGCATTTCCAACATGCGGAGCCGTAGGATTCTATTTTCTTCCGCAGTTGCGGATTCAGGCGTGAGGACGGCTGAGATTGAGCTCTCCTCAGAGACGGGGACTGTTTGCAATGGAATTTCCGAAAGACATTTCCACACTTCCTTTTGACCTGGTGAAGTAAGTGTGAGTACTGCTTCTGGTCCTAACAACAGGTAGTTGAACACCTCTCCTTGACCTCGTGAAGTATGAGTGCGAGGCCAGACTTTCACCAAACCAACCGTCTTTTCAAAAACCCTGGAGAAAAAATGCTCAATGACAAACGCACGGTTAATTCTGCAGCAAATAATAGATGGTTAATCTCACGTTGGGCATGATGCACCTATACAGTTAAGTGGATTACTATATGTTTGCTACAAGAGCATGCGTCATTCCGGCATTTTTCTCTTATTAGTTTTCCCCTTTTTTCTTTTCTTTCCTTTTCTCTTTTGTTTTCCCTTTTATTTTATTTATTATATATATATATATATATATTTTTATTTTTGTAGTAAAAGAAATGCGACCGGATCTGATGAGGATTGCTTACGTATCACGATGCCTACGTGAATCAGATCATTACGTAGTTCGAGAAACACAAATGGACGTAAAAGAAACAACCTCTTCATTGTTGAAATGTTCTATTACAAGCTACATTCTGCAAAAGAAAAAGCAAACTTGGAAAATGAACCTAGACTCAAAATAGACTGAAAATCACCTTGATGAAAAAACAGGCAGAAGATGCTAAAATACAGATTTGACCTATGAATGCATTATGGTTTTAAAAATTGGTTTCCGCGGGGCATCGTTCGGCCTCGCCGCGGTCCTAGGCGTGAGATCCCTCTCAAGTTGCTCCAGCTCGTGCATAGTCTGCTTGACATAACCCATTACTGCCGAGAGGACGGTAGCGCTGGACATGTTCTCACATCGTAGGCATCGTCTGGTGATGGCATGGGCAATGGCCTTGATCCTATCTCTGGTTTGCTTCTTCTCTACGAGCAGGCGTTTTGTCTGATCGCTGCATATCTTGAAAACTTGAGCATCTTGTACATGCTGATGCTTCAGTCGTCGTACTTCCAACTTCATCTGGGCTATTGAGTCATACCAGTATCTGCTCTCAATTTGGAAATCCTTGGCCTGATTAGCTGCTTTGATCTCAAGTGCAGCCATCTCTCTCTTTATCTTAGCAACAGTCTTCTCATGGTCGCTTTCCAATCGATTCAGGTACCTGCGATGCTTATCCGTTCTTGTATCCCGCTGTGCTTTGAGCTCTGCTATGATGTTTTCAGATTTCTCCAAACCATCTCGCCATTCCCTGATTTCACCTTTTAGCCCTTTTATCAGCTGCTCGTCCGATCGACGCCTTGGTTGTCTATCTGCATCCAACCTTATCTGTTTGATCTGGGCTCTGAGCATTTCATTTTCTTGAATTAACCTGTTCCGCTCTCCCAGATCGGTAGCAACTTGCACGTTGTGTTCATATTTCAAGTTTTCCACTTGTTGCTTTAACCTGCTGATTTCGGTGCAATAGCCTCTTTCTTTTGCTAACCAATCCCACTGCTTTTGTGATGATTCGGTAAAATTCCGGATGTGGGGTCTCTTAGCTGGCCTTTCATGCTCGAGTTCCCTTCTGTACCATGCAAGGTAACCTGGCGCCGTTTCTCCTTTGGCTTGATCCCGCACGCAAGTATCTGATTTCAAATATTGACCCTCATTCCAGATTTGGCGAATCTTTGCTTCTGGGAACTGTCCGTTAGGACTTATCTCAATTGCTTGAGTGCTTAGATCTTCCTCATGAGGTACTGTCTGGCATCTTCCGAACTGTCTTAAAACTCGGCAGGGTGCGTAAGGTTGAATGCTCTTAAGCCCCATCAGCAAGAAATGAGTTTTAGCCGCTGACATATATAAGACCTCATCAACGGGCAACCATCCCAACTTCCATTGTATTTGGCTGGCAGTAAGAGCTTGAAAGAACGAGGTCCAAGCCAGGACTCCTTCGGGCAAACTGATCTCTTTGGCTCTCGCGTAAGATTCTTCTATGCGGGTCTTTTCCGGGGAACCATGGCTCAAAATCTCGGAATGATGGCAAAGGTGCTCGGTCATCCATATCTGCAGGAGCAAGTTACAACCTTCGAAGAAATTTCCCCCAGCTTTACAAGCTGTGAGAGCTCGAAAGATGTCGGATACCACCATAGGCGCGAGAGTACTGTCACTTTGCGTGAGTAAAGGTGCTGACGACCCCAGATATCTTCAAATCAATGTTTCCATCTTTCCTGGGAAATACCAGAAGGCCCAGGAACATCATCATGAATGCTACCCGTCTGTGCTCGTCCCACTTCTGCCGAACTCCTTTGCTGCACAGTTTGTTGATTGGATTATTGAATCCCCCCTCATGACCGTACCTATCATATATGAAGCATGGAGTACATAATCTGGCTGCTAGATCCGGGTTGTGGACTGTTCTAGGTATTTTCAATGAATCCAGGAACCGATGTACCGTGACGACTCTTGGGGCGACCAAGTATTTTTCCCTCAACGGAAGTTCAGTATTCCCGATGTATCCGGCCATTTCTTCCAAAGTTGGGGTGAGCTCAAAATCAGAGAAATGGAAAACATTGTGCGCCGGGTCCCAATAGGTAACCAAAGCTCTTATGATATCTCCCCGAGGCTGGATTTCCAACAGACCCACAAGACCTTTCAGATTTTTCTTAACCTCATTTTGCCCTTCAACACCTAGATCATTCCACCATAGCCGTAACTTGATAGGGATTTTGGTCATTATTGAAAAATGTTCATTTTGCATCGTGCTCATCCTGCACATTTATTAAGGTGATTTTAACAAAAATGACTGACTCAAAATATTTTACAGAGGGGACCAAGCTTTGAACACGGCCTTTAAGCACTTCGGGGACGAAGATTTTAAGGCTGTGTGGGTCTAAAAATGCTAAGCAAAACCCAAAAGTGGCTATTTATGCAAAGTCAGCCTTCCGGCGTCCCTTTCGGGAACATTCGGCTATTCATGTCAAAACAGCGTCACCCTATTCATTTACGACCCTTTTTATTGTTGTTTTTTTTTTTAAATTAGGAAACTCAATATTGCTAACACGACCTTTCAACGCCTAGGGGACGAAGATTTTAAGGTTGTGTGGGTCAACTGGACTAAACCTTAAAAATGACCCAAAGGTGGCTGTTTATGCAAAGTTAGCCTTCCGGCGTCCCTTTCGGGAACATTCGGCTATTTATGACAAAACAGCATCACCTGACTTATTTATGACTCTTTAAAAATTTGAAACATATTTTTTTTGATTTTGGCTATTTTGGCAAAATGGGGGTTGAACCCGACGAGGGTTGCCTACGTATCTCACATCCGGTGAGAATCAAACCGGCGTAGTTCGGGATATCGTAAAATAGGAAAAAAAATCGAATAAACCTAGAAATCAGGAATGCGTATTTTTTTTTTTGAAAAGAGATAAAGATTAAAGAAACTATTTTTTTTTATATTATTATTTTTTTTTAAAAAAAAATTTGGACTATTAGTCTGAATTCATAAAAGGGGTACTACGAAAGAAACAACTCATTTTTTGAATTATGAATTTTCGATTTTTTTTTTACTTTTAAAATAAATACCTTTTCTTTTTTTTTTGATCTTTGAAAGTGATAAAAGAAAAATTTTTGTATATATTTTTTTTAACAACTCTCAATAAACAAAACAGTTTTTTTTTTAGAAAAATTCCGGCGAGGTTTTGACACTACTTGGACATTGGTTTTATTTTCCAAAAATAAGTAATTATCTCCCCTGCGCTGCTATTTTCCCTTTTTCTTTTTTTTAAGAACCGGTCGACATGCGGAACCGAAGCAAATAAATGCATAACACAGATAGGAATGCAGCATGATGGTCTTTCCATTTCAGGTTGCCTGTCCTAGACGGACCCAACCCCTGTGTTGAGTCCCCTAAGTCAAATGCCATATGATGCAAATAAGCGTTCCTACTAGGGATCCGGCATGAAGTTTCGTTATACTAGGTTTAGACCTTGGTATTTGCCCTAGACTGTGTACCCGAGCGGACAACTCGAGTCGAGGAGGGGGCTACGTACCGGGGACCCGCGAGATCGTCCGGCTTTGTAACTTGTCCGACCTCTTTCTTATTTCAAGTATTGACACTAACAGAATAGGGAGTCTCGACCAGCGAGCTTCTCCCCGGAGGTAAGAAAAGAAGGGTTTCGGCACAGTTTATATACAGTTCAGATAATATCAAAAGCGGTAAAAGACAACATTTAGCACTTTTATGCAAAACATGTAATAAAGATCAGATAATAAGCCAGATATAACAATTATTCTAAGCTCGAATTCTTGGACCCTGAACCAGTGGTTCTGGGTCACAATCCCCAGCAGAGTCGCCAGAGCTGTCACACCTCCTTTTTGCGCGCCCGGCCCCGAAGGGTTAAATGCGCGAGGGAGTTTTTCCAATTTAAGTGACAATATTCGAAATGGGATTATTTATTTAATTCAGAGTCGCCACTTGGGAAAGGTTTGGCTTTTGGTGTCCCAAGTCACCGGTTTATCTTGAATCCCAAATCGAGGAGATTTTCGACTTTTCCAAATGAAGTCTGCGAACCAGAAATTCTAAGCAAGGAATTCTGTTGACCCGAGGGAAGGTGTTAGGCACCCTCGAATCCCGTGGTTCTAGCACGGTCGCTTAAATTGTTATAATGGCTAAATATCTGATTTAAATACATGTTGTGACTTATGTGCTTTTATTAAGTTTTAACCGCTTTTATTATTATCATTTATTTTACAGAATTGCAACGTCGTGAAAATGCATATCGAACCACGTCACAATCAATGCACCCGTAGTTGTTAACACATTTTTGACTCCGTTGAGACTTGAATTTGGGTCACATCAATGTGCACCCGATTTTAAGAATATAATTTACTTAAACCGTGCCTAAAGAGTCTAACGCGTTATTATTTTGTAGGAAAGCCATGAAATTTATTAAATGGCCTATCTTGAGTTCTAGATAATTATCATGGTTATTTATGGAGGGCCCCACAGTTGTTGCACTTTTATTTGGCGAGACTCATCTCTATTTTTTTAGAAAAGATATCCTAAAGTGGCTACATTTCTAATGTGCTTGTCTCTAAAACTAAGTGAAAAGGTACGTGCTAATTCAACTATAGGCTTTTGCCTAATTCGGATTCTTATCAATTTCTGATTGATTATTTACAAAGTGGAGGGATGTCATAACTCGTGAAACATACTTTAATTGGGCCAAGAAATTACACTCGAGATTGACCCAACATTATACTTGTGTCCAAACATTTCTTGAATTGAAATTTACTAGACCGATTGGGGCCGAATTAAAGGAATTAACTACTAGGCATTGTCACTAACGGGATTTGAACATAATATTATGTACTGCCTAATGAGTTATGATAAAAGAAAACTAAAATGAACAAAGAAACATTCGTGTAAGGTGGAAATATTCTATTCTATGCATGTCGCTCAGTTGAACGGGAATCCTAGTCAAAATCTATACTAATTCTCCATGCCCTCTCTGTATTGTGTCATTATATTTTTGTACCAGCAAACAACTACAAACTAAGAAGCTAGAGGCTAAACTTGATGGAGTATTATCTAATTAATCTTTCATTACATGAATCACATTAATCAATTTATACAATCTGAAGTCAGTATATCACAAACATTTTCAAACGGGTATCTAAATCTTCTTTAGGAAAACTCCTTTCATTTTATGCTTTTGAATTGTTACAGTTAACACCAAAGTTGGGTTTGAAATGTGTACCTGGAAACACTGAAAATGCAAAGGAGAAGAAGAAAAAGATAGGGAAATCAGCAGCAGCAAGAAACTAAATAGCAGCAGCAGCAGGGCAAGATAGCAGCAGACAAAGCAATATAGCAAGAAGCAAGCTCGAGTGCAGAAATGCAACTATGGCCAATAGAAAGCAATAGCCAAATAAAAGCAACACCCAGTGGAGTAGAATCAGAACTCCGGACAGACCAAACACAGTAGTAAACCAATGAAGGCACTCAACTAATAGACACAACTGGGATTTCAAAGGATCAGAATTGGCTTGAACAAATTGAAACAACTGAAAACCCAATAACAATAGGAGGAAGAAAGTTTCTGATTGTTGGGTGTATCCCTTCTATCCCTTAATCTCCCTCTATCTATGTGTATCTATTTTGTATGTATTTCAGCTCTCCTTTTTCAAACTCCTCACAGTATTTTTTCTTTTACAAACCTCCAAGTTCCAGCCCCCCTTTTTATAAGCCTCCATCCTACTCTTTTTAACAGCCTGTTTTCAGAAATCACAGTACCCTTCCCATGTGCCTTCCATTTTCAATTCCAACTTTAGCTAATTAAGTATTAAAACCCATTCACATTCCCTGGCAGATTCAACTTTTCATTTTATTATCTAAAAGCAAGTATGGGCAGTAGAATATATCTGACAGCATATGCTGTCAAATTGTTTAAAACTTAAAAGCTTCTTAATGCAGAAAAACAGGCTGTGCACAAGGCACATGAGGTGCACCAATGCACATGCTGTGCACGAGTGCACATGCCTTCCAATTCAGAATTTAAACATAAACAATCCTTTTTACATTAACTGATCCAAATCAGCAGCTATAAGTAAACAAAACTGGTTCTGAATTGATTCAACAAATGTTCAACAGAAGCAAATCGATTTACTATGCTCAGACAGTTGAAACTAATTGACGACACATGTCGACTCGACTATATTAGCATTAACATACACAAACGTAGCCAAATCAGACATTCAAAAGCATGGGACACATGACTCGACTTATACTGATTAAGCAGGATTATACTTTGAGGAATCAGTAAGTCAGTACAAATTTGGGATACAACCAATACACATGTCTTATCAGAATAGGAGGGGTTCAAACAAAACACAGTGGTTCAGGCAAAGTGGTCAATCAGAAGGTGGTAAAATTTAAAGACACAAATTGAAACAAAACATGACCAGATATTTAAAACAAAACACACGGACTAAAACAAATAAAGGAAACCAAACAAACTCACCTTAAAGCTTGCAAAGTTAAAAATTTGAACTCGGATTTGAACAACTTTCTTAAGGCTGAACGGGCTTCAATCGAAGTGTTTCTCAAATGAGAAACACTTGATTAAAGTCCATCAGACCTTAAACTCTTTGGTTTGAACCGGTTTGAACCAGTGACGAAGGACCTTGTGGTTTCAAAACTCAGATCTAATATTCGTGCTTCCCTGGTTAGATTCGGACCAAACCAAGTATGGTTTGGTCACGAGGAAGGTCTGGGGAGTGTCTGGTATGAAGCTGGGGTTGTTTGGTGTAGATCGAGTTTGACTCGAATCTTCAAATGAAGATTCGAGGACCTGGGGGTGATTCGAACCAAACGGTCAACATGTCTATGTTCAGGGTGGTGAGGGGGTTCTATGGTGTTCATGGCGAGGTCACCGGTGTTCATGCCGCCGGTTTTCATGGTGGGGGATACAAGGGCGGCTCTAGGGTTTGAAGGGGATGAGGTTGAAGACGAAGGCTGGGGTTCGGATAGGGGGGCAGGGTAGGATTATGACTTTATATAGTTAATGGGTGGATTGATCTCGACCGTTAGATCAATCTAGATCTACGGTCTGGATCTGATAGCTTAAGTGGAACGGTGTCGTTTCAAGGGTAAAGGGTTGGGGTCGGTCCGGGTGAGACGGGTCGGGTTTATTGGTGGGTTACGGGGGATTGATCTTGGCCGTTGATCATTCTGAGATCAACGGTCCAGATCAGGTATGACTCAAACGACGTCGTTTGGACGTCCTGGGCATCAGGTGGCCTGGACCGGGCAGGCCTGGGTCTTGGGCTGTTTGTTTGGGCCAATTTTGTTAAAATTGGCCCAAGTCCGGAAGGGAAGGGGTCTATTCTTTATTTATTTATTTATTTATTTATTTTTTTATTTATTTATTTCTGATTTATTTTAAAATAAAACTAAGCCAAAAAATCAAATTTAAAATTAAATACACACTCAATACAATTATTTGCACACACACTAAAGTATTTCAAAACAGGTAAAGTCAAACCAAATAAAATCACGGACGAAAATGCCTATTCATGATTTTCTATTTAACGACCGGATTACGGTTTGAATTATGCAGGACACATATATTTTTTTTTTGAATTTTATTTTAATAAAGTAAATAAATAAAAATGGGCTAAGGTCACAAATAAATCAACAAAGTGCCGCACAGAAATCCGAAATTGTACAGCAGGGCCAATTATATTTGTTTTTATTTCTTTTGGAGCGATTGTCGTGCGAAAACAAAAATCACGTGCTCACACTGTGTACTTGATATGCTTGAGTTTTTCACTTACTAGTTTCACCTCTACATGCTCTAATTGGAATTAAATACTTATGATTCATTCTTATTGCCTATTTGACTCTTAGAAGATTTTTACCTTTTCTATTGTCATGCTATATTTCATAACTACTCGTCTTTATTGGAAATCATTATTATCTCCCCTGTAATTATTTAGTCTTAATTGAGGTTATGATTATTTTCCCACTGCTAATCCTTAATTGAAATTGTTGTATATTCTTCGAAAATTGCCCAACCTTAAAAGAAGTTTAGATATCCTATATTTAGTCGACATTTCCTTATTTGGAATTATTTGATTCGTGTTAGCTTTCTTGTTGTTGAATTACATATTGTGGGATCGTTGCTTCATATTATTTTCTCCCTTGTTGAGTTGTTCTTATTATGCTTAGTATTCTCTATTGTGGTTATTCCTTGTGAGCTAATTTTATCATCTCCGTGTGATCGAAAGTTCTTGATTTAATTTACTTATCGTGTTCTTGTATGTATTGTCATTGTTGTCGTTGTACTTTTTGTGGTGGTGCACGAGATTTCTGTCGTGTGGTTGTTGATATTGTGATGCACGAGGTTTTGTCGTGCGTTGTTATTATGGGGTTGCACGAGGTTTCTGTTGTACTATTGCTCCTATTGATATATTGCACATGCGGCGTGACAAGGTGGGCTATGTCAAGGATTAATTGTGATGATTTGTGATGGCCTAGGGGCATTCTTGTTATTGATATTGTGTTTTGGTACGCTTACCTGTATGAGCTTTATCTCGTCGAAGTTGTGAGGAAACATCTTACGTGCTTTCCGTTCTTTTCCTTATGCTTATTAGTTTGTCAGAACTATGTTAAAACACTTGCACAAGCATACACATAGTTGAACACTCTTATTGGATGTGAAGTCCTCCTGATTTTGCTAAGTATAGATATACACCCTTGTTTACTTGTTATATATGTAATTGTCCGAGATTCGGTACTTCGTGGAAATTGTTGGATAAGACCTGATGTGAACACTGTCGTAGGATCTGAGTTATTTCTTACCTTTACTGTATTGTGAATTTAGAATTTGGGTTTGTGTTTTCGCTCGCTCTTCTTTGTCATTATTTTGGTATTTCTGCTATTACTTGCTATTTTCTTCCCTTATTATGATTGTAGCATTGTTAGCCATTTCATTTAGTCTTTATATATACATCATGTTCCGTTGTTCCTATATTTGTATGGTTTAATAGACTGGTAGGTGTCTTGACTATTCCTCGTCACTACTCCACCGAGGTTAGTCTTGATACTTACTAGGCATTGATGTGGTGTTCTCATGCTACTATTCTGCACATTTTTGTTTTGCAGATCCAAGTATCGATCATTCGTAGTTGTGTAGATCATTGTTGAGGAGACTCAAGGTAAATTTTTTGTTGCGTTCGTAGGCTTCAGAGTCACCTTCTTAATTGTATTCAATTGTTTTCACTCTTTTCCGAACAGTTATATTTAGAAGTGGTAGCTAACTCTATAGATCTTATGACTTATACTACCGGGTTTTGAGAATTATAAATTTTGTAGAGATTTTCACTTCAAGACTATTAAATTTTATTTATTATTGTGGTATTTCAGTATGAGTTAAGCTTACCTAGTCCCTAAGACTAGGTGCCATCACGATACCCAAACGAAGGGAAAGTTGGGTCGTGACAAGCTGATATCAGAGCTCTAGGTTCATAGGTACTACAAGTCATAAGCGAGTTTAGTAGAGTCTTGTGGATCGGTACGGAGATATTTGTACTTATATTTGAGAGGCTACGAACTATTAGGACAATCTCACTTCTTTCATTACTATCATGCGAGCTTATTGATCTCGGTGTCTAAACTATTATCATTCCATTCTCTCATAGATGGTGAGGACACGCACTGCAGTTACCGATGACGCTGATCCCGGAGAAGGTGTCGTTGGAGGTAGAGATAGAGGCCGATGAGGAGTACGTGCCACAGCTAGAGCACCTACCAGAGCCGCCAATAGCTCCAGTTGGGGTGCAGGTACCGGAGGCGCCTGCTGTTACCCCTGGACTTCAGGAGACCTTAGCACAGTTCCTGAGCATGTTTGGTACATTGGCTCAGGCGGAGTTGATTCTGGCTACACCAACTACTTTACAGATCGGTTGAGGTACTCAGACTCCTATCGCCCACACTCTAGAGCAGCAAGTTCATGCTGGTCAGGTTCCAGGCATCATGACAGCACAACATATGGTTCTAGTTCATCCCGTAGTTAGGACAGCTGCATCTGAAGAAGAGAACCTTAGGCTTGAGAGGTACAAGAAGTACGACCCTCCTACCTTCAGTGGTCTGACTTCAGAGAGTGCACAGGGTTTTCTAAAGGAGTGTCATCGCATTCTCCGCATTATGGGTGTTGTTGAGACGAGTGGGGTTGCTTTTACTACATTCCAGCTTAGGGGGCGCCTTATCAATGGTGGCGGGCATATGAGTTGGGTAGCCCGACCGAGTCAGTTTCAATTACATGGATTCAATTTTCAGAGATATTCTTCAGAGAGTTCGTACCTCAGTCCTTTCATATGCATGGCATGCGGAGTTTGAGCAACAGTGCTAGGGCACTATGTCAGTATCAAAGTACGCCGTTAGATTTAGTGATTTGGCCAGACATGTACCGATTTGGTTTCTACTATTCAGGAGAGGGTCTGCCAGTTTATTGAGGGGCTTCATCCCAATATTAGTACTAGCATGACTGGGGATTTAGAGATAGATATTTTGTATTTGCAGACCGTGAGTATTGCTAGGAGGGTGAAGGGCATGATGGCTGGAGAGAGAGAGAGAGATCAGGCAAGACCGGGAGAGAGAGGAAAGGAACGACCATGAGAGAGAGGGCAAACGAGATCAGAAGAGAGAGTTTGAGGAGGTGAGGAGGCCTCGTAGACCGGGGAGATCTCCTGGTCCTTATTTTAGAGGTAGGGTGCAACATGGTAGAGGTTTTGTGGGTCAGCCAGTTCAGTTTGCGCTTCAGGCTTTGATCAGTGACTCAGGTGTTCATGGGTCCCGGAGTACCCGTACCACACAGTTTCTACAGCCTCGTCAATATGGAGGTTGCTTTGAGTATGGAGATACTAGCCATATGGTGAGAGATTGTCCCAAACTTTGGGTTAATATGTCACATCGAGGTATTCAGGCGAGTAGAGGGCAACCAAGAGAGGGAGGACCGACTCGTTGATATATTTCATATAGTAGGCTTAAAGTTGCTACGCCAGCTGAATGTCATTCAGGTATGATTTTGGTTTGTTATAGAGGAGCACCATCCGTAGTTCATTATAGTTCTGCTTATCGGGCCGAGTTGCTCTATTTGTTGCTCCACTTATGGGTACGTTTCATGATTAGCACTATGTTTATGTGATTACCCTGTTGGGAGGTTCTATGAGTGATAGTCATGTCTATCATCTGTTTCTAGTCATTTTCGAGAGTTTTGAGACTAGTAGTAAATTCCTGTTGTCTATTTCGGTAGGTTTGAAGTGATTTCCTAGTATTTTTGGCTACAAGCTATGATTTTTATGCTCTACAGGTGTGGGAGCCAGTACGTGTTGTAATTTTGTTGACAGAACTGATCTAGTGAAAGGTTTCAGCTGGTTTGATGTACACCCTACTTGTGATTTATTGTGGAGGGTAGGACCCTCATGATTTCATGTGATTTGATATGTTGAGACCGAGCTGTGTACCACGTTGGGAGTTATATCAGTATGAGATCCTTGTGATTCTTTTATATGCTTTATTTCTTTTTTGTTGGATTGTTTTGTAGATTAGTATTGATAGAAAAATTTGTGATTGTTGGGCTTGTTTGATAGTTCCCTTATGTGTTTCCCTTTCCATATTCAGTCATTTTCATTCTGTGCTTCTTGACTTTTAGTTTGTGGGGTATGTGCATATTGGTATTAGCTGAGATTTAGTGATTCGAGTATTTAGTTAAGTGGCTTTCGTGGTTATTGCATCATCGCCAGTATTGTGGAGGTTTGAAATGGGTTCCTATTGAATATGAGGCTTATATCCAGTGCTGAATTTTATTTCGGGCGAATATTGTGATCAGAAATGTTATTGTGGGCATATGTGTGATGTGTCATATTGTAAGGTTGTACTATGTGGGCGTTGGCATGAATTGATGCAGCTAGTTGAGACTGATATCGGGTATGGTTTTGGAATTGGGTCTTTTAGAAATGGATGGAAGGTGAGAATTCTGGTTCTAATGCTTATCGGTATTGCTAGAAAGGCCAAATTTCAGTTGAGATGGTGTCGTCAGATTTATGTGGATTAGGGTAGTGTGGGATCACCCCCGGGTGTATGTTAGAAGTGTGCACTTAGTGAATTGAGGACTTCGAGGCAAATATTGGCACGTTCGAGGACGAATGTTGGTTTTAAGAGGGGGAGGATGCAACGACCCGGCCGCTCATTTGAGAAATTAAGCTATGTTCGGCGACATAAGGTCTTGAATAGCTTCATAATATGAGTATCGACTTGCGTGCATGGTTGAATTCAGTTAACGGATAATTCAGAGTCAAATTGGAAGAAGGAATCTAGTTTTGGAAGTTTAAACGGTGAGAATTTGACCGGAATTGGACTTTTGAGTAAACGGCCCTGAAATGGGTTTTGGTGATCTCAACAGTTTCGTATGGTATTTTGGACTTAGACGTGCCTGCGGATTCGGATTTGTAGGTTCGTAGGATAATTTGAGGCATTTCAGCGGAAGTTGGAAAAGTTTAAGTTTGGAAAGTAAAGAAGTTTGACCCATTATTGACTTTTGTGATATCGGGGTTGGAATACGATTCCGAGAGTTAGAGCAGCTCTGTTATGTCATTTTGGACTTGTCTGCAAAATTTGGCGTCATTCCGGGTTGATTTGATAGGTTTCAACACAAGTTTTCGAAGTTGGAAGATTTGGAAGTTCATAGTTTGATTCATGGTATGATTCGTTGTTTTGGCGTTGTTTGATATGATTTGAGACCTCGAGCGAGTCTATGCTAGGTTATATGACTTGTTTGTGTGTTTAGACGGGGTCCCGGGGGACTTGGGTGTGTTTCAGATCATTTTGGGCTCTTTAGAAGCTGATTATCTGATATCTAGTGTTGTCCTTCTCAATCGTGAGGATCCTCTCGCGTTCTCGAAGAAGAATTTGGCTTTTGGAAGTTTGTTCTTCGCGTTCGTGAAGAAGGAAATCTCGGTTGCACATGTCTGACTTTGGAGGCTCATATCTCACAATCTATAAGGAACATGGAGATGAATCAAAAGCAAATGTTGTAGCCCTTTGTGTCTAGTTTTCAGAAATGTAAATTAATTGGCATTTAGATTTGTGTACAAAAAATTATGGTAGTTACACTACAGGATATTAGGGGAGAGTTCAAAAATCTTTATTGCATAGGGTTTATTTTGGAAGCTTATATCTCTCAATATGTAATGACTCAGTAAATGAGCAACATGTGAAACTATAGTCCTTGGTGTCTAGTTTTCAGAATATCAAACCATTTGTCATTTGGAGCTGTGTGCAAAACGTTATGGCCATTATACTAAAGGTTGTCTGCAATGAGTTTGGAAGCTGCTGACGAGGAATTTACTCATCGTGAACGTGTAAGAAGGGTCGTGAACGCGAAGAACAACCCCTAGGCAGGCAGAATATATTCCCAAATCGAGGGTTAGACCATTTTATTCATATCTTGACTTGTGGAGCTTGGTTTTGAGCGATTGTTTAAGAGGTTTTCACACAAATCGATTGGGTAAGTGTTATTCATCTAGAATCTAACATATTCCATGATTTGATCTTCATTTTCATCATTTATTTTGTGTTTTGGGTTGGGAAAAATGTTGGTTTTTAAACAAAATTCCTAAAATGAAAAATCAAGGTTTGAGGGACCAAATGGTATCGGAATTTGATAAATTTTATATGGTTGAACTCATATCGGAATGGATATTTGGTTTTTGTAAATTTGTCGGGTTCCGAGGTACGGGCCCATGGGGTCGACTTTTGGACCAATTTTTGGATTTTTTTAAAGATTGAGACTTTATGATCCGGAATAATTTCTTATGTGTTTTATTTGGGGGGACTTCCTCTTAGGATTTGAGTCTGCTATGTTTATTATAGTTCGTGTACGCGTGGTAACGAGTGCGTGCTTGGACTTATTTGTGGAAAAATGGCCTTTTAGGGTTCTTAGGTCCTTATATTCACTGTGTATGAATGTGTACTTGATATGCTTGAGTTTTTCACTTACTAGTTTCACCTCTACATGCTCTAATTGGAATTAATTGCTTATGATTCATTCTTATTGCCTATTTGACTCTTATTGCTTAACTGAATATTTTTACCTCTTCTATTGTCATTCTATCTTTCATAATTGCTCGTCTTTATAGGAAATTATTATTATCTCCTCTGTAATTGTTTAGTCTTAATTGAGGCTGTGATTATCTTCCCGCTATTCATTCTTAATTGAAATTATTGTATATTCTTTGTAAATTGCCCAACCTTAAAAGAAGTTTAGATATCCTATATTTAGTCGACATTTCCTTATTTGAAATTATTTGATTTGTGTTAGCTTTCTTGTTGCTGAATTATATATTGTGGGATTGTTGCTTCATATTATTTTCTCCCTTGTTGAGTTGTTTTTATTACGCTTAGTATTCTCTATTGTGGTTATTCCATGTGAGCTAGCATTATCATCTCCTTGTGATCGAAAGTTCTAAAGTAGATTTACTTTTCGTGTTCTTGTATATATTGGCATTGTTGCTGCTGTACTTGTTGTGGTGGTGTACGAGGTTTCTGCCGTGCAGTTGTTGATATTATGAAGCACGAGGTTTCTGTCGTGCAGTTGTTGTTATGGGGTTGTATGAGGTTTTTGCTATGCTATTGCTAGTATTTATATATTGCACATACGACGTGACAAGGTGGGCTACATCAGGGATTGATTGTGATGATTTGTCATGGCCTGGGGGTATTCTTGTTGTTGATATTGTGTTGTGGTACGCTTACCTGTATGAGCTTTATCTCATGAAAGTTGTAAGGAAACATCTTACATGTTGTCCGTTCTTTTCCTTATGCTTATTAACTGGTAGGAACTATGTTAAAGCACTTGCACAAGCATACACATAGTTGAACACTCCTATTGGATGTGAAGTCCTCCTGATTTTGCTGAGTATAGATGCATACCCTTGTTTACTTATTATATATGTGCGAGTGGCTCTAGTTAGCAAGTGAGTTGTTAGCATGACCATGAGGTGTGATGGGGGCACAGGATGCCAAGTGTTAGATTTCAAGTACCGGGACTCGTGAGTTGTCATTTGTCCGAGATTCGGTACTTCGTGGAAATTGTTGTATAAGACCTGATGTGAACATTGTCGTAGAATCTGAGTTATTGCTTACCTTTACTGTATTGTAGGTTTAGGATTTTGGTTTGTGTTTTCGCTCGCTCTTCTATGTCATTATTTTGGTATTTCCGCTGGTACTTGATATTTTCCTCCCTTATTGTGATTGTAGCATTGTTAGCCATTTCGTGTAGTCTTTATATATACATCGTCTTCCGTTGTTCCTATTTTTGTACAGTTTATTAGATTGGTAGGTGTCTTGACTGTTCCTCGCCACTACTCCACCAATGTTAGTCTTCATACTTACTGGGCACCGTTGTGGTGTGCTCATGCTACTATTATGCACATTTTTGTTGTGCAAATCTAGGTATCGATCATTAGTAGTTGTGAAGATCATTGCTGAGGAGACTCAAGGTAAACCTACTGCTGCATTCGCAGGCTTCAGAGTCACCTTTTTACTTGTATTCAACTGTTTTCACTCTTTTCCGAACAGTTATATTTAGAAGTGGTAGCTAACTCTTTAGAGTTTATGACTTGTACTATCGGTTTTGGGAATTATAAATTTTCTAGAGATTTCTGCTTCAAGACTGTTAAATTTCATTTATTATTGTGGTATTTCAGTATGAGTTAGGCTTACCTAGTCCCTAAGACTAGGTGCCATCATGATACCCAAACGAAGGGAAATTTGGGCTGTGACAAGTTGGTATCAGAGCTTTAGGTTCATAGGTGCTACGAGTCATAAGTGAGTTTAGTAGAGTCTTGCAGATCAGTACAGAAACGTCTGTACTCATATTTGAGAGGCTACGGAACTATTAGGACAATCTCACTTCTTTCATTCCTATCGTGCAAGCTTATTGATATCGGTGTCTGAACTATTATCATTCCATTCTCTCACAGATGGTGAGGACACGTGCTGCAGTTACCGATGACGGTGCTCCCGGAGAAGGTGTCGCTGGAGGCAGAGATAGAGGCCGATGAGAAATACGTGCCACAGCTAGAGCACCTACCAGAGCAGCTGTTGAGAAGCCGCTAGTATCTCCAGTTGGGGGCAGGTACCGGAGGCGCCTGGTGTTACCTCCGGACTTCAGGAGACCTTAGCATAGTTCCTGAGCATGTTTGGTACATTGGATCAGGCGGGGTTGATTCCGGCTGCACCAGCTACTTTACAGATCGGGGGAGGAACTCAAATTCTCATCTCCCACACTCCAAAGCAGTAAGTTCATGTTGGTCAGGTTCCAAGCGTCATTGCACCACAACCTGTGGTTCCAGTTCAGCCCGTAGTCAGGGCAACAACATCTGAAGAAGAGTAGCTTAGGCTTGAGAGGTACAAAAAGTACGACCCTCCTACGTTCAGTGGTCTAGCTTCATAGAGTGCACAGAGTTTTCTAGAGGAGTGCTATCGCATTTTCCGCGCTATGGGTATTGTTGAGACGAGTGGGGTTGCTTTTACTACATTCTAGCTTAGGGGGGAGGCTTATCAGTGGTGGCAGGCATATGAGTTGGGTAGCCCGACCAAGTCAGTTTCACTTACATGGGTTCAATTTCTAGAGATGTTCTTGAGAGAGTTCGTACCTCAGTCCCTTTGGATGCATGGCGTGCAGAGTTTGAGCAGCTATGCCAGAGCACTATGTTAGTATTAGAGTTCGCCATCAGATTTAGTGATTTGGCCAGACATGCGCCGATTTTGGTTTCTACTATTTGGGAGAGGGTCCGTCGGTTCATTTAGGGACTCTATCCTAGCGTCAGGACTAGCATGGCTCGGGAGTTGGAGATATATATTTTGTATCAGCAGACTGTGAGTATTGCTAGGAGGGTGGAAGGCATACTAGCTTGAGAAGGAGAGGTCATGCAAAGCTAGGAGAGAGAGGATAGGTAGGGCCATGAGAGAGAGGGCAGACAAGTTCAATAGAGAGAGTTTGAGGAGGAGAGGAGGCCTCGTAGACCGGGGATATATGTTGGTCCTTTTTTTGGAGACAGGGTGCGACATGGTAGAGGTTTTGTGGGTCAGCCAGTTCAGTTTGCGCTTTAGGCTTTGCATAGTGACTCAGTTGTTCATGGGTCTCGGAGTACCCGTACCGCACAGTTCCTACAGCCTCGTCAGCAGGGAGGTTGCTTTGAGTGTTGAGATACTAGCCATATGGTGAGAGATTGTCCCAGACTTCGGGTCGATGTGTCACAGAGAAGGTATTCAGGCGAGTAAAGGGCGCCCAAGAGGGGGAAGCCCGGCTCGTTGATGTGTTTCATATAGTAGGCTTAAGGCCGCTACGCTAGTTGAATGTCATTTAGGTATGATTTCAGTTTGTTATAGAGGAGCACCATCCGTAGTTCATTACAGTTCTGTTTATCGGGGTGAGTTCCCATATTTGTTGCTCCACTTATGGGTACGTTTCATTATTAGCACTCTGTTTATATGATTACCCTGTTGGGAGGTTCTATGAGTGATAGTCGTGTATATCATCTGTTTCTAGTTATTTTCGAGAGTTATGAGACTAGTAGTAAATTCCTGTAGTCCATTTCGGTAGGTTTGATGTGATTTCCTAGTATTTTTGGCTGCGAGCTGTGATTTTTATGCTCCACCGATGTGGGAGCCAGTACGTGTTGTAATTTTATTGATGGAACTAGTCTAGTGAAAGGTTTTTAGCTGATTTGATATACACCATACTTGTGATTCAGAGTGGAGGGTATGGCCCTCATGATTTCATGTGATTTAATATGTTAAGACCGGGCTGTGTACCGCGGTAGGAGTTATATCAGTATGAGATCCTTGTGATTCTTTTATAAGCTTTAATTCTTTCTTGTTAGATTGTTTTGTAGATTTGTATTGATAGAAATATTTGTGCTTGTCGGGCTTGTTTGATAGTTCCCTTATGTGTCTCCCTTTCCATATTCATTCATTTTCATTCTGTGTTTTTTTACTTTTAGCTTGTGGGGTGTGTGCCCATTGGTATTATCTGAGATTTTTTGATTTGGGTGTTTAGTTAAGTGGCTTTCGTAGTTATTGTATCATCGCCAATATTGTGGAGGTTTGAAACGAGTTCCTATTGAATATGAGGATTACGGTCGGTGCTGAATTTGATTTAGGGCGAATATTATGATCAGAAATGTTACTTGGGGCCTATGTGTGATGTCTCATGTTGTAAGGTTGTACTATGTGGGCTTTGGCATGAATTGACTCAGCTAGTTGAGACTAATAAGGGGTATGGATTTATAATTGGGTCTTTTAAAAATGGATGGAAGGTGAGAATTCTGGTTCTAAGGCTTATCGGTATTGCTAGAAAGGCTAAATTTCAGTCGAGATGGTGTCGTCAGATTTATGTGGATTAGTATGACATAGGATCACGCGCGGGTGTATGTTATAAGTGTGCACTCAGTGACTTGAGGACTTCGAGGTGAATCTTGGCACGTTTGAGGACAAACGTTGGTTTTAAGAGGAGGAGAAGATGCCAAGTGTTAGATTTCAGGTACCGGGACTCGTGAGCTGTAATTTGTCCGAGATTCGGTACTTCGTGGAAATTGTTGGATAAGACCTAATGTGAACACTATCGTAGAATATGAGTTATTTATTACCTTTACTGTATTGTGAATTTGGGATTTGGGTTTGTGTTTTCGCTCGCTCTTCTATGTCATTATTTTGGTATTTCCGCTGTTACTTGCTATTTTTCCCCTTATTGTGATTGTAGCATTGTTAGCCATTTCGTGTAGTCTTTATATATATATATATATATATATCATGTTCCGTTGTTACTATATTTGTACAGTTTATTGGACCGGTAGGTGTTTTGACTATTCCTCGTCACTACTCCACCGAGGTTAGTCTTGATACTTACTAGGCACCACTGTGGTGTGCTCATACTACTCTTGTGCACATTTTTGTTGTGCAGATCCAGGTATCGATCATTAGTAGCTGTGCAGATCATTGCTGAGGAGACTCAAGGTAAACCTACTGATGTATTCGCAGGCTTCAGAGTCACTTTCTTACTTGTATTCAACTGTTTTCTTTATTTTCCGAACAGTTATATTTAGAAGTGGTAGCTAACTCTGTAGAGCTTATGACTTATACTACCGGGTTTTGGGAATTATAAATTTGTTGAGATTTCTGCTTCAAGACTGTTAAATTTCATTTATTATTGTGGTATTTCAGTATGAGTTAGTCTTACCTAGTCCCCAAGACTAGGTTCCATCACAATACCTAAATGGAGGGAAAGTTGGGTCGTGACAATACCGCTCCAAAACTAAACAATCAAACTCTTGGCAACTAGTGAACTACACACGCTGCCACATGTATATTTAGTACTTTTTTTATTCTTTCTTCTTTTTCTTATCCTTTTTTCTTATTTCTTACTATTCTCATTTTTTGTCATATCATTCTCTTTATTTTTCTTTTGGTCACCGGCGGCATAAAATGGTGATCGTCGGAATTTAAAGGACACCATTTTTTCGGCGAATTTTTTTTTTCCGGCGACAGATTTTTATCCCGATCTGAGTGTGTTTTGCTTTATATATCTATATAAATTTTTTTGAAAGTGTATTTTATGTGTGGGAGGAAGAGCAAAAGAAAAAGAAACGAATATAAGCTGAGAAGAATTTTTCCAGTTGAAATTTTAATGCCTCAATTTTTTCCGGCGTGGGAAGGTTGTCAGATGATGAATTTTTTCCCTCAAATCTGAGTTTATTTTGCTTTGCTTATGAATAGATCTTTTTGAGATTTTAATTTGTATGTGAAATGATAGAAAAAGGAAAAAGAAAAACATAATAAATGGAAGAAAAATAGTTAGACAAAGTCGTCGGTGAATGAATATTCACCGAAATTAGAGAAGAAACGAAAAAAGAAGTAAAAGAAAAAGACAAAGAAAAAGGAAAAGGAAAAAAGTAAAAAAATGGTAAAAAAGCAAAAAGAAAAATCTGAAAATCATTTTTTCTTCCTTCTCACTCTCCCAAGGAGCGTAAAATACACACACTCTGCTATGCCAGCTTTAAGAGTGCGAATAATTCTAGTTTAAAATAGTTTAGAGGGGTAATAAAAACCTCGCAAAAGTAGAATGTGTACTTGGAAATCCGGATATAGGTTAGGGGGGATACTTATGCATTTTTCTTAGATTATACAGTGTTGATACAAACTCTTATTGTCACGACCCTAAAATGGATCCGGTCGTGATGGTGCCTATCATGATACTAGGCGAGCTAACACAAACCCCCAAACCAATTAAATAGTTATAATGAGTCATTTAAAGTCATTAATAAGCTATAAATCCCAAAATATAGAGTAGAATAAAATAATGCGGAAACAAACACAACCCGAAATTGGGGTGTCACCAGTCATGAGCATCTACAATACGTCTAAGAGTATGAAAAGACAACATAGTCTGATACAAAGCTAGTACAAAGTGAAATAAAGATAGGAAGGAGAAGCACTGGGCTGCGAACGCCAAACAGCTACCTAGTCAACTCCGAACAAGCCTGCTGAAAGGCAAATTAGCACTCGCTAGCATAAACTGAGACTCCTAGATATGCACACAGGGTGCATGGAGTAATATGAGTATGCCAACTCAGTAAGTAATAAAAGTAAAGGTAGCTGAGCGATAAGAAAACACGTAAAATACATTATAATGCTACAACAAATAGTATAAAACCAGAACAATGCAATAAAATAGTAAAAGCTCGTAAAAACACCTTAGTGCAGTAAAAAACCTCTTTAAAACATCTTTTAGTAGTTCAAACGAGTGATGAAAATAGGGATAAAAGGATAGAAACATAAATCAGCCCCTCGGGCAAGATACCAACAGAACCAGCCCTTCGGGCTATCTTATAATCACTCGTATCAGCCCTTCGGGCAATAACATGAAACAACAATAGGCCCTCGAGCAATATCACATCTCATACTGGGTACCCGCGCTCACTAGGGGTGTGCAGACTTCGGAGGGTCTCCTATATCCCAAGCGCTATATCAAGCCATCTCGTGACATAATCAAACTGGCCCTCAGTCTCATAACAAGCCACCTTGTGGCATAACAAATCAGGCTCTCGGCCTCATAATCATGAATCAGTACAACACCATTGCGGCGCGTAACTCGATACATCAATATCCTCACAACACAATCCCTTGGCCTCACTCAGTCAGAAATCTCTCAAGCCACTCGGGAAACATGATGCTCAACCCAAAATATCATTTAAAATGTCAAAACGGAGTAAATATGTTACATCCCATATTTTCGTATGTGATAATACGTCATAAACCAATTGATGTAAGCTCAAAAATGAGATCATTTTTGAAAGTACATAACGTAAGTAAATTATTTTATCTTTGAGGTTACAAATCTTTAATATCATGAATAACAAGTACCAAAAGGTTTGGAAAGCTTAGACGCTAAACGAACTGAAGAAAATAAGTTTTGTCGAAAGTCGACAAGTTTGGAATGTTATAACATATACTTTTGGGGTGAGACTAGGGTGATTAAAATGATAATGAGGTTAAGTTATGAGTTATTTTAGTTGTATGATAGTCGTGTGTTATGTTTCTAAGTCAAGCGAGTTGTGGAACAAAAGTTGGCAAATGTCATCACAAGTTGCATTCACAATGTGCTGAAATTTACATCAAATATAGCTGAACTTTTCTCCCAATATACTTGGAATCAAGGGATTATCTACATATCAAATTTAAGATCTACGAGTCTAATTTCTAACTCATTAAACTGTTCATCGATACGATATTGGACTAGAGAGTTATTCGTATTTTTGCGAGACTGCACCAAGCAGCTCTCTATGGGCCCCACATAGGCGGTTTAAGACCTATGGATATATATAAGATGTCTTACCCCCGTTTTAAGTCATTATATTCAGTATATTCAGACCTTAGAACCCTAAAAACACTCTCTCAAGGTTCTCTCATGATCCAAGACCCAAACAAAGGGCAAACAACACAAATCAAGTGTCAGGAATCCCTTTGGCGCTAGTAAGTTTCTTGTTCTTCTTGTTGTTGCTGATTTTATGGTGGTTCCAGCTCATGTGGGAGGTTTTTTAAGTGGTTTATGTTCTATAAAATACTCTCCCATGGTTTTCATATCAACCCTAGGTTATTTCAAGCCTTGCAGATGGATTACACCATATTTTGACTTCAAAAGTGAAGAATAACACCCCTTTGAGGTTGTGTTGTCATTGAGGATAGTTGTGGGATGTTTTGTGCTGAAATTTCAAGTTTTTGCTACTGTCTAAGGTGAGTATAACATCCTACTAATTATGTTTAAGCTTTCTTGTATGTTGGTTAAGTTGTTAGAATGATAAACTGCAAGATAATACTTGGATTATCTTAAGTCACTTTTATAGTGTTGTATTGCCATTGAGGGTTGTTGTAAGCTAAATATATATTTGATTTTGACTTGAAGCTACTGTAAGAGGTATGTGTATTATGTTCTTGCATGTGCTTAAGGTTATCTTGGTGTTGATTAAGTTAAATGGTTGGACTAGACATGAACTAGTGAATAAAGTTTGTAATTGAAGATAGTTGGAGTTGTGGATTATTTTTTTTTGTTATAAATATATGTTATAAGGGTGGAATCATTGATGAACTAATTCATTATCATGTTAATGATGCTGTTAAGTTAATGTAAGAATTCTATAAGGGATGATATGGTTATACGGATTCCAATCGGAGCTTGTCGCTCGTCGTGAAGTAGTTGTGACTTGTTGTTGTTATATGGTGTCTTGTTATTGATATTTATATGTTGATGGATTTCTCTGGTTGTTTTTGTTGGTATATGGTATTGGAGGAGGCCCTTGTTACAGGGGAGATGCTTCTTGAATTTACGTAAATGAGCTACTAGCTTAAGTTATAGACTTAGCCTTTGCTCAGCACTGATTATGAATCTCCTTATACTATGATAGATTGAGTTGACTTGTTTGAAGAGTTGCTTGGAAGGAATTAAGGACTCAACGGGCTTAAGGTATGTTAAGGCACTTCCTTCTTTCTTTTGGCATGATCTAAAGTGAAATGAATACACTATTTCATAACGGATCTATTCCTAGCAACTAAGGTTGTCCATGTTGTTCTTTCCTTATAAAATTATTCTAAGCAAGTGTGTATGATCCTTGAATCCTACTAAGGTTCATATTAAGGGTATGGATGTCCATAATGTTCTTAAGTCACTCCAAAAGGTTTAGAATGTGATTCCATGAGTCTAACATGCATTATATATAGTATCTATTTTACTCTACCAAGTCGCGCTATAGTCGGCCGGGTACGTCACCTATTGTGTAACCACTGATCAGTTGGATTTACCGAGCTCCACGTGGCCGGGTACGATTCTACCGAGCCTTATGATGGTCGGGTACGTTTTTACCGAGTCCTCTTTGAGGCCGGGTACGATATGATGATGCCCACAAAGGCGTATGTTTTTAAAAGTTTATGTATATATATGTATTATGCATTTCATATCAGTAGCCCCCAGAGGCACTCAGATGTTACAAGTTGTATCTCTTCTATCTCTCTTTACATTATTGTTCTTGTTTATGATTTCCTTCCTTACATACTCAGTACTTTATTCGTACTAACGTCCCTTTTGCTTGGGGACGCTGCATTTTATGACCGCAGGTCCCGATTGATAGGTTGACAGTCCTTCTAGTTGGCCATCAGCTCAGCGGAGGTGTTGGAGCACTCCACTTGCTCCGGAGTTGCCTATTTGATCAATATGCTTTGGATATGTATTGGATTGTATGGCGGGGCCCTGTCCCGACCTTTATGACGTGTATGTAATCTTAGAGGCTTGTAGATAGATGACATGTATATGAAATATTGTATGGCCTTGTCGGTCTATGTTCAGTGTACAATTGTTCATTTTGGTTTTATAGGACCGTATGTCACATGTATAAGTTTGTATTACATGTTGGGTCATCCTATGTCAAGTATTCTCTTATGTTTTATTCTGGTTATATCATAATGGCCCTTCCGTCCCATTTACCCATGATGGTATGATAAGAAAGATATGTTATGTTGGTACTTGGTTGGGTAAGGCACCGGGTGCCCGTTGCGGCCCTCCGATTTGGGTCGTGACAAAATATGGCTGAGTTATGAAAATAGTACAATACAGCATGACTGAGTATAAATATGAAGTCAAAACAATGAGAAATAGTAGTAAAAATCCCTTAAGGGTCTAAAACAGTTGGCATGAGGCCCAAATATGGCATTCAACCCAAAACATAATGATACTTTCCAAAACACAACGATAGCAATCAGCTTTCAACCAAATACGCGGTTTAATAGTCATACGGGACGGACTAAGTCACAATCTCTAATGGTGCACTACCCCACGCTAGTCATCTAGCGTGTGTGTCACCTCAAAGTAGCACAACGATGTAAAATCCGGGGTTTCATACCCTTAGGATAGCATTTACAATCATTACTTACCTCTATCCGGTCCAAACTCTAGCCCGCGATGCCTTTGCCCCTTGAATCGGCCTCTGGATGCTGCAAATCTATCCAAAAATAGATTTATACCATCAAAATATGCTAAGAGAACAAATCCCACTCGAAAATAACCAATTTACATAAACAAAATCTCGAAATTGGCCAAATCTGACCCCTGGGCCCACATCTCGGATTCCGATAAAAATCACAAAACTAGAATCCTTACACTCTCATGAGTTCATAAATATCAAATACATCAAAATACGACCACAAATGACCCCTCAAATCCTCAAATCAATGTCTCAAATTCCAAGCCCTAACTCTTCAATTTTAGGCTTTAGATTCCACAAAGTCCATGTTAAATTAGGTAGAAATCACAATAGGATTGAGTATTAATTCCATAAATCTTACTTCCAAGTGTTTCCCCTTGATTCCCTCTTCAATCTCCCTCAAGAAGCTCCAAAATCGCTCAACAATGGTGAAATTTAGACCCAAAATCGCGGAAGTGGTCTTTTAAACATTCTGCCCAGCTATTCACATTCCTTCTTCGCGAACGCGGTCAACGCCTCGTGTTTGCGAAGCACAAAATCCTGTTGACCACTTAATCCTCCATCGTAAACGAGACACCCTATACACGAATGCAAAGCTTCATCTCATCAATGTATCGCGAACGTGACGACCACCTCGCGAACGCGAAGAACAATTCTCTAGGACCCCAGCTGCTCACCTTTACTCTACGCGAATGCGGAAAAACCATCACAAATGCGATGAACACAGACCTCAGCCCTTCGCGTTCTCAGCCCTTCGCGAATGTGGTACCCCCATCACAAATGTGAATTCCAATCTTTCTGCCTCATGCCATAACCCTTTGCTAACGCGAGATCCCACTCGCGAATGCGAAGACCAAAAGTCCGCAACACCAACAACAAATTTTCTGTAACTTTTTCCAACATGAGTTGATCAGTTCAACCACCCGAAATTCACCTGAGACCCTCGGGACCTTAACAAAATATGCCAACATATCCCACAACCTCATTCAAACTTGTTCCAACATTCGGAACGCTCAAAACACCAAATTGACATCAGATTCAAGCCTAAGAATTCCAAAAACTTCCAAATTCCGTTTTCGATCAAAAAGTCTATCAAAACTCGTCCGAATGACCTGATTTTTTTCACATACATCACGAATGACACAACAGACCTACTCCAACTTCCGGAATTCCATTCCAACTACTATATCAAAATCTCACCTATCAACCGGAAAACGCCAAAATTCCAGTTTCGCCAATTCAAGCCTAAATCTACTCCGGACCTCCAAAACACATTCTGATCACGCTCCTAAGTCCCAGATCACCTCCCGAAGCTATCTGAACCATTAGAATTCACATCCGAGCCTTTTTTCACATAAGTTAACATCCGGTTGACTTTTTCAACTTAAGCTTACTCAAAAGAGATTAAGTGTCTCAAACCTTACCAAAACCTCTCTGAACCCGAACCAACCAACTCAATAACACATAATACAGCTGAACAAGACAACAAGAAGTAGAAATGGGGAAAACAGAGTGGTAACTCATGATATGACCAGCCGGGTCGTTACATCCTCCCCCTCTTAAATAAATGTTCGTCCTCGAACGGGTCAAGAAAAATACCTGAAGCCTCAAATAAGTAAGGATATCTGCTCTGTATCTCCCGCTCGATCTCCCAGGTAGCCTCCTCCACGGGCCGACCTCTCCACTGCACTTTCACTGAAGCTATATCCTTTGACCTCAACTTTCGAACCCGACGCTCCAAAATAGCTACTCGCTCCACATCATAAGTCAAATCATCATCTAACTGAACTGTGCTGAAATCTAAAACATGAGACGGATCACCAATATACTTTCGGAGTATAGAAACATGAAATACCGAATGAACACTCGATAAGTTGGGTGGCAACGCAAGCTCATAAGCCACCTCCCCAATCCTCCGAAGCACCTCAAAAGTACCAATGAACCGGGGACTCATTTTACCCTTCTTCCCAAATCTCATAACACCCTTCATGGGTGAAACCTTCAATAAAACATTCTCATCAACCATATAGGACATATCCCGAACCTTCCTATTAGCATAACTCTTTTGTCTCGACTGCGCTGTATGAAGCCTCTCCTGAATCACCTTCACCTTGTCTAAAACATCCTGCACCAAGTCTGTACCCAATAGTCTAGCCTCACCCGGCTCAAACTAATCGGCCAAGGATCTACACCGTCTCCTATACAAAACCTTATATGGAGCCATCTGAATACTCGACCGATAATTGTTGTTATAAGCAAACTCTGCAAGCGGTAGAAACTGATCCCATGAACCTCCAAAATCAATGACACAAGCACGCAACATGTCCTCCAATATCTGGATAGTGTGCTTGGACTACCCGTCCATCTAAGGGTGAAAAGTTGTGCTCAACTCAACCTGAGTACCCAACTCTCGCTGCACAGACCTCCAAAACTGTGAAGTAAACTGAGTACCTTTATCCGAAATGGTGGAAACTGGGACACCATGCAAACGAACAATCTCCTGGATATATATCTCTGCTAACTTCTCTGAAGAATAGGTAGTACACACAGGAATGAAGTGCACAGACTTAGTCAGTTGATCCACAATCACCCAAATAGCATCGAATTTCTTCAAAGTCCATGGGAGCCCAACTACAAAGTCCATGGCGATCCGCTTCTACTTCCACTCTGGAATATCCATCTGCTAAAGCAAGCCACATGGTCTCTGATGTCATATTTCACCTGCTGACAATTGAGACACCGGGCTACAAATCCCACAATGTCCTTCTTCATTCTCCTCCACCAATAATATTGTCTCAGATCCTGATACATCTTCGCGACACCTAAATGAACAGAATACTGCGAGCTATGAGTCTCCTCTAGAATCAACTCCTGAAGTCCATCTACATTGGGCACACCATTCCGGCCCTACATCCTCAATAACCATCATCACCAATAGTCACATCTCTGGTATCGTCGTGCTGAACTATGTCCTTAAGGACAAGCAAATGAGGATCATCATACTGGCGCTCTCTGATGTGATCAAATAAGAAAGACCGAGAAATCACATAAGCCAATACCCGACTAGGCTCCGAAATATCCAACCTCACGAACCGATTGGCCAAGGCCTTAACATCAACTACGAGAGGTCTCTCCCCAACTGGAATATATGCCAAACTCTCCATACTCACCGCCTTCCTACTCAAAGCATCGACCACCACATTGGCTTTTCTCAGATAGTACAAAATAGTGATATCATAGTCCTTTAGCAGCTCCAACCATCTCTGCTTCCTCAAATTGAGATCCTTCTGCTTGAACAAGTGTTGGAGGTTACGATGATCAATAAACACCTCACAAGACACACCATACAAATAATGCCTCCAAATCTTCAACGTGTGAACAATGACACCTAACTCCAAATCATGAACACGGTAGTTCTTCTCATGGGGCTTCAATTGAAGAGAAGCATAAGCAATAACTCTACCCTCCTGCATCAGCACACACCCAATACCAACTCTTAAAGCATCACAATACACGGTATATGAACCTAAAGTTGATGGAAAAACTAACACCCGGAGTTGTAGTCAAGGCAGTCTTTAGCTTCTGAAAGCTCTCCTCACACTCATCCGACCACATGAAAGGAGCACCCTTTTGAGTCAACTTGGTCAAGGGTGATGCTATAGATGAAAATTCCTGCACAAACCGACGGTAATAACCCGCCAAACCAAGAAAGCTGCGAATCTTTGTGGCTAAGGACGGTCTGGGACAACTCTGAATCACCTCTATCTTCTTCAAATCAACCTGAATACCCTCACTAGACACCACGTGTCCCAAGAAAGCCACTGAACTGAGCCAAAACTCACATTTGGAGAACTTTGCATAAAGCTTCTCCTCCTTCAATCTCTACAACACAACTCTTAAATGCTCTGCGTGTTCCTCCTGACTATGCGAATACACCAGAATATCATCAATGAAAACTATGACAAACGAGTCGAGATAAGACCGAAACATATTGTTCATCAAATGCATAAACGCTGCTGGAGTATTGGTCAGCACGAAAGACATCACCAGGAACTTATAATGACCATATCGAGTCCTGAAAGCTGCCTTAAGAATATCCGAGTCCTTGATCTTCAGCTGGTGATAACCTGAACGAAGATCAATCTTGGAGAACACTCTTACTCCTTGAAGCTGGTCAAACAAGTCATCGATACGAGGCAAAGGATACTTGTTCTTGATTTTACTTTGTTCAACTGCATGTAATCAATGCACATCCTTATCGTGTCATCCTTCTTCTTCACAAATAGAACTGGTGCACCCCAAGGTGACACACTAGGCCGAATAAATCCCTTATCAAGGAGTTCTTGAAGTTGCTCTTTCAATTCCTCTAGTGCCATACGATACGGTGGAATAGAAATGGGCTGAATGCCCGGCACCATATCAATACCAAAATCAATATCCCTGTCCGGCGGCATGCCTGACAGGTCTGCAGGAAACACATTGGGAAAATCCCTTATAATAGGAACAAAATCAATACTAGGAGTCTCTATACCGACATCCCTCACAAAGACTAAGTATGAAAGACGGCCTTTCCTAACTATCCGCTGGGCCTTCAAGAATGAAATCACCATACTAGGGACAAAATCAGTCGAACCTCGCCACTCAATTCGTGGCACACCCGGCATAGCCAACGTCATTGTCTTAGCGTGGCAGTCCAAAATAGTACGACAGGGAGATAGCTAATCCATGCCCAATATCACATTAAAGTCCACCATACAAAGCAATAACAGGTCCACCCGGGACTCCAGACCCCAAATAGTCACCACACATGACTGGTACACATGGTCCACAACAATAGTATCGCCCACCAGAGTAGATACACAAACAGATAAAATAAGAGACTCACAAGTCGTATCTAAATAACGAGCAAAATATGATGACACATATGAAAAAATGGAACCGGGATCAAATAACACAGAAGAATCTCTGTGGCAGACTGAGACAGTACCTATGATCATAGCATTTGAAGCAATAACATCGGGTCTAGCTAGGAGTGCATAGAAATGGGTCTGACCACCACCTGATCGGCCTCCCCTCTAGGGAGACCCTTAGCTGACTGACCTCCACCCCTAGCTGGCTGGGTAGGTGGTGGTGAAGTAACTGGCGCTAAAGCCGATGGCTGACTCCTCTGCTGAGACGAACCCCTAAGTCGACGAGGACACTGCCTCCACATGTGACCCAACTCTCCATACTCATAACAACTCCCTGGTGCTGGAGACAGGGACTGAAGGGAACCCCTAGCGCCGAAATGACTAGCAGATACACCTGGCATAGAAGAGCCCTGAACTGATGGAGCACAGGATGAACTCTAGGCTTGAAGGGCACTGAGTGATGAATGGCCCTGATGAGAACTGTGAGAACCACGACCCGATGATGCCCCACGATAACATGGGCGAGCTGACTGAGCATGTCTGAATGGACGACCTCTACCGTTCTGAAACTAGCCTCTCGAAGAAGCACCACCATAACTACCAGATCCTTGAGGCCTCTCGGCCTCCCTCTCATCTCGCTCCTCGCGGCGAACTGACTCAATCTCGCGAGCAATGTCAATAACCTCCTCAAAAGTAGCACCAGACACCATCTCCCTGGTTATGAGAATCCGAAGTTGATATATGAGGCCATCAATGAAGGTTGAACTCCTGATCCTCTCTCTATCCGCAGGAACCAACCAAACAACATGACGAGCTAACTCTGAGAACCTCATCTGATACTGCATCACAGTCATATCTCCCTGTCGCAACTGTTCGGACTGCTTGCACAACTCTTCTTTGCGAGACTATGGCACATACTTCTTTAAAAGGAGAACGGAGAACTGCTTCCAGGTAAGGGGTGTTGCTCCAACAGGCCTACGCCTCTTATAAGCCTCCCTCCAAGTGAAGGCAGCTCCCGAAAACTGAAAGGTAGTAAATTCGACCCTGCTGGTCTCCAGAATACCCGTTGTACGAAGAATCCTCTGACACTTGTCCAAGAAACCCTAGGCATCCTCGCCCTCTATACTACTGAAAGTCGGAGGCTAAAGTCTACCAAACCTCTCCAACTTGTGTTGTTTGTCCTCTGGCATAACAGGAGCTACATAGTCGTGAACAACTGCAGCTGGCTGGGCTGGGGGAGCCCCCGGTGTCTAAAGTCCCTACACAACCTGCTCAGGTGTGCGAGCGGTGGGAGTCTGAGTGCCTCCCCCGGCCTGAGAAGTAGTTGCAGCTGTAGTAATTGAGACCACCTGAGCTAGGCAAGTGCATATTGATAGAATCTGGGCTAGGGCCTCCTAAAGACCTGGAATCACAATGGGCACAACTAGTGCTGCTGGAACGTCCATAACTGGGACCTAATCATGAACTGGGTCGGCTGGTGGATCTGCAGGTGCTACCCTAGTTGTTGTGAAGGCTACACCCCTGCCCCTACCATGGCCTCGACTGCATCCTCTACCTCTAGTGGACCCAACTGGTGGTACTGGTGGTCATCCATCCTGACTGCTAGCACGTGTCCTCATCATTTGTGAGAGAATAGAATAACAGAAGTTTAGTACTCGAATCAACAGATTCGCACGACAAGAATTTCAAGAATATGAAGTTTTCCTAAATGTTCTACTGCCTCCCGAGGATAAATACAGACGTCTCCGTACCGATCCGCGAGACTATACAAAACCTACTCATGACTCATGAGACCTATGTAACCTAGGCTCTAATACCAACTTTTTACGATCCTAAAATGGACCCGGTCCTGATGGCGCGTATCGTAAAACTAGGCCAGCCGACACAAACCCCCAAACCAATTAAACGGTTATAATGAGTCATTTAAAGTCATTAATAAGCTATAAATCCCAAAATATAGAGTAGAATAGAACAGTGTGGAAACAAACACAACCCGACATCAAGGTGTCACCAGTCATGAGCATCTACAATACATCTAAGAGTATGAAAAGACAACATAGTCTGATACAAATCTAGTACAAAGTGAAATAAAGATAGGAAGGTGAAGCACTGGGCTGCGAATGCCAAGCAGCTACCTAGTCAACTCCGAACAAGCCTGCTGGAAGGCAAATCAACACTCGCTAGCATGACCCGAGACTCCTAGATATGCACACAGGGTGCATGGAGTAATGTGAGTATGCCAACTCAGTAAGTAATAAAAGTAAAGACATCTGAGCAATAAGAAAACTCGTTAAACACAACATAATGCTACAACAAATAGTATAAAACCAAAACAATGCAATAAAATAGTAAACGCTCATAAAAACACCTTAGTTCAGTAAAAACCTATTTAAAACATCTTTCAATAGTTCAAACGAGTGATGAAAACAGAGAGAAAAGGATAGAAACATAAATCAACCCAAAATATCATTTAAAATGTCAAAACGAAATAAATATGGCTGAGTTATGAAAACAGTAGAATACAACATGACTGAGTACAAATATGAAGTCAAAATAGTGAGGAATAGTAGTAAAAATCCCCTAAGGGTCCAAAATAATTGGCACGAGGGCCTAATATGGCATTCAGCCCAAAACATAATGATACTTTCCAAAACACAATGATAACAAACAATTTTCAACCAAATACGCGGTTTAATAGTCATACGGGACGGACTAAGTCACAATCCCCAATGACGCACGACCCGGACTAAGTCACAATCCCCAACGACGCACGACCCCACACTTATCATCTAACATGTGCGTCACCTCAAAGTAGCACAATGATGTGAAATCCGGGGTTTCATACCCTTAGGACAACATTTACAATCATTACTTACCTTTATCCGGTCCAAACTCTAGCCCGCGATGCCTTTGCCCCTCGAGTCGGCCTTCGGATGCTCCAAATCTATCCAAAAACAGATTTATACCATCAAAATATGCTAAGGGAACAAAGCCCGCTCGAAAATAACCAATTTACATCAAAAATCCTGAAATTGGCCAAACCCGACCGTCGGGTCCACGTCTCGGATTCCGATAAAAATCACAAAACTAGAATCCTTACACTCTCACGAGTTCACACATATAAAATACATCAAAATACAACCACAAATGACCTCTAAAATCCTCAAATCAGAGTCTCAAATTCCAAGCCCTAACTCTTCAATTTTAGGCTTTAGATTCCACAAATTCCATGTTAAATTAGGTAAAAATCATAATAGGGTTGAGTATTATTTCCATAAATCTTACCTCCAAGTGTTTCCCCTTGATTCCCTCTTCAATCTCCCTCAAGAAGCTCCAAAATTGCTCAACAATGGTGAAATTTAGACCCAAAATTGCGGAAGTGGTCTTTTAAACATTCTGCCCAGCTATTCACATTCCTTCTTCGCGAATGCGGTCAATGCCTCGCGTTCGCGAAGCACAAAATCCTATTGACCACTTAATCCTTCATCGCGAATGCGACACCCTGTACGTGAACGCGAAGCTTCAGCTCATCAATGCATAGTGAAGGCGACGACCAGCTCACGAACGCGAAGCTTTAGCTCATCAATGCATAGCGAATGCGACGACCAGCTGGCGAACGCGAAGAACAATTCTCCAGGACCCCAACTGCTCACCTTTACTCTACGCGAACGCAGCAAAACCATCGCATACGCGATGAACACAAACCTCTGCCCTTTGCGAACGCAGGACCCCCATCACGAACGTGAAGGACAATCTTTCTGCCTCATGCCCTAACCCTTCGCGAAAATGAGAGCCCACTCGCGAACGTGAAGACCAAATGTCTGCAACACCAACAACAGATTTTCTGCAACCTTTTTCAACATGAATTGATTCGTTCAACCACCCGAAACTCACTGAGGCCCTTGGGACCTCAACCAAACATGAAAACATATCCCATAACCTCATTCAAACTTGTTACAACCTTCGGAACGCTCAAAACACCAAATTGACATCAGATTCAAGCCTAAGAATTCCAATAACTTTCAAATTCCACTTTCGATCAAAAAGTCTATCAAACCTCATCCGAATGACCTAAAATTTTGCACACACGTCACAAATGACACAACGGACCTACTCCAATTTCCGAAATTCCATTTCGACCCCTATATCAAAATCTCACCTATCAACCGGAAAACGCCAAAATTTCAATTTCGCCAATTCAAGCCTAAATCTACTCCGGACTTCCAAAACACATTCTGATCACTCTCCTAAGTCCCAAATCACCTCCTGAAACTATCCGAACCATTGGAATTCACATCCGAGCCCTTTTTCACATAAGTCAGTATCCGGTTGACTTTTCCAACTTAAGCTTACTCAAAAGAGACTAAGGCCTCATTTGTTTGCACTTAATGGAAGTCTGAATGTTAATCATTGAGATCTCAAACATTAAGTGTGTTTGTTTATAAAGTATGAATCTTAATTATTCAGATCTTAATCATTAAGTGTGTTTGTTTTTTTTACTTCACAACTACTTAATGGGTCTGAATAGGTCTGTATGATTAAGATCTATAACATAGACTTAATTTCATTAAGATGCTATCACATATTCATTATTAATTGCCACCACCGCCTATCATTATTAACTACCACCATGCCACCACCACCACGACGCCACCATCATCCTCAATTATAGCCGCCACCATTATCGACCATCACCACCCACCATCACCACCACTCCGACCACCATCATTCTCACCCACAATCAACACTCATCTACCTCAACTACCTCAACTAACTACCCCATCACCATTAACAACCACAGTCGGTACTGCCCATCATTATAATCTATCACCACCCACCTACCACCTTCCTTAATCACAACTACTACCACCACCCGCCATTTTAATTATCACCACCCACCACCACCTTCCTCAATCATAATCGCTACCACTACCAATCACTATTAGCTACTAGCATGGACCACCATCATCAACCAAAACTATCACCAACCACTGCTTCTAGTTGGCATTCAGCCGTTAGCCATCACCACTAACAACTATTATAGTGATGAAATATACTTATTTCTGTTGTCTTTTTTGAGTTTTTATGCAATCATAGAGTATTGTGATTTTAGGAAATAAATAATTAATTATAAGAAGTTACCTTCCCAAACTTGATTAAGAATACATCAAATTGAGAGATGTTTTTTGCTCGCTCAGCCATCAACTTGGCCAAGGGTTTAATATCTTAGGTTTTTGTCATGACCCAAAATCCACTAAAGGTCGTAATGGCCCCTAACACCGTCGTTAGGCAAGCCAACGGTGAATGATTAATTTATTTACTCATTTTAGTATTTGAAATCATAACAACAACAACCCAGTAATAATCCTATTAGTGGGGTCTGGGGAGGGTAGAGAGTACGCAGACCTTGCCCCTACTTATAAGGGTAGAGAGGTTATTTCCGAGAGACACTCCGCTAAAAAACAAAAGATCTGTAACAACAACAGAAAATATTAAAATAAGATCAGTATTTGAAATCATAATTTTTATTAATTAAGGAGTATGAAATAGAATTTATAGGGTAAGTGATAATATTTACACGAACTACAATAATGAACAATCCCGTAAGAACTCCCAAAATTCGGTGTCACAAGTGCATGAACATATATTAATGAGTACAATAATGATACAACATTCGTCTGAAATATAAGTTAGACGGGGAATATAAATAACTTTGATGGAGACTCTGCATGCTGCGAATCGTATCAAGGAAGTGCAGCTCACTGTAAAATCCCCGCAACAGCCACGCCTCTACACCCAGAGGACTAGCAGAAACATATATGTACACCTGCACAATAAGTGAAGCAAGTGCAATATGAGTACGTAAATCAACACGGACCCAGTAAGTATCTAGCCTAATCCTAGAGAAGTAATGACGAGGGGTCGACATCAACACTTACTAGTGGTCCAATAAGACAGATACATTAAGAAGTAAACAGATATGAGGCAGAGTAAATAAACGAGATAAACAAGTATGAATGCGTGGTACAATCCTTCTCTCAACAATAAGCTCAAACTCTCGATTAACAATTACCTCCTCCACCGAAGTATGTAAATAAATAATGGACCTCACCAGATAGGTCGTCATGATTCAAATCAGGAAAACTCCCAGATACACTGGCTTTTTGGACAAATAATACGCACGATTCCATAGGAGTGTTTTATAGAAATGCCGAGGCGTATGGCCCGTTCCCATTATAATCTGGTATATAATCATAGATACATCTATTATATTGTCGAGGCGAACAACCCGCTCCCATGAGAGTGTGGCATATAATCCTGCTAAGGTGAACAGACCGATCCCATAAGAGTTTGGTATATAATCTTGCCGAGGCGAATGGCCCGATACCATAAGATGTGCGCCCTGCCGAGGGTCAATCGACACGAACCATAGATGTATCTATCCTGCCGAGGCAAACGGCCCGATTCCATTAGAATAAGAAGCTTTGACGGGTCCTTGACCCCACTCACGAAGGGGAATGTGAGTTATAAGAAGCTTTGGGGAAGCCTTCGATGAGAACGCATAATGCGGGAGAAATTCGTAAGAGGAGTACAATTATTCGCGGTTAATCATGAAGCATGTTGAATATCTACAATAGCAAGTCTATCGCTCTATACAAGTCTAGTCTCAAGTCGTAATGTAAAATAAAGGAATTTAATAGATAAGGGACAACTCAAATAGTACAATTATAGCATGGTCTGAACCTAAGTCTATCTAGACAATAACATAGATTTAGCTACGCACGAGCTCTCGTCACCTCGTGCGTACGTAGCCCCCGCAACCAGTAACACATATCAAATACATCAATTAGGGGTAGTTTCCCTCTCACAGAGTTAGACATGAGACTTACTTCGCTTCGAAGTTCCATAACAGGCTCCAACTCCACTCTAACACCTCAAATCGATGGTCGTCGCTCATAAACTAGCCAAACAATGTGCAAACCAATAAAAATATACTCTAATACTCATAATAAATCAATTTATAGCAATCCCCAACTCCGCTCGAAAAGTCAATAAAGTCTCCCCTTGGGCCTACTTGCCCGGATTCCGAAAATTTTCAAAAATAAATATTACCCATAACTCATATGTTCTATATCCAGAAAATCATCCAATTTCATCCATGAATCGACCTCAAATCAAGGATTAACCTTTTCTCAACTTTGGACTCAAAATCTCAATTTTTACAATCCAAACACGAATAAAAATAATAACCAACAAAAACAATCATGGATAAAAATCAAAATAAAGGTCAGATATTTACCCCATTGTTGAAACGAGAACAACGCCATGAAAATCACCTCAAGCGGAGCTCTAGAACTCAAGATATGCCCAAAATACTAAAATTCTCGTTTTAAAATACTGTCCAGATGATTTTTCTTCATCGCCTTCGCGGGTTCGCGAAGAGCAATTTTCTGCATTGAACGGTCAACTCAGAAATCCTTCTTCGCATTCGCGAAGAACAAAGCTTCACACCAGAAACCAGCAATTTTGCCCAACACATAAATGGGCATAACTCTCTCATACAATATCGAAATTCAACGATTCTTGTTGCTATGGCTCTGTAATTACGATACAGATCTAATGATTCAATCTAATCACAAATCAAAGGTCGTTTTCTCAATATAGTGCTCTTTATGCCCAAAGAAACGACATTAAAATATCAAATAAGAGTGCGACACAATCCAAACACACCCGAAGCCCCCGGTAGCCCGTCCAATTACACAAACTAGTCCCAAAACACAATACGAACTTAGTCGAAGCCTTAAACCACGTCAAACAACATCAAAATCATGAATCGCTCCTCGAATCAAACTTATAAATTTTCAAATTCTATATCTTGTGTCGTAACATATCAAATCAATCCGGAATTACTTCAAATTTTGCACACAAGTCCCAAATGATATCACAGACCTATTCTAACTTCTGGAATCGAGATACGACTCTGATATCAAAAAGTTCACTCCCGGTCACACTTTCCAAAAGCCTTCAAATTTCCAACTTTCGCCAAATGACCTACGGTCCTCCAAATCCATATTCGGACGCGCTGCTAAGACCAGAATCACCATACGGAGATATTACCAGGATCGGAATCCCAAATGGACATTGATAACATGAAAATACACTTCAATCCAAATTAATGAAATTCTTCCAAAATGCCAACTTTACACAATAAGTGCTGAAATGCTCCCAAGTCATCCAAAACCCGATCCGGACATACGCCCAAGTCCAAAATCATCATACGAACCTATTGGAGCTTTCAAATCCCGATTCCGAGATTGTTTACTCAAAAGTCAAACCTTAGCTAATTCTTCCAATTTAAAGCTTCCGAGAATTTTTCATCCGAATCAACTCCGAACTTCCCGAAATTCATTTCCGACCACATGTGCAAGTCATAATACCTGAAGTGAAGCTGCTCAAGGCCTCAAACCACTGAATGATTCACTAGATCTCAAAACAACCGATCGGGTCATTACATTCTCTCCCACTTAAACATACGTTCGTCATCGAACATGCTAAGAACTATTGTGGAGTTGTTCAAAATTACTGCTTAACACCTCGTGCACCTACCCCTGCCACCACAACCCAGTTGAGCACATTAGTTTGAGCCAGACTGAAGATCCTCCCTGCTACCTTAGCTAACAAGCTTTATAACCAAATTCCACCGTCCGAAATGCTCCACAATACCATATTCTCACACACGAACACCGTATCAATCATTAGACATTGAACCCAACATGACATAATCCTCCACTGAAATCACACCATGCACCACATAACTCATTTGCCCAGGGCAAGCTCCCCCGAGTATAACAGCTGAGATTTCCACTGACCTGAAGCCCGTAGTATACCTCATAACATATATAAGCCATATTCCAACTCTCGCAATACTTCCACGGCCGAAGAGATGTGTAGAAACTCATAACCACCTGCCGAATAACAAATTATGGAGTCTCTCCTCCTGACAAGAAGCATTACCTCATTCTGAATTGAATAACAATATTTGCTCTTTAATATGCCTTATATAAATTGGATCGCACTGATCCCAGGTTCAATAATCTCATCTCACCTAGTACAAGTTGCTCCGGCAATAAGCCACCGCAAGCACTATCTAAGATTTTATATGACGCCATCAATGCGCCAATAAGCTACAACTTGAATATGACACATAAGGAAGAACAAACTCTGGAAAAGAACTATCCAGCCCGCGTAACGAATAAAACGACCATCAAATAATATGAGCCTTTCTCAGAGGTAAGAAACATGACACACAAAAATAAATATTAAGAACTGTGCTTAATCATCTCACTGTTGCGGTGTGCAACCTGATCCACACATGATACCGTTGCGGCATGAAACCTGATCCAACCATGATCATTGCAGTGTGTAACCCAATCCAAATAGCATACCGGTGGCGGCATGCCACACGATCCACACATAACAATAAATAAGGAAATACCCATCAAGACATAATGCCCATACCTACGAAATGTCTGAATATTGGCTACAAGCACGCCAAGTGCATAATACAAATTCTAGGGAGACGGATAGCATCATATGCTATGAAACCCAAGCACAACTAAGGTGCAATAAATGACCTGCATCTCGAGAGCCATCCTGCTCTCACAACACCACAAACTTTATGGGACCTCAATAAATGTGCGAATAATCAAATCGCTTCACAACCCACATGGCACAATAGAGATTACATGGAATGGTTGACGACGGAAATAACATCCAAGGCTCAAAGGCTCCTCCGTAAGCAACACTATGCTAAATTGAACACATCCGGCCGGATATAGAGCACAAATTCACACTTAGATCCATCCACGGACCTCAAGTCGATTCTGATTGTACCGTACTGGGCTAATAACCTTTCAAGGATCCATAATAACTTTTTTCCCATGACACACAAGAACAACCGTAAACTTTGGAACAAACTTCCACATTCTACGACCAAATGAACAGAGCGCCCTTCAGGCATAAATTCTCACATTAGCGATAGTGCCCGAATTTCCATACTTGGTCTCCATCCTTAACAATCAAGTGACTAGCATGTCACACTTATACAAATTTCCCCATGGGATACGCTCCCACGACCTTTCGCACCAGGCAGAAAAGTTTGCACCTCTACACCACCAATCGTACTAATTTGGTAAGGCCAACCAAGAGTCCGCAAATCAATACACAAAGTCTCTTACACAGAACACTGTTCCCAGGTGACACTAAAGAAGATGCCAGCTAACTCTGAACATCTGAATTCTTCCCCTGCTCATCCGAGCTCGTGACACACTTATCAACACCGAGCCGCAACCTTGATCCTCAACTTCCAATTCCCATGCCGCTCACTGCACCAATCATGCCGCAACGCGAGAGTACAAGAATTTATCAAAATCCTTGAACGACTTTGATTGGTGCATAAATGGGCCTTTTCATTGATGCAGATGTGGAATCAATTGACCCTCAATGTCCAACCCATTTCAGAGGGTATATTCTTTATACAAATAGCCGTTCTGATTCATTATTTCATTTTTGAAGAATTAACCCAAATAGCCGCTCACCCTACCACTTAAATTAAAAAAATAGCCGGTGAATGTATAATATATGCATAATTTATGTAGTACATCTGTATAATCAATGTATAATTTATGTATATGGCTAGAAAAAGTAAACAATTAATATGGGCGGCTATTTGGGTAAATACCTTTTTATTTTTTCTAGCCAGTATACATAAATTATACACACTATATATATATATATATATATATATAAGCAGATATTGCTATTAGTCCCAGCTCATTGATAAAGTTCTTCAAATCCCTTGCTCCAGGTTTATATATAGTAGCTAATTTTTGTTTAACCGGTTGGACGAACGACTATTTAGGTTAATTTTTCCGATAGATTATTGGCATTTGAATTATTTGCACCGCGTGACCTTTCTTTGAGGCCACTCTTTAAATTTTGTCTTCTGTTAATCAATTATAGAGTCGTTAGGGAGCACAAGAAACATTTTATATTTATAACCAAAAAAAAACTAGAGAGAGAGGTATTTCAAATTTCTAAAGAAGAATACGGCTGTAATGGGGATATTTATAACCATCCTAAATGTTGGATATGCAATGGCCTAATATAATTTAAGTATATTAGGCTTCACAAAATTAAGCCCACACATGAGCATAGTATCCCACCTTGGAGTGAGCCCCTGAGTCGAGTCCCAAGAAAGCCTTTTAAAATACTGATTTTAACCCTTAATTAAGTATTGAGTTTGGTTAAACCCACAAATCTCGGGAGGTGATGAAATTATTTTAGTAAAATTTAAAAAAATTCAATTCCCGAGTAATTACACACACACAAAAATTGAGTTTCATTTTGATTTTCTTTTCGATCAATAACAACTATAACATTATCAATTTGTCATCATATCTTATTATCACTACTCGAGGAGGAAACACTTTCTCTTTGATGAAAAGCTAGTACATAGGTGACAACTACAAAGGTAGAAATGACATGGCATCGGCTAGCCATTTTAAAAGATTGATATTTAGAAATTAGTCCATACGTCCTAAATTTTCGTTTTTAGTTCAAATCTTCAAGAAAAAATATCATGAATTGTCCTGACGTGAAGATTTTTAGTTTAAAATTTTAGGACAAAATAAGTACTGACTAATATCTAAATAACATCCCTGAGAATGGCCGTGTACACTCGCCCCAATTGAGAGCCTCAAAATACACAAGTTTTGCATAGTGTTACCCACTTCTATTTTTTCTGTTTGTAAGCTATAGTACAAAATGATATATGTGGATCGAATATTCATAACAATTCTTGAGCATTTGGCTAGTTGAATGTATGGACAAGTTCTGTCACTGTACACCAACATAATTTTCCTGGCGACTGAAGTAAATTCTTAATTCCATAATGAGGTATAAACTTTCTTGATGGCACACGCAGGGAATGATGCAACACGAATTCAATAGGTTCATCCGAACCCAATATTTTTAGTGGGCGTTTTAGACATAAAAATTGTAAAATTTCGGGGAAAAAATAAAAAAAATTTAAGTTAAAAATGGTATCGGAAAATTAGTGTTGTGTTTTGACATGAATATAATTTGAAGCTATTTTTGAATTTTTGTGACAGAGGCGAATCTAGAATTTCGAGAACATGAGTGCACTACTAAAAAGGAGGGGAAATAATTAAGTATTGAACCAAGTGCATCATTCAACCTTTATGGAGCATGTGTGCCAATACATAATACGGGACAAATTCTGAAAATTACGTACATAAAATACCTACTTTGGCGGAGGGACCATGCGTCACGTGCCTCGTATTGTAGGCTATAGATACACTCCTATTTGCGAGTGCTTTGAAGTGAAAATTTTTAAAAATAACTTTTTGAAATTTTTTCAAATTCTTAAAAAATTCTGAAATTTAACTTCAAGTGAAAATTGAATTTTTTTATGGCCAAACACTGATTCCAAAAAAAGTGAAAAAAAAATGTCGAATAAAGATTTTTTTTCTTTAATGGATTATGTGAAAATCCACTAAATGTTCAATGATCTTAGATTTGAAACCATAATTTTTAAATACAATAAATTTAATATTGAAAATCTTACATGTCGAATTAAATTTAAATCTTGAAACGGAGGTAAATAGTGAAAGAAGCAAGGGGAGGAATAATATAATGTCACCAAGATTTTGATTATGACATATTCTTGGCACCACTCATTTTCAACATGAAAAACCAAATAGATTGCTACCTTCAACGACTCAAAATTAACTTTCTTATTTTGATTAAAAAAGCTACAGAATATCACCTGCTCGGAGGAGAAAATAACAATTAATGTCATCTTTGTCCTAATAATAGTTAAAGTTTTAAGTGCTTATATCTAGATTTATTATGTATATACTTAGGCCCCGTTTGGCCATACATTTTGGCAACGTTTTTTCAAATTTTTTTTGAAAACATTGTTTGTTCATAGATTAATGATCTATTTTTGAAATATTTCTGAAATTATTTTTCAAGTTCTCAAAATCTAGTTTAGGATAGATTTTGGGTGAAACTTGTTCTCTCACTCACAAAATTTTAATTTTTTTTTTTCAAATAAAATGCATTTCCAAACATACTTTCAACTTTCAAAAATTATTTTTCAAAACTACTTCAAAAATTATTTTTTCAAGTTTCAACTAAATCTATGTCCAAACGCTAGCTTATAAATCCAAATGAAAATAGAAGGACAAATTAAATATTGCGTAATTTCTTTGGGTGTTATTCCACTCATTATAAGAACTTTCTTTTGGCAAAGCATTTTGTTTGTCTCAATATATAAGAAAATATATTATGGTATATGACTATAAGTTATATGTCATAGTCACATACTATATGAAAAGAAAAAAAAATCGAAACATGCTGTGAAATAAGAAACACAGTATATGCCATTACTATCATTCTTTTCTTCCTCATTTTTATGAGACAATCCACACGTGACAGAGAATCCGAGCTGGATTGAGCGAATAAGCTATGAGTTCATTCGAATTCAATTTCTTTAGCTTAGACTGTATTATATGCTAAAAAATATAATAAATAAATATCAATAATAAAGCTTGAACCGATTAAATTGACAGAATGTGATAAAAACTTTAATTTAAATCCAAGTTTAAATCCTCGATTTGCATTTGCATATAATAGCTGACATCCTAAAGTAAAGTCACATACGACATCACAAATAAGTTTTTCAATTCAACCTTTTTAATATGCTTAAATTTAGCCCAATCCATTTACACTTAATATGCTTAAATTTAGCCCAATCCATTTACACCCCTACTAAAAAAAATGGCATGAATAACCGTTTATACACTCCACATTACACTATGGAACAAAAATAGTCATATATTTCTAATTTATGAAGAATAATCCATATTTAAGGAATTTTATGGGGATAGATATATGCTCTTACACTTCCATAGAAATTATTGGGCGCCAAGTACAAATTCAATATTTCAATTTAGTTAGTTGTATTAAATTGTGGATAATGATAATTTCATCAATGTAGGTGTCTTGTGTATATTTATAGATGGACTATATATGTAATTAAGTCCTCGTATTATTGCCTAATTTATACAACTCTATCCAAAAGGATGTTATCAAAATATTTTTTACATTATACCAAGTTGCCCGGTTTGAGTTTAAATGATTTGGCAGTTGAAAAAAGGTACTTTTCGGCGTACGAAGAAAATCTAGAGAGTGAAGGATGGAGAGCGGTGTGAGCAGGATTTTTTTAGGAAAAAGAACTTGAATAAGTTTATTTTCTGAGAGTAATCGTCATTTTCTATGAGGAAATCCCCGGCTTAACACCATGAACAAATACCCTTTTCGATTAATGTACATCTTTAATATAATTATTTTCTTGATTAAACAATTTACATCTTTAATATTTTAAGACAAAGATGTCCGACCATGACCTAATTCTCCAAAGATGGTTTAATTGACTTTAAAAATAATCAAAACTGTGTTGTTACAGTCAGGATCCTAATCCAATTAATCCTCTTTGAAATGAACCAATGAGTTTTACTGCTTTTGTTTGATATGACAACATATACTTTTGGAGAACATGTTAGCAGCCACATGAATATATTTCCTGCACAAAAATAAATAATGTTCTTGTACCTTCTAGTTGAATAGTTATTTTTGTTTAAAGGGAGAAGGAGTATCATTTTTTATTAATACTCTTTACAAAAATAAATATATTGCATTATATAATCAAACAAGCAACTTAGGTCGATGTCTTAGCTTGAAAGTGAGGATTTACTTTTTCTTTAGTTAATTCGTTTTGGTAGCGAGAGGTAAATTATATAATGTAAAAATTTATTCGCTTCAAATATTTATACTTAAAAACTACTAAATGACTCAAATTAATATATCAGGTGTAATAAATATTTTCATAATTAAGAAAATATTGAAAACCTCTTCATAATTCATCAATCAATTTTCTTCACTTTCTTTTAGTTTGTGGCACCTCTTTGGCACCTAATTAAAAAACTGAGATAAACCACTTTCATGAATTTATTCAGTTTTCATAAATTAAACCACTTTCATGAACTTGTGTTAACAAGGTTGACAAATAATCAGTAGACATACCTAACTTTTGATGTTTCTGTCTTAGTATAGGTAATTAGAGTAAGATTTATTAAAAACCTTTGACGAAAATTAAACGATTTTTTCAGAAAATTTATGATTTAATTTTCCTATAATCAATAGGATAACAAGAACATCAAATAGAAGCGAACACATGAAGTGAAGGTGGCAGGAGCACATAAGACCAGTGCACCCATCACACTTTAGAACTTCAGAGTTCCAAGCAAAATATATATATATATATATATTCTCTAGAACATGAGCTCTCCTCTCAGCAATAACTGATATGGCAAGGAAAGCAAAAACTGGAGGAGGAGGGAGTACCGTACAGATCAATACAACTGGAAGAGACCTAAAAAAAGTTCCACTGTCATCGAAGGCAAAGAAATTTCGAAATGTCAATGCAATTCAAGTATAGCTCCATAAGATTTGGATAGAACAATGGCGTCGACATCAACAATAGTAGAGAGCATGCCGACAACGAAATCATGGGCAGATCAAACGGAGGAAGAGGTAAGTGAATCGGAATCAATAGGAAAACAAATCCATGCAAAAATACCAAAAATAGGGGGAAAAATTGGAGTGGAATTTTAGGGAAAGGTGAACAAAGTGAAGGGTATTACCGGAAAAGGAGGGGAACAATTGAGGAAAAATGTGAAAATTATAATGGAATACATAAAAGATGAGATAATCTACTGGAGATCTGCAGTAATTTGCTACGTCCTAGGTTCAAATACACCACAAACTGCTATGGAGGGCTACTTCAAAAGAGTATGGGGATCTCTAGGGATAGATAAAATAGCCCAGGTAAACAGAGGTGTGTTCAAGTAAGATTCCACTCACTGGAGAACAAGAAAAAGGTGGTGGAGGAAGAAATTAGAATGTTTGACAAAAAGCCAATGATGGTTAAACTATGGAGATCGGACATTAAATTTGACAAGCAGGTGGTTGATAAAATTCCTGTGTGGATTAGATTGATGAATATGGATATCAAATACTGGGGTCAAAATGCTCTAACAAAAATTGTTGGAATGACAACCCTCTAAAAGCGGACAGAGCAACAACACAAAAGAAGAGGCTACAATTTGCAAGAATTTTAGTTGAAGTTGAACCAGATCATATGTATCCAGATATGGTGATGTTTGAGAATGAATGTGGAGCGATCATAGAACAAGAGGTTAGATATGAATGAAAACCAGTATTTTGTAAATCATGTGGCAATTTTGGACATGAGATTAGAGAATGCAGAAAGCAATTAAGGCAGGACAAGGCAGGAGAGGAAATCAACAAAGAAACAGGCAACAACAATACAAATGGCTACAAGAAGAAGGAGAAACCAGATGAACAACAACACAAAGAAGCAAGTGACATTACCCCGATAGAAAATGGGAGTAACAATGACAAGCAGCAGGAAACACAGGGGAATAAGAACCAGGTAGGAAATTTTCACGACCCAATTTAGGATCATGACCGGCACTTAGGAGCAAGTGCCCCTAAGTAAGCCCCATCGGTATTTTACAGAAAATCGGACAGAATTTTCCCTGTTTTTGGACTATCCCAAAATTCTCCGTGTCTTAAATCAGCAACCAAATATCCTAATAGCAATTCAATTGACAATGACTTTATCAATTAACCAAATTAAATATCTACCTTTAATAGTCCACCCACTAACAACCAAAAATACTACGTTATCTCCAAATTTGATAAGAATGAGTGATACTCAACATAAGTCTATAATAATGAAGAAATACTCAAGACACTAAAAGAATGGTCATGGAGCGACTCTAAAAGTTCAAAGAAAATACCATAACAATTGATAAAATCTCTGCCCAAGCGAACAAGTACGAGGCTCACCAAGAATTATCAACATGTGCGCTCTAATTGACGAAATCCTCGCCCGCATCAACTGATGTCTTTGTAAAAAAAACTAGCAGGGAATGAATCACTAGCTTAGTGAGTAATAACACTTACCACAACCGTTTTTATTGGGGACAATTCAGAAAACATGCTAGTATATCAGACAGAAAATAACATAAAAATGCCCTTTCAGAAATAATAAATAATTTTCAGTCTCATCATGCTTTTCTTGTAGTATAATACAATAAACAGTTCAGTAATAAGCTTGGTAACCACTATATAATATCAATATTCACATTTGGGAGGTTTCAATGAACGGATCATGTAATCGGTATAACTATGGACTTCTTCACAAGAAGTAAAATATAACGGTAGTCCCTACTCGAGGGAAATCGGTAATGGTATGCTAGTTATACCTTTCCACTAGCGAGGGCTATAATGGTAATCTGTAATTACAAGGTGCACCAGGTCTAACGAACCCGTCGTTAGCTACGGGATCCTTCAATGTCTACTCCCATATATACTTGTCTTTGTAATCCGTATATACTCGTAGAAAATATTTTAAATCAATATAAGGCATTTCGGTTCTTATCAAATCAGATAATTTTATTTCGATAATAGTAAATTCAAGTAACGGTAAAACAGATCTGTTGACAACGGAAATGTTTAAAACAACGGTAATCTTCACAAATAACTATTTCGGTATCATATCGAGTAAAAGGCTTGTCCCACATGCAACTCAAAATAATCGGTAACATATTCATATTAAAAATCATGTGCAAATCATGCAAGTTATGAAAATATAAATTGCGGCAAGATTACTACTCACAGTACTCGTGCTGAAATACCAAATGCTTCACCTCGAGCAATTCGTACAAATTCCTCCAATCAATTTATAAATATATGATATCGATATCACGAGCCAATTATTTGGAGTCTGATCATTAATATATATATACAAATATATATATATATATATATATATATATATATATATATATTACTTAATGTAACGACCGGGTCGTTCATTCTGAGAGTTATAGCCCCATTTCCCCCATATATGCTTATTTATGTGTTATTCATCTGTGTTGAGTTGTATCGAGTTAGTGGGTTTGGGTTCGGAGTAGTTCTGGAGTGAAATGAACACTTAGTCTCTTAGTTAGAAAGCTAAGTTAGAAAAGTCAACCGGAAGTTGACTTAAAAGTAAATGAATTCGGATTTGGACTTTTATTATTCGATTAGCTTCGTTGGGTGATTTTAGATCTGGGAGTGTGTCCAGAATGTAATTTGGAGGTCCATGGTAGAATTACGCTTGAATTGACGAAAGTTGGAAGTTTAGAAGTTCTTAGGCTAGAATCTGAGGTTGATTCCAGTTTTGGTGTTGTTTTGGGTGTTCTGGAGGTTCGACTAAGTTCGGGTACTGATATATGACTTGTTAAAGTTATTGGTTGAGGTCCCGAGGGTCGAGGGTGAGTTTTGAATAGGTTTGGGTTGTATTGCGCTCGTTTTTCTTATGTTTCGATGTCGTTTCTTCAAGCATAAATGATATCATATTGAACAAATGAACTTCGATTTCTTTTTTTGATTGAAGAATTAGATCTGTATCGTAATTACGGACCCATAAAAAAAGAATCATCGAATTTGGACATCGTATGAGGATTTTATGGTCATTTTACTAAGAATTAGGTTGTCAGATTTTTTTCAGATTAATTACGAAATTGTCACTGATGGCGTATTTAAAAATCTGCACTATTTGCAAATATTAAAACCTACATATCTCATTCATTATAAGGTCAAATTGAATGATTTAAAAGCCTATCTTGACTAAAATTTTACAAGGAATCCATTGGAGGTATAAAAAGTGAGTTTCGAGATTGTTTGCATGAGAAATGAGGCAGAATAACTGACAGAAAAATATATAAACTAGGGTTTGTTCATTCGATCATATTTTGGTTGGGGAGCTCCGATTTGGGCAATTTTGGAGGCGATTTTCACCATATGGATTGGGGTAAGTTTTCTCTACTCGGAATTGGTTATATTTCATGAATCCATCATCATTTTGGGGATTTGATTGATGATTTCAAAGTGAAATTGAGGGAGTTAGGGTTTGAGTTTTGGAGAGTTTTAAGTGAGGATTTAAGGGACCAAACGGAGTCCGATTTTGATAAATTTTATATGGTTAGACTCGAGAGAGAACGAATTTATTATTCTGCCATTTTTGACTGATTTCGAGACGTGGGCCCGGGGGTAGATGTTTGGCCAATTTCGGATTTTTGGCATATTTTGTAGTTTTTATTATGGAATTCGATTCTTTAGCACATGGTGATGGTATTAATCTGATTATGGTTAGATTCAGAGATTTTGGAGATCGAGTCCAGAGACGTGGGCATCCCGGATAGGAGTTTATGCGATTGAAGTAAGTAATAGTTTTAACTCTAGCTTTGAGGGTATAAACCCGGAGAATTTAATATCGTGTGACTGTTTAGAGATGATACCCACGCTAGGTGACGGGCGTGTGGATGTATACCTCGAGGGATTGAGACTTGGTCTATCTCGTGAGGCCTCATGGCCATTATCTGTGTTTACGTAGTTACTTGTTGTTGAACTTGTCTGTCTTCATGTTAGAGATCATGCTTAGGCTTTATTCATACTCACATTATTTGTACTCAGTCATAGAAATTATTGTACATGTTTACCTCAGTCTCTATTATTTGCTAATATGTTGTGATATTTGATGTGGGTTGTGTCCCCTTTTTTGTTGATGATGGTGAGGCTAGAGAGGTACATGATTGAGTGAAGCCGAGGGCCTAGTTGTGAGGATATTAATACCATAGCACATGAGTTGTCCGTGTAGCATGTGAGTTTACTGTGCGGGTCCAGGTATTGTTATCATAACGCGTGAGTTGTTCGCGTAGCACGTGAGTTGACCGTGCGGATCCAGGTATTGATATGATGGCACGTGAGTTGTCTGTGCTTAGCGCTTGGGGTTTGGGAGCTTCTCTGGAGTCTGTATACACCCCTAGTGAGCGCAGAGTGTTGAGTGTATTGAGTGTTGAATGCCGAGTGCGAGTGATGAGTGATAGAGTGACACTGTTGTAAGGTTGTATTTATTTGTGTTGTTGCTGCATTTATTTGTTAAATTTTTTTGTGGCATTTACTGAGTTATGGAATTTACCTGTTTATTCCTGTTATTTTTAAATTGTGAAAATAAATAATTGGACTATTTTACTTAGCTCATCACTGCTGCTCAGTTCCATGGTTATTTTTGTTACTACTGAGGTGGTTGTACTCATACTACACCCTGCACTTTATGTGCAGATCCAGGTGAGTTAGAGCGCGGCAATCATTGAGTTCAAGCCGGCTATCTGTGGAGATTGCAAGGTAAATGCTAGTATCCACAGGATCTTGTTACTCCTCTTGTCATTTCTTCTTTTGGACAGTTGGTTTATGTGTCTTAGTTTCTTGTTTTAGACGTGCATGACTTAGTGACATCCCGATGTTTGGGGCTCATTTCCGTATTTTATATTATTTATATTTAAAGTTGTTTTAGTTTATCAGGAATTAAATTATTGGGAATGTTTTATTAAATTCTTATAATCAAATTAGTAGTAATATTTCGGGAATAGGCTTGCCTTGTAACATGATATGCGCCATCACGACCATGGTTAGATTTTGGGTCGTGACAAGTTGGTATCAGAGCCTAGGTTACATAGGTCTCACGAGTCATGAGCGGGTTTAGTAGAGTCTTGTGGATCGGTACGAAGACGTCTATACTTATCTTCGAGATGCTGCAGAACCTTTAGGAAAATTTCACATTCTTGAATTCTTATCATGCAGTATTGATTCAGCTTGAAGTGTTACTCTTTGAATTCCTTCCACGCATTCGCATGCGCACATGAGCGCTCGGTATCAGTTATGTATCGATGGCTTGTGATTCCCTGGATGAGGTGCGAGTCATGTGGTATGTTGGGTGATTACATCTTGGGTTGTGGTTATGACTTGATATAGCTTGTTCAGGCTTATACAGTGTGTAAATGCAAAGTTCGGGTCTTGTAGTAAATTTAGGATGTTGAAAATTAGATTCTATGATTTACGGACTAAGGTTGAAGTAAGATCTTCAATTATGTTATGTTGTCGGGACTATAAGGAATAGGGTGACGGGATCATCCCCGGGTATGCGCATGGTAAGGTTACATGGTAGTTTGACGGCTTAGGAATAACTCTTGCCACGTTCGAGGACGAACGTTTGTTTAAGAGGGGGAGGATGTAACGACCCGGTCGTTCGTTTTGAGAGTTATAGCCCCATTTCTCCCATCTATGCATATTTATGTGTTGTTAAACTGTGTTGAGTTGTATCGAGTTGGTAGGTCTGGGTTCAGAGTAGTTTTGGAGTGAAATGAACACTTAGTCTCTTAGTTAGAAAGCTAAGTTAGAAAAGTCAACCAGAAGTTGACTTATGAGTAAACGAATTTGGATTTTTATGATTCAATTAGCTTAGTTGGGTAATTTTAGACTTGGGAATGTGTCCAGAATGTAATTTAGAGGTCCGTGGTAGAATTACGCTTGAATTGACGAAAGTTGGAAGTTTAGAAGTTCTTAGACTTGAATCTGAGGTTGATTCCAGTTTTGGTGTTGTTTTGGGTGTTCTGGAGGTTCGACTAAGTTTGGATAGTGATATATGATTTGTTAAAATTATTGGTTGAGGTCTCGAGGGTCTCGGGTGAGTTTTGAATATGTTTGGGTTGTATTGCGCTCGTTTTTCTTATGTTTCGATGTCGTTTCTTCAAGCATAAATGATATCATATTGAACAAATGAACTCCGATTTCTTTTTTGATTGAAGCATTAGATCTGTATCGTAATTACGGACCCGTAACAAAAAGAATCATCGAATTTGGACATCGTATGAGGATTTTGTGGTCATTTTACTAAGAATTAGGTTGCCATATTTTTTTCCAGATTAATTACGAAATTGCCACTGACGGCGTATTTAAAAATCTGCATTATTTGCAAATATTAAAACCTACATATCTCATTCATTATAAGGTCAAAATGAGTGATTCAAAAGCCTAACTTGACTAGAATTTCACAAGAAATCCATTGAAGGCATAAAAAGCGAGTTTTAAAATTGTTTGGCAACAGAAACGAGGCAGAATAGCTAGCAGAAAAATATATAAAACTAGGGTTTGTTTATTCGGTCATATTTTGAGTTGGGGAGCTCGGATTTGGGTGATTTTGGAGGAGATTTTCACCATATGGATTGGGGTAAGTGTTATCTACTCGGTTTTGGTTATATTTCATGAATCCATCATCGTTTTTGGGATTTCATTGATGATTTCAAAGTGAAATTGAGGGAGTTAGGGTTTGAGTTTTAGAGAGTTTTAAGTGAGGATTTGAGGGACCAAACGGAGTCCAATTTTGATAAATTTTATATGGTTAGACTCGGAAGAGAACGAGGTTTAGTATTCTGTTATTTTTGATTGATTCCGAGATGTGGGTCCGGGGCCCAAATTTTTGTCGATTTCGAATTTTTGGCATATTTTGTAGTTTTTTATTGTGGAATTCGATTTTTTAGCACATGGGGATGGTATTAATCTGATTATGGTTAGATTCAAAGTTTTTGGAGACCGAGTCCAGAGACGAGGGCATTCCGAAGTAGGATTTTATGCGATTGAGGTAAGTAACAGTTTTAACTCTGGCTTTGAGGGTATAAACCCGGAGAATTTGATATCGTGTCACTGTTTGGAGATGATACCCACGCTAGGTGACGGGCGTGTGGGTGTATACCTTGAGGTATGGAGACTTGGTCCGTCCCGTGAGGCCTCATGAACATCATCTGTGTTTTTGTAGTTACTTGTTGTTGAACTTGTCTGCCTTCATGTTAGAGATCATGCTTAGGCTTTATTCATACTCACATTATTTGTACTCAGTCATAGAAATTATTTTACATGTTTACCTCAGTCTCTATTATTTGCTAATATGTTGTGATATTTGATGTGGGTTGTGTCCCCTTATTTGTTGATGATGGTGAGGCTAGTGAGGTACATGATTGAGTGAGGCCGAGGGCCTGGTTGTGAGGATAGTAATACCATAGCACATGAGTTGTCCGCGTAGCATGTGAGTTTACCGTGCGGGTCCATGTATTGATACCATAGGGCGTGAGTTGTCCGTGTAGCACGTGAGTTGACCATGCGGATCCAGGTATTGATATGATGGCACGTGAGTTGTCCGTGCTTAGCGCTTGGGCTTTGAGAGCCCCTCCAGAGTCTGTACACACCCCTAGTGAGCGTAGAATATTGAGTGTTGAATGATGAGTGCGAGTGATGAGTGATGGAGTGACACTGCTGTGAGGTTGTATTTATTTGTGTTGTTGCTGCATTTATCTATTAAATTTCTTTGTGGCATTTACTGAGTTATGGAATTTACCTGTTTATTCCTGTTATTTTTAAATTGTGAAAATAAATAATTGGGCTGTTTTACTTATCTCATCACTACTACTCAGTTCCTTAGTTAGTTCTATTACTACCGAGGTGGTTGTACTCATACTATACCCTGCACTTTATGTGCAGATCCAGGTGAGTTAGAGTGCGGTGATCGTTGACTTCAGGGCGGCTATCTGTGGAGATTACAAGGTAGCTGCTAGTGTCCGCAGAACCTTGTTACTCCTCTTGTCATTTCTTCTTTTGGACAGTTAGATGGTTTATATGTCTTAGTTTATGATTTTAGACGCTCATGACTTAGTGACACCCCGATGTTTGGGGCTCGTTTCCATATTTTTTGTATTATTTATATTTAGAGTTGGTTTAGTTTATCAGGAATTAAATTATTGAAAATATTTTATTAAATTCTTTTAATCAAATTAGTAGTAATATTTTGGGAATAGGCTTGCCTTATAACACGATAGGCGCCATCACGACCATGGTTAGATTTTGGGTCGTGACACTTAATGTAAGAGTACGTGAATTAAAAGGGAGATAACCTATTTCTATTTTTTTGTCCTTATATTGATGATACTACTACCTATAAGGCAGAAGGTTTGACTTTCTTATTTGAAAAAAGAATATCCGTTGGTGCAAAATTTGATAATTTCTTCTCTGGAATTCATGAATACAGCAACTCTTCTACAAATACCTTGTCGATAGAAATTCCATAAGCCATTCTATTCCCTTTTCTTATGTTTACCTATAATTAACTAACCAACCAATAAAGGATATATTATATATTGAGTAATAAGGAAGAGAATCTGAAACAAATTATCTAAGGTAAGCAGAATATCAAATTACCTTGTTCTTCTTCACGGAAGGAAAATCAATGGTGGACGGCGAATTACTTGAACCAAGAAATTCCCAAAGTTGGCCTCAAACTATGGAAAATACTATCAGATCCTATGCGTCCATATCTTCTCCTAGTTAACATTTTTTTTCTTTCACGTTCTACTTATTAGTGCGAAGCACTCCTCTCCGAAATTTCTTTTTTTGACTCCTTATGTTTGTAGAACTCTTACCTCTGCTAGGTTAATTCTCATGGGCTGAGTCGGCCCTCTCGTTTTAGTTATTCTAATTTTTGTTTTTGTTTTTTTTGGTTTGTTAAATAACTAATATGTCCTTGTTTGAAATTTATGGGGTATTATATCCTCCCCACCTTATAAAATTCGGTCCCCGAATTTAACTCAAGTACGTACCTGTAAGCTGAAATAAATGGGGCTGCTTGACTCACATAGCATCTTCTGTTTCCCAAGTAACTTCTTCAACTGTATGATTTCTCCATAAGACTTTCACGAACAATATTTCTTTTGACTGTAGCTTTCTTACTTGCCTATCAACAATAGCCATCGGTTCCTCCTCGTAGGATAACTTCTCATCGAGCGATATAGTTGGTGCTTCAAGCACCTGAGATGAGTCTGATATACATTTTTTTAGCATTGAAACATGAAACACTGGGTGAATAAAAGATAACTCATGAGGAAGTACCAAACGATAAGCCACAGCTCCCACTCGGCCTAGTATCTCATACGGTCCTATAAACTTGGGGCTCAACTTGCCTCTTTTCCTAAACCGCATCACACCTTTCATAGGGGAGACTCGTAGGAATACTTTGTCCCCAATTGTGAATACTAAATCCCTTCTTCTCTTATCAGCATAAGACTTTTATCTACTTTGAGCTGTAAGCAATCTCTATCTGATCAACTGGACCTTGTCCATAGCTTCTTGTACTAGGTCGGGTCCCAATAAGTTAGTCTCACCAGCTTCAAACCATCCGATAGGAGAACGATATCTTCTACCATACAATGCTTCATATGGTGCCATTTGAATACTGGACTGGAAACTATTATTTTAAGCAAATTTAGCTAACGGTAGATAAGTGTTCCAACTACCTCCAAACTCAAGAATGCAAGCTCTCAACATATCCTCCAAGATCTGAATAGTATGTTCAGACTGCCCGTATGTCTGTGGATGAAATGCAGTACTAAGATATACTCGTGTACGCAATTCTTCTTGAAAAGATTTCTAAGAGCATGAAGTGAACTATGATCCCCTATCAGAGATGATGGATACTGGAACTCCGTGAAGTTGGACAATTTCATTCATAAATATCTGTGCATACCTCACTCCACCATATGTAGTATTCATTGGCAAAAAGTGTGTTGATTTTGTCAGTCGATCTACAATTACCCACATAGAATCATAACCTCTAAGGGTTCATGGTAGACCGGTTGCAAAATCTATAGTAATTCTTTCCCATTTCCACTCTAGAATCTCAATTTGTTGTAGTAGTCATGCGGGTCGCTGATGCTCAGCCTTGACCTACTGACAGGTTAAACAACTAGAAACAAAGTTAGCAACATCTTTCTTCATACCTTTCCACTAATAAAATTGCTTCAGGTCATGGTACATTTTTGTGGATCCAGGATGTATAGTGTATTTAGAGTTGTGGGCTTCTGCAAGAATAGCATGTCTCAACCCATCTACGTCTGCTACACATGTCCTGTCACCCATTCGAAGCACACCATCACTTCCAACAATCATATCCTTGCTTTTACCAGCTAAGGCCTCTTCTCTATATTTGCAAAATCGCTCATCCTCATATTGGGTGGCCTTAATGCGCTCAACTAATGAAAACTTACCCTGAACACAAGCCAGCAATGCCTCTGACTTTCCGACACTAAATCTGATACATGTATCTTCTAGTCTGAATATCTTTGGCCAAAGTCTCTTTGCAGGAGCTATATGTGCCAAACTCCCCATAGATTTTCTACTCAATGCATCAGCCACCACATTGGCTTTTCCAGGATGATATAAAATAGAACAATCATAGTCTTTGAGTAGTTCCATCCACCGACGCTGCCGAAGATTCAAACCTCTTTACTGAAAGATATACTTCAGACTTTTATGGTCAGTATAAATCTCACAAGTTTCTCCATATAGGTAATGCCTCTAAATTTTTAGAGCAAATACCACTGCAGCCATCTCCAAATCATGTGTAGGATAGTTTTGCTTATGCTTTTTCAATTGTCTCAAAGCATAAGCTATAACACGACCATTTTTCATGAGAACACATCTTAATCCCACCCTCGATGCGTCACAAAATACCGTAAATCCTCTGGAACCTTATGGTAAGGCTAATATTGGTGCAGTTTTCAGATACATTTTGAGTTTCTGAAAGCTCTGCTCACATTCCTCCGTCCACTAAAATTCCGCATTTTTTTGTGTTAGCTTAGTTAGTGGCGCTACTATTCTGGAGAAATCCTGCACAAAATGCCTGCAATAGCCTGCTAAGCCCAAAAGGCTGTGAATCTCTGTAGGAAAAGTAGGTTTGGGCCATTTCTGCACAGCTTCTGTCTTCTTAGGATCTACCATAATTCCATCTTTGGATACAACATGCCCCAGAAATGATATCGAGTCTAGCCAAAATTTGCAATTCGAGAACTTAGCATAAAACCGATGTTCTCGCAATGTCTGTAACACAGTCTTGAGATGATCCTCGTGTTCCCCTTGGCTACGAGAATATATCAGGATATCACCAATAAATACTGTCGCACCTCCTTTTTCCGCCCCCGCGGGGCGCGTGGGGAGTTTCTCCAATTGAAGGACAGTCGAAACGGGATTTGTTTATTTGTTTTAGAGTCGCCACCTGGGAATTTTAAGGCGTCCCAAGTCACCAATTATAATCCCTGAATCGAGGAGAATATGACTCTGTTTATTATTCTGCGAACCAGAAATCCTGAGTAAGGAATTCTGTTAATTCGGAAGAAGGTGTTAGGCATTTCCGAATTCCGTGGTTCTAGCACGGTCGCTTAATTGTTTTTATTATTGGCTTAATTATCTTGATTTTTATTAAATACTTTTTGTTACATGATTTTTCTACCGCTTTTACTTATTGTGGTTAAGAAACCTTCTTTGAATCGAATTACGCGTACGTATATTCGTGTTAAAAAAAATGCGGAATTGTGTCACGCGTACGTGTACACAATAACTTTTGATAATATATTTATTGAGCAATCATTTTTCGAAATTGTGTCGAATCAAGAATATTTGTTTTTCTTGAATAGTGAACCGTACATCTCGATTTTTTATGAAATTGATTTAACGCCTTTGGAAAAATCCTTTTATCAAATATTCGTTCGAAATTGCGCGTACGCGTAATCCGAATTTTTTGCTTTTAAAAATATAATCAGGGTACGCGAACGTATCCCTAATCGCGCGACATATTTGTAATGTTATTACAGTTTTTTCCATAAAATGTTTATTATATTATGAGGAATTTTCCTTTAAGATATCCTTAATTCTTGAAAAAGAATTCACAATTTATTGAATGTTGCCCATTGATTATAATTTCCGCATATAACATGTTTATCCAAGACTATTCAAATTCAAAGAACGGAATAAAAATATGATTAATACTATTTTAAACAAATATGACATATATATATATGCCAAAGAATAAATTGCATATGGAACTGAAAATAAATGATTCATAAAGGAAGGAAATATTTTCCGAGGATTTTCATTATTTACTTAATGCAAATTCTACTTCTAATTATCATTGGTATGAAGTGCGGCAATTTATACTTATACATCTCTTTTCATTCTTATATGCTTGATTTTAATCTAATAGGCCTAATCACTTGGTTAATTTGTTTTATGAAGGTAGATAGACACCGAGCTATAATGGCCGAATTATTATACAAGTTAATTCAATAAAATTACCTTACATGCAACTTAACTGTATATCGTATTCATAACGTATTGTAATAAGCTACATCATATCGCCTTTCGCCCACTTTTATACACACATCTATTATCTTATCAACATCACCATCTTTACCTTATGTAACAATAAATATCACTACTATAATTATCTTGGCACTTCTACATCACTTCTTACTTAACCAACAACAAAATTTAAATAATGACCAACATTCATACCATATTCCCTACTTCGACAATTTAATATGATTGAACTAATGAGATAATGAGCTAATGTTATTACAAATCATATACGAACTTTCACAGCAAGACAATTAGCTCATAGCTATCATATTGAATTCACTACTAATTAACTAACATAAAATAAAAATGAAATTTAAATTGATGAACTTGGACAAATAAAAACAGAATTTCAATTCGAACTTCATTGATGAGTCATGTTGAATCTCTTTCCAACTTAAAATTTAAAAGACATGTACCTGAAAATGGAGGTAGAAGAAATAAATTTCAGCAGTGACAACAGCAGCAAAGCAGCAAAATATATCAGTATTTCCACAGATTTGAGCCACAAAAACAGGACCCGAGGAACCCAGATGCACAGTGATAGAGACTTAAGGAAATTTCAGATTTTCTGAATAACATTCAGAGGCAAACAACGGACAGATTCCAGAAAGAATGCATTTCAGATTTCAGTTTCTTTCTGTTGCAGATTCCTTATTTCTGATTTTTCTGTTTCAAATTGTGTGTGTGTGTGAATGTTCTCTTTTCTATTTTTCTTTCTATTTTCTTCCTCTCACCCAGTCTGCCTTAAGGTCTCTCTTTGTCTTAAAAACTGATAAAGACTACTGCCCTTAAGGTCTGTCCAGCTCCTGTATTTATACAGGGCTGGTTCTATACCAATTAGTATTGGAGGGACCCTTTATCCCTTTAACAACCAGAAAGTTTCCATTGAAACTTCTTTTTAATACTTTATGTGATCCTAACATGATTTTCAGCAGCCCCATTATCCCTTGTTCCCCCTTTATTACTTAAATATAGCCATTAACATTACATTATAATACACTAGCATTAACACCCTGTTTTTTACTGTTTCATTCCCAGAAATGCCCCTGACCTACTGTTATTACTTGAAAAATCAGAACCCACTGTAAAACAGATTCTACAATCTGTATAGACTTAACTATCTTTCTGATTTACAACTATAACCAATCCTATGATTTTGAGACAGTATATTACATTTCTAATGGCTGATTGACAAAAACTGAATTTAAACAGGGAATTCTCAACTGAATAAAAACAACCTTAACATTATACAGAACATGCAGGATTATTTCAACTGGAATTCAAAACTGAATTAAAAGCAAACAAATACAGGAGCATTGTCAATATACTGACAATGTCCCGTTTAGAAAACAACAATACAGCATACATTTGAATTCACTAATTCATAAACAAACATGATTTAATTGACGAATACTAATCAATTGACTATTTACAACATTTGTCAATAATTAGTCTAAACAATAGAAGCAGACTGTTTCAGTCAACATTTTCAGAAATGAAAATTCGTAATATAACTAATCGACGAACTTAATCGAGTCGATTACACACATTGTAAACAATCACAACCAATAGAAACAATTCACATTCTGATCAAGTAGATAGGTAAGAAACAGAAATGACAGAATTAATCAAAACACAAATATAAAAAATTAATAAGCTATTAATACAGACAACAATACACGTAGAATACACAAAATAAATAGAAAAATACCTCTGAATTTTAATTTTATTCCGACTCGAACTCAACTTGGATTTTGGATTTTTTGTTTGAAATCAAACTGACCTTAGTCGAAGTATTTTCCACTGAAAATACTTCGACTAAGGTCGATTAAACCTCAATCTTCATCATAATCTAAACCGAATCCGGAAGTTTGGTATTTTTAGGGTTCTTAAAAACTCGATTTGGGATTTAACCATTTCTGGTCAGATTCGAGAAGAACCAAACATGACACAATGGTGAGGGTAGCCTAGGGGTCATTTGGTGTTAGTTTGAAACGGATCTGAGTTCGTCCTTGTTTGGTTTGAATCTTCAAAAGAAGATTCGAGAAGTTCAGAGCTGATTCGAACCAAACTAACTTTAGATCCATAACAAGGGTTGTTAGGGGAAGCCATGGTGTTAATTTGGGGCTGATTGGTTTAGATCAAGTTTTCAGGCCAACCTTCGATTTAAGATTCGAAGAGTTGTGGCCTGATTCGAAGGAAACTAAGGTTGGATTCGTGTAGGGGAGGTTCAGGAGGTCCTAGGGTGTTAAGTTGGTGACCGGCGGCGTTGATGCCGCCGGGTTTCAGGCGAAGGGGAATAGGGGCGGCTAGGGTTAGGGGTCTGTTTGGAACGATGATGAACAGGAGCGGAGAGGGGGGGGGTGTTCAGTTAGGGGCTGGGTAGAGGCTTGGGATTTATATAGGGGTGGGGTGGACTGGTATCGTCCGTTGGATCAAGTAGAATGGATGGCTGAGATCTACTCACTTAACCAAACGGTGTCGTTTGGTTTAGGTTAGGGGGACAGGTTGAACCGGGTATCGGATCGGGTAAGGATCTTGGGTTAGGGTGATGAGATCTTGGCCGTTTGTTGGATTTAATCCAACGGCCCTTGATAAGGGGTAACCAAACGACGTCGTTTGATTCTGTTTTGAATTGGACCGGACATGGTCATTTGGATTGGGCCTGATTTTGTTTAGAAAATTTGGCCCAGATCCGTTTTTGCCCATTTAATTCCACTCTTTTTAATTTCCAATTTAATTCTTCAATTATTAAAATAAAAAAATTACTCCTTCAAAATATTAATCAACCTTTAACAATTTAACACATAGACAAAAATATTAATCACATAGTGAAACATTAAAATTAGAACAAACGCATATTTTTGTAATTTTATTTAAATTAACTTAATTAAATGCATACTTAAATCCTAGATAGAAACATGTATTTTTATTTTAATTTTGTTTAATTATAACAAAGCAAACATTTTACGGACATAAACAAATATTTAACACCACGCAAATTCAGAAATTACACAGTAAAAGAAATTTATTTTGATTTATTTTGGAGCAGTTTTTCGTAAGGCAAAAATCACGTGCTCACAGCTGCCCCTCTTTGTGCGGAAACTCGAATAGTTTTCGTACAAAGATAAAGTGAGCGGACACGAGCGATTTTTGCCCGTTCTAATACTCCGTGGGAAGCATTTTTTGAAAGATTTGACCGAACCTCTGCTTCGAAGGTTTCCTACATATCCTTGGCTATAAAGGAATCAGGTCAATGTAGTTCGGGAATTTTTTGGTAGCTGGGACTACCATGGGACTGTGATGTTACTGCTGCTTCGTGCTGTTTTTACTGCTTGCTGACCTCCTTATTACACATTACTTTAAAGGAAATACAAAATTAAGCTAGATTATGGTACAAGAATTATAAAAATCTTATCTAGATCATGCCCTTGCGTTTCTTGTTGTCTTGATATCTTGGTGAATCTTGGGCATTTGGCTTATTTCGTATTCCTCTTGGAACTCTTGTTGTTTCTTGCTGGGGATTCTGTTGGGCTCCTCTGCATTATTGATCCTAAATGTGCTCCTTTCTCATATGAGTGGGCTTTTTGATTTCAACACTTCAATTTCATTCCCTCGTTCTTCAGGTGGGTGCCTTGACTGCTTCTTTTCTTTTTTCATCCTCATTCTCCAGGTGGACGCCTGACTTCTTCTCTTCTTTGTCCTCATTCTCCAAGTGGACGCCTGACTTCTTCTTTTTCTCATCCTCATTCTCCAGGTGGACGCCTGACTTCTTTAATTCTTCATCCTCATTCCCCAGGTGGACGCCTGATTTCTTCAATTTCTCATCCTCATTCTCCAGGTGGACGCCTGACTTCTTCTTTTTCTCATCCTCATTCTCTAGGTGGACGCCTGACTTCTTCTTTTCTTCATCCTCATTCTCCAGGTGGACGCCTGACTTCTTCTTTTCTTCATCCTCATTCTCCAGGTGGACGCCTGACTTCTTCAATTTCTTTATCCTCATTCTCCAGGTGGACGCCTGACTTCTTTAATTCTTCATCGTTATTCTCCAGGTGGACGCCTAACTTCTTCAATTTCTCATCCTCATTCTCCAGGTGGACGCCTGAATTCTTCTTTTTCTCATCCTCATTCTCCAGGTGGACGCCTGACTTCTTCTTTTCTTCATCCTCATTCTCCAGGTGGACGCCTGACTTCTTCTTTTCTTCATCCTCATTCTCCAGGTGGACGCCTGACTTCTTCTTTTCTCATCCTCATTCTCCAGGTGGACGCCTGACTTCTTTAATTCTTCATCCTCATTCTCCAGGTGGACGCCTGACTTCTTTAATTCTTCATCCTCATTCTCCAGGTGGACACCTGACTTCTTCAATTCTTTATCCTCGTTCTCCAGGTGGACGCCTGACTTCTTCAATTCTTTATCCTCGTTCTCCAGGTGGACGCCTGACTTCTTCAATTTCTCATCCTCATTCTCCAGGTGGACGCCTGACTTCTTCTTTTTCTCATCCTCATTCTCCAGGTGGACGCCTGACTTCTTCTTTTCTTCATCCTCATTCTCCAGGTGGACGCCTGACTTCTTCTTTTCTTCATCCTCATTCTCCAGGTGGACGCCTGACTTCTTTAATTTCTTCATCCTTATTCTCCAGGTGGACGCCTGATTTCTTTAATTCTTCATCCTTATTCTCCAGGTGGACGCCTGATTTCTTTAATTCTTCATCCTTATTCTCCAGGTGGACGCCTGACTTTTTCAATTCTTTGTCCTCATTCTCCAGGTGGACGCCTGACTTCTTCTTTTCTTCATCCTCATTCTCCAGGTGGACGCCTGACTTCTTCAATTTCTTTATCCTCATTCTCCAGGTGGACGCCTGACTTCTTTTTCTTTATCCTCATTCTCCAGGTGGACGCCTGACTTCTTTAATTCTTCATCCTTATTCTCCAGGTGGACGCCTGACTTCTTCAATTTCTCATCCTCATTCTCCAGGTGGACGCCTGACTTCTTCTTTTTCTCATCCTCATTCTCCAGGTGGACGCCTGACTTCTTTAATTCTTCATCCTTATTCTCCAGGTGGACGCCTGACTTCTTCTTTTTCTCATCCTCATTCTCCAGGTGGACGCCTGACTCTTTCTTTACCAGGCATTTGCTAACACAAATACTGTTTTTGCCCCTGTTTTAAATCAAAGAAAACTTCGTTAGTTTAAAGCAGGGTGGTTGGCTGTGGTATTCTTGCAGATGGTGATGTTTCTCTTCGTCTCTCTTTATTGCCTTGGAATGATTGAAAAGACTGTTTTGTCTTTGTAATTGATCCTTGACTATAGGATTCCCCTCTGTGTGTTTTCCTTCAAAACCTTTCAACTGTAATCATGTGCCTCTTCTGACTTTGCTGATCCACTTTTGATTTCATCTTTCTTACACCCGTATTTTATCTCCCACCTTTCGTGGCTGTATTTTGTAACCTTGAATCTTGGTAATATACCTTGACATTCCTTCTTATTTGTTTGGAATAAAACTTATCTCAAAGCTTGGAGAAAGTAAGATTATTAGCAACGAAATACGCTGATTTCGACAATTATAGAATGAAAAGAAAAATCCAATTTTTGGATGACTGTTGGAAAAGGAATAAAGGACTTATCTGATTGGAATTACTGGCACCAATGATCAGGGTATGCATTTCGGATTAATCAACCCAGTCTTTTAATCAATCTCCTCTCAATTTGTCTCAAGGAGTTTTCACCGATAAATTTTCCTCATTTTTCACTTCTTCACTTCCTTTTCGCCTTATGGTGCCTGTGTGGGTTTTCACCTATAAGACTCTCTCATTTTACTTTTCTCTCAACTTTCTTCGTCTTATGGTGCCCGTGTGGGTTTTCACCTATAAGACTCTCTCATTTTTACTTTCTTTCCTTGTTTGTACCAGAGTGTTATGAACCACTTCATTTGCTTGCCTCAGCATTTTTCTAAGATTGATCAAAAGGTCTTTTGGTATAAGGTTAGGAATGAAAAAGGTATTAAAAGCTAAATAGCTTTGGTATGGGTTTAAAATTACAACTCTTGGAATCCTTTCTTATTTCCAATACAATTCCTGCCCCAGTTTCTTGATTGGGGTCTCTTAATATTTCTTTTCTGTGCACATTGTGCATGTTGTGCACCCTATGACCGAGCCGTGAGGCGCCTATGTATCCTTCTTTGAGGAATCAGGTCAAACGTAGTTCACTACATAATAGTGAAGATTTTTTTTTTCATTGATTCCAAGAGAGGGTAGGAAAAAACAAGTATGGCTCAAAAGGGAAGCAAATGGTATAGTGTTTGGATAGCAGAACAAATTGCCTTTGTCATTTCAATCTTCGAAATAGTGCTAAATACAAACATTCAAAAAGTTATGCATAATATCTCTTTACCGCGTCAGAATTGATCGCCATATCTATGCATTTGCCTTCGATATCTGTTAAACATAGTGCACCATTCGATAATACTCTGGTCACAATGAATGGTCCTTGCCAATTCGGGGCAAATTTGCCTTTTGCTTCAACCTGATGTGGAAGAATACGTTTCAGCACATGCTGACCTACTTCAAACTTCCGGGGACGCACCTTTTTGTTGTATGCTCTTGCTATTCTTCTTTGAATATAATTGACCATGACATACCGCGGCCAATCGTTTTTCATCAATTAAGTTTAACTGTTCTAGACGGGTTTTGACCCATTCATCATCATCAATCTTTGCTTCGGCGATGATCCGAAGGGAAGGAATCTCAACTTCTGCAGGAATTATCGCTTCAGTGCCGTATACCAACAAATAAGGAGTTGCTCCTACTGAAGTGCGAACGGTAGTGCGGTATCCCAATAATGCAAATGGTAATTTTTCATGCCATTGTTTTGAACCTTCTACCATTTTCCGCAGTATCTTCTTTATGTTTTTGTTGGCTGCTTCTACTGCTCCATTCGCCTTGGGCCGATATGGGGTAGAGTTACGATGTGTAATCTTAAATTGTTGACATACTTCTTTCATTAAGTTGCTGTTAAGATTAGCACCGTTATCTGTGATGATCACCTTCGGGATTCCGAATCGACATATGATATTTGAGTGGACAAAATCGACCACAGCTTTCTTGGTCACTGATTTGAATGTCTTGGCCTCAACCCATTTGGTAAAATAATCAATAGCTACCAGAATGAATCTGTGTCCATTGGATGCTGCCGGCTCAATTGGTCCAATCACATCCATGCCCCAAGCAACGAAAGGCCATGGTGCCGACATTGTGTGCAACTCGGATGGTGGAGAATGAATCAAATCTCCGTGTATTTGGCATTGATGACACTTGCGTACAAAACTGATACAATCTCGCTCCATGGTAAGCCAATAGTAACCAGCTCGGAGGATTTTCTTTGCCAACACATATCCACTCATGTGGGGTCCGCAAACTCCTGAATGTACTTCAGACATGACAGTTGTAGCTTGTCTGGCATCTATGCATCTTAATAATCCAAGATCTGGTGTTCTTTTATATAAAACTCCTCCGCTCAAGAAGAATCCATTTGCTAATCGCCTAATGGTCCTCTTTTGATCTCCTGTGGCTTGTGTGGGATATATCCCCATTCTGATATACTCCTTGATGTCGTGGAACCATGGTTCACCATCAAATTCTTCTTCAACCATATTGCAATAAGCGTGTTGATCATGGACTTGAATATGTATTGGATCTACATAAGCTTTGTCCGGATGGTGCAGCATTGATGCTAGGGTAGCCAATGCATCGGCAACCTCATTATGGATTCTTGGAATATGTTGGAATTCCACTGATTGAAACTGCTGACAAAGATCATGTAAACATTGTCGGTATGGTATGAGCTTCAAGTCTCGGGTTTCCCATTCTCCTTGAATTTGATGTACCAAAAGATCCGAATCTCCCATGACTAAGATTTCTCGGATACCCATATCGGCGGCTAGCCTTAACCCCAAAATGCAAGCTTCATATTCAGCCATATTATTGGTGCAATAAAATCGTAGTTGAGCCGTAACAGGATAGTGATGCCCTGTTTCAGAAATGATTACAGCTCCTATTCCGACTCCTTTCATGTTAGCAGCTCCATCAAAGAAAAGTTTCCAGCCAGGTTTTTCAATTTGCTCCACCTCGTCGATATGCATTGTTTCCTCATCAGGAAAATAAGTCTTCAGCGGCTCATATTCCTCATCGACCGGGTTTTCGGCTAAATGATCGGCCAGTGCTTGAGCCTTCATTGCAGTTCGAGTCACATAGATGATGTCAAATTCTGTGAGCAATATCTGCCACTTCGCAAGTCTTCCTGTTGGCATAGGCTTTTGAAAAATGTATTTCAATGGATCCAACCGAGAAATGAGGTAAGTAGTGTAGGATGACAAATAGTGTTTCAATTTTTGAGCTACCCATGTTAGGGCACAACATGTCTTTTCCAGATGAGTATACTTAACCTCATAAGCTGTGAACTTCTTGCTAAGGTAGTAGATGGCCTGTTCTTTTCTGCCAGTGGGGTCATGTTGCCCCAATACACAACCAAATGAATTTTCCAAAACCGTTAAGTAAAGAATCAACGGTCTTCCTGGCTCTGGCGGGACCAACACGGGTGGGTTTGACAAATACCTTTTTATTTCATCGAACGCTTCTTGACACTCATCGGTCCATTTGACTGCAGCATCCTTTTTTAACAATTTGAAAATTGGCTCACAGGTTGTTGTGAGCTGAGCAATAAACCTGCTGATATAATTTAACCTTCCCAACAAACTCATTACTTCAGTTTTGTTTCTTGGGGGTGGTAGTTCTTGGATGGCTTTGATCTTTGATGGGTCTAGCTCGATGCCTCGTCGACTGACTATGAATCCCAATAACTTTCCAGATGGAACTCCAAATGCACACTTGGCAGGGTTAAGTTTGAGGTTGTACCTGCGAAGTCTTAAGAAGAACTTCCTCAAATCCCCAACGTGGTTGGCCTGATGTTTTGATTTTATGATCACATCGTCCACGTATACCTCGATCTCCTTGTGTATCATATCATGAAACACTGTGGTCATTGCTCTCATATAGGTCGCTCCGGCGTTTTTTAAACCGAATGGCATTACCCGGTAGCAATAAGTTCCCCATGGTGTGATGAATGCCGTCTTTTCTGCATCTTCTTCATCCATTAGAATTTGATGATATCCGGCATAACAATCCACGAAAGACCCTATATCATGCTTGGCACAATTGTCGATCAAAATATGGATATTGGGTAATGGGAAATTATCCTTTGGACTTGCTTTGTTGAGATTGCGATAGTCGACGCATACTCTAATTTTGCCGTCTTTCTTTGGTACAGGAACGACATTAGCTAACCAAACAGGATATCGAGTGACTCGAATGACCTTTGCTTCCAATTGTTTGGTGATTTCTTCTTTAATTCTCATACTCATATCAGGCTTGAATTTTCTCAGCCTCTGCTTGACAGGAGGCATCATTGGATCGGTGGGCAATTTGTGGACCACTAAATCAGTGCTCAAGCCCGGCATGTCGTCATACGACCATGCAAAAACATCTTTGAATTCTATGAGTGCTTTAATTAACTCCTCTCGGATTTTTGGCTCGAGATGGACACTTATTTTAGTTTCCCGGACATTACTCGTGTCCCCTATATTGACGTCCTCGGTATCATTCAAGTTAGGTTTGATTTTCTCCTCAAAGTGAATTAACTCTTTACTAATCTCTTCAAAAACCTCATCTTCATCATATTCTGATTCATAATCACAATATGTTTCTTGAATTAATATTTCGGAACCAGATTGATTTTTAAGACTGGGCTGAAGATTCCTCATGCATGCCATATCACTAGAGCCAGCGTAAAAAGAACTGTACAGAAAAGAAGAAAAAGAAAAGAAAGCTATTAGGAATGATAATAAAAAGGAAACTGCTTTTTATTGGATAATGAAAGATAACAAGGTTTTGCACACTTCAAACCAACTGTAAGATAAACTTTGGGATTACAACCTTGAAATAACCCAAACAAACTGAAAGAAAATCAAAATAAACTACCAAGACTCCTTTCGAATTGGGAGAGGAGTGGCTTTCCAATTATTGAGCTTTGTTTTCGGTCCAACGAATTGAACTTCTGCGTTACTACACCCTTCTCCGCTTTCCAACATATTCACATCACTAAACAATTTCTCGAACCTTTCAATTAATTCCTCCTCAGGATTAACCTGGGATTTAGGAATTGTTGTTATCGGGCGATTTTTAGCGCCAGTCTTGACAAAAGACTTTGACAGATGTGGTACTGGTTTTGGAAGAACCCATGCTTGGTGTTTCAACTTCCTGGCCCTTATCACGTCATTGGCGGTGGGTATGAACCCTAAACCGAATGTTCCCCAGTTCTCGGGGAGAGATACTGGTTGTACAATTCCTTGCAGAGATAAGCCCAGACCTTTGCCGGGTATAAAGCCATTCTTTAACATTTCATAAGCTATCATGACTGATGCAGAGGATATCCTTGGATTCGGAAGGTATTTCCCTTCTGGAATTTTCTCTATCGACACTGTGTTTGTCACTTGGTATACCCATGGTCCCTGGTCATTTTCTGTTCCCTCGACCGGTACAATGGTACTGCTGTGAGCATTTAAACTTTCTTCTCCATACACGACTACTTCTTGATGATCCCATTCAAACTTGACAGCCTGATGTAGTGTTGACGGGACTGCTTTAGCAGCATGGATCCATGGTCGACCCAATAACAAGTTGTAAGAAACAGATATGTCCAACACTTGGAATTCCATTGTGAATTCAACTGGCCCTATAGTTAGCTCCAACACTATGTCGCCAAATGAATCTCTGCTTCCCCCGTCAAATCCTCGTACGCAGATACTATTTTTCTGGATCCTCTCCTCTTTAATTTTTAATTTGTTTAAAGTGGAGAGAGGGCATATGTTTGCACTGGACCCATTGTCAACCAATACCCGGGTTACTACGGAGTTTTCACATTTTACGGTGAGGTAAAGAGCTCTTGTTGTGCTCGGTACCTTCCACAGGTAATTCATCATCAGCAAATGTAATTCTGTTTGTCTCAAAGATTCTGTTGGCTATTTTGCCCAAATGATTTACAGAGATCTTTTCAGGAACATGAGCTTCATTCAGGATTTTCATCAACGCCAGACGGTGTTCCTCTGAATGGATCAGTAATGACAACAATGAAATTTGAGCGGGGGTCTTCTTTAATTGATCCACAACAGAATAATCATGGAGTTTCATTTTTCTTAAAAACTCCTCCGCCTCTTCTTCCGTCACAGCTCTCTTTGTTGGCATTGGATTGTTTTTAGTTTTTCTCAGCTCTTCGGGAGTAAAACATCTTCCCGAACGAGTCAAGCCTTGCACCTCACACACTTCTTCCTTGATTTCTTTGCCTTTATACATTACAGTCACCCGTTCATAGCTCCATGGGATGGCTTTGTTGTTGATGACCGGTAGCTGGATTACAGGTGCAATAATAACCTGATCTGTACGAGCTGGATTTCGGCCTTTCTTGTTTTGCGGCAACTTTGCTCGATGATGCCTCATTGACTATCATAGACGGTTTATCACCATTTTTGTGCTGCTTAAACACCGACTTCTCCTCCATTAACTGCTTATCTGGCTTGGTTTCATGAGTCTTGATCATCATGACAGTTTGTGACGGCTTCTTTGTTTCTCCATCAGCTTGTATGATTTCTATCATGTTAGCCTCTTGATGGGCTGGCATTGGATTTCTATTGATATTTGGAGTTTCGGGGGTTTGAACCTCGATTTTATTAGTATCAATCAGCTCTTGTATTGCATTTTTCAAATGCCAACATTTCTCCGTATCATGGCCTGGTGCACCGGAGCAATATTCACAGCTAATGGTGTAATCCAGATTCTTTGGTGGAGGATTGGGTAGTTTGGATTGTATTGGTCTCAGCATGTCTAGCTGTCTCAACCTGTGGAACAGACTAGTGTAAGATTCTCCCAATGGAGTGTAAGTTTTCTTTTTCTGTTCCCTTTCTCCCCTGAATGCTAGCCTAGGCTTGAAACCTGGTCCGGGATAAGCTCGGGGGTAAGTATTTGGTGTGACAGGAGCACGCCAATTGGTGTGAACAGGTGGCTGATTGTATGCTTGAGCATGGTTAATGGCAAAATGAGGCTCTGAAGGGTGATAGTAGTGTTGGGATGAATCATGGTGGTAAGCTGATTGGCGAGGTCGTTGCTGATTATAGTAAAGTGGTGAACCCCTGGGTCCCGGCCAAATTCCTGAATCAACTACGGCTGCTTCCTCCCTCTTCTTTCTTCCGATTCCTCCTACCCCGCCTTGAATAGCTTGAGTAGTTGCCTTAATTGCTGAATAGCTCATGATTTTATTTGTCTTGAGGCCTTCTTCCACCATACCTCCCATCTTCACTACCTCGTTGAATGATTTTCCAACCGCTGAAACCAAGTGGGCATAGTAAGTTGGTTCCAAGGCTTGGAGGAAGTAGTCTACCATTTCGCTCTCCTTCATAGGAGGATCCACTCTTGCTGCCTGTTCTCTCCACCGAAAACCATACTCTCTGAAACTTTCATTGTGTTTCTTCTCAAATTTGGTCAAAGATAATCGATCTGGGATGATTTCCAGATTGTATTGGAAATGGTATGCGAATGCCTGTGCCAGGTCATCCCAGGTGTACCATCTTCCATGGTCCTGGCGTGTATACCACTCCAAAGCTGATCCGCTTAGACTTTGACTGAAGTATGCCATTAATAATTCATCCTTTCCCCCAGCTCCTCGCATCTTGCTACAGAAACCCCTTAAGTGGGCTACTGGGTCGCCGTGCCCGCTGTATAGGTCAAATTTGGGCATCTTGAAGCCAACTGGCAATTGTACATTAGGGAATAAGCATAAATCTTTGTAGGCTACACTGACTTGTCCACCTAATCCTCGCATGTCTCGGAACGATTGTTCTAGACTTTTGACCTTCCTGAACATCTCTTCTTGTTCAACATTTTTGACTGGCTTGTCAATTTCGGTTGGGAGATCAAACCGAGGAGTAGTTGAATTGATTTCGGAGGCTTTGAAGGTGGGCTCCGGGGGTAATATTGGTTGTCTTGGGCCTGAAATGTAGGCTCACTAGGAGATTTGTGAAATGTAGCAGGGGGAGGTGCTACGAAAACAGGAGTCATAGGTGGAGGAAAGTACGGAACTGGTTTTGGAGGTGGAGACTGTGGTGTCTGAGAGGTGGTGCCTCGGTAGTGCTGATAAATGGGGAAACTTGGGGATAATTCGGTGGTGATATTATCCTGAGTTTGGGTCATTGATGGAGCAGGGTTATTTGGGTAAGATGGGGGTAACTGTCCTGTAGACCAAGCTTGGTACATCTCAGCCATTTGCTGCTTGAGCTTAAGCATCTCTTCTTTCATTTTCCCGACATCCATCTCTTCTATCTCCATACCTGTGTCAACATCTGAGATAGACATACTTTCGGGTATCGGTCCTTTTGATCTTGTGTGATAGTGATAATATGCCAGTATACTCTTTAGAGGAACTAACTGCTTGAATTCTGAAAATGGACAAACTTGTTAGTTTTGAGAGTTCAACACACATATAATCACACGTTGAGATGCAATGCTCCTAGACAAATAATCCCTTTCTATTATGTATTTGCTCGGCTGCTTGTGTCATCCCAGCTTTTCTTGAAATTTTGTTGTTATTTATTTTTATATATTCTTTATCGTGGTGGTCGAATCTTAGAGATTGCCTACGTATCATGCCAAACATGAATCAGACCCTGCGTAGTTTGGACTAAAGTCAATCACGTTTATTTATTACACAAAGATGGAATTACATTTGAAAACTTTAAGAAAATAGCTTGAAACACACACACTTAAATCAAAATAAAAGATACAATTCATAACATCTCACAACATGCCCCACTTTCCACTTTTGTTCTCTAATATTGGATTATCTGCTCAATGTGGGGCTTGACCTGGATGGCCTCCCAGCGTACGATACATCCTTTCCAACTCCATTGCTAGATGACGAGCAAAAGTGGGCGCATGCTCTGTAAACCTTTCATAATCCATTCCTTGGCAGTTTACATAACTTTGAGATGTGAAGACTGCCAGGTCGTGGATCTGTGCCCTGAAACCTTGGAGACGTTGGTCTTGGTCTTGCAATTGCTGCTGACGAGTGGTGGCTGTCACACCTCCTTTTTCCGCACCCGAGAGGGTACAAGGGAGTTTTTCCAATTAAAGGACAATCGAAACGGGATGAGTTTATTTATTTCAGAGTCGCCACTTGGGAGATTTAGGGTGTCCCAAGTCACCAATTTTAATCCCGAATCGAGGAAAAGAATGACTCTATATTACAGTCTGCGTACCAGAAATCCGGATAAGGAATTCTGTTAACCCGGGAGAAGGTGTTAGGCATTCCCGAATTCCGTGGTTCTAGCACGGTCGCTCAACTGTTATATTCGGCTTGATTATCTGATTTTAAATACAATACGAACTTATGTGCAAATTTTATCTTTCAACCGCTTTTATCATTTACCGTTATTTTTATCAAGAATTGCAACGTTATAAAATGTATCTCGAACCACGTTACAATCAATGTACCCGTGGTCATCGACACGCTTTGACTCCGTTGAGATTTGGATTTGGGTCACATCAATGTGCACCCGAGTTTAAGGAAATTAAATTATTAAAGGCGCGCCTAAAGCGACTAGCGTATTTATTTTGGGTAGGACCGTGAAATTTTACTAAACGGTCCATCCCGAAGTCTAAACAATTTTTAAAGCAAATATTTATTGAGGGCCCCGCAATTTGTATTTTATTTGGCGAGGCTCATCTCGTTCTTTATTTTTAATGAATTTGCAACGTCATGGACATGCATCTCGAACCACGTCACAGTCAATGTACCCGTGATTAGAAAGGCATTTCGAATCCGTCGAGATTTGGATTTGGGTCACATAAATGTGCACCCGAGTTTAAGAAGGTAAAGTTTATTAAAGCGTATCCTAAAGAGACTAACGTGTTGTCATTTCAGGAAGGTTGCGAGATTTGCTAAGCAACCCGTCCTGGAAACTAAATGCTTCAATAATATACATTTAACAAGGGCCCCGCATCTGCGCGTTTTGTTTATTTCATCGAGGCTCATCTCGTTCTTATTTTAAAGGGATATCTTATAGCAACTACGTTTCTTGTCGTGTTTGTCTCTATCAATTGAAAACAGTAGAAAGTCCTAATTAATTACATGTTTGAAGATGTTGTAACAACATTCAGAAAGGCTTAAAAATCCGAAACGGGGCTGCATACACAGTCAGCCGATCCAGTAACCACGGGCCCAAATCCAGCCCAAGCATGATTGGCCAGACCCGGGCCACTGCTTGTTCGATGCGAGCCTGCCGGGTCTGTTTTGACCCGGGCTCAACCTCTCGTGGGGTTGAGATTGTAAACCGTGTTCTTTATCTAAAAAAAGGTTTTAGCAGTTATATATGGAACATGTATTGGAAAGGAAAGAAATTAATTTATAGTGTACGATTTTCATGCTTCACATACATTACTTGTTTATACTACACTATTGCATTAAATCTGAGATACAACCCACTGCCTTGGGCATACTCTTATCACCATCCTATATACACAATCTAACATTCAACTACCATTCATTGACAGTTTACTAGGACTGTAAGCTAACTTCAGTATCCAAAACAAGAAGGTAAACTATTATACATTATATGAGGTCTAACATAATATTCTATGTATATATAGACATCTGCAGATCTTCTCCATTCATGCTCAAACTTTTCAAGTTACATTGGTAATATATTTGTGTACCTGGTATAGAGGACAACAGGAGGGAGAAAATGATCAGCTGAGTGGTATGCAACAAACACAGCAACAACAACCAAACAGTAACAACTCAACAACAAACCAACAGCCACAAATGCTCTCCACAGTCCAACAGACAAATAGCAACAGTTTCCAGAACAACAGAAACCACAGATGGTCGAGGCCCAAACAAACAATCCCAGAAAAAGAGTAATGAACCAGTAGAAAATCCAAGATACCAAATGTGACAGCAACAGAAAACCCAATAACCCCAAAGCTCAGCTAATACCCGATACAGTTCCAGCAATCAGGAAGACTAAGACTCGAACCACAGCCCACAGAAAACTCAGTATAGTAACAATCACAGCAGAAAACACACAGCCTTTCTCTTAATGGAACAGTAATGACCCTAGTTAGAATAACTGGCTTGGCCAGGATAGCCCAACCAATTTAGCTCCTCGTGCAGTTTTGGGCAGTGATTGGTTAAAGTGTTCTGAAAATTTCCCCCTTTTGTTTTCTCTTTTTCTGAAGACTAAAAGTTCAGCCCTTTTTTAGTTCTGCAACAGCTTATTTATAAGCCAACAACCCAGTGCAGTCAAGCTGCCTGGATCCTGCCAGTTGCAATCTGCCCATACCCCTTAACTCCCCATGCCTAAAGGCATCTTTCTCGGTAAACTTAATCAGCCCCCCATGCTTTGTCCTATTGCTCTAATCAAGGATTATGGGTGCAATAAAGTATTCATTTGAACCCATGCTCTTATGTTTTGTTCCCCATTGTTATTAGGTTAATAGTATTTTAATTAACACTTGACATATTCTTAAGTTAAACCCTCTAATCAGACTTTGTCTTATGCCAAAACTACCATTAACCTTGCATGTCACTGTATTACCATAACTCTTAATAATTAGTATATAAACCTCTTTGATTTCAGCTAACTACTGACTACTTAACTTAAACTCAATGCTGCCTTCAGGTGAGTCTGTTAGCTTTCCACAGTTAACAATCAATTTTCAGCCTAAATTCAAACCAATGATTCCAATTTAATCAAACGTGGGTGCCAATTAAAGGGTACAAGTTGGTCATGCCGATACAAGTAACACCAACAAGAAACAGGCATAGTAATCAATACTGAAATGCAACTCCTGATTTTCTAATCTTTCAAGTGAATTTAGTTGACGATGCTTATTTAAACGACTACGCGAACTATAATATACATCGAACAACCAACAAAATCAACAAACAAATCAACTTTAAACTCAAAATGTACACACAGGGATAGACGAGTCAGAAACCAAAACAAACCAGAACATGTATGACAGATAGAGTTTAAGATGACAAAATAAAAGGAAAAATACCTCCGGGACCTGAAACTAAGACTGACTCAATGCTCGAACTCGGGCCAGGTGATTTTGGGGTCTAATGGACTTTAACCGAAGCGTTCTCAACTGAGAACACTTCGGTAAAAGTCTGCTAGGCCCTGATCCTGACACTGATTCGGACAAAAACCCATAGATCTGAATCCTAGGGCTCTTGAGGTTCGATTTGGGAACCGTTCAATTCCAGTCAGATTCGAACGGAACCTAAGCCATTCAGGGGGTGAGGGAGGTCAGGAGGGGCCGTGGTGTGAGTTTGGGGTCAATCGGTGTAGATCTGGTTTTTACTCGAATCTTCGTTGGAAGATTCGAGAAGCTACGGGTTGATTCGAGGTGAAAGGTTAACGGATTCATGTTCAGGATGGTTGGGTGCATCGGGGATGTTATTTTGGTGGTCATCGGAACTGTGGTTACCGGGCTCACGGGGGAAAACCTAGGCTGCTAGGGTTTGAGAGGAAAGGGGTCCTGGGGAAGATGGTGAACAGTGGCTGAAGGGGGGGTGTGGCTTGGGGCGTGGGGGTAAGGGGTTAGGTTTATATATGTATTGAGGGTTTAGATCCTGGCCATTGGATCAATTGAGATCAAGGGCCAGGATCTACTCATTGAGGAGAGACGACGTCGTTCGGGAGATGATAGTGGGTTAAGACCGGGTAGGGGATTGGATCGGGTCATGTTGACGGGTTTAGAGGAGGGCCTGGATCCGTTGGATCAATGGGGTTGGACGGCTTAGATCATCTTGCCTGAAACGACGTCGTTGAGGCGAGTTGAACAGCCTGATCTGGACCGTTCGTTTGAATCAGATCAACGGCTTTGGTAGGGACGCCGATACGGCGTCGTTTGAGTCCGTGTTTGGGCAGGCTCGTCTTGGACTGGATCAGTACTTTGGTTTTGGGCCTTGTTTTGGGGCCCAAATCAGATTTTCCTTTTCCCCTCTTTTTTTTTTTTTCAAATTAAACAAAGATTCCTAAAACAATGTAAAAAAAAATAAACCTGCACACATATTGAGTGACACCCACAATGATAAACACACATAAATGAAAAAATAAAAATAAAAATAAAATAAAATAAAAATGGTTAGATCACAGCTTAGAACGAACGATGCACACATACATATATATTTTTTTTTGAATTTTCTTTTAACGACAGGCATTTTTGTATTTTTGTTTGATAATGACTAGATGCAAAATGGACAGACCCACAAATGACCAACAACACATGTTACGGAAAGATCGAAAAATTGTACAGCGAAACCATTTGTCACTATTTTTATTTTCTTTTGGAGTGATTGCTCGTGAAGCAAAAATCACGTGCTTACAGCTGCCCCTCTTTGCCCGAAGACACGAAGGGTTTTCGCGCAAAGATAAAGCGAGCGATTTTTGCCCGTCCGAATACTCCGTGTGAAGCATTTTTTGAAAAAGATTTGACCGAACCTTTGCTTCAGAGGTTTCCTACATATCCTGGGCTGAACAGGAATCAGGTCAATGTAGTTCGGGAAATTTTGGTAGCTGGGACTACCGTGTGACTGTAGTGTTTGCTGTTGTTGTGCGCTGTTGTATGTTGCTGTAGGATGCTACTGCTCAACCGATCTCCCTATTACATTGCTCTAAAAGGAAAACAAGAAGCTAAGTTAAACTGAGGATCCTGAAACTTCATCCATCTTCAACTTGCTCTTGTTGGCCTTGCTTTCTTGTCGGCTAATGCTTTCCTCCGACGCCTTTATTTTGTGAACTTGGAGATGATGCTGGTCCTTCACCTTTTCTGAATGTCAGTTCTCATCACTTTGCTTGATTTGCTGGGGACACGGCTTTCTTCTTTAGATCTTCCAATGGTTTCTTCAGTGGTATGGCTTTTCATCAGAATTGTTATACTGGGCATGCTACAACGTTCCCAAACTACTTCTTTTGAGACGCGTTCCTTCTTCCCTTTGAATGTGCGCTTGCTTTTGCAGTTGTCTGCTTCTTGGTGCTGGGGATTTTATTGTTTCCCGTTTGGGGATCTCTGTTGTAACCTTCTGTCTTCAGGTGGGGTGACTGATTCCAAAATCTAGAGCTGAATGTATTCCCGCATTATACTGGTGGACGACCTAGAACTTAAATGTATTCCCGCATTATACTGGTGGGCGACCTAGAACTTAAATGTATTCCCGCATTATACTGGTGGGCGACCTAGAACTTAAAAGTATTCCCGCATTATACTGGTGGGCGACCTAGAACTTAAATGTATTCCCGCATTATACTGGTGGGCGACCTAGAACTTAAATGTATTCCCGCATTATACTGGTGGGCGACCTAGAACTTAAAAGTATTCCCGCATTATACTGGTGGGCGACCTAGAACTTAAATGTATTCCCGCATTATACTGGTGGGCGACCTAGAACTTAAATGTATTCCCGCATTATACTGGTGGGCGACCTAGAACTTAAAAGTATTCCCGCATTATACTGGTGGGCGACCTAGAACTTAAAAGTATTCCCGCATTATACTGGTGGGCGACCTAGAACTTAAATGTATTCCCGCATTATACTGGTGGGCGACCTAGAACTTAAATGTATTCCCGCATTATACTGGTGGGCGACCTAGAACTTAAATGTATTCCCGCATTATACTGGTGGGCGACCTAGAACTTAAAAGTATTCCCGCATTATACTGGTGGGCGACCTAGAACTTAAAAGTATTCCCGCATTATACTGGTGGGCGACCTAGAACTTAAATGTATTCCCGCATTATACTGGTGGGCGACCTAGAACTTAAATGTATTCCCGCATTATACTGGTGGGCGACCTAGAACTTAAATGTATTCCCGCATTATACTGGTGGGCGACCTAGAACTTAAATGTATTCCCGCATTATACTGGTGGGCGACCTAGAACTTAAAAGTATTCCCGCATTATACTGGTGGGAGACCTAGAACTTAAATGTATTCCCGCATTATACTGGTGGGCGACCTAGAACTTAAATGTATTCCCGCATTATACTGGTGGGCGACCTAGAACTTAAATGTATTCCCGCATTATACTGGTGGGCGACCTAGAACTTAAAAGTATTCCCGCATTATACTGGTGGGCGACCTAGAACTTAAATGTATTCCCGCATTATACTGGTGGGCGACCTAGAACTTAAAAGTATTCCCGCATTATACTGGTGGGCGACCTAGAACTTAAAAGTATTCCCGCATTATACTGGTGGGCGACCTAGAACTTAAATGTATTCCCGCATTATACTGGTGGGCGACCTAGAACTTAAATGTATTCCCGCATTATACTGGTGGGCGACCTAGAACTTAAATGTATTCCCGCATTATACTGGTGGGCGACCTAGAACTTAAAAGTATTCCCGCATTATACTGGTGGGCGACCTAGAACTTAAAAGTATTCCCGCATTATACTGGTGGGCGACCTAGAACTTAAATGTATTCCCGCATTATACTGGTGGGCGACCTAGAACTTAAATGTATTCCCGTATTATACTGGTGGGCGACCTAGAACTTAAATGTATTCCCGCATTATACTGGTGGGCGACCTAGAACTTAAATGTATTCCCGCATTATACTGGTGGGCGACCTAGAACTTAAAAGTATTCCCGCATTATACTGGTGGGCGACCTAGAACTTAAATGTATTCCCGCATTATACTGGTGGGCGACCTAGAACTTAAATGTATTCCCGCATTATACTGGTGGGCGACCTAGAACTTAAATGTATTCCCGCATTATACTGGTGGGCGACCTAGAACTTAAATGTATTCCAGCATTATACTGGTGGGCGACCTAGAACTTAAATGTATTCCCGCATTATACTGGTGGGCGACCTAGAACTTAAATGTATTCCCGCATTATACTGGTGGGCGACCTAGAACTTAAATGTATTCCCGCATTATACTGGTGGGCGACCTAGAACTTAAATGTATTCCCGCATTATACTGGTGGGCGACCTAGAACTTAAATGTATTCCCGCATTATACTGGTGGGCGACCTAGAACTTAAATGTATTCCCGCATTATACTGGTGGGCGACCTAGAACTTAAATGTATTCCCGCATTATACTGGTGGGCGACCTAGAACTTAAATGTATTCCCGCATTATACTGGTGGGCGACCTAGAACTTAAATGTATTCCAGCATTATACTGGTGGGCGACCTAGAACTTAAATGTATTCCCGCATTATACTGGTGGGCGACCTAGAACTTAAATGTATTCCCGCATTATACTGGTGGGCGACCTAGAACTTAAATGTATTCCCGCATTATACTGGTGGGCGACCTAGAACTTAAATGTATTGAAATTGTTTCCCCGTTCTTCCGAGAAAATTTTCGACAATCGGCAGAAAATTTTCTGCCCCGGTTTTTGGTGACTTCCATGGCGGTGCATCTTGCTGCCATCATCAATCCTTTGTTTTCCTGCAGCAGACAAAAGGATTTAATCAGTTTTAATCGTGGTGGTAGAGGGTGCCTTTCTGGCGAGCAATTTTTCTCTCTTCCCCTTTTCTTGCTTTTTGTCCCCATAATTTGTTGGCGGGCAAAGTTGCCTGTTGGGGGTCTCTAGCCTGCTGGGGATTGGTTTTCAATTTATCCCCTTTTCTGCTTTCTTTTAAAACACATGATGTGGGAGTCTGCTTCTAACTCCCGAAACCACTCCCTTTTGGAGCTTACTTCTTCCAACATTTCCGAGCACAATCCCTGCATTGCCTGGGGCCGGCCTTTAAGACTGTTTGTATTACCCTGCATTGGATGAATTCCCCTTCGGTTTCTGGTAGTAAGCTTTGACAAATCCTTTAAAGACACATTTTAGGAAAAGAAATAAAGATATGGAAAAGAGAAAATCTTTCTGAACCAATATTTTGTGGGAGGAGACAATCAAAAGAACTTATCTGGAGGACACAACTGGTCCCCGTGATCATGACGTGCACCATAGATTCCCGACCCAGTCTATTTGTATCAATCGATTTGCCCGATGGTCTGACTTGCTGGGGATGATAAATGGATGTTCATCCTATTGCGAATGTGGTAGTTTTGCTGATCTGTCTCGTCGCCTCATAGTGCCCTTCGAGGGGTTTTCACTGATGAGACTCTCTCTTTTCTCTCATCTCCCGGCGCCTTATGGTGCCTGTGAGGGTTTTCACCAATAAGACTCTCTCATTTCATATCCCTCATCTTACATCGCCTCTCGGTGCCTGCGAAGGTTTTCACCGATGAGACTCTCTCATTTTATTTCTTTCGAGGAATCGGGGTGTTGTAGATACGACCCTCTCTTCCGGGGATTCTTTTGACTATCAACTCATTCCCAGTCTTACGATCCTTTTCTTTGCTGGGGATCGGTGTATTATTCTCGGCCTTATTTGCCGGATTTGGCATCTCTCGAACATTGATCGGGAGGTCTTTTGGATGTCGATGTTGGTTTTGGTGTGGGATTGAAAGAAAGGCTATGAAAAAATGAAAATAATTTGATGGGTGATGTGCTACATCTTTTGGAATCAAACCTTTGTTGGAATTTTAAAACATAATTTCTGCCCCAGGTTTCTTGCTTGGGGAATTTATTTTTTATACTTATGTTGCGCTATGTGCGTTACGCACGCTTTACGCACCCTATGTACATTATGCATCCTATATTCACTATGATGCATACTATGTACATTATGCATCCTATATTCACTATGATGCATACTATGTACATTATGCATCCTATATTCACTATGATGCATACTATGTACATTATGCATCCTATATTCACTATGATGCATACTATGACCGAGCCGTGAGGCGCCTACGTATCCTCTTTGAGGAATCAGGTCAAACGTAGTTCCCACGGTTTTATATTCCTTGATTTTTCTTTTCTTTCTTTTCATTTTCTTTTCCTTTTCTTTTTCTTTTTCTTTTCTTTTCCTTTCTTTTCTTTTCTTTTTTTTCGTATCTTTCCCATTAGTGATTCCAAAAGAGGGGTATTGAAAGAATTTGCTTAAGGCTCAAAGGGGGAAGCAAGGGTTAAACAGTGTTTGGGTAGAAGAAAGAATTGCCTCCGTCATCTCATTATCCAATAAATGCCAAATACAAACAAACAAACCGAATAATTGCCATAATTAAAGAAATTACGCATAATATCTCTTGACTGCATCTGAATTGATAGCCATGTCGACACATCTACCTTCGACATCTGTCAAACACAAAGCACCGTTGGACAATATTCTGGTCACGATATAAGGCCCTTGCCAATTTGGGGCGAATTTGCCTTTTGCCTCGACCTGATGTGGGAGGATCTTCTTTAATACCTGCTGCCCTACCTCAAACTTCCTGGGGCGCACCTTCTTGTTATATGCTCTTGCCATTCTCTTCTGATACAGTTGACCATGGCACACCGCTGCCAATCTTTTCTCATCTATCAGGCTCAACTGTTCCAATCGAGCTTTTACCCATTCATCATCATCAATCCCGGCTTCAACGACAATTCGGAGGGACGGAATTTCGACCTCCGCTGGTATCACGGCCTCAGTTCCGTATACCAACAAATAAGGAGTTGTGCCTATGGAGGTCCGGACGGTAGTGCGGTACCCCAATAAAGCAAAGGGTAATTTCTCGTGCCATTGTCTGGACCCTTCCACCATTTTTCGCAGTATCTTCTTGATATTCTTATTGGCTGCTTCGACTGCTCCATTCGCCTTGGGACGATATGGGGTGGAATTGCGGTGTGTAATCTTGAATTGTTGGCATACCTCTTTCATCAGGCTGCTATTAAGATTCGCACCGTTATCCGTGATGATCACTTTTGGGATCCCAAATCTGCAGATGATATGAGAGTGAACAAAGTCCACCACTGCCTTCTTGGTTACCGATTTGAAGGTTTTAGCCTCAACCCATTTGGTGAAGTAATCAATGGTCACTAGAATGAACCTGTGACCGTTGGACGCTGCTGGCTCGATGGGCCCAATGACATCCATGCCCCATGCCACAAACGGCCAAGGTGCTGACATCGTATGTAACTCTGTTGGCGGAGAATGAATCAAATCTCCATGTATCTGGCACTGATGGCATTTCCTCACAAAAGTGATACAGTCGTGTTCCATGGTTAGCCAATAACACCCTGTTCGAAGGATCTTTCTTGCCAATACATATCCGCTCATGTGCGGTCCGCAAACTCCCGCATGTACCTCTTCCATAACCGTCATTGCTTGACTGGCATCTATGCATCTCAACAATCCCAAATCCGGGGTTCTTTTGTACAATACTCCTCCACTGAGGAAGAAACCATTCGACAAACGCCGAAGGGCTCTTTTTTGGTCTCCAGAGGCATGTTCTGGATATATCCCCATTCTGAGGTATTCCTTGATATCATGAAACCAGGGTTCGCCATCTGCTTCTTCTTCTATGGCATTGCAGTAGGCGTGCTGATCACGGACCTGGATGTGTAGAGGATCAACATA